>NC_064919.1:16105800-18881657 GCF_929443795.1 Astur gentilis | reverse complement strand
CTAACGTTGAGATGAGCTGTAGCGGTGCGGCATGGGTATGCTTGGGTGCTCAGCTCCCACCTTTGGCCTTTTTGCAGTGTCTCCGTTTCTTCTTGTCTGATGCGGACGTGCAGAGCTGTGTGCACGTTGTGCAGCGATGCACTGCAGTGAAAGGTTCATATGCAGTGTAACTGTAGAAGTCGGGTATACAGAAGGAGTATTTGGGGAAAAAGTCTAAAGTGTTTGGGGTTGACTTTCTGAATATTGGTGTCTGTTTCTTTCAGAATTTACTTCTCAAACAGTTTAATTACTGTCGTGGGACTGATTTCTGCTTTCAGATGGGTAGTTTGGAAACGTTCGCAGTTTGGCAGCACATTACCAGTATTGTTTACGTGTTTCTTCCTGTGAAGCTCACGTGGCCTTCTGATAACATTGGAAGAGCTGGAACAGCTTCAGAAATATGATTGTACTAATTTTGCAATAAGCAGTAAACTCTTAACATCCATACGCTTCAAAGCTTTCAGTCAAGAAATAACTTTACAGTTAGACTCATCAAAATAGTCAAATGTGTAGCTAAAGCATAGATGAAATCCATCTGTTCTTGGTCTGGAGGCTATTGTTTAAGCATACAGGCACAAACAGTTTCGCTAGCCATTTCTTTCACCTGGAAATCATGAAGGGTTTCTTTTTTCCCAAGGCTTAATATCTCAAAGAAGAGTAATAATTCAGGTATTTACTATTCATGGATGTTCTCAACAGTTTAGTTCATTAACTGCTATCTCATTATATCAGGAAAAAATACAGGAGCATGGAGTCTTCCACTGTGGTTAAGCTTAAGGCTATACTTCAGGAACAGAGCCCTAGGAATTTTGTAACTCTCCTTTGGCAATAGCACGATACTCTACTACACGTTGCCATCTAGCACTGCAGATCCCAAGGCCCTCTGACGTTATGGACTAGCTACTACATGCTTATATACATTTGGAGCAGGAAGTGAGAAGGATGACTTCAAAAAAGAACAAAATTCTAATTTCTGTGATGGCTGTTCTAGTTGAGCAAGTTTAGAATAGCGGGAATGGTTTGGATACTTGGAATAAGAGCAGTAACAAAACCAGTGAGTTCACATTGTGCTGCTGTATGGGAGACTAATGGGTCAACTTGCAGGAGAAGGAAGTTCACATGCTTTGGCTTGGTCTGGTTGGCCAGTCAGAAGTGACTCCTGGAAGTCATATTGCCCCTCCACATGGAAGTGAAAATACTAATTTGTGGTATTTTTTTAAGGGACTTTAAAGATTATAAATGGTGAACAGAGAGCGTATTTACCCACCTCTGGCTGCAGAGTGTTTCTTCTATGTGATCTATGAGATCTATGGGAGATCTTCCATCTTCTATTTTCTTTTCTTGCAGTTCATATATGTAAACCAGTCTTTTGCTCCATCTCCGGACCAAGAAGTTGGGACCCTCTATGAGGTGATTTTTGTCTTAAATATCCTTTCCAAATGTGCTTACCAGAATTTGTCAGTACGATTCTGGCAGTTGAACTCTGTTACTGCCCCTAACTATGCTGGTAATATCTTGCATTAAATGTAATGTAGTTGATATTCACAGATCTGTATGAATATGATTTACAGAGACATGACTTCATACAATCTCTGGAAATGCATCCCTTTACATGCAGTACATTGTCATGCCTCCATTATGATGGAGAGCTTTGTTATCCGTAACAGTATTCCATGACCCAGTTATCTGGTGGGGGGCTTTTTTCTTTGTTTTGCTTTAGGTATGTGCTAGCCCATGAATAATCTTAACAGCTGTTGTTTTGGTTTCTTTTTTTCTTGCAGTGTTTTGGAAGTGATGGCAAGCTTGTACTGCATTATTGCAAAACTCAGGCATGGGGATGAATGACAAGCAATACAGTTGTTTTCAAAAATGGAAAAGGGACTAACTTCTTGAACTCAACTTGTAACCACGCGGGAAGAAGGATTTTTGCATTTCTGCTTATGATTGTACACTTATAAAAATTATGCAGGTGAACAGCATAAAAGAAGAGCTGCCTAGGCTATCTGATCATGTAACTTTTTTCTGAAGTACAGGAAAAAATCTGCACCTGCCATCGGTAGAGTGAGCTCTCTTGTTGCTGAGTTGTCAGTTGCTGTATCTGAAGGGAAATCATTTCACAGTTGTCTGGAGGACTGACAGGACAGGTCTTTTGCTCTACGTGCTGTACTGAAGATAAAAGTTCCTTTTTATTAAAAGGGATGTTTATTGTACATGTAGCCTGGTATTCAGTTTACTGCTGACACGCTGTACATTCTATTCTTTGTGAAGTCTTCAACTTGAATATGCATTATTATCTCATGTCATTTCAAGACAGTATTTTGATTTTTTTTCTCATAATTAATATATAGTATTGGTGTATAATCTAATTACTTCACCCTGTGCCTTCATTGTGATGTAGCGTAAGTACCTCATTTATATGGCACACCATAATGATAGGCCTCAAATACTTTCCTCTTTCCCAAATTGTGTAGTGATTTGTTGAAGTGAGACAAGGGGAGTCAAAAGAATCTTTTCCGCACGTCAGAAGACTGAACACTTCAGCAGTTGCCAGGGTGGTTTTTTTCTGGCACTGTTTAATGACTAGCATCATTAGTTGAATGATGCAACTAGCTGTTGGATCTTCAGTTAATGAAGAAAGAGACATGAGGTGCTAAAAACCTACTCTATATATTCTCCTGGCTGCTGTTATTTTCCTATTTCACCAGCTGCATGTTCCATCAACAAAATAGAATGCACTTGATATCCTTTTGCTAAGTTGTAACATAATGAGGATTTTTTTTTTTTGTCCTGGAGAGGACTTGGTACCCTGACTGGGATACTGACCTTTGCTTTTATTTATGGGAGGGGAGGGTGTAGGGGGGATTGTGAGTTTATCTTAAATGTCTGTAGTACAGTCTTTTGTATTTGTTTAAGCTGAACTAAATTAAATGTTAGCTTTTCAGTTGCAGACTGTTCTTGCGCTGGATGACAGTTTTGGTCCTTGACGTAATCCACTTCTTCAGCACGTGGAGGCAAAACAGCCTGTTCTAGTTGAAAGCACGCTTGTATGATAGTCTTAAGCCGTTCATTGCTGTTTCATGTATGAGTGGTTCTTACGTGGTCTGTGCAACCTGTGTATCAGATTCTTTCTACACTTAGAGAACTTCTGGAGAACTAATACTCAGCTTAACTTAATGGTCTTGCTGCAGTTTGCATTCAGCCTGCATATATGGCACAGTAACACAGGCGCGTGCCTTGAATGTTTGCTATGTGAATAGCTTGATATATTTTACCACTTTTTAAGTGGAAAACCTGGCTTCATTGGATTAAGCTAACAAGGCAGAATTGGTTGTAAACTTAAACACTTCAAATAATCCATACTTTTGCCTGCTCAGAACCCTGATCTCATGAATCTTTGTCTATTTAAGAGAACTATTGCAGAGGTAAGCATTCTGTCCTCTTGAGGAAATTGCTTGCTCGGTTACTGTGAGGCCAGCGTAACCTTGCACAGCCACTAGAGGGTACACAACGACAAAGGTATTTGCATAGTTTTTCCTACCTTTTTCTGCCGCCCCCCCCCCCCCCAGTCTTTTCTGTAATATGTCCACTTACTGCCCTTACAAATATAAGTAGTTTGCTCTTCTGTGTGGCGGTATGTTTACCTAAGATAAGCTACTAGTCTGTCTCTCTTTAAAGAATGTTCTATTGGTGCCTTTCACCTCATTTGATCTTAACAAATGAAACTACTGCTGTACTGGAAATGTGCTCTTCAGAAGTGATGCAAGAAGGCTGGTTTGTGTGTTTGTGTGTGTCTTTTGGGGGGTTTTGTGTTTTGTTTTCGTTTTTTAAAAAAAAAAAAACCAACAAATAAAAACCCACTAGAATCTCGAGGTGAAGGAGAACTGTAGGTCATTGTATCTTGCCAGCTAATGGTGGAAGGTTGTCCTTTGTGTTGAATCTACAGATAATTTTTATCCTCTGAAGTTGGAAAAAAAAAAAATAATGTTTGCCTTGATCCCTTCAAAGGTAATAATCCAATAACGTAAAACCCACAGTAATGGCTTAGATTTCTTTTATTCACCACATGCATTTCTGAACTTGGATAACTTGCTCATGCAGATTTTAATTATTCATTTATTTAAGATTCAGCTTGTTCCTTGAACAATATTTATTTATTACTGTTTGTTCCAGCATTTTTCTGTTCTTAATTTTTCTCCATATTTCCCCATATTTCTTGGCTCCTAGTTTACCAGTATATAGTGACTACTTATCTGATCCAGCTCTTGTTTTCTGTTTCCTGAATGCTCTAAGTGGCTGCCTTTATTCTGTTCCTTTCCTTTTAATGACTGCCAGCTCCAATTCTACTAATTCCCCCATGCAGTTTCTGTACCTTCTTCACAGAGAGTCCTCCTTTTTGCCACTTTTCCCTGTAGTTTTCTACCGTCTTGCGTCAGGGAGGTAGTCAGTGCTTGTTTATCTCTGGTAACTCCTTAAGGACCGTGGGGTCTCTATCTGGAATCAGGGTGTGACTGTTTTAAGTGGCAGAAACTTTTCCTTGTGCATATTCTTAAATAACAGTTTGGACTGCAAATGTGTCAAGTAGATAATGTATCAGGTGAACAATTAAGTGATTAGCAGCACGTTGCTTGTAGAATTTGCAAAAGACAAAGATTGCGAAAGACATGTTAAATCTCATATTTTAAAAAGTGACAGTTACAGTATCTAAAATCATGGATGATCCTGAAATGCTTTAAAATGTGTGTACTTACCTCTTTAAAAAGAAGAATTCCAGTAAATTGAAAACATCAGAAGCTTAAGTAGAACATGAAATATATTCTTGGTATTCAGCATGCCTTGAGCAAAAGTGTTGACTGTATAGTTTTAAGTGACTTCATTTGCTACAGTGGGAGGAAAAAGGATGTGAAAGTAAGGACTGACTTTTTGGGCAAGTCTGTGAGACTTGTACAAGATCAAAAAAAAGTGTAGACTTATTTAGAAGTTCCACCCAAAGATGCTATGGTACTAAGCTACCAATATTTGTAATATAATTTAATTAACTTGCTTTTATGTAATTGAATTAACAGAACAGGCAAATTGAAAAAAATCAGTAAAACTAATTTTTAAAGATTGAGAAATAAAGATAAGTATTGGAAAGGAAAAATATTATACTGGTTTTATGAAAGACTTGGTACTTCACAACATCCTGATACTGAAAAACAGTGCTATGCAAAATTCAGTTATCCTATTTTCAAAGTCACCAAGTTCAAACACTCTGAACCAGAAGGCATTATTTATATGAACTCTTACTCAGATAATGGTTTAGAGACTAGCATTAATTCTAATTTTCTGTTTGTAGCTTGAACTAGTCTTAAAAGTACAAGGAAAACACAAAGAAGCTACAAAACTGAAGTTACCTCAAGAGTGAAATGATAAAATACATAGTCATGTCACCTATGTGCATATGTAGCAAATGTAATCTTTACTTTTACATCTTGAAGAACTACTGCTAAGGTGTTAACAGAAGACGTGTCTGTGTTAATTATCCCCACAACATAACTTACTGATCTACAGTAAATTCAAGGGGGGAGCGGGGAAGCGGGGGGAAATTTACACATCCATTCTGCAAACTCCTTCTCAACTCTAAAGCAGCTTCTGTTTATCCATTTTACTGTTCATGCTCATTTTGCAGGTCAAATTCTGCTTCTGGTTTACACTGTTCTTGACTGTCCTGAAGTCTTCACTACTCTTCAGAGGTGTTGTACAAAGGTTACTCAAGTCATAACCATACTACATCTTCATACTTGGAGATGAGACAAAAAAGGGGGGGAAATGCCTTTAAGTCTGGGTTTTTCATGATGATTATGACTCTCTTACAAGGTTGTATAAAATGCCATGTGCATTAAAAAACAAAGTATTTTCAGTCTTGTTTTGTATTGGATCATCAAGAGAAGAAAAATACTTGACAAGAAAGCATGTTTAATGTGTTTGTTCTTATTTGCAGAGACCACGCTTCAGCTTCCCTAGCATCGTACGCTCCCAAGGGTAAACATCATAAAATTATACGTATTTTCTTGTCCCTACTTTGCACTTGTTTTGATAGCCATAATGCCACGTGATACCAGGTGCATCTCGCTGTATTTTAGTCAGAAAACTTTTGACTTAATGCCAAAATATCTAGAGAGTCAAAAACTTGTTTAGAGGTTTTTTCATCCTAAAATAGGTGGTTAAGAAAGTTTGAATGAATCACATTATTGACTAGAGAGAAACCAAAATAACTATGCTAAAAGCTTAACGTTAAGCTGGTTGTACTACATCTGTGTCACTAGACTCAGTAATGCCTTTGTGGGGCACTGCAGCTCAGTCATCTGTACAGATAGTTGGTAGAACAGTTGCTGGCACAGATTTTGGCCTGTGCACAATTCTGGAGTTGGCAAGGTACCATTTCTGGTGGGCACTTCGGACGTGACCAGCCTGTTCTGGAGGTTAAAAGGTAACTAATGTGGATGTAAACTGTTCTTTCCAGGTTAGCCCCTGTGCCCGAGGGCAGTCCTTGGGTATTTGTTAGTAGACACACAGTCCCAATATCGGGTGAGATTTAATCCGTTGTATGCAAATTGAGAAGAATTACACTTTGGGGAGAAAAACATTGTCCCTCTTTGAACTTCAGGAGCAATCTCAGAAATGTTTTTGAATGGTTCTCCAGCTTTACCTCCATGTAATCATCACATACATGCTTGCTCTGAATGCCTACCAATAGTTAGGTTCTGTAAAATTTTTTGTAAAATTTTTTGTAAGGATGCAGGTTATAGATAGTGAGGAAGTACTACTTATACATCTCAATTCACTCATACCTTTTCTTATTAGATGACAGACATTAACTAGTAAGATTTAGGAAGAAGTAAAGGAGTCCCAGTGTCCTTGCTCTGAATCTAGTGCTAAAATACAATTGCATGGAGGGCTTAAGCATGAAAAAAAAAAAAAAAAAAAAAAAAAAAGAGGTTTGAGTTACATGTTCCAACTGCAAAAATCTATATGACGTTAAAGCAGACAAACACAGTTTGGTAACAAAACTAATAACCCTAGGAACCCTTGGGAACTAAAATGCATTAAGAGCTCTTCAGCTCTGAAACAGGAAACCTCAAAGAAGAGAAGGGCTCCAAACAGAAAGCTACACAGTAAATATTGTCAGTGCAGAGAGGACTAAACAGCACTTTAGCTTTCTTATATAAAAACTACAACTACAAAGAAACAGAAACTTAATTTAAAGTGTTTTTCTCACAGAGAGAAATGTCAATATTTTATATTTTATTTATAACACATGCAGAGTGTACTAACCTCCCACCAAAAGTGGATCAGACTGATTTCTTCCAAGAGTCCTGTGCTTTGTGGCTTAATGCCTTGCAGCTCTTCAGTGCAGTTTAATTTTTGCTTCAGCAGTATGCATGCTGTTTAGTAGTTGTTAGCGTTTTCAATGCACGGCATGACTTAGTAAGTGGTGCCCTCGTTTCACTCACTGATTACTGTGTTTTGTGGTCTGATGATGTTTCACTGCATGATCTACGTTTGATGTGATTTGTTCTAAGGCTTTCTTTGTGAATCACTGTGCAAGTAGCAGGTTCTCATGCAAAATCTGTTGTGTACTGAGGGATCAATCTCACTTTCCAGGTTATATGACTGAGGAACAGCTGCAGCGCTATTTCCACAGCCCCAGAAGTAGTCATCCCACTCAGATGTAGGGCTACATAATCATTTAGCTTCGTCTTCCAGATCAGAGTTTGGGAACTGCTGCTTTAGATGGTGCATCGCTTCCAAACACCAAACTGAGTGACATCTGCAACAAATATTTACTTAACGTTTCCTCTTGATTATAACCCAGAAGGTCTCTTCTGTGCAATTGGTATCCTTCCAAGAGTTCAAAGACCTTCATGTGAAATAAAAGGGACAGAACTCTTAGGCATCATAAACTGAGGCACTTCGGGTTCTCACATGCAGGATGCAGTCCTTAAATGATAAAAAGCTTAAAGGAAAAGGCAGTAACCCTTTTGTAATACTTTGGGAGTACACAACACAATGTTGTATTTCAGTAAGGTGAGTTTCCTTGACGCGGGTTATTAACCTTTTATCTGTATTATGATCTGTGTGACAAAATGTTCTCTTCTCTTAAGCCTTCTCGGAGAGGTATTGCCATTGAGTCATGTAGCCCCAAAACTTGCACTACAGCTGCAGATCCAGGTTTTCTCTTAAAAAAGCCCTCTCTACAAACATAAAGAAACTTAGGTGAACAAAGACTTAATACCATTGGTAAAGGGGTGGAAGTTGTAGTATCTGGAGGAAGAGATGTAGATGATCATTATTAGGTTGAAGTGCTATTATCTGTCCAGGCTAAAAGACCAAAGAGATGCAGTATAGTTGTTTTCTACAACAGTCTGAGGATTCACACACCTTGGATCTCACTTTTGACTTGCCCACAATTTTTATTTGGAATGACAAGACGCATCACAAAGTCTTCAGTCCCAAGCTATCAGGCCCGATACATGGCACAAAGTGTCTAACACTGGAGTCCATTAATTCCATCAACCTTGATTGAAGATTTTCCTCAATAAGTCAGGAGAAAAAAAAACCTGTGAGCTGCATCCCAATAGGAGATGAGGTGCCAATATATGCCTGGGCACTTCAGCTGCTAAGTCTCTCTTGGAGTTAGACACCATGTGCAATGATTGCTTGAAGTGCTTACACCTGTCTTTTGGATAAGAGTTGAGTGGTTGGGCGTTTGTCCATAAATCAAAGTTTCTGTGGTTAAAGTCCAAACTCCCATTTTCCAAGACAAGGTTTTAACTGTCGGGCTATAAGCAACAATGGTTTATTGGTTTCCTCTCTGCCTTTCAATGAAGTTATGTCATGAAGTATGCAAGAATGATACACTTTCTGTGTGCCCCCTCTGAGGTTCTGTGCTTTTCACAAGGGCTGCATAATTTGAAATACAGGAAAAGTCTTTAGACCTTTATGCTTCTTCCCCTAAGCTACGTGGTTGGTCTGTCTCTGTAGCCCAAAGAATATATATCCAATTTAGGGACTGCAGTATTTGAACACATGAGTGAACTACCCATGTCTCATCCTACGGATGTCATGACATCATACGGATTGAGGAGAACCAAATGTGATTTTGTATCTCCTCCAAAAAACACCAAGGTGTGCCATCATTAAGCAAAGCTGAGTAGCTCATTTGTCAGAGAAGCAAGATGCAAGACCCTGGTTACAGGAACTAGCAAATGTCATTATTGTGGAATTGTTTAATGGGAATATAGTACTAAGTACCTGCTAATCATGAAACACCAAAGACTGAGAGAACTGGTGCTACCCAAAGACAGAGCGAGAGACCTACTTTGTGAGGCATGTGGGTACAGTGGAGTTCTGATCAAAAATTGTTTCTGTAGTTTTTTAACCTTCACTGATGTGTGACTATGGTACTATTACTGGTGTGCAGTCCAGCCGCTGAGGAACTGAACACCAGCTGCCGTGTTGCACTCTGCACTGTAGGATACCTAGATGTGAATCACTGTGCCATTTGCCTCAACTTAGGACTTATTTTTTAAATAAGCTTTAAGTAATTTGTAGGGTTCAATTACATGGAACTTAGTTATCGGGCCTGAAAGTAGCTCATGGTCACAAGAGTGTTCCAGATGCCTATAGAAGACTTTGAACAGCCTAAACAAGAAGATAGAAGAAGAAAGATCCCAGTTAGAAAAACACAGGTGCACATTCCACGATAAAGGGAACTTGGCACAAACAACCTCAGTTCAGGGGCTTATCTTGACCAGTTGGACTAAGACAAGTTTTGCATGCTCTAACATAGCCAATTATGTCCTGTGTGTATGCGCGTGTACAGAGTGAGTATAACTAACTTTCTTATGTTTATATACATGGACAGTATCGATGTAACCAATCACCGCTTATGCTTGTGCGCGTGGACACCAAATGCTTGCATGCAGCAGCCAATCAAAGCTTCTAAACAGCTTAGAGAATTCTATAACAATGATCAGCTAAGCTCAATAAAGTGGCGACTTTAGTCATCATATTGGTGTTCTATCGTCCGGCCCCCGCACAGAATAATCCCTAAACCCTACAGTAATTGTTCTTGAAAGACACCCAAGCCTTTTCTGTAAGATTGAAAATTACAACATCCCTTACACTTTTTGGAATAAAGCCTCCCACAGACTGAGTATTATTCTATAGTAATAGGACAGTTGAGAAATATGTTCAACAGTTAATTTCTACAAGGGTATAAATATATGGTTTTTAGAAATTAAAAGAAACGTGTAAAATGCTGTACACTCCTTTATAAGAAACAACTGAGAATGTGAAGACAATTCCCATGCTGTGTGGATTACAATGCTCTCTTTTCTTTTTTTTTAAATTTTCAGTGACAGATACCCTCAGTGACTGAGGCTAGAATCTGTTAACTGCTGTATGTGCTCAGATCCTTGCGCCATTTCTGTCAATGGGATATTAGCACAAACACAAGCTGGAGAGCCATAAATACTGTTCCTAGTGATTTTCATGCAATCAAGTGATCAACTCCCATAGAAGTTTTCAGGATCAACAAGTAACATTGAATGATTCAAAATGAGAAACTATGTAAACACTTTTGAATAGGAGCAAATAAAAGTATAAGATTTTCTATTACTACTAGAGAAATATAAGTTTTTGGTCTCCAAATAAAAAACTTGGACAAATTGGTACAGCCATA
The DNA here is from genome assembly GCF_929443795.1 of Astur gentilis. Classification (NCBI taxonomy): domain Eukaryota; kingdom Metazoa; phylum Chordata; class Aves; order Accipitriformes; family Accipitridae; genus Astur; species Astur gentilis. The sequence continues at coordinate 18,870,892 of NC_064919.1, read as the reverse complement.
TAAGTGAGCTATAATAAAGAACAACAGCAGTCTGAAACTGCAGTAGGTAGATCCAGCCTGATCTCTTAGTAGTAACAGAGGAAGGTGTAAAATATCCTTTTGCTTTCACTAGCAGTATTCAAAGGTATCACTAATGATCCCATCAACATTGTGGCAAAGGAATCAAAAGTTCTGAGGTTTCTGGGACCAGAAAATCACCAAACACGTAGGTGTACAAATAAGCAGAAAAACATTATAACTGCTGGAAAATAATTTAAGTCGGATCCTGGGAACATCTGAATAAAACAAACAAATAAATATGTTTGAAAGCTTATCTCACTGTTCATTTCACAATCCATTTTTGCTGAACCTTACAACAACTTATTCTTGTAAGATGTTTTATTCCTCTGGGCAGTGTTTCTGACAACCTCTAAAATAACGTGGATTCTGCCTTCGAAATAAATGGCATAGGGTGTTTCACACTAATTCTAACTCTTTGCAACCTACCACTGTTTTAATGGTTCCCATGTGGGAAAATGCAAGCAAGTACTGAAAAGAAGTGCTACTTGCCCATACAATATTTTGACACCAACCGATAGCTAAAATGGACCCGAGGCACATTTCATTAAGAAATAAGACTCTCGTTTTTAACTGTGAGTTTGAACAAGTTCCCAAGGGAGCTGATGTGTTTGTTCATTACCTGCGGTTCTCCCAGGAAGACTGGGTGCTTTCTTCCTTAACCACACTATGGCTGTTGATACCAGTGCCGGAGTAACCTGGTTGCAATTCAGAGATTTGGGATGGTCTTAGGTTCTTTCAGACCTTAAAAAGTCTGCTCGAAATTCTCACAGTTCTCTCTCACACACATGCGCACACAAACGCAACTTGTTAAAAACGTAGCTATAAGGTTGGGTCTGCCTTCTGTGTGCCAGGAGAGGTTCTGGACTGATGCCTGGCAATGTATCTATTCAGTACATTCGTTTGTATTTCCCTCCAATGCACTAGATCCCAGCCCCATTTAAACCTACGGGAATGTATTCCCCACTGCAGGGGAGCCAGAAATTCATCCAGCCTCTCAAGTTGCAGCTGCTGTATTAACGGTGCTTATTTTTTCTCACACCTACTTGATGCACAGATCAGGAGGAGGGAAGAGAAAGCAGGCATGCTAGAAATCCCTAAATGTAACTATCTCTAAGGGAAATCGCAAGCTGCCAGTTTTGTGAGCACCTTTAAGCCTCAGAGCTGCAGCAGACCACAACATCAATCTGATTATTTCCTGCCCGACAATCATCAGGCAGACCTAAATAGCTGAACTCTTTTTTTTTTTTTTTTTTTAGAAAGAAAAGATGGATTTTTTAAAAACACAATTCTATGACGTACAGTGAATGCCGTGGCCAGAATTCATGACTAATAAACAACCTATTAACAGCTGAACTGGAAATGAAGACGGCTGGCACGGCATCCGCTTGCTCGGCAGTACGCCGGTTTAACAGACTGCGGAGTGCGAGGGTGGCCTGCCGCCTCAGCCTGGCCTCCTCTGCCCCATTCACTCCATTTCTAGGGGTCACGCCGAGGGCTCACGGCCACGGCAGCCCTAAGCATGACCGCAGGGCGCAGGGTTTTCAAGGCACAGCACTTTGAAGAGGCGGGCTGTATTCGTGTAACCTCCAGCAGCAGTTTTCTGCGTGACTTGGGGTAGCAGAGCGTTTCGCTGCGCTGTAACATAGAGCTGCCGGAGGTATTTTTGTAAGGCCAGCCTCAAATTCAGGGTTCTTTGCTGCAGGCTCTCTGCCTGGCGGCTTCTTCCTCTGTGACACAAGCAACGGGGCCACCGGCGGGCCGCGCTTCGTAAAGCCGCAGCCCTTGCCCGAAGGGGATGAAGATGCGCACGGAGAGGCCTGGCGGGAGAGCGGCGCCGAGACCGCTGCCGGGAGAGATGCTTTCCGCCCGGCAGCGACAGCCACAGCCGCTTCGCCTCTTCGTATTCCCTCCACCGGGGATACCGGCGAGCCAAGCGCCTGCCTGCCCGCCTGCCTGCTCGCCCCAGGCGTTAAAGCGAGACCTGCCCCGCACCGGGCTGGACGGAGGGGCGGACGGGCGGGCGGAGGGGAGGCAGCGGCAGGCGGTACGAGGCGCGGCCGCGCAGCCGGCTCTGCCTGCCCCCGCCCGCCGGGGTCGGTGGCCCCGCTCCCGGGGACGGGCACGGCTGGCCGCGGGCCCGCCCGCCGCCGCCCGGCCCCTCCGCCCGCCGGGGCGGTGGTAGGCTCCCGCCGTGCCTCCCGGCGCATAAAGGGAGGCGGCGGGGGCCGGCCGGGGGGCAGCGGCTGGCGGCGATGGAGCAGCCGGCGAGGATGGAGCAGCCGGTGCAGACGGAGACGTGGAAGGCGCGGAGCCTGGAGGAGCTGGTCCGCATCCTCCATCGGATATTCGCCGAGGACAAAGTCAGCGTGGAGGAGGTGCAGGCGCTCATGGAGTCGTACGAGAGCAACCCCGAGGAGTGGCTGCAGTACGCCAAATTCGACCAGTACAGGTACAAAACGCCCCGGAGCGGGGAGGCCCCGGCGCCGAGGTGCGAGCGGGGACCGCCGGGACGCAGAGCAGACAACTGCCACACGCCCCCCCCCCCCCCCCCCCCCCCTTCACCGACCCCACAGCCCGACAGCCCCTCCGGCAGAGAGCCGGGGGGGGGGCGGGGAAAGAGCAAAAGCCCCCGGCGGGGACGGGGATGGCGGTGGGGGACGACGACGGGAACCGCGGTGCCCCGCGGCGGGGCCGGGCGGGGGCGGGGAGCGGGCGGGGCGGCGGCGGCCAATGGCGGCACCGGCGGCCGCGGGCCGCGGTCCCGTCGGCGGAGATAACCCACGGAAGACAGAAAAACGTGCTGAAGCAACTGAAAACAATAACAGTTAAAAAAAAAAACTTTAAGGGGGGCGGGGGGGAGGAGCCCAAGGGAAGCCTGTCGGGAGCAGAAACCGCCGCGCGGGGTTTGCGCGGAGTGCTGGGGTGGGAGAGCAGAGCGGTCCAAAGCGGGTGTGTGGTGTCTGATGCTCTGCCCCACCGGTGGGTCGGGAGCTGTCAGCCCCCCCGCTTCAGTCCCTTCCTCCCCCCGGGTAGTGTCGGTCGAGGCTTTTTGCTGCTTGCCAGGAGGAAAGGAAATACCTGTTAGGGGATTGAGTCCCTCCTACTTCGCTAAGAACGGATTTATTCCTGCCATTGGTGGCTTCCCTGTCTTAAATTTGAGTATAAACACATTTTATTTGAGCACTTCCTTCAAAAAAACCCCCAAAACCCCAACCCCAAAACTTTTCCTTTGAACTTTGCTATCATGAAAGCATCATTCTGGCTTGACTTTTTTTAGCCTCCTTTCACTGCCCGTCGACTATCCTCCATTCAGAACAAATCACAAAATTTGTAAACAGAACATAGGAAACTAAGAATTGGAAAAACAGAATGTGCTAACTTTAGAAGTACGCATGGCGGCCTTTTTTTTTTTTTTTTTTTGGCCAGCAAGACCTGCTGTACAGAAATAACAGCACTTGAAAAGTTCAGTCAAATGCCAGCATTGATTGTTTATGTTCTGACATCATAGTAGAAATATGTCTACCTAATATAAGTGCAAATTGCAAATGCAGTGAGAGGCAGCATGTGGATATACAGTTTATGCTTTGAAAGTAATTCATTGTGAGCATCCCATCCTGACTAAAACAGAGTGGTCTTACGGGGAAACTAATTAAAAAGCATTCAGTTGACATCAGTGCACTTTGTGTGCCCCTGGCTCGCATCTTTTAGGCGAGAGTGAGGCGTCCTGTCATCAGCCTAAGGATTTGCTTTCCTTGGCAAAGTAAAGTACAAATAGTCATGACTAAAGCTAAAATGGAATCAGAATGTTCCCCTGGGTTACTTGCACCGTAACAGCTAGAAGCACCAGCCCCAGATCAGAAGAGCCTCATTATGGAAAGTAACATATAGAGCGAAATCCCAGTCCCTTCTGTAGTGAACTTTTCACTAGAACAAGATGAGCAGCAGCTCAGGGGAGCCTTTCAGGACAGTACAAGGAAACAAACATAAGAAGTTGCTATTAAAGATATTTTCAAGCCCTGAGAGCAAATCACAGTCTCCAACACGCTTATTGATAAAAAGCCTTTAGAAGCAAGCTCATTCTGTGCCACCTATAAGTTAGCACATGAAAAAAATCATTTTAAGAAATTTTGCCCTGATAAACTTTGTTTAGAAGTAGATGCTGGCAGAATTTTCCCCACAGGTGTTTTATCCACACACAAATGCTACAGTATGAGACACAGAACTGTCAGCAACAGAGTAGGAGGACCATGTACAGAAAGCCTGACATCTTACTTGTTTGTTTTTTTGGCTTTGTACAAATGAGTGCTGCGTAACAGAAAGGAAGCCAAGAGTATCTGAAAAGGATCTGCAGAAGAATGTAACCATGTATTTCTCTTGTTTCATTGCAGTCCTCTGTTTCTAATTATAAGCCAGCTGCTGAAGTGACTTCATTCAATAACTATTTTGATTTGATCCTGTCTACCACTCTAGCCTCAGACTCACAGTTCCCCCAAATGCCAATCATCTATGTAACTCAAAAGAAATATGATTATAAAGTATTAAATATGTCCATTTTTTTTCTTCCCAGAAAAGAGCTTTTACAAAAAGAAGCTTAAAAATACAGTTTCACTTTTTTCCAAGTAAAACTTGGCTTTCAAGAAAAAGAGTAAAAAGGACCTTTATAGGCCAAAACCTTCCTTCATAAACATGTTTGTACAGTTTTGTACTTTATAGGCATATCAGTACAGTAAAAAGCAAATACTTTGCATTTCAGGTATACAAGAAATCTTGTGGACAATGGAAATGGCAAGTTCAACTTGATGATCTTGTGCTGGGGTGAAGGGCATGGCAGGTTCGTATCCAATGTCTGTGGTTTTAGCAAAGAGATGTAAAGTCACTGTATGTTTCACTGTCATACAGAAAGAGAATAATAATCAGCCCTATATGAGCTGTCAGAAATTGTCTGGAAACTAAGCAGTGCAGAGATCCTATTGGTATAGCAGTCCTGAAAACTTTTGCAAGTTTGTACCTCATGCACATTTTTAGAGCACTCTTTTAAAAATGCTCTGTTCTTCTACCAAATCTAAGCTTCCCTTCTGCCAGAGGACGTTTTTATTCCCAGGGATACAGCAGGTCCTGTGGGCAGGACGGGTTGACCTGTCCAGCGTGTCCCATACGACAGACCCAACTGTCTCAGAATTGGTTGCAGAAGCAGGACTTGGTGCAGTTTAAACAGTCTTTGTCCTCTCATGGTGTTTAAATCCTGCCTCTGTGACAAGACGAGAAAAGTAGGTTTGGATTGGGACTGAAGGCTCTGAGGAGGGACCCCCTTTCCAGGAGTAATTGGCTTTCTTTAGGTTCACGCATTTCATCTCCTCCCTCAAAAGGGACCACATTGCTGATGTGGCCTCCTGAGTTTTGTACATAGACTGTACACTGGGTTGTGTAGTCCTACAAACATGAGGGCAGGATCTGTCCCTTGGAGGGTCTTCCACAAAATGTTGGATAAAACGAAACATGGAATAACAAAATTTGCAGGTTTTTACTGATTATTTTTGCATATAAATAGAAAACCTAAGGAGATGTTGGAGTAGTTTTTTGTTTGTTTTAACTGAGCGTGCAATTGAACATCTTACAGTATTCTCTAGGGGATGCCATGACGTTATACTCAGAGGGATATAGGAACCAAGCCCACCACCTCTACTCCTTCCGGGCTGTTCCCACAAAGCCTGTAATTTATGTCAAACTATGTTTTAGTTGGATAAGCATTTGCTAGAGCTAGTCTGAGACCACAAGTTGTTTTTTGCCTCCTACATGAGGAGGATCAGATTGTTCTTATGGCTTGTGGAAGGAGTGTGACAACGTGGCATTTGTGAACTGTTCTGTGCCTGAAGCAAGTTCTTCTCTCTTGGCATCTCAGTTTGTAAGAAATCCTGACATTTGTTTACTGAAAACAGTAATGTACAAGTACCAAGTTTTTGATTGAAAATCATTAGCACTGTACTTCTGGGAGGGTCAAATCCCCCCTTCTCCCTCTCCCTTGATTTGTGGAGAGCTCTCCCTTTGTCCTAATCCCATTGACTTCAGTAACAGTTAGTCCTCTTTTTAAAAAAATATAAACCCAAAACTAAACTCCGTACCTAGCCCATATGTCTCCAAATGTACCAATTAAAAGAGAATGGAGCAAGGAGACAGATCAAGCAACCAGACAAATCATACCAGATCCTGCTGTTTTGTTCAGGTTTTGCCAAAGTAGTGAAATTAACAGCTTAGTGTAGCTGGTTGTACTTAGTACTATCAGAGTGAGAGGTACAGCATTTTTTCTTCAACTAATGCATGTGCACCCCAGCAGTAAAGAGACCATAGAAAATAAGCAGAAGTAGCTCATTTCTCCCACATTTTGAGAGCAAGCATGGTGGATCTGCAAACATCAGGTATATTTGCAAGTTTATACCAGCCTCTGCCTGGGGTCACTGTGGAAAGTGTTGTTTTGTTTCTTGGCCCACAAGAGTTTTTGTTCTGTCCTCCTCTCTCCTCCAGACTTCCTTTGTATTTCTCTGTGGCAAAGTCATAAGCTGATCAATATCTGACACTTCTCCAAGTCCTGCTGTATGTGAGCTCATCTCAATACGTTTCTAAAGTAGCAGTTTTGAGTAGGCATACCTTAGTTACTGTGAATGTTTTTTTCCTAAGACTTTTGTGCATGACCCATGTGCAATGGCGTTTCATTCTAGGGCTATGTCCAGATACAATATGCTATGCCATCTGTCCTGTTTGCTGTACTGAAATTAAGTATGTATATCACACTGAGTTTTGTTATTTGTTTTACTTATATAGCAGCATCCATGATCACACTGACTCACACTGCTTCATGAAGATTCTCCAGGGAAATCTAAAGGAGACTCTGTTTGAATGGCCTGAGAAAAAAGGGAATGGTGAAATGACTAAGAAATCAGAACGAGTTTTGAGGGAAAATCAGTGTGCCTACATTAACGGTAAGCTATTAAGTTTGTTTGCACAACTACGAATCCAGTCTTACTCCTAACGGAAGAGTTCAACTGCTCTCTAGTCTCCTACCTTTAATGGTACAATACTAATGGCTTTATGCTCAGTTTGAGAAAGTGGCGCTCTAGATTCTGCACAAACCTGTATTTAGATTCAGTAAAACAAACAACAAAAAAATGTCGTTTTAACTCACTCTTAAGACATTGCAGCAATTGCTTGATGCTTAAATATGCCAGGTATTTCTTCTAGACCAAGCGCCCTTCAGCACTGTGTCCCTAATGACTATCTGAAATTGCTTGTAAACATAGACCTTGAATAGTATTCTGTGAGAAATAAGGGAACCAAAGTTTAGATAGTTTAATCACCTTGATTTTTTTCAAAGAAACAATCCTTTCCATCAGTCTTTGAAATCCTAGGTCAAAAATGTAAAAGCTGTCTGTGGAATATATTGACCAGTCAGGAACACAGGCCTCAGTCCTCAGTGCTACTTCTGGGCCAAATCAACAAAAGACTGTAAAGCTGAAGTGCAGCATGAGCAGAATTGAAATGCTCGAGTCTACCCAATCTACAAAAAAATTGCCTGACTTCACAGATGCTGAGAGATTACTGAGTCTCCACTAGTATGGCTCCCTTGGTACCAAAATCCATGCCCTTACATGTATCTGTAAATATCACCACCCTGTGCTATGCTGGAAGGCCATCCTGGAGCGGCCAGCTGGCTGTAACATATGCTGATGCTATGAAAGGCATTGCACATCATGCTGAACAGCAATGAGTTCAGCAGAACAACGGCAAAGCATCAGAGAAGGGGGCTGTCTGCCTTTTATGTGATGAATTAAAAACTGGAGAACACACCTTGTAGGGCTGAGCTTGGGAACTCCCCAGTTGCAGGGAGCCTCATGTTGGATTATGGACTAAGCCAGAGTGAGAGCGTTGGGGAAGAAAGGCTAGTGCTCTGCAGCCTTCTGTTGAAGGTATGCTACATTAGGTGGAAACACCAAATCCATAGGACAGGGAATGCAAGGAGCTCGACATGTGTGCTGGTGCTCCTGTGCCAGGGATATGGGTTCTCAGGTTTTTCCTACCTATGTGGTGTTTTCCAATGCAAGCAATTGCACCTTGTGTGTATTTCATCCAAAGCTTCCTTGGTTGTTTTAAACAAATTTGGTATCTAGTTCTCTGAGGCAGTTTGGATCTCTGCCATGTTTCATAACAGATGTTTTCATTTAAAAGAAACAGGTAAAACAAGTAGAAGGAAAACACTGACAGTGTGTTGATTGCCCTAACTATTTCAACAGTGAGTGACCTTCATGTTTCTATTGCATGCTTCTTGGTTGCTCTTGTACTTTATTTTTAAGGTTAGAACCTACTAAACAGTGTTTATTCGAGCCTCCCATCAGACGAACACAGCTTTAGGACTTTTTTCCCCTACGTCCTCTATTTAGATAAACTATGTTAATGACTTCAAGTTTACACTTCAAATAGAGTTAAGAGTGTACTCATGATTCTCAGGGTATTATGCCTACATTGCACAATAGAGGTCTAGGTATTATATAACATATTAATTCAAGTGCAAAGGCCTGAGTTGTTTTTACAAGCAGGGTCATAAATTTAAATTCAAGGTCTCCTTTAAGTAACTCAAAAACTCCACTTTAGTGTAGAATGGAAATGGTTTGTTTTGTGGATGTGGTTCTTCACACCTTACATTTTTATGTAATAGCTTTATTTCTACTCCACCGTTGCGGAAAGTGCCATTAACTTCACTAGTAACCACACAACAGACAGTGCTTTGTTTTATTATGTGTTCAATTATGCTTATTATTCAGTCACGGTTGGAAGTATGCCAGTCACTACTAATTTGTCACCTTAGTCAAAAGAGCAGACAAATGGAAAGCCTGTTCTCCAAACTAATAAAGTGGAACGATTAATTAAACAACAGATGCCTGCAGTCCATAAGTCCATGCCCCACAAACATGTAGCTGGCTTTTAATATGGCTGATATCCTTGTTATCAGGCTAAGAGTTAGCAATACAAAAAATTTTTCCCTGTAAAATGTCTTGCTAATTTTTAGAAACACAAACCTTCCTGCTTCTGGAGCATCTATAACAGTACCATCTCCTAGGAAAGTAAATAACCTTGAAGTCCTTTGGGAGTGACACCTAGAAAATTACTGACAAATGGACTTCCTTTAGTTGTTTGTTTTTGGTTTTTTTTCCCATGGCCTTTATCCTGTCACAGATACCTCAAAAGTTACAAGAAGTGCAGAAGGCAATAATGTATTTTGAATTACCAGTGTATTTAGGAATCTGTGCTAGAGAACAGCAGTCAAAATCCCTGTACTGAGTTACTCGTTGCCCGTAAAAGTGCAGGCATGCATAACTGGCTTGCTCATGAGTTTTGGTTTAGAAAGCATTTTTCCACGGATCTGAGACCTTGTTAATGTTCCCGCTAACACGACGTCTCGTTTCATGCCCTCGTGGGTGTAGACTCCATTGGCCTGCACCGTGTGGAGAACATCAGCCACACAGAGTCCGCCGTCAGCCTGCATTTGTACAGCCCGCCCTTCGACAGCTGTAACACCTTTGACCAGAGGACTGGGCACAAGCACAAGGTCAAGATGACCTTCTACAGCCAGTTTGGAGAAAGGACTCTCTGCGTAAGTAGGAGATAACACACTCCCTGCCCAGCCGCGGGCTCTGAGCCCCTGCGGGGATGGGGACGGGGACGGGGACGGGGACGGGGGCAGGGGGCTGCCCTTGGCCCAGGCCTGGCAGAGCACTGCTGCCCCAGGACAGGCAGGAGGTCCAGCAGCCCCATCTTTCTATACTGGATTTGTTGGTTTGCCCTTCCCTCGGGTGGAGTTCCCTGCTTTGCAGCTTGCCTCCCCTTCATCAGCAGGAGATCAGCTCTGAGGAGAGAGGGGGATTAATGAGAGTTTTGCTGCTAGCTAAGCATTGTCAGGCAGCAAATGGTGGTCAACGCAACCTAGCCAATGGAAACCTGTGAAGCAGCCGCATTGTTTTGGCCAGCTTAAGTCATGTGTAACATTTCCTGCCTAAACTGTTCTGCCAAAAAGCATCACATTTCAAGTCAGTTGTTTTAAAGCTTGTAGCTTACTGTAAAGAATTCTTTAATAAATTTAATTCTTTGAAATCAAAACTTCAACACAGGAAGACTTGCTCTGAGAGTGAGTAGGCTGGTTGGCTGTTGCATGCATTCTTGAGCAGTGGCATGAGATTTTATTTGTATAGAAAAGAAATCTTAAGATCACCTTTGGGGGACCAAGCTAGGACATCCGGGAGAGTTTAGTAGGGTTCCTTTTAGTGCTCCTCCATACATTGGGGAACATAACTACTTACACAGGGAGAAAAGACAGATTCTTGATGTTCAGCCGCAGAGGTGCAAAGACTTTGGTTTTGTTAGATACAGAACACTTTCACCTTTCACTGAAGCCAGAAGTTCAGTGCTCAGGAGTTTCCCAGAGTAAGGCCTTAGTAAGATCCAGTTAAAATCTTATGTAATCAACAAAAACAATGTAAATTATTTCTTTGAAGCTTGTCACATTGCCTGATACAACTTTACCAAATAGCTGAAACACAAACTTTGACCTTTCCCAAGTTTGAAAGGTCCTTGAGAAAGTAAACTCAAATTTATAATTGAGATTTTAAAGGGGAATTAACATGGAAAAATGTTGAAGAAAATTCATGCAAGAATTCAGTGTTTGCTTGCTTTCTTTTTGTTTTAAAGTTATGAAGTATGTAAGATAACAAGCGAGACTAGATGTTTTGACTTGGACTATTTTCCTACTCTTGATCTGTAACCATCTGGTAGTGTTGGTACCTTTTGTGGGAAGCTGGATCTGGCTTACAGGAGAGAGGTAAATCTTAGTTATTGGGTCTCTTTCATGAATTCCTGTAAATTGAATTCCAGTAAGGGGGAAAGTGATAGCGAGTCTGGGCTATCCAGCTGCCTGAAATGACTTCACACTATAAAAACCTTCTGGTCTCAGTGAGGGTTTCTGGAAAGCTGACTGGAAAAATCAAACTTTCTTCTGCTTACCAGATCTCAAAAGGATGTCAGAAGACAGAGAGCTATAAGTTAAAAAGACCGAGAGAACAAAGTATCTATGTAAACATGTGTATGTGTAAAAATGTGAAGTACACTCGTGTATCTTTTATGAGTGAGAAGATCTGCCTAGCTAAACCACATTCAGTGCTTCCTCTTTGTCTTAAATTTTTCTGCAGGTAAAAGACACAGGTAAATCCCTAGTGGCTTCTGACTATGATGAAGTCTTAATTAACTAACTGTCCAGTAAATACATAGCAAGTTTTATAGCCCTAAAAATTAAAATAGTATGTACTACGTCCAAGGACTTGCCCATGGAAATAACTGTTTACACAGTTCAGGTACAAAACATGAGAATACCAATGTGAATGTTCACTGAGGGAAAACTGATTTTGTCTTGGGTGTCACAGCACATCAGTTCCTGCTGCCAGGAATTTTGCTGGGGGAGGCAGTTTCTCTTTGCAGCCTGTCTTCCAAGCTGGACTTTCAAGCACTTTCTGCCAAAATGAAGTAGAGCAGAGTATCGAGGAGAGAAGATAGCCTGAAGGAGGAAACGTTCCTCAGCTGTCCTTTCTGCCACGGGCTTGCTCGTAGTCAGACAGAGCCAATGGACAGGGTGATTTTGTCAGGTGCACAGTGCCCTCTACAAAACTGTGGCAAGGAGTACTGAAAATAAATGACCTAAGTATTTTAACGTGCTTAGCTACTCTGGGAATAAAAGCCCATGCTGAAACATGAAGCAGGCGATGACTGTCTCTTTGCTTAAAACGGCAACCTCTCCTCTTTCCTTTTAGGCGACAGCAGTGCCACAGGAGAACAACTGAGAAGCACCAGCACACATTTGCATAAGACCTGCTGAATGTCTAACCGGGGACAGAAGACGCATGGCTAAGGCCGACAGCCAGCTATATTTCTATACCTTGTACATAGGAGTACACTAGGGCAGCTTCCAGGCCACCCACAGTTCCCTCGAGCAAATGCTGATCATGGGACACTAAGCTAACTAGTGGCATAAACTACTTCAGAGGTTAGATGCCTTTTCTTAGGCTCCTGTCAGAATTAAGTAATTTGTTTTCTGATTCTAGCCTCCTTTTAATTCCACTTCTGAGAATATCAGAAATAGGGTTTTTAAACATCATCTGACACTACTTAATAGGCCTACATGTATGTATGCTCTCAATGTAATTAACAACTATATAGACTTCTAAGCTTCCAGTCACTTGTACCTATGGTAGTACACTAGATACAACTAACAGCAGCTTTTTTTTTTTTTTTTTTTTTTTTTTTAATTAAGTCTTTTAGGTGTTAATGCTCTAGGCCATTTTGATAGTTTTGTGCATTTTTTACTTTTTGTTTTTTACAATTTCATTTGTCAGATCTTGTTTTAAATAGAAGCAGTGAAATGCTTCATGCACAATGATTTTCAAAACTGATTGGGCATAGATTTGGGGTTTTAATAAGACTAATCATACTTAATTCAGCTAATGTCCAGTTTCCAAAGTATTCTGTATAGCTACTGAAGCAGGTAACTAAAATAAAACTGGATTTGTGCACAGATTTCAAAGTTTTCAGCCTTTTGCTCCTGGTAACTAAAACATACATCACACTTTATGAAAATCCACATTCCTCATGAACATCTAAGTCTTTTCCAAGCAATACACTATTAGAAAAGGCTTTTAAAAGTTGAAAGTATTTCAGGCATGCGAAGAATCCTGATCCCAATTAAGTTGGTGGGAATTCTGCCATTGAGTTCACTGATGCTTAGTTTTATCCTCCAGATTTAGTTACAAGGAAAGAACCACCTTGAAAAAAAATTAACTCTAATAAATATATCAAAATCAGCAAAGCTGTATGCACTGAGGCTACCCCAGTCATTTAATGCAGCTAATAATATAAGACAAGTAAAGAATTTGTAGCAAGTCTCCTAGTCTGGTTACTCAGGCAGCAATTTAACAGTATCCTTTTTGGATAAATCACATGTTTCCCTCCATATTGGCAAGCCCAGAAAACATTTGCTTTATGAGACCCTGCTTCCAGGGTGGCTGTTTCCAATTTTCAAAAAATTTTGAGCAGCATAACAGTTTTTAAATGATCCTATGCCCTTGGGCTGCAATTACTCCTTGAAGGCCATTGGGAAAGCAGTGAGTGCTTTGCCGTATCTTTTTCTTCCTTTTTTCTTTTTTTTTTTGGTGGGGGGGAGGGGGGTGGGGGGGGAAGGGGGTATGGAAGAAGAAGAAGAAAAATGAAAAGATAAAATAGGCCTAAAGGCAAAAGAACAGGGGTAAGCATCAGCAGTGTGGGGACTGTCTGCATGAGGCAGACCTGGAGGCTGTGCCAAAGAGGCGTCAAGGGAACTTGCAGCCCAAAACTGGAAGAAGGATTGGGAGCAATGACATTGCAGGCATAAAAAAATCCCCTGTGCTTTTTCTGCACCCCAGTGTACCCCAGTGTTTAGCAAGTTTCTTTCTCATTCACTATGAAATAATTCCTGAATAATCTTGTCAAGCCAGATGTTGGGCTTGAGCATCTTAATTCGGCATGGCTCAAGTTGTTATGAGAGTGTCACAGCACTGGAGACGAGCTGAGGCTGGTAGTCCAGTCACTCTGCTCACGCAGAGTCACCTACAGCAGGTAGTTTAGGACTATGTCCAGCTGGGGTTTGAGTATCTCCAAGGATGGAGGCACCACAGCTTCTCTGGACAAACTCTTCCACTGTTTGACCACCCTCACAATAAAAGAGCCTTATGTTTAGACAAAATGTCTTATATCTCAGTTTGTATCCATTGCCTCTTGTCCTCTGCCTTCTCACAGGAAATGAGAAGTTTCACTTAACTTACTTCAAATATAACATAGTCATCATGCTTTTGCTTACTAAGTAAAATGAAAGGACAAACCCAATAGTTTCTAGATCACAGGTTCAGTCAGGTCAAGGGAACTGGAAAGATGAGAGACACAGCCAAGAAGCATGACAGCAGCTAGCTGTACCAAGATCCATTGATACAGAAACTCAGGCAGTACTCCAGCTAGCCACACATATGCCTAGCAAGTGAGGCAGAGGAAGTGTAAGCAGAAAGATAACAACTATACCTACCCCAGTTGTCCCAAACACTGTTTAGCCACGGTAAATATGGTATCACACATTGCATAGAACAATACGGGAACTTCAGTGTTTCAGAAGAAGGTACTTATCAGGTACTTATGCCTGCCGTACCAGAAACATAAGGGGGTAGCCTATCCAACATAAAGGGCACAAATACAGGAAACCTCAAGAGAAATTATTAATTAGGTCCTGAGTCCTTGGAACACATACCACAGCCACCCCCTTTGCTACTTCCTCAGCATTAGCTATGCATCTTGCACTCTGTACAGCACAAACACAAAGATAATACCTACCAAAAGCAATATTTAATCAATAAATATCAAGTAATATAATGAGAAATAGAGTCACCTTTTCACTTACACAAATATGTTCACATAATCTGTGCTGGTTTAAAACATAGGAAGCAGTAACAACAGAATAGTATTTGCACATTATTATGGATGAACAGCCAAGGTATTAAAACTTTTAGCATCTGAAAGTACTTGAGCTTTGGAATAGTGCTAACTGGCCAGCTGACAAGGTAGCAATATGCTGTAGTAGGCTGACAATTAGCTTTCATTGGGCAATGAACAGATGTTCTGTTTCACATGCTTTCATCTCGGAAGGTGCTATTGAGGAGTGTCACAGTAAACTGAAAAGAGTTTAACGTTTACCTGAGTTACAGCTAAGATCCTTAAGTGGTAAGAGATACTGCCCTAAACCATTAATACTACTAAATCATTCAGGCTGACAACAGCACGAGAAACTCAGTCTAACTATGATTTGGTGCATTAACTAAGATTTCAGTGAAGGAGCTTCAACAGAAATACATAAGGAGGCAAAGTAATGCCAGGAGTGAAGTGCAATATTTACATTAATTCAGCATTTTGCAAGGGTTTGGTGGTTTTGGTTTCAGTTTAGGAGTCATAATTAGACATCTTGCAGAAGAGAAGTTGTTTATCAAAGGCATGTTTTGCATGGAAAGGCTGTGTAGCAAAGTGTCCCTGGGAAGCCATATGCCATATGCAAGAGAAAAGCTGACAACAGGGATTCTTCTGGGAATGGAAATGCTGTCCCTGCCTGTGTGGCTGTGGCCAATGAGGACTAGATTCACAGAAACTCAAGACATGTTCTGGGGGGTTTCGCCTATGTATAACTAGCAGGTAAGCAGCTCTTTTTCTCCCTGTGCTGAGGTGTGGGAGCTCTGAAGCCTCTAACAGGAATTGTTGCTCAGAGAGGGCCCCTTGCTGTGTAAACACTGTTCCTTAATGTTCTTGTGGGTAGTTTTGCCCAGAGTTACTTTCTGTCTAACTTACTACAAAATCTGAGCATATACAAATTAGTTCAATTTGTTATTTAAGCCTGGGTGACACTTATATAAGGCTGTTTGTGCATTATTCATCTTCTTCCATTGTTGACGTATAGAGGAACATAGCAGAATCAAAATCCACCCTATATGTAACCCTGCTTCCATTACAAAGTTTTTTCCCTAAAGCACAAAGGTACAAGGTGTGCTATTCACTAGCTAATTCTTAAAGATATTTTTTCACACTCCTCTCATGGCCAAGAGAAAGCTGTGTTGCAAGAATATAGCCTTCCCAAGGTTAAAAGAGGTGACCTGCCTACAGTGACTGTTTGTAGAGACTAGCAGAACAGCATGAAGTTCAGTACTTTTCAACCATACTATATATTCTGCTCTTGCCAGTTTAGCTGATGAAAGACTTTGCTGTCCTTAAATGTCAGAGAGTCTTATGTTCCAGGCATGGGCAGTAGCTTCAGACTCTCTGGCTGGTGAAGGAAGAAAAACCACCAGGGACTAATTGTGCAGGCCTTCAAGACTAGTTCTGACCCTTGTAGCTGGTATGAAGCTTTATTCAATAATTAGATCTCAAATTTTTGAATCCTGTGGGTACTTTAGACTGAATTTCTTCAGGATGAATGATGCCCAAAATAGGGATAGACAAACTCTTCTAAACTAATTGATCATCCCTGCACGCTACACAAGAAATGTTTGGGCTTTTTTTAACAAAGAATGAAACATCTTATGCATTTTCCAGACTTGTTTCCTCTTTGCTTTTGCTCTCCAATTCACTAAAAACCTTTGGTACAGGCAGATGAGTACACTATTATCTCTTAAAGCCTAACTTCTTGACATCCAAGATGTGCCTCCTTCCTGTCTCATTGTAGGTTCAGAGGAACACAAAATGTCAAAATCATCTCCACTGGCACTGCACTTCCCAGTAGGAAATCCTTTTCTGAACCACAAAGATAAGGTGTACATGCTGTTCACTGGCTCATGCTTAGGTTTATTTTTCATGCCCATCCTGCTCTTGGTTTTAGATTTATATTCTTTCAGGGCCCTCTGCTCTCCCAGGTTTAGATTAGCTAACTGGCTGACCTATGGCTAGCAGTGGTGAAGAACATTTTAAAAAATGAGGATTAAATGTGAATTAATGTATTTCTCAGGGCATGAAACTTCATTAGCCTGCTTCCTTAATTCATAATAATTAAAGAAACGACATAAGAGGATTGTGTGGCACATGCTACTCTGATCTGGCCAGTTTCCCTGAGATCCACACAAATCACAAAGCTACCATGCGCAAAACATGTTCCCTGACTAGAAAGCAAAATTTCTGCTGCAAGACAGATACATCCTATTCTCTGCTCCCACTCATATTCAGATTCAGACCCTCAGTATCTCTGGGTTTTCATTTTTGTTTGTATTTTAAATCACTTAGTGAATGCAAAATGTTTGATCTTCTTTGTAATCCACGTTCTCAGGAATCTCTGAGAGCAGCAGCCAGAAAAATTTAACTCCTTTTCTCTCCCTATCTGAAAAAGATGCCTCTGCAACACATCATCTGTTTGCAATGAGCACTCTGATCAAATAAGTATGCTGAAAAATGTTTATTCCCTTGTTTCTATCTGTAGGCAGGTACAAAGCTTTGCCCTTAAGAGAATTGCAAAACAGCTGTGTGAGTGCTTGGCGCAAGGTGCAGAGACCTGCTGTTGATCACGCACTTAGAGGACAGCCCTGAAAGTGCGTGTCCTAAGCTTAAGGACAGGCAATCCTGAGGAGCTGGAATAGCTCTGGAGATTAGAGTACTGCTCTGTAAATGCTAAGGGTCTGTTGCTACAGCAAAGACGAAGTTCATTTGAGGTTTGGTTACATACTGTCATAGAAGCCATGGTTTGAACCTTTCACTGAAATATTGAAAAACCTGCTGGGAGGCACTCAGACCTGTGGCATACAGCTATTCCTCTGTCATAACTAGGGGTCCGAATGGGCCTGAGATTGCTGGCATGGGAATATTTACCGAGCATATTCATAGGGAAGTATTTGTAAAAGCTTGCTTCAAAGGAAATGTGCAAAATTGTCCTGTTTAAACTCAGAGGCTGGAGAAAGCCTTATCACCTTTTTTGGCTAGATCTTTATCCAATACAGGCTGAAATAGCAATGTCAACTGACTTGCAATGTTTTACATTGATTAAAACAATGGTTCTTGTTTTAAGCCTTTACTGGGACTGTTTTAAGCCTTTACTGGGACTGAGTGCTTAATTCTGGTTACTTTATTACCTGAGAATTCAAACAGCGGCCCTCCCTGAACATGGTTACTTATGAGCAAAAAGGTACTGCTTGAGAAGAACTTTAACATCCAGTGTTTCATGTTGGCAAGGAGTATTCAAAATTAGAGTCTCCAGAAAAAATGCAAGTGTGAGAGGAAAAGCCTCTTCCTACATCATTGCATCAGTTAAAACAAATAGCACACCTCTCTGCTTTTGCACTTCACTTCGTTGGTTCATTGCACATAAACTCAGATTAAGGAGGTCCTTTCCTTCATTATGCCTACTTTGGGGTTCTGTTATCTTGGAAAAATAAACCCTTGGGTTAAGGTTTATGGTCTGAATTCTGGCCCCTGCTCTGTTGGCACAAAACACTTAAAAAAACATCTACAGACTCCCCAAACTTAAATTTTTGTTAACACAGTGGTTAGGGCATTTTGCACAGCAGTGCAATATTCCAGTTGTAGACTTTCTTAAACCAGGCAGGAAAAGTAATCAAGGTTCTCAATGAAAATGAAATGCATAAGGTACAAGAATGTAAATTATTGTTGCTTTCTTACTTGCAATGTGATATCACTTGCGCCTTTCCTCCATGGGTCGTGGAAGTATGTTACAGGTATTAGAGAATTAGACTTTGATACACCAGATGAGCTAAATTATGCCTAAGTAACTTGTATAGCCTCATCTGCTGCAGCATCTGAGCCCCTGAAAGTATTTATTCCTACTGTATCAAGCCTGTTGCAGGTGAGTAATATTAAGTTCTTTAATAATAAGGGAATTGAGGCACAGTGAAATTTGGTGACCTTCTGTAAGACAGGACAGAGAGCTCTACAAAAGTGTTGCAAACCCTGTGCTAGTTTCCAATCCATTTAGCTAGTCTGTATTTCTGTTGCTGCCTGAAAGAAAAAAAATCTTCCATGGAGAGCTAAAATACAAGGAGAGTAAATTTTCTTATAGAGCATCTATAATTCAGTTACCTTGCACTTCTATTGTAAGACTAAAAAGTTGAACTAAGACCTAGAAATATCAAGTGCTCCTTTATGGGGAAAGCCCACTCCCAAAGGAAATAACACTAGATATTTTGCAGTGGTCTTTGACTCTGAAGTCACAATCATAACATTCAATAAAAGCATCTTTCATAATCAAAAGTCCCAAATACTTGTGCAGGTCTTTTCCACAGAACTGAAAATTATTCAAAACAAATGGAAAATTCTTTCCATAGACTCATACTAAAATAAAGGCAGGGTTTTGGAAACCAGTTAGTTCTAAACAAAACAAGACCCAAACATTGACTTCCTTTGGAATTCCCTTATTTGCACCTGTGAAGCAGCTATTAGGAGGATCCCAAGTACAGAAGTGACTCTCAGAGTCACTGCAACATTAAATGCTTACCTTAATTATAAACCATTTCTTTGAAACAGTTGCTTCTCTCTATTATTTGAATAGGTATAAGGGATATCTCACTGTCACTTGAAAAAAACTAAGCGATTGCAAATGTCTGCACATTCACAGTGCCACTAGGTTGGGTTTGCAACTCCTATTGAGAGCCAGCTATACTGTATGACAGAGAGATTCCAAAGCTCAGGCTTTGCCATGGGCTGCAGGCTCCCTGGGATTAACTGTGTGAAGACATTTGTACAGTTCAGAGAGGAACAAACAGGACCAAGACTCATCGGTGATTTAAAACAGATAGGCCAGGCAGTTGCTACCTCCACCTATCTATCTGCCCAGCCCTTTTTGAAAGGCTGGAGCCTCACAGCGGGCTGAAGCTGCTTCTGAGCCAGCACAATCTGCAGCTTTGCATATTAAGACACACCGAAACTGGTGCCAGATTTGTTACATGCGGAGTGGTAAATCACCAGGGTTCATGAGGATCTACACATACTTTCAGCTGTCCTTGGTGCAAGGTGGAAAGAAAAGTGTGGTGGTCAGGTCACATTCAATAAACAGTGAAGCAGCAACCATTTCAACTGTCAACTACCCCTTTCATACTTAGGATGGGAAGGAAGAAAACATTTTATTATTGTGCCACTACTCACTGACATGACAACTTGGAACCAATAGTGGTTGCTTTAACCCTCTACATAGGTACTCCAACCTTGTTAAAGAAATACAGTGGCCTGAAGCAGCTTCAGCTTGGTTTTTCTCATGGTGCTAATGAAAAGCAGCAGCACATTAAGTTAGCACACAGATATACCTACATACTACCCTATGCTTTGGGTTCCCATGTTCAAATAAACAGAATTTAAATAGCCATGCATGAGGAACCATGTAGAAAAGAGGGAAAGATGATGACCTCAGACCAAGCAGTTCTACTGGCAGTAAACATGATGCTCTAAGACCAGAGTTACCTACACAAACTAGATGTCAAATGAATTTTTTATGGAAGTCTTCAATCAACTCACAGTCTTTGCTTCCTAAGATCACATAAGGTGTCTCCGTGTAAGATTCCCTTGAGAACTCTGGGGAAAATGTTCCCTTAGAAAAGATCTGGAATTATTGATTGGTGAAAGGGCAATGACTTAGCTATTAAAAGAAGTGCTGATTTCTCAATGTTATTGCTACCCATATTATTGTGATGCAAATAGCTTATACCAAACATTAAGAGTGCTGAGAAGAGATTTATTTTTGTTTAGTAAGTACATTAAGTTCCTATTAGGGGCCAAAGTACATGGCCTTGTCTATAAGGGTGGGGACATCATGGGTTATAGGAGCCAGTATCACCATCTCACTTGAATGAATCATGGGTATATCTGGACTTGTGCATTTGTGTTGATTGATAGAGATCTGCTGCTGCACACTCACTGGACCGCTGTTATGGGGTACACACTGGGGGTCTTATATGCTTTTGGGATGCTGCAGCTCTGTTGGCATTTCTCCTAAGCACAGATATTTTACTAGCTACCTGTGTGTTGAGACAGGATCTCACAGGCCAGCTGCTTTCTCAGGTAACTTCTCCGGTTACCACTGGCTCTTCCAGATTTGTCAGTAGTTTCCACGCAGTTATCCTTTGGTATTGCATTTCTGGATGAGGCACAAAGAAGGTAACCGACTTACAGACGATCATGATGGGGGGTCTTTGCAATGGGGTGTAACTAATTTTTACATTTCATAAATTAGTAAGAATAATGCCCCAGAGACCTATACAAAATAAAACATCACTTCTTTCCACAAGAGTCATTAGATCAGCTAGTATAATTAGGAAAGTTGGACAAGTTTCAGGCACACACAATCTTTTCCTCCATGGAGACAATGAGCACATAGGATTTAATCTCAGAAGAAAGTTATGTCTAAGATGGCGATCTGCTGGTTTACAGAAGGTTCTTGAGGGAATTGGGATTCTTTTATAGAAGAGTAATATCAGCCCCACTTCCCTCCCCCCCCCCCCCCCCCCCAAAAAAAAAAGGCAATAAAATGTGATTGGCAGAAGGAAACTTGCAAAATAAGACAATGCTTAAGTTCAGAAAAGCTTTTCAGACAAGTGTTTTTGTAATAAAACTTGAGTTTTACCATTGACTCCCACAGAAGTACAAGTGGATTGAGTGGTGTTGATCTCCCTCTATCATAATGATGTAATGGTGAGTTTTTGCAGTTGTGGGTTTGGAAAGGGCAGCACCAATGCAGTAATGTTCCTTAAACCTGTTAGGTCCCCTTCAGCAGAGGCAGCTGTCATTTATAAATGCCTGTGAACTCTCCTGGGTTGAACAGGAGACAGACTGTTCTTCCAAGAGGTGCCTAGCACCAGAAGTGTGTGGGCTAGCTGGGATATGAGACTCTGTGATGGTTTTTGTCATGTTCTGGCTCCAATCCCCTTGTTTTCTTTACTTTCCAATTGCTCTTCATTGCAAGGCACAATGTTAGTTCATCTCACAGGAATTTGTTTACTGTTTTCCACTATTTTAAGCCTCTTTCCTGGTTAGTTTTCAACTCAGAAATTACCTTTTCCACACAGACACATTTTTTCCCCTACAGTTCCGATTAGATACGTTTTTTTTCCCACTTTTTGCTTTACTCCTGTAAGTAGTATTACTACTCACTGAAGAATGCTGGTTGGTTTGCAGCTGTATTTTTTAGTGTGGATGAAGACATTCTTAAGTTAAGAGGGTGTCTTCTCTCCTGGATGCTGACCAGTAATAACTCACTGGAGTAAAAGCAGTGAAAATATGCCAGACATTTTGAAGCACAGTCTTGATGTTGTTTGTACCTTATTTTTCACTCTTTTGGGCCTGCAGGAATGTAGTATTAGCTCACAATCTGTTTTTATTTCCTCCTTTTCCCCTCTTTCCATCTTGTTTTCTCTCCTCTTTCTTCCTGACTTTCTATACTAGTTTCTCCCCCCCAACACTGCCTTCATCTTACTTTGTATATATCATGGGTTACAGCCAGGAAAGGGAATTTGATTATGTGGAGAAGCTCTGACAAAGCAGAGTGGACAGTTTAAATGGATAGACAAAGCAACACATCTAGTGTGAAAGATGTGTAGATTTTTCTTCCACTCTTCTACCATATTCTTTTCAAACATCTTCAAACTATATCTTATTTCAGGGCTTGAACCTGCTAAATAAATGTACCAAATTGACAGGATTCTCTGTCTTGCCCCTCTCCCTCCTAGTCAGTGGTGGTTGTACCAAGGCTAACAAGTCTCTGTGCATTAGAGGTTTCTGTTTCCTTAAGGATCTCATATTTGCCAGCATTAAGGCTTCTTGCTTTAAGTCAAATAGATGGGATGCTGTGGTTACAATTAGACCATTGAAGGAGGAGGATATTGAAATAACAAAGAAATTGTCATTTCAGAATGAAAAGTCACCATAATCTGCAAGACTTTTTATTGGGATTCCTTTTAATGCTTAAGTCCAAGCTCTCAAAGGTTGTATATGGCTAAGGGAAACAAGAATTCAAGAGCCAGATCTGCTGTCTGTGCAAACAAAATGCTCAGCATCTTCTGGGGGAGCCCTGGTAGACATCTACATTGCTGTGCCATATTGATGATGTATCATCACACTAGTGTGACCACGATGGAGTAGGGAAGTGGAACCATGCCCCACATTACCAGAACAGCTCAAGCTTAAATGTAACATAAACCCTAGCAGCCAACAAGAAAGGGTCTGCTGGTATGTTGCACAGTACCATCTGGAAGACATTACATTACGATTACATCTGGCTTTTACTCTGAGCCTAGCTGGTTTAAGATCTGACTGATTCTCCTTTAGTAGTAAAATATTTTTAATCATAATACAGTTTAAAATAGAGCACATATATCACACCATAACACATAATCTCCACTTTCACTTGGGAAGACAGAAACTTAAAAACTGTTTCATAACATGCAAACACTCCAGACTTATTTAATATTTTATACCTTCCTTGGATGTTCTAATTTTCTACTTTCAAAATATTATCTACTTTCTAAATATATAAACTTAGCCAAACTGAATATTCACAGAAAAACAAATTGGAAGGATTCTGAGGGGTAATTTTTCCTGTTCTAAGACTGTAAATGGAATAATGCATCTCAAATGGATGAGGAAGATTCTTTGCCAAAAGTTTTTTTTTTAATAAAAATAATTGCAATGAGAGATGTGCCAGTTTAGGACAGATTGTCATACACAACCAACTGCATCTATGCGTATATAACCAAGCAACTCTAAACAACTGATTCTATATTTCTATGCACAACTAGTATATATGCCTGCTTACAAACAAAGAAATAGGAATTATTTAATTAATTATTACTAAAATAATTATTAAATAGCAATTCCTGCATGGCTGCCTTCACAGGATGCACAGAAGTGTGACCAGAGCTACAGCAGGTGTCCTGCATGGCTTCTGCTGGAGTGGAGTTAGCATTGTCCTGTACTTCAGACCCTGCATCGCTAAAAGCAGACAGCCTGAGGGTTTAACTCATGCTGTTCGTAAGACCCTGTGGTTTACACAGTCATCTTCCTAAGGGACAGCCACAACAGAGGGTGGAATGAAAACTGTGACATTCTGGAAGGAGAAGGTTCATTGTAGTCTGACGCCATGGCAAGCACAGACAAAACAGGATGCAAAGCTAATTCAAGGCAGTAGGAGTCTCAAAAGGGTCTCTCTTCAGTGGCAGAAGGACAGCAGAACAGTTTGTGGACTTTTCTCTTGGATCCAGCTGGAAGTGTCCAGTTCTCATCAGCACTTAAGGATAAAGATTGCTTGCTGTACTTTAAACTTATGCGCTGCAGTTGAGGTGACTTGTTTGACTTAAATCCACTCATCAGTTGCTTCTCCTTCTGCAGCTTTAATGTCAGGTTTCTTAGCATATCTCTTATTCCTTCATATTTACTGTCTTGCACTCATAATAATTAAGCTACACCCTGATGAATGTCTGGGTTTTTCACATTTTGTACAGCAAGGCATTAATTCAGTTTACACCAGCTTTCATTTCCTTGGACTGCCTTTTACTTAAATAAAGTTCAGTATCTTTACTTAAACATGAAATACATTAATCAGTGATATGATGGCTTAAGTTCTACTTTATTATACTTAGGTGGAGCTGGTGAAATCACGTAGTTATATTGATCTGAGCTCAATCAGGTCTCAGTTCTGACCTTCGATATACTCACATAGAGTTCCTGCTGATTACAATGAGAGCCAAGCATATGCAGTCAAGGCTCACCATTTGGCCTTTGGTCAGAATACGTATTAGTTTTTGCTTTTCTCTAGATGTAGAGGGTATGTCAAAAACTTCATCCATTTTAAACTTGTTTTTCTTTTCTTTTGCTTGTCTAAAGTGAGATGTCTGTTCCCATCATCCGACCCCAAGTGAAACTCACAAAGCTAACTTCTAACTTTGCCAACGGTAGTTCTCCAAACTTGCCAGTACTTTTGCATCAGTGATGAGGACAGGTCACATCACCATGTTGACACAAAGATATGCCTTTGCAGTGCAGCCCAGGGATGACACAGGTGACCCTGCCTGTCTGTTTCACAAGCAAGTATTACGTCAGTTCTTATTGGAAATTCCCCCTAGCCAGGCACCTCGTGAAATACGGTGTTTTAGCTGTTTAGATGGTAACTAGTTATGTTTATACAGAAACTGTTAAACTAATTTAGCAATAGCATATTTAAAACTACCCTCTTGCACAATGAGAAAAAGCTGAAAACAGTCAAAAGTAATGTTAGTTTGAATGGCCTCAACAGAACTGGCCAAATATTTTTAGCACTTACTTACTGTCATTCCAACAGAGTGCACAAAAAGTTGAAGGTGAGACAGAGTTTGCTCATTCTGGTTCCAGTCAAAGACACAGCAAGAACTTTCCTGCACCAGGAGCTTACAGTGTCTGAAGATAAAAAAAGGAAAAGTTTTTGAGGAAAGGAAGTATTACTACCCAGTTTCTGAGACAAAAACTGTAGGCAAAGAAAGATGAATGATTTGCTCAAAGCTACCAGGGGTTGTGGTGTTCTGAGGAACTGCACTCACTGCTCCTGGACGAAGTACCAGAGCATTCTTCCACTTTATTTTGTTCCTTGGAGCAATATTTAACAATGTGCATGGCAGAGTATAAATACACATAATAACAAATCAAAGTAGTTCAGATCAGCTGGTGGTTTATGTCTACACATAGTGTGTCTATGTGTCCTGTAATGCAAGGGAAAAAGCTGTCCAGAAGGATAACCTGGATCAAACTTCTAGGTAGTTCTGGAAGCTGAACTGGGACAGACATGGGGAAGAGTGGAATCAATTTTACTGGCAAAAAGGGACTGTGAGGTTTTAGATTAAGTTCTAAGACAGCCTTGCTCAACTGACCACAGGTACTGCTGGGGTGAGAGTACCACAGAATAAGTCTATTTAAAATATTCTGATGCTTGTGACAGAATCCATGTTAATGTTGATAAAACAGGTATGCATTTCTGAAGCCATTTTGTACAGTTTACTATAAATTTTTAAGGCTCTTGTACTGAATTTGGCAGTGTGCTTCTGATCTTAGAACAGCCGTTTCGTGCAGCAAACTGGGAGTCAAGTTTTGGAATAGGCTGAATTTCAAAAAACCTTAGGGAAAATTTAAATTGAAAGAATGTTTATGCCTATACACACATCTAAGTATTTCGGTATGCATGTACAAGACTTAGATGCATATAACTTAGAAAGAAAGGATTGTAAGGCAATATCATTTAAGGAGGTAGGACTGGAAGAGGCTTCCTTTTATATGAAGGGAAAGAATTTCTTTTCTGAAGTCTTAAGAAGTTTTGTGGGGTTGCCTTTTTTTTTTTTTTTTTTTTTTTTTTTTTAAGTCTTGGGGCACTTCATGTACATAGGCCCTACCAAAGTGTTGACTGCATAGCTGCAGGCAAAGTTCTAATTTTATTTTGACAGAATAATGTTCCTGATTTCCTTCTGAAAGCATTTAAAATAAGATTTGCTGGTAAGAAGGAGTTTAAAAGTGGAAGACAAAATTGCTATTTAAATCTATTTCTTCTACTCAAAGCTCTCTTCTTCCACCATTGTGCTTACAAAATCTTGTCCATAAGATGTCTGCAAATGGTCATTAATTTTTTTCAAGAGTGAAATCAATAATTGGAGAAATGTAGTCTTTAAGGACATGATAAAAGGCTGATAAAATAATATAAAATAACAGTTTCAAATGAAAGCTTGAAGTTAAGGTTGCAAAGAGATCCATAGACATGCTGACTGTTGAGAGGCTGATGACCCAAGCAGCTTTACTAAAGTAATGAGAGAAAACACGTCCTTTATTAGGATAGACTTTGTGAAAAGCTGACCTAAGACTCCTCTGCCTGACTGCCATTGTTGTCTTCTCTGTTTTGATTTTCAAAAGAATGTGAAGAGCAAGAAAGTCTGTTCTGTGTCAAGTAATGGGGGAATACCTAAAAAGTCTTGAAACAAAGGTGACTTTTTCAGAGTTTACACACTTAGGAGTGTGGCAAAAGTACTGGGCACCCAGAGAACAAAATCTCCCACAAAATTTTGTCAAAATGCTGGATAGGAAATGTGCATTTATGAATACCTTGCTAATCTCTTTTTGCTGCTTTTCTCCTCTTTTTATTTGCATTCTTTTAAAAATAATCATCTTGATATTTCTGTTGATTCCATTATATCACATTTGTTTGATGTGTCAGAATATTCCGGAACATTAAATTACATAAATAATTCTTGTACCAGAGAGACAATTCAAATCCTAATATAGATTTAGACCCCCTTATTCATGGTATGTTCTTATACTGTAGAATATTAGAGATAATTCTGTCTCACTTGTTGTACGATCATTCAAAATTCAACCTCTGAAATTAAAACCCTTCTAAGTATCTTGGCCCATGCAAATGGCAAGTTATTTCCATGTGTTTGAAAGACAAAGTCCAGCATGTGTGTCTTGCAATACTCATCTGAGTGTTTTAAAATGGGAGATTCAAAAATGAGAGCTCAAAATATTAGAAAAAAAGTAAAAGTGGCAGCTGTTTTATGGGAACTTTGCTGAAAATTTTTAGTAGACAATTGTGTGTAAATGTTGCTTAAAAACATTTAAACCACTTTTTGTTGTAAGATGTGAAACCAAAAATACACACTTACTTCTACAGTTTTCAACTCATGCCTTGAAAAGGCAGTTTCCAGTGGCACGTACAGAAAACAAGGTCTCATTACTTAACAAGGGGTCTCTCTTCAACTTTTCTTTTTTTTTTCTACCATAGGTATTTTAAACATAAGAACTGCCAGCATTTTTAACTTTGCTTTGTTGAACTTTGTTGAACTGATGTGGGAGGAAACAAAACACCTGGCACAAGCTAACAACCTCTTGTTAGATGGCATACTGATGAAGAAGAGGTGTTCAATTTCACTGTTGGCTCCTTCCAGCCAAAGCTACCGTTCAGCAAGCTTTCACCAGCATGCAGAAGACGAGTTGCCAATCAACAGTTAAATACTGACATGAATAGTGCCTTTGTAAATATTTCTGTTGTGCCTTTGGAAGCACACAAGCCAAAACAAAAAATCTTTTGACAGTGTGTGAAAAACAAAACTGAAACGGTTCAACAGCCTTTCGCAGCTAGAAAGCTGGCCATATAAACTTTTTAAAATCGAATGCTCTTTGTCAGGCGGAGGAAAGCTTGTGTTCTGAGATTTGACCATCAGGCAGCCCAACCGTGCAGCTGTGTGCCTTAGAAAAGCATTTCTTAGCTGTGTGAGTTGATTGGTTGCATTTTTATTCACAGTCATGAAGCATTTGCAGTCGTCATTGTATTCTTCTTGAGTTTCCCTTTTAAAGGTATTAGCAAGACACTGAGCAGTTTCCAGGTGTTCAGTCAGGTCTGATATAGTGTATATGCTGCCAAATAAATCCCCAAGTTGAGTGATTTCCTTACCTGGAAGAATCAGGATTGAGTTTGTGTTGTTTCCTTTTTTAAAAGCTGATTGCACTTGCTGTCAGAGGCTCACCCTGACTCTTTGGTAACACCAGCAGAGAGCAGTAGGTAAGTCAGGCTTAAAGTCATCTTCTGCATAATGTCCCACTTCAATTAAGTCATGTAAGCATATCCTTGACTTTAAATGTAGGGATAATTGGAACTATTTATAGGTTTAAAGAGTGAAAAACACAATTCTGAACTGCTGGCCAACTTCTGAGATGTTTTGCTTTTCCTCCATGATTGGCTCCACTGAGGCTGTTACTCCTGCACTAAAGTCTTTCTGAGCATGAACTGCAGATAGCAGTGATGGAGGAAAAGAAAGAGAAGCAGGTTTTTTAAGAGGCAGTAGGAAAAGAAGAACCTCACATACACAAAGAAAATATTTTTCATACATACAAGTTTATAGTCATCTGTATAGATAGTCTCAGTGACATATTGTGGAAAACATTGCAGGTGGTGACTAACTAAAGAGCATTGGGACAGAAACGGAGCAGTTATCTTGAGTTGCACAATCATACTTGCAAAATTGAATACTCAGACTTGTTTGGATTAAAGGGCACATCGGCTAAAGCTGCCAATTTATCTGCTGCTTTTATTGTAACTTGTTTGGGATCTAACTTCCACCAGAGATGGCACAAGAATTGTTAGTAACTCATCCAATATCTGGCAGTCTCCAGAGCAGCATCACTGCTGTCAGTCTTTTTAAAGGTGGGTGGGACTCTGAGTTCTCTCATGAAAATTAAACCCAAGGCTTTGTGTCCTAGGCCCTGTGTTTGTGGGAAAGTTGATTTTTTTACAGGATAAACGGCTTTGTGCTCATATGCAACAATTTGGGGTTGCTTTTTTTTTTAGTCATCTGGCATCTTTTGCATACCAGTTAATCTGCTTTGGAAGGGGCATAAATCTATTCTAGAATTGTTAAGTTTTCAGGAAAATAATTTTCAGCAGTTATCTGAAGTTAGATCAGAAGTTCCCCTTCGGACAGTCATCCCGTTGCTATGCCATTCTGCACAGATTTACAGCAGAATTAACCCGTGTCGTTTATCTGTAGGTCCTCTAAGGTCAGTTCAGCTTACTGTAACCTTCCACTTAGATATTAAAATTCAACTAGCCCCAGTAAAATTCCAGTTTATGTACACTCAACAATGTTCCCTTTACAGCAGTCATGCTACCTACCTCCAGGTGCACTTGGTATGAAGGTCTGCAATTCTTTGGTCATTGGGAAAAGAAAGAAATTCTCTGAAATGCCAAGACCTAGCAGCACTGCAAACACAGGAGATGGATGGAACCCCAGTATCTTTGAAAAATGGTGAACTAGGAAGGCATCTAAGTGACTGCAGGTGCCAAGGAGGGAAGTCTTTCTGAAATAGATTCTTCTAGGTAGATTCCTTTTCAGCACATCAATCTTCATTTAGAAAAAGGATCTGGAAATTTAAGACACAAATGTGAATCTTTAGGTGGAGAACTAGCCTGCAGCTTCTGCTGAGGGGGATACTGCTAGCTAGAATGCAGGCTGGGATAAACCTCCTTAAAATTATGAGGTATAACCCATGTTCTTAGTTTAAAGCAAATCAATGCAAGAATGCTCAAACAAGAGGAAACAAATGTAAATTTCTGAGGCAAAAATAATTCCTAAATACTGTCTGAGCTGAGGATATATGCATGTAGATAGATGGAGGGATACGTACAGAAACATCTAGCACCCAAAGGGAAGCCTAAAGTGTAGGGTCTGGCTCAAGTTCTGTGGAGCTGTGTGGGATGGAGCTGTGTTTCCTGTGGCTCTCACCTTGGCACCAGGGATCCTTCCATCTGGTCCTTGCTAATGTAGTAAAACTGCAGGCTTGGAATGAAGAGCAGAAAACAGCTGGGTGGATCTTGTTATTTGTCCTGGCATAGTATCCTCATTGTAGTTATTAAAATTTATCCTTGAGTTTTGAATTTGCAGTCAGTGCTTACAGAAAAATACTTTTTGTCTAGATCTTCATCTGGGATGTGTAGTTATTTTGTCCACTAAAGTCAATGAAATAACAGTGACCCAAATCATTTGAGCCTGAATCCTGCTTGTGGCTGGAAGCCCTGGCTCTTGACATTTCTCTCACATGCTTTGTTTGCGCTAGCAGAAGAAGAAGTGTTAGAGAGAAGTGACATTCCTGTTTTGAACCAGAGACCATTTCTTTTGTTTTGCTTTGGTAGGCTTTTTTTCATTCGTTAGTTTATTTATGAATTACTCACCACCTACCAAAGGTGATACTCCAGTTGAAAACCAAATATCAGAAGATCATTTGGGCTATGCATATATTGACAAGTAGGGTAACACAGTAGGAGTGGATCTGTAGAGTAAAACAATTGGTGCTGAGGACTTCATATTCCACAATATATTAATTTCAGTAGGTTTTACTTCAGACTAGTTGTGCTCTGGCCTGTGAATGGAAAACTCATTAGTAGTTGGAGCACTCCAGGGACACATCTTCTGGGTTAGTGTTATCTGCAGGTAATCCAGATAATATGCTTCAAGACCTCTCTGCAGTGTGGTATGTGGGAAAAATCAGGAGGTTTGCTTCAAAGTTGTGCTCTTGGTCTCACCTAAAATGCAATGTAGAAGCATGTTTTTTCACTGTGTCCTGAAGACAGGTCATCAGTTGTACATCCTGCAATAAGCGTACAATCTGGATATGGTCTTGTGAGTTCTTCCCTTATTGAATTCTTCCTAATGGATTAGAGGTAAACTTGCTTGCAAAAGGATTATTTCTGAGCTGAAGTAAAACATATCTGGTGTATAGCATATAACTATGGCACTGTTTACACTCTTCTGAGACTTGCCAGAGAACTGCTGTTTCTTATTTTTTAAGTGTAGTGAAAAGCAGACAGATCCGGCAGGAAAACAGTTGGGGGGTGGTGATGGCTTAGAATTTGCACTCCCTTCTTCAGGCAAGATGTTAGACATAAAGAACTGGAAACTGGACCAGGGCAAGTTCCCTGAGGCAATACAGACACAAATGACAAAGTGTTTTCAACAACCAAAGATCTGACTGATACATTTTTAACTGGAGAGGAAATTACCAAGATACAAGCCTCACTACTGAAGTTTTAAACCTTCTGAGCCATATACTTTCATTTTTGGTGTGCTCAAATGACTAGTGACACTTTATTTTCCAGAAAGGAATAACTCCACAGTAATAACTCAGGGGACAGACAGTAAGAGATTGATTTGGCATCATTAAAGCAATTCATCAATATGCTTATTTGATGATAATGCTTCCTGAAGTAAGTCTGAAACCAGTGTTAACAACAATACCGCAGCTGGTGAGAGCACTTTCCAGAGGGTAGATGGAGGTGGCCGTGACAGCTGCTCTGAATTGTCATGCTGCACATTCCATGGTTTAAACAGTAATTTATTTTGCAATCTCTGCATCATCAGTTCTGGGTGTTTGTCCGTAATGTTTAATGTTTAAAGAGGTCAATATTTAAAGAGATCTGTGACAGCAAATAAAACCTCTAGGTTGCTTGAAGTTAATATGTCACACACTCTGATGGTGATATAGAACAAGAACTGTCACTGACAAAGCATCAGTGCGTCTATTAAGACAAAAAATTATGGTGCCAGGAGAACCACCAGTGAGAAAGACTATTTAAAATTTCTGATGCAGTTGTTTCTGAGTATCTTAGTAAAGTTCACCAGAGCTTAAAGGAAAAACTCTTACTTGTTAATCCTATTCAAGACATGCAGGGGAGCAAAACAGTGTGAATAGTACAAAACAGGGTATATAGGATTTGCCAACATGGAGAAATGAACGTCCCTGCTGCTCTGCCTCCTTCTCCAAGCCAGCGTGGGAAGAAAACTGGCATGTGCATTGGCAGACTGTGGGATACACTACTGCTCTCAGTAATGCCTGTAAGAGTTGCCACAATATCTTCCTGCAGGATCTTTGCTTTGAAGTAGCATGGTCATGCTTGGCACTGAGGTTCCCAAAGTGATGCTGGAATAACCAAAGTAACAAATTTGTGGGTTGTGCTGCCCATAGGGGAAGATGATGGCAATAACAGCTGGTACTACAGGCACCAAAATCAGTGTACATGACTGTATGGTAATACAAGCAAAGAAGAAAAGGGCCAGTGGAATCCTTTCACATGCTGGTTACCCAAGGATAGCAGGCTTTGTCTCTGCTGACTGTGCTGCTTCTAGATCATCCCCCTGCCTGACAGGGCTTTCTGCAGCAAAGGTCTGTAGCAGTGATGCTAGGCAGCACAACCTGCCCTCCCTCTCCTTCCACGCACAGTTCTGAGTGAGTGGAGGACTGCTGCCTTAAACAGCAGACAGGCAAAAGACCTCTAAGCAAAATCCGTAATTATCAGAATCTCAGAGATACTTTTGCTCCTGTTAACTTAAACTTTTAGAAACAGGGTTATTTGATTAGTGAGAGGACTTCTGATTTTATACCATACATTAGAGATATATATACACATAATATTTTCATCTGACTTGGGTAAGCGCACACCTGCAAGCACAAGGAAAATTATTCCACTGAATTGGAAAAGCACCCTTTGAATCTGAAATTACTTTGGTTGAAGCATCTGGTTAAGCATCATGATGTAGTGTATTTGTTGTGCAAACACAAATTAAATAATTAAATAAACATTCTTACATTTTTACTTTTCTTAATTTTTTTAGGAGCTGTGACCATTTGTTTCCAGATGCTCCAAGCAGTTCTGATATTTTTGGGAGAGGGGAAGGTGTTAAAAAAATCCTGTCTCTTAACAAGGAAGTTATGTGTTTCAAGCTGGAAAGATAGCTCAATTCCTGAAAATCGCATCTGATAATATCATTCCTTGACAAAAAATATTTTTTTGTGTAAAGGGAGCACAAAATGCAGTTCTTTACTTCTAAATAGCACTTTTAAAGAAATGGGGGATGTGGTTTGTTTCCCTAAACTGATCCTTGCAGGTTAGATCCTCCATAGTCCCAAAAGGCATGAACATATTCTTGTAAGTAGAAAAGAGAAACAGAAACAAGACCTATAAAATCTCTAAATACTCAGGTCTCTGTGCTCTCCCTCTCTGCTTTCTCTCTCTGTCTCCAGACCTAAAAGTGCTATGAAGTTGAGGCAAACTGCCAAGAGTTTCACACCCAGTGCTGAACTGGCATAAAGTCAAAGGTTGCTAGTTGCATTTGGATGCCAAAACATTAGCAAGGCTCTCACTACCGGCTCTTACACATCCTTTCCAAAGCTAGATAGTTTGCAATTTTTGCCTATTCTACAAACTTTCATTCCTTGCTTTTCCAAGTTCTCCTTGAGCGCTAATCTTGCTGCTGGTAAGAAAACATCTTGCATACTAAAAGTTTCCTCTTCAGTGGTAGCTATTGATGGAGGTGCCTCTTCTGCAATGGGAAGCACATGCATCAAGTGTTGCCTGCCCTGGATATGTCTGCAGTATCAGTTCAGTGCATTTCGAGCCTGCTTTTTGGTCTGGATTTGCCAGTCAGACACACTGCAATCCCCAAAGCCCCACTGAGAGGCTGCCTCAGCCCAAGCTCTGCAGATGCGTTCTGTGGGGCACAGCCTGCCCTTTCTTAGAGCCTCAAAATATGTCCAAACCTCCACTCAGGAATGGAGCATGTTAAGTTTGAGTGCAATACTGCCCTGTCAGTGACATCCCAGCCCTGACCCTTGTTAACACTGTATGAATGCACTCAGTGACTAACCACCGCAATTTGAAAAGTCACAGGCTACACCAGCTGGGATCTGCCCTAGATCCCTGGTCTTTACCCCACAGCTAATGTCTACCCTTAGAGCGTACCACATTGTAACAGCAGTAGGCTTGACCCATAACTTGCAGGCAGATTTTTGGGACATAGTCTTTTATTTACCACGTATTCAGATAAACACCAATAAGCAACTAATAAACCACACTCTTCACTTTAAGGTCAGAAATGTTCCTACTGAACTCAATGGGAGCATTCACATGTTAAATGCACTTGGATCAGTCACCTGAGGCTATTAGCTCCCAGATCTACTTAAAGTCCCTTGCTGTTATAAACATGTATGTGTTTGAAACATCTGACAAAATGGCAGATAGACATGCTTACAATATTTGATACCATAGCACTTTAAACCAAGGCTCTGTTCTCTGGAAAAAGCAAGGACTCCAATCACAGAAAACTCTATGTAATGTTATTTCTTTATGGATGTTCAAGTGGCTGGCAGAAGAAACCAATACAACTGAGTGGATGCTGCCTTGCACCAGGGCAGAGTTAACTCCAGCATGGAGGGAAAACAACTGCAGCCTATAGGGAAGTATTTAATCTCTGTTCTCCTGTGCAATTCTCAACAACACAGTAAAAGGAACACACACTACAATTAATGATTTACATATTTATAACCCGATCCTCTTGACCTTTGTTAGCCAAAACACCTGAGTAAACTAATCTGTATGCTTAAATTTCTTGTAACAGCTGGGAATGTGGCAAATGCTTTAAAAAAAAAAGTGGGCAGGAGGGTAATTGGTTTGGTTTTTTAAAGTAACACAAAGCAGGAGTGCAGAAATGGTCAGATGGAGTTTAACAAGAAGACAAGTAGTAACTGCTAAAAATAAAATGTAAAAAGCTACTTTGCTTGTGCAGTTGCACACTTCAATTTTGCAATGATAACAAGTTGCTTGTTTATCTCATCCAAGCAACTGTTTCCCCATTTCACGTCACAGCAAATAGCTGACTAGGTGAAAAAGGTTGATGAGTAATTTTGAGGATTATAGCTAAATCATTGCACTGGTGTCAAGTTAATGGTCATAAAAATTTCTCTTTACCTTTGTAGCAGTTCTTTGGACAGAACACAGTATTTTGACTATTTCCAATTCTTAGGATGGCAGGCATATCCTAAAGGAATATTTAAAAAAAATAATGTATGTACCCTTTTTGATAACTTCCTCTTTTGCCTTCATCCACCCACTGAAATGAATGAAATCTGAAAGCAAATTTTATGCCCTTGAACAAGGGCAGGATTCCTTTTCTGAGTATGTCTCACTGAAGCTCCTACAGCTTGCAGCTAGTGTCTCAAGTTGGGGCAGCCAGGAATGCTTGATATTTTGTAGTAACACGTGGCATAACAATAATTTAGAAGCCTATTTGTGTCAGACAAGCAAGGGAAGGCCATGTGAAGAAGCAAAGCTCTTAGGAGGAATAACGCATCTCTCACTCTCAGGAACTCAAGGCTCTGTTAATGCCAGTGAAAATATTCCTGCCTACCCTTAGCATTCTGCTTTAGAGGCCAAAAGTAAATCAGGATCCCTAAGCACTATGGATTCCTTTAGCTCTACCTAATACCTGTTGTTGCCAGATCAAAGCTTTTAGATCAAAGCTTTTAACTGAGTAAATCAATCTGTGCTTCTGTATTTGAGTCAAATACATTTGACTGTGCACACCCTGCTGATAAAAACCGGTGCTTAATCAGCATAAATGTATGCTTTGTGTGCAAGAGCACAGTGTTTCATTGGAAACGGATTGGAGAGCTTCAGCTGGGGAAAATGACTGTTGTTCAGATCAGCATCAATTTGGAAGGTTATTTTTCTGTGGACTTCTTAGGTACATAAGGAGCAGTAGAAGGCAATGACTGTTGGATGATATTACATCCATATGGCTACAGAGGGGGTCAGAAAATTAATTGTTAAGAGAGGTTTTAAATGAGAATGGAATGGACGTTTGTTATTCCAGCCTGAAAAGTGCAAGACAGAAACATTGGATTTGGGAGCTTGCTCAACAATTGCTCAGAAGGAAAAAGGGTATCACCACGAGTTCCTAAGTACAGATACAATGCTGATAAGTCCACCCCTGACATTTTCATTAAAATAATTTGTTATTGAAGACAAATAGCAATTAGCAAAACAAACAACCACCCCCCCACACACACATTTAAATAACCTAAGAAAGATTATTTTTCTCTTCCTAAATCAATCTTTGCTCTTCTCCATTTTTGAGCCACTATTTCCTTTGTTCTTCATGCTCAAGACTCACAAAGTAAAAAGGATCTTAATTTCAGAAATGAAATAATGCAGACGTTAGGCTAATGTACAAATAAACTGCAGCTTCTCTCAAGCCTGGTTCTCTAGGACACGAGGACTTAGTGTTCTTCACTGACAGGATCAAAAAGTAGGAACAGAAGAAAGGAAAAACTCTCTTTAGTTTTACATATGTATTACTTGTGTATTTCCTTAAATAGAAGGTGAGCAATCTAATCTAAAGCACTACAAAACCCTTTTCTTTGACCTTAATTGGCTGGCAGAGGTGCAGCTATAGTACAGCTGATCCTTTGTTTGACAAGCAGATCAAAATCAAAGTTTGAGTTAAGGCTCTTAACTAAGCTGAGTCTCAGTGCTGTGCTCCAATCCGTTCCTGCAATGCTCTAACTACTGCTTTATTACTGCAGTGAATACCGAAAGGTATTATGTCTCAAGTTACCTACTGGGTATTTAGGCAGAAAATCTGGCCTAAGGGTGTCAATGGGATTTTTGCCACTGAGTTAATTTACAGCCTGGATTTCACCCACAGCTTGCTGAATCAGTGGGGGTTTTTACTGATTCTTCCAAACTAGATGGTACTAGATAACCTTCATATGCTATTTTCAGCACTGTTGCTTTTTTCTGAGTCAAACATCTCTGTTGATTGCCTAAATGCATCTGAAAAAAAAAAAGGGGGGGGGGGGGGGAGAACAAGGTTTTTAAAGTTTTGAAAGAAAGTTTTGTATGTCATTGCAAGATATGAAGCAACAATTGCAAAAATTATATCAACAGGACAGAGCATCGTTTCAGGAAGATGAGCAACTAACCCTCGGAGGCCTTACACTTGATATGCTGGAAGAGTACCTGAACGATATAGCTAAACCATAGAGGAATTTCAGGGAGGTAAATGTTAACCTTACTATTAAAATCTGTCTTCCTTTGAAATGCGTGTCTTGACAGGGGAAACTGATTTGCAGAAGAGAGTCTTGGAACAACTGACCTTCTGTGTTTTTCCATTAAAGTAAATATTCATCCTGTTTTCTAGCTGTACTAACAATTTCTGTTGTCCAAAAAGACAGTGGTTCTTTCCCTGTTTTTGTGGGGGGAAGGTGGGAGGAATGCTTTCTTAACATTAGAAGCATACACATTACTATGTTATAGCACAAATTAAGATACAGACCTTCTTTAGGCACACCAGTCTATAAAATCACTGCTGCCAGCCACTTAGTTTTATTAGAAAAGAGTGATGCAGGCTCCTCCTTTGCCCAAAATCACCATTTCTGATTACATCTATTTCCCGATCTTTTACTACTATATCCATTTTGCATTCCCTTTGCACAGGTGCAAGTGATTTAGCAATTGCAACCACATATGTCCCATTATATAACTGCACTTGCTTCCTATTTTAATTTATATGGCAAATGACTAATTGTATAAATGTGCAATTTAAAAACCTACTGATATGAAAACATGATAGACAACACCTTCGTTTTTGAGATGCTGCTACGCTCCAGCTGAATATATCGTGTTCAGTGCTCTCGTTTTTGCCTGTAATAACTCTACCTAATTAGCTGGTTCACCTTTTTACTCTAAGAAATGTGCTGAGTTGTAACATTTATGTCCTGCTGTAGAAGTAACAGAGGACAGAATGTGATGCCCTCAGTTGGGTGACCTGTAGGTGCAGGTGCACAGATGATCAGGTGGTTGCATTAGAGGGATTATGTATTGATCCATGGTAAACTTTGGATATCTCTGCACTAAAGTGGGTGATCCTTTTGGACTGGGAAAAACTGATCTCACAGTGGAAGAATTAGCTATTTCTAGAGGAAGATAAAAGAATATGCTTATTTTCCCTGCTTGTATTCCTTTATTTTCTGGGATAGGTAAGTTCAGGACTAAAGAGTTCTTTCTACTTAACACTGATAAAATAGGAAAGTCCTGCTGAAGACAGCCATGCTGGATTCTTCTTCCCCTTAAGTTACAGCTAATATTCTGAATAGACAAACACAAGGAAGAAATGCACATATGTCCTTTGACACACACAGAAAGTTAAGAATGATCAACAGCTAGTGATGATCTGCAGAGAGGTAGCAATATCTTTAAAAAGGAAAAGGACACATATATGGGGAAAAAAATCCAGTAATTTTGTAAGGGTTCCTTCTCCAGCTTGTAAACTCCCTGTTATGAAAAGTATTACTCATAGTCTCAGTTTTATTTTTATCACTTGTCCAAGCCCAAAGTTGCTTCAAGAGTGCAAATACAGGACATGCCTACCATTCCAGGAAGGAAACAGTACTTTTACTTTCTCATGTTCTCCCACTTTTTGCAACCTCTAGTGTATTAAAAATGTATATATGCAAAGGGTATCTGTGAATGAAAGAAACTACCTTTCTCTTTGTCACCAGAGCCACATATATCAGTGTCCAGACTTTCAGACTGCAGTAATGATGATTACTTTAAGTTTTGCAGATGCACCCCTACAATTTTAAGTTCTCACTAGTTAGTAATAATGTCAATCCAGAGACATAAATTCTTAGACAAATTATCAGAATGTATACCCTAAGCATCTAAATTCCAGGAAAAAAAGCATGAACTCATTTTAATCTCCATACAGCCTCATTCTACAGAGTTCATTAATGTCAACATCAATATTTTGCAATGTAATAATACATACAATTTTTAAAGCCCTCTGGAATTAAAATGCAGGCTCATGGGACTTTCAAAAATGAAATAATTTTTCTGAATTAAGCCCTTAAAAAACCTTCTTTTCTCTGCAGTGTTTCTTCATGTCAGCTTTCTATTTCATCTAATGTAGAAAAAGCTCTTGTCAAAATTCTAACCTTGGTAAGTTATTAAGCAAATTAAAAATACAACTTTAAGCCAGAATCTTATTTTTTATTTCTGTATACAACTTTAATTATTACTTACTTTTATACCATAGTCAGCTTTCAGTCTATCTTATTTTTGTACTGAGAACATGTAACAGTATCCTAACTTGTAAAAAGAAGTTGAAAAAATTAATGACTGCAGTTCCTGACACCAAGATCTACAGTCACTCAAGAATGCAGAATAAATACCTGTCCCAGCAGGCCAACTTTTGCTACAGCCTCTCACTCATCTTCAGTAGTATCTTAACCTTACTTCTTCTGCCTATAAGCAAACCTAACTATTGAAGCAAACTCTTATGTTCTTGGTCTTTCCTCCCTCCCACAACCACTTTAACATTCTTCCCTCTCTGCTTTAAAACACCTGTATCACAGGAGACCAGCTTTGTCAGATTATTTGTTTGCCACTTTCTCTAACAAAACAATTAACTCTTTGCACTGAAAGAACCTTTGAGCTTGTGGGACACAAAGTATGTCACAAAACTGCCAGCAGAAATCACAGGAAGGATCTTTTGAAGACAGCTCTGGGTATACATTTACTTTTGCAGATTGGCACAAGCATTATCATCTTTCCAAGTCTGTGATTAAGTACCAAACACCATCAAAACTTTTGATATGTAATTCAAAAAACAAGCATGGAGATGTCTCTGGTTTCATAGTCAATACTGGTATAAACCCTAGTTATCTATTACCCTAGTGATAGCTACCTGTTTTACATCATTGTGATAGGTCCCATGGACTTTATAGTATCCCTTATAAAGACAAACAATAAACAATTCAAATTTAGGTGGGTTATCTGAGCAGATACTTTGAAAATATCTTTTCAAGGCCCAGATGAGATGATTACCAGAGAAATTACACAGTATTGAAACAGAAACTATGAGTCTGGAATAGAAGCCTTAAGAGGAAGAAAGTAAGTAGGTTTTATTTTCTATCAATGTTACTACTTCTCTGTGCCCAAAACACAGTAAAGAACTGCAACAACAATGATCAACCCATAAAAACATGGCATCATCCTTGTTCTGTCTTTCTTTCACAGAAAATTTTACCCCAGTTGCCTCTTGGATGTCCTCATTCACCCCAATGCATTAGTTTTTATGACAGGACTTGCATTACTGTTTTCATCTAGCAGAACAGCAGGACGTGGTAAAAAGTGCAGCAGACGCTGGTTGCAATATCACCTCTAATACCAGCTGTTTCTGTACTTCCTCGCAGGTGTTTGTCTTCCACATGGCTGACAGCTGAATTGTGTTCAAAAAGGATAACTAAAGCTGCAATAGGTGCAAAGCCAAGTTTCCTCTTGGATTCTCTTCTTCCCCCTGTTGTGCCTCATGTGGCTGGCAGAGCACTGCCATTGTGGAACAGAGGTTGCTGGAAATAAATTCTTCTTAAGCAGACAGGCTTTTGTTCAGTTCTGACTCCAGGCTCCTAGCCCAGTCTTGAGCAATCTGCACTGAGAAAACTGTGCGTCCGTGGTAAGGCTGTTTTTTTAGAGCTTTCTAGTCTGAGCCAATTTGTAGTAAAGAGAACCATTTTCTGAAAGACTGTGTTCTGGGCAGAGGATCTCCATTATCAGTCTTGTCCTAGCATATTCTCTGAGATTTCCATCAAGTTAGGCTTTGAATTTAGATGCAGATGCAATCATTCTTAGGTTTCTATATCTGTATTTCTTTATGTGGACTAGTTGTGGAACAAACCAAGGAGGCATACTGTATTCTTGTACCTCTTGCCTGTTAATTAATTTTTTCTATACAAATGGGTGAAAGAAACAGTGCGTGCACATAAATTTTTCTTTCTGAAAAAGGAACACGTGATTCAACAGCTTATTTTCTGTCACGACCAAAATTTCATCACGTGAAAGCCAAGGTTGCTCTGTGCTGTAAAACAGTTAGCACATTATTCATCTTTTTGTGGGCATGCAAAAAGCCAAATAATTTTGTGGGCTTTCCTGCTCCTTTTCCACTTTTCTTGTTACCACTTCCAGAAGTCTGTGTCTGTAATGTCTTTGCACAAGTCTACAAACTGAGGCACTTTTTAGAACCAAGATTTTTTGGATGCACTCATAATAGCATCATGTTTGTGAAGCATTTTGTATAACTGTTCAGAGGGCAGCCCTCGTTTTCTTAGTGATGATGGTAGACAACCCCTCCTGTCTATCAGTTAGAAGTTGTCAACCCCTGTCACCCAAGTTCTGAGCATTTCTAGCCAGTCTTCACCTGTCAGCTATTTTTGTTGAATGCTTTGGTGAATCATATAAAAATTGTATAAGTGTGACTTTTGCTGTGATATGCACTTTACAGACCCTTCACTTCTTCTGCAGCTAAAAAGAGAAGCATAAGGACTATAAAGAGTTCCCATGTTTCTTCTCTAAGTGTAAGTCCGAAAATTCACATTCACGTGTCTGTATCCTGTTCTGCAGCATGGCAGGGCAATTTTACAACAGCTATGAGCTTCTGGGTAGCAGCTTTGTTGTTCTTATTTTCATTCCCACCTAAGATGCTTGCTTTTCCCCATTCTTATTCCACCTCAAGCAACACATTCGATTCTCTGTTATCTACATGTGACACTGTAACATGGGTTTTTTTCCTGGATTTATTTAATGGATGATCTTTGCCTAGACTTCATCGGTTACAAATTGCCACATCCAGGCTTGGACTCCTATGTTTAAACACCTTGATAATACACTGCTTTTTCAGATTTTTCTATTTTCTGAAAGAATACCTGAATGTACCAACATGTCAAATACCTTAAAAGCAACAAAGCATACAGAACAAATGAGAAAAGCCACAAAACAAAATGTCAGCTGATTCACAGTGTACCTGATTATTTCATTTCCAAGGTATTAACCACGTTGTTGCTGTGTTGGCTATGTCTAAAAGGAAATGTGGAGACTTCCTTTGGCTTAGAATACTGACGATACTTAAGATACTAATGCTTATCTGGTATCTTTTAAATATTCAATATCTTGTGTCCTTTTATCCAAGATTAAGACAGATGGGTTTTGAATCAACAGACTACCCTTGGGTAGCCAGATAGGGTCCCGGATGGGTATCCTTATTCACTTATATGAAGTTCTATATTGTTTCCCATGGGAAATATTAAGAATAGCATGTTTACTAGAGAGCCAGTCATGCTAAAGGCTTTGTTTGTTCAATTGGCTGCTGCTTTTAGGCAATAATTACAGCATGACAGAAGGTAACAGACCAACATATTAATTTTTCAGTGCATAACTACAGCCTGAGCATGAATAGCTGGGCTTACTATGAATGGGAAGAACCATTTAGGTATACAACTGAAAAGAAAAATTTATAGAGAATTATTTTTGCATAAAGGTTTTCTTGGTCTCTTTAAACCTGTCCATTACTTATGAAGCCACAATATTTCTTAAAATGCTTTAATTGAAACAGTTTCTATAGAGATACTGATATCTTTTATTAGACTGACTATGTAAAGAGTGGACCATTTAAAGTGTTTTATAGCATATTGTAAGTACCTTAAATCTGAGTGGATAAATGTGCACATATGAAAGAACACACCTTTCTTTCACTAGGTAAGTGTAACAGCATTAGCCAAATTCAGCCATGACTGGGAGAAAAAAAACCAAAAGAAAAGGTAAAAAAAGGTAAGTCACTTGGAGGAGTGCTGTGGGGAGGATGCCTGGATTCTTCAGATTCTTCACTTAGAATCTGGCCAGGGCATCGTTCGGGATTCCTATCTACTTCAGTGCAGCCAGGCTTTCATTGTCTGTCTCCTTCTGAGGTTTTTCAGCCCTTCCCCAGCTGTCTCCCCTTCACACAGCCCAATAACATCCAGGTTCAGCCAGAGAACAGACAGGAACTGGCCTTTCGCACATCCCGAGCCCTCCCAGTCCTAAAGAAATTGAATTGATGGGGATGGGCCCTCCTGCCTCACCCCGGTGCTACATGCTGTGTAACAGGGCTGGTGTGGGCACTTGTCCCCGGAGAGGACTGGGAGCTGTGAACGTTAATCAGAGATTAATTCCTGCCTCTTGCTGAGAGCAGGCCATGTTTGCCACAGATGTCAGAACACGCTGACACGTCCCACAGACCACAGAGCAGCTTCTGCAGGTCCCTGCCTCAGGACACGGGTGCTTGTGAGTCTCACTGCTGGAGATCTCTATGTGTTATATATAGTGAGTCCTGCTGGTACCTAAAGTGACATGTGGCTTTCACTGCTGAACTGTAAGCCTGACCAGCACATAAGCCTTGGTGTAACCCATTCCTTTGAGCTACACCTACATTATGTACGGCCGAGATTGTCACTATTTTTCTTTTTTTTTTTTAAGCTTTCCATCAGCCATTTGTCCCTGAATTGAAAGAGCCAATTCGAAAGTAAGAAAAGCTTAGGGACGGAACAGGCTTCCAACAAAAATTGGGGAGAGCGAAGGGAAGTTGTTGCGACCAAGAGCTCCCTCTTGCGTGTGACAGCAAGAGCAGAGGGTCCCTGTCCGCGCAGGTCTCGCCCTGGGGCGGTGCAGCGGGGGCAGCACCTCTGCAGAAGCGGGGGCAGCCTGCGGGGCCGGGGGGGGGGTCCCGGGCCGAGCCCCCGGCAGCGGCTTCCCGAGCTGACGGCTTAGCTCTGCTCCGGGTACGTCCTGAGCTTTGTCGTGGCAGGGTGGAAGTACGTTTCTGTAACGTAAAAACTTCTTCCAACTTTTGCAATCATGTTTATTTCACTAATTTGTCTTAAAAGAAAAAAAAAAAAGGGAAAGAAAAAAACCCGACGGAACTGACATTTTGAAACAAATTCTTATCCATTTGAACTTCTTACTTACAAATATGTTTTTTAAAAATGTTGAAATTCAGAGTGTTATGTTTTCATGAATACAGGTTCACAAATTCTTCTTGGCAGCAAGACTGGAGACTCTGCAAGAGTGTGGGGGGGTTATTTCAGAAGGTAACAGAGGTCACAGCTTTCCCAGTAATCTCCCTTCTGATTCCATGCTGGCCAACTCCTTGTACTGCAGCAGGTCTCAACCTCTTCCTCTGTGAAGCTGTACATGTGGAAATACAGTAAAAGCTTGATTTTGGATGCAGCTAAATGTCTTTTTCATCTAAAACATTTATTTATATGTGTTGTTTTCTTGGGGTGTCCTGCCTGGATGTGTTTTGGCTTTTACATAATCACCTATCATGAGCATAGACAGTAGTGCACTGACTTGTCAGACACAAGCAAGCTCATTTCTTGTTCACTGCAGTTTTCAAAACATGAGAACAGAGGTTAGAAAATGCAGTGAACCTTAAAAGAAAGGATAAATTCAAGCAGTTTTAAGGTCTGGTGATTTTTTTCCTCCACAGCATGACTTTGCACAAATCACACTGAAACTGTGGGATGAAACTGTGTTAGTGGTTAGTATACCTGACCACCTCTCAAGTGTTTTGCAGGTGCCAAAGCTGTTCAGGGCTGCTTCTTTAAGTATGAAAAGGAAGATTAATTTGTATTACAACCTGACTGGTTTATTTTAGTAATTTTAATTATCAAAAATGGAGCACTCTACTGGCAAGTAAGCAGGAATTAGTAACTGGATATCAAGGTCTATTATTTATGTAAAATCTGTCAAAGCAAGCCCAAAGCAAAGATTTTCAAAGCTGAGGTACTTAAAGTGGTGAAGCTTTACCATGTTAGGTAGGCTTGAGCAGTGAGATAAAGCACACCGTGGAATGTACTTTCAGTGAGAATTAAATTAAAATGGTAAAGTGGATTTATTTAACTGTTACACACCACTAGATTTCTGGAAAGCTATGATGGCCACACAGACTAAGGAATTTTATGAAAACACCTTTCAA
Source organism: Astur gentilis (assembly GCF_929443795.1). Lineage (NCBI taxonomy): Eukaryota > Metazoa > Chordata > Aves > Accipitriformes > Accipitridae > Astur > Astur gentilis. Next base: position 18,826,073 of record NC_064919.1, on the reverse strand, counting down.
AACCTTCAATAGGGAGGACTGCATATTAGAGGACTGTAAAGGTGAAGAACAGCTTTTTCTGGTTTACTACTCAAATAACAAGAAATGTTATTTCAGTCATAAGATCTCATTTTATATGCCTGAAATTACATCCATATCTAACATTGACAAAAGGTCTCTAACTGCCTCAGGGAAAAGATTTAAAACTTGTCTCACCTACAAAGCAGAGAAGAAGATATACAGACACCTGAGTTTCCTCTACTTTGTGGGTCTATTCAGTCTTTCCGCAGCTGCTTCCATATGCATTTCTGAAGAAATGAACTGCTTCTACCACTGCAGTTCATTAGCATTCTTCAGGAGAGCATGTGTTAATGAATGCCTGCACAAGAAATGCTTGCTGTTTGACAATTTTAATCTTCCACAGATAGAAAGTGGCAACATACTTTTAGAAACTTGAAATCAAACCAATCTAACAGTGAAATGAATCCTTGTTTTTTCTAGTCTTTGACAACTATGTTCCAACTTTACCTGTAAGGTAAAAAAGCACATTAATAAAATTATCTAGCTGTGTGTGTATGTTTGGGGGAGGTTATAATTCAGAATTCTGCTTGCTAATATTCTGTCACAATAAAGGAAAAATGGTATTCTTCTCAAGCAAGAACTATGCTGAAGAGCATCTGAAACTTAGTCTCACCCTAATTAAATAGATTGTCTGGCATGAAAGAAAAACTCTACATATGACTTCCTCTAAAATATATTTATTGAACTTATTTTAAGATTCAAATATTATTTGTGCAGTAAGAGAATAAAGACAGCATATGAAATTTTATTATATCACAAACAGAATGGTTACACATGGAGATAGAACAATGGAAACTGGGAAGAATCTGGTAACAGTAACAGCAGCACCAGCAACCTGGAAAACCAGCAACCTGATTGATTTTTTTATTCCTTGTAAGAATTACCAATTATTAACTGGCTAACTCAAGGAAAATTACAATGAAATCAACAAGTACAAAGACATATGTAATGTTCTTCTAAATGAGGAAAGCTCAGATCCCTAGTGTTACAATATACAGTTCCATGTATCATTTAGGGAATTGGGTATTGCTGTGACTGGGGTGTTTAGGAAATGGACAAATAAGCCAGTTTCAAGCTTCACAAGAAGTACCGATGTTCATAAGCAGTTCACAATACTAACAGTTAATTCTTAATTACTATCAATCATTATTGCTACATACACAAAACAATTAGTCCTTAACAAATCTATCCCAGATGAGCTGGGAGTACACAACACAGTGGAGCTGATGCTACATAGTTAGTGCTGATGGCTGTGCTCCATGGTGGTCCTTAGTCACCAGGACCAAGGTGATCAGGCTTGAGACCTCCTTGCAGGCAGTTTGCCGTCTTTGTTCTTTACTCAGCTCATGTTTTATTCTCTCCATCCCAGATCCAAAAGGAAAGGAAGCGATTTTATCTACTCTTGATAACTTCTTTGGGGGACTGGGACGTGTTCTGGGTGTTGCTTATTCTGAAGGTACCACCAGACACCCTTCTTGCCTGCTCTGCAGGATTGTCTTGGTCTTACCAGGCATCTTTCCCCTTCTGTTTCATTGTTTGTTTATTTGTTGACAGGTTTCCAACTGTCATTTCTTAGGTAAGCCTGATTTTGTCTATTTAGCAAGGCTTTAAGAAAATAGCTGGAAAGGGTGACCTAGGAAAGAGTAAGCTGTACAGGATCACTTTGGGTTGCTGTGAAAAATCACAGAGTGAGACTTCCTGAAATGTATCTCTTGCCAGGTGATTGGGAATGCTCTGCACGAGCATACAGGTCCTACAAGCCTGTAGTCACTGATTTAAGTAAAATGGCTGAAGCTGCTTCCTATGGCACAGATAATCTGCTTTTGAGCTATCTCAACTGCTGACCGACACTTAAATGCAATCTGAGATAAAAACAGTGTATTTAAATGAAAACAGCAAAGATCTGAGGGCTAATTGTAGGTGGATAATGTCTGCCTCAGAGGTGGTGGTGGGGGGAGGGATATACACGGTAAAGCATCTGCCACCTCACATTCATCCACACCTGCAAATCTACCAGAGCCTTCAACGTACGAATTTGGGGTGCCTCCGTCCTGTGAAGTCCACGGTCCTCCAACAGACGCACAGGCTGCTCATGCAGTGCCGAGAATGAAATTTGCAGGCTCCACAAGCCGGCTCAGGAGCCGCCCCGTTGAGACTGGAGAGTTATGAAGCGGCATCCCCCTGGGGTGCCTCTGAAGCCAGGACGTGCTTCAAGCAGGTTAGCCCTTTTCCAGAGGAGCAAAATGGGAGGCCAGGCCTACCCCTGACGAGGGCATCCTCCTGCCTGGGAGATCGGAGCCGAGTTTTCTTTTTCCTGCCCTGCCCTGCCTGATTTACCACAGAACTTGAAATAAGCATAAGGATGGGGGTTATCTTTGATTTCTTCTCCCGAATCCGTGTTACCTTGTAACGACCACTGAGTATTTACTGGAGTAGAACTTAAAGCCGACATTGCTGCAGGCAGGGTGAGCACTTTAATCGGTGCTTTCTCTCTACGGGGGGTGTGTGAACGTTTAACCACCTGTGAAGCAGAGCCCTTCAGGTTCGTTCCTGCGCGTTCCGTTTCTCGAAGGCGGAGAGCTCCGAGGCCTCTCTCCGCGGCTGTCGGGCGGCGACAGCCCTCTATCTCAGCTCCAGATCGTGCCCCGCGGGACCCCAAAGGCAATTTAACCCGTTCGACGTACGCAGAGCCAAACATCCTGACAGGACCGGGGCGGCCGGGCCGGGCCGGGCCGGGCCTCCCCGCGCCCCGTTCCACAGAAGCTGACGGCAACCCCGGCCCCGGCCCCGCCTGGAGGCCCCGCCCCTTCCACGTCCGCAAAACCACCCGCGGGTGGGGTGAGAGGGGTGCTCACCCGGAAGTGCTCCCGGAGGGCGACACCGCCCAGCGAGGGTGCTTCCGGGTAGCCGCGCGCTTACCCGCTCGGCCCCTCCGCCACGCCACGCCGTTGCCGTCGCCGCCGCCTCCGCCTCCTCCCGCCGGGCCGTCCTCCGCCCGTCCCCGTCCCCCCCCCCTCGCCTCTCCCCGCACCGGGCGATGCCGCTGCGGGGCTCCCGGGCCGCGGGGCCGTGGGGGCGGCGGCGGCTGCTGCTGCTGCCGCCGCCGCTGTTGCTTCTGTTGGCGCTGGCGGCCTGCGCCGCGCGGGCCTCCGAGATCACCTTCGAGCTGCCCGACAACGCCAAGCAGTGCTTCTACGAGGAGATCGCCCAGGGCACCAAGTGCACCCTCGAGTTCCAGGTAGCGGGGCGGCCGGGGGCGGCCTCGCGGGGAAGGGCCGGCCCGGGGCCGGGCCCGGGCCCGGGCCCGGGCGTGCCGCGCTGGCGGAGCTGCGTCCCAGCCCAGCGGCGTGGAGAATACCTAAAGAACAGCTGCCCAAGGAGATGCCGTGAAAGCGATTTCCTTGTGGTTTACGAAGCGTTGGCACCATGAGCCCGATACAAATGAAGGAGCTTATGCTTCTTATTTCAGAGTATGGCTCAAATTGAGGCCACGTAGCAAACGGTTAGAAAGCCACAGAATAGGTATGCGGTACCAGCACGGTGTCCCAGGCACATAGTGAGACAGGGAAGAGTCTTACAAAAAAATAAAACCTGCGGGTAGCCAACATCTTAATGACAACTGTGGCTAACATGCACGTACTAAGTGAGGCTGCACGGTTTTTTTTCTTACTTTTCCCAGTTTCTAACAGTTTGAACATGCAGCTCTATCATGATGATAGAGCACACTGTTCAGCTTCAAGATGTTTTGAGCAAACAGCTCTGACAGTTTTGGTGCCTTTGAGTGTATCAGCAGGGTTGGAACCTTTCAGTCTGTCACTTCTGCTGGTGAACGTCACTGGCAGTACAGCAGCAGCATGAGAGAGAAATCGTCCTTTGGAATAGGAATCACAGTTACCTTTGCGGGCTTTTGAAGGGGCTGTGTACTTTTATGGTCTGACTCTTCCTGTTGAAGTTCTGTGTTTCTCTCTTTCCTGCCTGCTGGCCCACCTTTAGTATTTTGAGGAATGTTGCTGCCAAATATTGGTCCTTGTTACTCTGTCCTACATGTTCTAGTTCTCAAGATATCTTTTTCTCCTACCCAAATGTTTCTTGTCCCTGCCAGTTACTTTATTAAAGTCTTCTCTGTGCAGTACTTTTCCCCCCTGTTTTGAAGTGGATGTCATTGGAGGTTGCTGGGCAGATAAGCCTGCCGTTGTTGCTTTTGTCGGTGATCAGAACAGGAGTAGCATTCTTAAAAGGAAAGTCTGGCTTTGGCCAGCTGCCAGCAGACTGAAGCGCTGTGTGCATGTCCTTTGGCAGTATGTATGTCTTAAGAGCTGACAGGAGGCTCAAGCAAGCTCTGTGGGAAGGAATCCTAGGGCAACTTTAAAGCTCTGGCAAATCTTTACCATGTGTATATAAACTGGCCCTTCCAGAGTGTGTGATGTAACTGGATGTGAGTGACTTTCATGTAATTGGCAAAAGGCATGGCCCCTGCCAACTTAGAGATCATATTTCAAAAGTGAACCATCGTTTCATTATAGAAAATCTTGTTTTTGTTTTTCCTTCCAACCAGGTAAGCATTTCTGTGTGAAAGTCCCAACTAGATGCAGACATCCAAAAATATTATTTTTCGTTGTATCCTGTCATCAGATTTTTGGAAAAACTATGAAGATGCTGCTTGCCAACTGAATGTTTTTAAAACTTCCTGTTTGCAGAGCAGCTACTGCTCAGATCTCTTGTTATTTCAGTTGTATCATAATGTTATCATTTTAACAACTTGATACCTAAATAAACTGATGTCAGTTTAAATAACACTATGTGAACCGAAGTGCAGCTACTCGGATACTAAAATTTTTCAGTCATTTCAGCACACATATAAGAGGGTCCTACCTTTAGATATAAGTTTCTTCCTCCTTCAGCATGCTTTATCTTGAAAGCAAAAAGTTTGGAGCAAGGATTAAGTGTGAAAGTACTAGCCTAAGAGTCATCAGAACACCAAGTTATGAATACCTAAGCTACTGATTAGTCTTTCTGTAGAGGTGGGATGGCTAGTCTACCCCACAATATGCTGTAGACCAAGAATGATCAGAGCCTGGAAAAAAAACCCCTCGACACAATTGTGAAGTAGGCATTATCCAGATGTGCTGATTTTGGGAAGAAATGCTGTGGCTAACTGTGCAGGAGGGAGGCAGCAGACCACCCCACCCTACCCCCCAAACATTGCTCTGTTCACAAGCACACGGGAAGACTAGCCAGGTTGAAATACCTGTTCTACTGGTCGAACACCATTTCTGCAGCCTAAAGTAGCTTGAGCTAATAGGGTGGTTGCACTCTTCTGGCTGAACAGAAAGGAGCTGTTTTACTGCATGTTAGCAATCTCGGGCAGCTGAAATCAGTTCCATGGAGGACTTGTGCATACAGCAAATGGTTGATTTGTTGCAGTAATGTCTTTGCTGCCCCATCAAGTTTCATCTACTGTAGCCTTTTATGTTGTGCAATTATTTATAACAAACTAACTAAAATTGCTCTCATAAACAGTTTGAAAATATAATTGACATTACATATGCTGAACCTAAAGTATTTTGAATTATGTTCTTCATGTATTCCGTAAGAAAATAATTTTGCAGACTTCCTTTGAAACATATTCAAATTAATGCATTATATTTTAAAACACTTGTTAAAGCAAAAAATCTTGCAGTGCCACTTGACAAGTCATACTTCTAAGAAGAAATGTTTAAATCTCTGTTTTGTTAAAAGAAGAATTTCTTGGGTTTTGTTTGCAGGTGATCACTGGAGGTCATTATGATGTTGACTGTCGGTTGGAAGATCCTGATGGCATTGTATTATACAAAGAGATGAAGAAACAATATGATAGCTTCACGTTTACTGCATCCAGAAATGGAACATACAAATTCTGCTTCAGCAATGAATTCTCTACTTTCACACACAAAACTGTGTACTTTGATTTCCAGGTTGGAGAAGATCCACCACTGTTCCCTAGTGAGAACAGAGTAACTGCACTTACCCAGGTAAGATGATGTTGTGTTTGGACAGCAGCTGTTAGGTGGAGGCAATGCTTTTTTTTTCAAGTTCAGCTGCATTAGATATTTATATCAGTTATGAAAAACAACAGATTGGAGCTTTTAAAATGATCTGAATTACTACAGATAAGCTTTCTTTCTGAAGATAAGATTTATAGAACACAAAACAGCTGAGAAGGAATCAGCAAGTGCTTGAGAGAAAATTACGTGGGTTTTTTTTAAGGGAACCTCCTTTTAATGCCATGTTTGTGTGCCTCTTGAAGTGTGGATTTCACAAACTGTAAATATTGGTGGATCAGGGTTTTAAAAATTTCCAAACTTTGGAGAAACTTTGAGAATTGTGTTTATATTTAAAACCGTAGAGTCTTTTACGGGGGAGGACTTAGTTGACCTCTCATGTAACTGCCATTTTTAAAATGGAGAATTCTAGCAAAATAAACAAACGAACAAAATCAACCATATTTAGCTGGATATTTGTCCTTTATAAGACACTACAAAGTGTCAGAGCGTTACTATATTCTCAGCATTTTACAGTTTTGTACTGCCTCTACCCAATCTAAATCCATCAAAACTTCCCTTGGAACACTCGCTTCATGAATTCCCACTAATGTCCTTGCATTATAACCATCACCAAACCTCGCTTTAAACAACCATTAAAGAATGCTGGACGTGGTCACTATTTTGCTAGTCTTGACTCAATGGTATAGATACTGGTTCCCAAATGCCAATCGTACTTGAATTTACCTCACATAAGTCTGCAGTAGCTGAGATCTGTAATGAGTGGATGACTTGCTCTGAATTCAGCTATAGCTCTTACCTCTTTCTTCTTGTCACTCTTCCTCTCTGCTTTATTTTGTATCTGATTCTTCATCCTGTATCTTTCCATTGCTTTTTCTTACTTTAGTCTTCATTCTGTTCAGTCTGTGTGTTCTGTTACATCTGGTTTTCCTTTTGCTATCTTGGATTCAGCAGGGGGATTTTGAGAATGCAGAACACATGGTTCCTGGGTCCAGCATCTCTGCAGACCCTTGCAGCCTGTGGGAGAAGATTTATTAAAAAATAGTTTGTCACTGGGTTGTAGCTTACACAATGCAAATAAGATATTTTGGAAAGGGAAAGTTAATTTTCAGAGTACAACACATCTTTGGTAAGAAGGTTCTTGTTGCGGTTTTCTTGAGGCTTGTAGGAAGACCAAATGAGGGCAGCCTTTCATGGGGACAGTAAAATCCCTAAAACCAGAGTGACTTTGTGTTTAAATCTCTTCTACAAACTAGGAGAGCTCTATAATTTATCAGTGAGACCAATGGCAGAACTTAGTTTGGAAAACTAAGAATATCTTAGACTTGTTCAGACACCTGTCTTAAGTCATCAACTTGAAAGATGGTTAGACGCAGATATAAGTAACTGAGAGTGGTCCTATCAGTGTGTTAAATGTTTCCTTTTATAATAGTTTGTGCTGTTTGATCTTCAGGAAATACTAATTTTAAGCCATAAAACAAAAACAAGTTGTGACTAGAAAGAAGGTATTTTGAAGATCTATTGGTTAATCTCTTGGTGATCAAAATGCAGTGAGCAGTACTGACTTTTACTTACAGAAGATAAATTGGAAGGAGTTACGTGAAAAATTATCTAGGGCTTAAAATACTGGTAATACTTTTTTTAAGTGAAAAATGACAAGTTGAGCAATTTGTTAACCACTTTTTGCACACGTGACTAAGAGAAGGGTCTCCTGCCGAAAGAACATGTTGAGTTTAGTAATGTAGATTTTAGGATATTGTGCAACTTGAGTGAGAATTATGCAATGAAGAATGTCATACTTGTGAAACAGAGGAGCATTTAATATATACTGTGTGCATCTTAATGCTATAAGCAACTGCTTATTTTCTGGTCTGTGTGGAATTAACAATGGGGGCATCACTGATATTTCAAAAATCTTTCTAATGTTCATTTTGAACCCAAATATACATGAATTTAAGATTTGTTTAGTCATTCTCAGAGCTTCTTGCTTTTTATTATATTACAGTTTTACACTCTTCTGTATTTAAGAGTCTGTCGCATTCCTTTGTGTAAGTTAAATGTTATGGCATATACAGTATTTCAGTCTGACAATGGACTGAGTTAATCCTTAGCTTGCAAAGTTACATGAATCCTAATTTTCAATATCAAACCAGAAAACTTTGCAGAAAAAGCATTAGAAGGGTTATTCATTCAGTCGTGTCTATTTGTTTGCTTCTCTAGATGGAGTCTGCATGTGTTTCAATTCATGAAGCTTTGAAGTCTGTCATCGATTATCAGACTCACTTCCGCTTGAGGGAAGCGCAGGGCCGCAGCAGAGCAGAGGATTTAAACACAAGGGTGGCCTACTGGTCAATAGGGGAAGCAATCATTCTTCTTGTCGTTAGTATCGGGCAGGTATTTCTCCTCAAAAGCTTCTTCTCGGATAAAAGAACCACAACAACCCGTGTTGGATCATAACTGGTAGTGGTAATGCTTCAGGTCATTGTGTGTACTCATCTGTAAAAATTAACTGTTCTCCAATTAATTCTAAGTGCAAAGAATCTGAATATATGCAACATTCAAATGTGTCTACCCCATGTTGTATAAAAAAATCACAAAACAAACCCAAAAAGTTATGAAAGGGAAACAAGATTTGAAATATTTTAAAAATACTTCAGAACTTAAGTGCTTTCTGATTCCTGTATTAAATATCTGGCAGTGACCAGCCTCTATTTCTACTGATTTAAATCCAAACTGAGTTTGATTTTTACCAGTAAGATTAGGCATCTGCAGTATAACACTTTAAAATAACCAAACAGTCTAGTGTCTGACATGAGACAATATATATGAAAATTTGATTTGACTTTTGTTTTCAGGCTGAATGTATTTGATTATAAAACCAAATGTGATGAACTGCAGTGCATTCTTTTGATTTGCTGTTAAAAAAAATAATCCAATGGTACCCCTTGCTTATTTGTAAAATTGTTGCAAGCTTGACTACATTGTGGTGCAAATTCTTCATCAGCCTGGTAAGTCTCCATCTTCAAAACTTACTAAATATTATACTTGAGTATGTTTGGTTAAACATACATTCTTCTATATTAAAAGAAACCCATTTCCTCTTTTACAATGTTCATTTTCCTGAAGAAATTGTAAGCTGAGACTACTCAGGAAATCCACTTTCTGTATTAAAAAATCCAAATCTCCAACATTATTTAAAAAACATGCAATAAAATAGGGAGTCTTGTAACTTTGTCACTGAAACTGTATAGTTTCTGTACTCATATATGCTGCTGCTGCTGCTTTTTGGATTTAAGACGAGAAGTAGCTTGGTTTGTTGAGCAGCACAGCACCAGCACTGGATGAGGTTGTATTATGTGTTAGGCACATACAAAGCTTTTTACTAAATTGTTTTCCTATTAAGAGGCCAATTTGATATTGATACTGCATTGCACAAGTGCTGTAAATTTTACTTTCCTGTGTGTGGTGCACTGATACATGATGGCCTTGTGCATCTAATTGCCACTCTTTTTTGTTAGTGGTCAGGAAGTGTTTTCAGTATTTCAGGTTATCTTTTTGGTAGAGTTATAGTTACATTGTTTCCACTGCTCATGTCTTTAATAGCTTATGTACTGTAAGGTCTTGGTTATTTGGATATGGAAGGTAGTAACTGTATGTACATACAAGTAGCTTGAATTGAGCTGGTCATAATAAGGCTAAACTCTTTCAGTTGGCTCTGGAGAAATATGTAGACTGACCAGTTCTTACGTGCACACAAGATAAACTAAGGTGAAAAATTTTGTTGTATGTTATTGGCTAATTCAAAAGATGCTTCTTAAACAAGTTCTCAGCAAGCAGAGAAAGAATGCTAAACCTTTAATAATTGCCTGTATTTTTTCTAGCAAAAATTTGAAATTGCATGTACAGGTAACACTTGAGCAGTCTGAAGAATTGATCTGAGATTACTTGATTTTAAAATCTTGTGGTGGCTAAAAAAAATAAAAGTTCACCTGTTGTGAACTGAACGACTACTCTTTTGGAAACTGAAGAAAAACCTCAAACAGCTCAACAATTACTTAAAAGGTCATGGGGTTATTAAAAAAGCTTAACATGTGTAAAATTCAAGATTATATGTAATGTTCTTCTGTCCTGTACTGAATTTTAAATATTGCAGTCCCATTTGGGGATGCAAGCTTCCCAGAAACAGACTCACAAAGATCAGAAAACAAAAAAAATAGTGCTTTCTTAAGATACAAATCTGTGCCTGCACACAATATTCTTGATTGTACCTATATGCTTTATTCTTGTGTTTCAGCAACTAATATTCGCTACTTTTTGTGCTGTGTTGCACACAATAATGAAGCAAGTGGTACACTTTGGGTGCAAGTGTCACATGAAAACATGATTTAATTTTGATAGTGTTCACTGTCATCTTCTGGAGTTTGAATATCACTTGTGTAGCTTTAATCACAACAAGAGCATTTGTTTTAAAGATTGAAACGTGTTTGGGTTTTCTTCCACTGACTTGTTCTGTGTGCTGTCAAAATTGGTAAACAATGGGGTAAAACAGATAATGATTGGCCGTCGCATACATGTCTCTCTTTCATGTTTGAATGTGTGAAGTGGGACTGTTCAGCTCAATGTTAATCCCACTGCAGAGGCTTAGTAGACTTGACTTTTGCATTGAAGTTAGGTATCCAAACCAATCTTCTGATATCCTGCTGCATAATATGCAGCAATAGCTTAAAAATGCCTTTATTTTTGTGTTACTAAAAACATGGCACAAATACACATGTTTAAACATAGCTGTATATAGTTTTCAAAATAAGTGACTGAATAGGATATAATAAAACACATGCTAACGCAGTGGGTGAAGAAATGCGTTGTGACTTCTGGTTAAAGCTGCATCTTTTTAATATATGAAAAGAATAGTTTGGTTAATGGTGTGACACATGAGTAAACACTCTGCGTTAAAGGGGATATAACTGTGTTTTTAATTGCTAAAGGCCCTGGGTTTCAGCTATTCCTTGGATGTTTTATGTTTACAGAACTTCTTCTCATGTCCTTGTCAGTTCTTGTTTTAGTTTGGGGGGGGGGGGGAAGTTTAGTTTGAATAAGAGAAAAAGCAGACCCTGTGAATATTGTATGGGAAAAATAAAAATTAATATATGAATGTGGTCTAATTGTTTTGTTTGCACGTGGGAGTGGGGAGCATTATTCTTCAAAAAAGCTTTGAATAACGATTTGAGTAGTCAACTTTTATTTTAACACATTACAGTTAATCTGCCCCCGACACTTGATCGTTACTTCTATTGCTGTACATCACGAAGTGTACTGGTTCACTGCTGTTCATAATTGGCTGTGCTTTCAGGTCACTGGAAAAACTCACGTTTCGGCAAGATAGTGTGGTTACTGGCTCTTTGCTCAACACTGAGCAGTGCAGTTAGTATTATCCATAAATCTGTTCTTGTTGGAGTGGAATTCAAAGTATATGACTACAGGTGCCAGGAATGACTTGAGACATACTGCATCTTCTCACATTAATTCTGTAGATACAAGGTTAATATGGGGTAAGCTAGAAAAGCGCATCCAATTAGTGTTGTCTAATGATGAGATATAAGCTTCAAATATGTAGTAACTAAGTGTGTGACTTGAGATATTTTATATTGTGTAGCTTCTTGCTTAATCTTGGCACATACCAGTTAAGTTTTAAAAACCAGATAGAGTAGGCATCATTGCTGTGTGTGACACCTTCCAAAATGGCTTTTTCGTGCTGTTTGTGTTTCTCCTATGTTGGTTGCTCTACATTCAAAATTTTTCAAGAATATTTACAGTACTTGGATTAAAAAAAGCTTTTGTCTAGAAGCATGGGTAAGTTCTCCTCTTTCAGTGATGTTATTGTTATGGTCAAGCAGTTGTCTGGGTTTTTTTTTAGGTGCCTGGCACCCAGGATTTGAAAGTAGCTTAAGGTGAGTTGTGGTCTGTAGCACTTTTCCACTGAAAGCTGATCCTCTTACAAAAAAAAAAAAAATTTAGACAAAGTGAAAAGATGAGTCAGCAGATCAGCTGATTTGTATGATGATGAAGGCTTTTATCAAGGAGGAAGTAGAAATGTGCTCTGGACCACTGCAACCCATTTTAAACAGTTTTTTTGGACTGCCAGGCTGCCACAGGTCACAACTGCATCAGGGGCACCACAGCCTGGATTTTGTATGACTTGTGCAATGGCAAAAACAACTGAAAGATATATTTGAAGCCTGACCCTGCAGTTCAGCAGGGAGTTACAGTGTAACACATCAGTGTGCAGAAAGCTGATACACTGCACCAGGTTACTCTAGGGGAGGTTCCACACTTGGTATGTGAGTGAAGTTCATGTGATATAGACCCAGTTTCCCAAGTAGTGTGGGGTTTTGCAGCTTATAGTTACATTGTACATCTCTAAAAGAAAGCAAGCTTATTGCATATTATGAAGAACTCAGATTTACATGGTCTAATGCAATTCTGGAGTCATTGCTAGTGACTTTAGGGGGTTTTGTATGGATTTACCTTCAGGTGCCATCAAAGTGTGTCTCCTAATCATTATTCTTGATGTGCAAATGTTTTGTGCCTTTACCTTCTGCCTAATTGGGCTCTTTACAGGAAGTAGACATAGTCATACTAATGGAGAAATCCACCGGTAAGGGGAGCATCATCTAATGTCAATCATTATTTAAAACTAAAGACTTAGCAATCCTCACTACCATTACTGAGTTATTTCCCTCAGCTGCTGAGGTAGTCTCTATGCATTTACTGCTGATGAGTGCTAATTCTGCTTGTCAATAAGACCATGGACATGTTCCTTGAAGTGATTAAAATCTTCCAACATCACCTGCTTATTAAAAACAGATTAAACTCCTGCTTCTGTATAACTCAGTGGAGGAGCAGTCCTCCAGGGGTGAGATGAAACCAGGAGTTTTAACACAGGCTCTAAATGAGACAGATGCAAAGTCTTTCACACTCCTCCCCTTGATTCCCACAGCTGTCAAATCAGGTTCCAGAAAAGTGAGGTTATGGCGCGCGCATACTGAGGATGCTACTGATCTTGACCGAGTAAGTGTTGTGAGACACGAGGGGAAGCAGTGACTTGACTCAGCTTAGGAAATACTCCAGTAACCTGACAGTAGGTGCTCTCAAAAGGTTCATGATTTGTATTAGAAAGCCCATGTTACAAACCTCAGGGCAAGATCTTATGTAAGCATAACATGGTTTTACTTAGTGATACTTCTAAGCAGATTGATTTGACCCACTCACGCCTTCTCCCCCACTTGCTGACAAAATCCAGGACATGTGCAAGTGGCCTGGTCAGCATCACTGGTGTGCAGCAGTGATTTTAAGCAATTTGACTGCCTTGTGTGTCTCTGTTTATGTTTCTTAGCCTTACAGGCTGTTTTGCAGGTGGGCTAACAGGAAAAGGAGAGATATGAGATATGCTGTAGCTAGAGGCCATTGAACAGGACTTCCTAAATATTTTCATGGCTTGCAGCTCACCATGAGACACTGTCCAGCTTGGAGTGCAGTGAATGAGACAGGATACAGCAGGATGCCATCCCTTCAGCAGCCTGCACTGTTCAGGTACATGTTTAGTAGCTGAAGGCATTTTGTTGGTGTGCTCCCACAGGAAGGTTGTCATGATCTGCCAGCCATGTGTGATAGGGCAGTCAGTGATCAGCTGCATATATGAGAGGTCTCCACTTGGTGGAGTGTTCCTGGGTTAAGCAAGAGCTTTCTTTTTAGGGGTGTGATTGATTCCAATCTGTGCTTGGGTATTCTTTCCTAAATTTATGTATACCTATTTTCCAAATGCCAAAACCAGCAGATTTGTTTATTCCTCACTGTAAACGAATGTTCTTTATAAATTACCAAAAAACAAGTATGTTGAGATTTTTGATATGCAGAATATCATGAACTGAGAAGCAGAATTTTCCTTATGGAAGAAAGCAACCATGAGGGAAAAGGATTTGGGAATGTTAACATATTGATATGAGACAATAATTTATTTGGCAAGGCACTGCCTTTTGCTCTGTCCTAACTGTAAACTTGTCCTAACTGTACGAAGCCTTAAGAATTTGAAGGGTACTATGCTAGCAAGCTTCCGTCGTTAACACCTTCGCTTCTGACCAAATGAAAGCCCTTTCCTGATTGTTCAAACTACAGAACTGCTTGAATAACTGAAAATGTGTATGAATTATACAAATCCTAAATTTATGTGGAGTGTTGAAAAAGAAAAAGAAATCATACCTAAAGTTCTTCAACTTTCCTTTTCCAGTATTAGCTGTGTCTTCCGATACACCAACACGGTGTACTCACTGACTACATTAAAACCTTCTATTGCTCTCATCCCATTCCAAAACAATGTTGAGAATGGACAGAGAATGGGAAAAGAGGTGCACAAGCAAAATTTCGGGCAAACCCATCAAAAATGTGGAGCAAACCTATGCTGTCACGGAGCTGCCGTCATCCCCCCCCGGTGCTGCTGTGGGCCACTGACTGGGCCACGCGAGCAAGGGCAGGTCTATCTGTTCTTCCTCTTGCTGTATGCCCAAAGCCGCTTGGCCTGCAGCTTGCAGGCAGCTGGAACGCACTCCAGCCAGGCCCACAGCAGGGTGTTGTCTGCCTCCTTGGGTTGCTGCAGGACAATCAGTGGGACGCAATCAAGTGAACTACAGCTTGAAACCGGGGTGGGAGAGAAGGGGTGGGGGTAAGCAATAGGAGTTTCCCTACCTCTCCTCTACCATCTGCTCAGGCATATCTCCGAGGGAGGAATCCCTGGGCACATCACAGGAGTCTGAACAGCCCCACTTTCTTCAGCCTTTAAATACCTAATCTCAACCACTGCTGGCTGAGTAGGTACTTTAGTTCACATTCAGTACAAACTGAAACTTCTAAAGCAAAGTTCCTGCTGCTTTGGTGAACGAGCCCGGTGCCTCTGGTTCTCCATCAACGGGAGGGTCGGTCTGAATGCTGCCTCAGCTCTTTCCCTGCACTGGCCCCCTTCAGTGCCGAGGATGGCACCGAAACTGTCACCTGGCCTGTCCCTGTGCGCGGGTTGTTGTCATTCCTAAGGGCAGGATCCCTAGCAGGGTTCCGGCTCTTAGGGGAGGAAAAGGTTAAAAAAGCCCCAACCGTCCGTCTCCTTGGATCAGGGACTTACCTGAGCATCCTCGGGGACGAGGCTCTCTCGTGCCTCTAGCGGTCAGACTGGCTGACCCTCGGTTGTCCTCCCCAGCCACCTCTTGTTGACAAGCCGGATGGGATGCGTTTGTCTACGGGGGTTGGCATTTCCAATAGGTATGTTATTTACAGAGCCCTGTGATGCTCGGTTCTACTACTTGTCTCTGTCCGGTTTAAACCTCTGTAAGATGAGGCCACTCTTTTGCAACTGCGCATTTCCCTTTCCTACCTGAGTCTTCACAAATTTGGGAAGTCAATTTGTAGAGAGCTTAGAACCATAGACTCGCAGAATCATTTAGGTTGGAAAAGACCTCTAAGGCTATCAAGTCCAACCACAAACCTAACACTGCCAAGTCCACCGCACAACCGTGCCCCCAGGTGCCACACCTACTCGCCTTTTAAATACTGCCTGGGATGGTGACTCAACCTCTTCCCTGGGCAGCCTGTTCCAGTGCTCCATAAACCTTGTGGTGAAGAAATTCTTCCTGCCTTTTGCTCTGGTGTTCAGAGAACACGATACCACTGGCTGTCAAGGAAGTACCTCAACAGGGACAGAAAGAAGGGGGGAAAGGGAGGCAGAAGGCAGAGGGGGAAGAGAAAGAGGAAAAGTGAGGGGGGAAGAAAGGGAAGGACTGAAGAGGGAAGGAAGGAAGGGAGAAAGAGAGGACGGAGGGGACGGAGCAGCGGGAGGAGCCCGTGTGCCACGTTTGGGAGGTTTGAGGAGTGCCCAGCTTGCTCCCCACGGACAAGAGGTGCTCCCTCTCCTGGGGCGCGGGTGGCCTTTGGTGGCTGCTGCCCCCAGCACCGGTCAGCAGCACAATGTGCAAATAGCAGCTGTAATTCACACCAGAATCCACTCTCTCTGATGCATATTGGCACACCCGTACTGAGGAATTCAGTGAAAATTGAAGATGACACTTCTCTACCAAAGCCTTCCCGGGATTCTGGGCTAACTGTGGGATTTTAGCAGAATGTGAGGGTACGGCAAGTACGCAAAGAGGTGACCTTTGAGCACATGCCTCTTGTCAACATCTGCATCTTCCCAAGATCATGCTCCTTCTCTCTCCTTCTCTGGTGGTATTTCTGCACTTCTTCTCATTCCCTGCCCTTCATCCATCCCTTGACAGCCCTCCCAGGAGCCAGGTTGCCCTGGCTAACCTCAGACGGCAAAGAGAAACCAGAGCAGAGCAGAAGTGTCAGTAGGTGGGCAGAGAGAGGGACTGGAGGCAGGCTGAGGGTACCGGACCTGTGACGAAACCAGCTTCCCCTCCTGCCCGCTCTGCCCGCAGCGTCTGTTGTGCTGTCAGTGCGTGGCTGCAGCAGGATTTCCCGCAGGAGGAGGCACCACCAACATGGCCCTGGGGCTCCGGGGACCCATGGCCATGCCCCCAGCTGGCTGGCGGCAGCCGTGGTGGGGCACGGGGATGCCAGGAAAGGCACCAGAAGAAGGGGGAGAAAGCAGCACCCGGAGACTGTGTCAGGGAAACAGGAATTTATTGCCTTTTCCTTGAATCAAGGGTTGATGGAGCCCTGCTAGTGCCGCCGGCGGGGTGGCCTCTTGCAGGGCTGGGCAGAGTCCTGGGGACCGGAGGCCTTCCTCTTTGGGGGGCGCCGGGGCCCCCTGGGCAAGCGGTCCCTGCCCCGGCCAGGGGCGGAGGGGCTGCAGCCCTGGGCAGAGGGACCTGCCGCTGCCGCCTCCCCCGGCTCCTCCTGGGGCTGATCTTGCTCTGCAGGGACGGGCGCAGATGGGGGGCTGTCGGCACCCCCGCGGAGGGTGGCCTCGGACGTGCTGGCTTCCTCCTCCACGTCGGGGCCTGCAGCGCTGCTGGGGGAGGCTGGGTGGGGAGCGGGAGTCCGCCCCGGGGAGGCCGTGGAGCTGGGGCTGGCTGCAGGGCCGTTGTCCTCCCCGCCGGCAGCGCGGGGGTCCTGCTGGCCCAGGTGCTGGCGGATCGCCCAGCCGCACAGGCGAACGGCGGCGGTGATGAGCCGGGGGACGAATGTCCGCGTGTGTTGTGACAGGCAGTTCTGCAGCTTCTGCACCAACACCTCCTCGTCCAGACCACAGAGGCACAGGTGGGCCACAATGATCCCCTCCGCGGCAGCCACCTCCCACCACTGCTCCTCATAGAGCACCCTGAGCTCATGTCGCACCCAGGGCAGCAGGGGCCTGATGTTATTGGGGTCGCTCTTGAAAAAGTCCGCCCAGACCGCAGGAGGGAAGCTGCCCACTTGAGCCCAGGGCACCAGCCCCGCAGGCCCCTGCTCGTCCTGGTGGTCTTCAGCCGTTGGCTCTCCGAGGCTTGGGACATCCAGTGTCAAAAAATCATCCTCCGACCGCACTGAGAACAAGACGGCCTTCATCCCCGACCTGCACAGGGGGCAGTTTGGCTTCCGCCATACCCAGCGCAGCGCACAGCCTAAGCAAAACTGGTGGAGGCAAGGCAACATGTAGGCGATGTCGTCTCGATGGTCGCAGCAGATGGGGCAGCTCCACTCGCTCTCGGTGGCCATGCTCTCTGCATGCTGAGGTGAGCTGGGAAGCGCTGAGGATAAGGAGCTGCTCCCTCCTGCTGGCGCTGCAGCGGCGGCTGTCGTGCGCTGCAAAACGGAGAGAGGCCACGGTCACTCGCTGTCCCAGGAAAGGGAGGGGAGGGGAGGGGAGGGGAGGAGAGGAGAGGAGAGGAAGAAATGCCCAGGCCCCTCGAGGAGGACACCCTCCTGGCTCCCCGAGCCCCATCACCCACCCCACGGCTGCCCCGCACAGCTCACCTCCGCTGCTGCAAGCGCACCCTGTGGTGCCCAGCTGCCTGAACCAGGCAGGGCTGGGGAAACAGAGGGCATGGCTCTGGGACGGGCACTGAGAGCTGCCGATGGCAGCCCCCAAAGCACCACCCAGCACCAGGAGAAACCTTGCTCGATCCTCCAGACCTCGCAGGCACTCTTGGCAGGAGTCCAGGCACGAGCCAGACTGGCCAAGGCTCTGCTGGTGCCCGAAGACAAGCAGCGAGGGACGTGAGGTCACAGTGCATCGCCTGCTGATGTCACAGGCCACCGCTCGGCCTTCCACCCCCACAGCTGCGCAGCATCTGGAGAAAAAGAAAACAGCGTTTCTTGTTTTCATCTTCTACGTTTCCATGTTGCCCTGGCTTGGTCACCTGCAACACACGCCCATGACTGTGTGTCTCACCCCCACTCCCGACGCCTTGCAGAGGTCTCCTGCAAGGGGGAGCCTGGTGGGAACAGTCGGCGTGGACTGCCCACGGCTGGGTGCCGTGTCCCCCAGCTGGCTGCCTTTTCCCCGTGCAATGCCGGGATTTGCAGAGGGGACTTGGGTGGTTAGTGGCCAGCCCTGGGTGAGAGCCTCCCGGCCTGCTGGGTCGTGCCCCCCGCCGGCGGGGAGAAGCCTAAAGGGGCATTTTGCTCCGGCTGGCAAAATCCACTCCCGCTGGCACTCGCCCACAGTGCCGGGTCCCTCTCCGCTTACCACGATTGCCCTGCTTCTGGTAGCTGGTGCTCCTGGCCAACTGTGGCACTGGTGGTCCTCAAAAGCGCTAGCGATGGCGCCTGAGCCTACATACGCAGGAAGGAGCTGTAGTTGCTGCCCCTCCAGAGTACGGCAGAAGGGCCACAGGCGCCCTGCTCACGGCTCCGGGGAGCCCAGGATCGATCACCGCGTGGGCCGTGCTGTCCCATCTTCCGTTCCTGCCTCTGGCTTTTATAATCATTTATAGGCATTAGTCCAAGCACTTCTTTTTTATTTCAGAAGAGCATTTTCTGTTCAAGGTTGACTGCCTAGAGAGTGAAGGGTGCTGTGTAAGTCGGCCACGTGGGTCTGCCCGTTAAAATCTCGTGAGGTGACGGCCCATATTTGCTATTCCCAATGCTTCTCGTCTGCGTCAATGGGAGAGGCAAACACACCCAGGCATTTCAGGCCAGCCTCTGCACAAAGTTTTTGCCCATTTGCTTTTAAAGTCAAGAGTTTTTCCTCTCTGCAGCCCCATTGGATTGGGCGTGATGGGCACAAAGACACTTTGGTTCTGTTTGCCGGGCTGCACGATTTCTCCGCAATGCTTGCCCAGAAAAGTGGGTCCCCGTGTTGCTATCTAGCGGTAGGGGAATGCTAAACGCAGGAGTGAATGAGTTCTCTCTGCAATTTGTTTTTGCAACAGTTGTTTCATCTGCATGTTTACAGGGACAGGCCTCCATCCTGAGAAGGTTTCTAAAATGAGAAGGACCTATACAAAATCACAGCACCTAGGCCTCTGAATAAAGTAAATCTGCAACTTTACAAATGGCTCCCACGGTGCCAGGCGTGCAGCTATACTCGTCTTCTCCTTCTGCCTTACACCGTTTTGTTGAAAACTTGTCCTAACTGTACGAAGCCTTAAGAATTTGAAGGGTACTATGCTAGCAAGCTTCCGTCGTTAACACCTTCGCTTCTGACCAAATGAAAGCCCTTTCCTGATTGTTCAAACTACAGAACTGCTTGAATAACTGAAAATGTGTATGAATTATACAAATCCTAAATTTATGTGGAGTGTTGAAAAAGAAAAAGAAATCATACCTAAAGTTCTTCAACTTTCCTTTTCCAGTATTAGCTGTGTCTTCCGATACACCAACACGGTGTACTCACTGACTACATTAAAACCTTCTATTGCTCTCATCCCATTCCAAAACAATGTTGAGAATGGACAGAGAATGGGAAAAGAGGTGCACAAGCAAAATTTCGGGCAAACCCATCAAAAATGTGGAGCAAACCTATGCTGTCACGGAGCTGCCGTCATCCCCCCCCGGTGCTGCTGTGGGCCACTGACTGGGCCACGCGAGCAAGGGCAGGTCTATCTGTTCTTCCTCTTGCTGTATGCCCAAAGCCGCTTGGCCTGCAGCTTGCAGGCAGCTGGAACGCACTCCAGCCAGGCCCACAGCAGGGTGTTGTCTGCCTCCTTGGGTTGCTGCAGGACAATCAGTGGGACGCAATCAAGTGAACTACAGCTTGAAACCGGGGTGGGAGAGAAGGGGTGGGGGTAAGCAATAGGAGTTTCCCTACCTCTCCTCTACCATCTGCTCAGGCATATCTCCGAGGGAGGAATCCCTGGGCACATCACAGGAGTCTGAACAGCCCCACTTTCTTCAGCCTTTAAATACCTAATCTCAACCACTGCTGGCTGAGTAGGTACTTTAGTTCACATTCAGTACAAACTGAAACTTCTAAAGCAAAGTTCCTGCTGCTTTGGTGAACGAGCCCGGTGCCTCTGGTTCTCCATCAACGGGAGGGTCGGTCTGAATGCTGCCTCAGCTCTTTCCCTGCACTGGCCCCCTTCAGTGCCGAGGATGGCACCGAAACTGTCACCTGGCCTGTCCCTGTGCGCGGGTTGTTGTCATTCCTAAGGGCAGGATCCCTAGCAGGGTTCCGGCTCTTAGGGGAGGAAAAGGTTAAAAAAGCCCCAACCGTCCGTCTCCTTGGATCAGGGACTTACCTGAGCATCCTCGGGGACGAGGCTCTCTCGTGCCTCTAGCGGTCAGACTGGCTGACCCTCGGTTGTCCTCCCCAGCCACCTCTTGTTGACAAGCCGGATGGGATGCGTTTGTCTACGGGGGTTGGCATTTCCAATAGGTATGTTATTTACAGAGCCCTGTGATGCTCGGTTCTACTACTTGTCTCTGTCCGGTTTAAACCTCTGTAAGATGAGGCCACTCTTTTGCAACTGCGCATTTCCCTTTCCTACCTGAGTCTTCACAAATTTGGGAAGTCAATTTGTAGAGAGCTTAGAACCATAGACTCGCAGAATCATTTAGGTTGGAAAAGACCTCTAAGGCTATCAAGTCCAACCACAAACCTAACACTGCCAAGTCCACCGCACAACCGTGCCCCCAGGTGCCACACCTACTCGCCTTTTAAATACTGCCTGGGATGGTGACTCAACCTCTTCCCTGGGCAGCCTGTTCCAGTGCTCCATAAACCTTGTGGTGAAGAAATTCTTCCTGCCTTTTGCTCTGGTGTTCAGAGAACACGATACCACTGGCTGTCAAGGAAGTACCTCAACAGGGACAGAAAGAAGGGGGGAAAGGGAGGCAGAAGGCAGAGGGGGAAGAGAAAGAGGAAAAGTGAGGGGGGAAGAAAGGGAAGGACTGAAGAGGGAAGGAAGGAAGGGAGAAAGAGAGGACGGAGGGGACGGAGCAGCGGGAGGAGCCCGTGTGCCACGTTTGGGAGGTTTGAGGAGTGCCCAGCTTGCTCCCCACGGACAAGAGGTGCTCCCTCTCCTGGGGCGCGGGTGGCCTTTGGTGGCTGCTGCCCCCAGCACCGGTCAGCAGCACAATGTGCAAATAGCAGCTGTAATTCACACCAGAATCCACTCTCTCTGATGCATATTGGCACACCCGTACTGAGGAATTCAGTGAAAATTGAAGATGACACTTCTCTACCAAAGCCTTCCCGGGAGTCTGGGCTAACTGTGGGATTTTAGCAGAATGTGAGGGTACGGCAAGTACGCAAAGAGGTGACCTTTGAGCACATGCCTCTTGTCAACATCTGCATCTTCCCAAGATCATGCTCCTTCTCTCTCCTTCTCTGGTGGTATTTCTGCACTTCTTCTCATTCCCTGCCCTTCATCCATCCCTTGACAGCCCTCCCAGGAGCCAGGTTGCCCTGGCTAACCTCAGACGGCAAAGAGAAACCAGAGCAGAGCAGAAGTGTCAGTAGGTGGGCAGAGAGAGGGACTGGAGGCAGGCTGAGGGTACCGGACCTGTGACGAAACCAGCTTCCCCTCCTGCCCGCTCTGCCCGCAGCGTCTGTTGTGCTGTCAGTGCGTGGCTGCAGCAGGATTTCCCGCAGGAGGAGGCACCACCAACATGGCCCTGGGGCTCCGGGGACCCATGGCCATGCCCCCAGCTGGCTGGCGGCAGCCGTGGTGGGGCACGGGGATGCCAGGAAAGGCACCAGAAGAAGGGGGAGAAAGCAGCACCCGGAGACTGTGTCAGGGAAACAGGAATTTATTGCCTTTTCCTTGAATCAAGGGTTGATGGAGCCCTGCTAGTGCCGCCGGCGGGGTGGCCTCTTGCAGGGCTGGGCAGAGTCCTGGGGACCGGAGGCCTTCCTCTTTGGGGGGCGCCGGGGCCCCCTGGGCAAGCGGTCCCTGCCCCGGCCAGGGGCGGAGGGGCTGCAGCCCTGGGCAGAGGGACCTGCCGCTGCCGCCTCCCCCGGCTCCTCCTGGGGCTGATCTTGCTCTGCAGGGACGGGCGCAGATGGGGGGCTGTCGGCACCCCCGCGGAGGGTGGCCTCGGACGTGCTGGCTTCCTCCTCCACGTCGGGGCCTGCAGCGCTGCTGGGGGAGGCCGGGTGGGGAGCGGGAGTCCGCCCCGGGGAGGCCGTGGAGCTGGGGCTGGCTGCAGGGCCGTTGTCCTCCCCGCCGGCAGCGCGGGGGTCCTGCTGGCCCAGGTGCTGGCGGATCGCCCAGCCGCACAGGCGAACGGCGGCGGTGATGAGCCGGGGGACGAATGTCCGCGTGTGTTGTGACAGGCAGTTCTGCAGCTTCTGCACCAACACCTCCTCGTCCAGACCACAGAGGCACAGGTGGGCCACAATGATCCCCTCCGCGGCAGCCACCTCCCACCACTGCTCCTCATAGAGCACCCTGAGCTCATGTCGCACCCAGGGCAGCAGGGGCCTGATGTTATTGGGGTCGCTCTTGAAAAAGTCCGCCCAGACCGCAGGAGGGAAGCTGCCCACTTGAGCCCAGGGCACCAGCCCCGCAGGCCCCTGCTCGTCCTGGTGGTCTTCAGCCGTTGGCTCTCCGAGGCTTGGGACATCCAGTGTCAAAAAATCATCCTCCGACCGCACTGAGAACAAGACGGCCTTCATCCCCGACCTGCACAGGGGGCAGTTTGGCTTCCGCCATACCCAGCGCAGCGCACAGCCTAAGCAAAACTGGTGGAGGCAAGGCAACATGTAGGCGATGTCGTCTCGATGGTCGCAGCAGATGGGGCAGCTCCACTCGCTCTCGGTGGCCATGCTCTCTGCATGCTGAGGTGAGCTGGGAAGCGCTGAGGATAAGGAGCTGCTCCCTCCTCCTGGCGCTGCAGCGGCGGCTGTCGTGCGCTGCAAAACGGAGAGAGGCCACGGTCACTCGCTGTCCCAGGAAAGGGAGGGGAGGGGAGGGGAGGGGAGGGGAGGGGAGGAGAGGAAGAAATGCCCAGGCCCCTCGAGGAGGACACCCTCCTGGCTCCCCGAGCCCCATCACCCACCCCACGGCTGCCCCGCACAGCTCACCTCCGCTGCTGCAAGCGCACCCTGTGGTGCCCAGCTGCCTGAACCAGGCAGGGCTGGGGAAACAGAGGGCATGGCTCTGGGACGGGCACTGAGAGCTGCCGATGGCAGCCCCCAAAGCACCACCCAGCACCAGGAGAAACCTTGCTCGATCCTCCAGACCTCGCAGGCACTCTTGGCAGGAGTCCAGGCACGAGCCAGACTGGCCAAGGCTCTGCTGGTGCCCGAAGACAAGCAGCGAGGGACGTGAGGTCACAGTGCATCGCCTGCTGATGTCACAGGCCACCGCTCGGCCTTCCACCCCCACAGCTGCGCAGCATCTGGAGAAAAAGAAAACAGCGTTTCTTGTTTTCATCTTCTACGTTTCCATGTTGCCCTGGCTTGGTCACCTGCAACACACGCCCATGACTGTGTGTCTCACCCCCACTCCCGACGCCTTGCAGAGGTCTCCTGCAAGGGGGAGCCTGGTGGGAACAGTCGGCGTGGACTGCCCACGGCTGGGTGCCGTGTCCCCCAGCTGGCTGCCTTTTCCCCGTGCAATGCCGGGATTTGCAGAGGGGACTTGGGTGGTTAGTGGCCAGCCCTGGGTGAGAGCCTCCCGGCCTGCTGGGTCGTGCCCCCCGCCGGCGGGGAGAAGCCTAAAGGGGCATTTTGCTCCGGCTGGCAAAATCCACTCCCGCTGGCACTCGCCCACAGTGCCGGGTCCCTCTCCGCTTACCACGATTGCCCTGCTTCTGGTAGCTGGTGCTCCTGGCCAACTGTGGCACTGGTGGTCCTCAAAAGCGCTAGCGATGGCGCCTGAGCCTACATACGCAGGAAGGAGCTGTAGTTGCTGCCCCTCCAGAGTACGGCAGAAGGGCCACAGGCGCCCTGCTCACGGCTCCGGGGAGCCCAGGATCGATCACCGCGTGGGCCGTGCTGTCCCATCTTCCGTTCCTGCCTCTGGCTTTTATAATCATTTATAGGCATTAGTCCAAGCACTTCTTTTTTATTTCAGAAGAGCATTTTCTGTTCAAGGTTGACTGCCTAGAGAGTGAAGGGTGCTGTGTAAGTCGGCCACGTGGGTCTGCCCGTTAAAATCTCGTGAGGTGACGGCCCATATTTGCTATTCCCAATGCTTCTCGTCTGCGTCAATGGGAGAGGCAAACACACCCAGGCATTTCAGGCCAGCCTCTGCACAAAGTTTTTGCCCATTTGCTTTTAAAGTCAAGAGTTTTTCCTCTCTGCAGCCCCATTGGATTGGGCGTGATGGGCACAAAGACACTTTGGTTCTGTTTGCCGGGCTGCACGATTTCTCCGCAATGCTTGCCCAGAAAAGTGGGTCCCCGTGTTGCTATCTAGCGGTAGGGGAATGCTAAACGCAGGAGTGAATGAGTTCTCTCTGCAATTTGTTTTTGCAACAGTTGTTTCATCTGCATGTTTACAGGGACAGGCCTCCATCCTGAGAAGGTTTCTAAAATGAGAAGGACCTATACAAAATCACAGCACCTAGGCCTCTGAATAAAGCAAATCTGCAACTTTACAAATGGCTCCCACGGTGCCAGGCGTGCAGCTATACTCGTCTTCTCCTTCTGCCTTACACCGTTTTGTTGAAAACTTGTCCTAACTGTACGAAGCCTTAAGAATTTGAAGGGTACTATGCTAGCAAGCTTCCGTCGTTAACACCTTCGCTTCTGACCAAATGAAAGCCCTTTCCTGATTGTTCAAACTACAGAACTGCTTGAATAACTGAAAATGTGTATGAATTATACAAATCCTAAATTTATGTGGAGTGTTGAAAAAGAAAAAGAAATCATACCTAAAGTTCTTCAACTTTCCTTTTCCAGTATTAGCTGTGTCTTCCGATACACCAACACGGTGTACTCACTGACTACATTAAAACCTTCTATTGCTCTCATCCCATTCCAAAACAATGTTGAGAATGGACAGAGAATGGGAAAAGAGGTGCACAAGCAAAATTTCGGGCAAACCCATCAAAAATGTGGAGCAAACCTATGCTGTCACGGAGCTGCCGTCATCCCCCCCCCCGTGCTGCTGTGGGCCACTGACTGGGCCACGCGAGCAAGGGCAGGTCTATCTGTTCTTCCTCTTGCTGTATGCCCAAAGCCGCTTGGCCTGCAGCTTGCAGGCAGCTGGAACGCACTCCAGCCAGGCCCACAGCAGGGTGTTGTCTGCCTCCTTGGGTTGCTGCAGGACAATCAGTGGGACGCAATCAAGTGAACTACAGCTTGAAACCGGGGTGGGAGAGAAGGGGTGGGGGTAAGCAATAGGAGTTTCCCTACCTCTCCTCTACCATCTGCTCAGGCATATCTCCGAGGGAGGAATCCCTGGGCACATCACAGGAGTCTGAACAGCCCCACTTTCTTCAGCCTTTAAATACCTAATCTCAACCACTGCTGGCTGAGTAGGTACTTTAGTTCACATTCAGTACAAACTGAAACTTCTAAAGCAAAGTTCCTGCTGCTTTGGTGAACGAGCCCGGTGCCTCTGGTTCTCCATCAACGGGAGGGTCGGTCTGAATGCTGCCTCAGCTCTTTCCCTGCACTGGCCCCCTTCAGTGCCGAGGATGGCACCGAAACTGTCACCTGGCCTGTCCCTGTGCGCGGGTTGTTGTCATTCCTAAGGGCAGGATCCCTAGCAGGGTTCCGGCTCTTAGGGGAGGAAAAGGTTAAAAAAGCCCCAACCGTCCGTCTCCTTGGATCAGGGACTTACCTGAGCATCCTCGGGGACGAGGCTCTCTCGTGCCTCTAGCGGTCAGACTGGCTGACCCTCGGTTGTCCTCCCCAGCCACCTCTTGTTGACAAGCCGGATGGGATGCGTTTGTCTACGGGGGTTGGCATTTCCAATAGGTATGTTATTTACAGAGCCCTGTGATGCTCGGTTCTACTACTTGTCTCTGTCCGGTTTAAACCTCTGTAAGATGAGGCCACTCTTTTGCAACTGCGCATTTCCCTTTCCTACCTGAGTCTTCACAAATTTGGGAAGTCAATTTGTAGAGAGCTTAGAACCATAGACTCGCAGAATCATTTAGGTTGGAAAAGACCTCTAAGGCTATCAAGTCCAACCACAAACCTAACACTGCCAAGTCCACCGCACAACCGTGCCCCCAGGTGCCACACCTACTCGCCTTTTAAATACTGCCTGGGATGGTGACTCAACCTCTTCCCTGGGCAGCCTGTTCCAGTGCTCCATAAACCTTGTGGTGAAGAAATTCTTCCTGCCTTTTGCTCTGGTGTTCAGAGAACACGATACCACTGGCTGTCAAGGAAGTACCTCAACAGGGACAGAAAGAAGGGGGGAAAGGGAGGCAGAAGGCAGAGGGGGAAGAGAAAGAGGAAAAGTGAGGGGGGAAGAAAGGGAAGGACTGAAGAGGGAAGGAAGGAAGGGAGAAAGAGAGGACGGAGGGGACGGAGCAGCGGGAGGAGCCCGTGTGCCACGTTTGGGAGGTTTGAGGAGTGCCCAGCTTGCTCCCCATGGACAAGAGGTGCTCCCTCTCCTGGGGCGCGGGTGGCCTTTGGTGGCTGCTGCCCCCAGCACCGGTCAGCAGCACAATGTGCAAATAGCAGCTGTAATTCACACCAGAATCCACTCTCTCTGATGCATATTGGCACACCCGTACTGAGGAATTCAGTGAAAATTGAAGATGACACTTCTCTACCAAAGCCTTCCCGGGATTCTGGGCTAACTGTGGGATTTTAGCAGAATGTGAGGGTACGGCAAGTACGCAAAGAGGTGACCTTTGAGCACATGCCTCTTGTCAACATCTGCATCTTCCCAAGATCATGCTCCTTCTCTCTCCTTCTCTGGTGGTATTTCTGCACTTCTTCTCATTCCCTGCCCTTCATCCATCCCTTGACAGCCCTCCCAGGAGCCAGGTTGCCCTGGCTAACCTCAGACGGCAAAGAGAAACCAGAGCAGAGCAGAAGTGTCAGTAGGTGGGCAGAGAGAGGGACTGGAGGCAGGCTGAGGGTACCGGACCTGTGACGAAACCAGCTTCCCCTCCTGCCCGCTCTGCCCGCAGCGTCTGTTGTGCTGTCAGTGCGTGGCTGCAGCAGGATTTCCCGCAGGAGGAGGCACCACCAACATGGCCCTGGGGCTCCGGGGACCCATGGCCATGCCCCCAGCTGGCTGGCGGCAGCCGTGGTGGGGCACGGGGATGCCAGGAAAGGCACCAGAAGAAGGGGGAGAAAGCAGCACCCGGAGACTGTGTCAGGGAAACAGGAATTTATTGCCTTTTCCTTGAATCAAGGGTTGATGGAGCCCTGCTAGTGCCGCCGGCGGGGTGGCCTCTTGCAGGGCTGGGCAGAGTCCTGGGGACCGGAGGCCTTCCTCTTTGGGGGGCGCCGGGGCCCCCTGGGCAAGCGGTCCCTGCCCCGGCCAGGGGCGGAGGGGCTGCAGCCCTGGGCAGAGGGACCTGCCGCTGCCGCCTCCCCCGGCTCCTCCTGGGGCTGATCTTGCTCTGCAGGGACGGGCGCAGATGGGGGGCTGTCGGCACCCCCGCGGAGGGTGGCCTCGGACGTGCTGGCTTCCTCCTCCACGTCGGGGCCTGCAGCGCTGCTGGGGGAGGCCGGGTGGGGAGCGGGAGTCCGCCCCGGGGAGGCCGTGGAGCTGGGGCTGGCTGCAGGGCCGTTGTCCTCCCCGCCGGCAGCGCGGGGGTCCTGCTGGCCCAGGTGCTGGCGGATCGCCCAGCCGCACAGGCGAACGGCGGCGGTGATGAGCCGGGGGACGAATGTCCGCGTGTGTTGTGACAGGCAGTTCTGCAGCTTCTGCACCAACACCTCCTCGTCCAGACCACAGAGGCACAGGTGGGCCACAATGATCCCCTCCGCGGCAGCCACCTCCCACCACTGCTCCTCATAGAGCACCCTGAGCTCATGTCGCACCCAGGGCAGCAGGGGCCTGATGTTATTGGGGTCGCTCTTGAAAAAGTCCGCCCAGACCGCAGGAGGGAAGCTGCCCACTTGAGCCCAGGGCACCAGCCCCGCAGGCCCCTGCTCGTCCTGGTGGTCTTCAGCCGTTGGCTCTCCGAGGCTTGGGACATCCAGTGTCAAAAAATCATCCTCCGACCGCACTGAGAACAAGACGGCCTTCATCCCCGACCTGCACAGGGGGCAGTTTGGCTTCCGCCATACCCAGCGCAGCGCACAGCCTAAGCAAAACTGGTGGAGGCAAGGCAACATGTAGGCGATGTCGTCTCGATGGTCGCAGCAGATGGGGCAGCTCCACTCGCTCTCGGTGGCCATGCTCTCTGCATGCTGAGGTGAGCTGGGAAGCGCTGAGGATAAGGAGCTGCTCCCTCCTGCTGGCGCTGCAGCGGCGGCTGTCGTGCGCTGCAAAACGGAGAGAGGCCACGGTCACTCGCTGTCCCAGGAAAGGGAGGGGAGGGGAGGGGAGGGGAGGAGAGGAGAGGAGAGGAAGAAATGCCCAGGCCCCTCGAGGAGGACACCCTCCTGGCTCCCCGAGCCCCATCACCCACCCCACGGCTGCCCCGCACAGCTCACCTCCGCTGCTGCAAGCGCACCCTGTGGTGCCCAGCTGCCTGAACCAGGCAGGGCTGGGGAAACAGAGGGCATGGCTCTGGGACGGGCACTGAGAGCTGCCGATGGCAGCCCCCAAAGCACCACCCAGCACCAGGAGAAACCTTGCTCGATCCTCCAGACCTCGCAGGCACTCTTGGCAGGAGTCCAGGCACGAGCCAGACTGGCCAAGGCTCTGCTGGTGCCCGAAGACAAGCAGCGAGGGACGTGAGGTCACAGTGCATCGCCTGCTGATGTCACAGGCCACCGCTCGGCCTTCCACCCCCACAGCTGCGCAGCATCTGGAGAAAAAGAAAACAGCGTTTCTTGTTTTCATCTTCTACGTTTCCATGTTGCCCTGGCTTGGTCACCTGCAACACACGCCCATGACTGTGTGTCTCACCCCCACTCCCGACGCCTTGCAGAGGTCTCCTGCAAGGGGGAGCCTGGTGGGAACAGTCGGCGTGGACTGCCCACGGCTGGGTGCCGTGTCCCCCAGCTGGCTGCCTTTTCCCCGTGCAATGCCGGGATTTGCAGAGGGGACTTGGGTGGTTAGTGGCCAGCCCTGGGTGAGAGCCTCCCGGCCTGCTGGGTCGTGCCCCCCGCCGGCGGGGAGAAGCCTAAAGGGGCATTTTGCTCCGGCTGGCAAAATCCACTCCCGCTGGCACTCGCCCACAGTGCCGGGTCCCTCTCCGCTTACCACGATTGCCCTGCTTCTGGTAGCTGGTGCTCCTGGCCAACTGTGGCACTGGTGGTCCTCAAAAGCGCTAGCGATGGCGCCTGAGCCTACATACGCAGGAAGGAGCTGTAGTTGCTGCCCCTCCAGAGTACGGCAGAAGGGCCACAGGCGCCCTGCTCACGGCTCCGGGGAGCCCAGGATCGATCACCGCGTGGGCCGTGCTGTCCCATCTTCCGTTCCTGCCTCTGGCTTTTATAATCATTTATAGGCATTAGTCCAAGCACTTCTTTTTTATTTCAGAAGAGCATTTTCTGTTCAAGGTTGACTGCCTAGAGAGTGAAGGGTGCTGTGTAAGTCGGCCACGTGGGTCTGCCCGTTAAAATCTCGTGAGGTGACGGCCCATATTTGCTATTCCCAATGCTTCTCGTCTGCGTCAATGGGAGAGGCAAACACACCCAGGCATTTCAGGCCAGCCTCTGCACAAAGTTTTTGCCCATTTGCTTTTAAAGTCAAGAGTTTTTCCTCTCTGCAGCCCCATTGGATTGGGCGTGATGGGCACAAAGACACTTTGGTTCTGTTTGCCGGGCTGCACGATTTCTCCGCAATGCTTGCCCAGAAAAGTGGGTCCCCGTGTTGCTATCTAGCGGTAGGGGAATGCTAAACGCAGGAGTGAATGAGTTCTCTCTGCAATTTGTTTTTGCAACAGTTGTTTCATCTGCATGTTTACAGGGACAGGCCTCCATCCTGAGAAGGTTTCTAAAATGAGAAGGACCTATACAAAATCACAGCACCTAGGCCTCTGAATAAAGTAAATCTGCAACTTTACAAATGGCTCCCACGGTGCCAGGCGTGCAGCTATACTCGTCTTCTCCTTCTGCCTTACACCGTTTTGTTGAAAACTTGTCCTAACCGTACGAAGCCTTAAGAATTTGAAGGGTACTATGCTAGCAAGCTTCCGTCGTTAACACCTTCGCTTCTGACCAAATGAAAGCCCTTTCCTGATTGTTCAAACTACAGAACTGCTTGAATAACTGAAAATGTGTATGAATTATACAAATCCTAAATTTATGTGGAGTGTTGAAAAAGAAAGAGAAATCATACCTAAAGTTCTTCAACTTTCCTTTTCCAGTATTAGCTGTGTCTTCCGATACACCAACACGGTGTACTCACTGACTACATTAAAACCTTCTATTGCTCTCATCCCATTCCAAAACAATGTTGAGAATGGACAGAGAATGGGAAAAGAGGTGCACAAGCAAAATTTCGGGCAAACCCATCAAAAATGTGGAGCAAACCTATGCTGTCACGGAGCTGCCGTCATCCCCCCCCCGTGCTGCTGTGGGCCACTGACTGGGCCACGCGAGCAAGGGCAGGTCTATCTGTTCTTCCTCTTGCTGTATGCCCAAAGCCGCTTGGCCTGCAGCTTGCAGGCAGCTGGAACGCACTCCAGCCAGGCCCACAGCAGGGTGTTGTCTGCCTCCTTGGGTTGCTGCAGGACAATCAGTGGGACGCAATCAAGTGAACTACAGCTTGAAACCGGGGTGGGAGAGAAGGGGTGGGGGTAAGCAATAGGAGTTTCCCTACCTCTCCTCTACCATCTGCTCAGGCATATCTCCGAGGGAGGAATCCCTGGGCACATCACAGGAGTCTGAACAACCCCACTTTCTTCAGCCTTTAAATACCTAATCTCAACCACTGCTGGCTGAGTAGGTACTTTAGTTCACATTCAGTACAAACTGAAACTTCTAAAGCAAAGTTCCTGCTGCTTTGGTGAACGAGCCCGGTGCCTCTGGTTCTCCATCAACGGGAGGGTCGGTCTGAATGCTGCCTCAGCTCTTTCCCTGCACTGGCCCCCTTCAGTGCCGAGGATGGCACCGAAACTGTCACCTGGCCTGTCCCTGTGCGCGGGTTGTTGTCATTCCTAAGGGCAGGATCCCTAGCAGGGTTCCGGCTCTTAGGGGAGGAAAAGGTTAAAAAAGCCCCAACCGTCCGTCTCCTTGGATCAGGGACTTACCTGAGCATCCTCGGGGACGAGGCTCTCTCGTGCCTCTAGCGGTCAGACTGGCTGACCCTCGGTTGTCCTCCCCAGCCACCTCTTGTTGACAAGCCGGATGGGATGCGTTTGTCTACGGGGGTTGGCATTTCCAATAGGTATGTTATTTACAGAGCCCTGTGATGCTCGGTTCTACTACTTGTCTCTGTCCGGTTTAAACCTCTGTAAGATGAGGCCACTCTTTTGCAACTGCGCATTTCCCTTTCCTACCTGAGTCTTCACAAATTTGGGAAGTCAATTTGTAGAGAGCTTAGAACCATAGACTCGCAGAATCATTTAGGTTGGAAAAGACCTCTAAGGCTATCAAGTCCAACCACAAACCTAACACTGCCAAGTCCACCACACAACCGTGCCCCCAGGTGCCACACCTACTCGCCTTTTAAATACTGCCTGGGATGGTGACTCAACCTCTTCCCTGGGCAGCCTGTTCCAGTGCTCCATAAACCTTGTGGTGAAGAAATTCTTCCTGCCTTTTGCTCTGGTGTTCAGAGAACACGATACCACTGGCTGTCAAGGAAGTACCTCAACAGGGACAGAAAGAAGGGGGGAAAGGGAGGCAGAAGGCAGAGGGGGAAGAGAAAGAGGAAAAGTGAGGGGGGAAGAAAGGGAAGGACTGAAGAGGGAAGGAAGGAAGGGAGAAAGAGAGGACGGAGGGGACGGAGCAGCGGGAGGAGCCCGTGTGCCACGTTTGGGAGGTTTGAGGAGTGCCCAGCTTGCTCCCCATGGACAAGAGGTGCTCCCTCTCCTGGGGCGCGGGTGGCCTTTGGTGGCTGCTGCCCCCAGCACCGGTCAGCAGCACAATGTGCAAATAGCAGCTGTAATTCACACCAGAATCCACTCTCTCTGATGCATATTGGCACACCCGTACTGAGGAATTCAGTGAAAATTGAAGATGACACTTCTCTACCAAAGCCTTCCCGGGATTCTGGGCTAACTGTGGGATTTTAGCAGAATGTGAGGGTACGGCAAGTACGCAAAGAGGTGACCTTTGAGCACATGCCTCTTGTCAACATCTGCATCTTCCCAAGATCATGCTCCTTCTCTCTCCTTCTCTGGTGGTATTTCTGCACTTCTTCTCATTCCCTGCCCTTCATCCATCCCTTGACAGCCCTCCCAGGAGCCAGGTTGCCCTGGCTAACCTCAGACGGCAAAGAGAAACCAGAGCAGAGCAGAAGTGTCAGTAGGTGGGCAGAGAGAGGGACTGGAGGCAGGCTGAGGGTACCGGACCTGTGACGAAACCAGCTTCCCCTCCTGCCCGCTCTGCCCGCAGCGTCTGTTGTGCTGTCAGTGCGTGGCTGCAGCAGGATTTCCCGCAGGAGGAGGCACCACCAACATGGCCCTGGGGCTCCGGGGACCCATGGCCATGCCCCCAGCTGGCTGGCGGCAGCCGTGGTGGGGCACGGGGATGCCAGGAAAGGCACCAGAAGAAGGGGGAGAAAGCAGCACCCGGAGACTGTGTCAGGGAAACAGGAATTTATTGCCTTTTCCTTGAATCAAGGGTTGATGGAGCCCTGCTAGTGCCGCCGGCGGGGTGGCCTCTTGCAGGGCTGGGCAGAGTCCTGGGGACCGGAGGCCTTCCTCTTTGGGGGGCGCCGGGGCCCCCTGGGCAAGCGGTCCCTGTCCCGGCCAGGGGCGGAGGGGCTGCAGCCCTGGGCAGAGGGACCTGCCGCTGCCGCCTCCCCCGGCTCCTCCTGGGGCTGATCTTGCTCTGCAGGGACGGGCGCAGATGGGGGGCTGTCGGCACCCCCGCGGAGGGTGGCCTCGGACGTGCTGGCTTCCTCCTCCACGTCGGGGCCTGCAGCGCTGCTGGGGGAGGCCGGGTGGGGAGCGGGAGTCCGCCCCGGGGAGGCCGTGGAGCTGGGGCTGGCTGCAGGGCCGTTGTCCTCCCCGCCGGCAGCGCGGGGGTCCTGCTGGCCCAGGTGCTGGCGGATCGCCCAGCCGCACAGGCGAACGGCGGCGGTGATGAGCCGGGGGACGAATGTCCGCGTGTGTTGTGACAGGCAGTTCTGCAGCTTCTGCACCAACACCTCCTCGTCCAGACCACAGAGGCACAGGTGGGCCACAATGATCCCCTCCGCGGCAGCCACCTCCCACCACTGCTCCTCATAGAGCACCCTGAGCTCATGTCGCACCCAGGGCAGCAGGGGCCTGATGTTATTGGGGTCGCTCTTGAAAAAGTCCGCCCAGACCGCAGGAGGGAAGCTGCCCACTTGAGCCCAGGGCACCAGCCCCGCAGGCCCCTGCTCGTCCTGGTGGTCTTCAGCCGTTGGCTCTCCGAGGCTTGGGACATCCAGTGTCAAAAAATCATCCTCCGACCGCACTGAGAACAAGACGGCCTTCATCCCCGACCTGCACAGGGGGCAGTTTGGCTTCCGCCATACCCAGCGCAGCGCACAGCCTAAGCAAAACTGGTGGAGGCAAGGCAACATGTAGGCGATGTCGTCTCGATGGTCGCAGCAGATGGGGCAGCTCCACTCGCTCTCGGTGGCCATGCTCTCTGCATGCTGAGGTGAGCTGGGAAGCGCTGAGGATAAGGAGCTGCTCCCTCCTGCTGGCGCTGCAGCGGCGGCTGTCGTGCGCTGCAAAACGGAGAGAGGCCACGGTCACTCGCTGTCCCAGGAAAGGGAGGGGAGGGGAGGGGAGGGGAGGAGAGGAGAGGAGAGGAAGAAATGCCCAGGCCCCTCGAGGAGGACACCCTCCTGGCTCCCCGAGCCCCATCACCCACCCCACGGCTGCCCCGCACAGCTCACCTCCGCTGCTGCAAGCGCACCCTGTGGTGCCCAGCTGCCTGAACCAGGCAGGGCTGGGGAAACAGAGGGCATGGCTCTGGGACGGGCACTGAGAGCTGCCGATGGCAGCCCCCAAAGCACCACCCAGCACCAGGAGAAACCTTGCTCGATCCTCCAGACCTCGCAGGCACTCTTGGCAGGAGTCCAGGCACGAGCCAGACTGGCCAAGGCTCTGCTGGTGCCCGAAGACAAGCAGCGAGGGACGTGAGGTCACAGTGCATCGCCTGCTGATGTCACAGGCCACCGCTCGGCCTTCCACCCCCACAGCTGCGCAGCATCTGGAGAAAAAGAAAACAGCGTTTCTTGTTTTCATCTTCTACGTTTCCATGTTGCCCTGGCTTGGTCACCTGCAACACACGCCCATGACTGTGTGTCTCACCCCCACTCCCGACGCCTTGCAGAGGTCTCCTGCAAGGGGGAGCCTGGTGGGAACAGTCGGCGTGGACTGCCCACGGCTGGGTGCCGTGTCCCCCAGCTGGCTGCCTTTTCCCCGTGCAATGCCGGGATTTGCAGAGGGGACTTGGGTGGTTAGTGGCCAGCCCTGGGTGAGAGCCTCCCGGCCTGCTGGGTCGTGCCCCCCGCCGGCGGGGAGAAGCCTAAAGGGGCATTTTGCTCCGGCTGGCAAAATCCACTCCCGCTGGCACTCGCCCACAGTGCCGGGTCCCTCTCCGCTTACCACGATTGCCCTGCTTCTGGTAGCTGGTGCTCCTGGCCAACTGTGGCACTGGTGGTCCTCAAAAGCGCTAGCGATGGCGCCTGAGCCTACATACGCAGGAAGGAGCTGTAGTTGCTGCCCCTCCAGAGTACGGCAGAAGGGCCACAGGCGCCCTGCTCACGGCTCCGGGGAGCCCAGGATCGATCACCGCGTGGGCCGTGCTGTCCCATCTTCCGTTCCTGCCTCTGGCTTTTATAATCATTTATAGGCATTAGTCCAAGCACTTCTTTTTTATTTCAGAAGAGCATTTTCTGTTCAAGGTTGACTGCCTAGAGAGTGAAGGGTGCTGTGTAAGTCGGCCACGTGGGTCTGCCCGTTAAAATCTCGTGAGGTGACGGCCCATATTTGCTATTCCCAATGCTTCTCGTCTGCGTCAATGGGAGAGGCAAACACACCCAGGCATTTCAGGCCAGCCTCTGCACAAAGTTTTTGCCCATTTGCTTTTAAAGTCAAGAGTTTTTCCTCTCTGCAGCCCCATTGGATTGGGCGTGATGGGCACAAAGACACTTTGGTTCTGTTTGCCGGGCTGCACGATTTCTCCGCAATGCTTGCCCAGAAAAGTGGGTCCCCGTGTTGCTATCTAGCGGTAGGGGAATGCTAAACGCAGGAGTGAATGAGTTCTCTCTGCAATTTGTTTTTGCAACAGTTGTTTCATCTGCATGTTTACAGGGACAGGCCTCCATCCTGAGAAGGTTTCTAAAATGAGAAGGACCTATACAAAATCACAGCACCTAGGCCTCTGAATAAAGTAAATCTGCAACTTTACAAATGGCTCCCACGGTGCCAGGCGTGCAGCTATACTCGTCTTCTCCTTCTGCCTTACACCGTTTTGTTGAAAACTTGTCCTAACCGTACGAAGCCTTAAGAATTTGAAGGGTACTATGCTAGCAAGCTTCCGTCGTTAACACCTTCGCTTCTGACCAAATGAAAGCCCTTTCCTGATTGTTCAAACTACAGAACTGCTTGAATAACTGAAAATGTGTATGAATTATACAAATCCTAAATTTATGTGGAGTGTTGAAAAAGAAAGAGAAATCATACCTAAAGTTCTTCAACTTTCCTTTTCCAGTATTAGCTGTGTCTTCCGATACACCAACACGGTGTACTCACTGACTACATTAAAACCTTCTATTGCTCTCATCCCATTCCAAAACAATGTTGAGAATGGACAGAGAATGGGAAAAGAGGTGCACAAGCAAAATTTCGGGCAAACCCATCAAAAATGTGGAGCAAACCTATGCTGTCACGGAGCTGCCGTCATCCCCCCCCCGTGCTGCTGTGGGCCACTGACTGGGCCACGCGAGCAAGGGCAGGTCTATCTGTTCTTCCTCTTGCTGTATGCCCAAAGCCGCTTGGCCTGCAGCTTGCAGGCAGCTGGAACGCACTCCAGCCAGGCCCACAGCAGGGTGTTGTCTGCCTCCTTGGGTTGCTGCAGGACAATCAGTGGGACGCAATCAAGTGAACTACAGCTTGAAACCGGGGTGGGAGAGAAGGGGTGGGGGTAAGCAATAGGAGTTTCCCTACCTCTCCTCTACCATCTGCTCAGGCATATCTCCGAGGGAGGAATCCCTGGGCACATCACAGGAGTCTGAACAACCCCACTTTCTTCAGCCTTTAAATACCTAATCTCAACCACTGCTGGCTGAGTAGGTACTTTAGTTCACATTCAGTACAAACTGAAACTTCTAAAGCAAAGTTCCTGCTGCTTTGGTGAACGAGCCCGGTGCCTCTGGTTCTCCATCAACGGGAGGGTCGGTCTGAATGCTGCCTCAGCTCTTTCCCTGCACTGGCCCCCTTCAGTGCCGAGGATGGCACCGAAACTGTCACCTGGCCTGTCCCTGTGCGCGGGTTGTTGTCATTCCTAAGGGCAGGATCCCTAGCAGGGTTCCGGCTCTTAGGGGAGGAAAAGGTTAAAAAAGCCCCAACCGTCCGTCTCCTTGGATCAGGGACTTACCTGAGCATCCTCGGGGACGAGGCTCTCTCGTGCCTCTAGCGGTCAGACTGGCTGACCCTCGGTTGTCCTCCCCAGCCACCTCTTGTTGACAAGCCGGATGGGATGCGTTTGTCTACGGGGGTTGGCATTTCCAATAGGTATGTTATTTACAGAGCCCTGTGATGCTCGGTTCTACTACTTGTCTCTGTCCGGTTTAAACCTCTGTAAGATGAGGCCACTCTTTTGCAACTGCGCATTTCCCTTTCCTACCTGAGTCTTCACAAATTTGGGAAGTCAATTTGTAGAGAGCTTAGAACCATAGACTCGCAGAATCATTTAGGTTGGAAAAGACCTCTAAGGCTATCAAGTCCAACCACAAACCTAACACTGCCAAGTCCACCACACAACCGTGCCCCCAGGTGCCACACCTACTCGCCTTTTAAATACTGCCTGGGATGGTGACTCAACCTCTTCCCTGGGCAGCCTGTTCCAGTGCTCCATAAACCTTGTGGTGAAGAAATTCTTCCTGCCTTTTGCTCTGGTGTTCAGAGAACACGATACCACTGGCTGTCAAGGAAGTACCTCAACAGGGACAGAAAGAAGGGGGGAAAGGGAGGCAGAAGGCAGAGGGGGAAGAGAAAGAGGAAAAGTGAGGGGGGAAGAAAGGGAAGGACTGAAGAGGGAAGGAAGGAAGGGAGAAAGAGAGGACGGAGGGGACGGAGCAGCGGGAGGAGCCCGTGTGCCACGTTTGGGAGGTTTGAGGAGTGCCCAGCTTGCTCCCCATGGACAAGAGGTGCTCCCTCTCCTGGGGCGCGGGTGGCCTTTGGTGGCTGCTGCCCCCAGCACCGGTCAGCAGCACAATGTGCAAATAGCAGCTGTAATTCACACCAGAATCCACTCTCTCTGATGCATATTGGCACACCCGTACTGAGGAATTCAGTGAAAATTGAAGATGACACTTCTCTACCAAAGCCTTCCCGGGATTCTGGGCTAACTGTGGGATTTTAGCAGAATGTGAGGGTACGGCAAGTACGCAAAGAGGTGACCTTTGAGCACATGCCTCTTGTCAACATCTGCATCTTCCCAAGATCATGCTCCTTCTCTCTCCTTCTCTGGTGGTATTTCTGCACTTCTTCTCATTCCCTGCCCTTCATCCATCCCTTGACAGCCCTCCCAGGAGCCAGGTTGCCCTGGCTAACCTCAGACGGCAAAGAGAAACCAGAGCAGAGCAGAAGTGTCAGTAGGTGGGCAGAGAGAGGGACTGGAGGCAGGCTGAGGGTACCGGACCTGTGACGAAACCAGCTTCCCCTCCTGCCCGCTCTGCCCGCAGCGTCTGTTGTGCTGTCAGTGCGTGGCTGCAGCAGGATTTCCCGCAGGAGGAGGCACCACCAACATGGCCCTGGGGCTCCGGGGACCCATGGCCATGCCCCCAGCTGGCTGGCGGCAGCCGTGGTGGGGCACGGGGATGCCAGGAAAGGCACCAGAAGAAGGGGGAGAAAGCAGCACCCGGAGACTGTGTCAGGGAAACAGGAATTTATTGCCTTTTCCTTGAATCAAGGGTTGATGGAGCCCTGCTAGTGCCGCCGGCGGGGTGGCCTCTTGCAGGGCTGGGCAGAGTCCTGGGGACCGGAGGCCTTCCTCTTTGGGGGGCGCCGGGGCCCCCTGGGCAAGCGGTCCCTGCCCCGGCCAGGGGCGGAGGGGCTGCAGCCCTGGGCAGAGGGACCTGCCGCTGCCGCCTCCCCCGGCTCCTCCTGGGGCTGATCTTGCTCTGCAGGGACGGGCGCAGATGGGGGGCTGTCGGCACCCCCGCGGAGGGTGGCCTCGGACGTGCTGGCTTCCTCCTCCACGTCGGGGCCTGCAGCGCTGCTGGGGGAGGCCGGGTGGGGAGCGGGAGTCCGCCCCGGGGAGGCCGTGGAGCTGGGGCTGGCTGCAGGGCCGTTGTCCTCCCCGCCGGCAGCGCGGGGGTCCTGCTGGCCCAGGTGCTGGCGGATCGCCCAGCCGCACAGGCGAACGGCGGCGGTGATGAGCCGGGGGACGAATGTCCGCGTGTGTTGTGACAGGCAGTTCTGCAGCTTCTGCACCAACACCTCCTCGTCCAGACCACAGAGGCACAGGTGGGCCACAATGATCCCCTCCGCGGCAGCCACCTCCCACCACTGCTCCTCATAGAGCACCCTGAGCTCATGTCGCACCCAGGGCAGCAGGGGCCTGATGTTATTGGGGTCGCTCTTGAAAAAGTCCACCCAGACCGCAGGAGGGAAGCTGCCCACTTGAGCCCAGGGCACCAGCCCCGCAGGCCCCTGCTCGTCCTGGTGGTCTTCAGCCGTTGGCTCTCCGAGGCTTGGGACATCCAGTGTCAAAAAATCATCCTCCGACCGCACTGAGAACAAGACGGCCTTCATCCCCGACCTGCACAGGGGGCAGTTTGGCTTCCGCCATACCCAGCGCAGCGCACAGCCTAAGCAAAACTGGTGGAGGCAAGGCAACATGTAGGCGATGTCGTCTCGATGGTCGCAGCAGATGGGGCAGCTCCACTCGCTCTCGGTGGCCATGCTCTCTGCATGCTGAGGTGAGCTGGGAAGCGCTGAGGATAAGGAGCTGCTCCCTCCTGCTGGCGCTGCAGCGGCGGCTGTCGTGCGCTGCAAAACGGAGAGAGGCCACGGTCACTCGCTGTCCCTGGAATGGGAGGGGAGGGGTGGGGAGGGGAGGAGAGGAGAGGAGAGGAAGAAATGCCCAGGCCCCTCGAGGAGGACACCCTCCTGGCTCCCCGAGCCCCATCACCCACCCCACGGCTGCCCCGCACAGCTCACCTCCGCTGCTGCAAGCGCACCCTGTGGTGCCCAGCTGCCTGAACCAGGCAGGGCTGGGGAAACAGAGGGCATGGCTCTGGGACGGGCACTGAGAGCTGCCGATGGCAGCCCCCAAAGCACCACCCAGCACCAGGAGAAACCTTGCTCGATCCTCCAGACCTCGCAGGCACTCTTGGCAGGAGTCCAGGCACGAGCCAGACTGGCCAAGGCTCTGCTGGTGCCCGAAGACAAGCAGCGAGGGACGTGAGGTCACAGTGCATCGCCTGC
This sequence comes from Astur gentilis, assembly GCF_929443795.1. Lineage (NCBI taxonomy): Eukaryota > Metazoa > Chordata > Aves > Accipitriformes > Accipitridae > Astur > Astur gentilis. The sequence goes on along the minus strand of NC_064919.1, from coordinate 18,785,758 downwards.
TGATGTCACAGGCCACCGCTCGGCCTTCCACCCCCACAGCTGCGCAGCATCTGGAGAAAAAGAAAACAGCGTTTCTTGTTTTCATCTTCTACGTTTCCATGTTGCCCTGGCTTGGTCACCTGCAACACACGCCCATGACTGTGTGTCTCACCCCCACTCCCGACGCCTTGCAGAGGTCTCCTGCAAGGGGGAGCCTGGTGGGAACAGTCGGCGTGGACTGCCCACGGCTGGGTGCCGTGTCCCCCAGCTGGCTGCCTTTTCCCCGTGCAATGCCGGGATTTGCAGAGGGGACTTGGGTGGTTAGTGGCCAGCCCTGGGTGAGAGCCTCCCGGCCTGCTGGGTCGTGCCCCCCGCCGGCGGGGAGAAGCCTAAAGGGGCATTTTGCTCCGGCTGGCAAAATCCACTCCCGCTGGCACTCGCCCACAGTGCCGGGTCCCTCTCCGCTTACCACGATTGCCCTGCTTCTGGTAGCTGGTGCTCCTGGCCAACTGTGGCACTGGTGGTCCTCAAAAGCGCTAGCGATGGCGCCTGAGCCTACATACGCAGGAAGGAGCTGTAGTTGCTGCCCCTCCAGAGTACGGCAGAAGGGCCACAGGCGCCCTGCTCACGGCTCCGGGGAGCCCAGGATCGATCACCGCGTGGGCCGTGCTGTCCCATCTTCCGTTCCTGCCTCTGGCTTTTATAATCATTTATAGGCATTAGTCCAAGCACTTCTTTTTTATTTCAGAAGAGCATTTTCTGTTCAAGGTTGACTGCCTAGAGAGTGAAGGGTGCTGTGTAAGTCGGCCACGTGGGTCTGCCCGTTAAAATCTCGTGAGGTGACGGCCCATATTTGCTATTCCCAATGCTTCTCGTCTGCGTCAATGGGAGAGGCAAACACACCCAGGCATTTCAGGCCAGCCTCTGCACAAAGTTTTTGCCCATTTGCTTTTAAAGTCAAGAGTTTTTCCTCTCTGCAGCCCCATTGGATTGGGCGTGATGGGCACAAAGACACTTTGGTTCTGTTTGCCGGGCTGCACGATTTCTCCGCAATGCTTGCCCAGAAAAGTGGGTCCCCGTGTTGCTATCTAGCGGTAGGGGAATGCTAAACGCAGGAGTGAATGAGTTCTCTCTGCAATTTGTTTTTGCAACAGTTGTTTCATCTGCATGTTTACAGGGACAGGCCTCCATCCTGAGAAGGTTTCTAAAATGAGAAGGACCTATACAAAATCACAGCACCTAGGCCTCTGAATAAAGTAAATCTGCAACTTTACAAATGGCTCCCACGGTGCCAGGCGTGCAGCTATACTCGTCTTCTCCTTCTGCCTTACACCGTTTTGTTGAAAACTTGTCCTAACTGTACGAAGCCTTAAGAATTTGAAGGGTACTATGCTAGCAAGCTTCCGTCGTTAACACCTTCGCTTCTGACCAAATGAAAGCCCTTTCCTGATTGTTCAAACTACAGAACTGCTTGAATAACTGAAAATGTGTATGAATTATACAAATCCTAAATTTATGTGGAGTGTTGAAAAAGAAAAAGAAATCATACCTAAAGTTCTTCAACTTTCCTTTTCCAGTATTAGCTGTGTCTTCCGATACACCAACACGGTGTACTCACTGACTACATTAAAACCTTCTATTGCTCTCATCCCATTCCAAAACAATGTTGAGAATGGACAGAGAATGGGAAAAGAGGTGCACAAGCAAAATTTCGGGCAAACCCATCAAAAATGTGGAGCAAACCTATGCTGTCACGGAGCTGCCGTCATCCCCCCCCCGTGCTGCTGTGGGCCACTGACTGGGCCACGCGAGCAAGGGCAGGTCTATCTGTTCTTCCTCTTGCTGTATGCCCAAAGCCGCTTGGCCTGCAGCTTGCAGGCAGCTGGAACGCACTCCAGCCAGGCCCACAGCAGGGTGTTGTCTGCCTCCTTGGGTTGCTGCAGGACAATCAGTGGGACGCAATCAAGTGAACTACAGCTTGAAACCGGGGTGGGAGAGAAGGGGTGGGGGTAAGCAATAGGAGTTTCCCTACCTCTCCTCTACCATCTGCTCAGGCATATCTCCGAGGGAGGAATCCCTGGGCACATCACAGGAGTCTGAACAACCCCACTTTCTTCAGCCTTTAAATACCTAATCTCAACCACTGCTGGCTGAGTAGGTACTTTAGTTCACATTCAGTACAAACTGAAACTTCTAAAGCAAAGTTCCTGCTGCTTTGGTGAACGAGCCCAGTGCCTCTGGTTCTCCATCAACGGGAGGGTCGGTCTGAATGCTGCCTCAGCTCTTTCCCTGCACTGGCCCCCTTCAGTGCCGAGGATGGCACCGAAACTGTCACCTGGCCTGTCCCTGTGCGCGGGTTGTTGTCATTCCTAAGGGCAGGATCCCTAGCAGGGTTCCGGCTCTTAGGGGAGGAAAAGGTTAAAAAAGCCCCAACCGTCCGTCTCCTTGGATCAGGGACTTACCTGAGCATCCTCGGGGACGAGGCTCTCTCGTGCCTCTAGCGGTCAGACTGGCTGACCCTCGGTTGTCCTCCCCAGCCACCTCTTGTTGACAAGCCGGATGGGATGCGTTTGTCTACGGGGGTTGGCATTTCCAATAGGTATGTTATTTACAGAGCCCTGTGATGCTCGGTTCTACTACTTGTCTCTGTCCGGTTTAAACCTCTGTAAGATGAGGCCACTCTTTTGCAACTGCGCATTTCCCTTTCCTACCTGAGTCTTCACAAATTTGGGAAGTCAATTTGTAGAGAGCTTAGAACCATAGACTCGCAGAATCATTTAGGTTGGAAAAGACCTCTAAGGCTATCAAGTCCAACCACAAACCTAACACTGCCAAGTCCACCACACAACCGTGCCCCCAGGTGCCACACCTACTCGCCTTTTAAATACTGCCTGGGATGGTGACTCAACCTCTTCCCTGGGCAGCCTGTTCCAGTGCTCCATAAACCTTGTGGTGAAGAAATTCTTCCTGCCTTTTGCTCTGGTGTTCAGAGAACACGATACCACTGGCTGTCAAGGAAGTACCTCAACAGGGACAGAAAGAAGGGGGGAAAGGGAGGCAGAAGGCAGGGGGGGAAGAGAAAGAGGAAAAGTGAGGGGGGAAGAAAGGGAAGGACTGAAGAGGGAAGGAAGGAAGGGAGAAAGAGAGGACGGAGGGGACGGAGCAGCGAGAGGAGCCCGTGTGCCACGTTTGGGAGGTTTGAGGAGTGCCCAGCTTGCTCCCCATGGACAAGAGGTGCTCCCTCTCCTGGGGCGCGGGTGGCCTTTGGTGGCTGCTGCCCCCAGCACCGGTCAGCAGCACAATGTGCAAATAGCAGCTGTAATTCACACCAGAATCCACTCTCTCTGATGCATATTGGCACACCCGTACTGAGGAATTCAGTGAAAATTGAAGATGACACTTCTCTACCAAAGCCTTCCCGGGATTCTGGGCTAACTGTGGGATTTTAGCAGAATGTGAGGGTACGGCAAGTACGCAAAGAGGTGACCTTTGAGCACATGCCTCTTGTCAACATCTGCATCTTCCCAAGATCATGCTCCTTCTCTCTCCTTCTCTGGTGGTATTTCTGCACTTCTTCTCATTCCCTGCCCTTCATCCATCCCTTGACAGCCCTCCCAGGAGCCAGGTTGCCCTGGCTAACCTCAGACGGCAAAGAGAAACCAGAGCAGAGCAGAAGTGTCAGTAGGTGGGCAGAGAGAGGGACTGGAGGCAGGCTGAGGGTACCGGACCTGTGACGAAACCAGCTTCCCCTCCTGCCCGCTCTGCCCGCAGCGTCTGTTGTGCTGTCAGTGCGTGGCTGCAGCAGGATTTCCCGCAGGAGGAGGCACCACCAACATGGCCCTGGGGCTCCGGGGACCCATGGCCATGCCCCCAGCTGGCTGGCGGCAGCCGTGGTGGGGCACGGGGATGCCAGGAAAGGCACCAGAAGAAGGGGGAGAAAGCAGCACCCGGAGACTGTGTCAGGGAAACAGGAATTTATTGCCTTTTCCTTGAATCAAGGGTTGATGGAGCCCTGCTAGTGCCGCCGGCGGGGTGGCCTCTTGCAGGGCTGGGCAGAGTCCTGGGGACCGGAGGCCTTCCTCTTTGGGGGGCGCCGGGGCCCCCTGGGCAAGCGGTCCCTGCCCCGGCCAGGGGCGGAGGGGCTGCAGCCCTGGGCAGAGGGACCTGCCGCTGCCGCCTCCCCCGGCTCCTCCTGGGGCTGATCTTGCTCTGCAGGGACGGGCGCAGATGGGGGGCTGTCGGCACCCCCGCGGAGGGTGGCCTCGGACGTGCTGGCTTCCTCCTCCACGTCGGGGCCTGCAGCGCTGCTGGGGGAGGCCGGGTGGGGAGCGGGAGTCCGCCCCGGGGAGGCCGTGGAGCTGGGGCTGGCTGCAGGGCCGTTGTCCTCCCCGCCGGCAGCGCGGGGGTCCTGCTGGCCCAGGTGCTGGCGGATCGCCCAGCCGCACAGGCGAACGGCGGCGGTGATGAGCCGGGGGACGAATGTCCGCGTGTGTTGTGACAGGCAGTTCTGCAGCTTCTGCACCAACACCTCCTCGTCCAGACCACAGAGGCACAGGTGGGCCACAATGATCCCCTCCGCGGCAGCCACCTCCCACCACTGCTCCTCATAGAGCACCCTGAGCTCATGTCGCACCCAGGGCAGCAGGGGCCTGATGTTATTGGGGTCGCTCTTGAAAAAGTCCGCCCAGACCGCAGGAGGGAAGCTGCCCACTTGAGCCCAGGGCACCAGCCCCGCAGGCCCCTGCTCGTCCTGGTGGTCTTCAGCCGTTGGCTCTCCGAGGCTTGGGACATCCAGTGTCAAAAAATCATCCTCCGACCGCACTGAGAACAAGACGGCCTTCATCCCCGACCTGCACAGGGGGCAGTTTGGCTTCCGCCATACCCAGCGCAGCGCACAGCCTAAGCAAAACTGGTGGAGGCAAGGCAACATGTAGGCGATGTCGTCTCGATGGTCGCAGCAGATGGGGCAGCTCCACTCGCTCTCGGTGGCCATGCTCTCTGCATGCTGAGGTGAGCTGGGAAGCGCTGAGGATAAGGAGCTGCTCCCTCCTGCTGGCGCTGCAGCGGCGGCTGTCGTGCGCTGCAAAACGGAGAGAGGCCACGGTCACTCGCTGTCCCAGGAAAGGGAGGGGAGGGGAGGGGAGGGGAGGAGAGGAGAGGAGAGGAAGAAATGCCCAGGCCCCTCGAGGAGGACACCCTCCTGGCTCCCCGAGCCCCATCACCCACCCCACGGCTGCCCCGCACAGCTCACCTCCGCTGCTGCAAGCGCACCCTGTGGTGCCCAGCTGCCTGAACCAGGCAGGGCTGGGGAAACAGAGGGCATGGCTCTGGGACGGGCACTGAGAGCTGCCGATGGCAGCCCCCAAAGCACCACCCAGCACCAGGAGAAACCTTGCTCGATCCTCCAGACCTCGCAGGCACTCTTGGCAGGAGTCCAGGCACGAGCCAGACTGGCCAAGGCTCTGCTGGTGCCCGAAGACAAGCAGCGAGGGACGTGAGGTCACAGTGCATCGCCTGCTGATGTCACAGGCCACCGCTCGGCCTTCCACCCCCACAGCTGCGCAGCATCTGGAGAAAAAGAAAACAGCGTTTCTTGTTTTCATCTTCTACGTTTCCATGTTGCCCTGGCTTGGTCACCTGCAACACACGCCCATGACTGTGTGTCTCACCCCCACTCCCGACGCCTTGCAGAGGTCTCCTGCAAGGGGGAGCCTGGTGGGAACAGTCGGCGTGGACTGCCCACGGCTGGGTGCCGTGTCCCCCAGCTGGCTGCCTTTTCCCCGTGCAATGCCGGGATTTGCAGAGGGGACTTGGGTGGTTAGTGGCCAGCCCTGGGTGAGAGCCTCCCGGCCTGCTGGGTCGTGCCCCCCGCCGGCGGGGAGAAGCCTAAAGGGGCATTTTGCTCCGGCTGGCAAAATCCACTCCCGCTGGCACTCGCCCACAGTGCCGGGTCCCTCTCCGCTTACCACGATTGCCCTGCTTCTGGTAGCTGGTGCTCCTGGCCAACTGTGGCACTGGTGGTCCTCAAAAGCGCTAGCGATGGCGCCTGAGCCTACATACGCAGGAAGGAGCTGTAGTTGCTGCCCCTCCAGAGTACGGCAGAAGGGCCACAGGCGCCCTGCTCACGGCTCCGGGGAGCCCAGGATCGATCACCGCGTGGGCCGTGCTGTCCCATCTTCCGTTCCTGCCTCTGGCTTTTATAATCATTTATAGGCATTAGTCCAAGCACTTCTTTTTTATTTCAGAAGAGCATTTTCTGTTCAAGGTTGACTGCCTAGAGAGTGAAGGGTGCTGTGTAAGTCGGCCACGTGGGTCTGCCCGTTAAAATCTCGTGAGGTGACGGCCCATATTTGCTATTCCCAATGCTTCTCGTCTGCGTCAATGGGAGAGGCAAACACACCCAGGCATTTCAGGCCAGCCTCTGCACAAAGTTTTTGCCCGTTTGCTTTTAAAGTCAAGAGTTTTTCCTCTCTGCAGCCCCATTGGATTGGGCGTGATGGGCACAAAGACACTTTGGTTCTGTTTGCCGGGCTGCACGATTTCTCCGCAATGCTTGCCCAGAAAAGTGGGTCCCCGTGTTGCTATCTAGCGGTAGGGGAATGCTAAACGCAGGAGTGAATGAGTTCTCTCTGCAATTTGTTTTTGCAACAGTTGTTTCATCTGCATGTTTACAGGGACAGGCCTCCATCCTGAGAAGGTTTCTAAAATGAGAAGGACCTATACAAAATCACAGCACCTAGGCCTCTGAATAAAGCAAATCTGCAACTTTACAAATGGCTCCCACGGTGCCAGGCGTGCAGCTATACTCGTCTTCTCCTTCTGCCTTACACCGTTTTGTTGAAAACTTGTCCTAACTGTACGAAGCCTTAAGAATTTGAAGGGTACTATGCTAGCAAGCTTCCGTCGTTAACACCTTCGCTTCTGACCAAATGAAAGCCCTTTCCTGATTGTTCAAACTACAGAACTGCTTGAATAACTGAAAATGTGTATGAATTATACAAATCCTAAATTTATGTGGAGTGTTGAAAAAGAAAAAGAAATCATACCTAAAGTTCTTCAACTTTCCTTTTCCAGTATTAGCTGTGTCTTCCGATACACCAACACGGTGTACTCACTGACTACATTAAAACCTTCTATTGCTCTCATCCCATTCCAAAACAATGTTGAGAATGGACAGAGAATGGGAAAAGAGGTGCACAAGCAAAATTTCGGGCAAACCCATCAAAAATGTGGAGCAAACCTATGCTGTCACGGAGCTGCCGTCATCCCCCCCCCGTGCTGCTGTGGGCCACTGACTGGGCCACGCGAGCAAGGGCAGGTCTATCTGTTCTTCCTCTTGCTGTATGCCCAAAGCCGCTTGGCCTGCAGCTTGCAGGCAGCTGGAACGCACTCCAGCCAGGCCCACAGCAGGGTGTTGTCTGCCTCCTTGGGTTGCTGCAGGACAATCAGTGGGACGCAATCAAGTGAACTACAGCTTGAAACCGGGGTGGGAGAGAAGGGGTGGGGGTAAGCAATAGGAGTTTCCCTACCTCTCCTCTACCATCTGCTCAGGCATATCTCCGAGGGAGGAATCCCTGGGCACATCACAGGAGTCTGAACAACCCCACTTTCTTCAGCCTTTAAATACCTAATCTCAACCACTGCTGGCTGAGTAGGTACTTTAGTTCACATTCAGTACAAACTGAAACTTCTAAAGCAAAGTTCCTGCTGCTTTGGTGAACGAGCCCGGTGCCTCTGGTTCTCCATCAACGGGAGGGTCGGTCTGAATGCTGCCTCAGCTCTTTCCCTGCACTGGCCCCCTTCAGTGCCGAGGATGGCACCGAAACTGTCACCTGGCCTGTCCCTGTGCGCGGGTTGTTGTCATTCCTAAGGGCAGGATCCCTAGCAGGGTTCCGGCTCTTAGGGGAGGAAAAGGTTAAAAAAGCCCCAACCGTCCGTCTCCTTGGATCAGGGACTTACCTGAGCATCCTCGGGGACGAGGCTCTCTCGTGCCTCTAGCGGTCAGACTGGCTGACCCTCGGTTGTCCTCCCCAGCCACCTCTTGTTGACAAGCCGGATGGGATGCGTTTGTCTACGGGGGTTGGCATTTCCAATAGGTATGTTATTTACAGAGCCCTGTGATGCTCGGTTCTACTACTTGTCTCTGTCCGGTTTAAACCTCTGTAAGATGAGGCCACTCTTTTGCAACTGCGCATTTCCCTTTCCTACCTGAGTCTTCACAAATTTGGGAAGTCAATTTGTAGAGAGCTTAGAACCATAGACTCGCAGAATCATTTAGGTTGGAAAAGACCTCTAAGGCTATCAAGTCCAACCACAAACCTAACACTGCCAAGTCCACCACACAACCGTGCCCCCAGGTGCCACACCTACTCGCCTTTTAAATACTGCCTGGGATGGTGACTCAACCTCTTCCCTGGGCAGCCTGTTCCAGTGCTCCATAAACCTTGTGGTGAAGGAATTCTTCCTGCCTTTTGCTCTGGTGTTCAGAGAACACGATACCACTGGCTGTCAAGGAAGTACCTCAACAGGGACAGAAAGAAGGGGGGAAAGGGAGGCAGAAGGCAGAGGGGGAAGAGAAAGAGGAAAAGTGAGGGGGGAAGAAAGGGAAGGACTGAAGAGGGAAGGAAGGAAGGGAGAAAGAGAGGACGGAGGGGACGGAGCAGCGGGAGGAGCCCGTGTGCCACGTTTGGGAGGTTTGAGGAGTGCCCAGCTTGCTCCCCATGGACAAGAGGTGCTCCCTCTCCTGGGGCGCGGGTGGCCTTTGGTGGCTGCTGCCCCCAGCACCGGTCAGCAGCACAATGTGCAAATAGCAGCTGTAATTCACACCAGAATCCACTCTCTCTGATGCATATTGGCACACCCGTACTGAGGAATTCAGTGAAAATTGAAGATGACACTTCTCTACCAAAGCCTTCCCGGGATTCTGGGCTAACTGTGGGATTTTAGCAGAATGTGAGGGTACGGCAAGTACGCAAAGAGGTGACCTTTGAGCACATGCCTCTTGTCAACATCTGCATCTTCCCAAGATCATGCTCCTTCTCTCTCCTTCTCTGGTGGTATTTCTGCACTTCTTCTCATTCCCTGCCCTTCATCCATCCCTTGACAGCCCTCCCAGGAGCCAGGTTGCCCTGGCTAACCTCAGACGGCAAAGAGAAACCAGAGCAGAGCAGAAGTGTCAGTAGGTGGGCAGAGAGAGGGACTGGAGGCAGGCTGAGGGTACCGGACCTGTGACGAAACCAGCTTCCCCTCCTGCCCGCTCTGCCCGCAGCGTCTGTTGTGCTGTCAGTGCGTGGCTGCAGCAGGATTTCCCGCAGGAGGAGGCACCACCAACATGGCCCTGGGGCTCCGGGGACCCATGGCCATGCCCCCAGCTGGCTGGCGGCAGCCGTGGTGGGGCACGGGGATGCCAGGAAAGGCACCAGAAGAAGGGGGAGAAAGCAGCACCCGGAGACTGTGTCAGGGAAACAGGAATTTATTGCCTTTTCCTTGAATCAAGGGTTGATGGAGCCCTGCTAGTGCCGCCGGCGGGGTGGCCTCTTGCAGGGCTGGGCAGAGTCCTGGGGACCGGAGGCCTTCCTCTTTGGGGGGCGCCGGGGCCCCCTGGGCAAGCGGTCCCTGTCCCGGCCAGGGGCGGAGGGGCTGCAGCCCTGGGCAGAGGGACCTGCCGCTGCCGCCTCCCCCGGCTCCTCCTGGGGCTGATCTTGCTCTGCAGGGACGGGCGCAGATGGGGGGCTGTCGGCACCCCCGCGGAGGGTGGCCTCGGACGTGCTGGCTTCCTCCTCCACGTCGGGGCCTGCAGCGCTGCTGGGGGAGGCTGGGTGGGGAGCGGGAGTCCGCCCCGGGGAGGCCGTGGAGCTGGGGCTGGCTGCAGGGCCGTTGTCCTCCCCGCCGGCAGCGCGGGGGTCCTGCTGGCCCAGGTGCTGGCGGATCGCCCAGCCGCACAGGCGAACGGCGGCGGTGATGAGCCGGGGGACGAATGTCCGCGTGTGTTGTGACAGGCAGTTCTGCAGCTTCTGCACCAACACCTCCTCGTCCAGACCACAGAGGCACAGGTGGGCCACAATGATCCCCTCCGCGGCAGCCACCTCCCACCACTGCTCCTCATAGAGCACCCTGAGCTCATGTCGCACCCAGGGCAGCAGGGGCCTGATGTTATTGGGGTCGCTCTTGAAAAAGTCCGCCCAGACCGCAGGAGGGAAGCTGCCCACTTGAGCCCAGGGCACCAGCCCCGCAGGCCCCTGCTCGTCCTGGTGGTCTTCAGCCGTTGGCTCTCCGAGGCTTGGGACATCCAGTGTCAAAAAATCATCCTCCGACCGCACTGAGAACAAGACGGCCTTCATCCCCGACCTGCACAGGGGGCAGTTTGGCTTCCGCCATACCCAGCGCAGCGCACAGCCTAAGCAAAACTGGTGGAGGCAAGGCAACATGTAGGCGATGTCGTCTCGATGGTCGCAGCAGATGGGGCAGCTCCACTCGCTCTCGGTGGCCATGCTCTCTGCATGCTGAGGTGAGCTGGGAAGCGCTGAGGATAAGGAGCTGCTCCCTCCTGCTGGCGCTGCAGCGGCGGCTGTCGTGCGCTGCAAAACGGAGAGAGGCCACGGTCACTCGCTGTCCCAGGAAAGGGAGGGGAGGGGAGGGGAGGGGAGGAGAGGAGAGGAGAGGAAGAAATGCCCAGGCCCCTCGAGGAGGACACCCTCCTGGCTCCCCGAGCCCCATCACCCACCCCACGGCTGCCCCGCACAGCTCACCTCCGCTGCTGCAAGCGCACCCTGTGGTGCCCAGCTGCCTGAACCAGGCAGGGCTGGGGAAACAGAGGGCATGGCTCTGGGACGGGCACTGAGAGCTGCCGATGGCAGCCCCCAAAGCACCACCCAGCACCAGGAGAAACCTTGCTCGATCCTCCAGACCTCGCAGGCACTCTTGGCAGGAGTCCAGGCACGAGCCAGACTGGCCAAGGCTCTGCTGGTGCCCGAAGACAAGCAGCGAGGGACGTGAGGTCACAGTGCATCGCCTGCTGATGTCACAGGCCACCGCTCGGCCTTCCACCCCCACAGCTGCGCAGCATCTGGAGAAAAAGAAAACAGCGTTTCTTGTTTTCATCTTCTACGTTTCCATGTTGCCCTGGCTTGGTCACCTGCAACACACGCCCATGACTGTGTGTCTCACCCCCACTCCCGACGCCTTGCAGAGGTCTCCTGCAAGGGGGAGCCTGGTGGGAACAGTCGGCGTGGACTGCCCACGGCTGGGTGCCGTGTCCCCCAGCTGGCTGCCTTTTCCCCGTGCAATGCCGGGATTTGCAGAGGGGACTTGGGTGGTTAGTGGCCAGCCCTGGGTGAGAGCCTCCCGGCCTGCTGGGTCGTGCCCCCCGCCGGCGGGGAGAAGCCTAAAGGGGCATTTTGCTCCGGCTGGCAAAATCCACTCCCGCTGGCACTCGCCCACAGTGCCGGGTCCCTCTCCGCTTACCACGATTGCCCTGCTTCTGGTAGCTGGTGCTCCTGGCCAACTGTGGCACTGGTGGTCCTCAAAAGCGCTAGCGATGGCGCCTGAGCCTACATACGCAGGAAGGAGCTGTAGTTGCTGCCCCTCCAGAGTACGGCAGAAGGGCCACAGGCGCCCTGCTCACGGCTCCGGGGAGCCCAGGATCGATCACCGCGTGGGCCGTGCTGTCCCATCTTCCGTTCCTGCCTCTGGCTTTTATAATCATTTATAGGCATTAGTCCAAGCACTTCTTTTTTATTTCAGAAGAGCATTTTCTGTTCAAGGTTGACTGCCTAGAGAGTGAAGGGTGCTGTGTAAGTCGGCCACGTGGGTCTGCCCGTTAAAATCTCGTGAGGTGACGGCCCATATTTGCTATTCCCAATGCTTCTCGTCTGCGTCAATGGGAGAGGCAAACACACCCAGGCATTTCAGGCCAGCCTCTGCACAAAGTTTTTGCCCGTTTGCTTTTAAAGTCAAGAGTTTTTCCTCTCTGCAGCCCCATTGGATTGGGCGTGATGGGCACAAAGACACTTTGGTTCTGTTTGCCGGGCTGCACGATTTCTCCGCAATGCTTGCCCAGAAAAGTGGGTCCCCGTGTTGCTATCTAGCGGTAGGGGAATGCTAAACGCAGGAGTGAATGAGTTCTCTCTGCAATTTGTTTTTGCAACAGTTGTTTCATCTGCATGTTTACAGGGACAGGCCTCCATCCTGAGAAGGTTTCTAAAATGAGAAGGACCTATACAAAATCACAGCACCTAGGCCTCTGAATAAAGTAAATCTGCGACTTTACAAATGGCTCCCACGGTGCCAGGCGTGCAGCTATACTCGTCTTCTCCTTCTGCCTTACACCGTTTTGTTGAAAACTTGTCCTAACTGTACGAAGCCTTAAGAATTTGAAGGGTACTATGCTAGCAAGCTTCCGTCGTTAACACCTTCGCTTCTGACCAAATGAAAGCCCTTTCCTGATTGTTCAAACTACAGAACTGCTTGAATAACTGAAAATGTGTATGAATTATACAAATCCTAAATTTATGTGGAGTGTTGAAAAAGAAAAAGAAATCATACCTAAAGTTCTTCAACTTTCCTTTTCCAGTATTAGCTGTGTCTTCCGATACACCAACACGGTGTACTCACTGACTACATTAAAACCTTCTATTGCTCTCATCCCATTCCAAAACAATGTTGAGAATGGACAGAGAATGGGAAAAGAGGTGCACAAGCAAAATTTCGGGCAAACCCATCAAAAATGTGGAGCAAACCTATGCTGTCACGGAGCTGCCGTCATCCCCCCCCCGTGCTGCTGTGGGCCACTGACTGGGCCACGCGAGCAAGGGCAGGTCTATCTGTTCTTCCTCTTGCTGTATGCCCAAAGCCGCTTGGCCTGCAGCTTGCAGGCAGCTGGAACGCACTCCAGCCAGGCCCACAGCAGGGTGTTGTCTGCCTCCTTGGGTTGCTGCAGGACAATCAGTGGGACGCAATCAAGTGAACTACAGCTTGAAACCGGGGTGGGAGAGAAGGGGTGGGGGTAAGCAATAGGAGTTTCCCTACCTCTCCTCTACCATCTGCTCAGGCATATCTCCGAGGGAGGAATCCCTGGGCACATCACAGGAGTCTGAACAACCCCACTTTCTTCAGCCTTTAAATACCTAATCTCAACCACTGCTGGCTGAGTAGGTACTTTAGTTCACATTCAGTACAAACTGAAACTTCTAAAGCAAAGTTCCTGCTGCTTTGGTGAACGAGCCCGGTGCCTCTGGTTCTCCATCAACGGGAGGGTCGGTCTGAATGCTGCCTCAGCTCTTTCCCTGCACTGGCCCCCTTCAGTGCCGAGGATGGCACCGAAACTGTCACCTGGCCTGTCCCTGTGCGCGGGTTGTTGTCATTCCTAAGGGCAGGATCCCTAGCAGGGTTCCGGCTCTTAGGGGAGGAAAAGGTTAAAAAAGCCCCAACCGTCCGTCTCCTTGGATCAGGGACTTACCTGAGCATCCTCGGGGACGAGGCTCTCTCGTGCCTCTAGCGGTCAGACTGGCTGACCCTCGGTTGTCCTCCCCAGCCACCTCTTGTTGACAAGCCGGATGGGATGCGTTTGTCTACGGGGGTTGGCATTTCCAATAGGTATGTTATTTACAGAGCCCTGTGATGCTCGGTTCTACTACTTGTCTCTGTCCGGTTTAAACCTCTGTAAGATGAGGCCACTCTTTTGCAACTGCGCATTTCCCTTTCCTACCTGAGTCTTCACAAATTTGGGAAGTCAATTTGTAGAGAGCTTAGAACCATAGACTCGCAGAATCATTTAGGTTGGAAAAGACCTCTAAGGCTATCAAGTCCAACCACAAACCTAACACTGCCAAGTCCACCGCACAACCGTGCCCCCAGGTGCCACACCTACTCGCCTTTTAAATACTGCCTGGGATGGTGACTCAACCTCTTCCCTGGGCAGCCTGTTCCAGTGCTCCATAAACCTTGTGGTGAAGAAATTCTTCCTGCCTTTTGCTCTGGTGTTCAGAGAACACGATACCACTGGCTGTCAAGGAAGTACCTCAACAGGGACAGAAAGAAGGGGGGAAAGGGAGGCAGAAGGCAGAGGGGGAAGAGAAAGAGGAAAAGTGAGGGGGGAAGAAAGGGAAGGACTGAAGAGGGAAGGAAGGAAGGGAGAAAGAGAGGACGGAGGGGACGGAGCAGCGGGAGGAGCCCGTGTGCCACGTTTGGGAGGTTTGAGGAGTGCCCAGCTTGCTCCCCATGGACAAGAGGTGCTCCCTCTCCTGGGGCGCGGGTGGCCTTTGGTGGCTGCTGCCCCCAGCACCGGTCAGCAGCACAATGTGCAAATAGCAGCTGTAATTCACACCAGAATCCACTCTCTCTGATGCATATTGGCACACCCGTACTGAGGAATTCAGTGAAAATTGAAGATGACACTTCTCTACCAAAGCCTTCCCGGGATTCTGGGCTAACTGTGGGATTTTAGCAGAATGTGAGGGTACGGCAAGTACGCAAAGAGGTGACCTTTGAGCACATGCCTCTTGTCAACATCTGCATCTTCCCAAGATCATGCTCCTTCTCTCTCCTTCTCTGGTGGTATTTCTGCACTTCTTCTCATTCCCTGCCCTTCATCCATCCCTTGACAGCCCTCCCAGGAGCCAGGTTGCCCTGGCTAACCTCAGACGGCAAAGAGAAACCAGAGCAGAGCAGAAGTGTCAGTAGGTGGGCAGAGAGAGGGACTGGAGGCAGGCTGAGGGTACCGGACCTGTGACGAAACCAGCTTCCCCTCCTGCCCGCTCTGCCCGCAGCGTCTGTTGTGCTGTCAGTGCGTGGCTGCAGCAGGATTTCCCGCAGGAGGAGGCACCACCAACATGGCCCTGGGGCTCCGGGGACCCATGGCCATGCCCCCAGCTGGCTGGCGGCAGCCGTGGTGGGGCACGGGGATGCCAGGAAAGGCACCAGAAGAAGGGGGAGAAAGCAGCACCCGGAGACTGTGTCAGGGAAACAGGAATTTATTGCCTTTTCCTTGAATCAAGGGTTGATGGAGCCCTGCTAGTGCCGCCGGCGGGGTGGCCTCTTGCAGGGCTGGGCAGAGTCCTGGGGACCGGAGGCCTTCCTCTTTGGGGGGCGCCGGGGCCCCCTGGGCAAGCGGTCCCTGCCCCGGCCAGGGGCGGAGGGGCTGCAGCCCTGGGCAGAGGGACCTGCCGCTGCCGCCTCCCCCGGCTCCTCCTGGGGCTGATCTTGCTCTGCAGGGACGGGCGCAGATGGGGGGCTGTCGGCACCCCCGCGGAGGGTGGCCTCGGACGTGCTGGCTTCCTCCTCCACGTCGGGGCCTGCAGCGCTGCTGGGGGAGGCCGGGTGGGGAGCGGGAGTCCGCCCCGGGGAGGCCGTGGAGCTGGGGCTGGCTGCAGGGCCGTTGTCCTCCCCGCCGGCAGCGCGGGGGTCCTGCTGGCCCAGGTGCTGGCGGATCGCCCAGCCGCACAGGCGAACGGCGGCGGTGATGAGCCGGGGGACGAATGTCCGCGTGTGTTGTGACAGGCAGTTCTGCAGCTTCTGCACCAACACCTCCTCGTCCAGACCACAGAGGCACAGGTGGGCCACAATGATCCCCTCCGCGGCAGCCACCTCCCACCACTGCTCCTCATAGAGCACCCTGAGCTCATGTCGCACCCAGGGCAGCAGGGGCCTGATGTTATTGGGGTCGCTCTTGAAAAAGTCCGCCCAGACCGCAGGAGGGAAGCTGCCCACTTGAGCCCAGGGCACCAGCCCCGCAGGCCCCTGCTCGTCCTGGTGGTCTTCAGCCGTTGGCTCTCCGAGGCTTGGGACATCCAGTGTCAAAAAATCATCCTCCGACCGCACTGAGAACAAGACGGCCTTCATCCCCGACCTGCACAGGGGGCAGTTTGGCTTCCGCCATACCCAGCGCAGCGCACAGCCTAAGCAAAACTGGTGGAGGCAAGGCAACATGTAGGCGATGTCGTCTCGATGGTCGCAGCAGATGGGGCAGCTCCACTCGCTCTCGGTGGCCATGCTCTCTGCATGCTGAGGTGAGCTGGGAAGCGCTGAGGATAAGGAGCTGCTCCCTCCTGCTGGCGCTGCAGCGGCGGCTGTCGTGCGCTGCAAAACGGAGAGAGGCCACGGTCACTCGCTGTCCCAGGAAAGGGAGGGGAGGGGAGGGGAGGGGAGGAGAGGAGAGGAGAGGAAGAAATGCCCAGGCCCCTCGAGGAGGACACCCTCCTGGCTCCCCGAGCCCCATCACCCACCCCACGGCTGCCCCGCACAGCTCACCTCCGCTGCTGCAAGCGCACCCTGTGGTGCCCAGCTGCCTGAACCAGGCAGGGCTGGGGAAACAGAGGGCATGGCTCTGGGACGGGCACTGAGAGCTGCCGATGGCAGCCCCCAAAGCACCACCCAGCACCAGGAGAAACCTTGCTCGATCCTCCAGACCTCGCAGGCACTCTTGGCAGGAGTCCAGGCACGAGCCAGACTGGCCAAGGCTCTGCTGGTGCCCGAAGACAAGCAGCGAGGGACGTGAGGTCACAGTGCATCGCCTGCTGATGTCACAGGCCACCGCTCGGCCTTCCACCCCCACAGCTGCGCAGCATCTGGAGAAAAAGAAAACAGCGTTTCTTGTTTTCATCTTCTACGTTTCCATGTTGCCCTGGCTTGGTCACCTGCAACACACGCCCATGACTGTGTGTCTCACCCCCACTCCCGACGCCTTGCAGAGGTCTCCTGCAAGGGGGAGCCTGGTGGGAACAGTCGGCGTGGACTGCCCACGGCTGGGTGCCGTGTCCCCCAGCTGGCTGCCTTTTCCCCGTGCAATGCCGGGATTTGCAGAGGGGACTTGGGTGGTTAGTGGCCAGCCCTGGGTGAGAGCCTCCCGGCCTGCTGGGTCGTGCCCCCCGCCGGCGGGGAGAAGCCTAAAGGGGCATTTTGCTCCGGCTGGCAAAATCCACTCCCGCTGGCACTCGCCCACAGTGCCGGGTCCCTCTCCGCTTACCACGATTGCCCTGCTTCTGGTAGCTGGTGCTCCTGGCCAACTGTGGCACTGGTGGTCCTCAAAAGCGCTAGCGATGGCGCCTGAGCCTACATACGCAGGAAGGAGCTGTAGTTGCTGCCCCTCCAGAGTACGGCAGAAGGGCCACAGGCGCCCTGCTCACGGCTCCGGGGAGCCCAGGATCGATCACCGCGTGGGCCGTGCTGTCCCATCTTCCGTTCCTGCCTCTGGCTTTTATAATCATTTATAGGCATTAGTCCAAGCACTTCTTTTTTATTTCAGAAGAGCATTTTCTGTTCAAGGTTGACTGCCTAGAGAGTGAAGGGTGCTGTGTAAGTCGGCCACGTGGGTCTGCCCGTTAAAATCTCGTGAGGTGACGGCCCATATTTGCTATTCCCAATGCTTCTCGTCTGCGTCAATGGGAGAGGCAAACACACCCAGGCATTTCAGGCCAGCCTCTGCACAAAGTTTTTGCCCGTTTGCTTTTAAAGTCAAGAGTTTTTCCTCTCTGCAGCCCCATTGGATTGGGCGTGATGGGCACAAAGACACTTTGGTTCTGTTTGCCGGGCTGCACGATTTCTCCGCAATGCTTGCCCAGAAAAGTGGGTCCCCGTGTTGCTATCTAGCGGTAGGGGAATGCTAAACGCAGGAGTGAATGAGTTCTCTCTGCAATTTGTTTTTGCAACAGTTGTTTCATCTGCATGTTTACAGGGACAGGCCTCCATCCTGAGAAGGTTTCTAAAATGAGAAGGACCTATACAAAATCACAGCACCTAGGCCTCTGAATAAAGTAAATCTGCGACTTTACAAATGGCTCCCACGGTGCCAGGCGTGCAGCTATACTCGTCTTCTCCTTCTGCCTTACACCGTTTTGTTGAAAACTTGTCCTAACTGTACGAAGCCTTAAGAATTTGAAGGGTACTATGCTAGCAAGCTTCCGTCGTTAACACCTTCGCTTCTGACCAAATGAAAGCCCTTTCCTGATTGTTCAAACTACAGAACTGCTTGAATAACTGAAAATGTGTATGAATTATACAAATCCTAAATTTATGTGGAGTGTTGAAAAAGAAAAAGAAATCATACCTAAAGTTCTTCAACTTTCCTTTTCCAGTATTAGCTGTGTCTTCCGATACACCAACACGGTGTACTCACTGACTACATTAAAACCTTCTATTGCTCTCATCCCATTCCAAAACAATGTTGAGAATGGACAGAGAATGGGAAAAGAGGTGCACAAGCAAAATTTCGGGCAAACCCATCAAAAATGTGGAGCAAACCTATGCTGTCACGGAGCTGCCGTCATCCCCCCCCGGTGCTGCTGTGGGCCACTGACTGGGCCACGCGAGCAAGGGCAGGTCTATCTGTTCTTCCTCTTGCTGTATGCCCAAAGCCGCTTGGCCTGCAGCTTGCAGGCAGCTGGAACGCACTCCAGCCAGGCCCACAGCAGGGTGTTGTCTGCCTCCTTGGGTTGCTGCAGGACAATCAGTGGGACGCAATCAAGTGAACTACAGCTTGAAACCGGGGTGGGAGAGAAGGGGTGGGGGTAAGCAATAGGAGTTTCCCTACCTCTCCTCTACCATCTGCTCAGGCATATCTCCGAGGGAGGAATCCCTGGGCACATCACAGGAGTCTGAACAACCCCACTTTCTTCAGCCTTTAAATACCTAATCTCAACCACTGCTGGCTGAGTAGGTACTTTAGTTCACATTCAGTACAAACTGAAACTTCTAAAGCAAAGTTCCTGCTGCTTTGGTGAACGAGCCCGGTGCCTCTGGTTCTCCATCAACGGGAGGGTCGGTCTGAATGCTGCCTCAGCTCTTTCCCTGCACTGGCCCCCTTCAGTGCCGAGGATGGCACCGAAACTGTCACCTGGCCTGTCCCTGTGCGCGGGTTGTTGTCATTCCTAAGGGCAGGATCCCTAGCAGGGTTCCGGCTCTTAGGGGAGGAAAAGGTTAAAAAAGCCCCAACCGTCCGTCTCCTTGGATCAGGGACTTACCTGAGCATCCTCGGGGACGAGGCTCTCTCGTGCCTCTAGCGGTCAGACTGGCTGACCCTCGGTTGTCCTCCCCAGCCACCTCTTGTTGACAAGCCGGATGGGATGCGTTTGTCTACGGGGGTTGGCATTTCCAATAGGTATGTTATTTACAGAGCCCTGTGATGCTCGGTTCTACTACTTGTCTCTGTCCGGTTTAAACCTCTGTAAGATGAGGCCACTCTTTTGCAACTGCGCATTTCCCTTTCCTACCTGAGTCTTCACAAATTTGGGAAGTCAATTTGTAGAGAGCTTAGAACCATAGACTCGCAGAATCATTTAGGTTGGAAAAGACCTCTAAGGCTATCAAGTCCAACCACAAACCTAACACTGCCAAGTCCACCGCACAACCGTGCCCCCAGGTGCCACACCTACTCGCCTTTTAAATACTGCCTGGGATGGTGACTCAACCTCTTCCCTGGGCAGCCTGTTCCAGTGCTCCATAAACCTTGTGGTGAAGAAATTCTTCCTGCCTTTTGCTCTGGTGTTCAGAGAACACGATACCACTGGCTGTCAAGGAAGTACCTCAACAGGGACAGAAAGAAGGGGGGAAAGGGAGGCAGAAGGCAGAGGGGGAAGAGAAAGAGGAAAAGTGAGGGGGGAAGAAAGGGAAGGACTGAAGAGGGAAGGAAGGAAGGGAGAAAGAGAGGACGGAGGGGACGGAGCAGCGGGAGGAGCCCGTGTGCCACGTTTGGGAGGTTTGAGGAGTGCCCAGCTTGCTCCCCATGGACAAGAGGTGCTCCCTCTCCTGGGGCGCGGGTGGCCTTTGGTGGCTGCTGCCCCCAGCACCGGTCAGCAGCACAATGTGCAAATAGCAGCTGTAATTCACACCAGAATCCACTCTCTCTGATGCATATTGGCACACCCGTACTGAGGAATTCAGTGAAAATTGAAGATGACACTTCTCTACCAAAGCCTTCCCGGGATTCTGGGCTAACTGTGGGATTTTAGCAGAATGTGAGGGTACGGCAAGTACGCAAAGAGGTGACCTTTGAGCACATGCCTCTTGTCAACATCTGCATCTTCCCAAGATCATGCTCCTTCTCTCTCCTTCTCTGGTGGTATTTCTGCACTTCTTCTCATTCCCTGCCCTTCATCCATCCCTTGACAGCCCTCCCAGGGAGCCAGGTTGCCCTGGCTAACCTCAGACGGCAAAGAGAAACCAGAGCAGAGCAGAAGTGTCAGTAGGTGGGCAGAGAGAGGGACTGGAGGCAGGCTGAGGGTACCGGACCTGTGACGAAACCAGCTTCCCCTCCTGCCCGCTCTGCCCGCAGCGTCTGTTGTGCTGTCAGTGCGTGGCTGCAGCAGGATTTCCGCAGGAGGAGGCACCACCAACATGGCCCTGGGGCTCCGGGGACCCATGGCCATGCCCCCAGCTGGCTGGCGGCAGCCGTGGTGGGGCACGGGGATGCCAGGAAAGGCACCAGAAGAAGGGGGAGAAAGCAGCACCCGGAGACTGTGTCAGGGAAACAGGAATTTATTGCCTTTTCCTTGAATCAAGGGTTGACGGAGCCCTGCTAGTGCCGCCGGCGGGGTGGCCTCTTGCAGGGCTGGGCAGAGTCCTGGGGACCGGAGGCCTTCCTCTTTGGGGGGCGCCGGGGCCCCCTGGGCAAGCGGTCCCTGCCCCGGCCAGGGGCGGAGGGGCTGCAGCCCTGGGCAGAGGGACCTGCCGCTGCCGCCTCCCCCGGCTCCTCCTGGGGCTGATCTTGCTCTGCAGGGACGGGCGCAGATGGGGGGCTGTCGGCACCCCCGCGGAGGGTGGCCTCGGACGTGCTGGCTTCCTCCTCCACGTCGGGGCCTGCAGCGCTGCTGGGGGAGGCCGGGTGGGGAGCGGGAGTCCGCCCCGGGGAGGCCGTGGAGCTGGGGCTGGCTGCAGGGCCGTTGTCCTCCCCGCCGGCAGCGCGGGGGTCCTGCTGGCCCAGGTGCTGGCGGATCGCCCAGCCGCACAGGCGAACGGCGGCGGTGATGAGCCGGGGGACGAATGTCCGCGTGTGTTGTGACAGGCAGTTCTGCAGCTTCTGCACCAACACCTCCTCGTCCAGACCACAGAGGCACAGGTGGGCCACAATGATCCCCTCCGCGGCAGCCACCTCCCACCACTGCTCCTCATAGAGCACCCTGAGCTCATGTCGCACCCAGGGCAGCAGGGGCCTGATGTTATTGGGGTCGCTCTTGAAAAAGTCCGCCCAGACCGCAGGAGGGAAGCTGCCCACTTGAGCCCAGGGCACCAGCCCCGCAGGCCCCTGCTCGTCCTGGTGGTCTTCAGCCGTTGGCTCTCCGAGGCTTGGGACATCCAGTGTCAAAAAATCATCCTCCGACCGCACTGAGAACAAGACGGCCTTCATCCCCGACCTGCACAGGGGGCAGTTTGGCTTCCGCCATACCCAGCGCAGCGCACAGCCTAAGCAAAATTGGTGGAGGCAAGGCAACATGTAGGCGATGTCGTCTCGATGGTCGCAGCAGATGGGGCAGCTCCACTCGCTCTCGGTGGCCATGCTCTCTGCATGCTGAGGTGAGCTGGGAAGCGCTGAGGATAAGGAGCTGCTCCCTCCTGCTGGCGCTGCAGCGGCGGCTGTCGTGCGCTGCAAAACGGAGAGAGGCCACGGTCACTCGCTGTCCCAGGAAAGGGAGGGGAGGGGAGGGGAGGGGAGGAGAGGAGAGGAGAGGAAGAAATGCCCAGGCCCCTCGAGGAGGACACCCTCCTGGCTCCCCGAGCCCCATCACCCACCCCACGGCTGCCCCGCACAGCTCACCTCCGCTGCTGCAAGCGCACCCTGTGGTGCCCAGCTGCCTGAACCAGGCAGGGCTGGGGAAACAGAGGGCATGGCTCTGGGACGGGCACTGAGAGCTGCCGATGGCAGCCCCCAAAGCACCACCCAGCACCAGGAGAAACCTTGCT
This sequence comes from Astur gentilis, assembly GCF_929443795.1. Classification (NCBI taxonomy): domain Eukaryota; kingdom Metazoa; phylum Chordata; class Aves; order Accipitriformes; family Accipitridae; genus Astur; species Astur gentilis. The sequence continues at coordinate 18,763,891 of NC_064919.1, read as the reverse complement.
CGATCCTCCAGACCTCGCAGGCACTCTTGGCAGGAGTCCAGGCACGAGCCAGACTGGCCAAGGCTCTGCTGGTGCCCGAAGACAAGCAGCGAGGGACGTGAGGTCACAGTGCATCGCCTGCTGATGTCACAGGCCACCGCTCGGCCTTCCACCCCCACAGCTGCGCAGCATCTGGAGAAAAAGAAAACAGCGTTTCTTGTTTTCATCTTCTACGTTTCCATGTTGCCCTGGCTTGGTCACCTGCAACACACGCCCATGACTGTGTGTCTCACCCCCACTCCCGACGCCTTGCAGAGGTCTCCTGCAAGGGGGAGCCTGGTGGGAACAGTCGGCGTGGACTGCCCACGGCTGGGTGCCGTGTCCCCCAGCTGGCTGCCTTTTCCCCGTGCAATGCCGGGATTTGCAGAGGGGACTTGGGTGGTTAGTGGCCAGCCCTGGGTGAGAGCCTCCCGGCCTGCTGGGTCGTGCCCCCCGCCGGCGGGGAGAAGCCTAAAGGGGCATTTTGCTCCGGCTGGCAAAATCCACTCCCGCTGGCACTCGCCCACAGTGCCGGGTCCCTCTCCGCTTACCACGATTGCCCTGCTTCTGGTAGCTGGTGCTCCTGGCCAACTGTGGCACTGGTGGTCCTCAAAAGCGCTAGCGATGGCGCCTGAGCCTACATACGCAGGAAGGAGCTGTAGTTGCTGCCCCTCCAGAGTACGGCAGAAGGGCCACAGGCGCCCTGCTCACGGCTCCGGGGAGCCCAGGATCGATCACCGCGTGGGCCGTGCTGTCCCATCTTCCGTTCCTGCCTCTGGCTTTTATAATCATTTATAGGCATTAGTCCAAGCACTTCTTTTTTATTTCAGAAGAGCATTTTCTGTTCAAGGTTGACTGCCTAGAGAGTGAAGGGTGCTGTGTAAGTCGGCCACGTGGGTCTGCCCGTTAAAATCTCGTGAGGTGACGGCCCATATTTGCTATTCCCAATGCTTCTCGTCTGCGTCAATGGGAGAGGCAAACACACCCAGGCATTTCAGGCCAGCCTCTGCACAAAGTTTTTGCCCGTTTGCTTTTAAAGTCAAGAGTTTTTCCTCTCTGCAGCCCCATTGGATTGGGCGTGATGGGCACAAAGACACTTTGGTTCTGTTTGCCGGGCTGCACGATTTCTCCGCAATGCTTGCCCAGAAAAGTGGGTCCCCGTGTTGCTATCTAGCGGTAGGGGAATGCTAAACGCAGGAGTGAATGAGTTCTCTCTGCAATTTGTTTTTGCAACAGTTGTTTCATCTGCATGTTTACAGGGACAGGCCTCCATCCTGAGAAGGTTTCTAAAATGAGAAGGACCTATACAAAATCACAGCACCTAGGCCTCTGAATAAAGTAAATCTGCGACTTTACAAATGGCTCCCACGGTGCCAGGCGTGCAGCTATACTCGTCTTCTCCTTCTGCCTTACACCGTTTTGTTGAAAACTTGTCCTAACTGTACGAAGCCTTAAGAATTTGAAGGGTACTATGCTAGCAAGCTTCCGTCGTTAACACCTTCGCTTCTGACCAAATGAAAGCCCTTTCCTGATTGTTCAAACTACAGAACTGCTTGAATAACTGAAAATGTGTATGAATTATACAAATCCTAAATTTATGTGGAGTGTTGAAAAAGAAAAAGAAATCATACCTAAAGTTCTTCAACTTTCCTTTTCCAGTATTAGCTGTGTCTTCCGATACACCAACACGGTGTACTCACTGACTACATTAAAACCTTCTATTGCTCTCATCCCATTCCAAAACAATGTTGAGAATGGACAGAGAATGGGAAAAGAGGTGCACAAGCAAAATTTCGGGCAAACCCATCAAAAATGTGGAGCAAACCTATGCTGTCACGGAGCTGCCGTCATCCCCCCCCGGTGCTGCTGTGGGCCACTGACTGGGCCACGCGAGCAAGGGCAGGTCTATCTGTTCTTCCTCTTGCTGTATGCCCAAAGCCGCTTGGCCTGCAGCTTGCAGGCAGCTGGAACGCACTCCAGCCAGGCCCACAGCAGGGTGTTGTCTGCCTCCTTGGGTTGCTGCAGGACAATCAGTGGGACGCAATCAAGTGAACTACAGCTTGAAACCGGGGTGGGAGAGAAGGGGTGGGGGTAAGCAATAGGAGTTTCCCTACCTCTCCTCTACCATCTGCTCAGGCATATCTCCGAGGGAGGAATCCCTGGGCACATCACAGGAGTCTGAACAACCCCACTTTCTTCAGCCTTTAAATACCTAATCTCAACCACTGCTGGCTGAGTAGGTACTTTAGTTCACAGTCAGTACAAACTGAAACTTCTAAAGCAAAGTTCCTGCTGCTTTGGTGAACGAGCCCGGTGCCTCTGGTTCTCCATCAACGGGAGGGTCGGTCTGAATGCTGCCTCAGCTCTTTCCCTGCACTGGCCCCCTTCAGTGCCGAGGATGGCACCGAAACTGTCACCTGGCCTGTCCCTGTGCGCGGGTTGTTGTCATTCCTAAGGGCAGGATCCCTAGCAGGGTTCCGGCTCTTAGGGGAGGAAAAGGTTAAAAAAGCCCCAACCGTCCGTCTCCTTGGATCAGGGACTTACCTGAGCATCCTCGGGGACGAGGCTCTCTCGTGCCTCTAGCGGTCAGACTGGCTGACCCTCGGTTGTCCTCCCCAGCCACCTCTTGTTGACAAGCCGGATGGGATGCGTTTGTCTACGGGGGTTGGCATTTCCAATAGGTATGTTATTTACAGAGCCCTGTGATGCTCGGTTCTACTACTTGTCTCTGTCCGGTTTAAACCTCTGTAAGATGAGGCCACTCTTTTGCAACTGCGCATTTCCCTTTCCTACCTGAGTCTTCACAAATTTGGGAAGTCAATTTGTAGAGAGCTTAGAACCATAGACTCGCAGAATCATTTAGGTTGGAAAAGACCTCTAAGGCTATCAAGTCCAACCACAAACCTAACACTGCCAAGTCCACCGCACAACCGTGCCCCCAGGTGCCACACCTACTCGCCTTTTAAATACTGCCTGGGATGGTGACTCAACCTCTTCCCTGGGCAGCCTGTTCCAGTGCTCCATAAACCTTGTGGTGAAGAAATTCTTCCTGCCTTTTGCTCTGGTGTTCAGAGAACACGATACCACTGGCTGTCAAGGAAGTACCTCAACAGGGACAGAAAGAAGGGGGGAAAGGGAGGCAGAAGGCAGAGGGGGAAGAGAAAGAGGAAAAGTGAGGGGGGAAGAAAGGGAAGGACTGAAGAGGGAAGGAAGGAAGGGAGAAAGAGAGGACGGAGGGGACGGAGCAGCGGGAGGAGCCCGTGTGCCACGTTTGGGAGGTTTGAGGAGTGCCCAGCTTGCTCCCCATGGACAAGAGGTGCTCCCTCTCCTGGGGCGCGGGTGGCCTTTGGTGGCTGCTGCCCCCAGCACCGGTCAGCAGCACAATGTGCAAATAGCAGCTGTAATTCACACCAGAATCCACTCTCTCTGATGCATATTGGCACACCCGTACTGAGGAATTCAGTGAAAATTGAAGATGACACTTCTCTACCAAAGCCTTCCCGGGATTCTGGGCTAACTGTGGGATTTTAGCAGAATGTGAGGGTACGGCAAGTACGCAAAGAGGTGACCTTTGAGCACATGCCTCTTGTCAACATCTGCATCTTCCCAAGATCATGCTCCTTCTCTCTCCTTCTCTGGTGGTATTTCTGCACTTCTTCTCATTCCCTGCCCTTCATCCATCCCTTGACAGCCCTCCCAGGAGCCAGGTTGCCCTGGCTAACCTCAGACGGCAAAGAGAAACCAGAGCAGAGCAGAAGTGTCAGTAGGTGGGCAGAGAGAGGGACTGGAGGCAGGCTGAGGGTACCGGACCTGTGACGAAACCAGCTTCCCCTCCTGCCCGCTCTGCCCGCAGCGTCTGTTGTGCTGTCAGTGCGTGGCTGCAGCAGGATTTCCCGCAGGAGGAGGCACCACCAACATGGCCCTGGGGCTCCGGGGACCCATGGCCATGCCCCCAGCTGGCTGGCGGCAGCCGTGGTGGGGCACGGGGATGCCAGGAAAGGCACCAGAAGAAGGGGGAGAAAGCAGCACCCGGAGACTGTGTCAGGGAAACAGGAATTTATTGCCTTTTCCTTGAATCAAGGGTTGATGGAGCCCTGCTAGTGCCGCCGGCGGGGTGGCCTCTTGCAGGGCTGGGCAGAGTCCTGGGGACCGGAGGCCTTCCTCTTTGGGGGGCGCCGGGGCCCCCTGGGCAAGCGGTCCCTGCCCCGGCCAGGGGCGGAGGGGCTGCAGCCCTGGGCAGAGGGACCTGCCGCTGCCGCCTCCCCCGGCTCCTCCTGGGGCTGATCTTGCTCTGCAGGGACGGGCGCAGATGGGGGGCTGTCGGCACCCCCGCGGAGGGTGGCCTCGGACGTGCTGGCTTCCTCCTCCACGTCGGGGCCTGCAGCGCTGCTGGGGGAGGCCGGGTGGGGAGCGGGAGTCCGCCCCGGGGAGGCCGTGGAGCTGGGGCTGGCTGCAGGGCCGTTGTCCTCCCCGCCGGCAGCGCGGGGGTCCTGCTGGCCCAGGTGCTGGCGGATCGCCCAGCCGCACAGGCGAACGGCGGCGGTGATGAGCCGGGGGACGAATGTCCGCGTGTGTTGTGACAGGCAGTTCTGCAGCTTCTGCACCAACACCTCCTCGTCCAGACCACAGAGGCACAGGTGGGCCACAATGATCCCCTCCGCGGCAGCCACCTCCCACCACTGCTCCTCATAGAGCACCCTGAGCTCATGTCGCACCCAGGGCAGCAGGGGCCTGATGTTATTGGGGTCGCTCTTGAAAAAGTCCGCCCAGACCGCAGGAGGGAAGCTGCCCACTTGAGCCCAGGGCACCAGCCCCGCAGGCCCCTGCTCGTCCTGGTGGTCTTCAGCCGTTGGCTCTCCGAGGCTTGGGACATCCAGTGTCAAAAAATCATCCTCCGACCGCACTGAGAACAAGACGGCCTTCATCCCCGACCTGCACAGGGGGCAGTTTGGCTTCCGCCATACCCAGCGCAGCGCACAGCCTAAGCAAAATTGGTGGAGGCAAGGCAACATGTAGGCGATGTCGTCTCGATGGTCGCAGCAGATGGGGCAGCTCCACTCGCTCTCGGTGGCCATGCTCTCTGCATGCTGAGGTGAGCTGGGAAGCGCTGAGGATAAGGAGCTGCTCCCTCCTGCTGGCGCTGCAGCGGCGGCTGTCGTGCGCTGCAAAACGGAGAGAGGCCACGGTCACTCGCTGTCCCAGGAAAGGGAGGGGAGGGGAGGGGAGGGGAGGGGAGGGGAGGGGAGGGGAGGGGAGGGGAGGAAGAAATGCCCAGGCCCCTCGAGGAGGACACCCTCCTGGCTCCCCGAGCCCCATCACCCACCCCACGGCTGCCCCGCACAGCTCACCTCCGCTGCTGCAAGCGCACCCTGTGGTGCCCAGCTGCCTGAACCAGGCAGGGCTGGGGAAACAGAGGGCATGGCTCTGGGACGGGCACTGAGAGCTGCCGATGGCAGCCCCCAAAGCACCACCCAGCACCAGGAGAAACCTTGCTCGATCCTCCAGACCTCGCAGGCACTCTTGGCAGGAGTCCAGGCACGAGCCAGACTGGCCAAGGCTCTGCTGGTGCCCGAAGACAAGCAGCGAGGGACGTGAGGTCACAGTGCATCGCCTGCTGATGTCACAGGCCACCGCTCGGCCTTCCACCCCCACAGCTGCGCAGCATCTGGAGAAAAAGAAAACAGCGTTTCTTGTTTTCATCTTCTACGTTTCCATGTTGCCCTGGCTTGGTCACCTGCAACACACGCCCATGACTGTGTGTCTCACCCCCACTCCCGACGCCTTGCAGAGGTCTCCTGCAAGGGGGAGCCTGGTGGGAACAGTCGGCGTGGACTGCCCACGGCTGGGTGCCGTGTCCCCCAGCTGGCTGCCTTTTCCCCGTGCAATGCCGGGATTTGCAGAGGGGACTTGGGTGGTTAGTGGCCAGCCCTGGGTGAGAGCCTCCCGGCCTGCTGGGTCGTGCCCCCCGCCGGCGGGGAGAAGCCTAAAGGGGCATTTTGCTCCGGCTGGCAAAATCCACTCCCGCTGGCACTCGCCCACAGTGCCGGGTCCCTCTCCGCTTACCACGATTGCCCTGCTTCTGGTAGCTGGTGCTCCTGGCCAACTGTGGCACTGGTGGTCCTCAAAAGCGCTAGCGATGGCGCCTGAGCCTACATACGCAGGAAGGAGCTGTAGTTGCTGCCCCTCCAGAGTACGGCAGAAGGGCCACAGGCGCCCTGCTCACGGCTCCGGGGAGCCCAGGATCGATCACCGCGTGGGCCGTGCTGTCCCATCTTCCGTTCCTGCCTCTGGCTTTTATAATCATTTATAGGCATTAGTCCAAGCACTTCTTTTTTATTTCAGAAGAGCATTTTCTGTTCAAGGTTGACTGCCTAGAGAGTGAAGGGTGCTGTGTAAGTCGGCCACGTGGGTCTGCCCGTTAAAATCTCGTGAGGTGACGGCCCATATTTGCTATTCCCAATGCTTCTCGTCTGCGTCAATGGGAGAGGCAAACACACCCAGGCATTTCAGGCCAGCCTCTGCACAAAGTTTTTGCCCATTTGCTTTTAAAGTCAAGAGTTTTTCCTCTCTGCAGCCCCATTGGATTGGGCGTGATGGGCACAAAGACACTTTGGTTCTGTTTGCCGGGCTGCACGATTTCTCCGCAATGCTTGCCCAGAAAAGTGGGTCCCCGTGTTGCTATCTAGCGGTAGGGGAATGCTAAACGCAGGAGTGAATGAGTTCTCTCTGCAATTTGTTTTTGCAACAGTTGTTTCATCTGCATGTTTACAGGGACAGGCCTCCATCCTGAGAAGGTTTCTAAAATGAGAAGGACCTATACAAAATCACAGCACCTAGGCCTCTGAATAAAGTAAATCTGCGACTTTACAAATGGCTCCCACGGTGCCAGGCGTGCAGCTATACTCGTCTTCTCCTTCTGCCTTACACCGTTTTGTTGAAAACTTGTCCTAACTGTACGAAGCCTTAAGAATTTGAAGGGTACTATGCTAGCAAGCTTCCGTCGTTAACACCTTCGCTTCTGACCAAATGAAAGCCCTTTCCTGATTGTTCAAACTACAGAACTGCTTGAATAACTGAAAATGTGTATGAATTATACAAATCCTAAATTTATGTGGAGTGTTGAAAAAGAAAAAGAAATCATACCTAAAGTTCTTCAACTTTCCTTTTCCAGTATTAGCTGTGTCTTCCGATACACCAACACGGTGTACTCACTGACTACATTAAAACCTTCTATTGCTCTCATCCCATTCCAAAACAATGTTGAGAATGGACAGAGAATGGGAAAAGAGGTGCACAAGCAAAATTTCGGGCAAACCCATCAAAAATGTGGAGCAAACCTATGCTGTCACGGAGCTGCCGTCATCCCCCCCCGGTGCTGCTGTGGGCCACTGACTGGGCCACGCGAGCAAGGGCAGGTCTATCTGTTCTTCCTCTTGCTGTATGCCCAAAGCCGCTTGGCCTGCAGCTTGCAGGCAGCTGGAACGCACTCCAGCCAGGCCCACAGCAGGGTGTTGTCTGCCTCCTTGGGTTGCTGCAGGACAATCAGTGGGACGCAATCAAGTGAACTACAGCTTGAAACCGGGGTGGGAGAGAAGGGGTGGGGGTAAGCAATAGGAGTTTCCCTACCTCTCCTCTACCATCTGCTCAGGCATATCTCCGAGGGAGGAATCCCTGGGCACATCACAGGAGTCTGAACAACCCCACTTTCTTCAGCCTTTAAATACCTAATCTCAACCACTGCTGGCTGAGTAGGTACTTTAGTTCACATTCAGTACAAACTGAAACTTCTAAAGCAAAGTTCCTGCTGCTTTGGTGAACGAGCCCGGTGCCTCTGGTTCTCCATCAACGGGAGGGTCGGTCTGAATGCTGCCTCAGCTCTTTCCCTGCACTGGCCCCCTTCAGTGCCGAGGATGGCACCGAAACTGTCACCTGGCCTGTCCCTGTGCGCGGGTTGTTGTCATTCCTAAGGGCAGGATCCCTAGCAGGGTTCCGGCTCTTAGGGGAGGAAAAGGTTAAAAAAGCCCCAACCGTCCGTCTCCTTGGATCAGGGACTTACCTGAGCATCCTCGGGGACGAGGCTCTCTCGTGCCTCTAGCGGTCAGACTGGCTGACCCTCGGTTGTCCTCCCCAGCCACCTCTTGTTGACAAGCCGGATGGGATGCGTTTGTCTACGGGGGTTGGCATTTCCAATAGGTATGTTATTTACAGAGCCCTGTGATGCTCGGTTCTACTACTTGTCTCTGTCCGGTTTAAACCTCTGTAAGATGAGGCCACTCTTTTGCAACTGCGCATTTCCCTTTCCTACCTGAGTCTTCACAAATTTGGGAAGTCAATTTGTAGAGAGCTTAGAACCATAGACTCGCAGAATCATTTAGGTTGGAAAAGACCTCTAAGGCTATCAAGTCCAACCACAAACCTAACACTGCCAAGTCCACCACACAACCGTGCCCCCAGGTGCCACACCTACTCGCCTTTTAAATACTGCCTGGGATGGTGACTCAACCTCTTCCCTGGGCAGCCTGTTCCAGTGCTCCATAAACCTTGTGGTGAAGGAATTCTTCCTGCCTTTTGCTCTGGTGTTCAGAGAACACGATACCACTGGCTGTCAAGGAAGTACCTCAACAGGGACAGAAAGAAGGGGGGAAAGGGAGGCAGAAGGCAGAGGGGGAAGAGAAAGAGGAAAAGTGAGGGGGGAAGAAAGGGAAGGACTGAAGAGGGAAGGAAGGAAGGGAGAAAGAGAGGACGGAGGGGACGGAGCAGCGGGAGGAGCCCGTGTGCCACGTTTGGGAGGTTTGAGGAGTGCCCAGCTTGCTCCCCATGGACAAGAGGTGCTCCCTCTCCTGGGGCGCGGGTGGCCTTTGGTGGCTGCTGCCCCCAGCACCGGTCAGCAGCACAATGTGCAAATAGCAGCTGTAATTCACACCAGAATCCACTCTCTCTGATGCATATTGGCACACCCGTACTGAGGAATTCAGTGAAAATTGAAGATGACACTTCTCTACCAAAGCCTTCCCGGGATTCTGGGCTAACTGTGGGATTTTAGCAGAATGTGAGGGTACGGCAAGTACGCAAAGAGGTGACCTTTGAGCACATGCCTCTTGTCAACATCTGCATCTTCCCAAGATCATGCTCCTTCTCTCTCCTTCTCTGGTGGTATTTCTGCACTTCTTCTCATTCCCTGCCCTTCATCCATCCCTTGACAGCCCTCCCAGGAGCCAGGTTGCCCTGGCTAACCTCAGACGGCAAAGAGAAACCAGAGCAGAGCAGAAGTGTCAGTAGGTGGGCAGAGAGAGGGACTGGAGGCAGGCTGAGGGTACCGGACCTGTGACGAAACCAGCTTCCCCTCCTGCCCGCTCTGCCCGCAGCGTCTGTTGTGCTGTCAGTGCGTGGCTGCAGCAGGATTTCCCGCAGGAGGAGGCACCACCAACATGGCCCTGGGGCTCCGGGGACCCATGGCCATGCCCCCAGCTGGCTGGCGGCAGCCGTGGTGGGGCACGGGGATGCCAGGAAAGGCACCAGAAGAAGGGGGAGAAAGCAGCACCCGGAGACTGTGTCAGGGAAACAGGAATTTATTGCCTTTTCCTTGAATCAAGGGTTGACGGAGCCCTGCTAGTGCCGCCGGCGGGGTGGCCTCTTGCAGGGCTGGGCAGAGTCCTGGGGACCGGAGGCCTTCCTCTTTGGGGGGCGCCGGGGCCCCCTGGGCAAGCGGTCCCTGCCCCGGCCAGGGGCGGAGGGGCTGCAGCCCTGGGCAGAGGGACCTGCCGCTGCCGCCTCCCCCGGCTCCTCCTGGGGCTGATCTTGCTCTGCAGGGACGGGCGCAGATGGGGGGCTGTCGGCACCCCCGCGGAGGGTGGCCTCGGACGTGCTGGCTTCCTCCTCCACGTCGGGGCCTGCAGCGCTGCTGGGGGAGGCCGGGTGGGGAGCGGGAGTCCGCCCCGGGGAGGCCGTGGAGCTGGGGCTGGCTGCAGGGCCGTTGTCCTCCCCGCCGGCAGCGCGGGGGTCCTGCTGGCCCAGGTGCTGGCGGATCGCCCAGCCGCACAGGCGAACGGCGGCGGTGATGAGCCGGGGGACGAATGTCCGCGTGTGTTGTGACAGGCAGTTCTGCAGCTTCTGCACCAACACCTCCTCGTCCAGACCACAGAGGCACAGGTGGGCCACAATGATCCCCTCCGCGGCAGCCACCTCCCACCACTGCTCCTCATAGAGCACCCTGAGCTCATGTCGCACCCAGGGCAGCAGGGGCCTGATGTTATTGGGGTCGCTCTTGAAAAAGTCCGCCCAGACCGCAGGAGGGAAGCTGCCCACTTGAGCCCAGGGCACCAGCCCCGCAGGCCCCTGCTCGTCCTGGTGGTCTTCAGCCGTTGGCTCTCCGAGGCTTGGGACATCCAGTGTCAAAAAATCATCCTCCGACCGCACTGAGAACAAGACGGCCTTCATCCCCGACCTGCACAGGGGGCAGTTTGGCTTCCGCCATACCCAGCGCAGCGCACAGCCTAAGCAAAATTGGTGGAGGCAAGGCAACATGTAGGCGATGTCGTCTCGATGGTCGCAGCAGATGGGGCAGCTCCACTCGCTCTCGGTGGCCATGCTCTCTGCATGCTGAGGTGAGCTGGGAAGCGCTGAGGATAAGGAGCTGCTCCCTCCTGCTGGCGCTGCAGCGGCGGCTGTCGTGCGCTGCAAAACGGAGAGAGGCCACGGTCACTCGCTGTCCCAGGAAAGGGAGGGGAGGGGAGGGGAGGGGAGGAGAGGAGAGGAGAGGAAGAAATGCCCAGGCCCCTCGAGGAGGACACCCTCCTGGCTCCCCGAGCCCCATCACCCACCCCACGGCTGCCCCGCACAGCTCACCTCCGCTGCTGCAAGCGCACCCTGTGGTGCCCAGCTGCCTGAACCAGGCAGGGCTGGGGAAACAGAGGGCATGGCTCTGGGACGGGCACTGAGAGCTGCCGATGGCAGCCCCCAAAGCACCACCCAGCACCAGGAGAAACCTTGCTCGATCCTCCAGACCTCGCAGGCACTCTTGGCAGGAGTCCAGGCACGAGCCAGACTGGCCAAGGCTCTGCTGGTGCCCGAAGACAAGCAGCGAGGGACGTGAGGTCACAGTGCATCGCCTGCTGATGTCACAGGCCACCGCTCGGCCTTCCACCCCCACAGCTGCGCAGCATCTGGAGAAAAAGAAAACAGCGTTTCTTGTTTTCATCTTCTACGTTTCCATGTTGCCCTGGCTTGGTCACCTGCAACACACGCCCATGACTGTGTGTCTCACCCCCACTCCCGACGCCTTGCAGAGGTCTCCTGCAAGGGGGAGCCTGGTGGGAACAGTCGGCGTGGACTGCCCACGGCTGGGTGCCGTGTCCCCCAGCTGGCTGCCTTTTCCCCGTGCAATGCCGGGATTTGCAGAGGGGACTTGGGTGGTTAGTGGCCAGCCCTGGGTGAGAGCCTCCCGGCCTGCTGGGTCGTGCCCCCCGCCGGCGGGGAGAAGCCTAAAGGGGCATTTTGCTCCGGCTGGCAAAATCCACTCCCGCTGGCACTCGCCCACAGTGCCGGGTCCCTCTCCGCTTACCACGATTGCCCTGCTTCTGGTAGCTGGTGCTCCTGGCCAACTGTGGCACTGGTGGTCCTCAAAAGCGCTAGCGATGGCGCCTGAGCCTACATACGCAGGAAGGAGCTGTAGTTGCTGCCCCTCCAGAGTACGGCAGAAGGGCCACAGGCGCCCTGCTCACGGCTCCGGGGAGCCCAGGATCGATCACCGCGTGGGCCGTGCTGTACCATCTTCCGTTCCTGCCTCTGGCTTTTATAATCATTTATAGGCATTAGTCCAAGCACTTCTTTTTTATTTCAGAAGAGCATTTTCTGTTCAAGGTTGACTGCCTAGAGAGTGAAGGGTGCTGTGTAAGTCGGCCACGTGGGTCTGCCCGTTAAAATCTCGTGAGGTGACGGCCCATATTTGCTATTCCCAATGCTTCTCGTCTGCGTCAATGGGAGAGGCAAACACACCCAGGCATTTCAGGCCAGCCTCTGCACAAAGTTTTTGCCCGTTTGCTTTTAAAGTCAAGAGTTTTTCCTCTCTGCAGCCCCATTGGATTGGGCGTGATGGGCACAAAGACACTTTGGTTCTGTTTGCCGGGCTGCACGATTTCTCCGCAATGCTTGCCCAGAAAAGTGGGTCCCCGTGTTGCTATCTAGCGGTAGGGGAATGCTAAACGCAGGAGTGAATGAGTTCTCTCTGCAATTTGTTTTTGCAACAGTTGTTTCATCTGCATGTTTACAGGGACAGGCCTCCATCCTGAGAAGGTTTCTAAAATGAGAAGGACCTATACAAAATCACAGCACCTAGGCCTCTGAATAAAGTAAATCTGCGACTTTACAAATGGCTCCCACGGTGCCAGGCGTGCAGCTATACTCGTCTTCTCCTTCTGCCTTACACCGTTTTGTTGAAAACTTGTCCTAACTGTACGAAGCCTTAAGAATTTGAAGGGTACTATGCTAGCAAGCTTCCGTCGTTAACACCTTCGCTTCTGACCAAATGAAAGCCCTTTCCTGATTGTTCAAACTACAGAACTGCTTGAATAACTGAAAATGTGTATGAATTATACAAATCCTAAATTTATGTGGAGTGTTGAAAAAGAAAAAGAAATCATACCTAAAGTTCTTCAACTTTCCTTTTCCAGTATTAGCTGTGTCTTCCGATACACCAACACGGTGTACTCACTGACTACATTAAAACCTTCTATTGCTCTCATCCCATTCCAAAACAATGTTGAGAATGGACAGAGAATGGGAAAAGAGGTGCACAAGCAAAATTTCGGGCAAACCCATCAAAAATGTGGAGCAAACCTATGCTGTCACGGAGCTGCCGTCATCCCCCCCCCGTGCTGCTGTGGGCCACTGACTGGGCCACGCGAGCAAGGGCAGGTCTATCTGTTCTTCCTCTTGCTGTATGCCCAAAGCCGCTTGGCCTGCAGCTTGCAGGCAGCTGGAACGCACTCCAGCCAGGCCCACAGCAGGGTGTTGTCTGCCTCCTTGGGTTGCTGCAGGACAATCAGTGGGACGCAATCAAGTGAACTACAGCTTGAAACCGGGGTGGGAGAGAAGGGGTGGGGGTAAGCAATAGGAGTTTCCCTACCTCTCCTCTACCATCTGCTCAGGCATATCTCCGAGGGAGGAATCCCTGGGCACATCACAGGAGTCTGAACAGCCCCACTTTCTTCAGCCTTTAAATACCTAATCTCAACCACTGCTGGCTGAGTAGGTACTTTAGTTCACATTCAGTACAAACTGAAACTTCTAAAGCAAAGTTCCTGCTGCTTTGGTGAACGAGCCCGGTGCCTCTGGTTCTCCATCAACGGGAGGGTCGGTCTGAATGCTGCCTCAGCTCTTTCCCTGCACTGGCCCCCTTCAGTGCCGAGGATGGCACCGAAACTGTCACCTGGCCTGTCCCTGTGCGCGGGTTGTTGTCATTCCTAAGGGCAGGATCCCTAGCAGGGTTCCGGCTCTTAGGGGAGGAAAAGGTTAAAAAAGCCCCAACCGTCCGTCTCCTTGGATCAGGGACTTACCTGAGCATCCTCGGGGACGAGGCTCTCTCGTGCCTCTAGCGGTCAGACTGGCTGACCCTCGGTTGTCCTCCCCAGCCACCTCTTGTTGACAAGCCGGATGGGATGCGTTTGTCTACGGGGGTTGGCATTTCCAATAGGTATGTTATTTACAGAGCCCTGTGATGCTCGGTTCTACTACTTGTCTCTGTCCGGTTTAAACCTCTGTAAGATGAGGCCACTCTTTTGCAACTGCGCATTTCCCTTTCCTACCTGAGTCTTCACAAATTTGGGAAGTCAATTTGTAGAGAGCTTAGAACCATAGACTCGCAGAATCATTTAGGTTGGAAAAGACCTCTAAGGCTATCAAGTCCAACCACAAACCTAACACTGCCAAGTCCACCGCACAACCGTGCCCCCAGGTGCCACACCTACTCGCCTTTTAAATACTGCCTGGGATGGTGACTCAACCTCTTCCCTGGGCAGCCTGTTCCAGTGCTCCATAAACCTTGTGGTGAAGAAATTCTTCCTGCCTTTTGCTCTGGTGTTCAGAGAACACGATACCACTGGCTGTCAAGGAAGTACCTCAACAGGGACAGAAAGAAGGGGGGAAAGGGAGGCAGAAGGCAGAGGGGGAAGAGAAAGAGGAAAAGTGAGGGGGGAAGAAAGGGAAGGACTGAAGAGGGAAGGAAGGAAGGGAGAAAGAGAGGACGGAGGGGACGGAGCAGCGGGAGGAGCCCGTGTGCCACGTTTGGGAGGTTTGAGGAGTGCCCAGCTTGCTCCCCATGGACAAGAGGTGCTCCCTCTCCTGGGGCGCGGGTGGCCTTTGGTGGCTGCTGCCCCCAGCACCGGTCAGCAGCACAATGTGCAAATAGCAGCTGTAATTCACACCAGAATCCACTCTCTCTGATGCATATTGGCACACCCGTACTGAGGAATTCAGTGAAAATTGAAGATGACACTTCTCTACCAAAGCCTTCCCGGGATTCTGGGCTAACTGTGGGATTTTAGCAGAATGTGAGGGTACGGCAAGTACGCAAAGAGGTGACCTTTGAGCACATGCCTCTTGTCAACATCTGCATCTTCCCAAGATCATGCTCCTTCTCTCTCCTTCTCTGGTGGTATTTCTGCACTTCTTCTCATTCCCTGCCCTTCATCCATCCCTTGACAGCCCTCCCAGGAGCCAGGTTGCCCTGGCTAACCTCAGACGGCAAAGAGAAACCAGAGCAGAGCAGAAGTGTCAGTAGGTGGGCAGAGAGAGGGACTGGAGGCAGGCTGAGGGTACCGGACCTGTGACGAAACCAGCTTCCCCTCCTGCCCGCTCTGCCCGCAGCGTCTGTTGTGCTGTCAGTGCGTGGCTGCAGCAGGATTTCCCGCAGGAGGAGGCACCACCAACATGGCCCTGGGGCTCCGGGGACCCATGGCCATGCCCCCAGCTGGCTGGCGGCAGCCGTGGTGGGGCACGGGGATGCCAGGAAAGGCACCAGAAGAAGGGGGAGAAAGCAGCACCCGGAGACTGTGTCAGGGAAACAGGAATTTATTGCCTTTTCCTTGAATCAAGGGTTGATGGAGCCCTGCTAGTGCCGCCGGCGGGGTGGCCTCTTGCAGGGCTGGGCAGAGTCCTGGGGACCGGAGGCCTTCCTCTTTGGGGGGCGCCGGGGCCCCCTGGGCAAGCGGTCCCTGCCCCGGCCAGGGGCGGAGGGGCTGCAGCCCTGGGCAGAGGGACCTGCCGCTGCCGCCTCCCCCGGCTCCTCCTGGGGCTGATCTTGCTCTGCAGGGACGGGCGCAGATGGGGGGCTGTCGGCACCCCCGCGGAGGGTGGCCTCGGACGTGCTGGCTTCCTCCTCCACGTCGGGGCCTGCAGCGCTGCTGGGGGAGGCCGGGTGGGGAGCGGGAGTCCGCCCCGGGGAGGCCGTGGAGCTGGGGCTGGCTGCAGGGCCGTTGTCCTCCCCGCCGGCAGCGCGGGGGTCCTGCTGGCCCAGGTGCTGGCGGATCGCCCAGCCGCACAGGCGAACGGCGGCGGTGATGAGCCGGGGGACGAATGTCCGCGTGTGTTGTGACAGGCAGTTCTGCAGCTTCTGCACCAACACCTCCTCGTCCAGACCACAGAGGCACAGGTGGGCCACAATGATCCCCTCCGCGGCAGCCACCTCCCACCACTGCTCCTCATAGAGCACCCTGAGCTCATGTCGCACCCAGGGCAGCAGGGGCCTGATGTTATTGGGGTCGCTCTTGAAAAAGTCCGCCCAGACCGCAGGAGGGAAGCTGCCCACTTGAGCCCAGGGCACCAGCCCCGCAGGCCCCTGCTCGTCCTGGTGGTCTTCAGCCGTTGGCTCTCCGAGGCTTGGGACATCCAGTGTCAAAAAATCATCCTCC
Organism: Astur gentilis; assembly: GCF_929443795.1. Classification (NCBI taxonomy): domain Eukaryota; kingdom Metazoa; phylum Chordata; class Aves; order Accipitriformes; family Accipitridae; genus Astur; species Astur gentilis. The sequence goes on along the minus strand of NC_064919.1, from coordinate 18,747,968 downwards.
GACCGCACTGAGAACAAGACGGCCTTCATCCCCGACCTGCACAGGGGGCAGTTTGGCTTCCGCCATACCCAGCGCAGCGCACAGCCTAAGCAAAATTGGTGGAGGCAAGGCAACATGTAGGCGATGTCGTCTCGATGGTCGCAGCAGATGGGGCAGCTCCACTCGCTCTCGGTGGCCATGCTCTCTGCATGCTGAGGTGAGCTGGGAAGCGCTGAGGATAAGGAGCTGCTCCCTCCTGCTGGCGCTGCAGCGGCGGCTGTCGTGCGCTGCAAAACGGAGAGAGGCCACGGTCACTCGCTGTCCCAGGAAAGGGAGGGGAGGGGAGGGGAGGGGAGGAGAGGAGAGGAGAGGAAGAAATGCCCAGGCCCCTCGAGGAGGACACCCTCCTGGCTCCCCGAGCCCCATCACCCACCCCACGGCTGCCCCGCACAGCTCACCTCCGCTGCTGCAAGCGCACCCTGTGGTGCCCAGCTGCCTGAACCAGGCAGGGCTGGGGAAACAGAGGGCATGGCTCTGGGACGGGCACTGAGAGCTGCCGATGGCAGCCCCCAAAGCACCACCCAGCACCAGGAGAAACCTTGCTCGATCCTCCAGACCTCGCAGGCACTCTTGGCAGGAGTCCAGGCACGAGCCAGACTGGCCAAGGCTCTGCTGGTGCCCGAAGACAAGCAGCGAGGGACGTGAGGTCACAGTGCATCGCCTGCTGATGTCACAGGCCACCGCTCGGCCTTCCACCCCCACAGCTGCGCAGCATCTGGAGAAAAAGAAAACAGCGTTTCTTGTTTTCATCTTCTACGTTTCCATGTTGCCCTGGCTTGGTCACCTGCAACACACGCCCATGACTGTGTGTCTCACCCCCACTCCCGACGCCTTGCAGAGGTCTCCTGCAAGGGGGAGCCTGGTGGGAACAGTCGGCGTGGACTGCCCACGGCTGGGTGCCGTGTCCCCCAGCTGGCTGCCTTTTCCCCGTGCAATGCCGGGATTTGCAGAGGGGACTTGGGTGGTTAGTGGCCAGCCCTGGGTGAGAGCCTCCCGGCCTGCTGGGTCGTGCCCCCCGCCGGCGGGGAGAAGCCTAAAGGGGCATTTTGCTCCGGCTGGCAAAATCCACTCCCGCTGGCACTCGCCCACAGTGCCGGGTCCCTCTCCGCTTACCACGATTGCCCTGCTTCTGGTAGCTGGTGCTCCTGGCCAACTGTGGCACTGGTGGTCCTCAAAAGCGCTAGCGATGGCGCCTGAGCCTACATACGCAGGAAGGAGCTGCAGTTGCTGCCCCTCCAGAGTACGGCAGAAGGGCCACAGGCGCCCTGCTCACGGCTCCGGGGAGCCCAGGATCGATCACCGCGTGGGCCGTGCTGTCCCATCTTCCGTTCCTGCCTCTGGCTTTTATAATCATTTATAGGCATTAGTCCAAGCACTTCTTTTTTATTTCAGAAGAGCATTTTCTGTTCAAGGTTGACTGCCTAGAGAGTGAAGGGTGCTGTGTAAGTCGGCCACGTGGGTCTGCCCGTTAAAATCTCGTGAGGTGACGGCCCATATTTGCTATTCCCAATGCTTCTCGTCTGCGTCAATGGGAGAGGCAAACACACCCAGGCATTTCAGGCCAGCCTCTGCACAAAGTTTTTGCCCGTTTGCTTTTAAAGTCAAGAGTTTTTCCTCTCTGCAGCCCCATTGGATTGGGCGTGATGGGCACAAAGACACTTTGGTTCTGTTTGCCGGGCTGCACGATTTCTCCGCAATGCTTGCCCAGAAAAGTGGGTCCCCGTGTTGCTATCTAGCGGTAGGGGAATGCTAAACGCAGGAGTGAATGAGTTCTCTCTGCAATTTGTTTTTGCAACAGTTGTTTCATCTGCATGTTTACAGGGACAGGCCTCCATCCTGAGAAGGTTTCTAAAATGAGAAGGACCTATACAAAATCACAGCACCTAGGCCTCTGAATAAAGTAAATCTGCGACTTTACAAATGGCTCCCACGGTGCCAGGCGTGCAGCTATACTCGTCTTCTCCTTCTGCCTTACACCGTTTTGTTGAAAACTTGTCCTAACTGTACGAAGCCTTAAGAATTTGAAGGGTACTATGCTAGCAAGCTTCCGTCGTTAACACCTTCGCTTCTGACCAAATGAAAGCCCTTTCCTGATTGTTCAAACTACAGAACTGCTTGAATAACTGAAAATGTGTATGAATTATACAAATCCTAAATTTATGTGGAGTGTTGAAAAAGAAAAAGAAATCATACCTAAAGTTCTTCAACTTTCCTTTTCCAGTATTAGCTGTGTCTTCCGATACACCAACACGGTGTACTCACTGACTACATTAAAACCTTCTATTGCTCTCATCCCATTCCAAAACAATGTTGAGAATGGACAGAGAATGGGAAAAGAGGTGCACAAGCAAAATTTCGGGCAAACCCATCAAAAATGTGGAGCAAACCTATGCTGTCACGGAGCTGCCGTCATCCCCCCCCGGTGCTGCTGTGGGCCACTGACTGGGCCACGCGAGCAAGGGCAGGTCTATCTGTTCTTCCTCTTGCTGTATGCCCAAAGCCGCTTGGCCTGCAGCTTGCAGGCAGCTGGAACGCACTCCAGCCAGGCCCACAGCAGGGTGTTGTCTGCCTCCTTGGGTTGCTGCAGGACAATCAGTGGGACGCAATCAAGTGAACTACAGCTTGAAACCGGGGTGGGAGAGAAGGGGTGGGGGTAAGCAATAGGAGTTTCCCTACCTCTCCTCTACCATCTGCTCAGGCATATCTCCGAGGGAGGAATCCCTGGGCACATCACAGGAGTCTGAACAACCCCACTTTCTTCAGCCTTTAAATACCTAATCTCAACCACTGCTGGCTGAGTAGGTACTTTAGTTCACATTCAGTACAAACTGAAACTTCTAAAGCAAAGTTCCTGCTGCTTTGGTGAACGAGCCCGGTGCCTCTGGTTCTCCATCAACGGGAGGGTCGGTCTGAATGCTGCCTCAGCTCTTTCCCTGCACTGGCCCCCTTCAGTGCCGAGGATGGCACCGAAACTGTCACCTGGCCTGTCCCTGTGCGCGGGTTGTTGTCATTCCTAAGGGCAGGATCCCTAGCAGGGTTCCGGCTCTTAGGGGAGGAAAAGGTTAAAAAAGCCCCAACCGTCCGTCTCCTTGGATCAGGGACTTACCTGAGCATCCTCGGGGACGAGGCTCTCTCGTGCCTCTAGCGGTCAGACTGGCTGACCCTCGGTTGTCCTCCCCAGCCACCTCTTGTTGACAAGCCGGATGGGATGCGTTTGTCTACGGGGGTTGGCATTTCCAATAGGTATGTTATTTACAGAGCCCTGTGATGCTCGGTTCTACTACTTGTCTCTGTCCGGTTTAAACCTCTGTAAGATGAGGCCACTCTTTTGCAACTGCGCATTTCCCTTTCCTACCTGAGTCTTCACAAATTTGGGAAGTCAATTTGTAGAGAGCTTAGAACCATAGACTCGCAGAATCATTTAGGTTGGAAAAGACCTCTAAGGCTATCAAGTCCAACCACAAACCTAACACTGCCAAGTCCACCGCACAACCGTGCCCCCAGGTGCCACACCTACTCGCCTTTTAAATACTGCCTGGGATGGTGACTCAACCTCTTCCCTGGGCAGCCTGTTCCAGTGCTCCATAAACCTTGTGGTGAAGAAATTCTTCCTGCCTTTTGCTCTGGTGTTCAGAGAACACGATACCACTGGCTGTCAAGGAAGTACCTCAACAGGGACAGAAAGAAGGGGGGAAAGGGAGGCAGAAGGCAGAGGGGGAAGAGAAAGAGGAAAAGTGAGGGGGGAAGAAAGGGAAGGACTGAAGAGGGAAGGAAGGAAGGGAGAAAGAGAGGACGGAGGGGACGGAGCAGCGGGAGGAGCCCGTGTGCCACGTTTGGGAGGTTTGAGGAGTGCCCAGCTTGCTCCCCATGGACAAGAGGTGCTCCCTCTCCTGGGGCGCGGGTGGCCTTTGGTGGCTGCTGCCCCCAGCACCGGTCAGCAGCACAATGTGCAAATAGCAGCTGTAATTCACACCAGAATCCACTCTCTCTGATGCATATTGGCACACCCGTACTGAGGAATTCAGTGAAAATTGAAGATGACACTTCTCTACCAAAGCCTTCCCGGGATTCTGGGCTAACTGTGGGATTTTAGCAGAATGTGAGGGTACGGCAAGTACGCAAAGAGGTGACCTTTGAGCACATGCCTCTTGTCAACATCTGCATCTTCCCAAGATCATGCTCCTTCTCTCTCCTTCTCTGGTGGTATTTCTGCACTTCTTCTCATTCCCTGCCCTTCATCCATCCCTTGACAGCCCTCCCAGGAGCCAGGTTGCCCTGGCTAACCTCAGATGGCAAAGAGAAACCAGAGCAGAGCAGAAGTGTCAGTAGGTGGGCAGAGAGAGGGACTGGAGGCAGGCTGAGGGTACCGGACCTGTGACGAAACCAGCTTCCCCTCCTGCCCGCTCTGCCCGCAGCGTCTGTTGTGCTGTCAGTGCGTGGCTGCAGCAGGATTTCCCGCAGGAGGAGGCACCACCAACATGGCCCTGGGGCTCCGGGGACCCATGGCCATGCCCCCAGCTGGCTGGCGGCAGCCGTGGTGGGGCACGGGGATGCCAGGAAAGGCACCAGAAGAAGGGGGAGAAAGCAGCACCCGGAGACTGTGTCAGGGAAACAGGAATTTATTGCCTTTTCCTTGAATCAAGGGTTGACGGAGCCCTGCTAGTGCCGCCGGCGGGGTGGCCTCTTGCAGGGCTGGGCAGAGTCCTGGGGACCGGAGGCCTTCCTCTTTGGGGGGCGCCGGGGCCCCCTGGGCAAGCGGTCCCTGCCCCGGCCAGGGGCGGAGGGGCTGCAGCCCTGGGCAGAGGGACCTGCCGCTGCCGCCTCCCCCGGCTCCTCCTGGGGCTGATCTTGCTCTGCAGGGACGGGCGCAGATGGGGGGCTGTCGGCACCCCCGCGGAGGGTGGCCTCGGACGTGCTGGCTTCCTCCTCCACGTCGGGGCCTGCAGCGCTGCTGGGGGAGGCCGGGTGGGGAGCGGGAGTCCGCCCCGGGGAGGCCGTGGAGCTGGGGCTGGCTGCAGGGCCGTTGTCCTCCCCGCCGGCAGCGCGGGGGTCCTGCTGGCCCAGGTGCTGGCGGATCGCCCAGCCGCACAGGCGAACGGCGGCGGTGATGAGCCGGGGGACGAATGTCCGCGTGTGTTGTGACAGGCAGTTCTGCAGCTTCTGCACCAACACCTCCTCGTCCAGACCACAGAGGCACAGGTGGGCCACAATGATCCCCTCCGCGGCAGCCACCTCCCACCACTGCTCCTCATAGAGCACCCTGAGCTCATGTCGCACCCAGGGCAGCAGGGGCCTGATGTTATTGGGGTCGCTCTTGAAAAAGTCCGCCCAGACCGCAGGAGGGAAGCTGCCCACTTGAGCCCAGGGCACCAGCCCCGCAGGCCCCTGCTCGTCCTGGTGGTCTTCAGCCGTTGGCTCTCCGAGGCTTGGGACATCCAGTGTCAAAAAATCATCCTCCGACCGCACTGAGAACAAGACGGCCTTCATCCCCGACCTGCACAGGGGGCAGTTTGGCTTCCGCCATACCCAGCGCAGCGCACAGCCTAAGCAAAATTGGTGGAGGCAAGGCAACATGTAGGCGATGTCGTCTCGATGGTCGCAGCAGATGGGGCAGCTCCACTCGCTCTCGGTGGCCATGCTCTCTGCATGCTGAGGTGAGCTGGGAAGCGCTGAGGATAAGGAGCTGCTCCCTCCTGCTGGCGCTGCAGCGGCGGCTGTCGTGCGCTGCAAAACGGAGAGAGGCCACGGTCACTCGCTGTCCCAGGAAAGGGAGGGGAGGGGAGGGGAGGGGAGGGGAGGGGAGGGGAGGGGAGGGGAGGGGAGGGGAGGAAGAAATGCCCAGGCCCCTCGAGGAGGACACCCTCCTGGCTCCCCGAGCCCCATCACCCACCCCACGGCTGCCCCGCACAGCTCACCTCCGCTGCTGCAAGCGCACCCTGTGGTGCCCAGCTGCCTGAACCAGGCAGGGCTGGGGAAACAGAGGGCATGGCTCTGGGACGGGCACTGAGAGCTGCCGATGGCAGCCCCCAAAGCACCACCCAGCACCAGGAGAAACCTTGCTCGATCCTCCAGACCTCGCAGGCACTCTTGGCAGGAGTCCAGGCACGAGCCAGACTGGCCAAGGCTCTGCTGGTGCCCGAAGACAAGCAGCGAGGGACGTGAGGTCACAGTGCATCGCCTGCTGATGTCACAGGCCACCGCTCGGCCTTCCACCCCCACAGCTGCGCAGCATCTGGAGAAAAAGAAAACAGCGTTTCTTGTTTTCATCTTCTACGTTTCCATGTTGCCCTGGCTTGGTCACCTGCAACACACGCCCATGACTGTGTGTCTCACCCCCACTCCCGACGCCTTGCAGAGGTCTCCTGCAAGGGGGAGCCTGGTGGGAACAGTCGGCGTGGACTGCCCACGGCTGGGTGCCGTGTCCCCCAGCTGGCTGCCTTTTCCCCGTGCAATGCCGGGATTTGCAGAGGGGACTTGGGTGGTTAGTGGCCAGCCCTGGGTGAGAGCCTCCCGGCCTGCTGGGTCGTGCCCCCCGCCGGCGGGGAGAAGCCTAAAGGGGCATTTTGCTCCGGCTGGCAAAATCCACTCCCGCTGGCACTCGCCCACAGTGCCGGGTCCCTCTCCGCTTACCACGATTGCCCTGCTTCTGGTAGCTGGTGCTCCTGGCCAACTGTGGCACTGGTGGTCCTCAAAAGCGCTAGCGATGGCGCCTGAGCCTACATACGCAGGAAGGAGCTGTAGTTGCTGCCCCTCCAGAGTACGGCAGAAGGGCCACAGGCGCCCTGCTCACGGCTCCGGGGAGCCCAGGATCGATCACCGCGTGGGCCGTGCTGTCCCATCTTCCGTTCCTGCCTCTGGCTTTTATAATCATTTATAGGCATTAGTCCAAGCACTTCTTTTTTATTTCAGAAGAGCATTTTCTGTTCAAGGTTGACTGCCTAGAGAGTGAAGGGTGCTGTGTAAGTCGGCCACGTGGGTCTGCCCGTTAAAATCTCGTGAGGTGACGGCCCATATTTGCTATTCCCAATGCTTCTCGTCTGCGTCAATGGGAGAGGCAAACACACCCAGGCATTTCAGGCCAGCCTCTGCACAAAGTTTTTGCCCGTTTGCTTTTAAAGTCAAGAGTTTTTCCTCTCTGCAGCCCCATTGGATTGGGCGTGATGGGCACAAAGACACTTTGGTTCTGTTTGCCGGGCTGCACGATTTCTCCGCAATGCTTGCCCAGAAAAGTGGGTCCCCGTGTTGCTATCTAGCGGTAGGGGAATGCTAAACGCAGGAGTGAATGAGTTCTCTCTGCAATTTGTTTTTGCAACAGTTGTTTCATCTGCATGTTTACAGGGACAGGCCTCCATCCTGAGAAGGTTTCTAAAATGAGAAGGACCTATACAAAATCACAGCACCTAGGCCTCTGAATAAAGTAAATCTGCGACTTTACAAATGGCTCCCACGGTGCCAGGCGTGCAGCTATACTCGTCTTCTCCTTCTGCCTTACACCGTTTTGTTGAAAACTTGTCCTAACTGTACGAAGCCTTAAGAATTTGAAGGGTACTATGCTAGCAAGCTTCCGTCGTTAACACCTTCGCTTCTGACCAAATGAAAGCCCTTTCCTGATTGTTCAAACTACAGAACTGCTTGAATAACTGAAAATGTGTATGAATTATACAAATCCTAAATTTATGTGGAGTGTTGAAAAAGAAAAAGAAATCATACCTAAAGTTCTTCAACTTTCCTTTTCCAGTATTAGCTGTGTCTTCCGATACACCAACACGGTGTACTCACTGACTACATTAAAACCTTCTATTGCTCTCATCCCATTCCAAAACAATGTTGAGAATGGACAGAGAATGGGAAAAGAGGTGCACAAGCAAAATTTCGGGCAAACCCATCAAAAATGTGGAGCAAACCTATGCTGTCACGGAGCTGCCGTCATCCCCCCCCCGTGCTGCTGTGGGCCACTGACTGGGCCACGCGAGCAAGGGCAGGTCTATCTGTTCTTCCTCTTGCTGTATGCCCAAAGCCGCTTGGCCTGCAGCTTGCAGGCAGCTGGAACGCACTCCAGCCAGGCCCACAGCAGGGTGTTGTCTGCCTCCTTGGGTTGCTGCAGGACAATCAGTGGGACGCAATCAAGTGAACTACAGCTTGAAACCGGGGTGGGAGAGAAGGGGTGGGGGTAAGCAATAGGAGTTTCCCTACCTCTCCTCTACCATCTGCTCAGGCATATCTCCGAGGGAGGAATCCCTGGGCACATCACAGGAGTCTGAACAACCCCACTTTCTTCAGCCTTTAAATACCTAATCTCAACCACTGCTGGCTGAGTAGGTACTTTAGTTCACATTCAGTACAAACTGAAACTTCTAAAGCAAAGTTCCTGCTGCTTTGGTGAACGAGCCCGGTGCCTCTGGTTCTCCATCAACGGGAGGGTCGGTCTGAATGCTGCCTCAGCTCTTTCCCTGCACTGGCCCCCTTCAGTGCCGAGGATGGCACCGAAACTGTCACCTGGCCTGTCCCTGTGCGCGGGTTGTTGTCATTCCTAAGGGCAGGATCCCTAGCAGGGTTCCGGCTCTTAGGGGAGGAAAAGGTTAAAAAAGCCCCAACCGTCCGTCTCCTTGGATCAGGGACTTACCTGAGCATCCTCGGGGACGAGGCTCTCTCGTGCCTCTAGCGGTCAGACTGGCTGACCCTCGGTTGTCCTCCCCAGCCACCTCTTGTTGACAAGCCGGATGGGATGCGTTTGTCTACGGGGGTTGGCATTTCCAATAGGTATGTTATTTACAGAGCCCTGTGATGCTCGGTTCTACTACTTGTCTCTGTCCGGTTTAAACCTCTGTAAGATGAGGCCACTCTTTTGCAACTGCGCATTTCCCTTTCCTACCTGAGTCTTCACAAATTTGGGAAGTCAATTTGTAGAGAGCTTAGAACCATAGACTCGCAGAATCATTTAGGTTGGAAAAGACCTCTAAGGCTATCAAGTCCAACCACAAACCTAACACTGCCAAGTCCACCGCACAACCGTGCCCCCAGGTGCCACACCTACTCGCCTTTTAAATACTGCCTGGGATGGTGACTCAACCTCTTCCCTGGGCAGCCTGTTCCAGTGCTCCATAAACCTTGTGGTGAAGAAATTCTTCCTGCCTTTTGCTCTGGTGTTCAGAGAACACGATACCACTGGCTGTCAAGGAAGTACCTCAACAGGGACAGAAAGAAGGGGGGAAAGGGAGGCAGAAGGCAGAGGGGGAAGAGAAAGAGGAAAAGTGAGGGGGGAAGAAAGGGAAGGACTGAAGAGGGAAGGAAGGAAGGGAGAAAGAGAGGACGGAGGGGACGGAGCAGCGGGAGGAGCCCGTGTGCCACGTTTGGGAGGTTTGAGGAGTGCCCAGCTTGCTCCCCATGGACAAGAGGTGCTCCCTCTCCTGGGGCGCGGGTGGCCTTTGGTGGCTGCTGCCCCCAGCACCGGTCAGCAGCACAATGTGCAAATAGCAGCTGTAATTCACACCAGAATCCACTCTCTCTGATGCATATTGGCACACCCGTACTGAGGAATTCAGTGAAAATTGAAGATGACACTTCTCTACCAAAGCCTTCCCGGGATTCTGGGCTAACTGTGGGATTTTAGCAGAATGTGAGGGTACGGCAAGTACGCAAAGAGGTGACCTTTGAGCACATGCCTCTTGTCAACATCTGCATCTTCCCAAGATCATGCTCCTTCTCTCTCCTTCTCTGGTGGTATTTCTGCACTTCTTCTCATTCCCTGCCCTTCATCCATCCCTTGACAGCCCTCCCAGGAGCCAGGTTGCCCTGGCTAACCTCAGACGGCAAAGAGAAACCAGAGCAGAGCAGAAGTGTCAGTAGGTGGGCAGAGAGAGGGACTGGAGGCAGGCTGAGGGTACCGGACCTGTGACGAAACCAGCTTCCCCTCCTGCCCGCTCTGCCCGCAGCGTCTGTTGTGCTGTCAGTGCGTGGCTGCAGCAGGATTTCCCGCAGGAGGAGGCACCACCAACATGGCCCTGGGGCTCCGGGGACCCATGGCCATGCCCCCAGCTGGCTGGCGGCAGCCGTGGTGGGGCACGGGGATGCCAGGAAAGGCACCAGAAGAAGGGGGAGAAAGCAGCACCCGGAGACTGTGTCAGGGAAACAGGAATTTATTGCCTTTTCCTTGAATCAAGGGTTGACGGAGCCCTGCTAGTGCCGCCGGCGGGGTGGCCTCTTGCAGGGCTGGGCAGAGTCCTGGGGACCGGAGGCCTTCCTCTTTGGGGGGCGCCGGGGCCCCCTGGGCAAGCGGTCCCTGCCCCGGCCAGGGGCGGAGGGGCTGCAGCCCTGGGCAGAGGGACCTGCCGCTGCCGCCTCCCCCGGCTCCTCCTGGGGCTGATCTTGCTCTGCAGGATCGGGCGCAGATGGGGGGCTGTCGGCACCCCCGCGGAGGGTGGCCTCGGACGTGCTGGCTTCCTCCTCCACGTCGGGGCCTGCAGCGCTGCTGGGGGAGGCCGGGTGGGGAGCGGGAGTCCGCCCCGGGGAGGCCGTGGAGCTGGGGCTGGCTGCAGGGCCGTTGTCCTCCCCGCCGGCAGCGCGGGGGTCCTGCTGGCCCAGGTGCTGGCGGATCGCCCAGCCGCACAGGCGAACGGCGGCGGTGATGAGCCGGGGGACGAATGTCCGCGTGTGTTGTGACAGGCAGTTCTGCAGCTTCTGCACCAACACCTCCTCGTCCAGACCACAGAGGCACAGGTGGGCCACAATGATCCCCTCCGCGGCAGCCACCTCCCACCACTGCTCCTCATAGAGCACCCTGAGCTCATGTCGCACCCAGGGCAGCAGGGGCCTGATGTTATTGGGGTCGCTCTTGAAAAAGTCCGCCCAGACCGCAGGAGGGAAGCTGCCCACTTGAGCCCAGGGCACCAGCCCCGCAGGCCCCTGCTCGTCCTGGTGGTCTTCAGCCGTTGGCTCTCCGAGGCTTGGGACATCCAGTGTCAAAAAATCATCCTCCGACCGCACTGAGAACAAGACGGCCTTCATCCCCGACCTGCACAGGGGGCAGTTTGGCTTCCGCCATACCCAGCGCAGCGCACAGCCTAAGCAAAATTGGTGGAGGCAAGGCAACATGTAGGCGATGTCGTCTCGATGGTCGCAGCAGATGGGGCAGCTCCACTCGCTCTCGGTGGCCATGCTCTCTGCATGCTGAGGTGAGCTGGGAAGCGCTGAGGATAAGGAGCTGCTCCCTCCTGCTGGCGCTGCAGCGGCGGCTGTCGTGCGCTGCAAAACGGAGAGAGGCCACGGTCACTCGCTGTCCCAGGAAAGGGAGGGGAGGGGAGGGGAGGGGAGGAGAGGAGAGGAGAGGAAGAAATGCCCAGGCCCCTCGAGGAGGACACCCTCCTGGCTCCCCGAGCCCCATCACCCACCCCACGGCTGCCCCGCACAGCTCACCTCCGCTGCTGCAAGCGCACCCTGTGGTGCCCAGCTGCCTGAACCAGGCAGGGCTGGGGAAACAGAGGGCATGGCTCTGGGACGGGCACTGAGAGCTGCCGATGGCAGCCCCCAAAGCACCACCCAGCACCAGGAGAAACCTTGCTCGATCCTCCAGACCTCGCAGGCACTCTTGGCAGGAGTCCAGGCACGAGCCAGACTGGCCAAGGCTCTGCTGGTGCCCGAAGACAAGCAGCGAGGGACGTGAGGTCACAGTGCATCGCCTGCTGATGTCACAGGCCACCGCTCGGCCTTCCACCCCCACAGCTGCGCAGCATCTGGAGAAAAAGAAAACAGCGTTTCTTGTTTTCATCTTCTACGTTTCCATGTTGCCCTGGCTTGGTCACCTGCAACACACGCCCATGACTGTGTGTCTCACCCCCACTCCCGACGCCTTGCAGAGGTCTCCTGCAAGGGGGAGCCTGGTGGGAACAGTCGGCGTGGACTGCCCACGGCTGGGTGCCGTGTCCCCCAGCTGGCTGCCTTTTCCCCGTGCAATGCCGGGATTTGCAGAGGGGACTTGGGTGGTTAGTGGCCAGCCCTGGGTGAGAGCCTCCCGGCCTGCTGGGTCGTGCCCCCCGCCGGCGGGGAGAAGCCTAAAGGGGCATTTTGCTCCGGCTGGCAAAATCCACTCCCGCTGGCACTCGCCCACAGTGCCGGGTCCCTCTCCGCTTACCACGATTGCCCTGCTTCTGGTAGCTGGTGCTCCTGGCCAACTGTGGCACTGGTGGTCCTCAAAAGCGCTAGCGATGGCGCCTGAGCCTACATACGCAGGAAGGAGCTGCAGTTGCTGCCCCTCCAGAGTACGGCAGAAGGGCCACAGGCGCCCTGCTCACGGCTCCGGGGAGCCCAGGATCGATCACCGCGTGGGCCGTGCTGTCCCATCTTCCGTTCCTGCCTCTGGCTTTTATAATCATTTATAGGCATTAGTCCAAGCACTTCTTTTTTATTTCAGAAGAGCATTTTCTGTTCAAGGTTGACTGCCTAGAGAGTGAAGGGTGCTGTGTAAGTCGGCCACGTGGGTCTGCCCGTTAAAATCTCGTGAGGTGACGGCCCATATTTGCTATTCCCAATGCTTCTCGTCTGCGTCAATGGGAGAGGCAAACACACCCAGGCATTTCAGGCCAGCCTCTGCACAAAGTTTTTGCCCGTTTGCTTTTAAAGTCAAGAGTTTTTCCTCTCTGCAGCCCCATTGGATTGGGCGTGATGGGCACAAAGACACTTTGGTTCTGTTTGCCGGGCTGCACGATTTCTCCGCAATGCTTGCCCAGAAAAGTGGGTCCCCGTGTTGCTATCTAGCGGTAGGGGAATGCTAAACGCAGGAGTGAATGAGTTCTCTCTGCAATTTGTTTTTGCAACAGTTGTTTCATCTGCATGTTTACAGGGACAGGCCTCCATCCTGAGAAGGTTTCTAAAATGAGAAGGACCTATACAAAATCACAGCACCTAGGCCTCTGAATAAAGTAAATCTGCGACTTTACAAATGGCTCCCACGGTGCCAGGCGTGCAGCTATACTCGTCTTCTCCTTCTGCCTTACACCGTTTTGTTGAAAACTTGTCCTAACTGTACGAAGCCTTAAGAATTTGAAGGGTACTATGCTAGCAAGCTTCCGTCGTTAACACCTTCGCTTCTGACCAAATGAAAGCCCTTTCCTGATTGTTCAAACTACAGAACTGCTTGAATAACTGAAAATGTGTATGAATTATACAAATCCTAAATTTATGTGGAGTGTTGAAAAAGAAAAAGAAATCATACCTAAAGTTCTTCAACTTTCCTTTTCCAGTATTAGCTGTGTCTTCCGATACACCAACACGGTGTACTCACTGACTACATTAAAACCTTCTATTGCTCTCATCCCATTCCAAAACAATGTTGAGAATGGACAGAGAATGGGAAAAGAGGTGCACAAGCAAAATTTCGGGCAAACCCATCAAAAATGTGGAGCAAACCTATGCTGTCACGGAGCTGCCGTCATCCCCCCCCGGTGCTGCTGTGGGCCACTGACTGGGCCACGCGAGCAAGGGCAGGTCTATCTGTTCTTCCTCTTGCTGTATGCCCAAAGCCGCTTGGCCTGCAGCTTGCAGGCAGCTGGAACGCACTCCAGCCAGGCCCACAGCAGGGTGTTGTCTGCCTCCTTGGGTTGCTGCAGGACAATCAGTGGGACGCAATCAAGTGAACTACAGCTTGAAACCGGGGTGGGAGAGAAGGGGTGGGGGTAAGCAATAGGAGTTTCCCTACCTCTCCTCTACCATCTGCTCAGGCATATCTCCGAGGGAGGAATCCCTGGGCACATCACAGGAGTCTGAACAACCCCACTTTCTTCAGCCTTTAAATACCTAATCTCAACCACTGCTGGCTGAGTAGGTACTTTAGTTCACATTCAGTACAAACTGAAACTTCTAAAGCAAAGTTCCTGCTGCTTTGGTGAACGAGCCCGGTGCCTCTGGTTCTCCATCAACGGGAGGGTCGGTCTGAATGCTGCCTCAGCTCTTTCCCTGCACTGGCCCCCTTCAGTGCCGAGGATGGCACCGAAACTGTCACCTGGCCTGTCCCTGTGCGCGGGTTGTTGTCATTCCTAAGGGCAGGATCCCTAGCAGGGTTCCGGCTCTTAGGGGAGGAAAAGGTTAAAAAAGCCCCAACCGTCCGTCTCCTTGGATCAGGGACTTACCTGAGCATCCTCGGGGACGAGGCTCTCTCGTGCCTCTAGCGGTCAGACTGGCTGACCCTCGGTTGTCCTCCCCAGCCACCTCTTGTTGACAAGCCGGATGGGATGCGTTTGTCTACGGGGGTTGGCATTTCCAATAGGTATGTTATTTACAGAGCCCTGTGATGCTCGGTTCTACTACTTGTCTCTGTCCGGTTTAAACCTCTGTAAGATGAGGCCACTCTTTTGCAACTGCGCATTTCCCTTTCCTACCTGAGTCTTCACAAATTTGGGAAGTCAATTTGTAGAGAGCTTAGAACCATAGACTCGCAGAATCATTTAGGTTGGAAAAGACCTCTAAGGCTATCAAGTCCAACCACAAACCTAACACTGCCAAGTCCACCGCACAACCGTGCCCCCAGGTGCCACACCTACTCGCCTTTTAAATACTGCCTGGGATGGTGACTCAACCTCTTCCCTGGGCAGCCTGTTCCAGTGCTCCATAAACCTTGTGGTGAAGAAATTCTTCCTGCCTTTTGCTCTGGTGTTCAGAGAACACGATACCACTGGCTGTCAAGGAAGTACCTCAACAGGGACAGAAAGAAGGGGGGAAAGGGAGGCAGAAGGCAGAGGGGGAAGAGAAAGAGGAAAAGTGAGGGGGGAAGAAAGGGAAGGACTGAAGAGGGAAGGAAGGAAGGGAGAAAGAGAGGACGGAGGGGACGGAGCAGCGGGAGGAGCCCGTGTGCCACGTTTGGGAGGTTTGAGGAGTGCCCAGCTTGCTCCCCATGGACAAGAGGTGCTCCCTCTCCTGGGGCGCGGGTGGCCTTTGGTGGCTGCTGCCCCCAGCACCGGTCAGCAGCACAATGTGCAAATAGCAGCTGTAATTCACACCAGAATCCACTCTCTCTGATGCATATTGGCACACCCGTACTGAGGAATTCAGTGAAAATTGAAGATGACACTTCTCTACCAAAGCCTTCCCGGGATTCTGGGCTAACTGTGGGATTTTAGCAGAATGTGAGGGTACGGCAAGTACGCAAAGAGGTGACCTTTGAGCACATGCCTCTTGTCAACATCTGCATCTTCCCAAGATCATGCTCCTTCTCTCTCCTTCTCTGGTGGTATTTCTGCACTTCTTCTCATTCCCTGCCCTTCATCCATCCCTTGACAGCCCTCCCAGGAGCCAGGTTGCCCTGGCTAACCTCAGATGGCAAAGAGAAACCAGAGCAGAGCAGAAGTGTCAGTAGGTGGGCAGAGAGAGGGACTGGAGGCAGGCTGAGGGTACCGGACCTGTGACGAAACCAGCTTCCCCTCCTGCCCGCTCTGCCCGCAGCGTCTGTTGTGCTGTCAGTGCGTGGCTGCAGCAGGATTTCCCGCAGGAGGAGGCACCACCAACATGGCCCTGGGGCTCCGGGGACCCATGGCCATGCCCCCAGCTGGCTGGCGGCAGCCGTGGTGGGGCACGGGGATGCCAGGAAAGGCACCAGAAGAAGGGGGAGAAAGCAGCACCCGGAGACTGTGTCAGGGAAACAGGAATTTATTGCCTTTTCCTTGAATCAAGGGTTGACGGAGCCCTGCTAGTGCCGCCGGCGGGGTGGCCTCTTGCAGGGCTGGGCAGAGTCCTGGGGACCGGAGGCCTTCCTCTTTGGGGGGCGCCGGGGCCCCCTGGGCAAGCGGTCCCTGCCCCGGCCAGGGGCGGAGGGGCTGCAGCCCTGGGCAGAGGGACCTGCCGCTGCCGCCTCCCCCGGCTCCTCCTGGGGCTGATCTTGCTCTGCAGGGACGGGCGCAGATGGGGGGCTGTCGGCACCCCCGCGGAGGGTGGCCTCGGACGTGCTGGCTTCCTCCTCCACGTCGGGGCCTGCAGCGCTGCTGGGGGAGGCCGGGTGGGGAGCGGGAGTCCGCCCCGGGGAGGCCGTGGAGCTGGGGCTGGCTGCAGGGCCGTTGTCCTCCCCGCCGGCAGCGCGGGGGTCCTGCTGGCCCAGGTGCTGGCGGATCGCCCAGCCGCACAGGCGAACGGCGGCGGTGATGAGCCGGGGGACGAATGTCCGCGTGTGTTGTGACAGGCAGTTCTGCAGCTTCTGCACCAACACCTCCTCGTCCAGACCACAGAGGCACAGGTGGGCCACAATGATCCCCTCCGCGGCAGCCACCTCCCACCACTGCTCCTCATAGAGCACCCTGAGCTCATGTCGCACCCAGGGCAGCAGGGGCCTGATGTTATTGGGGTCGCTCTTGAAAAAGTCCGCCCAGACCGCAGGAGGGAAGCTGCCCACTTGAGCCCAGGGCACCAGCCCCGCAGGCCCCTGCTCGTCCTGGTGGTCTTCAGCCGTTGGCTCTCCGAGGCTTGGGACATCCAGTGTCAAAAAATCATCCTCCGACCGCACTGAGAACAAGACGGCCTTCATCCCCGACCTGCACAGGGGGCAGTTTGGCTTCCGCCATACCCAGCGCAGCGCACAGCCTAAGCAAAATTGGTGGAGGCAAGGCAACATGTAGGCGATGTCGTCTCGATGGTCGCAGCAGATGGGGCAGCTCCACTCGCTCTCGGTGGCCATGCTCTCTGCATGCTGAGGTGAGCTGGGAAGCGCTGAGGATAAGGAGCTGCTCCCTCCTGCTGGCGCTGCAGCGGCGGCTGTCGTGCGCTGCAAAACGGAGAGAGGCCACGGTCACTCGCTGTCCCAGGAAAGGGAGGGGAGGGGAGGGGAGGGGAGGGGAGGGGAGGGGAGGGGAGGGGAGGGGAGGGGAGGAAGAAATGCCCAGGCCCCTCGAGGAGGACACCCTCCTGGCTCCCCGAGCCCCATCACCCACCCCACGGCTGCCCCGCACAGCTCACCTCCGCTGCTGCAAGCGCACCCTGTGGTGCCCAGCTGCCTGAACCAGGCAGGGCTGGGGAAACAGAGGGCATGGCTCTGGGACGGGCACTGAGAGCTGCCGATGGCAGCCCCCAAAGCACCACCCAGCACCAGGAGAAACCTTGCTCGATCCTCCAGACCTCGCAGGCACTCTTGGCAGGAGTCCAGGCACGAGCCAGACTGGCCAAGGCTCTGCTGGTGCCCGAAGACAAGCAGCGAGGGACGTGAGGTCACAGTGCATCGCCTGCTGATGTCACAGGCCACCGCTCGGCCTTCCACCCCCACAGCTGCGCAGCATCTGGAGAAAAAGAAAACAGCGTTTCTTGTTTTCATCTTCTACGTTTCCATGTTGCCCTGGCTTGGTCACCTGCAACACACGCCCATGACTGTGTGTCTCACCCCCACTCCCGACGCCTTGCAGAGGTCTCCTGCAAGGGGGAGCCTGGTGGGAACAGTCGGCGTGGACTGCCCACGGCTGGGTGCCGTGTCCCCCAGCTGGCTGCCTTTTCCCCGTGCAATGCCGGGATTTGCAGAGGGGACTTGGGTGGTTAGTGGCCAGCCCTGGGTGAGAGCCTCCCGGCCTGCTGGGTCGTGCCCCCCGCCGGCGGGGAGAAGCCTAAAGGGGCATTTTGCTCCGGCTGGCAAAATCCACTCCCGCTGGCACTCGCCCACAGTGCCGGGTCCCTCTCCGCTTACCACGATTGCCCTGCTTCTGGTAGCTGGTGCTCCTGGCCAACTGTGGCACTGGTGGTCCTCAAAAGCGCTAGCGATGGCGCCTGAGCCTACATACGCAGGAAGGAGCTGTAGTTGCTGCCCCTCCAGAGTACGGCAGAAGGGCCACAGGCGCCCTGCTCACGGCTCCGGGGAGCCCAGGATCGATCACCGCGTGGGCCGTGCTGTCCCATCTTCCGTTCCTGCCTCTGGCTTTTATAATCATTTATAGGCATTAGTCCAAGCACTTCTTTTTTATTTCAGAAGAGCATTTTCTGTTCAAGGTTGACTGCCTAGAGAGTGAAGGGTGCTGTGTAAGTCGGCCACGTGGGTCTGCCCGTTAAAATCTCGTGAGGTGACGGCCCATATTTGCTATTCCCAATGCTTCTCGTCTGCGTCAATGGGAGAGGCAAACACACCCAGGCATTTCAGGCCAGCCTCTGCACAAAGTTTTTGCCCGTTTGCTTTTAAAGTCAAGAGTTTTTCCTCTCTGCAGCCCCATTGGATTGGGCGTGATGGGCACAAAGACACTTTGGTTCTGTTTGCCGGGCTGCACGATTTCTCCGCAATGCTTGCCCAGAAAAGTGGGTCCCCGTGTTGCTATCTAGCGGTAGGGGAATGCTAAACGCAGGAGTGAATGAGTTCTCTCTGCAATTTGTTTTTGCAACAGTTGTTTCATCTGCATGTTTACAGGGACAGGCCTCCATCCTGAGAAGGTTTCTAAAATGAGAAGGACCTATACAAAATCACAGCACCTAGGCCTCTGAATAAAGTAAATCTGCGACTTTACAAATGGCTCCCACGGTGCCAGGCGTGCAGCTATACTCGTCTTCTCCTTCTGCCTTACACCGTTTTGTTGAAAACTTGTCCTAACTGTACGAAGCCTTAAGAATTTGAAGGGTACTATGCTAGCAAGCTTCCGTCGTTAACACCTTCGCTTCTGACCAAATGAAAGCCCTTTCCTGATTGTTCAAACTACAGAACTGCTTGAATAACTGAAAATGTGTATGAATTATACAAATCCTAAATTTATGTGGAGTGTTGAAAAAGAAAAAGAAATCATACCTAAAGTTCTTCAACTTTCCTTTTCCAGTATTAGCTGTGTCTTCCGATACACCAACACGGTGTACTCACTGACTACATTAAAACCTTCTATTGCTCTCATCCCATTCCAAAACAATGTTGAGAATGGACAGAGAATGGGAAAAGAGGTGCACAAGCAAAATTTCGGGCAAACCCATCAAAAATGTGGAGCAAACCTATGCTGTCACGGAGCTGCCGTCATCCCCCCCCCGTGCTGCTGTGGGCCACTGACTGGGCCACGCGAGCAAGGGCAGGTCTATCTGTTCTTCCTCTTGCTGTATGCCCAAAGCCGCTTGGCCTGCAGCTTGCAGGCAGCTGGAACGCACTCCAGCCAGGCCCACAGCAGGGTGTTGTCTGCCTCCTTGGGTTGCTGCAGGACAATCAGTGGGACGCAATCAAGTGAACTACAGCTTGAAACCGGGGTGGGAGAGAAGGGGTGGGGGTAAGCAATAGGAGTTTCCCTACCTCTCCTCTACCATCTGCTCAGGCATATCTCCGAGGGAGGAATCCCTGGGCACATCACAGGAGTCTGAACAACCCCACTTTCTTCAGCCTTTAAATACCTAATCTCAACCACTGCTGGCTGAGTAGGTACTTTAGTTCACATTCAGTACAAACTGAAACTTCTAAAGCAAAGTTCCTGCTGCTTTGGTGAACGAGCCCGGTGCCTCTGGTTCTCCATCAACGGGAGGGTCGGTCTGAATGCTGCCTCAGCTCTTTCCCTGCACTGGCCCCCTTCAGTGCCGAGGATGGCACCGAAACTGTCACCTGGCCTGTCCCTGTGCGCGGGTTGTTGTCATTCCTAAGGGCAGGATCCCTAGCAGGGTTCCGGCTCTTAGGGGAGGAAAAGGTTAAAAAAGCCCCAACCGTCCGTCTCCTTGGATCAGGGACTTACCTGAGCATCCTCGGGGACGAGGCTCTCTCGTGCCTCTAGCGGTCAGACTGGCTGACCCTCGGTTGTCCTCCCCAGCCACCTCTTGTTGACAAGCCGGATGGGATGCGTTTGTCTACGGGGGTTGGCATTTCCAATAGGTATGTTATTTACAGAGCCCTGTGATGCTCGGTTCTACTACTTGTCTCTGTCCGGTTTAAACCTCTGTAAGATGAGGCCACTCTTTTGCAACTGCGCATTTCCCTTTCCTACCTGAGTCTTCACAAATTTGGGAAGTCAATTTGTAGAGAGCTTAGAACCATAGACTCGCAGAATCATTTAGGTTGGAAAAGACCTCTAAGGCTATCAAGTCCAACCACAAACCTAACACTGCCAAGTCCACCGCACAACCGTGCCCCCAGGTGCCACACCTACTCGCCTTTTAAATACTGCCTGGGATGGTGACTCAACCTCTTCCCTGGGCAGCCTGTTCCAGTGCTCCATAAACCTTGTGGTGAAGAAATTCTTCCTGCCTTTTGCTCTGGTGTTCAGAGAACACGATACCACTGGCTGTCAAGGAAGTACCTCAACAGGGACAGAAAGAAGGGGGGAAAGGGAGGCAGAAGGCAGAGGGGGAAGAGAAAGAGGAAAAGTGAGGGGGGAAGAAAGGGAAGGACTGAAGAGGGAAGGAAGGAAGGGAGAAAGAGAGGACGGAGGGGACGGAGCAGCGGGAGGAGCCCGTGTGCCACGTTTGGGAGGTTTGAGGAGTGCCCAGCTTGCTCCCCATGGACAAGAGGTGCTCCCTCTCCTGGGGCGCGGGTGGCCTTTGGTGGCTGCTGCCCCCAGCACCGGTCAGCAGCACAATGTGCAAATAGCAGCTGTAATTCACACCAGAATCCACTCTCTCTGATGCATATTGGCACACCCGTACTGAGGAATTCAGTGAAAATTGAAGATGACACTTCTCTACCAAAGCCTTCCCGGGATTCTGGGCTAACTGTGGGATTTTAGCAGAATGTGAGGGTACGGCAAGTACGCAAAGAGGTGACCTTTGAGCACATGCCTCTTGTCAACATCTGCATCTTCCCAAGATCATGCTCCTTCTCTCTCCTTCTCTGGTGGTATTTCTGCACTTCTTCTCATTCCCTGCCCTTCATCCATCCCTTGACAGCCCTCCCAGGAGCCAGGTTGCCCTGGCTAACCTCAGACGGCAAAGAGAAACCAGAGCAGAGCAGAAGTGTCAGTAGGTGGGCAGAGAGAGGGACTGGAGGCAGGCTGAGGGTACCGGACCTGTGACGAAACCAGCTTCCCCTCCTGCCCGCTCTGCCCGCAGCGTCTGTTGTGCTGTCAGTGCGTGGCTGCAGCAGGATTTCCCGCAGGAGGAGGCACCACCAACATGGCCCTGGGGCTCCGGGGACCCATGGCCATGCCCCCAGCTGGCTGGCGGCAGCCGTGGTGGGGCACGGGGATGCCAGGAAAGGCACCAGAAGAAGGGGGAGAAAGCAGCACCCGGAGACTGTGTCAGGGAAACAGGAATTTATTGCCTTTTCCTTGAATCAAGGGTTGACGGAGCCCTGCTAGTGCCGCCGGCGGGGTGGCCTCTTGCAGGGCTGGGCAGAGTCCTGGGGACCGGAGGCCTTCCTCTTTGGGGGGCGCCGGGGCCCCCTGGGCAAGCGGTCCCTGCCCCGGCCAGGGGCGGAGGGGCTGCAGCCCTGGGCAGAGGGACCTGCCGCTGCCGCCTCCCCCGGCTCCTCCTGGGGCTGATCTTGCTCTGCAGGATCGGGCGCAGATGGGGGGCTGTCGGCACCCCCGCGGAGGGTGGCCTCGGACGTGCTGGCTTCCTCCTCCACGTCGGGGCCTGCAGCGCTGCTGGGGGAGGCCGGGTGGGGAGCGGGAGTCCGCCCCGGGGAGGCCGTGGAGCTGGGGCTGGCTGCAGGGCCGTTGTCCTCCCCGCCGGCAGCGCGGGGGTCCTGCTGGCCCAGGTGCTGGCGGATCGCCCAGCCGCACAGGCGAACGGCGGCGGTGATGAGCCGGGGGACGAATGTCCGCGTGTGTTGTGACAGGCAGTTCTGCAGCTTCTGCACCAACACCTCCTCGTCCAGACCACAGAGGCACAGGTGGGCCACAATGATCCCCTCCGCGGCAGCCACCTCCCACCACTGCTCCTCATAGAGCACCCTGAGCTCATGTCGCACCCAGGGCAGCAGGGGCCTGATGTTATTGGGGTCGCTCTTGAAAAAGTCCGCCCAGACCGCAGGAGGGAAGCTGCCCACTTGAGCCCAGGGCACCAGCCCCGCAGGCCCCTGCTCGTCCTGGTGGTCTTCAGCCGTTGGCTCTCCGAGGCTTGGGACATCCAGTGTCAAAAAATCATCCTCCGACCGCACTGAGAACAAGACGGCCTTCATCCCCGACCTGCACAGGGGGCAGTTTGGCTTCCGCCATACCCAGCGCAGCGCACAGCCTAAGCAAAACTGGTGGAGGCAAGGCAACATGTAGGCGATGTCGTCTCGATGGTCGCAGCAGATGGGGCAGCTCCACTCGCTCTCGGTGGCCATGCTCTCTGCATGCTGAGGTGAGCTGGGAAGCGCTGAGGATAAGGAGCTGCTCCCTCCTGCTGGCGCTGCAGCGGCGGCTGTCGTGCGCTGCAAAACGGAGAGAGGCCACGGTCACTCGCTGTCCCAGGAAAGGGAGGGGAGGGGAGGGGAGGGGAGGAGAGGAGAGGAGAGGAAGAAATGCCCAGGCCCCTCGAGGAGGACACCCTCCTGGCTCCCCGAGCCCCATCACCCACCCCACGGCTGCCCCGCACAGCTCACCTCCGCTGCTGCAAGCGCACCCTGTGGTGCCCAGCTGCCTGAACCAGGCAGGGCTGGGGAAACAGAGGGCATGGCTCTGGGACGGGCACTGAGAGCTGCCGATGGCAGCCCCCAAAGCACCACCCAGCACCAGGAGAAACCTTGCTCGATCCTCCAGACCTCGCAGGCACTCTTGGCAGGAGTCCAGGCACGAGCCAGACTGGCCAAGGCTCTGCTGGTGCCCGAAGACAAGCAGCGAGGGACGTGAGGTCACAGTGCATCGCCTGCTGATGTCACAGGCCACCGCTCGGCCTTCCACCCCCACAGCTGCGCAGCATCTGGAGAAAAAGAAAACAGCGTTTCTTGTTTTCATCTTCTACGTTTCCATGTTGCCCTGGCTTGGTCACCTGCAACACACGCCCATGACTGTGTGTCTCACCCCCACTCCCGACGCCTTGCAGAGGTCTCCTGCAAGGGGGAGCCTGGTGGGAACAGTCGGCGTGGACTGCCCACGGCTGGGTGCCGTGTCCCCCAGCTGGCTGCCTTTTCCCCGTGCAATGCCGGGATTTGCAGAGGGGACTTGGGTGGTTAGTGGCCAGCCCTGGGTGAGAGCCTCCCGGCCTGCTGGGTCGTGCCCCCCGCCGGCGGGGAGAAGCCTAAAGGGGCATTTTGCTCCGGCTGGCAAAATCCACTCCCGCTGGCACTCGCCCACAGTGCCGGGTCCCTCTCCGCTTACCACGATTGCCCTGCTTCTGGTAGCTGGTGCTCCTGGCCAACTGTGGCACTGGTGGTCCTCAAAAGCGCTAGCGATGGCGCCTGAGCCTACATACGCAGGAAGGAGCTGTAGTTGCTGCCCCTCCAGAGTACGGCAGAAGGGCCACAGGCGCCCTGCTCACGGCTCCGGGGAGCCCAGGATCGATCACCGCGTGGGCCGTGCTGTCCCATCTTCCGTTCCTGCCTCTGGCTTTTATAATCATTTATAGGCATTAGTCCAAGCACTTCTTTTTTATTTCAGAAGAGCATTTTCTGTTCAAGGTTGACTGCCTAGAGAGTGAAGGGTGCTGTGTAAGTCGGCCACGTGGGTCTGCCCGTTAAAATCTCGTGAGGTGACGGCCCATATTTGCTATTCCCAATGCTTCTCGTCTGCGTCAATGGGAGAGGCAAACACACCCAGGCATTTCAGGCCAGCCTCTGCACAAAGTTTTTGCCCGTTTGCTTTTAAAGTCAAGAGTTTTTCCTCTCTGCAGCCCCATTGGATTGGGCGTGATGGGCACAAAGACACTTTGGTTCTGTTTGCCGGGCTGCACGATTTCTCCGCAATGCTTGCCCAGAAAAGTGGGTCCCCGTGTTGCTATCTAGCGGTAGGGGAATGCTAAACGCAGGAGTGAATGAGTTCTCTCTGCAATTTGTTTTTGCAACAGTTGTTTCATCTGCATGTTTACAGGGACAGGCCTCCATCCTGAGAAGGTTTCTAAAATGAGAAGGACCTATACAAAATCACAGCACCTAGGCCTCTGAATAAAGTAAATCTGCGACTTTACAAATGGCTCCCACGGTGCCAGGCGTGCAGCTATACTCGTCTTCTCCTTCTGCCTTACACCGTTTTGTTGAAAACTTGTCCTAACTGTACGAAGCCTTAAGAATTTGAAGGGTACTATGCTAGCAAGCTTCCGTCGTTAACACCTTCGCTTCTGACCAAATGAAAGCCCTTTCCTGATTGTTCAAACTACAGAACTGCTTGAATAACTGAAAATGTGTATGAATTATACAAATCCTAAATTTATGTGGAGTGTTGAAAAAGAAAAAGAAATCATACCTAAAGTTCTTCAACTTTCCTTTTCCAGTATTAGCTGTGTCTTCCGATACACCAACACGGTGTACTCACTGACTACATTAAAACCTTCTATTGCTCTCATCCCATTCCAAAACAATGTTGAGAATGGACAGAGAATGGGAAAAGAGGTGCACAAGCAAAATTTCGGGCAAACCCATCAAAAATGTGGAGCAAACCTATGCTGTCACGGAGCTGCCGTCATCCCCCCCCCGTGCTGCTGTGGGCCACTGACTGGGCCACGCGAGCAAGGGCAGGTCTATCTGTTCTTCCTCTTGCTGTATGCCCAAAGCCGCTTGGCCTGCAGCTTGCAGGCAGCTGGAACGCACTCCAGCCAGGCCCACAGCAGGGTGTTGTCTGCCTCCTTGGGTTGCTGCAGGACAATCAGTGGGACGCAATCAAGTGAACTACAGCTTGAAACCGGGGTGGGAGAGAAGGGGTGGGGGTAAGCAATAGGAGTTTCCCTACCTCTCCTCTACCATCTGCTCAGGCATATCTCCGAGGGAGGAATCCCTGGGCACATCACAGGAGTCTGAACAACCCCACTTTCTTCAGCCTTTAAATACCTAATCTCAACCACTGCTGGCTGAGTAGGTACTTTAGTTCACATTCAGTACAAACTGAAACTTCTAAAGCAAAGTTCCTGCTGCTTTGGTGAACGAGCCCGGTGCCTCTGGTTCTCCATCAACGGGAGGGTCGGTCTGAATGCTGCCTCAGCTCTTTCCCTGCACTGGCCCCCTTCAGTGCCGAGGATGGCACCGAAACTGTCACCTGGCCTGTCCCTGTGCGCGGGTTGTTGTCATTCCTAAGGGCAGGATCCCTAGCAGGGTTCCGGCTCTTAGGGGAGGAAAAGGTTAAAAAAGCCCCAACCGTCCGTCTCCTTGGATCAGGGACTTACCTGAGCATCCTCGGGGACGAGGCTCTCTCGTGCCTCTAGCGGTCAGACTGGCTGACCCTCGGTTGTCCTCCCCAGCCACCTCTTGTTGACAAGCCGGATGGGATGCGTTTGTCTACGGGGGTTGGCATTTCCAATAGGTATGTTATTTACAGAGCCCTGTGATGCTCGGTTCTACTACTTGTCTCTGTCCGGTTTAAACCTCTGTAAGATGAGGCCACTCTTTTGCAACTGCGCATTTCCCTTTCCTACCTGAGTCTTCACAAATTTGGGAAGTCAATTTGTAGAGAGCTTAGAACCATAGACTCGCAGAATCATTTAGGTTGGAAAAGACCTCTAAGGCTATCAAGTCCAACCACAAACCTAACACTGCCAAGTCCACCGCACAACCGTGCCCCCAGGTGCCACACCTACTCGCCTTTTAAATACTGCCTGGGATGGTGACTCAACCTCTTCCCTGGGCAGCCTGTTCCAGTGCTCCATAAACCTTGTGGTGAAGAAATTCTTCCTGCCTTTTGCTCTGGTGTTCAGAGAACACGATACCACTGGCTGTCAAGGAAGTACCTCAACAGGGACAGAAAGAAGGGGGGAAAGGGAGGCAGAAGGCAGAGGGGGAAGAGAAAGAGGAAAAGTGAGGGGGGAAGAAAGGGAAGGACTGAAGAGGGAAGGAAGGAAGGGAGAAAGAGAGGACGGAGGGGACGGAGCAGCGGGAGGAGCCCGTGTGCCACGTTTGGGAGGTTTGAGGAGTGCCCAGCTTGCTCCCCATGGACAAGAGGTGCTCCCTCTCCTGGGGCGCGGGTGGCCTTTGGTGGCTGCTGCCCCCAGCACCGGTCAGCAGCACAATGTGCAAATAGCAGCTGTAATTCACACCAGAATCCACTCTCTCTGATGCATATTGGCACACCCGTACTGAGGAATTCAGTGAAAATTGAAGATGACACTTCTCTACCAAAGCCTTCCCGGGATTCTGGGCTAACTGTGGGATTTTAGCAGAATGTGAGGGTACGGCAAGTACGCAAAGAGGTGACCTTTGAGCACATGCCTCTTGTCAACATCTGTCCTGCCACCATAAGCAGTTCTACATGGCGTCTGCAAAGGTGCATCAGGAGCTGATTCCTTAGGTATACTTGCACGAGCACCCATCATGACAGCAGTTGCATGTGGCACCTCAGCCCAGCCATCAGTCTATCCCCCAGCCCAGCTCTTCTGCCAAACAGTGGCCCCTGAGCACTCCCATCCAGGATGGCCACAAGTCAATGCTGTGGTTATTTTTTATGATGAAGGGAAACTTCAGTCCCTTGCCAGGAGTCCTTCCGTCTCTGTCATCACTGCTTCCTGCTACTTCAACCCTTTCCGCAGCTTTGCCTTCTTGCACTCTGTGCCAGATCGTCCCACTGCTGAGCAGCTAAAATTTGAATTTCCTCTTTACCATGAAAGAGGACAGCAACATAAATACATACAAGTGCAATTACTGATGTAGCGCTAGCACAGCAGAATGTGGTTTTAATTGTGTGACAACTTTATTTGGGTAACTTGCAGTTTTAATATAAAAAATGTGTCTTACACTGTTAATCCACTTGGTGAGGTCAGACCTTAACATTTAAGCAAAAAATGAATGGTGATCTTAGGGACAAATTCTTTTCACATCTTTTGGTTCTCTTTATAAACAGAACCAGAATAGATTCATCGTGGAGGCTGCTAAAAAAGAGAGAGAGAGAGAGAGAGAGAGAGAGAAGGAAATAGCTATTGAGGAAGATGACTTGCATATCTTTGTGTAGGAAAACTATGGACATAAGGGAAGAGCCACCTCATGAATTTTAGCAATTAATATAATGTAAAGTGCAAAAGCATTGAGCAATGCACATACAGAATGATATCTATGTGTGTAATGCTTTATTATGGGACCGGAAAGCTGCAGAGCTCTCTCTATGTGTGGTAGAAGGCCAGACGGTTGAGGTGGCAAAATGAGAGTGTAGGAGCTGCACAATGCAC
This sequence comes from Astur gentilis, assembly GCF_929443795.1. NCBI lineage: Eukaryota > Metazoa > Chordata > Aves > Accipitriformes > Accipitridae > Astur > Astur gentilis. The sequence continues at coordinate 18,720,806 of NC_064919.1, read as the reverse complement.
AAAGGGATAACATTTACGCTTGAACATAATGTAGACTGTCCATGGCAGCCTTTCATGAGTTTTAAGTATTAATAAAATGATCACCCAAGTGCATGGAGTTTCTGATGCTGGATGGCATATGTGAACATGGGCCGATCCAAATTCATGAAAGGAGCAGGAAAGCTGGAAGTGAGTTATACAAGGAGACGTTGACAAAATTCTGAGCAGCAGGATTTTGCTGAGGGGGCTGATGGAATTCTCTGTGCTCAAGCCAGTCTTTGAAGCATAGTCAAATATTTCTCTGCATGGAACTTTTAATTTGTGCCTAACAGGGTATAGGCAACACTGGCTGTTTTATTTGGGTAAGTACGTGTTCCAGATGTGCCAAGTGCCATGTAGAGCTGAGGTTCGGCTGGGTTAACTTAGGGCTCTAGCAGCTGTGTGGTGGCAGGCATAAATCAAACATGGGGTGCTCCTGCCACCCCTGCTGTCACCCTGCCTGCCCCTCCTGGTGGAACTTGGTTCTCCTGGAAGTAGGGGGTTCAACTCACAGTTGGGTCTTCAGCCACCGCAGTTTCCACCTTGGTATGGTAACATATTAAGCTGAAAAATGGTTTGATAGAATATGCTTGTCCAAGCACAGGAGCTGATCTGCTGAGAGATGGGCTCTCCATGGAGAACACCATTCCCCATCAAAGAAAACCATCGGGTTTGTTTCCCACCACATGTTGGTGACCCAAACAGGCATTAGCACCATGCCAAAAGTCTAATGACCCAAATTGTTGAAACATACACAATAAATACTGGGCACACATGTGCTGTGAAAAATATGTAATATTGCCCTTTTTTGTCATCTACAGAACAGTTCTCTATTCAGTGTTTAAAAAGGTCAAGTATAGCCCTGGCCAGTACTGAGGGAATGACATAATACCAGTTTGACCTGATTTGCCTATTTAGAAGGTTACAATGTTATAAAATCTGGCATCTGAGAGAAAGGGAAATTACCTTATTTCTTCATGGAAACACACTGCATTATTGTGCTGTGCCTGCAAAAATGCAACCCACAAAGAGTGGATTATAATAATATAGGATTTTGTTTCAGAACTTGGACAGAATCATTGTCTTCCCAAGTGATATTGACAAGGATTTCCCAACTTTTACTTTTTTTTTTTTCTTACAAGACTCTGTACAGTCTTCCTATCTACTGCTTGGAGCCTATCCTGACGTGATTTCTTAAACTTCAAAAATCCTGTGGCATCATCTCATTGATGATACATAAGAGTTGCATTTCTTCTGTATTTCTCCTCCTAACTCCTGATGTATTTTTAACCATGTTAAGAATTAGTACATCAGCAGGGTACCTGTAATGACAGAAGCGGTCCTTCCAAAACAAAACAGAATGACTGGATTTGGAGACCAGTTCACCTTCCTGGGCTGGGGATTTGAGAGTTGATTGCTCACTGCATGAACTGTCTGCATTTCAATTGTGAGTGCAAATGAAATGGGGTAAAGCTGAAGTAACTGTGAACAGAATGATTTGGGAGGGGGTTTGCAGCTCCTGTGACCAGCATGAATCCCAGCAGCTGTGCAGTAGCTCTGTTATGTGCGGTGTTAATATGCAGCATATAACCCCATAGAGTATTACATACATGTGTTGCATGGCTGTGCCGCTATTCAGCTAAAACTAAATCTGTTCCAGTCTTGCCAAGAAAAAATAGACTCCTACCATTGTGCAAATGTATTGGTTTGTGTGTGTGTGTATATGCATGCGTGTTTACATATACACAAGGGCTGTCAGATGGTGCAAGAACTGTTCTTCTGTCTTTCATTGGTGTCATGGCTGGTAAGTCAGATACTGAGGTTTTCTTGTGCTGTATCTGCATAGCTTGTATGCATTCCTCTTCAAAACAGGTGCTTCAAATGAGCACCAAACAAATGATAAGCAGGCCCTGCATACACTGTGGAAGCGTGGCAAATTGCCAGGGAGGAAAAGAAAGTTTTCATCTTCTTCAGGTGTTCATAAATGGAAAGCACTTAAATGATGTAGAAAACAGACTTTTAAATTTCAGTTTACAAATGCCAGTTGATGGGATTAGAGTCACAGTTTTGTTCTTGGTGAACTCACCCTTTTCTTGAGTAAACATCTAAGATGTAACAGCTAATCTTATCTGTAAAAGTGACTGTTGGATTATTATTAAATTACATTATTGCCTTGTGCCTTTGTCAGAATTATACTTTCTCATAAACATGATGGTCTAAAGAAAAAGATGGTACGTGGGCTGCTGGAAGAAGTAATACATTTTATTAAATAACTGATATGATAGGAAGAACTGGCCAAACTTCAAGGCACTCAAGCCCTTCTTCAGATTTCAAGGTCTGAGCACCCAAAAGGTGATCTAATTTTTCCAACTCTATCAGTTTTTCTGATAGTGTCTACCAGCAAACCACCTTCTGCTTTGTTAAAGTTGGTACTGGTTTGTCAGAACAAAGGTTCCAGTGGAACTGCCAACTGATAGACCACTCTGGATTGAATCAATTCAATTAAAAATTTCCAAAATAGCATCTAGGGTTCATAGACATGTCCATGTACTGCAAATAGCCATTGTAGAATAATTTACTAGCTGTCATAAATGCTTTAATTTTTGCATTGATTTACCAGTAAATAACTGTTTTAAAAAGGTAAGTCTGTAGTTCATGACTGTGACTTCTTAAACACTACTTGAATTGTGGCAGCTTGATGACAAAATTTTTAATGCAAGTGTGCTACCCTAAACAATTCATTTTCCCTTCATTTTATTTTTCTTACTGTCCTGATATGCCATTGCATGTCTCTGTAGGTATATGTGTAGATGAATTAAATAAAAATCTTGTTCAGAGGCAAGTCCTTTCTTCCTTACTGCACTTTTCTCATCACAGATCACATGGAAAATACTACTTTGTAGCAGGTAGGCTTACTCCAGTCATGATCTAAACCAGCTGGAATCCTTTCACTGCTTTCAGTCTGATCCCCACTTCCCATACATGTTACTTCAACTCATTTGGGGAACAGATTTTGAACTTTGATTAAAGCGTTTATCCATGACTTTGCATTCTTCAATCATATATTCAACAATTTGCAGGATTTGTATTTTTTTGCCACATCAGTTAAAAAGGCATTAATGCAGCACACAGTATCATAGATTCACTTTGCCTTTTTTATTATTTTGATGGAATTTGCTGTCATTTTTCTGGTTCAGAGGTATACCTAATACTGCAAGGGCTCTGCCTTGGACTTCTAGTGACCAGTGACAACGAGCAACTCTTGGTCTCTGGAAGCTGTTGAAGAGGCACACCTGGACATGCAGAGGAGCAGCTAATCCAAAGAAGAAATTCTGCCAGTTTCATCTTTCCCGAAGCCACAGCTCCAGCCTGCAGTGCTGGCAAGCAGGCTTGGAGGCAATGCTGGGAAATATTTTGCCATCTCGTGGCAGTTCACAGAAAAACATACCTGGGTGATAAGAGACACTCAGCTACCCAGAAGGAACAAAGCTGGAATGGATTATTTCAGGTGCAGTAACTGCAAAATGGCACTAAATAAAGAAATGTTCTGAGTTACTTATGTGATGTTTCCAGTGTTTCTTCTTTTGTTTTTTCTTATTAGGAGGCCTCGTTGCGTCCATCACTTTTCCTTCACAGACTATCTCCACACTTGGACTCTTCATCCTTTTTTTCTTTTTCTCAAGCTTTGTCTCACTACTTGCTAGATAGCCTGAAAGGCTGCATTCACCTGTGTAGCAGTCACTGAATTATGATAAAGTTTTCTCGGGGTCATTTGCTCTTGCTGGACTTGCGTGCTCCTCAACTGTGCTCTCCAGGTGGCAAGTTTTGTATTTCCTTTTTCCACCAAGATTTTCACTTTTCATTCTGTTCATCCCTCCAGAAGTGGTCCTTGGTCTGTTGCTTGATCCACTTCTTGACCTGCATCTTTTGTCAGAGCAGTAGTATCTGTTGCAGGGTCCCCTCTGGCTCTACAGACCTCTCCCTTTTGTAAAGGATTATACCCTTTATTCTGGACTAGTAGATTGTCTTAAACAGTGAACATTAGATTGAACCCTCTTCCTGCAGGGACACTCATAGCCGTCTTATAAGTACACTCTTCAACCATCTCATAAGTACAAAAAGCAGAACCCTGCTGCTGTTTCCTTTGCTCATTTTCTCTTCTGTAGTAATCATTGCTGCCTCTGCTTCTTGATCTCCTTTTGCCATGGCCTTTGCTACACAGTTGTGATCTGCTTACTTCCTGAATGTAGTGTGCTTATGACTTAAGAGAGCCTCTCTGGCTTTTTGGAGAGATTACAGCATCACAGCATGGTTGAGGTTAGAAGGGACTTGGCATTGGTGGAAGAGGATCAGGTCAGGGAATACTTGAGCAAACTGGAAATATGTACATCCATGGGCCTTGATGTGATACAATCCCAAGTGCTGAGGGAGCTGGCAGATGTCACTGTGAGGCCACTCTCAACAATCTTTGATCAATAATAGCAACTATGGGAAATTTCCAAGGACCAGAGGAAAGCAAATGTCACTCCTATCTTCAAGAAGGGCAAGAAGGACCCAGGGAAAGATAGGCCAGTCAGCCTTACCTCGATCCCTGAGAAGGTGGTGGAACAACTAATACTGGAAACTGTTTCCAGGCACATCAACAATGTGAAAGTCAGCAGTAGTAGTCAGTATGGCTTCACCAAGGGCAAGTCACGCTTAACCAACTTGATGAACTTCTACAATGAAATGACTGTCTTGGTAGATGAGGGGAGAGCAGTGGATATTGTCTACCTGGACTTCAGTAAGGCCTTTGACACCATCTCCCACAAGATCCTCACAGAGAAGCTGTTGATGTATGGGATGGATAAGCAGACAGTGAAGTGGATTGAAAACTGGATGAATGGCCAGGGCCAGAGGGTAGTGATCAGTAGTGTGAGGTCTTGTTGGGGGCCAGTGACTAGCAGTGTACCCCAGGGTTCAGTATTGGCTCCAGTCCTGTTTAAAATCCTCATTAATGATCTGGTTGATGGCACAGAGTATACCCTCAGCAAGTTTGCAGATGACACGAAACTGGGAAGAGTGGCTGAAACACCGGAAGGTTGTGCTGCCATTCAGAGGGACCTGGACAGCTGAAGAAATGAGCTGACAGGAACCTCATGAAGTTCAACAAGGGGAATTGCAAAGTCCTGAATCTGGGGAGGAACAATCACAGGCACCAGTACATGCTGGGGACCACCCAGCTGGAAAGCAGCATTGCAAAAAAGGAGCTGGGCATCCTGGTGAGCACCAAGTTGAGCATAAGCCAACAATGTGCCCTTACAGCAAAGAAAGCCTATGGTGTCCTGGACTGCATTAGGAGAGGCATTGCCAGCATGCCAAGGGAGTTGATCCTTCCCCTCTGCTCAGCACTGCTGTGGCCACACCTGGAGTGTTGGGTCCAGTGCTGGGCTCCCCATATACAAGAGACATGGACATACTGGAGAGAGTCCAGAAAAGGGCCACAAAGATGATGAAGGGACTGGAGCCTTTCTCTTATGAGGAAAGGCTGGGAGAGCAGAGACTGTTCAGCCTGGTAAAGAGCGGGTTCAGGGGGATCTTATCAATGTAGATAAATACATGAAGGGTGGGTGTAGAAAAGATGAAGGACTAGACGACATCCAGAGATCCTTTCCAGCCTCAACCATTTTGCCACTCTGTAATTAAAGTGCAGAATAATTTTCAAATTCTCCCTTTAGAATTATGAATTATGCTTATGGAAGAATTATGCTTATGGAAGAACCTCTTTGGATGTGATTTGCAAGGTTTTACAGATGATATAAGATGTGTAATAAACAGCCTGCAATTTTCTTCTAGGAAAGGTAAAGGCCTATGGTTTTTGTGAATATGTAGACAGGTTATGTCTGTTATATATAAACTCAAAATTAACTACATCCAATATTAGTTATCTGTTGTGCAAGTGTTGATGTAATTTAATGCAATGCCCTCTATTCTTGATTGCTTTGTTATCAGGATGTCTTTACTGATCAAAGCTTTTATAATGTAACCTTGATTTGGAGAAGATATTTTCATTGCTCAGTTTTGTATACTTCTCTAGGTCCTTACTTCTACATTTGCAGCATTTCTGAAATAACCCACCGACTTTGTGTATGGCACTTCTGAAATTACTGATTTTTCTGTGCAGTGGCCACAGCTGCTGGTAAACTGAAGAGCTGGGATTATAATTGAGATGTATTAGCTGTGTTTGTTGTATGTCAGAGGGAAGAGAGTCATGTTTCTAGGTTTAACTTGCAAACATGGAAATGAAATTCTTCTGGTGGTCTCTTCTAGCCTACTAAGTTTATATTGGTTTGTGTGCATCAGAAAAAAAATAGGAAGTTCCTCTCAGCAAAAGCATTTTGATGTTAATGCCATGAAATGGGTAAACAGTTGGGAATACCCAAGAAAAGTTCACTATAGCTCACTAGGAGATGGTAAAGAGTTCATACATACTGTAGAAAATCTAAATACTCCTAAAACAACTTCAAACTTTAAATAAATCACCTGGAACTATAAAGACATGAGAGTTACAAAGGAACTTGGGAGAAAACAAAGGTAAGAGTTTCACAGCTTCTACTCATGACATGTCAGAAATAGATATATATATATAGTGCACTGAACACTCCCATCTCACATTTTATTTAACAGAGATTAATGAGAGGAGATGACCATGTCAAATAGAAAATGTTCAGCTATTCAGGTGTTTCAGTTAGATAACAGATTGGTAGTCAGTGGTATTTTGTAAATTTTGGAGAGACCTCATGTTGATGCTGATGTTCTGAGTGCCATCAGAATATAGTATTAGTTTTTACATATATGTAACTTCTTTCTTCATTTGTGTGTGCATGTTTGTGTGTGTAGCACAAGTGATATATTCACTGTGGCAGTACTGATGGATAAAATGGATCCACGTAATCATGGGAGAAGAGGCAGATATATACAGAAGGGACAAGTTCCCTTAGTTCAGTAAAGAACATTGACCTGTCACGATATCAGATTGTGGGTTTAAAGTTTGAGTATTAAATTAAAGAAGGGGTTTATTCCCTGGAGTTCAGATCATTGTGGAAATAGTAGGTTGTTGGAAGAATCAGCTAAATGAAAGGTTTTCTTTTACTTCTTTTATTTCAGTGAGGACATTATACAGGTCATGCAAATAGATGAGAAATTGATAATTGAACATAATATAACTGAAATATGATTTTTATATATTTGCACTGGTACTTTATTTATAAAGAGGAAATTTATAAGAAAAGCAAGATGTACACACATCAGAGTGTGTGTGTAAGCAGAGAATGAGTAAGCAAGAATGCCAGCTGCTTTTTTTAGAACAGGTATTTATTATTCAAAGAATACTCAGCACCCTAGCTTTGGCTTAAGGCACAAAAGTGGAATGAAGCATTCTAGTTTAGGTGATTGGGTTGCCTTCCTAATAAACAAATTTTCTCTCAGTGCCCCTATTTATAAAATCCTTTCTGTTCATTGGATTACTTCTGGCCTTTTTTTTTTTTTTTTTTTTTTTTTCAGTTTAGAACATTATCAGTAGCAATGTAATAAATAGATAACTTAAAAAAAAAATAATAATCATGTTCTTTGTCCTGATTAAATTGTTGCTTTTCTTGATAGACTGCTCATTGGAGAGTGACTTTTGGTCAAGGAAGAAAGGGAGCTACCCTCTCAAACGTGAGGCAGCAGCATGTGTCTAAAAAAAAAAAAAAAAAAAAAAAAAAGGAAAGAAAATTTGATACTTCAGAAGAACAGGAGATACAAGGTGGCAAAGATGCTTCCTCTGGGGAAAATAATTCACTGTAAAAGTAAGGAGGTTTGACTCATTCTTCCTTCTCAATGAGAAAAGAATGCCAGCTGCTAATAGCTAGATTTGCTAAAGTAAGGCTTAGGGTGGCTTCTAATTCATGTTTGGACATAAATAACAGTATAAAAACAGTAATAAAAGTTTGTGGTTACTGAGATTGCAGCTCTCTACATCTGTTAGGTAAATAACATGCTTCATTAAAGATCTACTACATTGATGTAATAAAATTAGGAAACTCTAGTTGCACTAGGTTCGTGTGCTGTCACACACTAAAAGCTAGGCAGATAGTCCCCACATTTGTTGCCTTGTACAAAAGCAAAATTTGCTTTACATGCAGACCTATACACGGTTGTGTGGTTATGTTCTGTATTCCTTGTATCCCCAAAGGTTACAAAATAGCCCTGCAGCCTCTCAGCTACTGCTTCCCTTATTTGTGTATGTGGCTGTGATTCTTTCTGCTGTCTTTTCCTCCCTCCTTTTTCTCTCAACTCCTTGATGAAAGGTTGAAGGGCTCTTCCACCTCTCTTTGCTACTCTGTCTCCCTTCCCACCTCTCCAAAATACTTTCCACCTTCCTACTGTTGAAAAGTCGATGTTTTATACACTCAGGTTCTGTAAATTCACTTCCTATCTGCTCCCCATGTATGGTCACAGTACTGGCTTTTAACATTTAAAACCTATCATTCGTAAGAATTTGATACTTGTTATATGGCAGTACTATCTGCACCCAGCTAAATCAGGATCTATAGTGCCATTGGCTGCCCATGGTTAGGTAACAATTCACATTATCAGTTCCAAATTCACTTGAGGAGAAATAGTGAGATGAGGGGATATGAAAATAATTAGATTAATTTTATTATATAAAGCATAATGTAACTAATTACATGTTGGCAACCATGTAATATTGACTATACAATTAAGTACTTAACGCCTGCACCAAGAATGTCCTGGAAACTGAAAACTAAAAATTGTTGGTAGAGTCAGCAGTTGCTAAAAATCCTGTTCAATATACATGAAAGTTGCTATTTGTGCAGTTGCACATCTCTGTTCTTGCTCCCTCTCATCTATATTCTAATTTTGACAGACATTCGCTCTCTCTGACCAACTCGTGGTGGAGGGTGGAATTTCCCTTGCTGCGACCTTTGGCTGTTGCCTCTTATCCTTCTGCTCTACATTGCTGGGAGGAATCTGAGCTCACCTTCCTCTTACCACCACCCATTAGAAAGCTGAAGGCAGCAGTGGCTTCTGCTTCTCCACCCCCACCATTAGTCTTCTCTGGGAAGAAACCAACCTCCCACCTGTATGTGAGCATCCCTTTGCAGGTCACAAGCACCAGCTCCCTAACAATCTAAATGTATCATAACTTTTATAGGATGTTTTTCCTTTTACAATGTGTAAAACCTGAACTGATTTTTTAAAATTTATTTCTGTTTGTTTGTTTGATTGATTGATTGTTTTTTAAAATAGGATATTGTGGAAAAAATCACGTATGTCTGCAAGCATGTTTATCTATACCTTCACCAAAACTAAGTAGATTTTTTTTGTTGATGTAGATGATGTTGTAAGAACCAATGAATAGTTGAGTACTGCTGGTGTCCTTTGTAGGAATGGTACCCAGGAATGTAGATGTCATTTTTTATGCATAGATACATTTTTTTATACTCTGAAATTGAACTTCTAGGTTTTTCTCTAAGTGCTCATGAAGGATAGAAGGCAATTATTTACTTACAAGCTGTATTGCTTCAAATATCTAATATAGTGTAGGTGACAGTGAATTGTTAATGATTGCTAAACTACATCAAAAGTAGGAGAGATGCAGGCCATTTGTGTACAGCTTTTGTCCAATTTCTGTCAGCACTTTATTATAGTGGGTCGTAGTGTTTGTAAAATATTCCACAAAGTATTTTTAAGTAGAATAAATTTTTTGCTAAAAATGTGTCAGAGGCCCTATGCCTTTTACCTAAAGCACTTGGACTAGCTTTTTCATTCAGTTGCTTTCCACAGTAACCTGAATATCTTCTGGGCACATCGTATCACTGCAGTTACAGAGTGTGCTCTACTTCAAAAGTGACACACTGTACCAAGACACTGAGTTCATACAATGCCTGACTTCTATCTTAGTCACAATTTGGCATGGAAAACTACCGTGCACCAGTGGCTACCTGAGGGGTGATGCATTCAAACGCATCCAGGGCCTTTGCCCACTGCCAAGGAGGAATGGGGCTGTGGCTTTTATATGAGCCCCAGGGGTTCCTTAACAATAAAAAGGTAAATGTTTGATGTCTTGAGGAAGGTATTACCCATAGATTTCTTAGACAAGTGAGTGGTTCAGATGAGATTTGCATGCAATGTTAAACTTGTCAAATATCTTATTTTACTATAAGCTACTTCTAAAAAAATACTTGCTTGAAGAGGTACATTTTGGAGGCCTCTGACAAAGTCTGCTGTCTGTGTCCAAGTTATTCTGTTTCCATACTTCTGGGAGAGTCTTAATCCCACGTTCACAGATACAAAATTAGTGTTGAAATACCGCAAAGCATTCCTAAAGTAAGTTTAAGCTTGTGCAGTTTAAACCACTTTAAACTGTCGTGTAAGTTAAAAAAATTACTGCTGTTGTGTTTTATGTGTTTATCAGAAACAGCTTATTCATGACATACCAAAGCTCTCAGCAATTTTTTACATTTGAATCAATACTCTCCCAGAGTCTAGCAAAAAAAATATATTGGCCTGCATTGGTGGTGAAATCTGTAACCAAAGGATAAAAATTGTCGGGAACCCGTAATATCCAGTGAAGGCAAAAAAATTAAGGAATTCACCATTTTTATGATCTCTATATGTTAACTCTAACTGCGTATCTCTTTTCTGGACTCATTCTTCAGCAGCTTGTGTGCAGTTGTTATTAGAGTCATCATGCTGCTTTTTATGGTACAGAATATATACATTAATTATGGTTTAGCAGGTTTTTTACTCCTGTTTTGGTCCCCCACCCCAACTCTTCCCAACTCTTACAGTATCAAGAAAACTGTCTTGCTGAAAAATCTCTTTTCAAGCTTCTGTTTACCACCAGAGTGTCTTGAAGATGGAGCTATTGCTATGTTTGCAAACTCTATGAGAAACCAAGGTAAGATCAGTGTAACTCTTGCACTGAGATTTTTTTTTTATCAGTAAACATAATGATACATTTTTGTAACCCAAAATGTCAATACTATCTATCCTTTTGTCTACCTAAAAAAAATGCATATGGTATATGTATATAGCAGTTACATAAATATGTTTCTAGTCACATAGCCAAGATTCAAGCCCTCCTGTTAGGTTTGAAACACCACCAAGAACATCTTTAATACTTATTTAACTGAAAAAAATTAAACAAGTATCTGTCTTGCCAGAAGTGAGGCATATGTGATGCTTTATAAACGCGTAAGTGAGGGTCCTCATGTTGCAGTACTTTAAATCCTTCTTCCCTTTTTTTACTGCATGGATTTCAGGTATCCATGTACGTTGAATTTCATCATGTTATTGCCCTGCCATTCAGTCTCATGAAGTCCTGGCACAGTTCTTCTGATAGCCCACATCCTTACTAACCTGTCTAACAGTATCACCAGCAAAGTTGCTAGTCTCACTCTTCACCCCCTTTTTTCACAGGTTTACATTTAGGCATGTACTGGATAGACCAGGTCCTAGCACCGATCTCTGCAGAACTGTGTTGGCAACTTTCCTCCATTGCAGGAGTTAATAGCTAACTCATACTCCCCTCCCCCAATTCCTATCTGCTAATTATTTATCAGACTTTACTACTGAGTCATTGTTTTAGGCTTAAGGCTTCTTTTAAGGCTTAAGGTTTCCTTTAAAAGCCATTAGGGGACGTGGTGAGAAGCCTTTTGGAAATCTCATAGACTATATTAAATAGATCTTCATTGCTTACTGATCCCTTTAAAGTAACATCAACAACCTGAAAAGGCTTTAAAAAGCCTTTCCCAGATAAAGTAAATAAAACTGAAGTTTGAAGTGCATTTAAAAAATTTGTGTAACATGAGGCAATCCAGTAGCAGGTGGTTACTGTGTATGTAATCCAAACATCACTGTTCTGACAGCTGGGTCACCTATGCTATGTTAATTACTTCTAATAAAAGGCTTTATGTCTTAACTAAGGGTTTACCACCCTGATTAATTATTTTTGCAGACTATGTAATAATAAGTCTACATAAAAAATACACAGTTGACAGACAGTAGGGATTTATTATTCTGTGGAGGCAGTCTGTAAATATGTTATGGTAATGTGATAAACACTTCAAATATATATAAACTGTTTTGGTATCCAATGCAAATACATACAGGACCACTTAACTAAACATATGAATTATTTATTTTCCAGTGTCTTTAATTCTATGTGCATTGTGATCTACCCAATATGATATTGGTGATTATTTTTCTCAGCTCAGATTGCCTTTATCCAAGATGTTGGGAAGCTACCACTGAAAAGACATTTTGGGAGGAAAACTTGGCATGCACTTTAAGAACAACTTATTTCTTAATACATTAAGAATCCTTTCATACAGAAACATCTTTAGTGTACACCTGCAATGTGACATTTTCCCTCATCTGCAGCCTTATAATTTTATATTTTGGCTCTTAAAACTTTTTTTCAGTTCAAATTACTTAGAATTACAACATTAGTAGCAACATTTTAACTACGATCTTGTTATTAACTCTTGTTTAGCCTTCTCTTCCATTGTATCAAATATTAGTTCTCTGACCTAGGCATAGGTCTATTTGTCCAGGGCATGATCTGGATAAAATCTTTGGTTTTGCAAACAAAAAGACTTATGTGAGAATAAAATTGCCAGCCAAGGTCAACTGACCACACTAGCATAAGCCAAAATGTTTATAACTTTACAAATTAATTGCAGACTTCCTTATGCCATTAATTTTGTCCGCAGCCTATATTTAAATACTGGTAGACCTTTTGTATCTGCATTAATAAACTGGGTGTATAGCATTTTAAGCTTTACCTGAGAGGAACTTCCATATATTCTGTGGGTTCTCATGCAGGTTATGTGGTGTTGAGTCATGGGCCCAAATACCTATAATTGGAATATGTGCACAGAGCCATAAAGCATAATACTGATGGTAGTGATGTAAGAAAAGAACATATATGGCTTGAATTAATGGTGGTGAATAGAGGTTATTACTGCCAGAAAAGTTGAAAGCTGCTGAGCATCAGTGAAGGGGGGAGACTTGTGCAGTATGTGGGCAGTCTTTTCCACTGTAGTTTCTGTGCTGAGAGCGCAGGAAACATGGTGGGTATTCCATCGTAACTTACCATTGCTGTGATAATTTCAGAGGTTAAAATTTGAAACACTTACTGATAAAGATCCTGGCACACCAGACTCACTTGTTAGTTATGAGGGGGATGCTGCTGATGTGAATGCTATGGAGATGGCTGAACAGATGGAAAAAAAGCAAAATGAATGTGGGTGAATGGGATGGACTCCCTCTTACTTCCAGCCAATGCAGTGGAAACGAACGGCCTTGCCATCAAAGCCTCTGCCTGCTGCAGCTCAAGCAATCATGGAGGAAGATGAATTAAAAACACAGGAAAAGGGTAGTGACTGAATATAACAAATTATCAACCACTAATTCACCAAAATAGATTAATATGTTACAACAGCCTTCGCTAAAGAGAGCACAGTCTGCACAAGAGTACTCCTTTAGCTATGTAGGTGGGCTGGAAGACCAAGTCAGCGTCCAGACAAGTTTCCTCAGCTTCCCCTTAACTTGCAGGATCAGACTCGAGCTGAATACTAAATCACAAGCCATTCCCTGCCTGTTCTGAGCCACAGGAGTTAGCCTTATTTATAAAAAGAGGTAACAACAAATTAAGACCACTGGAGTTAGAAAGAGACTGCAGGTAGGCAGTGCCACTCTTTATTTTTAACACATTTTTATTTACTCTGCATTTGCACGGCATGTTTCCGGAGTCCACGTTTGATAAGTTGTTGGCATTTGAAGGTTTTATTAAAATTTGCACCTTTGAAAAAAACTGCTGTTTGGAAGTTGCTTGAACCTCCTAAAAGAAGAGACAGGAGCGTGTATGTAAAAATTTTATATCCCATACTGACGATGTAAATAAAACTCCTGCTGCGTTAAGACTGTCTTGCACTCTGCAACAGAGATTTTATGCGAACATAACGTAGGAAGAAAACATAAAAAATATTTTAAAGTAGTTAAAAATATTAAAAAACCATGAAGCGGACGCGTTGCGTGAGAGATCCTTTTGGGACCCCGTTTTTGAAAATGTTTCCGCCATTTATCAAGGGGGGAAATTCAACAGCCAAGCAGAAGCCCCCGCGCCCTGTGCATTCCGTAGAAGCTGACGGTGCAGCATGCCGGTTTTCTCCTCGAACGGGAAAGAACGGCCCCGGGTTTGGTAAAGGACGCGAGAAAAGCGGTTCTTACTTGCCCGCGCAGCCTGTGCGGAGTCCCCCCGTAACCGGGACGCCCCGCGCCCCTCCCTGCCGTGACTCGCCGCGCTCGGCGACCCCGCGGGGGCCCCGGCGCACCTCACCGGCGGGCGGCGGGCCGCGCCCCCGCTCCCCCGCCGACCCGCAGCAGCGGAGCAGCGGGCGGGAGAGCGGCCGCGCCCCGCCCCGCGCCGCGCCGCGCCCTGCCGCGCCCTGCCGTGCCGTGCCGTGCCCTGCCGTGCCGCCCGCGCCAGCCTCCGCCGGGGCTCGCCGGCCGGAAGCTCCCGCCTCCCCAGGCCGAGGCCGCTCGGCCGCCGCAGGTGCGGCTGCCCGGGCGGGGCGGCGCAGGTGCGGGTGCCGAGGGCGGCCCGGCGGGGAGGGGAGCGGAGCGGAGCGGAGCGGGGCGGGGCGGCGGCTGCTCCCGGGCCGGGCCACCCGCGCGCACTCCTCGGCCGCACCGTCCCCTTTCCTCCGCCCGGCGCCGGGCGCCCTTTGGACTCTCCCGTCGGGTGGATGAGAGGCGGCCGAGCGGGGCCGAGGAGCGCCTGACGCCGGGCCCCAGCGCCGGCCATGTCGAGGAGCGCCGGCTCGGAGGGCGGGCGGCCCGGGGGGTCGCTGCGGCCCGGCGGGTCGCTGCTGCCCCGTGGGGCCGGCCCCGGCTCCCAGCTCCCCCGGGACGACCCCTTGCCGCCGCCTCCGCTCCCCCTGCGGCCCCCCTTCGGCCCCGACGCCTGCCCCGGCGAGGGCAGCCCCGGCCCGAGCGGGCCGGCCGAGCTCAAGCCGGTCCGGCGGTTCATCCCGGACTCGTGGAAGAACTTCTTCAGAGGCAGACGCAACAACGGCTCCAGCTGGGACAGCGCGGCCTCCGACATCAGGTACATCTCGGACGGGGTGGAATGCTCGCCGCCATCCTCCCCGGCCCCTCTCCAGCCGGAGCCCAGGTCGGTGCCCGGCTCCTACAAGGATCCTTACGGGGGATCGGGCGGGAGCTACGACTCGCGGAAGGAGGCCGAAGCCATGCTGCCCGGGGACCCCTTCGGGTCGCTGGAGCACCGCGCAGCCACCGGGCAGACCTACAGCGAGCGGGTGGAGGCCTACAACCAGCGGTACGCCTACATGAAGTCCTGGGCCGGCCTGCTCAGGATCCTCTGCGTGGCGGAGCTGCTGCTGGGCGCCGCCGTCTTCGCCTGCGTCACGGCCTACGTGCACAAGGATAACGAGTGGTACAACATGTTCGGGTACTCGCAGCCCTACGGCTATGGGGCCGGCGGCGCCTACGGAGGCTACTCCTACAGCGGACCCAAAACGCCTTTCATCCTGGTGGTGGCGGGAATGGCGTGGATAGTCACAATAGTGCTGCTGGTGCTGGGCATGTCGATGTACTACCGGACTATCCTTCTCGATTCCAGCTGGTGGCCGCTGACCGAGTTCGGAATTAACGTGGCCTTGTTCTTTCTGTACATGTCAGCTGCCATAGTGTACGTCAATGACACCAACCGTGGTGGGCTCTGCTATTACCAGTTGTTTAAGACGCCGATAAATGCATCTTTTTGCCGTGTAGAGGGAGGTCAGACAGCAGCAATCATCTTCTTGTTTGTCACGGTCATCCTCTACCTAATTAGTGCGGTGGTTTCTCTAAAGTTATGGAGGCATGAGGCAGCTCGGAGGCATAGGGAATTAATGGAACGGGAGGTGAGTAATTTTGTATCTACTGGGTAAGGTGCGATGGGGAGCAGTTTTAAGATCTTGCCATGCTGCAGATGGAGCCGTATCAGGTGTCTGCTCTGCAGCAGGTCCGTAGCCTTTGAGGGTGAGCTTTCACCAGTCTTAACAGTGCTTGAGATCACCAAACGAAAGGCGTTTTTAAGATGTCTGATCCAAATTCTTGGGCTTTTTTTTTTTCATTCACTTTGGCAAGGAGCTGGCTCTGTTCTCTTTGTAATACTCGGCTCTCTTCCTGCGTCAGCTGACGAACTACTTCCTGGTGCGTATTTTCCAAACAAAGGAAGCAATGAACAATGTGCTTGTTCAGCTGTTCGGTAGGGTTAGGCTTAAAGCCACCTAGCATTTATTTGAAGACTGTGCTTTCAGCACATTACAGGCTAGCATGACTGACCATAAGAACGTGAAATACTGATTTTTACTTTGCAAGCAAAACTCCAAGCTACTTCTTTATGTCTTTTCAGCTTTCCTTACAATAGTTACCAGAAAATAATAGTAATAACAGAGTTGGCTAGATTTTTGGTGTCTCAGATTTCAATCAACTTTATCTTTTTCACATCAAGTATTTTGCACTGCTGCTGGCCTTGCCCTTACTAGAAGCATTCAATACTTACCTGGTTAATGATAAACTGTAATAGAAGAGACAGCCCTCTCAACTAGAGAATTCAAAGTCATTTGTGTAAAACTTCCTTCACGTGAAAACACCACCAAAAAGACCTTAAAAAAAAATCAATAAAACCTAATATAGCACAAAAATTAACATGTGAAGCCTACATAAGCCTAACTTAAAGAGGGGTCAGCATTTAAGTGATTTTAGTAGGAGAGGGCAAGTTTAAAGTTGCATGTCCTCTGCTCTGTGACTGTTGTCTGATTTGCAGCATTTTCATTTAACACTGGTTTCCATTCCACCATCTTGAATAACACTGAGACTCCCCTTTTGAAAGGTATATTGCAGCTCTTTGATAAAAGTTTTTAACCCACTTTTAATATGTCCTGCAAGAAAGAGGTGATTGTTGGAATTAATTATACAGAAGGCATTCAATCCCTCTTCCCTGTTACAATCCATGTTCTTTTGTTCCAGGTACTTAATATTTCTAAAGGGAATTCTTCTATAATATAGGTTAGGCTCTGGAGAGTGCTGTGCAAAATAGCTGCTGGTTGAGCTACCGGTTAGTGCACTGTTGTGTTTTCTAGGCAATGAATTAGGCTGCAGAGTGTCAGTGAGTTAATATGGGCTGGAATGTGAAATAATAAAGGAGACTGGGAAGTGGATGGAGTATATTTCTGCTGTTCCTTACAGCTGTGGTCTGGGAGATCCTGTCTTCGTTCTGGGTTTTGGGTGGTTGTTTTTGTTCCACTGTTCTTAACCAGTCTTTAAATCAATTGATTTGAAAATATTCCTCATGCTAAATTTCTTCATACCTAAATATAAATGTAATTCTCTGTACAGCATGATTTTGAGAAAGTTTAGATTTTAAGACTCTGCTTTTGCATACTGTTTTTGCTGAAAAATAAAACTTACAGTTCTCTCCATTTTTTGATAGATGAAAACACAGTCCTCTTTTCCAGAAAAGAAGGTAGGAAATAGGATTTTATTCTTCTGTTTACTGGTATTTCCAAATGGTTGTTCTTTTTCATGTCACTATTTTGATTGACTTATCTATTTATTTACTTATTTGGCTTGGAAGAGAGGTTTAATTCTTTAATGTAGTCCAGACAACATTCTCCTACTTCGAAGATTCAGAACAAGCTTGTAAAGAAGTTACTACTAGTTAGGCTAGGTTATAAAATTTACTGTAAATAGCAAATCTGATGACTGTGTGTGCTCTTACACTCTTCCATGAAGTTACAAGTTCTGTAGCATTTATCACAGTTTTGCAGACATGGCTAGAACAGCAGGTCATCTGATGGCATTGCAGGTTTTTTAAGAGACTCTCTTTCCTCCTGGCTGGCTGCTTAATTTGGAGGAGAGCCAGTGGAAGCACAGTGGTAGGTACTCTGTGAGTTGAACTTATTCCTGTGTCTCTGAGACTGCTCCAAAGATGTCCTTGCTAGTTCTGAAGTATCAGCAGTGTTAGTGCTTCTGCTGCACAAAGATGTGGTTGCATATGCTACAAAGATTGTATAGGATCCTAACAGCAGATGTTGATTCCCAGAGAATTTATGGTGTATTTATTTCAGTCTTAAATGTCTCCTGTTAGATACTGTGAATTTCCTACCACTGTTTTCTTTGCTGCTTCAGTACTGGATCAGGATCCTTTTTTATGTGTTCCAACAAGACTCCACGTGCTTTTATTTCTGGATCAAGGAATAAATTGTGCAATAGGAAACGGGGAAAAGGGAACTCCAGAGAACCGAGTGATTCCTGTTCATTCACAAATCAGCTGGATATCCAAGGAAACTTCCTTAAATCATTTTTTTAAGACATACAAGACCAATCTTTCCAAGCCCCAAGAAATATTTGTCATTGGTACCACTGTTAGGACAAACTGAATATGGATACTGTGTGAGAAACATTACTGTAACTCTTTACTAATTTTCTAATTACAATAAGGGTTGTAAGAAAAACCTATGATTTGCTTCTACTCCTGATCAATATTTCTATCTCTGTCTTCAAATGAGTTGGGTATTTTGTGGTTTATGTATATTGCATATGAAGTAAAACTGACTTCACTGAGAATTTTTCTTTTTCTTCTAAAACAGTATGAAAGTGATGACAGACCAAGAGAAGAGGTCACTTACAGGCAGCTTAAATCAGTGGAAAGAAAACCAGAACTACTTAATGGTCATATACCTGCAGGCCACATTCCTAAACCTATAGTGATGCCAGACTACTTAGCGTAAGTAACTTGACTTTGATGAACAAACTTAACGGAGAATACTTGAATGATGTTTTTCACTGAGCATTTCTCATATATACACTCATGATTTTGCTGCCATGCACGTGCTATGGGAACTCGTAATTCTTTATTAAGTTAATGTTAACAATAGAGAGGATGGGGGCTGGTATCAATGGCATAGAACCAGTGATATAAATAAAGAATCTTAAATTAAAAAAAAACAAACCACAAACATCAAATGTTAAAGCAGAATGTTATAATCTAGCAAATACTATAACTGCTAAAGGAACAGAAGACCACCACACAGACAATTTAGAAAAAAAGAAAATGCATGGGAAATTACTTGTGGTTTTAGCCCCTGAAATTTGACTACTCTTGTACTTTCTAACTGCTAAATCTATTAACATGCTCCTAGCCCTTTCCATGGTGAAGCATGAGATCATAAATTAATTTTTATACTATTTGCCACAGACGAGGACACAAACTGAAAGACAGGAGGTTCCACCTGAATATTAGGAAAATCTTTTTTACTGTGGGGTTTAGCACAGATGGCCCAGAGAGATTATGGAGTCTCCATCCTTGGAGATATTCAGCCACTGTGTGGACACAGTCCTGGGCAACCTGGTCTAGGTGGCCCTGCCTGAGCAGGGAGGTTGGAGCAGATGACCTCTGGACATCCCTTCCAACCTCAACCATTGTGTCATTCTGTGATTTCAATGCTTTACATACATGCAAATTTCAGCAGGTTATGAGATTAGCAAACAACACAGAAATATACTGTCAAGGTGAAGGGTCCATGTGTTTGTTGAAGTCCTAACTCTAAAACAAGTCCTTGAATTTTTATTTTTTTTAAAAGGAAATACCCAGCAATTCAAACAAATGAAATGCGAGACCGGTACAAAGCAGTATTCAATGATCAGTTTGCTGAGTATAAAGAACTGTCTGTGGAAGTTCATGCTGTATTAAAAAAGTTTGATGAGCTGGATGCATTGCTTAGACAGCTTCCTCAACATCCTGAAAGTGTATATGTAAGTACCTGTGAAATGGGCTCATGGAGAACAGGTGTGGTATTAGACAGTTTCTGACTGTCTTTAGCTAGGGCACAATGTTTTGTAATGCTGGCAGTGACTCTGTGGGAGAAAAAGTTTCCCCAAATATGTTATTTCTTCTTTGGTCATCAGTCAAGGATACCAAGTTGCAACTAAGTTGTATACATGTTTTTTCTGTGGGTTGGGTTTTTTTTTTCATGCTAGTAGCTTTCAAGTTTGAGTGAGTTACAGTTAATTTACGTTCACTATTTCTCAAATACAAGACTTACAATTAAAATGTTACAACTAGAATGGATTGCTCAAATGAGAATTCTACTTCTGACGAGCATTTTGTAGAGTTTACATGAAGTTGTGGAGTACACTCAAAGTGTTTAAAAATGTGTGGTCTCTCTCATTAGGAACAGGAAAGGATATCAAAAGTTCTGCAAGAATACAAGAAGAAGAAAAATGTGAGTGTTTTCAGCTTTACATTGCTAATGAATCTAGCAGAGAGAGTGTAAATAGCCGACATGTCTTACACTAGGTACAATTTGCTAGCTCAGGGTATCTGTAGCTACTACAGGACTTTGTATATTTTGTCTTATAAAACACTGGCAAGTTACGACGCAACACACTCCACTCATGCCAACAACCTGTTTTGAGAATAATGAGTCCGTTAGCCAGATGTGGGGAAAAAAAACCCACAACAGTTAAGCACTTTCATCTTCTGAGAGTATGTCTCATCTCTTAGTGTTAGAAGATTGGTTATTTTGGGGGATTAATTTCATTTATATTCACTGACTGACACAGTGATACGACATATATAAGTTCACAACAGAAAACAGTCTTACCCTTGAAAAGAAGTTTTGTATTTTCTTTGTGGCATGGGACTTAGACTCTCAAAATGTAATTTTCAGTGTAATCTAGGAGGTTTCACTTTGTTATTTTTAAATACGGGCAGTAAATGTGTACCTTTGTTCCATTAGAAACATAATATGTTACAAATAACTTTTTTCATGGAATTCAAATTTTGTGTCCATGTTAGTTAAACTTAATTGCTTTTTGAGGGGGAGGGATTTATTAGACATACCACAAGGCACCTATAAAATCTAAATTACATAGTAGGATGTCATTTATATTTGCAGATTTCTGTTTAAAAACTGATCTGTTTACTATGTAACTACAGTATATAAAAGCAGAACCTTTTTTTCCAGTCTTTTATGAAGGAACGGGAAGCAGGAAATAAGAAATTGTGGCCAGGGAAAAAGTGATTTTGGGAGAATATTTATATATTGTCCTTAATCAAGAACATTACTGATAATAGACTATTCTTGGAAGAGTCAGAACATATAATATATTAATGTAAAGGGTTTTGTATTTTTGTCAGGATCCTGCATTTCTGGAGAAAAAGGAGCGCTGTGAATACCTAAAGAATAAGCTTTCTCACATAAAACAACGGATTCAGGACTATGATAAAGTTATGAATTGGAATGTAGAAACTTAGCTATGCCTTCACTTTGTGGATACTGTTTCCTATTTTTTAAATCAATATGTGTATTTTAAACTATTTATTTACTCTCAGAACAGTACACCTATGGGGATTGCTTAATCACTTTGTCACTTATTTAGAGGTTGTACTTTACTGGGAGGTTTTGTATGCAGATCCAATTTTAAATTTATGTAACAAAGTTATCAGATTAGTTTAGAAAACCTGTGCTAAAGTTCTGCTTTTATTAGACAGCACACAGCCTGGCCTCTTAAATACTGTATTTGCAAACTTGCAAAGCCTACTGGAGAAAGTAATTCTAAATACCATGTCAAAAGTTTGCACAGAAATGCCGTTAACAATTACAGATTTTATTTACAGTTGACATTTTAATGATACAGGAAGGAGTTGAGCTGTTCTTTCTGGCTGGGCTTTGGTGGAGTCCTTAATCACACTGAATAATTTTGGCAAGTCAAAAATCAGTTTAATAAGACTTTTTGTATTGTATTTCCAAATGCTCTGCTCTATGTCAGAAATTATCTGGAATTTTACCCAACAAGAGACGGAAAATAACTTCCTATTTAACCAACCATACTGTGGAGGTATTTGATTTTAGGGCTTTTTTGTGTTTTTTTTTTTTTTGTTTGTTTGTTCCTCTCTTTAGAGGTGATGCAACAAATTTATATATGGCCTTAAAGGAATGGAGGTACATGATGAGACTCGTGTTAGTGTTCTGTTAGTGTTGCTACAGGCCATTATGCTTTGCATGCCTTTTCTGGGTCATCTTAGTAGGAAACCTTGGGTTTAAAGGCAAAACACTTTATTCTTCATCAGCAAGTAACAGGACTTTTTGTCTACATAGCAGCTGTTTGTGAATATGGCATTCAAAGAGTAAGTACAGCAAAATTAGTTCTCATTCAAAGTATAAATTATTAGTATCCTTATAAGGCCAGGTAAAATGTTTTAATAGACATGCTTTCCACAGCATATCTGCATAAATTCAATATACATTATTATATTTTATCTTGGGGATAGTTTGTATACACAAACATTTTCATAAGCCAGTACATTTTCTCTTTGTATCCTTTTTCACATCTGTTTACTTTTTTACTTACTAAAATTGTTAGAAGCATTGATAGTTTCTTTGTACAGTTTTCTACAACTGCAATTTGTCTGTTCTGAAATATATTTTAATTTGAAAAAAAATCCACCAGTGTAGCTGTGTTATTCTACTGCTTATAAAAGCATTTTGTTAGAAAAAGGTGCTCTGATTAAGGTTATTTCAAATTTATGTTAGCAATCTTTTTTTTTTAAAAGAAAGTTTTCAACTTTTGCCTTAATTTAAAGGCAAGGCATCAGGAAAGCTGCTTCCAGGTGAGAACAGTGATGGTAGTACCACCTGTTCTTCAGTACTGGAAATGCATCAATGTACCTCTCTCTGGCAGTTATATCCCTTCTGATTTTTGAGCCCTTATCATTCACACTGCAATCCTGATAGCTACAAACCCACTTCCATGTTTAAAAGATGACATTCCAATTTTATCAGCCACTGAATTCCAAGAGTTTTAGTGGATGAAGTAAATAACACAAAACACCAAGGGAACACTGAGAGAATTTGAAAACTTGGCACCTCTTCATTTGAAAGCCTTCAGCCTTATCTATCTGGAGGGTGTCTCAATATTTTCATCAGTCTGAAGTCAGATGACAGTCAGTGCAATGCCTTGTTCTCCCTCTTTTCAAGTTTCTCTCTCTCTGGTTCATGCTTCTGTTCTTTTCAAAGAAGAGGAAACCTCTTTACCTTATAAAGGAGCTGGGCCAAGTGTTTTATACCCATTGTGCTGTATACTTGTTAAACTTTTCTTTGTAAGATGCATCCTTGGCCAAATCCCTGCAATCTAAATGACCTCCTCTCACTGTACACACGGGTTTCTCATTTTTTTTCCTCAGTGGGAGTTCTGGGCATTGCAGCAGTACCAGGTCGAAGTTTAAGGATGTTTATAAAGTGCTAAAAAGCTACTCTTATGTTTTCTTTGGAAGATTCACAGTCTGCACCCTTAGTAGGTCTTCCTCCTGCAGGACACTGAGACCCAGCTCCAGGCTCCCTTTGACAATGGTCTGAGTTTCGGTCTCTGAGAAACGGGCTCCTGGCCCCGCAGACAGTGCCTGCATAGCCTCTGCAGAAGCATCATGCTTGTCCTTTCCTGCAAATGGGTTGGGAAAAGGGGACACCATGCCTGTGGCTGGAACAAGGAAATAAACCCAAGCAGAGACAGCTGTGTGTGGGTTGCTCTGTGTGTTGCTCTGAGTGGATCTTCCAAAAGCTGCGGAGAGAAGATATGTAAGAATACTCCCTTCTGTCAGCCTTTTGGGTTTCAAATAGGATTAGTGCAGGGCATGGCAGTAGGGTGTGCTGAGCATGGAGCCCGAGGAGAAGGCATTTACCTTAGCAGGTTAGGAAGTCCAGCAGGGCAACATGTTGCAACCATTACAGTAAATTACTTGCTCAGTCCTGAATCTGTTAGGACCTCAGCACTGCTAAGCAGGCACTTTGGGTGCATACAATTGGTAAGCTGGTTTTGCTCTAACCTGTCAATGGAAGACTGAAAAGGGTCTTGTCAACAGTGCTCTGAACATGCCAAAGAAAAAATATTAGTCTAAGAAACATTTTTATATCTTAGACAAATTGAGATTAATGAAATAAGAATTAATGGCTTGGAGTTGGTTGTTTGATCAAGTCAAATGCAAGACAGAAATTGGGAGGAAAGTGAGTGAGAATTAGTTATAATCAGAACTATCAGGGAAAGTGGTCTCTTGATATCCTTAAGGAATAGAAGCTATACTTCCGACAAAACTGAAGTTATTAGATGATTATCGGTCTCCCTAGTCTCAACTCTGTGAAACTACATTGTTGCATGTATGTGTAAACTGTCTGCTATGTGGTCTTGCTCACGTGATTGGGTTTTTGCAGAAGGTAGTTAACATTTATTTGAATCTTACCAATTGCTATTGCCCTACATCAGTGCGCATCCACTTTCAATTACAGCCTGTCCTCAGACACTAAGTGTATATAACAAGAACTTTTATCCTTCAGTCTTCCTCTTAGAAAATGGCTGCCTAGCTCCACAGATCTACAAAGGGAAATGTCCAAGAGACTTACAGTTTCCAGGAATATTAATGGTTTTCAAACTGGACTTGAATAAATCAATAAAAGGGCTTTTTTTTTTTTTTTTTTGTCTTGATAGGATATTGTTGATCAAGACAACTGTGGCAACATCTGCATACTCTTTACTAATCTGTACATTTTTGCAGGGCAGATAAAGCAGTGCCTAACAAATATAACCAAAAGTTTGTATCGCATAGTAGGGTGGACTAGCTTTCATGACAGCAAATCAACTAAAAATACTTGTGGCAATGAAAAACCTAATTGATTTGAAACGGTAGAAGAAGCTATCCAGTATTTATTTTATTAATCTCAAATTTGTGGTGGGATTTGAAGCATTTGGACAATCATAATCTACAAAATGGTTGTATATCCTGCATTCCTGTCCATCATTTAAATTCTTGGCCTTAACAATAAAAAATATCCCTTTTCTGAAAGAAGTCTCATTTCTTTCTTCTATTAAAATTGTCAGCTTGCAGCCATTTTTCCATTTCGGTGTTTTATGAATTGGACTTTTTCCTTCTTAAGAAAGGATGGCACGTGATCTAATGGGAGTAGATCAAACTACAACTTTATTTCAGTTCCTAGAAGCAAATCTTGAATTCATAAACTCAAGAATTTCCCTTTTTCCACCTTCAGTAGTTTTCATTGCTTTCCTTCAAAATATCTGGGAATTTTCCCAGGTGTGGTTTAATTGAAAGCTAATTCATTTCTCCTCTGTTTCCCCCATATTTATAAATTGCTTCTGATAAATGCAACAGACTGAAGGATACAGAAGTGGTGAGTTTTTCCCCACTCCTGTTTAAGGAAATGTTACTGCTGTTTAAATGTTTTCTTCCTCG
Source organism: Astur gentilis (assembly GCF_929443795.1). NCBI lineage: Eukaryota > Metazoa > Chordata > Aves > Accipitriformes > Accipitridae > Astur > Astur gentilis. The sequence continues at coordinate 18,695,422 of NC_064919.1, read as the reverse complement.
TTTATTGTCTTACTTGGATGCAGAGTGACACCCCTTAGAAACGGATGCTCAGCAACTTTCCTGTAATTCAAGAGCTCAAACCCAGTCTTGGCACACTTCCACCATATCCAGTAAAGTTATGATTGCTCTGCAGAGAAATTGGCTGAAATGATCTCTAGCTTTATTGAGCTAATCCTCACTGTGATGCTTATGAAAAGGAAACTCTTGGTGACATGACATTGATCAGTGCTGCTCAGAATTATGTTTTGCTTCTACCGAAAATAATCATGTAACATCAAAATACCTGAAACTTATTTGTTACCTCTTTTTCTATTTTGATGTTAATATGAAAAGATCCTAAACTCTTTCTGCACATGAAAGAGTACACTTTTGCATAACTGCATTTTTTTTGCTTACATTGTGGGAAAGCAAATATTTGCAAGCTTTTAAAACTACATGTAATTTTCACTGTAACAAAATAGAGACATTCGTACAGTTCTAGAACCTGCATGGAAATCCTGTTTAAATATAGATAAAAACCTTGTGGAATTACCAGAACATGCAAAATGGCTATGATGTATTCTTTCATCTGGAAAGATTCCTTACTCCCTACTATTCCTAAAATCTGTGCATTCTGTAGATGTTATTGGGCTTCTTCCTCTCTCCCTATAACTGAGTAGTTACAGTAATTTTCCTTTTCTACCACTGTATGTAGTATTCCATTCTGGAGATATATAAAAATTATATATAGGCATGTGTAAATTTTGTGTAAATAACTTTTTTTTCTTTTTCACAGCAGATTTCAGATCTTGGTAGTTTTGAGTGTTTCATAGTTCTGATCCTGTTTTTCTATTAGTGAGTTTGTTCTGCTAACAAATCTGCCCTTCTGTTCCCTTGGTCTCTTGTGTTTTTTCCCTGCTGCCTCATTCTCACAAAGGCCAATCCATCCTATGGTAACATTTTGTCACCGTGTCTTCTCAAGTAGTCTGACATTAATCCATACAGCTGAAAATGCTTTTCTTGTATTTAAACAAATCATCCTCTAGGTGTAACAATGTGAAGTAGTTGCTGTTGTAACCTCCTGAATGTAGGGACCACGTTGTGCTACATTTGGCATCAGCTGGTATGATACTACTGCAGAATTGTTTATAAATTTCTGGGCATAGCAAAATAAGGGTAATAGAAGAAAGTTACTGTTACATAGTTAAATGTAGTTTTATAATTGTTACTACAGTAGCTGTGAAAGGTGAATAGTTAACACCTATAAATATATGTCCTGGTTCTGGCTGGGATACAGTTAATTTTCTTCCTAGTAGCTGGCCTAGTGTTATGTTTTGGATTCAGTATAATAAGAATATTGATAACACTGACTTTGAAGTTGTTGCTAAGTATACTATGTCAAGGATTTTTCAGCTTCTCATGCCCAGCCAGCAAGAAGGCTGGAAGGACACAAGAAGTTGGGAGGGGACACAGCCAGGACAGCTGACCCAAACTGGCCAAAGGGGTATTCTATACCATATGACGTCACGCCCCGTATATAAACTGGGAGGGGTGAGGGGTGGGTGTGTGCAGATTGCTGCTTGGGAAGTAACTGGGCATCGGTCAGTGAGCAGTAAGCAATTGCATTTTGCATTACTTGTTTTGTATATTCCAATTATTTTATTATTATTGTTGTGATTTTTTTTCTTCCTTTCTGTTCTGTTAAACTGTTCTTATCTCAAACCACAAGTTTTACTTTTTTTTCCCCTGACTCTCTCCCCCATCCCACTGGGTGGGGGGGAAGTGAGTGAGCGGCTGCGTAGTGCTTAGTTGCTGGCTGGGGTTAAACCATGACAATGTAAGAATGCATTTTCAGTGTGAGAAGCGCAATTTTCTACCTGCATAGGGAAATAATCACTATTACAAGTGCTTCGTATTTAGTCTTTGGAAAGAACAATAAAAGCCCTTCCCAGATCTATGTACCAGCCAAAAACATAGTATTTCTACTGGGTGTTAAAACTGTGAGTCATTTTCTTCTTGATGCTTTCTTTTAGTGTGTAGTCAGAGTTTTGTGTGTGCAAACAAAAGAGCCTGTTGCCCTATTTTGAAAAGCAACTGAAAAGGAAAAGCTGTAGCTTCAGGAAGCTTTCACCTGTAAGAAATCTCTACATTACAGCATCATCTAGTCGAGACTTGTGCTATTTTATAGACCGAAAATAAACTTCTTCAAAATTTCATCATGGTTAGAAGGCATCCAGCCCCGTATCTTGACCAGGCTCCACTCTATGACACTAATCAGTATTTCAAAAATCTCTCTGCTGTAATCTGTAATGCCAAGAGCTGCTGGATATGAACAAGAGTCCTTCTTCTATCTTTCTGGACACCTTTAAAAATAAATTCTATGCTTGGAAGGGAGACAAATGGTAAATTTAAAGGTATTGTAAAAATGGAACATGCACAACATTTAGTGGAAACCTACATTTCTTTTGGTCAGAGCAATTAACACACACACACACTCAATGGAATACAAAGCATCCCGACCCACTTTTTAAAGGCAATTGCCAGTTAACTGTTCACAGCTTTATAGTGATAGTTTATTAAAAGAGACCCCCAAAGAAAGCTATTGCAACGACATGAGAACCCAGCCTGAAAGGGGCGATTCTGAATACTGTGAGATCATTCTGCGCGTTCTGCAAAAACTTGTATTACTCCACTACTCAGTTTGCTCCTATGAGCGCATTAAAATCACAGAAAAAAAATACCTTAAACTTTGCAGCAACGAACGAATTCCAAGTTCTGTGTTTTAGAAGAGCGTTAAAGCAGTGCTTTTGCTACCGAGATAATAGGCTTTTATTTTCAGTAAGTAACCAATGAGCACAATTATGCCTTAAAATTCATTGCTACAGTATAGGTAAATAATGGTGTTTCTCCAGGCTCCCGGATTCTTCTGTTAATACTGAAATTACTTCGGTTAATTACAGAACTACCACGTAAACCCAGATAGTACCTTAACGCTGTTAAACTGGTCCCTGAGAGATGAGCGAGGGCCGGTTTGACCTGACAGAAACTCACCGTGGGCTCCACGCCCACGCTGGTGCTGCACTCACGACGCGTTTCCGCTGCCATCCTTTTAATAATTAGAGTGTTTTGATGTTGTTGTGACAAGTATCCCGTGCTGAACTGCAGCGGCAGCAGCATTTCCCCCGGTTTGAGATGCCGAGGGTCGCCCGTTGACGGGAGCGGCCGAGAGGCCGGACAGCTTCGTTCCCGCCTCCCCCCGGGGTCCCCTTCCCGCCTCGGGGTGAGACCGGGCTGGGCGGCCGCGCCCTCGCAGCATTTTGAAGCTCAGGGCAAGTTAAGCGCCGCATTACCGGTGACGGCCACCGGGTCCGGCCTCGCTCCCCGCTGCCAGGGGTGGCCAGGCCCCGGGCTGCCGGCGGGTGCGGCCCCTTCCCCCCGGAACGATCGCTCCGCGGCGCGGGCGGCAGCCGGGAGGGGATTGGCGGCGCACCGAGGCGGAAGAAGGCGGGCCCCGGCGTTTCCGGGTGGGCGCGGTGGGGCGGCTAGGCCGAGCGGCAGGCGCGGGCTCGGTTCCCCTCAGCTCTGCCAGTCGCCGGCCGCCCGCCTGCCTGGCGCCGGTCCCGCCCGGCAGCCCCTTCACCCGCCGTGTGGCAGTGTAACGGGGCTTCCCTTCAGGCGGGAGTTGCGCCTCGCCGGCCGGGGCCGGCGGCTTTGGGTGTAGCGAGGAGCGCGGCCGTCGCTGCCCGCCGCAGCGGCAGAGCCAAGCCGCGGAGATGGATGACGAACCCGAACGGACCAAGCGCTGGGAGGGAGGCTACGAAAGGACATGGTAGGCTTTCGCTTTCCCTTTCCCTCCTCACCTTCTCCTTGGTGAAAGACGAGGAAAACCTCCCTTCGGCTCAGTAACAGTCTGTTTTGCGTAGGGAGGTTCTTAAAGAAGATGAATCCGGATCGCTGAAAGCGACCATCGACGACATTCTTTTCAAGGCGAAGAGGAAAAGGTACTGTGCGTGAGACCACAAGCCTCCACGTAATACTGCTTGGGTCAGTTATAAGGGCTTAATCATTCTGAGACTGGGTCCTCCAGGTTGAGCAAGCGTGTCGGCACACCTGCAGTATATTTTTGTGTCCTTACCTCTTCAGAGCTCCAGATGCGTGCTTCTTGCCTACTACTTACTAATTGTGCCAGAAAAATAGTAAAATTTGTTTTTACCTTTAATCCCAAGACTGAATGTATACAGGCATGAGAGCCTAGATGTAGGCTAGCTGAAGAGGCGAGGTCTTGATCTGATGACACAGTGCACAATTGCACTGTAATTGCAATTCGCACTGCTTAGAGAAAAATCCTTCAACGCTTTTTTAATATAGAAGTCGTGCTTCAAGCTGGGTTTTGGTATCATGGCGCCAGATTTGTATTTCCAGGTGTCAGAAAAATTGCTAGATAAAATCTACATTTGTTTTATTTCAGAGTACGTTAAAATATTCAAATTTGGATAAAATTTTAAAGTTCCATTGAACCCGGTAGTAAGAAATAGTTTTTGTTTGTTTTCTGTGAGGCATGAAATCTGTTTGTCATTAAATTGTCTTTTTTTCAGTGTAAATAAGTGTCTGTGGTTTGTTACTGCTTCATATTTGCTGGTACTGGACTTGTTCCAGACTTCTGCTTTAGGAACCATTCATTCATTTACATCTTACTTAAATCCTTTTGTGTTTTATTAGACTCTATGAACACCATGGACAAGTTCGACTTGGAATGGTATGTTAATGTCTTAACCCTTGTCTGTCTTGAGTCCTCTACTTGAGTCCTCTACTTGAATGGAGGTGGTATGCCTAATCTGAAATACGGTTTGGGTGACCCAATGTGCCTGAGACCAAAGCTTACATTTTCCACCAAACTTTTTTATTTTTTTTTAAAAAAAATCCTTTGTTTATTGCCAGTGTGGGATGTCAAGCATGAGTATTCAGTGGTGGAGGTTTGGCATGTTTGCTGTATCGGGGTGTATTTTGCTACAGCAGTCAGATCACACACACTTGCATTGTCAATTTTTCTTCATGTGAAAAATGGGCATAATTTAAATGAGTAGTAAATGACAACATTACTTTATACAACGCTGAGTTCTTCAGGTGAAGAGGCGAAGGTGCAAACTATGTGTATTTTGTAGCTTATGAGCAGAAAGGAACAGTGTGCATTTTTCAAGATAGTCTTTTTTTTTCATTTTGAAGGAGAAGTGGAAAAAATGCATTACTTTTTCAGTTGCTGTTGATTGCATAGCTCAGTATGCTGAATTTTCTCTGTTTGAGAGAGGAAGTAGCTGCTTTTTTAAGTAAATGGAATAATGAACCGTTCATTTAAATACTTGTTCTGTGAGTGATTATCACTTATGGTGAAAATGCAGATGCGTCACCTTTATGTGGTTGTTGATGGATCAAGAACTATGGACGACCAAGATTTAAAACCGAACAGACTTACTTGCACTTTGAAGGTATTTCTGCACTCAGAAGTTTTCTCTTAGTAATCCACTGTTTCTCTGTAAACCAGTTCCATTTTGCTTTTAAAAGAATGGCAGTCTCCTGTGACTAGATTACATGTATAGCCTCATCTCTCCTCTTATCCCTACTTTTTTTTCCCTTGTTCCTGTTGCTACTCTGTAATTTTCCTGGGTTTTAAAAAGTAAAATCTGCATGACATTAGTTTGCCTTGCACGAGTACTTCTGTAGAGTAAAAACATTTTCTAAGGATGTACTATGGAAAGACACAGTATGAAAAGTATGTGGAAATTAAGCTGAAGTGTTGCCCATAAGGGGTGAAAGAAAAACAAACATGCTTTTATTGCACATCTAGAATTATTTTTTTTTCTTACAGTTGTGTTTTGATGAATTTGGGTTTGAATGGATGCTAGACAGGGGTTGAATTGGATTGCTGCTTCAGACTGTGGAGGACCTGAACTGTACATCTTCTACTATATGGTCTTCTTTAATAACACTAAGCATTGAAATCCGGGGGTTTGATAATTTTGTATAGATTGATGCTTTTAGTATATTTAGTATTGCAAACTTTGATTTGAACCAATAGTAATCCAGAACTTCACCATATATGAAGTGAATAAAATAAGTGGTGGCTAGTTCCTGAAATTTACATTGCATTGGTAACATGGGAGGAAGGAGAAGGATGGAAGGGGTAGGGTGAAAGGAGAATGGAAAGGAAGGGCTCATTCCCCCTTTTTTTCCCCCAACTTTTTTTATCTTCTTTAAACGATACTGGATGTTTTGCAAGTACCACCTGCTTAATGCATGTGAAATAAAACTGTATGTAGTTTTTAACTGTCTTAACTTTTCTTTATAGTTATTGGAATATTTTGTTGAAGAGTACTTCGACCAAAATCCTATTAGTCAGGTATGTAGAACCATGCAAGAAACAAGTAACCGAAAACAATTTTAAAAGTTAGTTGTAACATTATCTAATAAACTGGTTTCAACTGATGTTTTCCTTCCCATCCCTTCCTCATCAGTTTGGTGAAATTCTTGTTTGTGCCTGAACTAATGAAAATAAGAACCCATCTATTCCCTTTTTCCGAAACATAAATTCAAACACAGAAGACTAATTATATTGTTTTCAGGCATTTAGAATTTTAGAAGATTTCTTCTTGTACCTCATGGCAAAACTACGGGAAATACAGGAATGTATGTTAACTGATGCATAGTGATTGTGCTCCTGTTGTTACACTTAAAAGAAAACTTGTATAGTTAAGTAATTCTGATCCCTAAAGAAGTGTTAGGCAAAATATAGCAAAAATGTGTATCAACTTATTTTAAAACTTGCAAAGAAAAGTTTTGGCTTTTTTTTTTTTTTTTTTCCAGATTGGCTTAATTGTAACCAAGAGTAAAAGAGCTGAAAAAATGACAGAACTTTCAGGTAGGGAGGTAGTGTATTTTTTTTTAAATTGGAAGTCTTTTTATCTCTTGTGTTGATGTTACAAGTTCTACCTGGATGACACTGCTGAAAGTGAAGTAGCGTTAACGTAGCATTTTTAGTTTAAAAGAGAAGTTACTGCAAGTTATCTAAAACCAGTCTTTACTTTGATCTGTTTTGATCTAGAATTGCTATTGCATGCTTGTTCATGATCAAGTCTTATCCAGATCACACCTAAAATATGTTTTGTTTCCCCTATAGTTAATTTCTCACCCTCTTTGTTAATTTTGTATTTTTACAACATCTGTGCCCTCTGTGAGATCTGATCTGATGTTAAGAAGCAAGGTTTCTTTGGTTCCTGCCTTCTGTCACTAGCAATCTGTGTGGCTTCAGAGATGAAATCTTAATTTTTTCTTTTTTATTCACCTGTAAAACTGGAGCAACTTTATTGAGGAATTTGAGGATCAATCAGTCCTTGAACAGTACTTTGAGGATAATGGAGGAAATTAAACTCTGTTTCTGCTGAAACACTTTGTGAGATACTTCACAGTCATGTTAAGTGCTTAAGGATATGCAACAGTTATTTTACTCTTTTTGACTTCTTAAAGTTTCTAACAATTGAGTGCCTGTAGGGTAAATGTCTTTCTGTTAATATATTGTTTTATTGTTTTCTACATTCTGATCAAGAGGTCAGTTTCTAAGGAGAAGCATAGAGTTACAAGTTACAGTTTGAAAGTGGTTGTTGTACAAGTATGCTTCTTTAAATATATAGTTTAAATATTTCAATTCTCTTGTTTTTTTCAGGTGAATTGTTTTTTTTTCATTTACAGGCAACTCAAAGAAGCACGTAACTGCTCTGAAGAAAGCAGTGGATATGAACTGCAGTGGAGAGCCATCTCTATATAACTCCTTAAATTTGGCCATGCAGACTTTAAAGTTAGTATATATATGGAGGGTTTTTTCCTTTGTTTTCCATAATCAGTATAATGCTGATTGTTAATTTTTGGAGGGGCAGAGACAGTATTTTTTACAAGCAGCATCTTGCATAGTCCTGACCTGAGTCTTTAAAAGGCAGCTTTATGTCTTCTTACAATACAAACTGTTAAGAAGTTAAAACATGCTAGCAGTGCAAAAGTTAATTTGCTAACACAAGACGCTTCTATTTAGAGGTGTGCTGCTTATAAAAAGCAACAATATTTTAAAGTAGGTGATTTTATGTCATGTATGCATATAGTGATGAAAGACCGTGCAATTATTTTTACTAGAGGGCTAAGGTATGAGAGAGGCCAGAGTTAGGGGTTAATAATGATAAGAGAACAGGAAAAGAAACGGCACTGAATCACAATAATCTGGTGGGAGCTTTGGCATTCCTTAGAAAGGTAAATTTTCAGGTAGGACAGATTTAAAAAAAACTCTTGCTGTGTGAAGTATTGAGATGGGATAAACATTTGTGGAAGACTTTTAACAAATAATTGTAGCTAGGAACACTTGACAGAACAAAGCTAGTAGTCAATGTCATAAAATTATTTGAATGACTAATTGGAAGAGAGTTTTCCATTAAGAACTAAAAGACAGTAGTTAAAAGTAATGGATTTAAACCTATAAACTGATTAGATTTTTATTTTAAGAAGTCAGGAAGACTTACTGCAGTGTTGCTAGTTTGAAGGTGAATTTTGCCTGGGGATAACTTAAGCATTAGAGCAAACAATCAGATCACAACTACAGAATCAAATACTGTATTTTAGATACTGGAAAGGTTTGGCTTTTGGAAGGTGAAATTCTGGTGTGCTAAGAAGGATCTTGCCACAGTCATTTATAATTTGTAGGGGACTTCATATCATATTGTCTTCTGACTTCAGTATGTTGAAGTCCTTGGAAACTTCAGCATACAAGTAGCTTAGTGTACAGAAGTAAATTAACTATATACTTTCTTTAGGCATGTGCCAGGACATACAAGCAGAGAGGTTTTGATAGTCTTCAGCAGTCTGACGACATGTGATCCAGCCAACATCTATGATCTAATTAAGGTACAGAAGTGAAGTTTGACTACTGCATTGAACATCCAAGCTATTAGACTAAAACCAGACAGTTGCAGTGTCATCACTAATTATTTTTCATTTAAAACTTTGAACACGTTTACTGTTTTCTGTTCTGCGTATGAATTTGAGTATGCTTTCTTTTTCCATTTGAAGTGCTTAAAAGCAGTTAAGATCAGAGTATCTATCATCGGCTTAAGTGCTGAAGTTCGAGTTTGTACAGTACTTGCCCGAGAAACTGGTGGTATGTATCTGAAGTTCAGTAGTTATACTACTAATACAAGTTTAAAATTAAAATTAAGTAACTAATTTTGTCATATATGCATCAATGCATTTTGACATTTAAGGATAATATATTCTGTTGTGCTGGCAGAAAATTTAAGGGTTTCCCAAATCTACAAAATACACAGTATTTAGTGAAATTATTATGAACTGGTAGCTGCATCTCTAGAGAGAAGAAAAACTTATTTTTTAAAACCTAGTGTTCCATGTAAAAAGCTATATGATGTAGAACTTAATTGTAACACGTTAATATCAGTTACAACAGTGGTAACTCTTACAATATCATTACTATAGTGTAATGTTGGATAAAAAGCTATGGGCCTTCATATCTAATTAAACGTTCTGGTGTTACTAATTTTAAAACTTGTCATCTTCAGTAGCATTAACTGGACTGTTTTTTAGGAACAGGATTGGCTATATTTTTTTTACTTAAGTTGTTTTCTGTCATTTGGAGAATATGTTTGTGGTCTTATCTGCTCATAATCATAAGGCATTTCTTTCTTCATGACAGGAACATACCACGTTATATTAGATGAAAGTCATTATAAGGAACTGCTGATGTATCATGTTAGTCCTCCACCTGCCAGTTCAAGCTCTGAGTGCTCCCTTATTCGAATGGGTAGGATATGGTTTTGTTAAAGTCCTGGTACGAGATTTGTGAATCTTGTCTTTTTCTTTCTTTGCATTTTCTGTGTTAGAGACATTGCACAATTACGTTTTTTTATTTTAACTTTTACTTTGCTAAAGAGATATAAATTTTCCTGATGCTGTTCCTGGAAAATAATCAGCTTTTAAATAAACTTAAGAATTAAAACAAATAAGATAAATTACTACTCAACTGCAGTTGGAAATAATAAAGTGGAATCATATTGCTTGTACATTAATAGGTATAAATGTAATACTTAGAAATTAAGGATAAAAAACTATTTTGTTTCTCCCTCTGTTTTTTTCCCTGCAGAAGGCAACTATTATAAGCTGAATTGACTGTAAGAGCCATCTGTTTGGCCATGTAGTACATGTTTGTTAGGAGCAATGTTGTGGTGTTCTTTCAACAGATGGATTAGGTACCTTTTCTTCTCCTGATGTACGTACTTCTCAATAAATTTAAAGCCTGGAGTTAAACCAGAATAGGAACTCTAATGCCATGAATTAGAGCATTGATTTCTCACTTTCATCCACTCGTTTTCACAGATAAGAATGTATGTATTTTTGTGTGCAGATTTAAATACTGAAGAGATTCACTTCTTATAGGTAAAGCCTGAGTAGCAGTTGGAAAAATTAACTGCCCACTTGGCATGTAAAAAATAAGTGGTAGAAAGAATGGTATCTGTTACAGCCTCTGTAATGTGCTATAGTCTCATCTGTAATCTACTGCACTTGGAAGGTGAATATGTTTCATGTGCATATAAAAATATTTTCCCCTTAATTAGAAAGCATTGTTCAAGTGAACATTCATGTAGATCTCCTGCTTTCCTACCATTGCACACATCGTTTTCTTTTTAGCTATTCTGCAAAAAGGGGGTTCCAGTGAGCTTCAGTTAATGTGAGGTCTATGAAAAGATTTTTTTCACTTGGGGGAAATACAATAAGGGATTTGTTGGTTGATGTAGGTAGAGACCTCCAGGAAGAATTTGATACCTAGTAAGAGTGTATTACTTCTCCTGTAATAACAAACAAACAAAAAACGAGATAGACCTTAATCTTTAGAATAATCTTTGAACTTCTCCACTGAAGTAAGAAACTGAAAGATTACTTGCGTGTTTAAAATTTGTAATATGGGATGTTTTTATCTTCAGGTTTTCCTCAGCATACTATTGCTTCTTTATCTGATCAAGATGCAAAGCCATCCTTTAGTATGGCGTAAGTAGAGTTGATTAGAATTCAGTGAGCTGATTAGAACTCAATAATAATTAATCATATTTAGAAAATCTGCTTCCCAGTGAAAATACTGCAAAATAACATGAAAAAAAATAGTGAGTATGTCTTGTGACTTCTCAGTAGAAATTTGTTTCCATCCAGTATGTGACGTCTGTTAAATATGCTTTTTAAAATTTACATTTAAAATTTTTTGTACGTAGTAAATGGCTTTTAGTTGTGTTCTGCAGTAATTAGAACACAAGGGTGGTATAAGGTATTAAAGTACTTACTACCAATTTTACTTGCGTTTCTTGATTCAAGTATTGTTATCACTGTAAAGATAATGATGAGGATGATGGGTGTTATCTGGAATAAAGTATTTTTTATCTGTTTACTAATGTGGCTTTAAAAGGAAGTTTAAAATAGAGCCTGATTTGATTAGGGTACCAGAGCTCTTCTCAATGAAGGGAAGCATAGTTTTCAGCAATGATAAGGCAGTCTGAATTTTCAGAAGGAAATGGTGTCAGCTGTTTGAAAGAAGAGGTATTGACATGCATCTTAAAGTCAATACAGAATATTTGTGAGTGTGTAAGTAGAAATACTAATGCTGTTATCTTTCATAACTATTTTTTAAAGATATGGGGTCCTTTTGTGGGAAAATTTGGTCTTTGTTCTGTTTCTGTGGGAAAATGTGGTTACTGATATCTCACCCTATCAGTTGCTTTCTGACACTTCTATACATGTGGAACTGTTGCATGGAAGCTACTGAAAATTTTAAACCTATTTATTGTGAGAATTACGTAGTATTTATAGTTATGTAGTAGTATGGTGTTATCTGTTCGGTATTAAATTGTCTCTCTTTGCTCTAGGCAATTGGAAAACAACAGTGAGCCGGGTCTTACACTGGGGGGGTATTTCTGTCCCCAGTGCAGAGCCAAATACTGTGAACTTCCTGTGGAATGCAAAATCTGTGGTGAGTAGCAAGAAAAGGTGAGCAGATGAATTATGAGTTAGTGGTAAGAGAGTGAAGGGGTAGAAAAATTCAACTACACTTAGGAATTAAAAGCCAGCTCTGCTTTAAGAAGCCTGCATTCCTGTGTCCTGGGATGTCAGCTTCATACAAGGGACTTTCAGGACTATACATGTAACAGTAAAGCTGTTATCATATTCCCCAGTCTAAGGTTGTAAATGAAAAGCCCTAAAGCAAAGGGGGGAAGAAGGGTGATTCACATATGAATGATGATAATTTCCTCAAGAATGTTGATTTAACAGACACACCAGTGTTTCAGACTCCTTAGTGCCAGGCCATGAAGATAAAGAGTGCTATTGAATAAAAGGACAGAAGTACCCCCTCAGCTATGGGAGTATGTAGATGAAAGGTTTTAAAGTTGAACTCAAGGGCAGGCTGCACAGTGACACATGAAAGGCTATTAAGTCATAAATGGAAGCCCTTCAGTCTTGCAAATGTTAATGGACTGTGCAACCAATGGTACCTCTCTCCCACACCCCTTTAATGAGGACACGAGGGAGGATTAGCATTTTTTATAGTATTAATATTGTGTGAGTGACAGCTGTCCTGCTCTTGGCTTCTACAGGCATAGGACTAAAATGTGATGGGTGTTATCAAGATGCTTGTATTTGGCAAGAGGATGAAGTAATTCTAGTTTTGGATCACCTTGTCCTAGTTTCATGTCAAGGTTTTCACATCAGCTTGAGTCTCATTTCAGCAAATTAATAATGTAACTGGAGAAATGCTATATATCAGCAACAGGTTCTCTGCAGCTGCAGCGGCCAGCAGAACAAGAGCTTGGAGGTTTACATGGAATGTGAGTGAGCACTGAAGAAGTTTGTGCCAGCCTGTTCCCCAGCTAACCTCTTGTCATGGTTTAACCCCAGCTGGCAAATAAGCCTAACACAGTTGCTCCCTCACTGCCCCCCAGTGGGGTGAGGGAGTGTCATCGATGAGTGTTTTTAGATCATTTAAAGAATCTGTGAAAGTGCGACTTTAATAGAGTTGGATGGCAAGGTTCACTCTGTTGCTTACCACATGGGAGAAACATACAAAGAAAATTGAGTTAGAATCGATTTTCCATTATTTGCACAGAGATCAGAGGTGCAAAACGCTCCCGTTGAGTCACAAGGTTCAGAGTGGACCCCCTTGCTTTCTAAACTTAGAGAGGAGTCTTGGTGTGGCTGGATCCAGACTTAGTCTCAGACTTGGTTGGTGCTTTACGTCTTAAAGACTATATGTGCACAATCAAACCTTCATATGACTTGGTTAGGATTTCGAAGTTTAGCATGCTGTTGATCACCAGTCTGTCCAGGCAACTGGTGTTAGTTGACTCCGAAGTTCCAGCCCTTGATTTCCTGAAACAGACTCTCAGGCATGAAGTCTTATAAAAATAAATAATTTAATAGAGTGGTACAGCAGCAGGATCAGCTCCAGCTGGGTGCTTCCAGGGAGGGACAGATGGAAGGAAGGGGAGAAGGAGATGAAGGAAGAACCTAAACAAAGAGATTGCTTATAGATTATTCACCCACCCCTCACACACTCTTCACACTTGCTTCACACATCTTCCATGCACCCTTTGATCCAGTAATGATTCTGGCCTGACACCTTCTGACTCATTGGATTCCTTCACTGTCTCCAGACAGGCCTTTAGTTATCTTGTGGAGCTGCAAGTGCTCTTGATGGTTGTAGCCTTGAAGCCTCCTTGTCTCCTGATTTACGCTGTGGCCCGTTTTGACTAATTAGGTACATGTTCAGTAAATCTAAGTGGAAGTTTACAGCTTGCAGCCTAAGGCTTCAGCAAATCTAGCTGCTCATGCTAACTATGTAAAGCTAAGCGAACGGCATACTAAATCACACAACGTTGTAACTCTAAGTAATTAATTCTATTTAAAAACCTACTTATTTAAGCTAAATGACTGGTGTTTCTTAATATTGAGAGGCATCCCTGCTCAAGGGGAGAGTTGCCTGGTGTGCAGTCCAGTTGCCATCCAGGGAGAATTCAAATTGGGCTCATCCAACAATCTGTCATTGGTAAAAGATCTCTTTGCTGGAGATCACCCCCATGCTGCCTTGCAGGGGTAGCTCAGAGAAGGCTTGCTTAGGCTGTCATATTTATGGGATAAAGCGGTTGAGTCATAGTCAAATTGCATACAATGGGAGAGGTATGCATGAGACTCCTTGTACCCACAACTTTCACTCTGCTCTTTTGTGGGTTTCCTAGAGGAGTTCTTGGCCCAGCTACAGCTCAGGCCTTTACCCCCTTTGGAGCTTGTACCAAACTGCTGCTGGTTTGGTTAAGGGGGGGTTGAGTGCATCTGTCACAGGGACAATTGGAAGGGTAAAAGTGTGAAAATTTAGCAGGTTGAGATACAGACAGGTAAAGCAAAAGCCATGTGCACAAGCCGAGCAAAGTAAGGAATTCATGCACTACTTCCCATCAGCAGCCATCTCCAGGAAAGCAGGGCTCCATCATGCTTAACAGTTACTTGGGAAGACATAAGCCATCACTCTGAATGTCCCCACTTCCATCTTCTTCCCCCAGCTTTTATTGTTGAGCATGACATCATATGGTATAGGATATCCCTGTGGCCAGTTTGGGTCAGCTGTCCCAGCTGTGTCCCTTCCCAACTTCTTGTGGCCCCGCAACTTACCTACTCACTGGTGGGGTGGGCTGAGAAGCATAAAAGGTCTTAACTCTGTGTAAGCACTCCTCAGCAATAACTAAAAACAACCCTGTATTATCAACACTGCTGTCAGCCCAAATCCAAAACAGCCCCGTACAAGCTACTATGAAGAAAATTATCCCAACCAAAACCAGCAGACCTATGTTAGCTGAAACAGGGCTGTGGTCTGGCTTTGGCAGTATTATAGCAGGCTGCAGTAGAGTTTTGTAGTTGGGCACCATTTTAACTGGTAATGTGAAACAGCAGAACTGTCATTGCCAGAGAGGAGTTGTGTATTTAGATTTAATTGGAAGACTCTTCTATGGTTGCATTTTTTTTAAAGTCATGAGGATGAAAAACTTGCTAAATTTAAAACTGCATTATAATTGTACTTCTAAAGACTGAGTTAAACCTTTTGATTAGAAATTCAGGTGATTTGCTTGTTCTTTATATTTGAATTTAATTCTGCAAAGGATGACAGGTTTGGATTATGGAAGCTAACAAATAATGTTGGTTTTTAATTCTTAAAAGCCCAGATCCACTGAGTAATTAAAAAATCTTTTTTCCTTTTTGCTTTGTTTAATACGGAAAAGCTTTTCAGTAAGTTTTCTCTTGTAATAATTTTGAGGTCTCTTTATTCGCAGGTCTTACGTTAGTGTCTGCACCTCACCTGGCTCGATCTTACCATCACTTGTTTCCTTTGGATGCCTTTCAGGAAGTTCCCCTGGCAGAATATCAGGGGGAACGGTATGCAAATCATATTTGTGATAATGTGTGTACTTGTGGACCGTGTAATTCTTTTGTCACAAAAGTAAGAATAGCTGGCAGCAGCTTCTTTGCTGCTGGAGACACTGCTGAATGTTTGGGCATTTGGGGGCACCTCTGGCAATAAGAAATACTTGTGGTTCCCATTAACAGTTACTATGTGTGTTCAGTTGAATAGCTGAAAAAATTGCCATAAATTGTTTCTGTGTATGAGATTTTTTTAAACACCGTTTTACACAATCTTGACTGTTTTTTCAGTTAAAATACATGATTTTGCTTTTAGGTATTGTCAAGGCTGCCAGGGAGAAATGAAAGATCAAAGTGTAAGTATGTTGAACTGCATTGGAATTTGCATTGAGGGGTGTTAGAAGTAGAGATGATCCTTTGGTATAATCTTCTAAAGACCAGAATAATATTTGTGGAAGTTTATCTCATGGTTAACTAGAGTTGTCTGTTAGTCATGCCTTTTAGACTGCAAAGTCTGTAAAAGTGCAGGAAGGGATTTCCTAGAGAGTTGCATAAATAAGTTTCCACTCTTAGCCATTTGAAAGCATCTACAGTGACTTGAGCTCGGCCCTTTGGACATACTTGCTGTTAGAAACTTCAATTCAGTTGGGTTTCTGTGATGTTAGCAATATAGTCTCTTTACGCTGTCTTGATGACACAACTGTTGCCCTACTGTAGTGCTATGATGGTGATCATTTTTTTCTAATTTGACTTATTTTCCTATCTCTTCCACACAGGTTTTCATATGTAAAGTGTGTCAGAATGCATTTTGTGTGGAATGCGATTTGTTTGTTCATGATTCTCTGCACTGCTGTCCTGGCTGTATTCACGAGCACCCTGCTCCCATACCTGTATGAAGTAATCTCTTCTTAGAAATTGTCATATCTACGTCATTCTTGCATAAATCTATTTTGTTTATTCAGCCATAGCTTTTGCTGAGGCATCTCAAAACAAGAAAGATGTAGATGATTACAGAAGGATGAACACTGGCTTTGGAGCAAACTTTAATTTTTACCTAATGTATTAATGATTTTGTTTACTGTTCATATATTCTTGAATTACCTGTATCTGATTTATTTTCTTTGTTCTTGTCAGAAAAGCTCTGGCTTTTTCTGAATGTTATTGTGAGTAACATGTATATTTGTAAATGTGAAAGTGATAAAACTGGTTTGTATGATAATGTGATGATTCATCTTTGTTTCATTTTTTTGTTCAAAAAACAAGCCCTGAAAATATATTTTATATATCAATTGCTATTAGCTCTTGGTTTTCATGGATGGTGGAGTTCTATAGATCAAAATATTTTTTGGTAAGAATTTAACAAAAGATGTTTTTGAGCAGTTAGTTGGGGGACATTTCAAATATTAATTCAAAGTATTTGGGCTATTCACCTTGGCCTTCAGTAAGGCAACTCAAATACAGCCCTTAGAAATTATACAAACTGTTGTTTGATGGTGATAGTATTGAAGACAGTGGTGCTGTTTTGGTTTTGAGGGTAGAATGAATTGCCAGAACTGCAAGCCATCTTCTGTCCTTGGCTAAACCCCCCAGAGCAACACACAATAAGGTGGAGGGAGAAGGGGAAGCACGTGACCTTACCTGAACATTGAAGAATGAAAACTGACACAAGTGAAAGACACTCTTTGCCATTTTACAGTGTCTCTTCAAAGTGTGATTGCAGTTTGAACTTGTGAGAATGTAACATGCTACACCTCAGTAAGAGGAGGTTGTGGTGGTGCAGTGTTGAAAGCAGTACGTCACATCTGGTCTTCTGAAGTCCTCTTAATGACATTTGTGATACATCCAGAATAACTCAGACACTGATGCATCTGACTTAATTTTTAAAATTGTGAGTTTTGTTGTCAGATTAGGAACAGCAATAATCTAACCTAATCACTGAATCTTAAAAGTGCAAACAAACAAAAAAAGCAAACTCCCATCTTAAGTTAGTTCCCTGTTTTTCACGCTTACCACATACAAACAATACATGCTACTTTTCAGTTTTCACAGATAGTTTTAATTTCAAGTCCTTTAAATATGAAAATTCTCAATTGTTAACATAGCTCCTTCTGTGCTTTTTCTACTACTTATGCCTGCAGGCTGGCTAGAATGCAGTAATTCTACTCTGTTGTCAGAAAAGTTACTGTTTCGGCATCTGTGTTTCATTTTGTGCAGGGTCAAACAATGCCTATAAACCCTTTGTGCTATCAGGTGATTGCAGTGCCTGTTACTGAAAGGGTATCCTAAAAATTAGCAGAAAAAGGACATATTCATGGGGTTTGATGTGGTCTAGTAGGCTATTCCAAGCCAAAGGAATGCCCTAAGCCGCTGTCTTTTAGATATTCTGATACTGGTGACAAAATCTTGATACGATGTTTTCCAATAATATTTTCATCTTTACAATCAGCATTTCCTAATGGAAAAAAAGATTTTGTCAAAACACTTTAAATCTTTTCTAGCTTTTTCTCTTTTTTAGATACCAAAATAATATACTTGGAAGTAGAGGCTGTGTAGAAGTTGTGGCCATATACTCCATTATCTGCATGTGGTCTGAGTAATAATTTGGCTTGTACTTTTCCA
The DNA here is from genome assembly GCF_929443795.1 of Astur gentilis. Lineage (NCBI taxonomy): Eukaryota > Metazoa > Chordata > Aves > Accipitriformes > Accipitridae > Astur > Astur gentilis. The sequence continues at coordinate 18,677,332 of NC_064919.1, read as the reverse complement.
CCCTTCTCATTGGATAGGAAGAGCAGTTCAAAATAGGTCCTGAAAAATCGGTATCGAGGCAACATTTCTCTGATGTGTAAAGAATTTCAGCTGTGGCCTTCCTATTTAAAGCAGTATGGAGGAAATGCTTCCTTCATCTGTACTCTTTGTGATTCACTGGATCTCAGGTTTCCTTTGCTTGTGGGAAGCTACAACCTGCTTAATTCTTGTTACTGTATTTTCTTACTTATGGATCTGCCACAAGATTAGTCAGTCAGTGAGGTTATTAGCAGGCCTGTGAGAAATTCTGCTTCCTGAAGATGTTGCATAATATGATTTGGATATAAAGTGTTGAGGGAAGAGATTAAAAGACAAAAACATCCTGTGGTGGGTGCCACAACTATAGTAAGAAGTTTGAGGCTGAAAGGCACAGTGAGACTAGAGAGACATGTCGAGTGAAGGGGATTTCAGAAAGGTGAGTGCCTTTGCTTTCCTTCTACATTATACTTTCCTTGCAGGAATAAAAGTTATGATCTGTATTAACGGTCGTAACTAATTTCCAAGACTGGAAGTGCTGAAAATACATTAATTAAAATATGAGTAAAAGAAATGTCTGAGTTTAGTTTGGCATGAGAACCACAACTCCTGAACAACTTAGATGGCATCCTGGTCGGTCTCATGCAATGTGAGGAACAGTTTTAATTCTAGATTCTAATGTAGCTAATGGATGAAAAAATGCCATATAGTACTAACTCTGAAGCATTACTGGATTGTGCTGACTCCTGGCTGAAGGAATGAGAGTAGATTAATTTTTTTTTTTTAAATGTCATCAAATTTGAATGAGAATCACGTTTCCATATTTAGGAAAAATAAATATGGTGCCCATAGTGCAATTCATGAAAGTAATTTTTCCAATATATGATAGAACTTGAAGACTTATACAACTTTTGTACAGTTTTTGCTGTGGCATTTGAAAGCACTTAAATTGTTGAGCACATATTTTCCTATGAGATGGGAATGTGATTCTTATAGCCAGTGAAAAAGTAAAAACAACAGGCTGGAGATTATGGATTTAGAATCACTTTCTTAAGCATGAATTTGGTAAATGTAAATATCTTAAGATCCCTCAATTATGTGAGAAAACAAAGCAAAGATCTTTGGAGGTGGGGGGAGCAGAAATTGACTATAGGGAGCTGAACTGTAGACATGTTTGCTGTGTTCTGAACCATCACGTAGTAAAGTATTTCCTATGGTTGTCTTACCACAGTACTAGTAACAACAAAAAGTGACTAATTCTACAAGATAAGCTATATTTGAGAAGACTAGTGTAAATACCAGACATTTAATAATACCACTTTATTGGAGAGAAGTATTGGTGGTACGAGTTTGGCAATAAATTTCATTGCCAAATTAATTTCATTTTGTGATGATGAGATCCCAGTTCATTTTCATGAAGGATTATGCAATTCCTGCTAGTCACTACTTATACTGAAAACACTTGAAATTTAAAAATACTGCAATAAAACAATTGCTTGCTTTGATTTTTCTTTTCTATTTCTCACTTATAATTCCCATCTTCCATTTGGCATTGCATGTTTTGCCACCTGTTTTTTTTCTTAATTTAAGGAGAAATTCAAAATGTGTTAGCAACATTCAGTCATGGCTTTGAGATGGAAGAATTGAGATGATAGAGGCATGTTGATTTACTGAGGCCATTCTAGGTTTTAAGCTACAAGATGAAGCTTTTAGGATTTGCCAATCACCTGTGTCATCCTGCTCAAATCTCACCTACCTATGTCTCTTCTCTGCCTCCATTTTGGTTGCAAAGGCTTCAGGATACTTGACAAGGGCAGTGGTCAATCAGAGTTCGCAGAAGTCTCAATTTGGCAAGTTAGATTTAATAATACACCTGGTTATACCAACTCTACCTTATTTCTTATTAAGGTGAAATCAAATATTTATAACCTGTAGAAACCATGTTATTAAGGTAAAGAGGTGATGACTGAATGTATATTGGCTTTGTGTGGCAAGGTTTTGGTAGTTGCGGGGGGTACAGGGGTGGCTTCTGTGAGAAGCTGCTGGAAGCTTCCCCTGTGTCTGACAGAGCCAATGCCAGCCAGACCTGCCGCTGGCCAAGGCTGAGCCCATCGGTGATAGCAGCAGCACCTCTGTGATAACAGAAGGAAAAAAAGTTGCTGTGACAGACAGAAACAGCAGCCAGAGAGAGGAGTGAGAACCTGTAAGAGAAACAGCCCTGCAGACCCCCAGGTCAGTGCAGAAGGAGGGGAGGAGATGCTCCAGGCACCGGAGCAGAGATTCCCCTGCAGCCCGTGGTGAAGACCCTGGTGAGGCAGGCTGTCCCCCTGCAGCCCAGGGAGGTCCACGGTGGAGCAGATCTCCACCTACAGCCCGGGGAGGACCCCATGCTGGAGCAGGTGGGTTCCTGAAGGAGGCTGTGACTCCATGGGAAGCCTGTGCTGAAATAGGCTCCTGGCAGGACGTGTGGACTCATGGAGACAGAAGCCCACACTGGAGCAGGTTTTCTGGCAGGACTTGTGACCATGTGGGGGACCCACACTGGAGCAGCGTGCTCCTGAAGGACTGCAGCCCGTGGGAAGGACCCATGCTGGAGCAGTTCGTGAAGGATTGTCTCCTGTGGCAGGGACCCCACGCTGGAGCAGGGGAAGAGTGTGATGAGTCCTGCCCCTGAGGACGATGAAGTGGCAGAAATAATGTGCAATGAACGGACTCTAAACCCCATTCCCTGTCCCCCTGTGCCACTGCGGGGGTTAGGTAGAGAATCTGTGAGTGAAGTTGTGCCTGGGAAGAAGGGAGGGGTGGAGGGAAGGTGTTCTGAGATTTGGTTTTATTTCTCATTACCCTGCTCTTGTTGATTGGTAATAAATTGAGTTAATTTTCCCCAAGTTGAATCTGTTTTGCCCGTGACAGTAATTGGTTGAGTGATCTCTCCTGTCCTTATCTTGCTCAACCCATGAGCCCTTTGTTAGATTTTCTTTCCCCTTGTCCAGCTGAGGATGGGGAGTGATAGAACAGCTTTGTTGGGCACCTGGCGTTCAGCCAGGGCCAACCTGCCACAAGGTTGTACCTAAGTGATATCTTCCAAAGAAAAATGTAAAATTCTGCTTAAAGCCTACTTAAAATAAATTCTATTCTGTTGTTTTGCTTGCAATGAAATCAGTTACATGAATCCCTTATGAAATAAACATCATAAAACACTTTGTGGTCAGGACTGCAATAAAAATAATATTGGATGCTAGATTTCACTAGTGTAAAAAACTGATAAAGGCCACTTTTATTATGTAATGCCAGATACTAACATAGGACTAGCTGGTTGAGGCAGATGGCAGTTGTGCCTCTAGCAATTGTCATGTTTTCAGGCGGGATAGAGTTAATTTTCTTCTTACTAGCTTGTACAGTTACTGCAACATTAAACACAGGCTCTCCTGGCAGGCTAGCCACTGACGGCACCATGCCTTCAAAGAGCCACTTTCTTTTCTGACCAATTCCGAAGCTTTAGATACTAACGAGGGAGTGTTCTTGGTTCATTATTTCCAGTGCTTTTACGTGTACATAAAGATCTCTCATGCCTCCATCAGAAAAGATAGAAGAGCCCTGCCTGGCTGGGTCTTTTGCACCACAGCAACTTCTGTCATGGTACCACAACTGGTATTTCCCATGGACCTTCATCTGTAATCCTGAACTGCACAGGACAGGGTGGGCCGAATAGGGAGAAGTACAGAAGAGGATAAAACTCCTGTGACACCTTCTAATCCATTACAAAGTCTGGCTTGGTCCTCAAATGGTCGTATACTGACAAGTCTCGCTGCCTGTGGCAGATGAACTCCTGCTGTGACCACCTTTCCCCCTCTGCTCCATCTCTTACAGACAGTTGCTACTGAAGACCTTCTGCAAGGTGTGAGGGAAGTGATGAGGAACTCTATTTTTGTTAAATCTCTTCTTCCTCTTCACTAACAACCTCCTTCAGGTCCTGAGGCCCCTGCTCTGCTCTCTCTTTTACATAGGCTGCCTTGATCTGTTCCAGCTCGCACAGCTCTGCCTCTAGCTCTTCTCGGTGCATTGACCGCCGGTTCCTCAGCACTTTCATGGGGAAGGGGTTTAAGTCATTGAAGGCGATGTTCATCGGCTTCCTGCGATGGAAAAGACAGGTCTGGTGAACCAATTTACTGGCTGTAACAGGTGGTAACAGATACACCAAGTGCATCCTGGCATAGGCAAAGAGTAGAGCCTCCAATTTCAGCGCTCGGAGCTCAAAAGTCACCAAGCAGCAGAGTCTTCAAGGAATCACAGGCAATTCCTTCTCACACAAACACGAACACAAGCAACGCTTAAACAGCCTTACACCACACCACCTTTTAAGGTACCGGTGGCAGGAGATGGTGGATCAGATGCTAATTCTGATCACCCCTGGGGCAGTGTCCTGGTTTCAACTGGGGTAGAGTTAATTTTCTTCCTAGTAATGGGTAGTGTGTTTTGGATTTAGTGAGAATAATGTTGATAATACACTGATGTTCTAGCTATTGCGAAGTAGTAGGTGATCCTACGTTGAGGGGTTTTCAGTTTCCCATGCTCTGCCAGCAAGCAGGAGTACAAGAAGCTGGGACGGAGTCTAGCCAGGACAGCAGACCTGAACTAGCCAAAGGGATATTCCATACCATAAGATGTCATGTCCAGTATATAAACTGGGGGGAGTTGACCAGGAGGGGTGGATCACTGCTCAGGCATTAGTCAGCAGGTAGTAAGCAATTGCAATTGCCTTTTCTTGTTTTCAGTTTTGGTTTTTTTTGTATTTCTTGTCATTACTGTTATTGTTACTATTACTGTATTTTTGTATTATATTTTGTATTTTGTACTAAATTTTATTTTACCTTAGTTATTAAATTGTTCTTATCATAACGCGTAGGTTGTACTTTTTTTCCAATTCTCTCCCCCATGCCAGTGGCGGGTGGGAAGTGAGTGAGTGGCTGCATGGCTGGGGTTAAATCACAACAGCAATGCACAGCTGCTGAACTGCTGGTTTATAAGCTTTGCATCACTGCAAGCAATCTTAATTTACTGCAGCTAGACAATTAAGCAGAAGCTTCAACATGGCTTAGGGAAGTTAAGATTATGTGTTTCTCTTTTTGCTCAAATTACTTGTGGGAAAACTGATTTTCTGACACTTACCCACAGCAGGAAAAGGACCTGAATGCAGCAAAGTTCAGGCCTGTATTTGGCTAGTTTCCATGAAAAGCAAACCACTGGTATTAACTAAATTAGTCTAGTTTTGTGGCTGCAGCCTCTACTCTACAAGAGTTAAGATTGTAAGGCCTGAATCTAAGTCCAGACTTACCATTAACTTTCCACGGTCTGCTTTTTCTAATTTGCTTTTAGTAATGGTACTCAGAAAAAGGCCACGCAGCAAAACTTTCTGGTGTATTTCAGCAATTCATCCAACAGACAGATGGCTTCAGAAGCTAAAAATAAAAAACACCGCCACACAAACCACTCCCCTAAATTCAAAGTTTGAAGAGTAGAACTTTATTAACAAGCATCTGAAACAAAAAATGAGCCCTTCTCAATCCAGCTGTCATATTCAGGATTCTAATCAGACACATAAGATACCTCTTACAATATGATGGTATACCGTATTCCAGGCCATTGCCACCAGTGGCCACTGTGACATACACTGCTGCTATAGCTGCCTCCCAAAAGAGTATACTGTAATTGCTAGTTCTGGTGTTGTCATTCAGATAAAAAGTCTGAGGGATACAAGAGGTGTTTAAATGAGACACCCCTGTTATGTGGGGTTAAAAGACTTAAATTTATCATGTGGTAAAAAATAAATGTTTCAGGGAAGTACAAAATATTTTATTGCTGCAGTGCTTTCTAAATACATTTGACTACAGGTCTTCAAGAAATAGCTCATTTCAATGCACACATAATAACTAGTCTGAAGTTACTTGTTATCAGAGGCAGCTCAATGTTAAGAAAATGTTACGATTAATTGTCTTGATACAGTTCTGATCTTCACCACAACCATTAGTGCATAAGTGATATACACCTCTCAGTGGGAAAGATTTGTACCTGGCTTTAAAAAAGAAGCAAAAATTAGTATACAAGAGCTTTTTGGTTTTGAACAAACAAGAATTACTCAACTGCACAGAAATTACATGTTGTCACAGAAAAACAAGTCCCCAAGAGAATATAGTTTTGTTCTATAAGGAACTGAACAATATACTGGAGAATTCTAAACAAAGGATTTCAAATAAAAGCACAAGCGCTGAAGTAATGAGAACAGAACTGCTCAACAACATCAAACTGTTGATCTTGTCCTGAAAACAAAGTTTCAGGACACATCCTGCTATTCCATCTGTATAACAAAGCAATTGCTTCTGAAGATGGGTACATAGATGAAAAAACTGCAATTCACTTAACAAACTTTTATTTTCAAAATAGTCCATAAACAAACAAGGTAACTCTAAATAACTCCAAGTAAGCTGTGCTGTTAATCCTGATGCAGAGAGATGCTGTAGTTAAACCTCTCATCAGAGCAATAAAATACTTTCCTTCATTCTAGCCAAAAAAAATACTTTTCCACAGCTGCTAAGGAAAGAAGGGATTAATACTGGCAGAAGTGGTCTTTGTAGGGAGCCGTAAGAGCGGATGGAAGTCATGAAGCTCACTGTTTCTGCACAGAATTCAAAACTTATTGAGAGTTTGTCAAACGAACTGTAGTCCCAAACAAATTTGTCAAGTGACATTTTATCTTCATTTAGCACAAAATTACAATACTTACAATCCTTCAAAACAATGATGGATATTCAGTTATTTTGCATTCATTTCTCTCTCCAGTGCTGCTTCCATTCGACTTTGTTTTAAACCCTACAGGATACAATTTAGTAAAATCTTGTTTTCACCAACATAGAAATAAAAGCTTTAGTCGCAGAACAAAAATATTTTTTGACAATTTTTTCTTAGTCCTTTACAAATCAAGAATAGCTTTTAACTCTTTGGGGAAATCAGAATGGGTTGTTTAAAAAGGACAAAAGCCAAACTACATGTCTTCTTTATAATCAATGGCTCTACAGAGTAACTTCAAATATATATTTCTTGTTCAATTAAAAGTAAGTTAAAGCAATCCACGCTTAAATATAATCTGACGCAAGAAATTCCAAAACTACTCTTTTGAAGATACCCTATGGCACCACATCTCTCCTTTCCAACTTCTCCAATGCAAAGAGTTTAATTCCTCCTGTAATTTTATTTCTTTGTAAGTGTACAAAGGAAAATAGAAATCAATACTTCATGTCACATTTTTTCACAACTATGCTGACACAGCATAGCTGTCCTGCTGGACCTTCACAATCACCTGAAACAATTACTGATGAATAGTCTCTGCAAAAATGCCAAATCTGATCCTAAATGTGACACTACCACTTATACTCCAAAAAAATTACATGTAAGACTACTGAATAATAAACATATTCAGATTTACTCCACCTGTCTATGACTACAGAACTGGTTGTTTCAGAATGGCTATAAAACACTGGCTATAAAAGTACGTAATGGAACCCCTCCAGTGGAACAAAGAACTAAAACAACATCGACTATACATATGGGCTGGTTCACGTGATTCCTGTTCAAGGGCAAGAATACTTACACAATACAAAATACCCCTAAATTTAGCTACCATAAATTAGAATAAGAGATCAAAAAAGCAGTCCTCCCTAACTTCTTGCTGAAAACACCAGCAGCAGCACAAAAGCAAAATTACAGACACTTCAAGACAAAAGTGGCACGTACCAGGTAATACCCAGTGTGATAACCACTCATGTACCAGGCTATCAACATGCTTCCCAATGCTTCATCATCCTCAGAGTCTGGCCTCATAGGTGGTGGAGGAGGAATCAACTAAGAAATCACAAAGGAAATGTCTGTGTTTCAATAGGGTTTAACCCAGGTTAGAAAGCAACTAATTCTAAAAGATCAAAATATAAACCTGAAAAATAGGAACTTATCCTCAATACAATCTCTGAAAAGGAGTCAATTAAGATGATATTTTCTGAAAACATGTAATTTCCAAATCCTGGGAGAAAGAGAATTCCTGTAGCTTGACTGTACACAAAAATTTTATTAGGGGAAAATATTTATCTGCATCAGTGAAATGCTGTTAATCAAATGTAAGGTGTAGCTTCTTCAAGTAATTTTTTTCTTGATATTCTTATGAACAGCTTCACTGTCACAAAAATGAGTGCAGACCAGACATTATGTATCAGATTCTTGTAATATTTGTAACTGAATGTGTTATCAAATACCTGGAAAATACAGAGTCTAACACAGAAATGTGTGCTAAAAACACAGGTGGTGAGCACATTCAGTTAGAAAACTTGAGATCACCAATACTGATCTCTTGACAATTTCTTCCTCATTCTATCACTTACCGGTGGTCCTGCTGGGAAGGGCGGGGGCCAGAATGGTAAAAACAATGGAGGTGCCCTGAATTTTGATCCAGGCTACATTGAAAAAATCGAATAGTGCAAATTAAAATCCTGATGCCTGAAATTTCTTTTTATTTAAGAGATTTACTTGAAGCAATTCACATACCTTAAACTAAAGACAACACATCCCAGAAATTCAATGAAACTGCAATAACAACACACATTAGCTATCTCTGTGGAGCATTCCATGACTGGAAATGTAAACTTGGACTACACGAGTCACTGAGGTAAACAGGGCTGAAACAGGGTTCTAGTTAAGACAACCACTTTATATTTTTTTTTCTAAATAGAAGTCAGTGGTTGCACTCTCAGATGAAGAAACGTATCTAACATTGCCCACAGGCACACAGATAATTTCTCTGCTCCTGTGTGGCTCAGCTGTGTGCTGCCTAAATTCCATTATGATTGTGAATGTCTTTAAAAGAGTCGAGATACAAACCTATTGATATAAAAGAAAAAAAGATAAAAGAAAACCTTATAAAGAAATCTTGCACAAACCATAATATTTAGGAAACGTAATGCTGCGTTCAACTGCAATATTATTCAGACTCCTACACAATAGGAAAACTGAAGAGTATATCAATACCCCAGCCCTCAATATTCAATAGAAAAGCTACAGCTGAGAGCTTCCATGACATCTGGACATCACTTTTGCTGCCTCCAATGCCCTGTGTAGTGAAACTTATCAATTGGCTAGAAAAAGTGAAATCTTAAAACATCAACACTGGTATCATTAACAGCACTATCACAGTCCAGGGAACAACATCTTTTAGTTACAAGGCAATTGCAAAGCGAGTGTTAGCTAAGGAGAAGGCTTTCCTCACTAGACAGCAACATTGCAAAAGGGCTACATTGTGGCCAGATTATTACAAAATGACATACCAACGGGTTCTAATATAGGTATCTGGATACCCATCCTCGAAATGCTGTTATTTGGTTTCCTGACAGTAACAAACTCTGAGACAACAGGATGCTATTTATAATAATACCAGGCTTAACAGTGGTATATGAATTATTCCAGATAAGGCTGAGCTTACCCTTCCTAGGCCTGGGGCTGCCGGTGGTGCAGGAAAATGTAGGTTTTGAGGGGAGAATCTTGCTTTCGTGCAATTGTTTTTGTCCTGAGGTGACTGGGAAGATTTTTCACTTTCATCTGTTGAATATGGAGTCTCGTTATCATTCTGGAAGACCAAGAGCATTTTTGTGAGATGCACCGAACAGGAGTTTGCAGCAATTTTGGTGTGAAAAAGGTTGGAAAGCCCCACCCACATCCTCCTTTCTCTCTAGCCCTCCCACTCCTCCTCAGGAAAGATCTTAAAACCCCATGATCTTATCGGGTCACTGTTTTAGCTATGTTATCTTTCACTCATTCATTTCTTGTTGTCCCCTTCCTTTCTTCCATGCTGAGTTCAAGAAGTAATGGGATGCTTTCATTCCCTCCATCACCTTGTGTCCATTCACAGTGGAATGGGGTATCGATTCTCACTCTGAATACAGTGGTACAAGAAATACTGAAAAAGTTGATTTTCCCACTTTCTTTTTCCTTTTCAGAAGAACGAAAAAGTGTCCCTCACCTCCCCAGAATCCCCCATCCCATTTACTGTTTCATCGCTGGCTAGGGGAAGTAGATCAGACAGGTTCTGCTCCTCTTGATTTCCGTATCCCATGTAAGTAACAACGCATGTGCCTCTCTTCTGGTTGACGGAGGCAATAGTTGCTGGGTACACATTACCGTCCTCAGACCAAACAGCACTACAACCATCACCAACTTTCCACTGCAACAGAAGCAAGAGAGGCAAATAAATACCTACACCAATGACTGGACAGAAAGATGCCTTTTTCTAAACTACTTTTTGTCCCAACCACGAGAAAGATGACTCCCACCCAGAAAGCTTTTCCTCTGTATTTAGTGAAGTTGGTCAATGTAACCTATAAATAAGGTCTACAACATTATGATCCCCCCACCCCAGAATGTTACGCTCAAGGCAATGAAAAAGCTACTTTAGAGTACCACAGAGAAGTACAACATGCAGTACGAGCATCACTAGCATCTGCAGACGAGGTGACCTGTTTCAAAGGCACTGCGTTGCTCTTCTTCCTGTTTCTGTTCTTTTTATTGTTTTTTCTCTTCATCCTCAGGCGCTGCTCCGGTTTGTCCGAGGTCTCCGAACACTCTCCATTCTTCAAAGCGTTCTTCGGGAAAAGAAAGGAGGAAAACAATAAACGGCAACCCAGCGGCCTCAGCCCAGGGTCCAGCTACGCCCGGGCCGCCCCCTTACCTTGAAGGAGGCCACCGCCTTGTCGTACGCCTTGATGAGGGCCGTGTCGTCCCACGCGTCCGAGTCGTCGCTCTGCGAAGGCGACACACCGCTTTACCGCCGCTCCAAAGCCCCGCCCCCGCTCCCCCCGCCTCGCCCCGGCCCCGGCCCCGGCGGGCGCCCACCTCCCCGGTCCCACGCCGGAACAGCACCCGGTCCGCCATGGCCTGCCCCGGCCCCGCGTGGCCACCTCCTGCGCACGCGCCGCGCCGCCACTTCCGCCGCGCCAAAGCCCCGCCCCCCGGCGCGTCAGCGCTGACGGCCCCGCCCTGCCGGCTACCGCAGCCGCCGCCAGCCCGGCCGGCAGGCCAGGCGGAACGCTCGCCCAGCGCCCGGTCCCGCTGTCGGCGAGGCCGCGTCCTCCCAAGGCCCTGCCGGCGCTTCGAGCGAGTGCCCCCCGCGCCCCCCTCGAAAAGCCCGGCCGGCTCGAGAGCAGGAGCCCAGACCGAGCCAGCCACCGGCAAGCAGAAAGGTCGGCTCGGTCCCGCGCCAGCCGCAGGTATTGGATGGCCAGAACCAGCTGCCTCTCCCTTCAGACTCCCCTCGAGCCGTGCCAGGGGCCTGCTAATAAATAATAAATGCACGCGGATCCGATACGGCCGAGGCCAGCAAAGGCTTCAAAGTGCTCTCCTTCCGCAGATTCGAAACGCGTTCTACCTCAGCCAGCACGCTCAAGCATGCCTGTAAAGCGAGCGCCATGTTCTCTCACACCGAGTTTTATTCTTGAGGCTAGTTTAAGCGGCGATTTCAAGATCTACTTACATCTGCAGCTCAGCGACTTCAAGCCTGCAGCTCCTCTCACGTTAGTCGTAGGTTCACAGTCAGTTACGTATGCTGGTCAAGTCTGCAACTCCATAGGCATCTTCTTCTATAGCGCAGGCTCACCACTGCATATTGTATTGCCTACAATATGCGTTTCTTATACTATAAATCTTACTTGTATTATTATACTCACATACTCATATTGCATTCTGCACATTCTTTGGGTTCTTGGTAACTGTGTGGATTGTCTGGCTCATAGTTCACAAACGAGCTGCACCATGTCTAGCGCACACAGGCGACTCATGGGGGGCTACAAAAGCAACCCAGCCTTGGAGTGCCTTGAGGCCCTGTCTCTGTGCAGAGATGATTAACCGGGAACTGTGTAGACAGCTTAGCCCTGGGTTGTCTGATAAACCGTAAACTAAACAGGGAGGTGGCTGTACCACTCAAAGAACCAAAACCTGAACTGAGCCTTGAAATCCCTTAACAAATAGTATGCCCTTAGTCTCAATCCAACCACTATTCAGTCACCCTGAGGAAGCAAGGTAAAAAAAAAAACCAAAACCTGGAGGGTTTCAGCTTCAGTTTCAAATGACAACCTTGTGTGTTCAAACAATCACAGACCAACAAAGGAAAGATAAACTCCACTCAGATATACCTAATCCATCTATGCATATATCATAATCCACTCAGACATAGTCATACACACCATTCCACAAGTCAGGGGATAATCTAAGATTGAGTTTGGAAATGGGGGAGTCACTTCAACTATACAGTTGGCTTGTGAAGGAAACCCTTCCCCGCCTTGATCAGTTTGCCAGTCGAGGTAGCTTCCCTGGGATTGACAGCCCTTACCTGGAGGTGTAAGTGAATATTGTTTATGCTTTAAGTTTATAAACGCATGTGTGCTTGTGGTTGTAATAGTGTACTACGCTTGCCTTAAAAAACTGCAATAGTGCATTCCTCCACTGTATCTGTAAAACCTGCAATAGTGGCATGTTAAGTCTGTAAGTGAAGTTCAAATACATCATCTGCTTGAACCTTGCAGTTAAGTCTGTGAGTGAAGTTCAAGTCATTTGCTTGAACCTTGCAGTGAAGTCCTTTTCCATCACAGTAACTTCCAAGAAATCAACCAATTATCAAGCATAACCATTTCAGATTAGACAGTATTTCATGCAACATTTTATTGAAAAAATAATTTGAGATTTACAGTTCAGACCGCTGTAGGGTTAAGCACATCTTACAAGTGCATTCCATTCTGAATGAAGCTGTACTTCAAGAACTAAAACAAGAAAATCTGGTCTGGCTGTAGATCCAGAAGTTCATTGTTAGTGGAAACATTAAGTGAAACCAACAAATGCAGCAAAAGCTGGATTAAAGCTATTGCTTGGTACTTTTATTCATGTGCATGCAGAAGAGTGCAGTCAGTTTTGAAATGGCACTCCAGACAACTAAGCCTATGCTAACCAGAAAATACTCTAAACTAATTATAGTTGAACAACTCTGCAAGACAGACATTTAATCATTTAGTGGCCAGACACTTTTAGGAATCTTCTAGGCCCTTCTGCTTAAGTGGTGCACTATCTTCATACAGGCAGCTCACTTTCCTCCTGCCTGCTGAGACTTCCTTTCATTAGCCACTTTTTGTTTCTGCTGCATGATTTCAGAATCTCTGTGAAGAAAAAAAGTTGGATTTCAGATACTGGCTCACTGTTTTTCTAAGTAGAGTCTCCTTCAGCTTGTTTTTACCCTTTAGCAACCCCCATTTCAAGAATAGTAAAAGATCAGTATAAAACTTCTCAGTTAGCCATGAGCATAGTTTCTATTATCCTGAGGTTTTTTTTCAGTACAGTACCCCATGAGGTAGACAAGTTACTTTATTAGTAGACCTTATATAATTCTTTTAGTTTTAGAAGGACACAATGGATCAAACGTCTTCAAGAAAGTATCACACAATCATTTCCTGTTCATACCAGGCAAAAAGCAGCTCAAAAGAAATAAAAGCTTTACAGGTCTTACCAAAAATAGATCTGTTTAACAGCAGATACACTAAACACTTACATCCATGGTTTATGCTCTGGCATGTGAATGGACCGTGAATCAAACCAAAATACTTGAATGCTGTTTCAGCTAAGACACTGGACTCCCTCTGACCCATCTTCCCCTCCTATTTTGCCCAACCATTTCACTCAACTTTACTAGATCTTACCTCTGTTTTCTCTGAGAAGCAGACAAGCTATCCTCTTTCCTTTTCCCTTTGTGGATCTCCTGAGTCTTCTTCAGGTTCTTTTGGCGGGCAAGCTCACGCTGGTTCCCACCTGTAAGACAATATATGGTCTATACAGGTACTACTACTTTTTACACACAGTTTGCCTGTGTAGAAGTCTATTATAAAGGTGGAAAGGTTTGGCTCAATCTGTAGAGCTGATACAGCAGTATCTTCTGTGGTTGGAATTAACTTCCATCACAGTCTCCCCCTCCAGTGCACAATAGGAGCCTGTTAGTTCTCACATTTATATTTCTACAGTTCATGTTCAAGAGATCACCAAAATCCATTCCCACACTCCTTCCAGAAACACAATGCAGTTTCCCATAAAAGACGGAAGGCAGACCACCCCATCCTTAGCCTGAGCAAAATGATGACAGTAACTCATCCAAAGAGGTGCCATCCTTTCTCTCTCAAACAGATTCTAGCACCCGATACAGCTTACAAATTAATTTTAGACTGAAAGAACAGCATTAAAATGAGGGAAGCCTGAGAGTTTATAAACTTCCTCAAACTCTTCCCAAGGCCCTCTAAGAAATCAAAAAGCAAATGGCTGTTAGTATTTGGAATCCAGAAACATCTACCTGCTTTCAGTCTGTAGTCCTGTCATACAAAATCACTGACAGATTCCGTAACATCCCATGGTCAAGCACCATGAACTTTTAAAGTCTTGCTCACACTTAGTAAAAGCAGTTAGGGGCCTCACATGTATTTGTAGAACAAATATACTTCTGCAGATGCTACTTAGAAGACAACCCGTATAGTTAATACACATGGGAACTTTGGCTTTACTTTTTACTGGATAAAAGTCCCCTAAACTACTTAACACAGCATTAATAACATATACAGGGTGGACAACCCTAATGCTGTTCACATGTGAGAGTATTTTCATGCTATTGAAGAAATTGGCAAACAAGCATTCAGGAAGATTCCTTCCATGCACTGTTACAGGCTTCTGTTCATAACTTTCTTTCCCATGCATGCTTTTTAGATTTCATTGTAAACCAACCTCTGTATTTTTCAATCTTACTCATTTTATGAGTTTCTCTATGTAGGTGTTCCCTTAACTTGGCAGCAAGGGCACCGTTATAGTTGTTCTACCTACTTTGCTTGTGATGGGCTTTTAGTACCTTCAGTTAATTATACCAAAATACTATTAAAGAGGTGACCTCAAAAGATACTTTGAAATGAAGTCCAGCAATTAAGCATGGCCGTAGCAAGTGTTTAGCCCCACTTTCAACAAAAGTGAGAAGAGTAACATTATAAAGACACAAAACCACACCATTGTTGCCAGTAGAGAAGACAGCTCTCCAGGGGACAGCCAGCTTTCCCCAGGACTACCAACACCCTAAACTGCTGGCAAGTTAGGCATGCAATCTTTTTGATGAGACAACATTCCTGACGGCATGACCTCAGAACCAGCATAACACAACTGCTGCTTAGAGCAGACGCACCTCTCCCACTAAATACTCAGGGTCTTCCAGGCAATGGCCACAGCCATCACAATTATAAACTCTTCTGCATTAGCTGACAATCTTTTCTTATATCCCCCTCGTTATGGCAGTTCTAGTCTGCTCTAACCTGCCAGAGCTGGTTCACTTGCTTCGTACCTCCTCTTGCTCTGCTTCTTTTGGACTCAACATGTTCCAGATACACTAGGCATAATCACTTGTGCCGTCAAACAAACATGATCATGTTTTTCTACACTCAAAAATGAAAGCTTCATCTCCCCATAATTTCCATTGTGCCTCTTTTCAGTCTCTCTCCAGTCTGACCTATGCTGTCTTCCAATCTTGAAGACAGAGATCTCTCCAGGTGCCTGTAATTTCAGGTATAGGGAAGCAGTTTAGGACTAAGTCAATTCGAAACAGCAACCTGTTGATAGAATCCACAGCACTGTACTCACCCCATTTCTGACCTGTTAAAGGTACCTGCCATGTCAACAAGTAGACAAGAGCAACCCTACAGAAGCAGGGGTTCTAAGCATTCTTCACACCAGTACCTGTACTGTCTCGCAAGAGGTGCCAGAAGCCCAAATGAAAACAGTGTATTATGACTGCTGCGTCCTCAGGGCTGCTCCTGCCTTGAAAGATATAATTCATCTGTGAGAGGACATCAAGTACTACCTTTTGAAAAAGCTAAGAGAACTCCTGCTCCATCCTCCTCACTAGCACTCAGTGAGATCCTGTCCCCAAAGTCCATGTAGAAGAAGGGCCACTATTTGTTCAGAAAATTGAAGTAAAACAGCTATCTTTCTCTGGCAGTACTGTTGTTGATTAGAACTGGATGACTCATGAGCAGATGATACATTCCAGACTATAAATGGTTCTTGAGTTTTGTTGTGCTCAGGAGGCATGAATGTCATATGAACAAGTTAGCAGCAATGAAACAGCTTTTTTTCTCTGTGGTGCTTAAAGAAAGGAAGCATCTTCTTTTACCTCAAAGAAAAAGAGGCAGGCAGTCAAAACACACTGCTATCATCAGAATTCATATAGCAGTTATCCTCCACCCTTAACCTTAAGCACTTCCTTTCCAAGCAAACATTGTGCAGGGTGTCTACATGTAGAGTTATTCCACACACATGGTAAGATTGTAAACTTAAGAACCAAACTGAAAAGCATCACTGAAAAGCTTGGCTGCCACTTCTGCTCAGCAAAGCAGAGCAGGTATAAATGTGGAGCAATGAAGTATGCACACAAGGCATACAGGGCCAAACAACTATTTGAAAAAAAACTTACTTGTACCATCCCTGCTTCCAAATAAACATTGCCATGGACTGTTCAGGCCCAGTACTTCACCTGGGATACCCCATGAGTATCCCTAGCTCCAAGGGAGATGGTGCTGTTTCCTACATTCTGTAGGATCAACCTAAATCTTCCATGAAGTGTGGTCCAGTCCTGACAGAAGACCATTCAGCTTCCTGTAATGTGAAATTCAAGCATGCTGCCACATAAAGGCCAGTACATCCTTGCTGCTTATACGCACGCTTGAGCATCCCCATCCTGGCCTGCCTCTGCAAGACATATGCCCTAGTTCAACCTGTCCCTGCTCTTCCAATTCCAAGATGCAGGTATTCTTGAAAACAAAGATAAGCAAAAGACATCTGAATAGCACTGGAACAAGGAGTAATCATCTCTACCACAAGGAGGTCAAAGAGACTGGGAGTAAGGATTGGCTACTGAGATCATCCTCCCTAGAGTTCTTTCTGAGCAGCAAAGGATCTGATGATATGTCAGAACTTAAAGCAGAATAAAAGTGCCTGCCATCACTTCCCAAAAATAGAAAGCAAAAGTAAACAGAGCCTTTTGATGCAAGGACAAAGCAATAATGGAATACAAGTGACAAAAACCCCTCCTATTCATCTGGCCATCACCATCTTCACAAGTTTACTGTTTTCAGGTACCCTGAAATTTGGCAGTGCAACAAGTACCATGAATTTATGAACTGGGAGGCACAGTTAAGGAGTTGTAAAAAAGCAAGCCATTCTTATTCTATTTTATTATATGTCCATTTGAAATCACAGGGCCTAGTCCCGGCCTGATTGACAACAAAGCACTGAACTCCGGAAACATGTACTAAAGCTAAGAGTAGACTGTATGGTAGCACACCACAACCACACCTCTAGTATTTCAGACACTGCATTAAACTAGGTCATCCTAAAATAAAATGTTATCATTCTGCTATGCTCAGGTGTGAGACACTGTGCCTCTTTTTAACCTCAAGCTATGTTTATTTTAGCATCATGCAGAACAGGGGGGTGGGGAGGGAATCGACAAAAGCCATAAACCTGCCTCTTCCTCACATTCAAGGTCTGATCTGTGCACAAACTGCTTATGATCCAGGCCTTTATCTGGACTTCCAGCAGTACAGTGGCTTTGAAGCTACATATTTTTAAGGGTGAATGTAAAAGCACCTCCTCAATTAAACACAGGCAGTATCTGTATTTCCAAGTGTAATACACAGAAGCCAAAACAGCAACCCCACCAGTTAGGAGGGCTGGAGCATTCTAGGTTTCGTTCACAGTTCTCCGCCATTTTAGAGCAGCTATACCAACGTTACTTTTGAGTTAGGCGATGATTAGCAAGTCCTGCCGCCCTTTCAACGACAGTCTTCACAACCGCCATTTAAACAACGTAGTATTAAGTGCCTGGCAGCGACATAACAGCCCTTTATTTACAGACTGGACGGTAGCCAGGACCGAAACTGAGCGTTACTGTTGCTCCAGCAGATCGCCACCTTTCACCCTCCTCCCCACCCCCCACCACAGCTACGCCAGGGGAGGGAGCGAGGATGTTTTTCCTCTAAGCCTAGGAACGACGGCGGCAGGACGTGGGAAGCCTCAGCCTCAGCGGCCCACGCACTCGCCGCGGGATTCCGCCACAGGGACGCCAAATCTACAAGCACCGAGACCCGACAACGGCACCACACCGCGGCCGACCCCCCGCCCCGTGACCCACCGCCGGGCTGCCCTCCGCGTCGCGCCCAGGCCGCGCTTCTCCGCAGGCCTGGAGCCGGCCGAAGGCCCGCTGCCGTCCCGTCCCCCGCTGCCCGACGGGCCCCCTCCGGCCCAGCGCCCCCCTTGAGCCTTGCCAGCACTCACGGGTCATCACGAGACGCTCGGGCCGCGCGTCACCGCCGGCCGACCGACCGACCGAATCACCGACCACTGCTGCGGCTGCCAGAACCTTCTATCGCCCCGCCCGCCGCTGACGCCCCTTATAAAACCTCGCCGGCCCATGACGTCATCGCTGCGCGCGGGGGGAAGGTACGCCCCCTCCCTCCCAAAAGGCCTGACCCAATCAGCGGGCTGCGCGCTGCCGACGCGCGGCTGGGGGGGCGTGGCCGGCGCCCAGGCGCAGGGGCCGTGGAGGGGCGGGGGCGTCTCTTCCCCTCCCCGCGCCCGCCCCGCGGGGGCGGGTTTGTCCCCCCGGGGGCGGGTGCTGCGGCCTGAATGCGGAAGGGGTGCCGCGCGCCGCGCCGTTCCCGGCGGCCAGTTGTCGGAGAGTCGAGGTTCCGGCAAGCGAGGAGAGGCGGAAAGGCCGCGGTGCGCGAAGCCGGCTGGCTCGGCCTCGGAGCCAGGCAGGGCGGCGGTGTGGCCGGGGCGGGAGGTTTCACAGGAGGCCGGACTTGTACGCCGGAAGGAAGGTGATTAGTTTCCGAAACACCCTTGTGTAAGAGCACGTGGCTTTTGGTCAACAACCGAGCGGAAAAGGAAATCGCTGCAGGCCGCTGTCCGTTAAAACCACCGAAGAGAGTTAAAAAAACCCCAAACCAACAACAAAAACCAAACAACCCAAAGCACCGATCACCGCGGGCAAAACTAACGCCTGGGAAGCCGTCTGCGAGACGCCTGAATTAAGGGGGGAAAAGGGGCTCTGAGCCGCTGAGGTACCGAAAGTCGGTCCGGCGCCGTGCTCGGCCGCCCTCACGGTTTTCCGGCGCAGGCGCCGCCTCCCCGCCCCCCTCCATCCCCGCTGCGCGCGGGGCGAGCCGTGCCACACCCCCCCCCCGCCCCTCCTCTTCCTGCCGCCGCGCGCTGATGACGCTGCGGGGCGCGCCGGGTGCGGAGGCGAGTGACATGCCGTGAGGCGTCGGAGCGTCGCGGCGTTACCGGGCCGCGCGCCGCTGACGCCGAGCTCGCGGGCGGCCGCGTCCGTCCGTCCGTCCGTCTGTCTGTTCGTCGGTGCCTGCCTCTCTCTGCCGAGCGTTCGAAGCGAGCCGCCGGCGCCATGTTCCGCCGGGCCCGCCTCAACGTGCGGCCCAACGTCCGACCCGCGGGCAGGGGCGCCGGCGGCGCGGCGGACCCGGAGGGCTCGGGCTCCCCGGTGGCTGCCACAGCGGAGGCGGCGGCGGGAGCGGCGGCCGAGGCCCCGCCGGCAGCGCGGCGGGCCGAGAGGTGAGTGCTCCCGAGGCCCCGCGGGTACGGAGGGGGGTGGGCCGTGCCGTGCCGTGGGGCTCTGCCGGCGGGGTCTTGCCTGGGCCGCTGCCGCCGCCCGGCCGTGGACCCCTGGGAGCGGGACGGGCTAGGGGAGGCGGCGGGGGAGCCGCCCCCGGCCGGCCTTCGGAGGCCCCTGGGGATGTAGCGGTAGCAGGCTCTTCAGTAACGCTTGTTGTCACGGCCTGTCACCTCCTGCTTGTCCCTGCTTTGGTTCGGAGTTGTCTCCTCTTGCAGACCCCCTGAAACAGAGGTGTTGCACTGTCCTCCGGTCGGCGCCGAGTGACAGTTGTGTACGTGGTAATCGGACAATGTCTTCTGGGTGCTTGACGCATTTGCAACCTAAGCAAAACCCACATCTCTTTACTGCGGTTGCGTTGCAGGTGCTTGAAATAATATACAAGTTAAGACTGCAAAGGAGGAGCCTAGTGTGGTCTGATACTCAGTTTTTCTGGCACTGCAGCAGCAGGGAGCTCCAGTTTGCTGTGCACAGCAAAAATTCTTTGCCCTCTGTAACTGGATGACTTTGATTTTGCATTCTTGGAGCACTTCCTGGTTTGTATTCACTTCATGCATTAGGGAGGGAGAACTTTCTTGTTTTTTCCTTTTTGATTGTTTAATTTTTTAAGTGCTTTTTCTTGCAATGGAAAGGCATGATGAGGTTGGTCCTAGGACCAGTCTTTCAGGACCTCCCTGTTGTGGGTTAACCCTGGTTCGCAGCAAAGCCCCACACAGGTGTTTTCTTGTGCCCCCCCAGACCCCCTGCCCCCTGCTGTGGGATGCGTGGAGAATCGAAAGGGCAAAAGTGCAAAAACTTGTGGGTTGAGATAAGGGCAGTTTAATAGGTAAAGCAAAAGCCGTACCTGCCAGCAAAGCAAAATCAGGAATTCATTCACTGCTTCCCATCGGCAGGCAGGCGTTCAAGCCATCTCCAGGAAAGCAGGGCTTCATCCATGTAGTGGTTACTTGGAATGACAAATGCTATAACCACAAATGTGCTCCTGTGTTCTTTCTTCCCCCAGCATTTACTGCTGAGCATGACACCAGGTGGTATGGGGTATCTCTTGGGTCAGTTGGAGTCAGCTGTCCCAGCTGTGTCCCCTCCCCGCTTCTTGTGCACCTGCAGCCTACTCGCTGACAGGGCAGCAGTGTGAGAAAAGGCCCTGATGTTGTGTAAGCACTGCTCAGCAGTAGCTGAAACACAGTGTGCTACCTACACTGTTTTGCTCATAGATCTGAAACATAGCACCATATAAGCTACTGTGAAGAAAATTAACTCTATCCCTGCTAAAAGCAGTACAGACCAGTCCTTCAGGACATTTAACCAGTCTGATGATTGCTCTTCAGAACAACCTTGTTACTTCTTTTAACTAGCTGGTTTCGCATCTTGCATGAATACCTCCATTCTTTTAGTTGAAACTTGTCCTTTGTGACATAGTACAAGGTCTTCTTATAGTCTTCTGTTTCCTGTGACTAGAAATTCAGGTGTCAGACTAGTTGGCTTGGCATGGCATGTCTTTAGTAAACCCATGCTGCCTTTCATTCAACTTGTATCTTACATCTTTTATACTTGTTTTGTGTTGTGCTATAATGATGTTTTTCTTTCGGATTTTATTTATAAAATTTATGTGTTATAGAGATCATGTTACTGTATCTTTTGTTATCCAATACTTTTTTTTCTTAAATGAAGATACATTTGCTATTTTTCAGCTATGTGGTACTGTTGCTGATTCAACAGATTTATGGAAGACTTTTGTGTTTATAATTTAATGGGTGGTTCAGTGTAATCTAATTGTACTTTTCAAAACTAGACACCAATGCCATTCTGAAGGAAGAATATTCTAAGGGATCTATTCACATAACTTGAAAAATAGACCATTACCATATAAGTAACAGACTCATAAAATATTTTCCTCAATAAATGTGGAACATACCCAAGCATACAAAACCACATCCTGCTGTTTCAAAGAAAAAGTATAGCAATTATAAGAAATTTAAGACTGTGATGAAAGTTGTTCACGTTGAATGTACAAACCTCTTCAGTTTGCCAACACAGCAAAATGTGTGAGGTGTGGCTGGGAAAGAGCTTCTTTGGAGAAGTGCAGGTTTGGAAAATGATGCACTTAGAAGAAGACACATGTGGACTGCTGGAGTACTGTGGTGGGTTTCACAGCTCAGCTGGAGGGAGAAGGTAGTACCCAACTGTGTTGGTTTTGTTTGGCAAGGTTTTGGTAGCAGGGGGGCGGTTACAGGGGTGGCTTCTGTAAGAAACTGCTGGAAGCTTCCCCTGTGTTCGAGAGAGAGAGCGAGCCCATATTAGCCGGCTCTGAGACAGACCCGCCGCCGGCCAAGGCCGAGCCAATCAGTGATAGTGGTAACGCCTCTGTGATAACATTTTTAAGAAGGAAAAAAAGTTGGGACGGAGAGAAACTGCCGCCAGAGTGAGGAGTGAGAACATGTAAGAGAAACAAGCCTGCGGACACCAAGGTTAGTGCAGAAGGAGGGGGAGGAGATGCTCCAGGCGCCGGAGCAAAGATTCCCCTGCAGCCCGTGGTGAAGACCCTGGTGAGGCAGGCTGTCCCCCTGCAGTCCAGGGAGGTCCACGGTGGAGCAGATATCCACCTGTAGCCCGTGGAGGACCCCACGCCGGAGCAGGTGGGTTCCCGAAGGAGGCTGTGACCCCGTGGGAACCCCGCGCTGGAGCAGGTTCCTGGCAGGACCTGCGGATCTGTGGAGAGAGGAGCCCACGGAGCAGGTTTTCTGGTAGGACTTGTGACCCCGTGGGGGACCCGCGCTGGAGCAGTGTGCTCCTGAAGGACTGCACACCGTGGAAGGGACCCATGCTGGAGCAGTTCGTGAAGAACTGCAGCCCATGGGAATGGCCCACGTTGGAGGAGTTCGTGGAGGACTGTCTCCCGTGGGTGGGACCCCACGCTGGAGCAGGGGAAGAGTGTGATCAGCCCTCGTCCTGAGGAGGTGAAGCGGCAGAAAATAACGTGTGATGACCATAAACCCCATCCCTGTCCCCCTGTGCCGCTGGGGGGGCTTGGTGGTGAAATCCGGGAGGGTAGTTTGTGCCCGGGAAGAAGGGAGGGGTGGTGGGAAGGTGTTCTGAGATTTCATTTTACTTCTCGTTACCTTGCTCTGGTTGATTTGTAATAAATTGAGTTAATTTTGCAAAATTGAGTCTGTTTTGCCCGTGACGGTAATAGTGAATGATCTCTCCTGTCCTTATCTCGACCCGCGAGCCTTTTGTTATATTTTCTCTCCCCTATCCAGCTGAGGATGGGGGAATGATAGAACGGCTTTGGTGGGCACCTGGTGTTCAGCCAGGGTTAACCCATCACACCAACATAAAGCTGCTGGGAGACTCTTAGGGGAACTTTTAGTCCTGGGAACAAGTAGAAAAGGCACAGGTAAAAGCCATTCTGTTCTTGCCCCCATTTGGTCACCCTACATTCCACCGAATATCTGGTTCTTAAAGTTTTTGGTCACTTTTGAAGGCATATAGCAACCAAATAGGAGAAAGCAGGCCTAGGGATTTATTGCAGAGTGGGCAGTATTAGCTTCTTGGGAGCTGTCTTTCTAGATGATGCATTTTAAAGACTGGCCACCTGGGTGTCTCTGAAGATTGAGGAAGAGTAGGTTTGAGGGAAGTCACACAATCTGATTTCCTAAGTGCAGTAATTGGTGACATACAGCACAATGTGTTTGCTGTGTGGTCTGCAAGAAAAGTAAAGGCCAATGTGAAAATATCTTGCATATTTATCCTTCCAGCCTAAGGCATTTCTTCATAGCTGCTTAAACCTGTATCTGTAGTGTCAGTTACTTTGTTTTGTTTTCTGAATGCTGAATGGGTTTTGCTGATTACCAGGGAAATGAAAATTCTCTGAGAATGAGATTATTTTTTTTTTAAATACAGTTTCTGCTAGGATGTATTTAACTGTTCAAAAATCTGGTGTGGCGCTCTGATTAAAAACTCCACAAACCACAGGTGGTATGGAGAAGGTGAATGAAGAATTACTTTCCACTGTCTCTTGCTGTACAAAAACCAGAAGGTGTTGAATGGAACTCGCAAGGGTCTCATTCAAAACACACAGACAGGCACCATGTAGTAAGGCTGCTGAACCCTTGCTGAGGGATGTTCTGTGTACTAAAAAAGTATATGAACTCAGTGGGAGACAAATTGATTCAGCCATTTAACAGAGGCTGTTAAAGACAAAAACATTATCTGCAGCATTTGCCTGAGTTGCAGACAGTAGCTGGAAAGGATTTGGAAAAGTTTCACTGAATGTTTATGCTGTTCTTATATTCCTTCAAAGGCATGTGCTTCTGACTGTTTTAGAAGATGGCTAAGTGAACCATGGGTGTGGTTGTCTTTATGTACAGAAACAAGGCATAGTTACAATGTAAAACTTAAAAAAACCTCTTTATGACTCAGTTATAATTCTGCTGCAGTCTTACTGTGAGCAACAGCCAAAGGAGCTAAACACTGAAGGAGTCTGCAGATTGAGGAAGATCATAATAATGGTTGGCAATTTTGCTTGAACTTTGAAAATTTTTTCTGCATAAGGGATGGAAAAAATACTTAAATAAGAAAGCTTTCCAGGGAAGCTACAAGTTGTTGCTTCTAAAAGGCTACTTTTGATGGGTTAAGTGTGAGCAGTAGAATAACAGCAGCCAGTTTCACTGCTGATTTTTTGTTTAATTCACAGTTCACATATCATCTACTTGAAAATGTGTTAAGAGGAATGTTCAGAATGATTGTAATAAAAATCATCAAATTACTTGTTGCATATAGCTTTATTAAAATGTTTTTGTCACCTATATCATGTGGGCTATTTTTTATAAAGCTTTATTGTATTATGATATCCAGTATTCTCAGCTGAAAGTAGAGAGCCTCCCCCAAAAAAGGGGGGGGGGGGGGGGGGGGGGCAGCAAAGGGGGGAGGAATATGTGAGTTTAGTGTTATTGGTCAGCTAGCTTGTAACAGTAACATTAGTAGTAATTGAGATTAGAAAATAACATAGCAGTTCTTATAGCTGATTAGTTTATGAGAAAGTACCAGCTACAGATTGGTTGTATATAACTGTATTTTCCTATAGCATTATGTTTATAGTGAATGGTACATACACATACCTTGAAAGTAAGAGTTACAAATCTCTCACTGTTAAAGTATTTCAGGATGCCCTTTTAATTTTCCAGCAGTGACACGGCTGATAGCTCAAATGATGCCAGAGAAGCTAGTAAACCTGCAGAGATGCCTACGCAGAGAAGAAAACGGATCTCCACCATGCCCAATCTTGTCAAACCCAGAGCTGGACCTTCATCTGCTCAGTGTTCTGCATCAAAGCCACAGAGGCGAGCATCACAGGCTCCTGATGGCAGTGCTTCACTTCAGAAGGATTCCTCTCCATCAGAAAAAAGTAATGTTGAAAGCTCTTTAAAGTCTCCCATGCTGCCTGAAAAGAAAACACCTGTGCCACAAGTGCCACAGTTTTCCCCACTAAAAAAATCGGTGAACAAAGAGCAAGCTGTAGGTGTAGCTGCTCAAAAAAATGATGATACCTTACAGAAGAATGTACCCTCCCCACTCAAGGAGAGACCAACACAGGAAAGATCAGGAGCACAGGAAGAAAAGCTAGCTATGAAACCTGCTACAGTAAAAGAGAAACGACCGTGTTCTGACCGTGAAAGGATCCTCAAAGCTCGGAAGTTAAGAGAAATGCTTAAAGAAGAGCTGAAGAAGGAGCGGATGGTAGGTGTCTGTGTTGACCAGTGCTGATCTGTGAAAGGCAAAGACACGTGATTCATCTAACATACGTTATCTCTTTGCAGTTGTGTTTTCTGATGATCATCAGCTGCTTATTGCTAGTAGTCTATGATATCTCATGACTCTGTATGGGTTTAGTCTGTTTATAAGCAGTAGTAGCACTGGGTTCCCTTGTAATACAGATTTCACAAGAAATTGTATATCTTTTCATTTGATTAGACCCATAAGCCTTTTTGACATGATACCTGCTATTATATTATAGTCAACATTCCAATTGTAAAAGTTTCACAGTTGGTAATACAATGGGGAAGTATGCTGTAAGCTTTTCAATTTGATTGTTGACAACAGAGTTCTGTAATTTTGAACAGCTTTTCACTTCTACTTGTGCCAAGTATTAAATTTCTCTGAGAGGGTAAGTCACTTAAGGGTCTGTGGCATCGTCTTTGACAAACGGAGACATTAAGATAAATTTATTTCAGTTGTTGGGGGTGGGGAAGCAACAAAACTCCATGGATGGAGTGCTTTGTAAACAAAGAAAAATATTCATTTGTGAAACATAAAGTACTTTCAGCGTGAATTTAAGTTTGGTTTTTTTTATATATATGAAAACAGTTGAAACACAGACCTCCAATAACTGAAGGACATTCTCCACCAGATCGTTCTAAAATGACCATGAGAGACTTGATATACTATCTGCCAGAAAACAATCCTATGAAGTAAGTATGATTCTCTTTCTCTCTCCTGAGGTTAAATGATTTTTCTCTTTCTACCAATTTAACTGTGAAAGGGAGAATTCTTACATCTGGAGTATTAGC
The DNA here is from genome assembly GCF_929443795.1 of Astur gentilis. Classification (NCBI taxonomy): domain Eukaryota; kingdom Metazoa; phylum Chordata; class Aves; order Accipitriformes; family Accipitridae; genus Astur; species Astur gentilis. The sequence goes on along the minus strand of NC_064919.1, from coordinate 18,650,965 downwards.
ACAGATGCAGTATTGTTGCAATGGTAACAAAAGCTTCTAGATATTTTCACGTCTGCTCAATCTTCATACAGAAGTGAGAATGGAGATTAGGGTACTTCTTGAAATATAAAAACATGAACCTGTTCCCAGGTTGATTTGTCTCTGTACAAATGCAGAATAATAGAATTTTTTTTTTTTTTTTTTTTGACACTAGCTGCTGTTAAATTTTTAGTTATGGCTTCTAGGGATGTTATGACTACCGGCCAAATCTAGTGGACTACAGGAAGCTAAGCATTTCTCCTTCCTAGGTGCTGAAGTGCAAAATGTACTGCAAGACCCACAAGGTCTCTCTGTTCCAGCTTGATGAATGTAGCTGCTACTGTTCCCTTTACAGGTTTTGCTAGTAGCAAGGCTGAGTGAGCATCCCAGAGGTGCGCATACAGAGACCACCACAGACAGAGCAGGGCCTTTTACCTGCAACTACAAAAAATAATCACATACATATAAGTACAGCTATCCAAGTCCTGTTCTTCCTCTCAGTAGCAGATGAGTTTTCTGTTATTGTCTGTTATCACCAGCTTGTTAATGTTTGTGTGCTTGTGTGTTTTATTTATCACTTTCCTTGGCTTTTTCTTTTACACTTAAGCAGGTATTGAACCAGGTGGTCTTGCATTCCCTGCACCCTTACAATGGATTACTGCTTGAAATAGCTTTTTTTGTCCTTGCTTATACCAAAAAAAAAAAATTCATTAAGCAGTGGTGGTTGTTAAGTTAGACTCAAATCTGGATGTGGTACAAAGAATTGAAAAAAAAGCCTTGTTTCCTTGTCCATTATCACTAAAAGCAGGTTTTGTGAAATGAAGCAGAAATGTATCTGTACAAACGTTCATCTCTAGCTTTTTATAAAATTGTAGGTCTTCACTGGCAGAAGAAAAGAGAACAGAAAAAAGTTCTGCACTGGGTCAAATGAAAGAGTAAGTCTTGATTATGGAAGTACTTATAGTCAAAAAGTCTTCTGTTTTTTTTTTAAAAAAACTCCCATGTTTCTGTGGTAATACTAACAGTGTAGGTATTTTTTTTCTGTTTCAGTATCACAGCCCTTATTTATAATAAATTGTAATTTGGGAGGGGAGGGTGGTTAAAAAGCGTTTTGCTTTCAATATGGTTTTGGATTTGTCCATTTGTTTTACAATAGAATGAAAAGCATATTCCAGAGTTTGTGTTGACTAACTTGCTGATGGGTTGTATTGCAGGGTGGTTCATTAAATCATTGAATGTCTGGCATACAGAGCAGCAATTCAAAACACTAACAAAAGTAATGTTTTTGCTTGGTCTCTTAAAATTGTAGACAGGAAGAGAAGAATACTCCTGATCATGAGGAAGAAGATGAAGAAGAAGTGGAGAATGGGGAAGAGAGTCAGGATGGTCCACTTCTAGCTCCCCGTGTGAAAGTAGCAGAAGATGGCTCAATTATTCTGGATGAAGAAAGGTAGTAAATTCTGAGCCTGACTTATGGACAGTATGTATTACCTTGTTGCTTAGTCTGTGAAAAGAGAACAGTTACTTTGGATGGGGACAAATGTGAGTGCATTTATGTGTTGAGAGTTGAACTATCCTAACTTAGGAAACAGTGCAAATATGTGGCAAAATGTGAGCAGCAGTTATCTGCATCTCAGTAGTGTCAAACTTTCTCTATGAAAAATGTTTCTGGAGAAGGAGATGGAGAGGAAGATGTCTTATTTTATTACAGTGAATGAATACTGAGTATTTGTCTGTCAAACTTCCAAATGTCTTCTATTTAGTTAACTTCATTTCTCACAGTTGGCTGTGTCTGCTTACTGTTACTCAGTTGTCACTATCATTTGCTATGTCTTTGCATCTTGCACGTTGCTGCTTTATTTAACTATCAGTCTTTTCAGTAACTTTGCTGAGAATATGGCTTTTTTAAGGTATTACATTATCAAATTATTGAGTCCCGCAAATGTATTACTAGCGTCAGATTTAGGCCAAGGTGTAAGGATAGAGCAGTCCTGGTAAAAAAATTGAAAAGTGTTCTAAAAGGATATGGAGAGGCTCTTGTGGTTTTGCAAAATAATTTTCTTGAACGTTAAAAAAACAATCTTTTTTTTTTAAAGGTATTTAATTATGTCTGTCTGTACTGTATCTTAGGAAAACAGAAAAGCAAATTTAGTTGCATAGGCTGAATAGGCTAATGATTTCTTGCTGCATTCTCCTATTAAAATACATGTTGATGTAATCAGTAAACCTGGTTACACAGTACAAACTCTGACTTGTGGCAGGAAAAATCTGAATAGCTGCCTTTTAAACATCTGCTATGTGTCTTATTAGAAATATTTTCAGATAAGTCTCTGTGTGTTTGCTTTTTCAGTTTAACTGTGGAGGTTCTAAGAACAAAAGGTCCATGTGTTGTAGAAGAAAATGATCCCATCTTTGAGCGTGGCTCTACAACTACATATTCTAGCTTCAGAAAGAGTTTTTACACTAAACCGTGGTCAAATAAAGGTGAGTATGTTTTTGGCTTCAAGGTTTGAGTCTGCAGAAAAATCTTAGTTTTCCGTCTATGCTTTGTATTCAATTTTTATTTCCAGTGGAGTAAATGGATCTACTTATGTGTGACATGGTCTCAACCCTCTAAACTCTTACAGCAAGCAGAGCTCTGATGTTTACTGTGAAAATCAGCATGTTTAAAAAATCCAGTGCCTTATGATATGCTGGCTACCTGTGAATTTCTGTCATGGACATTTAGAAGCTGTGGAAATGCTAGTGTCTTATCAAAAGCATAATTTTGGATTCTGGTGTCCAGATATTTGAGCTCTATATGGAATAGTTAGCACTTCTTAACAGCTTCTTTACTTGGTTCTTCCAGCATGGGAAGGAATAAATTATATAAGCCATCTCTATGTGGGCTGATATCAGTGCACATGGACAGCTGTGTTTTTATGAGTGTGTGGGTTGTGGTTTTTTATTATGCCTGCTGCAAACTGATTATTATCTCTAGGCTGACAACACTGTGCAAGACGTTTTACAATTGGAAGTATTTTTTTTACAACCGTAGATGGAAAAATTAGCTTCAGAATTCACTGTGCTTCTTTTGGAATGCACTGTTTTCCTGTTAACAAATAATAATGGAGGTGGTATTTTTACACATCCTTTTTTCTGATTTCTGTTTGTGGTTTTGTCCATAATAAAAATGAACATTGACACTTTGGAGTTGGTTAGCTTTGATTTACTAGCTTTACAAAATGTATTTCACATTCTGCAGTTTTGTAATAGGTTAGATAGTTCTTTCTGTTACTAGTTCATTCAGCAAATCTTTTTAGAGGTACTTAGGTAAAGTAACACACACACTCCAGCCCAGATGAACTTGCAGCCACAGTAGATAAAGTTATTGATCTCGTTGCATTAAGTTTAAAAGGTGTTTTTATTTTAGATAGCAAGAAGGATGGTTAACTAAATACTTAAGTGTGTGTATCTCTTTCTTCCCCACCCTCACTCCAGAAACAGACATGTTCTTTTTAGCTATCAGTATGGTAGGAACAGACTTCTCCTTGATTGGACGGCTGTTTCCTCATAGAGCCAGAGCAGAAATTAAGGTAAAAAATAAAGCACTCAGTAAAGCAATTAAACATCTGTTTTCACTTTTCTGTTTCTCATTTGCTATTCCTATGCTTCCTCTATTAATACTGATAATTTTTATGCTAATTGCTTTTTTTAATACCTGTTTCCAAGGAGTAGTAAGTATCAGAAACATTAATATGCTGGGTTGAATTCCAATCAACATATCTAGTAAGTCTAGCATACCTAGACACAGTTTGTCTCGATTTTGTTTTAATTGAAGAATGCTGATAAGCATAAGTAGATGTTTGGTGAGGGTCTTCTGTGTTGCTTCTTCCTTGGTATCCGGCTGGGAAAACCTTTGATATTTCAAACCCTGTTTAGATTGGAAGTAAGGACAAAGATACTGAAAATAATAAAAAAATTGACTGGTGATATCAATTGGTGACAGATTTTATATTTTAAAATGAATTACGAACTTGTGTTCTGTGAGTGTGCTTGTAAGTTTTAACAACTGTAGTTCGTAGAAAATTTTGTTGCATTGAAGAAGGCTTATCTTGAGCTGCCATTTTGTACAATACATTGCATTTCTTGTTTACTAAAAAAGACAAATATACCTTTGCTTTCAGAATAAGTTCAAACGTGAGGAAAAAGCTAATGGATGGAGGATAGATAAAGCTTTCAGTAAGTAAAGGAAATGTACCCCACCCCACAAGGAGTCATTAAATGGTAGTCATCTTTTTTTTCATGGTAATCTTTGCACTTTGTCTTGCTTGAATTAATGATAAGGAAAAGTTTTTGCTCATAGGTGAGTTCAGAAGCTGGGGAGTCTTAGGTTTTTATAACAAGCATGGTTCACAGTACAGATCTTTAGGTTTAGTTTCTGGCTTTTCTATATGTCTGATAAATGAGATTAATATAAACGTCTCTCTATATATATTTATATATAATTATATATATATAATTGAAGATTATTCTGATTCATGGGAATTTCTAGTACAGTTACGTACTGTAAACTGCTTTGAGAATCCTTAAAGGCTTTGTGTGTTATTTGAATGAGCTACATAAGTCCTAGATCAGCATGTTAATACATTATTTGAAACTATGGTACAATTCACATATTTGTCACTTCTCAAATTTCCTAGACTACTAAGTGCTATGATTTTTTACCATTTGTTTTTCAAAACCAAGCTACCATAATCCATATATATGTCAACTCTAGTCCCTGCTCAAGTGGTACAGAAAGTATTTTCAAAGAGAATTATCTGTTTCAATTTACATAACCGTTGTTTTTTTATATCATAATATCTGCCACTGATTATTTTACAAAGCAGAAACTTGGAAAAAATACCAGGTTTGAAATCTTCTCTTATTTCTTTGCTTTAATCTGATAGAAGAAAAGCGGCCCTTTGATTTTGAATTCTTTGCCCAGCTGCTTGAGAAGGTCTTAGCAGATGAGGAAAAGAGGAAGCAAAAGACTGTTAAAAGCCAGAAGCCAAAGGAAAAGAAGCTATCAAAGCCTCGGAAGAAGCCAAAAGGTACTTCAAAAGAATGCTTGAGATATATTACTAACCACTGCTCTGTAATGCTGTTGCTAGCAGAGGAAAAAATCACTTAGGGAGTGTTTTTCTTCCCTGTTCTGGACAGGGCAATGGCTTCTAGCATAATTTTTTCAGATGGTGTTTACTGATGTGCAGGATGGTAATAATTGGTAGCAGCTGGTTTCCTGAGGTGCGTGTTCTCTAGGCAGGAATGCGAGACCACACTGAGATTAGTGCTCTTCCACAGAATGAAGCACTGATACTCTAAATGGGATATTCTAATTTGAGAGTTGATAAGTATCTCCATGAGTTGCTAACAAATTAACTTCTAGAATCCTTGGGTGAAAACCATATTTTTTGCAAGCTCTTCCGTGACTTCTAATTTAAATTTTCCTTACATTTTAAACCCTTTTCTCTTGAGGGTTCTGTTTCACCTTTAATTATAGTTTGAATCCCTAAATCTGAAGGGTGTGATTCTTTTCAGGGAGTCTTGTAAAAGTTGTTTTAGTTTTCTGGCCTGTTGAAAATAAAGGATAAAGATTACATTTAATTACTATTGATCACTATGTAGTGTCTTATTACCTGAGTACCTGTGAAAGGACCTTTCATAGCTGTGCTTAAATTAAAAACAGTTATATTGACACCATTTCATAAATTCCCTGCTAATTCTGTGGGATTGTTCACTTGCTTGTACCACAAAACCCCATTTTCTTGTAAGTGGTATTGTGGAACAAACAAGTGAACAACCTTTTAAAGGGGATGCTAGTTAGGAAGCAACATCACTGTTTAATTCTTAAAATTGACATAGTTGCTGCTTTTCTATAGCCTTGATTTCAGATTTGATTAAGTAAAATGTCCCACCTATTAGGACTCACAGCGACATATAGAAATTCTGTTTGTAGACTTTAATGGTAGATTAAAGGTACTTAATGTGTAAAGCAATGTGAGTATGCTTTTCTATTTCTCACGCATTGTGGATTTCTTAATTAGAGCGGACCAAGTTCATATAAGAATAATAAAAAGGACAGGGAAAGGTTCTTGGTGGTTGACATTCTGCATAAATACAGGATCAAGACAAAATGTCCTGAAAAGGGGAGGGAGGAGACTTTTAGAAACTTGTTAAACCCAGAGAAAAGAACTTGTGAATTATTAGCTAGATAATAATTCAGCTTTCTTGGGTAAATAAGAATGATTTAACTACAATACATTTATTAATCAAAATTACTTTTTCATGGCATACTTTCTGCAACCCTCATCTCCTCTTTCTTCAGAGATATGATAATTCTTTTCAGGAGTAGCCAGGATGCCTATTTTTCCTGGATCCAGAAGTGACTGTATAGCCTGCTAAAAAGTATAGGAACAAGAACATTTACTGAATTGGCTTTCTATATTGACTTTACCCTGGTGAAGCATTGTCTCATGTACAGAATGTGTTTTGCATTTAGTTTTGAAGTTAATCTATGCTGAAGCTTTTCTGTTAAGTCAGTGACTAACTTCTCATGGTCCTGCTCATGGCAGTATATTGGCCGTAATGTATGAATTCACAAGACATTGCTAGTGGAAATATCTTTGTGATTTATGGCTCCTAATACTCCATGAGTCTATTAACCAGGAACCATATTGTCTCAATAGCAAAAGCTGCTAGCACAGAAGCTGCTAATGATCAAGATGATCTTCAGGAAGCCAGAATTTCTGATGCAGAAGCAGATGCTGTGACAGCTGAGAAAGAAAATGAGGAATCTTTGGGCATTTCTGAACAGGCAGAAGAACAGGTTGCATTAGAGCCAGCGTTAGCAAAAAAGAAGAGAAAGAAGAGGCGAAAAGATGATCTTGAACAGGAAATGGAGAATCTTACAGAAGATATGGCTGTACCTTCAAAAATAGCTGAAGAAGGGAAATCGTCTGAGAAAAGTAAGAGGCAAAAATGCTCAGTTTCAAATGTTCAAATATAAATTTTATATAAAGACATTGCAAACTTAAAAACGAGAACTTGGGTTTTGATTTATATCACTGATCTGCCTTGGGAGGTTGTGGAACAACGCCTTTCAAAATCAGCTTTCATACTAAATGTAAACATTTTATTTTAAGAGAATGGGTCTCTTAAATCTTAATACTTACGCATTTTCTACTGGGATTTTTTGTCTTAAATTAACTCTTGCTTCACTGTAGCGAGGAGTCGAGAATTGGAATTCTAAGATGTTGCCCAGAATGTCCGAATTGATGTAATTCTTATTCATTAGCAGAAAAAAAAGTGGTATGTGATGCAAACAATGATGGTCATACCACCTGTAGAGAAAAACTGGGTAGTGTTACTGAAGAAAACCAAGATGAGACTGCTGTTACAGAGGAAGGGAGATCAGAGTCCTGTTTACCAGTGGATGACATAATGGAGAGAGAAAATGATGTCGATCTATGCAGGTAATATTTACAATGGAAAGCTTAGGCAAAATAAAAAATAGTTAAAGGTTTAATATTGGTTTCATTTATTCATGCTTACCATCATGTTAACTGGCACAGAATGGGCAGGTTTTTGGTTTATGATGACTGTCCAGAGTTTTAGTAAGCTGTTTTTCATTTATACTCTCAGTATATTCTCTGCCCTGATAGGCAGTCCTTGCAAAATCCAAAACTGCTTTCCTTTCCTTTTTTTTTTTTTTTTGAGTGTTCGTGGAGACTATTGGCTTATCCTAACTTCTAATATTTCTGTCACAGCACTGCTTGGTAATGTTGCTAAGTAGTGTTGCTATACACTTGGAATTTATATCTGTTTTTAGTAAGATGGTTCTTGTGGGAAAGGAATGCTGCTTGGACTTTTATTTATGCAGAACCTGGGTGGGAGGCAAGCTTTTGGGCATTCTTTTACTAGAAAGTGAATTGCTCTAGAGTATTAAACTTGTTATATAAGAAAGTGGTAAATTTAAAAAATTGTTATGAAGCTGTTAGTGCTACTTCAGAATTTTGCATGTTAACTGTTGTATTTAGTTGTATTGTAATAGTTTGTTATTTCATACAGATTCCCAGCAACTTTTGTGTGCCTTAATACCTCATTGGAAGCATATGAAGGAACAGTATTTGTCTTTGAACTCAACATAGATTGTTATGGAAGATCGGGGGGGGCGGGGGAAGCTTGTGCATACAGTGTTTATTTTATTAAAATCTGTTTCTAAAAAACTAGTCTAGAATATTCAGATGGGATTTTAACATCTTGTAATAGCATTGCAAAATACAAACATTGCTTTAAAGCTTGTATCCTGCAAATATCGCTAAAACTTGTTAGATTCTGTGAAACACATGTAGTTATTTGATTGCAAAATTGCGTAATTTTTCTGTGCAACTTGATCTATCTGTAAACAATAATAGCTTTTTTATTAAAATACACTAATACAATGTTTTTATGTGCTTTTGTTGATTTCAGCTTTGAAGATAGCAATGATATTATACTAGAAACGGAATCTGCTAAACTGAGAGCCCTAGATATTAGAGATGATACATCACAGGAAAGCCAGATTTCAGATTTACCGGCTTCACAGATTAGAGGCAAAGAAAGACAATCTGAAGAAACTAGAGAAACAAAGGTATTTTTATTTTTTATGTGTGTCCTGGTTTTAGCTGGGATAGAGTTAATTTTCTTTCTAGTAGCTGGTACAGTGCTATGTTTTGCATTCAGTATGAGAAGAATGTTGATAACACATGATGTTTTCAGTTGTTGCTAAGTAGTGTTAGTACTAAGTCAAGGATTTTTTCAGCTTCTCATGACCAGCCAGCAAGAAGGCTGGAGGGACACAAGAAGCTGGGAGTGGACACAGCCAGGACAGCTGACCCAAACTGGCCAAAGGGGTATTCCATACCATGTGATGTCCCATCTAGTATATAAACTGGGGGGAGTTAGCCTGGAGGGGATTGCTGCTTGGGAAGTAGTTGGGCATCAGTCAGTGAATGGTGAGCAATTGCATTGTGCATCACTTTTTTTGTATATTCCAATTTTTTATTATTGTTATTGTCATTTTATTATTGTTATTATTATCATTATTAGTTTCTTCTTTTCTGTCCTATTAAACTGTCTTTATCTCAACCCACATTTTTTTTTTTTTTTTTTTTAATCTGATTCTCTCCCCCATCACTGGGTGGCAGGTGGGGAGTGAGTGAGCAGCTGTGTGGTGCTTAGTCATTGCCTGGGGTTAAACCATGACAGTCCATATTGGTGCCCAATGTGGGGCATGAAGGGTTGAAGTAATGACAGATCTGACCAGGGCATGTTAAAACAAATTTGTTACAAGCATTCATTAGTTTAATAGTCACTGGTCATAATGTTATGACCCATGCTGGACAGACCAGGGAAGTGTGAGGAGTTCAGAATTCCCTCGGGCTAAATTAAGGTGAAATGACACCAAAAGATCGGTTGAAGGTTTTATTCATGGCAGAAGCAAACTGAACTTGGAAGGTGTAACAGTAGGTGGCGGGGTTTCTCACAACAGGAATTGGAGTGGAACTACCTCAGTAAACCGTGTAACCCGTGGTAACCACGTACATCAATTCAGGGAAGAAGGAGGTCTCTCCTGTTGAGGCAGGAGGTTCAGAACGGACTCCCTTGCTTTCTAGACTCCTTCTCAGAAAGGAGCCCAGGGGTGGCTGAATCTGCTCCTAATACCAGACTGGGTCAATGGTTTATGTCTAAAGGGGTGAGGTATAGGGATTATGGAAAAAAGAGGCGGGGGGGGTGAGGAGGAGAGAGACAGAAAGAAGAAAACACGGATTTCACCAGTCCTGGGTCCAGTGTTGGTCTAGCCAGCCTAGAGGTCCAGTTCTGGAGGGCGCACACACATGGGGCTTCAGTTCGTGCCCTTTTATTATCTCCTTGCCCCTCCTTTAGACAGGCACTTGAACTTATTAGGCTAATTGGATGTCATGCACGGTTTGTGCTTCCAGAACCTTTGAGAAATGGGTCACTGGGCTTTGGGGATCATTTGGGGAGTAACTTCTCCCTCCCTGCAGGTGTGACTGTTCTTTGACCTCTGGCTATACATTGTGAGCTGCCCTGCTCTGTGTATCAGAACAAAGAACAGCACACCCTCTGTGCCCTGTTGCTAACCAACTTCTTACCTGCGGTTTGTTGCTATGCAGGGTTCATCCTTATCCAGAACTTGCCCCATCTCAATATTTGAGACATTGAGTCTTTCGGTCTTTCATGCACAGTGTTGATTTATTGGCTCTGAGAGTAACAGCACTTGTTCTTGGAGTTGTGTTATGTATCATCTCATTTGCTGTGCCAGCACAATGTTGGAAACTGATTTGAGTAGGACTGTATTCTTTGGATTGTTTTAAACCTGATGCCTGGTAGTTTAAGATGCACTGTCTTCTATTGTTATGTTCCTGTTCATATTCTCCAAGCTATTCTTGTTTATAATGCCACTTTTTTCTTTCTCCAATAATATTGTTTTTAAGATGAGGGGTCCTAATCTTACATTTCTCCTCATATAGAGAAAGTTCCCTTCCTCTGATCATCCTTCTGTCCTTGCATCATTGTCACTTTTGGAACTTAATATCATACTGTTTAAAGACTTGTGCTGAGGGGGAATTAATTACTTTCTCTTGTGCTTTCTAAGATGAAAAATGATCTTACAGCTAAAGTTTGTGGTGAGAGATTAGGAAATTCTAAGTGTTAGTGTTTCCCTAATGTGACAGGCAAATTATTTGTCATTTGGCTTTTATTTTGGATTCTGTTACCTAAAATAATGTCTTCATCTTAACAGAAGATCAGCTGCTTAGGATCTTCACAAATACTAAATGCCTGTAGTTGGAAATGTTACAACAATACAATCTCCTGATATTAGTTGGAATAATATTTACAAAAATCAATGAAGTGAACGGGGCAATGTGCTATATACACAAGCCTATAGTGGTGTCAGTAGCCTGAGTAGCTAAGCTCTCTGGCTGATTAATTATAGCTGTTTGACATGAGAAAAAGGCATAATAATCTCTAAAACTGATAATTTCAAAAGACCTTTTATGTCAGTTCTAATTCTCTTGCCTTGCTGTGGTTAATTAACTTTAAAAGTATATGAACATAATCACTGACCTAAAACTAGTTTAACCTTAATTCACTAAACAGATTCCGTAAAATCTTTGCTGTAATTGTGATTAGTTTGCTATGTTGTCAAAAATTTTTTTTTATCATTTTCAGAGTGCTGGTTAGTGCTCTGTAGGAAAATGAATTAAATACTAGACCTGGAAAGTAATGGTAGCTGATACTGCCGAAGGAGTCTGTTATCAGCCTCATCCAATTAAAAGACAAAGAAATGGGCTGACAGGAACTTCATGAACTTCAACAAGGGAAGTGCAAAGTCCTGCACCTGGAGAGGAACAACCCCAGGCACCAGTATGTGCTGGGGGCACCCAGATGAAAAGCAGCTTTGCAGAAAAGAATGTGGGCGTCCTGGTGGGCACCAAGTTGAACATGAGCCAGTAATGTGTCCTGGCTGCAAAAAAGGCTAATGGTATTTAGGGCTGCATTAGGAGAAGTGTTGCCAGCAGGTTGAGGGAGGTGATCCTTCTCCCCTATTCAGCACTGGTGAGACCACACCTGAAGTACTGTGACCAGTTCTGGGCTCCCTGGTATAAGACATATGGACATACTGGAGATACCGTATCAAAGGGCTATAAAGATGGTGAAGGGACTGCAACATTTCTCCTCTGATGAAAGGCTGAAAGAGCAGAGACAGTTCAGCCTGGAGAAAGAGAAGGCTCAGGGGGATCTCGTCAGTATCTATATGAAAATCTAAAGGAAAGGTCCAAAGAGGACAGAGCCAGGCTCTTTACAGTGGTGCCTAGTGGCAGGACAAGAGGTGATAGGCACAAAATGAAACACAGGAGGTTCCCTCTGAACATCAGGAAACACTTTTTCCAATGTGAGGGTGACGGAGCACTGGCGCAGGTTACCCAGAGACTGTGGAGTCTCCATCCTTGGCAAAATTCAAGAGCCATCTGACATGGTATTGGGCAACCAGCTTTTGGTGGCCCTGCTTGAGCAGGGAGGTTGGACCAGATGACCTGCAGAGGTCCTTTCCTACCTCAACCATTCTGTGAATCTTGTTCTTGTTTTGTTTCTGCTTTTCTTCACCTTACAGCAAAGAGTTCTACATTTATCGTTTCTTCGCTACAACTTTGGTTTTTTTCCCCTTACTCAGAACAAAGACATACATGACTTACATAGACCGGATGAAAAGCAGAGTGCATCAGAAAGTGATTCTCAGTCTGAAATCGTGTAAGTGTAATTCTTTTACCTTGCAGTGGTACTTGGTCTAAACCTCCATTTACTTAATTTGAATATAATTCTGATTGACCATACTAGGTTGGACTAGACGGTAGATCATGATAACTTTTTTTCCATATTCAGTGAAGTTTTTTTAAAGAAACTTTGATCACAGAGGAGCAATGCTTTGACTAAGATTTGAAATGTTGCATGGGAATGAGGAGGAAGGCTTAACCGAGCTTAGGAAAAAGCTAGCACCTCTACAGTCAGCAAGAATGAGAGATTTCTCTGAAGTTCTGCCATCTTGTGGGTGAACCTTGATTGTGAAAGTTGATCTGTATTTTTTAATTTTTTTTAATAAAAGGGCCTCGCTGTACTCTTTGAAATTAGCAGTTGTCCATCAGAGCTTATTAGCTCTACATGTCATGTGTATGGTGTGTTCATACCTTCCTAATTGGAAACTTGCTCCTTGGAACTCAGTGCAAGAATCTAAGTTGAGACACACCTCTCTAGAAGATACTCCAAGCTGTCTCTGTCTTACCTGTGCTCCTTTATTAAGTTAATCTTTGTGACTAGTTCTTACGGTTACTGCTGTAACTGAGCAGTGATGTTTAAACAAGTGTGTCCCTAAAGTTTCCATTTTTGTGTGATCAGCAACTTCCTATTCCATGGTTTAATTTTTTTAAGGTGATTTAGGGATGGAATACTAGTTAATGCTAAATTGTTTTTCATGCTTCTGTCTTTCCTTTATTGAAGGGCAACTCAATCTTATAGTAAAGACTGTCAAAGCTTTATTTGTCCTGTCCTAGGAAGAATATAAGAAAAGGTAGTAGTTCCCAATCTGAATATTGCTGATAAGCTGCAGGGCTCTGTCAAACAGTGTGTGAATCCCAGGACACGTTATCACAATGGTTAAGGACACAGAGACTGATGTTTGTGCCCCATTCTTCAGTAATGTATGAATGTTGGCAGTAGGACAAGGTGTTTTGAAAACAGCAGTTCATAGTGTGAGTGAGATAGCTTTGAAAGGGGGATTGAGGGACAGGAGAGACAGATGCAAAATGTTGTGTATAAGCAAATCTGCTCTACTTTGGAGCAGATTTCTATTGTTTCTATTGAAATCAGTAAGCCTGTTTACACTGACGTCAACTGTGAATCCCTAGGAGAAAGAGGTATTCCTATTTAATAGCAAGAAATGCTTCCTTTGAATGTTTTAAAGTAGATTCCACTGAAAGCCAGTAAGGCTAAGGTTATGTGACACTCTTTGCATTAAGTAGTAGCATATCTTCTAATATCAGAAAGTTGTAATATAATTTTTTCAGTTTATTGTCTTGCTGCATTACCCATGCAGTCTGTGGTGCTCTTGAAGTACATCTTGGACTACATAAGACTTTTAAGTTTCTCTTTGATAATAACACCTTTTTTATATCTTAAGCAAAACTGAAAAGCCATTAGACAGAGGGCGCTTGCAAAGACCTAAACCAAATTTAGTGAGATCATCTGGAAAGAGAGAAGCAGCAGCCCAAGAGAAAATGGAGGCCGAGACTTCCTCTCCAAACCTTGTGAATGCAGATAAAAAGGTCAGAAGGAAGAATGTTGCTTAATATGCTATGCTGTTGATGTTGTATCTGTTTTGATCAATGCTGATACTGTGGACCAGCTACAGTCTGATACATAGTATTCTGAGAACTGCTTCTGAGGTATCTGCATACTTGGCCAACAGTAACATCCCTTGCCTCAATTCCAGTGCTCTGAGGAAGACAGTAGAAGAAACAGAAATGAAGCCGCAGAAGTGGAGAACGCTGATTTGGATAGTAAATCTGAGTAGGTATTGCGATTGCTTTTCCGGTCTCCTGGAATTAACTGACTATAATTGTTAATTTATTCTATATAGTGATCTTGTAAAAAGACAAGAGTAATGGTGAAGTTTTAATATAAATCGTAAATTTGACTGGCATTTTCTTGGATGATATCAAGTGGTACTATGATAGAAGGTATGTGCTGCTTTTCTGGGAAGTTGAGGAATACATTACTTTAAGATGTACCAACTCTGCTTGGAATTTGGGAGGGAGAGCGGGGGAAGTGATAACTATAGCTTTGCCTTCCTTCCACCCTCAGTTGTCAGCTCATGGCTCTGCTTCTGACACTTGTAGAAGCTGCTATGATATGCAGTCTAGTTAGGTTCTTTCCCTGTGTGATAACTTTGTATCTTTCTAGTAGGTAGATAAATTGAGTTTTCACACTCTGTAAGACTAAACAAAGTTTGGTTCTCATGTGAAGAAACTTGCATGAGTTTGTGCAAATCCTTCTGAAGACAACCCAATTCCAGTAGAGAAACCTGTGCAAGTCATTGAATATTACATGGGCTTGAATATTATAGAGTAAATGTCACTGTTGTGGATCCTTTGTGCAGAGTACCTGAAAAAACTGTAATTGCAAAGGCAAGAGTTAGAGGATGTCGACAAAGATTTAAACCTAATGTTACAAGAGCATCTGGAAAGAAAGAAGAACCTGAAAAAGATGCAGGAAATGATAAAATGTCCCATCCACCACCTAAGGGGGAAATTGAAAAGGTATCTAATAGAGTAAGGTAACTGGAGATAATGTGTTAGCTAAAAAGCTGCTGGGTGCAACAGCAATGTTATCTTTTTCTTTTTTTCTTTTCTTCCCCTGAGTATGACCAGGAATCAGCCACTTACTTAACCTGCAGTGACAGTGTGATACTGCTTAGAGGCCTCAGCTAAGCTGGGAGCTTTTCACACAAACATTATATGCAAGTAATCTTTCATGTCCTGCAGCAAATATAGCTTTAGTTGTTTGATCTAGATTTTACTGCACCTTTCTGACTATGTGAAATGTAATTGTCTGTGTCTGTCATAAGCAATCTGTTTTGTATCCAGTTGTGGACAGTTACCTGGTCTGTTAGGTAATGCTGTACATAATAAACGTAAGAGAGTTAATGTCTTAATGTTCTATTTCTATTCAGAATACTGACCAAAGTAGTAAGTCTGATGCTACCAGTGAAGAAGCTGCAGAAAAAGATGATAAAGTTGTGGACACAGTGTCTCAGTAAGTATGTGAAAAATGAGAGGACATGTGCTGCTCTCCAGCAGCTTGCCATCTCTCTCACTCTGGTAGTATTACATAGTGTGGTAATTGTAGACGTTTCTGAAGAAACTTCCACTGTGAAACAGAAATTGAGAAAAGAATAGGAATCTTTTTTAATGCATGAAACAAATAGATTAAGCGCTTTTGTTTTTAAAGCAGTGCTTTTAAATGAGATGTCAGTCGTGATAAATGCAAAAAAACCTGAAAAGCTAGTTCCTTGAAAACTAAAACAAGCCTTTTTTGCTAGCTCTAATACTGAAATGCATCAGTTTCAGGGATTAAGTATTTAAACAATAGGAATAAGTGTTTGTTCTTAAAGCGTAGTTAAATGTTAGGTATCTGGTATTAGGAGAAAAAATTCCAACAGGTGGGCTAGTTAATGCACATGTTAATTAAGAAGTGTTTCTTGTATTTCTCTTCAGTGGAGAAATGGCAGCTGTAGTGTAAAAGGCGGGATACATTTTACAGGAGAAACTGAAAAAAAACCAAAACAAAAAAAAACCCATCAACCAACCGAAAAAGCACACACACACACCCCCCCGCGCAAAAAAAACCACAAAGCAACAAGAGCAACAAAAAAAATCCCCCAAACTTTTGTTTTTAAAGGGGGATAGTTGAAGAGTGTGGAGGGAAGTAAACTGGGTTTGATAATCTGCCAGAAAAATAATTCAGCAGATAGTTCTTTCATTAACATGCCATGTAACTTGGTGCTCAGGGTAAAAAGGCATAGAAGCATTTGACAGTTGTAATAATGTACATCTGATATTTTTACATTAGTAAGATTATGAAGTTATTTATTTTCTGAATGTTTGTGATTTTTAACCCTTCATTAAATTAGGTCCATCTGCCTCTAGACCAGATAGAAATACAAGAAGAGCCCTTATGAGTCAGAAAAGGTCTGTCTAATGTGGTATCCTGTGTCCAGTGGGAAAAGAAAAAGAACAGGGCAAACATAAGTTTAAACTTGTCAGGTACTTTTTCAGTCCCTAGCAGATACACTTCTAACTTCATTGTTTCATGAAGTTATGTCCTGGTTTCAGCTGGGGTAGAGTTAACTGCCTTCCTAGTAGCTGGTATGGTGCTATGTTTTGAGTTCAGTATGAGAAGAATGTTGATAACACTGATGTTTTCAGTTGTTGCTCAGTAGTGTTTAGACTAAAGTCAAGGATTTTTCAGCTTCTCATGCCCAGCCAGCGAGAAAGCTGGAAGGGCACAAGAAGGTGGCACAGGACACAGCCAGGGGCCGCTGACCCAAACTGGCCAACGGTGTATTCCATACCGTGGGATGTCCCATCTAGTGTAGGAACTGGGGAGTGGGGGCAGGGAATCGCCGCTCGCGGACTAGCTGGGCGTCTGTCGGCAGGTGGTGAGCAATTGCACTGTGCATCATTTGTACATTCCAATCCTTTTATTACTACTGTTGTCATTTTATTAGTGTTACCATTACCATTATTAGCTTCTTCTTTTCTGTTCTGTTAAATCATTCGTATCTCAACCCATGAGTTTTAATTCTTTTCCTGATTCTCTCCCCCATCCCTCTGGGGGAGGGGGAGGGGAGTTAGTGAGCAGCTGCGTGGTGCTTAGTTGCTGGCTGGGGTTAAACCACGACAAGTTAGTAATGCATGGCTCCATTTTTAGATAAGTGTATGTTAATAACTGTTTAAAAAAAAAAAAAATCACTTCTCCAAGACTCCTCTCGCTTTCAGATGTGGTGCTTAAGGATCTTATGTATTTTTCTAGGTTTAATGAAAGAGCTGGTTTACAAGAAGACAGCAAACAGAGTGTGCTGAAACCAACACCTCTAAAGAGAAGCAGAGTGCAGAGACCAAAACCAAATCTAAGAAGAACTGTTGCAAGGCAAAAAGACCTGACAGATGAAAAAGATACTGAAGAGGAGAAGACTGAATGTGGAGAAGTAGAAAAAGATGTGATACACCATAGGGATGAAAACAATGATCCGTGCCTCAAAAATGTAAGTTTCTCGAGCAGTTGCTTAGGCACACTCTTTTTCTGGGTCCCAAGTAGAAGCCTTTAGGTACATACCACATAATTTGTAAGCATAGCCTTTGCATGCTTTGTTTATTCTTTCAGAATAAACTCAATCGTCATAGAAATTCTTCATGCTTGCGTTGTTTTCCATGGATAAATGGATTGCATGTCACTTTGTTGTGTTATTTGTAATACCAGATCTAAAAAGCGAAGTGCAGAGAAAAAAGGTCTCTTGGAAAAGAGATCACTTCAGATAAAAAATATATAGAAAAATAACAAATTTTTACTTTCAAATATCTACTAATATTAGTTGGATGCACAGGAAGCAAGAGAGATCTTTTTGAGTGTTTTTGTAGAGATACTAAAATAGACTTTTTCCCTTGCTCTTCTAAAAGGGATCTTGAACACATCTTTCATCTTAATAGAAAATTTTATTCCTTTTAGGATGTGACGGCTCATGGAGACACTCAGCCGTGCCATGTGATGTTAGAAGGGGATGTCTCTACAGATTCTGAGATGATCTCAATACGTACAAGGCAGTGTTCCCAAGAAAAGTCCTCAGAAGCAGAAAGCTGTGAAAGTGGAAAGGGATTGTCAGATGTCTTGAAACAGGTTTCAGATTTCAATATAGGGTAAGGTTATTTTTTAGATGGAGAGAAGGCATTGTTTTGAACCATCAATATCTCTACGTATTCTTCACTTCTACATTCAATTCCAGCACTAAAAACAAGTTTAATATCTATAGTGAGATGTTTAATCAAGACAATACTGGACTTAAACAAAAACCCAAGAGCTCAAAAGCACTGAATTTATATGCTCTTTGACATTAATTTGATCTTTAGACTGTGAGCCCTGTTTTCAAATAAATACATTTTTCTGATGCTCAGTTCTGCGGTTATCTTCTCCATACTAGTCCTAACAGTGCATCCCTATGGGCTTATGTAAGTCCTTGAGTATAGGGTTTGGTTTCCTATTAAAGTGTCCTTTAAAAAAAACCAAAACAACTGTGCTGTAAGATTTACTGGGTAGTTTTAAACCTGATGACACAAAGGCATTTGTAAAATGTGCCTATTCCTCTCAAAGTGTGACTGGAAGTTGCAGTTGTTCTGAAATGGCATCTTTTTTTAACTTACCTTTGCTCACCTATTTATAAGATACACAGGTTTTTGGTGGTGTTTGATGTGCTTTTATTGAATCTTTCACAATGTCAGTAATTTTGTTATTGCTCTAAGACAGCTAAGAATTTATATATTGGAGAGAGCTACATACAAGTATGTCATGCATGACTTGGACAGTCACTGTTGTCCCATGCCTTTGATTGTTCTTTTGTTTGTGTTTGTAGGGAGTCTGGTCCTCGGAAGGAAGAGGAGAAAACTGTTGTATCATCAGCTCTGCTACTGAGGAGTCGATTCCAGAGACCAAAGCCAAATTTAAGAATGACAACTAGTAGGAAGGAAGTGCTGAATGTAAAGAATAAAGGTGTATCACAGAAAGATACCAACAAAGAAGAAAGTTTGACACAGTGTGACAGTGAATGTAACATCCTTCCTGATACAGATGTAAGGCTTTTGTTTTTTTCTTTAGTTACATTTGAGCTTTTGGGTTTGTGAAATGAAATACTGATGATTTAAAAAATATGAAGTTAATCTTTTTTGAAACTATTTTTTCAAAAGCTGAAATTTTCTACATGAAAACTCCTGTACTTTCCACTTGTTTGTGTGCAAGGAGAAAAAACTACATCCACTCTGTATCTCTTGTTATGTGTCCAGATGTCTGTCTGACCTGAGGTGGCCTTGGAAGGTTGATAGTGAAGACAGAAAAGTATTAATAGAAGATGGCAGAGAAGAAATGTAGATTTCAAGCTATTTTGTTTAAAAGAAACAAATGTGTGTTTGTCCTGGAAACACTAGGAAATTATTAGTTAGCAGTTACAGAGGGATTTTTGTGGGAAATACTTCAGAGAGTGATTAGTACTGAACTTCATGGACATCGCAATGTTTCCTTTTGGTTTAGTATCATGACTTTTTCTGGTTCTTGTGTTTACATTTTTCAGAAAGCAGGAAAATATGATGTCCTGCAACCATTGAAATCCTTAGAAAAGGAGAAGTCTCTTGGCTCTCAGGAGGTTTCTGAAAGGCCAGGTTGTAAGTCCCCAAAGACATTTTCAAGATCAGAGGATGGTGAACTCAAGTTTTGTTTACCTGAAATTAACCAAGATGACACCTCAACTACTAATGCAGGGTAATTGCTTAGCTACTTTTCTTTTGAGTGTAACAATGAAATTATTTTAGAAGGAAATCACTGTGCCAACTGGCAAAGAAAAATCTAATAAAAATACTGAACAAAATCTCAGTTCTCGTACTTTTGACACTAGTGATACTAAAATTCCAGGTACTTCTGTGCTAAGCATTAAATTAATGAGCATTCATTTTACAACTGTTTCATCATCTGAAACACTAGTTTCATTGTCATGTAAGGAGAGGAATATGAACTTGCTTATCAGAGAAACCATGTGAAAATGGCTTTATAGTAATAAGCAGACAGTAAGTTAATGTTTCCAAATGAGTTAGTTAATTCTGTTGTAGAAGTAGTTAGGAGACAAATGCTTTAAAATTTTTGCTGAAATGGACTTTTATGGTTGTAATTTAAACTCAGCAGAATTTTACTTTTACATGGTTTCTTTTAAAAACTCAGTTGTTTTTAATATGTAAATATAATGAACTTGTGTTTGTTAATGACATACTTCTGTATTAAGTTTCAGATTTATTTTTTTCTGTCTGACTTTGCACTGATAGCAAAAATATCACTGAAGAAGAAAGTAAACAAACACCTCTTCAACCTGTCCAGTTAGTACGGAGCAGATTCCAGAGGTACAAGCCAAACTTGGTAAGAGCTGTTGGAAAGAAGGAATTACAAATATCAGAAAATGAGAAGGAGGAAAAGCCTGGAGCAGAGCAGCTGGTACTGCAAAAAGATGAGTCTGCCAATAACATCATTGTAAGTCTTAAGTGCTTTGCCTTCAAAAGTATGTTTCCAAGTTGCATGTTCTATTTTATGAAGTTAAATTTGAACATTTAAGTTGCATTCCCTGAAACTGAAACACCATACTACATGAAAAATATCCCCAAACCCTGGTATGTTGAGGTATTGCAGGTATGAAATCAGTGAAGTCTACAACTTGTACTATTAATGTCTTCTAGAAAATAAGGATCTGATTTTTATTGGATTGCATGATAGGAAAAAGGATTATGCACATTTAAGATAAACTCTAGAATAAAAATGTGGTTTATATTGCAATACATAAAAATTGGCTTTATATTGCAATACATAAAAATTAGCTTTTTTGCTCTTTTTATCTTTCATTCGGATGAATCTGTGTTGAGTAATCTAGTATAGAGTATCAAGAGAAGGCAGAGGATAGCTATTTTTCTGTTTAAAAAAAATTTTTTAAAAAAAGCCTTACTAATTTGGTAAGCTTTGACTGGCTTCACCACTACAGTGCCTGATGCTCCTCTACTTTACACGGGTAAATTGAGTCATTCACCTACACTTTTTATGCCCACCGACACTTTGCTAGGCACTGCAAAAGGAATTGAAATCCTCAAAAGCCATTATAGTATGATGAACTCTGACTGTTTTGCAGCTTGCTCATGAGTCACATCATGCATATAGGCATCTCCACGTAGACTTGCCTTAGATCTCAAGCACAGCTCAGCATTGTAAGAGTGACTTGTTTTTTTGGAGTGGTTATAGCTGGTTTTGTTCTTGAATCTGTGTAGAACTGGCTTGAAGTACTTGTGTGCTGCTTTCCCAGAGAGGACCATGAGTGCACTGGATCTATAGTCTCCCTCTCAGTCAGATCACCCCTAGCCAACAATTCAGCTTTGTCTGTTCTAGACAGTGGCCTGTGGACCATACACGTACATCTACTCTGTGCTGTGCAAATCTACAGCACCACAGCAGGTCTGATGCTCCTTTGTACTAATAAAGCTGTCACAGTCCTGAAGTGCTGAGGGGTATGTTGGAGTGGCTTCTTTGTGGAAACAGTGTAGCAAATACAGAAGTAAAACTAATAAGCCCCTCTGAATCTGAGGCTATGTTATAGTGGCTTGGGTGTGTCTGTGCTGTGCTCTGTCTGCAGTGTCCAATTTTTGAAGGCTTTTGCATTTACCAAAGTATTTTGTTTCCATAGTGCTCCGTGTAATAGAGAGTTGATTGAATGCTAAATAGAAAGGTGTTACCCATAATGCCTGGGTGCATGTAGTATTTAAAAGCCTAACCCTAGCTAGGCCAGGACTAAGAAGACTTCTGTTCCTGCTTGCCTGTAAATTGACTTATGTGCTCAGGTAGGTTACCCTCAATAAATATAATGTGATTCTTTTCTTGATTCAGATCCGGAAGATAGCACAGAGATCTGTAGGGGATTTTGTGGTGTTTTTTTTCTTTATAAAATACATGTCTGTTTTAAAAACTTCTGATTCTCTTTTTCTTCATGCTTTTTTAATTGCAAATTAAAGGGTGAAAATGAAGCTGTATTGTGTCAAGCAGATGTATTGAGCAAAGAAGAACAGGAACAGCAAGAGGCGCCTCAGATGCCCTTTATTTCTGAAAATGTATTGTGTGAACAAAGCAGGTGAGGTTAGAGTTTAGCAAAATTGCATTTGAAAAGCTTCCATCTGGTGCATAATGAGACACCTTTCCAAGTGTCAATTCTTTTGTTCCTTGTTACCTGTCTTTCCCCAATGTTTAATTTTCAGTGCCTACAGGCAGCTTCTTCCCAGGTTTTCAGAGCCCATTTTTAATTGAGCTGAAACTCAAACTTGTCATTGTTTATCTGGTACATACTTGATCTATATGAGCTTATAGCTCTTTTTGACCAAGATTTTCTTTTATTGGGTTTGTACAGCTACCATACACAGCTACAAATTTTGCAAAGTGTCAGAGATCCCAGTGTGCTCTTCTATTTTACTGCTCCTCTTGTTAAAATAAGACCTTAAGCGTATATGAGACTGCAGATACTTTGATGTTGGTATAGTTAGCAGTACAACTTTTTTCTTGATGTTAAAAATGCGTTGAGAAAGAAATCCTTTTATTCCTTCTCAAAGTAAACCATAAATGCCCCTAGTGAGAAATATATATCTGAAAACATAAGTTTCTCGAATTTAAACAAAACAGTATATCAGTCTCTAACTCTCCTGTATTAAGGTTGATTCAAAACTTAATGAGTGCAGAATTGTTCCCCCCCACCCCAAAGTCAAATGACATCATTTTTAGGTGTTTTTTGTTGGTGGTGTTCTGTTTTATTTGTTTGCTTTAAATTCACTAGTGCTGAAAAATCCATTTCCCAAGAAGGCAAGCTGGGTGCTCTGAAACCAGGACAATTCATAAGGAATGGATCTCCGAGAACTAGACCAGACCTAGCAAGAGTATGTAGTCAAAAAGAATCTCCAGTGGCACAAAAACTTGTTGCTGCAGTTGAGGAAGAAGCAAATAAAGGAGAGAATCTGCCTGTGGTAGAAGAATCTGAGGAACCTCTTTCCTCAAAAGTAAGAATTCTCTTCAGATATTTCTGACTATACTTTCTGATGCTTGGTTCCGCACCAGCTGTTTTAAGACCTCAGAATAAGCTGTTTTAATTAATTTAATAAATTAATTTTGGACTCGTAAGAATTACATTCTTTAGTATTTGCACCCTACTATGAGGTCTTCTAAAATTCTGTTAATGACACATTGATAATATATAGTCTTCTTTTAACAAATCTAAAGACTTCACTTAAACATGACTGAAATACAAAATATGTGATACATGAATAGTTACCTGCATGCCTGTCCTGATTTTGGCTTGGATAGAGTTGATTTTTAGTAGCTGGTGCAGTACTATGTGTTGAGTTCAGTATGAGAAGTATGTTGATAACACTGATGTTTTCAGTTGTTGCTAAGTAGTGTTTAGTCTAAGGTCAAGGATTTTTCAGCTTCTCATGCCCAGCCAGCGAGAAAGATGGAGGGGCACAAGAAGTTGGGATGAGACACAGCCAGGGCACCTGACCCAAACTGGCCAAAGGGGTATTCCATACCACGTGACATCACATCTAATATATAAAGGGGGTGGGGGGGGGAGGGGGGATCACCGCTTGGGGATTAGCTGGGTGTCGATCGGCGGGTGGTGAACAATTGCACTGTGCATCATTTGTATATTGCACTCCTTTTATTATTATTGCTGTGATTTTATTAGTGTTATCGTTATCATTATTAGTTTCTTCTTTTCTGTTCTGTTAAACCATTCTTATCTCAACCCGCAAGTTTTACTTCTTTTCCCGATTTTTCTCCCCCATCCCACTGGGGGGGCGGGGGGGGAGTGAGCAGCTGCACGGTGCTTAGTTGCTGGCTGGGGTTAAACCACGACAATGCCATATTTCTGTTGCTGGGTTTCTCCTGAACTCCTTGGTGGTTGCTCATGAAAGACTGTATTGGTTATAGTATCTGTTTTTGTTAGGTAAATACCTCCTCTAAAAGAGTAAGGAACAGTAACAGGTGCCATAAACTACTTGAAAGTTTTTAGGCAAAGTTTTGTCTCAGATTAACATCTGGATCATAACTTGCCATGCTTCGTTTTACAGGTGATGTATTTTGTGCTAATATTGTTGGGTTTTTTTCTCAAATCTAAGGATGATGCAGAAGTATTGTTTTTTGTGGGGAATTTGGCCAAGAACGACAATCGAGACATAAATCCAAAAAGTACGAAGTCGGAAGCACTCTGTTCCTCTGAAAAATCACCTAACTGCCACAGCAAGGGAGAACAAGAACATCTATCTACAGATGCTATAGGAAGCATTCCGGATAGCATAGAAAGGTAAAGTTCCCGGTTGTCAAAGTAAAAAAAAGCTCTTTAAAAACTTTGTGTATTTGTCCAGTTGTTTTCATACAGCACTTGCTTTTTGAGGTGTAGGCTTTGAACTGTAGTAGTTGTTCACAGCATGTAGCATATAACATCACTAGATGGCATCCTTGGGTAATATAAGAGTTTTTAACAGAATTTTTCTCAAGGCCATTTTCCTTTTTAGAAGGTATGTTGCAGGTGAGAGTAGAAGCAAGTAATCAGAGTTCAGACAGCTGAACTTCTCAGTAATACATTCTTAGGGCACAGTGCACTATGAATGTGGACCCTTGAAAGGAATACTGAGCAGTGCCATTTGCACTCACTTATAATTGAGAAATGATAGGCAGAGTAACATAAAATGAGCTTTCTGTCTAAGATGTATTCTGAGTGTCTTCACTTTTTCTTTCCAGCAGGAGAAGTTCATGCAATGATGTGCAGTGTCCTGGTTCCTTGGTGGAAGGGATGCTTTTTATGTATGTGTAATATGAGGCAGATACTGCCATTTACATGTAACAGTTCTGGGTTATGTTATAAGCTACCTTTTGGTCAATCTTAACGGACACAGAGCAGCCTCAAATCAATTTACTTTTGCTGTTTTCTAAAATTAGCTTCAGGTTCCCATCTGTCTCTGAGCCTCTGCTTAAAATCTCTTTCATAACTTAAGTTGAAATCATATCCCGGAGTCTTTAGGCTAACAAGGCAAGGGCCTTACCTTACAGTCTTCTTGTCTTCTGTGATGGTGGAATTTCATAATCATAGAATGGTTGAGATAGGAAAGGACCTCTGCAGGTCCTCTGGTCCAACCTCCCTGCTCAAGCAGGGCCACCAAGAGCTGGTTGCCCAATACCATGTCAGAAGGCTTTTGAATATTGCCAAGGATGGAGACTCCACAGTCTCTGGGTAACCTGTGCCAGTGCTCCATCACCCTCATAGTGGAAAAAGTGTTTCCTGATGTTCAGAGGGAACCTCCTGTGTTTCATTTTGTGCTCATCACCTCTTGTCCTGTCACTGGGCATCACTGGAAAGAGCCTGTCTCCATCTATGTTTACACCTTCCCTTCGGTTATTTATATACATTGATGAGATTTCCTCACCCACTCCCACCAAGCCTTCTCTTTCTGCAGGCTGAACTGTCCTCACTCTTTTTAGCCTTTCACCATTGGAGAGATGCTTCTGTCCCTTCACCTTTGATAACCCTTTGCTGGACTTTATCCAGTAAGTCCATGTCTCTCCAGTGACCAGTTCTGGGTGCTCGAGTACATTACTGCAGGTGTGGCCTCACAGCACTGAGTAGGGGGGAAGGATCACCTCCCTCAACCTGCTGGCAACACTTCTTCTAGTGCAGCCCAGGATACCGTTAGCTTTCTTTGCTACAAGGGCACATTCCTGGCTCGTGTTCATCTTTGTGTCCGCCAGGACACCCACATTCTTTTCTGCAAAGTTGCTTTTAATCTGGGTGCCTCCAGTACATATTGGTGCCGGGGGTTGTTCCTCCCCAGGTGCAGGACTTTGCACTTCTAATTGTTGAACTGCGTGAGGTTCCTGTCAGCCCATTTCTTCAGCCTGTCCAGGTCCCTCTGGTTGGCCGAATGACCGACCCTCTGATGTATCATCCACTCCTCCCAGTTCTGTGTCATCTGTAAACTTGCTGAGGGTATGCCCTGTCCCATTGTCGAGATCATTAATGAAGATGTTGAACAGGACTGGACACAGATTGATCCACCGGGTACACTCTTAGTTACTGGGCCACCAACTAGACTTTGTGCCACTGATCACCACACTCTGAGTCTGGTCATTCAGTCAGTTTTCAGTGCACTTCTTTGTCTGCTGATCCAGCCCATACTTCCATCAGCTCTCCCATGAGGATGTTAGGGGAGATAGTGTTAGAAGCCTTACTGAAGTCAAGGTAGACATGATCTACTGCGCTCCCTTCACCTATCAAGCCAGTCATTTCATCATAAAAGGTTATCAAGTCGGTTAAGTGTGACTTCCCCATTGTGAATCCATGCTCACTACTCCAAGTCACTTTCTTGGTTTTTATGTGTCTGGAAATGGTTTCCAGGATTAGTCGTTCCATCACATTCCCAGGGACTGAGGTGATGCTGACTGTCCTTTAGTTCCCTGGATCCTCCTTTTTGCCCTTTCCCAAGACATGAGGTTAAAAGCCCAAGATTTCTGTCTTACTGATCTGAAAGTGCTTGAACAGATGCTAGAATTTCATCCTATTTAAAAACAGTAGTACCTTGAGCACTGGAATTAATTAACATAGCGTTCCTGTGGTTGCTTGATTTTGGGGACCTATGGTGGTATAACTGAAATTTTCTACTCTACATGACTTCTTAATGTTGTTTTCCTTCCGTAAGATTTTTCCAAAAGTAATCAGAAAGGTTCACTACTGCAGAAGAGCAAATTATCATCTTTTCACATTTTTTCTTCTTTTATGTTTTTTTTAAACTTCTCCAACTAAACACCTAAAAATGCAGAGCACTTAAGTTCATTTCTAGCTGGAAGTAGTAAATATTTGATAATAAGCCAAGCTTGTAGAGTGTATTTTGTAGTTCCTGAAAGTAAAATTTGAAAAATATTTTTGTAGGTCCAATGATATATTAAATTCTGGAGAAGAAAGTAAACAGAATGATACAATGCCTCAAGTGAGTGAACCCCACTGGAACCCTAGGACAAACCTAATGAGAGTTACTAGAAAAAGAGATTATCCCGAAGAAGGTGAAAACAGAGAAGAGGACAATGCTGAGAACAGAAACTCAGAAGAGTGTTTGAAGATAGAAATAACAGGTGTATCAATGGTAAGTGCTGATCATATATTTTGAGCAATTTATACCTGATTTCTTCTGTTTAAGTTCTTAGAACCATAGATGGCACAGAAATCCAGTATATGGCTGGAAAAGGTTAATGTGATTCTTTCTTTTTTTTAATTCACTATCAGAAATTATGCTGAGTAGATGGACTTACAATCTAAAAAAAGTGGGAATATTTAATGTACAATGTTGTCTTAAGTTTTACAGTTTATACTGTCAGAAGTCTGCATTATAAATACACGCTAACACTGTTACCGATTAATTTTATGTCTTTTATTCATTGAACAATGGAAACTAAGACAGCTGTCTAACACTAGATACTACCTAAAATCCATATAAATACGCTTACAATTTGAAATGTATGTGAACAAAGTTCAGACCTTCAGCTTAAATTTGCTCAACAGGGCTAACCTAGCCCAGACTAGTTCCTTCTCTGTCTAAAGTTGCGATACCTGAATCAAGTTTATCTGGTGTTCCCTCATTTTCTGGGTGGATTACTAAAATCTTTCAGTTAACGTATTATTTAGTATCCATAGTTGACAGAACTGTGCTTGCTGATGCTTTTTTATGTTCTGGGATATGTTTCTGTATGTGTTTTGTATATTTAAATACTGTTCTGTAAACTAGGGTAGTTTTTTCTTCCTAGTTTATTCACAGGGTGGAAAAAATAACTTTTCCTTCCCTCAAATTGTTCTTTAAATTAATAGGTAGTTTTAGAAAATGACTCATCTTTCCAGCTTCTGAAAAGTCACTGCTCTTGATAAGTTGGGCAAGGTCTCGGTCAATTAACTAGTAGCAGCGCTGGGAACTCAGGCATCATAGATAATACCATCTAATGACACTTCTGCTATGGAGCCCAGAATTAAAGAAGATGGGGAAAAATATCCTAAGCTGTCAGAGGTGACAGCTGGGCATGTTTTCAATAACCTCAAACTTAGTTCTTTAAATCTTCTTGTCACCAAAACCAGTTACAAATGTTTGGCTCTTAATACAGTGGTAATTGTCTCCTCTGTTCAGCAAAACTCCAGTAACATAGTGGAAGCTGCATGTTTCTCAGAGGCTACAAGAAAACACAATTTTACAGACTCTGTTGAAGAAACACCTTGTAAAAGAATCAGGCAGGATAGTAGACTCCAGTCTCCAGAGATTTCATCAGAGAGCGAGAGTCAAGTAGGACAAGAAGATGATTCTCAGCTTTCTACTTCTCAGGAAAATTTAGACAATCTCACAAGGTAAAACAACTAATTTTGGCTTGTAAGTTCAACTGATTGGTTTGGGCTTTTGTTTTAAAAACATAATTAGCCATAGTTCTACAGTGTGTTATGTGAATGCATGCAGGATGTCAATCCTTGTGTCTTCCATCTGAACTCTACTAGATGCATACAGATAGCCGTATGTCTCTTACCCTGCCTGCACTCTCATAAAATGAACACAGCCAGCGCTCCCACCACTCCATACCAGGGTCCACCTTTGGTTTCAACAGGAATTCCTGATTTTAAAGGGAAGGACTGTGAAGTACCCATATTGGGGCCACAGGGATTGTGGGATTAACCTAAACAAACTGTGCTGGAAGTGTTCTCTGCTGCTATTTTTTTCCCTCCCCACCAGTTTACCAAGGAGGATGTTTTTAGGGGGAAGTTTGGAATTACTTTTGGTACCCAAAGTAGTCATGCCCATCATTTTGAGGAGGGGAAACAGTAAGCAGCTGATTATTGAAGAGATTGCTGTCTGAGAAACCAGACCAGATAACTAATTATCATCTAACAGTTCTAGTTTCTAGACATCAGTCTGATCAACTTAAGTATCCTAGTTTGGGCTTCTAGTATAGCTTTAGCAAAAGAGAACTGGAAATGTTCTCATGGCGTAAAATCATGTGACTTCTACATCCCTCAAAATGAAAATGAATGCATCCTTTTCTAATCAAAGAATTCTGTATCTTGTAAATTTAATTGCGCAGCTTTCCAACACTCTGAAACTGCTTAATACACATCAGTACTTTGTGCATACATGTTATTTCTGATTAAATTGTATGTGAATGCATTTTTGTCACTGTATGTTAGAAAGTAAATAGATTCTATTGTTGGTCACGATCCATTTTTATTCATTGACTTTTATTTTGATTTGTGGTACCCCTTTTTTTGGAATGTCTTGGACTTCATTGTTTTTTTAAACATGCTTTTGCTCTGTACTTTAGAAGGTTGTCCAGAAGGTCATCAAAATGGATAGCACTGCCAAAACATGTCTTGGAGCTAAGAACTGCTGCTTCTTCTGCCTCTGAATGTGAGGCTGATTGCAGTGAGAAGTGGAATCAAAGGCAAGAAGTTAAACTAAGTGCTACTAGAGGTAAAAGTTTGAAAACTACACATAGAAGGAAATCTGGGAAGAAGCACAGAAGTTCAAAGATAACCTTGGTGACCCTCCGGGCTTCTCAAGAGGAGGAGGAGGAGGAGCCAGATGACTTCGAGCCTGATGATGAAGATGAAAGCTTTGCACCGGAGGAAGTAAACAAAGCTCCAGTGTTTGTTCCTATAGGTCTTCGATCTCCAAAACCTGTTCCTGTTCAGATAGAGGAAACCATGGAGGAGGTATCATGTAGCTGGGTTCTGCTTACGTAGTTTTGTTTTGATCGTTTAAACAGCTTTTATTCTAATTGCATCTCCGAATACTTGGGGTTTATCCCAATTTAGTTTAATTCATAATGAATGGCCTTCAGAGTAGCAGGGATGTTACTTGGTACATGCACTTGGTTTTGAACAGAATAAGACATCAGTCTAAGTTCCAGTTATGTTTACAAACTGTATATAGGTCTGCAGGGTGCTCACCAGTTTGTTTATTGGGATTGAATGTAGGCACAGACTACCATGCTTACTATGTGCTTTGAGGCCCAAGGTGGAACACGTGGAGCATTTCAATTTTACATTTGAATGTTAGGAAATGAGGGAATGAGGGAGATGTTTCTGTATCTGGTCTCCCCCTCACCAAGAAACTTTTAACTGTGTTGTTGGGCTGACCCTGACCCACAGCCAGGCACACAGACAGCTGCGTGCTCACTCCCCTCTCCTGTGGGACTAGGAGAAAAGAGAAGGAAGGTTTCATATAAAGACAGTTCAATAGGTGAAGCAAAAGCTGCATATGAAAGCAAAGCAAAATAAGGAATTTATTCACTACTTTGCATTGGCAGGCCAATTCCTGGAAAACAAGGCCTCAGCCAATGTAAGAATTACTCTGGAAGACCACAAATGCCCTCCTCTTCCTCCTCCTTTCCCTGAGCTTTTATTGCTAAGCATGGCATTATATGATATGGAATATCCCTTCGTTCATTATGGGTCAGCTGTCCCAGCTGTGTGCTCTCTTGACCTCTTGCCCAGCCCCAGCCTACTTGCTGGAGCAAAGAGTAGGAAAACAAAAGCTTTGACGTTGTGCAAGCGCTGTTCAGCAATAGCAAAAACACTGGTGTGTTTTCAACACTGTTGTAGTTATAAATCCAAAACACAGCATCATGTGGGCCACTCTGAAGAAAATTAACTTCATCCCAGCCATGCCCAGTACAGCCTTCACTCTTTATTTCATACCATTTGTGTCATGCTCAGGTCCTACACTATCCAATACATCCTTATTAACCACAACTTCTCTTCCTGTCCTTGGATAGATACATGGATATCATTCCCTTGGTCTGTGGGCCACCCCCTTAAAATAACTCAAATGACATTTGATGGACATTTAGTCCATGCCTTTGGCTACATGTATTAATGTGATTGCTTAGGAGGGGTGGCATGTTGTGTTGAGTTTTTGGGCACCAAAACCACCAGGTTGGTCACTGCTGCACTTGCCTTGTTTCTTGTGGGGCTTGTCTTCCCTTGATTCATGTTGTTCTTGCTATAGTACTTACTATAGGATACAACTCAATGGATTAAAAAAAGTTTAAACGTATATCCATTTAAATCTCCAGCACTTGTCCCTTTGGTTCAGGCTGTAGAGTTTGACACTGCAATGGAATGGACTCCATTCCTTGTCCGTGTTCCAGCGTGGGCCCTCCATGGGCTGCAGTCCATTCAGGGGTGTTCCTGCTCTGTTTGGCATGGGTAGATGCATGGGCGTTGGTCCCTGCAAGTGAGATACCATCTACATCTGTGTCTATTTTTTCAAAAACCGTATGTTTTGACTCTTTCATGGACCATTTGTAGAGTTGGAAATTTTAAGCCTAGAGTGCAGGCCTACGTTTTAATTGTACTCTTAGACTAGAATAAAACTCAGGACTGCAAGACTGTAGCAAGACTTGGTATCATGTCTAGTAGAGGAAATGGCATACTTTTTTGTCATCAGGGAGCTGTTGAGGTTTGGGAACAGTGGACTCTGTTCAAGGCCTTGAAGTGGGCTGTGCTGAAAGGTTTAGACATTTTTCTATTTTTTTACCTATCATTCAGCATGACTTCTTTGCATTTTTTGTCCCTTTTAGCCTGTCTTATCCCAGTGATGTGTCTTCACAGCTCTTTGTTTTCCTTTCTTTTTGCTTCATTCCAAATCTGTTTATCCAGACTGTTCCATTCATACCTCAGATCTTCATCACTAATTCTTCCTATTCACTGCAATTCTTTTTGCTTACTACTACTAGTCATCTTGCTCTCTTCTCCCATTGAAATCCTGCTTTTTTGTCTCCTGAATTAATCACATTGTTTCTTTCTCTGGGTGAAACAGCAAGAGAATTTAAAGCTCAGTCAATACACTAAGGGAGCCTCTAGAATAATAATGGACAGCAAAGTTGTTGCACAGAAAGTTTTGCTCAATTCCTTCATTTCAAAGATGTGGAATATATTATGTGTGGGGGATGATGATCAAGTTTCCTGGTTTAACACAGAGGAGCCATGAATAAGTGATAAAGTTAGATGCCTGAAGACTCAGCTGTTGCCAAACTTAAATAGATCAGTAGAAAGTATCTGTAAAAGTGCAAGCCTTTGAAAGCTACCCAGATTGACCACTGTTTTTCATAAGAACCTCACTGCAAATACTCTAGGCTTCCTGGCATATGTCAAGTTCTCATTTCTGAAAACGCTAAATGTCTGAAGTTCTCAGTGAAAAGACTGAGAAGTGAAAGACTGAAAGTGTTGAAGAAGAAAAAAAGAATCATAGCTAAAATGGTGGGTGGGTGTCTGTGGGGGTGTATTCCCTGGTCTTACTTTGGAAAAAGGCTGGACTGTTTTTCCTTCCTGAAGACTTAAAAAGCAGAAAAAGTGTGAAAACTAACAAAATCCATTTGAGGTAAACAGCCACCATAAAAGATCTCAGCTGCATAACTTAGTTTGGTGGAGTAATAAACAACTAGAAACAAGGTCTGATGCTTCCAGTTAGTTACAAGCAGCACTACCAGTTCTGCCTCCAGTTCATAGAACTGCTGCCTTCTTAAATCAGAAGGTATGTAGTATAAGACTTGATTTTTGGGAAGGATCCCACTAAATGTTCAAGATCTGGTAAGTATATGTGGTTTATAAAAATTTGCATTTGACAAATTTTCTTTTGGAGCTGGTGAACTGAAATACTTTTAAAATTATTTTTACAGCTGGAAATAGTTGTGAATATACCAGATGTGCAGGTGGCTACTGATGTTGAAAGTCTCTCGCATGCATCTGTCCAGCCAGTGGTAGAGAGGGAGGAAAAAGTAAACACCTCAACAGCTGTAAGAATGTCTTTTGTTGTTGTTGTTGGGTTTTTTTTTGCTTTTTGTTTCATAGCACATACAGACCTATGTGGACAGTGTCAGGTTGCCGTGTCTGCTTGTAACAGTATAGCTTAATAGCAGTCTCACAGATATGAGGGACACAGCTATGGGAAAACTATGTAAGTAAATATTGTTACCCTTTAAAATACCCTTTCAAAGCCAGGGTAACCTTTAGGCAGAGAATTTACCTGTAAGCATTAAATTAAAATTGTGGACTCATTTTTTTATACAACTTTGATATTGCTTTTCTTTTTATTTAAGGAAACAACTGTACATGAAAATCCAGAGGTGGACAAAGGTAGATATGAAACAGTCCTGTTCGTATCCTTCCCATTAACTTGCTTACCCATACGTAGTTATTCTTGCTGGAAGTTTGGAGGTTTATGTATCTTATAAAAAAACCTGCTCATGAGATACTGGATGCTTTTATGTTTTGGAGATTTAAACTGTTTTCTTTCTTGCTGTTCTCTATCAAGTAGGGGGACCAAGCATTGCAAGGGTCAGAATGTGCCTTTTGTGTATTCTGTCTATCACTTTCCCATGCTCTGGTTAGTTGTACCAGAAGAGGAAACTTTGCAAGTGCTTACTTGCAGCTTGCTTGACATGTGACTGAGTGATACAAAGAGTGGGCAGATTCATAGCTTTGTCATCTCTGTGGTCTGTGACTTTAATATCCTGAACTGGTAAAATAGCATGTGTGACAGACTTTGATCACAGTCTTCCAGAAGCAAGTGTTCTTACCATATGAGATACGTTACAAACTCTTAGGGATCTATTAATTTTTAGAATAGCTTTCACTTGTAAATTTAAATACATTCTCAATACATCTTCCTAGGCACTGGAAATTGAGTAGGCTACTGTCTTATTTGAAGGAGGGGAAGCCTATTTTGTTCTTCTGATTTATTTCAGTACAACAGTTTTGGAGGATGGAAATGTTGTGTTGGATATGACCAGTTAGTAATAGGCAAAGGGATGTATTGTGGATAGAGATTAGGAATTGGGAGTCTCAACTAGAATGTGGATCAACACTATAGGTTATAGATTTCTGTGATTAAACTGCTACCTCTGTCTTTTCCATTTGTGGTGGGCTGACCTTGGCCGACTGCAAGATGTCCACCCAGCTGCTCTCCCACTCTTCCTCTTCAACAGGTTGAGGGGAGAAAATAAAATGGAAAAGCTCCTGGGTTGAGATAAAGACAAGGAGATCACTTACCAAAACAGACTCAATTTGCGGAAAACAAATTTAATCTATTGCCAAACAAAATAGAGTAGGATGGTGAGAAACAAAGGCAAAAACTAAAACACCTTTCCCTCCCCACCTTCTTAGGCTCAAGTTCACACCTTCATTTCCCATTCCTCTCACTCCTCCCCACAAGGGGCACAGGGGGATGGGGAATGGGGGTTGCAGTCAGTTCCTAACACTTCATCTCTGCTGCTTCTTCCTCTTCATGCTCTTCCCCTGCTCCCATCTGGGGCCTTGCCTGTGGGGTACAGTCCTTCAGGATAAGTCTGCTCCATGTTGGGTCCTCTACAGGATGCAGTTGCTTCAGGGAATATCTGTCTGCTCCACTAAGGTCTCCTCCACAGGTTACAGGGGAATCTCTGCTCCCACATATGGAGCACCTCCTCCTCTTCTTTCCTTACTGACCTTGGTGTTTGTTTGAAGGGTTGTTTCTGACACTTTTTCCCTCACTCCTCACTGCTATGCAACATTTTCCCCTTTCTTAAATCTGTTTCCCAAAGGTGCCACTGTCTTGGCTGACAGGCTTAGCTGTGTCCTGTGATGGGTCAGCTGGAACTGGCTGTGTCCAGGGCGGCCCCCCTGCTGCCAACACCATGCCACCTGTACCCAGTATGCTATTAAAGGGAATAATGTTGCTGCTCAGTGTCTTTACAATAGTTTGAATTTAGTAGGTGAGAATTGCTGTCTGTCTACAAGCATGTTGATCCATGAATGACAGCAATTTAAAAAATACGTACTTCACTATATTGATGATAGTGTCAAATGCTTTTTGAATATGGGTAAGTGGATTTCTGGTTAAAGTGCTTGTGACTTGTAATGTGTGTGAACAACTTTGCAGGAATTAATGATGGAAGCACTGAAGCTGCCATGACTTTACTTGCAATGGGTGATCCTATGTTCCAGTTAAAAACAATTACTGAAGGTATGATATGATTTATGGGACAAAGCCTTGCTTGTACTTTCTGGGTCCACTTAAGGATGGATGGAGCAGTGGCTGCAAAGCTCTTCTTCCACATGCCTGTGCATAGCAGGAGATCAAAAGAGTCTTTTATGTTTTTAGTCCTGCTGAATTGTAACACGTAGTGAGACTAGGCAATGCAGGTTGTCTGGAAAACGGCACCTTACTGGATATTGCCAACTGCATCACTGTGCTAGAAGTGTGTTTCTGAGACCTGTTTTAGGAAGAACATGTTTGAATTAATCTGGTCACATAAATTGGACAAAAGAAAGGAATCGGGCTTAAATGACCATAACTATCAGTGGACTTTCCAGTCCTTTAATGTGAAGCATAGCTTTTTCTGCCTAACTAGCTACAGCCTGAAATTACCTGGGTTTAGTCTATTTTTTTTTATAGACTTTTATTTAGAATTTATTATTTGCTTTCATTGGTTGAATCTTAGTTTCTGCATTCTTACTATCAAAAGTGTGATCTTAGGACTGCGTTTACCAGGGATTTGAATTTGCGTCTTTGGAGAATGCAGACTTTGTTAAATGAGGTTTGAAGCTGAACATCTGTAAAATAGCTTTATGTACATGCCAAACCTGAGTCTTTTAAGTTATGCTTTTCTATTTTGTTTATTGTTCTAACCAGAATGGACACCCGTGTTACCCGCTAAAGATGAGTTGGACATTGCCAATAGCCTTGTAACCCACGCCTACTCCAAACAAAATAGAACTTCTAATCAATATTTACTTTATTCAGACACTTCTACCAAGGAATTGGTCCCTTCTGAGAATGGAAGCAACATTAATGTAGAGGATCAAAGCACTGGCACAAGAATAGGTGTCGAAGAATATTTTGAGAAAAATGCTACAGATACCAGGTGAAATTACTACTTCATTTTCTTTAGGGAGATAGATCCTCTGACACTGCTTGCTTTTGCTAGGTTCTTTCTGGCATTTTTACTGAATTGCAAGCAGTCTTGCTTTAGTGAATGTTTCTCAGTTTCTGTAACTTGGTATGTAATCTGGAAAACCTCTCTTGTCTCTTTCTTGCAACTTTTGTGAGATGTTGGTGTATAATTTTGGGGACGTAGAACTTGTTCTTCACTCCTGAAGTTAAGTTTACCCTGGTGGGGGGAGAAAAGAATATTCAGGCTTAGTTGGTGTGTATCACTGTTAATTATGAAGCTCATTTTCCTGAAGTACTTCACAGCTAATCAGGCCACGGCAAATTGCTTAAGTGTCACTGCTGCCGTGGGATGTACATCAAAGATTTAGAGCAAAGGGATGTCAAGGAACCAGCTGATCTTCTATCATTATGTTTTTTAATGCTTTATGTTTTTTAATTTTGTGCAAACATTTGTGAATGTTGAAACAGCTTTATAGAACACCTTTTCAGAAAAAATCTTCTGGTGATCATGTATTATTTGAAAGACTATTTAATTTGTTGATTGCTTGAACAAACTATCAGATTATGCTCCTCTAAAAAATTATAATCAAAGATATTTTAAGTCCAGTGGCTCTTTTATTGTATTATTAATCAGAACTTACTACCATGTGATCAGAGTTAAATTTCTGATCTTCTCATGTTTTTTAAATACTTCAATTCTCATTTTTTTTCTGTAGGTAGGGAACATCCTAGTTTGCAGTATACCTGTGTCCTGGTTTCGGCTGGAATAAAGTTAATTTTCTTCTTAGTAGCTGGTATAAAGCTGTGGTTTTGATTTAGGATGAGAATAATGTTGATAACACACTGGTGTTTTAGTTGTTGCTAAGCAGTGTTTATACTAAGTCAAGGACTTGTAAGCTTTTCATACTGCCCTGCCAGTGGAGTCTGGGAGTGCACAAGAAACTGGGAGGGGACACAGCCAGGACAGCTGACCCAAATGAGCTAAAGGGGTATTCCATACCATATTACATCATGCCCAGTATATAAACTGGGAGGAGTTTGCCAGGGGGCACAACGGCTTGGGGATTGGCTGGGCATTGGTCAGCAGGTGGTGAGCAATTGCATTGTGCATCACTGGTTCTGTATATTCTTTTAGTAGTAATAGTAGTATGACTTTCCCTTCCTTTTCTGTCCTATTAAACTGTTCTTATCTCAACCCACAAGTTTTACTCTCCTCCACCCCACCCCCCGATTCTCTCCTCCATCCCACTGGGGGTGGGGGGAGTGAGCAAGCGGCTGCATGGTGCTCAGTTGCCAGCTGGGGTTAAACCACAACAACCTGCCTGTTCCAATTCCCAGATGGTCTTTCTTTTTTGTTCTGCCAAATAGTCTTCTGTCTCCTCTGCCACCTGTACCCTGTATTTCAGCTCTCCATTATCTCATCTGTTCCATCTCTCTTACTTCTTCTCTGCACTAACTGTCAAAAATCAAGAACTATATTGATGGCATTTTTCCTTTTTACTTGCAGTGATAGCTCTTTCCCTACAGTGAATAGTATGAGACTGACAAGGGGCAGACACCTGAAGCCTGAGCCAGCCTTTGGAGTATTGAGGTCCAATGAAAACATAATTCAGGAGTCACTTAATACAAATGTACCAGTGGAACAAATAGAGCAAGTTGAAAGTGGTAAGCCTGTTTCTTATCCTAGAGTTCTGAAAATGGTTTCTTCTGGTGGGTTTACATCTCTTCATGAAATGAAACTAAGCTGGAAGTCTTCACCTTCTGTTCATGTTCACAGGTGATTTGTCACCACTGTAATGTGGGGCATCCATGTATGGTATAGTTTTGTACATAAGTATACCTTTCAGTATAAAATTAAATGAAATCTGAATAGCAGTTTTTCCATGCATGTCTTAAATTACCTGGAAAGCCCTTATATTACTGGACTGCCGATTACAGAAATACAATACAATACAATGTACTTTTTTCTATTATTACTGTCTTTCCCTTCTATTAAAACCAGAAGGGAGATATACAGAATTGTTTCCGTATTCTTAAAGCAGTTACAAAAAAAGGTGGTATTTAAACTCTTAATTATCTTCATATCACTGGCAAAACATACAACATACCAAAGGCAAGATGAGACACAACATACCAAAGGCAAGATAAGATGTATGTATACATGTGTACATATACAGCAAAATTGTATTTTGTAGTGTGTTTATATATACACATCTACATATATACATTTTAATATACAGAAGCTTATATGTAAAAATAATATGCATGTGTATGTACACACGCACACACACAAAATATTCTTTAAATTTTTATTCTTGTATATCTTAAGAATCTACAACCCTGAGAGGTACTGCTGAAATTCAGAAGGTGGAACTAGAACAGGTCAGACCAGCTGCAGGTGATTCTTCAGTTCTTCATAATTCTGCAACTAGAAGTGTAGAACTTATCAAGCAAGTAGACGAAACTGAGAGGTAGGACGGATCACCAGTTAATAATGACTTTATTCTTAAAGTGTCTTAAAATATGCAGCTGAAGTGCATGTGTAGTATGTGTCTGTAATGGAAACAGTGTGCTTATAGATATTGTGTGTGTTTATGCATTTAGGTGTACAGTTTAGACTTTTATTTTTAAGGTTTTTCTCTTGCATGTTGTCCTGAAGCTTTTGGAGGTAAAACATTAACTTAGTTTGCTGTTTCAGAACTTAGTAATCACCTTGCTGCTTAATTGTTTCCCATGAAACTATCTGAAAGGAAATGTTAAGGAGTTGATCAATTTAGAAATGTTAATGAGCTTGTAAGGCTTCTGCTCGGTCATGCTTTTAGTAGTAAAGTCTCCATCAGTGGTGTTAGGGATGCTTTTTTCCTGAAATACTTTATGTAGACTTGTTTGACAATTTGCATTCTGTTTAGTAGAATGATGTCGTTTTTAAAGAGGTGCCCTGTTTCTCTGCAACTACATAAACCTTATATTAAATAATTATACAGAATTTAGCCCGTGCACAGGGTATCTTCAACTGGTTTCAAATTAACTAGATACATACCTTACAGAACAGAAAAAGAGATGAGAGATGCTTGTGGAAACTCAGGAGACTTGAGACCTATAAATGCATCACCAAAACCTGAAAAATCTCAGCTTGGAGTAGAGGATTGTCCAAATCAAAGTTCTGTGGATAGATTTCCTGAGCAA
Organism: Astur gentilis; assembly: GCF_929443795.1. NCBI lineage: Eukaryota > Metazoa > Chordata > Aves > Accipitriformes > Accipitridae > Astur > Astur gentilis. The sequence goes on along the minus strand of NC_064919.1, from coordinate 18,611,837 downwards.
AATCGTTGTCCTCCTGAGCACAATATATACACAATCAACTTTACTCAGGTAAAGAACTTTAATTACAGTCTGGAAGTGCCCAGTTTCTGAAATTCTGTAAAGGAAGAGGTTTTCAGTGCAAATATACTCACCCATTTAAAGACCTGGTACTTCAGCTAGTGAATGAAGCTTTCTTTTTTGCAAAGGCATAACCAAACTTAATACGTCAGGCAAACTTAATCTTTGCAAGCCTTGATTTATAGCATTTCAGCAATAAGAGTGAGATTTTATATATATATATATATATATATATATATATATATATAAAAAAGGAAAATTTTGAGCAATTTTTTTAAAGTTTTGATGGAAGAAGTTACCTAGGACTCAAGTATTCATTCAGTCTGACCTGTTACTGTTATATTTGTTTAAATTAAAAGTAAGTTAAAATGTCATTGCTGAACACAGTATTTTCATTGTCACCTTCATTTGATTTGTTTAAAACAAACTTCATCTTTTGCTATGCTCTTTTCCATTTATTTCAAAACCCAATTAAGAGTTTTACATGCATGTTATCATGGACAATCAGTATGTCTTTCACACCCATTTCTTTGCAGTGTTTTGTGTATCCTTGTTCTGGTATAAACACATAGTATCTTATTTATTCATGAGAGAAAGGTTCATTCTCAGTTTCCTCAGGTTTTCTACTGTTGCCTGAGTTCAGTGTAAATGCAGTTATGGTGGAACAGCTGATGTGTAGTAGCTTGTTTCCCTAGTGCAACCTGTTGGTGTGTCAAGGCTGATCTCATGTTAGAACAACATACAAGAATGATTTGGCTCTTACAGGACTAGCAGAGAGTGTGAGAAGGGGTAACCTGCCGTGGAGTACTCTTGGTTTTAGCAAAGGTATATGCCATAAAAGGGAAGGGATAGGTGAGTTGCAAAGCTTAGTGTTTTTCTTTGGCACTCAGTGGTTTTGTAATGGTTGGGGGAATTTGTTTCCTTAGTGCCACTGAGCAATTTATTGTGTGAGTCATCTGTGACAGAGTTGTGCTGCTAGAAGTATAAATTTATTTTGACAAACCATCAATACAGACAATGAGCTGCATATAAATTTTATATTGCCCATGTTTCTTGTCTTGTCAGGCTAATATCCTTCAATCTAGAATAGCTAAAAGTAAAAGCTAACAAATGCAATTATGATGTCATTAGATTTTTTTGGCTTTTCAGCATTTGACATGCTTTGTATCTTTCCTGTTTTCCAGAGTTATTTCTCAAATTTATTAACTTGTTTTATTTGAAATGTGTTATTTCTAGAACGAAGCTTGTGCTCAGGATTCTCAAAAACAATGTGTAAGCAGCACAGAAGAGACTTCAGGTATAATGTGCTATATATTCTAAGTTAGCAAAAACCCACACTTGTATATCTTGCAGTTACACAAAGATGAATAAAAAAAATTAAAACGTTTTCATGGACACGATTAATCAATCTGTTTCATCAACAAAAATAATGACCCACAGCATAGTGCCATTTCCCTCCCTAGGTTCTTATCATTACATTTCATTAACATAAACTAGATTTGGGAAATTTTTGAATGATACTTCATTAAGTTTAAATATCAGTGGAAGGGAAACTTCTTGCTCTCTCCTCCCTGCTGTTAGCTCCTGCTGCTTACCTCATGCTAGGTTTAGCAGTTGTTAGAGCCTTTTATGAGCCTCTGACTCACTTAGACGTCAAAAGTTGAACGTGACAGAGGGAGAGAACCTGTGTGGTTTTCCACTGGCTTAGTGAGCTATAGTGGCTCATGAAGTTGTGGAGTGCATGCTAGTGTCAGAGTTGTGTGAGTAGGAGGGCTGGGCTGTGCAAGTGTGGAGCAGGGGAGAAAGAAGAAGAGGGGAAGAAAAAGGAAGATGACAACCAGACCTTTTTTTTTTTTAGCTGTAGTGAGTCAGCAGATTAATGTCTAACTGATTAGTTGTGATGAAAGGTATGAAGGTGATGGCTGCTTTTCCTTAAAACAATTTGAAATGGAGCTGGTTTGAAACCAATACTTGTCTAAGGTATGGGAAAATTCCTGTGTCAGAAGCCCAGAATATTTACTTTACATGGAAACTGCAGTCCAAAGTTGTAACTCCAGAGCATATGCAAAAGATAGGGCTAATACTTCCTCTTGGACATCTGTTGTTAGACTATTACTGCAAGGATCTTGGGACAGAGCACCTTAAATCATATTTAATTAGATAAAGAACCAAAGTGAGTTGAGGTTTGAGTAATAGCAGCTTTACATCACCAAGACTGAGAACTGTCAAGTAATGGAGCGGCACTGTTGTTTTCCATCTTCTGAATACTTTATAAACGTTTTCTCCTTAAATTCATTCTAACGGATGGCAGTTGGCAGTTATCTGTTCATGTCCATCTGTTGACAAAATTATTTACATTTTTAATTTATTAAATTCAAGACTATACTTGGGTCCTCTTCTGCAAGTCTGCAGTGAGGGGAAAAATCCTTGTGTTTGCTATCAAAATGTCAGAGTCCTGCCATTTAAAGAAGTTACTTTTAATACCTGACAGTTGCAATTAAAGACAGAAGGCCATTTGACCACCATTACCCAAGTTTAATTAAACTGCAAATTGTTCTTTAATGCTAAAAGATCCATTTAAAAAGCTCCATCCCTACTAGGCATTTTAATATTCTTCATTCTGAATGGTAATCAGGACTCCACTGCAATGAATAGGCTCCAGGGGGTGACAATGCATATCTCATCTAAGAAGAAAGGAGGCATATTGTCTCAAGAATATCCCCAGCACTTTTTTCCATGGAAAAATGAGTGCCTAAAATTTAATTACTCAAGTTAGGGAGGGCGTGAAGAGAACAGTGTAATTTCAAACTTGAATAACAGATTTTTGTTATTGCTTTTATTTCCCTGAAAAAATTATAGTAGTGAACAATGATCATAGAAGTCCAGAGGAGGAACAGACATTCATTTTAACGTTGGTGGAAATCCCAGCTGACTCAAAAGAGTTTGATGCATCTGATTTGCTGGAACAAACTCCAGAACCATTACTACCAGCCCCAATATTTATCAGCCCAATAAGTACATGTGAAACAAGCATGACTGCAGTGGAAAGGTAAATGTTTTATTTTTGAGAAAAGTGAAACAGTTTTTGTGAACCTTGATTGTTCCCAGAATGTGCATTATAGATTAGAACTTCTCAAAAGAAGAAATGCAAGAGGAAATCATTTTGGCAGATTGGTCAGAGAATTAAGAAAGTGAAAAGGGCTCTAATCAGATTTGAGAAAGATCTCATCGGTGGTTTACAGTTAGTGTTCTAGTTAGCTGGGATTTTGGTGTCAACCTTAATTGTGATTTATCCTCTAGAGCAAGTCTTCTTTTTTAGTAGAGGTCACTTGTCCAGCCTTAGTCTATTCTGCCATGGATACTTAGAACGAAAAGTAATTGAAATGAAAAATCTAAGCATGTTTGTATTTTTACATTAGTTTAATAGTTTTGTAAAGTAGCTCTGCAAATTAATTGCTCTCCAAATTTTTAGTGTCAGTAGTCTTCTGGAGAACATGATAATCATTGGACATAAATTCAGATACCATTCTCTTGAGTTTGTGCCATGTTCAAAAGGCAGAAGAGCTGAAAACTGAAACAAATTAATTACTCAACAGAATAATAGCTGGTTTGCTATTGTGTACTGTGATACAAAGGGTTTGAGTTTCTTTTAGGAGTATTCTTCAATGCAGTGTAACAAAATTGTTATTTCAACGTTACAGTTGAACTAAATCTCTTGGTCAGTTTGGGAGGAAAAAACCCACATCAAAGTAAAAAGACATTTTGAAGAATAGAAAGTGTTGCAAAGTTGTAAAAAATACTATTACTATATTAATGTAAGTCTTCAGATCATAACTCGCAGTGTGATGCAATTCCACATCATTGTGGAGGACCTTGCCCTATGACATCAGATGTTCATGGCATTCCCTTAGTTATTCAAAGGATAGGTCTTTGAGTGAATTTTGGCTACACAATGAATTTTGGCTACACAGTGTAAGAATTCTAACTCCTGTGGAACTAATGATGGACAGAATTGCTGATAGGCAGAATTAGGGTGCATCTTCTGTCTCACTGTTCCCTTACTGCTTTACCCTATTTCCCTAGTCTCGGATGCTTTCCCTCGATGTCTTGCTGTATTTTGAGATCATACTGGGGGGAGGGGGGAGTGGAAGGGTTTGGGGGCATGGGGATGAAGATTCAACTGTGCATATAAATAATAATGGATTTTAGGATTTTCTAGGGCAGTTAATCAGTTGTCATATTTTTACATTTTATGAAAATATCAAGTGGAGTTCAAATAGAACAGCTTCTAAAGTAACTAGATTCAATTATGACAAAAACTCAATTCTGTAATTCAAGATAGCGCAGCAAAATGTTTCTCAGTAGTAAATAGTACATTTGAAGCTAATATTGACATTAAGCAAGAAGGAGTATCACCATGGATTCATGTGTAATTTCCATACAGAAATGTTATACAAAGTAAATTTTGGCTTCTTGTACAGTCACAATAATGACTTTATATATAAACAGCACTGGATCCTTGACAACAGCAGCTGATGAAATTGCTGCACCTTTGAAGAGCAGTATAAAAACAAAACAACTAGAGAGTGCATCAGTAGAGTCTGTTCCAAATTCGCAGACGACTCAAAAAAGGTCAGCTGCTGAACTTGAAGTGAATGATTTTCCTCCTGCCAAGAAAACTCTGTCTACTGTCACTGTGGAAGGTAACTTGGAAACCACTTATAAGGTAAGAAGATAATTTGGTAAGTGAGTATTTATGCATAGTATAGATGCATAACATGTAATAGAGCATTTTAATTATGTTTATTGTTTAACGGTATCACTTGCTTAAAAATATACTGCCTGTACAACTTAAAAGGAAAATCAACACCCACAGATTGTTTTTTATTTTGAACTCTACAACAGTTTGGGGGCTGTTGATTTAGTTCTAATTCTCTGGAGAATCTGTAGACTCAGGGGTTTTTTTATTAGGCTTCCTAGTAGGCAGACTGGTATATGTCTTATCTGGTTCATTCACCCCACAGCCTTTCTGACAATGACATTGCAGGAGAGGAAAGTCTGGATATGTATTGGATGACTGGCAGACTGTCTAGGTTCACTGAACAATGTTACGATTCCTCATTGTGTCTGTTACATGAAGTTGTTAGATATGGACCTACCATTTTTTAACATAGTGGGTATTAGTTTAAAAGAACAAGCTGCAAATAAAAACTGGCCAGCATATTTCCAGTTTCCCTCTGTGCTTTTAGAATACGACCAAGCTTGTTGCAGTGACTACCATTGATTTTTTGTGAGTAGGCTAAGACTGTGTAGTGTTATCTGTGTGAGGGAATGGGTGGTAATTCCCCACCTGATTCAGAGAGCTTTTCTAGGAAGGACTGGATAACAATCCTCTTCCTTTTTTGATTTCTCATCTTGACATCCTTGTCTTGAGTCATTTGTCATAAGAACTCCTTGAAAAGCCTGCTCAGGAAATGAGTTAAGTGATGAATGATACTGTACTGAAGTTGTAGTCTTCTGTATCACTCCTGTTCTTAGAACTGTATACGTGCGATATGACTTTACCAACTTTCATTGTCTTTTCTATATTGAGAGAAATAGAGAAATAACTTCTTTTTTTCTTTTTTAAATACAGGGTTATTCAATTAAATCCACAAATGCTCCAATGATAGCTTCTGGTAGGTAAACTTAAACTAATAAAACAAAGTATAATGAATGTAAATGCTTAATACATCATAGTTGAATACTGGTTGTCATTGTGCTAAACAGTCCTGTCTGAGGCTATCTACCATAAAAGAAGAAACAAATTTTCCCAGTAATACCCTAATACCACCATTCCATGTTTTCTGCTATAAACTAGATGTGTTGGATTACATAAATGGCTATTAATTTAATAATGATTCTAGAAACATTGCTGTAGCTGGTCTATTTGTGAAATTGGGAAGCTTTTTGGCTAAACGTGATACCTTCTCGTAAGCAAGTATGTCCATCTGTTGGAGATGCTAATAATCAAAGGTATTAACTGGTACTTTAACCATACTACGCCAAAATAATTTCTTTTATTTTACTTTGTATTTGTCTCTTTAAAAAAATATATGTGCAATGTAATTGAAAGCTTTGAATTATTTGAAATCTGCCTCTGAAGAATCAGAAAGAAAGCAGAATTGCTGACAACGCAATCCTCAGTGATCTGTGAAGGGTTTGGAGAACTACTTTTTGCCCCTGAAAGAGACTTCAAAGGGAAATTGTAGAAGCTTAAACACCTAGAAGACTTGACTGAGTCCTATGGTGTGCTGTAAAGGAGGGGGGGTGTTGCTGTAAAACCACACTTCTAGTCTGTGACTTGTGGACCATTAACTTTTAATTCTTAGTGGTGACTTCAAAAACAAATGTCAAAAAAGCTGAAGAAAAATTCAGCCCTTCTCTTCTAATGGTGCAAGCCAATTTGACATCACACACATCTTTTGGGCTGTTGTGTTATCACTGAAGTTAAGTAACTGAAGTCCTTGAATGTCTTTCAACTCCTTTTACAGGGAATCCTTTTCAAAAAACACAGGCTTCAGCAAAGGAAAAAGAAGTTAACTCTGTGTTGGTGCCTGAATCTATGTCACCACTGGCTGAGAGAAGCCAACTTCAGACTTTGGAGAACTTAGGGAAAGCACAACTTGAGAATTCAGCATCCAAACAGGAAGAGGAGGTGATGTCTAGATTAGCCTCTAGCAGAAAAGCAGAAATAAGTGGACAAGGAAAGCAGGGGGATGCCCATGAATCTGGACAGTTGGAACATACTGGAAGCCTAGCATCATCATCTTCAAAAACTCCATTACTCAGGTATTTATGCAATAACGTTGTGTCAGCCTCTTCTGTAAAAAAGACCTTGTTTCCTTTTGTGGTTTAACCCAAGCCAGCAACGAAACACCATGCAGCCACTCATTCACTCCTCCCCACTCCCAGTGTGATGGGGAGGAGAATAAAAAAAAAAAGTAAAACTTGTGGGTTGAGATAAGAACAGTTTAACTAAAGTAAAATAAAATATAATAGTATTAATAACAATAATAATAATAGTAATGAAAAGGAATATAACCAAAAAAAAGAGAGAAATAAAATGCAAGAAAATACAAGTGATGCACAATGCAATTGCTCACCACCTGCTGACCGATGCCCAAACAGCAACCTGCCCCTCCCAGCCAGCTCCCCTTGCAACTGAGCATGGCATTCTATGGTATGGAGTATCCCTTTGGCTAGTTTGTGTTAGCCGTCCTGGTAATGCTCCCTCCCAGCTTCTTGCCCACCTGCTTGCCGGCATAACATGGGAAACTGAAAAAAACTTAGGATCAGTGCAACTTAGCAACAACTAAAACATCAGCGTGTTATCAACATTATCCTCACACTAAATCCAAAACACACTGTACCAGCTGCTGAGAAGAAAATTAACTATCCCAGCTAAAACCAGGACACTGAGGTTTTTATATCCTTTTTCCACTTAGTGTGACAAGAAGGGCAATACCATTGTTTGTGACCTACATGGCTAAGAGTTACAGTATCTATCCCCTTAAGCAAATTAGAAAGGATCAAACTGTCTGCTTTGAAATATGAATTATTTTATTCATTAAATGAGCAAATTGGCCAAGGGACACTACTGATGTATGGTATGTCTATTTAAACACTGACAGATGCCTCTTTTGAGGCAGACATCCATTGGCTATGATACAGTTTTAGGATAATTGTTGTTTTCCTTAGCTCAGTCTAATGTTGTGACATAGGCACCAACCCACTAGTTTTGATTCTTGTCCTTCTGCCAATAAGATTTGTTACTGGTATAGTACTCAGCACACTGGATTTTTAGGACTAACTTAAGATGTGTCATTTCCCCAAAGGAGTTTCAATCTTGACAGCTCAAAGGATATTGCTCTTATCTATCCATCTGACTGTGGATTTTTTAATGTACCTTTCTATAGCGTTTGTTTAAGTGTTTGAGTTCCTGCTGTCTATTGCTTTTGTGCTCACTAGTTTTGGTTGTGGTGCTTCACTGGTCTCTTCTGATCCTGTCTGTTGTAGTTTCAGCCCAGCCGGCACCACACAGCTGCTTGCTCACTCCTCCCTCCATGGCCCTGGTGGGATGAGGAGAAAATATAAAGGCAGGTTCGTGGGTCAAGATAAGGACTGGGAGGGATCACTCACCACTTACGGTCACGGGCAAAAGACAGGCTCAACTTGGGGAAGAAACAAAATCAGTTTAATTTACTACCAATCAAATCAAACCAAGGATATTAGGAAGTAAAACCAAACCTGAGGACACCTTCCCCCCACCCCTTCCTCCTTCCCGGCTCAACCCCACTCCCAGTTCTCTCTCCCTCCTCCCCCCAGCAGCACAGGGGATGGGGTTGGGGTCAGGTCCCCACACCTTGTCTCTGTTGCTCCTTCCTCCTTGGGGGGAGGACTCCTCACCCATCCCGTGCTCCACCGTAGGGTCCCTCCCATGGGAGACAGCCCTTCATGAGCTTCTCCAACCTGAGTCCTCTCCACGGGCTGCAGTTCCTCACAAACTTCCCTGGTGTGGGTCCTTTCTTGGGCTGATCTTCAGTCACAGGCTGCTCCAGTACAGGCTTTCCCATGGAGTCATGTCCATCTTCAGGGGCATCTGCTCCCCTGCTCCCCTCCATGGGCTGGGGGGGGGACAGCCTGCCACCTCACCATGGGCTGCAGGGGCATCAACCTCCTCCAGCGCACCTCCTCCCTTCCTTCTGCACTGACCTCGGTATCTTCATAGGGGTTTCTTTCATGTTCTAATCCCCCTACTCACTGCAGGTTCCCCTTCTTAAATCTGTTCTCCCAGAGGCACTACCACCATCACTGATTGGGTTGCCCTGGGCCAGCAGCAGGTCCAACTTGGAGCTGGGGAAGCTTCTGACAGCTTCTTACAGCAGCCACCCTGGCGGCCCCTCTCCCGCTACCAAAAAAACCCATGCCACACAAACCCATAACATGTCATTTACTCTTTCATTACGCTTGTGTGAGCACCAAAACTGGTTATTTGTACCTGGGACATCCATAGGAATTGGGTTGATGATGCATTAACATCAGAATACTTGCCTTAAAGTTTACTTTCTAAGTTGTAAACTCTTAACAACACAAGAAGTTGGTACTCTGTGTATTTCTGTCATTACTGTGACTTCCATAAGTTCACTGGTACTAGGTATGATGCTGTTAATACGCTGAAACCCTGCAGCAGATAGTCTTCTTTCTGGTGTTTAAGACAGACTGCTGTAGCCCCATCCTTGGGAATCAAGTTTCTTCTTCCATTGATTACATGAAGGATGCTTCTTTAATTTGTTCCTTTAGGAGTATGTCCCCATTCCTCTTGGAATCTCTTTCTGAAGATCTGGTAGCTTGTTACAGGCTCTGGTTTGGTAGCAAATACTAGGTTTATGTTCTCAGGGTTGCAGATTGTCAAGTCTCTAACTCTTCGAGAAAGTCTTGTACCAGAATATTCAGTGATACAAAAGCCTTTCTCAGAATGACTTTTTGGGTTTTCTTAGTATTTTCATGGATCTCAGAGGTGTGTGTTTGTTTCCTGTGTAATGAATTGGACTCCTGTAGTATTACTTACATCCTTCTTTTACGGAGCAATCCTATGACATCCTGACTGTATTTTTTTTCAACAGGGGTGGACGAAAACCATTGGGATTTTTGTCTCTAATTTGCAAAAAAAGTAGTTCTGAATCTGCAGAAGATGCCAAAGGGAATAGAGGGAAGATCCATAAACCTCGGATTGTGACTCCAAGGCTAAGTCTAAAAAAACCCAGTCCATCCTCTAAGGATGACAGGGAATCTTGTTTCCTTCCCTCTACAAGCGCATCATCATCTGTGGAGGATAAGAATGTAGCTGCTGATGCTGCAGTTACGGTATGTGGTATGTGTTTACTTTTGAATGCCCTTCCATTTTTGGGATATGAAGAACAGTGAATTAGTTGTCTCAGGAGTGGATAGGTAGGCATGTAGCGTTCATGTTTTGACAGTTATCTGCTCCAGTGAATAAATCCTGACTTGCGCATGTCTAGGAAACTTAGAAGGGAACTAAGTTGTTTCTTCTCTGTATATACATCTACTTGTTTTGCATTTTCAGTAAACTCTGAATTTTTTGGCTTATCTTCCTATCTAAATTGGAAGCTCAAGTTCATATATATGTGTATATATACACACACACATACATATACACACACACACTCTTACACACACAAACAGATTAAGACTGTTAAGAGCAACCTTTTCTTTTTCTATTAGGTTCCAAGTAACAAGCCATCTGAGAAGCCACCCCTTTGTGCTAAAGATCAAGAGAAAGAAGAAGAGCCAACCAGAATATCTGAGTATTTTTTCAGTGACATCTTTATGGAAGTGGATGATTCAGAATAGCAAATTGGCTTTATAAAAACCTGGGATCTGAGAGTATAATGCAACAAGAAAAGAGTATTTTTAAGAAGTTCTGATTTGTTCTAATATTCATTATGCCACACACTGTCAGCCAAGCTGTTGTTAGTAAATTCCATAAAGATGAAACTGATTCCTTCTGAAGTGAACTGGATACTTTTAAAATGTTGACATAGTCTAAACCACTACATTGATGTCATTGGACCAGACCCGTGGCTGCTGGCTTATAGTTTCACTTGTTTAGACGCTGATAATGGGTGCATGACTATCTTCCAGAAAAGTGCAATGAAAAAATGCTTAATCTTGTGACAAGTGTCCCTTTGAATTTTAATGCTTGTGGTACTGGCTATACAAGTTCTTTACTTCTTTTTGTGAAGTATGTTATGTTAGCACATTAGAAGGAAGAATGAACCTTTTATGTATAGTGTAATCTCTGTAGATAAGGATGCAAATACTGGAAGTAGTGTAGTAAATATATAGATATGTTTAGCACTGCAGGTATTTTTATTAGCATCTCCAAATTATGTATTTTTGTAAGAGTTTTTAATTACATAAATTAAAAGATCCTAACCTGAAAAGCCAAATGGGTTTAGTTCCCTAAAAATGTATTGAGAACAACTGGAAAAACACAATTTACTAAAAGATGCTACACAACTAGACAATATTAACCATTGCAACCCTCCTGTTGGAGTGGGAGGAAAAGGCTAATATTTCCTAGTATAAATGCTAATTTCCTTCTAAATTTGAAAGCAAGGGGATAGATACCATTTCTTTTCCTTGGTTTTAAGTGTAGGTGTTTGTAGATCTGCTATCTTCCTTGGTTTGCCTTGTGCAAAGTAGCCCAAAGATTGGAGTTAAACCATGACTATACCATGTGGTTGCTTTGAGCCTTTGCTACTTTGAAGCATTTGAATTTGAATGGTTTTCCTCATGTTGCATGTCTGCTTGTTCTGTAACTTGCTATAAAGTGCTGGTGTAGCTTTAGATTTTATTCTGATTTTTTACTTGCCTCATCAAGAAGATTGTCTTTATGATGTAATTAGGTTCATGCAGTCTCAAAGTCAGGTGGTTACTGAAAGATTCAATATTTATTCTGTAACTCCTTACACAAAAATGAGTGTGTAGATTTAAGTAGTCTAAATTTTTCTCCTGTTACTTAATACCAGGCAGGTACTTTTGCAAAACAAATTATTTACTATGAACGTGAAACTGATGTTTAAAAGATATTGTTATGCTCTCAAGAAACCTATCTTCAGCTTTGGGCTGGATAATCATTTACTGGTAAATATTTTCATATAAGTAGTTAATTTTTAAATACTTGATGAAGTTTGAGAATGTTTGCCTTTTCAGAAGTTATTGGCAAGGCTTCTGAAGGAGCCTTTAAAATTTTGTCAATAAGGAAAGATACACAGAAAAGCTACTGTTACTGCAAACCACTACGTTAGCAGGCCTCTGTCAATCAAATGATGTTAGCAGCAGTATCTTCTTGAGGTGATGGAAAAAGTCCCAGTGTAAAGTAACTTACTTGAAAGCATTCTGTCACCTTCCTGCCCCCTCCACCCCACCCCGCCCCCCCCGCCAAAACCCCAAGAAACACCACCACCAAGTTTCTGTTCATACAGTATCTTGTGCTTTGCCTAATCCATTTAACTTGAAATGTTTATCTAAATATTGTCTTACTGTAAACATTATGAAATAGATTAATCTATACATGAAATGCTATGTATTATATATCTTGTAGATATTATTTTATGTATGCAAGTGTTTTGATCCTGATACACGTGGCACGTTTAAATCACTTGCACTGACAGAGCCTAAAAATAGATTTGTGGGGAGTGGCTATAAAATAATTGCCCTCAGTACTTTCTGAGGTGACAACCATACTACATTTAGTTGTGTACATTTTAGCTTCATTCATATTACATGGAAAAAAAAACCCTAACTATTTCATTACTAAGATTTAAGGTGCCTTATCTACCTTATTAATTGGGGCTACACATTTTGTTCCCTTCAGTAAATCACATGCACTTTGTTAGAGGATTTTTTTTTTTAAAGAACAAATTTAATTTGAATAGAGATAAGACAACTTTGTGGTGTTTTATGGAAGTTTTATAATGGTGAAGGATGTAAGAAAAGATTGGTGAAATCTCAATGCCTGTTACTTTACGAAGATGTGGCATACAACTGCTTTGCTTAGAGTTCTGACACCTTGTATCATTACATATAGGCTGTTTCAATGAGAAGTAGTCATTCTGTATGTAAATTATGTGAATAAATTATTTTATATCACCCATGTTTCCATTTCTTAGAATATCATTTGCAGTTTTTAAATGCTCATAGGTATAGTGAGTTAACAAAAGCGTGGGCTAAATTAATGGCTAAATTTCTACCTGCAACCCTGGGCTGCATACAGGCCTGCTTGTATGGTGATAACAGACTGAATACACTTTAACATGAGCATGGATGGTGGTGATGTAGTTTTGTTTCTGGGTTAGAGCTTAATTTACCTGGTATCTGACTTCCCAGTATTCTCTCTCTGTAAATTCTATAGCCTTGCTTAAGAACAAAATAAAACTGGAATGCTGGGAAACAGCAAAGCTTTCAAACGAGGAAGCACCTTGAACAGAGAGCCTAGGATTTTTAAAACATCTGCCACTCTTACCGTAGCATGTCAGCATTCCTGCAGTTAAAGACGACCCCCCCACACACGCGCGCCTGTAAGACGGGCAAGGGCTTTCCTAGGTTGCACAAGTACGTAATCCTGTCTGAAAAGCGAAGCGAACGCTCCACGTTCTTTCAAAGGGCATTCTTCAGCGTGATCTTGCACCTCGGGGCCAGGGGGATGGGATGGAGCACGCAGTTGCGGTGTACTGACGCCGGCCTGTAACGGGACAGGCTTTTGCCGTTTTACGACCGTTAGTTCTCAAAGTAACAGCCACCCCTCGAGCGGCGGGACGGAGCGGGCGGGGGCCGGCGCACCGACCCCCTCACGGGCGCCGCTGGGCGCGGGCAAGGACGCGGCGGCCCGGCCCGGCCCGGCCCGGCCCGGCCCCGCCGCCCGGGGCCCCGCTCTGCCCATTGGCTACGGTGGGGGGAGTGGCGGCGGCGGCAGGCCTGGGAAGACCGGCTCGGCTCGGCTCGGCTCGGCCGCCATGCTGCTGGGCCCGCGGCGGCTCCTGCGCTGCGCGGCTGCCGCCCTGCCCGCCCGCGCCTACCACGGCGAGGCGGTGGCGGCGGTGGGCTCGCGCCCCGACGCGGGCTCCGCGCTTTACCAGGTAGGCCGGCCCGGGCGGGCCCGGCTCCCTCCCCGCGATGGGCCGCGGAGGGCAGGCTCTGGCGGGCGGGGGCCGCCTCCCCGCGCGGCGGCGGCTGCGGGCGGGCAGCGGTGCCGAGTCCCGGCGACCCGCGGGAGTCAGGGGCCGGCCAGGCCGCGGCGGGGCCTCGCCCAGCCCTGCCCGCCGGCGGCCGGGCCGGGAGCGGGGCCGGGGCGGGCCGGCAGGCTCGGCCGCCCGCCGCTTCCACGCCTGCGTGGTGACAGAGGTGCCGGTGGTTGCTGGCAGGCCCCGCCTGTGAGGCCCGGCCCGCCAGCGGGCCGCCAGCAGCGTCCGCGGGCGAGCAAAACCGGGACGGGGGCGTGGGCCCTGCGTGAAAGTACGGCAGCGGCCATTTAATAGCTGGTGTTGGGGCGGCCATTTAGTAACAGCGGTACGTGCAAGCGTGGGCTTCTGCGCGTGGGCCCGGGGTCAGCCTGCACGCCGGCCGAGTTCTGCTGCGCTGCTCACCCTTTCGTACCTCTGAAACGCCAAATTCCCTTTGCTTCATTCGGGCTGTGTGTAAAGGCACCCCATAAAAAGAATGTGGGTTTGTAACGTCGTCTGCCTCGTTCGGCATTTTTTTTTCACGCTTCCCCTTTTTTAACCAGAATGCCAACTTCTGCTGCGTTTTCGGCGTTGAAGAGCTGATCGATGCCGTACTAACGAAGTGGCGACAGGGAATTTGTAGGCAGTGGAAGGTGATTTGAAAGTCGGAGATTTTCTTGGGTTTGCAAATCAGTTGCTGAGTTGAAGACAGGTTGGGAGAGTTCTACAGAGTCATGGGCGTGCCTCCAGAAAACGGGATACCGGCAGAAAGAATCTGCTTTGGGGGAGGAGGAACAGGTGCAGTTCCCATTGACTTTTTGAAGGGAACAGTACTTGCATCTCGTGTAACTTGTTTTATTTTTAATGGGGCATTATTAACGTCATCATATGCAAGATAAAAATCATGTTTACAGTTAGGCTGAGAAAAAGAGTTTTGGGAGTGGATCCAAACTGGTAGGCGGGCATACATTTCTTTTCAAATTTGTTCCGAGTAGAGTGTCAAACAGCAAGTGAAGCAACAACATGTATTATTGAAACAGTTCCTTTGGTGCTGCGTTTGGTTTTGCAGAAACTAAGCGTTGGGGCAGAAGTTAGGTGACAGAAACTTCTGTGAAATTTCAGTATGTAGTGTACACAAAGCTTGCGTATATGAAGTGTGTGTGTGTGTGTGTGTGTATGCACGTATGTTTATATTTTGCATACCAAAAAACCCCAAAGAGTACTATTTTAATAAATGTGTTTACTCAGCTAAGCTCTTGCTAGATTTGCATTTGTGTATGTCTACCTTTCAATCTCACAAGAAAAGCAAGGCTTGGTGAAATAGCTAACAGTGTTAATATTTGGTAGAAATAATCTACAGAGCATTGTAAATGCATGTAGTGCTTTACAGACATGAGGAGCTGAGGTCCCTGCTGTGAGGCACTTAACCATCTGAAATAAAAGTAGTACAGAGAATAACAGTGCAAACACAAGGAGGCATAACAATATGTGATGAAGGTCTCGCCGCCTTTAGCTAATGTTTGCCTTTCTGGCTGTGAATTCAGCTAGACAGGCTGGCCTTCGTAATGTAAACTGTCTTTCAAATCAGACAGGTAAAAATGTAATCCAAAAATGAGTGAGTCTAAATTCTGGAAAATAAAGGAAAATATGTGTAAAGGTTCCAAGAATTAGCTCTTACAGTTGCTTTGCTTGTGTAGCAGTAATTCAGTTACTCGTGCAGTAACTGTAGGATTAGTCTGTAGGTTTTGCCTCTTGATTTTGCTTTAAAGTTTGTAGAAGCCCTCATATTAACAGCACAATTTTACCCAACTTTGTGGTTCAAGGGCCAGTTTCCAGAAAGAACTTGCGTCACTTCACTGGCCTTTTTGTCATTAGTTAATGAAAAGCCCATAAATACATGGTAGAACTAGTATGTTTGGTTCTGAGAGGAGCCTTTTCTGTGTGTATTCAAAACCTACAGTAAGATTTCAAGGCATCTTTACTTTTCCTTTGTAAAGTATAATGATGTTGTGTTCTGCTTGAAGACGTGAAAGGTAATGATAGAAACAAAGTGAATTTAAGCAACTCAGATATTTGAGTACAGTATTTTTTATAGATTATCTACAAAGTCCTTTTACAATTTTTTATGTAGAGTAGCTAAAGCAGCTACAGTGAGTTGTTAATTCAGAATCTAATGAACAAGCCTATGATTGTGATTGCTGTGCCCCTTTTAATTTCCACTTCCATTTTTAGCTGCTTTTTTTTCCTATGTTAAAGGTGAGTTTTTAAGCTCAGTACTGTGTGCAAAGGATGAGTGGATTTAGAGAAGACAGGCTGAGTGAATAAGGAGAAATGGGGAAAATATTTTACGTGAAATGCTGTGAAATGAGCCAGCTGGATGAGCTAAACCCTCACACATACAACAAAATGGGTGTTGTGACAACTGCAGATTTTTAAAAGTATGGGATTACAATGACTGTTTTATAGTTTTTTCACAGGGGAAGAAAGTTAACTTGTAAACAGAGTCTTTTGGAGAGGATTAAAGCAGGTTTTGTTTTCTTCAGTGCTGCATGCAGGTGTGTGGCTGCAGTGACTGTGTGTGGCTGGAGTTACTGTCCATAGTCTTTCCTAGGAGCATCGGAGTCAAATTAAGATGTGGCTTGTTTTGTTCTTGGTTTTGGGGATGCTGTGATGGTGGTAAAACTGCCAATAGGTCATTGCAGTGTGGTTCACAGGTTAGAAGGAAGAAAAACCGTCGTAGATGTAAGTGTTGGAGCTGTACTGTGAGCAGGGCAGGGAGAGTGAGGATTGAAGTATGAAAAGAAATAGACTGGAAGGGCAATGATATGGTGGGCATACTGATACAGCTTTACAAGGGAGGGAGGAGATGCAGAAGTCTGGTGACCCCCACCCCATGTTCTCAATAGTCCAGAGGCTGCAGAGTGGCACCACACATCAGAGAGATTTCACTGACTGAGGGTGGTATCTTGAGATGTGTTAGGTGTTGGCTAGCGATTGGGTGGTACAAAATTCATACAACTGCAGGCTGTGAGCCATATGGCAGATGACACTTCATTAGAACATGGGCTATCCTGCCCAAGAGCCAATAGAGGCACAAGAGTTGGACTCAGTGTTCCAGTATGCCACCTTGATCTTGCTGGACGACCTCTAAATGCTGACCTTATGTATTAACTGTGTGTACAAGCTGATGAACTTGCTAAGACCTGTTTTAACCTGATAGGTTTTTACCTTTCAGTAGAGTATTTTTAATCTCTTTGTAGCAATTACAAAGGGGGAGAAATACGTTCTTTTGAAAGTCTTACCATGCAGCTAAAACAGTTTGAATGCGAGGTGCCGTGTACATGTTTTTATTTTCTTTCTCCTTTACATCTTGGTGCCTTTCAGTGATTAAGACAGAGCTGAACAAATTTAACTGCAACACTTGTTGCTTCTAGGGGAAACCTTAATTGTGAGTGTTCAAGTCCAAATATAAAGAGTTACCAGATTGTTTTTTCTGTCAAAGTAGACTCTAACATCTTTTAGATGAGAATTAGACAAGGCAGTATGATTATTTTTTTTTAATGCAGCAGTTTTTATGTTATTTTATTGCAGTTACAGTTTTCAAAGAGGTAACATTGCTCTTAATATGTCTGAAAAATAGATTAAGGTTGACTAAGACCTTTTAATTCTTAAGAAATGATAAAAAACTGCTGTAATGAGCACACAAGAGTTCTGGATAATTCTGATAGAAATGGTGAACTCAGTACTGGATCACTCATATTCAGAACTAAGAGTCTTTGTTTTTCTAAGAGGGATATTGGCACGAAGACCAGACTTCTTGTTTTTTAAAAGATTTCTTTTACCTGTAGGAATTACAGGAATGTAAAAAGTGTTTAGCAAATTCTGTTTGGTCTGGGTCATTCATCTTTTGGTACAAGAGACATAGCAGCACTTAATTTGAATCCGTGTGATGTTTTTTACAAAATTAGATTTAAAAAGCAAACAAACCCGTTAAGAAAAAAATTAATAAAACCTGAAAAATAGCACTTAACTCTGTAATGGCTAATTCTATTTTTGTTTATTAAATTTGGAACTAGTCTTTTACAGTCCTAACACACTCAAGAGTTTTTGTGAAACATGTTTATTAAATGCTTTGGGATGTTTGAGGAAAGCCAATACATAGGTAGAAATGTTATTACTTTAAAGACAATACAGAGCCAGTATTTAATAAGGTAAAATGAAATTTGGAAGAGAAATCAATTTTGTACTTTCTGTGTTTGTTTATTAAAAAATAATACTGTCGCTCTTGGTTAAACTTAAGATGCTGGGTTTTTCTTCACTTAGGAAAACTATGAACGAATGAAAGCGCTGGTAACCAAACTCCAAGAGCAAGCAGAAAAAATCAGATTAGGTAAGTATGATAGTCTAGATTTTAGAACACTTGTTTAATTTGGTACAAAACCCAGTTTTGTTCTTTGGATTTTTCTCCCCTATAGCTATATGTTCATTAATCAGTTCACTCGGATACATCATATTTGCTGGATTATAGTAGTCATACTGAAATTTTAGCTCATCTGTTTAAATCTACATTTACTGGGTTCTGTCAGCTGAAGATCTTAAAAGGTTTTTACATCCAAGCTAACTTTGTTCAAAATTTAGGGTTTTTTTAAAGTAACTCAGGCTAACTAAGAAAAAACGCCCACATCATTACCACTTCTTTATTTACCACAGTCTCTAGTGTGTTAACATATTTTTTTGTTTGCCAGTTGAATATCAGAGCAATATCCTAATGCAAGCAATTCCCTAAATTACTGGAAGCAGACATAAATGAAAGCAAGGCTGATTTAGTCAAACAAAGGATTAATTTCATTGCCAGAGAGGCAAAAAGTAAGCAAGTAGATAGTGAGAACTGGATATTTCGAGTTCGTTAATTTTTAATCCTTTAAGATCTTAGTAGTAATGGACTGTATTTTTCTACTGGCAATATTTTTTAACATAGATAGGATTATTAATAAAAGGATTTTACTGATACACTTTTCACTTCACCTGCTTCCTTGCTTCATCCACTGCTGCCTGCTTTTATAACAAATTGGTTTGGCAGATGTGCCTCTTTTCAAGTTGCCTGTAAGTCTCTTCATGCACAAATAGGATTTTTAAAGACTCTAGCTGTAGCTGTTCTGGCAAACAAAAGCAAGTCTGTAATACTTTAAAACATTGAAATCTGTGTTTCATCTTATTGACTTGTAAGATTACCCAAATTAATTACAGTTGACTGTAAGTAATGGGAATTGTAAAATGAAAATGGTTTATAAATGCTTAACTGTGCTGCCAGAGGTTGAGCATGCAGTTTTAATTCTCCCCTTCTTGTATCCATCATGACACTGTCTCTTCATACACTGTTTCTTATATAATGCAGTTCCTTTTACAGCTTTGAAATGGAGCACAGTTAAGAATTTGTGCTTAGTGTTTTTTCTTGCTTGCTGTGAAACAAAGCTCCACGATTTCCTGAGGAGATACTGAAACCCATGGACTACCTCTCTTTCATGCGTGTGGAGACTGTTCAACAATTCCCTGCGTGGCTCATGAACTAATGGTCATGACCAACTTCACTGCTGCACATTTTCCTGCTCTTGCCCATTACATGCTAACAGGACGAGAACATGGCCCACATCTTTCCCCCATCTGAGGGAGCTCTACCAGGATGTTAATACATGGAGTGACATTGATTGAAATTGCTTTGCCTATCATTTAAGTAGATGAGAACAATTAGGTACTTAGGTTGAATAGTTTGGAAGGAGAAGCGCAACATCTTTTTATTTGTAAGAGCTGTCTTTCAGAGAGTGAGCTCTTGGCTTGAGGTCTTTGTAGTGAATGCTTCATTATTTATCTGTTACTTCAGTGGGTAGGGCTTTTGTGAACCCATATCCCATTCTGCTGGGTAATCCCCAGTTGTGCAACAGGGAGATGGTCCCTGCCCCAAAGAATTTACAGGCTGTGATGAATTACAACAGATGGATTTCTGATAGCAAGCACAAGAAGCAACTGAGATACTTTTAGTCACCATGACTGGCAGCAATCATAGCATATCAGCAGTAACAGTGAAGTTTTTATAGACATTACTGTAAAGGAGACATTAAAAAAGGGATTTCAAACAAAATGCTTCCAAGTTTGTTTCACTGTCAGGGACACTGCTTCTCAGTCCACAGAACAGAGGCTAGTATAGGGTAGAGCGAACATCTTGATCTTGGAAAAGAAATGTTCTATACAATGGCTACAGGGCCTAGAAGGCAAGCATTTACAATTAGTGTGTGAAGAGGGGGAGCGCACAGAGATGACAGAAGTCACAGAATGGAAGATTATTTTTGCAGCATCACTCTGGGTGTAAATAAGAAAAGCAAGATGGAGCTCAGAGAAAAAGTTATAATTGCCGTGATGTGGGATGTTGAGAACTTGGATGAGGTATTAACTCTGTGGGTGGATGTGAGAGGTTGTATCTTAAGAAACTTGTACAGAAAGAATTTACAAGATGTACACTTAGGATGGTTATACAGACCTAATGAACAGGCTGAATCAGAAATAAATTGTGGGCTTTCTGGCATGCCTAACAGGTAGGACATGATGTGCATAGTGATCAAGGAAGGAGGTGAGAGAAAGGGCTTGAAAGGTAGGCTTACAAGGTCTGTCTCAGTGATGCTTAGATGACAAAGAAATCTTGAAGTCTCAGGAGGAATGTTAGCAAAATAGTACCTTCTTTATTTTAGATGGGGGAAACAATTTTAGAGTGATGAGGTGGATCAGTGATCTGTCTATATAGAGAGACAATGATTGTATAAGCTGTTTTACAAAGAGGCTGAGGTGTGTCAACAAATCTTGAGTATTGAATGCCACAAGGCTCTATAGAGCAAAAGATATGATTTAGGATGACCTCGAGTAAAGGGTTGAAATGAAGCAAAGATAAACTTGATATTAAATGCTGTGTGTCTGAACTCTGTTTTGGAGTGATCTAAGGAAATTAATCCAGATTGTCTTGGGTCTTCAGGATTGGACTCAGCATAGCTATTTTGAACAAATTTCGGGGTATAGTATTTTTTGTAGTTCTTACTGCTGTGCTTTTGTCCGTGTGTTTGTGTTTTCAGCCCTTCTGTTCATTGGCAAGCAGTGGGAGAAAGTTCCAGACAGCTATGTTTATTAAAATCTTTACCTCAAGACTAACTATAAAAAATGAGGGGGGAAATGGAGTAGATTCTGAAAAGCAAGCATTTTTATCAATGCCTTAAATCTGTTTGAAGTGGAAACCATTATTTATTAAATTCATTATTACGGTACATACTTCAAAAACTGGAAAGTCATCAGTGCTTCCATTCTGAGTTTTAATATAAGTGGTGATTTGTCTATCTGTGTCCATAGTAAATCTAAAAATTTACTATTCTATCACAGGAGGTGGAGAAAAAGCTCGTAAGCTTCACACATCAAGAGGAAAGCTGTTACCTAGAGAGAGAATTGACAGGCTTATTGATCCCGGGTAGGTACTTTCCTTTTCTAAAAACACTTCAGGTTCTCTTTTGTGGGTAAGTATTGCAACAGGCTTGTTTTCTCTTTAGTTTTCATAAACACTGGCAAATAACACAGTTGGAGTTTTACAGAAGTGTTTGTTGAAATACTTATCTGTTTTCTAAAGCAAAAATATCTTTGTTAAATATTTAACCTTTTAAGTGAGCTTCAATGGCAAATATGGCCAATTCCTTTTTAAAATTGTGTTATATTAATTGTCATTATTCAGGTCTCCGTTCTTGGAGTTCTCCCAGTTTGCAGGTTACCAGTTGTATGGTAATGAAGAGGTACCAGCAGGAGGCATTATCACAGGCATTGGGCGCGTATCTGGGTGAGAGATACCAGTGATCTACATTATTGATGATATGAAAAGGAAGAAGGTATAATTTTGTTCAGTTTCCAGTATTAAGCTGTTAGCATTTTTAGTGTTTTGTTTCTAACACCCAAAAAATCAACAGAATCGGTATCTTAATTTGTTTAGTCTTAGCTAAAAGGAAGTCATTCTATATATTATATTTTTTAGTTAGCATATCCCATATTAAAGCAGAACACACATGGAATTTCTGGTGTCCAATGAAGGAAGGAGATTAGTGCGTCAGTAAGGCAATTTTCAAAAAGTAACGCAGTATTCTAGGCTAAGAATTTGTTTTGCTCACTAACAGTACCTCCAAGACTACTGTTGAAATAAAATACGATGCTATACAGCAATATTTTAGGGAGTTAAGGGACTGTGAAATAAGACATCATAGTGCTGAGACTGCTGTTAAAATGTGCATTTGAGGGAATGCAGGTGAGGAGGGCTCTTCTTGAACATTGGGGCTTCAAGAGTCCTTGGCGTGTTGCCGTTCTTAATAAACGTACTCAGTAGAAATGTTTTTCTCTCTCATAAACTTGTTTTATTTTTAGGGTGGAATGCTTGATTGTTGCTAATGATGCAACTGTCAAAGGTGGTACCTATTATCCCATCACTGTTAAGAAACATTTACGTGCTCAAGAAATTGCAATGCAAAACCATCTCCCTTGCCTATATTTGGGTAAGTCTCATTACAGAAATAACAAATGTCCTTTGTTAAGGGCAGCTCAGGATCTCTAGGTTAGACACTAAATAAATGCTGTTCAGACTGATGTGTCCCCAGATTTGACTAACCAGGTATGTATTTTAGACACGTATATTCAAATGTATTTTCATCAATACTGTGTTACCTCTACAGATTGGTGGCAAGTCTTAACTGGAGGGTACCCATAGCTTTTCAGCCCTATCTTCTGCACTGCTGTAGGGCTCGGTTAATAAGATACAGATATGACTATGCCATTGTATCACTTCTTTATTACTCCTTTCCCTTCTGCCATGCTTGAGCAGTCCATCCTATAGTCTCATTCAGTCTTAATTCAAATTACAGTTAAAAAAAAAAAGTTACTTTGCCTTTTGGTGGAGCATGTAGCTGTATGAAAGAACATACCAAAGAAAGAGAAAAGTCTCAGTGCCAAAAGTGTCAATAATAGTTTGAATCAACAGATTTTTACAATTTAGGATGAACTTTACTGAAGGAGAAATTTCATTGTATGTTATTTTGCATTTTAAGTTTAGTCTGTTAAATCAGTATTTAGCCAAACCTTTATGTAAGTATACTTATGTATACTTTTATTAAAGATTAAGATCAGAGTGCCAAGTGTCTTTAGTGCATTACAGGTAGTATATTCTTAGCCTGGTTTTGTACAAATAGAAGAGCTCTTTGCTAATCTCTGTCTTTCAGCCTCAATTCCCAATCTAATAACTTTTAAACCCATTAGGCAATTTCAGCCAAATTTGACAGATTTGAGACAATGTGTATTCCCGTGGATTTTGTATAAGTCAGTGTCAGAGGAGAAGGACTCTTACACTGTCTCCATTTAAAAAACAGGGTGGGTTAGTCCTTTTCTGTTTTGCTTGGATTAGCAGCTTATGTAGCAGCTGAGAGGCATTAATTGGTTTGCTAGTCATGACACTTGCACTAGTTAAATAGTCAGCATAAATGTAGGTCCTGGCCAGCATAAGCGTTTGTAATTTCTTGCCCTGCTGACAGGCCAAAAATGCAAAGAATACCGAGAGAAGGATTAGGAGAAATGTGATCTTGAAAGTATTGCTGGGGTGGATAGAGGGGCAGTGTGAGTGGGGACTTTGTGGGATTGTCATACTGCAATGGAAAGAGTCTTGGAGAAAAAGGGAGGGCCAAATTTTATCTTAGTCTTAGAAAATAGAAGAAGCTAAGCTTTTCCGCTTGCAACAAACAACTGTATGTTTTTTTAGTCTGAATTATCAGCAAATTTTATCTGTTCAGACAACTCTATTTTTTTAGTGAGTTATCAGTGAGCAATTATGTGTGATTCTACTGTGATAAGATTTTATGGAATGAGGAACATGAGACATAGATATGCCTTGAAACAAAAGTTTAATTATTTTGTTCCACCTTTGAGGTGTATAGTCCCTGATATTATATTATTATATTATATATAATACTGCTGATCACTCAAACCTGGTGAGTTAGTTTACTTTTGCAGTTTCTGTACCTGGGCTTGTTTCAGTTGTGCAATCAAGAGGAAGTGCTTTGTAGTCAGTCAGCACTTTGACCATGTACTTTTTAGGCCATTTTAACTGCCTTTTCCCTCAGTGGTAGCTGGCTAGGTGTTAATTCTGATGTAGACACCTGGTGCCATTTGTCACCGAGTCAGTCACTGGTGTGGGTGTTTTCTTCTGTGTTCAGGGATGGCCTGTTTCACAACACTGGTGTGTTGACCAGGTTGGAGTTTGTCTAGTTGCCAGAGTCAGTGCTGGTTTGGGAGAGTGGTTCTGCAAGTGCGGTGGAGGGAATCAAAACCCTGCTTCACTGTAAAGCTGAATGTAGGGCATTACTGGCTGCAGTCACACAGCATGAGAATGTGCATGTGGACTGTTGCTGATACTAATTACCAGGAGCCAGAGTTCTTGGAGATGCTTGGCCTCCTTGTGAATTTCATTCTAGTCTTCTGTTCTTCTTTGGAGTCTTATGACATGATGTATTTTCACTATTTGGGAGCGGAGAGGTAGCTGCAGTTAGAGACCTCTAAGTTGTAGGGCCACATCAAGAGGCAAGGACACATAGTAAATGAAGGTTCCTAAAGATAGTGTAAGGTCTTTGGTGTGTCTGTATAATCGAGGTATGAAGGTACACATGCTATACCTCTTGAACTCAGTGGTGGTTAGTCTCACCCGTTTCTGGAACTTGTGACAGAATTGCAATAGAATAATTGAGTTAAAATTGTACATTGAAAGTGTTCTTAGTTTAAATCTTTTGCAGTAAGATGAGTTTATAGGGAGGTACAATTGCATCTCTAAGCATGTCTGAATTTATTTTCCATTACAATGATTGGGGCAGATGTTATTGTGGGGGGTTGTTAACTATTTGTCTTTTTTTTTTTTTTTTTTTTTTTTTTTTCAGGAAGGATGTCCTGATATACCTAGAGTCATAGAAATACATATAGTGTTAGTGATTGTAATTGCTGTATATTTTAAGTAATGTGCAGATACTTTACCAAAAACATAAGTATGTAACACTGTTCAAAGACATGTTAATATATTTTCATTCACTCTGTAGTTGATTCAGGAGGAGCAAATTTACCTCGGCAAGCAGAAGTATTTCCAGATCGAGATCATTTTGGCCGTATTTTCTATAATCAAGCAGTCATGTCCTCACAAGGAATTCCACAGGTAATTTGCTTTTACTTAAGAACAAAATGTATTAATTAGTTTTTATGCTTGCTGCCTTTTTCTGGTTTCAGGGCTTGTACCCATGCTTTGTTTTTGACAGCACTGTGTTGTGCTGACCTGGTGGCCCAGTCTGGGGATTGGAGGCACTGTAAACACAGTAACTGTCCGCATAAAGTCATTATAGTTTTGAAGAAGCCGTCTTCTTTCTTGACCTTAGTGTTAATGATATGACCTATCTGCTCCTATCTTGGAGTAGGAGAAAAAGGGACTTGACAACATGGTATGTAGGGCCATGTGAGGAAGCACTAGGAAATCTTTTGGAACTGTTGATTATTCTGCATCAATGCTGTAACGGTGAGGACAGTTTTCATGATGGCTAGTAAATGAGACATACTTTCTACTAACAGGGGTATGCATATATTTTTATATCCATTTTATAGACTGAGGTGCTGTATGATAAAACTACCCTAACAATGAGATTATTTTCTAATGTATTAATGATGCATAGAATTACTGTTAGTCACAGTTCCTGGATTTAGAAGTGGTTTTGTGTCACGTGTGTTGCAGGAGTGCATTGCAGTCAGTTTTTTGATGCAGGTGGCGTGTTAGGGGGAGGTATGTATGAATAAGATAAGAAAACCTTCTGAATCTATTACTCACGGAGAATGTAGAACTGCTTGAGGATGTGATTGGTGATGGCAGCCTTGGCTGCAGTGAAAGTGGAGGGCAGAGTATAAGGTCCCAATGGAGGTGAGGAAGGCCGGTAGCAGGATAAAGACCCTGGACTTCAGGAGAGTAGTCTTGGGCTTGTTAAGGGAATTGTCAGTAGGTACCTTTGAGAGGCTGCCAGGGAGGGCAGAGTCATCCATGGTCTTTGAAGATAACCTCCTCCAAATAAAGGAACGCTCCAGGAAAGCAGATGACTAGGTTTTTCCTACAGAGTTGCTGTGTAGTCAGTCAACTCCCAGCCTCTTCATATGGTTGTGTAGCCCTCATGTATACCTCCATTTTATAACCCTTGGCAGGCCAAAGAATTCAAGCTTAGCTGTTCTTCCTACAGAAAGCGTTCCATCCCTTTGACGGTCCTAGTTTATCTTCTGTAAACCTTTTCCCAGATCTTATTATATCTTCTTCGAGATTGTGCTGGTTTTGGCTGGAGTAGACTTAATTTTCTTCATAGTAGCTAGTATGGGGCTACGTTTTGGCTTTGTGCTTAAAACAGTGTTGATAATTCAGAATGTTCTCATTACTACTGAGCAGTGATTACATAGAGTTGAGACCTTTTCTCCTTCTTACCACATCCCACCAGCGAGTAGGCTGTGGGGGCTCAAGAATTTGGGAGGGGACACAGCCAGGACAGCTGACCCCAACTGATGACAGGGATATTCCACACCATATGATGTCATGCTCAGCATATTAAGCTGGGGGAGGAAGAAAGAAGGGGGGGACATTCGGAGTGATGGCGTTTGTCTTCCCAAGTTAACTGTTAAGTGTGATGGAGCCCTGCCTTCCCAGGGATGGCTGAACACCTGCCTGCTGATGGGAAGTGGCGAATGAATTCCTTGGTTTGCCTTGCTTGCGTGCATGCATGGCTTTTGCTTTACCTATTAAACTGTCTTTATCTCAACCCATGAGTTTTTTCACTTTTACTCTTTGAATTCTCTCCCCCATCCCACCAGAGGGGAGTGAGTGAGTGGCCATGTGGTGTTTAGTTGCTGGCTGCGGTTAAACCACAACAGAGATGAAGGAGCCAGACTGCACTACTCAATATGTCAAATAATGATGGAGCATAATGATATACACTATTCTCTTTTCTATTCCTTTGCCAGTTGTTTTAACATCTTTGATTTTTCTGACTGCTGAGCAGTGAGCTGGTGTTTTTGCTGAATTATCTTCATTTCAAGAGCCTGTTCCTAGGTGTAGTTGTCAGTTCAATGCCTATCACTTTATATTGGCTGGATGAAAGAAGGTGAAGGAAATTTTCAGGTTATTCCACCCAAGAAGAAAAATTGTTTTAGAACATCAGGCTTAGAAATAGGTGTTGGATCCTCAAGCAGAGTGAATGTTTAGCTAACTTGCTGTTTCATCTGAGTACTGTCATGGAAGTATTTCACTAACATTTTGTTTGACATACCTTACTGTTGAACTCAATCTTAATGTAAAGTGGAAATAAGACTTTACCGTCTTCATTTTTACCAACCTCTGTCATTGAGAGGCATGGTTGGTCTGGAACCATTTTTATTTATTCTTTGTGAGAAGCTGTGCTTGTTTGAATCTCCTAGTCCGGAAGGAAGAAATAGAAGCTAATCGTTCTGTTCAACGTGAAGCAGGTGCACTGGTCAAGGATACAGTATTCTATCTGACTCCTCCTTACATGGCAGACATTGGCTTTGCATTATTTTTGAGGAAACTGCATTTGTTACCTTTGCTGCCTTTTTGGCACATTTTTGGAAGCAAGTCGGACTTCAATTCTTGAACCATCTTTTTGTCTACCAAAGAATCCTGAAATCAATTGCCTCCAGAGAAATCCAAGGCTAAAGAATACAACAATACACTAAATCTTTTTAGAAAGTCTGACATAATTTAACTTCTGCAGTTCTCTTCTTTCTAACCATAAAAGTGGAGCAATTGTAGTGATTAGCTGGGTCTCCAGAGGAAAAGCACTGTTTAGTTAAAAATATTTAGGAAAAAAGACAGTTTACAAGCTAACCATCCTGCAGAGTCTGACATAATTTAACTTCTGCAGTTCTCTTCTTTCTAACCATAAAAGTGGAGCAATTGTAGTGATTAGCTAGGTCTCCAGAGGAAAAGCACTGTTTAGTTAAAAATATTTAGGAAAAAAGACAGTTTACAAGCTAACCATCCTGCAGAGTCACTGAAAGGTCTAGGTTGTACTTCAGATTTATATGTGTGAGTAAAATTGGTCCCAGCATTTTTATGGAACAGCAGGTTTCAAAGGAAATGGTCACAGGGCTGTTTTGCAGAATTATCTTTTTAGGAGAAGTTTTGGTAAACCTTATTTTTGCTAGAGACTCCAATTGTGTGGTATGGGAGTAGTGATTTTTTAATGTTATGTCAAAGATGAATATGTAAACCCAGTTTGCAAGGCTGGAGTTACTGATGTTAGGCGGGACCTTTCTAGATATGCCTGGCCCTAAAGTCATGCTGGTGTTTTCCTAAATATCTTGAAACAACATTAATGTATTTGTAAAGTTCCTTATAAAGTTGAATTTGTTTTTATTTTGATTACCACACAGTGTTGCATTAAGACTAGCATTGTACTTCTATACAATAAAAACTAAATGTAGGAAAGATTTGCCTTTTAATAAAACACATTTCAGTTTGTTAGGACAGTGATGAAAGCTTAGTTTTCTTGGTATGACACTGATGAAAGTTTACCTTTCTTAAAATATTTATAGAATATTGGGGAAAATGTTATACTGAAGTGCTTCCTTCATTTAAAGGATGTAATATGTGTATTTTGGGAGATGTTTCTATCCTTTGTTTCATTTCAAAAAGTCACTATTATCATTTGTAAATCTGCTGTTGATTCAGTGCTAACAGACTGTGATAACTAGAATTGTTACTGAAAAAGACAGCCAAAGAAACTCTCTAAGACTTGATTTTGGCGTTTTAGAAAGCAGACATTCTTTATTGCAGTGCTGGGTGCACGGGGGATCACTCCACCTATCATGCACACCATTACCTGCAGCAAACAAATTTTATATTATTCTAGTCATATGCATATTCATGTTATCATTTACATAGCGTCCACCCTTTGGGCATGCGCAGTGTGGGTCATCTCTTTTTCCTAGTTGGCTGGCCTTGGCAGGTTTTAATTACAAAAACTCAGCAGGACCAAAGGCTTCTTGTCTGTTGATGCACATTGGGGCCCAAGGCCTCTTGTCTATTGGTGCCTTGGCGCATACCATTGACAAAGCTCAACGTTTTTTTATCTTATTCGTACATACCAAAGTTTCGAAGTTCTTCAAGCAAGCAAAAGTTCATCACTACGGCGATACAGTTAAAGCATGAGAAGGAAAACTTTATTCAAGGTGTGAGAATCATCTTCCATATTTGGGAGGATGTTTCATTAGGAAATGGTGTTAGGAAATTATGCTCCCTCTGATTTCCATTCTGGTTTATTCTTCTGACATGGGAGTCTGAATGTTGTTAGTTTTCTACCTGCTATTCTTTGTTGTGGCCTTCCTGAAGGTCTGTTTCTTCAGTTCATCAGCCCTTCTCAATTTTGCCCTTAAAGTGCTGCTTTTTTTCTCCTTTTTCCAGTTGCTTATGGTGCTTTTAATTTCCCCCTCCACTTTTACCTGTGACTAATTTATTATACTCCTACTGCACCTTTAAATTGCATTGATGTTTGTATGGCTGTGAATCAGAAAGCTGTGATTATTTTCTCATTAGCCATTTCCTAAGCGCTTTCACACTCATATGCTGCATGGATACTATGGGGAGCTGATCAGTGGGTATGAAATACTGCATGTGCATTCAGTACTGTTGATTTTTATTGTGCTCTTAAGTAATTTCCTATACAGTAATTCAAAGAATGAAGTCAGGAAATAGTACATTAGTCAGGAATTTGAGGTTGTGCTATTTGACAAGTAGATTTTGGGGTTTTTCCAATATATACATATTCCAGTTTATGTACTGGAAAAAGTAACACCTGAGAAGTTAAAGTTTAAATGCAGGCACATTTTTCAGCACGAGCCAGATAAAATTAAGAGTGGGAAAAAAACACAAATCCTGGGGGAAAAAATCAAATTAACTGTTTCCCCAGGTTTCTTCCATTTCTAGAGGCTTGTGTTATCTTTGTATTTACATGGAGGTATTTATTAAATGCACAACAGAAATACTGCAGATTAATCATGTGACTCTGAATACAGTTAAAGATACTGGAAACCGTTTGCTGAAAAAGCTGTTTGATTTGATGATGGCAGGTTGACATAGTTTATCTACTCCTGCTTTAGGTACAGGTAATGTGATTTGGAAGTTTTATTTCTGTGTGCTGTTTTCTTTTAAGAACAAACATTAAATTATTATTTAACACAGAACACTGCTTGATGTTGCTTTAGAAATATTTCCAAACAAAATTAACACAAAATAACATTATTTTGTGTTTGGGAGGGAGGGGTTTGCAGTTGTGGTTGTGAAAGAAAGTGTTAGATTAGACAATTACTTTCTTACTGTCCGCCTTTTCCATATAACTATTCCATTTCTTCTGCTTCACAAGCTGTTTTGAAAGGGTCTTTGGAGGAGCTCCCCTGAAGGATAAGTTAAGTGAGAAACTTCACTTTCACGATCATATGCTGCTACAGTATTCACAGTGCCTGAGGTCAAGTCAGTTTTGTAAAAGTGTCACAAAAATATTACTGGTAGGAAATGTTCATTGGATAGATGTTCATCTAGGCATAAGGATGAAATAGAGATTGTTCGTGCTAAAGCCTGTAATGAGATACTCAACACGCCTTGAAGGGACAGAGTTAATTAGTTGATCCATTGAAGAACTGAAATTACGTACTAGCAGATGTCAGGAGTTTTCTTCAAAGGATGTTAATGTTGGTGAAATTAAGCCAATAAGCAACAACCAAAGCTCTGACTTAAGTGTAAATACCAGGAGCAACCTATAGGTTTCAGCCTTTTACCATTCATCAATAAAAACAAATTTCATGGTAGAACATGCACCTCTTCAAATATTTCACATACATAGCTCATGGTACTTCATATGTGGTTTTTCCTGCAAGGTGGCCTGAAGATCATAGTTTAAGAGACTACTGAAAACTAGAGAGATTCCCTATCTTTTTTGAAAAAAAGCTAAAACATAAATAAAAAGGTTGCTTTGTCAGGCAAAAATAATCTGCAGTGCTGTCCCAGAACCTGTATTAAAATCAGTACAATATATAATAGTAGCATGTGCATTTGCTATTTTTAAGGGTTGGACAATTCATTAACTTGTGGTTTTTGTCTTCCCAATAGATAGCAGTAGTAATGGGATCCTGTACGGCAGGAGGAGCATATGTACCTGCCATGGCTGATGAAAGTATTATTGTTGGCAAACAGGGAACAATATTCCTAGGAGGGCCACCGCTGGTAAGGATACAGAATTTTCTAGTAACAGCCCCCCAAATATTTGTGCTGCTGACAATCATACAGCTTAAACTATTGAGACCTTTCTCGGTGAGATATTTCCAGATATTATCTCAACTAGTTTGCAATTTTTAAGTATATCTGAATGTTTCTATCTTAAATTAAATCTTTTCCATCTGTTAAAGGTGTATATATAAATCAAACTTTGTTAAGGTGTTTTTATAGTGTTGCTTTTGCCTTGCACATTTTAAATTGTAAAAATGCTTTCTATATTCAATTATGCAGTGTCTAGGTTTGACTTGAAATAAAAAAAAATAAAAGCATGTATGTTATATCTCAGAGTCAAGATAGAGAACTTAAGGGCAGGACTGAACTATATTTTATGCCAGTTTACAGACAAAGGACTTATGACAGAGCTTATCATCACTTTCTAACTTTCTTAGTAAGGAAATTTTTTCTAAGGAAACTGAAGAACTCCTGTGAATTAAAACTTGCTTTGTTGTAGAACTCATGTGACTGTGCAAAATATTCCAGCATAAGACAGCTTTAAAATTGTAGCTTGGCTCCAACAGGAAAGAGAGTGCCTGAGTGGGGTTTATTTTTTTAAAAACAGCTGTACCAGTGTATGTTCTAGCATAGGCTCAGTTTTATACTGATACGCTGACAAAGATTATTTTACTTAACACAAGCTTTACGAGAAGAAAGAAATTTCCAGTAGTAGATGTTATGTTAGTGCTAGAGGTAACAGGTGGGACAGCACCCAAGCACAACTATTCTGGTCTCAAGGAAGTCTGACTGGATAAATTTGCTTTGTTGAAAAAGTCAAATATTTGTCTCATTGAACAAACTGGTCTGAGGCAGCGTGTTGCCTCTGTTTTGGATACAGTTTTTTGGGAACTTTGAGATGTGCTTCCTGTGACAAAGCCAAGTGCAAATCAAATGTCTCTCGAAAGTCCTTCCAACTTGAGCAGGCCTAAATGGAGAAAACAGTTTGTAACAGTATTATTGATGAAGATACTGCTCTACTAAATTGCTGTACTAATGGACGAGGGAGAGTTTTACTGGAAGTCACTTCTTTCCACCACTTAAGATACTGGGAAAATGTAGCAGGTCCCCTAAATTACAGGAAGACAACCACTGACAGATTTTTTGGTTAAACATTTCCTAAAGCATGATTGTGTTTATTTCCTTAAAAGCATTAAGAACTTACCTGTGATGTCATTTAGTGTTCACTTGCATAGCACTGCTCTCATTTCCACAGTATGATTTTGCGTTTCATTCTTTTCCTTTGCTTTAGGGGTTTTTTTTCCTCACTGTGTTATCTTGATGCTAAAAATGGATTTAGCATTTTATACCCCTTTTTTTTCTTCCAAAGTTCAATGTGTAGATGGATTTTAAATTCTTGAGCATCTTAAAAAAAAAAAAAAAAAAAAAAGTCCTATAATTTATGCAGACATACTTTTCTATGGCTGGTAAATGCTAATTACTGTTCCAGAACATCTTAAATAAATTCAGAATATAACTGGCATATCGAAAGCAGTGGGGTGGGCGGCACACACCTGTAAGTACAAGGATATTTTGTTGTCTGCCATAATATAACACATTTAGCTTGAATTATTTTATTATTTGGATGCTTGGATGCTTTCCAAGTTGTCAAGAAGAATAAAGTAATCAGCAAAAGCAGATGAAGTAATAGCAAATATGTCATTTAACATTAATTTATGTACTGCTCATTAGAATTTAGAAATCTAGAATTGTTTTGTTGGAATTTCTTTGGCAGTAATCATTTCAAATGCCTTACCGAGGTCTCAGTTCCTTTTTACCTTTATTAGTCTCTTTCAGCTTGTCGTTTATAGGTAAACAAAGACAAATCTTCCCTCAAAATTAAGCCATTTTCTGTAAATTTATCACTGTAATTTATATATTAGGAGTTTCTTGGTGAAAAGTAGCATAAATGTGAATGAAGATATTAGTTCAGTGAGTAACATTGGGTGATTCATACATCTTTTTATTGAGATAAGGAAATTAGGATGATGAAAGACATTAACTTTCATGTCAGACTCTTACTAGCTTGGTTATTGTGTTATAAATAACTGCCGTGGTTGCAGGAACACTTGAGCTGTCTTAAGCACAAACCCTGTCTAAGTCCAGCACAGTTCTTTACCTTAGAGCCAGTGGCATAGAAAGTGGCAGTACTGCCTCTGGGGCTTGCTCAGGTTCACAGTAATTTGTTGCAGAAGTTCAGCTAGTAAATCTGAAAGACCTGAGCAAAGTCAGCTCTTCTGACATGGCATTTCCACTGGCAAGAGTGCTGGGGAGTCCTGTGCACCTTGAGTGATTCTGCTTGGAGCTATGTTTTAGCTGGAGAGGTTCATCAGACCCTAGGAGACCCGTTGGGTGCATTGAGTAATGTGTCCTGGAGAGCTTACTCAAAGCCAGTTTCTTTCAAGTTCCAGCATTAAGCAGGTACAAAATAAGACAGCTAATACCCAGTACTACCCAGGAAGCTGGCTAGGAAGCTGAAAAAAGGGAACCAGACTCTTGCTGTAAGAGGATGGTAGTCATTTAACTTCACAAGGGAATTTATGTCATACATGTGTATCACTGAGATGTAGTACAGGAGACTTTTGCCAGGATAGGCAGCTGAAAAAGAGTGGCCTGAGTCAGGTCTCAAAGAGAAGACTTGGCTAGGCAAGTCAGTGACTGCAAGGATGTTGTGAAGTTAGAAAGGACAAAAACTTTTCACCATTTCCAGAGGAAGATTTCACAACTATCTTCCAATTTAATTTGTTCCTTAGCAACCTGCAGATGTAATGATCCTTATCTTGGTGCATATAGATCAAACTTTAATATCACTACCTGTCAGCTTTTCTGTTTGGTAGACCTTTTCGTATTCTCACTGAAAATATTTTGCTTGCCTTTCTCTAAGCATCAAAATTACTTCAGACTCCCATAGAAACTTCCATTCCATGTTGTAGCAGGTATTGTAACCATTATTGTGTATGCTCTGTTCCCCCCAAATGTCTTTCCTATATGAAGAAAATTGGATTTTATCACTTGCCTGCCTAAAATAAAACATCCTAAGGAAGTGAAAGAAAACCCCTGATGTTAGTTATAATTAGTCTTGGGACGTTTATGCCAAAAAAAGTGAATTGCAGGTACAGTCCAAAGTCTAAAGTGCAAGTTTCCTTGACCTTCTTTTTAGAAAGGTGATGGGTAATGACTTCATGAACAGATAGATCTCGGTAATCTGTGCTCAGCAGTGAAGGGAAGTCTGGTAAAAAGCAGTAAGTTTGTCAAATTCTTGTATATTTATGTGCTGGGGACTCTTCTACACATCAGCCTGATCTGTTGTGGGAAATGTACATGTTATCTAAAGTTTGGGTGGATTTCTGCTGATTGCTAGCTGAAGTAGCTTGAAATGGGATTTATTTAAAAATGCCCACATATCTTGTCAAGGCTCTATTTGCAGTCTGTTAGAATTTAATGAACTTCAAGAAAGTCAGTACTATTTAAACTACGGTTTGTAGAATGTTCTTGCACTGCAGTACCTGGGAAGGTTATGGAGCAAATAATCCTGGAAGCTATTTCCAAAAACACTGTGGACAAGAAGGTGACTGCAAGTTGTGAGCATGGATTTAAAATGGGGAAATCAGGCCTGACCAAACTGATAGTCCCCTATGCTGAGATGACTGGCTCTGTGGAAGTAAAGAGAACAGTGGATGTTATTTATGTTGGCTTTGACAAGGTTTTTGATACTGTCTTCCGTAACATCCTCAACAAACTGGTGAAGTACAGACTGGGTAAATGGGCAGTGAGATGGTCTGAGAACTGGCTGAACTGCTGTGCTCAAGCTGGAGGTCCATCACTGGTGGCATACCTCAGAGGTCAGTACTGGGACCAGTACTGTTTAACATCTTCATTGATGACCTGGACAATGGTGCAAAGTTTACTATCAGCAAATTCGCAGATGATAAAAGCATGTGAGGAGTGGTTAATAGAGCAGATGATTGTGCTGCCTTTCAGAGGTACCTCAACAGGCTGGAGGAGGGGGCTGAACGGAACCTTTTGAAGTTTAAACACAGCAGGCAAATGCTCCTTAGAAGGAATAACCCTGGACACCAGACCAGGCTGGGACACCAACCAGTTGGGAATATGCTTGGCAGAAAAAGGCACTGTAGGTCCTGCTGGACACCAAGCTGAACATAAGCCAGCAATGTGCCCTTGCAGCCAAGGCAGCCAGCAACATCCTGGTCATGCGTTAGGGAGAGTGTTTCCAGCAAGTCAAGGGTGGTGATTCTTCCCATCTACTCAGCCCTCATAAGACACATTTGGGGTGCTAGGTCCAGCTCTGGGCTCTCCAGACCAAAAAGGACATGAACATATTGGAGTGAGTCAGTGAAGGTCCATGGAGATGATGAAGGGACTGGAGCATCTGTGATATGAGGAGAGGCTCAGAGAGATGGGACTTCTCAGCCTGGTGAAGAGATGGCTCAGGAGGAATCTATCCATGTGTATGAATACCTTGCAGGGGGAAGTAAAGGTAGTAGACCCAGGCTTCTCACTGGTGCCCAGTGACAGGTCAAGAGGCTACAGGGCACAAACTGAAATAAGGGATATTCTATTTAGATGCAAGAAAACACTTTTTTACTGCAAAGGTAGTCATGCTGAACCAAGTTGCCTGGAGAGGCTGTGGAGTCTTTCCATCCTTGGAGATACTAAAAACTTGACTGTACATGATCATGAGCAACCTCCTCTGGTTAACCCTGCTTTGAGCAAGGGAGTTAAACTAGACAGTCTCCCAGGGTGGCTAACAGACTCCACAACTCTGATTCTGTGATTTGGAGAAGGAAGACTTCATCTCTGCTGAAGAGGAAAAAAAGCCATTTTTGTAAAGTTTATTAAAATGAGTGTCTAGATTTCTGCACTAAGGGAAGTCAGTGCTCTGTTCAGATTTGTTCAAAGTTCTGCAGTAGTCACAGAATCACGATATGTTACAGCTCCATACTGTGTCAGATGTGTGAAGAGACATGTATAGAATTATTTCACAGAATCATGGAATAGAGTCATAGAATCATTTAGGTTGGAATAGACCTTTAAGGTCATTGAGTCCAGCTGTAAACCTAACACTGCCAAGTCCACCACAAAACCATGTCCCTAAGTGCCATGTCTACATGACTTTTAAATACTTCCAGGGGTGGTGACTCAACCACTTCACTGGGTATAGCCTGTTGCAGTGCTTGACAGCCCTTTCAGTGAAGAAATTTTTCCTAATTTCTCTTAAAAGTATGTTCTTCTGTTGGTTGTTTAATGAAGACTCAATTATATGTCTGACAGAAACTTTTCATTAATTACTATCAGAATACCACACCTTCATATTACATGGGTAGCCATTCAAATTTAAAAGGAAAAATCCTACTAGTGAAGAAATATCTGTAGTTAATTTTACAGATCTGACAGTTTGGAAGTGTGTGTGTATATATATATATATATACACGCTTGTTTAGTGTGCTTCAGTTTTAGGCACGAAACTTGGAAACTGAAATCTGTTTTGGAAGTGATGATAGTATCATCTTCCCTTGTCTGTTACACTGCCTCTGTACTCTCTGTACGTGATGAATAATGGTTTCACCAGCTTGCAAGCAATCCTTTTCAAAGCACTTACGGTAGAGTGGAAATGCATCAAGGTTGTTTTTTTTTTTACCATGCAGTAAATGATACTGCTTTGTTTTAAGGAGGAGTTCACTCACTCTTAGATTATCCTGTCAGGTCTAAGATTTGACAGATCTAGGATTTAGGTTGTGCATTGCAGGTCATACGGAGACATACTTGATCCAAATGGTTTTATGCCATTAATAAGCTTTTTAAAAGAAAATTGCTCTTACTAAATTATTGTGTGTTTAATGGAAGATTTAGAAAATAAAAACTGCTAATGATTGTTTTATTTGAATTTAAGTTAAAATTCACAGAAGAAGAGCTTGTGTAGAGAAAGCAAAGTCAAAGAATGCTAAGTTTCAACTGAGATATTGTTTGTTTGAAACAATGCAAGAAAGTATCATGTTTGAAATTGCTTGTTAAGTGCTAAAAATTTTTTGTGAAAATGCATGTTCATAAATCTAAAGGGTGTGTAAGCATACTTACAGTAATAATGGACACAGCAATAAATACAACAGTAAGTGGGGAATCTTTCTCAATAAAAACTACATATTAATGCTAGAATAAGGATGCAAAATCAGAGAAATTAAGTAATTTTTACAAGATTCTGTGTTATCACATTTTAAGTGTCCTGAGGGAGAGTAAATGAGGAAATATTAATGAAGAAGCATTTTGTAAAGATCTCTTTTATTGCTATAACTAAGCCAGTATAAGTATTAATGCAAGACAAGCGTCAACTCTAAAGCTCATTTTCCTTTCTTTGCGGTAGGTTAAAGCAGCAACAGGTGAAGAGGTATCAGCAGAGGATCTTGGAGGGGCAGATCTTCACTGCAGGTTTAAAGAAATATTTTCCCAGAGTTAATTTCTTCCATCCTTTAGACTTTAACAGGGTGTATTTTATTTTATTTTAATCAGTTTATATTTAGGTCTTCTTTAAACTATATTTAGATTTTAAAAATTAAGATTTTCTGTGTCCTTATCTGGTGGTGATGCATCATTTTGTTGTTAGAGTAGCACAGTTACCTTATGTTACTCTAGTTATGATCTTGTTTCCTTCATTTACTACTTTAAAATACTATGTGTCTAATGTACTGCAGCATCACACATAATATGGAGGACTTTTCTATACTGTTTAATGCTGAGTGTTAATAGATTAATGCACATTGACAAAGATAATGTATTTTGCAGATTGTGTCTTTCTTACTGTCAGTTCAAACTTACAAACAAGAAGAAAATAACCTGTGTCTTTTGTAAGAGAATACTTGTTACAAAACAATTCTATGCACTTTCAAGTTCTAACATGAAAAGAACAGTAAACAAAGGTATTACTGTACAGTAAGTTAAGTATTACTGTACAACAAATGCTTAATTTTTATTTCAATTTACTGAAGTGAATAAAGAATTATTTTTAAGGACAGTTTGTAACATTTCTGTAAACATTTTTTCTTTATAATTTCAAATTACTTTTAATTTCCATTGGAACAGTGTTTGTCATCTTTTATATTGTCATTTAGGTTTTTTACTTCTTAAGAGTTGCTATTTTATGTGATGTCTGATAATTTGAATACACTGTTT
Source organism: Astur gentilis (assembly GCF_929443795.1). Lineage (NCBI taxonomy): Eukaryota > Metazoa > Chordata > Aves > Accipitriformes > Accipitridae > Astur > Astur gentilis. The sequence continues at coordinate 18,573,410 of NC_064919.1, read as the reverse complement.
CAAAGAAAAGTTCATGCATGGGTTCAGTTTTGAAAGTGATTTCATAACAAAACATGGAGAGCTGTACTGTAGCATCTTTATTTTAAAGATAAATATAAAACTTTTAAGGTCTTAAAAGTTTTTTAAAACCTCAAGTTTTCATTGTCAGATTTTTTAATTAAGTCTTCTTATTGCTATTGCTATTTATATACAGAAAATCTGGTGTAACAGATCATTATGCTTTGGATGACAATCATGCACTTCATCTAGCAAGGAAAGCTGTGAGAAGTTTAAATCTCCAAAAGAAAGTAGGAGTAAGTATGTAGAATCTGTAAACACTGCATTGTTAAATTAGGAATGCTTTTCTTCTCCTGATTTGTACAATAAATTTTTTGTCTCTGACTTCAGACATTTGAAAATGGAAGTTATGGTTCTTGTCCTTAAAGATTTCTCTAATGTTTCAGTTCTGCAGTTGCATTCCTGCTGCATTATTTCCAATAAAGTCACTGGGATTACATGCAAGAGTGAAGAAACTAGAACAGTGCTTCAGAATCACAGAATTGCACTTTAAGATTAACCCAGTCTTGCAAGGTGCTTAATTTAATTTTAAGCCCACATGATGATTCCCGTGGACTTAGAATTAGATAGCTGCTAAAGCACCTTTTTGAACACACATTTTCTGTGATTATTAATGAAAGGTATAAAACTAAGGGGATAGACCTAAATCATGTTATTGTATTGTATTGATTTAAAATTTCCTTGTAGCAAACAGGATGGCATATGGGGAAGAAATTCCCTTAATTTACTTTGGTAGGAGATGCAAGAGCATGAACGGAAGATTAAAAGCTTAGCAGCTGAAGGAAGGCAAGATGTTCTGTTCAGCTGCGTGGCAAAAATCTTATCAGTTCTTCATAATACTAACTGCCTAATAGGGCACAGGGGGAAAGTGAGCAAATGGGAGGACATACTTAATTTTTGGTAACATGGAAGAAGTGGAGCACGTATGGAGCTAGATGCAGGAGTAGAATCAAAGGTAACAGTAAGTGAGGAGGTGTTACGAACCTTCAGTTTAAGAAACTTCATCTTTATGCAAAATGAGGACAAGCCAGTACAGGCATTTTGATGTGGTTGATGAAGAGAAGACTGTGCTCAAAGCAGTTGGCAAATTAATTGTTTGGGTTTTTAAGTCATAATGTGGACTAATAATTCCTTTGTTGTGTAAATTGTTTTGTTAAATTGCTACAGGTTACCATAGAACCATCAGAAGAACCTTTATTTCCTGCTGATGAAATATACGGAATAGTTGGCGACCAGCTAAAAAGAAACTTTGATGTCAAAGAGGTATGAGTATAAATGCAGGATCCACATCCCCATACATGCATGCACTCGCTTTTCTTGCAGGAAATCACTCTTTATGTCATCATAGTTTGTCTACAGAAATCTGATTTGGGATATATAGTGAGTATTTTAATTTCATGATGTGTTTTAATGTATTTTTTAGTATTTTTGTCCAGTGGATCCATTGCAGTGGCAATGACACATTGAAAATATAATGCTTTTTGGTTATACATTTAAGAAGGATGAGAGATTGGTAACATTCTGAAAAAGCTGCCAGAAAATAGGGAACTTTGCGTTGGCAAGGCATTCTATAGACTTGCTGAGTGATGTGATAGCTTTCTTTTTCTGTTAATCCTGTGAAAGTAAAGATCAAATATTTAAAAATTTATGGAGTACAAGCAGGCTAAGCAATTCAGTGCTCTCCCAACCGCATATGGAGACTACTGTACTCTACTGCAAGTCTAGTGTAATTATTTGCCTCGGTACCTTCATCCGAGACCTCATCATTTCTCATGTTTTGCATAGATCCCATATTCAGACCCTTTTTCACTACCAGCTAAGTATTTATTTTAGGAAGAGTCTTAATATGTACCTTTCCTAAAATACTTTGTCAGAAATTACTAGGATTTGCTTTCCATTAAGGGAAGAAAAGATCAACACATTTATTGAGTCTCACACTATGCTCTCGAAAGTTATAATAGCTTGGATTTGTGTTTTTTTAAAGTTGAAATAAATATCTTCTGGTAAATGTCTTGCTAGCAGTGGATCTATATTTGTATAAAATGGCTCCTTTGCATCTCAGAGAAACTTCAGAACAGATCTTTGTTATTTTCATATGTCACAAACTTAAGCAAAGCTGAAAAGAAACTTATCTCTAAGAAAGTGACTCATGGCTGTGTATGTTTTTCCCTTCATAAATGTGAGTCTGTTGATTAAAGTTTAATATAACCAGAGGTGGCAGTTTTTCTTTGAAATTTAACTAGTCAGGAAAACTTTGTTCCTGTATAATTAAACTGTTTGGTTAGAATATTCTTAATCTTGAAATGTCATTTTTTATAAACGTGTAGGTAAATCACACTTTAAAAAGTAAATGGGCTTTGCCTGCCATCCAGACTGTTTATAAGGCAGGCTGCTTGATGCTGTGTGAATGGAAAACATTTATTTTAAGTTATATGTTAGCACGGTCTTTCCTTCTAAGCAAATTTTAAACTCTGAAGGGTTAGGAATTTCATTTTATTTTTCTGTTTTTTCTTAAGGTCATTGCTAGAATTGTAGACGGAAGTAAATTTAATGAATTCAAAGCCTTGTATGGGGATACTTTAATTACAGGTATTTAGAAATATTATATTATATTATATTAATTCTATGTATGTTCCTACTGGTTTTATAGTTGGATTCATTCTGTTTGGGTCACCCATTGATATTTTTAATAATGTTTTTCTTCAATAGAACAGCAGTTTCTGTTATCAAGAGAAAGTGTTGCCTTTATCTGCTATGCTAAAATACAGCTATGCTATGGTAAAATAAATAAATGTGAAAATTTGCAAATTTATTTTTCTCCTTCAGGATTTGCAAGAATATTTGGTTATCCAGTAGGAATTATTGGAAACAATGGAGTTCTTTTCTCAGAGTCAGCAAAAAAGGTAAATAAATAGATTATTAGCTTCTTTGCCATTGAGAAACAAAACTCTGGTAGACAACTTGCTCTTGAAATTAGGAACTTTTTTTAATAATGGAAATGGACCAGCTCCACGTTTTTCATGTAAACATGAAATAGCTTAATAAACTGTAAAAATAACTGACCATATTTTAGAAACATTGTGCTGTAGATTCTTCTGATACAAAAGAGGTAGGTCAATAGGGAAATTTAGTTAGAAAAACAGCATTTGCATTTGTGTGACTACAACACAATTGAAATAGTATATCCTGAAACTTATAGCTATTACAAGAAAAGTCTATAATGATTGCATAAAATACCCTATTAGTTATAATTCCTAACCTTCACTGTGAAGTACTACAATAAACCACATCATTGTTTTTGTAATAACAATTTGGAAATTTTCAAACCTGGATTCCAGTACTCAGTTCATTGGTTTACCAGAGATTTAATTTTCATACTTTGCTGCAGCAGCTCCTGGCTTAGACTAATAAGTGAAAACACAGGCAGTCTCATAAAAATCCGTGAAACTGTTCTGTGAATTAAAGGGCATCTTTGATGGAATGTTGTGATTGCATTATGGTTAACAGTGCTTTACAGATTGGGCTTGGAGGATTGGTGGTGATAAAGACTTTCTGGGTATGGCAGAGTGATTACTTACCTTGTTCTGTGTTGTTTGGCTTAGTTCTTTATTTCTTAAAAAAACTACTGTCAGTTGAATTTTTTGTAATAGCAATTGTATATAGTAGTTTTATTCTAGCAGGCTTCTCAAACTAATGGTGAGGAAATCAGTATTGAAAATCTATAGGAAAAAGGAAGCCTTGATGAGAGATTTGGAGAAAGGAAGTAATTGTACTTGATTTATTGCTGTAATAAAGTAATACACAAAATTGAGTTTCATGTACTGAAGGAATACTTTCAACTTGGGTCACTACAGTAAGTGGCATTGTTGTTGGTTAGCATTTGTTTTAATACAGTTATTTCCAAGTTGAAAATAACTCTTTCAGTATTTCTAATACTTTCAGTATTTTTCTGATAATTTAGTGCTTCAACATTTTTCCTACCAATGAAAAAGATGTAAAGAATCTTTCTGTGCTGACTTTTGCTGTCATATCAGTATTGTAAGAGGAGATGGTCAAGTTTCACTTGTTTCACTTCTAGAGAGACCTTTGTTGATAATGTTGCTTCTGTAAGCATCATAATCTAAGAATACTCCTTTTTTTTCCCTTACCAATTTTTTGTAATGAGTTGTGACACATCTTTTTCCTGTGATCATCACTATGCTTTTCAAGTGCTTCTCTGAAAAAGCTAGCTAAAGATTATGCTTTATGGTTTTTCTTTTTTTGTTTTCTTTTCGTAAATTTTGCTGGTTTTTTACTGTGAATAGGTTAGAGTTTTTTCCAGTTGCTGTGCTACATACATGTTTTTGTACCAGCAGTGTGTAAATAGCCTGAGGGACTATTGATTTAGATTGTTTCTAGTTGAAACAGAAGCTTGGAACGTACTATTTGTATATTTGCTAGGAGAATGGTCTTTTCCTAGAAAATAGGGAGAGGGCATCTGCCCTGAGAAAAAAAGAAAGGTTACAGCAATTGGCAAGGCCATGAGCAAATAGTGTATGTGCGCCTTTCCCAATTTCAGAGAATAATTTTCTTTTGTACAGGAAACGAGGAGATATTTTTTCTGCCTGGCTGTCTTAAGTTCCGTGACACAGTCTTACAAAACTCGATGTCAGATGCCACACTGTGAAGCTGTCTGTCGTTTAACTACTTATTGGCTGAGTCAAAACAGTTGAGCTTTTCAGTATCAGCAGTAATGCTTTTTAAGGATATTATTTCTGCTTTACCCTTGGACTCACACATTTTTTGGCAATTTCTTACTTCTGCTAGAGTGAATGCATGTTTTGCAGTTGACTTTGGATGAAGCAGAAGTAGTACAGAGCTTCATGATGCAAATACTCCCATGGACTTCAGTGGAAGGAGACATGCTACAGACTTAAGAGTGCTGGTAGTGATAGCTTCATTGATCCAACTTTTCACGGCTTACTTTTTTTTATTATTATTTTTTCTTTCCTCTCCACAGGGTACACATTTTATCCAGTTATGTTGCCAGAGAAATATCCCCATTGTGTTTTTGCAGAATATTACAGGTGAATAAGTTCAATATTTTGAAGTTTCACTATATCATAGGCTTTGCTGTAAACTCTAGAGGCTGTGGCTTTTAGATAGCATCTTGTGTGCTTTCTTGTACCTACATCTCCAGCCTCTTCTGAAATCAGCCTGTTGGCAGCTGGTGAAGGCCTTGCCTTATGATTTGTTCTTCAGTTTTTTATGCATGTGCTGTAAAGCACATAGTATGACATACAGCACAGTGTAATAACACAACGTTAGTGAGCTTTTTTTTCATGTTGTAATTCTTAAGGTTTCATGGTTGGTAGAGAATATGAAGCTGGAGGGATAGCAAAAGATGGTGCGAAGATGGTAACTGCTGTAGCTTGTGCCAATGTACCTAAAATAACAGTGATTATTGGTGGTTCTTATGGAGCTGGAAACTATGGGATGTGTGGAAGAGCATATAGGTGAGTGTTAGTTTAAATTATGACAGGAGGTAAGACTAAGAGAACATAACCTTGAAGTACCATTCTGAAAAACTATTTAAACTTGCAGAAGTTCTGCTATTTGGAAAACAAAGAGAGTTCTCAGTGTCATGGTCATAAGTGGTCATATGAAAATAGCAACCTGACAAACCTGTAGAGATTGATAGGCTTATGATTAACCTTGAATTAGGTGATGGAGGAGATCTTCTAATGTGCTTCTAATGTGCATGCTGACTTGCTTTTCTCCCATTTTAGTTCTTGGAGGAAAAATTGTACAGTCCTAAACAATCAGTAGGCAGTATGGGCAGGTCCTCTATTCTGCATTCATACGAAGAGTACCAGCTTGTGTAAAAAAAATCCCTGTTCACTTTAATGAGCCTGTTTTTATGAGTAATGTTTGCAGAACGCCTAAGGATTTTTTTTTTTTTTGACCCTTTGGACATGACACGCATAAATGGTTTTTTCATTTTTCAAGGTCCCTGATACTGTTGAAGTTGTTGGTGATATTTTTAAAGAGAAAAATTTGGGAAGGGGAGGGGGTGACGGCAGGCGTGAAGAGACTCAAGAAAGAGAGAAACAAATTTTTAAGGTGCTTGAATATAGGAAATGAGAATTTTCACATTTTCAAACATAGTTCTGCAAGCATTGAAGCACGTTAATTTGCATTCTTTAAAAGCCAATACACTGTAAGATTGTCAGGCATAAAAATGAATTCTTAGCTGAGTGAGAATTAGTTCTTTACTAGGAAATAAGGCAATGTCTTATTTTAATGTTTAATATATATTTTTTTCAGTCCAAGATTTCTTTATGTATGGCCAAACGCTCGCATATCAGTGATGGGAGGGGAACAAGCTGCCACTGTTCTAGCTACAATAGCTAAGGACCAAAAAGCAAGGGAGGGAAAACAGGTATGTCTCTCTGCTTTCATTTGCAGTAATGTCATTATCATTTACTCTTTCACTGGAGTTGCTCACTTATGAGCTAGGGTAGGAAGTTGCAGAGTGAGATACCAATGAACTATCGTTCTCCCAATGGCACCTAGTACACTGACAAACATAAAGTATTTGTGAAATGTTATTGTTTACATCTTCTAAATGTGGTGATCATTCATGACATTCCTTGTCTTTGCTTAAAAAGAGGAGTATTTCTCATATCATCATCTTTGTGCCTTGTGCACCAGATTATTAGTTTTGCTCAAGGTGAGCAGCCAGGGATCCTCTCTGGTTTGAGAGTATGAGGAGGAATATGTGAGAATAAAGTGTCTTTCCAATTATTTTTGAAGTAAGCAGTTTTATAGAAAGCTGATCTTCAAATTATTCCGTGACTGAGAATTATGAAACTTACAACAGCAGAAGTTTGTAGAGGTTCAGAAAGGATTGGGACTCATTTCAACATTTTAATTGAAAATGAGTGGTATTTTGTTTAATAATCTTTTCTGTTTTCACTGTACACTCTTTTCTGCTGTGTTTTTTAAATTACATAGTTTATACTGGCATCTTGATTCTGTAAGAAGTGATTTTATTGTGATGTCTTAAAATTGCTTGTATTTATCATGGATAGTTATTCATAATAATGAAGCGGTATGTACATGTTATCTCAACAGTTCTTTTTTTTTTTTTTTTTACACTTGGGCTTTCTGTGGATACAACATATTCACCCTCCTCTCTCTCTGTCTTAATTTCCCAACTTCCTGAGATGGACAAGGTCATAGAATCATAGAATCATTTAGGTTGGAAAAGACCTTCAAGATCCAACCATCATCCATGCCCACTAAACCATGTTATGGAGTACCTTGTCTATGCGCTTTTTGAATACCTTCAGGGATGGTGACTCAACCACTTCCCTGGGCAGCCTGTTCCAATGTCTGACAGCCCTCTCAGTAAAGATGATACCCAGAAAGACGTCTGAGAAAAATAATTGTAGTTAATGTCAGTAAAATATGTTAGAAACTTGAAAATTTTCTGAATTACAGTGGGTGACCACTCTGGATCATAGAGAAAAACCAGTGTTAGAATAGCACAGACTTGTTTTATTAAAAAAACTTGCCAAAGGCAACTTAGAATTTGGTTTATTCATTACAGTAGCTTCAGTGATATTTCAGATGCTAATCCCCAATTATTCTTATATTCAGTTAAGTACATTTTTACTCTCCTTTTCCCACCCATCCATTTGGAAAAGTGTTGCTTTAATTTCATTGTCAAATATGCTAAATTGATAATTGTGTGTAAAAAGGGGGATAAACTTTGGGGAGGTCATTTAGGCAGTTTCTTTGAGTTTGATGCTGCATATAAAGCTCTGCTGTCATTGTGGAAGAAAATATTAAAGAATATCTTATCTGTGTTTGTTTATTTGTCTGGTTTTTTAGTTATCTGAGGCGGACGAAGCAGCTTTGAAGGAGCCAATCATTAGGAGGTTCGAGGAGGAAGGAAACCCTTATTATTCCAGTGCAAGGTAACATATAAATGACTTTTCCAAAACTTAATTGTAATCATAGGACATAATAATAAAATCTAAATCTTGGTGTTGAAGAACAGCGCAATCTGAAACAAAGATTGGGTTTGATGTGCAGCAGTACAACACAACAAGCTTCAAATTAATGTTTTGTCTGTCTGGTCTTTTAAGACTTTGTAGTATGAAATGTTTCAGAAGGAGGCATGCACTTGCAGGAATTATTCTGCTGGATCTGTAAGTAGTGATATGGTAGCATGGAGTTTATATTCTATGTATTTTATTCTGGATAAGTTTTATATCATTCTCCCCAGTGTAGATTCTGGTCACCTTTCTAAAGCCCATTGAAGAGTGTGATGAGTGGCTGCATGTGGTTTAGGAAGAATTCATTTTAGTAGGATTCTGCAAGTAGAAGAGGCCAGTGGTTAAGGAGAAGTTTCAGGAAGACTTGAAGCCATTTGCAAGTCTGAGGTCATGATCTTGGTAGGTGACTGTATTGGATGATAGTTCGGGTAGGGCATTGGGTGATGGGTGCAGCGTATTCATGTTTGTTGAGAAGTCCTTTGCAGTGTTTTGTGCTCAGGTTAATGGGATATTGGTAGATGCCCAGGAACTAGTTAGGCTGATGAAGCAAGGTGGCATCCTGGAGTGTTACCTCTGGAAAGTAGCTTGGAGGCTTTCTTGGCCGCTGTTACTCTACATTAGTTTTATCCTGTCTGTATTAATCTTCCTGCACATTTTGCTGCTTGTGGTATCCAAAAGCTATTTCTCCACTGGCTCTCAGCTGCTAACGATGATAAGACGGTAGCATGTAATAACGGAGCTTTACTGTGCCTCTATGGCTTCTCGTTTTGCAGAAAGAATATTCGTTGCATACAACTGTGGAGTCTGCTGTATGTATGGTTTTGTATATCTGAATTAGAATTACTGATGCTTTTCTTACCTGCAAGCTGGGAAGTCTGGAAACAAACTGAGTACAGAGTGGTTGCAATATGATAAATTTTGATGTGGGTGGGCATCATAGGCAGAAATTACGTGAACGAAATGGGCGCAAGATACTCTGTCGATGTCATAGAGATGCCAACAAGAGAGGGCATTTGGGGGCCTTTTTATCTAAGTTGATACTGCTTAATCTGATGTATGACAAATTTGATACAGCAGCAACAGCAGCAGCATAGCATCAGTGAGCTCCTTTATGAATTGTTTATCATGATCTGAATGAAGATACAAGATTAATGGTAGCTTTTACTCAGTTTTCTGTTGGGATTGTGGAATGAACTTAACTGAAATAATCGTACCTGGGGAATTCATATTCATTTTACTGTTTAATCAAATGAATGCCTTCATTAAATGGAAGCTCTTGCCATTTTGCCCTGGCTGGTGCTGTGATGGGATAAGTATTCTTAGTAGGATACGTAGCACAGGATTTGTGGTGTCATCTAGGCAGATTTCAGTGGTGCAGTCATAGAGCATGTGGGTCGTGGGTTTAGGGAGGGTTTTAGTCTCGTCACTGTTTGGTCTCTGCTTCTGGCAGAGGCCTGTATGGTAGTGCTGCAGAGAGTCATAGATACTCTCAACTTCCTGAGGTTTTATGCATGTGTACAATCCCCACTGCTACTAAGTTACAATTTATTGGGGGTTTTACATATAATCAATGAGGATACTTTTGTGAAATCACGAATTGTTGCTGACACGGACTTTGTGGTGGCATAGTCACTTTGATTTATTTTTTTAAAAAATCTTTTTAATTGATTTAAATTTCATAGGGTATTCCCCAAATTGATAGATGGTGTCAGCTGTTAAAAACTTTTGTGCTATCTGTTTTAGTACCCCTTAAAGATCAAGCCTAGTACCTGTGTCATAAAACCCTGTGCCCTGAGGCAAGAAGGAAAAATGAAAACATATATTATCTTTTATAACTGGATTTTAAGGAGAAGAATTTTCCAATGATATAATGACATTTAAAAAATGAGCCAAACTGTCTGTATTTAAAATTAATCCTTGCTATGCAGAAGATGATGAATGGTTTGATTTCTTTTTTTTACATTTGCTTTTTTCATATGTTCACTGGCAACACAGTTATAGTCTCTTTGTACTCATGATTGAAAATCATTGGATTTATTTAACATTAAATATATTCAGTATATTAGCAATATAAAACCTTGTCCTCTCCCCAACACCAACAGACCATTTTCAGTATTTACAACAGTAGGTTACTAACCTGCAAGAAAGTAGGTTCACATGTAAGATTGCAACCAAGTTGGGGAGGGTACTGGAGCACAAGTCTTATGAGGAGCAGCTGAGGGAGCTGGGGTTATTTAGTCTGGAGAAAAGGAGGCTGAGGGGAGACCTTGTCGCTCTCTACAACTACCTGAAAGGAGTTGTAGTGAGGTGGGTGCTGGTCTCTTCTTTCAGGTGGCTGGAGATAGGACGAGAGGAAACAGCCTCAAATTGCAGCAGGGGAGGTTTAGATTGGATATTAGGAAAAATTTCTTTACTGAAAGGGTTGTCAGGTATTGGAACAGGCTGCCCAGGGAAGTAGTTGAGTCACCATCCCTGGAGGTATTCAAAAAGTGTGTAGACAAGGCACTTCAGGACATGGTTTAGGGGGCATGGTTGATGGTTGGACTCAATGATCTTGAAGGTCTTTTCCAACCTAAATGATTCTACGATTAAGGTTAGAATTTTAAAAAGTCAGATTCTAAATTTTTAATAATGCCCAGTGATTTTTGGACATGAAACATGAGTATTTAACACCAGTTTTGTGCTGTCTACTGAGCAACTTTTACCAGTTTATGTTTCCAGAATATCTGGCCATTTTGTGAAGTTAGGTTGCAAATCCAGAAGGCACCTCAGTAAACAGCCTAAGTTTGACTAGCCTAGGGGTTAGGAAGTGCTCTTAATGCTAGTGTTACTGAAAAAGCTGGTCGAAGAAACTCTCTGAGACTCGATTTTGGAATTTTAGAAAGCAGGCATTCTTTATTGCAGTGCTGGATGCACGGGGGATAATGTCTCCTAGTGTGCATCCCGTTACCTACAGCAAACAGCTTATATTGTTCTAATCATATACATATTCCTGTTGTTGTTTACATAGTGTCCGCCCTTTGGGCATGCGCAGTGTGGGTCATCTCTTTTTCCTAGTTAGCTGACCTTGGCAGGTTTTAATTACAAAAACTCAGCAGGACCCAAGGCTTATCATCAGGGCCCAAGGCTTCTTGTCTGTTGATGCACTTATTTGGTGCAAACCATTGACAGCTCAAGGTTTTCTTACCTTATTCATACATAGCAAAGTTTCAAAGTTGTTCAAGCAAGCAAAAGTTCATCACTGCAGCAATACAGTTAAGTTTTCTTTTTCATGCCTTTATTTAAGGCATCACTAGGTGTCTTGTCCTTCATTTAAAAAAGCAGGGTAGTTACATATTTCTTATTGTGCCTGTAGCTCGGAAGGGAAACTTAACAGGCACAGATGTGAGCTGCCTGAGAACTAGCATGGGTCAGGGTTGCATGTGGTTGGGTTCATGTGATGCTGCACTCAAGCTAATAAGCCCAGCTGAGACATGAAGTCAAATGTCACAGCTGAAATCCCGCTGAGGTGCAGTGAAAGTGAAATCCACCTTTGCACTGAGGAGTGCTTGTGAGAACAGTGTGTGACTGGCTCAGGTCAAGACAGTGCAGGCTGGTTTTTCTCTGTCTTTAATCCATGTAGGTACAGTCTGCATTGTCTAGGAGCTCTTAATTGTTCTCTGCTGTCTTGTAGAGACAGTTGGGTATATCAGTACATATTCTTGTTTTCTGCCCTGATTTCATGCCTTCCTGCCAATATTATCTGTGCCTTGTTCCTTCACTTATTGCTAATTCTGAAGAAAGGTCTCGGACCAGTAGCTCAAAAGTTTTCGTTACTGTGAAGTAGGCTGCTGTTATGGGTTTGTGTGGCACAGGTTTTTTTGGTAGCGGGAGAGGGGCCGCCAGGGTGGCTCCTGTGAGAAGCTGTCAGAAGCTTCCCCAGCTCCAAGTCGGACCTGCTGCTGGCCCAGGGCAACCCAATCAGTGATGGTGGTAGCACTTCTGGGAGAACAGATTTAAGAAGGGGAACCTGCAGTGAGTAGGGGGATTAGAACATGAAAGAAACCCCTATGAAGATACCGAGGTCAGTGCAGAAGGAGGGGAAGAGGGTGCGCTGGAGGAGGTTGATGCCCCTGCAGCCCATGGTGAGGTGGCAGGCTGTCCCCCCCCAGCCCATGGAGGGGAGCAGGGGAGCAGATGCCCCTGAAGATGGACATGACTCCATGGGAAAGCCCATACTGGAGCAGCCTGTGACTGAAGATCAGCCCACAGAAAGGACCCACACCAGCGAAGTTCAGGAAGAACTGAAGCCTGTGGAAAGGACCCACGCCAGGGAAGTTTGTGAGGAACTGCAGCCCGTGGAGAGGACTCAAGTTGGAGAAGCTCATGAAGGGCTGTCTCCCATGGGAGGGACCCTACGATGGAGCAGGGGAAGGGTGAGAAGTCCTCCCCCCAAGGAGGAAGGAGCGGCAGAGACAAGGTGTGGGGACCTGACCCCAACCCCATCCCCTGTTCCCCTGCGCTGCTGGGGGGAGGAGGGAGAGAGAACTGGGAGTGGGGTTGAGCCAGGAAGGTGGGAAGGGTGGGGGGAAGGTGTCCTCAGGTTTGGTTTTACTTCCTAGTATCCTTGGTTTGATTTGATTGGTAGTAAATTAAACTGATTTTGTTCCTTCCCCAAGTTGAGCCTGTCTTTTGCCCATGACCGTAAGTGGTGAGTGATCCCTCCCTGTCCTTATCTTGACCCACAAGCCTGCCTGTATATTTTCTCCTCATCCCACCGGGGCCATGGGAGGAGGAGTGAGTGAGCAGCTGTGTGGTGTTACTGGCTGGGCTGAAACCACGACAGCTGCCCAAGCAGAAGCAATGAGATGAAGTAGGATTACAGTTTTTGCGGCAAGTAACGTACCTGAGAGAGGGATTTAGGCACCTTCTACCTTGGAGCCAACCCATTTGTTAGCCAGCACCATCAGCTGCTTATTGGCAAGCATCTGCCGTAGGTCAGGGAGAAGGAGTAACCTCTTCCCTTTGGACTAAAGGATGCTTCCTGTCTGGTCCCAAGCACAGTAAAAAAGACAGTTGACTGTCAACCAAATGTCAGGGTGCTGTATTGAAAGTCAATCTGGACAGCCTTGGGTTTGCCAGATGCTAACTAGATCCCTCCAACAAACTTGAACAGCTTTGCGTTACTGAGAGGAAAGAATGATGATAGATGGGCAGAAAGACTGCTGCCTGTATTGCTGCTTGGGTACAGCTAGTTTGGAGGCTGCCTCACGTTGTCCTCTTGCTAAGATAAGGGGACTGGTCTGCCTCACCCCTAATGTCCATTGAGATTGTTGTGACCCTTCCAGTTGACTTCATTAGGCTTTGAATCAAGCTTTTAGTAGTACTAATGAGAGGGAAGGAAAATGCCCTAATGATCTTAAAATACATTTCCCTGTTTACTCTGCTTATGTAATTTTGCTTATAAATTATAACTTGTTATATGTACAGGATGTCAATACTGTTCCCTGCAGTTGTATTTTCTTATCAAACTTAAATCAATTATTTTATTAGAACCTTTCACAGTGAGCAGTCTTAATTAACAGGAGTCATTAGGCAGCACGCTTTTTAATGGGTTATATTAATCTGCTTACAGGTTTCTAAAATTATTTCAGTAGTTTGCATCTTAACAAGTTACATAAGAATTTTACTTTGGGGGACTTCCTTTCTTCTACTCACAGTGTCTCAGTTACAGATATTTTATGAGTGTAGTTGTGACTTATGTTCTAGCAATGGGGTCTTAATAGATAGATTAATTATTAATGTTATATGCCAGTAGAGAGTGTAGTTTTCTTTACATAAAGAGAAGCAGAAGCCAGGGGTGACCATATAAAAGCAGCTTGACTTCCATGCAACATAAAATCTTTCTGGTTGTCAATATAAGTTAATTGTGTCATTATGAAAAAAAACCAAATCTGCCATTAAAATGTGCTTCATGTTTAGAAGTGTTTATTACAGTGGTATTGATTATGAAGTTGCAGCTTGGAAGGTACCGCCTTAAGTTGATGATTCTTTTTGATTCAGTTCATCCCTGTACTCCTAAGGCCCTTAGCAGATTTATTAAACACTTTTAAGAAGTATGAATTCCTTCATTCAGTTTCAATGTGTTTCATAAATAAAAAAGTTAATTGCAAGTGTTCATTCAAAAAAGATGATATGCACAGCAAACAACCCTGTAACGGTCAAAAAAACCCAAATTTGCTTAAAAATAAAAATTAACTGTATTTGAGATTGTTCTTAACAGTTGTTTTTTCACAGCCCCAAGAAAACCAAGAGATTGTGGTCGATTTGACCTCACAAAACTACTTTGCTTTTCACTATTAATAGGGATCTTCTTCATCCCTTCGGTGGATTAATCTGACTATATTCATCAAAACTTAATGAAGATCTAAAATAGAAGAAGGAAAGGAAAGCATATGCATTAAACTTTGGTAATGCATACTTCATGATGTCGAAAGTATAGGAAATACTCTACCTTGGCCATTCTATCATGCTAGATTATACAAACAGGTATAAACACTATCTTGGGGAAAAAACGGAGAATTCAAACAACTCTTAAATAAGCCTGAGTAAACCCAAGTTGTATTTGGTCCTGTGGTTATTTTGAACAAAAAAGCTTCTAATTGTTTTTGTTGTATGGTAAGAAGCACTTGCTCTGAGTCTCTTTTCAATGGAGTATTGTTAAAATATGCCAAAATATTTTAATGAGTTATTACTTACAATTTAAAGCTACAGTTAGGAAAGGAGTTATTTGCAGGAACCAGACTGCAAGAGTTTATACCATGCAGTTTTTCCAGAATATGATATAGACAATTCTTGTGTGTCTTCTGCAACAGAATTTGCTGTTGGTACCACTTCCACACAGACGCAAGCATGGCTGTTAGAATATTCCAATGCATGGCTTACTAGCCCACTAGAAAGGAGATACTCACTGAGAATTCTAAATGAGAACAGATTAGACAGAGCTACAGTTTCCTTATATTTGTAATCTGGGTTTATAGCTTTTTTTTTTTTCCCCCCTTGAAAGAAGTTCTTTTTTTTCCAGACTTCTTGCTATGCTGTTTGGGACCTGTTAGCCAGGTCAGTGAGTGCCATGGCTACTGTGGTGTAAAATCTCTGTAATCAAGCTTTTGTTTTCAGTCCCCAAAAAGAAACAGCACAATTTTTCCCAATTAACAGCAAAGTCTTCCCTTCTCCAAACTCCTTTCTCCTTTTGTACTGCAGCTTTGCTCTTGTGCCCCATTTAGGGTAAAAGTCTCTTTTTCTTGGGGAGCTACACCTTAGTAAGATATTGTCGTGGTTTAACTCCAGCCAGCAACTAAGTACCACGCAGCCGCTCACTCACTTCCCGCATCCAGTGGGATGGGGGAGGAAATCGGGGAAAAAAGGTAAAACTTCTGGGTTGAGATAAGAACGGTTTAATAGAGCAGAAAAGAAGAAACTATAATGATAATGATAACACTAATAAAATGACAACAGTAGTAATAAAAGGATTGGAATGTACAAATGATGCGCAGGGCAATAGCTCACCACCCGCCGACCGACACCCCGCCAGTCCCCAAGCAGCGATTCCCTGCCCCCCCCCAACTTCCCAGTTCCTAAACTAGATGGGACGTCCCATGGTATGGAATACACCGTTGGCCACTTTGGGTCAGGTGCCTTGGTTGTGTCCTGTGCCAACTTCTTGTGCCCTGGCTGGGCATGAGAAGCTGAAAAATCCTTGACTATAGTCTAAACAATACTGAGCAACAACTGAAAACATCAGTGTTATCAACATTCTTTGCATGCTGAACTCAAAACACAGCACCGTACCAGCTACTAGGAAGACAGTTAGCTCTATCCCAGCTGAAACCAGGACAGTATCCACCCCTTATTCTATACCATTGACGTCATGCTCAGTTCCCATACCTTTAGTTACATCCTGATTAATCATCACCACCTTTCCAGTCCTTTGAGACATATGAACAATGATATATATATATATATATATATATATACACACACAGAGATATTATTCCTTTAGTTCATGAGTTATGTTCATAAAACATTTGTTGAGTCCAATTAGTTTCCAACTTCGGGCTCCATCTGTCATACCAGTCTGTCTGGGCAGGAGGAATGGTGCAAAGTCCTCTCAGTCGGTAGAGCAGAATTGGGCTTCAGTGCGGTGTGACGAGCAGCTGACATTTGACGTAGCAGGAGGATGGTGTGCACCGTTGGATTGTTGCATGCTGGAGTCAGTTCTGGCTCCATCACTATTGCGTTTTGCTCAGTTTTATCGCAGTTCTTTCTTGCTTGATCCAAGTGATTCTTACTATAGTACTATGGATATAGCATATAACAATTATAATAATGATAACATACAGTAGCAGGGTTATATAGCAACTAATATCATACAGTTTAATTTTGGCTATTTTCACCTAAAATCAAATCCCCTTGAGGCACACATCGGTCTTCTCCATCTTTTCGCATCACCCACCAAGTGCACCCAGGCCCTTGAGCAAAAGTAATCCCACGAATGGGTTTACCATTGCCTGAGGCAGAAGTAACCCAGACTGGTTTCCCTAACATATTTTTCATGTGCACTACAGGGACTTTATCCCCTTCTACAGTATGTAAAAATTCTGATTGGGCAGGGGCACTCCAATTGGCAGATCCTCTGGTGTTGACTAACCAGGTGGCTTTTGCTAAATGTGTATCACAATGTTTGAAAGTTCCACCCCCCATTGCTTTCAATGTGGTCTTTAACAGTCCATTGTATCACTCGATTTTCCCAGAGGCTGCTGCATGATAGGGAATATGATACACCCACTCAATGCCATGCTCTTTGGCCCAGGTGTCTATGAGGTTGTTTCGGAAGTGAGTCCCATTGTCTGACTCGATTCTTTCTGGGGTGCCATGTCACCACAAGACCTGCTTCTCAAGGCCCAGGATAGTGTTCCGGGCAGTGGCGTGGGGCACAGAATATGTTTCCAGCCATCAGGTGGTTGCTTCCACCATTGTCAGCACATAGCGCTTGCCTTGGCGAGTTTGTGGGAGGGTGATGTAGTCAATCTGCCAGGCTTCCCCAAATTTATATTTCAGCCATCGCCCTCCATACCACAGGGGCTTTAACCGCTTGGCTTGCTTAATTGCAGCACATGTTTCACATTCATGGATAACCTGCGCGATAGCGTCCATGGTCAAGTCCACCCCTCGATCTTGAGCCCATCTATATGTTGCATCTCTTCCCTGATGGCCTGAAGTGTCATGGGCCCACCGAGCCATAAATAGCTCACCCCTATGTTGCCAGCCCATGTCCACCTGAGACACTTCAATCTTGGCAGCCTGATCCACCTGTTTGTTGTTTCGATGTTCCTCAGTGGCCCGACCCTTGGGTACGTGAGCATCTACATGATGTACTTTTACAACCAGATTCTCTAGCCGGGATGCAATATCTTGCCAGAGTGCGGCAGCCCAAATGGGTTTACCTCTGCGCTGCCAGTTGCTCTGCTTCCATTGCTGTAGCCACCCCCATAGGGCATTTGCCACCATCCATGAGTCAGTATAGAGATAGAGCACTGGCCACTTTTCTCTTTCAGCAATGTCTAATGCTAGCTGGATGGCTTTCACCTCTGCAAACTGACTCAATTCACCTTCTCCTTCAGCAGTTTCTGCGACTTGTCGTGTAGGACTCCATACAGCAGCCTTCCACCTTCGATGCTTTCCCACAATGCGACAGGACCCATCAGTGAACAGGGCATATTGCCTCTCATTTTCTGGCAGTTTATTATACAGAGGGGCTTCTTCAGCACGCGCCACCTCCTCCTCTGGTGACATTCCAAAATCTTTGCCTTCTGGCCAGTCCGTGATCACTTCTAAAATTCCTGGGTGACTGGGGTTTCCTATACGAGCCCGTTGTGTGATTAGTGCGATCCACTTACTCCACGTAGCGTCAGTCGCGTGATGCGTAGAGGAAACTTTCCCTTTGAACATCCAGCCCAGCACTGGCAGTCGGGGTGCTAAGAGGAGCTGTGTTTCAGTACCAACCACTTCTGAGGCGGCTCGAACTCCTTCATACGCTGCCAGTATCTCTTTTTCAGTTGGAGTATAGCGATCCTCGGATCCTCGATATCCTCGACTCCAAAACCCCAGGGGTCGGCCTCGGGTCTCCCCAGGTGCTTTCTCCCAGAGGCTCCAGGTAGGGCCATTCACCCCAGCTGCAGTGTAGAGCACATTTTTAACATCTTGTCCTGTCCAGACTGGTCCAAGAGCTACGGCATGAACAATCTCCCGTTTAATTTGTTCGAAGGCTTGTTGTTGTTCAGGGCCCCACTTAAAATCATTCTTCTTCCTGGTCACTTGATAGAGAGGGCTTACAATCAAACTGTAGTTTGGAATATGCATTCTCCAAAACCCCACGACACCTAAGAAGGCCTGTGTGTCCTTTTTATTGGTTGGGGGAGACATAGCTGCTATTTTGTTAATTACGTCCATTGGGATCTGATGATGTCCATCTTGCCATTTTATTCCCAGTTAGGCTTACTTCAGCTTCCAATACAGTTAACTCTTGAGATCCCCCTGTCACACCAGAAATACAGATTATTTCTGTCCCGTTATAACTTGATGGTATTAGAGTGCACTGTGCACCGGTGTCTACTAGAGCCTTATACTCCTGTGGGTCTGATGTGCCAGGCCATCGAATCCACACAGTCCAATAGACCCGGTTAGCCCTTTCCTCCACCTGGCTGGAGGCAGGGCCCCTCTAATTCTGGTTAGAGTATTCAGTATTCACTTCTCGTAGAATTGGCTCAGAAGTCCCTTCAAGAGGATCGGAAATAAAGTCAGCCCTTCTACTCTGTTTGGAAACTGGAGCGGCATTTTTCCTGGTAGAATCCCCTTTTGTGGGGGCTTTTCCTCGCAGTTCACGTACCCGTGCATTTAGGACCGAGGTAGGTTTTCCGTCCCATTTCCTCATGTCCTCTCCCTGATCACATAGGTAAAACCACAGGGCACCTTGCGGTGTGTACCTTCTATATTCTCTCTCTTGGGCAGAAGACCGCTCACTCCTAATAGCTGAGACATTGGTCCTTACAGGTGGGGAGTAGGACATATCCTTTTTGAATTGCTGGAAATCCTCGGACAGCTTCTCCACAGCTGAAATGCAGGCTTGTAGGGAGGAGGAGAGATTTTCTTCGTATTGACGCAGCTGGTGAGCCACTTCCTCCACTGTTGGTGCCTCTTCATCCTTCCAGGACATTACTGCCAATGCGTTGGCATAGGACGATGGTGCGCTCCGTACAAACTTCCGCCACATGGGTCGTGTGCATTGGACTTCGTCTGGGTCTTTGGGTAACTGTTGGTTGTCCGGGTCATGATGAATCGCCTCTAGCACGGCTAATTCCCTCAGACATTGAATACCTTTTTCCATGGTGGTCCACTTGCTTGATTGACATATAACATCTTCCTTAAAGGGGTACCTTTCCTTCACACTTGACAGGAGTTGCCTCCAGAGGCTGATGGCTTGTGTCCCTCTTCCAAGTGCCTTGTCAATGCCACCTTCCCTGGCAAGTGATCCCAGCTGCTTGGCTTCCCTCCCTTCTAATTCCAAGCTATTAGCCCCATTGTCCCAGCATCGGAGGAGCCAGGTGATAATATGCTCACCTACACGGCGGCCAAAATCTTTTCGCAAATCCCGCAGCTCACTCAAGGATAGGGACCGGGTTATTACCTCTGGTTCTGCCTCTTCCTCCGGTTCCCGTGATGACCCTGGTTCACCATTATCCTTCGCTAAGCGAACTGATTTTTTTGTATATTTCCTTTTCTGTACAGGGGCAACCGATACTGGTCCAGGTTCGTCCTCTGGTTCAGTTGCAGTATCGCTCGCCGGGTTCTGGATAACCGCAGTGTCTGTTGCCGAGGTTTGGGTAGCAGCAGTGCTCCTTGCTAGGCCTGGAGGGGCCGCAGCGCCCATTGTTGAGGTTTGGGTGGCCGTGGTGGTCATCGTTTCATTGTTAGGTCTAGAGACTTTCTCTTCCCTTTGAGAGGGTACTGAGTAGTGTCGAACAGGGCTCGATAGGCATGGGCCAGGCCCCAGCACGTTGCAGTGATTTGTATCTCTCTGGAGCGGCCGGGGTGACAGCACACCTTTTCCAAATATTTTACTAGTTCTTCTGGATCCCGCACTTGTTCAGGGGTGAATTTCCAAAACATTGGAGGTGCCCACTTTTCTAGGTACTTGCCCATACTACCCCACACACCCTGCCACTCATAATTATCCAGCCTTGGGGCACATCTCTGGGTGATCTTCTTAAATAGCTGTTTAACCTTAAACGAGAGCTGAACCACATTCAGAAGTATGCTAATTCCTAGCAGTCGGGCTAGGACTGTGCTAGTCCCAACACCCCAGGAGTATTCAAATTTTCCAAAATTCTCCAACACCATTGTAACTGGACTAAAGGAGAAAGGAGAGGGGAAGAAAGATACCCCACCCATAGACTGGTTTTCCATGGAGGAAAGGTAAATGGTATAATTATTAATAATTTCCCACAGGTGGCTCCTGCCGTATAAAGGTGACAATGCTAAGTGCAAATACCGGATTAATCCCACAGCCGGTGACTTTATCATACCATAAACCAGTGTTATACCATACATCAAAGCAAAAATCCACCTCCCACGGATGATAAGCAGTAGAAGAGGAGCTATATACAGCAAGCGAGGTGATACATAACAGAGCTTTAAAAGCCAGAGCAACAACTCTAAGAACTCATAAATCAACATAATGAACGCTTGGAACAAATTTGTTTTAACAAGCTCTGGTCAGGTTTGTCGTTATCTCAACCCCTCGAGCCCCACGTTGGGCGCCAAAATGGACTGTCGTGGTTTAACTCCAGCCAGCAGCTAAGTACCACGCAGCCGCTCACTCACTTCCCCCATCCAGTGGGATGGGGGAGGAAATCGGGAAAAAAGGTAAAACTTCTGGGTTGAGATAAGAATGGTTTAATAGAGCAAAAAAGAAGAAACTATAATGATAACACTAATAAAATGACAACAGTAGTAATAAAAGGATTGGAATGTACAAATGATGCACAGGGCAATAGCTCACCACCCGCCAACTGACACCCCACCAGTCCCCGAGCGGCGATTCCCTGCCCCCCCCCCCCCCCCCCCCACTTCCCAGTTCCTAAACTAGATGGGACGTCCCATGGTATGGAATACACCGTTGGCCACTTTGGGTCAGGTGCCTTGGTTGTGTCCTGTGCCAACTTCTTGTGCCCTGGCTGGCCATGAGAAGCTGAAAAATCCTTGACTATAGTCTAAACACTACTGTGCAACAACTGAAAACTTCAGTGTTATCAACATTCTTCGCATGCTGAACTTAAAACACAGCACCGTACCAGCTACTAGGAAGACAGTTAGCTCTATCCCAGCTGAAACCAGGACAGATATATTTATAGTACAATGTTCTTTCTGAGTTGGGTGTCTTTTTTCTTCTGTCTCTGCTAGTTGGAGAACAAGCTCCTAATCTTGAGTCTGAACCCTTGTGCCTCATCTTGTTAGAGGTGTCCTTTATTACAATTCCACTTTGTGCATCCTAGGATAGATACATGTATTTGTTGTAAAATAAAAAGCATACATTGTCAGTCTCCTAATATTTTGATCTAATTTGATGAATACTACTTTCACAGCAAATGGCAAAATAAAGCAAAGATGGAAAACACTCAGAAATGTCTGTTGCTGCCTTGAGCTTATCAGCATGTATTTATGTACAGTTTGCAGTCCTCTTTCTTTTAGGGATGAAGTTGGCACATTTAGTATGGAGAGAAGAGTGCAAAATTTATAATTTCCCGTCTAAAAGATTTTTTTCAATTAGTCTTCAAACTAGGAAATTTGCAGCTGGAAACTTGAGTTCAAAAGGAATGGCTATGCTTTTGATAGTCAGTCTTAGCTCCTTGTTCATGACCCTTGTTTTTTTACATTTTCCACAGACAAAGAATTAAACATTAGCCAACAGTGAAGTAAGTTCAAAAAGATCGCAAAGTCTCTCTAGGGGAAGATGGGATGGAGGCGGAGCATAGCTATCTTAACTAAAGATATGTGCGTATGTTTTCCAGGCCCTGATTAAAATGCATGCTTATTTAAGCAAGACTGGGTTGCAATGAGCAGTGCAGTATCTTGTTTAATTACCTTGCTGGGCAGGTAGTAGTTATAAAGTATTTACAGTTTTGTGGCCTGCTGGGGGTTTTAACATGGATTTTATTTTGGGTAGGATGGAGCTGTCATTGAGAACTGATACCAGAAGTACTTTAATTTTTGGATAATATCAGACTATTTACAAGTGTGTTTGATTTTGGGGAACTTGGGAATTTGGTAATTGCTCATTCATAATTTAATTGCCTTCAGGGCTGGGTTAAGGATGGTATCTTACAGTTGTTTAGAAATGGACTTCAGAAAAAAATAAATACAACAAATACTGGAAATACTTGGAATTTACTGTGGCTCTTTTAATGATGAAAGAATAAACACTTGTATTGTCCTCATCTGGCAGCTGAACTAACCCGAATAATGTAAATAATGATATGACGTAGCCCTTTAAAATACTAGCATTCTTAATAGAAGAAGATAGGTCACTGACAAAAGGTCATTTTCCATGTGAATATTAAAAAACAGAGGGTCTCTTTTCTCTAAGGTGATGACTTTGTACTAAAAGTAAGTATGAAGAATCTAGTTTAAAATATGTAGACCTGATGTTCTTCATTTATCCAAAATTTATTCTTTGTTCTGTAAGACACACACCAGAGTAACACACACCAGTCTGTTGCATTGATGGTTAAAGTGAATTAACTCCATGGCTTTGAGTATAATTTAGCTCTCTAGTCTACTCTCTTTAGTGTAACTATTTCCAGTTTCATGTGCTTGAAAATCTACCCACTGAATATGTTAATTTCCTTTAATTATTATTGTTTGATTATTTTTTCTTCTAGATTATGGGATGATGGCATTATTGATCCAGCTGACACAAGACTGGTTTTGGGCCTCAGTCTCAGTGCAGCATTAAATGCACCTATGAAGAAGACAGAATTTGGGGTTTTCAGGATGTAAACTTAAACGTACACTCATCAGAATTACCTTGTATATTTTAATTGGGGCTGCAGAGCAAACTAACTACAATGTTGAGGTGATTAAAATATAAAGTGTTGTACAATGCTATTTTTAATGGAAATGTCATAATTTTTTTTCACAGAGTAATCATCACACAGTGCTTCAGAGTTTTGATTGTCATTTGAGATCAGTCACAGAGTCACAGTGCTTGTATAACTGCACTGCATGAATAAACTGCATCTTCTCGTGTTATGTTTAATATTTGACAAGAAACCATTGATACCATCTCTTATATAAATAAATCTGCAAAATAAGCTACATGTTTGGTGCTTATCAGCTGTTCTATTTCTTTTAATTCTTCTTTATATGTCTCCTATAAATGCAAAATATTTTTGCAAACCAACAAAAAAAATATCCACATTTGCTAGTAAATAATTTTTGCAAAAGAGAAGTGCTGTAAGGGCAGCCACGGAGTTCAACACAGCATGAAATTACAGATTTCATGCAGCTGTTGGCATTTTGGCCTTTCTCTGGCTTTCATCCAAAGAGCATTGCTCTCCTGAATGGTTCCCTGAAGTGAAAGAACAGGAGAACCTGAGAGATGCATAGTGTTTTGTGGAAGAGCTGGGGAGTGTATGCTGATATCTGTAGGAGCTGCAGCTTGCTGAGAGGACTTCTGAGGATGGGGCTTAGCTGCAAAGGTGTGTAAACATCTTGCTGTGTGATCCTTCTGGCAATTTTAGTTTCATGAAGATGGAGCGTTCTTCCCACGTGGATCAATGCTTCACCCAGAGCACATGCCTGAGTCCCACTGACTATAGGGCTATTGAGATGCTGTAGTGCTTTGGTTAATCTTACTTATTTATTGTAGTTTGTTGCAGTGTAATGGTTTTCAAGAATTCAGTGCCTGTCGTTTCATTTGTTCTCTTTAGAAATACTGCACCTTGTAGAAACTAAGTGCTTGGCATGTAGTGTGCCTAGAATAAGGAGGTAAATACTGTGCTAGCTGGGACTAGGAAGGTGATTTTACCTAGCTTTGCCCTTACAGGTGCATAGATAACTATTGGCAGAAATATTTCTTGAGAGTCAAACTGAAGAAGAGTTAATGTACATGGAAGGAGGTCCTATCCTGTGCTGGCCTGTGGAGAGAAGAAAGATGGCTAATAGGAGTAGTCATCCTGGGTAACATGCTAGCTGTAGTCTTCCTAGACATGGGTGGCAGGGGAGTTCCCCTTGGAGCCGGGAGGAGGAAGGAACGTCTGCTAGCTACTAGCCCTCTCAGTTGTGTCTTGGGCAGATGCAAAAGTGAAAATGAAATAATTCTTTGGAATGGGGATTTTCAGTGTAGAATACAGACTGCCCAGCATATGCTGAGCAGCGGGGTGTCTGGTATGTCTCTACATTGCACTAAAGACCAGTTTTCTTTCTCACTTTACTGACAAGAAATCTATCTGAAACCTGGTGTGTTCTGCACCACTAGAATTACTACTTCTGTAGGTCTGCATACACGTAATCTCACTGTTGTGCTGAAATGCATGTTCTTAGTATATAAAATATTTCTCTAGCAGAGAGTAAAATACTGCAGTAAATGGCAACTAGGCACAAGGGCTGTGCTTTTGTGTTATTGTCTCACTACACGAATTTGTAAACATGTTGGGTATGGCCTTGGGATTTCTTTAGCCTAAAAGTACAATGACATTACTTATGGCTGCTGGACTTCTGAAATTCCTTTAAAAATACCCTACTTTTAAATACGTATATGTAAAATATAGCCAGGGAGATCAAAGGTTTCAGACCCTGAAATGTTTGTTATTAATGGTTTTCAGTAAAAATAAACACTTTGTATTTTCTCGTACTACAGTTGAGTAATCAGTTCAGGCACCTGTTGTCTTTCTGCTCTAAATTATGGGGGGTCACTTTTCCCAGTCTGTTAGTCCCAAATCCATAAGGAGTAGTGCCTTTTTCTGCTAAGAAAATTGATCACTTCAGAATAATATTTTTGCTTTTAATATATTCTTTCAACGAGACTGGTAATAAAGTTCTGAGTTGGAGACAGTAACTGATAATCCTGGGATACACACAGTGTAAGTAGATACGTTTGGGAGGATTCATGCTTCTGAGATTCATAACTCCCTGCTGATTGTTACATCTGAAAGCACAGCTATTTACGGTTATCAGAATTTCTTCCTCTGAATAGGTGTGCAAGCCAAGCGAAAACATGTCTCTGAAGAAGTAAGAATGTTCTGCCTTAATAGTACTTACCTTTGGAAACTTGTTAAACAAATGAAATTCATCAGCACGGGCGTAGCATCCTGTTGCCATGTTCTGGTTAGGGGAGAGCGGGACCTTCACTGCAGAGGAATGATTCAAGGAATCACTAGCAGTTATCACTCCCCTGCTGCCTAGCAGACTATTTTGGAAGAGCTTTTGCAGGTTAACGTGCTGTGCTGTATATGTAGGCAGTGACCATACGCAGTGCACGTTGTGTGTGATGACACTCTGATGGCAAAGATGGCCTCTTGCTGCCCTGAGGTTTGCTGAAATAGTTACCCACAGCTCTTACATTGCCTCTGTCATCAGGAATCTTTCTTTGGCCCTTGCAGCAGCAGCTACTTTTTTATTTAGGTTTATTTAACACGGACTCCATTACATAGTCATTCTCACTTCCTATTGCCATTGCTCTACCGCTAGGATCTCTTTTGGATGTTTAATGAAAGGAAGTGTTAAACCTAATAAAAGGTAGCTGCCACTGCAAGGGCAGAAGATTCCTGAAAGCAGAGGCAATGTAAGAGGTGTGGGTGACGTATTTTGAGACTTGTCCTACCCGTCTCAGCTATGTGTCACCTATTCACTGTCGTATTGGAGCAGCTCATAACCATTAATCTCTTTACTTACTGGAAAGGATGATACTTGGAATGACACTGATTTTTCAGATGAAATTTGAGGAACAAGGGAATTGGCTTTGCCATTATCAAGTGCACAAGCAGTGGTGGACCAGGACCTCAAAGTCAGTGCTCCAGGCTTCAAGGGGACCTTTCTGCTCCCATCTAGTCTTGCCTCGGCGATTGCTCTTCTCAGCTGCATGCCTCCCTCCTGCTTCAGAGCAGTGGTAAGGCCAAGAGGTCAGCTAGTTTCCAGCTCTCTTTGATAGCTGGACATAGGAGAGGTCAACATTTGAGTACAAGGAGTTTAAAAGGGCTGATAATATGACCTTGATGGTGTTTTCAGACACCCCTGCAGAAGGAAGTAGAAAGCTGTGAAAGAGGTGAGCTAAGCTGCTTGCTTATCATGTCCCTAGGTACTGTTGGTAGTAACCAAGGTGCTTCTCAAATTATGTGGACTGAGATGGTGAATTCGGGATGGGTCATAAAAACCTACCCATTGCCATTTTCCTTTTTATTCTCAGGGCAACTAGGAAGGTGCTCAGAGCCACTGGGAGCTACAACGTGGTCACTAACCAAAATCAGTGGCAGGTTGTATAACAAACGTCAAGGGCAGAGCCTCTGGTACACAATCATTGTGAGGCTTGCATGCCTGCTTCCAAGGCTGACATGAGATGTGGCTAGTGCACAGCCTCTGTGATAGCTCTGCCTGCAGAAGTGGAGAGGCTATAAATGTAATTTCTGAGAAGCCACTGGCTGGGTGCCTGTTCCCACCCCTTTTCCACCCATTTTGGGGCTAGTTTAATGAGGAGTTTATAGCTCCAGTGTTTGTGTTGGCATTTGTGTATGTGCTGTTCTTGTGAGAACCCATCTTTTATTTAGATGGCATTTTTCCAATCTGTTACTCATCAACATGAATTGGTATCTCCTGCTGAAACAGATGTTATCTTTCAAGTATGCCTCTGGAGTCTATTATTGCTTCAAATGTGGCAGAACCCTAATTTATCTTAGATTTTCCTCACTGTTCCAGATTTCAGCCAAAGAAATGTCTTGATTCAGAAAACCAACAGTGGTATGTTATATTAACTTTTTTCTTCGAGGTTTATAAATTAAGGCAATTCAACAAAGCACTTAGAAAAGCCTGCTGCTTTTCAAGCAAAGCCTTAAAGCCAGATGTCCACCTTCATGGCTCTGATTCAACAGAACACTTGAACAAATGCTTCACACTAATCTCTACAGTCTAGTAGTCATAAAATCCATCCAACTCTGTGTCTACGTCAAGCCAAAACTACATAAATGCATCAGAGCTGCTCAGTGGATACTCCATTATTTTGACACCAGCGTCAACAGAAACTTCCATTATTTTCCCACCTCTAGAATTACATTCAATTAACAGATCATGATGGAAGAGTGTGATTATGAGAAGCACATACCATGTACAACTTCAAAAATTATCCACCTGATATACAGATTTTAATGCACTTTGGCTGTGTCCTGTTTGTACCTCATCTGCAGTAACATTCATATGGAGAAAAAAGTTAACTTTGAGAAGCTTGAATTAATGCAGAGCTACAACAGAGCTTTCCATCTCTGAGGTTTGACAGCATTTCGTGTAGATTATCTGGAGCTGAGCTCTGTAGTGCCACAGACTCCCCTAATTTCACAGCCAGTTGTCTTATGACTGGCTACTGATGCTATCAAAAAGTACCTGCCTTTTTGTACTTGTAAACAGTGATTTTGCATTTTTATACCTTGACCCTGTTCTGCTCCTTGACATGGTAGCTTCTGACACTCTGATATTCAGCTGTCCTATGTCTGATGACTGTTTTACCCCCCAGTGCTGGAGAAAAAGTTTACAAGAACGGCTGAATAGGGAGCAGGGGACAGGGATGTTTGTGGAGACAGTGATACAGACAGTAACAGGCACAGAAATGTACGGTTTTGTGGGTATCTGTAGCCAGACAGATAAAATGACTTTTGGAAATAGAAATTTGGAATTGCCTCCAGATTCAACAATAATTTTACTGGGGGAACTAACAAATTCAGCTTTTTACCGGAAGTGCAAGTTGGAAAGAAAACAGTGATGTTTTCCGAGCATCTCTGTGGTAGTTTTCAACACTGCATGAGTAATCCTCATACTATAAAATATGGCTTGAATTTTTGGTCAGGCTTCACAGACGCTGCTTTTGAAGTTGAATAGGCCATATATCTGCCTCTCTGTATGAAGTGTTGCGTTTTTCTTAGCCTGTGTTACTTCTGTGCTCTAAGAAACTTTGCTTTGGCAATTCCACCATTTCCAGAACTTCATGTAGCTGCATTTTTGCTCCAGCCTGGGGTATGGGATTTGGTTCACCACCAGCCTGATGTCTGACATCTTAGCCTTCCCTGTGGCAAAATGAGACTGGAGGATTCGTGCAAACACACAGAGGATCTCTACTCCAAACAGCAATTACAAATGAGACCTTTGCTGGATGTGATGATCAATAGGAGAGTGTGGGAGGAGGTAACAGCAAGAGGTGAGCACAAAGCTCGGGAGGCAAGCAGCATGATAGAGAGAATGGAGTGTTTTTATTGCCTGAAACAAAGTGGTGCTGTTGAAAATTACTTGTTAAGCCGCACTCCTCTTGGTCCCTTTAAACGCTGCCTTCCTGTTTGGAAAAATATGTCCCTGGGGCTTTTTAATTTTCTTTAAACAACTTTTTTTTTTTTTTTTTTTTTTTCCTTACATTGCTTTGCCTTTTCATGCTGTTCCTAGCTCCCCTGGAAATGACCTGCTAGGAGAGTTCTGTTAACGAGATTTTCCAAATTCCTCCTTCTCCAGATAATCCTCCCTCCACCTAGGGAGACCCAGCCCAGCTGCCGCTGCTGCTAGCTGGAGGGGAGGAACATCCCCATGCCACTGCGCAGCTGGGAGCTGGGAGTGGAGCCTCCTCGCAGGCAGACCCTGCTCACTGCCTCCTCGTCCCCACAACCATCACGCCAGAGGGTCAAATGTCTCATGCCAGCAAAGCTGATGCTCAGCTCCCCCCTATTCTGCCACAGCCTTGGCCTGGAGACATGAGCCCGGAGAGGGCTGAGCACTGCCCCTCATCGTGCTTGCTCTCCTTGCCACACCGCTGCTTTTCTTAGTGGGGGAAGCTGCTCCTGTCTTCCTCCTGCCCCCCCACCGCGCACGTGAGGCTTGGGCAGGTTTGGGCCTGCCAGGGAGCTTTTTGGCGATGGTGTTGACGAACATGAGGCCACCGAGCTTGCAGGGCCAAGAGTCGGTAAGAAGGTCTGAATGGAGATGAGTGCACTGATGCTAAGGTCTCCTTTTGGCGACTGTGCTTTTTCTCTCTCCAAAAGGAGGTGGCCTTGCTTCGCACACAGGACAGACGGATAACGCTCGCTGAGCACCTGCTCGGTAACACGACATTTGGCCTCAAGCACCATTTCAGAGCTCTTCTTGGAGTACCAGCAATTCCTTTTATCCTGGGCCTTTTGAAGCTGCTTCTTACCTTGCTCTCCGTGGCCCTGAGCCTTCTTCCCACCCTGTGGGTGGCTACCCCACCTGTCCTCATTCAAGCATCCCATCCTCATCAGCTGGTGGCTCACCATCTTTATCTTCTCCCCCTACCCGACTCCCTCAGGTTGATCCTCCCATGCCGGCTCTTCCTCCCAACACACCGTGCTTTTTTTTTCCTTAGCCCCCGGGGCTACTCGCTCTCCCTCCTCTCGGGTCCCCGGGTTGATTTCCAACCCCGGTCTCCCCGACGGCCCAACCTCCACTCACTTCTGCGGGTGTCCGCCGGCCTCCCTCTCCCTCCTCCTTCCCAACCCCCACGGGCGAGGGAAGAGCCTCCCACTCTTCTGGCACAACAGGGGGGCAACGCAGCCCTTCGCCGTGGACGAGACACGGGCGGCTTTCCCCTCCTTCACTCTCGGAGCCCGGCTCCGCTGTCTGTGCCGGGGGCGAGCCGTGCCGGGGTGGCTTTGGGGCAAGAAGCGGGGCGGTCGGGAGGTGGGGGGAGCCGCGGCGCGGCGCGGCGGCGGGGGGCGCTGACGCACGGCGGGGCGGGCGCGGCGCTATAAAGGCGGCGGCGGGGCGGCGGCGGCGGCGGCGGCGGGGCGGCAGCACCATGGAGAGCTGCCGGGCGCTGGCGCTCTGCGCCGTGGCGGCCGCGCTGCTGCTGGGCGCCCGCGGGCAGGGGCCGACCCCGCCGCGCCGCGCCCGCGACCTGGGGCCCCCCGGCGGCGGCGGCGGCGGCGGCGGCGGCGGCGGCGCCTCTCGAGAGAAGGAGCTGGTGGGGCGGGGAGCCGGGGCCGGGGCGGGGGGCGCCGCCCGGCCGGGCGCGGCCTGACGGGGGCTGTGGGGGTCTCTCGGCAGATCGAGGCGCTGCAGGAGGTGCTGGAGAAGCTCAAGAGCAAGCGGGTCCCGCACTACGAGAAGAAGTTCGGGCAGGTGCCCATGGTGAGTGCCCCGGCGGGGCGGGGAGGGACGGGACGGGACGGGACGGGACGGGACGCGGCGGAGCGTGCCCCTCGCCGCCTGCCGCTGCCCGCAGTGCGACGCCGGGGAGCAGTGCGCCGTGAGGAAGGGGGCCCGCATCGGGAAGCTCTGCGACTGCCCGCGGGGGACTTCGTGCAATTCCTTCCTCCTCAAGTGCCTGTAAGCGGGGACGCCGCGGGACAAGCCGCCGGGAGCGCAGGCACCGACGTCTCCCCGCCCCGACGTGCCGGCCCGGGGAGGCGGCGGCCACTTCCCGAGGCTCGTCCGCCCGAGAAACGCAGCGAGAAGCCCCCGCGTCGCCCGTGTAACGCCGTCCGTGACATCCGACATCCGTGGAGCTGTTTTCTTTCTCTCCCCTCTCCCGCCCCCCTCTCCCTCCCTTCCCTCCTTCCCCGTTTGATTTTGTCCGTCCAGAAAAAACCCAGCCCGTGCCTTGCCGAGTAGAGTTGCCGGTACCGGCAGCTGAAGGGTCGTACCGGTGCAGAGCCGAGTCGTGCCGAGCCGTGCCCGGGCGCGGGGCTGGCCCCGTGCCGTGCCCCCGGGTGCCCGGCTCCTTCCCGAGGCGGGGAACATCCACCCGCTGCCGGCCGGAGGGTCCGGGGCCAGGGGATCCCCTGGGTGGGGGTGGGGGGGCGGATGTGTTCAAAGCACCCCGAACCACTTTTTCTTGCCCCGCAGCTGAGATGGCCCAACTCGGCACACCCCGGAGGGAGCGGCGGGCAGCCCGCAGCGGGGTTTTACCCGCGCCGCATGCTCACCCTGCGCTGGAGAAAGTCCCGAATGAGATACCGGTGGTGTTCAGGGGTCTGGCACTAGCCTGGCAGGGGTGGGACTTCGGGGGGGGGGGGGGGGGGAGGGGGGAAATCGGTTGGTTTACCGGAGCCACCACGGAGAGAAAGCTGTCTGGATCCGTTGCAAACTACCAGGGGATATCCTAGTCATCTAGACCAAATTGCTCACGTTTCTACAATGAACTGATGTATATAAATATGTCTGTCCTCCATAGGTATACTGTGTGTTTAGTCCTTTGTTTGTCTCTGTTAATAAAGTCACTGTTCTGATGACGGTGTTTTGGAAGATGTTTTCATTTCACACACGGGAATCCCTAGCACTCAGGTGGAGAGGCTGAGGGTTACTCCAAAATTACTGCAACCACCTGCATTACTGCATACTTTTGCCAGGCTGTCAGCCAGGTCAGGACAGGGCTGGAAACTGAGGTTCATGTCCTCTGGCACTGGCTTGGTCAACGGCTGCTCCCTGCCCCACCAGCGCCCAGAGGGACCGTAATGAGCACAGGCACTTTGGACCTCAGGTTTTTCCCTTGGGAGAGGGTTCATCCCAGCTGCAGGGACCGGGCTGGGAAGGCAATGCAGGGGGGCAACCACCCTGGGCAGGATCATCTTTGCTGCTTTGCGTTTTATTCCCATAAAGAAGGGACCACTGAAGGAACTTCTTGCCTCTTCCTGGATCACAATTCATCTGTGGGTGTCCATGCCAGAATCAGCTCTGATTTCGATCAGCAGGGAGATGAGGGGCTGTGTGGGCCAAGGCAGACATGCGGGAAAAGCACTCCTCCAAACAGGTTTCATATTTGATGCTGAAAGGAGGAAATTTAGGTGAGAAATCCAGACACTTATGAGAAAAAAAGAGATTTCTTTAAGGCACTTGCTTTATTCCTGAAGGGTAAGGGCACATGAGCAAGCCTGGCTGAAACAGGTACAGAAAAATTGATTGCAGAAAGAGACATGCCACTGTTTGTTTTACTGTCATTATTACTATCATTATTACTATTATTGCTGTTTGTTGTTGATGTTGCTGTCATTGTTATTACTATTATTGTTATTGTTATTATTTTCCAGGACAGGGATGAGCTCTTCTTAGCCCAGAGGAAGAGAAAATAAATGGCAGCTGGAAACATCCAGAGAGAGTGTGAAGGCTGGTGGAGGGGATGGGGCCACAGGGCTGGGGGATGTAGTGCACGGGCATGGTAGTACTGATCTGGGGGGGGCTCTGTGTGTTGCAGGAGGGCAGGAGGGGAGTGTTAAAGTAGGGCAGGAGTCATGCAGCAAATGATGGGAACATGGGAACACTGTTCAGGGAGGACTTTACAAAGAGAAAAGGATATGAAGTGAGCAGGGATGGAGCAGTGGGATTTTCTGGGCAGAGGTGGTGACCAGCTGTGACTGCAGTTTTTGCACCCATAGGTAGGTGCTGGCCTGCAGGAGAGAGGTGTGACAGTGCATTCTCAGGGCTGGAGGTGTGTGTTAGGTTTTGTAAATGGGCAACTGTGCTTGCAGATGTCTTCACGGTATTTCCCAGAGACACTGTAGAGGCATTTACTCTT
This sequence comes from Astur gentilis, assembly GCF_929443795.1. Taxonomy (NCBI): domain Eukaryota; kingdom Metazoa; phylum Chordata; class Aves; order Accipitriformes; family Accipitridae; genus Astur; species Astur gentilis. The sequence continues at coordinate 18,540,497 of NC_064919.1, read as the reverse complement.
GATTTCTTGTGGAATTAAATAATTTTTGTAGCATCTGGGTTTGGTACCCCCCCACACACACGCAATAAAAAGCACTTATATATTTAGGTGCTAAATGCTTTCAGGCATGGAGCACATCAGCTGGCTGTTCACTGGTCCCCTCAGCACTAAGTCCAGCCCCAGGTACCACAGCCATCTCAGTGAACTGAGTCCCATGTAGATTGTCTCAACACATAACATTTTTACTGAAGGTTTATTTACACAAAATTGGACTGAAACATGAAATACTGGACTAAAATATGTCAAGAATGATACAGCTTGTGTGTTAATTTTATAGTTCTCGCTTTGCCTGATCATAGTGCTTAAAATTATATAAACATGGTTTAAACAAAGATCAAAACCATAACTCCAAAACCTAACTTAAGGAAACTGGGATTTATGGTTCACTGTTATTATGAGAATAATCTCTGAGAGATTGTGTGCACCAGCCTGAGGGCTCTTACCACACTGATTATGCTCATGGCCACTTAGATTACATTACAGTTATTTCTATTGTACAGATTGAAAAAAGCAGGTGAGGAGGGAAATCTGTGCTGTAACAGTCAGGATAGAGTTGGCATTTGCATATTATTCACCCCTAAAATCAATGACATGAGATGACAGCATTTTTTGTTTAAAAGATCTCTTGATTTCACCTTTCCTTTTGAGGGGTGTAGACACCCTGTCACAGTGTTTTAGAAGCAGGGGAGTGCCTATGCCCCTGGGGGTCTCCAGTGTCCTTTGAACAGGAGGTTGTAATGTCCCCAAGGGCAACCATGGGTCTCAAGGGCCATTCCTGCCCTCCCATGTCTTCTCCCACCCTGCCCATTGCCCAGGACCCCATTTTAGCCCTGCCTGGGGCCCTCAGCCCATGTCCCACTGATGCCATAGGGTGCTGGTCTCCAGCTCCCCACAGCAGTGTCCTGCTCAGCCATGGGCCCCATCGACTGATATACCAGCCTGGCCTTGGCCCATCCCCATCCCTGGAGAGGTATCTGATGCCCCCTGGCCTGCCCTGCTCTCTCTCTGGGGTTTGGGACAGGTCTGGCTGTGAGGCTCTGCCCTACCACCCTGGGGGCAGCCCCTAATGGTCCCAGCTCCCAGCAGCCCCTCCAGGATGTACCCCAGTGCCTGACAGGTGCTGTAGGAGATGGACAGCTGGAGACCAGTTGTCAGTGGTATACCCCAGGGGCAAAACTGGTCTCGGTACCGTTCAACATACTATTAATGACCTGGACAATGGTCCAAAGTGAACCATGCAGTTCGACACAGGGAAATGCCTCTGGGGAGGAACAGCCCCACACACCAGAACAGCCTCTCTTGGCCCAAGTGGGAGAGTTGGCTCCTATCACACAGCTGAGGACCATGCCGCTCAAGAGGAACTTAATGTGGCCTTGTAGCAATCTCAGCATCACATCTTCTTTCCAAAGGGTCTGGGTTCTGCAGGTATCACATTTTTTACCCACTTAAAAGGAAGAGAGAAGGAGCAGAGAAGCTCCTACCCAGTTCTCTGTGGGCATTGATCCAGAGTACAAGGTCAGTCATGAGATCAACATCAAGGACACATGCCTCAACAGATTGCTGGATGAAACAGAAGGACAGTCTTGCAGATAGCAGAAAGGGGGAAAGACTCCCAGAGCAGCTTGTGGAGAGACCAAATACCTATTGCCATGGTTCTGACCTGTCATGGAAAGACTTGTGCAGGAATAAACCTCTCTTGGACTATCCTGTGCCTCTGCTGACTCTAGAGTCTGCAGAAAAGCTAATGGAGCCCTGTGGCTGGATTGGGGCACCTATGAGAACAGAAAGTGAGGCTGTCTTAGTCGACATCAGTAGGGGGGCCAGGGAGCATACTACCGCTGCCAGGGTGGGCCCTACACACAACTTAACTGAGCACTCACAACAAGCACCGCAGCTTTTAAGGGTTCTTCTTGGGTTTAGACAGCAGAGGGGGCTGCAGGAAAGTTTGTACTCAAACCTATCGTTCAGAAATAATGTGTTTATTGAGTATGAAGTCAAAAAAACCCATTGACTCAAGTGTCAGCCCATTAGGAGTCAACAATGGTAAATCTGCTTGCCTGCTGGCAACTCCATTTCAAGATCATAATTTTCTTTTTGACTGGATGTTCCAGCTGGAGAGAGATGTGAAGAGAAAACTGCTCCTGACAGACAGGCTGGCAGGTCCCTTCTTTCTGTGCAGTGGGTTGACCATCAGCTTCTGCTGTCTCCACTGCCCAGGGGATCACTGCTGTAGGCCTGGGCTCCTTATCAGCTACTGGGGCTTCTGGCAGCTCTGAGCACCTGGGTCTGGCTAAATATATTACACCCCTTCTCAACTGCTGTACACACCAAGACTGCAACACAATGAGACATCATGAAAAAGCATAGCAAAGAAGTGCTAATTCACAAGGTGGTGTTACTTCTAACTGACCTCTAAATTGGCTGAAAAGACATAAAAATGAAATATAGTGCTAGAAATCAAGGAACCCATGCAGAAACCCCATCTCTGTCACTAGTCTAACCCCAACCAAGTGAGCTAGTTGAATGGCAAGCTGCAGGACAAAGGGGCCCAGCTGGATTGTGCTGTTTGTCTCTTCTCCTTGCCTTCTGTGAGCTTTCCCCATGTTCTTCCTTCTAGCACAGAGTACGATCCACCATCTTCTGGTCCACTTGCTTTCAGGGCATGCTGAACCTCTTCCCAGAAACCACCTAGTCAGAAACTCAAAGACAAAGATGATCAACTTACATTGCTCATCTGCAGCCAAGTCTTCTCCAGAAGGTTTCCACACAATTCACAGACTTGGTGTCCCTGGTGGAAGCAAAACAGGTGCCGCTCTTCATTAAGCAGCATCAGGAAAATGTATGCCTTTGGGTGGCAGCCTCTGGGGTAGAAGATGGAGCACATACTGAGAGGACAATGGACATTCACATCAGGAAAAGTCAGTGAGTTTGAAGATAACATTGCATGGACACAGTACATTCCACGCTCCCTGGAAAAATCCTATGACATTTTCTGCTGTGGTGGGTTTTGCTGCTGCTTGGGTTCTGGGTTTTGTTATTGGCTTCCTCCCCTGCCCTGCCTTCTTTCATTACTTCATTCTTTCAGTTACCAGTCAAAACAGTTACGTACCAGCCCACACTGATGTAACATGTCTGTGGATGTTTTCAGGCTTTCTACCTGTTTGTAACTTCTACGGAAGTACATGATGTATCCACTCAGTTGCTATTCCTTGTAAGGTTTCAGTTTCACAGACAAAGTAGGGGCTTAATGCCTTTCCGCTGGTTGTGGAGCCACACCATAGGCTGGAGCTGGGCAAAATAAAACCTGCAGATGAACAAGAGGTGGCAGTATTGTAATGGAATAAAATTCTCAGCAAGCAGCTGTTTCTCGTCTAAATGAGTGTGTTAGCTTAACTGTGATGAATGGGAGGCTGGATTATTCAATTTGGGGGATTGGATTTTTTTTTTTTTTTTTTTTTTTTTTTCATAAAGCAAGCTGGAGCACACAGCTATACTTTGCCTGGCTACAGGATCTGTGACTCCTTACAATCCCCAGCAAGCCAACTTTAAACCTAGATCTCTGCAAGGCGTGATGACACCCTGTACAAAATGCAACTCAGGTACCTGAGCAGCCTTACCTGGGGCCTTCACTCCCTCCCCCGATCCCTCACCCTACCTGTGTGAGCCCCATTTCAGCTCAGGCATGGGCCTTCAGTCCCCAGCCCCGTCTCCTGGAGGCAGCTCGGACCTATGCTGTAGTCATCTTGTCTCCTGCATGGCCCCCTTGTCTGGATGTTGTAGCTTGTCTCCAGTCCCATCTACAGCCCCATCTCCTCTGACTGCACTCCTCAGTTGGATTCTGGACCGGGTTTATCACTTGCTTTCTCTGGGACTGGTGATGGACCCTGTTACCAACACCAGGCTGTGCCCCATTGGTGAGGCACTGCCTGTGCTGGGGTCCACCTCGGCTCCCAGCTCACCTTCCCTTGGGGGACAGACAGCCCTTGCTGTGATGATGTTTGGGCACAGCACTTACGCACAAATGAAAAAGTGTGTTCTGCAGCCATGGGAGACTTAAGGCTGCTCAGCCTTAAATATCCCTCTTGTTTGCTCTTGAGTAAGCAACAAGCTGCCCTTGTGCTGTGGCAAGCAGGGGCTTGGGGACCCTGATCTGCCACAGCTGGTGGGGATGGCCATTTGTTGAGGAGCCAAAAGCCAAGGCCATGCATGCCCAGGGGAATGCAGTGCTTCCTACACAGTGTCTTTAGCTAGGAAATAGCCTGGCAGCCCTGGATAACCAGTTGGAGGAGATGCTCAGCTGTTCCCTTCCTCTTGCAGCTGGTGGCTGTACCCATGATTCTGGCAAGACTGTGCAGAAGGAGTGTGGGACCTGCCTGGAGCCCTTCCACATGGTCTGTCTGCAGTGCCAGCTGTAACGAGATTGGAAATGAAAACATAAACACTGATTAAATGTTCAAGTATTGCCCTTTTAATTCCCCCCCTAGTAAATGGCAAATGCTGTTTTGTATGCTGTAACTGACCTGATGGGAGGTTGGAGATCCTGCCTGGTTTGCTTGGGGAGGAATGCCTTCTCCCCTGCAGGCACTACTGGGAGCAATGGAAGGACCACACAGCAGCCAGACTTTGTCCCAGAAGTCCCTCCCCTCTTCTGATCTACCGTGATTGGCTGGTAGGATCCTACGGGATTCCCAAAAAAGCTCACGCCAACCCAGAGAACCAGCTGGTGGGTCTGTGAACCACAAATTACATTTCAAGGTGTGGTACAGAGAGGGGCAGATGATGGAAGGGAGCTCCCTTTGCCAGTGGTTCTGGTGGATCTTACAGCGACCTGTAAGACCCTGACAGGGCGCAGGCTGGCACTATATGTGTTTCCTCTACAGTCTATAAGGTCAACGACCCTACTGAACATTAAAAAAAACTCTGGCTGGCACTCTGATCATGGAGAACCCAGAAGTGTGCTGTGACCTGCTGGTGCTCCTGTCCGAGCCAGCAGCAGCCAAAGAAAAAGAACAGGTATGGAAGTGACAGTGATGTTCAGTGGCAAAAAAGGAAAAAGCCTGGAGAACCCTGACTGGCAACCAGCACACCTCACACCCTGTTAATAAATGTTCTCTGTATTTGTGTTAAATTAATAGTCTAGTATTATATTTTGTACAAGTTTAGTAGTGCTGTGTCAGTAGATGTGTCTACACCTCCACTTCTGTTAAGACATTTGTGATGCTCCTAAGGAGCTGAGAAGCTATGGTGGTATAAATTACCTTTTTGAAGCTGCTAAAAGGTGAATTGCCCATTTGAAGAGAAGGCTGGCTTGCAAACCAGGACTCTTACAGCTTACACAAGGCAACAAGAAAACACTTTAAAAGAGCTAAGGTGGTTGTAACAGAAGTGGATGCACAGTGGCAGGTAGACTTGGTGGACATGCAACAGTCTTCCAAATGCAACAGCACTGCAACCTAATGGTGACAGACATATTACCCAAGCATGCCTGGGCCATTGGTCTACAAGGCAAAACAGGTTCTGAAATAGCCGAGGCTTTTACAAGAATTTTTATCAGGGAGCGCTAGGCTGAGAAATTACAGACAAACTCAACACAAGAATTTTTAAACCAACCTTTAAATAAGCTGTTAAAACAGTGTGCTGTTCACCAATATTTTTTTTTTTTTTTTTTGGCAAATAATGAAGTAATACTTCTATCACAGAGCATTTTAACAGGGTGCTCTAAACCAAGAGAGTGGAGATATTTTACAGCACGCAACACTTTTTGCTGTGTTGATGTGTTGTCAGCATTTATAAAGAACTACAGTTATAACTTCTGCGGAGTGATCACAGCCCAACATGTGGACGTGAACCCTTCAAACCCTGTGAGGGTTTGGAAAACCCTATAGGGGGTGTGTTTGCAATTAAAGAATCTGTGCCTCTGCTTGAAAAGGGAGACCACATCAAGGTGTCTAGAATGAAGGAAAGATCTAAGAAAGGTTTTGACCCATCCATGTCAAATTATTATAGAGCCCAGGCTCAGGATTATTATAGAGCCAAGGCTGGCAGTGGAATCCCTGGTTTTCAAGGCACCCCTGCGTTGTGTGGAGTGGGTGGTGGAGGTATATTCTGTAGCTTGTGTCAACATTCTCAAAAATAACTTTGGTGTGCCCAAGCAGGCATTGCTTTGTTTTGTTGATGAAGGGATAGAGGCTAGTAAAACAATGGCAATATAGCCTTTCATCAGGGGCTGCTCTGTAATACAGACAAATGGCATTTATACTGCTGCCAAAAAGCGCATCTCTGGGGACCAACAGTGTAGGCAGTTTAGTCCTGACTGAGCACTCTGCAAGCTCCCCATCCCATTTTGTCACTGTAACCTGCTCACGTGCTCATCAATGTGTTAGAACATGTTCTCTTTAGGTGGTCCTTTTCAGCAGTTTTGAAAAAAATGGGATAAATAACCATTGCAGCTCTCAATACCCAAAGTGTCGGGGAGACTGCTTTGTTTTGTGGGTAAAAAATTTAAAGACTCTATGAAACATATACGCAAGCTAGGTACATGTATACACATGAATTTACCAGCTTGGGTGATTAACAGCGCATCCGTTTTTTCTTTCAGAAACTGACTGACAATAAAGTAGCCATCAAAGCCTTGGGCATTGTGCGCTAGGAAAGTGTAGCCCTGAACTCTGTGTCAATAACAACTGAATAAAGTGCACAAGGTGTGTCACCTTTAAACTCCCATTTTCTTTCAATTTTCTTTTCTGTCCCTTCTTCAGCTGAAGGGTCATCCAGGGCTATCTCCATGTAAAAATCTAGTTTGGGAAAGGTGTCCTAGTTTCCTGCATATGTTCCATGTCATAGACAACATAACCCTGCTCTGCTCCTGGATTTTTGATCACAGGCATGATTTATGGTTGGACTTGATGATCTTAAACGTCTTTTCCAACCTAAATGATTCTATGATTCTATGATTTTTGATACCTGGTGCTTGTTTACATTACAGATTTGTTTCTAGCACATTGCACACTTCCAGCCTTTATATTCATGATGGTTTTTTACAGACCTTACGCGCCTGTCCTAGTTTCGGCTGGGATAGAGTTAACTTTCTTCCTAGTAGCTGGTAGAGTGTTACGTTTTGGGCTCAGTATGAGAAGAATGTTGATAACACAAGGATGTTTTTAGTTGTTGCTAAGTAATGTTTGTACTAAAAGTCAAGGATTTCTCAGCTTCTCATGCCCAGCCAGCAAGAAGGCTGGAGGGGCACAAGAAGTTGGGAGGGGACACAGCCAGGACAGCTGACCCAAACTGGCCAACAGGGTATTCCTTACCATGTGGTGTCATGTCTAGTATATAAACTGGGGGGGTGGGGCTGGGAGGGATCGCTGCTTGGGGACTAACTGGGCTTCAGTTAGCGGGTACTGAGCAATTGCACTGTGCATCACTTGTTTTGTATATTCCAACTCTTTTCTTATTATTACTGTCATTTTATTATTGTTGTTATTATTATCATTACTAGTTTCTTCCTTTCTGTTCTATTGAATTGTTCTTATCTCAGCCCACGAGTTTTACTTTTTTTCTGATTCTCTCTTCCATCCCACGGGGCACGGGGGGAGTGACTGAGTGGCTGCGTGGTTCTTAGTTGCTGGCTGGGGTCAAACCACAACAACGTCTCACCGAAAATCATAGCCAAACAATTGGTTTGGTTTTTAATAGCCAGGGCCTTGTGCCTTTTTGTAAAAACTCCCCAAACCTACAGCCAGAGCACCTTCCCCTTGTCCCCACAGAGCCAGCAATAATATTTACAACTGTGGCCAAAGTTATAGAGTGTATGACAAAGCCTGCAAATCTTTCTTATTCCAAATACCTTTCTGACATCCCTAACACCATAATAATGTTCACCGTGTAAAAGGAGGAAACTGCTCTTGGCATATCTAAGACTGTTGTTTGGCTTAAAAGATCGTCCAACCCTTTTTCCCCTTGGACAGGAAGGTAATGCACATATTAACTCCTGGGGTCACCTTCTGCCCCAATGTGAGACATTCACCATGTGGGCCAGTCTGCACTTAAGGGCCCTTTTGTCCCCTTGCCACCCTGATGCTTGAAGTGATGTAAAATTAATTTACCTGTCCTCATCAGTACTTTGTTGTAACCATTTTTACTGCTTTGCTGGCTCGTAAGCCAAGGCCCCAGAAAAAGCCCCACCAGCCCCGTTATCATCACGGTCTCACCTGCCGCTCCTCTGTGCCCCAAAATAATCACGGTCTGAGTGGAAAAGCTCTGCAACACAGCAGTGCTCCTACTGATCCAGAAGACCCTCTTGGTCAGCTCCTTGGAGGAGTCCATGCTCCCTCTCCTGGTGTCCCCTGACACATTGGTGCTTCTTCTGCAGCCCCACAGCGCCTGTGCGTGGGGAGGGCGAACCTGCCTTTTACTTTATTGCTTTTTGTTGATATTAAAACTTTATTATTTGTTCCTTTAGGTGTTAGTAAAAGATGTTTAGCTACTTCATACCTACGCTTTTACAGGTATAAGTGTATTTAATTTCTGTATCTTTATAAATGCATATACATACACACTTATTCAATATACAAGTATATAGACATATTATATATATGTAAACTAGCGTATCTATGTATAAGTAAATAAAATATTTATTTATACATAGTCATACACTCCTCTATGTATCCACTCCAGCAGACCCATAGCCGAGCTCCTCCTGTTCCACAGGAAGCAGGGAGCCAATCAGAGGGAGGCCAAAGGACACATGGGTAGAGGAGCAACCAGCCAATCACAGGTCAAGACAGTAGCAGCTCCCTGCCATAAAATGGTGGCTGAAACAAAATGGCAGCTCCTGTGCACAGAGCGTAGGGACTTCCTGTTCTGATGTACCACCGGGTAGATTGGAAGGGGAGGCTGGTCCTGGCAGCCAGTCACAACAGAGCACGCGACAGGAGGGGGGCGGGACTTCTGGCTGGCCACAGGAAGGCTCTGCGCTCCCTTCCTCTCTGCCTCTGGCAGGTTCCCGCCTGGCCAAGGCAGCTGGCAGGTGGCCCTTTGTGCTGAGGGGCTGCTCCGTAACCCTCACAGGCTTCTTGCAGGCTGACATCACACAGTGTCCTCTGCTGGTCCCCTCGGGCAGTGAAAGTGGGCTCTGCCAGGAGAGGTTAAAAAAGGACCTGAGGAAGAGCCATCTTTCCTCCCCTTCAGCTGAAGTCATGCTGCCTGCTGCCTTTCATGCAGAGCAAGTCACAGCCCTCAGAGGGTCCCTGCCATCCAAGCAACCTCTCTCCCTTGTGCTCAGTGGCAGGGAGGACAGTGCTGGGACCTACATGTGGTGTCTCCCTCCGCTCTGGTCGTCAGAGCCATGTATGTCCATGTTCCTCAGCAGAAGGAGCTGTGCTTACTTCTCCCAGGAGTGTTGCAACAGAGGTCTGGCAACCCAAGTAAGGACGTTTCTGGCAAGAGCAAGGAAACCACCTTGGCAGCAGCAGCTGGAGTTGTTTTGCTGAGTACACACAACCTCTGCTGCTGTGACCACCCTGGAGAAGAGCATCAGCAGGGCAGGGTGAGATCTGGGACAGTCTGTGATGGCACACTGCCTTTGAGATGCCATTGAGTCTGAGCTGCAGTTTTAACTGTTTGCCCCCTGCTTTTCCTGCTGCACTGCTTAAGGCTGTATGGCACACAGGAGAGGGTAGTAGAGCACTCACCTATTTTTTTTAAACTGATTTTTGTTTTCATTTGCAGCAGGTGAAACCACAAAGAGAAAGAAGATGCTGTGCTGTCCCTTTACTCTATGACAGACCTCTACTGCTGCAGATGTGCCAGGGCAGTTGGGATCTGGCTGCAGAAGGGCATTTTGTCCAGCCTCTAGTTCCTGTGGGGAGGTGACACATTGTCCCAGCTGATCCAGGCAAGCAAGCCTGGCAAAGGAGTACCCATCCCTTGGGCTTCTCCTGAGAGGCAGCATTCCTAGGAAAGATACCTTGGACTTCAGGAGATGGGTGATTTAGGTGTTTTCCTCCCAGCACTCACTTCTGACAGCCACACCTTACAGGTTAGGTTGCAGCCTAAACATGTCAGGAGCCACGTCTGGGCTTGTCTGGCCCAGACCACTTCTGTTGGAAGAAAGCTCCAGGGGAGAAAACCCAGAGCTGTGAATAAGACAAGTAGATCTGGTCTTTTGCATGAATCTTTGTGGTCTCACAGAAATCCTTTAAAGAACATTTCTCAGCATCAGAAACCTCCAGGAAGGAAGCAGGACTGTCTTCATGGCGGTGAGGGGAGTTCACCAGCACAAAATGACTTCTGTGTTGGTGGAAGATGAGGCTTCTCTCAACATGATCTCTCTGGAGCAACATTTAGATCCTATCCCAGTGAAAGCAGAGTGTGCCTCCCTGTCCAAACTTGTTTCTGTCTCTTAAGAGAAGTTTACATGCCACAGGGCCTCTCTTCATCAAAGTGCCCATTCTCCCATGATTCCTGCAGGAACTCCTGGATGTATTGCACATGAAAGGGCCATCAGCTGAGGGAATACTTGGACTAGCAATCAGCAAGAAAGCACACCGGGAGCTGAAGCAGGCCCTAGACACAGGAGGGGATGTTGACTGGGAAAGCCAATCTGTGCACCTGCTGGCAGTGATTGAGAAGGTGAATTCTTTTGATTTCAGGCTGCAAGAGCTCCCTGTTGTGCTGCAGGTCCCACTCCAGTGACTGGCTTTGACCTAGCTTGGAGCCCATGCTAAAGCCACAGTGTAGCCAATTCTCAGTTAGAGAGATTAGAACTTAGAATTCCAAGTTTGGTGTTTTTCTTCTGTCTCCTTTTCTGTTCCTCTTGTTCTGCCCCTGGTTTCTGGCATGCCCATGGAAAACTCACTTCATGGTCTTCCTGAGTGTTCTCCTCAGGGAGGCACACTGAGATTTAGTGGAGAGCAGAGGGCAGAGAAGAGCAGGGAGTCCTGTTAGCAGGCTAATGTGACTTTGCTTGGCCCATACCCTGGCAGCTGCCTGCTCTGTCAGCGTTGATGGGTAGCTCTGAGAGAAGGTTGCTGAAACCATCCTGCCTCCTGCCCAGGGTCACTGGGATGTTCCCTGTGATATCAGAGGAAGCGTATAAAGCCTTATCTGAAGCTCTGGGCATTGCAGGACTTACTCTGAAACGTGCCCTTGAAACTCTTGTTGGCCTACCTCTATCAAGGACTGGATGTGACCTTTGGAGAACCTTAGCGAGAAGGAGAGATTGGAAGAACTGAAAGAGTGCCACCAGTATGGAGGGACTGGTAGAGGCCTGGGACTTCCCTGCAAATTGACAAAAATCCTGTTGGTTCTGACAGCTGTTTATTGCTGCTGTGGAGTGGGATTTAGGGGGAAAGTAGCACAGAAAAGCATCTCTTTAGTCAGAGCACTTCCTTAAGGCAGTTGAGATTGCTCTGCAAAATGACTTGTGTAAGGAGTGGCCAGCAGTTGCATTGTCTTAGTGAAAGTGTCTCTGCTGTCAATCAGGCATGGACAACAAGTCTACCTTTGAGGCGGCTTGAGTGGAACCAGGAGCTTGCAACCATGACCATGCTTCTTTCCTGAAAAGTACGTTTGAAAGCTGGCTTAAAGTACCTTGAAAGCTACACAGCACAATTGCAGGCTTTCATCTGCTTTAGCAAAGCCTGCAGTGATTTCTCTTGACAACATATAATTTATTAATGTTGATGTCCTCAAAGACATGGGCTTCAGTAATGCTAGCATGTCAGTATGGACCTTACAGTTAACCCACTACTGGCTGTTGGTGGTGATTTTTGAAAGGTAGTGCTGCTAAGTCATGGAAAAAGCACATGCTTTCCTCTCTTTAGAAGTCATGCCATCTCTACAAGTTTAATGAAATACACGCTTTTAAAGAAGTAGCAGCCACTGGAGTGGTGTTACATTATGTTCTTGTTCCCTTATGGTGGCTGACGAACTGCCTAGAGCCAATCTCCTCATCCTCCAATGGTTACTGTCTCTGCTGCACCACATCAAGCAAAACTCATCAAGAAGCAGGATGGACTCCAGCAATCTTGCCATCTGCATTGGACCAAATATGTTAAGCGAGGAGAACCTGCTCTTGCTGGAGGTGCTGATGGAGGTAAAAGACAAGATACACTGAATTTATCAACCAGCTCCACCAATCTGGGCCAATCAGAGCATTCCTGTTGAGAAGTACCTTGCCGTCTCCTCTCTTGAATGCTTGTGGAGGAGCTTTTCATAAAAGCATCAAAATGGATGCAGCTTTCTGCACATAAGAAAGGGTCAGGAGTCAGAAAGGCTGATGCATTTTCTGCCCCTTGGATTGAAATCAGTGGTGTTATGTGTGCAGGTGAAAGTGCTGGTGGAGTTCCTTATTAACACCTGCATGGAAGTATTTGGGAAGGAGATTGCTTGCCTTCTATATCCCTCAGCTGAGGAGTCACTAGTGCCTGTAGACGGCTCCACAGGTGTGGAGATGGACAGAGGATCATCACAGGCTGGGGCTGCTGATCTTTTTTCCTTAATGTGTTACTGCATCTGTGAAAAGCTGAGGAGTTTCTGAGTGGTCAAGATACTATGGCAGTGTTTTCCTACTGGAAGACTTCCCAAAAGTTTGGTGATTCACAAAATAAAATTCACAGCAAATGTTAACCATATGCCCTTCACGTGCACATTAAGCACCGGCTCTGAGAGCGATGTTCTTAGCTCAAGGGCATTTCCGGTGGAGCTGGAAGCAGAACACTGCTTGCTCAACCCAGCTCATCCCACAGTCTCTGTTTTGCTATGTCCTCTTGGGACAAACATGCAATGAAGAAAAATGTTTTTCGGTAACGCTTGACAGTGCTAATGCTGTTAGTATCCCATTTTGCACTTGTATTATCACAGTTAGCTCTATCCAGAACTGTTTACTCTATAAGCTGAAACCTGATGGTCTAGACTCTGACTTCTGAAATATGCTGACTGAGATGTCATTTTTCTAAGCATTTCCCATCAGTGTAGCAGACATTACAGAGAACAGGGCATCAGAACAGGGCCTAGAAGAAAACTGGTATAGGGTTTAAGGTGGGTTTTGCTTCTGGTTTTATTACCTCTGAGAAATCACTTCACTGCACATGCTTTTGCTTTCTAGAGCTGTGTTCAGAAGAGTGTACTGACCACAAAATAGAGGCAGATACAGAGTGACTGACAGATGCATTTCTGGATAGACCACCCTCTCTGCTCTTAATCCTCCCAGACTCAGGGGCAGATATTGTCATGGAAATGGAAACAGGACAGGTATGTCAGGTCCACAAGCACTGCAGTAAAGTATGTCATGTATGAAGGAGTGTCCTGATGCAAAACTGAGGCAAAAATGCGTAAGGTCATGCTCTCACAATAAGGAGTGAATGAATCTCCATCTCTACTGTGAGGTTAACTGTGAAATAAAGGCAGGTGCTTGCTTCTCTATAAGCTGTAGTTCTCCTTCTTTCAGCTACTAATTTCAATGTTGAGAAATAACTCCCTACTGCAGACACAGGATCCAGCCTGAGAGGTGGGGAATGTGGATGTGATCATTTACCCAAGGTCTGGGTAACTGTTCTGCCTCTCCCTGGCAGGCTCCAACATGGCTGTGATGGGACTATGCCATGGATGGGGCCATGGGCCCTGATGGGCAGTGAGCTGAGCAGGGAACAGCCTTGTGCCCAGGCAGCAAGAAGGGCCAGCAGTACCCAGGGTAGTGTGAATAGGGCTCAGTCCAAAGGTCAAACCTCACCTGGGTACTGTGTCCGCTTTGGGCCCTCCATACAGGAAACATTGACAAACTGGAGGGATTTCAGGGGAGGCCATCAAGACAGTGGGGGCTGGAGATAAGCATCTCCAGTCACTGGGTGGGAATATGTGGGCTGAAGCCAGCCCAAGCCCATTGCACTCTTATAAGTTCATTTTATTGGTTATCCAGTTTTTATACTTTATATTGGTCTGATTGACATATGCACATATACTGCTGTTATAGTTTTGCTATATTATTACATGGTTTCCCTCCTAAGCCCTGCCTACATTGTTAGGAGAAAGCAATAGCCAGGACTTACAGGTGGTCAAGTCAAAATATGCTTCTGAGATCAAAGGAAAGAAAGTGAATAGGACCAGAGACATCCTGCTCTTCACTCACCCCATCTGCTCTGCATTCCCACCTGCAGCAGCATCCAGTGTTTCCAGAAGCTAGGGCTCTTCTGCAGCAAGAGACTGAAACCAATTGCCTTTTTTGCCAGGTGCCTACAGGCCCCTGCTGCTTCTGGGACAGATGGAAGTTCTGCGCCCCTTGCTGCAAAACATGCATCAGCAGCCATGTTGCACAGTCTCCCCAGCATTTGCTTGTAACTGCCCAGTTGCCCCTGTCCCTCTTGGACAGGGACTTCATGCTCTGTGCACTCACCAAGGGGCTGAGAACGTGCAGACAGACACTTAGGCCAGGTCCATATCAAACCTTGCGTGTGGTCTGCCAGGGTATGAACCAAGGCACGGCACATCACCACTCTGCCTTGGGTGGGGGGGCTTGTAAATACCTCGCTGCAGGGCTGTGTTCAGGGACCGCCTGAGTTAAGTACTAATGGCTTGAAGGCCAGCACCCTCTCCCACCCATCTGAGCTAGGCAGGAGAAGTAGACGTGGGGCTTCCTCTTAAGCAGCATCTCAGCTTCAGCCAGGAAAAACTGCCCAAGCAGGCATATCAGCGCTATGATCTGGCCTGCTCGCAGACACCAACTGCATGTTTGGCCTGAATGCTTTAAAGGCTTGAGGGTTCTAGATTTCTGCCGCTGTACTTCAGAGCACAACAGGGCCTCCTGTATGTATATACAGGGACTATTGCCCTCTGGATGAGGAGTTTGCCAAGGAAGAGGAGCAGTTTCTTCTCAAGCCAATTTCTGTGAATCCTGGCCTCCTGACTCTGGGCAGAGCCAGCTGTTCACAGGCATCCCTCTGCAAGGTTCCTGGCAAAGAGCCCTTCTCCTTCTCACATTGCACCTCTTGCCCTCAAAAGTTGTTTTCTTTCCTTTGATTCTTTAGACTACCTCTCTGAAGATACAGCTTTATGAATGTATTCTTTGATTACTCAGTTTAGATTAACATATACCAGTTGTGGTTTTTTTCTGCACTGCTTTTTGACATATGAAAGCAAAATTTATTCTAAATAACAAAGGACTGGGGCACAAAGGAGGTACTTTGGAAGTCATCTCCTGATTACAGATTAACTTGAAGGAGCAAAGAAGGTGTTTTTTTCAGGTGTAGTTAATATAGCTAAGCATCTTTTTTTCTATGCCAATAAAAAAACCAATAATTTCTCACTGCCTTTAAACAAGAGACTGTGGCACTTAGATATGATACACAAAACTTGCTTTTAGCTGCATAAATCAGACCTAAGAACTTCTGTGGAAAAAATCCTAGATGTTGCAAATTTGTTAGAGATCTACTTAGTTCCTCTAAGTTTATGTTGGCTTAGATTCTGTAAAGGTTCTTTCGTTTATTATTTGGCCATGGCTTGGTTTAATGGCAAACCCCCAGTATTTTAGCAGCTTTGAGGAACATTTTTTCTTGAACTGTCATCAGCTCTCTTGATCTCCAAATTAAGAAAGTAAACCACACTTCAAGAACGTCTGAAGTAGACAAATGAACCTGTGGTTAGCAAAATGGAACCTGACAAGATGCATCCCAGAGTCCTGAGGGAATTGGTTGATGTAGTTGCCAAGCCAGTCTCCATGATACTTAGTCATGGCAGTCAGGTGAAGTCCCCAGTGACTGGAAAAAGGGAAACATTGCACCCATTTTTAAAAAGGGTAGAAAGGAGGACCCTGGGAACTACTGACCTGTCAGCCTCACCTCTGTGCCTGGGAAGATCATGGAATAGATCCTCCTAGAAGCTATGTTAAGGCACATGGAGCACAGGGACGTGATTCGAGACAGCCAGCATGGCTTCACCAAAGGCAAGTCTTGCCTGACCAACCTGGTGGCCTTCTGTGATGGAGTGACTATATCAGTGGACTAGGGAAGATCTACAGATGTCATCTCTCCAGACTTCTGTAAGGCCTTTGACATGGTCTCCCATGACAACCTTCTCTCTAAACTGGAGAGATATGGATTTGATGGATGGACTGTTTGGTGGATAGGGAACTGGCTGGATGATTGCATCCAGATGGTAGTGGTCAATGGCTCAATGTCCAGATGGAGATCAGTGACAAATGGTGTCCCTCAGGGATCCATATGGGGACCAGTACTGTTTAATATCTTTATCAGTGCATATACAGTGGGATCGAGTGCATGCTCAGCAAGTTTGCAGACAACACCAAGATGAGTGGTGCAGCTGACACACCTGAGGGAAGGGATGCCATCCAGAGGGATCTGGACAAGGTCGAGAAGTGGGCCCATGAAACTCATGAGGTTCAACAAGGCCAAGTGCAAGGTCCTGCACCTGGGTTGGGGCAACCCTCAGTATCAATACTGGCTAGGGGATGAAGGAATTGAGAGCAGCCCTGCAGAGAAAGACTTGGGGATACTGGTGGATGAAAAACTGGACACGAGCCAACAATGTGCACTCACAGTCCAGAAAACCAGCCATATCCTGGGCTGCATCAAAAGAAGAGTGGCCAGCAGGTCGAGGTAGGGGATTCTGCCCATCTGCTCTGCTCTGGTGAGACCCCACCTGGAGTACTGCAACCAGGTCTGGGGCCCCTGACATAAGAAGGACATGGACCTGTTGGATCAGGTCCAGAGGAGGGCCACAAAAATGGTCAGAGGGATGGAACAGCTTTCCTATGGGGACAGGCTGAGAGAATTGGCATTGTTCAGCCTGGAGAAGAGAAGGCTCTGGGGAGACCTTATTGCAGCCTTTCAATACTTAAACAGGGCTTGTAAGAAAGATGGGGACAGACTTTTTAGCAGGGCCTGTTGCGATAGGACAAGGGTAATAGTTTTATACTGAAAGAGGGTAGATTTAGACTGGGCATAAGGAAGGAATTTTTTATGATGACGTTGGTGAAACACTGGAAGAGGTTGCCCAGAGAGGTGGTAGCTGCCCTGTTGTGGGATAATTAGAAAAATAGACACATAGTGAACAAGAGACACAATGGGACTGTTCAATCTGTGAGTTAGAGGCCTCTGCAAGCAGCAGGCCTCAAGAATGCTGTGAAGGTCAACTGTTGCTACAAATTTGATGAAGCAAGCAGAAAAAGTAAAACGAAGTCAGGTCTATGTGACGGAAAACAGGACACCAGGCAAGACACAGACAGGAGGAATCATTCGCGTGATCAGAAGACCTTATCCAATCGAACTATTGCTTTAGGTGCATGAACAGCACATGTCACCCAATCAGTAGATGGCTTGCACATGGTTTTGGTATATAACCAAATGTTACACAGCAAATAAAGGGAGAAATCTCTTGATCCACAGTATCTGTGTTGGTCCGTTTCTCCCCAGGGCGAGTCTCTGGCGATGCGTCATTTCTCCTAGATTGTTGCGATGAGGAAAATGTGACACCCTGTCCCTGGAACCATTCAATGTCAGGATGGACAGGGCTTTGAGCAACCTGATCTAGTTGAAGATATCCCTGCTCATTGCAGGAGTTGGACTACATGACCTTTAAAGGTCCCTTCCACCCAAACCATTCTATGAAAATACATTATACCTTACCATTCTTCACTACAGTCTTACTCACACTAGAGGTCACACTAGATGCAGTGATTTTCCCTCTTCTGTAGCTGGAATTCTGGCGGGACTGTTTGCACTGATCTGGTCAAAGTACATTTCCCCTGATGGAATTTCCAGAGTATTTAGAGTTAATTAATGGCACACGATTTTCAGATACACTCTTCTGTGTTTTATCAGCTAGAAACTTCTCTGCTTTTTCCAAAAAGATCTGTAGATCAGTTAGGCATTCGTTCAGCTTTTTTTTTAGCCTTCAGAAAAGTCAGTGAGATTAGGAATATTTGGAACAAGGTTGTAGAACTCTCCTTTACAGGTTTGCCACTTCTTTTTCCTTTTTTATCGCCTTTTCATAACATCTATAAGGAATTAAAGAAACCACTCCACAGAGTCAGTTGAGAAATGCAATAACTAAGCATTAAAAATCTGTTTCAGTATCTTCCAGGCCAAGATAAAGCCGTCTTTAATCTAAAGATTTGTTTAAAGTATAATTGCATTCTCATAGTGAATTTGGGAGACAACATTGGCCATTGTTGTCTGCTTGCATTTATCCATAAAACAGGTAACACTTTAGACCAATGTGCACATCCTTGCCAAGTAGAGATCACTGAAATGAGACTAATGATGACAATGGGCTGATGTATTAAACGAAATGCAACTAAAATTGAGAGTATAATGAAAAGCATAAAGGCAAATGAGAGATTATAACTTTTTGTGTGCCATATCCATGGAGGATGCTGTGCAAACTGTACGTTTGTTATAACCTCACCTTTCTTTTGTATTCATGAAATTAACAGTCATAGTTACAAAGTCCAGCGGGGGGGGGGGGGGGGATATTTGTCTGCATTTGAGCACAGATTTTTGTTTTGTTTTGTTTTGTTTTTTAAAAATTGTATTACTAAACTCACCTGAAGAACAGATCAATACAGCCTGAGTGTTACGTTGTTCAGGCTACTTTGTGTAGGCAAAAGATGTTGATTCTAAGTCTTCTTAAAGAAGTGCAGAATCAAAGATGGATTAGCTCATTTATTAGTAGCGGTAGGTGTGACACCAAAAAAGTGTGGGACTTTTTTTCTCCTGACAGTGTATTATAAACACTGGTAGTACAGGTAGAGCTCCATAATGCACCAATGGAGGCTAGTGGATGTGAAGGCACACCATCTAAATTGGGTGCACTGTGGCTTGCCTAGGCTGCAAGAGCAGGCTGCCAGCTGCTTATCCCTTCATAATCATACATTGCTGTATTCCTGGTACACATTAGATGACAGAAATTTGGAGTATGTCATGCCCTCATTTGAGCTGATCTAGCAGTTTTTATTATGTAATATTTCACCTTCATTATATATGCAAGGAGCACTGTGGTTCAGGAGACAAAGCTGGGGTTTTGAGATGCTTTACTTACTTTTGATGGAAATCATGAGAGTACCAGGTCCACAAATTTAATTGAAGCTTTTCCCTGGTGCTGAATTAATTATTGTGGCCAGAATTATTTTTTATTTAAATAGATCTTCATGAGTACATTCAGCACTATTGTTGCTTCTCATATTCTTCAGAATATATTTTATTTGTATTCAATTCACCTACTACAAACTCTTGCACATCTTTTTATATCCAGCACTTTGTGAATTTAAATGGGATTCAAATTTACCTAGTTTTACTAATATCCTTATGTGGAAAAGTTATTCGAAACTCAGCTAGCAAAGATGACAAAAATCTATGTAGATAAACAGAAATAAAAAACCTGATAAATTATAGTTATATTCATGTGCAAAATACTTGGACTGACATCTTTGTTCATAGAGAAACCCATAGAATTAAACTGAAAATGGTGATCATACTGGAGGATTCTTGGAGAATCACTGCTGTGCAATAAGAACAGTATATGCTACATAATTCTGTAGGAGGATTTTGAAAAGCTGCAAAAATATGCAGTCCTCTGTTAAAGCCTATAGCTGTTGAGTAGTTTCTCCAGAGAGCTGTTTACAAATTATGCAATTCTGATTTTTTTGTATGAAGTAATATGAACAGAAAAAATCTTTAATTTATGGACAGTTTAGGGGCTGGCAGTCCTCTTCATTTTTTAAGTAAGAGAATTGATCCACTGGTAGGTGCATCAGTTGTGCTTTTATTTAGATGCTAGTGCTGTACCCTAGCCAAACTCTCTATTTGTTCTGCCTTGGATCTACTTATGTCATTTCATTGCTATTGTGCAATTTACATCTCATAAATCCTTACCAGAGTAAAGCATTGGCAATTTGAAGAGCCCACTGAGAATTTTCTGCCTTCTGTTGAAGACATGGTGTGTTGTGGTTTAATACCAGCCAGCAACTAAACACCACACAGCCACTCGCTCACTCCCCTCTGGTGGGATGGGGGAGAGAATTCAAAGAGTAAAAGTGAGAAAACTTGTGGGTTGAGATGACGACCATTTAATAGGTAAAGCAAAATCTACATGCGCAAGCAAAGCAAACCAAGGATTTCATTCAGCACTTGCCATGGGCAGGCAGGTGTTCAGCCATCTCCAGGAAAGCAGGGCTCCATCCCACATAACTGTTACATGGGAAGACAAATGCCATCACTCTGAACATCCCCCCCTTCCTCCTCCTTCTCCCAGCTTCATATGCTGAGCATGAAGTCATAGGGTCTGGAATATCCTTTGAGTCAGTTGGGGTCAGCTGTCCCAGCTGTGTCCCCTCCCAACTTCTTATGCCCCCGCAGCCTACTCACTGGTGGGGTGGGGTGAGAAGTAGAAAACGCCTCACTCTGTGTAAGCACTGCTCAGCAGTAACGAAAACATCTCCACATTATCAACAGTGTTTTTAGCATGAATCCAAAACACAGCCCCATACTAGCTACTATGAAGAAAATTAACTCTATCCCAGCCAAAATCAGCACATGGTGTAAACTCTTTCTTGAGAAAATTCCATGGTTCCTGGAAGGCATAGTGGTGGTAGCTCCAAAGAAATACTGGGTCAAAAATTGTTCAGATTGAAGATTTCTAATGGTGTTTGCACAAATTAACATGTGAGATACATATAGTTTTGCTAGTTACTGCTCTTCTGTCTGGGCAACAGCCAACTATTGGAGGAACATGTGTGAGCCTTCAGGATTTGGGGCAGGCAAAGGTGCACTGAGCAGTGAATGAGGCTCCGGAGTTACCCAGCGCAGGGTTTGGCCTCTGCGAACCATGAACACAAGAGGGTGCTGGTTACTCTATGGAGACTTGCTTTTGGAAATACCTTTGTCCCAGTTTTGGAATGGAAAAGCTAGAGGGAAATATGCTACCCTGAAGAGCTATATGCCGGGAACTGAAGAGACATGATCAAGGTAAGCAGTATACATAAAATCACAGTTACTCAAATAAGCTTCCTTAACAGTACTGAAGTTATGGATAGTATGTCTTTATTGTTTGCATCCTTCTTCATCCTTTCTTCACCCTGTCTAAAGTCAAAGAGAGTAGTATTTAAAAAGGATGCAATCTTGTAGCATCATTACAGCAGGTCTGGACATTTGGATAAAGCAGCTGCAGAGCTCTCCCAGGTGAGGCTTTTGCAAAGTCACCCCTGGTCAGAAGTAACACTGCAGTGGAGAACTTTCATGCCACCCAAATTCTGGATGGGCTTTTCTACTCCCTTTTGACCTGTTTTATGACCTCTTTATGAGAATATGCTCATCCAAGCACTGTTAAATATATATACAGGTGAATCCTTACATCCTGTTCTATAAACTCAGCAGAAGATGGAAGCAGCAGAGTGTGTGTACTGTTTGTTGAGATATTGCTGGAAAATAGTTTAGCAACTGGTAGATTGGTCAACCATTTGGTCACATCAATTTGCTGCAGTATGTATATTATGCCTGAAAATGGGATATCTGTATAAGTGAGTAGCCAAGAGCCCAGATTAGCAACCATCCAGCTGATGGTTACTTCAGTAAACCCAGTACATTGCCTGAAGAGGTACTGGCTGAATTAAAATTAGTCCAAATGATACACACTTCAAAAACAATAGGCATCTAGACATAGACATGAGCAATTTCTTGTGCTCTTAATGATAATTTCTTATGAATGTTATGAATTTATTTACCAGCTTTTTTGACTGTAAAATAGGGATGTAAGAAATGTAAGAAATGCTGGCTTTATTCACATAAATTGTAGCTATTCATTTTTGTGCTGTGTGAGGGAATGAAAGAGATGTTTATTTGTGTTTGTGCTTTTTTGTGTTTATTGTGGTTCAAGAAGGACTGATTTTGAGATTGGAAAGTTAACTGAAGAATGACTTGGTACTGTGTTAATTTTCAAATATATTAAGTAGATCCTTACCAAGATATTTCAGAATTGCTACTGTGCACACACACACATTCTTATCTACCTATGAGTTAATCAATAAACCTTTCTGTATACACACATGCCTATAGGTCAGCAGCAGATATAATCCAGTTTCATCAGGTGATGGAAAAGGAGGAAAGAGCCTTGAAGATTTTCCTTCTGTGGATGCCAACTTTCCTCTGGTTCCTTCTTGTTCTTGAGCAAACAGAACTACTTTCTTTAGTACCATTATTAACCTTGTCTTGTCTTTCCCAAGTAAGTGTACGTTTTCCTCCTTGAATGGCAATAAGTAGACAGTTTCATACCATTTCCTACTCAGTTATGTCCATTTTCCTCTTCCTTACTCTCCAGTCGGGCATGTATTTCAGCACTGGAAAACCTTTCAGCTCTAAAAGAACACAAATGCCACAGTGAATACAAAAAGTGAGCTCTCACAACTTAAGTAGGTAACTAATCTTAATAATCAGTTAATAGTGTAGAAACCATCTATCAGAAATAATACAACTTATCCCTGAATAATTAAAGATCAGACATGCTCCACAGAACTGTCAGAAGCCATGAATGAAACTGGTTCTAGGTACATCTAAAATACCTAATGCTTAAAGGGACATTTGTCAATGGAGCTCTCAAAAACTGAGTATTCTTCACGTACTAGCATGAGTGTGCTTTTGGAAACAATCTAAGATATTACTTGGTTATGAAAGAGCATGTTTTAAGACCAACAGCCAACCTAGATTCAAATTGATTTATGTAATGGAGGGATAACTTCACCTTGCCATCTTCTATATTTCCAATTGCACTCATTATGGCACGCTTGCAAAATCTTTGTCATTTACTGAAAAAATTTACAAGGTAAGAAGCAAACAATGGTTGACAAATGACTTTCAATACAGTGCTTCGTTTGTGGACCATTTCTTGTTTTGACTTATGCAGTAGGTCTCTGTGTGCTATGAGAGAACAGTTCTAATCTTCCCCTAGAAAAGAAGTTTTGCAGTTGATCTGGATGAGGATAGGCCTTTGTCTTCCAGAACAATTTTGACAGCTACTCTTCAGACAAGTCAACAGAATGAAACAAGCAGTTTATTTTCATTTGTGCCATGATCACAAAAGTATGAAACAACAGAAGCCTTTGTTCTGTGCCTTTTCTTGCCTCACTGCATGTCGCAATTGTGGTGGTAATTATCAGGTAGCAGGGCAGGGTAAAATCAGTGCTATATACAAATGTAGTCACATGGAACCAGGTAGAGATTCTAGGTGCCAAATGCAGTCCAGAGGATAATGGGATCACTGGAGATACAAAGTCTCTTTGCTTCCTCCTCCACTTATTTCTGAAGATACTTGTGTTACTAGTTTTCAATTACCTTTTCCTCCTCCCACCTCCTGCTGTTTTTCTATTTTGGACAACCTTTGTGCTATATTTACAGTATATTTCCATGATCACAGAAGCGAAGCTTGCCAGCTGCTGTTGAATCTTGATGACTAATGAAGGTCACTTACTGGTCTGCCTCATGGAGTGCTTATGTGTTGCATTCCCCAGCTCCCTCCTGGATGAATTTTCTTCTCTGGCAACACAAAGAGGCCTCCAAGTTCCCTCTATTGCTGTGTCAAAGGGGAAGCAGAGTATATAAGTGCCAGTAACAAGGAATATCTGTTAGGATGGTAAGTGAAGCACAGTACCTGAGCATTTTTAAGGATTGTAGTTCATAAAGGAGAAGTTCTAAAACAGACCTCGTTAACAGCAAACTTAATTCCATGGCTGTATCTTCATCCTAAACAAGGATGGAACAGTAGTTATGCTGACACCAGCAAGGTCAGAATCTCACCCCAGGCCCTTGCTTTCCCCTTCCTTATAATTCTGCCCAGTCTTGTATTTGGCAAGAAAGATATGGATCATTTACTTTGTTCTTGTTCAGCTCTTTTCTGCACCATTTGCCATTCTCCTGAACGTATCAGACTGCCTTTAACATAATTTTTAAATCTATACACATACAAAACAAGTTGTATGTAAAAAGTTATCCTTTACTTGAAGTGTACTTATTGAGAATGCTTCTTATGATATAGTAGATATGATTTACAGTATCTATAGTATAGTAGACATTGTTTCTACAGCATAGTTTTTTCCTACAGAAAGAATAGGATTTTGCCATAATTCATCTTTCTTCACAGAATATGCTTATTTGTACATAGTTTGTGGAGGATAAGGCTCAGTATTGTTTAGACTCTTTAGGCTCTACAGGTGTATTACTAAAATATTGCATTGTGTAAAGTTGGAGCTGAAACAAAAAGTTTCAGTACAGCTGAAATGCAAATTTTCAGAAATGCCAAGTCACAAATTTTCGGACTGCTTAAAAAATTTTAATTTCTTGGCCCAGTCCAGCAAACCTCAGAAAATTCTAAATGCTTCACAAGATGTGAGTTTTTGTTTCCAATCCATTCTTATTTGAATGTAATCCAGTTTAAAGCAGCAGACAAAAGAAAACACCTAACACATTAAAAGAAATACCTAAACAGTTGCCTCTTCTGATAAACTCTGGGAATTTATAATATTATACAATGTCAGATTATCATCAGAAGCATCCTATAACATCATGTCTTTTGTAAGGAATGCTGCTACATTCTGTCTAGTTAACTGGTTAAGGCTTTAGTCAGTTCAGTCAATATCCATACCAAAACTTCACGATCTGCTGCTGAAATGCCTTATTTTTCAGAGTGAAGGGTATAAGAAAACTATAGCCTGCATGTCAGTACAGATCCAAGAATGTCTTGCCCAGGTTGATTTTACAAGAACCATCTTTTTTAACATCTCAAGTGATGAGATAGGAGTAACATGTTTACATTAAGATAGTGACGTTTATTTGGGAGGAGGGTCAGACAAAGAGTATTTGATTCATGGAGGGGTTGGTTTTTTTTCAGATGTGACTCCAAATTAGAAAAGAAAAAGGTTACCTGTCTTTTGTTGGCCTGTTACTAAACACTTGCGGATTCTCAAATGGAATTATATTAATTTTTTCCTTTTAGATTTGGAGCTGCAATTTTCTGGGGTTTTGGGTTTGGCTGGATTTTTTTGAGACCTATTCTATTTTAGTTGGTTCATGAGATGACACACAAGAGACTTAAGGCTCTGAAGCAGTTTTGGGATGAAAGAAGGCTGCCTGCCCACAACTGCAAGACTATTCTGAGGGTCACCGCTCTATCATAATACAGACTATACAATTCAGCAACATAATCATAAACAGAGCTCAAAATGAAAGAGCTGCCATGAAACATCTATGAATTATTAGTATGCAAATGTAAAATAACTTCTTCCTTCTTAACAAATGCAAAGGAGGGGGAAAAAAGCAGCTACTTTCTTAAATGATGCTATAAGTTTTAAAGACTCTTATCTACACCTAAATTGAGACAAAAAATACAGAAATCATTCCAGTGTCACATTTAGTGAGCTTAAGTTGAAAAAAATACAAATAGCTTTTGAAAAATCTTGCAAGTTTAGAGGAGAGTAGGGAAAGGAAAAATATTGTGAGTATATGCCACACTTAAGAATTGTGACCAAAACTGTCTTAGGACATGCAAACTATCCTTTAGAGAGAAACTTTTATTTTGCAAGACCCAGGACCTGTTATTTAGATGGTTACACAAAAAAACTGGGCTTTCCTGGCACTTGCATTACATTCTATATCCACTGCTTATTAGGAAGAAAAACTAAAAAGTATTGCCAAGAAACTCATCAGCAAGGAAGTACATTCTGGCAATTGCCAGACATACAGATAGTCATACTCTGGCTTAAGACAGGAGCCAATGGCACTGTGCTGGGTTGGTATGCTACTCTTCTAAGCCACAGCTGTTGTGGAAAGCACAGAAAAAGTGTTTTCTAAACAGAGAAGCATTTGTTTTTGATGAATGCTGGGAAAGTTAATTTGTTTTAAATTTTAAAAAGTTTAAGATTTTAAACATTAGCAAAACTGCCAAAAAGATTAGAATTTTTGTTTCTGATGATAAAATATCAAGCCTAAATTCTGTTGAATCTCTTGAAGACAGCAGGAGTGCAATTTTATTAAATTCAAAGTGTACACTGTGTGTTTAATAACCTCCTTTACATTTAGGATAATGCAATCCTTAAACGGGTATATTTTACCTGAACTTGAAAGAATTTCTGTAAAAAGTAAGACAACATGCAGACAGCAGGCCTATGATATTGCCTAAGCAAGTAAAACTTGCATCAGGAAGTACAAAGTATGATCCATTCTGTTGTTTTCAGAGTTAAGATGCTCCTGAGGCAATGAAAGAGAAACGTGGAACCAGTTCCGTTGCTAGCATTCAGATACCACACTAGTGGTATACTTTGGTTAAGACTGGAATATTGTCTACACATGCTTTAAATTTGTTCCCTTGAAAGTAATGAACAATGGCACTTTAGCAGATTTCACTAAGCTCCAGCCAAAACACAGCATTTAAAAGTCAGTAATACAGAGGTCTGAGTTCTCTTCTAAGGTTTGAGAAAGATGAGTTGTTAATCTTTTTGTCATCTCTGCTAGTGAGGTGCTAGAGAGAACACTGGTTCTACAGCAGTTACCTGAAGACTTGATTGCCACTAAAATGAAGACCAGATCATTATCATTGTTTCCTGTATCAAACACCTTTCTCCACTTCTCTCTAGTTCATTCTAACAGGTTAGATAGCCTCCCACCATTTTTTCCTTTCAGAAAACCAAGTAGGATTTATTTTATTGGTAGAACAGTAGAACTGATAAAAGGTCCAGTAACAACAGGCTAGGCGCTCAAATAATGGGATGATACTTGTTAGAGAGCAAGAAATCATCTTGCCACAACAAAGATGACAGCTGCTCTGTGGACCCATGGTAGGCTTGGGGCAGGATAGGAAGCTGAACTTTTAGTTGTGCCTGCATCCTGCTTTAACAACAAAAGTAATGATGTAATGTGCTTTGGCCTTCAGACCTTGTTATTTATATACCAGATTAATTTCAGCATGGATCAGGAGAGGAGAATTCTGTATGTTTGCAAGAATGATGGAATTTTCTACAACTATATTTAGTGCGCTGTTCTATGTTTCTGATCATGAGTGCATTAGAATAATAAAATGAGAAGTTCATAGATTACCTGTGTGACTTCCCACTGCAGGCACATGGCTTAAGTGTAGAGATTAAAAAGAAATTGAATACTAGATAGCTGAAAGTGATAGGAACGTTTATCTTGTAGTCCTTTTATTATGGTCAGTGCAGATACTAACTAACCCAAGCTAAGGTTTAGCAGTGACACAACCTAGTCCTAACAGATTTATCTTTTTTTTTTTTTTCATTTACAGGTCAAACTCAATACTTGAGTGACAGGAAGAGTTCTGAGTGTAAAAGGACTACTGCAAATGTACACGACCTGGAAGCAAGCTCTGCTCCATTACGGTTTTTTAATGTAGCACTACTTCTCCTGATCAAATCTCTAATTTTAGATGCTCTAAGAAAAGCAGAACTCTGATTTTGTGAAGTAACATCTTATGTAGAAGAAGTATGTGTAGCAATTTCATCATTCATGTAATTTATATTTTTCTTGAGGTTCCCTGTACAGCAATCATGAGACCTTCTTCAAGATCAAGTTTTACTGGTTTTAATTCTTATTTAAGTATTGGAAACAGATCAGTGAAGTGCAGCTACATCATTTCTTTAGTGGGTGCTCGTTCATTTTTTGGCTACCACTGTATTCTCATTGCTCAAAACCCTTTACTAGATGGCTCTTAAGATGAAGTACAAACATTAAAAGTATATAGGGAGGGAGTATATAATCAGAATTAGGGAAAAAATATGTACACAGAATTACTGCTATGCAGGCTGCTAACTGACAACTCATAATCTCCCTGCAAACATGCACAGGTTAGGCAGTGAAACAGTCAATTCTTGTCCTGTGCCCTGATGGCCTCCTCAAGCCTCCCCAGCCCCTTTTTTACTGCATCTCTACACTAACTTTTTCAGAGCAAGTTAAGCTTTTTATCATTTGAGTAACAAAAAATCCTTTCAAATTCTGTCCCTTCTTCAGTAGTTATACAACTAATAAACACTTGCCACATTGACTCAAAAGCAGGGCCAGAGAAATGACATTTCAAGTTATCTATAAGGACTAAAGCTGTTCCAAATGCCCATTACAATGTAGAATTTCCCTCTGCTGCAAACAGACAGGAAAGATGACAATATGTTGGCATAGCAGGTTTTTAGGTCAACAGCTATGCCAACATCTTGCCTCCCCTCCAGCTCTGCATAAAGGAACTTCTTGGAAGTGCATCTGTGGGAATTGTATAATCTTTTGCTGCAATTTGTTTGATCTGAAATAGAAACCCCAAATTTAGGTAGAAGCTTCCCACTGTTATGTAAAACACTTGAATATCAATCTCAAAATACAGTGTACAGTAACTCTAATGCAAGTTGGTTTTTACCCCTTAGGCTATGAAATCTAACAAAAAGCCCTGACAAAGGGCCCAGGTTTTAATTCTGTGCCTGTAACAGTTGCAGAGCAGAGACAATAGTTTGCTTAACTATTTTTCATAAAGCAATAAGGTCTTCCAGACTTTCCTTACCAATGCACCCACAAAATCCAAGCGGGAGGATGGTCAATCTAGAGATGTATCCTTATATACCATAGTAGAAGCATATTCTCAAGTGACTTTATTTTAAATACTCATTTTCTGGATTTGGACAGTCTTTGTCCTAGATGAACCTAAACCAAAAAGTGATGCCAAGGAAGCGATTTAAAACACAAACATTTGCTATTATAAAAATACATATGCAGCTTCATTCATACTTAGAAATCGCACTGCCACCTTCTTGAAATCTATTTCCATTTGCACAAATATTTACAAACAGTTTTTTTGGGGCAGCAGATTTGCCAAGGAGACAGATTTTCAGGAGGAAAGTGGTAGTCGTTACAAAACCAGAGACAGTCTCATGCAATTTACTTTGCCCACAGTGCCACACTTCTGCTGTTTGGTGGTTGGCTTGTGGTTTTTAAAATTTATTTTAAACAAAAGAGGGACAGGGGTGGGGGGGGAGATGGAAGATATTTTAATATATTTCTGTTACCATGTCCCTGGTGCTGTACAGTAGCCAAAATGGCAAGACTGAAGCCTAAGAGTCTAATAAGCTTAAGGACATTTGATAACTGTATCTAGAACATGTTGACTAGGTCAGTCATTCGCAATACCAAATGTACGTGTTACTGAACAGACAATGTTGTCAACTGTGAGAATTGTCAACTGTACCTTTAATTTTCATTTCCAAAGTCTGTATTCAAACTTGACACCTTAATGTTATATCAGCATTGGGGTGCCTTTTTTTTTTTTTTTTTTTTTTTTTTCCAGATTACTACTGGATTTTTGGGGATGAGGAGAAAAGCAAAGGAAAAGTTATTTATTTACATTGGCTACAACATCTTTAACAAAAGACAAATGCATTTATGGTCACCAGACACCGTGGTAACATAACATTTTGTAAGTAATCTGTGAAGAAGCTGTGATCCAGTAAAACCTTTCAAAGCTGTGGTTGTTGCACAATGTAGTAGCGTCCTTCAGGTCTTACTGTGCTATCAGTGACCAAGTCACTTAACAATATACAACCCAGAACTGTCCCAAAATAGGACTGAAGACAGGAAGGCACAATTTTCTATATTACATAAATAGAATAGAAAACATTATGGAACTAAGCACTTTATCACGTTTCAAAATACCACAAGAGAGCACCTTTTGTTGTCCTTGTTAACAATTGTGTCTTTAATTAACATTACAATTAGCATGCAAGCTGTCATTGTCTTACACAATTGAAAGTCTGTTTTTCCACCAATTATTCTCTTGTAAGAAAACAGTGCAGAGTTGAAGACACTACATTTTAAAGAGTCCCTTTGGAATTATTTTAAAATCCAGTTTAAGGAAAAGCTCTTAAATCTACCATTTGGAAATATTACCAGTGAATTCCACTAGAATTTTCCATTTGGCTTACTGTATCTCAGGATGGGAAAGACTTTTAGTTCATCAAAATGGGTAGCAATTTGTAAGTTCAGAATACTTATTTCATAAAAATTGTGGATATACAGAAAAAACATGTTTACTTGCCTATTTTGTGTTTGCTAAGCCCTTCTGCCTTTAGAGTTTAGGTTATATTTGAAGCAGGTATGTTCATATAAAACTTTTCTTTACCATTACCTTATGTGAGTATGGTTATGTTAAAACTTCTGCTATATCTCTGCATTTGCTTACACTAACAACTTTTCCAAGACTTTTTTGAATTGAAAACTGCCTATATTTGGGATCCGATTCTGCAGAATGTTTGCATGTAAGTGTACTCACATCAATAGAGGGGTTTTGTACTCTGACATGTCATATAACAAACAAGAATTAAACTAAACAGCACTGTCAGCAGACAAGGGTGTGTTAACACTGATCTTCTCTGACCTGCCAATCTGATGTCTCATACAATCACTTCTGTCCTAACAAAGCCTGTTGTTTTGGAGGGCAGTACATGAACTGCAGCTTAGTCTGGACCTACACCAAGGGAGGTACTATTTCAAAGCTGCATATGCTAGCTGTGCCACTAACCCAAAGAGTCTGGATTTGGCATGCTGTGATAACCCAAAACATAATCGGTTCTAACTACCGGCAAGGCTATGCTTTGCAGCAGCAACTGGCTGCCGCTGGAAGTTAACGTCCCATTTGAAAAACCTACCAGTGAAACTGAAACAGAGCTGTGTAAAGCTTGCAGAACTACCATGAGTAGCTTGCAGAACAGGGCAATTCTGACAATCTGCTGATAAAGTACCATTGCTGCCACAGCTCATTTAAGACAAAGTTTACTGTGAAAGAATAAAGGAAGCTGTAAATAATCTAATATAATTAATGTTTGTTGTAGATTTTGTAAATTTCTCCACAGACCCTGCTAGCTAACAAGACAAACATGTTAAATACCTGGCAATGCATCAAATGCCACCAAATGCACAAAGCAAACCAGCTGCTCAATGAACCATTTTCTGATTATGTAGAAAATGTAATTGTAAATAATAAAAACAGAGATGGGATGGGGGAATGCAGATGGTGCCTTATTCTTAATGACTTGCAAACTTCATCTATTGTCTCTGTTAAAAACTTCAGTAGCAGTACACAACTTCAGTATGGCGAGATAAGAATATGAGAGGGGAAAGCAGGCAGGCTACAGGCTGACTTCATTTGATGCATTAAAGCCTCTCAGACTTTCTCAGACTGCTCTTCACAGTTTTCAGACATGCTGCAACACAGGAGCAGGGAAAAGAATCAGCAAAAGTGGTTGAATCAGATGAAGAATCAGCACCTCACAGAAGCAAAGCCATAGGTATCTTGAAACAAAGGGAAAGCTCCACATGAACACTGCAGGCTAAGCTTTTGGGAGAGGAGAAGGGAAGGGAGAAATAACCATTGTTGATACTGATTCACTGGGACCCTTGCAGTAGAGAACACAAAGATGCCTTCCAACCCCAGCATCACCTGCTCATTGTGTACAGACCTGCTCTGAGCAGGTTTAGACAACCAATATTTAAAGTACTGGCAGCTGCCTGGAGCTTCTTCTATGATAGGGCTCCCACTATCAGAACCAGTAGCTGCACTGGCATTAGCAGTGTGTGTGAAGGAAAGCATCAGGAGAAAGCAGGCAGCCTTAAGGGCACAGTTTAATCCCTGTAATTATGCAGGCCTGGTAATGTAAAGGTCTGCAAACAAATTCTGAAGCTCCATAAAACTGGGAGTTTGGGACATTCCCTGAAGGATCTTTGTTTTAAAAACAAGTATTTTGGCAGCCTCTAACATGCATTATCCATTTCAGTATATTTTCTCACTAATTATAGAGAGACTATGCCTAATTTCCTCAGAATAATAGCCTGAAATTTCTAAAGATAAGAGTCTGTCATAAATTGACTTAATTGCATTTTAATTAATTTTCATTTATTGCACTGGCTAAAGTATTTTTTCCCATTAAATGCAGAATAAGCACATTTTTGAAGGAAAGAAGTACTTTAGTTCAAGGAGACCAACCCAACATATGCGCACACAACACTGCTGAAGAGTCACACTCTTAACCCTACAGGATTGGTGAACAATCAGGAGGTGCTCCAAATTGTAGAGAGACCGAGGCCAAAGATGTGGCAGCTCTCCTGTGGATTGGGTTCCCAAAAAATGTTTGATAGATTTCTGAAAATCTGAAAACATTCTGCACCATGAAGAAGACAAAAGAAATGAGCAGGCAACCACTATCTAGCATATTCTGCAATTGCAACCGCAGTTCGCATGAAAAATTTTCAGGTGGGAATGCATCAATAACAAAAAAGCAGGAGCTGGAAACAGTAAAACATTGAGGAAAACCTTAAGTGTTGTCATCTTTCTTTTTAAAAGATTCATACATATTCCTCCCTCACACCAAATTACTTGGCCATAGAGGATGTTATAAATTATTAATCCAGAAATACTTACCTACTTACTGTAGTATAAAACACGATTAGTTAGTTCCAATTGGATTTGACTGAATAGAACTGTCCTCTTCCTGCAAATGCAGGAATCTTCCATACTAAGTTTTCCATTGGTATTCTTCAGGCTAAATTAAAAAATTCCTGTTTTGTCTCTCCTGCTCCCAACACCTATGAGACTACTCCAGAGCCTAATTGTTGTGGTTTAACCCCAGCCAGCAACTAAGCAACGTGCAGCCACTCTCTCCCCCTCCTCAGCTGGACAGGGGAGAGAAAATATAACAAAAGGCTCATGGGTCAAGATAAGGACAGGGAGAGATCACTCAGTGAATTACCGTCACAGGCAAAACAGACTTGACTTGGGGAAAATTAAATCAAACCAGAGTAGGGTAATGAGAAATAAAACCAAATCTTAAAACACCTTCTCTCCACCCCTCCCTTCTTCCTGAGCACAGCTTCACTCCCAAATTCTCTACCTACCCCTCCAGCGGCGTAGAGGGACGGGAAATGGGGGTTACAATCAGTTCATCATACCTCGTCTCTGCCGCTCTTTCCTCCTCAGGGGCAGGACTCCTCACGCTCTTCCCCTGCTCCAGCGTGGGGTCCCTCCCACGGGAGACAGTCCTGCACAAACTTCTCCAACGTGGGTCCTTCCCACGGGCTGCAGTTCTTCACAAACTGCTCCAGAGTGGGTCCTTTCCACGGTGTGCAGTCCTTCAGGAGCACACTGCTCCAGCGCGGGTCCCCCACGGGGTCACAAGTCCTGCCAGAAAACCTGCTCCGTGGGCTCCTCTCTCCACAGATCCGCAGGTCCTGCCAGGAGCCTGCTCCAGCGCGGGGTTCCCACGGGGTCACAGCCTCCTTCAGGCACCCACCTGCTCCGGCGTGGGGTCCTCCACGGGCTGCAGGTGGAGATCTGCTCCACCGTGGACCTCCCTGGGCTGCAGGGGGACAGCCTGCCTCACCAGGGTCTTCACCACGGGCTGCAGGGGAATCTCTGCTCCGGCGCCTGGAGCATCTCCTCCCCCTCCTTCTGCACTGACCTGGGGGTCTGCAGGGCTGTTTCTCTCACATGTTCTCCCTTCTCTCTCCGGCTGCAGTTTCTGTGCCCCAGCAACTTTCTTTTCCGTTCTGAAATCTGTTCTCCCAGAGGCGTTACCACTATCGCTGATGGGCTCGGCCTTGTCTGGTGGCGGGTCCGTCTTAGAGCCGGCTGGTATGGGCTCGCTCGAACACAGGGGAAGCTTCCCGCAGCTTCTCACAGAAGCCACCCCTGTAATGCCTGCCTCTACCAAAACCTTGCCACACAAACCCAATACACTAACCCACAACATTTTCCTGCACGGTCTCAAAAGATGCAGCAGATTACAGAGCCTGCTGAAAAGATTCCTGTTAATTTCTGTGGGTATTGAATTGAGCCTATTAGGTCTACATGTGCTTTTTTGTGTTGTTTTTAAGGTATGTCTTGATTTTGCATCTATGAAATAAAATTTTTTAAAAATTGATTCTGCAAATTTTTGTGGATCTTTACATCTCCATGCTGAAGTTGGCTAAGGTATGAATGATTCTCATCTTCCCCCACAAGTGAATATATCCATCTCTCTGATAATTTATTAGCTCAAGCTATAAAAAACCTAAAACTACTTTAAAAAAATCCAGACTCAGCTCCTTTGATCTTTGCAATGGACATTATTTCAAGAGCTGAACTGATATTTTATAAATTGTAATTTTTGTCCTTAAAATACCTAACTTTCTGCATGTGGCTGTGGGAATAACAGAGGTACATTACATAGACTGTGTCTTTTGAGAAGTGTTGTTATCTGTCTTTCTCTGGATACTGAAAAATATGCAGTTTCAAAATCAGAAATTAGTTGGAAGATCCCAGATTAAAGCATCCCATGGTGGCCTGGTTTCTCAAATTCTGCTGAATTCTAAGCCTCTAGGAGAATCAGCAACCTTAAAGGGGGCCCCAGAACCAAGGAACTGAGGTGTGTGAGTTGGATGGGTTTGTCTGAGCATTTAACTAGGCAGCACTGAACTTTGACACGCTAGTACCTCTGACTCCACCTGATAATGAATAAACTGACCCTTACTCAGGTGTCTGATTCTAACTATTCACTTCCAAAAAATACTGACCTGTTTAAAGACAGCATACCTTCAGTTTAAATTCATTCACTTACATTCATATTTATGCAGATATAAATAAAATACATTTTATCAATATTAGAAGTAAACAATACACTTGGCATATTCCAATGGTAAAGTCTTGTCGTGGTTTAACGCCAGCCAGCAACTTAGCACCACGCAGCCGCTCACTCACCCCACCCGCCCAGTGGGATGGGGGAGAGAATCGGGGTAAAAAAAATTAAAACTTGTGCGTTGAGGTAAGAACAGTTTAACAGAACAGAAAGGAAGAAAGTAATAATGATAATAACAGTAATAAAATAACAACAATAATAATAAAAGAATTGGAATATACAAACCAAGTGATGCACAATGCAGTTGCTCACCACTCGCCAACCGATGCCCAGTTAGTTCCCAAGCAGTGATCCCCCCCAGGCCAACTCCCCCCAGTTTATATACTGGACAAGACATCCCATGGTATGGAATACCCCTTTGGCCAGTTTGGGTCAGCTGCCCTGGCTGTGTCCTCTCCCAACTTCTTGTGCCCCTCCAGCCTTCTTGCTGGCTGGGCATGAGAAGCTGAAAAATCCTTGACTTTAGACTAAACATTACTTAGCAACAACTGAAAACATCAGTGTGTCATCAATATTATGCTCATACTAAATCCAGCACACAGCAGCACTATACCAGCTACTAGAAAGAAAATTAACTCTACCCCAGCCGAAACCAGGACAAGTCTGCAACATGAAGGACTTTGAACGACATTGCTTATGAGTTAGATGGAAAGAAAAACAATTTCAGCAGAATCAGCTAGAACTGAACAGCGTCACACATAACTAGCCAAAATATCCAATGCTACAGATGCACCAATACTCCTGTAGTCCTTATTTATAAAAGAAATCCCTATGATTTTAATGTCAGCCCTTGTATTAAAAAATACTTGGACTAAAGCCATGGGTTTTAAACTCCACTGCAGGTGATGGATGCAGCTCCTCAAATAACTTATCAAATTATCTATAAAGTCCATTCACTATGTCAACTTCTAAAAGTTAAAAGTGGTACTACACTTTCAGATATTTAATTCTGTTTAGCTAGGAAGTCATCATACCTATAATCCAAAATTGAACTACAAACTTATAGGAGATACCAGTAAAGTAAGTCGCATGATTAAGCAGGTAAGTAGGCATAGAAGTATTTTTCTAAAAAATTAAATCAGTATTTTTTTAAGATCAAACATAGTGATGACTGCCATCAGTAAATCTGGTAAAACTGTTTACCACAATTTTCTTACCTGTCTTTAAGATTAAAAAATTGATACAGTAGGAAGGATTTTGGAATACAGGGTCCATAGTTTTTTCAACCCTATATTTGAATTCCAAATTGGTGTTACATGAACATCTCTCCTCCTTACTGGATTCCAAACATCCAAATTATTTAGCAGCTGACAACTCAGCCTTCTGGGTAAATGGGATTTTGCCACTGACTTGGTGGAAGCAGGGACAGACTAATGTTTATGTTTGAAAGTCACAATGTGAATGAAACCAGAATCAGGCAATAGTATTCCACTCCCTTGTATGAATTCTGTCCTTCCAGTGCACTCTGTGAGGCATTAGTATGTCATGGGAAATAATAGGTTGCTACAAAAAAAAAAAAAAAAAAAAAAAAAGAAGAAAGAAAGAAACATGAAGTAGCTCTGATTCTCTGAGTATTTCTCTTTCTCCAGTGAGAACTGATTCAGTTAGCTAATGTGTAGCCAGGTGCAATAAAATGTATCTTAAATAAATTGCTAGAATTGAGGTCAGTGATGATGGGAAATTCTACAGTCTTTAAAAAGGAACAGGGCAATCTATAAGCTCATATTAAATTTAGCTTTGTCCCTGGAAGACTCATAATATTTTAATAATGAAAATAATGGGTTCTTTTCAGCAGTATCTTGTATACTGCTAGTGTATGCTTCCACAGTGAAGGGGATCTAATGGATAGCTTCTCTATCCATTGCTTGACAAGATAATCATCTTTTCTTTCATCTCCAAACAAAGTTTGATATGACTGACAGATAACAGTCTTAAGTGGAGCAACAAGGGTAAATGATGTTTTGTGAAAATGTAAGCCAACTACATACTTGTATATTCTCTATTGGCAAAGAGCAAGCCTTGGCTACTTCCATTATTTGTTCAAATAGACCAAGATGAAGCAATTTTCAAGGCACAATGGAAAAATTCAAATGTGCTGTAGCAACATGGAAGCGTAACCCACATTGTTCTGTTCATCCAAACACCTTTGTTACTACTGCTGTCCTGAAAATGAGATCCCCACTTCGTGTGATGGTGTAGGATGCATATACTGAATGGCCATGGGATATGGTAAGATAATTGACAATGGCTTTGGTGTGTAAAATTATATTGAACTGCACCATGATGTATCACTGCTGAACTAAGGGCTTGG
Source organism: Astur gentilis (assembly GCF_929443795.1). Lineage (NCBI taxonomy): Eukaryota > Metazoa > Chordata > Aves > Accipitriformes > Accipitridae > Astur > Astur gentilis. Next base: position 18,503,439 of record NC_064919.1, on the reverse strand, counting down.
CTGGGTCTGAACAATAAATCAAATGTGTAACAAACCACTCTCTCATCAATAGGTTATGATAACTAACAAAAGACATACAGAGCCAATAAGCAGAACACAGTGATTTGTTAAGAATGACTAAACCTTTTGTTACTTCTACCCTGTGGGTTTCACTTGGACTGCACAGTAAGGCATATATAAAACACTTGCATGCATATAGTGGCATTAGTTATTGACCTTCTGCTCCTCCTCAGTTTAACAAATGAACCACTAAATCTGGAAATATAAATCAGGTACATCAACATGAGGTATAAATTGTTCTGCAGCTCACAGGCTGTCAGTTGTTCAAATTATTTGACCCATTTTTTGCACTCAGTTTAGAAACCAGAAACTGATTCCTGAAGATAGGAAAGCACTGAAGTTACTGCAGTGTATTCCTCAGACAAGTATATAACATGCTTCAAGTTACCTTTGCATTATGATTGGTTAGTATTAGCCATAACATTCGTGAAACGTTTGCATTACCTACCATATAAGTGACTGTTGTCACCTTTTCTAGTTCACAGACTGGGAATTCCAGAACTGCACCCTGTTACAAATGAATGCAAATGCACCTATCTGTCTTAAAAGGAGTCAAAGATTTGAAAACACATCATTATTCATCAGTGATTTTGCAACCAACATTTTTTTAAATTAATCTAGTTATAAAATGAATTATTCTCTGTTCTTTGCTGGTTTGTTTTACTGTTCCTGACTCTATCTGAAATTGTCTGTTGCAGTTTAAAGAAAGGTGTTTATTCCTGGGTAGCTTCTTACAGGGGCAGGTGTCTTGCAAATGTGTTCTTGCAATTTAAAATGTTCTTAAAATAGCTTGCTGTGGGCAGCATATTCCTAAGTAGGTCTAAGAAACACTGATTAAGTAAAGCTCTCTACTGTGTCAAGAACATCTTTATTGGAAAGAAATTTGCAAATTAACTGGGGTTGATCTGGATTTCTGATTTTTAAGTATTGTTTAATCCTGCTCCAAGCCAATCCATGGCAGTTTCATTTTTCCATTCTGGGCTCAGACCTTTTGAGTTTGCTCCATATAAAGCTGTCCACTGTCTACTGCAGCACTGCCTTTCTCCCCACTCATCCCACGACCTACATTTCAGACGCTGCCGGTAAGGATGGGACTGGTTACTGGAAGTTTAGGTGAATCAGTGATGATATGCTGGGGACAAAGAAATTGTTGCAAGAATTGTGCATTTTCTTGTATTTTCTGTTTCTTTAATGTGGAGGTTTTAAAGGAAATAGATATAGTTCAATAACTTGGCAATTCTGAGGCAGAATCATAGGGAAAAGGAAAGGTTTACCATAATTAGCCAATAAAAATTGTTTGGGTAGCACATAGGAATTACTCTTCCTCATGCAGAATAGGTTAAAGAACCCATCCCTCTGTGCAACTGGTTAAATCCAGCAGCCTCTAAAGAATATGTTTCTGGGGAACACAAGTAGTGTGGCTGGTGGATATATACACTGAATGCTATCTATGATGCAACAGGTGTTATTACAGACAAATTTCCAGAAAGAACAATAATTTCTGCTGAAGGATTCCTTGGGCAGTCATTGCTGGCAAAGACTCTGAGAGGCGAGTGATGTGAAGACCAACACAGTAACAAAACAAAAGTGATTTTATTTTTTTTCCTGTCCTGTTCAGAAACATGACAAGATTTTTACACTCAGTCAAGTGTTTTCCAGATATCTGAGCATGACTAATTTTGCCAGAATAACATTTTACCATGAAGTCTGTGCAGTTAATGAATTGCTTTATTTGTTGCACCCAGCAACAGAAAGATTCGCCTGAAACGGTATCCCATTGGAGAAAGTCTACATAGCTACTGCCAGGGAATGTTAACCTCTAAGTGGATATTGAAAATAATTCCTTGGTGTTCTGTTGTATATATGGAGCTACCTTCTCTTTTTACGTCTACTTGAGTAAATCTACAGAAAACATATTGACTTAGTCCTTCTTTGGTTCTTTGGAAATTATCTGATTTTTTAAATTCTAAGATAAAAGAACGAAACTTATGAAAGAGTCATTTTAGGCATATATTTTATATTAAAAAACCCACCTATGATATATTGAAATTTTCTCATTAATTTTATCATGTATTGAAGTAGGTTATACACATGTACACAGTCACAGGAAGAAACAGCTTTTTTCTTCTAAATCATACTAGTTAATTAAACTAGGATTTGGTGGTCCTAAGATCTCCATCAACAGATTTCTAAACACCTCTTTTGTGTTGTAGTCACGCATTCAAGAAAAAAAGGCATCTTACCAGTAACCATCAATGCTGCGTCTATTTAGTATAAATATTGACATTAGACTCTAGTCTTATGGGTTTGATTTTTTTCTTTTTTACTGAATTTAAGTGCCAATGTATGTTTGTTGGCTTGTGCATAGAATCTTTAAAATGCATTCTGAGAATAACAGGGTAATAGTAATAAAGTTCACTGCTCATTTGCTCCATTTTAGAAATCTGACCTTACGTATTTTACCCTCAGTAATTTTCATCTCCTGGTTATCTTGAAAATTTGTGAATACTATTTGTAAGAACAACTGCTTCTTGTATTTTACTACATGAAGTATTGGCGTAATTCTTCTGAATGTCAGGGCTATTTTGATAACTACGTCTGTGGAAATGACTAGTGCATTGTACTTTAGCAGATCACATCTCAAGCGAAATTTACTACCAAATATGAACTTAGTTTTTTAATTCACTGACTTTCAGAAAGAAATTTGCATTTGCATTAACAATAGTTCCTAGCTCTAAGCTCACATAGTATCTTTTCAAAAGATTTCTACCTTGTACAGTCCATTCAGAAGACTATGTTCTAGGAAATCAGTAAGCATGGTACATGAAAGTACAGACTTTGCTCTGCTTGTTGCAGAAGTTGCAGGCTTTATTAATTAAGTACAAGGGCAGGAGAAAAGAGTGATCTTGCTGTACAGAGATTGAAAGCCCTATTGGCAAACTGAATTCCTTCTCAACTCTACATTTCCTATGCAAAGCTGGGACTTGACTCCTTTCAAAGCTTTTGCAAGTGCCTACTAATTGTTAGCACTTTGTTTTCTGAATAGCCAGGATGAAGTACACAGAGACAGACCAACAGATGTGAGGAGACACTCTGCTTTGCTGCAGAAACAGCCACTGAAAGGATTTCAAACCCAGCTAGGACACCCAGAACTAGTAGGCATCTGACCGTACTTGCCCTAGTATCTACCCAAGATTTGCAGGTCTTGTGAAATTTAATTAGTTTGTTTTGAGACACTCAGAAAGCACACACAATGCTTGCACTAAATGTGCATTTAGGAAGAAATCTTAAAAATCGTCTTTTGTGCACGGTGGATAAAATTAAACAAATCCAGGACCTGATTAAATAAATCAGGTGAGGCATATTAAAAAAAAAGGTAGAGAATAATTATTTCACCAAATGAAGATGGGACTCTAATAGAAGAAAAAGAAGTCAATTTGCAGCAATGTCAAGCTTGCCAACAGATATACAGGCTTATAATGCATGTACCTGGATCCAGGGCAGGAAGAAAATGAGTCTGCCTGTTCTACCAATACTGGTATTTCTTAACAGGAGTTCTTGCCTTTGCAAGTTGTAAATTTCCTTTTTTTTTTTTTTTTTTTCTTTATCACAACAGAGAGATATAATTTCTTCTAAAAAGAGAATGGCATCTGTCCTACTTGTACCAACACCTCTACTAAAACAGAAAACAGGCAGCAAAAGACAAAATCCAGAGAAGGAAGTTTTACTGAGTGTACAGTAGGACAACACTATCCTTTTAGCATCATGTTTCTCTTAAAAACAAATGGCAAACTTTAAGAACTCATATATCTGCCCTATTATCAAACTTTTCATAGCTCCTTCCCATAAAGACATTCCTCCATCCACTAACCTCTCCTCTGATGGAAAGTTTTCACAGCATCTGTTCCTCAGCCAACTGTGCATCACTAACAAGCGAGGAAGACAAATACACAGAAGAGACAGCCAGAGCTACTCTGAGTTGAACCCAACATTAAATTCACCTGTATTGTAAAGGCAAATTCCTTTGTCTTCTTCCCTCAACCCCCTCAAAGAACAACCAAACTCACCAAACTCACAGTATTATTTTTCACTGAACTGTACTTTTATCGTGGGTTCTGGGTTGCCAAGAATAAAACTTTGCTTGGATTCCTTAGTTCTGCCCATCCTGTAGCTCTTCCACCTTCCAGACATGTTATGTCTTAAATCATGGGAGGGGATGCAGTGCTTTGCTGCTCTGGCCAGTACTTGGCTATCCTCCCTATTGATTTTTAAGAAGTAGTTCTGCTTAACTAGTGGTTTCCTGAGAAGACACAGTGATAGCCACACAGGTTGCTGAGATAAATGGAAGTAACACAAGAAAAGGAACCTCTAATTAAGACAACAGTTAGGATTTACACAAGGATTTCTTTTCTACTCATAAATATAATTTCTTTTACTTCTTCCAGCCCTGTGTTTTCTCCTTCCGTTCACAGCTCCTTCATGCAATACTCTTGCACTTAAAAATAAATAAATAAATTTGCACATACTAGAACAAACATCAGTCCCTTATATGAGATTTTAGAGTTGTAAGAAGCCTCCAAAAGGAGGATAGCTTGCTTCATTTCTTGGAATAATTTTGGTCAAACACAAAGAAAGAGAAACTTCAAGACAAGGCACTGCTCAAAACTAAGCAGGGACAGAGCTGCTTCGTGTAGCTCAGGACAACACTGGCTCATCCTTTGCTGTGTGGCCAAGCATCCCAATGCACTGACACACACCACCTTAAAGCAAAAATCCTGATTCTATTCCCAGGCTGCAAACTCTGTAACTGTAGAGTGTGCTGCAAATATTTAAAGCAGCCTGTTTGCTTTTCAAAGTTAAAAAAAAAAAAAAAGCACAAAACCCCTGCCGCAACTACTTGCACAAAGTCCAAAATCTGAGGTCAATCTTTGCCTATGCTGTTGCCTACGAGGAGTGGACTACTGCCTTGAAAACAACACTTACCTTGTTTCACTCGACGGCGAAAATCCAGTCTTGACTTTAAAGGTGTAAAACTCATTCCCTATGAAGCAAAGTTTTATTTAGATCGAGGATTCAATCACAAATTGGGCTAATTATAATTGCTTATCTAACTTTTCTTTATTCTTCCCCAGACCAGATGCAGAAAGCATTAAAAAAAATAATCCATGGCTACACACCACCATCATACCTGGTTTAGAGTCAAACTGTCAAATACCAAAGAATTAAAGATTATGCCTGTTCAGAATAGACTTTGGCTAGTCAGGTGGTGTAGAAGTATAAATTTTTTTCTCCTGCTTGTACCTAATGCTCCTGCACATGAGCTCAGATGCTCCTCAGCACTAAAAGTTACAGAAATCTTTTCTTTTTAGGAATGTATCGAGAAGGTATTTTATTCATCACTAGTACAAGTTCTATCTTGAAATAATCTGTATATAAATCCCCTCTTAAAACTATGTGTCCCCGAGTACACATGCAAACACTTAATTCTCTTTTAATGCTGCTATTAGACAAAGTTTTCTGAAAAACTATGCGAAGTGAACTTAAACTGATGTACTACCAAAGGGAAGTTGGACGATGAGGTTACACTGCAATAGACTTCAGGGGTTCCTTCTTAATACAAAAAATTAAAATCAGAGATTTCAGCAAACCACGGGCTGCAGGTCCATAGCCTCCACCACTGTTTTGCTGAATCAGAGATCTCACCTGATGAAGATGTCAGCGGCAGTCTGTATCAGAAAAGTCTCAAACACACTAGCACAGAATAAATACTGGCTTGCAAAGAAAAAATAAAAAAAAATTTTGAAAAAGTATTGCTAAAGTAGCTCATAGACAAAAAGAGAAGTGTATATACAGAGAAAGAACAGCAGGGAAGCGCAAAATTTTGTAGTGTTTGCACTTTTTTGCTTAGTAAGAGCACAGCCTTCAGAAATTCATTGTACTGTGGCCTCAACTCCAGTCATAAGAACAAAAGGATTTGGTTAAATGCGATGGAGGATCCCTCGTGCGAGTGAAAAGCAGTACGTTTGACAGCATCTATAGGAAGAGGGACTTCAAGAGATCTGCACAGGGCTAAACATAAGCAAGCATAGCTAGCCGTAAAGCGCAGCAGTTGGCCTGTGAAAGCATCTACCTTAAACCACAGGTGAGAACGACGGCAGGGTCCGGCTGTGGCTTTACCCCTCTCCCCACTATTTGGGTAAGCGAAACTTATCCTTTAATCCTTACCGTTCGTCCCTTAGGCGCATGCCAGCTAGCCCGATCCCCGTTTGACGTTAGCGCAACGACTGTTTATCAGGAAAGTGACTTTTAGTACTTTGACTCTCCGGCCGATAAGAGGAGCCACCCCCGCGCCCGGGGACGCCGGCGGGAGGGAGCCGAGGGCGGCGGCGGCGGCGGCGGCCGCCGGCGGGCCCGGCGAAGCCCGCGCCCTTCCCCGGGCACCTCCGCCCCGCCGGAGAAGCCGGTTACCGAGCCGGCGACCTTTCCGCCGGCTCCCCGCCGCCCACTTAAAAGGCTGCGGGACGGGGAAACCTCGATTCGCGCCGCCCCCGGCCACAGGCGTCGGCGAAGGGCGCTCGGGTGTCGGTCGTCGCCGGCCCGCCGGTGCCGGTCCTCCCCCTCCGCACCAAAACGGTCCCCGGCAGGAGGGCTTCCCCCGGGCGGGAGGGCTCCCTGGCCGCGAGGGCTGCCCCGCCGCGGCTCGCCTCCGCCCGCGGGAAGCCAGGCCCGGCCCGCCACGGCCCGGCCCGCCACGGCCGCGGGCTCCGCGCCGCCCCCGGCCCCGCTCGGGGAGCCCCGACGGTCGCGCCGCGCGGGCGGGGCCGCCCGCCCCCGGCCCCGGCCCCGGCCCCGGCCCCGGCCCCGGCCCCGGCCCCGAGGCGCGGCCCCGTCCCTACCTGCAGCGGCGGGCAGGAGAGCCGGGCGAGCGGCGGGCGGCTCTCCCCGCCGCCGCACACCTGCCGCCGCCGGCCCCGCTCGCTGCCCGCGCCCGCGGGGGGGACACGCCTCGCCCCGCCGGGGCGGGCGCCGCCGTCAGGCGGGGAGGGGCCGGGGGCGCGGCGGGCGGCGCCGGGCCGGGGGCTGCGCCCCGGCGGCGAGGGGCCGCCGAGGGCCGGCTGGGCCGCCTGCCCTTCGCTCTCCCCCGCCCCCCGCCGCTGCCGTCCCGTTCTGCCCCCGCGTCCCGCCTCGCCCCGCTCGGCCCCTCTTGTGGCTCAGCTCGCTTTCTCCCCTTGAGCCGCGCCGCGTCCCCGCCGCCACTGCGCGAGGCGCGCGGCGCCAGGCCACCCGCGCGGCTGAAACGGGGTCCGTGGCGGGGCCCCGGCCGTGGCAGCACCTCCTCCGGGCAGCCGGCTGCCCACCGGGAGCGAGCTTCCTCCCGCGGGTCCCGGCCGCGGACCTGCCCCTCGCTGCCAGCCCCGCCGGCAGGTCCCCCGGGGGCGGGGGCGGCCAGCGAGGAGCGGGGCCTGCCCTGCGGGTCACTGCGGGAACACGCCACCGCAACAGGCGCTCGGGCTTCGGGGGCCGCGCTGGGGCCGGGCGTTGCACCCTGTCGCGACAGCAGCTGACGGCAGGGAGAGCAGATTTCCCGCTGCGGGCCGACAGGCTGTTCGTGCAGGCGGTATACGCGCGCACACGCGCGAGAACGTGTGCAGGTACACTTCCAAACACGTACATCGCGAACGCAATCTTCCCAACCTCGAGCGTTCGTCGGCTTTTGCCCCTCTCGGTTTGTTTTAGGGCGACCAGCAAGATGCTGCAGCCTACGCAGAAGATCAGCGCCGCTGCTCCTTTCTACAGTTCTTACGGTAGTAAGGGCAACCACATCTTCTTTTTTTTTTTTTTTTTTTTTTTTTTTAACTCAAATGCCTTGGGTTTTGTACGTGTAGAAAAAACGTCACTCGGAGGACCTGCCAGTACAGTTGGGAAGCGCAGACAAATTTTCGGACCTGGTTCCTTGTCATGGCTGAAAAGAGGCAGCAGAATGCAAGATTAAAAATAAAAGGTTAGATACAATTGTTTAACTAATCCATTGGGCAGCTTGAGAATAAAGGTAGTGAACACCTGTGGAGCGGAGCAGGGAGGTAGGTGGGTTTTGTATCCTGTTACTCATGGAAAGGGAACCCTCACGATTTCTCTCCACCGCTGTTTTACTTGCAGTCAGAGTTGGAAAGTTTGGGCTAAAAGCCGCAATACAGAAAGGCTAAACAAAAAATTAAAGTGTGACCTTCACAGTAACACTTCCATAGGATATAGCCAACTCTGTTGGAACCGTCGTTCCAAAAAGTACACCGGCATACACCATAGAGAAGCATGCTGCTAATTAAAAATCATGCTAATTTCTAAATTTAACTACATTTGCTTCCAATACATGCTATTATAAAGCCGTGATTAGGCAAATATATTTTTCTTTATTCCAGTTCTGTGCTCTTATCAAATCTTTGTATATAGTAATTTTCAATATTTCCTTCTGTGCTCAGTTAATTGCATAGCACCGTGCTCTTTTGTACAGTGTTCTCACAGCAATTTGAAACATTCTTTTGAAATTAAAAGAAGGCAATTGTAAACCCACAAAACTGACAGAGCAGCTAACGAGATAAAATCTTCAGGTGCCTTGGTAAAAGGATTTTTCAGCTATGCCACATGTGGACTGCTTTTCCTTGATGCCATCTGTAAGAGATGGCTCAATGGTCTTCCAGAAGAAAGTTTGCAGACTCAGGATAGCCATTAGTTCCCTGCTTTTTGCCTTGCAAAACAACTGGCTGTAGATTATCTACCACCTGGAAAATTATGCCGGTTTTAATCACCTTCTGCTTAGTGAGGGAGGGAAGCAATATATGCTGCACAGGCAGTCCCTCACTGATTTACTCCATGACCAAGCAAGGCTTGGATAGACCACCCAGCACATGGAAAATCCCTTTTTACCTGTGTCAGTGCATTACAACTCAGTTCAGCCTGGTTTGAGACTACTGCTGGCTTTTCTGGCTGTGGGAGCTGCTGCTCAGGAGTTTTCCATGGCACAAGCAATATTCACATGTGTTGAACAAGCTTTCTCTGCTTCCAGTTATGATTAAAGCAGCGTAACTTTGTAAGAAACACAAAAATTGCTTGCTTTCAAAGTAACATTAGAGGAATATTCTATAAATATCCTGGTTGTAGATGTAGGGCTCCAACCGTGGTGTCCTTTGGCAAAATATTTTTTTTCTTCTTTTTTTTTTTTTTTTTTTTTTTTTTTTTTTTCCAAATAATTAAGAGTAGGAACAACCAAAAAGGACAGCTGGAGAAAGGGACCACCAAACCAGACCATCTTCTTGCCAGCTCTCTGCTGACTACCAAGCACTGTTCTGCAGTGCTTACTGATGCCAGTCTTCTAACCTTAAGGGTATTTATTTAGTTTCTGCAAAGGCAGTTGAGTATACTCAGCTTATAGTGGAGTCAGGCCCCTAGCAGGAGTGGCATTGTGATTATTTTAATGATTAAATTGTAGTCATACCTTTTAGATATCAATAGGAGTATTCAGAAGAGAAAAGCAACAACAGCCATTCAAGGCTGGAAAACGGGGTGTATCAAGTTGATCTTATCGTTTCCCATGGTTTTGTTTATGCTTAGTAAATTGGGATAGATCAGGAACTGACTGCAGATCCCGTGGGTTTGCAAAGTAGTGTGCATTAATTTTTCACTTTATACTGTCCATGCATACCGTGATACTAATGTCTAGTCCAGTCAATCCTACTCATTACCTTGGAGTACAATTGGAGCTATACATGCTTGTTGATTCATGGGATATGACAATGTGTTAGGTATTATAAAATGCTTTGCAGACATCAGCTAAATTTTTTTTTTTCAATTAGTTATTCTGACATTTCCATTGCACAGGAGTTTTTTTTTTTTTTGTTCTGGATTTGTGTCAGAAGCTCACGACAGCACAGTTTTCTCACCTTTAAAATGTTTTTAAGATGTATCTTGAATGAAACCCCAAACTAAAACTACGCTCAGTTCTGTATGTCTTTCTCCCCATCTGGCAAAACCTGAAAGTTTTCAGACTACTTGAAATTGCAGATGAAATGAGAAAGAACAAAAGGAAGATACTAAAAGGATAACTGTATTTTTATGCTGAAAACCTGCATTTGATTTCAACAAATCTAAGTAAACTGAACACCATGTATGTCCACCTGATGTTTAAAACTGTAATTGTCCAAACCACTTTATTTTTAGAAGCACCTACAAATCCACTTGTTACACATTGTGTGGCTTGAAATACTTCATATTCCTTCTGCCTGCTCCTTTCGAATGTTAAAACTCTAAAACTCAAATTCCAGTCTTCAGCTTTGGTGAGTGTGTATTAATGCAACTTTTTCTCACCCATGTAACTCTTTTTACTCAAGGACATAACCATTGAAGCAAACGGTTCTTTGAAATGTCACCCATTACCTGTGTTTTGCAGGTAGGAGACAAGGCTCAGTGAGCTGGCTGAAGTCGTGTAACAAGTCATGGGTACAGCTGGCCAAGGAACTCCAAAAAGAAGATCCTGTCCTCACTTGTCAGAAACAAAGCAGAGCAGCCCGGGAGAGGGGGACAGCTCAGCTCAGATAGCCGTGTTCCCCATATGCTGACGTCCTTCAAAGACAGAAGAGTTCCCTGGTAGAATTTGGAAACTGCTGGCCGGTCAGGATAGCGGAGGGGATGGTATCTCAAATTACAGCTCTCTGCCTTGGCTGCCTGGATTCTCTGCAGCATGCCATCTCCTGTGCATCAAGATCTGAGATGGTCCAGGGGAAGCCACTCACATGATCAGCCATATCTATCTTGTCTTCTCAGGCAAAACCGGGAGTTTTACACAATCCCAACCCTTCCTGCCAACATTACAGTGTAAGAGTACAGGTGAGGATCTCACTCAGAATTCATAAATTCTAGTTATCGTCCCATGAGCAAAGCAAACGTTGAGGAGGTGGGAAAATTTCTCCAGTTGCTTTTCTGGCAGTTTTTAAATAGTTATTTTACCAACATATTACACAAAGTACACTTTTACTCTGACTTTATTTTATACAGTCCCTTGAAAGAAAGGCAGCAGCCCAGAATGGTACAGAAAGCTTATAAAAAGTTTAGCAGTTCCATGACAGTGCCATCTCTCCCAGTTTTATCCCCTCTGGTTCAAGGCTGACTTCTCCTTAAAATTTGACAGAAAATTTGGTATGTGATTAAATGATACTTTTCATTAAAATTATCTGGAACATTTGATTAGTTTCATCAGAGAACCAAAAAAGTCCTATCAGTTTAGACTTTTAATTCAGTTTTTTTAAGAGCATATTTCTTCTTCTTTTGACCTGAAAATTCAACCATTTTTCTAGCCAACTGTGTTCCTATATCAAAGGATTTCTAAAGCACTAATGTCTGGGAACTGAAAATTACTGAGAACTTTTATTCAGAATGAAAACGCAGTGTTTCTTTAATCTTATATGAGCTCTTTTAACCAAACCCCATGAGTTGGAGGGGGGAAGGAAAATGGTCTTAGGATATTTTAAAGCCTTGGGTTAGCAAAAAGGCATAGAAGATTGTATGTTTAGAATCCTTGGTTTATGGGAATTAACTTTTTTCTTAGATCTCACTTTTTTTTTTTCTGTTCATTGGGAAGAGTAGTAAGTGGTAAAAAGCATAGTATAGACAGGACATCAGTAAGATGCAGAGAGTCTCAAATCAAAACCAGAAACCCTGAGTTCTGTGGAAATGCTAGTCCAATTTGAGGCAACAGTACGTCTTTTTCAGTGGTAAGAAACAGCATGAAGCATCCTGTCTGCCAGCTTACCTGCCCTATTTCTTTGCCTCAACCAACCTCCCTTCTTCACTACCTTCAGACAGATCACAGAGGCTGAGGACATGCCAAAAAGAAGTGACTTCAAGACAAAGTAACTTTCAAAATCCTGACCTTCATCAGGAAATCTAGAAGATGCATGTGGAGACACAGAGCATGAAAGAGCGACTCAACCCCGTCTGGTCTGTTTTTGTAAAATATCTGTTTGGCTGTGGGTCTTTGATACCCTTTTGTCCTTTCTTTCTGGGTGAAAGAGACATTCTTTGTGAAATTAATTCATTCACCTGTAACATAAAGGCATGAACAGCACATACCAGCTACCTCTCAATATCCAATGTTTCAGTTACTTAATTATCACAGTAACAATATTAAAACAATGAAAACTTGAAATGAACCTGCTGCCAGCCTGCAGAGTGGCAGGTGATTTCTTAAAGGTTGCTTTTCAATAAAACTGAACACCCTCTTACTGGAGGAACAGCTAATGGAACCAGTTTTCCACAGTGTCTCTTTAATATACAAGCAATTCATTACATTGCATGTACCATTGCACATAGGTTTATGGTGGAACAGCACTTCCACTGTTCTCTCCAAACTCAAAGTAAATTCTACTTATTTCTTTTAAATACAAAGTGCAGCTGAACAGCTTCACATTGAACTTACTAAACACAAAGCAGTTTGCTACTGCTTTCCGCACACACTTTAAATATGTGTAAGGCAGTTCTGTTGTCAACAGGTAAACACCATTAACAGTCAGGCTACTAAATTTTGCATGGTTGAAGAAATGCAGGGGTAGATGCAGGGAAGCTTCTCCTTTCTTTTTTAGTGGGTACCTGAAATGGAAAATTTCTAGTGCTTTAAAATATCACAAGAAGTAGAAAGCCATGTGGGTAAAAGAACAGAAGTTGCTAAAATAAAAGTATTTCCTTCAAGTAGGAAATAAATTCCTCAAAAACAAAGCTCTCCAAACTTAATTAGCAACCTGTGGATTCTGGAATTTAGCATCTTTGCAGAAGCACCAATGAACGCTTTGACTGAGTTCTTGCTTGAAACAGAGGACAGATTCCAACCAGGGCTATGGCTCATACGGACCTGTCTGGTCCCTCAAGTGGGTCACTAGGCTGCCCTGAACGGATATCGGTGCTTTCCCCAGTGAGAGCAGACCACTGGGTGGAAGAGGTGCCAGCTCTGCCTCTGTACAGATGGCCAAAGAGGGACATGCACTTTCTTAGTGGGTAGCAATTCTCTCTCTAGTGTAGCTGGCAGGCAAGGCTGACTGACCCAAAGGAGGAGAGAAGTGCCTGGTTTGGCACTTTTGACCCCTGTGAGATCAAAAAATAACCATTTTCCAGTTGGACTTTGTGGAAGAAATGGCAGTATTAGTCGTCTGGGGGAGCAGGACGCAAGGCCAGCGAGCAGTCTGGCTGCTTGTCTGCTCTTTTCACCCCTGCTTCTCTGTTCAGAGGGGAGCTGGAGACCCTGTGTCATTTCAAGCCAAGATGAAATCCTATAGGTATTACTCTGGTAATATGCATATTGATTAATGCCCTCCATTAGATGTTTTCCCTCTTCTAAGGGTTGCAGTGTTTAGCATTTATTGGTTTTACCTTGCTTTACATGAAAAGGTGAAGGACTTCATTGAGGTCAAAACAAGCTGTGCTATTATTCATATTAATAGTAGCAGGTGTTCTTCCTTCACAACTACCAGCTAGTTCTTCATTAAGAGTTTAAACCCCTCATAAATACGTATTTCATTGTATCCCTGCAGAAGCATTATGAGAGACTGCAGATGTGTCAAATGCAATAAGTGTGTGTGAGGCTGACCACTAAAAACGGAAAATCTCCCACAAAGCAAGACTAGAATATATATTAGCTTCCTCACACACTTCAGTCAGGAACTTGTGGGTTACCATTTCCACAGGCTTACTTCATTAGAAGAGCCCCAGCTCTGTGCTTAGTTGTTTTTTCAGACCACAGTTTGATACATTCTTGGTATAGATATATAAGTTACAGCACAGTATATCATGAAAGAAAGATACATGTATCTGTGCATGTTTGTAAACACAGACAGCTCTAGGTGTTGGGGAGAGCAGTAGGAGGGGGGTATTTTACTGTACACTATTGTCATCGTGTGAAGCCGGTACAAAAGCACCATTTGAATTTAACTGAATGTGGATTGGGATTTCTGGAAGCAATTCATGACCATTTACTAGTTAATTCATCATTTCCATCAATGTTAAGCTCCCCTTTTCCCCCAAGATTTTTTTTATTGCTGTTGATAGGAATGGTTGATTTCCAAACAGCTGAGGCATCTTCTCTTGGCCCCAGATGAAGAAAACACAGCAGCTCTGTGAGGTCCCAGGCCTATTGTCAGTAGTGAACTGTTCAGTCCCTAGACATCAGTTCTTGGGCAGATTCTATCAGATAGAAATGAAAGGGAGAAAATTTCCTAATATGTTTGTACTAGATTTTCCTGGGTAGTCGACCAGTATGAAAAGAAAAGACAAGACAGGGTGGTTAGGATTGCATGCTTGAGCTAGAATTTCTTTTTATTTTCTTTACCCTCTTTAAAGTTTTCTTATAGCTATGAATTTATAAGTGATTGGTTCCTACCTTATCTCATGTATTTTTAATAAGGGTACTGAATTAAGTTGGAGCTGAATAAAAACTTGGGAGTGCTGCTGACTGAAATGAGATTTCAGGTCTCATAGACTGGGTTTTAATTTGGATGATTGGCATTGGGGTGTTCAAGTTTTATTATTGGTGCTGGGGAGTTCCTCAGATTTGTTCATGCTTCCTGGCCATGAACTACCCGATCTCAGGTGGCCCTCCTTTGAGCAGGGGATCAAAACAGATGTCTCCAAGCATCCCTGCCAATTTAAAGTATTCTGTGTTTGTATAGAAAGGGGGGAAGGCCATGGCTGGAAACAGCTTAAGGTCTGTGCAAGCAAGCAGAGGCTGAGGAAGCTTACTTAGCAGTTTGTTGTGCAGACGCAGCAGTCTGTGCTACCAGAATCAGCCCTACAACCATATTTACCCCTGCAGCAACCTCATAGACTTAAGCTGTGGTGATGTTGGATCAGCTTCATTAGTTGCTTGTGTTTACTCATAGACTTCCTCATAGCATATTTATTAAAATTTGGTGTGCGTAACAGAACAAACATTGGATGAGACCCTGCTGCTGCTCAGAGAGTCGGAGAGCTGGCATCCAAATGAGCAGGTACTTTCTGAAAACCCTGCAAAGGCATTGAGTCAGGAGGGTTAATTAATCTTCTTTTTTTCACTCTCTAATCTTTAGTAACTTCAATAGGAGTACGGTATCAAAAGTATGATGCTTAAAAAAGCAAGAAATTAGAAAGTAAGTTCAGGGGTTTTTATTTATTTTCATGAAATAGAAAACAGATTCTTTCCCTCTTCTTCATTTTCTTTCTATATATGCTTCTGATTCTTGTCCTAAAATCTTTGTTTGCCATCTGAGGCAGCAGACCTTTACTAGTTCTGATACATTTATTTCTATGCATTTACTCTGTCTTTTCAAAGAATTAGCATTTTGCCAAAGACTGTGGAGTTTATTAGTCTACAGAGGTACAGTTACACATTGTAATTCTAATATGGGACTTTAAATGAGAGAATTTAATGCAAAAAGGTACAGAATATCAGCCCAGAGTCTCTTCATAACTTTACACTTGTAAGGGACAGAGTTGTCTGGTACAGCAAAGTTTTTTAATTGTAGGATGGCATGAGATTAGACAGTATGACTATAATAAATTGCTAATGAAGAAGTAGACAGGAAAGAATCTAGTTCATATAAACTGATTTTTTTTTTTAAATCTGATGCCTTAATAATATCCTCTATCTGGATGGTCAAAAACAGAACTAGTGCTGCAGTGTCTATTCATGCTATTCTAGGGTTCTTTTTATGAATCCTGTATGTCAAAACTGTATTGTCTAAGCACACATTTAATTTAATTGGACTACACATATATATGTACTTAGCCATAGGCATATGTATTTTCTGGATTACAGCCTTTAAGAAAACTTTAGAATAAGGTAATAAGAATGACCAGAATAAGATTTTTTTATTATAGTAGGGGAGCTTTCACTGTTATATGTGAAGGAAGGCTGTTGATTTCAGTGTTATAACTTTGTTGGGAAAGGAGGGCTCCATTAATAAGGCAATATGGGTGCCGTATCTGTTTAGATTATTCCGTAAAGTCTTAAAGGAAGCAGATGTTTGGAAAACTGTTGATAGCAGTTTCAAGTATATTGCTTTAACAAACTGTGCCTCTGGTTTTAAAAGTCTAGAAGAAAAAGGCAAGGCCTGAACGTTGTGTGCATATGCATGCAGAAAGCAGCTGCAACCAGCATCCTTAAGAGAGCTGCCTGGCTTACAATAAACACAGTTGTTGCATGCTTCAGCATGCAATTCGGCTTTGTTCGGATTGAGCTTGTCAATTAGTCCAGTGAAAGTGGAATTTTTAGAAAGGCTGGTGGGCGTGTTTACACTGCAGCCCCCGCAGCTCCTACGGACATACCTGAGTGAAGCTTCCTAACTGGATGCTGCTGGCAAAGTCACTGTTGCAGCGTGGAGTGCAGTGCAGGCCACTGCATGAATATTTACACAGCTGTTGGAGAGCAGGATTTGCAGTCTGCTGAGTTTCACGCTACTACTGCCACTGGTATGCAAATGTTTTAAGGGATGCGGCTGCAGAGACCCTGTCCAACACAACTGTTCTTGGTCTCCTTTGGAGACTGTGGAGATGCTGACACTGTGTTTTAAAATGAGTTGCAAAGATCCTCCACGTGGCACTGAATGAGCAAGTTTCAGAACCTGTCAGTCATAGAGCTGCCTCTGTGGAGCACGGCACTTTTAATGATTATTCTGAGAGATGGAAGCAATTAGCGGGATGTAACGGTGGTAAAAGGAATAATATGGCTTCTGAGACCTGAGTTAGTGCCTAATCTCAAGGACTAATTATACTATTGAGCTGATTGGTTAGCTTGCTTCCTGTGACAGGCTGCTGTATAATTTTATGTAGGATAGCCGCAAACTACCTGAGCACTCCTGAAAATGCTGCCTTTATAACTTTTAGAAAGTGGCTACGTTTCTGTAGTAGTATTTGCCAAGCAGAATTCCAATCATAATGAAACCTACCAGATTTAAATTTTACAGTGAAATCAATCAAAATTTCTACCACTTTCTCATAGTCTTCAACATGACTCTGAAAGAGAAACACTAGTATTTTGCAATCTTCTTTAGCAGGCATCTACTGACCTCATGTTGTCTACACCCACCATGGGAGCAAGTAATTCAATTTTTCATTATCAATGTGGCTTCCACAGGTAAGTGCCAAAATAAATATTCATAGAACTTGTATCACTGAACGGAGAGATTACATCTGTAGGATTGTAACCACTCACATCTTTGGTGGTAGAAATAATTATTAGTGTGCCACATATGCACCTCTTGTTCTTTGAATCATTTGGGGTTTGTTTTTAAAGTGTTGTAGAGGTGTAAGGAGAGCAGAACTGCTTGTCATAGCAGGAGTGCCCCTGCATCACTGGTACTTAGGTAAAGTATATCCACTTTCTTAATCAATAGTCCTTATGAAATCTGAGATCTCTTTCAACTGATTGAGGTATCAATTTATTCTGAAGTACTCTTTTTGGACATCGTTTTGTTTGTATTCTGTGTTTTTATTATACAGCTTTGGATACTCAACTGCAGTACGGAAGAAATAAAAAAAAAAAACAAACATTTGCTGTAGAGTCAATTTACAAAGGTACATGCTGGATGAAGGTCTGGTGCATAAACAGCAGCCAGCTTGCTTTCAGGTCCTGTTTCAAATAGTAGCCCAGGTCTGACACAAAAGTGTGTGACATTCTAGGAATACAACAAAGAAACTAATTCAATAGTAGTCAAGATGTATCTCAAATATGAGTAGACCTCTAGATAGGCACATTTTGTAAGCTAGAAAATATTCTGTTTTACCTTCGTTTCATAGTAGCTATGAGAATTGAGTAGCTGGGCTTCACAGATCATTTGGAGAGATCATTGGAATATACTGTATATAAATGCAAGATAATCGCAGTGAACATATCCCTTTTCCTTTATGAATTGTTTTTATTTGTAAATCTTGGAAGATGGGGGCATCTGGTGGCTTGATCCTTCCACAATGTATCATATCTTTAGGAACTAAAGGACCCTTGGTTAAATGCTCATGGTTTATTCTAGCTGAAGTAAGTCTGTGTGAACCTCCTAGAAAACACTGGAGCCTGACTGCATCCTATATATTTGTTGCCACTGACCTGTTTTAATTTAAATACGGATGAAAGGAGTCCATGTCAAGTCTCTGACTGCTCTTAGATAAGCAGAACTGAAGTAGCAAGGTTTTTATTTGGAGAAGTATTGTAGTTTTATTTGCCATTCTTGCTTTAAGTAGGTGTTCAAGGACAGTTAGAGGTACACTGATCCATTATGAGCATTGTTTAGCTGTAACATAGTTCTGATGACAAATCAAACTCAGGGTTTCTTTTGTATTAATAAATAGAGAAAAGCCTGTGTGAAACAGCACATGAATTTGTTTAGTAAGAAAGCCTGTACAATGTAGATGAAATTATTTCAAAGAAAAGGAGCCAGAAGTATTAGCTGAAAGCATGAAAGCCAATATTTATACACAAACATGCACTTAACATTATCCTAGTAATTTCTCATGATTTGTGTGATGTTCTCTGTTTCCAAATAACCTGATTTTTCTGTCTTACCTCATTTTCTTGCCTTTTTAACCAACCACTACCTCTGATACTAATCATAAATAACCTTTTCTTCTTCATCCATGATGCCCATTATCTTGTTTGGGTTTAAATGACAAAATACCCAGATACACCTTCTTCTACCTGGCTTCTCCTTCTTATTTTAAAGCCCCACTGGAAATTTCTAACTGGATGTTGATTTGTTTGCAGTTTTATCTTCAAAGATATCGCATGAGATCTCATTATTAGAGATCAAAATAAAAAGTTAACACAGCTTTGTTTTATCAACAGCACTTAAGGTGTAATCAGTTGCAGACTAGAGAAAATAAATTAAAAGAATTAATTAATTCACAATTTATTGTAATGTATTAACAACTTGCTGTGATAAGCAGTTGCTGGATGCATTTGTGAGTGAGATCAGGGGTTGCAATAAATTGCTGATGTCTGCTATTGAATTTTGATTGTGTATTTCTTAATGTATTTCTAGGCTTGCAGCTTCCTATAAAAAGCTATAACAAGAAAATTAGATTTTTATAGTGTTGGAGCTTTACAGACCTGAGCAATGCTACTCTGGGTCCTCTCCCTGTGTTTTCTAGGCATTCCTGCAATTTGAAGACAGTCAGTGATGGAAGCTGGGGAAGAAGTGGTGAAATGGATTGATTGCCTGTAATTGTTCTCATTAAGAGTGATCCTGAAGGACCATAGTGGGCATTCCTGTGGTTCCTCTCACTCTGGCTTTATCACACCATGCCTGTTGTCTGCTTAGGAACCTCTGTGAGCAGATGGACAAAGATCAGAAACTATTATTTCTTTCAAAACCAGGGAGAAAAACCCTTAAGGCTTTTCTCCTTAAGCAATCGTAAAGGCGTATGAAGAAGTTTGAAAAAGTTTTGGAGTGCAAAGCCTAGAAGCAAGAGAAAGGAGTGAAGCAGGGCATTCTGGAGGTAAAGAGGACTCTTGCATTTAGCAGCAGATACATTGCTTGTGAGAAAGGCAGTCGGCTTCTTCAATCCTTTCCTTGGAGACTGAAAATTAGAGTAAATACCATCAGGGGTCTCATTTCGACCTTCTTCTATGGAATATTTCTTCCCTACTATCTGCCCACAAGGGCACCCATCAATTTCCTGTTGTAAGCTCACCGTAACTGTAGGCTGAGCTAAACCTTACTAAGACCCATTCTGGAGTAAATTGGTAGGGAAACAATTTGATGTGCGCAGAGTGCACCATACTTTATTTTGTAATAGGTTCCCCATGTAGGCAAGCTGTTACTTGCACTTCCAAACAGCACACACAGCCAAGCCCTCTGGGGTGACTTCAGCTGGTGGCAGTGTGCATGGTTTGTGCTCTTAACAGTGTGGCTCTGCTCTCACACCCCTCCGTATGGAGGAGTGGAGTTGTCTCATTTACAATTTTTTTTGCTCTTTCTAGTTATCCCTTTCAGACAGTAACCAAGAAAACAGTTCACTGCCTTTTTCTTGTGGTGATACCAAACTATCAGACACAATTAGAGGTAATAAACAAAGTCTTCTGTGCTTCCAGGAGGATAGGTTTTCCTGTGGAATATTTTAAATACGTATTTACAACTTACTCAAGTATCAGTTGTCCCCACTCTCAGTTTGATCCTCATCTTCTATAAAACATGACAATTAGTAGGAAGACCAGATTCTCTCTTCTACCTTACTTAAGTCCTCGCTTCTGTGTTATATAAAGTGAGTGATACATATCTATTTATCTTCTCAGTTTTGTATTATATATAGGTTACAGCTCACACTTTCTTATTACAGAAAGCATGGTGTAGTTCTTGCCTTACCCTAACTTACTGCCATTTTTCCTTTATAACCCAGATTTTGTTACTTTTTAGGGTAACAAATATAGTTCCAAGTTGTTTAAATACTGTTGAAGGCCATAACGACACTTTCATTTATGGTAGCTATGAGAAAAGGCTTGTTTAGACATGACTATTTTAACATACCGAATTTATGCTTAGAATCTTCTGGAAAAGATTTATCGGCACATCTGTTGGTGTGTTTGCTCTTCATAATAACAAACATCATATATTTGATAACTTGTTATCAGAGGGACTTTCTGTTTGGGGTTTTCTGTTTCCTTCCTGCTTTCTCTAGAGGCAAGTTTATCTGAGATTTAAGGTTATTGTTAATATCATATCCCAGGAAATATTCTTAAGGATGTTATCAGTAGTGTCTGAAAGATTTCTGCATTGGAGAAGCAGATCAAATCCTGCATATCTTTCCCCTGTAACTACTTATTCATAGAGTCTCTAAGAGCTGTCAGTGCATGATAAAGAATGTTCTCATAAAGACTACATAATTAGGATCTATATATTTTAAGTGTTGTAGATGCCACTTCCAAATGATTTAAATTACTTGAAGAAAGTGGATGATTTTGTTTCCACCCGTGCAATAGTAATGCATTTTCTTACTAACACACATGAAACAAGAAAGGACTTATTCTTGATGCTCTTTTAACACTTAGATTCGTTTCTTTCTCTGAAAGACCTTGTTCAGCTGGGATGGCTTGTTATGGAGCATTTGATTCAGCTTTATGTACATGTTATCCAGCCAAAGGCTTTGTCTTGGGGTACTTTGGTACAGCAGCCTTTATTTGCAGTTACTTTGCTGTCAAGTTGAATGAAAACCAACAGACTTCAAAATTAGGATCAGGCCCATAATTTAATAAAGTTAGTCTGTTATTTCCAAATATTTTTGTTTATGACCTGGCATTTGTGGGTCTTTGTGGAAATGCATAAAGTTTAACCACCAGTTGAAATGAAAATATATTCTGCAGAGTTGTGGCCTTCATCACTGTCTTTCAGTTATTAACAGCATATTATGTACACGTGGGAAATGCTTTCATCACAGAATTCTTGAAATGGTGTCCAATGATGAATGATAATAACTGGGTTTTGGCAGGATGTTGAACACCTTCAATTCTTAACACTTTTTGCAGGACAAAAGAAGGCTTAGGGCCAACAGGAGATGGTTAATACCTTGCAGGGTCAGACTGAATTAATTTAGAATAAAAGAAATACCTTACATAAACCCACCTATACATGCAGTATTGCCTGGACGTATTTTAGTCTCTTCATTTAGCAAATGCAAGGATGACAAACAAGTCAACTTTATGCCAGTATGAATTGAGGTTGGCAGTTCCTGTGTTATTCTCTTACTTGTGGATAGAATTAACCCTGCATTTCAATAAATGTTTTGAGTTATACACAGTCAGCGCCATATCATTTGTATGTCCTGTAGAAACGATACAAACCCTACATTGAAAATTGAGGTTAATGGATCAATAGTAAGGCTGCCTTTTCTGTTTGGTTTAGGTTTTACTCTCTATTATAATTCTCAGCAGTAAATTCCCTTTATGCAGCACCTGACAAAATGGTTCAGTAGTCATTTTCAGATTACACTAGACAGAGAGATTTTCAAAGCTGTCTAGACACACTTTTGCACTGGAAATAATGAAATCATTCAGTGTGTTTTGTAATGAAGGGTAGTATGTCTAAATCACATAGATTGCCCTGAAAATCATATTACATTTGATAAATTATTTGGCATCAGTTTTTTTTTATTTAGTCCTTAGTTTGTGTTAGATGTGGGTTTTGTTCTGTTTACAACAAAATTCCTTTGCATCTCTCTGAACACAGAAAAGGACCTTAAAGTAAAAGCAAATCAATGTTGTGAAAACTCCCTTTAACTGCTAAGCATAATGCATAAAGCAGAATTTGATTTATAGAGGTCTTTGTGATTATACCTGAGAGCTCTTGTGTACAAAGACCTTTTCCCAAGTCTTTTGGGCATGCTTCGTGCTTTGCTGTCAAATAAATGGTTGGTCAAATCTGATATTTTAATAATGATATTAATTTTGTAATTTAATTTAAGTGCCTCAACTTGTTAGACTTCTACACAGAACTGCTTGGGACTTGGGGGATGCAACTGAAGAAATCCTCTGCTTAGAAAAGCTAGGGGAAGTGTGGTCATAGGTAACTGAACTCTGAGATTTCTGAGAAAACTTTGCTGTCAAATGGAGGACTTAAAGCTTCAGAGGAAACAACAAAGGGTATAAAGGATTGTCAGTGCTTTTACAGTCTTCTGAAGAGAAATATTTGCTCCAAGACATTAACTAATGATTAATCCATACTTAGGGAGTTTTTCACCATTTTAAGCATGGATAGTTGGCCAAAAATTTGGGTTTTGTTTTCCTTGGAAAGCCTAGAGCGGGTATTTGGACCATCCACGCTTCTGAAGACAGACTTTCTCTGAGACATGCTCACTTTTTATTTGAGGAAAAAGTCCAGTGACTTTCTCAAAATCAATCTCCTAACTGGGTCTTGTCCACTTGGAATAAAAGTGTGGAAAGTAAGCTATTATGTGGGAACACTGGATGAGTTTGCAAGTATTTCTGTGCCATGAGAAGTGCACCTTTCTGTACAGAAGGGACATTTTAATGGCTTGCTTTTATGAACCTCAGACTGAAAGCACATTTAAGAGAAAAAGTTATACAATTTAGGATACTAAATTACTAACATTTGTCATTCCTCTGCCCTCCCAAAACAGACTGTTGTTTTGTTCTAAATGGCTAAGAGAGCAAAAGTAATATTTTACCTTATAAATGTATTTCAGAAAGTGATTTGAGTAGCCTAATATTTTAAAAACATTACTTCTCATGTCAGTAATCTGATAAAAAGCATTTGGGCAGCTGTGGAGCTGCTGAGACTGATCAGTGAGTGAAATGCTTCTATTAAAACACATCAGTGAAGACACTGCTGACCAGTAAGACTCCTCATTTAAAATGGGTGCTGAGGTGCGCTTCTCTTCTGGTTCCTCCTAATGCTTCCAGTCTGATCACAGGCTACACCTGAGTTTACTCAGTGGAGCAGAGTTAAAATCAATCAATGAATAGACTGCAGCTTGTAGTGCCTGGTGTGCAAATGTGATACTAACTTGAATATTTTTGAAATTTTTAGCTGTTTTTACTGTTATACGAGGCTCTGCTTTGTTTCTTCTCGTTCTTACAGCAAGCCCTGGATTAAGGTATCTGTTGTCTGCAAGTAATCTAACATTTTCTTGCTTTAGCAGTGGAGGAAACAAGGTTCCTAGTGTAGTCTGCTCTCTGCATTTACCAGTACACTTTCTCAAGATACTTCTGATGAAAGGCTTATCTGGCTTTAACTCTGTTGCTGCAACTCCTCCTGGTTTTCTTTCTTTTGTATTTTATTCATTTCCCTTTGATAAGTCCATGTGTGCTAGAAAGGCAATAATCTTCATGGTACAGATGCTTCTCCTTTCACCCTGCAGCAGGAGAAAAGCACTTTAGAGGCAGTGGTGTCCTCAAGGTAGATTTTTCTTGCTATTAATATTTTAAGATTCTGCCTTTGGAGGAAATTTGGAAAGTACCACGTTCTTGGTGGGGCTGTAGGAGATGAGGGGGGTTTTCTCCCAGCTTCAGCTGCAGAATGATTGACACACATGCTGGAATAGCAATTACCACAGTGAGTTACTTTAGGATTGAGCACCTGGACTGATTAAAAAAAAAAAAAGTTCTAAAAAATCCTCTGCTGATAGATGCAGGCTAGATTGGCCTATTTATCTATTTTTAAAATCTGAATGCTGTAGTTCACATATGTTGCTCAGTTCCAGTTTTAAGCCTGCTTTGAACAGCTCCTCATTGTGGCTCTTTCCATTGCAGATATCTGCTGTGATTTCTGCATCTTTTATGAAATTGATTGTAATTGATTCAGTAGGCTGTCCCCTACTCCCAATACCTGTCCATTCTGTAAGACTAAATTTATTAAGGTCCAAGCAAGGCATCTGCAGGTGTTTTTAAAGACATGAAGAGTAATGAGGTGTCCCTGTTCCAACTGACTTAGGACTTACTGCATTGACTTGCTGTTATTATGTACATGACTGTCCTAAGAAAAGTCCCCTTAAGACTGGAGGTGACTATAGGCCCTCTAGAGTCACTAAATGTATATTCTATTACATCTCTACTGGTTTCCAGATTATTGCTATCTGGAGCATAATGACAGTGACCCAGCCTATCTGCTGTTTCACTGGTAAAGCCTGACGTAAGAGATCGGGTGGCACATTTGTGCATCAATTACAAAAAGCAGAGAAAAGATTGCATTATACTCCTACATCTGTTGTGTGGACACTGTTTGAGCAATTGTACGAACTCAGGCTTAATAGAGGAAGGTGGTAGTGTCCTGGAGTTCAAAGGTAAAGCAGAGGTCTATGGTAGCACTTCTTACTGTAATTAGGTTACTTACATCTAAAATGTGGAATAAGAATAATTTTCAAGTTGCCTGGACTATTTTGAAAAATCACATTTGCAAAATTGATAAATCAGGGTGTAACTTAGCTCAGTTAAAAACACTGCATTAGCAGAGAAAGAAATTTTGCTATTTTACTTGCTGAAGATTTAAAACAGCTTGTCAACTTTTTAAAATGTTTGCATTCTTTTGTATATTGCTTTTGTGTAATTTTTGGAGAAAATATGCAATCTTTCATATATTTATAGTGTTAGTAGCTTTTCTAAAGACTGGTGTGAAGTTATGCTTTTCAGAACATGTGGCATACTGCAACTTTTATTTCCTTTATCTGTGCTGAAGAGTCTGTTCCAAATTTAACAGTGAAAATTTATAAAAATGCAACACATGAACAGTTGTGCATTTTTTCTTTTCATGTTCTTTTTTCTTCAGAAAATGGATCAACTGCTGGATTGAAAACTTTTGTACTGCATGTGTTGCTCAATGCAGAAAAAAAAAGTGGCTTTTTTTCCCGTAAATTTTTCATTCTTCAGCTGTTGCTGGTAGTTTCTCCTAACTCTTAATGTTGCTTTGTATTCAAGTTTAATTTTAAAAAAAGATTATTTTTTTTTTCCTTTTATTAAGCAGGCTTTGACCATGGAAGGACTTCTGCAAGTATTAACTTCATACATGTAAATACTCCAACTGATGTGGAAAAATGTTCATACTTAATGTAAAGCACT
Source organism: Astur gentilis (assembly GCF_929443795.1). Taxonomy (NCBI): domain Eukaryota; kingdom Metazoa; phylum Chordata; class Aves; order Accipitriformes; family Accipitridae; genus Astur; species Astur gentilis. The sequence continues at coordinate 18,477,812 of NC_064919.1, read as the reverse complement.
TAATTCTTTTTAGAAAAAGGATTCAAAGGATCCGTAGTGGGTTTAAATGTACAAATTTGTACATTTATTTCAAAGATAAATGCCAGAGTAATTTCCAAAGCCAGCAGTAAAATAGTAAAAGTCCCTGCTGGTGCATATACAAAATCATCATCAGTGATATAAAGGCAAACAGAACTGGAGCTGAACGAGAATGAAATATATGTCACAACACACACAGGCATTTATTTGCACAAGTGAGTCATTTGTATTGTTAAATTCAGTAGGATTTATCCTACATGGCCAACAGCAATAAAAAGTGCCTTAAAAGTACCTATCTTAAATTGTAACCAGAACCACATTATATCCAAACCTCAGAATATCCCTGAAGAAAGTTTTTTAAATCTGGGGAGCCTTGTGTTAGAAGTGAGGCTACAAGCTACCTATCTAATTGGACCGTATCACAAAAGCTAATACCTTACCTAAAAAGGAAGTATTTTTAGTGTGTGTTTTAAACTAAAGGGAGGGGGTGAAAGACGGCTGAAAATATATATGTGATCATTCTGAATGTGTTTACAAATCTGATGTTTTCTGTATGGCATCCTGGCCTCTGGATGTAAACCTGGTTTAAGAGGTAAAGGAGATAGATCTTACATCTTGTAGCTGGCATGGATGGGGAAGGGGAGGAAGTTGCTATCATCCTTTAAAAAAATATTCAAGACCAAGAGTATTTGCTGTCTGCTCAAGTGATATCAATTTTCACATTAACCTGTTATTTGTTTTTAATCTCTGCTGTTTAGTTCACCTGTTTGATGTTTATGAGGACCCATTGGCCAGTGACCTAGGAAGATACATGAGGATCAGGTGAGAGTGGACTGGCCTAGAGAAACCCACCACAAAAGCCTTGGAAGGGTAGATAAATGAAGGGATAATTAGAAATTAATTCAAAGTCTATGTGTTTTCCCATGTCATAGAAGCTTTAAAAGTGATACCTTGATGTATATTAAATTTTGCTCAAGTAAAAAGCAGTTTGTCCTGACATGATTGTAATTTCTGAATGTTTACTAGCACTGCCCAGAATCTTCCCACCATTAGATGTACTCACATAAAGAGAACAGTAATGCCCACATGCAAATACATATCAATATCAATATTTCAGAGTTGTACAGAATGCCCATCAGCGCCCCAGTTGAAAAAAAAATAAATTAAAAATATCACTGAAATGCTGCCCTTACCTTCTAGTGCCTGGCATCTGATTGTCTTTCAAGGTGATGGCATTATTAATGCTGGCAGTTCCTAAAACATGCAATACACATATTCCTCAGCTTTGTTCCTCTTTCTTGCTCGCGTTTTGGCTGACCAGACAAAAACGAACCACAGATAGATCTGCTCAGGTAGGTTTGAAATTGAGCAGAATAAGTCCTGTCATCCTCAGGGAGAACTTTAGAACCATGGTCTTCAGAGACACGTAATTCTTAGTCAACAAATTGTCCTCTCACTGGTGATTGATTTACTGTGATCCTTCTCACTAATCCTTTCTGTGAGTCTTCTAATTAATTGGTGAGGGAGATTAGTCTGAGTGTTTATGGACAAAGGGAAAACCCAACCTTAAGGGAATATATTTCCACCCTTTCTGTTACCCTTTCTTTTTTTCATCTTTCATGTAATTACTACACAGGAAGAAAATATTGCAAGTATCGGCTAAAATGACTCATATCCTGGGTTTGCCAGGTACACCTCGCTGTTGTATGTGATCTTATGAATGACAAATTCTGAGCCTACTGTCTAAGGAAGCAGAGCTGTTTTCATGTCAGTGTGTCATTAGGTCCAGTTGAAACACAATCAAACAAAACCAAGCCCTATGCCTTTTGAAGTGTTCATGAGCCTTTCTCCCTGTTCCAAGGTCTTTGGATGTAGTCCTATTATCATTCTAGAGTTGGTCCAAATATTCGTGGGCACAAAACTGCGTTTCTGTTGGATTGCTACTCAATACAGTGAGTACGTCAGTTTTATGCATCATTGATGGTACTTGAACCCATATAAAATTACAATTGTGCAGATTGACTGTACTTGATCTTGACTGCAGCCTTTCATACAAAATTAAATCTTCAAAATTTTCTGAACTAATTTGAACCAGTAAAATTACTTTATACTAGATCAGCACTTTGCCACATGTGGCTACAGTGTTTTTCATGTGGTAGGAGAAACCCTAAAGGCAAATGTATTTCTTTACAAAAACACAATCTTAAATGAAACTGTTGCATATGTTTTTTCAAAGAGAGAAGCTTCAGCTTACAAGATATGTAGTTTATCACAGTTCTTATAGTAAGTCCACCTCCAGAGTCTTTGAACACTTTACAGACTTACTACAACAGTTACAAAAGGTCTTCTGCATCCTGTGAAGGTTTTACATAATTTCCTGTATTTATAACTCCTTTATAAAGTTTCTCATTTTGCAAGCTATAAATGGAATATTTTTTGAAATAAATTAACAAAAGCTGTAGTTTTTAAAGGTAAAATCATGACTGGGTAAGGAGAAGAAAACATTTTTTAATATTTTGTTTCTCTTAGAAAGCAACTTTTTATGGGTTGCAATATCTCAGAGAAGTAGATCTACTCTCCTTAAAGCTGAAGAGCATTTTCTGCTTAAGAAAAACCTTTACTGCTTTTCAGCTCTTTGAAGTACTCTGAGATCTGCTGTTGTGCCTCATATGATTGCACGCTATTTTGCATATTCCAATTGCAGAGTAGCATGAGCAATGTATCCCTAAGAGCTGGTCTGTCTTCCCCAACCCAACGTAACAGACATTAATTTTCTTAAAGTAAAATTTGCTACCATTTGTGCCTTTGCCTGGGCAGAAAAGTGCAGACAGTGGCTTCAACAGTGTGATATTAAACTTGTTTGTGCCACTAAGAATCCCTTCAGCAAGAATTAGAGTGAAGAGTCTATCTAAAAATAACTGATCATTGAGTGTGGCTCTGAAATCAGTGTTTGCAAGCCCAGTAGATATTGTGGTGGTGTATGTGTGGGCACCGTTGCCAGACCAGGAGTCAATGAAGAAAGGAAGTTGAATGCCATGACTGGGATGAGGTTGTTGAACCTCAGTCTAGGAAGCAGGAGGAAGGAAACAGGGATATATAATACCAGGACTGAACAAGACTTCACCCTGAGCCCTTCCATTTTGAATTTTTTGGTGGGGTAGATTCTCAAAACCTTCTCTGTTAAGCTGTCCTGACAACCTCTCTACAGCTTTTCCAGTCTAAGACAAGGCTGAGTTGTTCATCCCTCTGAACTGATTTTGTAAATGAATATAAATATATTATTAAATATAGCTGTATTCAAAAATATAAAACTGCCATCTCATGTAAGGGACACATCGAGACTTCTGACTGTAAATATTTCTGCTTCTTTATTACTTATATCTTTATTATTTACACCTTTTCAAAGAAAGCTCTACATCTAACCTTGCAAGCAAAGGTAAAGGATAGATTGGATCTTGGTGTTGCCAGAGAGAAAACATGTAGTTACATGAGAGGCAAATATCTTCAAGCGTAACAACTTATGGTGAAATTATGACATTTTAACTGCTTCAGAGCAGATAAGAAAGTGGTCAAGCAAAACCTGAGAAACCAGATATTTTTCTGCAAAAATCAAGGTTCTAAATGGTATATCCAGCAATAGGGAAATAACAAAGAAATTCGATATTTCTTCCTCAGTCACAGTCTATGTCTATGGCATGTCAGTGTCCTCAGGGCCAACCAAAAAGATGACCATATCATGAAAGAGTCATCCAATTTACTTGTCATTTTTGCTGTGGGATAATTTGCATGGGTCTCTTTCTGACAATCTTGACACTTTTTCTTATTTGATGTTTATGGGTTTCAAACGATCTGGAAAGGCAGGACTGGCAACCAGCTGAGACATGCAACAAATAGAAATACATCGAATTTCCTAGGAAAGCTGAGTTGGAATTAGTCTGAATCAGAGTCACTCCATATCAAGGTATATGAAAGGAGCAAGAATGCTGCCAAAGGAAGTGGTGCAAAGCCAAAAAGGCATGGATTCACTTTGCACACTGAACATTTGCCTTCTCCCTTCGAGCTAATGAACTGAAATTAATTTCCTACCCCTTTACACTTCATTTAGTCAGCAGTTCCTGGGCAAAGTGTTATCTCCTGTGATTTAGGGTTGTGAAATATACTAGTTAACATGCATTAATGCAGGTGGTTACTCTGATATTGTCACTGCCCTTAAGTGTTTGCCTTAAACCCCTGTTACATTCAAGTAGAAGCCTATTGCTTTTTAAGGGTGTTAATCATTCCTTAGTCAGATGCCCCACTGTGGGTACAGGTGAGCTGTGTTCAGGAGGCATCGCCCTCAACGAGGGAGGTGTTGCCTCACAAGTATGTGCCAGCTGTGCTAGTGCTAGATCTGAAAGGAGCAGTTAAAGACAAGGTTTAAAACTGAGCCTTGCCTGGGTTAAAGGCTCTTTGGGTTAATGTAGGATTGGAATTAGGGAATTAGTTATTCAGTGAGGGATGATGTCTCTCAGCAACTAGGGTGGAAATAGCGTTGCATTATCCATACAAGGACTGACATGCAATTGGGGTCTGTCTCCTCCCATGGAAGAACTGCTTGCCTTTTTTTTTTGTTTGATGTCTTTGTGTTGCGGTTTAACCCCAGTCAGCAACTAAGCATTCACTCACTCACTCCCCCCCACCCGGTGGGATGGGAGAGACAATTGGAAAAAATAGTAAAACTCGTGGGTTGAGATAAGCACAGTTTAATAGAACAGAAAGGAAGAACTAATAATGACAATAATAACAATAATAAAATGACACTAATAATAATAAAAATAATCAAAACAAGTGATGCACAATGCAGTTGCTCACCACTCACCGACCAATGAGCAGTCATTTCCAAAGCAGTGATCCCCCCAGGCCAGTTCCCCCCATTTTATGTATTGGGCATGAAATCACATGGTATGGAATATTCCTTTGTCCGGTTTGGGTCAGCTGTCCTGGCTGTGTCTGCTCCCAGCTTCTTGTGCCGCTCCAGCCTTCTTGCTGGCTGGGCATGAGAAGCTCAAAACTCCTCGACTTAGCCTAAATACTACTTAGCAACAACTGAAAATATGAGTGTGTTACCAACATTATTCTCACACTAAATCCAGAACATAACACTATACCGGCTACTAGAAAGAAAATTAACTCTATCTGAGCCAAAACCAGGACACTTTGTGAACCTCTTTATTTCTACTCTCAGACAGTGCATTACATGGCCATGACTTGCAGATGAGTTTTCATTCATAGACTGCTGAGTGAATAATATTTGTATGTAGTCAGTGAGGGTGACTGACTGCTTGTAAGAAACACTTTGTAAGGATCTGAAGTGCCCTCTGGAAGAGGCTGTCTGTGCCCATTCACTGTGGATTAGTGGGCCAATTTCACTTCTAACTTTTGAAGAAGCATTAATACTTTTCAGTCAGCTTCCATATTGTATTGGGGTATTCTTGCTTGCTTTCATTCTACAGGTTTTTTCTTCCTCATTTTGAAAGAGTCCATATTTATTGTTACAGGTATTATAGCATTGATTTTACATTTGGGTCATGTTCTCTTTGGCCTCATAAATGAAAAAACCATTTGGGACACTGTTGTTTCTGCAGCAATGTTCTAGTCCTAGCAAAATCATGGTCCTGAAAGGTTATTTTCAATAGGGCATGTGAGACCTGAGGAGTCAGGACCAGAAGAGATATAAAACATCCTCAGCAAGATGAGTGCTCAACATTAAACACAGTGGCCCTCAGAGCTTGACATCACCATTGCTACTCATGATGTGGAAAGAACTGGACCTGACAACTTCAGCTGTAGATCATGTCCTTTCAAAGTATAAAGATTTTGGGTAGTTCCCTACCAAACTGTACAGTGGCCACAATAAAATCAGACAGCTGTGTGAACAGCAGAAATTAGGAATCCTGTTTTCTTGTGAGTTTGTACCTCAGGACTGACTCTTGTAAGGATTAAGCTCTAATCCTGAAGGGCACAAATAGATTTTTTTTCTTTGCTGTCCTTGGCTGCCTATTATGGAAACTGTGAGAATATGGTATTTCTGAGGTGTCTGTTCTTCTGTCCCATTTGGTTTAATTTGGCCCACTGATTCAAATTAAATTTGCCAGGGGAGTCAGACCTGTTCAGCCCTTTGGTCCTCTTCCAATATTCAACTTCCTCATGGATTTCTCAGTGCTCTAGTTTTACCACAGACTGTGCTGAAAACTGGTGCAAACCTTTTAATCTCTCTTTGCTTCCATCCTTCCTGTTTGGAAAATGAACAGAATGGTTTTCCTTTATCATGAAGCATCATGACATCATAATCCATCCTCATGAACCCTATTTGAGATCTTTGTAAATGAAAATCTAAAGGAACATTTGTAAATTTTTGTCCAGCAACATTTCTTAAAAGTCTGCATTAGCACTGCACATTAGGGTGAGATTCCATAGTATAGTTTCCTGGTGATAAATCTGGTTTAAAGCTTTTCATCAGATTACCACCCTCACTAACTTGTGGGGAGTGTGCTCTGTGCCAGTGAGTGAAATGAACTGGGTTGCAAATAGACTTCTAAAACGTGGAACGGCAACCTTGGCAACTCAGTATGTAATGTGTTCTTGATGAGTGACTTGCCCTGCATCGCAGAGGGATTCCTTGGCGGTAAAGAGTGTTTTCTAAGCCATAAGGTAGCTCCATTACCATTTTTTGTTTGTTTGTTTTCTTCTTGCTCTGATTCAAGTCTTGTTGTGTATGAATTTTTTCATCCCTTTAATTTCTTGGGCAGTTACCATGTCCTGACCTTCCCTGGAAAAATACTTAAATTATTTGTATATTATTTTGATGATTGCTTGTTCTCCATGTATAGTGACTTGATATATAAAATCACAAGTTACATCTGTAGATGCTTTACAGGCTGCTGTCTAGACTGTCAAAAGTAGTAGAAAATGTTATAAATCTTAAAATTGTACAGTAATAACATAAAATCTTACAAAGATGGGATCTCATAAACTCATTGTCTTTGCTCTATTCCTTGTGGCCTTTCATCAGTGCTAGACCAAATGCAACATGGACATTATGTAAATTATAGTCTTTGAAGCACTTAATAATAACTTAAGGACAGGAGTAAGGTAATGGGGTATGCAAAGGTATGCAAGCTGGTCATCTTATACTAAATAAATAGTTGTGAGAAACAAATGATTTCCAGTTACTTTCATGATTCTTCATCCATGTCTTCAAAATCGTTTCCCTTAAATACTTTCAGTGCAAATGGCATGAAAGCTGAAAAAAAGAGGTAAACAGAACGTTAGCGTCACAAAGAGAAAACTGACAAATTTGGCCACGGATGCCACATCTCTTCTATCAGAAGTACCAGCAAGCCTCTGACAAACGATACCTGTGTGATATCTCCTCCAAAAGACCCATAGCAGATAGTGCCATGGCAAAATGAAATCAGGGTCTCTCCCTGCTGGAAAACCACAGACCTCTTTCTTTTTAAAAAAAGTCCAACCATCCTAGGGTATACAGGTTTTCTGTAGGTGCTGTTGTCCTTGGGTTTGTTCTTGGGGGGCAGATTTGGGAGGTTGCCACTGGGTATAGTGAGAGCAAAATGGTTCCCTTCTGTCCTTCATGTGTTGACTCGTTTCACTGGGTAGCTTTTGTATGAAGGGTTTACAATGTTCAGAAGGTCTTTGTCATATTACAGGGACAAGCCTACAGCAGAAGTTTCAAAACTCTTCAGGGAGGGCCAGATAGGGAATGGGACATTGCACTAGGGAGTAGGCAGCAAAATGTATCTGCTGTGTGACTTGGGATGGGGAAGATTTATAAAGTACCTTTCCCAGAGGCTTGCAAAAGTTGTCCAGCCTGTGCTTAGGAATCCCTGCTCTCTGTCACCCTGAAGAAAGTAATTACATTGCAACAGTTTTGACTCAAGGGCATCTGTGTCAAAATCATTAATCAGATAAAGCATTAGTATGAATAAAGACTGCAGGATCAAGCACCAAATGTAATATAACTGTATCTTCTGACAACTGGAAAAAAGAATTCAAGTTTTAACATTGGTTAAAGGTGTTGTCATTTTTGACGGCAGCAGAGCTCTGGAATTTGTATTAATTGTAAAAAATGCTATGACTGTACTGTTTCAACAGTTGGCATAAGGAAGACCTCACTGAGAACAAATGAGTCATAAAAAGAACTAGGTTTACGCACAGTAATTAACTTCTCTTTGTCCTGCTGTATGATCTGTTAAATGCTGGCACTGGGCCATCATGATAAAGTAGATCAAGATACCTGTTAAGAAAAACTGCCTACTTCTCCTTTTTAATTCTTTATTTCTCTACGAAACAGAAATTCTACACACCCTCAAAACGCAAAGTTTGGAGAGTCAGTAACAGGTTGTGTTAGTTACAAAACTATAATGAATAGAACAGCAGAAGTTCCATGCAGTATACATACAGGATCATGCATATGTAGTGATATGTATGCTATTTTGTAAATTCTAACATATAAGCAAGTTCTGCAGTCTGTTGTTATCTTGAGTTGCCCTCCTGGCAGCAACTCCATTGGCTTCTGTGAAATGTTTGTATGTGTGAGGAGTTAAAAAAACCTGCAGAACTGCATTGGTAAATTAAAGTTGGCAAGATCAAGGCAGTAAAGCATTAAAGTTAGACTTCATTATACTTCTAATTTGTTCTGTGTCCTTATGGTTTATTTTAGTTTTAAATACAGTATAAATCATTTACCAAAGCTCAGAACTTTGAAGGTACAATGATGAAGAGACACAATGCCAAAGTTTCATCGGCTGATTACTTTTTCTGATTGGTTGTCTTCATTTGAATTGTAGTTGTGCTTTTAAACATAAACTTTATTCATTAATGGATTGATATTGGCATTGGTTTTGTAACCAAAATTTCTTATCTGACTATATTTAGCGGAACTGAGGTTCTCTGTTGGCAAATAGAGAAAAGGAACATCTGTGAAATAGCCATGTATGTTTTCATTTATGAGTATAATATTAATATATGTTTTCATACCAGTGAAATGCAAATACTTTAGAAATCCTGTTCATTGTTGGCAAGTGAGAACTAAATACATATTAGCAATAAAATGATGAGAACTTATGTGACTGATATAATTTTGGTGTTGAAGTTGACATCCAAAAGAAAACAAATTGCATAAATTAAACTCATACTTAAATTTTAAACATTTGTCTTAATTTTATACATTATGCTCAGCATGAAAAGCAATATGTGTGTGTGCTTTAAAACACATTTTTACCCATATGGTGTACCTCTGTTTTCCTCATACCTCTTTATTGAGATCAAAAGAAATAATGTGGTCCCCTTAGTGATTTTTTTTGAAAGCAAAATCCCATCACTGTACTTTTGATTTGTATTTGTGACCTATTTAATATGCTGGCAAGAAGCAGGTGAGGAACGCCTGGGAGCATTCACCGGACTAGAAGAGTGTCCATGCTGGATCACTTGTTGATGCGTGACCCAAGCTGGCAGTAACTATAGAAGTATCTGGTAGCTAACCCTGTTCTAGATGAAATCAGATTAACTCTTCTCAGATCCTCCCAGCCGAATGAAGAGCCGTATTATGCACTAACTGGAATTGCTGTAGCAATCTGAGACTTTAGCGCTTCCCAGCAGGGTTTAATGCTGCCAGCAGCCTTGGCAGTGCAGCACCAGGACGTCCCTGAGGACCGACCACCTCTAAAATGAGCAGAGTTTTCAGGACAGGGAGTAAACTTGGTGCTCCGCTGGGAGAAAGCAGAAAGGTAGCAGTACCCTGTTCCCCTCACAAGTCACAGTGCTTTGGGGTTTTAAAAAGGGTTCCTGCTGACTTTTTGATTAGGGGTTGATTTGGTTTCTATTTGTAATTGTTACTTTTTTCCTTGCCAAAGGGTCCCCACATAGGAGGATTGTCTAAAGAAATAAAAGGCATAGTAATTTTCTTTGCATGTGTAAGTTTTTCAGTGTGTAACTGAAATACATCCAGCAAAGCCCTTAAGAATGTCTGTAACTCTGCATATTGCTACAGTGGCAAATTGGACTGCTGTTGTCCCTAGAGTTATGCACACATTTATGTGCTTTGCTGGATCAGGGCCTAGTTTTAGAATAATTTTCAGTTCTTTCAGCTCTCACCCTACTAATGTTGATAACGCTGTGTATGAAAAATAGCTCTACTATGATCATGTTAAATAAGCCACACCACAGGCATGAACTTTTTGGAGCAGGCAGTACTCTTTTCTAGATTGCAATCTGTATTTTTTCTTACTTCTTACACATGTTCTCTTTTCCACTCAAAGTAGAAATAAAATGTTATTTCTTAGCATGAATATAGAAATCTCTTCCTCACCCCTGAATACACAAGTATACTGTAGCAGCCTTGGACCTGAGTGATTTCTCTTTCTTTTATTAATAATCCTTTTTTATGAGCATTTCTGTTCCTGGGTTTGGATTCCTCCCCCCCCCTTAGAAATATTCCTTTCTAGCTACTGAAAATAACAGAACTGCTTCTAGTTATATCTCTAACTTCTGCTTCTCTCAGATTGGATATTTAACTACATAGACACCAAGTCTAAGTTTTTATCTACAGTTTCTAGGCTATTGACTTCATTGGGTTTTATGCATTTGTGGCAATATTTGAATTCTAAATGCTCTGAAAGAATATTTGCTTGTAAATCAAATTCTGCTTTAAAACACAAACAGATTTTTACTTGTCTTAGGCATTGTGAAATTTGTGTATATTAGCTGTCAGTTTTATACAAAGTCTTAACCCATTGTCCTAGTTCAAGGATCATAGAAACAAAACATTTTGAATCTTTTTTTTTTTTTTTTTTTTTTTGGTTACTCACAGGAAAAAAAGCCAAGAATGTAAGAAAAAAATTTTTTTTAACAGATTAGAAGGGAGACATTTCTACTGAAATGCATGTGAAATACCCGTTAAAAGGATAAATTAGTACAATTCATGAACTTAATTCATGTGAGGTACAGAAATACTTTTACAGTGAAAGCCAGTATATTCATGCTCTAAATTTTGAAAACATGAAAGAAACTATGACTTTACCAAAGTCATAGACAAAACTGTTGCGGCCTTCACTGGACTCAGAGCTTCACCAACATAGGGAACTATCGTCTAGGAATTACTCTCTGGAGTGAAAAATTACTAGGTTGTCCCAGAGAACCCACAGATTGATCTATCCCTTTCACTTTAAGCATGTGATGAACTTCACTGAAATTAATGTTGTAAAACAATCTTAATACTATGTCTTTTATGCTTAATCAGAGGCCCACATATAAAGATTTAATCTGTGTGTGGTGCAGTATGCTTTCAAATAAATACAAGTAAGATTGGGTTTACTTGTGATTTTGTTGTTTAGTGCTACTTATCTATGCCTAATAATGTTAATAATTTTATGACAATAAAGCCATCTTGTGACTGTTCTCTTCCCATAAAAATAGGTACCTGGCACCTAGAGTCCAGTCAGGTATCCATTGCTTGAGAGCAGTTTGTATTCATCCCATGCTATGCTAAGACTTGAAAAATAGAATCTAGTCAGTGCAACACATAAAGCAAGCTGCTTGTCCTATGCAGACTATTATCTCTTACTGAGGCTTTGCTGATTTGGTTTGCAGAATATTTGTGTTCTTTACTAAAATACAGGCAAAAATATTTTTTTTCATATGAACAACCTGCAAGAAGAATGGGCACCATCTTGCTGTGATGTTATGTCTCCTTGCTGACTCAAAGACTTAGGTGGCAAACTGCTGTTGTGCAAATTGCGAAAGGAGAGAGAGAGTCTTACCTTGACGTAGCAATATTCATGCATACTACAGAATTCAGCATTTTCTTTGACGTTTGCCCTTGTGCAGAGCAGGCCTACTTAATATGTTACCCTGCTTGTTGAAGGTGTATGTGGAAGTGCAAATATTGCATAAATGAAATGCTGGACCCTGCTCAGACTTGTATTTCACTCGTAGTATTCCAGTATTGGAGTTTAATATTTGTTTCTCTTGAATATTTTTTGTGAAGAAAACACAACAGCTCAGAATTGAATGTACAATTAAAAGATTTCTTAAATTCAAATGGGTTGAAGTGGTCACTTTCACTGATACCTATCTCAATTCTGCTTTCTTCAGCAGAAGTATTTCTTTATTTGTACAAAGCCAATTTTTTGTGACCAGACAGGAATTTTTTCAAAGTTATTTTGCTGCATGTTCTTACCAAGTAAATGTTCTAGTAGCATTCCTTATCATAATAGAGATCCCTTTTCCCAAATGCTACCTAATCTGCTCAAGGAAAACTATAGATCTATGCATTTGACTTCAATTGCCTAGTCCTTTTCAGCCATTTTATTTTAGTCATAACAGGACTAATACATTTCTATGAGGTAAATGAGAGCATGAAGGAGCTTCATGGGCAATTAATGTGCAATTTCTTTTTTTTTCTGTGCCTGTTCTTCAAGAAGCGAAGTGGAGATTCTTCCTTTATGCAGGTTTGTATTTAACAGAAAGTGACTGCCTCTAAATGCATTGTATTCATATGATAATCCAGACTGTTGCACGATGCTATTTTCTGCACTTTGTAATGTATCAGTTCAAAGGACTTGATTTCAGAGGTTGCCCTAACTCCTCCAAATAATCAGTAATTAATTTTAGAAACCTCAGGAATCAACTGAGGGGTGGTGCCAGTTCAAAGCAGGGACGTGATGGTCGTCCAGTATTCTTCACAGGGAAGCCTCATGGCTGTGTTGTCCTTCCCATGGAAAACCTCCAGGACTCCTTTGCTTAGGAATTTGCAGGGGTGGGTTCTTGATTATACTAAGATGAATCGCAGCAGTGATGGTTTATTGTGTTTCTCACTCTGAACCCCAAATTTCCTGGATGTAGAAAGACAGTATTTCCACATGATGAAGGTTTTCTGATATTGATGGAAAATGACAAGAGCATTGAAAGTCAGGAAAAACTAAACATCAGGTGAACTATTTGATGCTATTATTCATCAAATAAGTAATCTAATAGTGCTTGAATACATAAATTAAAAACAGTAATAGATCTCATTTTAACAGATGAAGAATATTCAAACACAAGCATTCAATAAAATTCAGCTCTGAGTTAGGTTCCTTAAAGCAACACGGGGTTATCTCAGATTGTCATTCCAAAGCGTGAGAAGGGAATTTGTCTAGTGTTTCTGGTTCACATCCATCTGTCTCAGTATTCATACATTTAGCAGGAGAAGCACACAGTGATACCTAACAAGAACTCCCACAGACTCAGGCTATAAGCAGCATTTCTAAGAGCAAAGGAGATGCAGGGGCTCCGATTTCTTTCTCTGTCCTCCTTCTTTTGCAATGCAACTTCACCAGCTAAAGCAGCAGGGCTGTGCCATAGTCATCACACACGATGATAATTTCAGAAGACTGATACATGTTCAGACAAGGAGTTTGCTTTGCAGTCTCTTGCATTTCGACATACAGCTAGTTGCAATCTGTCCTTTAATAGGGCCCAGTGTTCTGCTCTTTAATCAAAATATTGATGGATGTAAACAGCCAATGTCTTTTCCTTTCGATTACAAGACCATTATTACTTCTCTAGTTCATTCTTATCTGTTTGTTGGAAACTAGAAGAGGACAGTGCTTATACTCCTTACAGAGAGTATAAGGTTATAAAATGTCAGGGCTTTGTCTTTGTGTAATGACTTGATGGCATTTTTGTGCTTCTTTCTTTTAAGGCAGTAGTGGTCAGGCCTAAGATACATTGTACCAATGAAGTCCAGGAGGACTGTTTTATATATTGATTTACTGGAAACTCATTTTTTTCAAGTTGTCTCTGGGCTCCTAACTGAAACTTTGAAGTAGGTGTCGTCTAAGATGCTTCCTACAGTCAACAGTGAGGGATACAAGCCTCCAGAGGATGACTTAGACTTGTGGCTTACAAAAAAATGAACTTTCAATTGTTTCAACAATGGTTTTATGTCCCTGCTCTGCCACCCACAGATCTCCTAAATCTTCCTTCTTCTCCCTGTCAGACAAACTCTTCTTTCCAGATTGCCTCCCTACACCGGAGTCCTTGATCTTCCCCTCCCTTTCCCCTAGGAGAAAATCTGCCTTGTCTCTGACTCACTGCCACATTTAGCCCCCTCATGCTGTTGAGTGTTTGTCCCACAGATCCAAGGTAGTTTCCTCACTCCACCCCTTGATTTGTGACTGTACCTATTTTATTCCTTGTCTTCAACCTCTGTCTCAGAGATCTTCCTATACCTCTTTGAAGATTACCCATCATTAAAAGTCATAATTAACATAAATGATAAAATATGCAGGAGTAGGAGGCAAAGCACATAGTCCTAAGTGCTGTTTCATACTGACTATATATCTCAGTTTTCAGGTTTCTCCTGCAAGTCCAAGCAAGCAACTCAGTAAGCTCAAAGTATTTAATATAGTATAAGGTGTTCTTTGCCTTGGTTTGCATTATTTGACAACCAGTTCTCAGGTTCATTTATATGAATCTTTCAGTAGTGCCAAGTTCTCTTCAAAACTCACTACACTTCAGTAAAGTATTTTTGGGTATGTGTCTGTGCATGTACGAATATATACATAAAAATATTACATATACACAAGCACACACATTTGTCCTTCCTATATGTTATGATTTTTAGTTTTTCCTTGTCTAAGCTAACTGGTGCAGGTATTCATGCCACTGACAAGGTAATTGAACAGTTGAAAAAAGCATGCAGTTTCAGAGTGATTACTGATATATGTCAAAGACTTTATGTGGTGAATAACATTTTAGAATGAGGAATTATCAATTAATCAGGATATCTGGTGAGAAACGAGCGAAATTGACCAACTGCAGTCATGATCGTTTAGTTGCAGACTCCTGTGTGTTATACTACCAGCAAAAGCTGCGAACTGGAATACAACTTTCATTACAGAACTCCTTTTTTTTCAGATAATCTTTCTTAGTTATTATTTGGATAAAACCTTCAATACTAGGAGCAAGCTCCCTTGTTTCCATTCTAAAAGGCACGTTTCAATACCTGCTGTCAGTGGTGCATGGGTCTTTCAGAATTTTTGCACTGTTTTGTTCTATACCTGTTGGTGAAGTGGGGGAAGGCAATGGAAGGCCTTTCTTTGGACAAAATTTGGGCTTAAGGGAGCATTCTGGCTTACTGGCAATCTTTCTAAGATACTGTCGTGGTTTAACCCCAGCCAGCAACTAAGCACCACACAGCCGCTCACTCACTTCCCCCATCCAGTGGGATGGGGGAGGAAATTGGGAAAAAAAGTAAAACTCCTGGGTTGAGATAAGAACGGTTTAATAGAACAGAAGAGAAGAAACTAATAATGATAATAATAACACTAATAAAATGACAACAGTAGTAATAAAAGGATTGGAATGTACAAATGATGCGCAGGGCAATAGCTCACCACCCGCCGACCGACACCCCGCCAGTCCCCGAGCGGTGATTCCCTGCCCCCCCCCCCCCCCCCCCCCTTCCCAGTTCCTAAACTAGATGGGACGTCCCATGGTATGGAATACACCGTTGGCCAGTTTGGGTCAGGTGCCTTGGTTGTGTCCTGTGCCAACTTCTTGTGCCCTGGCTGGGCATGAGAAGCTGAAAAATCCTTGACTATAGTCTAAACACTACTGAGCAACAACTGAAACCATCAGTGTTATCAACATTCTTCGCATGCTGAACTCAAAACACAGCACCGTACCAGCTACTAGGAAGACAGTTAGCTCTATCCCAGCTGAAACCAGGACAGATACCCTATGGACTTCAGTTTTTTGTGGTACTTTCACAATACAGTATGCTATTATGCACCTTCTGACACATCTTCCAAGGCTTTTGATAGGATGCTAGAACTGCCCTCCTTGTTTCCTTTCCTTTTATTGCTCACTCATGCTGTTGCAAACCTTTTACAGAAACAAGACCCATCCCAGCCTTTGCATAGCATCGCTTTATTTTTAAGAAAGATTCTGTTGAATCAACCTTGTCCTTTTTGTTTTCTGTCTTCTCCAGTCTTTCACATCCCTTCCCAAGTGTTGTGCTTGCGTAACTCGGCATGAGTTAAGTGGATTCAGTCGAAACTC
This sequence comes from Astur gentilis, assembly GCF_929443795.1. NCBI lineage: Eukaryota > Metazoa > Chordata > Aves > Accipitriformes > Accipitridae > Astur > Astur gentilis. The sequence continues at coordinate 18,461,690 of NC_064919.1, read as the reverse complement.
AGCTCCTTTTGTATATCTCCTTGCAATCTAAGGAAGAGACTTGTTTTAAAAGCATCAGTCTATTAGTTTTGCATTCATGAACAGTGAACTTATTTTACCTGCAGGCACAAAGTGCTGCTTGCGTTCTTCCTGTGGTTGGTCTCCGGTTCACACTATTTATGTATATGTCATATTTTGGTGCTACCTGATAACAGTTGCCAGTGTAAGTAAAAGTAGCCATGGGCTAGTGAATTTAACGCCTACTGCCTATGGCCCCAAGGGACCACCCCAGAAGCCAAAGACTAGCTGCACCCTGTGGAAGTCCCAAACCACGTTCCCTGTCACTGGCCCTGCCCCTTACACAAAAGCCCAGGAGGCAATGTTTAAAGATTGACTCCTGGGGATTTCCTTATGCTAAAGGCATCATTTGATGGGCAGCTGAGGTAGGTTTTGAAAGGTATAATACCACTGGAACTGGTGCAAAGCAGGTGGAACAGACCCAAGCTCAGCCCACAGACTTTAATTGCATGATGACTCAGATGATGTTTCTTAAAGTTAGTTTTTTCTCTTCCTCCCCCCCTCTATCCACTTAAAAAAAAATTGTGCTCCATATTTTTATTTATTTATTTACCAAGCCCTAGTTACTTGCATTGGGCCAGTTCAAGCTCCACTTAATCCCACTTAGATTTTTATTTCTTTTTTATTTCTTTTTTGCTGGGCAGGTGTCTAAAGGCGTACTGGCTGTAAGGTGGGTTGGATATGTAGTGATGAAATTAAAGGACTTGGGCCTGGCTTCTCTTTTAGAAGATCTTCAACCTGATAGTGTCACTTGCAATGGTACAAAAGTTATATTTGTGTCTTTGTCCTCTAACAGACAGACCTACCCCCCGCCTAACATTTTCTAACCAGACCATCAGGAGTACAGCTGGTGAATGAGGTAAAGAGCACTTAATTCCTCCCCAAAATCAAACATATAGGTTTATTTTACTAATAAACATTGAAAACCGATAATGGTTTGCATAATTTGAAATCTTTTGATAGCACTGAAACTCTTCATACAGGTTTTGATCACTTACACATAAAAGATTTCAAATTCAAAGAAATTAAATTTAAAGAAATGCATTTAGTCTTACTTACAATATAGGTTGTTGTCCAAGTTAAATAAAATCTTTTTAGTTACAAACTTTTAAACCAAGTGATTTGGAAAGCTGGGTGAAAATTGTGTGAACAGCCAGTCCTGAAACTTGCCCCTTTCCTGGCAAATACTAGTTTCCAATGAACTGTCATTTTCTGATGAAAAAAGCAACATCTTGAAAAACTCCCAGCTTGATCCCTTCCTGATCAACCTGCCTTACAGATATGTGTAAGGTGTATGTTTTCTGAAGCCATTTTTCAATCACCTAGAACCTCAGATTCCCCTTCCTGTAGTCAATAGCAATCTAGCTATTGCATCCATATTGTGATACCTTTCCCCTGAAGATATGATATCATCCCATGCCATAACACCTTATAAGTCTGCTGCTTATCATACCTGGACCATTTCTATGGGTGTCCCCCTCTTTTGTAAAGGTGCTGGTTTTCCTACCCACCCTCCAACAGCATTCTGGCTTCCAACTAGACTGCTTTTCCTTGCACAGGTGGTCTAACTAACAAAATTGAGAAAAGTCATAGCTTTTCCTCTGTCCTGTGGAAGGAATCAAGTAAAATCTCACCTACCTTCCCACATCTACATGCTGCTACCCATGATCTTCTTGTCTCTTGCACACCCTTCTGCAGGAGTTTCAGCTCTCCCCCTTGGCGACACTATGACCAAGCTCATTTGAGGATTTACTCATTAGATGTTACATGCCAGGAATTTTCATGGACATGAGTCACGAGAAAACCTCACAGTTACTTGGTCTGTGACTTGTCAGCAATAAGTGCATGGCCTGGGAGAGAAGGAGAAGGCTTGAATCACATCCAGCTCTTTAGATTTAGATTTCAGATTGGTAATCATGCTGGTTCTCTCTTCTTGGACAAACTCATTTATCTATTCCTAGTAATCACAGTTGAGAGAGGGTGGTTTCCTCTTTCTCTCTTCTGAGACTGTCAGAGGGCACAGACAATTCCACTGGAGCAGGTGATACATTACATGTTGCCAGTCAATAACTGCCCCATCAGTTGCATATCAGTAGTGGAAAGGTAACAGGTTTGTTAACTCCGTGCTGTTGAAAAGTGAGTCACATCAAGAACATTTCTGTCTCTAGCTAGAATCTAGTTATCAGTGGAGTTGTACTAAGATGTGGGTAAGAAGAGCAGAACAGTCTCATTTTACAATGAAGCTATGTGACAGTCTGAAAGTATTAAAGAGAAAGCCCAAAATAACAGAAGTAATCTTATAGAAAGCCCCAGCATCTACTGAATGTTGTTTGCTAATGGATGCTGATAGAGATATTTAAGGGATGTCAGAGGCCTACTTCTGGCTTGCTAGGCCTTTTACAAATACAGTTGTCTGGCTGTCCTGGCTGAGAGCAAGGAGTAGCCAGAATATTCACTACAAGAGAGATTCCACTGCCAAAGACAAGTTTTTGCAATTATGGTACTCTGAGGTCATTGAGAGGCCTGAGGTGAAGGAAGTCGTTCAGATCTTCCTCTCCACATAGCAGTTTTGAAGGTGATTTGTGGACAGCATATCTAGGTGAACATGATGGCCTCCAGACAGCACAAGACCGTTTGTCACATACCAGATAGGCTCAAGGAAAGCAGTTCTTGGCTGGATTTGGGGATGCACTGACAGGTTTGCTGTCTGCATAGGTAGCTGATCTGGGCCTAAGAGTGGCTTTGGGGCACTCTTGAGGAGACAGCCCATATGCATTCACCAGGTCCAAATCAGGATTTGTGCTGCTCCTTCACAACTGGGTAGCTAAATATGGCTGATTTTGGTACTTACAACTCAGAAAGAATAGGCTGGGGAGTCTTGGTGACATAAGGAATCCCTGAGACTGTGACCCTATGAAGCACCTAATGTCACCTCTGTGCATTAGCTTGTCTTTTTACACGAAATATGGCTTCAGGTATGTGGGAGCACCTCCAGAATGACGGATACATGCCATGGTGTTCTTTGAGTTGAACCATGAGTCTTTTGGAGTGGAATCTATCCCACCTGTGGTTTTGTGTGTGTATATATATAGATACATATATAACATGTACTTCTTTTTAAACAGCAGATGATCAGAGAGGCAATATTTCCAGTGCCCCTGGATGTCAGAAGATAATTCTCTCTTCAGTTAAGTCAGAAATCTCCAAAAGTCATTACATAGAGTAAATACACTTCTGAAAATTCCAGCATGTGCAAAATTCTCTCCTTGTTTTCTTCCCAAAATGGCTGCTAATCAGATGAAGAGAATAAAAATTAATATAAAGCATATTCAGACTTGGCTCCCTGCCATGATTTAGTAATGGCTGGCCCTTATGGCAAAAAAAGGTAGGGGTAATATGAGGCAGCAAAGACTGTGCAATTTTAAGGGAAATTAAAAGAGGAGGCCCAATGGAACAGATGTGTGGTTTTCCCTGCCACAGGAATGGCAGCATTTTGTCTCCTCATCAGTGAAAACTTTTCAAAGAAAGAAAAGGAAATCATCATGGTACTAAGCACTGAAGGGACCATAAGTGAGAAAATTCATAAATTGGATGAAAAGATGATCCACATGCAGACTTCCTGTCACTTGTGATACTTGCATCTGTATAAGCAAATAGATATGATGGTATGTAAATTAGGAGACAGTAAGTACAAAAGTGTTAAGTTAGCTCTAAAAAATCCAGCAGAAAAAAGTGTATTACTCTCTTTTGTAGAAATACATGGAAGCTCCAGTTGGTTCTCCCAGGGTCTATGCAGTCAATGTAGAAAGGAATCCCAGCCCATAGAAGATATAAACAGTTAAAAAGGGAGTGGGGAGAAAATGTTCAAGGAGATATTAATAAAGCACAAACAAACCCCAGCTCTTCTGCCAGGAGCATCTGTACAAGGCTCCCTCACTGTACACTGGCTTTGGCTTCATGATCAGTTCCAGCACCAGTGTATGGCAGTAGAGTTTGTTCAAAGCAGAGAGGAACCCAGGACCTTTCAAAATCCACCTACATATGATTGTTTTGATGAGGAATAAAAACACAGTCTAGCTGTAACTGAAATAGAGTGTGGTTAGAGCAAACTGCCTCACCAATGTGGGACCTGTGAAAGCAGAGCACTGAGTTGGCAGTGATGCATGAGGGGTAGCTGAGGAACAGGTGGGCTCCTCAGAGTATGCAGCAGAGGACATGGTAGGCTCTTCTCCAGTTGTGTGCTGCTGAGGTACTGAAACACAGAAACATTTTCCCCAATAGCCAGCCCTTCTCTGTACATTTGAATGGGAAGGTCTATAGTTGGCAGCCCGGCTCTGATGGACTGCCTTGATTTTAATAATTTGTAGCGAGGAAGCCTTATTCCCCACTCCCATCCCTTAGGGATTGCCACCTCCAACTGACGGGTCTACCTGGGGACTCTGTGTGTGGAGGTGAATATGTTATACTCTGAGTTCATTTGCATCCCGCTGAGTCTGGGTCTCTGCATGTTCAGACTGAGGTGCAGTCAGAGAGGGTGATTGAAAGGGTTTACATCATATCTTAAAAGGCAACTCTACTGGGCATATAGTCTGGCTAATAGGCTAGTAATCACAACGATAGAGACATGAATGGACCTTAGCTGCAGATTGAAGTACTATGGTAGGAGACAACAAGCATCTACTTGATCTAAGAAAGATCTAAACAAGAGCTGAAAGAAATCACTTTTTCATGAATGAAAAGTGGACTGGATTATGCCTCAAGGGCAGGACCACATTCAGGAGGTGGCACTGCCTATAAGGAGTCAGGAAAGGAGCCATGACTGCCGTGTCTCCACACAAACAAAAACTGATAACGCCCTTACAACCCCACAACACTGCCCAACACCAGCTGCTCTTGAAGAGGGACCAGCCTCCACACACAGGAAAAGTGCCAAATAGATTGATTTTAGCCTGGCTGCAAGCTCAGCATGTTTCCCTCAAGTTTGCTTTCTTGGGTTAAATTTCAACACTTTTTTGGTGCACTAAAACCTTGACACTAGTTTTCATCCTGTTCCTGTTGAAATAATTTTTCCCACCGCAGAGGTCTGTGCTGCCATCTCCTCCTTCCGTGCTGTTGTGGAGGTGCTAAGTTGTGAAACTTAACCCTCCATATCCCACAGGACATGCTAACCTCAAACCTCTGTCCTGGTGGTGATGCCGGCATCCCTGCAATTGTAGCAACCCATTGTGGCATCCCTTAACTACTGTGTGCTCCCTGTACTTCAGAGAGACTTCCAGTCCTCAGGGGTACTGTAGAAAAACGTTCTCCTGCAGAGCCACTTCTACTGATGTCCTATGGCTGGGAATCGCAAATGGTTTAAAGTGCACTTTCACCCCAAAGAAAGTGTGTCATGCTGCGAACACAACCAGGGCTTTACATCCATCCATGCATTCATTGGGGCTGAAAACAGTGGGAGATGCAAAGGTGGAGGAGATGAGGAGCAAATGTTATGTTACCACCCAGACAAAGATTCATGATCTCCTCTTGGAAGAGCCTGATTTTCTTCATGTGTACTTTTACCCTGTGGATAGTACTTTTTGCGTTCTTTCTTCTTAGATTCATCTCTTATAATGTTTTCTTGGAAAATGTGACAACTTAGTTTATGCTCTGCTTCTATGTGTTTGCTGTCTGCTATAATACGTTTCTATGATAAGGAAACGTAGCTGCTCGGTGTTTGGCCCTGCCTTTCCCTTACAATCTATTAGTAGCAGGAACAAACCCCAGAAAATAGTGTTCACATTCTCAGCAGGTCAGGACTGATTTTAGTTTTCTTTTTGTAGAATTGTGTAAAGTACTGTTTACGATTCAGTACCTTGTAATCCTTTTTTGTATTTCTTTAATGTTTTTGAAAAGGACTTGCTCAATAAAGGAAAAATAGTAATTTGGAAATTGCAGCTATCAGTTGATTTCAGTATCTTAAGACAGCATTGAATGTTCCAAAGTCAAAGAATAGTCACTTCACAGACAGGAATCTGATTTTTCTAAAGGATGCAAATGTCCTCCCAGTTTGAGAGCAGAGTTTCAATATCCATGTTGTAGAGTGGAGTGAGCAAATAAAACAGCCCAGTTTTGCAAGCTTTTGGTTTTAGAGGAAAGTGCATCATTGGGATGGTACATCTCTGGCTCTTACATCTAGTTTGAAGTAATTAAATAACTTGCAATAAAAGGGCTATTCCCTTTGATGTGTGTTTTTAACCTCTGCCTGCAATGCGTATCAGAAAAATATTAAAATATCTAAACATCTCTAAGTATTTCTTATATTTTGAGTTAATTAAGGCAATTTTATATACTCTATAGAAGATAAAGCTATAATACATGAACACATATTACAGTATACATAGTGGGACAAGTAAATGTCTCATTCAGACCATATTTCCTATTGCTTTTGCATATAAGTGTCACAGTCGTCATAATTTAGACTGTATTTACAGAGCACATGGAGAGCAAGACCACCAAAATTGCCTAAGGGAATTTGACTGGGCTTATATTTTTGCTGCATTTGTGCAAGTTAGAAATGGTGTCTCAGCTTTGATTTGTATTTCCTATTGTTTGTCAGTTTGTAAAGAAACATCAGTGTTATGTTATGTATTGCAGGAAGCCTGCACTCCAGCTGGTCAGGTTAGTCTATGCTAGAAAAGCATATAAACATTTTAATTTGCAGCACTTTCATTTTAAAAAATGTGATACTACTATTTCAGTAATTCTGCAATTTCTTTTTCCTTTGCTTGTGTAGATCAAAAAGTACTGGCTGCTGCTGAAAATTTTATGTTCTTTGCTTTCTGTTCAGTAGTCACTGATTTTTACGAAGGATTGTGAAATTGTTTACAGCAGTTATCTACAAAAAGCTTCTGAGCTTTGTTATTTATGTTGCTTCTATTTTTTTTCCTACCTCCTATTCCACAAAAAGATTCTGGATGCATTTATTTTCAGGCAGTTAATTATCACAGAGATCAGATGTTTGGCTGATTCATAGAGAAACTTACAGCCTTCCTCACAGCCGTGGTTTTTCGAGTAGGAACTAGCTTCCAGATTTCACCTTCTTTCCTCTTATGATCTGATTCTCATTATGAGTAAGGGCTTCATCTCACTTCATTCTTATATCACTGCAAGATTTTCACTGTAGGTAAGGCTGAGGTTTACTTTTTACATATCTAAATTTATATATCTATGTGTATATTGATATACATATACAGAGAGAAATGTCTATAAAAATATGTTGTTGGCTTGAGTTCTCTGTAGAATTTTAAAAAATTAGTTTACTTTCTCTTTTAAATGGGATGGTACAAAAGTATTGTGAACCTTATAAGTAACTGCGACAATCTTTTTTCAGATAATTCATTTTAGCAAAGGGCACTGTGATCTTGTTCATAGTAATACTTGGAAGTGCATAGCTGACAAGACAGAATTTTCTAGCCGTTACCTAAGAAACTGCAGTTTTTCAACTCTCTCATTTTTTTCCAGTTTTTCATATTTTCAAATATTGCCCAAAACTAACATTATACTGTTGTTAGAAAAGTAAGCAAGTACTGCATCCTCTTCAAAGGAAATCTGGGGTAAAATGGCTCATGAGAAGATAGTTGCCTGCATTGAAGGGATTTAGGATGTGTCCTCTGATCAGACTCATTCTTAAATAATGAGTTTTCAAAGCAGTAACCTGCAAAGGGGGATTTGATCATCTGAAAAATATAGTGCTTTGTTCTCAACTTGTACAACACCAGCAATTATGCAGAAAAGCAACATGAGGACGCTGGAGGACAGTGTGAGATCCTCAGTAGGGCACATTCATTCCATCCCACATGGACAAAAAGGGATTACCTCCCAAAACATCACAGGGTAGTCCCTAAACATCATTGCTCTAATGGCTAGCTTTCTTCATCTTACTTGATTTTATCTTACCGGCTGTCATTCAGAGGCTTCTGCTCTACTTATCAGTGATTCAAAATTATGTGTAATAGGCATATGCAGAGTTCCCTGCAGTACTATGTATGTATGCAATTGTTCTAATATAATTTTGCAGGAGGTTTTTTGTTTGTTTTTGTGTTTTTTTTTTTTCCCCCCGAAAAACTGCGACAGGCTTTTCAGACTTCAGCAGAACCATGAGTTAACTGCAGGCATATAATTGTTGATAAGTGATATGGAGCACACTTGGAACATCTCAGTCTTCTGTAGGTGGCATAAACAGCTTTTAGTATGGTGATTTTCATATTCAGAAACTCTCACTTTAAATAAGGGGTGGAGTGCTTTGTGGAAGTTTTGCATTTGTGGTACCAAGAAAAATACACATAAGCTCTGTCTTTGACACCCAAGATCAGCCGTTTAAATGCTATTGGTGTTTCTTTCTTCATCCAAAGCACTTTTTTCTTGTACCTTTTCAAGTAAAAAAAAAGTAAATGAAGAACAATAGTGTGTCCAGTTCCCAAGGAGTCTCAAAGCTTCGTTTTTGGAGAGGTAGCTTAAATTGAGAAAATCAAAAGAAGTTTCACAGGCTCATTTTGGATATAAAAATGGCTGGTATTCTCAGAGGATTATGTTTGCTCACTGTATTCAAACCAGCAACCGGCAGACCTCTGCGAATTTTCTATTGGCAGTAAGGTTTGGACCAGTTTTGAATTTGGTGAAGGATCATCTGATGCCTCTCCAAATTACGTAACCAGCCTTGCCTCCTGCAGTCTCCCTCTTGTCCTTATCTTCAGTCCTTCCTTGGAGCAAATCCTACATTCCACCCACTTCTCTCTCTTCAATTCTGTTCCCTCCCACCCAGCCCTTCCTGCCATGAGCTACAGAGCTTCTGTGTCACGCTGTCCCTTCCTGCAAGCATCATCTCTTCAAAAGGAACGAAAGCAAATCTGTGCTCACTAGCCGCAATGTCATTAGCTGACTTTCTTGCCCCCTGGAAATTAAGGCTAAAATGATCTTCCCTCTGTTGTCTATGGAGACCTTGCTTTCAGCATGGGGAGGTTTTAGCCAGGACAATTATGATAATTGTGCTTTTATGGGCCTCATCCTAAACTATGTATTTTCCAAGGGTTTTAGAATCTCAGCACAGATGTTCAGAAAGGATTCAGAAAGTTCAATGTCAGGGACGTTTTTTATGGTAGCAGTAATATTTTTGCCCTCCCTAATTTTATATAAATGTTTTTCCTCCAGGAGAGGTTTTTTCACACAAAGACAAATTAAATCTTCATAATATAATGAGAGATATTTTATGCTTTTTGCTTAGTCTGTGGAGAGATGAGCTTCCCTTGCTAATATTTCTGATACCTTTTATTCTGTCACTGATTGAAAAATTATGTGTCTACTGATGGGCATCAACCAAAAAAAATTACTTTTTTCCAACCTAAAGTGGAAACAATTGGACATCTGAGGATTTGTACACCCAGATGAGAAAGCCAAATATTAAATTAATGTATTAACAATGTTTATAGTTTTATTACCCTGTAATTATATCATACCTCCTGATTGTTTTTCTTTTCATCCTAGTCTATAAAATGTAGCTGCCCGAACCTGTTTTTGAATGTCTACATTTCTAGTGTTAGACCTAGTGATGTTTTGCCAGGTTCAGTGGAAGAAAAGGCAGTTGTAGGGATGGAATTGTTACTCTGGAGAGTGTCAATGCCTGCCAGCCATCAGAATGTGAACTAGAGACAGCTGGAGACTTGGTTTGGGCCAATAGCTATGTTTGGCATCCTTTCTGCCAGGCTGACTGGAAGGAGCAATTAAATGCAGCCTTGAGTAGCAGTGGCTGGAAAGTTACAGCAAGGCTAAGTTGTGCAGTTTCAGGGGTTTAACTGGTACTAGTTGTAAAAACACAGGGAGGAGGGAACTCTTTGTCAAACTAAGCCAGCAAAGAAAGCAACTGTGAGTATGGTTCTCTCAAATGCAGAGCCCTCTGAGCACGCTGTTGACTAAAATTTACTGCTGTTGTTCATTTCTGCTAGATTCCAGGAAAAACAACTTTCTATTTATCTATATTTTTGTTAAATAAATATCTAGAAAACTGAAAATTATTCATATTATCAGTTCATCTTCCTAACTGAAGAAAGTCTACAAAAGCCAGCATCATTGGTTAATCACTGAAGTCCAAGATGAAACAACATTATTACCTGATAACAGCAAAAGAGTTCTGATAATTTGATGAGCTGCTGTGACTGGGCATGGCTTTGTTCATGCTTGCTTTGCAGTGGCTGTTTCATCCTAAACTTCTACTTTCATGCCATGGAAGATCTTTTATTTTAGTTATTGATTATTTATTGATTTTAAATGCTAACATGCATTTTATTTTTATATTATGACTGAATTTCAATGTTCATAAATACTAAAATAGAGGTTATGCACTGATTACACTGGACCACTTTCATTAACAGTCTGAGTTCCTTCTGTTCATTTTGGACAGCAGCTTCTGCAATGAATGTCCCAAAGAGCTTCATGAGAAACAATTCCATTATCCACATAATTTCATAGAAGCAACACAGCATTTTGCCATTGCTACATCTATCTGCTGCAGCTGTCTGTGCGATGGAAAATGGGAAGGTTTTGGCACAAAAACAATTGCGTGGTAATTTTTAGGAGGAGTACAAAACAATGTTTTCAGTTGACAATAAATGTGGGATGGTTGGACCAATGAAATAACAGAGAGATGCCTCTTCTTTGGAAGAAAAACTGCAAGGCTTTTAATGATTACTTGTAAGCAAGATTTGGCTTTTATGTTCCACCTGACGATCTCCAAAGTTTTTGTGGGTAAATCATATAACTCATGCTACACAGTTTATAGCAAATGTGTAACGCATTGTCCCACCATATACACCTGCCTTCAGTGAGGACAACTGCCTCCAAGGGGGCAGTTAAACAAAGCTAGAAGAGTTCTGGTTGAAGTAGTTTGACAATCCTGCATGTGGAAGCTACCTAGCTTTCTGGATTGAATACAATATTAGAAATCTAGTGGTGGGTACTACAGAAAAACATGCAGATAAAATGTCTCCTTCTCACCTCCAGCTAACTTTAGATGTTTTCCGCACCAAGGTTACCAGTTAAGTTTTTCTACCAGTGCTCCTCATCATCAGCTGACTTCCATTTTAAGTAAGACTATGGCTGAATTTAGTGGAATAGCCAGATTGATTGGAGAATTGGATAGAATTTTAGCTAATGACTGGAGAGTAGTGGCCATCTGATATATTCCCATAAGCCTGAATTGCTGATGCTTAGCTATAGGAGTACTGGCCCAAGCTGTCTGTCAGTTTTGGCTTGTTGTGGATCAAAGAGCTCATCCACACTGTGATGGCCATAGAACCATAAGTCCAACTCTAAGAGCTAAGCAGTACGTTTTTCCTGATGCAGTTTTGTAAATTACCCATTTGGCATTTAAGAGTGGCATAAAATAAATGTTGAGCATTGGATAAAACTTCTGTTGAGTGATTTCGCCATGGGTATAGAGGCATGGTTAGGAAGGAGGGTGGATAAGCTGATGCATAAACTGTGTAAGGGGAGGGAGACCACATTTTTCTTCTTCCTTCATCCCCTGTTTCCCAGATACTTTGTTGGAGGGTCTTTAGCTAGGACACAATGTAGAGCAGTATGAAGATGTGCTATTTGTTGTCTGCGGAAGACTCAGTTCTGACTTTCATACAAATGGCAGAGTTGTGCAGATCCTAAGGTAAAATTTCCACTGCTACCTGTGGGAATTTTACCACAGGAAAGAGTACAGGTCTGGGCCCGGCATGTAAGATTGGTCTATGTTTGCCAGGGGTTTTGTTGACACTGAAGTTCCTAAAGAGAGATAACCATTATGATGGCCAATTGATATTTAACAGTGTCCTGTCTGGGCTTGCCTGGATGTATGATTCACTTCAAATGCTTTTTGCTTTGAGTCAATCATATGGCTTCTGGCACTGGAATTTTTAGCAAAGAAAGATGTTTTCTGATTTTGAAATCTTTTGAACCTGCAAGCAATAAGTTAATTTTGGGGGGTGCAAACATAGCCTTGGCTTCCTGTGATGGTGCAAACTAGGCACTGTCTTCTTGGAGGTGCTTTTCTTCAGCCCTTGATCCTATGTGTAATGGACTTGGGACCAAACACAATAACTTTAAATGCAGCTTAGGGCTGTGGTTCAGGAAGCGGCTGCTGCCTTGGCACCTCTACCCTTCTTCTGACTGTGCTCCAGTCATTATTGTGGAATTTCCTCTCTTTCCTCTCTTATACATATAATTCTTGGCCTCAGATCCAGCCACACATTTTGCATGGGAGTTATCGTATTTGCTCCCATTGGACTACTCACATGCTTAGAGAAATACATGTGGTAAGGGCTTTGAGTTCCCAAGACCTGAAATCCTCATACTGAGATAGCTACATTATACTACTAATCAGAACAACTTGAAAGCTGCCAAAGAATGTGACTGATGTACCATTAGTTGTGATTGTCAAAGCACTGGATTTAGAGAGATTTCTTCCCTGAAAATTAAACAGAGTATTAAGAGAATAATGTGGGCAGACTTAACTAGACAATTGGGATATTATGCATTCTGGTTGATCCTTTGATCCACCTTTCAATTGCCACGTTAAATAAAATTTATGCTGAGTGCAAACATGTGAGATCTCCTATCTATTCCTTTGCTGTTTCAGAAAGTGCATACGTCTCTATGTGTCCTACAGTTTCAGCTCCTCCTGTGTCAAAGTTTGGAATGATTGCTCATTTAGTAGCTTGGTTTGCAGGACTCTAGTCATAAATTACTTATTGTCAGACCTAATATATTAAGGACAAGAAAATGATGTGTTCTTTAGATATGAATGTATATGTAAGAGGGGGCATAATTCTGGTATTTTCTTTTTTCTAAGACCTAACCCCCCAAATTTCATACATGTTTATGTATTAAAATGAGTGGATGAATTAACGTGAATGAAATACAGTATATATAAACTAAGTATACCTGGCTTTTATTGCAATCCAATTTTTTTAAAATAATGTCAGCTGTATTCCAGCATCTACATTTTTTAAATTTTATAAAGTACTTTGTAGTAAAATCCCTTTGAGGCATAACAAGCAAGAAAGAATCTGCCTTTCATGCTGAGCATGACATCCTATGGTCTGGAATATCCCTTTGGTCATTTGGGGTCAGCTGTCCCAGCTGTGTCCCCTCCAAAATTCTTGTGCACCCCCAGCCTACTTGCTGGTGGGGTGGGGTGAGAAGCAGAAAAGGCCTTGACTTTGTGTAAGCACTGCTCAGCAGTAACTAAAACATCTCGGCATTATCAACACTGTTTTCAACACAAATCCAAAACATAGACCCAGAACAGCTACTATGAAGAAAATTAGCTCTATCCCAGCCAAAACCAGCACAAGTGACAGAAACCTAAAGTGGAAAGTCCCTACAAGAGGCTGTTCTTGTGTAAATTGCTGTTAAAAACCTCTACGGTAGGTGGTTGTGCACTGCGTGGAAAACCTGTTTGACTCTTTTCACCAGTACATTTTTTTTTCTAATGTTTCATCCAGATTTTTTTGCTGCTAATTATGTCAATCTCTTCTATGCTGGACATGGAGAGCAATCGATCATTTCATTAAAATCTTTTTTACATGACATCCCATCTCTGTCTTTTTATATCCAAGTTAAACATATCCACTTATCTCACTTTTTACTCTATAGATAGCATTTCCCCAGTCTGTTATCATTTTTGTTTTCTGAGTGCTTTGCAATTAATCTGTCTTAAAAAGTCAGATCCAAGAAAGGATACAGCACTGAAACTGTACTGAATGTTAGACTAATTAGCTCCCAAGTCTGCCATATACCACTCCTCTGAATAACATCCCAGGATAAGTTCCTTTTCCTGATTCTTTCTAAGGAACTTATGCTGTGCCCTATCTCATTCTATATCCCCTAGTTTTCCTGAACAAAAGCTTAATATATCGGTCTATTTCAATGAAATTTGACAGAAGAATGCATAAGGATCCATAGTTCTTACAAGTTTTGTGAAAAGCAATGGCTGGGCACGTACAGAGCTCAGCTACGCCCCCGAAGATACCTGACTGGTTGAGGGGTTGGCATGTACATCCCGTCCACTCTGTCATTACAATTCACACCTGGCTTCCTCTTGCCTAGGCACGTGAGGCAGAAAGGGGAGCATAATAACGAGGGGGATATGAAAAACGTGGGAGTGTACTGCAAGTCGTTTTTGAGGAAGATGAAACTCGGGAGGGAGTAGATGCAGCTGTCGGTTTGGAAGAGAATAAATGCAATTTCACATTTCATTAGTTTCACCACTGACAAGGATTGGGAGGGTACTTTTGTTTGTTTTGATTTGTTTTGCTTGTGGGTTGGCTGGTTTGCTTGTTTGTTTGTTGTCAAAAGCTTTGGCCTGCTGGCTAATTTTCAGATTGTCATCCACTGTAATCCCTACATGATTTCCTTTAATTATACTACTGGACAGCCTGGTGGTTTATGTCCTCTTCCTAAGTGCAATTTGCACTTCAAAGAACATATTTAAAAAAAAAAAATGGTTTGGGGGATTACATGAGTTACTGAAATGCAGCATTTAGATGTACTTGCTGGGAAATGTTAATTACTGTACACTATAGGACAGAATAGAAAAAACATTGCAAAAAATTCTTCTTATAACTTCACTTCACCATACTTATTCCTGGAGGACACCTGGACATCCTTTCAGCAGCCTGAATTTACTTTGACTGTGTTTTTACAAAGTTTGTACTGAAATGTTTAACATGCAGTCTACCTTACTTACCCCAAAAGCTATGTTTACTGTATGAAAAATCTTTTGTAATATGAATAGATTAGGTCAGTGCCGAGACTCCAGTTACCCTGAGGAGTGGAACAAACTGAGTGGGGAGAGAGACTGATGATATTCTCACTACTGTTACAATGATCCCCTTTAACTCCAAGGTTACCTGTGCACTTGGCCTGCTGGTGAAAAGAGTTTTATTCTGTTGCCTTGGAGGGACATCCTGTTTGGATAGAGAATTTCAGCCTGCAGAACTCAATACTTCCAAAAGGGTAGGGATAATTCATGTGAACAGCAAAAAAGATTATGAAGTAGACAAAAGACAACTATTGCAATAATATCACAGTTTAGTTGTTTATGTTGGATATAAATGAACAGCTGATTCTTGTTGCCTATACTCTTCTTCCTTTTCAACTCTTACCAGTCTGATGCTGTACTCATAATTAAGAGAAACTATGATAAGATAAATACAATAAATTCCAACTGTAAATACCAGCATGTGCAAATGCTTTATACAGATGCAATATTTGCATTTACAGTGCTTATAAAATATGCCAGAGTAGACAAAGGGTGCACAGTTGTTCTATTCATGGTACAATTTTGGAATTATAATGTTTATTTTTTTTATGAGCTATGTTGTTGAAAATTAAAGCTTTTCCCTAAATACTAGCAGGCAAGAAATCAGTCGAAGAGCAATAGAATCTTTTTTTTTTTTTTTTTTGGTATGACTTGAAACAGTCCATTTGATTATATTAATTGTTCAGTGTGGTGGGAAAATAGCTGTACTTTTCATGTTCTTTTTAATGTCAGAGGTAAATTTGAAGCATGTTACATTGTCAAAGGCAAAACTCCTGTTGCTTTTAAAAGAACAGGCATTGGTCTGAAAAGCCCATTTTGAAACTAGGCATCATTGCACATCCTGTCTACATTGAGAGGGAAATTGGGAGGATGTGAACTGACAGAGGTGCTCAGTGCTGAAAACTAGGTTTTGCACATGTGCAGTGTCACAATAATTCACAGGATTTTCACTTTGCTTGTTGGTTATGGTGGTCAGAAGAGCAGTAAAAATATGTGATCATCTACAACTCATGTAAGTCATCAAAACAGATATTAATGTTTTGGAAATAACTAGAGCAGGTGTGCTGACTATTGGTCCTAGGTCAAATTTCCTCTTGACCATGGAATCACGAGGATGAGAATGTTCCCTCTCCCTTATATAAGCACATGCATGCATGCATGCATGTGTATGTATATATATGTATAAATTATATATTGATGTTATGCAAAATTCAGACATGGGATACACCATAAAGCTGGGACAGAAACATTTGTGCAGCCACAGTTTGAACTCTAGAATTGCCTACTTAACATTACATAGGGTTTTACCTGATGAACACAGCACCTCAAGTATAAATGTAGCAAGACCAGGCTTGAAGATCTCCCTAACACAGGAAATCTCATACATTCCCTGGGCATGCTCAATGAGCATTTAAAAGCAAGAAACTAGCACACTAATTCAATGCTGAAGTAATGTGGAGACCCTGTTTCACACTGATAAAAATTTCATACAAATTATCTTGTTTTCAGTGTATTTGTCACTGCAGTTTCTGCTCCTCTGTATTTGTCCATTTTTAGAGGGAACTGAATTGATTTTAGGCCAGACGTCCCTGCAGAGGTTTCTCAGGACACGTATGTGGTACTGGCTGTCCACCTTATTTCTAGATATCAATTTAAATAAAAGCACTAAAAATAGAATTATGGTAAGAGGCTTCTTTATAAGCTATTATATCAGCATTTGTGTGAATAGGAAAAAGTAAGAGGGGGAGCCTATATGTTTCTGTGCTTCTGTGTATGTACCAAATACAGAAATATGCACACGCAAACATATATAGAGATATATAAGCATACATAAAATAGCAAAAGGGAAGTCTGGTCTATAAAGGTCAATAAAATGTTGATGACTATAAAAAACAAGTGTGTCTTTCCCTTGAAGTGAGAAACACATATGGACTTTGTGGGCTGCAAAACTGCTATTGTCATGTTGGAGTCCTCCCATGTAGTGGTATCTGAAAGATTCATTTCACTTCTTTTTCTTCCCAATGCTTCTCTGGTCTTATGCAGTGCTCAGAGGCACTTTGCAAAGAAAAACGCAGCGTATAAAGCTTCAAATGGATGGATAGAGCTTGGAGTGGCAAAGGGAAACACAGCATGATCAGAGTGGTGCAGGCTGCTCCTCAAGGGCAGGCTGTGGGTCTGTTGGACCCTCCTCGCTGGCGTCTGGTACGGAAATGAACATTCCCAGCTTGTACACGTTGCCTGCAGCCATATGTGTAAGGTTACAGAGTGGCATGCCTCAAAGCCACAGCAGGCTGTTGGGTTTAGAGGAGTAGTATGCAAGATTAAATTGTTCCTGATATTTGGAATTTCCTGTCTTTGGAAGTCTAGTTCTGCTCCCAGACTCTTTCCTGATTCTAGTCCACATTTTGTGTCCCAAAGGGCTGTAGGATAGAGCCTATGTTGTTTGCACAATAACAGGTTGGGGTGTGAATTTTCTGGCTGTGTTTTCTCTGAAGTGACACAGCTGATCCTCTTTTGCTTCTTCCACGTATGCCAGTGTCCTTATAAATTTGATATATTTGAAGCAGATGATTCTTTTCTTCCCCCTTCTTATCCTGAATTCAGGGCACTGGATCCTGGAAGAATTTTGTTTAGATTGTATTTTTGTTGATTTTTTTTTTCTTTATTTATTGCTTTGTCTGTATAGATTATGCAGACTTAAACACAGCAGTGCAGTCATGTGAATGCACTTATAGGGGAGGTCAAAGGCTTTGCAAAAATAATTGCATCTTCTTCTTTCCTGACATACTTAGCATATTTTTTCATTTGCACACTAGGTCTCCCTTATTTGCCTGTCTTCCAATATCATAGGAAGTACAGCATTTGTTATTTTACATCCATTGTTACAATGAAAGAGAGTGTGCCTGTGTAGGAGAAAAGGTGGCCTGCTGAGCAGTCACTGGATGTTGTTTGGTTTGACAGTTCTCCCATAAGTGTCCATAAGGCTATGCAATACAGTAATTGAACTTCATATTCCCATTCTAATTTATAACATTTTAAGGGATATTCCCTCTCACCTAACAAGTAGGTACATGGTAAGAGAGCTAGTAATTTGATTTAAAAAAAAAAAATCAAAAGCGGTACAATTGCAGTGCATGAGTCTACCACCCCTTTACACTAAAAACAGGTTGCTTGGATGAGTAAGAATGACTCATGAGAGCTTACTAATGCTTAAAAAACCTGACATTAAATTTAACCTAAATTTTGAGCAATATTGGCAGAAATTTCAGAAGTCGCTTAAGTTGCTATGGGATGCTTTATAAAAAAAGTCATGGTATGCAGTGTCTGGGACTATCTTAGATCTGGGTTACACAGCTTGCTTAGGTCTTTTTCTTCCCTCCTGTTTATAAACTGTTCGTGGGGTAAGATATAAAAGTTTCTGCAAATCTTTGGCCTTTCTTGGGGAGCTTTTTCATACTTTCTCATTACTCCATGTGTGTGAATATAACATGACCTATACACATAATGATGTCTACATAGCCCACTGTGACATCATCATCTTATTTCATTTTTCAGTGAATTTCTGTGGAAGTTTGAAATTGAAATATGCTTTCTTTAATAATTTTTTTATCATGTATGAGTGTTATCTTCTGTGGCTTTTGAAGACTTATATGCCAGTGGATTAGTTCTTCTTTCTCAATGATTAAACTTTTTCTTAGGCATTGAAATATTTTTTTTAAAAAAGAGGGCATTTTGACTGCCTTGTGATTATGACCTATTTGGGGACAGAACAAGAACAACAGTGTTAAAAAACATAAGATTGAAAAAAATTGTGACCACATACTTGTATGTCTGCTTGAAAAAAAAAGGGGGGGGAGGTATTTGAATCAGTCCTAAAACCATAAATCAGGAGAAATATTACAGAAAGCTGAGTTTTGACATGTAAAGTGTAAGCCCCAGAAACCACACTTTTGTTTTAGGGAATGTAAGGAAAATAACTCTTTAATTTCTGAAAAAAAAACATTTAGTGGCTTGTAATTTATCTCTGAGCTTCTTCCTACTAGTATCTTGCTAGCCAACTTCCCTGTTGGCTTCAACTGAGAGATCTGTGAAAGAATCAATAACGTGAAGTGAAAGTAGTTTATGTAGGTAGGAGTGCATAGTTTATAAACAATTCTTTATTAGTAAGGAGTAGTTAGAGAAGCACAGGCTAATATCAATCCTGCCTGAAGTCAATAAGATTTATTTCTGATGTTAGTCAATACAGAACAGGATCACGCTCTTTGCAGCACAGTGCTTTGATGCTGCACAGATTTGTCTTTAAGACTGTTTCTACATAACAATAATTCAAAATCACAATAGCAAAATTCCCTCCAGTTAAGTAAAATGCACTGTATATACTTGTTGTAAAACAGGCACAGGTGGGTTAGAATTCCATAAATATCATGCTAACATGAAAAAGAAATAATTTCTTCTTATACTGTTACAGATTTTTCCACTGGTTTCTGGAAAGAGCAATTTATAGCATACCTCTGCCCAGGCATGCATTCAGAAAGGTGATTTTCAACAAGCCAAAGAATTTTCTCTTCTGCTTTATGAGTGAATTTGCTTTACCCTCATTAGGGACAGCAAAACTCCAAGTACTCTGAAATTTCATGCATGAGACATTTCCAGGACCGAGACTATCACCTTTGCAAAGATCATATAGGTTTACATAAACCTCAAAACGTGAAAAAAAAAAAAAAAAGGTTTGCATTCAACCTTACAAGAGCATTAGTGTTAAGCACGACTCAAAAGCATACAAAGATGGGGAGAGCTGGTTTTGAAAAATTTCAGAATCAACTGAAAAAGGTTTTCTGGGTTAACAAGCCTGATTATGCCAAAATGTGCATTCTGGACAATTAAAAAAATAGATAGGTATACTCTGGAGGTGATTGAGACGAAGGGTATTTTTTTTTGTATATGACCCATTTTAATAAAATACTACAGTATCATGCTTAAGACATCAAACATATGACTTGAGCTGATCTAAGAATCTCAGATTTGGTATTAGGGAGATAATTTGTACCATCATAACTCAGTCCAGTAATGTATTTAAATATATCCTTGCTCTTAACATGTGCAGAGCTGCATGCAGTACATACTTGTGCATTCATTTGGATCTGTAGCTTTTACTGTTCTTTCCTTAAAACAATTTGCAGCTGCTCATCACAAAGCATTGTGCACTAATATGGACAGGAAGCTATTCCAGGCTAAGTCTTACTCTCTTCTTATTTGCACACTGCCAACAAGAACAAAGTTTGCCATGAAGATGGATGGAGGAAAACTTTATAGTCACTGTAGGTTTTAAAATGCTCAATAGTCACTAGGTTCTTAGGCAACAATACACCTACTGGTAAAAATTCTATTAAAAACTATTCAATAGAAACCCAAACAAATGAAGTCTAAATATGTCAATTTAGTGTCTAGTGCCCAAGGCACTCACAATGAGTTTTGAAAAACTTTTAGCCAAAAATAGAAGACTCTTTTTTCCTTTTCCCCCTGTTTCTCTCTCCCTGGTCACAGGGAACCGACAGTCACAAGAGACATCTTGTGAGCCTGTCCCTGGTTGTGCATCAGATGCCTTCAGCTGAAGGCCAGGTGAAGTGGTGGACATTTTTGGTCTCCAGCATGCTTGGCAACCCAACCTGGGGACGTCTGTTCGCAGCGGCAGGGAACATGCCAGCTTTCGCAGATCCATACTTACAGGAGGACCACTAGACCTGCGAGGCAGCACCCTGCTATCTGGCTCCTGGCTGGCACCCGGGTGCTGTGTGTGAGCAGTCCTCAGGTAGGGGACACCTTCCAGCTGACGGGAGCCGTCTCCTGCCCTTCGGGCCCCAAGCAAAACCCAAAATGAGCAGCTGTTTCCATGGGAAGAATTAGGGGCTCACCAGGCACGTGGGGCTCTTGAGATTTTTTCTGGAGCTTTTTGAGGAGCAGTGGTACCACATATGCTTAGGTAGAATGGGAGGAATTCCTCTTGGGTGACAGCACAGAAGTGTAGACAGCTACGCTGAGTCCAAGGCGGTGGGGAGAACCAGCTTCCTGGTGCTCGCCAGTCATGTCACCTTGGTCGTCTGTGGGCAAGGTGGAAGGCCAAGGGCAGGGTCAGCAGTAGTCGTGGTGCCCTCACATCATGCGCAGCCAAGCCCAACACCTGAGAGGTACATGGGGCAAACTGCAGGGCCATGGGTGTATCAGGGAGGGCTCAAAAGGTGGGCAGGCCGTTCAGCCAAGCCATCAGTCGTCCTTATGTCTGCAAGCAAAACTCGTTTTCCATGTATTCTTTATTCCACCATTAGTCCTCTGAATCACCATGTCCTTCCCTGCTTCCCCCTCACTTGTACACATGCCTAGCTTGCATGATGTTTTTTAAAAGGTGAAAAAAAATCAAAGTTCGCTGCCTACAGATGTTTTGAGATATTCCTTGTATAACCCTGCCTTTGCCTTCTTCATTGGGCAAAGCACACGGTACAGCAGAAACAAAAACATGTGACATTTTTCTTGACCTTTATGCTAATAGCTTCATACTAACTGGCAGGAATAATTTCAAAATACCAGGAAAGCAATTACAAGAAAAAAACCAAACTTGACATGTAAGAAATAATTTAACACCTCACCCTAACACAACCTGCAACATCTTTCAGTCACATTATGGATGAATACTCATCAGTTTTTGTGGTCTTTTGCATAAATTTCATCAGTAGGAACAGAGTAATATTAAAACAGACACACATACCCCATTTTCTGGCTTTTCAGTTCATTACGAAATACTTCACCTCTGGGCAGATGACTAATATGCTATTAAACTTCTCTATCCTTGAGTTGTGTTGTAGCCAAAAGGGGGTGCAGTCACTCATGATCTTTTTTAAATTATCTGAATACACCTACTCAGGGAAAATGCTGTTGTATGACTTTAATGTGTCCTACGGCAGCGTTAACATGCTTTTGGATCATTTAGCTCCATGTTGTGGAGCTACAATAATAACTCCATAGTGAAACCTGGGGGAAATTTCCATTATAACCCTGTGCTGAGCAGTTTGGGAGGCATTACCCAGAAGTTTAAATTTCCAGTTAGTGGAAGGAAAACTTTGACTGCGTGTTGAACTGCAGCAGCTCGTGGTTGGACTTGGGGCTGCCCTACAGTCCAGTACAGATGACAGTCATTCACTGTCATGGTAGTTGCTTTTGTTCAGTATTACAAGGGAGGTGTGGACAGTTGCATCCCAATGCTAGCCAAATTTGGGTGATCCCAGTCCAGATTCTTTCTCTACCAAAGACCCCCCATATAATTTTCCGTATTTTCCCGGATCTTTGGTTTCTCATATGTAAACCAGGATAATGAAACTGCTTGTTTTGCCGCTCCAGCTTGCAGTGGGTTTTGTGAGCCTGATCTGCAGAGGTTGATGTGGTGCCCTCTCCATTGTACGAGGGCTGTGCCTGGAAGTGGGGAGTTTGACTGCTACTGAGGTGTCGAGGTGCTGCAGCACTGTGGCTAAGTCCTCTTACATTGCTGCTTAATCAAGGGATAAAACCAATGCTGAGTGTTTGGTGTAGCAGGCTGCTGCTGCAACCTATGGAGCCTGTGTATCGGGGGATACAATGAACTCTAGTAAACCATTTGCCTGGGACAATTACAATCCTGAAGAAATTTTTAGTTCCAGTTTTTCTGTTATAAAGTTGTAATCTTCCTATGGATTAATCTTTAATAGAATAGATATTAAACTCAAATAATTTCCTATTGATTTTATTATTAGTTCTGTCTAGAACTAGACATGAACTCCTTTTTTTTTCTTTTAAACTAAATGTTCAAGAAGAGGCAAAAACATGCAACTGCTGTGAATGGGAAATAGAAAATCCAAATGGCTTATATAACACACAATATGTCAGGAAACCTTTTGTGAATATAACTTAGACCAGAACCAGCCTATTTTCAAGGGGTGATAGGAGACATTTCATCTTGCTGCCCATTAAAATTTCTTTATAAAATACTAGATGAATTAAGCTAATAATTTCAACAGGAAGCAGTTTTCTCTGGTAACTTGGGTTTAAGAAATTGCTTCTTTGTCACTGTAACTTCTTTGTGTACCCTTAAAGCTGGCCCTATTAATGTTGCATGAGAGTGACTCAAAGGCATTTAGAACACAACTCTAATTGCCCATACAGGACCAAACTTGACAGAAAATTTGGGATATTGTTCTGGCAGTAGCTGACAGTGACGACACTGACAATAAACTCACCTTATGAACAAAACCATTCAGTGTGTTGTTATGAATGTAGAATCATCTGATCTGTTCGTGTTTAGAGATCTATTTTTGTTTGGGTAGGAAAATCATTTTTAAATTAAAGAAGGGATATTCAGGAAGTTTTTGCTAATGTTCATAGGTTTTTTCCAAGCTTGCACTTCTTGAAATGACCTTGGAATACTGTAGGCATTTTATTTTGTAAATGACGAGGTTCATTGTCCTCTCATTGGAGCATGTTCTAGTGATAATGCTGTAAATTCTAGGAATTTTAGTAAATCCTAGTTATTCTAGTAACTCTAATAACACAATGGTGTAAATTCTAGTAATTCTAAGAAATGTCTATTGCAGGAAGAGAACAATATGGAAGCTAAATTTTAAATCTTTCCAAGAAAGAAAAAGCAAAACCTATTTATATCTCTGAATAACTTCATCAGTAAGAACTCCTTCCCTTACTTATTTTGTGTATTGCATTACTCTGGAAGTACCTGAATCAGGGTGATAATGAATCAAGGGCCTTTTTTTAATTGTTTTTCAAGATAAGTATTTCTTGCAAATGCCTCAGTTTTATGACTCTAATCTTTAGTCTTAGCATGCTATGTAATAGATCCTGAATTTTCTGTGCAGCAACATTTCTCATTTAATTCCTGGGACATAAGTTGCCTGTTGTTGATCTTTAAAGAACTTTTAAGGTGTCTAAACACTTACTGGAAAAGATAAAGCAATATGACTGTGATCAGAATTCCACTAAGTTAAAGGTGCTTAGATTGCCACAGCTACTCTGCTAATGAAAGGCAAACCCCATCTTTATCTCATTATGAATGTCACCACAGTAAAGGTTCTTACTATGTAGCCATTTTAATTTATTTTTCTGTTATTTCTATAACTTGCAGCTTTAATCAAAACAGATACAATCAGAAAAAAAAAACCACCATGTGGATCAAAACAAAGTAAATATTTCAAACCCTTTTTTGTGAAAATCACTTGGTCTTAAGGGTTGTTAGTACATCTAGGTGTAAAAAATAGGGTCTTATGTATTAACTGTAATTTCATAAAGCCAGGCTAAAGATGAAGACAACAGGAGTGCAGCCATACAAAGTTATTGTTATTATTAAAAGGTCAACAACTCATAAGCACAGTAGCAAAATGATGAATAATTTAGACGTCAAGCTGACACATATTGGACTAACTTACTTCCCCTTAAAATTCATAAGTCTATACAGGTCTCATAGTATGATTCAGATCTCATAATATAATGAAACAAACTTAATCAGAGGTGTTCATTAAATAACAATTCCGATAAAGAGATAATTTAGAATGACTAATTAAAGACCTACTTTCTTTTCCTCTATCATTCTGTGAAAAGTCCTACAAAGGTGTAATTTGCTAATTAAATCATGAGATCCAAATCAATGTTTCAGGCACTTAATTGCTCAGTGTTGTGCTCTTCTCTAAGAAATCATGGAAATTTCCATGAGAATTGAGGATGTACCTTCTTTTTATTACTTTTTTAAATTATCTATCTTTTCAGTTAAGATGTTGATAACATCTTTTTCTTTAGAGTCTTAAAAAGAAATGGACAGGAAAGGCTTTGAATTTGGAATATATTGAAATTGGGTGTGATTGAAGTTGTGCATTTGCGAGCATCTCTCAGGAGCAAGCTGGTCTTCAGGTAAAGTATGGCAAAGCACTTAAGTGCACCCTTATTTCTGACCCTGTTCATCAAAGGACAGAAGCACATATTCTACATGAAGGATGTATTTCCATAGTTTTGCACAACTAATTTTTTCTTTGTTTTCTTCTTCTTCCCTCCTTGTTTCTAGGTGCAAAATTAATGCCTTAAAAATTAGTGAAAATTCAGTATAGATTTTTTCCTTGTTCCTTCCTGATGTAGATAATTTCTGCAACCATGTCAGGAATTAAACACGATTTCATATTGGGTGCTGGTGTGAATGGAGGTAGCTACTGTCTGTCTTTGAGAAGCTCCATCAACAAAAGATTAGATGATAACATGATAGGTTAAAAAATACTGAATATATTAAACACCTTTTCAGTTATAAATATAGAATTTGTCTTTGGAAAATGTTTGATTTTAAATCAGCTTCTAGCACTGTCCTGAATTTCCAGGTAGTATACTGATTTCCATGTGGGGCATGACCAGATGATAAGAACCAATACCAAAACTCCTTCTAAAGTATCCAAAGCTCCAGATCAGGCTGAGTGCAGCACATAATTCTTAATAATAAGGAAAATGATAAACTGGAAAAGTACGTTCTTGTAAAAAAAAACATAATCCTATCTCTAGAACAGTTTTTAAGGGGTTTCCCTCAGGCTTTCTAGTTTACTTAAGAACAGATCTGGATTTCTTGCTTAAACTGTGTCAGCTTCCTGGGTTTAATTCACTGTTTTTCTGTTTGACTGTTGCATTTTTTTGCAGGTTTCTAGCATTATTATCATTACAGAAAATAAATAATTCTGACAGATCTTATGTGAAATATCTTTTATGACACCATTGAGGTATTAGTGAGAAAAAAAAAATCAATGGGTCTCACATTTGAACTGAAGTTAAATTTTTATTAGAGACATTTTTTTACATGTCTAAATGCAAACCAGTTTGCTGTCTGCTGGTTGCTACCATCCTGTTTCCCATTTAGCAAATGGAAAAGCTAAGAACAAGTGGCACAGAGACTATACAGTTTCTATACTTTCCCAGAAACTTTCTTTGCTTTAGTGCTTTGTCTTCATAATTCCTTTGTCTGATCTGTGATTAAGTCCCTCTACACTCTGGGTTTTCAGGAATTGCCTAAGTAGCTACAGTTTGAGTTTAACACATCCTTAGAAATGTGACTAGCAATTCAGTTGTATTTATTTAGCTTCCAGTTGGTAGCATGCTCCTCAATGAGTCCCTGAACATTGGCTAAGCAATCTTTATTTTTATAAATATTTGTGAAGAAATGTTGCCTTCTTTTTTATGGGGTGTTATGTTATCTGAATTAAAAACAAACAAGCAAACACACACACAGGTTCTAGAGTAAGTGCCTGAAATGCTTAAGAGCCCACCTTTTCCATGGGGACTTCAGTAAGTTAGTCTTTTCCCAGAAGTGGGATTTCAATTCTGTGAGGGGGTTTCTGCAGATTTTCCAGTATTCATAGAAGTCTTTCAGAGGCAATACTGCTATGGGCTGCAGGTGTTCAAGGCTGACAGATCCTCAGCCTTGCAGCTGTTTGGGTGCTGTGCTGATTTTCACACCCTGCCTCACAACTCAGAGACATTTAGCACCTACCCATCACAACTATGTTAGTCCAAGGTTATTAACCCTATTTATCTAGTCTGGAGACAAGTTAAAGTCAGCATTTTCATACCCATGTTTCTGTATTGTTCCGGGGCTGCTCTTATCTTGCTGCTCGAACACGTCTCCATGGCATTGGTGATCACCTAAAGCTTGGAAGTAATGGGTTAGCAGTGCCTGGATATGCGTCTCCTGCATGCCTGTTCGCCTGACAGTCTAAACCTCTGGTTGCCAGGCTGAATTAAGCGTGGTCTGGAGACATTAGACTGGAAACCCACAAAACTGGGATATCTTCCAATAGCCATTCTCACAGGTTTACAGCTTTGTATTCTCTTTATGCTTCTTAGCTAGAGTTAAAGGACATGGACAAAAACTGGAACAATGACTTCATGTCTCAATGTCTCCATTACCTTTACAAGAGAGGTGATGGGAAGACACACTAGCAAGAAGTCATTAAGATTTCCCCACTGTGGAAAATCCCAAGAACCTTGATGAGTATACAAGGCTTTGCATAAGACAAACCACTTTAGTACCCATTTGCAAAATTATCTTACCTGAAAATGTTTAAGCATGGTACCATGCCCTGAAAAAAATTCTCTCCCAACTATCTCTGAAATTGCTAGGGTTAATACGAAGATGGCAGGATTAACTATATCAAACAATCTCCTGTTTTGTATGAACAGTGATAAACTCCTAAGTACTACTGGAGAACCACCTTTATTAGACATGACCTGACCAGACTTGCTCTTCTATTGTAGCTCAAGATTAAAGCATTTCTTACCACCACATTTTTTTAACTAATCCTCTCTCTGGCTGACTCATAACAGCTGTTAAATAACTAGATATTTAGCTGAAGATGAACAGAACCTATAAACTTAAACATGAGATATAATAACCAACTCCCTTATGCATAGCAAACCGCTTCTGTCATCATTTGAATGCTTTATGCTGACCTCACTGTCTGCATCTGATTGAACTGATCTAATGTCATAGTTGACAAAAGATGATAACAATGGTGATTAGATATTTCTGATGCATTATGAAGGAGGACAGAGACCACATAGGAGTGTGAGGCATTGCGTGGGGGGAGATGGAAAGGTTGACATAATGTTTTTGAAACATCTGAGAGGTTGGTTGGAGTTTGTTCCCGAGTGTTTCAACAGCAGCACGTGCAAAAGTTCATGTGCCTTGTTTTTACCTATTTTCTTTACCCCTTTCCTCCCACATGACTGTGCAATGAAGTCATAGCCTTGTTTCAGATATAACGGTACATTCACCATTTTTTTCTGCCTTCTTAGAGGTTCTGACTTGTCAGAAACTTAGTACCAGTAATACTAACTGGTGCTCCTGCAGCAGTTCATCCTCTCTAGACCATAGTGCCTTTCAAGCATTGACATTTTCTGGTGGGAGAGGCTGAGACCTAGAGAAGTAAAATGACTTGCCCAAATTCAAGTAGGATAGATCCAGCTTTTTTATTGACAGCTCCCTCCTGCCTTATATCACACAGATCCCCCCATGCCTTTTTTTCACAATGAATTGACAACATGTGCACATAAAGGCTTTTATTAAAACAAGTCTATGTAAAAAATCATCCAGATGAAAAAAAAGCCTTTTTTCCTCTCGTTGGCAAAAGCAACTTGCTTCCTTTTTACATATTCTCTTGGTTCAATTTGCATTGGTCCTAAAGTCCCCTTTAAATAAAACGTTTGTAGTGATATTTTAAAAGAAATCATCTATTGTTGGAATTAAGTCTAGGAAATGTGAATTTGTTCCATGTGAACAACTTTCATGAAAACTAAAGTACAGTGGCAATTTTAAAGATTACAGGAACATTCCTGAAACCTTTTAAAAACACGTTCATCTTTAAGCTTGTGAAAAGTGCCTTAGGGCTTAAGGTTAATGATGTGAGTAATGTGTCGTCTCAGCACAGACCTGAATTCATACCATAGTAATTCATACCCAGAAGTGAAAATGCTCAGCTTTGCTCTTCCTGCGGTAAATATGGGAGCACCAGTGTTTGTGAGCACTAGTGACTAAAACATCAGGAGATCTGAGTTCCTTCTGTTCTAAGTTATATTTGTATTGTCAAGGAGCCTAAGGGAGCTTAGTCACACTGTACTTTGTGCAAAGATGGAATAAAATAACAGCCTTTTTCAGAGCTGAAACAGCACAGCAAGGCAATTACACAGAAACAGCTATCATGCTACTAGTGTGAGACAGGTGATAATACATCTCACTGATGTGGTTTGCTGATCTTCTCTGAGTCTAAAGGGCAATGAGAGAGAACATCTGAAGATGTTCACCTGAAAATTAAATGGAGCAAACTCTGGCACTGTGAACAACTCTGCAGTATCAATCACGTTATAGATACAAAAACGAGAGAGAAAGGTAGAGACTGGAACATGAAGAACCTTGACAGTGACAAGAAGTCACCTGTATGTGGTAAGGAAGAAGAAGAGGGAAGCAGCGTTGTGATACAAAGAGTGACGTTGTCCAAGCTGCTATCTAAGAAAGTGATCTTTTGCAACAGCAAAAAGGCACGGAAAGGGTTGATCTAAGCCCCTGCTTGCCAAATCAGGGTTGAGTATGTTGTGATGAAGGTGTGGGATTTGGAGAGTGGAAGAAATGGAATGTGTCATTTGGAATGGCCATATGCTTGAGAAAGACAAAACATTGCACAGCACAAGTGCCCAAGATTTATAAGAGTAAACACTGAGACCATCAATTCAACATTACAGACTGAGAGACTGTGTGGCAGGTAAGCATAAAGAAAGGAAAGTGGGGAAAGCCTGCCAAGACAGAAGGATGGCTCAAAACCTTGTTGAACTTCAGCCAATAACCAGTCATACAGAAAGAGATGCGAGAGAGACAGGACAAGACTTCATTTCTAAAAATGAAACTGGCCTGGAGCAGTCTGTGGTTGCCTTGTCTCCCTCACGTAGCCTTGTCATTATGTAACCTTGAGGGTTAAATAGGAATATCTCTTATAACATTAAAAAAAATAATAATTCTACAGACTACTATCAGGTCAAGTGGTCCTAATCAGACATAGCATCTTTTTACTCCTTTGAGGACATACGTGTGAATTAACCCAATACAGAAACCTAGTAATGACAAGTGGAAGGTGCTCAGTGATGTTTTAACCAGGGAAAGATTAAACTGAATGCTACTAGAAGCAAAACTGCCTAACATATGACATGGTCAAAGCGGTAGCGGGGACTGAGAACTGCACCTTGCCCGTGTTCACAGGAGGCCATCCATGCACGCACAGCACTGGAGAGGCTCGCTGGGACACTGCAGCTCTATGACCTCTTTCCCACCCCAGCCTCACTTGTTTTAGCTATGCAGGCACTGCTTATGTATATATGCCTAGTTTCCCTCAGGAAACTGAGCTGGAGCCATGCTGCTTAATAATAACTGTATTAATTCCTCTCTTTGCCTGTTCCTTAACAACCTGTTGACGAAACCTGAGCCAATGCATCAAGGTTCAGAGATGTGTTTCACAGAGGCAGCGGAGGGAGGCTGACAGTGATGCTGTAGAGGGGATTGCAGACGCCAGCCATCACTTGCAGTTATGCAAGCAATGCACTCGGGGCCTCCTGGACATGCACTGTCCTCTGCACCAGGTCCCATCAGAACCAGGGGTCTCCCCTCCTGGGAGAGGATGGGGTGTGAGGCGAAGGGGGCAAAGGGGACAGAGCACCCCACCCCATGCAAAACTGGCCTTGATTAGCTGTGCTGCTCAGAGGGCAATGACTCCAAAGCAGCAGTTTTACAGCAAGGGTGAGGATCCCCAGGGAGCTTGGGCTGTGCTTCAGGGCTGATATGAATGGTGCAGTGGCCACGTGTGGGGTGTCCAGTTAGCCATCAGGAGAAATAAGTTGCCCATACAGTATGGTGTCCAAAGGCTTCCAGAAGAAGAGGAACAGTTTTCTTACAGTTGTAAGTCTTCCTGTCTTTTGCCCTCTCCCCCTCCACTCCTTCACGTACTGCCAAGTATTCCCTCTTTAAACAGATCCACATCTCTGTCCCAGACTTAATTCTTGTCATCAGTTTCACTTATCTGCAATCATCATGCTATTGAAATCACACTGTTGGAGGCACCTAGTAAAATGTACAAAAAACTTTGTGTTCAAACTAACTTGTACAGCCAGACACGCATCCAGATGGTTTATAAACACAGGCTTGAAAGGAGGAAGTTTTCAGCTTGTTAGTGCCTCACATTTTTGCTGTACACAACAGCTGTGCTGACATCATGGACACTTGTGGCTTTGGAAGATCCAATGTAGCTACTGACATCAGAAAAACAGGAGTGAGTGCCTCAGAGGGCTGAGCCAGGCTCCACACTGCCCTCCACTCGCCTGGTCTTTGCCTCTGGCTCCCGCTTTCCCCTCCACCCTACATTTGGAGAATTCAGCACCCTTCCCCAGACATAAGGCCATGGAAAAAAAAATACCATTTTTTTTTATTTTAGACATCACTATGGATCAAATTCACACACATTTGAGAGATCAGGACTACCTCCAGTCTCCTTCCTCAAAGCCATGCCCCTTTGCACACTCACCGAAGTGCATGTACCTGTTTTCCAGCAGACACACAGGAGCATTACACACCATGAATATACACCTGGTGACAAGAGAGACAGGTAAGCAAACAGAGGCAGGAGCAACCTGAGCACGTGCATGAACTTGTTGTGAAGGTGAAGTGCTGTAATTGTTCTTCATAAAAGAAAATCTAATACTCATCTTCCTTGTCCCTGGAGGACTTTCTCCAAAGAGAGCCAGTAAATACTGGCAGGCAGCAAGGCGGGGGGAGGGAATGTGTCACAGGCTGAAGAAGCCAGAAGACATTAGTGGCTGTGGAGCTTTCAGTAGACAGCAAACGGCAGCACAAGCTGCATGCTTGTAGCGTGTGCACCTCCCAGAAGTGTTTCTAGCTCCTTCTCTCTATTAAGCTAATGTCATTAAGATCCAGTGCTGAAGAACAAGAAAAGGAAAGAAATAACACTTCAATTCCTGGCTCATGTCCTAGGCTGTGCCAGTAGCTGAGAGACATGGTTACTGGGAAATGGGTAGTTTAGAGGAATAAAATAGCTGCAGATGTGCCATGTATGATACTGCAAACCAACTGATCACAACACGACTTTTGAACCCATGTGTACAAACATAACCCCCCACTTACACATGATAGTTTTGGTCTGTATGCATTGACACAGCACACATACCTGCTGATGCGTGTACACATAGCCATCAGGTACTCTTAGGAGGACTATGTAGCAAACTTCCTAGACAAGTGAAGGTGTATATTTGGGGCTGTGCTCCTGTCACCTGCTCTACTTACCTGTAGTCATCATGCTATTGGTATCATTCACTCCAAAGTAGCCCTAACACTTCCTGTGAACTGGAAATACATGTATCTCCAGGATAAGCAGGATGTAGAATTTAAGTTGATTCCAGTTACTAAACCTAATCCAGCTGACAAATACAATTACTGATGCTTTTAGTTCATGATATACAACGGTGGTGAACTGCTGCATAGATAAAGATCACAGAAATTTAGACATGCATGGAACAAGACACTTGGCAAATGTGCAGTCATGTATTGAGTTTTATGTGATGCATATTTTTTAACGTAAGAGTAGAATGTCTAATACTTTCAATATTCAAAATAGAAACTCAGTATCACCAATTCCTAGACCCTCAGAGATTTCAATTTGAAAACAACCTTTTTGCAACTCAAAACGTTCTTACTGCTGCTTTTAAATACTTTGACTTAGCTTCTCTTTACTGTATGCCCTAGCCATTTTTGCTACTCTACCAGTGCCAAGCACCCCCTGATGTTGGTGGTTTGCTGGGAGGAAGTGGATATGGCCATAGTATTGCTGTGCCAAGGCAGTACTTCGCTGGGTGACTGGGATGTTCCTTGGAAAGACGGACAGAGAGGTGAAGCCACCCTCTGTTTTGCAGCTGCTGATTGTAATGCCAAGACTCCTTTCCTTGCTGTAGCAGACACAGCTTGGATACGGGTGAGGAGCCAGGCCTTTTCTTAAGGGTGCTGGGGTTCCTGATTAATACTAAATGAGTTCTGAGCATGCAAACATATTTGCAAGATTAAACAGTAATTGTACCTAAAATGTTTGTGGTTTCATTCACTTTTTTCATCTGTCTGGCAGGAATAGATGTAATACACAGCTCCAGATGGCTTAGAATCTTTCTGTCTCCCCCCCACTCCCCATCCGCCTTTTTTTTCTTCTGTAGGCAGATTGCTCTACTGTTTTATATTTTCTATAGTTTTTTTCTATTTGTTTTCAGCTTCCTTTATCTTTGTGTGAGAATTCTTCAGGTGGCAATTTCTACAGTTGCAGCATCTGATGAGTGATTATTTTTGTCTTAATTTTTGTATTGTTTACAAGAAGACTAAAAGCCATAAGCATGCAGGGAATCCTAAATGAAGTTTAACTGAGTCAATGTTCTCTGAGGAACTGGAGACACTACTTAACTGTTAATAGGACATCTTATGTATCCAGCAGAAGTGCAAAGGAACACTAGCTAGGTCAAGGGTTTTCCATGTTTGCCATGAGACAGACTTTTCTGAAGCACTCAAAACTGTCAGCAAATTTTGCTCCCTTCTTTTCTCATTTAAGAGGAGAGGAGAGCATCCCCAAATGTCATATTGTCTCTTCTCTATGAAAGGCAGAGAATGAGGGGTTACTCATATTTTCAGCACCTCACTACTCCATTATCATGTTGAAGATAGAGCCAAAATTGAATGCCAAGTGTCAGAGATTTGACTGTAGAACAATTCAAATGTTGGCATTACTCTATGAAACAGTCTGTGGTTAGCTTTAGTCATCTCTTCCCTTCTGGTCTGTGTCAGTATTGGAATGGAAATGGTTTCATCCAGATGTCCTTGGGTTTTTATGTCTCTCAGGCAAGTGGAAAATTCAGCAAAGCCAATTTTTTTGCTGCAGTCAGAACAGTACATTGGTGTAAAAAAGCCTCAGGCTGCTACTCAGTGAGCTATGCTACAAGGCCAGTGTATTAGCTCTGAAATAGCTATCCCAGAAAACGGTTGGGTTAAGAGTCATTTAGTCAAGCCACCAGGACTGTTAAAATTTCTACTTGGCACAGAGCAAAATTTCTGTATTACTGCAAATTTTTAAGTTATCTTTACACATCGGGAGGTTCTCTTCATAGACTAGAGCAAATAACACACCTGTCTGGAGAAGAGGCTTTTGAGCATTGTGTTCGTGTCAGTATTTGCAACTCCTCCATCAAAACATGTTTCTCTAGTTACTTAGAATTATTTATTTATTTTTTTTTAGTTTGATGGGTTAACATCTCTTTTTTTAGACTACCTGGGGCATTTTGGAAAGGCAAACCTTGTTTACAAACTGCCTGCCCACTCTGGCATGTTGAAATGTCACTGTGCATGCTGACACAGTAAAGGGGATATAATTTACAGGTACCTCTTGGGGTGGGTGGAGGAGGCACAGGCAGAAACTTTTACACAGTTTGTCCTGGAAATTAAGAGGATGTCTGGTGGCAGGGAGGCAGAGGTATTACCCAACAAGAAAAAAGACTGACTATGTCAGGTTTATATAATGATGTTTAATAGCATGTGCAGTGTGATAGTTTATACAACTGTAATATATAAATACAATAATGCAAGCATGACAGTTGTGGTCACAGTTATGGTTTAGCAGTATTCAACTGTAAGATAACTCTTAGATAACTGTGATGATGGCAGTGGATAACTACAACACACTTAGCAGCATGCAGTCATGGAAGAGTTAGCAGTACACTGCTATTGTTATGATGGCTGCTCCAAAATCCCTGGAATCTCCAGGTGCTACAAGGTCTGCAAGACTCCGCTTTTGTCCCTGAGCATCCACATTGGTGGCACGGGGCCTCAGGGTGTTGCAGGTGGTCAGGGTGATCTGGAAAATATGATAGCCACCATAGCAGCTGATGCTCATGACCCAGTGTCATCAATGCCAGCCCTTTTCTGCTGATCCCACCCTGGTCATCCTTGGGTTGTCCATTAGGACACCTTTACCTATGGCCCTCTGGGATTAATTTCCTCCATTTTCTGGAAGATTCATCATTACTTAGTCACTTGCTGAGCTGATGCAAAGGTCATCAGTCACAACATCCTCCTATCACTATGTCTTCATCCTCCAGCCCTTCCCCAGGGAAGTCTGTTCCCTGAAACTGACTTAGAGGTAACCGCTGCTTTCATCATTGCCCTAGGCATCCTAACCATGCCATTAATGCACTTTTTATCCTACGTTCTAGAAATCATGTTAAATGAGCAGGACGCTAAATTGCTTCATGACAATGCATGTCTGCAATTTCATTGTGGTCTTACAAATAAACTAAGGCTTCATAGTTAGGCTGGGTCAATGGTACCTTAGTATATTAGTCTTTCACCACAGACAATGCTAAACCTATTTGTTATGTTTGTTATGTAATATAAGTGAAGTTACATTAAGGCCTTATCGTGGCTCAGTGGCCCCCTCTCCCCTGCTTTGGACTGAGACTCCTACAGCCATTGGGTTTCCTCTTACAAATTTATACAAGGATCGTTCCTTTGCTTTGATTCTTCATCTGTATAATTTGCAATTTATAAAGTATGTATTGCCTCATGTGCTATGTGACAAAGCATGGACTGTTTAAAGTGGGCTGAGTTTCTTCTTTCCTGAGTAAGTATTGATAATGAATCAGACACAGATCTGATCCTCCCTAAGTGGTAGCCACAGAATTTTGGAGTCCATACTAGTTTCTTCATCACAATGTATTTTTCTCCCATTACATCTCCCATCGAATCCTCAGAATTATTTCTGAGGCATGAAGGAAGAAGAAGGCTTCTCTTGTGACTTTTGAGGAAAATATACATTGAAAGAATTTTGTTACAGAGTGTTATTGAAGTGATGTTTTTTATAAAACACTCAAAACAAAGCTCTGGGCAATTTTCAAATCAGCCATAATATTTGCATGTGCAAATTCACCAGCCAAGATTGGAAGCATGAAGAGATGACAAGTAGGTTGCCTCTGCCCTAATGTATGCACTATACAGAGTTGGGCACGTGTCCAAGCCACTCATTTGTTCCTGTTGTTCTTATGCAAGCTAATAGCATATTTGCTATAAATTGCCATCAGTTGGGATTTGCTGAGCTGTGGCTAAGCAGGGCAAAACATCTACAACAGAATCATGACTCATGAGCTTGGTTTTGTTATGACAGAAGATGGTTATTATTGAAGATTGTGGGAAGGAGGGCTCGGGATGCAGAACCCCCATCCCTGTCACCCCGCCAGGACACAACTTGTTGAATTCACTGGTGTCCATTTTCCCCCTCACCCTACCTGAATGCAGTGAGGCCCATGGTACTTCAAGCCTGATTTCACCTACTATTAGGTTGTGCTTTAGATGCACCTATTGATGCTCTCTAACAACAAAAAAATAAACTCATTTGAATGGAAAATGCCTCCCAGATAGTATTACTTGAAGACAACACTTGAGCAACGAGTTTCCTGTACATGACCTTCCAGCATTCCCATATTATTTTTCTTGTTCTTCCCAGGCTCCAGAAATTAATATCTTTCCAAGTTGTAGTTAGTAACAATCCCTGGGTGAAGTTAATACAATTTCTAGGAGACTAACTGCATATTTGGTACCTACTAAAATACATGGCATATATTGTATCTGATGCATAATTTCCTAGATGTATGCGTATAAAGACATTTGGCG
The DNA here is from genome assembly GCF_929443795.1 of Astur gentilis. Taxonomy (NCBI): domain Eukaryota; kingdom Metazoa; phylum Chordata; class Aves; order Accipitriformes; family Accipitridae; genus Astur; species Astur gentilis. The sequence goes on along the minus strand of NC_064919.1, from coordinate 18,425,487 downwards.
TTTTTTTCTCACTAGTATTTCTAATGAAACTTTAAGATAAAGAACTGTAAGTTTTCCCCAAAGCTAACTGCTTCCCTGCCCCTCATTTCTCCAGAAACTGGAAATTGCATTTGGTCCATGCAGAAACTGTAATTTAGCTGCCCCATAGCTCCCATCACCTCTGAGCCATGTTCCCAGGGACACTACAGCTTGCGTGACTGCCTCCCACTGCTGCCTAGCTGTCCTTTGAGTAAGATTATCTCTTCTACCCTTTTATCAAAAGCTTTTCTCCACCCCCCTCCCCCCGCCAGGAAGTTGTCTCTCTAAAAAAAAATGGTTAAAAAGAATCATCCAATGAAAAATAAAGTCAGTAGAAAAAAGTAAACCATCTTACCATACAGAAGAGTAGAAAGTTAAGTTTATCCTGGAATATTTTCTTGATCAGATTTTGAACTGCACACTTGCCTCAAACATCTGTTGATTTAATAAGGTACATTTGATGGAAGTAACCAATTTTTTTAAAAATAAGGAATTTGAGCTTCTTTTTTTTTTCTTTTCAAGAGTATTGTAACATAACTATGTTTTATTTACACTTTTGTAGAAATGTCTTGCTGCAATAATAATTTCTTCTTTGGAACACTGGCAATTCTGTAGTGTTAAGTACATAAGTTAATAGACAGGTATGTGTTCAATTCACACAGACATTAGCAGCACATTAATCATTTGCAGGCTCTTACTGCTAATTTAGTGATTAAATTTATGCCAGCATTACCAGAATGAGCTGTCATACAGCATTGGTCACTTTTTTGCATTACATTGGTGGTAGAGGAAGTAGAACTTCTGGGAACCATAGAAAATCCAAAGCCATATTAGTGGTGGTGGCAGTTCAAATTCTGTAGCATGCATCTTCATAACTGCACTTTTCCTGGATAACAACCTTTTTCTTTTGGTGCCTTAGAGAAGAGATGAGCATGTTAATGCACTGGCTCTTAAAGCTGAATTGACTGGCTTTTTTAAAAAGGTTTTCTACCAGTGCTTTATGCAGTCATTTACCAGATTCAATAACCTGACCTCCAAGCTGTCAATAAATTGGATAAAATCAACAATATACCACCACTGTCCCCCTTTTACCAATCTGTAAGTAGGTGTCCACCAATAATTTCAACACTTCAATCATGTAAGTTCTGCTAAAAAATCTCAGCAGTAACAACCGCATAGCTGTGTCATGTATGAAGACTTCCAATGCCTCCACTTTTTCTGAAGATTTATGCATTAATACAGAGGTAACTTATATTAATTACACATTTTGCTTGTATTAGTTTTGCAGTTCAATTATGATGATATTCTTATTTTTCCCTCACAGATCTCAAGCTCCAATGGTGCAATGAAATATTTGCTGCCTGGAAAAGCCCTTCCAGATTTGAACGAAAAAGTGATCAGAGTACCAACTGGAAATTATTAGGTCAGTGTTTTAAGTAATGTTTTTCAGATACATAAGGGCATACATTAAGTGATGTGAAGTGTAAATAACAGTTCTTTCTCATGGTGGGTAGTTTATCCATGAGTAATAAGTCGTATTCAAAAGTAGTGTGATATGCCTGTAAACCAATTATGTTCTTCCTGTATGTAAGCAGGATTTCAACAGGTGGGCCTGCTTAATATGCTGCTGCTTTTTTTCTGCAGGTTCGTATTACACAATACAATACCACTCTTTAGGGCTGTTAAAAGAATGTAAAAGATTCTGTAAAAAATCAGAAAGGTATGCGTCAGACTACTTAGAGGAAAAGTCAGGGTAGGGCAGCAAATGGGGCCATACAATATACCACCAGCATTGTACTAGTTCCTTAAAGACATATTTTTCAATTGTAAAGCATGCTGCCAGTTACTGATTCCCTGTCAGTGTATAAAGGTACTAACTACATGTGCAGTACTTGTCAAACTTCCTGCTCTGTATCAGCCAAACCCATTTCATCAGGAGTTTCCCAGTGAAATCCAAAGAGAGAATCTGTGAAATTATGCAGGGAATAGTAATTTTTTGTAATCAGTGAAAGGAGACAAAACAACCCCATACTGTTAGACCTGAACAGTTGGTGTTTTTCAGCGTGTGCTTTGGTAATCAAAGCAAATGCTCAGAGTAATAAAATATCGTGTAACACATGACTACTACCAAGCTCTATCACTCCCTATTCAGAACAGTGTTCTCGAGCTATTTAGGAAGTTAATTTAAACATTTCAAAGCACGAGAACACTTTTAACTAACTCATTTAACAGGTTTTATTTCAGAGATTTTATTTTCCCCTGTGAATGGCAGCGTATCAATGAGCCTAAGACATTTAAAGTCATACTAATACACACGCTAAGCCTAACAGAGTCAGCAGCCTACTGCTATAGCAATATATCATGATCCTGTTTCAGGACAGCTTATACTGGGATGAGAAATTATTGGTGTCATTGCTAGAAGTAGCAGTTGACAAAGGACAGGCGACTTTGTAGTGGAGTCCCTGTCTGCTTGACAATGAACTGCCAGTTGCCAAACAATTTTACGCGTGCAAAACCATGTTTTTCCACTAACCCAGCGGGACTCAAACCACCAACATAAAGATGTGAAAGGGTCTTTCTGCCCCTTTTTCAGGTGCTGTATTTCAGTAAGGAACACGATTACTTTTGTAACGTGAGAGGATTTTTCAAATGCCTCCATCTTTGGCCCACTTCTGCTGCCATGGGGATCAGCCCAGTATAAAAAGAAAAAAATTTCATGGCAAAGCAGCTAAATGAACAGGATTAGGAACCTCCACATTTCCTGAGGCAGACATAGTTAAAGTCTGGCTGTGGGTGGCCACCTGTGGTGCCTCCCTGCCATTCCTTTTGTTTGTTGACTATCACACTTCAGTGTGGACACCAAATCCTTAATCTACTTGATAACTGGGCATTGAATGCTTGGTTCTCAAATAGCTGTGAACAGTATTCATCAAAGACACCAGGGTTTATTTTAAGTTGAAGCATTTTATATTGTTGGGAGTGGTGATCATTATATAAGTTTTTTTCTCCAATTTTGCATGAATATATATTGCTTGAATAGGTGCTGTTCGATTCAGCACATCACTTCAAGTGCTGAAGCTAACATGACTACTTCCATGCTTGAAGATCAATGTGGATTTAATACTCATGCTGACTCAGTCACATAAAACAATCATCTGGACAAGCAAGCAAAAACTAATTTGATTCCCATGCTTGTTACCAGTCTTATTTCAAAATCCTTGAAAAGTGCCAAATATTTCAGAAAAAAACTAATACATCTAATCTGAATCTTGTAGGTTTTCATGATGTCACAGATTTCATTAAAAGAATGTTTTTTACAGTGATTAGCCTTGAAGAAAAGTAATGTAAAGCATATGTGTGCAATTTAAACTGCACAAGAGGTCAATGGAGAAATTATTCAGCTTCTAACTTGAAGTAATAACATTCTCATGCACTGCCTGTGATACCAAATCAAAAGAACTCATAAATAGTGCTGATTGGTTTCAGTAATACAGCATTACAAAATACTATTAATGGATGCTTAGCATATGTGGTGGATCAAGCTCAGTGCCAAAAGACTGGGCAGATGAAATATTCTGGGATTTTTCTTTTTTTGTGGAATAAATTTAAGGCAACTCTGTCTTTGTTTTCTACTTGGAACATTGCAAATTCTTTGGACCAAAGTACTTCCAACTTACAGAAATTATTAAGATTTGGAGAAGCAGATCCTGAATGATTTTGCTAATCATTCCTCTTGTAATAAGTTCTTATTGAATGTTAGATATCTTCAGTTCAAAGGTGAAGGAGCATGGTTCTTCTTTACACCAGCTTTTCCTTCTACAAGCAGTTGATGAACTATGTTCAAAAAGCTTTACATAATATTGTTGCTCTTTGCCCACACAAATCTAGTTTATTAGTAAGAATGCTCTCTCTATCTCCATTATACATGCATGAGACCAAATTCTATACTAATGAAATAGCCTGAAGCCTCTTTACCGCAAGTCTTTACCACGGCACTTATACTGTATTTATGTGGAGAGAAGTCTGCTTTAAGTTCTTTACACCACCTATTTCCTTCAATGCATCATCTGATTCTTTGCATATGTGAATTGAGCTGCAGATGTTAATAGTCTAATCATGCTTCATAAATGAGTAGCAGTTATATGCCATATTTGTTCAAATAGATGAGAAATTATTTATATTTACTAGGAGGATTTGGGGTTTGTGTCTGTTTGATAAACTATCATTCTAGCATAAGGAATACAATCACGTTGGCATTACTAAGCAGCATTTAAGTTAACTGTGAAATTCATTTAAGGTCAGCTCATACTGGATGGTTGTATGTTTTATTTTGCAAAACTCCAAACAAGTCTAACAACTATCCACCAGCTAGATATGAGTGTTAGGCACCCACTTACCTTTAAATATCTCAGATTTAGCCAGTGGGTAAGTTGCAAGCCAATTAACTGCTTAGGTTAATATTGCCCTATCTTATAATCAGCCATTTTGCCCAATAATTGCCTTCAAATTTGCCTGGAATTTTGTCATCTTCCAGGTTGTATTGGTTTTGTTTGGCAAGGTTTTGGTGGGGGGGGGGGGGAGGGGGGTTACAGGGGTGGCTTCTGTAAGAAGTTGCTGGAAGCTTCCCCTGTGTTCGAGAGAGAGCGAGCCCATACCAGCCGGCTCTAAGACGGACCCGCCGCTGGCCAAGGCCGAGCCAATCAGTGATAGTGGTAACGCCTCTGTGATAACATTATTAAGAAGGAAAAAAGTTGGGACAGACAGAAATGGCAGCTGGAGACAGGAGTGAGAACATGTATGAGAAACAGCCCTGCAGACCCCCAGGTCAGTGCAGAAGGAGGGGGAGGAGATGCTCCAGGCGCCGGAGCAGAGATTCCCCTGCAGCCCGTGGTGAAGACCCTGGTGAGGCAGGCTGTCCCCCTGCAGCCCAGGGAGTTCCACGGTGGAGCAGATCTCCACCTGTAGCCCGTGGAGGACCCCACGCCGGAGCAGTTGGGTGCCTGAAGGAGGCTGTGACCCCGTGGGAACCCCGCGCTGGAGCAGGCTCCTGGCAGGACCTGCGGATCTGTGGAGAGAGGAGCCCACGGAGCAGGTTTTCTGGCAGGACTTGTGACCCCGTGGGGGACCCGCGCTGGAGCAGTGTGCTCCTGAAGGACTGCACACCGTGGAAGGGACCCATGCTGGAGCAGTTCGTGAAGAACTGCAGCCCGTGGGAATGGCCCACGTTGGAGGAGTTCGTGGAGGACTGTCTCCCGTGGGTGGGACCCCACGCTGGAGCAGGGGAAGAGTGTGATCAGCTCTCGTCCTGAGGAGGTGAAGCGGCTGAAAATAACGTGTGATGACCATAAACCCCATCCCTGTCCCCCTGTGCCGCTGGGGGGGCTTGGTGGTGAAATCCGGGAGGGTAGTTGTGCCCGGGAAGAAGGGAGGGGTGGTGGGAAGGTGTTCTGAGATTTCATTTTACTTTCTCATTACCTTGCTCTGGTTGATTTGTAATAAATTGAGTTAATTTTGCAAACTGAGTCTGTTTTGCCCATGACAGTAATAGTGAATAATCTCTCCTGTCCTTATCTCGGCCCGCGAGCCTTTTGTTATATTTTCTCTCCCCTGTCCAGCTGAGGATGGGAGAGTGATAGAACGGCTTTGGTGGGCACCTGGTGTTCAGCCAGGGTCAACCCATCACACAGGTTTAACATGAGCCCCTCTCTAGAAGATTTGATCTAGTATAGCAAAATAAAAATGATTGAGTTTATTGGTCATATAATAATAAGAGAGGCATTTGACACTTTTTTTAACTACCCATATAACAAATATCCTGGCTAGAAGAAGCCTCATTTTTAACTGTTAAGCCAAGACTTTATCCCTTGGATTTTATTTTTTTTTAAAGTCTGTTGAGTGTTTTCCTGGGTCTTGGGTGAAAAAAACCTAAATGCTGAAACAAGAAAATGCAATATATGAGTCAATTTCCTTTTAAGGAACAATTTTGCTTGAAAAAGTTTTCCTTAAGAGGACTTTTTCTGCTCATGCACAAAGTAATATGTTGTTGTGCAGATTTATGAATAATAATAATTTCTTACATTTTACAAAATTTTATCAGCAAATATTAATTAATCAGACAAATGGCAGCCACACATTCTGTTTAGCATTGTATTGTGATATTGCAATACAGCTGACAGCTGATTGGAGAGACAAACAGCATATTTAAATGGGATGTCAACTCCATTTCTTCAGCCTAGTCAGAATAGGTGTTGTGTAATAACAAGAAGTATTTCCCAGGTTGGAAGGGCCAGTCAAATGATGCTAGGTAAGTTTGCTGAAAGTTTGTCAGGCAGCGAGATTTTTCTTTAGACTCAACACAACCAAATATCAAAACAGTACTAACACAGAATGACAAAGTTACAGAAAATCGTTCCAGTGAACAATCCAAACTAAAACTTATTCCAGTACATAATTTCTTCAAGAAAGGTTGCTGCACATGAGTATTTGCCACCGTACTGGGAGTAAGGCACAGTGACACCAAATAGTTACAAGACTTGTTTTTCTTCTGAGTTTCTTGGGCTTTTACTTTCTCTTTTTTTTTTTTTTTTTTTCCCCAGAAACCTCAGTATAAAGGTGGAAGAATTCATCAGACAAATTGGAAAGACAGAATGAGGTGGGAAAACAGAAGACTAGAAACAAAGAAAAATGAGAATATATAGGAATATATGATCTAAGCTTTACAATGAAAGAGAAGGAAAAAAGTACAAAAAGGAATAAAATGTGCTATTAAAAAAAAAAAAAAAGTAATGTGGTAAATCTGCACTCCTCGTGCCCAAGGGTACATTTTTTTCTCCAAGTGCCTCTTAGCTTGTGGTTTAAATCAATAAGAAATTAGATTTCCAGACTTTCCATTTCCTTTCATGTTGTCCAGTCATTACATCCCACAGAGATGAAAAAGATTACCACTGTGGAGAAAGGGTAAAGAGAATTCAGACTGGAAGCATCTCTTTAAAACTGAACCTGACCTAACAGGTCCACTCTCTCAAAGCAGTTATCCCTGCTCTTAATGATAAGCATGCATGTGCTGCTGCTGACTTCAGCTTAATGTGTTTTAACTCACTTGTACCCTTATAGGAGAATTTTTCAAATATGTTTTAGTACCTAGTTACTTCTTTGGCCAGAATGTAACCAACTGAAAAATAAAAGTAGCCATATGAGTAGCAGAAATGCTAAGGCCTGGTTTCCAGTACATTTTAGAAGGATTTTCTGTGTGACTTTCCTTTGGAAGAAGAGGTGGGAAAGAGGAGATTATTAACTGGCTTTCTGTCTTCTGCCCAGCCACATGTTTTCATGTATCTTAAAGGTATCAGTATCTTTGAGACTTCTCTCCCTCTTGGATTGGGTTGACATTGGACAGTAATGTCAAAAGTTAATGGGGGGGGGGGGTGGGGGGGGAGGTGCCAGAGGGAGAAAAGAGGTTGCAGATACACACAGAGGCAGAATGGTTGAATGTGTCCAATTCTGCACAGGAAAATCCTCTAAAATAACTATACAGATCTCAAGCATTACTTATTTTTTTTTCTATCCTTATCTCCCTCCTTGCTCTCTTTGTAGAAGAATGTAAAGGCTGAAAGCTATTAAATGGCTATATTTGTCTATAAGGATCACAAGCTTCTTTGTTTTCTCCCTCTGTGCATGGTGCAAAGATCCTTTCACAGGGAACCAGCACGCACTCTGTTTCCATAGGCCTTGTCATCTTCTGTTGTAGTGCAGGACATCAGAGCACATACAATGCAGAGCATCAACTCACGGCAAGATTACTTTGTTTGCTTTCTTTTCAGTTCTTTACTGACTTAGAGATATAACTAAATAGAAATTTCCCCTAACAAGAGTATCAGCTGAAAAATAGATTAGATAATCAGGCCAAAGTAGCTAGACATATTAGCTGTGTATTTTAGTTTGTTGCTTGGGTTTTTTCCTTCCATAGTCATTATTTTCTGTGTCTCATATAGAAAGCTATTATCATGAGGCTAACTTCATCCAAAAGTCTATGACGCAGCTGTTAATAATACCAAAGATAAAGGAGCACTTACTGATGGCTTTCAGATGGGTTTGAAGTTACTCTGTTCCCACTGAGTCAGTAGCTCTTTGCAAAGAGCTTTTGAAATCCCCCACTTCTCTCCTCACATTTTTTTAAACTAGCACCTTTTTCACAACAATAGTAACCAGCACATTCAGACCATCAGTATGTACACCCACACAGGATAGCACTGCGTCCTGCCTGCTCACACATCAATTTACATTTATTTTGTTATTCTGCCAGTCTCTCTTTATTCTACCAGTCAACCTTCCTTTCTGCAATTCAAATGAGTCATGGGATCATGCAACCTGTTGCAGTGTTAAGCAGTTTTCCTACATATTTGTTGAAAATGGTTTCCTTAGAGCCCCACCAAAGGCAGCAACTTTAAGTACTTTCTAAATAGGACATTGAGATGTCTTCTTTAGATGTCTCTTTATTTAGCAACTGAAGTGCCGCAGCTCCGTAATGCATCCTCCAGCAATATTTTTGTCTTTTAGCTCCTACCTAGATCCATAAAATGTGGTATATGCTGTTTCAGGACTGCCAAGAAATGCTCTTCAACCATGTGGTCTCTCAGACTGTACAGCTCTTAATTTTGCAGAAATCCCAATCACAGGCCCACTGCGAACATTCCTACCGGGGCCCGCGGTATGTCTGTGCAGTGCATTGCTTCCTCTAGCTCTCTGCCCTTTCTTCATGGCAGGACTATCAACACATGAAGCTTCTTTGTGGCTGCAGGGTTTTAAACTGCTAACAGCTTTAGACAGTTTGCTAAAGCTTGTTAAGCTCAAATTATTTTGATAGTGCATTATAGTAACAAGACAAATCAATTACCCTAGCGTAACCCTTCCTCCTTCTTCATCCAGAGATTTATACTAATTGCTTAGAAAAAGATGATCTTGTTTAAATAAATCTACTCCTATTAAATCAGAAAACAGGAAAAAAGACATTTTTAGAAGCACAGTGATGATTCCACAGGGCTCACAAACCTATTAAACAGTTCATTCTATCCATGTGGGTTTTTAGGCTCCTAAAACTCTTCCCATTTCATTTAATTCAGGCTGATTAGAGACAATAGTCTTCTGCTGCTTTCCTTCTGCTTTCCACAGTTGTTTGAGAATTCTCTGGAGTCATTAAAATTTAAATCTGTTCTTATGCATTGTCCCAAGGAAAGTTGGGGAAGCTTTGGCAAAATCCTTTTCTTAAGCAGGGAGGGGTGCAGACAGTTGAGCTGTTAGGAGGGTGGAGGGACAATAAGTGCACAGCAGCAGCGGGGCGAACTTTTATTGTGACTGAGCGCAGAACTAGGATTTGGGGCACTACAACTTGTCATTTCTTGAGGAAGCTCGGTGGCTGTAAACTTAAGTCTGGCTCAGTGCAAAAAGTATGGGATAGGGAGTCAGGAGATCTGGATCCTGTTTCTGTATTTTCATTGCTCAAGTATCTTCAGTTGCTCCTGTTTCTGTCTCATGTCCTCTCTGCCTGTTTGGATCTGCGTAAACAGTAAGCCCTCTGAAGCAGAGACCATCTCAATACATGCTGTGCAGTTACAAAGCACTGCCCTCACAATTAATAGCACTTCTGCTTGTCTACACTAAAGATTTTTCCTTGCAAAGGTACACCGGTGGCTACAGCAAGGCATAGCTTCAGAAGAGAGACACACTGCAAAACAATAATCCTGTTAATTATGTTCTACTTATTACAGCAGCTAAAAAAGAGCAGCAAAGGTTATTGATCCCAAGAACTGTGATTATTACCTTATAGCTATCTCTTAAATCTTGCTCAAAGGCAAATAGTGGAAATTAGATAGACTTTTCTTCATAGACAAAATTTCAGCTTCTGAAAACTCCTTCTGTCACATGAGCATCTGATAGAGATGGCCTGTCACAATCAAGGAGCTGTTTTCTTTGTGCCTGAGTCTGGGTGAGACTCAGATGCCTGGGCAGTGATGTCTGAGGATGCACCTCTGTGCTCCCTTGAGACCCAGAGAATTCTCCTAGAAAAGGCTTTTTCGGGAAATTCTTTCCCTTCTCTTTGCAGACGTGACCACGGCAGAACTACTCACTGTGATTGCACTGCCCTCCTCCTCAGGTTTGACAAAAGACTCAACCTGCGGCAAGGACAACACAAAAGTTACTCTGCAAGCTCTGGGTGATGTCTCTCTTGGGATTTAGGATACTTTGGTCTCCTTACAAGGTGTGCAGGCCTCTCCCCATTAACTGATCACCTACACAGAGGCCTGAGCACCAGCTGAGGTTTTCAGTATTTCAACTCCCTGACCTCTTTATCAAGCCTTTAGCCTATCATCTGTAAGTAGTTTTCCCACCTCGTTTGGGTGTTGTTAGGAGAAATAGTTTTCAAATATTGCACATTTCTCAACTACAATAAGATGAACGCCATACACATAATGGATACCAGCAGAGACGAACTCTTTTTTCAAAGCATTGTCCCCTTACTAAGCTGAAAAGTAGTATGTCCTTTGATTTAAGAGGTTTATTTTACTCCTCTTACTACATTGTGTTAGTCACCCTACGCTGAGCCCAACTAAAATGTTAGCTATAAACTTTATTTAAAAGTCAGCTTCAGTCCAAAAAATTTATAATAGTTACTGAATTAGGCTCTTTTTTAAGTGGACACCTTCCTAAAAAGCCTATCTTGTTATTTCGGTAGATGGCAATATAAAGAAGACATACAAAACTTTTTCAGGTAACATGCATGGACCTAATTTTTAGTTGCTATTTCAAGCTGGATGACGACCTAGAATATGACGTATATATCCAGGCTTAACCAGTGTTGCCAAACAGGCTACACTAGCAAAGAAACGGCTCATGCAAGGAAAAGGAGCTATTCTGCTGCTAGAGCTAAAACACGTTGCTAAAGGACACAAGCTGTACCTGCAATGGTCTCACATGAAAGAAAGAGTGATGTGGGTTTTATTTGGCGCAGCATAGCCAGGTGTTGGCTGGAAGCACCAGCAAACCTCAGAACGAAGCGCTACATGCCCGCATACCTATTCACCTCCACAGAAGAAGTGCCGGACCCCGGGTCTAACCGTAGAGAAACAGGACCACGAGCTCACTTAATGGGAGCAGGCAGAGGCACAAACGAGGCGAGGATCTGGCCCCGCTCCCGCAACTCACCATCCACAGCAAGGCTGTGTGGGATGGGCATGTATTAACTGAAGGGTGCAGGGGGCCAGCAGTGCGTACCTGCACGCCTGCACCCCCAGGCAGTCTGCGTCAGACGCCTCTGAGTCAGCACGCCTCCCGGGCCAGTCCCCTGGGGTGCGATCTCCCGGGCCTAACTTTTAGTCATCAGAGTCATGCAGAAGCGGTGCCTGAGCAGAGCCAAGTAAGGCACCTGAAGTCAAGACGGAGTCAAAGTGGAGGTATGGGTAAACAACATATGTCTGGGGTTCAAATAACTACACCTCAGCGTAAACCAATGTAAAACTTATGCCAGTCTTTTTCGTTCTTCCCCTTTTAATATCTGTGCAATGGATGTAGAGCCAAGCTGATACACATGTTAAAAAAGTTGCTGGAAGTAGAAGCATGTGGTAGATCAGCAAGTTCCAGCAGAGCCACATGAGGAGGCAGCTCATACTATAGCTCATACTATAGCTACCTAGATTAATTTTAAAAGCACTTCTATCCACAGGTGATAAGGATGCACTCATGTACTTCATGCACAAAAACTAATTAACTGGTATGGGGGCAGTAGTAGGGAGAAGGACGCACCTTTAATTCCAGCACACCAGTGCAGCTAATCATCAAAATAATACTCATTTTCTGTAATCATTTCCTACATGATCTGGGGTTCCCTTTTCTCTGTGGCATCATTGAAGATAATGGGACTTTGGGGCCGTACGCTACAATCGGGAAGAAATTCCCGTCTAATTGCAGCATGGATTTTATTTTCTTAAGTAACTTGTGTCAGTAACATCAAATGTCAAGGTTCTGGACCCGATTATCTTGTAGTAAATTTTATATACATGATCTCATACAGTGTTGTGTTTCTTTGCATGGAAGCTTTCCAAAATACTACATCAGTAAACTACCTGTAAGCTGAAAAATTCTCATCCTTTCACCTGCAGTGGGCAGTTGCTTGCTCTGTGGACTGTGCAATCTTCACTTCACTAAGGTTATTTAGTGTTCAAGGAGCACACCACAGCTTTGAAGCCGGTGAGGTCAGCTTCTCAATGGTTTCTCCTTGAGAAAAACCATGCTAGGGAAGGGGTTTTCTGGTGCTTCTGTGTTGCTAAAATGGTCCCTTGAAGATACTTCCACTTGTTGCAACTAAGGAAAAAGCCAACTGTTCATTTTGCAAATGGATGGACAAATGTAAAGTATTACAGTTCCATAGCAGAGTCAATCTGAAGACAGCCATCTTCACTTCAGCTATTGATAAAGGTTGCTTGAACTTCCTCAGCTAGCCTTTTGTTGGCATGCTTTTGAGAGTTCACAGACCTTTCTGATCCACAGGAGAGCTGTAGAAACACTAAACTCTAGGTAGTGGATCATAATAATCAGCTGGAAACTTCACTTTTTCACGTATTCCTGAACATGATGCTTGGATGCTTCCGTACAGTAGCCTTTATTTATGCTTAAAAATTATTTGCCCTAGCACCACAGTAATTCATTTTTCTTTGAAGCCAGTTGAAATCTTTAATTACTACTTTGAGGACAGGGTCCAACAAATTGTTTCCAGTATACAGGAGAAAATGTAAAGTTTACATGGACTGTGCAAGAAAAAGCCAGTTTCATAGTAAGAACATATAGTAAAAATGGGCTTCCTCTTTGAGTAGGGTCTTGGCTGATACATAAGGACACAGGGGATGCTTTTCTTTTAATGTGTGTGCAATACTCTATCACTATTGAAATAAATTTTTGTTAATTTGTAGGACAGAAACAACAAAGTCTATAAGAAGTACAATAATGGGAAATCTCGACACTGAAATCTACATGAATGAATGCAGAAGGAAAACTTCACTGAGAATTTATTTTCCCCTCTCTTCAGTGCTAATGTTGTTTCTTTGAAGTACCGTTAGCAAAAGCAATTCCAAGCTCAGCTATGTGTATGCAGTAGTTATTTCTTTACAGCAACTTTTGTAAAAAAAAAAAAAAAGGACCTTTGATACAGTGCTTTTCATCTTCAAAGCATTTTCACAAATACACTCCAGCTAATCTGAACTCCCCTTCAACATAGTTAAGGCTGATTATAATCAAGATTATGACTTTACAGGAGGGACAGAGTTTAAATTACATTAATGCACAAAAGTATTTGATGTCAGAAAAGGGAGTAAAACTCAATGGTCACTATGTTCTAACTACCTGCCCACAACACTACAGCCTCTTCTTCCAACCTTGTTTGAACTGTGAAGAATTATCTTCTTACACATAGACTATTTTCTATATTTAACTAAATAATATACTACTTGTGTCATTAAAGTGCTTCTTACACAAACAAGAATGTTCCTGTTCATTTGGCCAAGATTTCACAACTCCATCAGGCATATGGCCAAAACTGCTAGGTAGTTGCAGGGACCTTAAATTGTCAGATCTTCCCATCAGTACTTCTAAGGACAGGGTTTTCAGGTATTGACAACATGTGGACTTTCACCACAATTCTCTTGAGGCATAAAAAATGACACTTTACATTTGAAGGGCCTTAATCTCTTGTATAAATTGCTTATTTTCATCTAACGGTACTTTTGTATTTTTTGAGTGGTGTAAGTTGTAAATGACACTTAGTTCTCAACACGTTATTTTAACTTAATCCAAGGAAACACTGTCCATGAGACACAGCCGCCTGAAATACTGAGACATTAAAGCAGAGAGACTCCAAGTCACTGTGCATTTATTTTTGAAAAAGTGAAATGAAACTCCACTAAATAACTCATTTTTATTCAGATAAATGGATTTACATTTCATCATTTAGAATATGAAGTACCAAGCGCACCCTCTGGGAAAATACAAAGCTATCATTTTATTTCAAGGTTTTCTGCAACACCATAAATGGAATTGTGAACTGAAATTGCAACTTCTCTAGTAATGCTGTAACCGGTGTCTTTTTAATGGTATGTGTTCATCCTAAACATCCATGTTCACGATGTTTTCCTGAAAATTATGGTGGTGCTTTTGGTGGGGTGGTGTTTGATTATCTGCTTCCAATTTCAAATGGCTGCTGTAGAAAGCTGACTACTCAGTATGATAAATGCTGCATTAAGAATTTCTAGATTATAGTTTACTAATGAACAGTCACTGAAGTGGACTCTATCTCTCAGTCCTATAGCAGGACTTTCATTTTAAGCTATTCAAAACTGAGTTACCAAAAGCATATTGTCTACAGAAATGAAAGGATTTAAAAATACTTCACAAAGCACTATTTCTTACCTGTTATTTAACAGTTAAATCATTTTGAAGGCTTAAAGGCATGTACGGTTCAACCTAAGTTATAAGCTGGTATAAGTAATGGGATTTCACTAGCTGTTGATACACAGTGAGCTCACTTGAAGGAGTGCAAAATTTCATATTGATACAGGTTTTCCTTAGTATTTAATGGCTAAATTGAAATTAGCATGGTGTTAAACTTGAAAAGGTACTTAGTTTGTGTGCAAGAATCCAGTTTTTCAGCTCCTTTGTCCGAGTACAAGCTGTCCACCCACTGTCTACAATGTGTAAAAACAGTGGCTTAGACTAGGCATCTTCGGACACCCCATCTAACGAAGCTTCTTTTGAGCTTCCAGCTCAACATTTCTTGAAGTACTTATGTCATTAACAATTCACCATAAGCAGGCTTTTCTTCTTGCTGTTCTGTGTTCAGATTTACCCTGGATATATATAGACCTTTACATAGACTAATACTCCTATGAAATACTATAGTTAGAGAGTCAATAAGCATGAAGTTGGAAAGGTGGTACCTCTCTGGACAGCTACAGTATCAAACTCCCACAGGAACAGTCTGTGCAGGAACAGCTACCACAAGTTTTAAATGGGAGTAAGAAAGGACTCTTTTAACTTATGGTCCCCAAGAGTTCAAATAGTGAATATTTTCACACTATTTAAACAAAGTGAGTTCTCATATTCAAAAAGAAGCAAAAAACAGAACCAGAAAAGCAAAAAGATTGCACATAGTTCTAGTAAAAGATGAATACTGAAACACAACTGACACAGCTTTTTATAAGCAGTTCAGTGGAGGAAAACTGCAGTAGAATTAAATAGAAGTAATTGCCAAAAATTATTCACTAAAAGATTCTGTGCACTGAAAGTATAACATGTACCTTCAATAGAAAGGCCAACCTAGAATGAGAAAAATAGGGTAAATTTCAGTCTTTATTATGGTATTATGGCTATACTGCACCAGACTGAAGAAGTGTATGTACTTCTTTCTCCCTTTATTAAACTATGATTTTCTGAAGTAATTTCTCATCAGTATAGTCTCACATTTTGAACTGCAGTAAGAAGTCTTCAGCCCCTGTGACAAAAATTCCAGCTGTGTAGGAAAATGTCTAACATACACTGAAGACAAGAGGATAAAGTTTAAAGCTGCACAGAGAGCAAATTCCAGCTGGAATAAAAGTTCAGCACTAGCTGCTACTGCCTTAAGTTATCAGGAATATCTTTTCTCTGGTATACAATGAACTGCCTCACAGATCTCAGCAGGTTTCTCAGCCGTGATAAAATGTAGGACATCTATTCAGTGGTGAATCTGAGTCTGCGTTTACTAGCAGATGCGTGACATTTTTTAATATACAGGTAGCACTGAGTGGTACTTGAGAATGGAAGGTCTGAATGGCTGAGGTCTCTCCGATAGATAAAGTTGCTTTAAAGAAAATCTATGACAAATACTTTCAAAAATAAATACTTCCAATTAAAAAGATACTGGCTATTTCTGAAAGCTCTATATTTGATATTTATATCTATCTATAGTAATATAATACATAAATATAACAAAACTATTGAAGTTTCTCAAAATGTAAGATCGTGTTACAGTAAAACGAATGTTCTGCTTAAATGTATGGGCTTGTGGCAATGAGAAAAATACCACAAACAGGACAACTGTAATTATTAATATATAATGCTACAGTGTTTATCTTTTCATATCACTTGAAGCTATATTTAGCTTGGAGAGCTAAATATACATACTTTCTATATAGATGTACTTCAGAAAGAAAATAAAATCCCTTTATTTTTTTTGCAACACATGCTCCAGTTTGTTCTCAGAATCATTTTTGGGCCTTGAAAAGATCACACTTACTTTAAACCATATTAAACCTCTAAATGAGTTGTTTTTTAATCGAAAACAAACCTCTTCCACTTAGTTACAAATACCTAATTTATAACTAGGAATTTTCACATAGGTTAGAGCTGGAATTTTGGTCAAATTTTGCCATTTCTGGCAATCCAGGAGTAATCAGCAGGTTTTGCTTCATGTCACTGTTTTCTAGGGTGCTCCCAGTGCTGCTCAGTTCCACCCTCTGTTCACAAATTGAGGAATTTTCAGGGGAAGTCAAATAAACCACAGTGTCTCCAGGAATACGGTAGGCGGTCCAGCTGAAATGTGGACCATCTGAAAGTCAGTTTTCAGAGACCAAGCCAATGCTTAGCATTTTCAGCATGTGCTTACACATTTAAGTAGATAAATTATTTCTGTCTACCCACGATATTTGTGGAATACTGTTTTCTAAAACTGCAGCATAACTCGGAAAAGCAATTGCATACCACCTGCTGCAGCATCGCTCCCTTTACACACAGTCAGTGAAGACTCCCAGAGGGTCGCATGTAAATGTGCAGATCAGAAGTATTAAAAAGAAAGCAGGATGGGTGCCCTGGCTGCGATTTTAAGAGATATTTAAAAACAGCAACATTCTCGTTGGCTTAATAAAAGTACTTCTGAGAAGAGAGCTTGTAAAAAAGCATGAAAACCTTCACTGAGGATACATTTCAAGGACGTAGCGACATTTCAGGACTTACGGACCAGGTGATAGCGATGTTTCAAAAGCACGCTGGAGATGTTCCGATAAGGCCACTGGTGAAGTACGGGAACACCACGTTAGCAGAAATACTCAGAAATAATGGGATGGCAATGTCCACTTCCGGAGAGGAGATATCCTGGGGGGGGGGGGGGGGGGGAAGCAGTTATGTCGTATGCTGTGACACAAAACCACGATAAACCAGATTTTACTCCAAGGAGCTGTTCTGCATAGTGTGTTCCTACTCGCTTCCTGAAGAATTCCAGCTGTCTGACTAGCATTAGGCGGAACCGCTAGCGTCGGGCTCGCAGCCGGAGACGGCTCCCTCAGGCCCGGGGATCGGAGTCCTCGGGCGCCCCGGCCTCTCCCGCTCGGGCCGCAGGCACAGACCTGCCGCGCCGCGGAGCTGCCGGGCCTCCCCGGCGACTCCTGGGGCCGGAGCTGCCAGGGGAGGGGAGGGGAGAGAGGAGAGGAGAGGAGAGGCGAGGCCGCCGGGGCCGCGGGCCGGCGCGGCCTGCCCTCAGCGCGGGCGGGCGCTGCCACCTAGCGAAGAGCGCACGTCAGCGGCGGCGGCACCCGGCTGGCTCGCCCGCCCGCCCGCGCCGGGGAGCGGGGTCGGCCCGCCGGGGAGCGGGGGCGGGGCCGCGCCGGGCCACACGTGGCGCGCGGCGCTGGCGGGCTGGCCGGCTGGCCGGGTGCCAGCGGCACCGCCCCACGCTTCCCGCCCTTCCCGCCAACATGGCCGCCGCCGCGGCCGTTAAGGTAAGAGTGGCTCCCAGCCGCCATGGTTTGGGAAGGAGGAGGAGGCGGCGGCGGCGGCGGTGCCGCCCGCTGCCACCCACCGCCGCCCTCAACCCCTCCCCGCCTGTCGCCCGCCGGGGCGCTGCTGTCGTAGCGGGCGTGCGGAGCGGGAGGGCGCGCGGGCCACGCCGCTGCCCTCCTGGCGCTGCCGAGCGCGTGGGCGGAGGCGCAGCCCCTGGCCCGCGGCGTCCCTCCCTGCTCCCTGCTCCCTTCCCGCCTCCGCCCCGCCCCGCCCGCCGGGAGCGGGCCCGGGAGGACGGCGGCCCTCAGCGGTGGCGGGCGGGAGAGGAGCCGCCGGGGCGGGCGGGCGGGCGCCGGGCCGAGCGTGCCCCGTCCCTCGCCTCCTCCCCAGGCCGCCGCCTCGCCCGGCTGGGGCCTCTCCGCCGCGGGACGGGCAGCCCCCGCGCCTCAGGCGTCGCTCCCGGCCGTGCCCCGGCGGGCGGCCTGGGCCGTCCCCGCGGGCTCTCCCGCGGCCGTCCCGGAGGAGACGGATCGGGTTGGTTTGGTTTTTTTCACAGGAGAGCCGGAGGCCTCTGCTTCTCGGCGCTTGCGACCCGGCTGCGGCGTGCCGCATTTCTCAGTGAGAGGAAGCGGGGCGGGCTTGTAACTCTCGCAGCGGGCACAAATCCCGAAGCCGCGGGAGAAGCGAGCCGGTGCAAAAGTTTAGCCTAAGATTCGTCCGTCCCGCGTGTTCAAAAAATGGCTGCAAAACTTGACGGCCTGCGTCGGACATGAGCAGGCCAGTTAGGCTGATACTGTGGGTTTGCATTTTGACCAAAACATGAATTAGTTTTCTGAGGTGATGTGACTCTCCCGGTTGGTTTGGTGTGTAGAAATCACTTATAAGCTGTCTTTATTTTACAGTGACAGCAGGTTTATTCTCTTAACTGTCAATTGTATACAGCTTGCTCTTTATCTCCTTTTTAATGCCATCCTGTTCCCCTTCTCATTCTCCCCAAAACAAGAGAGGAGGAATACAGATGTGTTCATTAGTTGTTAGTTGTCACAAAGACTCATAGCGGATCGTGACAACGCTTAACATGAACTAGTGTCTTAAGACCCTCACGTGGACAAGTGTAGACTGTTACTGCACTGATACTTCTGTGTCTTGTGCTTGAACCCATCTGAGGGAATTCACCAAACAGCAGGTGAAGAAAGGCATACACTTAAGTGTGACCATCATCTGGACTCCCACAGAGAAATGCTTTTGATTTTGTAGTTATGGGTTGTGATAACTTCTTGTTAAGTTTCACTCCTGTTGCTTTTCATGCCACTGTTTGAGATCAAGTATTTTACTATGGTTTAGTCCATGTTTCATTCCACTGCAATGCCATTTTACTTGAGATTCAATTCCAGATAACCTCAGCTACAGCCTCCGTTAATTTTTACAGGTTATGTCCCTTTATAGGATGCAAAGTCTGGAACTGAGCATACAGTCTTGCATCTTCTCATTCTTGAGGTCACTGCTAGATGTGACTGTCGCTGCCTTTTCAGGAAAGTTGAGACTTTCCTCCCTGAGTCAAGTCTTCTCTGCCATCCCTTGCCTTCAATGCCTGGGCTGCTAGGTGGAAATAGGCCTCAGGTCCCTTGGCAGGATATCTTCCCCACTGAGCCTAGAGCAGCTGCATTCCTTCTGATAATTCACTAGAAGGTCTGTAAAGCAGAATTTAATATAGAACCAGATTTTGGGGTCTCCAGCCCCCAGATGCAGCTGATACTCCTGGCAATTATGTAAACTGGATGAAAAATAATTCTCTTGCAGAGAGGGAAAATTAATTTTAGGGTTGGAGCTGCCAGTTTCAAGTTGGCATTACATGGTTGGAGAAGTAGCTGCTTCAAAAAATCTCTGCTGGGCTAACTTTCCTTCTACTGTAGTAGCTTTCCTGTAAATTACAGCAAGCCCAGCATTTCTCTAGCTGGTGTTGCCTAAGGTGGCTGGAAGGTTGGCCAAACTGCTGCCAAGGTGTTCTGCAGGCAGGAGGAAGGTGTCATGGTTTAACCCCAGCCAGCAACTAAGCACCATGCAGCTGCTCACTCACTCCCTGCCCACCCCCCTTTGGGATGGGGGAGACAATTGGAGACGGGGGGGGGGGGGGGGGGGAGTAAAACTCATGGCTTGAGATAAAGACAGTTCAGTAGCATAGAAAAGGAAGGGAAAATAATAATAGAATATACAAAGCAAGTGATGCACGATACAATTGCTTACCACCTGCTGACCAATGCCCAGCCAGTCCCTGAACTGTGCTGCCCCCTGGCAAACTCTCCCCAGTTTGTATACTGGGCATAACATAATATGGTATGGAACAGGCCTTTGGCTCATTTGGGTCAGCACTATATCAGCTACTAAGAAGAGAATTTACTTTATTCCAGCCCAAACCAGGACAGAATGCAAAAGCAAATTCACGGTAGTCTAGGTTTTTTCTGTGCTGTGGGTTCTCCACCCTGGGAGCTGTGAGTATTTTGCCAGCTCATTGCACTGCTGCCATTTCTGACAGCATGGCCGGTGGTGTAAAACCCTGCTCTGGAACTGAACGGTGCACCACAAGCATGTATTGCTGCCACTGCAGCAACAGGAGTAGGGAGCCCAAGAGCAAATCTGAAAGCAACCTCACCAGGCCTATGCTGCTGTGAACAGACCAAGCTCTGTGCTGCAGCAGATCAGATGTACTGCTTTCTGGTACAGGAACTGTCTGTTACAGTGCTGGATCTGTGTGTTCATAAGGGGCTTAAAGCATTGCAATTGCAAAATAACTTTCATGTCATGTGGCTGCTATCTCCAGCTTTGCACTGTTTTCCTCAGTCCTGACAAGTTTTCGCTCTGCCAGACATAAAAATTCAGGCAGATGAGCATTCGCTTTTGAATAGTCTCAATCTTAAGTCATAAGGCACTAAGAAAACAAGCATTATAGCAAACTAAAACTAGTTAAGTTATTGAAAGAACCATTTTTTTTCTAGATTAAAAACAAAAGGCAGCATTTTGATCCTGGCTTCTGTCAATGTAGTAATCTTCCATGTTGACTGAATGCATGCATGAACAATGTTAAAGGTGGCCTTCTGTTCATTTTGAGTTTTATGATTGCTCCTGTTGCACACTTCTTACATGGTTCTTAAGGCAAAAAATTATTCATCCTGAAGTCTGTATAGTTCTCAGGATTTTCATGAGCAATCTAACAATCTGAACATTTGTGATAGATAAGCAACATGAGTAACATACTACTGGAAGCAACGATCTAGGTTTTCCCTAATGCTTTGACTATAATATATTCAGGGTTGGAGTTAGTGCATTTTCCTTTGCACTACTCGTTGTGCTCCACAGAGGGGTAGCAAAAGGAAGCAGGAGATCTGTTTAAAACTACTTCAGCTTATCAGCTTTTATACCATCTGGTGTGGAAAGCTTTCTCAGAGAAGTATTTGATGTGTAACCAAGACCACAGAGCCTCTGCTTGTTGAAACAAAAGGCTTGATGAGCCAGCTAATACAGTGGTTGAACAAATGAGGTCTCTATGAATGTGAAAGTTAAGAAAAAGCTAGAATAAGAGACAGTTGGGTGTGTGTTGTGGAAGGGGGGTGTTGTACATTGAAGTCTGGAGGTTTTATTTGAGAAATTTCCTGTCTTTAATAAATAGTGCTGGAACCATGCAGTAGTAACTCACACCAGAATGGCTCCAAATTTTTTTTTTTCCACGGTGAGCAATCATAAGCCACGATATGAACTCTTCAGCTTAAAAGTAAGACAAACTTTGCAACAACTGGTCGCATTGGAGGAAAAAAAAAAAGCAGTAGCATTTTCTCCATGTGTGATAAAAGGTGACATTATTTTTAAATATAATTACTAAGCCTGAGGTTATGAAGGGCCTGACAGTACCCATTCCATCCAAAGAGCTAGAAGTGTTCTGAACTCAAGAGAAAACTCAACTTGATTGAAAATGGAATTATCCCTAGAAAGACAAAAACAAGATACTTTCCAATGATGAACTAGAAACAAGAAAATTCAGATGCATTTTTCTTTAGGTGGAGTATGAAATCACAGGTGAATCTAGTCTCAGTGAGAATATATGTTTCAAATTACCTTTTTTCCTTTCCCCTTTTTTGCAAAAGAACTAGACCAGATGACCAATGAGCAAAAACAAGACATCAGTAATTACTAAAGCATGACAGATAGGTGGTAATTGTGAGTCACTTCATGCTTCTTCACTACAAGTTGTATCAAAACACAACATGGAACTTTTAGCCTGGTCTCCTAAGGAAATAAAATAGATTTTATTTAAGTGGCCCTTTGCTTTGCCATCTCTTTTCCCTTTTGCTTTATGCTTTGGAACTGTTGGTCAGTGTCATAAAAATTTGGCAAGAAAATACTTGAAATTACTTCATTAAAGAAGTAGGAGGAGCAAGAGTCTGTTACGTTTCTACTTGGGGAAGGGTTGTGAGTTGAATAAAACCTGACACCAGTATGTCTACACAGGAAACAATTAGTGACCCAGCTGCAGGTAAAGTTGAATGAGCAGTTACACCTTCTTAGGTACCAGATGACCTAATTGTAAGTATGTGAAGAAACCCAGCAGTACTCACAGCAGGTGAGATTGTCAGCAGATTCTTTTTATTTCACTTGTGAAGATGCTGTTGAGCTGTCCCCCTTTTCAGAAGCTGTGCAGACTACTTAGAGAAATGGGGAAGTTCTTAGATTTGGCAAGTCAACACAATTTTTTTTGAAAAAAGGTTTTCATCATTTTGTATGTATACTACTATTATAGGAATGCCTGGTATTCAGTATGGTCGTGTATAGGACTGATTTTCCTCATGTGAACAAGAAGCCTTTGTTATAATATGCTTTATACAGGTATTTCTCACTCATTAGAGGCATTCCTAAATAACAACCTGCATTTTTATATTGGGAGTTGTTGTGGTTTAAGCCCAGCTGGCAACAAAGCACCCTGAAGCCGCTCGCTCACTCCTCCTCCCTGGCCCCGGTGGGATGAGGAGGAGAAAATATAAAGAAAAGCTCGTGGGTTGAGACAAGGACAGGGAGGGATTATTCACCACTTATGGTCACAGGCAAAAGACAGGCTCAACTTGGGGAAGAAACCAAAATCAATTTAATTTATTACCAATCAAATCAAAACAAGGATAATGAGAAGTAAACCCAAATTTTAATTCCCCCCGTGTCTCCCTCCTTCCTGGCTCAACTCCACTCCCGGTTCTCTCCACCTCCTTCCTGCCAGTGGTGCAGGAGGACGGGGAATGGGGGTTGGGGTCAGTTCATCACACCTTGTCTCTGCTGCTCCTTCCTCCTCAGAGGGAGGGCTCCTCACTCTTCCCCTGCTCCAGTGTGGGGTCCCTCCCATGGGAGACAGTGCTCCATGAACTTCTCCAACGTGAATCCTTTCCGTGGGCTGCGGTCCTTCAGTCACAGACTGCTCCAGCGCGGGCCTTCCCATGGAGTCACGGCCATCTTCGGGGGCGTCCCCCTGCTCTGGCATGGGCTCTCCCCAGGCTGCAGGTGGGCATCTGCTGCCCCACTCCCCTCCATGGGCTGGGGGGGGGGACAGCCTGCCGGCTCACCATGGGCTGCAGGGGCATCAACCTTCTCCCCCGCTCCTCCTCCCCTCCTTCTGAACTGACCTCGGTATCTGCAGAGGGGTTCCTCTCATGTTCCAATTCCTCTACTCACTGCAGGTTCCCCTTCTTAAATCTGTTTTCCCAGAGGCGCTACCACTGTCACTGATGGGCTCAGCCTTGGCCAGTGGCGGGTTTGACTTGGAGCTGGGGAAGCTTCTAGCAGCTTCTCACAGGAGCTGCCCCTGCAGCCCCTCCCCTGCCACCAAAACCTCGCCACCCAAACCCAAAACAGGAATAAATGATGAATTGGCACATCTGGTGCATGTTCCATAGCTTTTTAAATTTGGTATCTTTAAAGAGGAGAATCATAATGTAAGAAACTTGCAAGTGAAATACAGTTGTTTAAAATCAGTCATTTGAAATTTCCTTTCTGGAAAACTGCTGGGTATATTATGTTTCGTTGATTTGTAGTCTAGCCCCATCTCAAGCAGAAGATACATTTTGTAGCTGCCTAGTTAGTTTTTCAGACGTGCTGTTAAATGGAGTGTAATCTCAAGAAGACTAATACATATTTTTCTATGTAAGATCGGAATTATTGGTGGAACTGGCCTGGATGATCCGGATATCTTAGAAGGAAGAACAGAAAAATATGTTGATACTCCTTATGGCAAGGTCTGTATAACTACTTTTTTTATTACCGAGACTTTTTGCTGTTTCTAAAGGTGTTTGTATGCTTTAAGAATTTTCAGACTGTTAAGTGAATGCGTAAAGGAGGTACTGTCACAAGAGTATTTCCTTTTAGTTGCTACATATTGTGTGATTCTTAGTTTGTAGAAACAATGTGTTACCAAGGTGATGTGCAAAGGAGACTATACCTCTTCTCGTTTGTAGATTGGATGAATTTACAAACTTGGTCCTGAATTTGCAGTCAAGAGGGATAAACCCTGTCTTCAAATTTGTGTGTGATCTGCAGTATATGTCAGATCGCTCCAGGAAACTTTCTGAATTGCAGAAAACTGTCCTTTGAGGTATATGGGCCACCATTTTCCCTGTAACCACTGAATTATGCTTTACATACCAATGCTCTCCTTACAGTTATGCTTACAACCACATAATTTGAAACTGATTTGTAAACAAAGCTCTTAAACTGTTTCTGTGGCACAGGTATTCTTGACCAACTCTCCTTCGCATTGCTTTAGCCCTTTTCCTCAGCAAAAGGGAGTGGAGGCTACAGGTGTTGCTCTATACACAGTGCCGAGTGTGTTGTGAGGGGCAATTCTCACCCCAATGCATTTATAGTAGGAACATAAACCACAAAGGATGAGAGAGAGTTTTAAAGGCAGGAAATCAAGGGGAAGACAGGTTGACACAGGAAGTTCATAGAAGAACTGGATCTCACCTATTCTGTAATTATCATAAGACCAGGGGAGCCTGGGTGCTTTATAATTGCCACTGGAATTATATCTTATGAAATCTACCAGTGTAAGGTTGTATATGTAGAATAAAACATCTGGCATGTGGTAACAAGAGCCATTTTATGGGTAGAAGCTTGCCAGAAAGCTCAGTGCTGTGGTGTGTGACTGAAAATCTGAATCTGTGACTCCAGTGAAAATGGTTTGAGGGGAAATAAGAGCATAAAGAGCAAGCACAGTTTGTGTGTGCACCACTCAAGAAGGGGAAGGAGATAAAGATTAAGGGAGGAGAAGACATAATCAGAATTATACATCTGTCTTTTCCACCATCCCTTAAAATCTGTTAACAAACTGCAAGAGAATGAAGGGAACTTGCCTCCTGTATCTTCTGTAGCCTGCTCTCCAAATGGTAGCCAGGGTTGGTCTGTAGTGAAATCCACTGGCTAAACCAAACCAGTTGCCATTGCATTCCCTGTTTTTTTGAGAGTCATGGACGGTCACAGCATCTCTGTGTCCGGAGACTGCTCACAAAGCAAAAATAGCACTATGCTTGTAGCAGATAGTAACTGAAGCCTTTGTATCCAGGAAGGATGAAACACTCTTCACCTCCTTCACCAGCATCTCTTCAGATCAGAGTTAAGGGCACAGTGGCAGCACAGCGTTTGGAGGGCTGTTCTGTCACAGCACTGGGATGCAATAGGATGTAGGTGGCCCAATTTTTTGTGATGCAGTAGGTGGCCTACAGCAGGGTTTAGTATTGCTGAGAAGAGTAGGAGTACCTGCAGGATGGCTTCTGCACAAGGGAGTGGAAAAAGCTTCCTCAATCCTGCACCTTTCGTCAGTATGGAAGGCTTTTTTAATGTCATTTAGGAAGCAGCTTAGCTACTGTCTTTTTAATTGTGTTCTTCACAGAATCCACATGAATAGGGGAAAATAAATCTTGGCTGCCTGTTGTCGTTTGTGAGAAACCTTGATCAATGGACTGGCTGTGTCTGAGGTTGTGTATTATATGCATTTAACATAGGCTCAACTTAAAGAAAAAGCTTGTGAATATCCTGTCTCTGTGTAGGGCAGGAGGCGGGGTGTTATAACTGAGATGTCATGGAACACGTGGATTCTAGATACTGTGGTGAGCTGAACTGGGACTGTCAAGCTGACCTGGGTGGAAAACTACAACTTCCTGGGGCTTCTCTATCTGTGAAAGGGAGCACAGCAAAACAGCAAGCTTTTGTCCTTATCCCTGCTGGCCTGTCTCTCTTCTCTCTGCCTGTAGAGCTGAACTAATAAGAACTCAGGCCGCCAGTCTGATGGTTGTTTGATGTAGATTAACTCCTGCATAGGATCTCATTAACTTGTTTGAATGGAGTTTCATTCTCGTGGAGAAACTGGTGGGTCAGCCTTAATGTAAGACACACAGGGCTTAGACCACAAATTGCAGTGGCATAAAGTGCATTGAGTGGGTCAAGTTCATGGACTTAAATTGAAGCAGAAACAAACTTCACAAATCTAATTGGTATCATTAGGTGGATCAATGTTTGTTTATTTTGCTGCTGAAACTTTTCAGCATTCAGGAAGGAGGTGTTACACAGCCTGTCTCTCTCATTTTGGAACAGAGATGAGAGAAGCAGCTATTACCAAATGCAAAAGGGCAAATGAGAACTTTTTTTGAAGTGTGCTTGGTAAAGTTTAGAAGTTTGTGGTTTATGTTAGTATTTTTTCCTAAAGGTGTGCCTTGTTCTGGATTGTTACCAAAATAAAACCAAATTGGGATTTTTCTTCCATAAAGATGCTTTATCATAGAGCTGTGACATCAATGGAGAGATAAACTGCCTGACATTTTAAGAGGTAAAGGGCTTAGTCTAAATAAACTGTTCAGAACTTTGTGCTCTTTTAATTGCTGAGAGAATTAGAGATACAACATCAAGCCTATTTTACTTCAAGCAAAACTAGGAAGAAAGAAAATGAATGTCTGAATGCCAAAAGGAAAATGCAAGGCATAGTTAAAAAAAAAAATAGGTCCATTTCATTCTATCCTGTAAAAATGCAAAGTGTACAGTTGTACTCTCCTTAAATTTTTGTTTTTAATGCTTAAGTTTCTTGGCAAGGACATAGCCAAAAGACTTTTAGCTGAAAGCCTTTCTGGTGGTGACGTTCCTTGCCACCTTTGACAACAGCAAAATAGACATTTCTTTAATGCTGTTTCTTTACTTTTAGAAGCAGAATAATAGCTTACATTTTGTTCATATAGAGTCCTTGAATTGTCTTCTGCTTTGGCCTTCTCAAATCCTAAGAATCATTTAATAACAAAACTTACATCACTAGGGAATGTGGGGATATTTTTTTCAGGTGAAATATAGAAAAATTTAAAGGAAACTAGTATGAGAATTTTTGCAGTTCTCTGTACTGACATTGGTCCTCCCGTGATCTTTCAAGTTACATTAGTAATACTAGTGAAAATGCAGTACATTAGGTTTTTAAAAAATAAATATGCTTACAGCTGTTAATATTCCAGCTGTCTTTTCTCCCTTGCCCACTTCCACCATTGAATTGGTGGAATGACCAATGAATTGCATCAAAAATTTGGATTCTATGGAAAATACCCTAAAACTTTTTGACATTCGAACTCCAGATGTGGAAAACATTGTTCTCTTATAGGATAAGAAAATGGCTTGCAACAGCATTTATCTTCATCATTGCATTTTGAAGCTACTAATAAAACTTTGTTCAGAATATACTTTTAGTTAGATCTTTTTACTTTCTGGATGACAGAACTTGGTTCTGAATCACCTTTCCCCAAAACAGCAAAATATCTTCCTGTTTTAGAAAATTATTTTAGGTGCCCCCCCTTTTTTTGGTCATAGGTATATCTGGCAAAGTAGGGGCAGCAGGGGGCCCACCTCACAAATGAGCTTTGTATGCTTGCATCAGGAAGATCAGACGATGTAATGTGACACTTAAGCTCCTCTTCTGCCTCCCCAAAATGATGTACATCCTTTGGTTCCTAGACTAGGTCACAGGTTAAATGAAGGCTTGGGGAACTTATGAGATACCTCTCCATCTCAGGTTTTCATTAGATTTTTATTTTGCTTGTTCATTCTATTTTCTGTTCCAGCTTGCTTCTGACGTGAGACCAAGGAAAAAATGAATTCTGTAAGCACCACGTGAACAATACTTTATGCATATTTATGTTGCAGACAAAGGGAATTTATTTCAATTGTTTATTACTGTCATAATTTAGGGTTAACTGTCCAGGGTTCTTTGCTTCCTTTTCTGTTTTGCAACACTGAATAATATATATCTGACTTGGATTTTGTGGAAGGGGGAAGTAGTTAAATATGTATATGAATTATTAATATTTGACAACTTTTTATTGGGCCTTTTATTAAGTCCTGCTTTAAAAATACTGTATTAGAGCTTTGAATTTGGATTGTTCCATTGGAAGTTTCTATTACTTTATCAGCATTTCAAAGCTCCTGACTGCAACTGAGGTAATATTAGAGAGGTACAGCACTGGGAAGAACTTGTGGGAAAAAGAGTGGGAACAGAAGTATACAGTAGCTCTGTTATATGGTTAACACATAGTTTGAAATTTCTGTATCTTTCACCTGTAACATTACACATGTTGATTTATCCTTATTTCTTCTCTTCTAATGACCCATGATACAGTATCTGCAAATTCTTTTCTTAAACTGTCAGTTCATCTTTTAGCAGCACATTCTTTGTTCCAGATCTTTCCTTTTCTCTGCCATGTTTCTAGCAATCATGTGCAAGAAAGGTGTTCAGGCAGTCACCTGGAAGATGCCCTGAATGTGTTCTGTAGAAATCTGTGTAAAGATGACAACCGGTCCTGTTACACAGCCACCATGAAGCCTTTTGAAGTGACTAGGATGGCAGCAGATAGGGAAGGAAACCCTAGCTGCTGCAAACAGATTTTGAAGCCTGTTGAATTTCAAAGCTGTTGCATTGTTGCTGCATCAGCAGTGTATGCTAGTGAAGTTCTGTGGTGGGGATGAATATCAAATAGCAGTTAAATTGCACCTTTCAACCCCAAATCTTTTGGAAATTAATGCAAACTTGTATCTATCACTTGCACTAAACTTGAATATGTCACTTGTAAAGCAAAGGATCCAGTCTTCAACTTAGATCTTTACTTTTCATTTTGACAGGAGGCAAGGAATTTTGGCTGAAGTCTTCTTTAGTTTTTAAGAGTATTTTTGTATCCTGCTGTGAGTGAAGTTGCATGCTTATTACTTCACACAGCAAATGTGTGCTCTCTAAACAAAACAACCCCAAAAACCAAAACCCCAGTGCTGATTATTGTGAACCTTCACTGAGATGGAATATTGGAACATCAGAATTCCTTGGCACCTAGACAGCAAGGCTTTTGCCCTGTGTGAAATTTCACTCTTAAAGCCATGTCTGGTTCAGAACAGTATACGTAAAGTAAGGTAAATAGATTAAACGTTTAAATGACAATAGGTTAATATTAAATGGAGACCTTTGAAAAAAAATCAGAACACACTACAGTTCTAGAAATAAAATTTCTGAACATTCCCTTTATTAAAACAAAAAAGTGGTAAATCTGTGTCTGGCATAATTTAAACCTAGGTAATTGAGTAAATTGTGGTGCTTTGAAGAGATTCCACATCAAAAATTACCCAAAGGAGCTATGCAATAGGGAGTAGAAAGTGGTGTTTTTATTAGAAATTAGTTATCTCTAAAGTGCAGCTATGTGGAACTCATATATTACTTTATCCTAGATCTCTGCAGATTTTCAAGTGTATAATAGAACGAACAGCTGTAAAACTAAATGCTATCTGAAATCTTGCCGCTAGCATTAAATTACAAATAAAATTATATCAGGTAGCAGGCAACAGAACATTGCTAAATGCAAATGTGTGAGTCCTTCCAGACACTTGCAAACTTGTGATCAGTAAATAAATCATAATTTTGTTAATAGCTATTTCAGCTTTAAATCCCAAGGGCATGGAAAGAGAGATTGGCACAGAATGGCTTCCAGCTTACTTACAGTTTCTTCTACACTGCAATAAAAAGAGTGAAATGTGTGCAGTTCTGAATTGGGCAGGAGAAGCAGCACATCCAGCTGCACAGATGCATCTGGATTCATTTAGTATCTAATTAAAGAGAGGCTTTACATTTTTTAACAAAAAGGAAAGCTAGAAACATTCTGTATTTCAGATCCCTAATGTATATAGCCAGAAACAGAACGCAGCCCACAGAGCAGTTAATTACTTGGGGGTTGCCCTGCATGGGCAGTGTGACCATCTCCAAGGCAGAGCACATGTCCCAGCTGGGCAGCTAAAAATAAAACCCTCTAGCTTCCTGGCTGTTTGGTTCATCGGGAGGAATGCATGTTCTCATTGTGTAGCTGAGAGGAGAGCCGTCTCCTGGTCCCTCGGCTGACCAAATAGAACACTGCTTCTGCCACTAGTGTACCAGAAGTTCTCTGTCATATTCCCAAAAGTGGGACTCCCAGCAGCGGGAAAGAGGGAGTTTATCAGGAAGCTGGGGGGATGGAGTGAAGGGTGGGTTGGAGGAGTCTAGACCTCCTCCCCGCACCCCTAGCATGAGCTACGGGGGTAAAGGGGGACAGAGAGGAGAATGGGGAGTGTTACAGAAAGGGACAGATTAAATGTGATTTCTTTTGGGAGGGGGTCTTTAGTAGGAAATAGCACCTGTTTAGCAAAAAGCTACCAAAGTTTACAGAAGAGAGTGAGAGGTCTAACCAATTTAAAGGCAACACCTATGTGCTTCTTTTTTTATGTTTGTCTATCACTGTTTCAAACCATTTGAAAGTATTACTGTTTCAAACCCTAAAGTAAGGTGTTGCAATATTGTTAGTAGGAACACAGAAAAATTGTGATAATCCCTCTGGTGTCAGGTTTGATCTTCTGTTCCAGACAGTTTTACTAATCTCCCATATCAAATTATGGAGCTCAGCAGAAGAAAATGGGAGACTACAGGGCTAACCAGTGTTTCCTAACTATCCTGCTTATTTTTAAGTAGCAGTTAAGGTTTCTAATGTGATTGTCAGGCTGTAACTCATTCTTATTTGATTGTTTTGCAGCCCTCGGATGCTTTGATATTGGGAAAGATAAAAAATGTGGACTGTGTGCTGTTGGCAAGGTAAATGAGCATTTTAAGGGGTTTTATATTATGTGTCTTAAAGGATTCTCAAAAGTTTTTTCTTTTTACATTAGGTGAACTGAATTTCTACTCTGCCTCCATCTTGCTCTGGGGTTGCTAGCAAAGTCCAGCAGAAGTCTGGGTTTTTTCCTAAACAAATTTGGTGCTGCAAGTACTGAGAGTATTAAAAATACCATCTAGGTTAGGAAAGAGAATCTCATCCAGTGGGGGGTGCTGGCCTAGTAAGAATGGCAACCTGCAAGTCTGCCTGCTCTGGTGGTAGGTAGGTGGTGCCTGATAACCTCAGTAATCCAACTGCTCCCTGTGTTTGCAAATTTCCTTTGTGAAACTGGGAAATTGCCTGTTTCCAGGTTAACTCTGGTACCACTACAGACTCTTCCAAATTATTCCCTGCGATTATTAAGTCTTCTGGCTGTTACCCTTATTGCTTACGAGGCTGCATTCCCGGTAGCTCTCCCTCCCTGGGTCATTTTTATTCAGACATCTCTTACCATACTCAGAAGAGACTCTGGAAGCAGGATCTGGAGATGAGTGCATGGAAATTCCACACTAATGTAACCATGGATATCTAAGACCAGTGTGCTACTAGGTTAAATATAAGAACACTAACATGGTTCTTAGCATCTGGACAGCATGGGCAGAGCCAGGTGCTGGTGACAGGGTCCATCAGCAGTCCCAGACAAGTCGAGGCAATGAATCCAAGTCCAGGATCCACCCAGGGAGTCCAGGCAGGAGCAGTAGGAGATGGGGCCAGAGACAGAGTTGGAGACAAGGCTGCAGCATGTGTCCAAAGGTCGTCCAGAAAACAGGCCTGTAGACAATCTACAGCAGGGTCTGAAAGCCATCCAGGAGGCAGGGCTGGGGACGGGCACACTGTGTCATAGCTCAGGCCAGGAGAGAAGGCTAGGGCCTGAGCTCGGAGGCAGGAGCACCGGGGCTCACAGACACCGGGTGTTTGGGTGGAGGCCCAGGGTGAGGCTGGCCAGGGCAATTACCACCCAGTGATGCACTCAGGGCCCTGATTCTTTTCAGGCCAGTTTTTCTGTTAAGCTGCTGACTGTTACCATCTCTGCAACTACCCTTCTGTCTGTGGTTTTACTTTTCTTATCTTGTATGGACTTTGCTCATGTATTCTATTACACCTGGACAACATTTTTCTCATTTTCTCAAATGAAATGCTAAGCCAAGATCTCATAGCTGTGCTGTATCAAAGTAGGCCTTGGGCTACAGATGGCTGAACAACTCAGCTGTGGTTTACATCCTCACTGGGATTTATGACCATTCGCATATGACCATTGTGAGTTTACTTTTGGGGCTAAGGCACCTGCAACTTCATTTTGTGTTTTGGGAAAAATAACAGAGTTGGTTGTGAATGCCAGATTTAAAGAAAAAGGCACGTATATTCTAGAAGAAGGTTATGACAACAACTGCAACATTTAACAATAAATCTTATCAGAAAACATGGGAATCCTGCTTGACAGTGCTTGGTCATTGTGTGTGTAACTCCCAGTTCCCCGCAGATAAAGTTCTTAAGACCTTTTGGTCTCTGTGAAGTAATCAACTGGGAGATTAAATTTCTCCTTTCCTCTTACATGGTTGAAAATAATTTTCAAATGTGTTCAATCATTATGTGAGTGATGTACCTCTGTAGCGATGACAGAGATAACACGAAAGCTTGTGCTTATAAGGCTACATATTTCCTGTCTTGGTGAGAAAATATACTGCAACAGTGTGAAGTCGTTCTTCTAATTTATGAAAGCTGTCAGATCATTTTAAGAGCAAGGACAAAAATGCGATGATTCTACTGTTTTCTTTGGGAAAGTGACAGATAAAAACAGTGTGTTCTTTCTGTTTTGAATTTCCTGTGATGTGCCGTTCTTTTCTTGAGTGGGAGAATACAAACAGCACTTCTGAGCAGAAAGTTTGTGGAGGTGTATGTAAATCTTAGAAATCTGTTGTAGTGTATGGAATATTTAATTTGTTATACCTGGGTTTTCAGAATCTATGGAACTGACTTGGAAAATTCAGAGAAAAATGCTTTTTGTACTCTTGAAGCTGCTAATGTCTATTTGGATTGTATTTTCAAGATTCTTTTCATTACAGTCTTGAACTTAAAAATTTTGCATTTAAAAAGAAAACTACACCACTACTTCTTAAATCAAATCTTGAGAGAACCTGAATACAGTTAGGAAAGCTACACTGGCAGTAGCTGAAATGATCAGTTCCACTTCCAATGCTGTTAGGGAAATTACATTTTCTGGAATTTTCATTACCTGGGAGAAGGAAGACAATTTCAGTCTGATTTATTTTACTCTCTTGCAACATGTATCTTTGCAGACATGGAAGGCATCATACAATTATGCCATCGAACGTCAATTACCGTGCCAATATCTGGGCATTAAAAGAAGAAAATTGTTCACATGTATTAGTGACTACTGCCTGTGGCTCATTACGAGAGGAAATACAACCTGGTGATCTTGTCATAATTGACCAGTTCATTGACAGGTGAGTAACATTGGTTTTAACTGTGTTCTTAGTTTTGGAGGAGAAAAAGGGGGACAAGTGGGGTTAAACCATATAATAACATGTTAATGTTAAATTAAGTTTTTGTGGAATGAGGTGATAGCCTCAGTTCTTATGGCAAAAAGTGAGATTCGTACAAGAAGACGTGATAGGAAACAGGAATGAAATTACAAGAAATTCAGGGCTAACAGGCGTAGATGAAATACGAGGCTTTGAAGAATGACCTCGAATGAACTAAAGTATAGCTCTTTGGGAGGAGTCTTCAGAAGAGAAGATATCTCCTCCTCTCACATGTGGGAGAGGAACATGGATAAAAGCACAGGCTGTTACAAGTTTTAAGAAGAATCTGAAGTGAAATGGGGGCGTGCAAGAAGGCATAGTAGGAGCCAGGTAGGAAAATTTATGCAGTAATAATGAGGCTCTACAGAAGAGAGATCAAATGCAACACAGCAGGAAAAGAAAGGAGGTTGTTTTAAAATGAGGATAGATGCTAACATTTTCTATTTGCTAAGAATCATAAGGAAGTAAATTTTTTCCAAAGTCTCTGTACTCCAGTCAGTCGTCCCCTCCTGGATTATCTGATGTTTAGAAAAATTCAAGCAAATGGGGGAGGGGAGGAGGGAAGCTATGTTTAAAGATCACCGAGCACACCAAATATTTAAAAAATAGTTGCACATTTTAAGAGGTAAATTTATTATTAGTACTTACAGGTGTACTATATCTGGAAGTCCTATTTGAGTATTCTGCCAAATTTTAAGTGTTTGGAATGGTTTATGCAGCTTTTTTGTGCTTTGTGGGGCTTCTGGCAATATTTATTTACCAACTGAACGTGTATACCTAGGTTTGTTCTCTGCAGTGCAGTGCTATTCAAGTTTTGACTTACTGACATTTTTGTGTGTGTGTAGCTGAAATGCTCTTCTTGTAAGAGAGTATATTTTAAGTAGAGTGTATCTAAATGACTAAGCACCCTGCAGGAGCAATCCCCATATAAACTGCTTCCTGTTATACTAGAGTTGATTTATGGGTGGAGAGCAGCTGTATTGCTGACAGTGGTCTTTTTTTTTTTTTCCTTTTTTTCAAGTCTAAAAGTATTTAGGCTGATCACTTTGTTTATACAGATTAAATCATAATCATCCTTATTCTGCCAGTAGTACTTTGAAAGGAGTAATTTTAGTATCAATATTGATTTGTATATGAAAGATACTAAACATACTTCCGTACACGGTTTGGATGATTGTGAGTAAAGCACCAGTTATTTTGACAGCATTATCATCTAGCAGACTCCTAAGTAGGTAAGGGGAGCCTAATTGTGCTAAGCTGTGAATTGCATGCATAGTAGGAAGTAGCCTCTGGCCCAGAGAGCCTGCAGTTTTAAACAAGAAACAGTTGGAATGATTGCAGTTATTATCTGCTACGGGTGAGGGGTGGAAGTAAGGAGAAACTAACTCTTGCAGAGGTCAGGCAGAAAGACATTAACAGAGCCAGGAAATGAACCCAGATATGAAATCGGAGACCATCCGTCATCCAAAATGTCATTATCAAAATTAACAATTAATTCTGAAGCTACCTAATCTCTTCCCGCAGCTTTACATTTCCCAGCATTTGCCAGTCAGCATCAAAACTTCTGAGCTGGAAAGGAAATAATCAGCCTGATTAAGTTTGGGTTTTAAGGACATGTGCCTTTCAAGAAGGAAAAAAATAGGGGGGTGTTATAGAACAAATCAGTATATTTATCTGATGAGAAAATGAGTGAAAGGACAGGGTTCATTTACATTGCAGCAAAGAAGGCAAAGTATTTTGGGCTGTATTAGTAGGGGTGTTGCCAGCAGGCCAAGGGAGGTGATCCTTCTTCCCCTCTACTCAGCACTGGTGAAGCCACACCTGGAATACTGTGTCCAGTGCTGGGCTCCCCAGTGCAAGAGGGACATGGACATACTGGAGAGAGTTCAGCAAAGGACCACGAAGGTGCTGAAGGGACTAGAGCATCTTTCCGGTGAGGAAAAGTTGAGAGAGCTGAGACTGGTCAGCCTGGAGAAGAGAAGACTCAAGGAGGATCTCATCAACTGGGAACCTGAAGGGAGGGTGCAAAGAAGGTGGAGGCAGGCTCTTTCCAGTGGTGCCCGGTGACAGGAGGAGAGGCAATGGGTACAAACTGAAACACAGGAGGTTTCGTCTGAACATCAGGAAACAGTTTTTCACTGCGAGAGTGGCAGAGCACTGGCACAGGTTGCCCAAGTAGGTGGTGGAGTCTCCCTGCTTGGAGATATTCAAAAGCTGCCTGGACATGGTCCTGGGCAACCAGTTCTAGGTGGCCCTGCCTGAGCAGGGGGTTGGACCAGGTGACCTGCAGAGGTCCCTTCTAACCTCAACCATTCAGTGATTCTGTGAACTGCATCTTCATTTAGAGTTTATTCAGGTGGTCACCAGTAGTAACGACATAGCCCATATATGAGCAATGTTTCATCTGGGCAAGTAAGTTTTCATTTCGATGTAGAAGAGTGGGTCCTTGCGGGGACTTGTTTCATGGCTTTAGGAAACCAAGAAGCTTCTCAGAAGAGCATGTGTCTCAGTGTGGAAAACAATATGTAATATGAATTTAAAAATCATTACTAGCTTGCCCTTTAATTCAGAAAACTGACAAGTCATAATAGTCTGTTTCATTTGACAGTTGATTTCTGTGAGAAGTCTTTTTCCCCGGTGATCTTTGCCAGTGGGTGTTAGACTGCTGGTTCTTTGGATGTAGGGTCTGCATTTTTGTCTTTCAGATGGGTGTATCATCTGTAAGAGTGATTGTATTATAAGTCATAAATCATTATGAAAACAGCGCTGCTGATGGGAAGGTAATTTCATGGGACAAAACGATTATTTGTCCACCAAAGTCTGAAAAGATGCAATTTTTCAGAAATACCTTCTAATGAAAGATCAGGGTCCTGCAAGAAAACTACGTTAGCAGTCTTGGAAAGAAGGTACTGGTTAAAGCTGCAAAAACAGTCGGTTATTTTTCTTGAAAGGTACCCTGCCTTCTATATAGTTATTAACCCATACCAGGTACTACATAGCAAAGAGGCTTGGGTCTAGGTGGGAAGGATTTGCTCAAGCTGCCATTAAAATCAGTGCCTTCCAGGTGTCCAGGTACCTTTTGGTATCTGGGCTCTACTTCTCAGTAGGGAGCACATCATTACTCTCCTTCTGGGTGTGAAGCAAGAAGGTACAGTGAATGGGAATGGGAGAAGACCTAGAAATTAGCAGAAAGCTGTAGACACAAATTTTAATTTGCTCCCCTTGGGCATGTACACCATGGCATTAATGACAGAATCTCAATATATGAAGTTGTGTAGGACTTCTACCTAGTTAGGAGCATAGGTTTGACCTGCAGTGAGGAACACTGAATAGGTGTAGTAAGAACTATGTAGCAGCTCCAAACTTTTGAGAGCTTAGTTCTGCAGATCATTAGCACTACTAGTAAGTGTTTGGTTTGGTATATAGCCTCTGCTTTCTTCAGGCTTATCTGTTAGTTTGTATCTTTAAGCAATAAAAGATACATTTTGTTAAGTAACTACCAAAATATTTACATGGTGTTCTCCCTACTTCGAAATACAAAAGTAACTACAGGTACTATTATGGGCTACAACAGTTCTTTGAAACAAGTGCCTCAAAAAAATCTGGAAGAATTTCTTTTTTTATGTCTTTGGCTCCTGTTAGTTTATTACAGTGCTGTTAGTCAACTCGCTAGATCAGACTGATTAGGGGCTTTTTAATACTTTCTGTTTGGTTTGCTGCTGATGTTTGCTAAGAAAAGAAGAATAAGAAGGTAACTACTTACTTGGATGACTCAGCTCAGTCAGGAAGATGCAGAAAATAGCTTCATAAAAGAAACCCTATAACAGCTGCCAACTTTATTGTTTGAATTCTTTGTGTGACATACACCACTACTCTGTAACATTTTTCATGGGAGAATTTTCTTTCATTGTTCCCAAAGAGGCAGAGCATGCTGGGGCTGCTTTTTATACAGCAGATGCCAGTGTGAATTTTCATTTTGTTCTTTAATTACTAATAACCTGTTGATAATTCAACACTACTGGAAGAAAGGGGAAGATGATGATGCAAGTGGTAGAGGATTGTTTGTCACAGATGGAAATGATTGGTTTGTTCACTTACTTGAGCTGGATTTTGCTTCCTAGCATCAGTCATAGTCAGCATTGCCAGAAAATCTTGTGTTGCTGTGATAAAATCAAAATGAAGGAGCAAGAGCCACCTTCCTGTCTGATTAAAAGTGTGGCTATTGCTGCAAGGTGGGGAATACAAACTCTTAGCACACCTTCAAAACTGCAGTACACTCAGCTCTGAATCTGAAAAAGCAGTAAGGGCAAGGCAGGCGTGGTAAAACTACGCAACAGTGCAAGGGTTTGCTTGCGCCGTGAGTACCATTGTCTCCTTGAGCTTGATACACAAGCAGTTATGCACAAAAACATACATGCCCCTTTCCCAGGGGGAGAATTCCCTTTTCTCCTGTACCACTGTCCACTGTTTGGCACAGAGTAGGTACAGTGGGGGTTCTCCGTAGAGCCCTACAGAGGTCAGATGGCCAGCAGGAGCTGTGCAGCCCCAGCTCTTAGCTGCTTCCTTGTAGTTATCAGTCCAGTGCTTTCAAGTGCTGCTTCTGATCTCACCCACTGGGGGCATCTCTGTACTGTCCCTTTACGCTATCCTTGAGCCGACTGGATTGTGCGCTTCTACTACGAATAGTGTGGCTAGTTTCTAGGCAGGCACTTGGTGACTGCTTCCTGTTTTAATGTCAACAACCAGGCAGTTGTGTAACATTCAGTCATGCTCTGTTGTTAAGCAGGCCCTCCTGATGGAGGGCATACGGACTTCTCTACATTAAAAACTGTGAGATCTAAGGAACAGATTGTCTTTGAAGAGTGCCTGTTGAGTTCCTTATATCTTGTTTCCTGCTGATTCCATAAGGAGTCACGTGGGGTATGTGGGGAAGGTCTTGAAACTCCTGTGAAAAGAGAAGCCTTAGGCAGATACTGTCCTTTGCTCTCTGGTTCTTGGTCTCTGTGAGAGTAAGGCAAGAAGAGCATCTGTGATTTTGTAACCTTCGTTCTCTTTGCAAGGGATGCAGAGGAGCAGTATTGCAGTGGTGAAAATTATGTGCTGCTGCCCTGTACCTTGCAGACAGGTGCGTGGGACAGATCAGGATGGCCAACTCCTGACGTGAGTAGCAGGGCTACAGAAATGAGGAGAGGCTAAAAGGCATTCCTCTGTGACAGCCATCAGTTCACAGATAGCAAGAATCAAAGATTGGTTCAGATCTGCCTTTATTCTTGCCCTAAGCCTAGGAACTTACAGACACATCAGCTTGGCCCCATATCGAATTAGCTGTGGCCTTTGCAAAGTTGCAGCTTTCCATGCAGAAGAGAAGTTGTTGCACTCCGAGTACAAATACATGTGGTCCGTTGCTCAGAGCAGTCATAGGTCTTACTGTTGTTACTTATTCCCATGCGGTTTGTATGTATGGTGCTAAACATAGTGGGATTTCTTTATTAGACCATGTAGTGATGCAGCCATTCTCTCCAAAGAACACAGGGTATCTGAAAGTCAGAGATTAATATTTATATGTACGTGATCTTTCCTCAGGGCTTTTCTGAGTGAAAGGGCCTGACTAACAACATCTGAAATATTATAATGCAGGAAATGGATGATGACTTTTCCCGTTTCCTCCAATTCTAAACAGTTCATTCGCAGACACTGAAAAAAAGTGTGTAAAATCGGATACATTCTATTTGCAGCTCTTCAGTATCCCATAAAGGAAAAATTAAAATTAGTGTTTCAACCGATTTTAACAGCTGTAACCCATTTTGTGTATGTTTTTAATCTGCTGATCTCTTTTCCTATTTTATAACCTCACCCTTAAGGCTACCCTATTGGTTCTTTTTTTTTTTTTTTTTTTAAATCTACTCAAACTTGTAACTTGTATGTAAAACCTTCTTTTAAATATTTGCTGGTGACTTAGGTGAGGAACTGTTGTGAGCAGTATTACCAGCAGAAATTTTGTATTTTAACTGTGGATTGAATTCGGCTGTTGGCTTACTTTTCTCCTATAAAGTACAATATGTGACACACTGGGGCGAAGAAGGGAATGTCTCAACGAATTTTGTTCCAGAAGGTTTGCGCCATCCAGTTGGCTGAATCAGCTTGAGGCAGTGCATTTGAAGGTAAAGTGATAGTGGGTAACAGTTCCACTTGTCAAAATGTCATGCTGGATGGTAATTTCTGCAGCATGTTTGACCATTTTCATGCAAGCAAACAGTTTCTCAATTGAAAGAAGGGAGAAAAAGGTTTTTTCTACTTGCAAGCTGCCAATGCATGTGTGTAATCTTTCTGAGAATATGAAGGCACCCTGTTCCAGGGTTTTTCTCTGGGTTTTGAATTCACACCTCTTTTGTTCAGGAAGCTGTTCCTATAAATTCCCATCCTTTCAATGTAGGAATGCAATGATATGAACAAACTTTATTTTGACAAGCTTTGTGGTAATTCAGACTTGATTCCTTCCCTTCCTGAAAGCTTACTGTGCTCCTTTTTTCAGAGATTACTTGCCTGACTATTAAATTTAGCTGATTTCTTTTGGGTAGAATCGCAGCATAATGTAGCTGTTTGTGTCATTTAGGAGCAAATAAGCACTTCGGTGTTTTGTTAACAATAGATTTTCTCTAATTAATTGACAATACAGTACTGGAGTAACAGTTTTATTTTTATACTCTTGAGCTCAGTTCTGAAAGGTTTGTACAGAGGCAAAACAGGATTACAGGTGGTCATTAATATCATACTGATACTTTTGTTCCCTCGCAGGTATGCTATGTTTTCTGAATTGTGTAAATTTCTTGCTTTCTCTTCTGTTTCCTTCCCACTCTTCTCCCTAAGCATGTTTTCTACTTTTCTAGGACAACTAAAAGACATTGTACTTTATACGATGGGCAACATTCCTCTCTTCCAGGAGTATGTCATATTCCAATGGCAGAGCCGTTCTGCACCAAAACCAGAGAGGTTAGTGAATTTTATAATAGTATTTAGAAATGGTTTTTTTTACGGCACTTATTCATGATATAGTACTCTAATTAGGCATTCTTAGAATACAGAGGTAATCTGCACCTCTGTATTCCCATTTCTCAGATATATATGGAATATATATGGTATTAAGGAAAAATGTAACATTTGGAAGGCATGGGAAGTAGAAGATCTTGTGTCTATAGGAGCTGTCTTCCTAAGGGAGATATGGGGAAGATGTCAGTTGGCAACCTAAATTTCACCGGGGTCTTAATAACAGGACAAAAGGTCTTTATTTATCAGGTAACAACCCAAGAGAGAAACAAAGTGGATAAAGCAGGAAGGTAGAATTAGGAATTAGTTTCTTTTTGTTCTGAATAAAACTGCACCTATGGTAGAGACACTTTACATACCTAATACAAA
The DNA here is from genome assembly GCF_929443795.1 of Astur gentilis. NCBI lineage: Eukaryota > Metazoa > Chordata > Aves > Accipitriformes > Accipitridae > Astur > Astur gentilis. The sequence goes on along the minus strand of NC_064919.1, from coordinate 18,384,506 downwards.
AATTGAATAAATAGTACTTTAGCATTCACAGAAATTACAATATTGCGTTTGTCCTTTTATGCATTGTAGCAGTGGGTGGTAGTGAAGAGTCAAGGCTTAGTTTAAAGATTATTAAATGTAGAAACAAGCCAAATTACAGTAGGCTTTTATTCTTAACTGTTGCTCTTAGTTTTGTCACTTCAAGATTTTCAGGCTTCAAAAACAGTTAGACTAAGCAGTGTGAAACACTGCTCTGTTTTTCAGCACCTTATAGCTTCTGGGGGGGAGTGTATCTGTGATTAAATATGCCAACTTAGTGTATTCTTAGACCTGAGGAAAAGAAAAGGTGAAGATTGGACTGCATACTTTGTGCTCTTGTGGAATGCTCTGATGAGAAGCTGCAAGGAGGTACATTCTCCAGGGGCACAGGAATGCTTACAGAATCAGTCATATCCATCCAAGAGACGCAGTTACTGCACTGAGCAGGACAAAGCTGAATTGTGAAGCAGGTGGCCCAATCTGTACCCAGACCACGTACAAATATTTGTACTACTGAGCAATGAAGTAAAGACATTTTAAATGTCATGAGGAAACAAACTACTACATATTATACATGTGCATGCTTTTGCCCTTCATAATTTGAGCAGCAAATTATGCAAAACACTTTGCATTTTTCATGCAACAGGAGCCTATCACATGCTCTTACTGAAGATTAGTTGGCATATAGTTGCTTACTGACTTTGAGCATGATGTCATGTCACAATAGATTCAAGGAGTTTATTGAGAGCTAATTGTACACTTTCTGAAATGGATTAAAAACAGTGTTATTACTGAAGTGATTGGAAGTACTTCACACTGTGTCTCTTTCTTCTTTTTTAAAAAAGGTAAGCAGATATGCATAAGCAATTTCCTGAGCTTGCAGGAAACATACACCAAGGCTGGTCTTCATTTGATTGTTAAGTAGCTAGAGACAGTGTTCTTTGGTTATTACATGTTTTTAAAAGCCAGCAGAGAAATGCTCCTTTTCAAACAGAGAAAAAAACATTTAGGTACTTCCCAGTCTCACATGTGATCATTATCTCATTAGCCTATGGGTTCTAATCAGCTAACAGATGTTTTAAAGAACGTGTGGTTTTGAGGTCTTAGTGAGGCTGAAAAGGGATACTTTCACTTCATTTGAAAATACCAGATAAAAGTGACAAACTTTTTTCCTGGAACTATCCCTGAAAATTGTTTGGATCATTTCAGCCCAGTTTATACTAATTCAGGGGAATTTCGTAGATAAATGCAATAATAATAAACCCAAAACTATTAATGTAATAGACTATTTAAGGAATTTTGCATTAAAACATCTGAAAACTTTATATTAAATTGTATTTGTGCAACTACAAGAAAATACTCTGGTTTGCTTGGTTTATGCACTGTAAATTGAATGAGAATCTGATAGGAGTTTATCTTTTCTCCAACTGCAAATTTTTTAATAATGTAGGGTGCCTTGGTTATTACTGTTTTCCAAAACTGGGGCTCACTGCAGTATCTTATGGGGAGTGAAGTTGGAACTTTGTAAAAAGTTTCGGGGAAATACTGCTCAACTGTGGTTTAAGTCAAATCACAACTGAACTTGTCTATTGGTATAGTAGCAATGTCTAATTAACTGGCTGTCAGTGAATCATATATTCAGAATTAATATCAGCAATAAACCACAATATTAGGTGTAATTAATATTAGATTAACTTACAGCATGTTAATAAACACCTACAAATTTCTAAGTGTCATTCTGTGGCTAATCCCCAGAAGCTCTGCTTTACCCCTACGTGCATATTCACGCAGTTGCATGCATAAATACCCTTCCCCAGCACATGTGGGTTACATGCATACCCACCCTCTTCGGGAGTGCAGGTTTACCTGTTCACATGCATCTGCAGTGGGAGATGTGGGTACTTGGGCTTTATGTGTACTTGTACTCCTCCACACAATCACTGATCCACATTCCAGCGAGGAGACACCTCACAAGGTCACACAGTGCACTCGAGATATTGCTGCTTGTAGCACCCATGTATGACAGGTTGACCAACCAGCTGGAGTGCAGGCTTTGCACAGTGTTTTGCCCTGGCCTGTGTGAAGGTCATGATGCTGACAAGTCAGCTTCTAGTGGTGTCAGACTAGGTTTTCACTGCTGCTGTGTTGTGAAGGTCTCTCCTGTCCTGTCACAAATTTTCATGGTGCATTTATACTTATTTTCAAGCATTTCTTTTCTTTTGATGGTCATTTTAAACAGATGCCATCATAGTTACTTTCCCCTTCCTACTCAGGACAGTTATGGGTATCCTAGTCTCATTTACACATGCTGGTACACTCTTATTCCTACTGTATCGACTGGTGTTACCCAGGCCATTTACCAAGAGAGAAAGTCATGATGATTCTGCCATATACAAGGTCCTAGTTGGAACTGTAAAGACTAATGTGAAGTACATGGTATATGTAAAGTGCACAGCTCAGCCACTGACATGGGAAACTGTAGTAATAATTTCTCTACAGATTCCCAGGGTACTCTCTGAAGTACATGCTTGCAAAGTTTTACTTTCAAAAAAGTGAATTTCCTATTACTGTTCTCACCAGCTCAACTCCACCATGTGGTAATGTAGCGCTTAATGGAGCGTTTTCACCATTCTGTTCTCAAGGTAAGCATAGCCTAAATATCATGCAAAAATCTTCTGTTTTCCAGTCTTCTTGATCTGCACTGAAAACAATAATCCAACTGATACTAACAAACTCAGATATCAGTCCTGGTAGTAGGACTATTAATTTCTCTTGCTGGATGAGGAAACTGAAACTGATCCTTGGTTTTGGACAGCTGTAACCCTGAGAAGCTTGACTGCTTTGTATAAAGCTAATTTCTTTTGTGTATAAGTTTTTTGATGGAATGCAAAAGCAGCTCACCAGGGGAATTGTTTTCTTTTCCCAATATTGGCCTCTTTTGCAGGTTCTTATTGAGACTGCCAAGAAGCTTGGGCTCCAGTGTCATTCCAAGGGGACAATGATCACAATCGAAGGCCCACGTTTCAGTTCTCGAGCGGAAAGCTTGATGTTTCGCAGCTGGGGAGCTGATGTTATCAACATGACCACAGTGCCTGAAGTGATTCTTGCGAAAGAAGCTGGAATGAGTTATGCTAGTATTGCCATGGCAACAGATTACGACTGCTGGAAGGAACATGAAGAAGCAGTGAGTGAAGCTTTTTTTCCTCTGGGTCTTGTCCTGAGGGATCTGGATGAGAACTTGTAGGTTTTGATAAGAGATCACATACTGAACTAAATCTGTTCTCACTTAGATCAGTATCACTGAGTTATTCTGGATGAACAATTGCGAAAATAAGAACGTAAAGTAAGAAGAAAGAAAGTAATTGTTGCTACCTCATTCATTTTCATAAACTTGCTTCACTACTAGCAAACCTTTTATCTCCTCTTGTCTGAATCATGGAGTCTGTGTGTATGAAGCTCATGAGCTCTGTGTATGAGCTTGTCTTCCCATAATTGGTCTAGTGTTTTTTTCTTTTGCAGCTCTCTGCAAAATGATGTATCTGCTTTAGTTCTCCTATTTGTGTAAAATACAATCAGGCATAAAGCCACAGAGGAAAGAAGTTTTTAATGGCTAAAAAGATTGTGGCATTTTAAGGCTTCACCTTAATGATTTATTTGGGTATTTAAAATGTGTGCCATCAAAATTGAGAGACAGCACTCAGTTTTATTGTGTTTCTAGGTGTCAGTGGATAAAGTTTTAAAGACGCTGAAAGGGAATGCAAATAAGGCTACTAGCATACTCCTTACTGCTATACCTCAGATAGGTTCCATGGAATGGACCGACACCCTGCACACCCTGAAAGTGAGTACACGCATGAGGCTGATGAGTACTGGGGACAGTGTATGCATATGTACACATAATACAGGTATATGTTCCAAGATGTTTCTGCTGAAATCATAACTTCTTAGAGTAGATGCTTCAACAAACCAAATCCATTCAAGATGGGCAAACAAATTCATTAAGACTCTCACAAGCTTTATTGCAAAGATCTAGCTTCCATTTCAAAAGAAATGTTACAAAAGGTTAAAAAAATGACATCTGTTTATGGTTGATGAAGTGTTACCCTTCATAGCACAGGTAAGGTACAAAACTATGTAAGTATCCAAATGAAAAACCTGTACCTCCACTCAGCTTTAGCTTATATCTTAGAACAAGAGAGACCTAAGTAGAGAAGACTGAACCAAACCAGAAACATTATGCTCTCTTTAATATGTAAAAGGAGAGGAGTCTGTTACCAGATACAGGTAATAACCAGACTGAAATTATTAGAACCGTGGTCTTCCACAGGTTTCAGATCCATAGGGCATGGAAGAAAAAAAAAAAGAAAAAGAAAAACATTTCAAAATATATTGGCAAAGGAATTTTTAGGCAGAATTTTTAGGCAGAATTTTTCCTAGGCAAGAGTTTACTTACATGTTTTATATCAACTCTATTTCACAGGTATGCTTGAGGTTCATATGGGGCTATAACGTAGAGGGAAAGAACATTGTTAAAATAGTTTGGGTGTCTGTCCAGCTTCTCAACAAGCTTTTTGTGACAAGTAGCCACTTCCAAGAGTACAAAAGCATGAAATGTGAGAGCAACTGAGGATTATATTGAGATGGTATGGGAGACAGGGAAGGAGAATTGGAATATGAAAGGCAAAGAGCAGACAGAAGTGGGCCACAAGGATCTCTGTTTGTTAGTAGAAGCAGCAGCAGTCTGAAAAGGAGGAAGCCTGTTGAGGAAACTTTTGAGAGAGTCCAGTCTCTGATAACTCTCTCCTGTCTTAGGTTCTTTCTCTTTTCACTGTGTTGACTGAAATTTGAATGGATAAGAAAGATGAACACAGATAATAAGTCATGTCTTCATAACTCTGAAAGTGTGTCCTTGAAATTCAACTATCAACAGAACTGTATGTGCTGTAAAAATCTTCCATGTCTTCTGATTGGGATAAAATTTTCAGTTTTGTTTCCAATATGGTTCTCTTGTCAGTGACTCTCATCTCTAGTTTAGTCAGTGTCCTAAAGGAAAGACTTATTAAGCAAAATTCACCCCAGACACTTTTAAGCATACCTGATCAGGTCAGGTTCATGGAGGTCCAACCCAAATACTTGAAATGAGTCTTTTGCTGATTCTTCACTAGAAAACCTACTTTTTATTAGGAAGCCTTGGATTATGTTTATGACCCTTCCTCACCTAGTTATCTGAAACAGCTATTTTAATGTCTGCTCTATACATTTGTGAGAGGTAACAAACTTTTCCCTTTCCCCTTTGCAGTGTTTAGGAAGTTGTGTCATGGATGGGTAGGGGGGGCAACAGAATCAGTATTCCTTCTCCACTCTAATTCACAGAAAACATTTTCAGAGGGCTAGGCCACACTTTTTTTTAATACAGATGCCTAGCTATACAAAAAAACTCAGAGTTTGAACAAGTAATCTAAAAAATGTGCTAGATATTCCTCAGCTACTTTGGCCATGCTGTCATGGAAGGAAACTTCCCAGGTATATAACGCTGCTTAAGTACAAAGGGGTCTGCCTCCAATTTTGGTGGGTGTACTTCAGTAAGCAGTGTCCTGTTGACTTTTCATTGCATGATTGTCTTGATTCTTCATTGGGAGTGAAAGAGCAGGTGACTGGAAAGAGCTGGCACTGAGTTTGCAAGATTGCCCTTTAATGAACGCTAACCCTTCTTTCATTTCATTGTCAGCTGTTTAAAACACCAATGCAAGTTCTTCCTCCAGCTCCATCCCTGAACTACTTTTTGCTGAAAGAAGAAAATATGATGCACCAGAGGAAGAGTCACTCCATTCTAATGTAGCTTCTTACACTGTTTCTCTTAAGCATCTGCTACTGCCGGGTATCGGTGATGTGTATTGAGATAGTTTCACTTGGGCTTGGCAACTCTTACGTGTTTATGCTCTTTGCTGATAGTGGCTTGGTCTGAGTGATAATATACTGAGAAAGGGAGTTGATCTGAAGACATTAGAAGAACTGGAAACAGGAACTAGGTATTGGCAGTGAGGATTGAGATTTTATGTGAGGAGAGTAGGAGTCAATTGGTTTTGATTTAACACAACCAAGTACACTGGAAAAGTGACAGGGAAGTCTGAGGCTTTGGAGGCTTCCTCTGGTTTTACTTAGGAAGGGCAGGAGAGGCTAAAAATCTTTCTGTTTGAGGCCTTAAATGGTGGTAGAGTAGACGAAGGATTGGTCCTAGGCTTCTGTCTTAATGAGTAAGGACAGAGGCAATTTTGCAATACAGCAAAGAGAGAGATGCATGTATGTGCCTCTGTATGATTGCATACAAGTGTGTAGTTGAACCATAAAGAGTTTTAAAAAACTATTCTCTTTGTTGATTTAAGTGTTCTTCTGTATATTTTACTCTGGGAATTTTGAAAGTCAGATGATGGGGTTTTTGAACTGATCTTTCTGAGGCACCTTTTCCTAGAGCTTGAAGGCAGCTCCTCTTGCATGCCCTGTGGTAATGTGGTAAGCAACACAGACAAGGAGGGAGCTGAGCAAGACTGCATCTGGTACTCTGCTATCAGTGATGATGTAAAGCCATGCCAGCCTATATCGAAGCTGCAGCTGGGCATCTCAAATGGACATTTGCCAGTGTCTGTTCCCAGTGTTTGGGGAAGCATGTGAAGCTATGAAGTTCTACATGGACACAGCTTTTCCTTTCTGAGCTCTGTAATCTGGCTGCTGTGACTGGAGGAACTTCACCAGGCAGGAGAGAAAACGCTGCCAGTCTCTTTCCTCACCTGCATTTACCTATCTGGTCCCATGGCGGTATACATCCCACCCACCCACACATGTGGTGATGTCACCTCTGAATCTCACAGTGGTCTTTAGGAGACCCTGGAGTGTTGAAACAAGAATGTCCAAGGGCTGTTTTTCTGTTAAAGGATGGGCTGCCTGCCATCCATTCCTTTTCATGTGTCTTTTCATCTGTGATACGCCAGTGAGTTTAAGTGTAGTTTGAAAGTTACTATTTTTTAACTGCCTAAGATGTCTTTAGCCCAGTATTTCCTGGCTCTGTTGCTGTGAAAAGAGATTGTTCTCCAGGCTTAGGTTACATAAGCTTGAAAAAAGTGTTTGAGGAAACTTTTCTGCGGGCACAGCATCTATCTAGAGCCTGTCATTTTGAAGCATGGCCAGGATACAAAGCCCTTGCTCTTTCAGAACAGGGTATGACCACATTGTATTTATATCATGGATCAGGAGACACAGATGATGCTATTGATCACAGTGATTTCTGGCTGGTGTCAGGGAAGTTTCTGGATAGGAGGGTCAACCATGGGTGATATACAGCTGGATCTGCTGTTCACTGAGAAGAGTTGTTTAGTGAGGTGACAATCAGTGGCAGTTGTTGCTGTAATTCTGATGAAATAGTGGCTTTCCACACCCTATAGGGAGCAAGGAGGGCAAGTAGTGGAGTACAGATGCTGGAGTTCAGGTAAGCGTACTTGGGTTTAACCAGTGAATCATCTCATGGGCGGCAGCTCTGAAGGGGCAAGGAGCTCCAGAAAGCTGGCAGGTCTTTAAGGGCAGCATTCTCTAAGCACAGGGGTGTTCCACAGAAAGACCAACTGGGAGACTGACTTGGCTAAACAGGAAACAGAGCTCCAGTGTGAAAATGCAGCATTCAAGGGTTGGGAGCAGGGACAAGCTACAAAGAAGGAATCCAGAAGCAAGAGCAGACATGTAGGGTTGATTTCAGGAAAACCAGACCTTGCCTGTAGTTGACACTTCGAAGGGACATCAAAGGCAACAAGAACTTCAGCCACTGCCTTGATATTAAAAGCTGATCAAGTAAAATGTGCACTCATTGCCTAATGAAGTAAACAAATTAGTGACAGCAGACAATTTCAAAAGGGAACCAGTATAGTAGATTATTTTTTATCTTTGTTAGGAAAAGTATTGGTGAGAGAGGAAAAACTGTCTTGTTGAAAAGAATTGTAACTCATAACAACTGGGAATTGAGCTCTGTACCTTTATTAGAGTAAGGTTCAACCCCATGAGGATTGGGAGACTGTCTGTACTGGGATGGTAAAAGGAATGTCATGTTAGAACTGATTTTTCTTACAGCGTGGGTATAAGAAAATCAGCTTGTGGTGAGGTGTCAGAGCTTCTGTGAATGCTCCTCAGGTAAACTTCTTGACTCTGTGAGGAGACCTGCTGATATTACCTGCCTTTTTTGAACTTCTGTACTAGCCTATGTGAAATGGTATTTGTCAGACCTCTGATACAAGGAATAATGTTGTTCTTTGATAAGAGAGCTGTGGTAAGTGAATACTGTGGGATAGTTTAGATTGGGTAAGGTATCTGTAGATGTGTTTCAGCACACTTCATCATTGACATACTTGGACTTTTAATATGTTTGGTAGCTAACAAATTGAAGGAAATAAAGGTTAACATTTTTCAGCCATTTTTTCTAGTCTATCACAAACTGAAACTGACATCATATGTTATGAATATAGAGCTCTGATCTAGTAAATATTCTTGAGTAATTTTCTTCCTCAAAAAATACCTCAATGAAATCAGTGAACATACTTATGTGACTAGGGTGAATTGGCTCAGGTGAATAAGGTGGAGGGGCAAAACTCATTGAGGCTTCACTTCAACTGTAGTTGCATTGGTCTACATACTGTGGTCCTTGCAGGCTAAGGACCTCCCAGAAAAGCTGAGATTGAAATGTTTCTCAGGTCCTACCTTTGAATGAGGCTGATGTCAAAGTTGGCTGTCCCTGCATAACATGAGTATTTCATTTACTCCCAATCAGTGCACCTTTAGAGAAAGGTTTCTGTTCTTGATAACTGTACTTCAAAATTGATGAAACATGTAGAAATCACTTTTATAAAGGAACTTAATTTTCAGAGCCTTCTGATAATATTTGTAAAGAGCTTTCTATGAATGTGATGTATGTAAGCCAGTATGGTAGCCTTAAAAACAAAAAGTAAGCTGCACAATTTTTCATTTGTAGCCTGTGATCCTGAAGTCCTTAATATAGTGTTTCTGCAGTATGATTGTTGTTCTCAATACCAATAAGCCTGTTACATAGATACAAAGTTGTAATGACAAGTCCTTGAACTGTTGTAGCGTATGCCCTCCCTGCAATTCTTTTAATTTTTGTGGTGTTGGAGGAAGTTGGAGATACTGTCAATGTGGAAAGAGTTACACATGTTTGTAATCCAAATGGAAGCAATGTAGTGTGCGTTTATGTTGAAAAGTAATTCTGCTCTGCAGAAGAATTGGCAGAGGAAGCATTCACCTACTTTGGCTTTGTATTTCAGACAACAGTGCAGTGTTCAGTCCTCCTGCCAAAGCAGTAACAACCTGGATGGACTTTGAAGTTTGGCTGCTCACAAGGAAGAGTGGATCACTTTCAAACTTCCAGAGTTTATAATATCTTCAAGAGTCATTACAAGTGTAAAAGAATGGAGTAAATGTTGACCAATGATAATGTATAAGACAGCTTTTATAACCTTTATCATGCTTCATAATGTATAAGATGGCTGAATTTAGATTTTTTAGTATGTTTTAAACTAGGAATAGCCTGACTGTCAAGCTGGATCAGACAGTGGCCAAAGAAAAAAGCCAGCAGCAAGTTGTCATCCTCCATTCAGTGATACCTTTAGTTGATGGAAGAAAGGAAAGGCTAGGTAATACTCTCTTGCAATTTTGTAAGATATAAGACAGCAGATTCACAGGTATGCTATTTGCTTTGCAAATTCTGCCTCCCATCTTTTCCTTTGACAAGGCAAATGGTTACAGTTCATTCCAGAAACATATGAGAAAAAACGAACAGGCCATTTCAAATTATACTATTTTTATACATTAGCCATATTTTTTATTTCAGTAGGGTTTTTTTAAAAGCAGTGGGTTTTGTTTGTGTGCTAGAAGACATGGTTTAATAATTGTTGTTCTTTCAGAGCAGCAGTTTTGTAATGAATGAATGTTCTTATTTAAGTAATGCCTAAGTCAAATTTGTGCCTGAAGATTTACTTATGTGACTTACAGAACGATACAGAAAAGTACTTTGCTCCCAGTGTCCTGAACACTGTGCTGGCCTTTTGCTGCTTCATTGATCTGAAAAACTCCAGGTTTAGTTTCTGGTTTAAGTGATGAATGTGCTCAAGTGCTTTGAATGTATGCATTTCTTTTTTTTTAATACAATTTGACTTCAGTAAAATAATCTGCAGCTTCTCGTCTAGTAAATAAAACAAATGAAACCTATGCTTCTCCAAACTGTGTGGAAATTGGTTTTTTTTATTTGCTTCTAGTCATTAGTGAGTGAATTTTGTTTGTCTGACGACTTTTGCCATTCATGGAACAGGTTGATGATGATACCTTGTAAACATCCCTTTTAGAAAGACCACTTTTAGAAAATACTGTGCTGCTTAGAACTTAAGGTTCTAAGTCCCTGAAACAACAGGGATTGCTGAGACAGAAGTGTATCAGAATGTGATCCAAGCCAAGCAAGGGAGAAGTCAGAAACATGAAAGGTATGGATTCTCACAGCAATGTAAAAAAAAAAAAAAAAAAATCCAGAGGAAAATTTAAAAAAGCAGGTACATAAGCTTTTTAGCTTGCTAGTCTTGTTAGACACCCAGTCTCCTACTGCGAAAGCCTTTAGATTTGGACATGTTCTCCCTAGCAAAACCAGTCCAGGTGCTTTTCAGATACTGGGGAAAATAGCTTAACCATCTTTCCATATTTCCTGGTGTTTTTTAAAAGAACTTAGTTTGCAGGAGCTAGAGCTTGAAACTTGACAGGAAGGCTACAGATCTAACATATATTTGACTACTTTTAAAATCTAGCCAAATCAGATGGCTGGCCTTAAAAATGGTTTTCATTGTTGTTATCTTTGCCCCCTAGACAGTTTTAGTGAAATGGATTGGTGCCATAAAGTTCATATTTGGATGTTCTAAGAGAAAGTTGTTTCTGGCTTTCCATTTTCAATACCCTTTGGGTTTTTTGGTTTGGTTTTGATTTTTTTACGTTCCATAGTGACATATAAAGTTAATTGTTGTGTTAATTTTCTTGTTTTATATACTGAGTACTTACAGTGTCACAGGACAGTATGGCGCAGACCAGGTCCATGGTTAGTGGTTTTTGTTACACATTCCTGTTACACATTCATCGTCATATGCAAGGCTAGATGGTAACGCTAGGTAAGCATAAGGAATTGGCTGGATGGCCGTATCCAGAGAGTTACAGCTCAATGTCCAAGTGGAAACCAGTAACAAGTGTGTCCCTCAAGGGTCTGTACTGGGACCAGTGCTATTTAGCATCTTCAGCAATGACATAAAATAGTGGGATTGCATTTGTGGATGACATCAAGCTGAGGGGTGCATTTGATTCGCTAGAGGGAGGGGATGCCATCCAGAGGGACCTAGACAGGCTTGAGGAGTGGGCCCATGCAAACCTCAGAAGGTTCAACAAGGGCAAGTGCAAGGTTGTGCACCTGGGTCCGAGCAACCCTTGGTATCAATACAGGCTGGGGGATAGAGGGATTGAGGCAGCGCTGCAGAGAATGACTGGTGGGTGAAAAGTTGGATGTGAGCTGGCAGTGTGCACTCACAGCCCAGAAAGCCAACCATATCCTGGGCTGCATCAAAAGAAGTATGGCCAGCAAGTCAAGGTAGGGAATTCTGCCCCTCTGCTCTGCTCTGGTGAGACCCCACCTGGAGTACTGCATCCAGCTCTGGGGTCCCCATCACAGGAAAGACATGGACCTGTTGGAGCGGGTCCAGAGGAGGGCCATGAAAATGATCAGGGGGATGGAACAGCTCTCCTATGGGGACAGGCTGAGACAGTTGGGGTTGTTCAGCCTGGGGAAGAGAAGGCTCCAGGGAGACCTTATTGCAGCTGTTCAGTACTTAAAGGAGGCTTATATGAAAGATGGGGACAGACTTTTTAGCAGGGCCTGTTGCCATAGGACAAGGGTAATGGTTTTAAACTGAAAGAAGGTAGATTTAGACTGGATATAAAGAATTTTTTTATGATGAGGGTAGTGAGACACTGGAACAGGATGCCCAGAGAGGTTGTAGATGCCACATCATTGGAAGTGTTCAAGGTCAGGTTAGACAGGGCTTTGATCAACTTGATGTGAAAGATGTCCCTGCCCCTGGCAGGGGGATTGGGCTAGATGAGCTTCAAAGGTCCCTTCCACCCCAAACCATTCTATGATTCTGTGATACCTATTTGCTCTGTCGACATAGGCTTGGTATCTAAAGGTGTCTCACGTAGAATTTGTAGTCACTAACATGGTGGTAGTGTGTACTGTGTTTTTGCAAAGTTTAGCATACATTTTATATTCTTTGAAATGTATTGGGAGATACTTATCCAACAGACTACATGATGAAGATGGTAACCGGCAAGAAAAGCATAGGTAATGTTCAATTATATAAAGATCGGCCAAGTAACTGGTTGTAATGGTCTGTCTCAACAGTCCTAAGAAATGTATCAAATTTATTGTAGGAAGTACGATGATAGAGAAGAAGATACAAATTTAATGTACTGCATTACTAAAAGCAAGTAAACATTCTAGCAGAGAACAGTGGCTCTTCCTAGGCTCAAAATGTCTCTGGTTTGACAAGAGTGAGACAATGACACGCAGAGGACTTTGTTGATGGAAATTACCTCTCTTCTGTTTGGCTGCCTCTCCGTGACAATTTTATTTTTGTACAACCGTTATTCAGTCTGATGTCAGTGATGGATTTGGAGTGCCTTCTTGTGGTGCATGGTATTGACTTCTCCTATGTTATAACATCATAACCAGTGTTAACAAATACTAGCTTGAGGTTCTTGGAAAATCACATCTTGGCCTGGTAAACAGCTTACCAGGGTACAGAATGCTAAATTGTTGTAATTGCCTAGTTTCTAAACATCTCAGACTCCAAAATTAATGCCTCTCAAGGTTGATTGATGGCATTGCTCCTCTTAGAGAAACAGTGTCTTCTGTGTGTTAAACACAACCTGTTATACACTTACTGGTACAGTTTTACACTGACATCTCTTACACCAAGTATTGTCTCTTACAAATATTAACAAAGCTTTCAGTAGGACCTTTCAGGACCTGACTGGTTTCTATGTGTATGTTTCCCAATCCAGTACATTTTAAAGCCTCATTTACACAGTGACTACTTCAATACAGGTACGTAAATAGTGAACACTGAAGCAAATGAAGCAGCTTCTCTGTGAGTAAATGGCATGTCTCATGCAAGATGGATTAGAACCACAGAAAGCCTAGTAAAGTATTAGCTACTGAAATTTAACCTTACGTTTCTCAAACCTACTTCTCATTCTCCACTGGAATTGTCCTAAACTAACTCATTGATTTGTATGGCCTGAATGTTTTCAAGGCTTTTGTGGGAAGGAGATGACCCCTAGAGCTAGCAGGAGCTGCTGAAGAACAGATCAGTCTCTCGTGGTCCTGCGTGGGATTTGCATTGGGGGAACAGAAAAACGCAGCTGGGAAAGTGGGTATATTAGAAATAAATGCTGAAAGCCTAATTTTCTTTGCCATTGGGTTTGTGTGATGGGGTTTTGGTAGTGGGGGACGGGCTACAGGGGCGGCTCCTGTGAGAAGCTGCTAGAAACTTCCCCGGCTCCAAGCCAGACCCGCCGCTGGCCCAGGCCGAGCCCATCAGTGACAGTGGTAGCGCCTCTGGGAAAACAGATTTAAGAAGGGGAACCTGCAGTGAGTAGAGGGATTGGAACATGAGAGGAACCCCTCTGCAGATACCGAGGTCAGTGCAGAAGGAGGGGAGGAGGTGCACCGGAGGAGGTTGATGCCCCTGCAGCCCGTGGTGGGACAGCAGGCTGTCCCCCCCCAGCCCACAGAGGGGAGCGGGGCAGCAGATGCCCCTGAAGATGGCCATGACTCCATGGGAAAGCCTGCGCTGGACCAGCCTGTGACTGAAGGACTGTGGCCTATGAAAGGGAACCACGTTGGAGAAGTTCATAGAGGTCTGTCTCCCATGGGAGGAACCCCACACTGGATCAGGGGAAGAGTGAGGAGTCCTCCCCCTGAGGAAGAAGATGCAGCAGAGACAACCTGTGATGAACTGATCCCAAACTTCATTCCCTGCTGCCCTGCACCGCTGGCGGGGAGGAGGTGGAGAAAATCAGGACTGGAGTTGGGCCAGGAAGGAGGGAGGGGTGAGGGGAATCAAGTTTGGTTTTACTTCTCGTCATCCTTGTTTTGATTTGATTGGTAGTAAATTAAATTGATTTTGGTTTTTTCCTCAAGTTGAGTCTGTCTTTTGCCTGTGACCGTAAGTGATGAATGATCCCTCCCTGTCCTTGTCTCAACCCATGAGCCTTTCTTTATATTTTCTCCTCCTCATCCCACCGGGGCTGGGGGGAGGAGTGAGTAAGCGGCTTCAGGGTGCTTTGTTACCTACTGGGCTTATATACAGAGAGGAGACTGAATGGAAGTGAGTGACTGTAAATAGCACAGGTGCACAAAGCAGGAGGCATGCCAGTATTAGCCAAGGACTGGGAAATACAGAATTCGTAGCCAGCTGATTCCTTGTAAAATTTTTCTCTGGGCTCCAAAAGAAATACCAGAGCTTGGAACTACATGAAGTGTCCAGATCAATGCAGGCCACAAGCAGAAGTTCCACTGCAGAGTAAGTTCCAACATGCAAATAACAAATGCAAGAGGAAGACATACACCCACTCACGCTTTTGTCCAACTGTCCCTCCAGTGGCATTCGTTAGGCGTTCTGCTTCATCTTGGATCATGTGTCACAGGCAGTAGATCTCCTTGTGCATTGACTGCAGAGACTTCTGGATCTGGACTCAGTAGCATTCAGACACAAACAGCCATTGTCTATATTCCAAGCCAGCATCCCACATTTCCCTGTATTGTGAACATTTGCTCCCTCTGACTGTGGAGTTGCTATTGTGTCTACCCTGCTTCTCACTGATTGTTTGGATGTTGTATTTTGCTTACTCCAGCTATCCAAGGCTTTTAAAGTCCCTTTCTCTTGGAGGAGACCTTAATTTATTTTGCCTGGATCATCCTCCAGTGTGGATGTTCACAGGGTAATGTACTGATACCAATGCAATATCGCAGGTTAAAATATGGCTCAAACAACACCATAAAGCAAGCCATTAGATTTACCCTTTTTCTCCCTTTTCTATTTCCTCTATATCATTCTGTGCAGCCTAACATTGATCTATCTTGCTAACATGAGATAGCCCACTCATATCTCACTTTCACTTAGCTAACACTTTGCACTGTTTCATCCTAACAACACCCAAATCATCTCTCAGCTACAGCACAGGTGGCACATGACATCAGAATTTAGTTTTCACATTGGTATTCAAAACAGACCTGAAAGCAGTTGGGGTTCCCGGAACTGTAACCAGTAAGACAGTATTTTGTTTATCGAAACCAGCTGAGTGTCAGTAAGGGGAGGAATTAAATCAGGAGGTGCTCAGCACTGGGCGGGATCAGCCTTCTAAGATGGAAACTCTGGCTTAACTGTTTTAACGACTGCTTCCTCTCCTCGCTGTCATTGCAGTACTGACTGAAGCAGGACAGTGCAAAAGAATTTAAATTAACATTTAATCACTCTTTTGCAAAAGTTTGCAATTGTTTATTTAGATAATTATCAAGCTCTCCAACACTTTTACTATGAATTGCCTCAGGCAATTTGTGGTGTAAAGCCATGCATGACTAGGCATACTTGGAAATATGTCTTCTGTCTGAACATCAGGGTGTCATAGAACTTTAGGATGAAAAAATCAAATTTTGCATTGTCTGTTTTCAGTTAATTCTTGTAAATGAACAATAAAGTCATTGTTCCATAGCCTAATTCCTAGTACACAACTGGCAGTCTGGATTTCTTGACCTTTGTTGAACTGTATGGGAGAAAATAACACTAGTTTGGTGTTTTTACTGGAAGAGAGTACAAAGATTGTGTGTAGGTAAGAAAGCCCACACTTAACTCTGTATCTATATTTTCTATTGCCTTTAGATTTTATTCTCATGAAACCAAGCAATAAGGAATAACTTTATTGCTCTTGTGTTTACCACTGAATACAGACCCTGCTTCCAGAAAACTTAGGCAGGTATGAATGACACTATGAATCTTCTGACTCACTCTTCTACCCAGGGCAGGGCAAGATAAATGCCTTATGGTCTCAGTAACAATACCAGAAAACAGAATGTTTTAAATTCATGTGGAATAAATCTAAGTGGAATCCAGAATTTTCTCAATTTTTTAATTAATATCATCTACTTTTTTCCATGGCTATGTAGACTGGGGTTTTCTACAAATTGTTGACTGACATGAAATGCGAATGTAACTTCTGCATATAATTTTTGTGAACAAGGTTGCTGGACTAGTCTGTTTGCAGGATATTCTTTTTGGATACATACACCTCTTGGTATTTTCAAATGTCCTGCCTTAGGGCAGGCATTCCTCGTTGAATCAGGTTTCTTCTGCACATTATTTAGTATGCAATTACTTAGCTTGACATTTGGTGAAACAGATTGCCTTGCTACTAGTGAACAGAACTGCATGAACATTTACTGAAAACAACCACTGAAGGAGCATATATGCAAATTAAGTACATTGATAAATCACAATAGCTTGTGTGCTTCTGTACAGCTGTAGAAAAGAAATGGATGATGCAAATCTGTAGAATATGTTGATGTCCACAGTGTTGAATAGCACTGCTTAAGGGAACAATGTGAGTTAAAAAAATCAATGGTTTCTATGTACAACTTGAGAAAAAAATAATTAAGTTTGGGCACAATGTTTGATGCCTAAATTTAGCAACCTAAGGAACCAAGAATAATGCATGTAGTAAGTTAAATGTATCTTAGATGACACATGAAGTCTGTCCAGTTGTGTGGTTTCTTACAGCATGCTTCCTATAGCACAAGGAGAAAGACATTTGACCTCATGGAAATCTTTTCATTTGACCATAGAATCTGTGTTTTATTAATTAGTACTTTATAGGAAGCAGCTTTTGTATGAGCTTTTATCCACTGTGTAAGAAGGTCCTGAAATACATTTTAGTTGTTTTCATACTGTGGTCAAACATTTAAAATCATTCTTTCACATCTGCCTGAAGATAAGCCAGGAAGGTAAACCAGTAGGAGGAAGGTGATGGTAGGAGTTACTTTCCCCTTAAAGTGTATGTGAAGAGGACAGTGGAATCAGCTCTGTCCTTGGACCTAAACCATATCTGATATATATTTGCCACTCCATGGTGTTATTAGTACCTTGGCTTGACTCTCAATTCCTCCTTCGGGCCCTTAGGCTGCTCAGGGCCTAAGTTGTAAACAGATGTAAAAAACCTGTAAAGCTAGCAGTGTTCAAATGCCTGATCTCCGGAGGCAAGAAATGCCCTCTCTCCCATGATTTCCACCAAACAGGGTCCGCTGCCTAGTTTTAAGTGCCACTGCTCATCAGCCACGTACATTGGGTGTCTGCAGGGATGAGTTTTGGTTTAGAAGCCAAAAAATACATCCATCTGGGTTGACATGGGATGGGGTAGAGGTAAATGTCTGTTTTGCATCCTTTCAGGCTTAGACAGACTCTGCCATGTTTGTCTCCCCTTTCTCCAGGAACCTCTTCCCTGACCTGGACCTCCCTTCTTTCCACCTGTTCTGGACACCCTGTGCCTCTCCCCCATCCTCCCAGCTCTCAACATGCCTGTTTTCTTACCTTTTTACCCAGTCCATGCTATCATCCACCAGCACCATGCAGAGAAAAAGATGCTTATCTTGGGACTTTCCCCACCTGGGAGATCAAACTCTTATGTTCTAGATTATGTTCAGTCTCACCTCCTCAGGTAGCAATGTCTTTGTTCAGAAATCGTGTGTAGGAGGTTGCTTCCTGAGGAGAGTGACTACATCAATGGCAACATGAGCTACCTAGTTCAGTGGTAGGAAGCAGGGTATTTCAAATACCATGACTTCTGCTGACAGTGTGAGCTGAACTCTAAATGTCTTGTTCCCTTGGTCATTTGTGGAAATCCTCTCCCTGGTTGCACAGTCCCTGGCTGGAGCAGTAGGTGCAAACAGGACTTCTCACAACCCAGCTTCAGTCTACCAAAAGCAATGCTGGGACTAGTGGCAAATGTCTGTGCACCTTTCTGTGAGGCAACCTGAAGCCTATAGTTGCAAGGTTCTTGGTTTTCAACTCTAAGGACCACCTCTCATTTTGCTTCCCCTTCTTGGGCTTTCTCCAGCACTTTCTTAGCAAGTGTTTCTACCAAAAGCATGCAGGTACTTAGGAGTACATGGTAACAGAGAGAAATGTAGAGACATTTGTCCTCTGACCTCTTTTCCACAGAGAAAAAGAGTGTTCCTTGTTAACTTCTGTTCATAAAGAATCTTAAAGTATTCCTACCTCTTCTTCTTGTAAGTTTGGGAAAGAAAGGGGGGGGGGGGGGGCGGGAAAAAGAGGAAATGGTGAATTACTTCAGTGAGTGTCAGGTTAGGATTGATTGAGATGTGATTAAAAAAAATATGTACCTAGAACCACTAGGTATATCAACCCTCACCTCTACTACTGGGGGTGATTGCCCCTCCAGAGCTCTTGTAAGATATGAATGTCTTCAGAGGTCCTCTCTCCAGCACCAGGTCCTGTGGCTTACCTGTCCCATCTTCAAATTCCTCACTTTCTTCTGTGAGGGGTCTGAGCATTTACATTTTCCTCCTGAGACTCACAGTGCTTGAGGCTTGTTTTCTATGTAAGTAGGCAGTGAGGTTAATGCATTTCCACGCCTATGGCCCAGGCAAGGTCAGGTGATGACTGTTTCCTAAAATAGTTCTTGTTTTTCACTTCTGTGAAGCTTTTAAAGACTGTGAACACAGTATGTAAAGCCTATGGACCTTTAGACACAATAAACTTAGATTAATTTAAAGGGGATGATGCCTGTTGTAAAGTCTGGGAGTCATGTTCTCGAAAAGTAAATTTCCAGAATGTGTCATAGAAAACACTTTGGTTTTCTAAGTGCCATTACACCTGAAGGGATTTTCATTAAGTATAAAAGCTTGACAGAGGACACGACAGTGGAAGATGTCTAGTCACATTATTTAGATGCTGGCGTGCACACACAACTGAAGCATGCTTTGTAACACATACTGCTGCTGGTCCTCGTCCAAAGAGTGAACATTTATGACAGAAAGGAAAGCAGCATAAAGCTGCTACCTCAATGTGATGAACCTATCTTTTTAAAGACTTTTTATAGAGACAATAAAGTGGTGAATATTTTTTCACAGAGGCTGGGCTGGACACTGGGAGAGAAAACCTTTTTCTATACTTTCCTAAGCAGTGCGAAGTCTTCCTTTCCTCACTCTGGTGAATGCCTTGTCCGTTCAGGCACTTACCGTGCTTACACCACCTCCAAAATCACCACGCGTTAAATCCATCCCAAAAACTCTTCATCCTCCCCTCTTCTGATGACTTCCCAAGGAAGTTTTGGGCTTCAGCAGCTCCGAGGCCAAAGCCCCTGGGAAAGTCACGCTCTTTCGGCACGGCTTTCCCGGGTTGGGAGAGGCTGCGTGGAAGCCCCGATGGCATGCCGGTGTGAATGCCACTCCTCCACTTGCCGAGTGTTTCCGAAGGGACTCGCCGGGGCTCCCACGGGCTAGGGGGCGCCTCCGGTGGGCAGCCTGTGGGCAGGGCGGCGGGCGGCAGGGGCCGGGGCCCAGCGGGGAGCGGAGAAGGCAGGGATGCTCCGGCCGGGGTCCGCCGGCATCTTGGGCGGGTGGGACCGTCACCTGCCCTCAGGCCCAAGCGTCGCAGGGCTGAGCTGGGCTCCCGCCTGCATGCAGGCAAGCCGGAGGGGGGGGGGGGTCGGGGGAGGAAAAATAACCGCGTTCGTCCCGCCCGCCCTGCCCCCGCCCCAGCCCCATTTCCTGAGCCCTCGTCCCGCCGGCCGCCAAACGCCCTCTGGGGCGCGGGTCGCTCTCCAGTTGGCCCCCGGAGAGCTAGGAAATAGCCCCCCCCCCTTTTTTTTTTTTTTTTGAGGGGAGAGCGATTTGGGTTTTTTCCCCCTTCTATTTTAAAGAAATGAGCGGCAGAAAGCCGTTCCATGGCAAACGAAGCGGGCATTGGAGCGGTTCTTCTGGCCTCGTGGTCTGTGCCCTGAGCAAAGTGCAGGCTCCTAAGCATGGGCAACAAAAATACCAACGTGTCTGCCGGAGTGGGAAAAAAATAGCCTTCAGGGATAGTATGCGCCCGTGGTGCCTTATTCTACAGAGTGTGCTTGCCATCGGTCTTCTAGCAGGAAAAGAAAAAAAACTATTTCGCTTTTAAAGAGATCGTGAAGTCATGCAAAGGTACGAAATGCAGCTGAGGTTTCCTGTTGCTCTGTAAGCCGTGTTTTAAATAAGGAAATTAACGAGTTTCATGGATGTTTTTAGCTCGACTGTGTATGTGTGTAAATAATACGCACCTGCGTATAAGCCCTGTACATTCTACCTGCGTAAATGTGTTGCGTGACACAAAAAATGTAAGCCAAGGACGAAGTCGATATAACACTGCCCAACACTCAGTAATGCTGCGTACAGGGAAGTTTAATAGTTGAACACAAGGATTGGTTGTTTTTTGTTTGGGTTCTTTTTTTTGGGGGTTTTATTTTTAATATATATATTTTTTGCACTTGAATAATAACACGTATTTCATCACACATAAGTGAACATTGGGTAGCCTATGGAAATAGCGTAGGAAAAACAGAGGCAATGCATGTGAAGAGATTCAGATTTATCTTGGTCATTTGTTTTTGTTTCCAAATATCTGGTTTAGAGACCCGGAAAGCTGACTTAAAAAATACCGAGCTCGTTGCCCAGATCTTCTTTATCAGCGGGGTATCTCCAAATGTTAACACCACGCAGTAACTAAACGATTACCAATTGGTTTCTGGCATGGCTAGCCGTCCCTCAATACATCTCTACAAAATATTTGTAGTAGTTCCCAAACTGTAATATCGATCAATGTTAAATATTTTAAGACTTTTCTAAATTGAGGGGAGCGGTGAGGGGAGAAGATTTGAAGATGACTTACATTTGTAAACGCGATGGTGACTGCGTTCACTATTTCGGAGAGCTATATAAAAGAATTTCAAGGTATCGCCAAAATGCAAAGCCCTCCGGGATTGTGCAATAATGAATAAAACCAGTACCGTCGTGAATGAGACAGGTATCCGATGGAGATCGAGGCAGCGGCTGGCAGGTCAGTGAGCAAGCTCTAAGGGACACGGAGCGTGCTCACTTCTCCAAACCATATCAATTTCACAATGAATGGAGGGGGGCAAACGACGAAATTGTTGCGGGTCTTTTTCTCCCTGGAGTGCCGGACAACGGTTTGCCGGGGAGTCTGCGGCGGCGGGGGGGAGGAGCAGGAGCGCTCCCCACGGCCGCGGTTTGGTTCTTTCCGATTTTTCTGGGAAAATTCAGCAGCACGCATGGCCTCTCAGAAGCGGGACAGGGAGCGCCCGGGGCGTGCGGGAGGAGCTCTGGGGCACAGGGACAGAGGATCGCCCTCCCCAGCAGCCGGGGCTCCCCGGAGCACCACCAGCCGTGAGCGCTCGCCGGGTGCCTCGACGGCAGGGGGGACCTCCCCGGCAGCCTGCGGCGAAGATGCGCGCAGGGGGCAGCGGGAGAGAGAGGGTCTCGGCGGGGGGAGGCGGGGGAGGGCTGCCGCCGGGGCTTCGGGCGCTGCCCCGGGGGGGCGGGGGGGGCGAGCGGCGGACAGCGGGCGGGGCGGGGGCCGGGTGGGATGGGGCGGGGCGGGGGTCAGGGCGCAGCCGCCTCCGCGGCCGTCCCGGCTCCCGGTGCGGCGGCGGGGACGGGCGGCGGGTGGCGCAGGTAGCGGCCCACCGGTCCGTGCGGCCCCCCCGCCGCCACGTCGAGGGGGAGGCGGCCGCGGCCGTCGGGCAGGTCGAGGCGCGCCCCGGCGCGGTGCAGCGCCGCCAGCGTCTCCAGGAAGCCAGCGCGGGCCGCGTCGTGGGCCGGGAGGGATCCGGTGCGCGGGTCGGGGCGGTTGGGGTCGGCTCCGCGCTGCAGCAGCAGCTCGGCCACCCGCGGGCTGCCCAGCATCATCACCTGCGGAGAGAGACAGCGTCAGCGGCGGCGGCGGCGGCGGCGGCGCCCGCCCCGCCCGCTCAGCCGCGGAGCAGCGCGGAGCAGCGCGGCTGCGGAGAGCCGGGGCGAGGCGGGTGGGGTGGGTAGTGGGGACGGCGGCGGCTGGGGGCTGGGAGGCTGCGGGGCTGGCATGTCTTCTGGGCATGGTTTTCCTGCGTCAGCTCTTTGTAGCTGTGACCCGCGTCGGTGCGCACGGCCGTACTCGACCATCCGTCGGGGTGGGTGCCGTCCAGCCTGGGGTGTTCTGTGATAAAATACTAGCTGCGATGTCTGTGGCTTCCAGACTAGGTGCTACACGTCTGTACGTTCTCTTCCACTTTCTGTGCCATGTCTAGATACCATGGCATACACGGTACTTGTGGGGTGTGTATACACACGCACGCATACATATGTACGTACACACATACGTACGTAGGTATACATACGCACACGCAATCCGTACGCCATTTCTATATACCACCCATGCATGTACCATTCATTGTACCATAAATAGTGTGTGTGCCTGTCTGTGTGTATATAAACACACATATTATATATAGGTACACACAGACAGGCGCACGCACACACTGTATATGTCTATGCACACTGTGTATTCTGTGACAGCCCTGAGGAGCCTTGCGTTAAGCCCTCCTGCCCCTCAGGGTGCGTTACTGATATACCCCTGCAGAGTGGGGACCGCAGCACAGCAAGCGCAGCCGGACAAGGCAGTTAGTTGGATGTAACGGCCCTGGCAGTGGTTTGGCTCTTTTCAGTGCCCGGTGTGGATTTCCCCCCCGCCTGAGTCCTGGATCGAGCCCTTTTTCTCTCTCTCTTTCTCAGCTCTGGCTAAACCTGTGCTGCCTCTCACAGGAGCAAGGGAAGCTGCTGAGCATCCACAGGTAATGCACAAAACTTTCCTTCTGAAGCCCTAATGCCACTCTCCAGCTGAACCAAAAGCAGAAACTTCTGGCAAGGTCTGATCATGCACGATTTAACAAAAGCAAACCAAAAAAAGAAACAAACAAAACCAACAAGCAAACAAACAAAAGAATGTGACACTTGGGGTTTTGCTTCGCGCATTGTCCTGGTCGTTTTCAATGGAATTTTAACATCCATAAATCAAGTCTTAAACTGTAGAAAATACCTTGGGACAATAGGTTTTCTCATTATTTTCTTTCTCGAGAGAATTTGGTTATGGACTACAAATATTTGGGTTTATTTATCATAGAAGTGCAAAAATGCTTATAAATTTCATAATTTCTAAATTCCTGCAGAGGTTAAATTTTTCAGGAAGATAAAGAAAGTCCACATGTGAGAGTGGCAGCCATTTTGCAAAGTGTTGATCAGGGAAACAGAACTTAGTCTCACTCTGACATAGGGGGGGAGGAAAGAGAAAATTTACAACAATTTGGAGACCCTTTTCATCTGGAGTTTGAACCTACAACAGAAACAAAACGAATAACTTTCTCAGTGCCTTTCTCAGCAGCTTACTTTAGGAAAATATTTCCTTATCTATATGAAGTGCAGGGACCAAAATGGCTGTTCAGTTAGCTGGTGAATCATTAAATATATGCTTCAAACGACAACTCGAGAAAACCTTTTCATCAAATACACAGCTCCAGTTTAAATCACAGTACCTTAATCGTTCGATGAGCATTTAAAAACTTCCAGCTTAAGCACGTCGATTAATATAACACACTTCTAGCTCTCAAAACGCCTGGAAAGCAACTCCACTACACACTGGTACTTATAAGAGCCATCAATTAATACTACCACTATTGATGAATAGTGAATATCAAAATACTACTACTAATAATAGTGGCGACTGCTAATATATACCTAATTTCGAGTTACAGTTTCTACTCAGTGACAATTCCTACGCCGCCTTCTGTGCTGTTCTTTCACATGAATATACTAGTAAGGGACCCCACTTCGACTTCCTTGGGGAGAAAGACCCATTAAGGCTATATTTAAAACAAACAAAAAAAAAACCCAAACAAGAAAATCTGATCGAAGCGCAGGCAACTCCCTGAACCCATCTGGAAGCGGATTTTGCAGTCCCGCTTCTCCTTCTGAGTACCCTCTAGCAAAATTCGTTTGCTGCCAGCCGTGCCCCTCTAAACTCCTTCTAGCATTCGCAGGAGGGCGAGGGTTCAGAAAAGCGCCCGCTTGTATTCGGGCAGCTGCGGCTGCAGTCCGGCTCTGATAACAACAGTAAATATTCACTCAAAACCCGAAATTCCGTCGTGTCCCCCGCCCCTGCCAGCGTGGCAGAGGACAACTCCCCCCCACCCCTCACCCCCACCCGCCGGTGCTCCGTACCTGGAGCGGGGTCCTCCCAAAGGAGTTGGTCCCGTTGGGATCCGCGCCCGCCTCCAGGAGCTTCCGCACCTCCTCGTGGTCCCCGCGGGCGGCGGCGCTGCACAGACGGTCGCCGGAACCCTCGCTCCGGGGGGACCCCTGCATCGCCCCCGCCGGCCCGGACCGCAGGGCCGCTCCTGGCTTTCAGTCTCCCCAGAGAACCTCCCCCTCCACAGCTCCTCCTCCCCGAGGGCAGCGGCCGCCCCCCGGCCCCCCCATCCGGGGAAGGGGGCCCCCGGGCCACGGGCACGGTCCTGCTTAACCCCCCCACCCCCCACCCCGCACCGCCCCGAGCGGGGCAGGGCCGCTGCAGCCTCTGTGACCCCCGCCCCCGGCTCCAAGCGGGGAGGGGAGCGCGGTCCTGGCGGCTGCGGTTAAAATCCGCGCACCCAAACCGGGAGGGCGCGGGGGGCGTTGGGGGGGGGGGGTGCGGCGGAGGACGGCGGGGTACCGGCAACCTGCTCCCCAAGCTGAGAGCTGGGGGCAGCTCGGCAGCCCCGCGGGGCAGCGCGGTTTCCCACCCCCCGAGGGCGCGGGGCGGCTCCCGCGGGGGCTGCCTTCCTCCGGGGCCGCCGTCGGTGCGAGAGAAGGACGGGGATGGGGGCTGCGGCCCTGCGCGCCCCCCCTCCCTATACTGGGGTGGGTGGGGGTGGGTGACGGCAGGGGAGGGGGGCTCAGCCCCACCGGCAAACGGCTTCTGCGGGCTGGCCGGGCCGGGACAGACGCCCCGGCCCGGGCAGGTGGGACGCGCCCCGCGGCTGCCTTGCGTGGGACGGGCCCGGGGTGGGGGACACGGGGCCAGAGCATTCCCTGAGAGGCAGAGAGGGAGTCTTGTGCGAGGGACGGATTTGGCTTCAGCCCCCGGAGCGGGGCCCTGCCCTGCCCCGAGCCCCTGCGAGCGGTGGGTCTGGGGTCCGTCCCTCCGTCCCGCCGCTGGCCGGGAGCGGGCGGCCCGGATGAGGAAGAGAGACGTGCCCGCAGGAAGTCTGCGATCCACCTAATGGCACCCGGCAGAAGAGGAACGCTTCACCCGGCCCCGCGGGAGCCTCTCGCCGGCAGGAAAGCCGCGGCGAGACCCAGCCGGGGTAAGGTGCGGCTCCAGTCCGGCAGCCGCAGGCCGGGCAGGGCCTCGCCTTGCAGCTGTGAAGGTGTCCCCCCCCCCCCCCCCACTCCAAAAAAGCACCTGACTCCTCCCCTTGCTTTCCGCCCTTCCACTCACCCCTCCTGGACCAAGCCGCTCCCCGCTGAGGGGCCCGGGGAGGTCCGTGACAGCCCCCCACCCCCCTCACCCCCCCAAGCGACCCCCCCCACCGAGGGGAGCGGGGCGGTCGGCCCCACGGGGGGCCGCGCAGCGCCCACGACCCGGGGCTCGAAGGTTTTGTTCTGCCACCTCGGAGCTAAGGGCAGACCTGGGTAAGAAAGAGACAAGGCGGAGGAGGGGGGTTGAGGCAATGCGGGGAGCGGGGCATCGCTGTCCGGGGGTCGGACAGTGAAGTCAGCAAATACAGAAAACAGGCTAAGGAGTTTTTTTAGGGGCTATTTCCTTTTTTCTTTTCTTTTCTTTTTTTTTTTTCTCCTCCCCCTCCCCCCTCCCCCAATGCCAGTTTCCTAATGTCCTCTTTTTAATTGCAGAAAGCCGGTGCGATTGCCACAGAAGGAGTACCTGCCGTGCAGATGCGCCTTTGTTCCCTTCGGAGTTAACCTCCCCCCGCCGCTCGGGCACATGAACAGCCCTGTGTGGCGAAAGGGGAAAATCGGCGATTTTATGTCTACATGTACCGACGGCTGAAAGGCAGAGGCATCCTTGGATGAGGAGGAATAAACACAACTTTTTTCCTGCGCAGACAAGTTGGGGGTTCACTGAAATTTCCTCATTTGGGGGCTTTCTGAGCCTTCCTTGCCAAGTTTCTGGGGAAAGTGGCGTTGCAAGAGCAGGGTACAACATTTGAAGGGGGCTTGGGTAGGGTGAGATGCCCGCTCGGCAAGGACCTGCGGTGAGCTCCCATGCACTGTGGTTTCGCTGCAGCGCATGGTGCAGGGCGGACCCCAGGGCTGGCAGGTGATAAAATTAAATTAAATTAAATTAAATTAAATTAAAAGTAAGAAATTTTAAAAATAATCAAATAAAGTTTAAAAGTGGATTTTTAAAAAATCCGTAACGTCTGAGAAATTAAAAGGAAAGGATCCTCCATCCAACAGGCACAGCACCCTCCAGTCCTTCATGCACTCTCTGCCATTAATGATAGCCGTGTAGAGGTAAATCCAAGGAGAAAACCTCCTTGGTTATGTGTGTCAGGTGTCTTAAAATTCCAAATCAATATTGAGGTGCGGCAGGGTTGCGTATTATCACTGGCTAATCTTGCTTTCTGTGAAATAGCATTGATAGTGCATTTTATGCATCTCTCCCTTGTGTGTGTAAATATATGCATACGTGTCTTTTTGTGAATATATAAGCATAAAAAAATGTATACACTCACACGTCAACATATTTGTAAGTGAAGACGTTATTAGATGAGTCGGAGGGCCTGTCTGCATCTCCATCAATGCTAAAATCTGTTCAAAGCTACGAAATAGCACAATGGCATGAAACAACAAATATGGTCCTGTGCTAACAACTACTGAACCTCCAAATCACTTATCAAAGCTACTGGACCATTAAAACGCCACAATTTTAAGTTACAGTATTGAAGTCATACGATTTTTTTCCTCCACAAATGCAAATCCTATTTTGCACAATTCTCGTACCAACAAACGACCTCAAATTAATCGAAACATAACAACACACGGTCATAGCTGAAGTTAGGGAAATAACAGCCGAGCCCACGCTAATGTGTTTTGAAAGCGACCCTTGTGTTACACTTGTATCTTGGAGGGAGGGAGAAGGAACCACCTTCTCTCCCCAACAAAACTTACTGCAAAGGTATTTCCCTGAAGGAAAAACAAAAACAAAAAAAATCGATCCGCGTTAAGCAGTTTCCCTATCTTACATTTCTCCTCTTATTTTTTTCTGAAGTCGCTGTTTAACAATATAGAACTGTCTTTGACACGGGAAACAGATCCATTTTAATACTACAATACGGCAATCCTCCAAATTGTTCTCAGACGTTTTGATAATAGCATACAGGACGGAAAAGGTAATTTTCAGTTACCAAAAGCAGCCATCTTATGCCCTGTTTCAGGCTTAGCAAGTACTACCCTTTTAACGAAAAAGATAATTAAAAAAAAAAAAAAAAAAGTATTTCAAAACATTTACGTGAGTTATTTTATCCTCTAACGAGTACCTCGGTAATAAGTTTAGGGGTTAATTAAATACTACAAAGAGACACACTATAAAGAACATAATACTGGGATCTCCTCGCCTGTAAATAGGCAAAAAAAGTACACAAGGGGAGATGTGGGGGGTACAATAGAGAAGTTGCATGGAAGTAACCTGATTTACAATTAAGGGGGGGTGGAAAAAACAGGTCTTTGGAGTTATGCTAAAAATTAAGCAAAAATGATGAAAGGAAATAGCTGAACATTATCATTCTACTCTTCAGCTTAAAATGTCACTATATTTGCAAAGATAATTATCCTCATTACACATATTGGGTAAGAACAGAAAATTCTAGCACCTTAATTTTAGACCTTCAGCAGTTGTGCCACAGAGGTGTCTTTTGAACACAAAAATGCTCCCCCCCCCCCCCCCCCCCGAAGCCCAAACCCCTACCAACAACCTTCAATAATAAATACTACGGCTCCTGTTTTCTGAGTCGTGTGATATAAGCCTGTGCAGAGCACATCTGTGAATGTAATATGCTGCCCTAAGTAGCTATGAAAATATCCCTAGATATTTTTACATTTTTGTTAGAAACCCTCCATAAAATTTCAGATGTGTATTCTTCTGCTATGTCATTTTGGGCTATGGAGTCATCGGCAAGTAAAACGACCTAATGGCTCTGGATAATCACCTAACAGTTTACAAAAAGTAACTAAGCATTCATCAGGCAAAATATTCCCTTCCTTAAAAAAAAAAACACCACAAACAAACAAACCCCCCCCACCACCACCAAAGACAAATCACAAATAAACATACATGCACACATCACAAATAAACATACATGCACACAAAAGGCAAAACAGATAAAATCTCTTCCACCGTCCTAAGAAATAAGTATATTTAGATGCTGCAAGAAAAATATATCATGGTGTGGCCAATGCCCTGCCCGGGTGGGCAGCTGTAGGATTGCCCCTATCAGGCAGTTTTTGAGTGTCAGTCCTCGTCTCAGACCCACTCCGAGTTCAGAAACAGCTTCGTGGAAGCTGTTTCAGCAAAAGAGTGTCTCTAACCCTGCTCGAGGAGTGCTAAAATTTTCTCTGTTCCATCTATTTAATTAAGCAATTTAATTTTGAACAAAGCTTGAGAATAGGACCAGTCTCTCTAAATAGGCAGTAAGGACAAAAGGAGCTCCTTTCTCTTTATTTCTAAACTTATTTCCCTTCCTGGAATAGATTCCCATCTAATCCAAATATGAAACCACCCTATACCTGCAGACTGCGGCCCAAAATACTGTGGGTTTGGGGTTCGCTGCCTCCGAGCTGCCAAAATATTTATGCATCACTTTTGTGACTGTAATGTTGTTACATCCTATTATGGAAGGAGTACGGTTAGACAAAAGGGAAAATCTCATCTTTTTTTTAGATTAAACACACCCCCTCGTTTTACCCCTCCCCAGCCCCTTCAGAATCAGATTTTCAGCACATTTCAGTGACTATTTTAGACCTAACTGGCATTTGAGAAGAACATGATCTCTCCCATGAAAAGCTTGGGGCCGGGGGGGGGGTGGGGGGGGTGGGGGTGCGAGCAGCAGTATTTACAGCAAATGTGAAAATAGAGAGAAAAAAATTGCCACACTGCCTGATCGATAAGAGGGTTTTGTCCTTGCTACAGCGAATCTACTTCGAGATAATCAGCACCTTCCTATTTATGTTTTATATTCGAGATTCAGGTCAGCCAGGGTTTATAGTTTCTTTTTCCCCCATTTAGTATAAGATGAAGAAATTAGGCCTACTACTAATTCAAGAAACGAGGGATCTGAAGGTAATAAGGAAAACTGGATGTTGTTTCTGGTTTGTGTGTGTGTGTGTGTGTGTGTGTGTGTGTGTGTGTGTATCTCCCCACACTTGATGTTCAATAAAGTGCTGAAAGTGATATAACCAGAGCCTGGAGCAGGCAAACTGTGAACTGATTTATCTCCACACCTCAAGTCCTATGAAGGGTTTAATTTATATATTTAATTAATTTATATATAATTTTAATATCTAAAATCTCTATTTTTGTAGATCATTTCAGTCACATATTTCCACTTTCCTTCTCTTCCACCTCTGTCCTTCTCCAGTCTGTGCTCTGGATTAGAGGAGGTTGTGGACTCCTCTAATGACCCCTACGAGGATTTTGCAGAACAATCCTCAAATACCCCTCAAAATTAATATTCGCTTTATTTTTCATTATGTGCCCAATTATGTGTAATGATCGAGGCCTAAGCTGCGCCGTGCAGATCCGCAGCAATCCGATTTTGCATTCTGCCGTCAGGAGAAAGTCTGTAAAAACGCTTGCACCTCGGGTGTCTCTTAAGGTCCTTTACACGTCTGTGTTTTAATTACTCTTTCTGACGCTGCTCAGCCGCTCTGACCCTTATTGCGCATATTTATATAACAGCAAGGGAAGGCAAAGTAGGCCACTGTATTTCACTGTCATTTACAACAGTGCAAAGTAACAGACGCTCGGAAAACAGTGGCCATTTTCTCTCTTCAGAGCAATAGTTATGTTCCTTGTTCTGCAAATGTTGGTAAGGGGTGGTGGGATTGGTTTTCTTACATCAGCCATAGAGAAAACGAAAAGAAAAACTTCTCAAGGGGGGGAAAAAAGGCAGGAGCAAGGTACAGTAACTTTTCAAGGACCTGTTGCTTCCTACTGCGTTAAAAAAAAAAAACAAAAACAAAAAAACAAAAAACAAAAACCACAAAAAAAAAAAACCAAACCAAACAACCCGCACGTCTGTACAAACCTCACGTGTTCCCGGTGCAATCTGAGCATATGGCGCGGAGAGGGCTCCGCGGGCGCTGCGCGACCGGGCAGCCGCGGCGAGCGGGCACCCCGCTGCCCCCCGGGAGGAGGGCCAGCGCCTCCCGCTCCCGCCGCCCCGTCGGGCCGTCCGCCCCCACCGGGGCCGGCCTTCCCAGAACCGCCCCCCCCATCCTCCCCCCCCCCCCCCCCCCAGCCCCAGCAGCCCCGCTCCCCGGGGGCCCTACCTGGGCCGGGGGCTCCCGCGGCGCCGCCTCCGCAGGACCAGCAGCAGGGCGAGCCGCGGCGGCCGGCACCGCCCCAGCGCCCAGACGACACCGCGGAGGATGCGCCAGGCCAGCGCCCGGGCCCGGCGCTGGCTGCGGGCGCGCCGAAAGCGGACGGTGCACCTTATCCGGGGGGTCATGGGTGCGGCGGAGCCCCTGGCGTGCCGCGCTAGAAATACCTCTCCGGCGGGGCCCCACCGGTGAATCGGCCCTCTCACCCTCCATTCATTGGAGAGGACTTTCTGGCGTGGGGTGTTTCTTTTTTTTTTTTCCTCTCCCCTTCTTTTTCTTTTCTTTTTTTTTTTTTTTTTTTTTTATTTTCCGTTTGACTAATTTCGACTCCCCATTTCGCCTTACCTCCCTCCCTCCCCGCCCCCCCCCCCCCCCGCCCTTAAACGCCTCCCACGATGATGGCTCCCGCCTCGAAAGCGGGCGAAGGAGGACCGGCGGCGGGGGATGGGGACGGGGGAGGCCGCCGGCTCCTCTTCCCTCCCACCGGCTCACCCCGAGGAGCATCACCACCGAACGCGCGTGGAGGCCGGCCAATCGCAGGGCGCTCCCCCGCTTTCAAATAAAGCCTTGACGACATGTCCTTGCCCCCCCCCCCCCGCCCCCCCGCCCCCCGTCCGTCCGTCCCCTCCAAACACGCCGCCTCCCGCTCCGCTGGTGCGGGGGGGTGGTGGTGCTGGTGGTGCTGGTGGTGGTTCTGTTTTTTTCTCGTTCGGTCGGCTTTAGAACTCGCTCCCTTCGGGAGCCCCTTGGCGAGGCGGGGGCTGCGGCGGCTTGGCGCACCGCCACTCCAGCCCGTTCCCCCGGGGCCCGCGTTGGTCCCCCAGTATTGGCCCGGGCGAGCAGCTATTTCCTTGTCACATGGTCATTTGAACGCGACGCGGGGCCGTTGCGTAGCGGAGCGAAAAAAAAAAAAAAAAAAAAAAAAAAAAAAAAAAAAAAGGAAAAAAAAAAAAAAAGCGGATCTCGTCTCCTCCAGCCGGTAACCGAAACGGGTAATTAACTGTTTCCTCTACCCCGACTTTCTTCCCGGTCGTGCACCGCGGTGCCGGACCGTTTTGTTTTCGGTTTGAAGGGCGAGATTTTGGGGCCGGGAGCGGGGTGCGGGGGGACTAGCGGAGGAGCGCTCAAAAGCCCCGAGCAACCTGCCGGCGCTCGCCCCCCGAGCCGGCTCCAGGCGCTGCCGCGCGGACCGCCGGAGGGGTGCTGAGCCCCCCGACAGCCGGTGCTGAGCTGGGCCTGCCGTCCGGCAGAGGACCTCTGGGCGGGGGCGGGGGGGGCCTGTTGCTGGTGGTGGTGGTGGTGGTAGGGGTGTCCCGCTCCCCCCCTCGCCGTCCTGCCCCCCGTCCCCGGGACCCCCTCTGCCTGCGCATCCCCCCTCCCAGGGTGCGGGGTACCTCGGTGCGAAGCGCGGGGAAGGGTGATGAGCCGGGAGGGTGTCGGTCCTGCAGGCGCATCTTCGCCTTCCCCGGCTGCGGCGGGGCCCTGCTCGGCACGGCGCGGCTGGACGCGGAGCTGGGGGTGCAGGGACTGCAGGGAGCCGGCGGGGAAGGCTCCGGAGTGGGGAGGCATCGCGGCAGCCCCTGGGAGGGCTGGTGGATATAAGCGTATGCAACACCCCCCCACCCACCCCCCAATAACAAACACCTCCTTCTCTCGGCTGGACAAACAGTAATAACACCGATGTCAACAGAAGTTTCCTTCTTCGGCCCGGGCATGGAGTAACCCTCACAACAATGCTAATAAAGAAGAGCCTGTAATGGTTTCTCCTGGACCGAGTCCGATTTCAAGCCTGGGAAATGGGTGAGTGAAAACAGCCATTTCGAAATGAAAGCAGCCCTCGGAGAGATGCTGCCTTTTTTTTTTTCCCCCCCCCCCCCCCCCCCCCTTTTGTTTTCCTTTTTTTTTTCCTTCCCCCCACCCCCTTTTTTTTTTTTTTTTTTTTTTCCTTCCCTTCTCTTCCCTTCCCTCCCGTGATGACTCCTCCCCGACAGGCAAGGCAAAACTGAGAGAAATGAATGCCTGCCTGGCTGCATGATGCAGGTGCTGGAGCAGCGCTGGGAGGATGAACCGACAGTTTTGGCAATAGAAACCAAATACCCACCAACGCTGAATGCATGGCCGAGCCGGGCCGGAGGAGCATCTCGTCGTGCACAGGGCGCAAATCATGCCACCAGAGGGTTGTGTGTGCATGTGTATGTGTGTGTGGTGTTTGTGCACATGTACTTACTTACAGCTGCTTTATTAAAAATAAAAAGTGCGAGGTGTCTGAGATGTTAAACGTAATTATTTTAGGGCTATCTCGAAATATATGTTGCTGCTGCTGTCTGTTGTTAACCATTACTAGTCTTCTTTTCAGGGAGGACTCCAAGCCCTGGGGCTGATGCTGCTGCCAGAAGAAAAGGTGCCTGTGGAAGCTCCCGCAGCTGAGTGGGATTGTGTTGGGGACCCCAATCCTCCGACGGGGTGAGTAGCCCCCATCGTGGGCCTAACCCGGGCAGGGGCTCCAGACCTATGGTGTGAGGCAGATTTATAGCAATTAGGCATTTAGCCTTGCTGGGTTTTGAGGGCATATTCTGCTTGTTTGGTGTGGTCAGCCTAGGAAAGTCTGTCATTTCCCAGCCACGTTATTTTTATTTTTATATTTTTATTTTTTTATTTTTATTTTTATTTTTATTTTTATTATTTTTATTATTTTTATTTTTATTATTTTTATTTTTATTTTTATTTTTATTTTATTATTATTATTTTATTTTATTATTATGTTTTATTTTTATTGTTGTTGTTGTTTCATAAGCTGTAATGGAAATACTCAAAATTTTAAAATTTAATTCTGCTTCTTAGAGAAGACGACCATTTAAAATAGGAATAGTGGTCTAACTGAGATTGGAAGTGCAGTTTATTAGACCCTTACTTTTCTGTAAAGAGGGTGGTCAGGCTCTAGACTTGACCTGTCTCCATGTCTGGTCCCAGCTCCATCCCAGTTCCCTCAGGCACGGGATGCAGGTGCTTGACTGCTGCATCCCCAGTGTCACCCTTGGTTCGCTTATGGCTATGGCATGTACTAAGAGAGAACACAGTGCAATTTCATAAGGTGGTATCATCACACATTGTAATTTTATATCTTTTTATTTAAAGATATGTATAAAATACATATTCTAGGCACCCTTACAATAACCCAGCATGAATGTAGACTAAATATAATGCGAATTTTTTGTACATATTTATTTGCATGTAATATAATTAAACACAAGAGGATTACTTATACCAATAATTGATAAGCAAATACATAGGCTTGACACACAATATAATGTTGTTTATATATATGTGCATGTTATGTATCTAGGTATTACCTCGATGTATGACGTACATAAATGGCATAACTACGTATTTGTAGCGTGCCAGCCGATACGAAGTAATTATAAAGCACGCATCGTATGAAATTATGTTGTAATAAATGTTCTAATACCTTATATAGAAGTACTTATATAGTATTTTTTTAATGCGTATGTGTGAAATACCTGGGGGTTGGACACTCTGTAGGGGCGCAGAATGAAGAGAAATCTTCTTCCCCTTTAATTTTCCGCAGGCGGCTCTGCCAAGCGCCCAGGGTTTGCGCGGGGGAACGGGACCGGAGCTCTCCCGCTGCCCCGTCTCGCTTCTCCTTCTCCGTCCGAGCACGGCCCCGCGTGGGGCCCGGGGAGGGAGGCAGGTTCTCCCACTCGTGCGGCGGCAGCCCCGTCCCCGCCGCCTGCCGCACCGCCCTGCCCGCCGCTGCCCGACCCCTTCTTCCCGCTGCCCAGCCCCGCGGGTCGGGGGTCGGGGCTCGGGGCTCGGGGGTCAGGGACCGGCGGCGGCGGGGAGCGGGTTTCCCCGGCCGTCCGCTTCCCCGCGGCGAAGGCCGGGCTGCCGCCCGTGGCTTTCCCGGGGGATGCTCACGGCCGGCTTGCTTACCCGCGCCGGGGCGGTCAGGGAACGCGGAGCAGCTCTCCGATCGTGAGCCTGCCCCTCGCCCCGGCTGGTCCCCCGGCAGCACAGCCGCTACAACCGCTTGTTGTTGCAACGGCTCGTTTGTTTCTTTACCAAACGTGCCACCTTCGAGCAGCTTGGGAAGCCCTGGGGCCAAGCTCGGACGCACGATTTTTGGTTTTTAGTTCCACGCCGCCTTCGATTTGCAACCGTCGTCATGATGTCTTCAAAATACTGTTAAACGTACAGTAACTCAGGGAAGGTCACCTGCAAGTTGGTAAAACATCTATTACTTCGAGCGAGGGCGGTATCGGGCTTGCAGAGACACAAATCGCTCTTTATCTGCTCCCTCCAGGTCCCATGTTTACAACCGTCATGAGAAGAGCCACGGATGTGCCACGGGCCCATGCACAGACTTGCACAGCATCTTACGTGGTTGTAAGAAGGCATTTGCCAAAGCCGCAATCGCACCAGGAAGCCTCAGTTCCCCGCTGTCCCGGCCGGTTTTGCCAGGGAGAGGCAGAGACTGGCTTCGGCGCCCCCTGAGTCCCACTTAATCGGAGTCTGAAATCAAACGGGGGGCAGTCGGCTCGGGCCTGGGAGAGCCTGGAGCCTTTCCCGCTCCCTTCGGACGGAGGGCCGGGAAGTGCGGGTGGGGACCGCCGGGGAGGAGGGTGAACAGAAAGCCCAGACACCGTCCTGTCAAAATACGAGGGATTTATTGTGCCATCTCTGTGAGGGGGGTGTCCTTCATATATATTTCACTTCACAGCTTTTGTGCTCTTGCGTGAAAAGGGGACAGCATGCAGGGGCGTGGGGGTTCGAGTGCAGGGTAGCATGCAGGCGCGTGCAAAGTGTAGACCAGAAACGATACATATCCCGCGGGCCCTTCGAGCATCCGAGAGGGGAAACGCGACTCGGGGGGGTGGCGGTGGCGGTGGTGGTATTGACGGTATGTGAGGGCTGCTCGACTTCGCGTCTCCCGAGGCGGGCGCGGGCAATAAATTAGAGGATGATGTCGCGCAGGACGCGGGCGGTTAGGTGCGGGGCGGCGGGTGGCGCAGGTAGCGGCCCACCGGTCCGTGCGGCCCCCCCGCCGCCACGTCGAGGGGGAGGCGGCCGCGGCCGTCGGGCAGGTCGAGGCGCGCCCCGGCGCGGTGCAGCGCCGCCAGCGTCTCCAGGAAGCCAGCGCGGGCCGCGTCGTGGGCCGGGAGGGATCCGGTGCGCGGGTCGGGGCGGTTGGGGTCGGCTCCGCGCTGCAGCAGCAGCTCGGCCACCCGCGGGCTGCCCAGCATCATCACCTGCGGAGAGAGACAGCGTCAGCGTCAGCGGCGGCGGCGGCGGCGGCGCCCGCCCCGCACAGGCACCCTCGTTCAGGCCCGCAGGAGCGGGGATCTCCCGCGGAAAGGCGCGGAGAATCCGCGGGTGAGGCCTAGAGATCGGCTCCGGAGTCGCTGCGGACGGCGGGATGCACGGACCCGGCGGGATCGTTGGGCGGCCGGGGGAAACCCTCCAGGTGAGGCGGAGCGGCGCCGGAAGACCCGTCGGGGCCGGGGCGCAGAGGCCCCCACCGGGGCTGTTCCGCGAAAGGAGCCGG
Organism: Astur gentilis; assembly: GCF_929443795.1. Lineage (NCBI taxonomy): Eukaryota > Metazoa > Chordata > Aves > Accipitriformes > Accipitridae > Astur > Astur gentilis. Next base: position 18,348,096 of record NC_064919.1, on the reverse strand, counting down.
CGACGGGCGCGGGGGGGGGGGGGGGCTGTCGGGGCGGAGGGACCGGCGAGGTGGAGGGACCGGGGGAAGGGGCTCGCCCTTCTCCCGGCGCACCCCTGCGGCAACCGAGGGCTAGTCCCGAGCCGCTTTGCAACGGCCACGGCGGAACCGTGCCGGTGGAGCCGCTCCGGGGGCTGCCGCCGTCCCGCTCTCACCGGGGAAGCTTTTCCAGGAGGTCCTTGGCAAGGGGACACGCGTGTGCAGGGAAGCCGCCCTCCCTGCAGCGCGGATCCCGCGCTTCCCTCGAACCCTCAGGAGAGACTCAAACCGCACCTTTAACCTGCCCCCCCCCGCCCGCCCAGTGCAGCATCAAAACGCCCGGGAGCCCCCCCCAGCTCGGGCTCGCTGTTTCCTAAGCTGCCTTTCCCCCTCCGCGCACCCTGCGGGGCGTTCAGCGCACGGGCTAAGTCCCTGCTGCGCAAAGGTGCAGAAAAAAACCACGCCGGAGAACGGCATCGGATACGTTGTTTCGAGAGTAATGCTGCACCGACATTTTGTAGGATAGGGTTTCGCAAGCACTGGACGTAAAACTTAAATATAGCTTCTCAGATTATTCCCGTTTCGTTTTATTTTGAAAATTTAAGAGGAAGCTGGCTAGAACTACCTCGGAAATCAACACGGCTTTATAAATCTAGTACCTACTACTCCTCCGGGCATTACATCTATGTACACGTTCACGCGACTGTAAAATGTAGGCAGACTGACACCCCCCCCCCCCCCAGGGACTGCTCGCCGTCTACCTGCAGGGTCTGCTGGGCAAGGCTATCGCACCCAGATGTTTCTGTTCCTAAGGGCAAGTGAATATATCGTGAGAGTCAGTGAATAAACTTTTTTTTTTCCACGGGAGAGGTGAGGAAAAATACTAATAGGCGTATAAAGAGGAAGACGAGGTATGATGAAAGGGTAATTCTTTCTGAAAAGGTGACTCGTTACTTTTTATTGCACGTTTATTGCGAGATGAGCATTAAAGCTCTCGGTTTTGAGTCACCCTATCTCAGTTGGTTAAAGTTGCTAAGACTAAAACCTCTCTCTTGCGGCCGTCACAGACTTTCGCCTTTCCAGAAAGGCGAGAGGAACTGCCGCTTCCGCGGCAGCCGAGAGCGGCCGTCGGGGGGCGGCCGGCGCCCGGAGGATGCTCTGGGGATGCCGCCGCCGCTGCCGCTCCTCGGCCACGGAGGGACCGCAGCCCCCGCCCCGCCGCCCGCACCCCCACCACCCGCATCACCCCCATCACCCTCACCCTCAGCCCCCTCCCCGGGCCTCCCTACCTGGATGGGGGTCCGGCCGTAGGAATTGACGCCGTTGGGGTCCGCCGCGCCGTCCAGCAGCTCCTTCAGGCGCTGCAGGTCGCCGCGGGCGGCGGCGTTGGCCAGCTCGTCCGCGACCGTGCTGCTCGTCCGCCGAGCCATGCTCCGGCCTCGCCTCGGTCTCACGCGGGGGTCGCAGAGAACTGAAGCCTCTCCTTGGTCTCCCCAAGCTGCCCGGGGCTGGCGGCGACGACGACGGCCCGCGAGGGGCGCCCTGCCCATGGGAGTGCTCGGCCCCGCCGCTCCGCGTCGCCGGCCGCTCTGGGCACGCAAGGCAGCGCAGCGCAGCGCGGCTCGGCTCGGCCCTGGCCCTAGCCCTAGCCCTAGCCCTAGCCCTAGCCCTGGCTCTGGCCCCGGCCCTGGCCTCGGCCTCGGCCCGGGATTTCCTGTTCGGTGCCGTCGCGGAGACCGCTTCCACCTGCAAGGACGCGACGGAGCTTCCCGCCGCTGTGTTTCGCCGCACAGCTGCCGCCGCTCCCCTCTTCACCGCTCCGCTCCGCCCCGGCCCGCCCCGGCCCGGTCCCGCGGGCCCCGCCTCGCCCCTGCGCCCGTGTCACCGTCACCGCGGTGGAGCACAGCGGCCGCGGCCGGCCCCCGTCCTTGCTCCGACGGGGCGGGGCGCCTTGCGCTGCACTCTGAGGGCCGGGGGGGCCGGGGGGGCCGGCCTCCCGAGAGGGCGCCTGGCCGGCCTCCCGGGAGGGCGTCTGGCGGCGAGGCGGTCTCTCCTCCGCTTCCCCCCCCCCCACCCGCCGCCGAGAGAAGGGCCCCGCGGGAAGAGCAGGAGGAAAGGGAGCAAAAGGCTTTAGTTTAACGAGAGCGGGCTTTAAGGACGAGAGCAGGCCGGGGACCGCGGGCCGGGTGTCAACGGGGCTCCGCCACCGTCCCGGCGGGCATGCTCGCCCTGGCACTGTCTCTCCGAACTCTCCGGACACCCACAGGTACCCGAGCCGCAGAACGCGGCGGTGGTCGCCCTTCTTCCCCCTTCTCCTAGGGTGACCCGGCAGCTCTGCCCAGCTTTTTGAGTCGGCACGGCCACTTAGTAGCAGACAGTGGGCGCAGCGGCGCGGAAAGCCTGAGCGGAGGTACGAGCCGCGGCTGCGACGCCTCCACCCTCCACCTGAACGGGCTGGTTTTTCTTTTTTTTTCTTTCCTTTTTTTTTTTTTTTTTTTTTTTTTTTTTACTTAAAAGAAATGCATCGGGTTGAGACATTGAACCCTTCCTCCAAACAAAGGCCCCGGAGGACGGGCAAGCGCTCCTTCGGCACGGCAAGGTGTTTGCGCGGCTTCGCGCACGCTGCCCGGCGGGGAGACAGCCGCGGGGTGAGCGGCGGGTGAGGGCGGGATGCCGCGGGGCGGGGCGGGGCGGGGCTGGGCGGGGCGGGGCGCGGGGGGCGTGGGGCGGTGGCAGCACCACGGACAGCTCCCCCCCCCCCCCCGGCCGCCGCGCCGCCCCGCCCCGCCCGGCCCCGCCCCGCCCGCCGGGCCGGGTCACCCTCCGCCGCGGGCGCGTTGACCGGCGCCTCTTGTCACCCGCTGCTCCCGGGGGAAAAACCTGCCGGAGACTGAGGGGAAGGGAGAGCTCCTCACTTCTTCGTTCAGGCACGTTTCACGGTGCTGCTTCTTGAGGCTTGTAACTGCCCTCGCTTCCTTCACCGTAACGTGTCACGAAAGTGACCTATTTCCTCACCTTACCGCACGGACGCGACCTTTGCCAGATGCATGGGACCTCTAAGCTCATTCTCTTGGGAAATCTGCAATCCCACTTCTACCCAGTGTTGCTGTTCCCTTCTTTTTAGGCCGTTGCCAGTCATGCTGCCCACGTGGTTGCCTGCATCTTTATCTAAAACGATGTCAAATGTCAAAACAATGAAATTATTTTCTTGGCCTAGTACAAGAAAGCTCTCTGTTTTCAGTACCAAATGGTGCAGGTGATTTCCACCAGCAGCAAACAAAAGAATGCCAGCTGGCGTGGCCAGTGAAGACTGTCTATATAAAGGTTAAGTTTGTGGTTGTATTTACAATGCTTGGCCTGTTCCTATAATCAAATCAACCTATTGCCAACTTCTGCTTCTTCACTCGCACTGGCTACTATTTCTATGCTCAGATATGTAGAAATGAGTGGAGATCCACTCATGATAAAGAGGTTCTTGATATAAATAATTGCTTCTGGTTAAATAATTGAGCATTTATACACAATCTGGTGATTTCCTAGCGTTCTGGTTTTCTTTTTTTTTCCTTCATTTTTTTCTTTCCTATTTCTTTATTAATGAATTTGCTATTCAAGCACTGTGTGCCATAAAAATGAGAAAATAAAGATGCTTCAGACCTCTACAGCAAAAAAAAAAAAAAAAAAAAAAAAAAAAAAAAAAGAGGAAACAAGAGGAAGAGTTAAATCTATATGCCCTGGTATATAGACCACTGTACAGTGGAAACACCCAAATAGTGAAAGCTATACTTCAGCCTTAAAGAGACTGCAAGTTGATTTTGACAACAGCTGGAGTAAATAGCAATATTGCAGAATCAGTTCAGTAGAGATAATACACTGAACCTGATTCTCAGGTACAGGACAGCCATACACTAGTGATAAAAAAACAGTTCTGACAGGGCTTCGGTGCCAATGATACATCCGTAGGGTAAACAGAACGAGTCCACATCTACTGGAATTGTGTGGAAGTTTTAAGCAGGGCCTGTTCCTTTAACAACAACAACAACAAAAAAGCATGTCTAAAGAAAGATAGGCTTTCTACTCATTTAACTCGCTTGTTACTCCAAGGCTATGTGGTAAATAAGATAATCAAACCCCAAAATGTTCCTTCATGCTGCTTTCCCAGCTGCCCCTCCGTGCCAGAAGAGGCTGGCATTTCTTAGAAACCTCAGGAAGTAACAGTCAGACATACATGAGTGACAAAATAAGGAGTTCTTCCTGACTTTTCCTGCAGTTCAGAAAAAAACATGCTGTGCCATTAGGGAAAAGAAGGCTGCCCTCAAAAAGGCTCCCTTTGCAAATTCATAAGTGCTTGTTCTCCTGAGCAAGAAATGAAACCCCACTCATGAGAGAAAATAAGATACTCCAGTTGAAAACTGCTTGCTTTGGAGCAGGAGTCTCAGCCGGTGTTTCCCTTTTGCTCTGAATATGCGGTTGCTGGCTGAAGGAGACTTTCACTGTCCAGCTGAAGGTAGCCTTAAAGAAGCTGTTACACAGTTGGAAGTGACTTTTTCCTGTTTCAAAGTTAATTGTGCAAGGATAAGCTGTGTAATCATGACCTTAAAACAATCAGTTGGGGAGGCATTACACCTTTCATAACTGTATTACAAATGTGTGCTGCAGGCATATTAAATACGCATATAGACATTGACAAAATGCCAAATGAATACAAGTTGCCTGGTAAGCAGGCAGACCTTGCAAGAACTGCAGTGATACTGATTTCTACAGTCAAAAGGAAAAAAGAGAAATGTCAAGAGATTCAGGAAGATAGTTGTTAGTATGTGTACTGTGTAATCAGCTCTATATTACTCAAAAGCAGCTTACCACAAAGGAAAATCTTACTCACAGCAGATTTTCTCAGTTTTCACTGATTTGACTGCACAGAAATTGAAGTTCTTCCAAAACATTGTTTTACAATTAGAGCAAACAACTCAGTGCCACAATGAAATGTAATTTAGTACAGGTTAAAGAGCTTTGGATTTTGAAAAACTTGTCAATAGATTTTTTCTGCAGAGTAATCTTAATGTATCATGTTCTGATAAAGTAGGTGCAGATGTTGGTAAAAATCCCCATCGTCAGTTATGTTACTGCTTTTGCTGGGGAGAATAGACATCATTGACTCCTATAGAAAATCAGCAGGGATGTCTGCCAAGAAGAATGGAGTATCGTAGGATAACAGGGATGTTTGGAGATACAGTGATAAGGATTTGAAAACAAACAAAAACATACAAAAAAACCCCAAACCAGGCAGAAAGTTTTAAAAATCCTCAAGCTGGGTGATAACATGACAGCAAGAGCAGTGGGCTTCCAATCTCCAAAACCATCAGCTGTTCACAGGCCAATTCTCTGACCAGCTGCACCTCACAGTAGTGATGTGCCAGCTCTGGCGTTCTGCTTACCTGTAAGTGAAAGGTGACCGTTCAGTGCTCCCCTCAAATCCTAATTGCCTATATCAGGGAGACTTAACCTTAGTAGGGGAGAATCTGAGAATCTGGCTTTGTGAAAAAGTCTGTTTCTTCCTTGATTTCTTCTGCTTGGTCTGGCAAGAAGTTAGGCAAGTTATCACTGGGCAGGAAAAAAGTTATTGGCAGGTTTGTAAGAGATACATTTTCTTCCAGGTTTGGAGTAGAAGGTTCTGTTCTTCCTTCAGCTGGGTCTCTTTCTTTGGGAAGGAGGAAGATAGACAGCACTGGTGACCTAACATTCCTTGTTGGCATAAAAATAAATATGCAAATAAATCAGAACAGATTTTGGATTTCTTTCAAGTGGAAGTTTAAGTGCTAATTCAAATTTAGTTGTATCTCTTTTTAATAGTATTGACACTATTTTGGAAGTGGATTTTCTCTTTTTTACCCAGTTCTTTATGTACTCTTTCAAAGAATGTGACCATGAGCACTACAAAACTCTGCATAGACACACTTCTGGCAATTTTATGGCTATTTACCTAGCTGTGCTTGCAATGAGCATTCTGTGTGCATAGTTTTTCTTATTAAAGGTGTAAGCATTACAGATTCAGTGAGAGAGACCTTGAAACTTGCTTCCATGTTTGGTTACCATGTTGGATATGCCATTTGCTTCCTTGGGTCTCTTCAACAAAATATTCTCCCAGAATAGCTGAATCAGTGGTAGAGGAAGCACTCAAACTAGAAAATAAATCAATGACTTATGTCAGAGAGCTGTAAGCTACCAAAACACAAGCAGATGCTAGTGGACTATCTTGTCTGTAAGCTATTCCTGATCTTGTTATTTGGGATTTAGTTTTGTTCCACCAGAAGGAGTTTCCCGGTCCATAGATGGCCCAATGGTTTGGTCCTATGGTTTGTACTATGGAAATGCTGATAAACTACAGGATCAGAAAATGTGCTGTCTAGACCCAGGTTTGTTTTTTTTTTTTTTTTTTTTTTTTTTTGGTTTTTTTTTTTGTTTGGTTTTTTTTTTGTTTTTTTTTTTTTTTTTCATTTTAGATGTCCTTATGTCCAAAGGTGTAGCTACAAAGATACGAATACAGAATCTAGGACACATTCTCCAGTTCACAAAGTCTAGCACAGCCCCATCTTGCTTTTGTGGCATCTATGTAGCAAAACAACTTGGAATCTAAGTAATAATTCTCATGTCCCCATCACCTAACTGTACAGTGCTGAGCAGATCACTCTGGCTCCCTTACACATGTAAGGATTGTGCTCATATGCCTGTAGGACAGCAGAAGAAAGGCTAGTGTATTTGAGACATGTTTTCAAAATACGAAGTCAAGCGATAAAAGCTACTGTGCACCCTGTTCATGGGCTTTGTGATGCTGCAGTTGCCAGGAACTGTCATCTTCCAAGTGTCTGAAGAAGGGGGTGGGTCAGGTAACGTGCTGTCTGAGAGCTAAGCGGTGCTTAACGTGTCAGGTAGGTGTCTGACATCTTCCACAATCAATGATTATGTTACTGAATTACATAAAATTCACAATGAGTAGATTTTCAATTAAACATTTAATCCAGTCCTCAAGTGTATGTACATAGATTTATATTGTTAATGACAACTCTTCTGCTTAAAATGTAATGCATCTATCAGATTGAATTGGAGAATCAGTCACATTGTGCTAGATTTTTCCTATTTTGATCAAGACTGTGGTGGTGAAATTTAGCTGTTAAAAGCTACTGACATTCTCAGTAGAGTTCAGGTGCATATAAAGACATGCCGGGAATCTTCAGGTTTAATTTAATCTTGTAGTAAATTATCCTTATTGATTGCTGTATCTCTATAGTTATGTATTTAAAGTCTCTGCAGGGAAGAAAGGAGAAAGATTTCCTGGTTACAGGCAACTCATATTCTCAAGGATGTGAATTATTCCGAACGGGGTTGGGGGCTTGGAGGCAGTGCACTTTAGCACATTATTCCAGCACACGGAAATCTTGGAATATGAAATTTTGATTTATCTGAGTCCATGGACATCAAGGGCTAATTACTTTTTTTTTTCAATTTTCATTCAGACTTCTTGTCAGCTGATTGCAAAGTGAGCTTTTCCAGCTAAGAGTTTAGTGAACATTTCTGAATTTTTCACCTGGCAGCTGTTCCTGTCCTGCCTTTAAGTAAGGAACACAGAGAAGAGGTGAAGACATTTTTTAAAAGCTGACCTGCAAAGAATTTGTATTAAATTAGTTTTGTTTTGCTTTTGTAAAGCCCACAAAGTTTTCAGAAAAAGAAAAACTTTAGGAGTTTTCTTTCTCTCCAGCCCACTCTCCTTTGTAGCTCATCTTGAAAATTAGTTGTTAGGAATACCAAACTGGATCTTCCCAACCTGGCTGGCAGACTACTGAGAATACAAGTGTTGTGGTTTAAGCCCAGCCGGCAACTAAGCACCACGTTGCTGCTCACTCACCCCTCCCCACCCCTCATGGTGGGATGGGGAGAAGAATCAGAAGAAAAAGGTAAAACCTCATAGGTTCAGATAAGGACAGTTTAATAGGATGACACAAGGAGAGAAGAAGTAATAGTAACAATAATAATAAAAGACTATAAAGCGAGTGATGCATAATGCAATTGCTCACCAGCCGGAAACCAATGCTCAGCTTGTTCCTTAGCCGTGATTCCTCCCCTCAACCTCCAGTCAGCTCTCCCAGTTTATATACTGACCATGACGTTCTATGGTATGGAATATCTCCTTGGCTAGTTTGGGTTGGCTGTCCTGGCTCTGCCCCCTCCCAGCTTCTTGTGAAAACTAACCCTATCCCAGCCAAACCCAGGACATTATCCACCCCTTATTCTACACCACCTATATCATGCCCAGATCCTACACTTCTGAATTATTTACCACTACTTTTCCCCTCTTCAAGACAGACAGATAGATAGATAGATATACACAGAGATATCATTGCCTTAGTCTATGGGCCATGCCTCTAACATGTCTGTTGAGTTCGTTTAATCCATGACTTTGGGACTCCATCTATCGTAACAGTCTTCCAGGGCAAGAGAGATGCTATGTGGTGTTGGATCCTTCCATGCTGCATCTGGAGCTTGCGGCTGGTGTATTTGGTGTGGCCCATGCCCACAGTCTGTGGGTTGAAGGTGTCGATCTTGAGGAAGTTGCTGGGTGCCAGTTGCTGAAGCCAGTTCAAGTTCCATCACTGTGGCACTTTGCTCGGTTTCATCAAAGCCCATCCTTCAGTGATTTGGGTGATTCTTACTGTAATACTATTGATTTGTCATATAGCAACTGTAGTAGTGATGACATACAGTGGCAGGTTATTTAGCAATTAACATCATACAGTTTAATTCACTGGCTATTCTCTCCCAAAATCAAATCCCCCTGAGGTACACAGTGAAATTCCTCATCCTTCTGCATCACCCACCAAGTGCACCCAGCTCCTTGAGCAAAAGCAATCCTCCGGATGGGTTTGCCTTTGCCCAAGGTAGGAGTAATCCAGAGTGTCTTCCCTAACATATTTTTCATGTGCACTATGGGCACTTCATCCCCTTCTACAGTATGTGGAAGTTTTGATTGGGCAGGGTGTCCTGGTTTCAGCTGGGATAGAGTTAATTGTCTTCCTAGTAGCTGGTACAGTGCTGTGTTTTGAGTTCAGTATGCGAAGAATGTTGATAACACTGATGTTTTCAGTTGTTGCTCAGTAGTGTTTAGACTAAGTCAAGGATTTTTCAGCTTCTCATGCCCAGCCAGCAAGAAGGCTGGAGGGGCACAAGAAGTTGGGAGGGGACACAGCCAGGATCACTGACCCAAACTGGCCAAAGGAATATTTTATTCCATGTGATGTCATGGCCAGTATATAAACTGTGGGGGAATTGGCCTGGGGGGATTGCTACTTGGGAACTAACAGGGCATTGGTTGGTAAGTGGTGAGCAATTGCATTGTGCATCACTTATTTTGTATATTCCAACCCTTTTTATTAGTATTGTAATTTTATTATTGTTATTATTATCATTACTAGTTTCTTCCTTTCTGTTCTATTAAACTATTCTTATCACAACCCACGAGTTTTACCTTTTTCCTCCCCATTCTCTCCCCCCATCCCACTGGGTGGGGGGGAAGTGAGTGAGTGGCTGTGTGGTACTTAGTTGCACGAAGCAGGGCCAGCTCCATTGGCAGATCCCCTGGTTTTAACTAACCAGGTGGCCTTTGCTAAATGTGTGTCCCATTGCTCTCAGTGTAGTCTTTAACAGTCCATTGTATCATTCAATTTTCCTGGATGCTGGTGCATGATAGGGGATGTGATATACCCACTCAATGCCATGCTCTTTGGCCCAGGTTCCTATGAGGTTGTTTTGGAAATGAGTCCTGTTGTCTGACTCAATTCTTTCTGGGGTGCCGTGTCGCCATAAGACTTGGTTTTCAAGGGCCAGGATAGTGTTCCAGGCAGTGGCATGGGGGATGGGATATGTTGCCAGCCATCTAGTGGTTGCTTCCACTCTTGTAAGCACATGGGACTTGCTTTGGTGGGTGGTGTGATATAGTCAATCTGCCAGGCCATTGCCCTCCATATTACAGAGGCTTTAACCACTTGGCTTGCTTGATTGCAGCATGTTTCATGTTCATGGATAACTTGTGTGATAGTGTCCATGGTCAAGTCCACCCCTTGATCACGAGCCCATCTACATGTGGCATCTCTTCCCTGATGTCGTGGGCCCACCAAGCCATAAATAATTAACTCTTAGGTTGCCAGTCAAGATCCACCTGATCCACTTCAATCTTGGCAGTCTGATCCACATGCTGGTTGTTTTGATGTTCTTCAGTGGCCTGGCTCTTGGGTATGTGAGCATCTAACAGCTGTACTTTTACAGCCAGATTCTCTAGCTGGACAGCAATATCTTGCCACAATGGGGCAGCGCAGATGGGTTACAGCTTCCATTGCTGTAACCATCCTCACAGGGCATTTGCCACCATCCATGAGTCAGTACAGAGATAGAGCACTGGCCACTTTTCTCATTCAGCAATGTCTAAAGCTAGCTGGATGGCCTTCGCCTCTGCAAACTGACTCAATTCACCTTCTCCTTCAGCAGTTTCTGCATCTTGTCATGTAGGACTCCATACAGCAGCCTTCCACCTCCGATGTTTTCCCACAATGCGACAGCATCCATCAGTGAACAGGGCATATTGATTCTCATTTTCTGGCAGTTTATTATACAGTGGGGACTCTTCAGCATGCATCACCTCCTCCTCTGGTGATATTCTAAAATCTTTGCCTTCTGTCCAGTCCATGATCATTTCCAAAATTCCTGGGGAACTGGGGTTTCCTATTTGAGCGCATTGTGCGATCAGTGCAACCCACTTGCTCCACGTGGCGTCAGTTGCATGATATGTAGAGGAGACCCTCCCTTTGAACATCCAGCACCGGCAGTCAGGGTGCTAAGAGGAGCTGTGTTTCAGTACCAACCACTTCTGAGGCAGCTTGAACTCCTTCATATGCTGCCAAGATCTCTTTTTCAGTTGGAGTATAGCGAGCCTCGGATCCTCAATATCCTCGACTCCAGAACCCCAGGGGTCGACCTCGGGTCTCCCCAGGTGCTTTCTGCCAAAGGCTCCAGGTAGGGCCATTCTCCCCGGCTGCAGTGTAGAGCACATTTTTAATATCTTGTCCTGTCTGGACTGGCCCAAGATCTACTGTGTGAACAATCTCCTGTTTAATTTGTTCAAAGGCTTGTTGTTGCTCAGGGCCCCATTTAAAATCATTCTTCTTCCAGCTGACTTGGTAGAGAGGGCTTACAATCAGATTGTAGTTTGGAATACGCATCCTCCAAAAACCCACAACACCTAAGAAGGCCTGTGCTTCCTTTTTATTAGTTGATGAAGACATAGCTGCTATTTTGCCAATCATGTCCACTGGGATCTGACAACATCCACCTAGCCATTTTATTCCTAAAAACTGGATCTCCTGTGCAAGTCCCTTGACCTCACCTTCTTTTGTGGTAAACCGGCTTTCAGAAGGATTTGGATTGTTTTCTTCCCTTTCTCAAAACCTTTTTCTGCTGTGTCACCCCATATGGATTCATCTCCAGCATGGCTAATTCCCTCAGGTACTGGATACCTCTCTCCATAGTGGTCCACTTGCCTGGGTACACATGTAACATCATCCTTGAAGGGATACCTTTCCTTCACAGCTGACAGAAGTCACCTCCAGAGGCTGAGGGCTTGTGTCTTTTTTCCAATTGCCTTGTCGATGCCCCCTTCCCTAGACAGGGATCCCAGCTACTTGGCTTCTCTACCCTCTAATTCCAAGCTACTGGCCCTATTATCCCAGCATCAGAACAGCCAGGTAACAATGTGCTCACGTGGATGGCAGCCAAAATCCTTTTGCATATTCTGCAGCTCACTCAGGGATAGGGATAAGGTGATTATCTCTGGTTCTGCCTCTTCCTCCTGTTCTCGTGATGACCCTGGTTCACCTTCATCCCTCACTAAGAAAACGGATTTTTTTTTGGTGTGTTTTTTCTTCTGTATGGGGGTGACTGATACTGGTACAGGCTGATTCTCTGGTTCAGCTGCAGTGCCTGTCGCTGGGGTTGGGGTAGCTGCTATGGTTGTCATGAGGGTTGGAATAGCTGCAGTGCCTGTCAGTCTGTTTTCCCTCCCTTCCCCTGAGTGTGCTGCATAATATTGAGCAGTGTTTGGTAGATACTGGCCAGGGCCCAGCACAGTGCAGTAAGTTGTGCCTCTTTGACATACCTACAGCATTCTCCTTTCAAATATTTTATCATTTCATCAGGGTCCTATAGTTGTTCGGGAGTGAAGTTCCAAACCATTGGAGGTGAGAAGTTCTCTAGATAACTGCCCATATTCTCCCACATGCCATGCTACCTGTGACTATTCCACCTTGGGGCAGATCTCTGGGTGGCATTCTTAAAAAATTTTTTTGTGGCCCTTCAAGACCTGAGACACATTCAGGAGATAGAGCAATAAGAGCATGCTGGCTTGAACATCCCAGGGATATTTAAAATTCTCAAAAGCTGTTGTAAGTAGCCTGAAGGAGAATGGGGAGGTGGAAGAGTGGGAGAAATTATCCCTCCCTGTCTTCCCCATAGATTGGCTGTGATTATGAATAAATTCTGAGAGAAGGTGCCCAAGGTACAGGCATGACAACAGTGTTGCATGCAAGTACCAGCTTAAGCTCATGACCAGTGATGTGATAGTATTATAAGTCAACATTACCCAGTATGGCAAAACAATAGTCCTGATCCCTCTCCCAGAGGTGGTAAACATCACCGCAGGGAATGCATAGTGCATATAAGAATTTACATAACACCACCATCTGAACAAATAAACCATCATTGTGACCTGTGACTGTTTAACTCATATAAGAAATGTATGTAACAAATTTGTTTTAACCCACTCTGATCAGCTCTGTCATTATTTCAACCCTTTGTGCCCCATGTTGGGCACCAAAAAGGACTGTCATGGTTTAAGCCCAGCTGGCAACTAAGCACCAGGCTGCCACTTGCTCATCCCTCCCTGCCCTCGCCCTGGTGGGATGGGGAGGAGAATGAGAAGAAAAAAATAAAACCTCATGGGTTGAGATAAGGACAGTTTAATAGGATGACACAAGGAGACAATAAGTAATAATAACACTAATACTAACAAAAGAATATATAAAGTGAGTGATGCACAATGCAGTTGCTCACCAGCTGGAACCCAATGTTCAGCCTGTTCTCAAGCTGCGATCCCTCCCTGCCAGGCCAACTCCCCCCAGTTTATATACTGAGCATGATGTTCTATGGTATGGAATATCCCTTTGTCTAGTTTGGGTCAGCTGTCCTGCCTGTGCCCTCTCCCAGCTTCTTGTGAAAATTAACCCTATCCCAGCCAAACCCAGCTCAATGAGGTGCCTGTATACTGTTAGTCCAGCTATTGTAAAGGCCAAGCCATGAGTCACCATATAACACGCTTTAAATTATCACCTTATAAAACTGTAACACTTTGGTGGTATTTAGGTTGTCTATTAATGATATCGGTTCCTGGGGTCATATTTTCAAATGTGTTGCAAAAAGCTAAGGTCTTTCTTTTACCTAATCACATAAGCCTGGAAACTGGGACTATCAAAAAAAGCAGGAAACAGGGTAATGTCATTCCCCAGATGGCTACACCAAAGTACTTAAAAAATTCATCACAAAGGTGATGCAATGGTTTGACTCTAACCATGGCATTCTTTCTCCAGAGCATTCATTAAATGCTAGAGTAAGTGTTTAGCTGAAAACTAGAATAATATTTTCAATTCCTCATGCAGTTTCTTTCCAAAAGTTGAACTTTCAGTTCCTTGCCTCTTGGCGTGTCATAATTCCCCCACTTCTTCAGGCTTCATACAGGCTTCCAAAATAAAGGAGATGTGCACTCTGCAAAGTCATTGAAAAGTAACTTGCTTTCCAACTTCACTTGATGTCAATTAAACATCAAAAATAAGTCTGCCCACTGGCTTTGTCTTTTGCTATTTGTCATTCAAAGCCTTTTTGCAGTGGCTAGAATGTGGAAACATGGAGACACAGCTGACGTCTGAGGCTTTGGTCAAACCCCACTGTTAGGCAGGCAGAAGCATGGGTTTCTGTGCTGCAGAAGGACCAGTACAGGAGAGAAAAAAAATAGGGTGAAGTTTTAGTTTCTGTCTAGTTTGAATTCCAGTTTCAAATATGGACTATTTTTCTCTTTCTTTCTTAAGAAATTTGTTAAAAAGTGTGTATTATAGCTGCAGGGTATGCTGCCAAAACTAACTGTAGGCAGCTCTAAAGGCAGAGTGAAGGGCTGAGGGATGAATTTTGAGTCTGAGCCTGAATCAAGGCCAAAACCATGGGAGAGGGGGAACGTAGTAGATCTGATTGAAAGCATTCAGTATTTCTGTATGACTGATGATGGGATGGTGTTTGGCATTTGGATTTCTTAACTATCCTGCAGATCTTATATATGGTAACCTACCGTGAAAGACCCATTATCCAGTTAACTTGTTTGCAAAGTGTTTATGTGAGTAAAATAAGCTTCAGTAAAATGTTGAGTGCATATTATGTATGCAGTAGCTGTCCATGCAATATGTGCTTTGTAGAGTTCATACTTACTGCCGATATATTTATGCTGGGTGAATCAGGTGCTGTTAAGTCTTCCTTACTTTATACTAACACATGATTTAGCCTCACTCTATGCTCCAGTTTGGGTTTACTTGTGTTTCTGGCTCATGCCTTGTGACCTGAATTATATCCTTTCTACAGTTTTGGACACAATTAAATACCCTGTTTTATTAGTAAGACTCCTTCCTGTTTAAATAATTTCAGGGGATTCTTGTCTTATGATTAGGTCTGCAGATGCAGCTGATTGATAGTGAAAGTTGATATCTCCCACAGTAAGAGAAGACTAATCAGGCAATCAAATCTGGTGTTACATGTTGTATTGAGTCCGGCTGAGAGGGAGTTAAATTTTCCTTGTTTCAGCCCTCATAGTGCTGTGCTCTGTATTGGTAGCTAGAAAGGTGTTGAGAACACACCAGCGTTTTGGCTACTGCTGAGCAGTGCTCCTGCGTCTCTCCAACATTCCTCTGCCCCTCATTGGCAGGCTGGGGATGGGCAAGGTCTTGGGAGGGAACACAGCCAAGATAGCTGACAAAACTGACCAAAGGGGTATTCCATGCCATGTGATGTCTTCTCAGCAATAACAGGTAAAAGAAAGGAGGAGGAAGAGGGGACATATGTTATTTACATTTGTCTTCCAGGCAACGCCTACCTGTACTAAAGCCCTGCTTCTTGGCAAGTGGCCAGACATTGCCTGCTGATGGAAATTTGAAAAGAACATAATTTATTTTCCTTTGCTTCCTTGTGCAACCTTCGCTTTTTCTTTATTAAATTGTCCTTATCTAGACCCACGAGCCTTTTGTTCTATTTTCTCTGCCCTGTCCAGCTGAGGAGGGGGAGTGATAGAGCGGCTTTGGTGGGCACCTGGCATCCAGCCAGGGTCAACCAAACAGAGTCCTTCTTTGGTGCCCAACGTGGGGCACGACAACAGCAGTTTTGTATTAAGCTTGCTATAGCTACAATAGTTATTAAGTGGCAAGCTCCTGTGCAGGTCACAGACTTTGCAGGTTACCCTGCTTATCTCTTCATTTTGCTGAGATTGGGAATGTGTTAATACAAATAACAGCTATGTTCTTTGAGCTGGTATTGGCAGCCTTGCTGTGTTGGGGGAGCTATTGTGTGGAGAAGATGAGGGAATACATCTCCTTCTCCCTACCTGGGACTGATGTGGATGGTTTTATTATGCAGGGTCCCAAGGTCCTTGTTCACCCTTATGTGAGCTGTTTAATACTACTATTAATACTGTTGGCATATTATGAGTTTTGTGGAATCTGGTCTTGTCCTGGTGTAAGAGAAGACAACTTTTGGGCAAGGCCATATGGAAATGTGCCCTCAAGTGGCTGGTCCCTGGGTGGCAGGGGGTATGGAAGGATTTGGGCAGATTCCTAGGATGGTTATCACCTCCCATAACCTGGGACTTTACACCTGAACAGGCAAGCAACCCTGGTAAACTGACACACCACCTGATAGAAGGGTGCCTTGCCTACCCCAGTGAAAACCAACAGCTTCTCACACTGTACTGGGGCCTGGCCTGTGCCTATTAAGCCACCGTTCAGCACTCTCAGAGGACTGTGGTTGAGGCAGGCACCCAAAATGCATCTGAAGACACCATAGTTGAGATAGGGACCCAAATAACAACAACTACAGTAATTGCCGCAGCAGTGAAAAAGAGAGTGAACAAGGAGAACGGGTCAATATCATCCATTAATGAGGTAGGAGGAAGAAGAGGAAAGGTTTGATCAAAAAGCCAGTCTTTTGACAGAGAATTGGAGGAAGGAGTGAAACAACTTAGACAGAAAGTGGGAACTACCTAATCCCTGACATCCTCAGAAATTCAAGACATGCGGAGAGATTACAACTGTCAGCCAGGTGAGCGGATTGCTGCCTAGCTGCTCCGATGCTGGGATAATGGGACTGACAGTCAGTAATTGAAAGGTAAGGAAGCCCAAAAGCTGGGATCTCTTGCTAGAAACTGGGATTGAGAGAAGAATTAGAAAAAAAGGCAGCAATTTGCAGTCTCTGAAGATGGCTCCTCTCAAGTGTGAGGGCAAGATATCCATTCAAGAAAGATCTTGTGAACTCCTCAGGGAAGTGGACTACTGCAGATGAAGGCATCCAGTACCTGAGAGAGTTAGCAGTGCTGGAAGACATCTACAGTGTCCTAGACAATGATGAGGTCTCCAAAGATCCAGAGGATGTCCTGTGCACATGGGCCATGTGGAGGAAGGTGATTCGAAGGACCCCAGTGTAATATTCTAACAGCTTGGCAGTGATGTATTGCCCAGATATGGATGCACCAACTGTGGAGAGAGTGTTGTCTTGGCTCCAAAACTTCGAGGAAAATCTCTGTATCTCATCATCCCTTGGCTGTTAGGGGCACCCCCAGAAATCAGTCCTCTCCTGCCTTGGTCAGAGGGAAAAGGAGCCCAGGTGTATGCCACGTGGTGGACTTTGGTTCTTCCCGTGTGACCAAGGGGAGGACATGAAGAAGTGGGATGGTGAACTCGCCTTTAAGCTGGAAGCCCTTGTACGTGAACTGAGAGGGAAGACAGCTGTTAAGAAGGGGTCCCTCAAGAAGGCTGTCAGTGTAGTTGCTGTAGAGACATAAAGCGGCAATCAGTGATCTTCCAGACATAGAATAGCTGAGATAACTACTCTATTGATCCTGGTGAGGGGACTTCTGGTCTGTCACTGAAAGGGTCAGACAGTGAATACTCTGATGAGGAACAGGGTTAGAGGGTTCCTGTCTTTGACCAGGAGGAGGAAAGGGATGGCTGGGTATACTGCTCTGTGTGGGTTCAGTGGCCTAGCACATCAGACCCACAGAAGTATAAGGTTTTGGTAGACACTGGTGCCAACAGGGTATAGGGGCACAGAACCCATCTGGATCTCTGGAGTGATGGGGGGATGCCAAGAATTATCTGTATTGGAAGCTGAGGTGAGCTTAACAGGGGAAAAGTGGGAAAAGCACCCCATTGTGCCTGGACCAGAGGGCCCTTTCATCCTTGGCATAGACTTCCTTAGGAGAGGGTACTTCAAAGACCCAAAGGGGTACCAATGGGCTATTGGTGTAGCCACGGTGAACACAAAGAAGGTCAAACAGCTATCTACCCTGCCTGGCCTCTTGGCAGATCCCTTCATTGTGGGATTGCTGTGAGTTGAACAGCAGGTGCCTGCTGATACCAGGATGGTGCACCGGCAGCAGTATCTCAAAAACTGAGACTCGCTGGCTCCCATCCATGAGCTGATTCATCAGCTGGAGAGTCAAGGAGTCATCAGCAAGACTCAGTCACCTTTTAATAGGCCCATATGGCGAAAGTCTGATGGAGTGTGGAGGTTAATAGTAGACTATTATGGCCTTAAGGGAGTGATGCCACCACTGAGTGCTGCTGTATCAGGCACGTTAGAGCTCCAATATGAACTTGTGTTGAAGGCAGCCAAGTGGTATGCTACAAATGAGATTGCCAATGCATTTTTCTCAATTCCTTTGGCAGCAGAGTGCAGGCCACAATTTGCTTGCACATGGAGATGTGTCCAATGCACGTGGAATCGACTGCCTCAGGGGTGAAAGCACAACCCTGCCATTTGTCATGGACTAATCCAGACTGCACTGGAACAGCATGATGCCCCTGAACATCTACAATACATTGATGACATCATTGTGTGGGCAACAAGGCAAAAGAAGTGTTAGATAAGGGAAAAAGGTAATTCAGATTCATCTGAAAGCTGGTTTCACGATAAAGACAAGCAAGGTCAAGGGACCTGCATAGAAGATTCAGTTCTTGGGAATAAAATGGCAGAGTGGATGCCATCATATGCCCATGGATGTGATCAGCAAGGTAGCAACTATGTCTCCACCAGCTAACAAGAAGGAAACACAGGCTTTCCTCAGCCTTGTGGGGTTCTGGAGAATGCATATTCCAGGTTATAGTAAGTTTGTGAGCCCACTTTATCTAGCAACCCAGAAGAAGAACTATTTTGAGTGGGGCCTTGAGCAACAACAAGCCTTTGAGGATATCAAACAGGAAATAGCTTGTGCAGTAGCGCTTTGTCCAGTCTGGACAGGACCAGGTGTGCAAAATGTACTCTACACTGTAGCTGGGGAGCATGGTCCTACAGCCTCTGGCAGAAAACACCAGGAGAAACCCAAGGTCAACCATTAGGGTTTTGGAGCCAGGGGTATTGAGGATCAGAAGCCCTCTACACCCTGACTGAAAAAGAGATACTGGCAGCATATGAGGGACTTTGAGCTACTTCAGAAGTTCTTGGTACAGAAGCATATCTCCTGTTGGCACCATGATTGCCTGTGCTACACTGGATATTCGGAGGAAACCTCCCCTCTACACATCATGCAACCAGCATTACATGGAGTAAGTGGGTAGCATTGATCATGCAACAAGCTCGACTGGGGAAACCCAACCTCCCAGGAATCCTGGAAGAGATCATGGACTGGCCAGAAGGCAGAGGTTTTGGAGCATCACCTGAGGAGGTGGCTCGTGCCCAAGAGGCACCACCATATAATGAGTTATCAGAAGATGAAAGGCGTTATGCTTTGTTTACTTGTGGATCCTGTCATGTGGCAGGAAACCATTGGAAGTGGAGAGCTGCTGTGTGGAGTCCAACACAACAAGTCGTTGAGGCCACTGAAGGAGAAGGTGAGTCAAGTCAGTCTGCAGAAGTGAAAGCCATCCAACTCACCCTAGAGATTGTTGAACGAGGAAAGTGGCCAGTGCTCTATCTCTATACTGACTCCTGGATGGTGGCTAATGCCCTATGGGGGCAGCTACACCAGTGGAAGAAGTCCAACTGGCAGCAAACGGGTAAACCCATCTGGGCTGCTGCATTGTGGGAGGACATTGCTGCCTGGGTAGAAAACATGGCTCTAAAGGTACGTCCTGTAGATGCTCACATGCCCAAAAGCCATGCTACTGACAAACATCAAAACAATGAGCAGGTAGTCAAGGTTGCGAAAATTGAAGTAGGCCAGGTCAACCTGGACCCACAGAACTTCGGGACATCTAGGGAGAGATGCAACATAGGACTCGTGGTGGAGGGGTAGACCTGACCATGGAGGCCATCACATGGGTCACTCATGAATGTGAAACATGTGCTGCAATCAAGCAAGCCACATGACTAAAATCTCCCTGGAATAGAGGGCAGTGGCTGGGTTTTCACTATGGCAAGGCCTGGCAAATTGACTATATTGAACCACTGCCATGAACACGCCAAGGCAAGCGCTACATACTCACCATGGTGGAAGAAAGTACTCATTGGCTAGAAACATACCCTGTAAACCATGCCACTGCCCATCTTAGGCCTTGAAAGGCAAATTTTGTGGCAACGTGGTACCCCAGAAAGAATTGAATCAGACAATAGGACTCATTTCTGAAGTAACCTCATAAGCTCCTGAGCAAAGAAACACGGCATTCAGTGGGTGTGTCACATGCCCTATCACCCATGAGCCCCTGGAAAGACTGAGCAATGTAACAGACTGTTAAAAACTATGTTGAGAGTGTTGGGCAATGGGGCATGGAAGCACTGGGATACAAATTTAGCAGAAGCCACTTGGCTGGTTAACACCAGAGGATCTGCTAACCGTCCTAGTCCTGCTGAAACAAAACTCCTACATACTGTGGGAGGAGATAAGGTCACTGTAGCGCACATAGGGAAGTGGGTGGGGAAGGCACTGTGGATTGCTTTTCCCATGGGAAAAGGCAAACCCGTTCATGGGATTGTCTTTGCTCAAGGACCTGGGTGTACTTGGCGGGCAATGTGGAAGGATGGGGAGAACCAGTGTATTCCTCATGGAGATTTAACCTTGGGGGAAAAATAATCTGTGATGGGAGTGGTATGTTGTAGGAAGTAATGTAGCAGGAATGACCTGAACTGATGAAGAGTGATTTTTGCCAGGAAACAGACGAGTTTAATGATGACCCACACCAAGCTGGTGTTGATGCTCAACAACCAAACATACTGCTTCTCCTGTTCTGTACTGTCCTGTCCTGACAGATGGGGCCCAAGTCATAGCCTGTTTGTGAACATCTGGAGGAGTGGAAAACTGTGCTTATCTTGACTCACGAGCCTTTCATTATATTTTCTCTCCCCTCTCCAGTTCAGGAGGGGGAGTGATAGAACGGCTTTGGTGGGTACCTGGCATTCAGCCAGGGTCAACACACCACACATGTCTAGAAGTATTTTAATCCTCAGTGACAAAGTTTTCTATACAAGAATCCAAAATTCAGTTATAAAAAGACTTTTATTGTTCTTAGCTTGTAATTATGGATAAGCCAGGAGACGCCATATGGTCAGGAAAGGCCTACCTTGATACTCTTGGTTTCTAAAAGCCTATGAGCTTGGGCTTAAGATATAGTGGGTTTATTTTTAATGTGAGAACACAGATGCTTTCTGTAAATAGAATAATGAAAGAGATTTGCCTTGTAATTTATCAAAGGGTCAGTGAATTGTGAGTAGATGGAAGAGTAAGTGTGTTTTAATATCAAATATTTTAGGACAAGCTCAGCAAAATCAGAGTGTCTTGACACAAAATGTTTTAAAATAACTTTGAATTTATAATTTGGCAATGCTGGCATTCTTGTGATTTAAATAATACATATATGATCTCATCAAACAGAACGGGATATTTTATAATACATGTATAGCTTAGGTAGTTTTAAGCAATAAAGGGAGCATGTTATGGTATGGTTTAGAATGAAGCTGTTTCTACCTGAGGAGATCTCTTCTATCTGTGATTTGTCCTTTTCTTGTTAGACCAGATAAGCTGTTAATGTTTCTGTCATTAAAACTTCACCTTGGCAGATTTTTTTTTTTTTAATTTTTCTTTTATTTTAGTGGTAAAACATGTTAAACTTGTATCACATTGCATTTTAAACTTATGTATGCAGTGTTTCCTACAAAACTTTGATAAACTACTTATTAAAGAACAATCCTGTTTAGAAATGTGGGTTGAGTCATCCTTCTTTATCAACAAGTATAGTCTTCTCAAGGTGGAAGAGACACTGGAGATCCTATCTGCGGAGTGATAGCAGACTCCTCACTAATTGCAACCCTGAGATACTCTCTTAAAAATAGAGTTAACCTGACCAGCCTTGTTTCTCATGCTGCTATATTACAATATGCCTCTTCATATTTCCATTTAGCTTGGTTAGATACAGCCATTACTCTATAGCGCCACTGTCTTTTTTAAAATTAATCCTGCTAAAGCTGTTTTTCCTGGCTGCAAGCCACAGAGGGTGCTCAAAGTGGGGAAAAGACTATAGGTTTGGCACTCTGCATGGGTATGCATATTTTTTTTGTGAACAAAAGCAGCTCCAGACAATTTGTGATGCTGAACAACCTGTTAGTGGCATCCTGTTTCAGGGAAACGGATAGCTTCTGATTCCCTCATTGCTTTCCTGCAGAGGCTGAGTAGTCAGCAGAAGCAGCTGCTGTGCATGGAGGAAGGATACAGCTAATCCACTGTTTTTGCTGCGCCTGCTGATGCTGCAGTGCAAGCTGCCATGTGTGCTACAATGAGTTATCACACGCAGTTCTGGGTTTTTTTGGGGGGGACAGCCCAGGATAGCTGCTATCAAGCACATTTGGGCATGTGTTTGTTTTCAAGTTAGATACTCATGAGAAGCGTTTGCCTAGGAAACACAGGTGTTTCGCTTTCTGTTGCCTATGGAATGGCACTGTGCCCATCTGTCACAGCACACATACACATTAGTTATCATTCCTATAGTCTCAGATACCTCTAACCACTGTGCAGTCCTCTGCTACACGTATTTACCTCCAGGTTTTATTCAGGTGTGGAATGTGATAGGAAACACTTGCTTCTACTGAAAAAAAAAAAAAAAAAAAAAAAAAAAAGTCTTTATTTACAATAAGGGAAAGCTGAGTTGCCTTTTTTTTTTTCTCTCCTTTTTTTCCTTTTCTTTTCCTTTCAGTTACTGACTGCTGCTGTGTTCAATACATCTTCCAGAATATGTGTAATCTTGCAATGATCCTTAATGTACTAATGCAGCACATCTGCTTGATCATACACCACACTGGCTGCCCCCTTTAAAGTCTTAACATTTTATAGCCCAGGAGCCCTTCTTCTGTTACTCCCACAGCAAAATTTTGTTGTGGGAAGTGCAGATTGCTGCCTGACTCCTCACTGGGGAGTGGCAGGGTTTCTGCAGCTGGCAGTGCAGCTCCTTTGCAGAGGCAGACCATTAATACCACAGCCTAAGCCTGCTTGTCATGTTTTCTTTCATCAGATTTGCAGCAGTCCTGGCTGGACTCCAAAGCAGTGACTGTACCAAAGAGAAAGGCAGAAAACCCTGGGTACAGGGGTTTGCCAACTGCTGCAGCTGGTGGAGTGCTGGCCTCCCAAGAGCAGGTTAGTGTTGGTTGGTGGCATTTGTAGGTGTCTACAGTGCATACCAGCCATGTGATTTCCTCCATGTGTGCTGGATGTAGCTTCTCCATCTCTTCAGTTGAATGGGGAGGGCTTGTGATGAGCAAAGTTTTATGTGGTTTTTGAAAGCAAATTTTAAAAAATCAAAAAATGGTTGCTAATGATCAGCACTTAGAAACTGGAGAATCTTGGAAGACTTGGAGTATTGCTCCTTATCATCCTAACTTCATCCTTTTGCGTTTTCTGGTTGTATGCATATCTATATGGCACATGTTGGGTCATGATCTGTGGCCATTCTAGGTTTATATGCTATTAATTAAATCTGTGGTGTTGCTTCAAGATGACGGCAAAGCAGAGCACCACTACTGTGAGAGCTGTATGAATAAGGCCTTTAACAGTAAATATAACATGGCTCTTTGCTTATTTGTTCCCCCTCCCCCAACATTTTTAACAGCTTGTTTTTAAGTGTCAGGAGTAAGAACCAGGACTTCCAAACACAGAGTTAAGACTACAGCGAGGAAGTGGTTAACAAGACTACTGCAAGACAGCAGGTCACAGTAGTGGAGAAATGGGATGTGTGGTAAACGTGCCATTCATCTGTGGGTAACGCCTGCAAGCAATGAGGTACCACTATGAATATGAGTAGCAGATGGGTGGAGGTCATACCTGTGACAGATGTAACCCCTGACCGTGCAGGCTGCAAAAACAGACCAGGCAGGGGCAGCACATACAAAGGTGTTCGGCACACTCCAGCCACAGTTTTCAAAGCCAACAGCATTTTTTTCAAGAGCATTCTGCTTGATGACGACCTTTACTCTTTGCATTCGTGGCCTTTATGGGGGATGGCAAACACGATGCCCCATCTCCCACCTACAGCCCTGCCTCGCCCCTGCCTCGCCCACAGCCCCGCTCCCTGCCCTGGGAGCAGACTTGCCTTTTATTTATTTATTCTTTTTTTTTTTTTTTTTTTTTTTTAATTGCAACAACCCGTAGAAAAACTGCCAAACGCAATGTCGGAGGCGGGTGCCCGCCTCAGTGTGAGTTTTAGGAGGGGTACGTGTGCCACCTAGAGGAAGCGCAGCAGTTTGGGCGGGGGGACACACCGAAGGGGGATGGGTCGAGGGGGACGCGGAGCCAAGCTGCGCTGCCCGGCGCGCTGCCACCGCCCGCCGCCGTCGGGTACGGAGCGACATGAAATGTCGGCTCGAAGTTTGATGCCTAGGGGATCTGCAAAAAAACCCCAACACCCAGCGAGGATTGAATTCCCTTAGGAAAACTCTGTAAATGGCGTGCTGTGCCTCTGTGTTTGCAAAGCTTTTGCGTATCCCTGGAAAAGAGGCTAAAAACGCTCTCCTCTTTTCTATTCCAGTAAAAGAGATAATGCCTTTGTTTGCATATTTTAGTACTCCTGACATTTGTTAATGCTGTCTAGTTCCTAAGATGCAGAAAGAAACAGCTCTGATCTGGCAAAAACAGGATTCATCCTTCCCTCTTGCTAGAGCCTTCGTTTTTAATTTGTGTCTCCTTGTTTTCTGAACCTTGCATGATCCGATGCTTCTGGCATGTATCAGCTTTAGATCAACTGGCAGAAAGTTCAGAAGATCTCCCATTCAGGATGAGCCCACACAGGGAGGAGCAGATGGAAATAAGAGTAGTTGCTGTGAGGAATGGGAAATGTAAGATAGGAGTGGAAGAGAGGAAAAAATAGAACAAAAACAGAAAAATGGGAATTACAAATACAAAACAGCAAATACTAGAAAAAGGGCAGTGAAAGCAAAGAAATTCACAGGGAAAATGTAGTTGCGTTTTATTCCTGCAGCATTATCGGTCCTTTGCAGAACAGCTTCCCCAAGAGAAGGCAGCTGTGATGGATGTTGTAGTATATCTTTTTTTTATTAAGAGACAAAACAACTCCTGGACCAGGGTCACAGGCATCCAGATGTTCTCCTCTTAGATAAATCCTGGTTTGCATAATAGGACCTTGCTCACAAAGAACTGACCTCTAAACAGGACTGATTTCAGTGAGCATATTTAACTTGTTTTCTCAAATTTCTGTTTGCAGTCCTCATTTCTACCATGCCTGTCTGTTTGTGAAGTTGGGAATGCAGGGGCACCTGCTGAAGCTGTCTAATTCAAAGTAAAGGTTGTTTGTGAGAGTGTTAGCAGCTTGGGAGCAAGAGGCAGAGCCTCATAACTTCATTCCCTGTTCCCCAGATCTTGCAATGTAGCAGAATATCTGTGTCACAGATTAGGATCCTTTCCTTTCCATTCACTGTAGTTCCAGTATTGAGATTTTGGGGAATGTCTAAACTCTATTTTGTATAAATACAGAGCCTCAAGTGTGGCTGAACAACCCATGCCATAAATACTTGTTCAAGTAGGGCCTACTCCGGCAAGGAGATGATTCTGCATGGAGTCATGTGCACAAAGTTTCTTGTGGGTAGAACACCCTCAGCTGTTTGCAGGCATGAATCTTCAAGCACTGCTGGAACCGCAAAGCAGGGTTTCAGTGCAGCAGTCATTTCTTGACAAGGTCAGCTCCCTGGTTTCAGATCTGTTTTAGTGAACTGACCTAGTTAAAGGAAACAGTCCCATCCCTAGGCCATAGGCTCAAGCTGAAGTAGCAAAGGGGAAGTTAGGTCTTGTTAATTAAAGCTCTACTAAGCACTTGCTCCTTGGAGACATGTACTAGCAGAAGCACAGGAAAATACCCTGTGGTTGCTGCTGCAAAACGTACAGACAGCAACGTAAGGCCAACATGTCACGTTCGCTAACTTTCCCCTGATTTTGTTGTACTAAAAGATGGGGTTTTTTTACTCATTTGAAGATTTCTAAATAGAAGCTATAGTGACTCAGTGGCTTTAAAGAACTGAAAATTTTCCCCAAAACTCATTGTCACGCTGCTTACAAAATAATTTGGAATAACAGTTAATAAACAGTACACTCTGTCCACATTTTGAAACCTTTCATGACATCTCTGATAAGTGGCTAATATTAGAGGATGACTAACCAGGGCCAGAGTATATCTGACCTGGCTTTTTTCTATATCTTCATTTGATGACATCAGCCTCGCACATAAGGGCCTCACTCACGAGGAGACTCTGTAAGATCTATTAACTGACACCAAGAGAACTTCACACATTTACTGCAAATGACAAACCAATGAACAGCAATGAATGTGAAGTATTTTGCCCTGTAGGCACTTGCTCACTGGCAGAAGCTGAGGGAGGTACAAACACAGCGGGGCAAGCTGGGGTGGTAACTTGTGGCTTGTCTCCTACTCCATGATGCCATCTAACTGGTGCAAATGTGATGAAGCTTCCCTGTCTGTGGAAGAGGAACAGGCAGCCTCACCCACTCATTTACTCTGCACTATTTATTGAGGTTGCTGTCCATTAAGTTGGCCAGATCTGTGGCTGATCAGTACCACACTGGGCAGCAGTAAAAGGATCTGTATCTGGGACATTGCACAGCAGCAAGGAGGAATGCTGGGCAGTTGTGTTTGCAACAGCCCGTACCTCATGGCAGCACCAGGCATTTCAGGACATCTCTAAACAGCATCAGGGGACATACGCAGACATACTCACACTACCTTTGAGCTACCAGGCCTGGTTATTGAAGTCAGAGTGAAAGTGCTTTCAATTGCTAAGTACTCAGCTGCTGCTGCAAATTCCTTATTTACTGTACCCACATTAGCTAAAAATCATCTAAAGCAAGTCTGAGAGCATGTGTACACTGCAGTGGTGCCTCCCTGTTGCCTCCCTGTATGCAGCATAGTCTGCTTTTTTTTCTGGTGTGAAGAAACTCATTAGTCTCTTGTGTCTAGCAGAGAAGTAATGTCCAGCTTTTCACTGCAGGGAAGAAGAAAAATACAGCCTCCCCAGTATGACAAAGTGATAGATTCATTTAGAAGTGAGTGGAGCATAAATTCACTTCTTAGAGGATAAGGGGTGAAGTCAGGGTGAGTAAAGGAGTCATAAGCAGATGAAGATGTGGCTGTAACCTTGTATTCCTTCCCAGCACCTTTGGGTCAGATCTCTTTGTTGAGGAAGTCATCACTGGGTCAGATTTAATATGAAAAATGAGATGTCAGGGGGAGTCCCTTTCTCTTTTTAACATACAGAAGACTTCCCACACAGTGAAATGTGGTTCTTCTACTAACCCATCATAGGTCTTGCATCAGCAGGCAGAGTTTCAACTGAGTCACTTTGATGCCAAATCTTCCTGAAGAGCGGACAGATTTCATACTAGTCAGTTCATTTCGTTAGTTCCAAGCAGAGTCCTGGGGGTGTGTGTCATGGAATTTTGCAGCCTACAGGAGGTGCTCACTAGGAGCTGAGTTTGGAGTTTGTCTTTATTGTGATTTGCAGCAACGAGAGACAAAGCTCAGCAGAGAGGTGAGATGATGTCACATTCACTTTGAAGAAGAAATGGTTTCTATTTGTACCACGGTTGGTTCCAGCAAGCCAGTCTTGCTCCTACAAGCAAGGTGAGTGGGACACTGTATGACTGTAAAACATAAAACACCGTACAGGAAACATTTTTTGTGAGATCAGTGCCATAATCAGCTATAGGTCTGTGCCCATCTCAAAAGTAGATTCTTTTTTTAGTTGAATATGTGCTAAAGAAAAATGTTTCCAAGGGCATGTCACAGCTACCCTTTAGAATACACAATGAATGATCTTTTAAAAAAAACTCACAGGGAAACACCATAAAGAAACCAATGCTATAAAGCAGTTGTATCCATATAGATACTGTCACCTGACTTTCTATTCTGAGAAAGAACCTATTGCATACTGAAAACATATGCTATGGACAAAAATGTTTACTTACCCCTGGTTGGCCCTCTCTAGCAACACGGGGTGGTTTAAAAATAATTAAACATTTAAAAAAAAAAAAGGAATATGTTGTGCATCAAATACCGAACTTAATACTGTACACAGTGAATCTGTAAACTGTGACTAAAGGTGAAACATTTTTAAAATGCCTCTGATAATGAAAAGATTTATTGTAAAATATGTCTTAAATGGCTTGAACAAAATGCTCATTGTGTGTGCAAAATGGCTTTATTCAGCAGTCATTCTTGGATTTAGCTCTTGGTGGGGTTCAGATGCAGGAGGAGCAAAGGATTTGACAGCAGGGGAGCTGGAATCCGTAACAAACACCTTTTTAATTTAGGGCAATAACAGTGATGTGATTTGGTATGGGAGAGCTGAATTTGATTATTTTCTTCTGAGTGCCTGGAGCTACCACCACATGTGCTGATATTCTCATAAAAAGTGTCTTTAGTGTGCAAGATGTTGAGGTCAGATACTGTACACCACAAAACTGCATGGCAGGTTCCACCTCTAGATTCGAGAGCTCCCTTTTTGTCAAGTGATTGCACAGCATGGGGTGTTGTCTTCTCTCTTTCTATCAATGGTTATATCCTACTGTGTTTCCTCATTCTTTGCTGACTTGCACACGCTCAGGGCTCCTGCAAAACCAGGCATTGTGAGTACTCAGAAGAGCGCCCAAATTCACTGGCTGCTCTTGGAAACTTGCTTGTACAAATTTTGCTCCTGATTCCCCAGCATGAAAGTCTCTCTCACTTTTGCTCGTACATGCTCTGTAAAACACCCCAAAACAAAGAACTGTAAAATTTATCAAAATGAGTGGCAAACAAGAAAGAAGATGCTTTTTGTATGCTTGCTTTGAAGGTGATCTGTTCACTTAAGAGAAAATACATGTTTCTGAATAATGTATTAAAGCCTTTTTCCTTTTTTAACACTTTCTTCTCACACAGTCTTTTTCTGAAACTGTGTGTTTCTCTCTCTCTCTTATAACTTCTTATCCTTCTTCCTTTTGCTATTACTGTTTCATTTTGTGGGACATTTGGTGGCACAGCCGGAAGGAGAGGAACTTAAAAAACCAGGTTATAGATCAAATTAGCCTAGAAAAGTGGGCTGGAATAACAAGTTTTGGCTCTTCTCTCCAGAGGAACAACTTTACTAGCTGCTGTGAAAGTCTTTCAGTCCAACATAAACCCCATGTTTTTCCACCCATTTTAGACATACCAATAGGGCATTCAGGCTCATTAGAATCTTCATCACTCAGTGGGCAGATGACAACATGACTTGGGCCAGAAACACCTTCTTCTCCGTTTGGGTTGCTCTGGAGAGACAAGTGCTACTTTTTTTTTTTTTCATCTTTGTCTCCCTTACTGGCTCCTGTACCCATATCAGAGTGACAGGAATTAGTACCTCTTCTTGTCTCTGTTGGCAGCTGGGCTTGCAATCACAGCTGAGTAAATACTGTGACAATTTTGTTCTGAATGATAACTTTTGGTGCATCTATATGCCAAGAAAAATTACGCACAGTGGTGAGTAAAATGTGCCAAGGATGTGCTTGTGGACAAAGTAGAAGTGGCTGTGTCCTGCAGAACACTGCACAGACCCCCAGTTGCGGTAAACTGTGGTGGAGATTAATACAGACCTAAGCTAACGGGCACTAGCTATAGATGCAGTCTACAGTTTCCCACCTAAAGATTTTATCAGTCACCTGCTAATGCATAAAGTTCAGGATGTTACAGAGCCTACATTTCCATTTTTGTGTTTATTTCATTTATTTTTAAAGTGCCAGTGGCACATTTCTACATGTCTGAAAAGGCAGCTTGAATATAACAAGAAGAAATTTTCAAATACAAATAGAGCACAGGGGCTTAGGTCATTATTATTTGTGGGTCATTCTGCTTGATTTTACCATAAAAGGAGATAGCAATTAGATAATGAAACAAAGTCCACCAGTTGCTGGTTGAAGTCCAACTCTTGCAGGCTAGTCATTAGTCTTCTGCAACCTGGTGAAAACTGCAGTTCTGTGAATTTGGGAATGCTATCAGACTTCCTTAAGCAATAACACACATGCTGGAGGGAGATGTAGGTCATCTTGACACAGCCCACTGTGTTCCTGTTTCTGTGTTTCCCACCAGCTGAGTGTCATTTGGAAATGATCACAGTAAGATGGCATGGTTATTTAACTGCCAAATTTATGTTCTGGAGATCCTTGCTCAGTTATTGTTTTGCATTAGAGATATCTGAGGACCTTGATGCACAAATTTGCATTTCTGAAGCTCTTTAGGTACTTTACCAGAACAATCTGTATCTTAAAACACAGTGGAGAGCCAGATGTGTCAGCCATGCCTGATCGGTGCTGGAATAAGCTAGGCATTTCTGTGCTACTTGAATGCAGTAGGAATTATCACAGCATTATTAGTAAAGTAGGAATTTCACAGAAAAACAACTGTATGATGTGATGGAGTTGGAGACCTTCTGTTCATTAACCTGAACTTGAATCCCTCCCTCCTTTCTTCAGGGAGTTTGACCACAGCTCTCATTTTCCAAACCAGTACTCTGACCACTGGGCAAGGGCATACTCTCCAGTTGCTCTAGGTTCGATGACAGTAGAGCCAACACCTCTGGTACTGAAAGGAAAGGTACCATCAGGAAAGGAGGCAGGGCTTAGGTTCCTGCCCTGTCTTCCCAAAGTGGAGCAGCTTCAGTGGGAGAGATTGAAATGTCTCAAGCTTTTTCACCTCTAACTCTGTCTCTGATCTGTGAAGAAAATGTAGCATTTTTAACATGTTTTAAGGATCTTTACGTGCTTAGAGCTGTGGTTATGATTTGTAACCTGAAACAACGAGATATTTGACAACAAGAAGACACTGTTGCTCTATAGGAGGGATAACAACAGCATGAGGCTCAGCGTGGGGCAGCTTGGGTTGAAATAGCTTCTCAGATATCCCTAGAGCCTAAAGAATTGTCTTCCAGAAAAGAAAATTTAATGCAACTTAGGACAATAGAACATAAAATCAAGAGAGTTAAACCTGAAATGCAGATTAGTGGGAATTCTGAAAAATAAATGCTTAAAATTACAAGAACTGATAATAAGGGGGGTTGGTACAGCAGAAAAAGAGGGACTGAAGGAGAATTAGAGGCTTTTTCAGCTTATTAAAAGCTAGAGAATCCATGAAAAAAGTATAGCCTCTGTAGACTTCCTGGTTTCATTTTGCGACAGTTTCTGCTGGGTAATGTTGTAGGCAGATACTTTATGCTCACTATCTTCAAGCAACAGAGATATTGTGATCAACAGTTCCTATGAAATAAATGAACACTATTTGTTTAACAGTACGTCAGGTGAGAAGACAAAAAAGATAGCTAAGGGATGGGATTGAGTTCTAGTTTGGTTATTCTTTGTTCTGTGGTATTGAACAAATTATTCAATTTGAACTTATTCTGTTAGTTGCATGTGCTTATTCTTTTTTTCAGAGGAACTGTTGGAAGGATTAACAAGGAACTTAAAAGTATCTTTGCACTCTCTTTCTCTGTGTTGTAAGACATGATTCTAGTCAGAGACAAAGTTCCTATCTCAAGACACTGTTTCTGCAGACTTCCATTGGCCAGGAGGAAATCACAATCTTCCCTAGTTTTCTGGTCTGTTGGAAAGTCTCCAAATACCACTGGAGAAGTAATCAAAACATCTGCAGTTTCTGACCAGGTTCCTGCACTTCATTGATTTATTAGTACTCTGGCTTGTTTCATATCATAGCTGGGTCACCACGCTGGGTCATCATTCTTTGTGCAATTTCTTAGGAAATTCTTACTACAAAACAGGAAATAGTCTGTTAGGGTACAGGACTCCAGGTGTTTCTGTCAGAAGATTTGGGGATGATTATGGCAAACTTGCCTGCTGAGATCAGATGCTCATACCTGACCGGTGCTCAGACATGTAACCACCTTTCCTGTCAACAGCAGCATTCAGTGACTGCACCTGGGTAGTTTTACTGCAGTGCTCCTAGGTATACTAGCTTGGCTTGGCAGTGGTGGCATGGTGAGACATTTTGGGGCTGCTTAGTTCTTTTGTAGCATCCTCTCAGGCACTGGGGTGACACAAATCCAGGTCTTTCTTGTCTCCCAAACAACTGTGTCTGGTAAAAGAGGGTATGAGAATGTCCTGACATATGTCTGTGGTTCTCAGAAGTGGAGCCGAGTGTTTTTCTCTGTAGCCAGTGGAGTTCAAAGGGACTGACTCCATTGATATAATCAGGACAAACACATAATTAAGGGTCTGTAGTCTCAATCCTTTTTCTTAAAGCTTTTCCAAAGGCTGCTAACTGTAGTCATGAAAGGACTTAAAATTTTGGTATTGCAAGCTCTTGCTACCCAGGGGTTCAGCATAGGGAGACTTTTTATTCTGTTTTTCTCCTGTCAGAGAAGGTATTGTGCAGATGAGCCATGCCATGTCGTTGGTAAACGTTTCGATAAACCTCGAAAGTCAGAATGCGTTGCCAGTGCTTCATACATATCCTGCAGCAAACACGAAAGAAAGGGAGGGGGGAACCTGTCAGGTGGTGCTACTGCAGATGTGCAGGAACATAGTACATCTCAGCAGAAAGTATCATTTATTAGTATGTACCAGTGTGAAGAGCAAATCTCGCTTTTCCTTTTCTACTGCCATATAGATATATCTGTCACCAATTTAAATTCCAGAGAACTTGATGCTATCCACATCCCCCTTATCCTACCTTCATTCCCATCTATCTTTATACCTGAAATAATTAGCACATCAAGTCCTGAGCTTCCCCTATTCCTGTTGGCTAGCAGATATAGCTGAGATCCAAAAATGTTGAGCCATATGTAAAGGCATAGCCATATAAACATAAGACAGATGAGGGTTTCATGTCTGGTTCCCTTACACTTGTTTAAAAATTTGATGAAGCAGTGAGTTGGAGTAATAGATGCCGGACTTGAAACAGTGCTAAAAATTACAAAGGAATAGGCCCAAGTGCAAAAAGATTTCTGTTTCATTTTAAGGGGCAAAATGGTGACAATAGTTGCATTTTACATGTATTCAAGATAGAAGGTCTTTCCTCTCTCAGGGTTTTATTTGCAACATTATCTAACTTCAGTTCTGTGTTTCACACATGCTGGTGTAGTCATAATTTGCCTCAGGGTCAAAATGACTAAGATTTGTACCTGAAAAAGTAAGAAGCTGGTGGAAGACTGATATGAAAATTAAAGAAACCAATACATAAACAGGTCAAGCTTTTAAATAAAAGTATGTTTGAATTGTGAAACCCAGCATTACTGAAAGACTTGCTTTCGGAGTGATGTAGGTGACATTTCTGTTAATTGTTTCCTGTTGTGAATCTGATGGGCTGGTGAACAGAGTCTGTCTATTCCTTTTTGCTTTCATCTCCTATGTTAAGCTCATTTATAAGAACTGTGTTTGGTAGACACCTCTGGAAGGGAGAGAAGAGTATCCCTTCCTTCAAAAGCAACTGAATGTGCTCAAGGAGATATGGTCCCAGGCACTGAGATATGTCCTGATACCTGTCTAGACCCAGAGGGAAGAGCAGGAACCTTGCAGCAGAGGCTGCTGAAGAGGGCAGGTTATATCCAAAAAGTCCAAAAGGGTCGTGTTGTGGTGGTGGACAGAGAAACCCCTAAGGGACCAGGGAGTCTGGGTAACCCCCCCACATGGCTGAAGTCAGGCATGGAAACAGGGACATCGGTGCCAGGAAATAATTATAAACATCTTTACATTTCTGCTGACCTCACTGCTTTAATTATTTTTTCTTTTCCCAATTCTAAAATAAAACTGGCTTAGTGAGTTTGAAAGATTTTTTGATTACTTTGGGAAGCTCATTATAAGAAAAACATCTCAGCAAGTCCATCTCAAAGCTCTGGTGAGCTTGAGGTCCCATCACAGAAAGGGCAGTTGAGGCTGGTAGACTGCATTGTTCCAGATCTCCTCCACTGAGTCAGACATGCTGTTGCTGGAGTCTTCACCTTCCCGTGTTTATGAAAGAGAAATCAAAGCTGTTTCACAGAAGAAAGCCTACTCATCACCGGTCATTGGTACAGCTGTACTGTTAGAGTAGTGCTCAGTCATTACTGGATCTCAGAGCCCCCTAAACCCCTGATGAAAGCTTTGCAGAACCAGGTGCCAGACAGAGGCGATTCACAAAGCCAGCAATCTGGTAAGGCACCCCTAACAAACTCTCTGGAGAGGAGGAGGCTTTGTAAGGTAGAAGACCCTAAAAGGTGCCAGCTAGCTGGAAAAGTGCATCTATTCAGAGGTCACAGCAACCAATTTTTCCTGGAGCTAGACAAAGAAGCAGGGTTGGGTCAAACTTTCTCGTCTCTGTCTCTCTTCCCTCTTTGTCCAAATTCTCACCAGAAATGAGGAGGACGGCGGTTCAACTCTTTTCATTCCTTCACCTGATTTTGACTGAATCTTGAAACAGCCCCCTCTCAGGAGGATGTCAGGTATTTGTCTTTCCTAAGTATCACCTGCTGAATGTCCTCTGCTCTGTCCAAGATGTGGAGAATCTTGAGGCTGTCCCAACAAGGACCTGTGTTCTTATTCCTGCTTCTGATACTGTGTCATATTTGTGCTTCTCCAAGAAAAGGGTGAAGAACTGGAAAACATTGGCTGGCCTCTCTACTTTTCTTCTCCCTTAACACTGCTGTGAAATTAACATTTCAATAATAAATATTGACTAACAATTTTTTTAAGCTGTGTGTTTGTTTTCTAGTATAAACACCCACAGTTTGCATGCCTCCCATAGCACTGGCTTTGTTAAAAACATAAAAACTTCCTCCCTTCTCCAGTGCCACAGTAATAGCTGTCATATGACTGTGGGAGGGAATTCTTGAAATATTCCTGAATACATGTGATAAAATGTGCTCACCATAAATGATTTAACTTTCTCCCTTTCAGTACATACACTACTTCTGAGTCTTCTGGGAACTCCCAGAATATTAACTACACAAGCTACTTTGCAAGTCCATCTAAAGGTTCATTTTAGCTAACCTGATTTTTGTGTGCCCTGTTTTGGAAACGTCAGGATCAAAAGCTTTGCTGACAACAAAATATCAGAAAGGAAATATTATGCACCTGATAAAATCTGTACATCCAAAACCAGAAGCACTCTCAGGTTAGTGGCATCCCTAAAATATGCTTCCCTAAATAACTTGAGTAAAGCTGCAGAGTTTAATAGCAACAGAAACAAGAACTCATGGTTATTGTAAACCTTCAGTGTTGGCCTGTGTGGCCTGATGAGAGGACTGCTCTGAGAATAAACTGTGAGTTAGTCTTTCGTTTGTCTTCTTTCTTGTGGGAGAACAACAGATGAAACATTTCTCATTTGTTTGCTTCCTGGGTATGTCTGCTACTGGATCAGCTTGCATTTTTCTTTCATTTCCAAGACTTAAGAATAATATATTGTTTCTAGTGATCTTTGCAAAATTAGAATTTCTGGCAGTTAAATAAATATATTTAAAACTGCATAGCACCTGTATGTATTTACCACCCCTCTTCTTGCACAGTAAAGCATGTAAAGAGAAGTTGCAGAGGTTCATTGATTTAAAGTGATTTGCTCTTTAAAACATTAAACTGGAGAATTAATAGTCTATTTTACTCATCCAGATGTCAGTGAAGCTATGCTCACTCACTGCACAGACAGCAACCAGATGACCATTCTCTTTCACACTTCAGGTATTCCTTTCTCTTTCTGACCCGTGCCCTTCACATAACACCATCAATGTGGGACAAATCTGCAGTGCTGTTACTCCTTCCTCAGCAAGTTCTTTATGTAGATGCTCTTCCTAAGCACAAGACACCGAGTACAACATCCACACTGCTGTTGGCAGACAGCTGTAAAAATGTCATTGCTTATCACCTGAAGCACTTGCCTTCTGGTGGCATATTTGTAGTACAAGGGTTGTGTGTGCCCAGCCTCCCAGGCAGGAGGTCAGTCCTGGGAGATGTTGTGGTTTTGTATCTCCTTACCTGAGGAGCTATGTAATCACAGATGTCCTTTGGAGTAACTGTTTGGGCAGAAGGATGGGAGTTATGGGTAAGAAAGGAGTACATGAGAAACAGAGGCTGGGAACCATGGTGGGAGTATAGATAACGAGGGCAGGGAGGTTGCTGACTCTGATGATCATATACTCTATTTAAAGGAGCATGCCAGTTAGCCCCAGATCTCTGCCAGTTTAGCAAAGCCCTTAAAACTCCCACCTGCTCTCTGCTCCTTGGGGTTGTAAAATAAAAGGCTGTCCTCACTTCCTGTCCCCAGAAGCAAAATTGTCTGATTTCTGGGCTGCTCTCCTTCTTTTTGTAAATTCCCAGCACACCCAATTTTACCCCAGACTAGTAGAATTAGAGTACTGCTGATTCTAGTCCCTTCTTTGCACTAGTTCTCACTGTTTTATCTCATTTCCTCTGTCCTTACTGAGGGGGTGGTGGTGGGCTTGCCTTCTCCCAGGCAGACCTGGGCCAGAACACATCTTTGAGAGGCTGTAGGGTGCTGCCTTGGACCTGGTGGCCATACCACCACTTCATGTCACTGTTGACATTACTCATGTAAATAGGTGGAAAACCACATCAGAGTGCCATGCCGGTGTACAGACATGACCTTTTATGGCAGAAAAAGATGAATCCCTTAAAATCTAGATGGTCTCCAAGGAAGAGTACATGACCTAACTGGTCTCCCTCTAAGAAAACATGCAGAGACTAGCAGAAGTAATTTCCCAGAAGTAGCAGCTCTGTTTGGGCTTGAGATGTAGGGCTATTTCTGTTACCAGACAAGCCTGTATTTTCACTGCTGAGGGTGGCAGCATCATGAATCGGGGAGGGGGGGTGGTGGTGGTGGCTTTGGCTGTGTAAACTGTGTCCCCTTGGGGCAGTTAAAATGGATCCAGAGAACTATATATTCTGCTCACTGTTTTGCTGTAAATGTACAAAAGTTGCCCCTGTTTTCTTCTTTTGGTCAGTATAGCTTGCTTTGGCTCTCAAAAAAAGCTTCTCATCCTGGGGCTTCGCAGTTTTCTTGATCTCTCAGTTTTGACTAGTCTGGGGTTTTGCAGACAGTTCCCTGTGTAAGGATACCAATGGCATTTACTTCCTTGACAAGATTGTCTTTATTTGGCAACTATTACATTTCTCCCAAACTTAGAAAATACATGAGTTTGAGGCTCATCAGGGGAGACAGAAGCTAAGATGGACACAGTGCATAATAGTGACAATGATTTTCCTGTTTACACAGAACATACTGAAAGCTGTTTCTGAAAAAGTTTGAGGAACCTACCAAGAGATTCTGTGTCACAGAATTTGGGTCTCTAAGTAGACCACATTAGAAACCTCACAAAGGAATTAATCAAATACAGTCTGTTCCTTTGGTTCAGTTCATTGTGCACCTACCATTATAAAACCGGATTCAGATTTTGGAGTTCATTCTCAGCCCAGCGGACTGCAATCATCCAGTGTATGGGTCAAACACTTCTACTTTCCAGTACTCCTTTACCAGAACACAAACATGAGGTCTGAAATGATCTATCACAGAACTGTGGAGGTTGGAAGGGACCTTGGAGGTCTCTAGACCAACCCAATGGCACATCAGGCCATTTTGGCCTAAGCTACACCACAGTGCACCCAGCCCTGCTTCCCGCTGTTTGTGGCTGGAGTCCCTTAGTGGACCCCAGGACTGTCCTGTTACCTCACCTTGTTTGGGGCTGCAGATAGGACTGGTCACTGTCACCAACCTGACACTGCTGTGGGCACTGCCTGTGCTGGGGGCACCCTGTTTGTGCCCACCATGGAGAAGCCCCATTCTTGCTGTGCCCTCCTGCCCACCAATAGTCTATGAGGAGGTTACTGAGAAGAGAAAGCTGCTCCTCAGGGCAGCAAACAGCAGGAGGGTGAGAGACAATGGTTACAGACTGAAATAGGATATGCTCAGCCTGACGATAAGGAAAAGGCTTTTCCCCATGAAGCCAGCCCAGCAGTGCAGCAGGGGCCCAGACAGGTTGTGCCATCTCCATCCTTGGAATATTGCCAGACCCAACAGTATAAAAAGCCCTGAGCAACTTGGTCTGACCTCACGGCTGAGCCTGCTCTGGGCAGGGGCTTGGACTGCAGTCCTCCCAAGGTCCCTGATGGGCTCCGTGGGTCTGTGGTCCTCAGTAAAGTAGTCTTCAGTCGGGAGCAGGAGTGTTTGTGTGTTCCTGCTGAGGATGTCAGTTCTCTGCAGTCATGAAATCCACGCTGTGGTCTCAGCTGACGACCTCAGAAGTAGAGGGGGATGCGGGGTAGCCCTTCTCTTTGTGGTGGTGAGGGGCTGCCTACCCGATGTGGACTAGCAGCTGCAAGTTGAAATGAACGTGAAATGCTGTCCTTGAGTTATTTGGGAAGGGTGGTGGAATTACTTGTCTGAAATCATGGGAGAATGCACTTTAATTCTGTGTTATCCTTTTTGTTCTTGCTCTCATGGTTAGTTTTTGCAAGCAGTTTGGTCACAAAGTGAATAAAGAAAGGTCCTCCAATCTTCTTCATTCGCGCTTGAATAGGAGGTCAGTTCTTTTTGTAAAGTGATCCAGTAGAAGCAGGCATTTGCAAAGCTTGTGAAACTGTATTTTAGTTTTTTAAGCTTTGGCACAACTGAACTAGTGACAGGAAACCTCAAGCACTGTATTACTAAGCAATAAATAGCAAGTGACTTTCAGTAATTCCTGGAACTCATTCACAGTATTACTACATGACATTTCTCAGTAATTTTGTGAAGGTATTTCCATCTGGCTGTCTTAAATTCTTCGTACTGGTTAAATCTGAAAAACAAAACTATTTACTAGAAGC
This sequence comes from Astur gentilis, assembly GCF_929443795.1. Lineage (NCBI taxonomy): Eukaryota > Metazoa > Chordata > Aves > Accipitriformes > Accipitridae > Astur > Astur gentilis. The sequence continues at coordinate 18,309,431 of NC_064919.1, read as the reverse complement.
AAATTTGAACACAGACAAAGGAAATGGAATAGAAGGGGCCTGAGCCTCATGAAGTAGAAGTTTTATATGCAAAAGCTGTTGGGTTTCCTCAGGAAGCCTTCAGGTATGATCCGGCCTATCCAAAAGAGTTTTCAAAATAATCACAGAATGGGATACTCACAGACTAGCAATGTTCCTTCAGAGCAGTAAGATGGAAATCTGAAATGGAAAGCTTAGCTGCAAGGCTGCACTGCTCTTTTTTGAGGTCACACTGTAAGAGGAGTACTATGTGAAGTGCCTGCAATCTTGAATGTAAGTAAGTCGTGGAGCTCAGTGACTGAGATGAGTGACTTGAAGCACTCACAGATTGCAGATATTATTTCCAGCTGGTAGCATGAAAGACTGGAACACGTTTGCCTGCCTGAGGCCACAGCTAGATGCATGTGACATATCCAGGATTATGAGAACTCCTGGCTCTTTCTCAGTTGGTAACCAGTGACAGCATCTCTCCCAGCTTGCTATGAGATGTGCTTCTCACGTCAAGGAATGGGGAGGAAAATAGTTCATTAGCCTAAGAGACTCAAGTCAGATGTGTAAAATTGGTTCTTGGCGAGGTTTTTATGAACCAGGAAGGGTATGACTTAAGGGCAGAGCTTCCTCTTCAGTGAAAAGGAATGCACTCACATTGTAATTGTTGGAGAACTTTCTCCTCCTGAACTGGACTTGTCTTGTACCTGGCTCTGCTTCCCATGAGGCACTGTTTTTTTTCTTAGATCTCATAGGTGGGAATGCAAATCACCAAGAGTCTCTATTTGTGTCCAGAGACTTTTGTGGGTGAATCATTTAACCTCTGTGGTTCATTTTACCCATGCATAAAGTGGACACAGTGAAAAAAAAATGCACATACACATGCACACTGCTCTCAAGAGTCATACTAGGCAAAAAGTAGTTTCAGGCTTTGGAGAAGTCTTTATTTTTTTATTCAAACCTATATTTTCTGAAAGAGATAGGCTCCCCTGACCACAGCAGAGAGCCTAGCGGAGACCTGGGATTCCAGACAAGGCAAGAGATCTAACCTGCACTATTTTAAATTAACTACTCCAAGCTTCAGAGAATCGCCCTTTACTGATGAACAGGTGCTTTCTTCTCCTTTTTATTATTTGTACTGAGCTGATGATTTTCAAGGTGTACTGCACCCTGAATTTGTTTATGTAAAATTAAATATCCAAGGATGTGCATTCAATACTAAAGCTAGCGAAAGGGACTTCAGTGAATTTTAACAGGTTTTGCAAGTGGATATGGGAAAAAAGATTCTGGCTGGAGTAATAAAGGACATGTGTACATGTATAAATAATATGAGTACTATTGGGTAGCATCAAGCTATTTTCTACATTTTGCATTTGGACTATTGAGGCATATGGAGGTAAATGACTTGTACAAAGAGCAGAAGCGAGTACTGGGACACAGCTGGGAATGATACCCAGATGCCCTGAGTCTCAGAGTGATATTGCAACTGCCAGATGACAGATAGACTTGCCAGCTTTTACGGAGAGGGTTCAGGAACCTATCTCTTCAGTTTTATGTTGGCTGTTCGCTTTAAGTTGGTGGTTCTGTGAAAAAGCTAATGTTCTGTGTTTTGAAGAAGAAGATTTTGAATTAGAAGTCTGATGTTCTAAGCTTTTTAAAAGTGTCCTGTCACTGAAACCTGAGTGTCTTTAACACTGTCAATGCAGGGAGCCATGAAAGCTGCACTTCTAAAAGAACTCTGGAATTTTAATTTGTTCTCCTCTCCTTTTCTAGAAGAAATGGTTGCTTTAAGATGATCTTAGAAGCAATAATACAAGGATATATCCGTGGGGAAACAACAACATTTCTCCCCCTCCCTCATGTTTAAGTTTCTGGTCCTTTGCTCATTTTTAAGTGCTTTGATTTTTGATCTTTCTCTACTTTCTTCCTGTGATAGGGAATTTATTTATTTCTTTCACACAAAAATTCTCCTTCCTGCACTCCAAGATGTTAATATGGTCTCTGCACTTGGCTTCAGGCTTGAATCTTGGCAAGGAAGCTCTCAATTATTAGCCAATTTTTAAAAACAAACACAGTTTCAGCTGTTTTATGCAGAGGAGGAGTGCAAAATGCTAGCTGTTTTCCAAGACACTCTGTAAAGCCCTGAAGGGTAACAGTTGAGAGCAAGGGGCTGAAATACATGAGTATTTCAAACCTGGCAGTATTGCTAACACAATTTTTATTCTGATGTGGACCTCTTTTTGTCTGGACAAATGTGTATCTTTAGAACATGTAATAAGTGTATCATTTGCCTCTGGCCTCTAATATAATCGTATGTCAAACAGCCAAGAGTACACTTACCCAATTTGTCAGTTATAATCTGGGGCTGTGTCCATTGCAAAATTTCATAGCTTACTTGATGCAGCAAGATCAGTAACAAAACAGGAGCACCACTGCACTGTACTTGGGGACCTTGACTTTCAGTTTTATTTCCAGTGCTAGTGAACATTCAAAAGACTTCTGATGAAGGAAAACCCTTAAAAAAAAGCTCTCTTTTGGCTTGTTTGCTTCTCTGCAGAGGAACAAAGTGAAATGTGCTTGGGAATGGAAAGCAGTTGAGAAAATACACCTGGGGAAGAAGGAGAAGAGGAGTGAGGGGCATAAGCTGCTGGTGGTACTTTCTGGAGCTGGGAGAATGGGGGCAGGAGAGCAAGGGCTTGTGGGGAAGGTACTGATAGGTCATCTGAAAGAAATCCAAGGCTGTTACTGCATGGAGCTGACATGGGTTGAGCGAGGTTTATTAGATGAGGGTTGGTTTGGTGAGCCTGTGGCTAGCCCTCCGTAGCATGTTTGAGAAGGCAGCTTCCACCCTGCTGCATTTCAGCTCTCAGACTTTGTTAAAGAAACAAGGTAGAAAATCAAAACAGCAACATTTTTTGAGGACAGAGGGCTCTGGTTTCAAAGTTCTGTAATAGATACTGAAGCCGCTGGATTAATTAAAAAAAAAAAAATCCACCTTTAAATAGTTATTGAACATTAAAGATTTTTGGAACAAATTTCCCATCAAAATATTACCACCATTTAATTTTTGACAAAGTACTTTACTTTCATGGAACTCCATATTTCAGGAGGAAATATTTTGGTTTTCAGTTTGTGTCCAGCTCCTGAGCTCAGGGCTGTTATGTCACAGCCCATGTTGGGCTCCTCCTCATACCTTGGGCTGTAACCACAAAGTAGTTGCTATGGCTGTGGTAAGGATGGGGTTGGTGGGTTTTATTTTTGTCACTGCAGTATCTTGAGAGAGGTGGCTGGAAATCACTTCAGAGCCTACCACTGGGCAAACCAAAGGCTGAGGTGCTGTCATGCTCCTACAAGAAAGAAACCAAAGAACTGCAGCTGTTCAGGTGCATGCCCCCAAAAACATGGTCTTCACATACAAGAAAGAAACAGATTGTCTTGATGGTTCCAATGCACCTTCCTTACAGCTGCCCCAGTCCCACCAACATCTGATTTTGGGAAGCGAGGCCACGTATACCACATACCAACAGTGAAAGATGGCATGGAAATGTTGGTGGCCATGGACACCTTTGTCTAGCCAAGGAGAAATCCAGGCAGAGGGGACAGATCAAGGAAGCTAGCTTTAGCTGAAACATTTTGGGGCCAAAATTTGCTTTGTGGGATTCAGGCTCTGCTTTCATTCTTGCCACGTCTGGTTTCCATTAGAGTGCAAACATTGCAGATATCCCTTTTTAATGCCAAAAAGGTGAAAGGCCTTTGGGAAGAGAAGAATAGCTCTGTAGCCACTGAGTGTGACAAAGCAGGGGTCTGTAAACCCCAGCAGACAAGATGTATGCAAAAAAGTCTAGGTTCTGTTAATGCCAGGGATGAAATGACTCTTACAGTACTGGAGTCCTTAATTTTAAAAAATAAATAACCATAAAATCATAGCTGTTCTACTATAGGTTGCTAAAAAGTTAATGCTATTTTGTTGTAATATTGCTTCAGGTTGCTGAGTTGAAGTCAGTTAACTTTCCTGTACTCACATGTATTTCAGGCAAGCCTCCCCTAGAAAGGATTCACAGAAATGGAAGTATCTGTCCTCTCAACAGAATCTGCCTGTGCTGGGGACCCAGCTTTTTGTTACAAAAACTTTACCTTTTTAATGGTCTTCTCTGTACAATTTTTAAATGAGGGGGACCAAAACAAAACATAATGATGAAGCTCTACAGTTTTACATACTACATGATTTATGTCTCAGTGCACCAGAAGTGGTATGGGTATGAAATAAATGTCAAGTTCACACCATTCAGAAATCTCCTTTTCAGAAGGAAAGCAAAAGGATTTACACCCACTCTTTCTTGGCTCCAAGGCCAGGGTGGAGCTTGCATTTGTCTGTTTGTTTGTCTGTTAAAATAAACAAAGGATCTGTTAAAGGTTTTGGTGGACCGCATAGTCTCAAAGCTTGTGGGCTCTGAATCAATGCTATTGCAAATACCTGTTTGCTCAAGAAAAAGGCAATTAAACCCCATAATTTCTGGACCTATCAATACTAAAGAATATTAAAGCATCTTTCTGTTGGTTTCATGGGTACATGCACTGTCCTTGTAACACATGTCTATTTGTAGAACTCCCTCAATTCTTATTAGCCTGGTGTAGAATTCTGTAATTAAAAAAAATAATCCTGAAAATTACTATTTGTCAATTCCTTTTCCTTCTGGGACTTACACACAACCATAAAAAGCCCTCAGAAAACCTTTAAATAAATGAAGTTGCTTTGTCTTATTAAAAGTTTAAGAAAATTACTGAAGTAAACATAATCACACTGAATTTGATATAGAAATGAAAATAAAATTTAGGGTAAAGAAACCGATTTGTTGCTCCAGCACTAATGTCACACGATCTTAAAATATAGCTCGGAGGACAACAAAGAAAGAAGAATAATGTTTAAAGTAGAAAAACATACTCCCAAACACAGAAGGTTAGAAAATATATGGTAATACCAGTCTGTGTGAAATAGAGTATTCCAGAGATCCTTTCTATTAAAAAGTGTAGGTATTACTTCACGCTACCTGTATCATCAATACTGTTGTTTCTAAAGGCATGCTTAGACCGACTTTTACCTTATGCAAGACTTTATTTTTTAACAAGGATATTTGCTTTAGTGTGACACTGAAAGAAAGCTATGGAGATCAAAGCCAACATATTGGAGACTATGCTCAGCTTAAAAAGGTTTCTGCCTCTCATCCCCAAACTATGAAGGCAAACAAAGGTGCCTTTTTCAGGATGCTTGTCCTCAGCTGCTACCTGCAGGAGTTCATGTATTATTTTGGGTGAAATCCTGACTCCACTGAGATAACCGGTAGTTCTGGCATTGTTTGTCATGGGGCCAGCAATCAGTCATCTACATTTAGAAATAAAAAATAAATAAATTAAAAAAAATTAAATTGAAACCCTTGAATTTAAATTTCACTGTTTTATGTTTGCACGCAGGAAATTCAGTTTAGAGCGGATGAGTGACTATAATTTTGAAAATTAACATTGCATTTTTTTATTTGAATTTTTGAGATATTTTTATTAAATATGTCTCAAATACATATATTTATGTGGACAAGTAGGTTATTTTTTAGATTTTCAAATAAGAAAAAGAAGTACTGTTGAGACTCCTGGCAACAAACTCCCTTCCTACAGCATCTTCTTGGGGGCTACCAGTAGTCCAATCTGCAGGTGCTGTGCTATGATCAGAGGTGACTAGAACTGCAAAGTTTCTCTCTACCATCAGCTCTGCCCTGACTTGTTTCACAGCCCTGGCAACCAATTTAACATCCTTGGATATATCATTACCTGGTGTAAATTGTCATAGTGCCACGTAAGCCATTAACACTGTCAGTGAGGCTGTGCCTTGCCGTGTCTAGGTTTAGTCTTGTGGTGAAATGAACAGAACTGTCTGTGCTTGCCAAGTGCATTGCACTGGGTAAATAATGAACAGATGTCAAATGCTCTGGGCTTCTCCAACGGGGAAAAAACCGAGCACCCACCAACAAAAAGAAGCTGTAGGAGTGGCTAGCAGTGGTGTTGTTATATTCAGAAATCTTCACAGCTGGCAGGTGAATTATTAGGAAGGTGAGCTGTGGTAAAGACTGGTTACCCTTAATTCCTCATTAAAATATTTGCTTACAGATCTAAGTTCTTCTGAGCAGTTGTTTTGAAGTCATGGTAATGGGTACATTTGACTCATGTAATGTTTAACTTGCAGTATTCTATTTGCTCAAGGTTTCGGAAGTATTATAAGATCAACTGTGTTGTGGGAGAGAAAAAGTCAAACAATATCTGAATTCCAGTCAGGCACCAGGAAGACACAAGACTCGCGTATCTATTAAAAAGTAAACATTTGCACCTATATTTTGTTCACTACCAGCAGCTGGCAGCTACTTTTATACTGCATGATATAAGTTATATTTTTTCCCTTAGGAAGCTATCAAGTCTCTTAAAATCAGTATTATGCATAGAAACCTAACTCTACATAATGACAGTTACTTCTGCAAAAGGGTTCCTTGAAGCTTAGATTTTTTGTTGTTAATTAATTCTTTTTATGTTAACATGGTTGTGTACATTTTTTTGGGCTGAACTGCAAAGGACAGTGCTATACAAGCTTTAACAGAGAGTTGCCATGCAAATGATAGCAAAAAAATGGCAAAGTCCCCTTTGATGGCTTCCATGGCTGCTTACACACTTTATCCCTCATACTGCAGCAAACTGAAAAGCAGGAGGAGCAGTGCTATGACTAGCCTGAGACGAGGAGGGTGCAAGAGGCAACAAACCCACTGGGGAGCGTGAACTGTGCCCAACTTGCAGAATGCTGGGGCGCTGCTGCGGTGGGAAGGGAAGGATGACCGAGGACCGGTGCTTCTGGAGGCATCCTGGGAGAAGGAGAACAGTCTCAGAGGAAACCTGGGGGGACACCACCGGGCCTAAACTCCTCTTGGCTCCAGGGACTGAGGATCTGAGGCTGGTAACAAAAATACAGCTGCAGGCTTGCAAGTGCTCAGTTTTAGTCACTGCTGATAAAACTATCATCTGTTAAAGGAACTGTACTTATGGGAGGGTAGGTGTTTAAAAACTCTTCCTATTTCTTAGAAGGCCAGACATGCTCAGCAGGCGGTGCCTTCCTCTGAAGTCACCCGGCAGCCACCCAGAAAGCAATGCCCACATCCGTGGGGTAAGCCCATGGAGGGGTTGGGCTGTTTCATGCTTTCCAAGGTCAGCAATTGCAGTGCTGTTATCCCACCATGGCCAGGGAGCTTCTTCCAAAATATGAGTCAGGGAACCTGATGCGCTGCCCTGCAAATGGGTAGCAGCAACTTCCAGCAGCTTTTCTTTGCACCTGCATCCTACAGTTTACCTAATCCCTCTTCTGCCTGCAGCCCTGATGATGCTGCAGAGTGCCCTTTGATTGCTGTAAGCCAGTGTCTTTCTCCTGCACTAAGAATTTATTTGCAGTGCTGCAGGTTGTATGAATAATTCCTATGTCTCCTTTCTGCCTGCCACTCTTGTTAAATCTAAATTTCATGCGTCTTCTGTGCCACCCTTCCTGAGGGTGAGCAACATCATAGTGGTTGACAGGCACTGCTGGAAGGACAAGCTTTGTTAAAGCTGTCAGAAATTCTCCACAGTATATAGTGGTTAAATGTTTCTTTGGCTACATCGTTATTAATTCCTTGTTAAGGATCTTGGAAAAAAAGCTTAACATTTTAGGCAAAAACATGTTTCCATGCAACTTGATACATGCTAGATGTGTGCTCTTCTCATAAATCCAAAGCAATAGCCTTTGCTATCCTGATTTACACTCCCCCACGTACTTAAAAAAACCTGCTTGTACACAAGCTTAGAAAAACAAGCATAGAGAAAATAATTTTACCAATTTAATTAAGATATTTTTAGAAAGACTTGAACCAGATGTGATTTCAGTTGAAGAGGAAAAAAACCAGGTGATTTGGGATAGTAACTGAAGAGCGGTATATCCACCCTGATGAATTGTACAAGGCAAACAAAGGGCTTACTGGATACCAGTACTTCTATAAGTACTTGCTCTTAAAGGCTGAATTTCCAGCTACAAAACAGATGGAGGGGAGCTCACGGGTGAGGAGGAGTCCTTTTCTGCCCAAATGTAGCCACAAAACCTTTGGTACACTGGAGAAAAGGTGTTTTACCCATGTAGACAACTTCAGCCCTGTTTTGTTGTTTTTTTCCCTATTTGCTAGCCAGAGAGGGTCCTGCATGGGTTGCAGGAGTACACAGCCCTGGTGAGGACATCTGTGCAACACCTCCGTGGTGTGGGCACGGCAGCTGGGCAGCCGTGGGTGGTCCCACTGCTGGGGTGGGGTGGGGGGGAGCTGCAAGCACTCCCTTGTCTCTGCTGTGTCACAGGGAAAGGTGTTTTCCTTCACAGGAAACCTTTTTGTTCAGTTTCCTTCTGGTGTGCTGTGTTTACCTGGACATGCTGGAGGACCTGCATCCCTTCCCCACCAGTGTTTGTCTCTCTGTACCGTTATGTCTCATGTTGCTCCAGAAAATTTATCAACAGCTTAGAGACCTGAGCCTGTGGGGAGGGGAAAGCTGGTGAGCACCGACTGCAGAAATGACAGCAGTGAGGTGAGCTGGACTGGGGGATGCTGTGATCTGCTCCTGCTCTGCTGCGGTAGGACCTTGGCTAAGCCCTTTTGCCTCTCTGTGTCCCTCCTTTCCCGTGCTTCCTCCAATCTATTTAGACAGTGAATGACTTAGGGCAGGGCCTGTCTTTTCTTGACAGTTTGTATATATACAGTGACTAACATAATAGACTTGTGATTTCATCTGGGACTGCTGCTCCAGTTCAAGTAGCACCCAAAATACATGTTTAAGCTCCAAGTAATTAATCTTTAAGTAGTATCTTGCTGGTGGAAGGTGGAAGTCCCCTCTGTTATGCACAAATCACAACTTCTGTTCTGACTTAGTGCCTCCACATGAAACCAAACACTTAAGCATCTTTGAGAAGTTTGGTCTCAAGTGCAAAGCATATGTGGAGAGGGGATTTCAAATACAGTATTTTGAACATGTTGCTATGAACCTACTGTGCTCCAGCCTGCAGTCCTGCGCATGTATGGCACGCTTGCCTGGTACTTGACAAATTCTTATAATCTCTTGGTAGGGATTTTTTGATAAGACTTTGCATTCCCATAATGTTTGTTCCAATTCCTCTCACCTTGCCAGGAGCGCTGGACAAGGCAGGGTTATCTAAAACAACCACCAGTGGGTTTTGTTTTTCTCTAACTATGCCATGGGTGTGTCTTGTGCAGAGTCTTGGTGGCCGTTCAGGGGACGTATGCCCTGTGCACTCCCTCAATGGGCTTCCCTTGGGATGGATGTTAAAGGCATTTTCTCCACATTACTAGTGGCAAATAGCAGGCCCTGCTGTGAACAGTGGTACTGTTCCCATTCAGCTGAAACGGAAACGGACTCAGTCCTTCAGCCTCTACAGTTAGTTTATCTGCCGTTTAGTAATGAATGACACCACCAAGAATGTGCTGGAAGTTTCAAGGCGTTGGTTTTACACCAGGCTACCCAGAAGCCAGGCAGCAAGAACAGAAATGCCACTGCAGTGAAGCTTTCCTGCTTGTTGTGTTTTGTGCAGGTGTATGGCACAAGTAACATAGAGCCTCCCAGAAACTCTCCTAACGTCCCCACTGGGAGGCAAATATTATCCTGATTTTGGCATGGGCAATGAAGGGATAGGAAAGGGAATGGAGCTAATAACGAAGGGTAGCTGCAGACACACTCATCACCAGAGAAATACAGATGTCAGGCTTTCTCCTTTCCTGGGGATACTCATAGAAGATGGAGTATTTGGGTGTTTTAATAGAGTATAAATGTAATTTTCTCCATCCTTCAGTTAAAGTAGAAAACTGGGGGGTGGGGGGGGAAGGAAGAAGGGGTATCCTGCTTCCAGCGTGTCTAGCTGCTGAAGTACAGATCTTTCAAACAATCTTTTCAATTTGTCATGGAGTAACAGAAAAGTCTGTCTGTATGAGGCAGCAGATCATCCTAGACGTGTTACTCATTGCAGACTAATTGCATGAGATTGTTTTGATACTACAGACACATTGAGAGATTGAACTGTGGACTAACCATGCATCAGATACCTGACCTGACTTGCCATTATTCCAAAACATTGCAATGTTTAGTTTGCCAGCCGAGCATGCAAAATGGGATTGCTGACATCAGGGTACAGTAAGAAGAGGGACGGTCTGATTGGGAGAGCAAGAGGGACGTCTTGCATTTTTAGGGGCTGACATCACATCTGGAAGGCTGCTGCCCTCTGGTGAGTCAGCACTCAAAAGGCAATCATACGAGTCTGATCATCCAATCACTTGGATGGAGGAAAAACTGCTGTTTCTGCCAGCAGACTTGTTATAACTAAGCCTTTGCCTTTATCAGGGAATTTTGAGAACACTGCCAAGAGCCCATCGATAAATCTCCACCTGTTTTCCTTGATGGTAACCTCGTTTGCCGCTTGCAGGTTTTCTAAGCTACGTGTATGTGTGTTGCCTGATGAGCCTTTACCAGCTGTGCTTTTACTGGATTGGGGCAGGAATGTCTTTTTTTGGCTGATGACCCTGCATGGTCTTGTTCATACCTGAAGAACCAGAGCACCACTCCAGAATGAAGCGTGGTGGTGGGAATGATGCACCTGGCACACTCTTTTGGACAGTCTGGATGTAGTTCTCAATTCCTCTGCTGGTAGGAAAACCAGAAGTGCAGAGAAAGAGGATAGAAAGTATTTATTTGTATCTCCTCTGTGGTTTGAAGTCTAGAATGGTTTCTTCCTTCTCTTTTACTGATGGCTGCCATAGCTCTTGAGATGCCAATCAAGATTTATCTTTTGAGTGTCTGACCTGTTATTCACTGTGCATTTGAATAGTAGGGAAAAAAGGACATATTACAATGTCATAAAAATTGCAAATATCTACCTCTTATGGTCATTGTCACATCAAACCGGTAGGGCATCTCTTTGTTGTGACTTGCTCCAAGCACCCTGTTTTCTTCTGCTGCAAACACATTTGAGAATTACTCGTTCATTGGTTTCCTGTCCCTGTCTCAAATATTCTGTAATACCTCTCCCATGTTCCTTCCTCTTCCTTTCCATCTTTTGAGATGCGCAAAGGACTCCTGAAGAAGGCCCTAAAGATTGAGGCAGAGACTATTGTACATCTAGGAAGAAAAGTGTGTAACTACTACCATCTCCAAACAGCATGGATTATCAAACTCGCTTAGTAATTTCTGTATCAACCCCACAGTTGTGCTTCAGTATGTCTGTGGAAAGATAAGTCTTATTTATCAAAAAGCTTTCACTGGCAGAGAACCAATGACTGCCTTAGTGGCCAATCACCCTCCTTTTAAAAAATATACATCTTTATTGTAGGCCTGATTCTGTTCAGTTCCAGCCATTGAATGACATCATGTCTTTTTACTTGCTTGATTGAAAGCAGCATATAGTATTGGAAATGTCCGCCAAATGTAGGTAATGACAGGCTGTGACCAAATTGCTGTTTAAGTTTTTGTTGCATTAATCAGTGAGATTTCCCAAGTATCTCTTATTACAAGCAGAATTTTCAAGGATAGTTTTTGCAGCTTTTTTGCCAGAATGTACTCTGAAGTGTAGACATCAGGACTGGACAGAGATTTCCAGGGTCAATCTGCAGCCGCTGTAATATTTGCAAAAGTAACATAAAGCCCTAACCCTTGCTAACAGATCTCACCAGCTTCTGGTGAGACTTAGCCTCTATGGCATTTCAGATATGCTTTTATTAGTAAGAGTTGGCACCACCATTTTATTGTGACTATAGCTTTATGAGTTGTACGTGTCTAGCTCTTAGGAAGGCCTCAAATAGCTATTTGCAGTCGGGTGGAACTTACAGATGAGAAATGCCAGTTACTGGGGACTGGGGAGGGTATTAATCTAGTCTTAGGGAAAAACTAGAATCACCCTAAGATGAGTGTTTAAGACAAATGGTATCAGCTGCCTCCTGAAAGTGACTATCTCTGAATGCAGAGGAACCCTAAACAGCTGTGGTAGCCTCATTTCCTGATTTTTAGACTGCTGAAGGTGAGAAAAATCCCAAATAATGTTACTGTGCTGTGTTGTTCTGTGATGTGAATAGGATCATAGCTTTATGTCTAATGGCGGTGTTTCTCTGTCACCAGTGAAAACCGGATTAGCACAAAACATCCCACTGCTCTGGAGTGCTGTGGGGGACTGGTATGCAAGAAAAAGAAATTGAGACTCTTGTAGGGGCTGGCGAACCATTCAGGCTGCAAGCAAGGAGCACCCTGACATTAGTACAGATATCCACACAGCTGCCTTTGCCTGAGGTGGCAAGACTTGTAAAGAGATTTCTCAGATAAATTCTTCTCCTCCCTTTATGTTCCATCCCCGTCCTGCACAAAGAACCCTGCCCAGCTGAAGCCTGTCCAGAGAATCATAGGCAACAGGCTATTTTTATTTCAGCTGCATCCTAATAGTGTGCAGGGGGAACGACTCCTGCTGAATGAACAGGAAGGAAAGGAGGTTTGGCGCATGGCATTGTCCCAAAGCATTTCTGGGCTGTGTTGTTAACCCCTTGATGGCTGTCTTGTAACAACCATCTCCTCTTCCAGCCTGCCTACAGCCTTCTAGCTCACCCAGATCTCACACTTTCACACAGCCCTGGGCTCTCTGCTGCCACACGGTCTGAGAGGCTCCACTCAGCCATTCTGCAGATAAGTCTGAACGGGCTCTTGGCAAAGGTGCATCCCTGCAGCTTCTTGGGACGGTTATTGCTCCAGGGCGAGGACACATACAGGTGTGCCACAGACAGCTACATGGGTATCAGAAGGAAAGCAGGGATGTTGAAATCTCTGGAAATGTGCCTCTGTACTCTGCTTTCTTCAGTGTGCCAGACGTGGCCTGTTTGAGAAGTTTCTTTCCCTAATGTATCTTAAGGTGAGTTGTAATGAAAGCTGGGCTGAGTTTAGACCAGTATGGGAGTATACGGAGCTGTTCTGCAATAAAAAAACCTAACCAGAAATTGAAAGGTGGGGACAGATTTGTTTGGAATCTCCCAGTAAAGATCTCATTCCTCTTTGAAAGCCTCTGGGAGCTCTCACTGCAAGGCTGTTGGACCTGAATGAAACAGGGAAGTGCATATGCAAATTCTTGCCCAGAAGGTCTCTAAATCCCACCTGAAATGTGAGAGACATGGTGATCAGTAAATCGTGTGTGACAGAACCCTGTGTTTGCTTTGCACATTTAGCAGTGGTACTAGAGCCTTTTTTCACAAGGAAGGCAGCAAAGGCAAAAACATGAACAGGCTGTTTTGGAAAGGGCTTTCAATTCATTGAAAGCAAACCCTACCATTAGTACTGTTGGGAACTTCCTGGTTAACTTACTGTTATCAGAGAATAGCTGGGAAGGTCACCTGTTGAGTAGGCAGGACGTATGAGGTAGAGCCACAGCCCACTCTTTCCTTACACCTGCAGAGTGACACACCTGATCACTCAGCTGCAAAGGCAGGAGTGCTGCTGAGTTGTGTTGCTTGCAGTAGCAGAAAGTTGGGGATGCATGCAGTGATAACCGCATTAGCCATGGAAGCCCTTCTTCTGTATACAACATATTCATTTCATCACAGAGACAAAAATACAGGTACCAGTGCTCAGTCGACTTAAAAAATATTATCAGATTTTGGGATGTGCATGTGGTCCCACTGCATGGAGTAGCAGAGATCTTTGTTTTCTCTTCAGAAAGTTTGTATTCATGATTTGACGAATGCCTATTATTTCATCCCAGTGAATAAATGCTTTGTTTGCTAGCAGATCAAAGATAGTCCAGAGCAGATTTCTTTCCATATTGTTTGAGAAATTGTGGTTATAGACCACCAGCATTCATTGGCCATCTACCAGACAGATTTTTATGGCCGTTTGGCAAAGATGCTGGGAAAAGTATGTAGAGTTTGCTACTATTGGCAAAATCCTACTCCATCCTATTAAGTGTGGATACACATGAAAGCAGATGGTAATAAATACAATATGTGGGTGCGTTAAAGCTGATCTTGAAATGATCTGAGTGTTTAGATAAACAAAACAGCCCAAACAAAAACCTATCTGATAATTTTATAGCTTTATCAGGTCTAAAAAATTTGAGACTGGCCAAAAAAGGCAACTGTACACTTGGTGCTTTTCAGGAGTCAGTGGAAACTTAAACTAGAAATCTATCCAAAAAAAAAAAAAAAAAAAAAAAAAGGCCACAGAAAATGGTTCATATCCTGTCATTTTCTTAATATAGGATCATAACTAGTTGCCATCCAGTCTAACCATTCTGCCTGCACATAAACCACATGTCTTTTTCTGTGGCCTGGAGATCGTGTGTGGGGAAATCCTGTTGCTCCTAAATATGAATGTTCCTCTCTTGTTCATGGACCAAAGGATGCCCCTCGTCGAATACTGAATCTCAGTTGGGGATGGAAAGAACAGCAGTGTTTCTCCCAAGTGCAAGATGCTCAGGGCAATTCTGCTGCAATGTTAGTATAAGCCAATTAAACTTTAACCTAATTTCTACCAAAACCACCATGGTTTTGAGTGGTCAAGGCAGGAAACCAGGAAAAAAACCCCTCCTGTCAATTGGTGCTGTTTAATATATATATAGCTTTGGGATATTTCGGTTAATCTTTGCAGGTAGCCGAGTCAGTGTCCTGGTGATAGGGAGAGGAGGGCTGCATACGTCAATTAATGCCTTAGCTGAATCCTTTGCCACAGACGGTCTTTGTGGCAGGAGGCAAGTTGGACCAGCCCGGCAGCACCTCACTGCAAAGCTCGCTGCAGGGACCACTTCTGCTTAGGTCAGGTTTTTTGAAGACAAGTGCTTATCTGTAGAGGACCCTGGGCTCTGTGTCCATGAGGATGTGAGTGCTCGGTTGCAGTTGGGAACCTAGTAGCCACGTTTTAAAAAGGAGTGAGGTTTCAAGCACAACTTTCTGCATGGTGTTTGCTAAGCTACAGATTGTTTCCTGTGCAGCAGCTGGTTTTATTGCACCACCTTCCTAGTGTATTCACTGCTTCAGTGCAAAGTGCAGAGACCTTTTCTTGCTCTTTCTGGGATTTCACTCCAAGGACCAGATATTGAAGAGTTAGGTAACTGAGCATCTGAGTTGAGGTTAGATTTAAGGTTACATTCAATCCAGTCTTGAGTAACTTGTCTGAAGTTACTGAGTCCAAATGTCCCATGTTCAGGAGTCTGGGTTTATGGAAGCACAGAATAAGAATGATCTTTTTTCACTCACCAGATTTTTCACTGAGTTTTTCACCAATACTAAATAAAAGATGAAAAGGACTCCAGCTAACTCACCAGCAGGTGCCTGAGAAAGCCCTGACAGCCGCTGCCTCCACCTTGGTCCTTTCTCATCAGGCAGGATATACAGAGGAACATGGCAGAAGGGCAACATCAACCAAATTTGCAGCATAGTTCAGACTACCAGAAAATTGAGTTGTAGTCATGGTTCAGCTTCTTGTGTAAACATTCTTTATAGTAAGGCAGAGTTTTGCCTCGATAATATTGGGGATTCTCTTGAAATACTTAATATATTTCCTAATGTAATTTTCCTGTTATCTTCCACTTGTTTTCTCAGTATTTTTCAAACTTGCATAAAGACAAAGAAATGTCTTCTGTTTCATGTTGTTCATGTAACACTGCACTGCTTGGCTGAGCACATAAAATACAGATATTTGTCTACATTTTACATGAAGATACAAATCTCCAAAGAGAGTAGATGGCCTCTTAACCAAATTTCTTCCATCCTGTCCCACTGTGCTTTATCAGGTGTTGGAAATTTTTAGTTTAATGGCAAAAGGTAACAGTTTTGGCTTAATATTAAAAGCTCAGTGTCATTGTCACTGGACAAACTTTTTTACAGGGGACCTAGTATTGGGAAAACGAGCAAAGAAATGGCCACTCAGAAATGTATGTATAGGTTATCTTTTTTGAACAGAAGATCATCTCAATAAGAAGCCTACCCAGGGCAACCTGAAGCTTAGTATGTAAGTTTCATGTTATCAGAACTCTCTTTCTCCTCTCCTCCTGTTCATGGAGGTTTTATTTTTCATTACCCCTATAAGCTTGGGAATGCGACGATGTCGCCTTTTGTGGCAAGGACAGCAGTAAAAATCTTAAAAATGTGTTTTGAGTTGTGTTTCTGAAGGAAATTAACTTAATTTGTCCCAAATTCTCCCTGTGGCAGGGCTGGGAGAAATTCGATATTGTAGTAAATTGTTGGCTCTTACTTAACTTAGGAGATGAGTCATTATACCTGCTCTGGCAGTGAATAGACTTAATCCTGGGAATTGCAGTTAGCTGATCAAAGAAGGGTTTACTTGTTGCTCTTAGTGACATATCTGTATGAAACTTGAACTAGCCTGTTACCACTGTCAGCCTGTTTGAAAAAGCAGGTGACTGTGGGTGGGGAGTGAAAAAGAAAGTCAAACAGGTTGCTGATTTGGCATTTTCAAATCACCTCCTCAAGCCTGTTAATTTTAATTCTTGGGCTTTGTAACATAGCCCACAGAAACCACACAACTTACCACCCTTGTCTCTTAATATTATTGCATGTGGAGAAGAAAAAAAAAAAAAAAAAAAGAGAAAATGATCTGCAGTGTGATACAACCCTTCCGATTAGAGAAGGTCATAGTCCCTGATCCAATGGCTGTAGAAGCAACTGTACCCCAAACTGCAGTTTGAACACCTTCATTCAGTGTCCTGGCAATAGTCAGTATGTAAAGGGATCAGCTTCTACAGAGCCAGGAATGATGTTCTCTGCATACATGAGTGATCAATTCAGGTCACCCCTCCCCAAGGTCTCCTCCCAGCATATGTGAACAGTGTTGTACCAGGCCTCCAGCATCTTTGTCTTATTCGTCACAGATCTGGTTGAAGTTGCCATCTTTGCCAGCTGCTTTTTGTTCAGGGAGAAGAAATTAAGCTCTTTACAGGCACAGGGAGCCAGGGACGGTGAAAATGGCCGTACAAAGCAGGTCATCTCATGGCTGGAGATGGCTGGGGAATGTTCAGGTTAGACATTTGTCTTGGTTATTTGTTACGGGGCAGAAGAGGAAATGTTAAGTCTTTTGAAATGGAAGTTTTTAGTGGGAATGTTTGGAAGTTTCTCATCAAAATGAGAAAGAGACATTCATGTCAGATGTTTCTGCTTTCACAGCTATAGGTCTCTTTGTTTTTCTGTGTACTTTGGCAGGAGATACTTCAGATTATCACCCAGTGGTTATGGCTTTCACTTGAGGCATGGGGAAGTTTGGTTTATCTCCGGGTCAGCGCTGGGATGGCCAGAGACTGAGTCCAGAGCTACAAACTCTCAGCGAACAACGGCTCTGGAAACTGGTACTCAGTGACAGCAGATGAACAGTTTTTCCTTCTCTGCTTCACTCTGCATGAAACTGAAGGGAGAGGAATTATTCTTTAAAAATACCCTGTTTAAATTTTGGGGAAATGTAGCTGGGCTTTCAGGTTTACAGGTTCTGAAAAGCATTGTCTTCCTTATAGTAATGGCCCTTAAGAGCTTTCCTCAGATAAATATTTCAAATTTATTGCAGTCAGTCAGTATAACTGTCATAAAGATAAGCACTGGAATTAAAACACCTATCTGGGTTATTATCTGATAAAACACTTCTTGGTTCAATAAACTGAATTAGTTACTTTCTCTTTGTCAGCTGATTGCAGGCTGAGGAGATAGTGAGCAGCAGGAAGGAGCTTGAACAGTGAACTTTATCGCATTGAATAAGCTTTTGTTGACTAGTTTGAACTGTTCACATCCTCCTGAGTTACAAGCCTGACAGTGATCATTTCTGCATGCAAGCATGATGTTTAGGAGGACCCCTTACACTCAGGTGTCTAAACAGTGGGCCTCCATCTGCAGAGACACAGTGGGTAATGCTGCTGGTAACTCTGCCAGGGCATGTAGGAACAGCCCTTTTGTTTGAGCTTTTCTTTAGAGTCAGGCAAACACAGCCTGATTATTAATAGCCAGATAGTAAGTTACAACTACCACTGCAGCAAGGAGATGTTTGCACTTCAGAAGGGCATTAAAAAAGTCATTGCGGTTACAACTGCAATGAGCTGTGTCACTTACTGCTTTTTGTTTAAGATAAGAAGCTTCTCTTAAGAATATTTGCATTAAGCAAAACCCTCAAGCACCTTGTAGACAGAAAAATATTGTTGTCTTCATATGAACTTCAGGGCAGAACTGCTGTAGAAATACTTGCAGTGTGAACATTAATCTTGATTTTAAATGTCTATTTAAATGTCTAACATGGCACTTGCTGTGAATTCAGGGAGATGCCTTTCTCCTCAGAAGGCACCAACATGACTGCCATACATGGTCTTCTGAGGCCATGTGGAGGTGTTAAAATGCTCATACCTGGAAAAAGTGTCAGTTTGTGATAACGTCAAACTGCCAACTGATACCTGTTGTTTTCTAAAGTCTATTGACTCAAGTTAATATTGGTGAAAGTGACAAGAAAGATGCGTGTCTTCTGAACCTCAGTCACAGATTTCATGTTTGAAGAAGTAATTTTAAGAGTGGTGGGAGGAGATGAGCAGACTGTGTAGCATTAGGAAGGAGGAACAACATCTCCATGGGGTCTTTTTAGATGTCCTGCAGAGGCAAGAGCCCAAGCCACACAGTACAAGGAGAAACAAGAGTTAGAGGCCATGGATGGACAAGGAGCATTTTGCAGACCCTTGGGATGGGAGAGGCTGGAAGCTTGTGCCCTGTGTCAGCAGCAGGTAGGCTCTCTCTTCATCTGCAGGTGTGCAACAATCCAACAAATGTCTGGGACACAGGCAAAGAGGAAGCTTCATGGTACTCTTTAATGTGTTTATTGAAAACCTGGATGATGGGATGAATGGCAGTCTTGGAAAGCTGGCAGCAATACCAAACTGGGGGGAGCAATCAATGTGCTACCAGGCAGGACTACTGCACAGAGGGACCTGGACAGGTCCAGAGAAGGGTCCCTGTGGTGGTCAGGGTTGGAGCACAGGACATACAAAGAGAGGTGGGGGACCCTGGGCTGGTTCAGCCTGGGGAAGAGGAGGGGAAGGAGAGACCTCTCTGCTGTCTCCAACTGGCTGGTGGGAGGGAGCAGAGAAAATGGAGCCAAACTCTTACCAGTGGTGAACAGCAACAGGATGAGGTGCAACGAACACGACCTGGAACATAGGAAATCCCCATTAGACATTAGGAAAAACTGTGAGGGTGATCAGGCATCAGAACAGGGCCCAGAGAGTATGTGAAATCTCTGCCCTTGGAGAAATTAAAATTTGACTTGACAAACTTCTGAGAAGCCTCATCTAACTGGACCTGCTTCAAGCAGTGAGTTCGATTAATTCCAGAGGTCCCTTCCAATCTGAATTATTCTATGATTTCATGAAAATAATTTGGAAGAAAAAACAGTTGCATTTTAAAAGTAAATAATTAGCTTCCCAAGGATTCTGTACACAAATTTGAATGTTTTTTTTAATGTGCTTTTAAAAATCCAAATGTTACCATCCCATTTTTGCAAGTTTTCTAAATTATGCACATATAAAAAAGAATTTGAAAGTCCATTATTACTATTGTGTTATTATTATATGTTGTTAAATGCAACGAAAGTTTCCACTTAAGTTAACATGTACTAGTAAACTGTGACATTTTTATTGTCATGGTATTTAGGACCATCAGCCATGTATCAGAATGTAACAGTACAAGGTGCTGCACAAATTAGGTTCAAAAAGACAGTCTATACCACAGGGAGCTTTTGAGCTCAACAGAAAGAATGTCTTTGTATTCTCAAGAAGGTTTGCAAGTGGGTCTTTTCTGGACTGAAGTTTAGGCCAAACAAGCAAGAGGGAGAGTTCATGTGAAAGCACAAAAAGAGGAAGATATGTGAACTTTCTGTATCAACACAAAGTTAGTTCTAAGAAACTTTGCTCATTGTGCATCTCCAGACAGAAAAAAATATCTTTTATTTGTGTAAAAAATAAAGATAAATCAAGCAAGTAAAGAGTTTTGCTGTCCATGCAATAATGAGTGAAACACTTGACATCTTCTGGAAAAGTCAATGTAAAAATACTTCCTGTATCCCAAACTAAGCTACTGATCCAGAAGTCTAGCATTCCTAGAGGCAAGTCATAGCAAACTGTTGGGAAGCTTTCTTGAGTAAGGGAGGCCAGAAAGTAATTTTGAAATGTTTCAGATTACATAGGTTTATTACACCATGAAACACAACAACACTGCAAAGTAGTGGAAGAAGCAAAACTACCATAATTCAAAAATAACTAAACCCAGACATTACCTAGCTAGGTGAGCCTTTGACTTTTTCACGGACTGTGTCTTCAGCAGATGTCAAGCCTTTTGTCAGTGTACTTTCCTCAGTATTTTCTCTAAAAAGAGGGAAACAATGCTTTAAAGACTCCTTCCTAAGTCCCACCATCGCTGCCTGTCACCCACTTCAAAGCATCTCTCCCCTCTGCCTTTTAATTTCCATTCATCTAGAAGACACACTCAGCGACTTACAAGATTTATTGTTGCCCTTTTGTGTGCAGCCTGAGATTGCTTTGAACTACAGCCTGCACTTACCCTCCCAGGTGAAGTGATGCAGCTTTCCAAAAACTGGTTTTTCTTCTTTCCTTAACTAGACTGTCCTGGTCACATAGCACCAAGGGAGTGGATGTTTGACTCATCTTTTTAATACAGCTGCAGTTGCAAGGCTCTAATGAAAAACAGATGCACAAAACATGTCCAAATACTTAACAAACCCAATTGCTCTTCCCTGAGATCCTTCCTTCACTCCCCAGCAACAGCGTGCTTGGTTGCAAATCGCACTGCCTCCATGGGAGCAGTGCCAGATTACCAGTGGTGCGACTGAATCAATCCCCAGTTGCAGAAGCTGTGCTTTACCTTTGTTGTTGCATTTGAAGTAACTTGGCCTAATAGTCCCCATCCCAGATTAGGTCTTTCATGAGGGACTTTTGTGCATTACTGCTTTATCAGGGCTGCTCTGATTAGTTAAGTGACAGATCTGAAAGTCTTGGGGAAGGAGATGTGTGAGCAGAAAATAACACATAGCTCTTTTGCTTCTAACTGGGTGGTTTTGTAGCTAAGTAAGGACATTTTAAAGTTTCTCCCCCCCCCCCCCCCCCCCCCCCCAGCCCGCCAACATTTCTTCAAAAATCAAGGCTTGTATTTTGAAAGATGGTGGTTTGGTTTTCTCCAAAACTTGTGGCTCTTGTTGCAGTATTGTCTGTGTAAAATCATTTAAATATCCCAAAGAAATGGTAAGCGTTTGCTGAATCTGGGCAAGAGAATATTTTCCACTGGTGACTAAACAGCTTTAATCCTGTTAACCTGCTTGTCTCTAGTAGTCACAATTCAAGGAAAAGGAGATAATAGCTAGGGGGCTAGAATGTGTTTGACATTGTGGTTATGTGTGTGGCCATGGCAGATAATTCCCAGAATTTTTACAAACAAAGTTGCACATTGTTTGTAGTATCAAAGCCAACTTAATGTAACTTTATCTACCAGTTAGGAAGCACACATGAAGAAAAACATACTTCCACCTTCCTTGACCTTGACAGGGCCATATACACATCTTAGAGCAATAGAAATAAATGACACACACAGCTGCCATGACATTGACTTCTGTATTTGTACATGCAAACAGTTACCACATGTGGAACACTCATATTTGTCAGTGGAGTTACACTTTGCAGACATTTATCATGTCTCAGATGCCGTAACTGTACTCAGAATATAGCTGAACTAATGGTTACAGGACTTATAAGGCATGTGTGATTGTGTGCAGTGGATATTTGCTCATATGTGTCTTTGTTCGTTGAAAACTTGTTCTGTGGTTTATCTCCAGCTTTTTTCCCCTCTTTTTTTTTTTAATTTTGGCCTAATGTAAAAAAATTTTTTTTTTTTTAAAAAACATTTGATCAGTAGTTTTATAACCAAAGGTGTTTATTGCTATTCATCTTAGAAGATGTTCTTAGCAATAAAGCTGCTCCAGACAAAGTAGATAAGAATTCTGCAAACTGCTGAAGGAGAAAGAATAACTTGGACAACTACTATGTAAGGTAAAGGACAACTATTTATCTGGTGTTTGTTTATGCCCTTGAATGTATACATGTGATTTCTGGTAAACTCAGTTGTAGTTGTGCTGGGTACAGTTTTATGAGCAGCTTTTCAGTAATAAGCTAGCTGAACTAAAGAGATGTTCTCAGCACAAAGTGCAAGAACTCTAATGGAGATAATTTATTTTTTTTCCCCCCATTACCAAGCAGGAAAGGTCTTGGTTACAAAATTCAGCCGTAGGTTTTATGTACCATAGATCAGGTCTTCCACTTGTCTGCAGCAACCCCCTCCAGCCTTCTCTGTTAGTGGGTGTATAACCATAATGGGATGTTTGCTCAGCCAGGAGGAAGGAGATATTTTGTGTATTTGAATGGAGTCCAGATTTACATTTCTGTCCCTCTCCACCTAGGGAGGGTGTTTGGGAATTGCATTCTATCCAGACAAGCTGTTAGTTACATTTGTTACTAGATGTTTTTTCTTGTATCAGGTACAATACCAATACTTGGAAACATCCATTAAAACCCACAGTTTTTAATTCCCGCTCTCCACAATGCTTGATAGCATTGTGTCCCTGTCTGGTCAGACAGTGTGAGTCAGACCATTACCTTTCAGGGCAGAATTGCTGGGAGGGAAAACATTCCACTGAAAATAATAGGATGCATGGAGTGAGGCACCATTTTGTCTTTTTCTTTAAAATATGAAGTCTCTTCCTGAACAAATGACCCTTATATGGAAAAAGTGCAGCCTGCTCTTCTGGCCCTGGGATGTTCAAAAGCATCAGTTTTAGGCATGTTTGGTATTAAGATGTATCTGGAAGATCAGATTATTTTCTCTTTAATCTCTAATAAATTATGAGTCTGAACACAGTGCGTGTTTACTTCCTGCTCATTCCTGAAAGGAACATGAAAAAAGGGATTAGCCAGACAGCCTGCTGTTCTTGCTGCTGCTGTCTATAATACTTCCTTTCCTTATGCAGTTGCTCAGTAGCAACAACTCCTTTTCCATGCAGTCAGAAAGAACCTTTCAGTTGTTTTGTGTACTTGTTCCACCAAATTCAATAAGCAGTTACAGTCCTGTAAATTGGTAGGGGACTTTAAAAAAAACCCCATAATCTACTAAATTCCATGAAACTGAAATTTGTAGGAAGTGTCTAGAATGCGGCTCTGTTCTATTCCATTGTATAAGGTAACTCTCCAGAGCTGTCACTCTGAGATAACTCCCATTCCACAAAGAGGAATTAGTTAAACATGGATGACAGGTAGCAGGACATGATTTCTGACTGGGACATTAAGCAGCAGATGAAGGGGTAGGGTCTTCTCTTGCACGCTGTGTTCGCTACTGCTTTCTGGACGAAGGCTGCTCCTCCCGTCTTTCTCCCAGTGAAAACAGACTTTGTGAAGCCTATGTAAGTGGTAGCATTGACAGTGGATTTTTCTGAAGTGAGAATTCATTCTGCTCCAAGAGAAGGGCAAAGGTCCCACTGACTACTGGGAACAGGTAGCAGCAGCAGCACTTTCTGGCCAGTGGGGATCTTTCAAGGGAGTAACCTCAGAGGTTGCTCAGCTGGGCGTTGGGTATGAAGCTGGAAGTCTGGTTTCATCCAGAGGTGTGCAAGTGTCTTGCATGAGAGAAAACTCCTGTGGGTGTGAAGCAATGGAGAACATGTAATAAAGATGTGACTTTATGGTGTGAGTGAGCACTAGAGTAACCTGGTATGGGGGGGGGTGTCACAACCTTGCCATTAGTGCTGTGTGAGAGTAAAGCTGTATGAAAAGTTACATGTTAGGAACTCCCCTGAATCTAAAACATCAAGGGGTAATGAAGTTCACCACATGAACTGATTCTGATGAAAGTGTAATTAATCCAAGGTGCTGCAAACCAGATTTTTCTTTGTTGTGTTTAGTCACAAAAGTATTTGTTGTCTGTTATTTAGATATGTTGTTTCTTTTAAGTCTTTCAGGTCAAGGAAGCCTGGATAACTTGAAGAGTGATAAAAGTTAACTTAAAAGGCAGGCACACTCTGACTAAGACTCTTGAGGAAAGAGTTTCCCATTCTGCATCATATTTTGCAATTTAATTTTCCTCTCCCCCCATTCTGCACTGAAACAGCACCCCCAGATACAGCTGAGCTTTTTGTGCAGAAGCAGAAGCCTTATTCAGACCTGAAGGAGTGGCTCCTCTTAGAGGTGGTATAAGAATTTCAGCAGGAAGTCTCTGTGAACTGGCATTCTCCAGTTGCCTGAAAACTCCCAATCTACCCAACTAGACAACTTGTGGTGAAAACATTTACAAGTGTAAAGTAGCACCAGAAGACAGGGCTTTTCAAGTGCATTTAGCATTCCTTCTGTTAGCACAAGTAAAAAATAAAGATAGCTGTATCTACATTCTGCACAACTTTGTTTGCCTTATGTAAGTCCATAGTTAATTTGAAGTATAATTAATAGAATTTTGTGTTTTCTATGACTGTCCAATTACAAATGCTATGCCTATAGTATCAAAGATCTTTAGTGTTTTCAGTAATTGGGCCCCTTTTCCCAGAATGTTTTCAGCCATACGTTTAGAAATTTGCTTAAAAGTGGAAGTCTGCAGCTGGGCACACAAAAACATGGAAACAAGTTGTATAACTATGCAAGTGGAGTAACTGCATACATATAAGTAAGTGGAAAGTTGAAAGTAAAGCTATCTCTGAGCAAAAATGTGAAGCAGCATGAATGCTACCTTGGTTTGTAAGCACTTAGTACACTTTGGTCTGAATCACACCCATCAGCCTCTGTAGTCAAGCACAATCTTGACCTTTTATGCTGCACACATACTGCAGAACTAACTGGAGGTTGATTCATCTTTGAAACAAAAATCTTCCAAGGCAAATCTTTTATCATACTATGATAAAATAGCCTTGTGATAAAATCTGTTCTACTTAGCCTTGGGACCAAGGTAATGTTCTGGTCATAAGTACAAGGTCTAAAAAGATTATGATAGTGAGCATGTAATAGATTTCTTTGAATCATTCAGCACCTGCTAAATTGGCACAGTTTCAGTACTGGTCCCCTTCCTCAGTGCTGCCATGCCTGCATACACACTGTTAATAGCACTGCTGGGGTTATTTTCCATTTTATTTACAGTGATGAGTGACAACAGAGAATGGACCTAAAGTGGAAAAGCCTATGTGACCAGCTTGTTCAGACCTAACTTATGGAAAGCAGAGCACTTGACCAAGCTGCGCTGACCTTAACAGATGCCTTGGTCCTGCACAAATTTCCAGTCTCACATTCTCTGTTTCCCCCAGGGGCCAGTGTCTATTTGAAAAAGGAAGAAAATGCCTGCATGTCTTTTTAAAATTTACATAATGCAAAAAGAAAGCTGCAGTGAATGCTAACTAATTTTAGTTTGCTGAGTTATTCTTAAACTTATGCTCCTGGATTTAATCATACAGTAAAATCGGCAAAAATATATACCCTTATTTATACAAACATGTAGTCTGGGTGGTAATTTCTCAGAAAGTGTTAGAGAAAAAATGCTGTCTTCTCCCACCATCACAAAATGAAAAAAGAGAAAAAATATAGGGAAAGTTAAGTGATTTGTCTCTAAATCACACATTTGGAACATTACAGCTGGCTGTTTGTTTACAACGTATGTAATGGGATTACAAGTCTGTATGTTCCAAGAACTAAAAAAACCAACCAACCAATCAAACAAGAGGTGAACAGGGGATGACTTGTTGAAACCTGACATATTTTCCTTTTTTACAAGTAATCTAATCACTCCAAATTTATTCAGGCCTCACATGTTCTTGTATCCCATGACTTAATGAGAACTGTCAGTCTCTCACCCATGCATGGACTGCATGCCTCCTTTCAGAATTTCCTAAAATACTCCTGGGCATGTCCTGTCAGAAAGTTACTGGGGAACCTACCCTTTTGTGTCTTAACGGGGTAAACAGCTGCCTCACTGTCTGCAGTAAAGCTGTAAGACTAATTTGTGCAACCCTAGAACAATCAATTTTAAGCTGCAAAGACTAGAAGTCTATCTTTACTAAAGAAAACAGTTCATATGTACTAGACTTCAACAGGCACAGGCATATTTTACACATAATTTTTGTATGGACTGAAACACCTCTTTTTTTCCTGTTCCCCATTTTCAGAACACATCTAATGTCTGCCTACCATTATCATTTTGTTCTGGCCAGGGCTAGTTGAGAGATCTTGGGTGAACTCTTGGGAGTATGCACCAAGCTGGCATGCAATCTGAAGGGTCCTCACACCTGTTTTCCACAGGGATAAAGGAAAGGCTTGGATCTCTCAATCCTAGCAAATGTCATTGGCCTATTCTTTTCGGAGACAGTTGCTCTCAATTGTGCTTTGTTTCAAGAGCAAAGATGAGCTTGTCTTCATGGAGCTCATGCTGGCTGTTAACACAGGATTCTCCAGGGGCTCACAAATGCCTTGGAGGAGAGAAAGACATCAGGACAGGAATCAAAACTTCAACATCTAATGGCAAAGTTTAAATAAGGAATAGCTTAATACAATGCAGTTGACTCCAAGGAGCAATGATGGTCAGCTGAATAAAGGCTGTGCCTGAAGGCAGTGATTAAGCTTTTGAAGTCAACCAGCTTTGAGTTGTTTTGGTTTGAGTTGTGACTTATGAACAGCTGAGGATAGCGTATGAGTGTGACATCTTGTTGCAAGGGAGGAGGAAGCCAACAACAGCTTAGTAAATGATTTCTAATAGGCAATCAATAAGTTGGCCATTAGACAGGCCAAAAAGCAAAGATGAGCCTGGCTAATATCTGCCAAATGAGAGTGCTGGTATAAATAGGTAACTTCCATCCAGCCCATGGACACTGAAATGTCCATTTACTGTCATGGACAGTCTGGGACACTATGGTAATAAATGGCTGTATATATATTTAATTATTTGCTGTACTGTAATCAATGAAATAGCAGGGAATACATCACCACTGTCAGGAAGAGCAGCACAGCTCAGCTGTACAAAGCCTCTTCCCTGTCTGCTTACATCAAAGAAATGTCTGTTCCATGACTTCCCAGTACCAGAGCTGCAGGCTCTGTGGTGGTCTTCTGTAAGGCTGGAAGAGGGAAGAGCAGAGGCAGGACCATGGTTCTTCTGAAGCCTTTAAGGACAGAAGTATGTCCATACAGCAGTATGTTGCTTCACTGAGTGCTTATTTTCCCTCTTGAGAAGCATGGGGGCTCTGAGACTCACTATGTCAATTACCAGCTTCTCCAAAGCTGAGCTAATTGACAGCTGAGTCAACGAAGAACAGTATCACAGTATAGCTTTTACTGGCACAAGTGCTGCTTAGCTTCAATACCACTGAAGCTGTCTGCATTTGGTAACAGTGTGGGGCAGCAATGCATGGCTGGGGACTGCACTTGTTCCTCAGTTACATGCTCTCCTATCTCAGACAGGAGATAACTATATATTTTTCAATAACAAAGAGAGAATTTCTCTCGCTGATCCTCTGAAGATGGGTAGGTGTACTTCTGTTATCTAAAATACCCTGTGGTTTGATGCTCAATAGAGAAGTCAAGGTGCTTGCCAGAGCTATTATCACTTGAGTGGCCAATGTGTTTTCACCACCTTTCTCCAGATGTCAAGTGGAATAAAATATTAAAACAGATTTTCTGCACAGGGACAGATAAAAGAATGGATCTTTCCCATGGTCAAGGAGGAACTGTGGAGATATATTAAGATGCTAAGGGTTAGGGAGAGTAACAAAGGGGAGGGCAGCTGGAAACTGAAGTGGTTATGTTCACAGTGGTTATATGTGTAGCCATGGGGAGGGAGGACACTGCTGTTCTGACTGTGAGGAGACAGTAATCTAATGACATATGAGAGAGAAGGCAATGGTCCACTTCATGGTCTGTGTTGACCACTCAGTGACTGTTACATGGGCAAGAGCTTGTTGGTTCTCAGTCTTAGACTCTGTCCTGCAATGGGATGACTACCTTGAGAAAGACAGCATGTACTGAACTGAAATGTATTAAAGTTATTCTCATAATACTTGATGACATTCTAGTTAAAATGAGCTGTAAATGAGTAAAATAGGAACACCTGAGTAACAGGAGTTTTCAATAGCCAAGCCTGCTATGAAAATTCCTGAGAAGATAATGTAATTTTTAGTATTCAGATTAAAATATAATAACACAATTATCCTGTACTTCAAGATAATTGTGAGGAGACTCAGAATAGAGAATTAGAATCTCATTTAAAAACTGAGCATGTTAGCAAAGCTATGACAGAATTTTGTCAAGATTAATTAATCATGTTTGGCAGTATGCATTACATATTTAATTTTAAATAAGTTTCTTCTCTTTCATTTCCTGTGTGCAATACTTTTAAAGCTGCACGGTCACTAGTTAAAGTCAAAGTTTTAAAAGAACAAACCATTTTTTTCCACCACAGCAATAACGGCAAGTCTAGCAAAAAAGTGCTGTAAGTGGCATTGATAGTCTTAATGCAGTGTGATGGCTCCAGCTGTGTGTGCATCCCACTGCTTTAGAATCTAACCAGGATTTAAGTTATCTGTGGGTCTGATATGCCAAAAGAAATACGAATATAGCATGAAATATCACATTTTTCTATCTCTTTGTAATATAGTATTTAGCAGCTCTGTTTTGAAGGGTCTCACAGTTCACGTCACACATACTCCCTCCTCCTCCCCTACAGTTTTAGTTCATTAAAATGTCTTCTGGTTGAAGAACAACTAGAAAAACTAAAATTAGACTGTTTTCATCCCATTTCAAGATGTAATCAACAACTCTTTGTACGCCTCCCAAAAAAAATCATGAAAGCCTCAGGTCTTCTGAAATCTTACACAGCTTTGCAAAAACATATTTCTTCGCTATTATTAAGAGTGCATAAATGTTTCATTACATTTCGCTATCATAGAGAGGACAATAGAGTTAAATAATTTTGTGTTAAGTGCAGTATATATATAAATGAGATAGGCAGTAATTCTTTAACATTTTACTAAGGGGCTGAAGTTCTTACCATCTAAACTTACTGTTTAGAAAAACGACTATTAGTTCTTCTTCCTATCTAAACTTACTGTTTAGAAACACCTCTATTAGTTCTTCTTCCTATCTAAACTTACTGTTTAGAAACATGTCTATTATGGAGCCCGGTAATTACCATTTTGGCAATTACTTTACAAAATAAGCTTGACTCATGAGAAGCAAAGTACTTTTAAGAATAATTCCTGCAAAACTGAACCAGTAGATGGGGGAGTCAAGATGGATTCTTTCTTCTGTGTGTAGAAACATGTTAAACTCCAGCATTGATTACAGCTATGAATCAAGCTGTCTACAAGTTTGTTTTGCAATAAACACACACATTTGAAGGCTGTAATCAGCTGAGTACAAGAAGGAAGGCAGTCTAATTTATGTCAATGGGTAGATTTACACCCTGATGATTTAAGAAGTTTTCCCTATGGTGCTGTTCTAGCCTACTCTTATCAAAGGGAGTTTATCACTGATTTCACAAGTCACATAATGAGGGTGGCTGTTAAACACCCTTGGTCTGCAGTACTGGATTTTGCCTGCTCTCACATGAGATAGAGAAAACCATTTGTAGGTTTGATCTGTGAGATACCTTAGTGGAGACGACTGTGTTGCCTAGAGAAGTTAGATGAGCTAAGGGAACAAGCTCTACACTATCTAAGTGTATGATGCAATAACTAAATGTGATTTAAGCTTTATGATTTAAATGAGCTTTGGATAAGACTGTAAAATGTTTGATAAAGGCCAAGCAGAGAGTTAGGGCAGAGTGAGTTGATAATTCAGGAGCATTTGGGTGCTGTATCTGCATTGACTTTATCAGTGATGTGTGTCTCAGATCTGCGAGAGAAAATTATAATCAGATAGGTTTATGTACGGGATTATAAAACTCACTTTGTCCTAGACATGCAGTATTCACATTTGTTTTAAAGTCAGCCTCCTTCCTGGAATGTGTCTGCTCTGGTCTGTTCTGTGAAGGATCCTTTAAAGCACTGTTCTGGGAATTACAACAGTAGGGCTCAGTTCTGCACTTTGCTTCAGATATCCTTGTAAGCTTCAGCACTTCTCCTTATTTCTCACAGCCAACAGGTAGAGATCATACCATATCCTCCTTTTGATGGATAGTCTGAGGATAAACAAACCAGGTTGCATTGGTCTTCTGTGATATGAGAACAGAAATGTACTCATACCTGAGTAGTAATCAGCTGCATCTCACAGCAATTTTTATGGCAAAAAATCCTGTCTTTTCCAAATGAAGACTGTATTATAATTTTTTTTAATTTTTTTTTTTTTTTTTTTACATTTGATCCATTGAAATTATTCCCCTTTAGCTGCTAAAATTACTGTAAAGTTTTCTGGCAGTATTTGTTGAGCTTTTTTCACCTTGTAAACTACTGGCAATATTTATTTGATAGTCTTCTATATTTAGAATTTAGGGCACTTTTAAAATAAATTTTATTAGATCCATTTACTTCCTGATTGATAAGCAATGGCTTTATAAGCATTCTTCTCATACTTTGCAATTGCCAAAAAAAACACTGTTGTTAGAAGGGGAAAATTTCAGGAATGTATGAAGCATTTGCAAGAAGAAAAGAAATAATTTTTCTGTTTTGTTGTCTGGAATAGCAATCCTGTCCATAGCAGATCTTATGCTAAGAATAAAATAATTTTTTAAAAAATCTCAACTTGATAACAAAAAAGAAATCAGAAAACCACAGGAATTTTCAGTGTTCAACTTGAGACAGCCTTCAGCTGATTTAAAGGACAGACAATTATTTAGGTGTGATTCACATGCCTGTTTTATTGATCTATCCTACTGTTAAAATATATGTAAGCATGTGTGCTTCTGGGACTCTTTTGCTTCCAGCACAAATATTTAGGAATAACATGAGCCAAGACATTAAGATTTTGTCTCTGCTATTCTTTCAAACTTCAGTGCTCTAAAATAGAAGACATCTCAACAGATAAGGATCACATTACATTATGCATAATATATTTATCCTTTCTGGAGTAAATAAGACGCCTTCCTACAAACTTCAAAATAAACCAACTTCACGAGTCAAACTCATAATTTCTTTCACAAGAACTTGCTAGGTAAAGTGGTGAATCCAACAGTGCATACACAGGTCATGTTGCTACCACCACATTAAGTGACTCCAAGAGGCCCTACCTCTGTCATATTCCTGCAAAATCTCTAGTTTGAGTAATCTCAAAATAACTTTTCACCAGAAAGGTTTGTCGTCAAGCCACCCAGTCCCCTAAGCATACTAGCACAGTCAATGGGAGTGAAATATTAAGCCAAATAGAAACACACAGGTCCATAGGACCAGATGGGATGCACCAAAGGGTGTGGTAGGAGCTGGCCAGTGTCATTGCAAGGCCTGCTTCTCTACCATCTTCGTCTCACCATCTTTGATTACTTTGATTCCTGATGATGACAGAAAGGCAAATGTTGCTTGCATCTTCAAGAAGGGCAAGAAGGAGGATCCAGGGATCTACAGACTGGCCAGCCATAGCTCAGTCCCTGGAAAGATGAGGGAGAAAATCCTCCTGGAAGCCACTTCTAGCCTTGGGAAGGACAAAAATGTGACTGGGAGTAGCCCAAACAGACAGACGTACCAGGCAAATCCTGCCTAAACAACTTGATTGATTGTTTTCTACAGTGACACAAGTGGTTGTGTGAAAAAGAGGAAGGCAGCATGTGTTGTACACCTTGACTTTAGCAAGTCCTTTGTCATGATTTCCAGTAGACTTCTCACAGCCAAACCAGTGAGATATAGGCTACGTATGTAGACAATGAAATGGATGGGAAACTGGCTGGACTGCCAGGTTCAAAGGGTGGTGATGGTGCCATGAGATCCAGCTGGCAGCCAGTTAGTAGTGGTATGCCTTAAGGACTAGCAGTGGGACTGGTACCTTTTAATGCCTTCATTAATGACCTGGACGATGGGTTGGACAGCACTTCTGGAGTGTTTGCGGATGACACCAAACTGGGGGTCATGCTCAATGTGCTGGAAGGCAGGGCTGCTATCCAAACAGGACAGGGTGAAGAAAGTGGCTGATAGGAGCCTCACAGGATTCATTAAACAAAGGC
Organism: Astur gentilis; assembly: GCF_929443795.1. Taxonomy (NCBI): domain Eukaryota; kingdom Metazoa; phylum Chordata; class Aves; order Accipitriformes; family Accipitridae; genus Astur; species Astur gentilis. The sequence continues at coordinate 18,277,152 of NC_064919.1, read as the reverse complement.
CAGTGCAAAACTGGGCCTCTGTAGTGAAGATGTCCTATCACCCTCAGTTACGTTCTTTTGCTAGTCTAGAGACCTCACCTGTGGTGACAGAATGTGGCCAACCAGCTAGGAGCAGGTCTGGAGAAAAGGCCCTGGGATCCTGGTGTGACACAACCTGGCCAGGAGGCAGGAGTGCTCCCATGCAGCAAAGCAGCCTCCACACCCAGAGCTGCACCAGCAGGAGAAAGGGATCCTTCCCAGATGCTCAGCATTGGTGAGACCACTCCTGGTGCTCTCCCCAGGTTTGGGCTCCCAGAAGAGGACAAACACTGACATACAGGAATGATCCCAGTGGAGGGTCCCTGTGATGGCTGGAACTGGAGCACAATGCATATGAGGGGAGGTGGAGAGGAATGGGCTGGTTCAGCCTTGGGAAGAGGAGGGAAAGAGGCGACCTCACTGCAGTTGCAACTGCCTGGTGGGAAGGTAGAGAGAAGAGGAATCCAGGCTCTGCTTGGAGATGCACAGCAACAGGATGAGAGGTAACAGGCATGTGCTGGAATGTGGGAAATCCCCATTAGGCACCAGGAAAAACTTTTATAACATAAGTATGTTAACAATATTGGAACAAGGCCCAGGGTAGTCCTTGGAGATATTCAAACCCCAAATGGACAAAGTCCTGGAGCAACCTGATCTAACTGGACCTACTTCAAGAAGGAAGATAGAGCAAACAACCTATAAAGTCTCTTCCAATCTAAATTATCCAGTGATTACTTTTTAATGATGAATTACTTCAGCTAAAGCACCTCAACTTCTTTGGAGAATAAATACTTTAGCACAAGTTCCAACTGCTAACAATAAATTTGACAAATGTTTTGGGAAAACTCTTTTAAATATATCAGACCACATAAATTTGATGATACTTGTAGGTACAGAAGCTTGCTCTGCTTTGGGATCATGTTTTTTGCTAGAAGGGTGGTTTTCTCTTCAGCTAACAGCAATGCTGCCCTGTAGGAAGACACCTACAGGCTCTGTGCTGCATAGAGATGCCTAGACAATGCAGGTACCCTATAAGAATGCAGCCAGGTGGGAAGAAGGCAGCACACATTTTATCTAGTCTTAATGATGCTGGATTTTTGCTTTTAACATAAATTATACCTGCTAAGAAAAGCAGGTTCACCTGCCTACCGGAACAGAAATTACCAAACAGACTTCATAAAAGGAAAAGAATAATTTGTGCTGAATTTTATCCACATTTCTCTGATAACTGTTTCAAGCCACACACTGAATATACACCAGCTATATAAGAAGGAGAAATTAACGATTACCTTATCAATGTTTAGAGATTGTCTGAAATTCATCTACCTAGGAGGAATGTACCACTCCTTTTTAGAGACCTAAGGTGAGGTCTCTAGAATAACAAAGTAATGTAACTGAGGGTGATATGACAGCTTCACGAAGCTCATGTGCTTTCACTCTGCTTTGCTTAGACTCTAGGGGAAATGGGAAGGGCTGGCTAAGAGAAGAGGCTTTGGAAAAATGCCCACAGCTAGGAAAGGTTGGCACTATCCCTCTTTCCTTGGAAGGGGAAGGAAAGATTTTCAAGTGGTTATGATGCTGAGAGTAACCTGGAGGAAAAGTTAAGTGAAGAGTTGTCATTGCAACAGTCCACAGAGAGGGCTTCTCTTTTCTGTGGCTCCCTCAACCAAAGTTTCACTGGCAGTGAAGCAGGGATCATCTGGCCTTGATCCCCTCCTCAGCCTTTCCATGTCAATGGGAAAGGATGCCTGACTCTCTCCCGAAGTCAAACCTGAAACTTGGTCTTCCTGTGTGATGGCTGTGACTGTTGGTGTATATTAAAAGTTATGCTAGTGAGTTTATCCTTTCCTCCTTGTTTTAAAGTGATAGTGGGTGCAGGCTGTATTTCCTGCCGTATCTATGCCCTGTGGATATGTGTGATACAGCAAAAGAGTTGAGCCTTTCAGGGTGCTTATATCAAAGGGACCGTAGTTTAAGAACTGGTACTGTGTGATGTAGTCAGTGAGATGCTCAGCACTGGCTCAGTGGCATTGCTTTGCACAGAAGCAGAACCACAGACATGAAAAGAAGTATACTGGTAAATACACGAGTCCAAGCCTTTTTTGCAGCAAAGCCTTTAGATGTGGATCAGGGCGTATGCTCTTTCTCATTTCCTTTCACATGACATTGCTCCATTATTCTTGTCTTTAAAAGTCATTTATTGGCATAGTGCTGCATATTACTGCATAGTGCCAAAGGCACATCAGTCTCAAAATTATTTTAGTATAAATACTCTTCTGCAGCAAATACTCTTCGTTGAAGTGAATGTCAGTGCTTCAGACAAGGCATTGGGAGCACAAGTTCATAATTCCTAACAACTCATCTTCTTTATTACAATTTGAAAGAGATGTTTCATTTCTAGGTTTACAAGTGAAGATCTGATTTTTCACCCTAGTTCGTGTTCTCACTTTGATCTTTTACAGCAGTTTCAGGCCTTTGCTGAACTTGAGACTGATTTTATGACAGTACAACACCTCTTTGTTCTATTTAATTTTTTGTATTGTCACAGAAAGCAATCCCAACGTGAAGCACCAAAAAAAAACCCCCAACCCTACATTGAAGGAAACTGGTAATCCTAAATGAAATGCCTTTTTATTAAGATCAAGCTATACCAAGAGGAGATGGTTGTCACAGACAAAAAAGGTCCCATTTCTGCAAAGAGATGCACTGTTTCATGCACAGTTCATTTGAGGTTTTGGCAGGATCTTGAATGGTAGCAAGTGGTGCTGTTGCCTTATTGCCAGTTCCCTCTGGATGGGGCCTTTCACCCCTGCCTCACAGGCTGGCAGGTTTTCCCATCCCCACCGTGCTTGGCAGCTGCCAGGAAAGGTGAGGGCTCTCCATGCCTCTGCAGGGTTTCACCTGACCCTGGCTGCTGCAGTCCTGATGAGACAAGCAAGCAACCTCCATCCCTGTTGCCCAGCCGCACCCTTTTAAAGGAATTTGTTCTATGCTCCTATATAGCAGCAGATTGTACAACCGCTGGCTTTGATGGTTGAATCACAGCGGCCTATGCAAAAACAAGGGTGCCAATCTCAGTGACACTCCCAAGTCTTTCAACTCCTAAGAGGCTTCTATACATTTGAAAACATAAATGGTTTCCTGCAGCTTTCCTCCTTGCAGGTCCTTTTGTCTGACGACACTTGGGCAGCGAGGGATCAGGAATTATGGCATGCCACCAGAGGCACTGCAGCACTGCAGAGCAGCCAAGAGGGCCTGAGAAGAGCGAAATAAAATTTGTGTGGAGAGATGTGATAACACTTTTATATATTTGCTCCTTAACATGCACTTTGCAAAGCCAGAGTGGTCAAGTGGAGGACACATGTGCAGCCTAACAAGTCTGAAAGCTGGGGATGGTGGGCCAGGTCATGCTGTGCTTTAGAAGACTGGTGGAAATACCCGCAGAGCCCTGAAGCTCAAACAATACTCTGCTGCAAAACTGCTGACGAGGGCAATTCCATGTTCCTGTTCCACCCCAAGCTCCCATTAATCTCCTCTTTCCATAAAAAACATTTTAGCTATGTTTTGTATGTGGAAGATCACACATTGGTCTGTTTCTCCTCCTACTGGCTGTCAGTTAGATTACTGCTAATACTGAGACATCACAACACAGGGTTAAAACAGTCTGAAGGGAACAGAGATCTGGTTGTGCAAAGTACAACTAAGAAATGCTGAAATACACTTCCAATGCAGATCTAAACTTTTTCCAGGCACAGAAGATTAAGGCAGAGAGAAAATGACCCAGACGTGAGATTTTCCTTTCTGAACAATTTCTGAATAGCTTTCTTAAAAGGAAACAACAACAAGAACAACAACAACAACAATAATAAATAATTTAAATTTCTGCAGACAAAACACTCCTGTGCCGTCAGAGAAATGAAAGACATTTTGCAGAGTAGTCTTTGTTGTTGCAGAAAGGAAAGAGCTTGTTGGTCACAGTAGTCAGGAGACCCATGTTTTTATTTCCAGATGAGCTTCACATTTCCTGTGTGACCTTGCAACTCCCCTGTACCTCCGTTTCCCGTTTGTAATGTTGGATAATAAATATCTTGGTGAAGCAAGGCTGATACTCTGCTTGCAGAAACTATTTGCAGCTCCTCTTTCAGGTGGTACCAGAAAAGTCTGAAGTTTGCTTTAATGACTCAGATGGCTCCGGAAGTGAAGGGAAAAGGCAGGGGGATCCTTGCTTGTGCTGTGTGAGGCGTGTGTCACTCCTTTTTGCACTGATGTTTGGGAAGCTGCTTTGGGAGGAGTGTAGTCTTTCTGACTCTCTGGGGTGCTAAGGAAACCTTGAGGTGGGAGAAGTTGTCAAAATTGCCTTCTGGGTGTAGGAGGTGAATGAAGGAAACAGTCCCCAAGCCACGGAAACTGAAAATTAGTGGGTCCTTCCCAGCCCAGGTTTTTTTAGGGTCTTTACCAACAGATCCTTTTGCCCTTCCCTGGAGACAGATAAACATACTGCCTTTATGTCTTGTTTAGTTTGCTTCCTCTGAACTCTGTTTTAAGGGATGATGCTTTGCTGTCCATACACATCTGTGAAAACCAATTCCACCACACCAGCACAACATGCTTTTTGCCTTCATTTTGCTCAGGCAAAAACAGCTCACTTCTATGTGAAGGCAATGGAAAGCCCTCCATCTCACCAGATGTGCTCCCAGCGTCTAACCAAGGGGCTGTGCATGGCCATACTGGTGCAATGCAGCAGACCTGATAGGATTCCAGGGATTTCCCAGAAAAGTTTTTCCCAGCCTGAGCCCAGAAAGTGTCTCCTGCAGCAAGTTTGGTAATCTCTGGCATATGTGGCAAAGACAATACAGTGGCAGATTCCAGGTGACACTCAACAGAGAAAACACATGGCCAGCACTCAGCTGGAGGCATCTAGACATAGGAAAGACAATGTCTCTCAGACTCTCTGGGACTTCCTTCTTGAGGACAGCGGGTCATGTGGAAGTTGGTGAATACATCCAGCATCCCACTGGGATGTGGCTGGGGTGCTCCCTATGCTCAGCAGCATGGGGTACCCTGTGGAGGTCCTGAGGCTGAGGGGTGGGCACAGCCACTGCCTGCTTTAGGGAATAGCAGGCTCTCCTTAGCACCTTGGAAACTGCGGGTGGTTTGCACAACCAGTGCCATCCTAGGAGAACAAAAGGTCATGGTATTATAAATAAAATGTAACCCAGCATTCATGCCCACCATCCTTCTATTAGGGTCACAGTTTGTGTTCATGACTTTTCAGGAAGGGCAGGCTGAAAAACTCTGTAAACTGCATGAAGATGTACAGCTCATTTCACAGTGACACTTAGCTCTTTTAAGCAACCTGGCAAGGAAAAGATTTTTTGCATTAATTTAGGAGTACAGGAAACTGTTCAAGGAAGATGCAACCTGTAAGTTCCTGTGTTTCTTCCTGTTAGGTAAGGATCATGTTTAGAAAACAATGAAGCTCAAGTTATGCTTCACCTTTTTTAAACTGTGTTCCTGCCGAAGGGAACAGATAACTTCTCCTGCTGGAGAACTCATCCATGAAACCTGGCATCCTCCCCCTTTGCCATCCATCCCAGTGCTTCACCATGTCTGCTCTCTGCCACTCAGACAGTGGCATTTGTGGAGCCTACATCTTTCTGGTAAAACACGTAGCAAAGCTGAAGTCTGAAGTCTGTGGTGAGACCTCTTCTGCTCTAGGAGACACAACCTCCAAAGTGCTCAAACTGACTGTGGTGTAAAATTGCTCATGAGGAGCATATGCTGTGTTCAGAACAGTGCTTGGGGGGGCAGGACTCTTTCTTTGGTCCCACATGTCCAACCTTTCATGAAATGCTAGCTGAAACAACACTGTAAGTTAAGTGGTATTAAATGATAGCTATGGTATAAATACACATCACTTCTCATCACCTGTGTGGCTATTAAAATGCCGATCATGATTTTAAGGGTTGGCAGCCCTGAGAAGTGCATGAGTGGAGGGATTTTGAATGTTTTTGAAAGGTGTCATGCCAGGAGCAACATACAGGACTGAACAAGCAAATGCCTGCTTTGGGCTCCAGCCTCTCCTGTGTGTGAAACTTGCAAGCTAGTAGAGGTAAAGAGTTGGATTCCCAGTGAGCCTGGGTCAGGTTTTTCAGCAGATGCATTTTGGTCAGTCCTGGGAGATAAATAGTAGCCCTTGGCAGATGGTCCACCGAAGGCAGCAGGAGAACAGCCCATGAAGGAATACAATGGCAATACTGTTTCCCATAGACTAAAATAATGAATCATGGCTTCCCCTTGCTACTGTCGTTCACATAACCTTTACAATAATTTATAATTAGATTAGTTGCCCTTTGGATAGGTGCATATGCTTTTTTTTGAAGGGTTGCTAGGGTAACTGATGATTTCCTTATTTCATCCTGTTTAAGGGGAAATTTTACTTCCTAGTGAGCCTGAAATCGAGACTCACTGAAAACAGATACTTGTTTATCAGGACTTTCAGTGCTTCTACAGTTATCAAGCAGAGAGGACTGTCAACCTGTTTTATGGGGGGTTGATCGTATTATTTCATTTTAACGGTAAAAGAAAAGCTAGTGCAACTTTGCGAATTCCTTCACCTCAAAGATAAGAGAGTGGAATTTTTAATTTAAATTTTTAAAAGGTTTTGATACTTTCTTATAAACTTTTACTCAGCCTGTTTGCTTTGCTATTTTCTCTCCTCTAGCTAAAAATGCAGTTACTGCTGTGCATAAAAAAAAGAAAAAGCCAGAGCAGTCTGTGTGGGTGGATGGTAGTGTGCCTCTGCTTGACCTGACTTAATTATCTCTTTTGAAGAGTAGAAGCAGAAGTTTTATAAATCAAACAGCTGAGGGGAAAATTATTTCTAGATTTCCCCTCTCCTCTCCCACTTGCACAAACACAGAGGCCCCAGAACAGAGGGAAACTACAACAGAAACTAAGTTGCATGTCTCTCAGCTGCGGGAAACCTAATACACACCTTCAAAATAAACAGCAAAATTCCCCAGTGTCCTTGCCCTCTACCACTCTGTAGCACACAACAAGAGGAAAGAAGTTCTCCAGCTTCTGGGGAAAAAAAAATAAATCAGCGTACTAGATTCAGTGGACAGCTGACTCTGTAGTCCCTCTGAGACCCTGCGTGCTGTTTAGCAGCAGCCCTTTCCACCCACAGCATGCATACTGTGAGCAGCTTGCTCCCAGGCAGCCTGCTTGTGGTATGAGCAAATGGACCAAGAGGGCCGACAACGCCTTGGGAGGAGGCCAGAGATGGGTAACAGCACAAAGTACCAGATGGCCTTATACAGGGAATTTCCCTTGTCTCATTGAAACTCTCTTGTGCATCCTGCTCTAGAGATTTTATCCCGAAATAAATATCCCCTGGCTTGCCGTCAGCAGTGGGATGGAGCAAGTCAGCCCCAGACATCTCCCGCTCACCCTTCAGAGCCTGCGTCCATGCAAGGCACCAGAGCTGCTGGCAGCAGAGCAAAGACCTCCACTAGCCAGTGCTTTGCAGCTGTGCTCGTGTGCAGAGATGGAAAAGAAATTTATCGAGGAAATATTGGCTGGAGGTTTAAAAGTAGTCTGCAGTTCGATGAGATAAAGGACAAAGGTGAGTATATTTTATTGTTTAATCTGTCAGAAAGTTCAATGCAATTCAAGGTTATTGTAATAAATAGAAATGTTTACCTAACCTTTCTCCATCTGATTCATCATGAATTATATGATACGTCCTCAATGACACAGGAATGTATAACTATAATGAAGAAACAAGCAGATAAGAGCTTTGCAGTGTATATCTCTGGTTTTATATAAAAGAGCACATTAAAGATAGGCATGTCCTGGATGCAGGTCTTACGTATATTCCACTGACTATGTTGCTCAGATGAGGTTTCACACAACAACCAAACCCCACAGAAATTCTTCAAATTGTCATACCGAGACCTTCCACAGTTACCATTTTTCTTTCTCTCTCCTCCCTGCACTCTCAGTAAGGGTTTTCTGTAATACTCTTGAGTAATTGACACCAATATTGAGAACAAAATGGTTGATACCATTCTTCCTATTTGACCATGGCAGGACATACTGGTTATTTTGAGTCACTACAGAGTAAAAGTCCCAGTTCCTCATCGAGACTAAAGAATTGTGTCAGAAGGTGTCTCAAACTGCTTATGGAGTGTGAAAGTCTCCACTGTGCCTGTTCTCAGGTTTGTTTTTATTGGTAAATTAACATAATCATTTGTCAAAAAGATACCATACATTCTAACCAATGCTTTTCATAAGGAAAAAAGTAATTTCTAAGAAAATTTGTCAAGCCAAAGTTATTTAGTTTTCTTTTTAGTTCACAATTTAAAAAAAATTTAATCTTTATTTCTAAAAGAATTTTCATTTAAAACTCACTTAGAATTAAGTTTATGGTAGACCATTTAGATATTAATGATTATTGAGAGTAAGTCTGTGGTCAAAATCAAACCAAAACTCATGATGTTTGGAATTTCCAAATTTCCACTATTGATTTTTTTCTTCATTTTTTACCTTTTGTCCTGATTAGGTTTGGAACTCTGTATTCTATGTTGAAAACTTGATTTGGAGGCAGGAATTATTTTCCGCTTGAGATTTCAAGTTTAAAAAGGAGATATTTACTTGGCCAGTGTACAAAAACACACACACACACAGAGCAGCAGCAAGCAACTGGAAGAGTAACTCAAAACATCTTGCAAATCCTGAGTTTCTTCCAAGACCTCAATCCTTTTCTTCTGGAGAGTTCCCCCTTTTATATAAATTAATGGCTCCTCAGGAGAACCAAGCCAATTAATTATTGGGAAGACTGGCTCTTGCTAAATGCACAGAGAATTTTAAGCTGTCTATGACTGCCTGTTGAACCAAGTTGCACATTTGGTCTCATTCTGGCTTCTCCAAGAGTAGTGGTGGCACCCTTTAACTGGCAGAAATCCCAGCTGTCACCTCAAGGAGCATGGTGGGATTGTGGAGTGCAAAGTTAAGGCCTTTGTTGGACAAGAGTAGAACTCGTATTGTGTGCAGAGTGCATGGGAAGGGAGGTTGCTCCTGGAAGAAGTGTGATATTCCCACACTGGAACAGGTCGCTGATTTGGTCTGTTGAAATGCACTGTCGGAGCATGATTGCAGCAGTTGTTTCCAAGCCAAAGGGGGGACACTCACAGGAGGTAACAGTATGAGTAACTGTGGTTAAGCCCACATCTGCTAGTGGGGAACTAGAAGTTAACATTGCAAACTGAACATCATTTCTCTATAGATGTATCTTTTAACTTAAACAAACAAACAAACAAATCCAGAAAAGTCTTTTAGAAGTAAAAGAAATAGTTCCTTTTCAGAAAGTTGGAGTCCACCTCGAGTACTTGGACAAATAAATTGTTCAAACAATTTGAAATTATCGAAAAGATAAGCTGTAACATGTGGGAGTAACCTGGGATTTGAACTTGTCTGACTAGAAACAGACTCAATGAATTTCGGAGTGCCAAAGTGAGAAGGCAATTTTTAAAGGTATGAATAACAAATTATAAAGGTGCAAAATAAAAGTAATACTGATTCTTGCAAGGCAAAACACCCCCTCTTTGCTTTTTAAAGAGTGTTGACTCTTTATCACCTCAGGTGTTTCAGCTCTGCTAAATGGTACAAAATGGATGACATTTTAATCATTAATGTTATGTGGGCCTGTACAACCACAATCTTCAAGTGGCTATTCCCTTTCTTTCTATAAAACAAAGCAAAATAATGGAAGTTAAGGACACAGCCGTTCACACAAAATTCTACTGGCAGGTCAACACTGATAAAGGAACTGAAGAGGTAGGATACTGCAGAAAACAATCAAACCATGGCATCAACTTTGCCATGCTGCATGTAGGGAAGAAAAAAAAAGTATAAATAGAATACCACGTATCTATTTCATTTCTGCTGTCGTCTTTGCTTTCCATGCTAGTATACTACATAGCAGCAGTTCACCGTGTGTCATAAAATATAGAGGAAACTTACTGTGTCCAAATTGGTGTCAAATTAAAACTTTATTAATCATTCACATGGAAAGAATAATTAACATTACAGTTACACTATTTGCAATACTTTGAAGAGTCCTAGGCATGTAAAAACATCCTACTGGAATAAATTAGACACAAAATGTCAATTGTAAGCCATCTAAATCCAAATTTATACTGCATCTACAGTCCTTTAATTTGGCTCTGATACTCTCACACAGAAAAAGGAGTTTTCTCCTCTGAGCATTTTTGAATGGCATCTTAAAGGTGTTGGGAATACCACAAGAGTGAAACTGTACAGCTTATTTGAATAAACACTTGTGTTCATTGTGTTGTTGACATGCTTTAGTTCAACTGGTTCTCATCCAGTAAGGATATATTAACAGTACTATCATCTTTCCAAGGCAGGGACTGCTTCTTACCAAGAATATGTAATAGTACCCAGAGAATAAGTAATAACACCCAGAGCAAAAACAAGTTAATGTTAACCAGGACTGCCACACGGTTTTGTAACACAAATAATAAGATTACCATGAGACAGTGATTATGCCTGCAACCTTGCATAATCTGGATTCTTGCCAGCTCTGCTTCATCTCTACCTTTATAAGCAAGTTCCTATTCAAATCCTCTCCTCCTTGCTTTTAAGACCTTCCATGAAACAGAAGTAAGCTGTTCCTCAGCTCTTCTAAATATTCAAAACACCATCCTCGCTACAACAATGTCTGTTGCTCCAGAACAGATAGTCTTTCTGGCATGCTGCTGCTTCTGCAGAAGACACTTACTCCCTACCCCAGCCCTTCCCCCTGCCAGCTAGTTATCATACTGCCTTTGGGTAGGAGGGTAAGGATTTTCCAAATGACCTCAGCACTCGTTTTGTTCTCTAGATTTGCAGTGCCTATGGTGCAAGCATGACGATGCCTCTGGGCAGGTAATAGAGGGATTTCCACAGTAGCTGCCTTGGTACATGCCCTCAGTCATGAAGGGTGTGAATGTCCCACAAAGCACCTGGTTTGTTCAGACCTTCATGAACTGGGAAGTGCAGGGCAGTCAAGAGTCTTCCACTTCTGCTTCATTTCACCTGGCAGAGGGTAAAGGGGCTGAAGTGCAGCCTGTTTTATTCAAAAGGAAGATCTATGATGTAGTGCGAGGAACCTTATATACTCAAGTATTTGAGGTGAACATTGCATAATAAGATACTCTCTGACCTGATGTTCTGGTTTTGTCTGTGAGCACAAGGTTTTCAGCCTTAATGTCTGCACCTGGGACGCCTCTTCTGTAGAGATTCAGGAATTTTCGGCAGCAACCTCTGGAGGGGAGAATGTGCACTCTGTTGCTGTGGTGGCACAAGTCTAGGTCAAGGTCAAGTTGACATGAAGAGTGACTGGCAGCTGACAGTGAGGCAGCAAACAGCACGTGGCACTAATCACCTCTGCTTTTTGAGATCTCATCCCAGAGTTGGCAGCAGCATTTATGCAGTGCACCAGTATCACATCAGCATGCACTACTGAAGTCTGCCCAGACTTGGTCTTGGCCAAAGACTACTGGGTTTGGGAAGACAGCCTCTATGCATTTTCCCCAGCCATTTTTAGCTATTTATGCTCTTTAATTAGTGAAATAAGTACAAAAGTAATCAGCATGTAACCAGTGGCCACATTAATTTATCAAGCTTTATGGATTCATTAGTTTCAAGTGGGTGGCCCTCTCTTTCAAAGGCACTAAAAGCTTGCGGCTCCCATGTGTGTTGGTGGGACTGAACACATTTTTGGCCACTGTTAATGAGAAATCTGATATCTGTTACCACTAGATGAACTAATGAAGCCCTTCACTGTTAAGCCACACAGCCTAAACAAACTTCTGAGCAATGTGAAGCTGAGATATGTAAGGCCAAACAGGATAGACATTTGCATACAAAAAATCTGTAGGCAAAACTTCTTTTTCTCCTATTCATACTGATTCTTCAGCTATTAACACTGTAACTTTGGACTTTTAGTATCAACTGCAGTTTTTGTCCTGCTTGCATGTTTCATAATTTCTCCTTGGCTAATCTTGGCACTGCCCCTCTAATCAGCCATTGCAGTTAATTAGGAAATGGGATTGGAAAGGGGTCCTAACATGTAGGCATTCATAGAAGACAAGAATGACTGTGAAGGACTGACCACAAGGCTGTGGGTGGCTGCATCCGTTTGTAACATTATTGAGAGACAAATATCCGGAGGCTTCAGTGGAAAAAAACAGTCAGGAGAAGAGAGGAAGTTCAATGTACTTAATGCAAAGTCCTCAAAAATTGTAAAGGAATGATCCTCCAAATAGGTAATAAAAGGGGGAAATGAGAATCATTTGGGGATTTTTAGTGGTATCCTGTGATTTAGCTTATAAAACATGTATTTTTAGGTAGTTATTTCACTATATATTTTTCTTTATCATATATAAAGAGGTTTTGGCTACCGCTGGCTTTGGAAATTTTCCCTTGCCAGGTATGGATTTCCTTGATTCTGCCTCTGGGTGCATGATCTTTTAGGAAGGACAGACGATTTAACACATATTATGAGCAATCACACTTTAGACCAGGGTCCTGGTGTCTTGAATCTCAAGGAAACCCTTTCCCCATGTGTGTAACTAAGGCTTAGAGCTGTATGAGTGGGAATACACAGCCAAAGCACCTATGTTCAGCAGTTCAGTTAAAAATGTTTTCCCATACCTAGTAAATAAACAAACGATATTTTCCAGTTGGCCATTGAACATCAGCAAGGAGAATCCATAGGTCACTATCCCCAGTCTTACATTCTCTTTTAACATGTGAGAATGAAAAGATTATACAAATCTGGAAACTTAAACATTGAATGACTGAATGACCTAAGTAAAAACTCTTTAATGCTGGAGTTGCCTACAATTTGCATCACATGAGTCTTTTTCCAAAATTAATAAGGTATAAGGACACCTAAGCAAAGTGCACACAAGTTTGAGTTGGAGTACTATTAAGTAATCCAAATTATTTATATTTATTCTTTATTAGTTGGATTAAAATAGCTCCAGGCAGGTGTGGAGCCTGTTCACCTGACACTGCAGAACTGAATGGCAACAGCCACCCAGCCCCAGGCCCAAACCCTTTCAGTGTGTAAATGGGTGCTACCCACCCCTTATGGCTATACAGGTGATTTAAACCCTGGTGGGCTCTGGAGAAGTGGCACCCTGGGGGCTGATGAAAGCCATAGACTGAGCCCTTGTAGCCCAAAGAGCCAGAGAACAAATGGAAAATCAAGGCAAAGGGTTCATCCAAAAATGATACAAGATTTTAATGGTATGTCCAAGGTTATTTATCGTGAGTCATGTATGCAATGCTTTTACTTTCACAGATCTCATCTTAATGAGGAAGCTACATGGGACAAAACTGTGAAAGATGCTTGTGGATAAATGAGCAAGGCAGTTTTACATCACAGAGAGGGTCAGTACGCTGGGTAAGTAATGGCAGAATAAGAGAGAAAAGCAGATAAGTAAGTGTGTTGGGAAAACTCTCAGAACAGGAAGCTGGGAAAATTTTATAGTGCGGTTGGAGGTAACAGAACAAGCTTGGAGAATGTTGTGAGCCTGGAATATTATCTTGGACATTCAGAGAAAATCATATAGGAGGGATCTTCAAAGTATTCAAATTAAGACTTAAGGTGCCAACAATGGAGAGGATGGAGTGCAACGGACTAAACGAAAAAAGAACAAAGGAAGCAATGGCTTGTTTTTTTAGGGCAGAATAAGCCAAAGATTTCGCCTATGATATGGGAAGGGGTAAAAATACTAACACAGTTGAGAAGAATGCCAGGAACAAGATGAAAAAGAAAACACAACTTAATCTGTCTGGAACAGAGGCTAAGTCAGAGGTGCTTATGGATAGAATCAACAGGATGACAGAACTGATTTCATTGCCCAAGGAGAAGGCAGAAGCAGAGGGAGAAAAAACAAGCTCTAAAGGACAAGTGCCAAAAATTGTAGGAGTGAAAGGTAAGCCTATCATGAAAGTTAGGAAGGAGCAACCAGATGTACACAGAGAAGGACTGAGTCATGAAAGCCAAAAAAGAAAAAAAAAAAAGACAAGGAAAAAAAAAAAAAAAAAAAGACAAAATCTCCAGCAGATAATGGTTGATAATCAAAAGAAAAAATACTTTGGAAAGCTTTCCACTCTGAAGTACATAAATAGTATTTAATTATTGTGAGTAACAGGAAGAAAAATCCCAGGACTCTCTTTAAATCCAAAATAGATTGTGAATCCAAAACATAGGAAGAGGAAGAAAGCATGTACAATATTGTTTCCTAAAGCAGTAAAAACTAGACCCATGAGATACATTGAGTGCAACAAGGCATTTGTTTGAATGAATTAAGTTTGGATAGTGCATATTACTCTTTCTATTCAGTCTGAGAGCTAGCTAGCTAGTGTTTACTTGACCTTTCTCCCTGCTGTACTTGGTGTCTGGTCACACAAGTGTGCCATTCACAGAAATTCTGTATATTCCTGTCATGTCTGTACCTGCTCTTGACTGTCTTTGTGTCTGTCTGGGTCTATATTCAACCCTGAATTTCACCGAAGGAAAGCCAGTTGGCAGCAGACAGATGAATTCAGCTCAACACATGTCTTTCTTGCCCCAAATGCAGATGTTCAAGGTGACACACCCTTTGTGTACTAGTACCCATGAACAACTCTTCTGAGAATCCACAGTGGTGGGAAGAGCATTGCATGTATTTCAGCAGATAGAAACAGGCAGGTGTTTGATAAATCAGCTTACATGTGTGTGTTTAGTTGGGGAAGTGGTTATCATGGTTAATAGTTATAATGACTGTCATTTACTCCAGCCTCTTAGACAGAAGCTTGATTTCTGGGGGTTGATTATAGACATGATAACCTTGCAAATTCAACAAAGCTCAATTTGCTAAAGCTCAGGTGCTCTGTAAAGTGGGTGCCAAGGGGAAGAGAGTGTCTGTGGCTCTTGGCCATCTGGCAGCACGCCCATCATTGCACCAGCAACAGGCAGCCTGGGCATGGGAAACTACCCCTGGAGGAACCCACCACATCTCCTGTCCCTCTCTGTGCTCGGAGGAGACACTCTAGTTTCAAAGCAGTGATGGAGGTTGATGAGGCACTTGGTTAGAAGGTGAGGCAGCTTTTAACACAGGGTGAAAATATTGAGGGAGAAGGAGAAATTAAGGCTAGTCAGAAGGCTAATGGTTGTGGAAAGTCTGATGCAGACTACAGCGAGCCAAGGATCAGACTGTGTAAAATTTTTCTGTGTCAACATGTTTGTTTTTACAAAAAAATGTAGTCCCTTCTCAGTGAGCCTATTCACCATCAGCAACCTGTAAGTCTTGATTTTGTAAGGAAAAGGCACAGTTTAAGCTGAGCCAAAGGCCAGCCATGCTATGTCCTAGACATGGTCATGTTCAATGACATTCCTTGAAGGCACTCATCTTGTCTGATCACAAGAGTAAGTGAGATGGTGTAAAATATTGTGTAGTCCAGATTTTGATTTGATACAGGTCAGCTGAGACCCTGATGCTGTTGTACTGGTTTATGCCAGTCCAAGCAAAGAGTAAGCCTTGAGTTCTTTTATACCTGCATTTCCTACAGGGCACACAGTGCTTCAGTGCAATTACTAAAAGGTAGCTACCCATAGTTAACAATAAAATAGACTTAGGCCATAAGAAGTCTCAGCACAAATTGTCAAGCAAGGCAGTTGTTTGGTTTTTTCTGCAAATGTCAAGGATAATGCTTTTTAATATATTTTTCTTACTCATCAAAACATCCAACATAGTCCTAGGTCTGTTGCTCTGACAAGTGTGTATTTGTAACATCAAAAAAAGGCCATAAGAAGTTAGACTCATCTCTATGTATGGACTATGTGAATTAACTGGGCGTTTTTGGCATTGTCCTGTTTCCTTTGTGCCTGAATTATTGAGGTCACTCTTCAAATCTTACTATGAGAGACAAGGGGTAGACTTCCCAATTAATTTGCAATGCTTCTGAAAACAACCTATCTTCTGAAATGCATGGGCTATTTCCTGAGATCGTGGAAAGGATCTCTTAAAATTGTCCATGGCCCCACATATTCATGGAAAATGTAGCTCTAAGACAGCATTTATTCTGAAAACACCGATTACTAATTAGGAAGCTCCTCAGATATATGCATAGAATTAGATGCTCAGCCAAACCTTGAAGTGACTGAATCCCAATGACTTTATAGATGTTTGGTTAATTTTAATACCTTTACTTGCATTATTTTCTGGTTCCACCAGAAGCAGAAGGTTTGGAAAGTCAGTCATGCAAGTGTTGTCTGAGTCTTGAGCTAACCTATTGTTGCAAAATTTATCTGAATCAATAATTTTGTCTACCTAGAGGAAAACTTCACATCTGGGGGAGTTTCATTCATTGTCAACATCCAAATATTTGGATGAATGCAAAAAGCATATAGGGAAAAAAAAGAAGAAAGAGCCTCAAAAGGTGGTTATAAGATAATTACATGACAGACTGTGCTTTTGTGACTTAGCAAAAATTGTTAATATTTAGCAATTATTTGCGTGTGCAGAGAGGTGTATGATCTGATGACAGTGAGACCTAGTTACTCGTTTCAAGATTTCTCTTCTTCCTTTGAGCTGAAGAAACATGCATCTGAAGCCAATCAATTTGCAGTGATACACAGGGGAGAGTCTTAAAAGTGGGTGTTTAGGCTTGTTGTTTGTATTCAGTGTAATAGTTCATGGAGCTGTCTATTGCGTAATTTTTTGAAATTGCTTCAAGCACCTGACAATACTAAGAGGACTCATTCTTACAGATCTCTGTGGATACAGGAACCTTGAAAGAATGAGTAGAAAGCACAGTCTACAGACAGTGGAAAACACAAGAAAACATATTGCCATTTACACACACAAAAAAGGCAGGAAAAATAAGTAGTAGGTTTGGCTACTTAGGTGTGTTGCGGACTTCATGTTAAAATTTTCAGGTGGAGGAAGTGTTTGGGGGCTGGTGAGAACAACCTTCAGGGAGAAGAGTTGGTGTTGAGCAGAACTGCAACAAGTAGGGCTTCTGTGGTGAATATTAAATCAATGGGAACAGTTCTGTCTTCATGAGGTTGGTGCCCAACTCTGAAAAGAGGAACTGTTGCTACCCCTTGCCACTCACACACTTCCTCATCAGCACTGAACTTGATAACATGGCCTGCAAAATACTGCTGTATTCCCTGGACCCTTGCTGATAACAGCAGATACACCATACCCAGCACTGAACTCTGCGAACCCCATGAAGATGTGCTTTGCTCCCAGAGTTGTCTTATCAAACCCCCTCTGCCTCACCACTCCTTGGAAATGATCTTTGCTGTGGAGACCTGATACCTGACCTGTATGCAGAAAGTAGATACATAAACAACCCTCTTACCTAAAAACACAGTTGAGGTGGATGTTCATTGGAAAAATACTCCAGGCCTTTTGGTTGCTGAGGTCCCTCTGTGCCATCAGGTGTGTGGGGAAAAGAAAAGGGCCTCTTGAGACTACAGGGAGCAGTGGGCTGAGCATGTGCTGGCATGAAGTATCACATTGGTCATCCGAAAATCACTGTGAGGAGTAGGGACCTCTACTTCCAACACCACATGTACCTTTGGTAGAAATGGACCCTGTAAATCTCCCACCACGCTGGCTTTGTCCAGCATATCACACCTACTCTTTCTGCCTGTAGGGCTGCATGCAAGCTGCAGGAAAAATTTTGCCAGGTGGTAACTCTTGTCTGCACGTTTTGCAGGCTTCCATGCACAAAATTCAGGTGACCTCAGTCTAAAAACTTTGGTCCTTGCTGGGTCTCACCATGAGACTGTCGGTCAGGAAAACTCAAGCAGGCATATATGAGGAGCAGGAGGAGAAGGAAAGAGCCCAGGTCTCTTTTGCTGAAGGTTGAATCCATGGGAAGACTTAAAGATGGCTGTGGTGTCTCTGAGTGTGCTGCGGGGTGGAAAAGGGAGCTCTGAAATAAGAAAGGTAAAAAACAAACAGAAAGCCCTATCAGCTACACTGGAGTTAGCAGAAAGTACACACAATGCTGGGAACAGTTCAGACTTCCCTGTCTACACCGTGCCCCTTGGCTTTCTCACTCACCCATGCAAAATGCTGGCTACCAGTGCGAAAGACTGGGGCAAGGTTGCTGGTCCTGTGGGGGTGAAAAAAATAGCTGTCAAGTTTTACTTTGCTTTCTCTCAGCTAGTTATGGATTCTCCAGGCAGCCCTCATGCAAGGAAGACAAAGACGATCTGGTGGGGTCTTCACAGCACCCTGGCAGCACTTGGTGTTGAGAGAGCTGCTCTGTGCTGCTGGGTGGTGTCTCTGCAAGGTGCTGGAAGTGCTCCAGAGGGAGCGGGGGTACAGGTTGCACAGGGCTGTGCACTGTGCATTCAGTAGTGCTTTTCTTCGGTGTTACTTGCAAATGCTGTTTGCAGCTATGTCCTGTTTACAACTAGAAGTGGGCAGCTGGCTGAGTGAGTTTCTCTGCCCTTGTGAGATGGCGTTGCTCTGCAAGCAGGCACAATAAGGCATGTGAATCATACCATCCCAAATGCTTGGCATCCGCGTGAGTCATTGTTTTGCTACCACGTTTTACAATTCCTTCCTGTTTTGCAGCATCTGGGAGTTTGTTATCCCTGTGACCTGCCCACAGCACTTTGAAAACTGACCGAGGTGCAAATGTAAAAGTTGGCTGGGTATGGTATTTTTCGTTTCCTAGGAAATCTCACAATTACGGTCTGTTTCAAAGAAGAATGAAAAAAAAAAAGAAACCTTTGAAATACCCTGCAGGAATGAACACTTTGAGCGCACCTTTGGTTGACTGCTTTTTAAAAAATTTTGAGGCATTTTTGATACTATTTTCTTCTGATATTAGCTGTTTTAAGGTTTCTAGACATCTCCTAAATAAACACTGAAAATTGGTTGAACTGAAAAATCAGTGTTTCCTTTATTAAAATGTCAGTAGCAAGTTTTGACACTACCAAAACACAACACTTAAAAAAGCTTACAAATATGGGCCCTGTTTTGAAATGTAATTTTGACAAAAAATATTAATTTGTCAAAAGGATTAATCAAAAGATTTTTTTGCCAAATCGTTGTATACTGATTCATACACACAGAGATATGCAAACAAAAACTTGTTAGAAGTTAAGGATGAAAATTTGGAAACATAATTATGCAAATTGAAGACTGTCACAATTTTATAGGTTTTGGAGCAGGTGTTGAAATTCTTTTTCCATTTCCATTCCATTAAGCTTAAGTCTAGCACATTTGACACTTCAGTCAGTTACTTAGGGAAAAAAAAGGGGCTAGTATTTAAAGCTTGCATAAGACATATTGGAGAATTGCTGAACTGCGAAGAGACTGCATTATGGATTTAGCAATCTGATTTAAATATATAGATATGTGCAACAGTGTATGTTACCTCAGGGTGAGAATGTAGGTGACATCGTCTAAATGGGAACCAGTGACAAGATATTTGTGGGTGGTATGTAAGTTCCCCCTGTAATGCCAGTGCCAAAATAGCTTAAGAAATCTATTGGGAAGTATAAAGTGGAAACGAAGCTTTGGCCTTTTTTTTTGTTGTTTTGTTTTGTTTTTCTTCTTCTATGTGTGCCACTGATGCAACTATTTCTGCAATACTATTAAAGATGTTGATAAAGTACAGAGGGTTCATAGAGGAGCCACAAGGATGAGTAATGGCTTGAAAAACATGTCCCATACTAGCAAACTCAAAATAGTTGGTTTACCAAAGAGGAAGTTAGGAGAAGATTTGATCACAGCCTGTCAGCACTCACATAGTGAGCAAACCTTTGCCTTTTATCTCCTAAACCTGGCAGATGAAAATATCACAGGAACCAGTGAATGACAACTGAAGCAAGACAAATGAAGTTTAGCAATGAAGTGCAGATTCCCAGCAGCGAGGCTAACTAATCTTTGGAACAATGTATTAAAAAATATGGCAGGTTCTTCAGCTGAAAATTTTAATTTGGAATATTGTTGCTTAAAAGAATAAAGTCTGATTTTGTCAGATAAAAAGTAATGCAGAGAAATTTGGTGATCTGTGTTATTTAAGAGGCTAGCCGGGATGACAGAAGTGATTCCCTTTCACCTTAAGGTCTAGAAATGCTTGGTCCTTGCTTACTGTCATCTCGTTTTGGTATGCTTTTCAATATGAAGGTGTGATGCATGGTGTTTGTGTTGCTTGGGTGTTTTCAGTGATACATTGTGTTCCATTAAGAAGTGAAGAGGTTGGCTTCAACCCTCTGGAAGGAAAATGAGTGTAGGTTGCTGTTGCCTAGGTAGGGACCAGACATCCAAGTGTCAGAAGGTTGGAAAAGGGAATTTCCTAGAGAATACTAGGAAAAATCTACTGCCACTCAAAAAGTCAACAAGTTGGCTGCAACCGGCCATGGGCATGAGGATCTGCCTGCAGAGGCACAGTGGGCAGGGGAAGAAATGCATATAAATCTTTCTATTTCTAGACTGTCTGATCTAGTTGCTTAGAGTTTTCCCAATTAATAAAGTGAAGTGTTCTAGTTTTAGTTCCATTAAAACTAAGATTTTCTCACTTTAATTGATATTTGGTAATTTTTGAAGGATCTAATTTAAGATAAGGCTTTAGGCACATGGCCTGAAATCTGGCCAGGTTAAGATATCCTCGCAGCTTGCCTTTCTTAGTTTAACCCCCCCACTCCTTCCAGAAGTACTAAAAACTTTTCTATTGCTTCTCTACAGTGTGGTGCCCATGTGACATGTTGGAAGGTCTGGAGCAGGTTCAGACACAAATCTTGTTCATCTCTTTCTTTCTGACAGCTAATAGTGAGGATTATTTGTTGGCTGTGTCTACAAGAACTTTTGGTGGGGAGCCTTCACAGTGTGTCCAGGTGACATGAGCTATCCAGACCATGCCAGTAGTGTCTGATCTCCACCTCTCTTAGTGCAGGTTCCCTAAGCTTGTCAGTCCTACTCTTGCCCTAGCCTCCCTTTAGTCCTTTCTCAAGTAGATTACTTCACTTCTTTCAGCCTTTCCTGATCAGCTGAATTTTCTAGCCCTCTGATCATCCTCATTCTTCTCTTCTGGATCTCCAGTTGTAATGTATGTAATTGTAGGTATATTTCACCCTTCTTAAGAAAGGATGCCTAAAGTTGAGCACAAAAATAATTTGAAAATATATCAGTGGAGGACAAGCAATTTCTCCCTGGATGTCTCAAGTTAGACATCTGATCATGTGTCCCAGTGTGAGCTCTTCACCTTTCTTGACACAGTATAAGACTTTGGCTTGTTTGACTTAGAAACCACTTTTCCCCAGATGCCCTTTGCAGGGCAATACCCTCCTATTATTTCCCACCCTGCATTTGAACTATTTTATTGCCAATGTTTGTCTAGAATTTTACACTTACTGAAAATTGAACCCAGTGTTTCTAGACCTTTTCTTTAATGTTTAAAAGTTATGCTGAACTCTAACCTTGCTCTCCATCACATCTGACCTTGCAGCTCATTCCATACTGATGGTACAATAAACACATTTACTCTTCAATCATCTAAGCTGTTAACAAGAATATTGAATACCATACTGGGATAGACCCCAGGAAAACTTACTCAATACATATGTCCTGTTTGACATTTGTGTCATCATTTCTTGAAGTGTGCTTTTCCAAAATGCTTAGCAACCACCTTAGAACAGTATAATCTAAACCATGATCACGTAAGAGAATGTCATCTAGGACTGTGTTTCAAAAGTCCTATTTAAACCCAGATTTCTAAAAAAATGAAATGCATACCAGAGGACACCCAGCATGCTTTTACTTTATTTCTGGGGCCTATTGTCCTGTTATGTCATGCACATACTCCCTTTCGCTTTGATATTAAGTTTACACTTCCTTCAAATATCCAGAATGATGTAGATCTTGAACTACCGAATGGGACACAGAAAACAGGGACCTAACAGCTGGCTCAGCAACTGTTGCTTTTCATTATCTACATGAAAAGCAGGTTATGATTTTGGTTTCTTAAGAAAACTTTCATAGAGGGAATAGTTTGGATGGGAGCTTAACACAAATAAGATAAAGAAACTCAGTGTTCCAGTAATAATACTATGCATTTATAAAATTATTTTCTTCAAGGCCCTTTATAGATCTTATATAGTAATTGCAACAAAATATTCCTGGATCTATATGGATATAGGAGACAGAATATCCTGTAATAACTTTGAATGGGGTGGAAAGATTTAAAGGCAAGAATGGCAACTAGAAAAACCCATTAAATGTTTTGTGTATGGTGTTCTATATTCCCTGAATTTTACATTGATATCTTAGGAGAAGAATAATAAAAAGCTGTATCATTTGCAGTTCCATCAGCTGCAAATGCAACGGATAGAAAGAGGGGAATGAGCCCAGTAAATCTTTGTGGGAGTGACAAAAGCATAAACTGCTAGGTGTACTCATCACCCCAGAGAAATTGTTGTCATCTGCTTTCCACACACTGATAATAATAGAGCTGTGAATTGGGTGGGTAAAGAAGAAGGTTATCATCCTCCTCAAGTGTGAGACCTCTTACCTCTTGTCCTCACTGTACCCTTGCAATGCTTGTACTCTACCTACACAGTTTTCTTATTAGCCACCCAGAGGTTCCCAACAGCTATGTAACATCCTACCTTACAAATCAGCAGTCCCCCTTGCTTGGGATCCCTACTGCTCTGTCTCTATTAGGAAATTCTGCCTATATGAAGGATGTAGTCTGGGTGCCATAGCACCTACCTCTGTCCTCAGTAATGGAGCTGCAGTCAGTAAGGGGTTGGCACCTGGGATCTGGGGACTGTAGCACACACAAATTAACTTCAAATTACTGAAACAGTGGGCTTCCAGCTGCAGAGAATGCAATTCAGGTTGCAAAACCTGAGGTCCTTTATGAGCCCATTGGTATCTCGCCCTACAATTCTAGGACTAGGTCTGCAGCTCAGACCTTTGCATGACATTCATTCACGCCTTTCCCTCAAGGCAGGCATTCACTCTTGTACAGATATCAGCTAACTCTTGTTTAAAAATTTGAGAATGCAGGTCTTTTGCTGGCCTCTGGTGTTTGTTTGAATCTGAAATTTACTGTTTTGCAAACCATTTACACTTAACCTGCTCTGTTTTGCTTGAGTTTCTGCTGACTCATTTCCATCAAAGTCCAAGCCAGGGCCTGAGAAATTACCTAAGTTCAGTGAGATAGATACTTCAGGGATACTCAGCCTTTCCTTTGAGAAAGATGTGGCTGGACAGACTTCATTATTTCCCCTGCAGTGCTATCTAGGTTTTAAATGGCAGGTGAGTGTAATGGCAAGTCTCCAGAGAAGCACTGTGGAAAAGGCCAAATGGCTTTACTGACAGCAACAGCATCAGACTACTTTCACCCCCATGTATATCTGGTCTCACCAGACCTTTTTTCTTTAAGGTTTCCCCATAAGGATTCCTATACAATACAGTACTTCTGCTTTGGAGACAAGATGCTGCCACAGCTGTAGGATTTATCTTTACAGTTCCAGGAAGAGAGAACTTCACTTTACTTTTTAATACACTTTTGATGTTAGACCAAGAGCTTGACCAATTCTGAGCTTATTGTGATAAAGGTCATACAAAGATACAAAAAATTGTGGGTCCTGTCCAAAGAACACTCAAAATTTCAGCCCAGCCTCCTTTTCTGCTGACCATCAGTCAAGAGAGGTATTACATCCTTGCATCAAAAAGTCAGTATTGCACCTTTGTGTGCAAATGACAGTCTCAGAAGTATTTTGCTTTCAGCTGTGATTGTCAAAAAGGAAGTGTATGGTGAACAGGATGCAATCAGGCAGTTCATAAGATGGGCAAGACTGTCTCACCGGAAGGGTTACAGTGAGGTGAATTTCTCGTTGTTGCTAAAACTTTGTCTGAATGTATTTATGTATGCTTAGTTTGGGGCTTTGGCAGGAAGCTTTAATGCAGAAACAGCATACCCTTCCGTCCTCCGTGTGTTTGAAAGCTCTTTCAGTGTGAGTCATCGGAATCCTGTGGTTTGTGTATCCTGAGAGGAGAAGGGCTCTCTGTGATTATCAGACACCATGAAAAACTAGCAGTTTGAAAATAAAATGATAAGGAAGTTCATTATTTCATAGGAAATGTCTGCTGATGGCTTTTTTTTTTTCTTCTCCTGTAGGTTTATTGTTTTGTGTGGAGGTCTTGTGAGTGTGCATGGTCCTCTGTCATTTTGCTTTGCAGGCATGTATCATTTGTCACAAGTGCCACTGGTTGCTAGAAGGTGGCTCTCCTTATGAGCTGAAGGAAATAAGATTTAGAAAATAAGACTCCTTGAAGCAAGGGAGTCATCCTGAATGGTTGTCCATGTGGTGAACTGACATGCAGACCTGTGCCACTGTGTGATACTGCTCAGTAGCTGTCACAGTGCATCTTATCTTGCAAGACATTGATGGGAAGATGTCCATTGTTACCAACTTTCTGTTAGTGCCCCAATGACACATAAGCGGGCGAAACCGAGTATGTTTCCCCAAAGTGATGAGGATTTCTTGTGGTGCTTTCTCAAGATGGTTCTCAGCAATTGCCATTGATTTCTTTGTCTTTATACTCTGCTGAAATCAGGGGACATTAAGGGTCCTGTCATTGTGTCAGGTTGTTGTGACAGACATGTTAACAAAACAGGCAAATGGCATGCAGAATTATAACTAAGTGTTTTTAAATCTCCTGTTATGTCCAGAGTGAATCTGTCACTGTCGTGGGATCTCCAACATTTTACAAAACTATTTCACAAAAGAGCATTAGGAGAATGCTCTCACTGATGTGTTTGGGGTGTATTTGCCTGAGGGGCCGCTCACTGAGTGAACAGAAGTGCCCTTTGAGAAAATTCTCTTCTTCTTGGCAGTGGGGTGGGAGAAGAGGAAAAAAGAGGCATAAAATAACTCCATGGATCTAATTATTGCTGACTAGTTCAGCAAGCTTGTAAAGCTGAATAACACATTGGAGAATTGTGGTATGTGAGTTTATTTAGAAAAATTAAACAGCCTTGTAACATTCTCAATGATCTTTCATCCCACAGAAGCAGGCCTTCTAAAAATTTAGAGAAAATCCAAATTCTAGGAAGTGCCTGGAACACCAAGGCCTGTGTAATATTTGAAGGATGAGTTAGAGTCTGTGGGCTGAACTTGAAGTGATGTTCTTAGGATACTTTTCCGGTGTTCAAAAGGATTCTTTACAGATAGCAACAAAGTTACTGTTTCATTAGAGAATGTGTGCAGGCACCCTCCCTCCCTCCCCTGCCCAAGCACACAGGCACGCTGGCATTAGCAGGAGCTTTGTGAAGGAGCTGAGAACTGGAGCAGCATTGCGGTGGTACGGACCGCACCACTGCTCTGTTGTGTCTTGTAAGCAGTGCCTATACAGGCATTTGGAGCAACATAACCAAGTCCAGGGCGTTTAAGTTTGGAGCAAAGCTGCCATGTGCTGTATTAATTTGGTAGGAGTCTCTTAGCATATGAGTAAGACGATAGCCCACGCGGCATAGTAGAGTGTGTTGTAGTTTCTAATAATAACTGTATTTCTTTGTGTACACTGCCTTAGAAGAAGCGTATTCTCCACATGACCTTTATCTTGACAGTCACTTTATCAAAAAAATTAAGAATGCACAACACTTCTAGAAAATATAATTAGAGATTCTACTGATCTTAGAAAGAAGAGAGGGTTATAAAGGACTGCCAAGTCTTTTTATGGCTGTAGGACATAAATGAGACTGCTCTCAAGTAAAGCAAAATATAATTTATGTGAACATCTGGGTGACATCCAAAGTCTTCGGTTAAATAGAATTACAATGAAGAAGAGAGTTGCAGCCAGTAAAATACTAGTAATAAAAAAGTTAAATACAGTTGGTGAAATTCTTCTCAACTGAGGTAAAAATGGCAGACTACCCTTTGGTTTTCATCTGGGCAGTGTTTCACTTTAATTCTGAACCCAGCAATTTAGGGAAGAGAAACTTAAAAGATGGTTAATTTGGAAAAAGGCAAAAATTTGTATAAAGCATTACCCGGGAGGATGAAGTTGAACTCTGTTTAACCCAGAACCTTGTGTAATTGGGATTCCGTTACAGAGGACTGTACATATTTCCACAGGATATTGATTCATTCTTAACTTTGATAGGGACTCTCCATAAACCTCCCAAGGCATTCACAGAAAACCGGTCACGTGCTGTGTTAGAATCTTCTTCAGTAACCTTAGGAACTGTAACTAAACACTTAATTTCCCACACAGAGCCTGATGCACTCAAAATGTACAGTGACATTTGCAGTGGCTTATTTGTTCCTTGTTCTTCTAAAAATATGAGGCTCACCTAAAAATATGAGGCTCACTTTTGCAATCTTATAAACTATTTGGAAATGTTGTGCCATTGCTAATCACCTGTGTCACATGTATTGGTCAGGAATTTGACATGAAGTGGTTTGCAATCTATTTTACATTTTGGAGAAATTTGAAGTTGTAAGCAAAAGTTATAAGCCCTAGAAAATGAAGGCCTTTGATATGGGTGTAAAGAACTGTGGTTGATCTTGTCATATTTTATTGCCGTGTAATTTGTTCTGAATCACAAAACACTGTTTGTTTGTTGTTCTGTCCTATTTTGCACAAAGTATTTTCCTACATTCTCTTTCAAGTATTGAGTGAAGTCAGGAGAAAAGCATAACTGATGTTTTCTTCACTACATGGAACTTGGTTCATTGTAGGAAAGTAAATAACAGAATGTCTCAGAAGAATTAGAAAACCTGTTTGTGTGCTGATTTGAATGAGCAGACATGGTTGATTCAGGTTCACTAAATATTGGATCAAGTCAGATGTTTTATCAAAACTGGCCTTGTTGTTCACAGTCTCAAAGATCAGTGAGAACTACTCTGCATCCGGTCCCTTCAAAACAGCTGACATTTTTTATTCCCACCTCTACCACACTGATATTTTTATGACTTCTTATTTTACTCAGAAATAATATCTGTGGAGGATATACTTCTGTTCTGTAAATTTGCTCCTAGTGTAAAACCTTACAAGGCAAGTTACAGACACCAAGTGTCTTGCTGAAATTGGGGAAAGGAGATTTGACTCTAAGCTCTCTCCTGCTTTACAAGCAAGATAACATAAAGACAAAAGGTGCCTGTAGTGAATGGCATGATTGCGCAGGCCTTCTGTTGGCTAAGGGTGTGTTGCAACCCACCATTTAGGGTTTTATTGTTAGCAGTTGAAAAGTGGTACTCGGTGGTTTAACCCCAGCCAGCAACTAAGCACCACACAGCTGCTCACTCACTTCCCTCCCACCCAGTGGGACAGGGGAGAGAATCAGAAGGAAAAAGGTAAAACTCATGGGCTGAGATAAGAACGGTTTAATAGAACAGAAAAGAAGAAACTAATAATGATAATAGTAACACTAATAAAATGACAACAGTAAAAATAAAAGGATTAGAATATACAAGTGATGCACAGTGCAGTTGCTCACCACCCACCGACTGATGCCCTGTTAGTCCCCAGGCGGCGATCCCCCTGCCCCCACGCCCCCCAGTTTATATACTGGACATGACATCCCATGGTCTGGAATACCCCTTTGGCCAGTTTGGCTCAGCTGCCCTGGCTGTGTCCCCTCCCAACTTCTTGTGCCCCTGCAGCCTTCTTGCTGGCTGGGCATCAGAAGCTGAAAAATCCTTGACTTTAGGCTAAACATTACTTAGCAGCAACTGAAAACATCAGTGTTATCAACATTCTTCTCATACCTAACTCAAAAACACAGCACTGTACCAGCTACTAGGAAGACAATTAAGTCTATCCCAGCTGAAACCAGGACAGATACCAATAGCCAGCTGATGTAGAGCTTCTGGAGAAATCTTTACAGGTGTGTAGAAGGACGTACATTTTTTTGGTAGTTATAATATGCTCACTTTTATGTACACCATTTTGTGATCCCCTAACATATGAAGTCCCATTTCTTTTCAAGGATGTCCTTCACAATGAGATTGCTCCAACCAATAAAGGTGCTTTCCACAACATACCTTGCAGATGGGAAGTGTTGCTTAAAAGCTAAATTTTGTATGTTTTTAAAACTTAACAGTGTGTAGGAGTAAGAAAACCCCACTAATTTTGAAGGAATCTCAACCAGAGCAGAAATTCTTCAGGGCGTATGTGTGTGTGTGTGTGTTATGGGGTTTTTTTTGCTCCTTCACTTCATTATCTGTGCTGGTAGCTCAGACTTCTGATGGAATGTGGTTAGTCCTACCTTAGCACAAAGTTGTTCTATTAAGACCTCTATTTTCTTTAAACTATTGGATTTTTGTGTGTATTAGCAGTGACACTACACTTTGAATTCAATGGCATATCAAATTAAAAAAAAAATCCATATAGCTTTTATGACAAGTAAAAGTGATAGGCATCAAGAAGAGAGCTATCTAAGCAGAAACCCATCCTCAGACATACCTGTCCCTCCATATTTCCTAAACTAGGCAGGTATTGCAGCTAGGTTTCTGCTTGAAGCCTACTTTTAGTTCATAAATTCAAGGAAGCAAACAACGGTAAAGCTCTGTTTCTTTCTTTCAGAGCAACTTGTTCTGGCCTTCGTGACTACTAGCTCTGGGTGTAGAAGATGTATTTAATTTCTGCATTTCTTACTGTTTACCTGCTATCTGGAAAGCATCTGATGTTCCTGTCAATAACCAAAGCAAAACTTCAATGGAAGATTTTTTTCAGACTTTGCTGATCTCTTTCTTATAGGCATTCAGCATCATCCATAAAGTGATCTTTAACCTGTCTTTGGTCATGGTCCTCTGAGAATCCCTCCTAAGTCCTCCTTGGATCTCTGTTAAATATATAAAGTCCTACTACAGCCAAGGCCATGAATACCTCTGACCTGGATTTGGATCATCTGTCCTCCTCATGACCTTCAAATCTTCTTTCTCTTCACTAGACATACCAAATTAATGAGTCCATGGATTCCTTTTCCTGCCTTTTCCCACACTTCTTCCTAGGTGCCTGTTGAGTTCCCACAGCAGGAGATGTTTCTCTGTGAATTGTTTCTCCAGGCTCTTCTTCAGCCTTCCCAAAGCACCAGTCTTCCTCATTAAAAAGCCATCTCCAATCTGTTCATTTGTGCATTGGACAGAGCAAGAGCAGGGCTTGCAGTTAAGTGCTGCATGAGACATGCAATGTCCGGACAGATGAGCAGAGGCAGCAGCATGTACACTCTATAAGAGCATGGAAAGGAAGCAAGGAAATTCAGCAAGTGCAAACTTAGTGTAAGATGAGAAACCAAGCCAATACAGTTATTGTGAAGGAAAGTAAACAGTTAAGTTCCAACTTCTTCCCTGGGTGTCTCAGTGGCAATCAGCTTGCTTTGTGATTAAGAATGCTCTTTTCAGGTGTTTGAGAGAGGAATGTGAAATTCAGCAGTAGAAAGATGAATCAGAGTCTGTTGCGGTTAGTTTGTAAATTCCCACTGCATAGTGTAAGATAACAATACCCCGAGACCTGAATTCCTCCACCTTGAGGAAGCCCAACAACAACATCAAGACAAGCTTATTTCTGCACATATCGATGTACATGCCTTGAAATTATGGATCAATTTCCTTGTAAAGAAGGAGGTAAAAGGTTATGTGAGAGAGCACGGGTCACAGAGAAACGAATATACAGTCTGGTGACTATGAAAGTGAATTATTGTGGGCTGCTTGGTAAATGGCAGCAGATTTTTGTGGAAGATAATCCTTGTGAATAACAAACATGAAAGGTATTTATGAGAAGGATTTGAGGTGTATAAAAATTATACCAATCAGATCATTCACTTGGCTTAAAAATACAGAGTGTATGTGCTTTAAATGTATGAACTTCTAACATTCACAATAACACAGTATTTCATTAATGCTGAGCTAATTGGTGCAACAGATGACTGAATAAATTTTAGCAGGTTTAAAATCTTATCACTTACTTACGTATTAGTGACCACAACCCCTAGAAGCTTGGAAAATATACATGACTTCCATGAAGGTAAGTTCAGACACAGAGACATTCAAGTGAAAAGAACATAAAAGAAATAATTAATTAAAGATATTTTCAGTACAACAAATAAGGTTACCAAATACTGGACAACTACCTGTAGCGTGTTAGATTAATATGATTTATTAACTTCTCTTATGTCAATCTAAAACTGTATAACTTTATCTTTTTTTTGTTGTGCCCTGAAGCACTAAGTTTTGCAGTATAACAAGACAGCCTGAGTTAAATGTTCAATAAACATTAAACCTTAAATATTCTTGAATCTCTTTGTCCTGAAATTATGCTGTTGATTCTGCTTTTACAGTCTCCTCATTCTCTGTGACCAACCCTCCCAAGAAAAGAAGACAGACTTTGCAGCTGGAAGTTGGTGCTGTGTCCAAAGTAATTATTTTGGTAGCTAAAGTGAGAACTAGATGTCACTTACATACAATGTCCTGTCCTATAGCACCAAGGCCGCAACTTTCTTGTATATTTTTACCTAAAAGTTATTAGGAAACAGGGGTTGCATCTCTGAGCAGCCCAAGACCAATCCTATTGTGAAGGGGGCTGTTTTCCATGTATTTCGTACCTCACTCAAATCCAGAAATGGAGCATGTCTACTTTCCTGGGGAATACTGATTCAGAAGCTGCTCTCAAAACATACTTGAACATGTGCCATTGCACAAAAGGGCATGTACAAGGACAGAGAGGGAAAGGAACACAATGAGTATGGCCTTCAGACAGAATAAGAAGACATATCCTTCTTCTAAAAATTACTCTCCATTTTATTCCAAATCTGTTTAAGGTAGGATAAGAAAATAATAAGTGCATCAGGGCTGAGACACAGAATTATTACTGGCCAGTTATGTACTCTTTATTTGCCACTAGAACTATTTTGAGGGAGCATTTTCATTAAAATGGTGGAGGCACTAGAAAAACAAGGTATTGCAATATTCCACTGTTCCTGACTGAAATGGTGTGTCATCTATCTGTCTTTGACCTGTGTTTGGTGTTGGTGAGGCTGGGAAAAACACACTGAACTCTTTTTCACCCATTACGTTGGTTTTGCTATTGGCAGTATTTACTGGCATAAGTCCTCAAATAGCCATATAACAAACAGTCTTTTGTATGATACCATACTTTGCTTTCTCATCTGTTCTTGTTTTCATGCCAGCTTGTCTGTAACATATAGGTCTTTTTATTGTTATCAGATACTGTCTGCCTAGCAGTAGTATGGGTAGCAACATCCCCTCCCCTTGCCTGGCAACATTTAACCTGCTCAGTAAGGGAAAAGAAAATGTTTGCTTGAAATGCAGATGTGGTGTGTCAGAGGCTGTGTTACACCTCTGTAGGATTTCAGTGGGAACTTGAAGGGCATCCAGAACTCATGGCGCTTGGAGTCAGGGAGATGTAGCAAAATCAGTTATCACTTCTTCAGGGCATGGATCCCTGCATCTAGGTGTGACAAAAAAATTCAGTTGTAATTCGAAAGGTTGTTCCAGGCTAGGTCTGGGTGATTAATTAACTTTTGTCATGCTGACTGAATGGGGGGAACTGCTGACTAAACAAGGAATAGAATTAACTAAAGTCTGGCTGAAACAAAACTACTTTCTGCAAAGCAAGCCAAGAACTACGCCCAGATTTATTTGGGTTCTCCATTAGAACAAACATTTTGTATATTCCTCACTAATACCTCTTCCTTATTTCTAGATTATTTAACCCCATTCCTCCCCACTGACTCCCCTTAAATTAGGTCCCATTTTCAAAAAAAAAAAAGTTGCATTTTCAAAACTTGGAGTAAAAGTGTTCTGTTTTGAAAAAGGGGAACAAATGCAGACCTTTTCCAAATGAAATACATGCGGAAAAGCAGAGTTGTGAAGTTTTAAAAATCCTCCTATGCTTTTTTTAAGATAAGTTTTGATAAATTTGCTCCAATTTGTGAATAGTTTTTCTCCCTGTGCTACTTCTTTTTTCAGTGAAGTGACAATTTATTTGAATGTTTTGTCAAGCTCTGTTCCAGCCACTTGCTTGCTGCATGCAAAGCTGAAAGCCACTTAAGTATTACTTGTGATTGCTTATTCCTTGGATGTGCTGCAGAGCAAGAAAAGAGAAATCATCTTACTTGAAGAGCTATGTGTTAGTTTTTACTAATTTCCTGCAAAAGCTTAGCCTAAACATATCCAGCAAACCGCTCCTATTTTTATAATACTACTTCCAGCTTGGTTGTCAGTTTTCCTGCTGCACAGTACTTTCGAAGATGCTCGGTCAGTCTGTTGATCTTCAGGGAAACCCCTAGATTTCCCTTCCTATTATTCACGGGGATTTCCCAGTCTGCTGCAGAAAAACAAGGGTCAAAGTGTTTTACACGCTGTCGGATGTCTCCAGCTTCTTCATCACACTTAAAAGCTTAAGCAAGTGAGTGACCATAAATAGAATTATTGAAAAAATTGAAGTGGGAGGGACACAAACATATTTTACAAACTGTTTTATTAAAATAGCATACATAAGACAGCTTAAGGATTTAGTTTTTACCATACGACATGGACTATGGAGAACAAAAGAAAGTAAATCTGCAGTTTTATAACTGTATTTTTTTCTAGCAAGGTAAGTAGGAGAGACAAAGTTAGGGACATGTCTTAAAACAAAATGAATTAGAGATAGACCTGAGTGTGCTGTTTGAGATCTCTCTGTGTAATCGGCCTGTTTAAGGACAAACAACATAGATCTTTCAAGTCAAACTGAGGGCATTGGGCTGGAGTGTAGATTTGTGTCTGTTTTGCTAGTTAAATATAGCAGGAGAACAGCCCAGTTCTGCAGTTTGCTCTGGGTTTCAGGAATCATAGGTCTCCCACGTATGCATCTGGAGTGCCTGGCCCTGTTTCCTATAGCTCACCAAGCCATTAAAAGAAATGTCATATTTATGCACACATACACTTCCCTCAAATGTAATAGAAAAGAATGCCGTACCTGGAGAAGATATTTTCACATGTAGTGGGTAATTGCTACTTTGTTTTCTAACAGCAACAATGTTGGAAACGCTGACTTTCAATCATTGCCAAGAGACAGTATATCTGTCTTAGTAATACTAGGGTGGAAAAAGAAATAGGCATAAATTTTGCCAGAATTTATCTTGCATACCATTAACCAATCCATGATATCTCTAGATTTCAAATTATTTACTTATTCAACCTTGTATTTGAGACAGGTATTAGTTATAGGGAGAGTAAATATTTAAAATATTTATTAAACAAATATTTATTTTAAATATTTATTTATTAAAAAATCAAATATTTTAAATATTTATTTACATATTTAAATAAATAAATGTATCAGTGTTTTTACAATCCAGTAGGGGTGGGAACTCTTTCAGGCAAGATATAGGTGTACAATTTATTTGCTCATGTATTTAGAACAAAAGTGAAATCATGATGAAAGGAGAAGTCCATTTCCCACCAGTTTGATGTGACTGAGACTGAACACATCTCCAAACGTAAGCATGTATATGGTATAATGCTGTTTTTACTCCCTGCTAACTTCAAACTTGGCCTTTTTTTCAATGAGTGTCATATTTTTATGTTAAAAATATGTTAAGTTAAAAACCCCAAGAAATCCTGCATGTATCCACAATTGATTGTAATCATTATCTTTCAGTTTTTCAGCAATGTGAGGATGGTTGCAGTCCCTCTGAGAACTGTG
This sequence comes from Astur gentilis, assembly GCF_929443795.1. Lineage (NCBI taxonomy): Eukaryota > Metazoa > Chordata > Aves > Accipitriformes > Accipitridae > Astur > Astur gentilis. The sequence continues at coordinate 18,243,376 of NC_064919.1, read as the reverse complement.
CAAAAACTTGCTCGTTCACCCTTGAATAACGCAAATGTCTGCAATCACAACTAAGTTTTTGAAGTGTGAGGGATTTGAAAATGAAAGAAAGATAGCCACTTTGACTCTAGGTGAAAATCTGTCCTCATAAGGGCTGGAATTCACTGCAGTCTGCTTGAAAAATGTTGAATTAAATGTTAGAAAATAAATGCTTGCTTACATATTTAGGAATAAAAGTAGCAAATATTAAATGACTATTTTTTTTGCACCTTTTGAGAATAGTGGGCCAAGTTAACTTTAGCAATGAGCTTCTTCCTCTTATGTTTGAGTCCTGAGTTCAATATGTTTAAATAAGAAAAGATTAAAAATCTGTGGTAAAGTATTGGTGGAATTATGCAGGAGTTAACTGTATATATCTAGGGAACGTGAGAGCTTAAAATAATGCTCATTTATTATTTAATTATTTAATTCAGCCACAAGGAATTCTTTTTCATGCATTTGTCATTGACTTTCCTATTTGGCTTGATGTTATATTCTGCTGTGTGCACAGTATGGCCTCCTTGGCCCTGTGTATGTACGTTTGAATCCGTCATAGATTTCTGTACACACAGAGAAAATCAGGCTGACCTCTGTGTGAGATGCCTGTTGGTGGAGGTTTTTTCCAAGCCTTTATGTCCTTGATTGCTTTTTTGTAGTGTATGGATACTGTTAGAGTGCCTGGAAAAGGTCCCAAAACTCTTGGCAAAAGATGTAATAATGCCTAATACTAATTATTTTTAGTTTTGGTCTTTAGGGTTTTTTTAATTCCCTGGTCATGATCATCTTGCTTTGGAGGATTGATTGAGGGAGATAGCTTGATGCACCCTTATCAACAAAGGAAATAAAACTATGGAGGGCATGAATTATGGTGTGGCTTTGAGCCTTTCTGTGTCCTTGTTCAAGACTGCTTGGGACAGAGATATCTAAGAAATCAAACTACATAGCATGTTTCCACGCTGTTGAGAGATACTGGAATGAGCTACCTCAAGGGCCTCTACCCAGAAGAGCCGCAGGGGCAGGGGGCTCTCTGCTTTGGCTCATTTCCCTTCCTAACAGAACCATCTAGACCCTCAGACCTCTGTGCTAATAAAGTGATGATGCTGCAGGGCTGCCTTTCTATGGGCAGAGGGTGGCACCCTCTGAGGTTACTGTAGTGGACAGCAGTGATATTGCCAGACTTTTTATCTGCTGTGAAGGGGACTAGAGCTGGGAAGAAGAACTCTCTCTTGCTGTAATGGTGGCTGCTCTGTGCACAAATGCACATATGAAATACACTGGTCATGTGAGACTTAGCTGCAAACTATGCATGCATTCAATTGTTTTTGTAATGCTTAGTCTTCAGAAATTATGAAAATAAACCTCACTTCTTCTAAGTAATACAAATAAAGTGGAGAGAAAACTCTTGCCCTTAAACCAAAGGCTTCATTGAGTCCAGTATGGACAGTAAGCATAGCAAAGCAAAGCTGTCCAAGCCTGTCAGCTGCCTGGTTTCCTAAAAGGTGAGAACTAATACTGTCATGGCATTGTACCTCGTTTCCTGAAAAGACGGGCTCCAGGACCTGTCATTTATTGTCATCCAGGTTGTTCGCTTTACGCTTTTCCCTGATGACCGATGTAGTAACAGAGTCGGTAACTCTTCCTGCCACCCTTCTACCTGTCCCACGGTGGTGGGACAACGGTTTACGGGGCTGGGTCACACCGTGCTTTTTCCAAAGGCCAACGCTAGATGGTGTCCCTAAACCTCCCGAAAACCGCTCAGCCTCGTCTCGGCTTGGAAATCTCAGAAACGGTTAAAAAAGTGGAGTGGTGTGTTGTGCTGGGATGGGATTCGATGGGATATGTGTGTGTGTCTGTATGTGTGTCTGTGTGTTTTAACCCCCACACACTATTTATGTGCTTAGTTAGTGATATGTGAAACAATTTTCTGTGTTAGTCCCTGGTAATAATTATTTTAAGCAAGCACGTGCTTTTCCTTTCCTGTTTTCCCTGAACACCCACACGGAACTGGAGGACAGTTGATTTGAGGGCATGTTAATGATATTTCCAGAAGACAGGACAGATGTTAGCTGTTCTGGTCCCGATCAAGTGAGCTCTCTGTATAAGGGGCAGCCATCCTAGTGCAAGTTGCCTCCTTGAGTATCATAGCTGTGTTATGTGCATGTATCTTTGCCAGACAGGGACCTGCATGTACACAAATGTCTCTCTAACATAAAGTTTTCTGCAGACCATGCTGAATAAGATGGCAATACACACTTTAGGCTTGATTCTGCTCACACCTGAGAAAAACATACATAAGTTCACTTGTAAGAGAAAAATCCACAGGCATGCTTGTGTCTGGAAAATTGGATATGAAGCCTTTTTCACCCTGGTGTTATAGTGCTTAGGGTGTTTTGGTTTGGGGTGGTTTGGTTGTGGGTTTGGGTTTTTTTTTTGGTGTTCAGCAAGTAGCATGGAAATTGCAGGAAGATGTGCAGGTTGCAGTGTGGATAAATGAGGAATAGACACCGAGCTGGCACCCTTGTTGCATCTTTCCTGAAGGTGCAGGATCTTTTAAAGAGGAGCCAGTTCAGTCCTAAATGTTTGCAAAAATGCATCCCCTGTAACTCAAGGCACCCACCTGGACCATCAACTGGCTAATTTCCTTGTATAGACAATGAGCTGGGGAAGACAGGCATTTCCTAGTACAAGGGTGAGCCACAGGGAGAAAAGTTTCCAATTTAGCTGGCAAGAACTAATTCAGTGGGTGTATAAACCAAGCTGAAATGACTGTCAATCACCCAATTACTCAGCACGGGATGTATTATTTGTTACTGATGTTAGCCTTTACTGTCTGTTAGTGTATTAGAACTGTGGCTGATGTTGCCTTGTGGCCAAATATTTCTTTTTTTTTTCAAGACATTGTAGTTAGAGGTTTTCTTCAAGCCTTACTTCCTGCAAAAGGGACTATGTGACATAACCTCTTTTTTTTTTTCTACTTAGTTAATTTCTAGAAAGAAAAGGATCATTTCAAGCTTTCGTGATTGACTTAGAAGGCCTCTGTTGTGGTTTAACCCCAGCCAGTAACTAAGCACCACGCAGTTGGTCACTCACTGCCCCCCTCTCCCCCTCCAGTGGGATGGGGGAGACAATCAGAAGGAAAAAGGTAAAACTCATGGGCTGAGATAAAAACAGTTTAATAGAACAGAAAGGAAGAAACTAATAATGATAATAAAAAATGACAATAATAATAATAATAAAAGAATTGGAATACACAAAACAAGTGATGCACAATGTAATTGCTCACCACTTGCTGACGGATGCCCAGTTAGTCCCCTTTGGCCAGTTGGGGTCAGCTGTCTGGGCTGTGTCCCCTCCAAACTTCTTGTGTCCCTCCAGCCTTCTCACTGGCTGGCCATGAGAAGCTGAAAAATCCTTGACTTAGTACAAACACTACTTAGCAACAACTGAAAACATCAGTGTGTTATCAACATTCTTCTCATACTGAATCCAAGGCATAACACTATACCAGCTACTAGAAAGAAAATTAACTCTATCCCAGCTGAAACCAAGACAGGCTCTTAATATTTGAAAGACAGGAGCTGGCAGCCTACGTACCATGAGTGCTAATACTGTTTCACATACTCTTGCAACCTGCTACGCCGCCAACACCTCAACCCACCTCTGCCAGATGGCCCCAAGAACCTCCTGCAGCACCCTGCAAGCTCTCATCCCAAGGCTGGATCAGCCCAGGACCACGCTGCGAGTCTGGCTGGTTCAACCAGGAGCTCTCTCTGCTTCCTGCACAGCCCTGAAGGAGGTGATGGGAAGAGATCGACAGAGGTTAAAGCACGGGTCGGTCCTGAGCAGTGGCTCACTATCCCCAGGGCAGTAGGTGGCACGTCTGCAACTTTCTTTAGCATCTTCCTTCACGGGATTTTCTGTGGTTGTCCTGTAAGCTGAAGGGCATCACCCGCTGACCACGCAGCGCTGGGGCTGGGTGGCACCTCTGGACGAGAGGCCGGAGCCGTGCCTCCGGTGGTGACACCTCTGGACGAGAGGCCGGAGTCGTGCCTCCGGTGGTGACACCTCTGGACGAGAGGCCGGAGTCATGCCTCCGGTGCCCACGGAACACAGCAGCTGGCAGTCAGGTCAGGCGTGGTGTGATTCAGTTCCCCCCGCTGCCCGTGACTTGCGCTGGCTGGTGTGCTGAGGGCTCCCTCTCCCGTCCCCACGCACGGCAGCTGCACAGGCCCTTCAAAGGGTCCTTAATTCCCCGACTGCTTGCGGTCACAGCGTGATTCACGAGGCTGAGGCCAGGGCTGAGGCCAGGGCTGAGGCCAGGGCTGGTGCCAGCCGATTTCAACCCTCCTGCTGTTCGTACAGCCTCGCTCCTGGTGCTCCAGGGTTAAACTCCATCCCTGAGCACTACTTGAGTGAGATAATCATTCTGGACCTCAAAGGGAGATGAAGTAACTGCTCTAAGGGGGGAAGGCTAAGAGGCTGTGCAGCTGCTTTCCCTGACAGCCTTCACTGCTGATGTTAGCAACTACAGCCGGTTTGTATCTCTAAGGTTAAGGACATGGTGAGCTTTAGGGTTAGATTTTTGGGAATATAGAAAGTCCAAACCCTGGTAAGATATTTTAGTTTCAGAAGGTGGAGTCAGAATGTCGGTTGGGAAAGCAATGCGATTTGACCATAGCATACTTGGGATTAGAAGGTGTTGATGTCTTACTGGAGGAGGTGACTATGCTGAGATGTTGGTAAGGGCTAGCAGCTGTCTTCAGGGGAGGAAAGGTGTGAAGGGAAAAGGAAAGCAGGCTCCACTTATATTTCCTGCCAAAAAGCTGTTTCCCTATTGCCCTCTCATCCAATTGAGTAGGCATGGTAGGTAAACTCTGAGACAGGGATTACAGTCTGTGTTATTAAAGTGCTCTGAAAAGTGGGGGCAAGCCCAGTTTAGGACTGTTTCTAGTTAGGACCGCTGAGCAACGGTCAGACCTGGGCTGAAGTAGTTCACTATGGGTAGGCTATTTCTCCTTTGAAAGGGAGGTTCATGGGGACATACAAGAGAAGGCTGGAAGGTATCCTGGTGATGGTGGTGTGGTGTGGTGTGGGCAGGGGAGCCATGTCCCACATGTCCCCATGTATGGCTCTTAACAAACCGCTGTGCCACCTTCTGGAGTTAACAGGTTGCTCGGTGGGTTAAGCTTAGGGTAGGTTTAGCTTTTAGGAATGGGAAAAACATGGAGATAGGGCATTATGTGTTTGCAAAGCTGGACCCAGGTGATTTGAGGAGTGGCACCAAAGAAGGTCTTCAGGATAATCTCTGGGGTGGGCCAACTCAGGAGGTCCTCACTGATGCTTTTGTCAAAGCTGAACTTAAGGACATCGTTGGGGAAGGTCTGCACTACGGTCAAAAGGGGCAAGCATCCCTTTTTAACACCCGTTCCCTAAAAGAGGTTGCTGGCTGCTGTTTCTTTCTGCAGTTGGTGGTTACGCGTGGGCCAAACACTTATGCTGAGGATCTATTAAAGGAAAAAAGTACGGAACTAGTGCAGAAGCATGTTTTAGATGTTGCCAGGCTGGTTTGAGGCTTGGTTTTTGAGCCATTATGACCATTCTTTTGGTGGAAACAGTGCAAAACTCTTGCTGTTAGAGGGTTTCACTGGGAAACAATTTGGGAGTTTTAGTGCTGCACACAATTTCTCTCTTTTTACCTATTAATTCTCTGCTTATTTCATGGGGCTTATAGACATTATTGTGATAGTGGAAATTTAGCACTCTAATTGTAAGCACATGCATTACTCACCTCACTAGGGGTACCACATTTGAAAGACACATGCACTTGTGAGTCGGAGTTACTACACATTGCACTAAGTTTTTAAGAAACCTTCCAAAAAGCATACTAAGTAAATAAAACCAAACATGATAGGACAAGTAAAGAAAATTATCATTAGGAGAACTTTGTTGGACTTCTAGTTGGTTACATCATCATACAACATCAATCACCGGGTCTTTCCATTTCTTACTTTTGTAAGTCACCAGAACACTTGCAGGTGTTACTTTTGTCATGATTTTTAATATAGTGTTAAAATTTGATCATTAGAAATTAGTTACCTACAGTAGCATTATTCAAGCATCAATATGTTGTGATTAGAATTGCTTGGAAAAAGTAGGAATTGTTTGAGTGTTGTTTAATTTTTTTTGGTCAGAATTTGAACCAGGTTTTTTAATTGATAAAATACCTTAACAGACTTTAAAGGCATGTTTTGCTAAATATGTGTATGCTGGCCATGATTTGAGCAATTCCAAAATAAAGTTTTGTTTTATGAAAGATTCAGAATATGCCCATGAAAAATGGGCAACTTAATGCATGCAAGAAATATTGTTTAGACAACTACTTTCAATACCTCATTTTGCCAACAGAGACTGAAAGGGAAGAGCTGTATCTGAATTTGAGGCTGTAAAATATGGCAGCATCATTTGGCTTCTCTGCTCAAGAGAATGGAAACAGTATGTCTTCCCTGTCTGACATTGAAATTGTAAGCTTCTCACTTCTCATAGTAATGGGGCTCAAAGAAGTGCTTCAGGTACATTTGTGAAACAGGTCTATTCTGCTATACTGAAATTTTCCCCCTGTATTTCTCTCACACCCTGGGAAAATGAAGTTCCAAACCTAAGTTACTGAAAGTAACTTCACTTTTTGTCTTTTGAACTCATGGGTGGTTCTGTGCAGATCCACAAAGACGTGCAGGTCCACTTATCAGCCATGGACAAATCGAGATAATGAGTGAAATGTTCCTACTTATACATTCCTCCAGAGAGTCAGAGGTGGTGTCCCTTTTTTTTTTGTTGAGTGAGACAAATGTAAATAGGATTTACACTAATTTTCTATTTCTTAAGTCCACATTTTTGCAGATTTGCCTTATCAGTGTGTGGCTTAATAACAGAGGGTAGACGTATATTCTAAAAAATCATCAAAGGCTGTTCAGAAGTGGTGTGTGTTTGTCTCTAAGCATAACCATGCAAAAGACAGTCACTTGTTTAAAGGCCTGAAAGGCCTTACCATCTGGATTTCCAAAAGTTAGATGAACACAGAAAGGAATAAAAGAGAAATATTAAGCACTCTGAGATTGTTACAATGGGTTCTCAAACGGAAAAAAGCCTACTGGGAGAAGGTAATACTTCATTAAAAATGTCCCATAACTTGCTTTTTTTTTTCCTCTGTGTGATTTCAAGAGAAATAAATAAAATATTTACTTTTTTTTTTTTTTCCAGTTAGAGATGTAAGTAAAGAGCCAGATTCTGCCCAATAGTGCTCAGTGAAAAGACAAGAGACAATGGACATGAAGTGAAATACGGGAAATTTTACTTAAACACAATTAATATTTTTTTCACTCTAAGGGTAATTCAGCACTGGAGCGGATTACCCAGAGAGGTTGTAGAGTCGCCATTCTTGGAAATATTCAAAACCTGAGTGGAAACAGGCCTGGACAACCTGCCTTGCTTGATCCTGCTTTGAACAGGGGACTGGACTAGGCAATTTCCAGAGCTGCTCCCAACCTCAGCTATTCTGTCATTCTGTGAAATACATTTTCATATAGAATGACTTTTATGATTTTAGATTAATGGCAGTAATAATAAAGAACACTCAATACACTAATAGTAAATTGTCAAGGGAATTAAGAACCTAAAAAATTTAAAATTGTATGATTGAGGTTTTAAGACTGAAGTCTCAGAAGTCTGTTTTGAGAGCTCAACATGTGCCCCATCTGGATCTGTATTAGTTTGGAAATCTGGACTTTGGGTCCTTGATCACTTAGCTCATTTTGAAAAACATACTTCAAAACTGCTGTTTGCCTGGAGTTGCATGGGAATTGAGCTTTACAATGAAGTTTTGCTCTGAACTACGGTGCACATTTTTGAGGCATGCTCTAATGACTTGGTGTACTGCCCACAAGCATAAATTGCTACTTGATCTGACAAAAATCATTTGTCCCCACGCTACTTTATCATCTGATGTTGTGACATTTGAAATTATTAGCTGATTACTCTGGGCTTCGTATTTGTTCAGAAGAGCTTTTACAGGCACAAGCTCAGCCAAAAGTGTCAGATTTGTTGTATTTCAATGTTTTCTTCTGGATGTGTTTTCTCATAAAAGTAACAAACTGACTCCTTCATTTCATTTTCCATTAAAAACTCAATGATGTCCACTCAGCACATTAATAATTCTTGTAATTACAAAGTGAGGGGGTATTTTCCCATGTACAGTTATGTCTTTGTGTGACTGAGCAAGAGATCTGTGCAATGATGTAATGGATTCAAAGTTCACAGTATTTACGCTGGCTGGAAAATAACTTCCAACATTTTTTAGGGTGGTTAGAAGTATTACATTTGAAGAAGCCCCCTGCTTCAATGCCATGGCATACCTACTCATCAGCAGTGTCAGTATGAGGAACTTTGTACCTTAAACACGAAAAGTTTAGAACAATTTCATTGTTTGATTTACATTCCCAGTGGAGGGAGGTTTGCCACCCACGGGCAGGCATGTCCTCAGGGAGTGCCTTTGCCAAATGGTGCAGGTGTGCTCCTGGCCCTCATCCCTGGTGAGATGTGAGCAGGCAGTGCCTGCATCGTGGGAGCAGGACAGCATGGGAACCGCTGCCTTGTTTTCCCTCCCAGGTCTTTCAGATCTTCTGTGCTCACAGCCAATTTCTTGGCCTGTTTTCTAGGGGGGGGAGGACCTTGCCTAGTAGATACATTAAAATCAGTTGTGTACAAGCCACTGAGGCCAGCAGATACCATTGGTTTTCTAGTTTACAAATCCATAATCCATGATATATCACAGATTTCTGTCCAGCAGGCAGCTGTGAACTTAAATTAAATGATTAGTTATTTCTAAAATACACCAGCAAGCATAACTGGATTAATTTGGCAAAACCAAAACTCCACATTTTTAACAGACTGGCACTCTGTTTTTCACAAGGAAGTTTGCATCCATGCTGTGGCATTTCCATCAGCCACCTTTTAGTGACTGGGCAGTAGGATCACATGTGGGAATTCAGGAAACGTGAGAAGTTGCTGGGTACATTCATTTAATGAGAACTGTACATTTGTGCTTACAGAGAGAAATTTTATTGGAGGTATCGTGGTTTCGGCCCAGCTGGTAGCAAAGGACCACGCAGCCGCTCGCTTACTCCTCCGCCCCCCTCCGGTGGGATGGGGAGGAGACGGAGGAGAGAAAAGGGAAAAAAAAAACCAAAAAACCAACGAAGCAAAACCCCCCCGGAACCTCAGGGGTTGAGATAAGGGCAGTTTACTGCGACAACACACACACAAAAAAAGAGAAGTTACAACAACAACAACGGTACTAATGAAAGAATATACAAAACAAGTGATGCACAGTGCAGCTGCTCACCACCCGGACCCTGATGCTCCGCCACTTCTCCCACCGAAAGTCGAGAGAACCCCCCCATCCCGCTCCCCATTTATATACTGAGCATGATGGCACACGGTATGGAATAGCTCCTTGGCTAGTTCAGGTCAGCTGCCCCGGCTATGCCCCCACCTCCCAGGTGCCTGTAAAAATTAACTCTGTCCCAGCTGAACCCAGGACAGGAGGGAAACAACATACGCTCTCAGGGTAGTACACCACAGTGCTGGTTACTGCTGAGGGACCCTGGGACTGCTTCTCGGCTTGCTGCTTGGATTGCAGGTCACGGTACATCCACTGTGGTCAGTGGTGTCACATCAGCGGAAAGGTGGCCTGAAAGAACAGTCAGAGATTAAAGGACTTGTCAGACTCATGTGAGTCATCCTGTGCTTAGTCCACTGACTCATTCGTGCTTTCCAGTGTGACTACTTTTACTGTATTTTAAGCACAGAGGTGGACACAACAATTCCTACTTTTGCAGAAATTCTTGGCTCTGAATATATCACAAAACTTGATGACAGCTCTGGACATACTGAGTTTTTTCCCCTGCCCTTTGGAAATAAAACCTGTTAACATCTTGTGATAAATATTGAAGAGAAAAGTTAGATACTCAGGATAATGGCTGAAGGAATAACCAGCCACATTTGAATAGTGTAGCATGCAGTTAAGTTCAGGTTCTGATTCAGGTCACTAGCCAATGATCACATAATAAATGAGCATCTGCTTAACTGTATTAAATGGCTACTGTTGTTATTTTAAATATTATGATTAATTTTTATTTTCCATAAATCTGCTAATGGTTTCTGGCAAGAGCAGGACAATATTGTGCTTTCCCAGGACAACTTCCCTCAATACTTGAGTTTGCTGAAGTTTTGAATATACCATGGGGTGAAATGTATTGCATAGTTTGATTGAACTGATTTCAACTAAGGCATAAATCAGAGAATGGAAAAGGTAAATTGGAAATTGTATGTGGATTAAAGGAAAAGGAATTAAGAAGACTTAGGAGGAGCAGCTGAGGTCACTTGGTTTGTTCAGCTTGGAGAAGAGAAGGCCAAGGGGTGACCTCATCAGAGTTTACAACTTTCCCAAGGGGGGCAGCGGAGGGGGAGTGCTGATCTCCTCTCTCTGGTGACCAGTGATAGGACACGAGGAGATGGAATGAAGCTGCGTCAGGGAATGTTCAGATTGGACATTAGGAAGAGGTTCTTCACTGAGTGGGTGGTCGATCACTGGAACGGGCTCCCCAGGGAAGCGGTCACAGCATCAAGCCTGTCAGAGTTCAAGGAGCATCTGGACGATGCTCTTAGTCATGAGGTTTAGTTTTAGGTAGTCCTGCGAGGAGCAGGGAGTTGGACTTGATCCTCCTTATGGGCACCTTCCAACTTGACATGTTCTATGATTCTAAGAAAAAAACCCTCTTACTGTAATCTGTGGATTGGAATGAAGAGTCTCCTGTAAAATTTTGCAGTATAAACTGATTTCTTTTGTTCATACCAGTGTAAGAGGAAAACTATATTCTGAGACTACAATATGTGTGTGCATACCTCACTGAGTTGAACATAAGGTAGTGAAATTCACAGTTTGGTGTGTAGTACTAAAATTGAAAGTCCAACATGTTATTGACATATGACTAGCTTCTTCTAGTTTTAAATATTTCACAGTAGACTAAGGATGTTTGATCTTGGACAACGAAATGTCTTTTCACCTTCACACGAAAGTGAAAAATACTTTTCCCGTTTGCATAGTGAAAGAAGCCAGCTACATGGACAGCTGCAATTTCCTGCTTCCAGCTTTTCATAACAGAAGCTGTACAGTTTATTCTTGCTGTATGTCAAAGCTGTGTCCCTCTTGTAAGCCATTACATTCTAATTATCCAGTTACTCTATCACAGGATACAAGTCAGAAAACGGAGAAAAAAAAAAGGAGGTCTCATGAACTCTGCAATCAAATCAAGTCATTATTGATTTTAAAGTATTTATAAATGAAATATTTAGCAGACAAGAGTTGGGTGTCATGCAATTTTTTAAATAGGGCTATATAAAAGAGCAATTATGCAGTTAATAATATAATTGCCAATATTTCTTTCTTTTTTGACTTATTAAAAATAGAAGACATCTTGACTTTCCTGGAACAGTTGGTGTTTGAGTAAGCATGTAGTACGCTTGCTCAGTGTAAGCACTTTTCATTTGTTCACCCAAAGATGAACCCAAAGGAGGGTCAGCCAGGCACAGTTATGTTTATACACATAGACAAACATACTGACATGAACAGTCTTATTGTGTGAAGTGTTGCTGCCCCTGAGAAGGGTGACAGAGCTCCCACTGACTTTTATAGCAGCAGCTTTTACCCACTGAATCCAGGTGGATTATTGTGTAAACAACAGTTTGGTGCAAACAAAACAGTGGCTATAAATAACTGTAATGGCTGTGGCGCTGCAGCGCACCTGAAGTCTGTGTTTGTTGGCTGAGCACCTGTCCTACCTGTGGTGTCTGTAGGAACCAAGTATTTGCAGGGGTGCAGGTGGACTTCAGTGTTGTGAAAGCACTTGATCTGCAAGAAACTTAGGCAGACACCAGACTGAGAGCTGAAAATATGACAATGTATATATTAGGATTTGCTTAATAAATTGAGCACCCATCAAGCCGGAGGGTTCAGGCTGCTCCTCTTCACATCCCTCTGTCAGTCTGCACTGCAAGAGGAGATACATAACTTTCTAAATGTTCTCATGTCCTTAGATTGAAAATGTCTCACAATTTTTACACTAATTCAAATTCTTATTAAAAAATAAACATTTCCACATCATAACATGGAAATATTACAGGTATTTCCTGCCAATGTGCTTTTTCTAGGTGGAACCTGATAGAAGTGGTAGTAATTTCTTTTTTCACCAGATGCTTCCCCTGCAAAGACACTGACCAGGATGTCAGTCCCACTGTGTGAATGTGCATTTCTTTGAGAAATTAGTGAACAGGGCATTCTCTTTCTAAAGTCTATTACAGCTAACCATGAGGTTAGCAGTGAATCCTGCCCTGTGTCTTATCTGAAGCTTGGTTTTATTGCTCACCTGCAAGTCAGGCATTATACACTTATTTTTACTTTTTTTTGCTCAGGCCACAGGTAAAGTCCATGAAGCCCGAATTGGCTGATAATTCTGACTATCACCTATTCGTTACTTCATGCAGGAGGGAGCCTTTTCGGCCAATCAAGCCTGTAAACTCTTTAATGCACATTAATCATTTGAATATAATTGCTTCTTGGTACCTATGGGACATGTGTACACTCAATAATGTGGGGAACGCACAAGATTATACCAGAGATTTTCTTTCCAGTATGAGCCTTCAAATGAAAAAGTGGACAATAAAATAATTGAGATAATGAAGATTTTGGGTCCTTCAGTTGCTGTCAGTCATACGTGCAGTCATTCTACTGCACTACTTTTCAGGATTTAAAAAAATATATTGAACCAATGGCTCCTACAGTATTTTGGAGGATAGGACTGTGGAGTTCCAAACACCTGTTGAAAAACAGAACTGAAATACCATACACATTGGTTGACACAGAAGCTTTAGAAACCTTGTGAAAAATAAATTTAGCTCTCAGATGGGCAGGGTTTTTTAGTGAGCAGCACTGAACAGCACCGCTGGCAGCACTCACCAGCTCTGCTCCTTAGGCCATAAACATTAATGACAGTGGTCAGCCCCGGTGCTATTCCCTCTGGTTTTTTATATGTTAAACTCCCTGGTTTAGGTGTAGTTTCTGTCGCAGTGTATCAGGACCCAAAGGGCTTGAGATAAAATATATTGGAATGAAAATTTCACGGGGAATGGGGGAATGTTGAAAGCGTTAGAGGACATTCAGGTCTTCTTCAAATGACAGTACCTTGAAGAGTCTCCTGGAGCCAAGGATAAAAGAGTGCAACAAGGATCATTTCTCTGTTACAAAGCTACTTACAAACTATGCTGAGTTCCTGACATAGTACAGGCAAAGGTAATTTAAATAATCTTTTCTTCCATTTCTTGTCCTTTGCCTTGCTGAGGGTAAAAATAATCTCTAGTATAATTTTATTGTCTTAGAGCTTTGCATGTTGCTTTCCCATGCCTTCGTGAATGGCGGGATATAGAAATCTTCAGATAAGAGAAACACTTTTTTAAGGTGGAGAAAACAATTTTAAACCACAGAGACAATGTTTTTCCCATGAAACGTATAACATCATGCCAAATGTCACTTTCAAAGTGCATTAGCTGCTCTTACAGGTTAACCTGAGGGGACTCTCAATGGGATCAAACAGAGGACACACCAAGGAAGAGGACGATGTTGTTTGTCCAAATGCTGTTCTGGAGCCTTGGCTTAGAGCCAGAGAACTGTGAGGACACTGCAAGTGGAGGCTGCTACAGAAACATTGGATTCTGCAGTGATGCACCTAGCCGAGGTGCTGCTTCTTATTTTGAAGCATACCCATGCATTCTGCAGTAATGAAAGGATTAGGGTTTGCACACCCCGCCTTGTGTGTTGTCCTCCATCAAAAACTTTATGCTTTTCTCTTGCCACAGCAGAATCTAGCATCTGTCTCACATGACATTAATTATGACATAATTAATTTTTAGTAATTAATTATTCTCTGCATAGTGGACAGTTATTGAGGAACTTATGAAAATGGGCAGTTTTAATCACCTTAGATTCATTCTGTAGAAATAAAGCTATGCTCAGAAAGCTGCTATTGACCTTTAGGTCTGATTTTAGTTTTGATCACCAGAGGGAGTTACAGCATAACTTATTAAAACATTTCTCAGGTGAGTATACAGTCCATTCAAATCTTCCACACAAAACACAAGGGACTTAACAGATCTAATTAATTTTGTATTGATGTTCATAGTTAATGTTTCTTAACTACTCACCATACATATAGTATTATGGACTCAGGACCATCGAAGAGCTCTTTTGGGTCTCAGTGCTAAAGAAATGCTCCTGTGTACTCTAGTTTTATCAGCATTAGTCATGGAAAGCCTAAGCAGGAGTTTGTGCACATTGTAAACAGCCAAGGACAGCGTGAGGAATGTAGGATCCCTGGGGAGAGAGGTGGGGATACATGTAAAGAGCCAGGCCGGGAAAAGAGCACTCTGGCTCCCACAGGCACCTTACCTGCTGCCAGATCCCCTTGTCCCTCAACAGCCCTGCTCCTGTGTTTGGAGCCAGTCTAGTCCTTAAACAGAGGCATTAGCCCACAAGCAGCCTTTTGGCAAAAGACTACTATGATGGAAAGAAGGCCTCTGAAATTCCTGGGGTTTCTTATTAATATCCTCCTGACTTACAGAAGGGAAATGCAATTACCCGTGGAAGACCTGCTGCCCCTTGCCCACCCTGTCGCTACAACCCACATGCTGCTCTGGCTCACGCTGTTTCACATCAGGTTTGCATGACAAGACATGCTGAACACTTTTGCAAAGCTCCCTAGTGAACTTTATAGCCCTTTGTTTGGGCTATCAGAGAGGGGAAAACACCTGCCTATGACTTTTAGTCTTTCTTCAGAGGTAAGGTTTCTGTGTTTTGTGGCACAGGTCTCTGATCATAAGCTGAAACATTAAGTTTCAGCTGCCCTATCTGAAGACAGGCAATGAAACTACGGAAATTAGGTCAGGCATACAGATTTTAAAACTGGTTTTAATGCTTACTTGTAAAATGTTTCAGAGAGCAGCTGGTGGTTGTCCCTGGTTACACCTGCATTCAACAGGACACTGATTGAGAGCAGCTGGTCCCCAAATCTCTCTCTCTCAGGAAGGGAGCTGGGGGAGGAATAGCAGACAGAGGAGGACATACAAGCTACATGCCATCATCTCATCATCTCTTCACAAGCTGATAGTATAGGTATCAAGCCACAGAGCAGGATTCACAGACAAGATATATGCCAGCTAAGGGAGCAGCAGTATTTGCCTATCTGCCACAAAATCACTCTTCATGAGAGATGTGTCAACCAGCTTTGTTCAGAGACCTCTTTGTTACTTCTGACCATGATCTCACAATGTCTCTTCAATCGTTGTGTCCTATAGTAACAGAAAACAATCTCTCAGATATGCTGATTAGTTAGTCCTACTTGAGGTCTTCTCTCAATAAAGCCAACAGGATTTAGAAGAACAGTATTTTCCTTATTTACTCTGATATAATCCATATGACCAATTTGCTGAATTAAAACCATAATTTTCTGGGTAAACAATATACAAATGTCAAGAAAACAGAAGGGGAATAATTTAGTAAAGAGTATCAGTGAAATAACGGAAATGAAGTCTTGAGTCCTGCAATAAAGAGTAGCATACCATATTAAAGGTGAGTGAGCAGAATACAGGAAGATCAGGTTACTTCATTTGGACCAGGATATATAATATGTGGTCCTGTTCCTTGTTTATCATGCTGGAGTATAATTTCATAGCAAAAGAGTCACTGGAGTTACGGGCATTAGTTACTGAAATTAGTATTTGTATCCTAACAAATGCATCCACCTGATAACATGTGAAAGATGCATTTTTCAGACCTCGAATTCCTCTTGCTCAACACAAAAATCACACAATCCAATACAAATGGCAAAAGGCATCTGAGACACTCATAAATTGTCATTTCCCTTCACTACTTGTCCTCTTTATAAGTCTGCCCTTCCCCAAGGCACACTGATCACATATTAACACCAGCGTTAGGGTACATTGTCCTGTGGGAAGGGGAATGAGCGGGTTCAACTGTCTGTGAGGCGTGAAATTTCTTCCCTTCATGGTCTTAGAACCACCGGACAATTGGGGCTGGCAGGGACCATGGGAAGTCTCCAGTCCAAGCTCCTGCCCAGAGCAGGTTCTGCCATGGGGTCAGACCAGATTGCTCAGGGCTTTACCTGGTCAGAGGTCAAAACCCTCCAAGGGTGGGGATGACCCCAGCACTTGCTCTTGCTGTTTTCTGCCTGTCCCTGAAACTCTCAATTCAGAATTCAATTCAGTTGTCACAAACACAAGGCATGTCTTCTCCTGATTACTGGGAGGATTTGTACAGGGCTAAGAAAAAAAAAGTTTATTGATTAGGCAAACCATCTTTGAAAAACTAATAATAGCCTAAATGGCTACCAAACACATCACCATTATATGACCATACAATGATATCACTGCAAGTAATACTCAGTTACAATTCTATTGCTTATTATTACTATTAGTATTGACACACGGTTGTACTACTGTGAAGATAATTTATAAATCACCCACAGAAGCACTGTTTCTACTTGCACCATTTCACTTCTCAGAAGATCCTTTTTTAAGGCTGTTTGCGGCACATTGCAGAAATGTTCTTAAGCTATTACCTTTAATTCACTATACAGTACTTTGGTTTTCGTGGAGGGGAAAAATATCCAGGGCCACCCTGGACTGGGATGCAACCCACAAGACTGCTATGCAAAAATGGTGATTTTGTCACATATATTTACTGCAGCAAAATTTAAACCGTGTTATTGCAATAGCAGTTAAACATGAGTATTCATTGTGGCTGACAGTCCTCTCTTGCTGAAGACCCAGGGCTGTGGCAGAGAATAAATAGATGAATTCCTTAGTGGATACTTGACAGAGAAATGAAGGGTAATTGGATAAAAAGTTAGAAAAAAAGGGACTGTGCTAGAGTGGTGAACACTCATTGCTGGCTGTGACTGCCAACTATAGCAAGAGTTTTGGTTGTGCTAAACCCAGTGAGAAACCAAGCACGTCAGAGTCGGTGAATGCTTGGCACTCAAGTTTTTACTCTATGAAACACAACATCTTCACATCCAGCATCAGAGTTGCCACAAAAAAGCTATACTTAGATGCAGACTGCAGAAATTACCTCCTTGTCAGGATTTTCTTTCTCTTTGGAAAGCCAGTAAAATGTGCCGTTTAATGCAGAATCTTGGTCCAAAGGCCTTAGAGACGGAAACCTAGTGGGTTTATTGTTAGAATGTGTGCTGATGCAAGGGGCAGTGCAAGCGTATTTGTCTGTACCAGGCTATACCAACACTTAGAACTCACCACAGGGTCCTAGAGGAGATGGTGTGATGTGTTGGGAGGGGAGTGTGGGGTAAGTGGGAGCTGTAGGTGGGGGAAAGCCAGGCTGTCAGGGCTGGAGCCAGGGTGGGGTGCGCATCCTCCTCAGGCACTTCTCTGTGCTGGAGACCTTCGGTCACCCTCCTCTTCAGGCAGGGTCTGGTCTGCAGCCCCCAAGGTACACTAGCATTGAGTGATGGCATCGCAAAAGGAGTGGATTGATCAAACAGGCTGGAAAGAAGATTGAGGGAAGAGGCTGGAAAGGGGAGGCCGTCATTGGTGGGTACAATTTTTGCTGTTGTTGGCACTGAATACATTAAACTATACCCTGTGTGAAGATTTGTAAAATATTTTAGTTCTGGTTTAAGGGAAAATCTGCGCTGTTTTCATACTGATCAAAAAGTGCAGCATGTAGTGACTGTAACTGATGCATGTGATTAAGTCTGATTTTTGATGTGTACCTATTTACTTCTCTAATGCTAAATGAAATTTCTTTTTGATAAAGGAAAATTTCTGTTTATTTCCAGCAGTTCTTATTATTCTTATTATATTTTATAGCTTTTAACCTGTTCTTGTAGGGTCTTATAAAGCTTGGATGTAGTGGTCTATCAAATGGAATTCTAGGCATTTGCTCATAAGATACTTTTACAAAACACACAAGAGAGTGCTCATTGTCTCCAGTAGTGTAAAAATAACAATTCCAGACAAAATATGGCCATGTTTTCTTAACTTTCAGTTGATCTATAGGATTGAAATATGGGGGAATATTTGTATTTTATTTTACACTGAAAGTTTCATTGTTATGAAAACTGTAGGATTTGGGTTCAGATGAAAGAAAACCCTACAGAGTAAAGCTGGGAAAAAGTCTGCTGAGATGCCTGCAAGTAACTCCATCTATGTGTCTGACAGCAAAAATTTGACCTGAAATGCAAGCATGGCTTTAAGGCTCATGCTGGCTGTGTGCAGACAATCTCATGAAGCTTTCAGAGTGGAGAGAAAATTCATGGGTTCAGTGCAGAACTGGACATCATGGGTTCAGTGCAGAACTGGACATCTGTAGGATAATTAAATTCTCAGAGATGGCAATATTTAAGATTAATGCAAATTTTGGAAGAGATGTAAATGCTCTGCGATCTGTCTAATCGCTAGCAGTTAGAGATCTGGATGAGTCACAGAGCTGGCTAACATGAGGGTCTTGCACCTTCTGAGGAAATGGTACTAAGTAGTGTTGGAGACAGGATGCTGGGCTAAACCGACCTCAAATTTTATCTTACATAATAACTCCTGAAAACTCTTGGGACTTTATTTTGCCTTTTTTTTTTTTTTTTTTTTTTTTACACTTGAGGCCTGTGGTTACCTCCTGAATGTTCCTGCATGACTTGTTTCTGGACTTCTTTGATACCACCATATGCCTTTTTCTCAATCTCAGTTGCTCTGTGCATTCAAAATGTTAAGTTCTCTGGGACAGCATCTGTCTCTTGCCACATGGTTGTATAGTTTCTGGAGGTGTTGTACAAACAAACAGCAGCAACAAGCCAAAATCTATAGTGTATCCATTCATACTATATTACAGAAAACTAAGATGTAGCTGGAGGTTTCCCAGTTGAAATGATATCCTCATTGTTTGCAACTACTAAAAATTTTATGCTCTCTAATTTGCAATCCATGTCAATTCATTTAACAAAACATAACTCAATGACAGGCATGTCAGTAAACATTCAAACAGGCTCAGCACACAGAAGAGCTAGCACAGCCTTCCTTCGAAAAATATATCCCATATATAATTTACACCATTTTTTTCTGAAAGAATAAATTGTGTCTTCTGTTATGTATTTTCCATGAGAAGAGAAGGTGTGGCATTAGGTTTTCTGAGAATGTTTTTTTGGGTTGTTTTTTGTTGGTGTTTTGGTTTTTTAATAAAAAGTAGCAATATGCACCACCTTAACTGCAGGTCAGTAAGGAAAATGAAACTTACCATGCTATTTTCTTCTAATATGTAACTCCTCCTCCCCACTTTGATACTTCACATGACACCATATGGACGGAGAGTCTTGAAACGGTGCCTGTGGCTGTGAGTGTGGTGCTTGGGCAATACTTGCCATCATATGTGTCTTGCACTGAAGGAAGTGTCCCAGAGATGTGCTCTTCCTGGCCAGTCACACGTGGTTCAGTGCAGACTGTCTCTAGGCAGCACACAGATCTGGATACAAGAAGTCTGTTATTTCACATTAGCTAGTTGGTTCAATGCATAGACTCATCTGCAGCACAGGAAAACCTGCTGTCCTATTTGTTTTAAATCAGAGGCGTTAATATTGATATTAAAAAATTTAAAACCTGACAGGATTTGAAGAAGGAAAGAGCATGATACTATGCAAAAATTGCAGAAACCCGAACTCCTCTACTCTCCAGCATTTTTTTGCCTGGGTGATTGAATATACCTTATGGAAAAAAAAAAAAAAAGAAAAAAAAAAAAAAAAGATTTTTTCCTTAGACAGACATTCTCAGTTTATTCCAGTGTGATTTCTTTCAGGTACCTTAATACAACTTTTTTGACAGGATGGTGTCACTTCAGGTATTAAGTTCATTATGAAAGAACCTTCTGAATAAGACTGATTTTGTTTCTATTGATTAAATAGTGGTGTTCTTTGTATGTGCAGGGTTTGGGTGTTTTTTTGATGAAATGTACTTAATGCACTTGTAAGACAGTTTATGGCAGCATAGTTCATTTTGTTTTCATGCTGGAGGTGACAAAATTCAGTCTGACCTACTCTGCCAAGAAGCCTTGAGCTGGGTCTGCTCAGATACACCAGAATACAACTATACAAACACCTGGGAAACCTGGGGTTACAATAGCTGTTCCTGTGCACATTGCACTTTATCATAGCCACAGAACAGATATAATTATGGAAACAGATATGACTGGGACAAGAACTGACTGAGAATGAATAAATTCAGACAGCCTCCTAACTATTACCATTAGGTGGGATTATTTATATAGACCTGAATGATGGCACTTGTGAAATGTATTGTGTGTGCATCGGCCCTGCTGAAGTGGTTTAGGACTCGTAAATCATTAAGGCAACCAAACACAAGTTTATATTTGTAGTCAAAACAGTGCAAGCATTTCTTTTAAAGATATTTTGCAGTTGAATATAGGTTAAACAGATCCAAAAAGCATGTGGAGAGATTTTATTGGCTGGCATGTGTTTGAGTAATAACCAGAAGACATAGCTACTTGCACTGGCCAGTTCCAGATGCAGAAAACTGAGTTCCATTTTGGGGGGAAAAAATTCATTTTAAAGAAAGAATAGTATGTGGCTGTGTAGAAGTGTTATAAATACTTTATTTCCTTTCCAGAAAACTTTCTTTCTTCCTTGGTGCATATTGAAGCACACATTCCCATATGCCATTGTGTACCAGTGTAGAATTTAAAGTTCAGTGTTGACTTTGCCTTTGCTACTACTTAGTTCAAAATAAAAATAAGTGGCAATTTATTTGCTAGACTTTGGTGGATTTGTACAAAAGTGTTTAGGATATAAATAGTTGCTCAGATGGCTTCAGTAATCCATGCCTTAGTGTGGTTGTATGAACCTCCTGTGTATATACTACAACAGAGATGAAATGATAAAACCTAATGAACTTGTCAGAACATGAGGAAAATGAGGAAAACCTGGGTTTTCTCATTTTTTCACTTTTGAGAGGAAGGAAGTTAAACATAAGGGTTTATATCAAGATTTTTTCCCCCCATCTTTTTAATAGGAAAAAGGTACTTACTATTCCTTTCTCAGAAGACTTTAGCCATGCCTTAACTCTGCAGTCTGGGGACCTAGGGAGACATAATGATGTCCACAATGAATTCTGCCATACATTGTCATTACTTACACAGCCATTCAAGCCAACTATCTCCACAAAATACAAACTCACTTCTCCGTCTACAGCAGGGACGATACTATTTCCTAACAATTAGCTTTTGATCACCAGAATGTGAAGAACTACTGATGCATAATTAACAGTCTTGTACAATCTTAAATGTGAATAATGGTTAGTCATTGCCACCATCTATCTGTAGCTGAGAGACTAAAGATCTAATTCCTAGGGGTAAATTCTTCTCCCCTATGGAAGAGGAAGTGTGTTTACATTGCGTGGAGACTGACAATGGCTGATTTTGGGGGGAGATTTTAGAAGGACATTTTTAACACTTGACTTTAAAATTTATTAGCTGAAATTTCTTGGAAGAAAGGATGAGATGCTGAAATTTATGTTTTCTCTGTTCACAGTGAATCTAGATACATGTACCCATTAGCCAATGAGAAAGACTTCTCTGGAAATCATAAATAGAATGACTGTTTAAAGAATTGAATTGGGTTTTTTTCTGTGTATATATATATATATATAAACCTATTTTATGAGAAATACCACAACAACATTTATAAAACTTATCCTATACTTGGATATAACCTAAAGAGGATATATACTTATCCTATGTATCCTAATTTAAAAAAAAAATTCCTATATTGCAAACTTTAGAGATGCTGTACTTGCTATCCAATATCTGCTTGAGCTGAAGCTGAATTATGTAGTTTGGCTTCTAAATCCAGGAAAAATTAAGCAAAGCATTTGCTTGTTTTTTTAGATTTGCATTCCCACTGACAGAACCTGATGAGTCCTTCTATGGCCCCTTGAAATTAGCAACCATATTTATTTATGCATCAGCATTGCTGAGTATGTTACTACTGTGAGGATGCACAGTGCATTAAAGATAGTAAGTCTGAATTTTTACGCTGCTTGTGTCAGTACCTGTGTGACTGGATGTCATGCAAACCCAATACACCGGAGCAAATCCAGACACCTCACTCCACTATTTTTCTGTCTGGGGGACAAGAGCATTATGAAGTCTGATCTGTACATAGTTTTTCAGTTCACATATGATGAACACTTCACCAGAAGATCAAACAATGTCCGTCCTGCTAATATCATCCCTTGGTGCCACAAATCCCAAACGTAAAAAAGAGCAAGATCCTGTTTGTGTTGATCCAACTGTGGGAATAATCAGGACTAATTGGCAGAAAAAAAAGAGAAGGTTGATTTCAGTTGTAGTGATATGGCTTCTTTGTTCTGCTTGAAGACAAAATCCTTCTTTGCTTTTGTTTTTTCCAACATGAGGCACAGAACTTTTCCTGCAGCGAAGTACTTTACTTTTCAAAATGAAAGAAGTTTTGAAAAATCCCAATAGAGTAAATTTGGTAGAGATTTTGACCATGTTGCTATCTTCAGATGTGATGAATAATCATAATTTGTGAGTCACTGATCGTGAAACAAAAGACAGACCTGTGAGTGGAAAGAAATGCTTACAGCTTTGTTTTGTTAGCAACAGACAGAATATTTTATTCAGTTCTACTGATGCAATTCCATTTTCCACTCCATTACACCTAAGAGCACTTCTCTAACTTTGAAATAATTTGTTTGAAGAACACATTCTGTGGTTCTTTTTTTTCTTGTATTAAATTGACTTGGTGACATTATAGGGCTTATTTCCACTGTATGAGTTAGACGTTATGTGTCCATGAACTGTAGCTGTCGGCTGGCCACCTGGAAAAACAAGCTGCTCAACAACCATGTAATTTGTCTTTTGTCTGGCTCTTGGTACTGTGGGGTTTCTTTGGATTAGTGCTGAGCAAACACTGAAAGGAAGCTTTCCTTGAAGCAATCTCCTTTCTCTAAGGGGCATCTTACTCAGTTACAAATTAACAAATGGTGTAATGCTGCTAAAAGCTTTAGTTAACAGCATTTCTGTATAACTGGATTCCATAAGAGAAAACATGTCCTTTCCTTTCCCTTTCCTATGACCCCAAAGCAGAATTAACAGCTTTGGAAGAAAGACATGTTCCTGTGTTGATTCAAAATGTGGCTGCCTGCCACATACCTTGATGGAAAGGGCTGAGAAGAAATACTTAACTCTGTGTCTCTCTATCTTTCATGTTAAAATAAGTCATATTTAAGAAAAGAGCATCTTCTCTATGGAATAGTGCTCCATAACCCTAGTGGTGACCAGATCTGATCAAAAGGACGCACTGACATGGGACTTAAATGATTAATGTTTCATTGATTAGGTGTGACATAAAACATCAGTATTGGCTCTTGAGGGGCTGTAGGTGTTTAAAACCCAAATAGGAATTATTTAACTTACTGTCCTGGCCAAAGTTCAGAGCTTGGCTCATTCTGTTTATCCTAAGACATTTGGTGCTCATCAGCTGGAGCTCCATCTTAGCTCACAAATTAAAATGTTCCTGTTAAGCAGATGCCAAGTTATAACCGAGGCTTGCATTTCACTGATGATTTTAGTAAATGTAAGGCTACTGTATATGCTTTTGGTGCAATTCACTGACCATTAAGCTGATCTGGTCTGACATCCTCTAAAATGTAGGCTGAAGAGCAAAACCCACTTACTTTGCCTTCAAGTCAAATACTTTTTATTTAAACTACAAACATGACTTTTGAGAGAGACATCCAACTTTGTTTAAAGACTTCAAAGTAATGAGAAATCCATCTCTTCTCTTGGTAAACTCTTACATTTAACCTTATTGTTAAAAACCAGGTTCCTTACTTCCAGTGGGTTTTTTTATTTTTCATTTCACTGTTATTAAAATTTATAACACATCCATCTGCAAAACTGTTCAAACCTAAGCTATCACACACATCCTTTGTAGGTTGACCAGAGGCTCTGAAAAAATATGTCTTAATTGGGCAACCCCTCCCCAGTGAAAGCTTGCAGCACAGGTTTCTCAGGACCAAATTTTATCTATGGAGATGTCAAAAAACTCACTTAAAAACATCCTCTAAACCCACAGCCAAATCCTATTCCATTTATGTCCTGTTCTGAAAAAATGAATAGGATTTTTTAGGCTAATATGTAATACAGAAATAAAATGACAATCATCTGTTTTTATAGGATGGAGCAGAGAAAGCAAAAAAATGAAGTAATGTCTTGTTACTTCAGCTGCTGAAACCATCTTTTTGCTTATGTCTTACTATCCTACTCTTCATCTTGACCTAGTATATGAAGAAGCTGCAATTACAAGAAACTAAGATCAGTTTTGTCTCACCTTCATCTAGGCTGGCTTTTGCTGTTTCTTGTCAGGTCCAATGAAGTCTGGCTGAGCCGAAAAATCTTGTTTTTTAAAAACAGTCCCAACTGCTCTAAATAAAGTGGTTACTCCTCATTACAGCTTTGGCATAGAGAGAGGAGAAATGGTCATTTGAGGTGAACCAGGAGCTGATGAGTCACTCAAACCTCTAAAATAAACAAAAGACAAATTAGGAATATATAGGGGTTTTTTTCTTAATGTTTGCAGTGTTTTACAAAGTAATCTCAGGATTGGAAAACTTCGGATAACTCTTGTGTCTGACATTTTCCTTGTGTCTGATTTGCAATCCTGCCTGCACCTCTGAACATAGATGAAGACATAGGTATAGTTTTGCATTTATCACAAAAGTTCCTCATTTAAAATTTCAGTTGACTTTGTTACTTGGTCTGCTAAAGTCAAGACTGTGAACCCAGTTTGCTGTTTTGTTATGCCTACTTTATGTCTGTGTCATTGACTGATTCCACCAGTGCCATTCATTTGAAAAAAGAGAAGTGATGATACAGACCTGAAGTGGAACTGAAACTGAACTCTCAGCTCTTACAAGTTGGCCTTCTTCAGCAGATGTGGCATGTTTATTCTCACTTGGAGTCACAAAAATAAGACTCAAAGTCTTTGTGAAAGACTTAATGTAAGTTTTCCGCAGTCAAGGGGCAAGTGGGTGGTGTCACTGAGTGCAGTTCTGCAGGACTCTTTACCCAGAAACACAAAGTACACTACATTCATAAAATCTTATCTTCTGTTGTTTCAACAAAAGCTAAGGAGGAAGTGACAAGGAATAGTCAGAAGAAGAATAAACTTTCAGCAAGAATAGCTATGGTTTTCTCAGAAGAGATGTATAGTTCACAAACTCTTTTAGACACCATTGCCTCATCTTTTGATTTTTTTTTTTCTTTGACAATTGCTGTACCCTGCACTCATTGTTGACTTATATTGGAAGAAGGCAGTTAAATTGGTAGGTGGAGAATTAGCAAAGCTCTTCCTCCACTGCCATAAACTACCTGTGGCAGCACAGGCAACCCGACAGGTAGTACCTTATCCCTGTTCGCAGGCATGAAAGCTGGAAGCCACTGAAATGTCAGAGAGTGTAAAATATGGACATTTATCTCTGGGCATTAATCATGCCTTAGTTTCCTCTTTATAAAATGGAGGTGATATGAAAGTGGTGTGAAGGTATTTGGGATCTAAAAGAGTAAATAGGACAGGGAAACTATATGTTCTTTCCATCTATGAAAATCAAGCTATTACATCTGGCTGAATATTTAAGAAATAGTCAATTACCAACCTTATGGAATAATTACAGTTCCAGTTGAGTTTAAGGTGAGATGTGGGTGTTCAGCCTCTTGGAAACATGGATGCAATAGCATCAAAAGTAATACTGCAGCTGAAGGAAACAATGCTCCCTCCCAGTTAGGGATCTGTCTCAACCTGCATGCTCAGGAGTTTTCCAGATGCCACAGAGAAAAAAACCCAACCCTACTGATTTTTTGTCTGTAATGCACAGAAAGTTTGTCATGTAAGGACCTGAACTGTTTTAGTGCTGCTTAGTATACCTGTGCTGCCTTTACCATGAGGGTTAAGCATACTTGCCAAGATCTATTCAGTTTTTTTGATCTGTGTTTCTCTCAATGGCATAATATGAAACCTGCTTCTTGAAGTATATCATAGTTCACTGCTTCTAAGGAGTACTCTTCTTAGTATGCATAAAACTTATTTATGTTCTCCCGGTAGTGTACACAAAACAGAATACTTTCAAAGCAGCTGACAACCTGTAAGAAGAAAAAGAAACTTTAGCATTTTAATGCCACTAAAGTTTGCTGTGGGAATGGAGTAGTGTTAGATTTTCCCACTGCAGGTTACGAAAAAAGTAATTACGTGGATGTCCTTGACAGTTGGCATAGCAAAGCAGAGACATTCTCTTGATCATGTTTCTTAATAGCTTAGCAGTGAGGGCTTATGAAATGAAAATATTCTTTTGAAATCATACAGTGATAGGCCTGTTCAGTTATATGATACTGTAAACCAGCTGACATAATAGTAGGTGGCTGGATAACCTACCCATCCTGGCAATGCAAACCAGAGTTGTGCTTGATAGTGGTCATATAAACATGGTGTGTCCTTAATTTATCCAAGTAGCCATTGAAGGAGCTTGCTGTCACAAAGCCACTTCAACTAATGGGCATTTCACTTCATCTGAGTGATTTTTAGCCTGGTTTACTTCAAGTAGGTGTGGTATGGGGGACATGTGATTCATGAGCCAGCATTACGTGTCTAGCACACGTCCTGGCACAGCGTTACTTCTGATCAACAGTCTCTCCCTTTTTTCTTTTTTTTCAGGTTAGGTCAGTTTGGAAAATAAGCACCTCACTATTACTGCTAAAAATGGTAATTACAGAGAGGACTTTCAAGGCAATTTGGTTGGTACCCTATTCCTACTGGATTTCAGTGAGTTTTGGGTGGTTTTTTCCATTTGGGACCCTGAAATGAGGGCATGAGCCAGAATAAGTTCCTGAAGGATGGCCAACCTTCTTCCCATTACAGAGCTGTGCCTCTTGCATGATCTTTTCTTTTTAATGCAACTGCTAAAAATGGCTGGAATGCACTACTGTATCATAGAATCAGTCATAGAATCATTTAGGTTGGAAAAGACCTTCAAGATCATCGAGTCCAACCATCATCCACGCCCACTAAACCATGGCCCGAAGTGCCTTGTCTAGGCTCTTTTTGAATACCTCCAGGGATGGTGACTCAACCACTTGTCTGGGCAGCCTGTTCCAATGAGTAAAGAAATTTTTCCTAATATACAACCTAAGTCTCCCTTGCCACAACTTGAGGCCGTTTCCTTTCATCCTATCTCCAGCCACCTGACAGAAGAGACCAGCACCCACCTCATTACAACCTCCTTTCAGGTAGTTGTAGAGAGAGATAAGGTCTCCCCTCAGCCTCCTTTTCTCCAGGCTAAACAGCCCCAGCTCCCTCAGCCGCTCCTCATAAGACTTGTGCTCCAGGCCCCTCACCAACTTGGTTGCCCTTCTCTGAACACGCTCCAGCACCTCAGTGTCTTTCCTGTAGTGAGGGGCCCAAAACTGAACACAGCACTCGAGGTGCATCGTCACCAGTGCCAAGTACAAGGGGGCGATCACTTCCCTGCTCCTGCTTGCCACACTATTTCTGATACAGACCAGGATGCTAATAGCCTTCTTGGCCACCTGCACACACTGCTGGCTCATATTCAGCCAGCTGTTGACCAACACCCCCAGGTCCTTTTCTGCCAGGCAGCTTTCCAGCCACTCTTCCCCAAGCCTGTAGCGCTGCATGGGATTGCTGTGACCCAAGTGCAGGACCTGGCACTTGGCCTTGTTGAACTTCATACGATTGACCTCAGCCCATCGATCCAGCCTGTCCAGATCTCTCTGTAGAGCCTCCCTACCCTCAAGCAGATGGACCCTGCCTCCCAACTTGGTGTCATCTGCACACTTGCTGAGGGTGCGCTCAGTCCTCTCATCCAAATAATTGATAAAGATATTAAACAGAACAGGGCCCAACACCGAGCCCTGGGGAACACCACTTGTGACCGGCCACCAACTGGATTTCACCCCATTCACCACAACCCTCTGGGCTCGTCCATCCAGCCAGTTTTTCATCCAGTGGAGTGCACTTGTCCAAGCCATGAGACACCAGCTTCTCAAGGAGTATGACGTGAGAGACAGTGTCAAAGGCCTTGCTGAAGTGGAGGTAGATAACATCCACAGCCTTTCCCTCATCCACTAGGTGGGTCACCTGGTCATAGAAGGAGATTAGGTTGGTCAAGCAGGACCTGCCTTTCGTAAACCCATGCTGACTGAGCCTTAGTAGTAGTTAGTATTGAAAAGCAATAGAGAACAAAATATGGCTTGGAGTGATGAAAATGAGCAACATGTTTTAGAAAAATCCAAATATGTTTGAGTCTGACTTAACATCACTTGTTTGAAGAGACAAATAAAACATGGTAAAGCATTACTAACTTATATAGCTTTGAAAAATGCATTCTGCATTTTCCTCTGTATCTTGTGCAGAGATGACCAGCTTATAATTCAACTTCTACCAAGCGAAATTACATTAGCTTCCTTGTATTCCGGTGGCCGAAGTAAGATATGTAGATATTAAATCAAATATTAAACACATTGAAATTGTAAGGTTTGGTTTTGAGGTTGGCTTTTGTTGGTTTTTTTTTCCTTCCAGAATATGCTCAGCTGTTTATTCTGTCAAAGTGCAAGGAGGTACCTGAAGGTACTCACTTGGTCCTTGAAGGTACCTGCATTTGGTACAGCTCCAGAAAATTTGCTGTTAAGCTTCAGCCTCCAAACTCATTTTACTTATGTGCTAATCTGAAACTGAACAAATTGACTCATGCTTCTCCCATGTGACCAAGTGTGCATGTGTTTTCTGAGAAATTTGGAAAGCATACCTGTACCCCACTGAATATTCTGTCTATATTAAACTGTAACAGAGGAAAAGAGGCTGTCAAGCCTAAACAAACCCAAAATAAAAATAAAATAAAAATGGGGGTTACTCTTTGTATAATCTTCATCTGAAGGAGCAGACAATTACTGGGGAAGCTAGACACTCAGAAAATCATGGTGGCAAGAATGCCCTGTGCATTTCCATAGAGCCCAGTAGTTACCCTGACACAGTAGGCAGGATTAGTGAAAGCTATCAGGTGTAACAGAGTTAGTATTTGTAAGAGGAGGCAAGTTTTCAGCCATTTAGAGGCAAATATCCACTATAATCCTTTCTGCCTTACCTGCTGTCTCTTCTCCTGCCTGTTTTTCCAGCCTTACTGGCATTATTCTGTGGCAAGAATGGGGAGCAATGATTTCCATGCTCCTTTCCTTGAGCTTTTGTACATATTTTCCAGGGTTTAGGGCTGTCTCATCATCTGGCTTTTCACTCCTGTCCTTAGTCATTGTGTGCAAATCAGCTGCACCTTTCCCAGCTAAGCCATGCCACATGTGGGTCAAGTAACATACAGTGTTATGTTTTGTCTTGCTGTCCCTAGAGTTTCAGGGCTTCAGGGGAAGCTGAGGACAGATGTGAGCTGTACTAGCTTATATGGAGTATTTGCTTTAGGCCTATGGGAAATTTTGACCATAAAGGATGTTAAATGAAGAAAATAATAGGGACACAAAAGGAAGATCAACAGCCTTTCAAATCACTTATCATGTTCGGCAAAAAAGGTACATTTTTAAAAGCAAAGTTAATTTTCCATCAGATATTATCATGCTATCCAAAGAATAAATTGTATCTTGGGTTTTTCTTTTTTGTTTAACATTCCCACCTCAGTAAAACTTGAACACATGTAACTGGAGGAGGTATTCTTAAGGTAATCCTGCCCAAAGGCTAAGATTTTACATCTATTGTTATATATTTGTTCTTTATAATTCTTGAACTCACTATCCCTAAATCAGCTCTTTCCTTTATTCTTCATATTTTCCTTTGCCCCATTTTTGTAAATGAACTGTGAAAACACACTTCTCTCCTTCTTCTCCTGCTTATGTCTGCCAGTGTTGCAGACAGTAGGTTCTCCACCTTTTGCTATGACTACATGTTTGTTTAATTAAGGCTTGCAAGGAATGAAGGAAGGAAAGGTTTTTAGGACTAATTCATGCACAATGGTGTCACAGCAGGTCTTAGATGAAGGTTGAGGTTTATATAAAGGATATAACTTCTCAATGTAACAGATTGACTGTTTTCTAGATCTTTTGTTTCTGCTTAGCCTGAAGGGAAATGGGGTTGATCTGTAAAGTGACTACTGCTAGTTTCAAAAGCAGAAGCAGCTCTTTCGTCCTCATTTTGCAATATTCTGGCAGTTGACCCCTGTGCAACCTAACCGAAGACAGCTTCTGCAGAGTATTTGGCCCACCTCTTCTTGGCAGAGCCAGTAACCAATTAGATGACTGTGTCAACAAAGTAGGGAGGATAGCGGCATGGCAGAGAGCCTAGGTGGCTCATTCAGCACAAGGACTCCCACGCTGCATTATCTGCAGAATTGCTCATGGTTATAAAAGCAAATCACAGTTTATGACAAAAATAGTGTAGAGGTAGGTCAGAGTCAGTTGTAAGTCAGAGCCAACTGTAAATCAGTCAGCTATGAAGACCAAAGTCTGCAAATATATTAGATCCTACTTAGGTACCTAACTTCTAATTGATTTCACCTGAAGATCTCTGAAACATAAAACAGGAGTAAATTAACTGTCACCAATGGGTTTAAAGAGACCTGAACATTAAATATGGAGCACTTGTGCCACTCTAGTTGCCTAACATCATGTTATTCATGTCATGTTCATCAACACCTGAATGCTTGCCAGCTGGCTCTTTATTTTTTTAAGTGTTCTTATTTCTAATACAAGGAAATGAATAAATTCAACAAATTACTCTCTGGAACATAGAATCATAACATGGTTTGGGCTGGAAGGGACCTTAAAGATCATCTAGTTCCAACCCACCTGCCATGGACATGGATACCGTCCACTAGACCAAGTTGCTCAAAGCCCCATCCAACCTGGCCTTGAAAACTTCCAGTGATGGGGCATCCACAGCTTCTCTGGGCAACCCGTTCCAGTGCCTCACCACCCTCACAGGAAAGAATTTCTTCCTAATATCTAATCTAAATCTACCCTCTTTCAGTTAAAAGCCATTACCCCTTGTCCTATCACTACACTCCTTCACAGAGTGCTGTCCCATCTTTCGTGTAGGCCCCCTTGAACTACTGGAAGGCTCCAGTAAGGTCTCCCCAGAGCCTTCTCTTCTCCAGGCTAAACAACCCCAACTCTCTCAGCCTGTTCTCATACAAAAGGTATGCCAGAGGCCTGATCATCTTGTAAACATCATCTAAACTTTCTCTTAGAAGTATGTCATAAAAGCTTAAGGTAGAATCATAGAATCATTTAGATTGGAAAAGACCTTTAAGATCATCGAGTCCAACCACAAACCTAGCTCTGCAAGTCCACCACTAAACCATGTCCCCAAATGCCACATCTACACATGTTTTAAATACTTCCACGGATGGTGACTCAACCAATTCTCTGGGCAGCCTGTTCCAGTGCTTGATAATCCTTTCACTGAAGACATTTTTCCTAATATCTGACCTAAAGTTCCCCTGGTGCAACTTGAGGCCATTTCCTCTCGTCCTATCACTTGCTACCTGACAGAAGAGACCAGCACCCACCTCACTGCAACCCCCTTTCAGGTAGTTGTAGGGAGCGATAAGGTCTCCCCTCAACCTCCTTTTCTTCAGACTAAACAACCCCAGCTCCCTCAGCCGCTCCTCACAGGACTTGTGCTCTAGACCCTTCACCAGCTTCGTTGCCCTTTGTAAGGTTCGGCGCCCGGAAGATCTCGCGATGTTACGGAAAGACGGAGGGTTAGTCACAGCCCTATGATGTATCCGTAACCCCGCCTACCCTTGTTAATATAAAAGGAATCAACTGCGCAATAAAAGGTGGAAATTGGCGCTCACGCTGTGTTTGTTATCTGTCTCTTTCCCCAGTCCGGGCCGACCAATGATCTAATCGCGGCACCTTGATATTTAGCGAACGCTACACCCTTCTCTGGACACACTCCAGCACCTCAGTGTCTTTCCTGTAGTGAGGGGCCCAAAACTGAACACAGTATTTGAGGTGCAGCCTCACCAGTGCCGAGTACAAGGGGGACGATCACTTCCCTGCTCCTGCTTGCCACACTATTTCTGATATAGGCCGGGATGCTAATAGCCTTCTTGGCCACCTGCACACACTGCTGGCTCATATTCAGCCAGCTGTTGACCAACACCCCCAGGTCCTTTTCTGCCAGGCAGCTTTCCAGCCACTCTTCCACAAGCCTGGAGCATTGCCTGGGGTTGTTGTGACCCAAGAGTGAGGATCCAGCACTGAGTCTTGTTGAACCTCATACAATTGGCCTTGGCCCATCGATCCCGGCTGTCCAGATCCCTCTGTAGAGCCTTCACGCCCTCAAGCAGATCAATGCTCCTGCCCAACTTGGTGTCATCTGCAGACTTACTGAGGGTGCACTCGATTCCCTCGTCCAGACCATTGATAGGGACATTAAACAGAACTGGCCCCAATACAGAGCCCTGGGGAACACCACTTGTGACCGGCCACCAACTGGATTTAACTCCATTCACCACCACTCTTTGGGCCCAGCCATTCAGCCAGTTTTTTATCTAGTGAAGAATACAACTGTCCAAGCCATGAGCAGCCAGTTTCTCCAGGAAAACACTGTGGGAAATGGTGTGAAAGGCTTTACTAAAGTCCAGGTAGACAACAGCCACAGCCTTTCCCTCATCCACTAAGCGAGTCACCTGGTCATAGAAGGAGATCAGGTTAGTCAAGCAGGACATGCCTTTCATAAACCCATGCTGATTGGGCCTGATAGGTGTAAGCCAGTATGTTTGTTATCTCTGCTAGACCCATATAAATCAAGAGTTTCACTTTGAAAACTTCACATTCATTCAGGAAACAAAAGAGCCCATGAAGTCCTAGGAGTTCAAAACGAAGGGTCAAATATGTCATTACTTTTGACATTAAAATATTTGGATGTCTTTCATCATTGACAGGCAACAAACTAAGTGAAGAAACTCACTCGAGATGGGAAAAGGACCTGGGCTCTTTCCCCATCCATCTGTTCTCTGCAGCCACATAGTTGGGTTTTGCTGTAGGAATAATAAGGACATTCTTTTTCCTGCATTCTCTTTTTCCTAGCATCCTGCTCAAGTGACTGCTCACTGAGGCCAGTGGTACACAAAGCAGCATCACCAACACCACTGTTATCATGAATATTTATATTCTGGATGTTCTTATCTAACAAAACTAAATAAAATATTTAATATCTTGCTCCAGCCTGCAATAAGCAAGCTGCTTAAACTGTTGGACTTTTCTGAAGAAGAAGTGTTAGGCAGGTCTGATGTCTTCTTCTGTAGACAAGGTGCTCCTGCAAGACTATGGAGTGCTCCTGAGTGTGCTGTGCTTAATCTCTCTTACATTCAGTGGGAAAACTCTTGAACAGCTAGTGTAATTCATGTCAGCTTCGAAAGAGGTGAAATTTTGCCCCAAAGGTTCTGGTCTGGAGCAATAAGAACACCTGGCTTCCATTTTATCACATCAAACCAGAATTACCAAAGCTGAATTTCTGAAAGCAACTTCCTGTAGAAGTCTGTCTTCAAACAGCATGTGAAGTCATAAAATAAAAGTTGTGCTTCATACTTTTGTTACTTTATTTACCTCTTTGTTAAAACAGAAACCACAGAACTATGTCATAGTTAGAACAGGAGAAGAAATTTCAAACTGAATCCCCTCTTCCTGCAAAGACTTACACAACTGCATGTCTGCAGGTACATGAACAGTAGCAGTGGGCACAGTGGGACTGAGTTTAATAGAGAGCTATGCAGCAACAAGTCATTCTGCAAGTACTCCATCAAACTGCAATAACCTTAATATTACTAAGCATGGTCCCTATTAAAAGTTTCCTTTCAGCAACAGATTGTAGATTCTTCCCAAAATATTGGGAAATTATGGTTATTTTCAAAAACTTCTTGTGCTTATTGAAAAAAAAAATAATTAAAAATGGAAGACTACGATTAGCCTAGAGAAAGCTTTTGAGATGCATAGAAATTTGTGAGGCAGTATGATTTAGAAGGAATAAAAAATGTAGGTGTAGCTTGAAGAGAGAAGAGTGGGGAGACAGAAGAGGAGTGGCAGGAGCTAGTGGTAAATAAATAACAGTAGTCCAGGCAAGAAAAACTAAAAGACAAAGAAAATCAACAAGTGATTTGACTTAAGCAGATTCAACTGTATTTACATTCAGTGAAAGGGTAGATACATGGTCCTGAGTATTTACGGGCTCCAAGAAGAAATTACTTTAAGTGAATTCTTCAAATCTACTGATATTAAACCTCTGTGCAGACTCTCATTCAGTGTTAAATTAGATTTTCTTTAGTTCTGAAGTATGTTAAATTAAATTGAATCAAAGCCATTTAATTTTGAGCAAGAATATTCACAACAGGGTTTTGCTATACTTCAATATATCTCCCTAAGATTCTTATCTTTGGACTCACTTTCTCATCACTCTTCATGCTGACAGTTGCCCATGTGTTTTATTTGGATACTATACAAATTTTACAAATTAGAATTCCAATGCTTTGATTGCAGTGGTGATAAGAATGTAAAAATGTTCTTTAAAAAAGAAAAATCAGTTTAAGAAATTCTCCAGGCTTCTGCAGCATCCCCAAAGAAAGCCACTAATAGAGAACACAAATCCTTGTATGATATCTGTCATGTTAAATAGTTCATACTTTACCACTTAGGACAAGAAAATGGTAACAAACAAATAATAAAAAAATACCACATCAGGTGTATTAAATGTGTCTAGAGCCTGAAGTTTCTGTTGCCTCCTGGTACTTGCCTTTGTATTGTTAGTGATGGCTGCATACAGCCTGGAGGAGGAGGTAAGTTTAATTTCCCCTGTCTTTGCTTTCCTTCCAGTTAAAAGTACATCAACAGTGAAGATCTCTCTGTTGGCACACAGTCAAAATTAGCTTACGAAGTTAAATAACAGTTGCCTGCATCTTCAAACAAAACCAAATATAAAACTTTTCACAGAAGGTTTTCTTTGCAATTTGTACTGGAAAATATTGAGTCATTGTAGCAAACCCAGGATGATAAATTGCTGTGGAATCTCCCTTTTCGTGCACTTTCCTTGCCTGTCTCCTGAGGTCCCAGTGAAATGTTAGATCATGAGATGAGGATGAAATGTAAACAGAGCAAAGACTCGTGCATGTTGGAATTTCTAATGTCATGTTATTTTAATTAACTCTTACAAAAAACACCTGGCCCATTCGCATCACGTTGTTCTCTCAGCAGTCGCACTTATGAGGGCAGGGACCGGCTGCCTTGCCGATAACCATGATTGCAGCCTCATAATACAGCTCAGAGATAGCTGACAAATGTCATGTCACAGGCAGTGCTGGGGTGAGGGGAACCTCAGGGGCACACTACGTTCCCTGCTTCCACGGTGTGTTGGGGCTGAAAAATGCTCAGTTTTTCAGGGCTGCTCAGCAAGGAGTGCCTTAGCACAGGTGGGTATCTGCACAGCCCAGCAGCCTCCACACCAGTTTGCCAGTGCTGCCAAGAGGTACGATGCTGTCTTGAGGGAGGCAGCTGAATTGCTCATACCCCTTGATAGAGCAGGGCTAAAGGCTAGCAAACTGTCACTGAATACCGAAACTAAATGGGAATGTCAGGATCTCTCACCTAATAAATACCAAAGTGAAAACAGTAGCTAAGTGTCCGCTAGGAAAAAATAAAACTAACCCTCCCTCAAGCCCAGGATCTTAGAAATTAGCAGGAAAAGAGTAAAGAATAAACCAGAGGAGTTTGTTATGTCCTTGTACAGCTCCATGGTGTGCCTGCCTCTTGAATGCTGTAGGGAGGTCTGATTCCCCCCATCCCCATCACAAAAAAGATAAAGCAGGAATAAAAAAGGTTTGTTCAAGTTCTCAGAGTGTCAACATGAAAGCTCAAACCTGCAGGATTGTTCCCCTGGGAAAAGCAGACTGTGGTCAAAAAAGCAGACAATAAGGGATGAATATGGCAAGACTATAATATCATGAGCAGGATGGAAAAAGGAAAAGAAAAAAAGAATGTTGTCATGTACAGGAACAAGGGAACAGCAGGTGATACCAAAAGGTGTCAGGTTCAAAAGGGAATGAAACAAATTTTCCCACGTTGTCAATCTGTGGAAGTGAATGCCACAAGACATTGTGGTTGATGAAACTGTATAAGGATTCCAAGAGCTTTAGACAAGTTCATGAAAGAAAAAAAACATCGAAGACTAGAAAAGTCTGGAAAAGAAGTCCAAGGTGCAGGTGACTGGAAACCAGGAGAGTAATACCTGAGAGGTAAAATTGTTTGGTTGCCTTTATCTTACACTTTTGTTCGACATCTGCAATTGGCTGCTAAGTTTGACAGGCCTTGTGGTCCAAGCAAATTCTTCTCTGAAAGATCACAAAAGACAGAGGACAACCAAAAATAAGACCATCAACATGTATTTTGGGCACTGCCATCCCTAAAGTAGTGGCTTAATAAACCACCATGAGGCTGAGCCAGTTTAACAGAGTTGTGTGGACTGTTTATACCATGTAAGCAAAGGAAAGGGCTTGGAGACCAAAACAGAGCAATTGGACAGGGACTCCCAGGGCAATGACATACCTCACATGTATATGTCACCTAGATGAATTAGTATCCCAAAGAGATAATCTCTTTTCTCCTCTTGCTTCTATCTGCCTTACAGGAACATGGCATAGGATGCTCTCCAGGAGTCTGGCTTTGCTCTACAGATTGTTTTAGTACTTGGTCCAAAGATTCACCACTGTTAAACACATGAAAGAGTCTCTGAGGCTTCCAAAATATGAGACACATGGGAAATCCTTAGTTCTTAACCAATTCATTAATGCTGCCAGGCTTCTGATATTTAGTCAATACCTCTTCTCATACATCAGCAAAGTCTAAGCTCACAGAAATGTGATTTATAGGAAAATCCATAAGAGGATTCTAGGCACTGTTGCCATACAGCTGTAGTGGCTCCTCCCTGGTTATGGAGATTTAAAATATAAGGAGCCTTTAAAGGAAGCATATTTCTCTGTGTATGAGTGTATTTGTACTCTAAGAAAGAAAAGTGGCATCTACTTTCACTGCTCAGTAAGAAAATAATTTTCTTATACTGCAAGCTTTAAAAGAACTGCTTTTCTCAAACTGCCTCTTGCATCATTCATATGAATGATCTGCTGGCAAAACACAAAGCTGGAGGAGGAATTTCTTCCTTCCAACAGCATATTTCCCTTGCTGACCAGGTGTTTTCTTCCCTTAGATTTACAAAACCAGGAGAATGACTGCCCCTTTCAGCTGAGGGTGGATGAGGATGCTGGGCACTCTCTGCAGGAGCTGCTGTCATCACCAACGCTGAAGTGAACAGAGACTTTGCTGGAGCAAAGCTGGAGCTTTCCTGAGTAGGTATTACGTTGCTGCAAAAAAATGGAATCCAAATCATGATGGCACATTTGTGGTGTGATGATTAAACAAGGGATAAGCATCTGCAGGCAAGCACTGGGCTGCAGAACATGTAAAATTCCTACTTCCCACCCCGAAGCTCAAATATTCCAAATGAACAATCTTTTGAATAGTGGCATTTTTAAGTGCTTAGTTTACCTAAGGTGTTAGAAAGCAAAGAAGTGCCGCTTATTTTCCCACCAGAAATAAGCAAGTTTTAGTATGCTTTTTTAATAGATTTTGTCTCAGATCTTTTCTAATCTGTTTCTGTATTGTTGGTTTTTTTCCCTGGCTTTTTTTCCCCTTTGTGTATTGCATGGTTGCATATTGGAGTATTTTTGTCATCATCTTCATTACTGATCAACAGAGATTTTAAGTACTAGTTCAAGGCAGTTTCATTTAAAAAAATCTGAACAGTTCACATATTAAAATCCAGTTGTCTTTAAACGATTCAGGCAGCTCAGGATTAATTTTCAGGCTAGTTTTCAGAGACTCCTGTCAACATATTCCTCAGTTTTATTCAAACATGTTTGTTCACTAAATTGAACTAAGTTAACGTAGTTCACACCAGTTCCTTAAATACTCACTTTCATTCAGTTTTAATAATAAGCTAACTCCCCCCCCCCCCCCAAGTATTTCTTTAAACATTTTCACTCTAGATAAACA
This sequence comes from Astur gentilis, assembly GCF_929443795.1. NCBI lineage: Eukaryota > Metazoa > Chordata > Aves > Accipitriformes > Accipitridae > Astur > Astur gentilis. The sequence goes on along the minus strand of NC_064919.1, from coordinate 18,205,020 downwards.
CACTGAAAACCTGAGTTTCCATTTGTCAGTGGTGTGCTGTCTTTTAAAAATCTACAGGAATAATCTGGGGGGCTGAGAAGGGGAGACACACTTAACCTCAAGGCTGAGGAGTGAAGATTTGGAAAAGACATTAGGAAGGCTGGCTGCCATGATTTGGGTGTATATTACAAGAGATTTCACAAAGCTGTGAAGATGTATTTTCTGAATATCAGGATCCAGAGTCTGTTTAGCTTGTCAAATTTGAAATGTCAGAATGACATTTCAAACTTTTTAATTTAGAAGATGGCATTTTATTTCTCATTTCTGCTGTGGGCTCCTAGTATGGCCTCTCTATTAAGATTTTTAGCTTTTTCAAATGTATAAAATTATCCAAGTCATATTTCCAAATAAGGAATTCTTTCATGCCACTTTAAGTATTTTTTACTCAGAAAATACATCCATTCCTTTCTATATACCATTTCTGAGGAGAGCTGTTTCCTTCATTATTCAAAACCAATTGATTTGGAAATCAATAAATCAAGATGGACTTTTCTTCTGTTTTGAACAGTGTGGGAAAGACTTGCAAAACTTACTTAACCCCTTCTGTTAAGTAAGACTGTGTCTTGGGTTGCAAGTTTCCTTGTATACAACTACAAACTTGTCATATTTTTTCTACAAAGGGAAAACGTTACCAAAATTTCTTTCTGATTGAGTATTTAATTCTTATTCCTATCTTTTATTAAGGTTTGTGTTGGCCATAACTGCAATGTATTAGTGAGTTTCATCAGGGGTTTGCTGCTGTCTAAGGTCTACTTGGGGAAAAAACCCCCACCTGTTCTGATTTCAAGCTTGATTCTGACCTCAATTCCAATGAGAAAAAGCAAGGTACTAAAAACCTATGGGGCAGGCCCTCACCTCTGATCAGTCAATGGAACTTTACCAAGGGTATCTGGAGGAAGAAGGATGTCAAGAAAGGGTTAACTATGAATGTGGCTGCTTCAGACAAGTCCTGAAAATGGCTATTGGAGTTCTTTCTGAGCAGGAATATTCAGTACCTGACACCTAGGCGATATGCATTAGATATTCAGCAGAAATCTCAATTTCTGAAAAGCAGCCATGGTAGTGGGTTTGATTAGAAGTCGTACTTTGAGGTCTGCTTTAGGCTTTTTTCTTGCCTTTTAAAAAACGTTAGCCAGTACAATATTTTAAAGCATTTCTCTTTACAGACCTTGTACCAGGGGGTAGTCAGACCTTGGAAGTACCTACAGAAAGTGAGCGCCATCTCCTGGCCATTCCCGTTCACCGCAACTAGGTGTGCTGGTCTGTAAGGACTATTTTACCTGGAGAGCGGGAGGTGTTTCTTCTCCACTGATACTCGAAATTTTTCTTCCATGATTAAGTTACAGAGTTCCCGGTTGCCGCTGGTTGTCTTACATACGAAAACATGTGTCAAGGAGCGTAATTAGCAGCAAACAATGTTCATGCAAAGGATTTACGTCTGCTGCCTTTTCCTTTTCCTCCATAATATACCTACCATTGAACTCAGGCTCTTGGGTGAGATCCCTGTAACTAGTGAGAATGCCTCTTAGGTAGGGTGCTTCGATATGTGCCATGCAAATACTTTGCTTTGGGCATGTTAAGTCATCCTCTTTGGTGGAAGCATTTGTGTGAACTAAGTCATGTGCTCATAACCTGTTACAAGACTGGAGACACAAAGCTATGTCCTCCCTAGGGCTGTTAAGCATTCAGCAAACACTGCACTTCCAAGGTGCTTTTGTTGCTCCAAGTACAGGAAAAAGTGTGGATGCATATGTGTGAGTATTTAAAAAAACTTCCATAAACACCAGTGCTTATTTTGCTTGGTTTTAACAGTTGGCCAGTTAGTGTCTCCATCAAGTGTTAGGAATTTTGCAAGTGCTCAGAGGACTCAGTCAAGCAAGAGGAAAGCGTTAATGGGTTACGAAAAAGGTTATATTTAACAGTACTTGTTAAACTGCATTTTAAAAATAATTTATTTTTACTGAAGTATGGAGCAATTTATTTGCAGTGGAAGGCTTGAGTGTTCTTTAGGGATGAGGGGTGATATTTTGGTGAAAACTTTCTAACACAATTCAGTAGATGTTTTTACTTAATTTTCTGATGTTCTAGGAACCACCAGAATTCAGAAATGTAGTTAAACATGTGCTCAGTGGGCACTTGTGGCTGGGCTAAGGACCATTGTGTACATATACACAAACACTCTGTAGGTCCCTAGAGTAACTGGCCTTACATGCTCAGTCTACCCAGTAAAAGGCCTTTCACCTGATATTCCCTTTCCCCTGCTTTCCTCCCCTGAAATAAACAACCTGCCTTATTCATGTTTTCCTCATTTGCCCCGACCTGCTCACTCAGCACCCTTATTTGCTGATTCTGCACCCATGTTCAGCAACACCAGTAAATCAGCATTTTCCCCTTGTTCAACATCTTCTGTCATTTGTCACCTTCAGGCTCCCTGACAGAATCCTTCCACGCCTTTTCTCTGGTAGTTTCTCCCATTGCTGCCTTACTACTCCAGGGGCAAGTCAGGGTTGGCCAAACACCTGTTTGCCACGCCTGGTAGTTTCTTTCCTTGTGCTCCCATCAGTTTAACTTTGGGCTAAGGCTGGCCATCGGCCTCAAGACCACCTGTGGTCTTCACTCTCTGCCATATGGACAATTGCTTGGCAATCTCCAGGTGGTTATCCTGGGAAAAATCTACAGCTGGCAACCTGCAAAAATTTTGGCCTGCAAAATTTAAAGCTGAGGACCACAGCCACAGGCTCTGCTTTGAAAATGGCAGTGAAATGTGAGTAATGAACCACAGTAGCAGCATTCCCTCCTTCAGCTGCTGGACTGCACTCTAAAGCAGGATTTGTCGGGTCGCCTGGGGATCCTTCCAAGCACCACAAGAGTTTCAGTGGGAAAAACTAACACTTCTCCTACAGCCTGGCCTAGAAAGATCTCCAAGAAACTGCTCAGCACCATGATTTGCTGCAGCATGAACAGGTTAAGGCATTCCCACCGCTGTGGCTTGTTCTCACGTGACATAATGCTGTACCCTCCCAGCCACCGCAACCCACCGCTTGCGCTGCAGCACCCAGACACTGAGCGCAAGAGCAGTATAAAACAGCCACCGTGGACATCAGGGTTGAGAGGTTCAACAGGCCACAGCCTGGCTTGCTGCACCACCACCATGCAAACGTAAAGGCAGGCACAAGCCTGGGAGAGCCGCCTGCTTTCACCAGGTGCATTTCCAGGGAGGTGGGACTGGTCCCCACTCTCTGCTGGACCCAGTCTGGAGCCACCCTGCTCAGTAAGTGCCATCCCACCTCCTGTATGCAGCTGCTTTTTCCCTGTGCCAGCTTTAAAAGCAGTGTGTCAATCTGCAAGGCTGAAGAAGTGACAGGCAAGGATTTTGTTTCCCTCTTGCTCTCAAAGCACAGGACTGGGTTTCTGCATGGCAGGGTGTCTCCTACGCAGTTGCAACACTGATTTTTGAGTCCCTGAACACCCTCTCTCTGTGACAGGCAGAGCTTGAGTACTGAAATCACTCATCACTGATAGAGTGAAAGCTCTAATAGGGACTTCTGAAGTCAGCTGCTGAGCAGGAAATGCTCTCTGCTATGTCTGCTACTGGCCCATCTCTGCAGGGTGAGCTGGGTGACTAGCCTGAGGGAAATTAAGCCCTAAGGGATCTTCTTACTGCAGCAGACTGAATAAACAAAACCAAAAGTGATCCCTAAGAAGTCAAAGCAGGCTGTTTGCCACATCATTAGGCTGCAATTCACTTACTTTATAGAGGTGAACAGGAAGAGTTAGTGTCCTTCCTTCCCACACCAAATAAGGAGCTGGAAGGTATATGGTCAAACCAGAATTCCAGGCTCATTACCAAACCAATTCTGTAACTGTGTGTGTGATTTTTTTATTTTGAGTTATTGATGTGCTCTTGAAGTGTGGATGTGGCACTTGGGGGTATGCACAGAGCTAAGGTGCAGAGTGGCCTGGATCTCTGCCTGGAAATACTGGCTTTCCCTTTACTGGAGGGAGAAGAATAATTTTGGGGGTTTTGGAGAGGAAGGTTTGAGTTCTCAGTTCTAGGAAATCTGGGGTCCCCTGTGAGGACAAAAAAAGCATGTTCAAGGGGAAAATTTAACCTACCCATTTGCTCATTTTAATATTAAACTCACTGGCTGTTATTTCTGTTCTTCTGTAATTGAGGGCTGATGTGCCTTTCTGTGGAAGCTGAGCTCAGGTACAGAGAGGTGTGAGGAGCTCCTGCTTTGTTCACAGCACGGGAGGACGTACAAAGAATGGAGAGGTGACTGATGCTGCCACTTAGGCCTTACTCACCTGTCTTTTCTTGCCATAGACACTGTCCTCTCCCAGTTGTTTGACATTTCCGCAGCTAGGGGTGGATAACCTTCAGCTGAGTGTGGCATTTCCCTGCTCCTGCACAGGGTTAATACTGCATAGGGTTAATACTAAAAGTCCAAATGCAAGTCTTTCCTATGCTAGGGTCCTTTGAGAGGACAATGGCCAACGATACTACATCATGGTGGTAGAGGGGATGTTTCAAATGAAATTTCCTAGAATCCCTTTAGAACTGGGTGGAATAGACAAAAGAGAAGACTTGAGGGAACGAAAAGAAATAATATTAAGTACTTGAGAGTAAAGATGGACTTAGAACAGAGTAGAAAATGTGATGCCAGCGGCAGTGCTTCCTTCTGCCTCCCTCCACGCAACTTTCCACTGTAAGCCCAGTGGCCTTGTGCTGCCAATGGCTTTGGGAAGCAGGTATCTTGTATTGGGGCAGTACCTGTTAGTTGTCTCTTTGAATATGAGATTTATGAATCTGTAAACAGCTGGATGCGTCCACTCGATACACTAGTGGTTAGAGGGAGGTTTGCATATGGAGTTGTCATGTTTAGCAGCACTTCAGAACTGTGGGTGCTTTCAGCTCTGCGACCCGCTGGCCCCCTTTGTGAGACTTATCCTTTGATGCTCACTTCGCTGCTACAGGGCAGTCAGGCAGACTTCTCATTTTGACGTTCCCAGGCTATGCTAATGCTAGCAGCTTAGCAAGCACTTGCCCAGAGCATGTGGGGGTCTTGCCTTCCTGTAGAGGATTATTTTTCAGTCTCTAAAAACCAAGGATCCAGCCCATAAAAACCAGTTCAGGGTTTTCTAGGGGCAAAAGGGAAGAGAGGGTAAAGCGATGCCTTTATTCCTGTTACCTCGCTGTGCTTTCGCTCACCCCGACGACCGCAAACGGCCGGTCACAGGCTTTCCAACCGTGCGCGGGCGCATATGCTTGCCTTTTTTCTTTTTTTCTTTCTTTTTTTCATTTTCTTTTGCTAAGGGCAGGCGGCAGCGGAAAGCAGCCGGCTGCCTCCGCCGGCGGCCCGGCCCCTCTTTCGGGGCCGCTTTCGGTTTCCATTCTCCCGCCGGCCTGAAGTTTCTTTTTCCCGTCCTCTCCCTGCCCGGCGTGGGCGGGGAGCATCCTCTCGCTCCCCGCCGGCTCTCCCGGTGCAGGGGCAGGGTGGGGGCTCGGGGGCCCCCGCACGCAGCCGGGGCCGGGGCCGGGGCCGGGGCCGGGGCCGGGGCCGGCGGCGGCGCGAAGACGCCATGACGGCGGAGGAGAAGAGGAGCCTGCAGTGCTACAGGCGGTACATCGAGAAGAGCCTGAACCCCGTCTACATCCTGGGCAACATGACGGACTGGCTGTCCGACGGTGAGCGGCCGGCCGCGGCTCGCTTCCCCCGGCGCTGCCCCGCGCTCCCCGCGGCTGGCGAGCTTTGCTCTCGCCGCTGCAGACACCCCCCCCCCCCCCCACCCCCCCCCCCCTCACTCTTTGCTGGCTTCGGGTTTTTGCTAGAGGTGAAGGAGAGAGTCCGGAAGGAGGAGGAGAAGGGGGTGACGGCGGCCGCCGCGCTGTTCCTCGACGCCATCCTGCAGCTGGAGGCGGAGGGCTGGCTGCGGGGCTTCCTGGACGCCCTGGTTGCAGCAGGTCGGTTCCCACTCGCAAGCGTGGTTTCTCTCCGCGTCTCCCTTTCCCTGCCAGAGCCACCGGCGCCGCCCGCCTTCAGCGGGGCAGGGCCGGCCCAGCGCACCCGGGAGGTGGAGGGTGGCCCCCTTTCCCTCGGGCGCCTGCTGTCGGGCCCTGTCCCCTCAGATGAGAGGCGGTAGGAAAAAGCGGGCCGCCGGCGGCTGGAAGTCAAGCTCTTCCGGGGAAACGTCCATCTGAGAAGCAGCTGGACCCATTTCGATTACGGAGAAAGTCAGTGACGGGTGAAGGGGTGCAGGATAAAGCCGCACTGTCAGGAGACTTGTCTGTCTCAGGGTGTTTAGAGGAGAAACGAGGCGGCCATTGTTCCCGCCAGCTGTAGTTAAAGGAAGCTGAATTCCCTGGAAGAGAAAGCTAAATGGGTTTCAGGGTGTGCACGGGGGCTAACTGGTGGGGTGGGATAACTTCATTCAAGGACAGAGTCTTAAATTAGGAACTGATTTTTAAAATTATTCAGGAGTCTTAAAGGTCCTAAGTTTCAGGAAGTAGGTAACCATTAATAGCTTATAAATTCTGGTTGTTCCTCACTAACTGTGACTGCTTGATGTGTGAAGTCCTAATGCAATTTCCTTCTGAAAATGTGACGGAAGAGATCGTGAAGGTGTAAAACTAACAGGAGTTGCTGGCTTTCCTCTATACCTGTAGGTTCTATTGTAGATTCTTCTTGGTGGTTTATTAGGTGTCTCAAACCCGAAAATCTCATGCCATAAGCTACTTTGGTTTTCATCTACTCACTGTTAACTACAGATAATTACAGTATCTCAGTGAGCAATTATTACAAAATTTCTTATCGCTTGGATCTAGAGCAATTATTACAAAATTTCTTATCACTTGGATCTAGCCCACCCCCCCCTTAAAGCAAATACTAGGTCCAGAGCAACTTTTTACCTGCCTGTAATAGTCCTAACTTATGAAATACAAACATACCTTCTTTGAACACATTGATAGCGTTCAGTTTAGTGTATCTTCAGCAGAAAACTGAAAAAGTTAACCTGCTGACTTCAAGCCCTATCCCAAGTACTTACTAATTGGGCCCGAGAGTAGCATTTAGCATTACTCTCTCGTATTTGGCAGATGCAGAGGTGATAATTAGCTTAAAGACTCTGTGGTAAGTATCCACACCATTCTCCTGCTTCTCCAAAAGAAAATAAAAAGTTAGGCAAATTCCTTCTGTTTGCCCACAGTTCATCTGGGACGCTGACCTGCTTGCTTCCACCTCTGGAGCCCACCCAGCAAATCACATAAATCCTCTAAATCCGATTCCCTGCCACTGTCTGTTCCAGGACAGTATTTTCAGCTGTTTGCTGACTAGGCTGCAGGTGTCTGCATTGCTAAGGAGGGTTGTCGTGTCCCAAGGCTGGAGTGTCTCAGGTTCATAGATTTCCTTTGTCAGAAGAGGGTGAAACGACACCAGGGGAGTTCAAACAACAATCAACATTTATTCAACCAAGCTAACCTTGCCCAAGTACAAGTGAACTTATCGATATGAACCTTGCATCATGTCATTAAGCTGCCGTTTGAAAAGGGAAGGTGTAGAAAAAGAAACGAAAAAAGGAACATGAAACTGTGTCAGTGAACTGTACAACGCATGCTAACCATATGCAAGCCTTACTTAATTGGGGATCAATTCAAAGAAGAAAATACGGAGATCTCTTCTGTTGAGTCACGAGGTTCAGAGTGGACCCCCTTGCTTTCTAGACTCCTTTTCAGAGAGGAGTCCAGGGGTGGCTGGATCCACTCCTTGTCCCAGACTTGGTCAACGGTTTATGTTTAAAAGGATGAGGTGTAGGGACTGTGGAAAAGAGAGAGAGAAAGAGAGAGAGAGAGAGGAAGAAACCGAGAAGAAAAGGATTTTATCAGTCCTGGGTCCAGTGTTGGTCCAGCCAGTCTAGAGATCCAGCTCCGGAGGACGCTTGCTGAGAACTCGTCCTCCCTTCTTTTGTAGCCAAAGGGTCTGCCCCTGCAGTTGGGGGCTTGCCGCCAGTGAGCAAGCGCAGTGTGAACTCAGGAGTGTTCCAGAAGTGAGTCGGTGGTCTCGACATGCGCAGTTCACATTCCTGGGATTCTCTGGAAATGGGTTGGTGGGTTTGGGGGGACATCATGTAGTTGCTTCTCTCTCCCACAGGCATGACCTTTATCTGGCCTTTCCTCCAGGTGTGTACATTGTGCTTCTTCTCATGGTTGCTTAAGATAAGGAATTGTGCCTTTGGAGAAGCGCGGTCCCACCTTCCGTGGGGCCTTCTCCTCCAACCACATTTTCCTGTTCACACAACTCCAGCACTTCTACAGAGGCTGTCTTCTCCACCAAAGTTCTTCAACAAATGTTTGAGACATTGGCTATAATTTGTCAGACTGTGACAAGGGTGTAGCCAAGGACAGGACTAAAAAGGCTAGTAAATAAAAGAAAAGAGGACCAAAGGTGTTTGTCATTCTGAGTAGTGTTCTGTACTCTGGGAGATCCTGTGGAAGAGTATCATGGACTTGCAAGGATCTAAGGTTTGTATGGATCAAAGAAAGGGGTTTGTTACAGTTGCTTGGGTGATGTGAGCTGTGACATCATGTAGCTCTTTTTCCTCTTTGCAAGTGTTACTGCTCTTTTAGCATAGGGTTTTTCATGTTATAGTTACAAGTGCTGTAAAGGAAAACGCTCACTTAATCCATAAAATCCATAAAATTCTTTGTGGTTCACCTGGATTTTTGTCAGTTACAGGCCAAAATAATTTTAATTTCTCCAGTGGGGCTGAGAAGGTGTTTTTTCAGCTTGTTCCTACCTATTCTAGCTAGACATTGAATTCATAGGAACAATTTGTCTTTTTCTGAAAGGGTACACTGGACTGGCAGAAGCAATTGAAAACTGGGACTTCAGCAAACTGGAAAAACTAGAGTTGCACAGACAGCTGTTGAAGCGGATAGAAGCAACAATGCTAGAAGTTGATCCGGTAGCACTCATGCCGTACATAAACATGTGCCTGATAGAAAGGGAGTGTGAGGAGATCCTGCAGGTATGGTTAATGGTAAAATCCTAATTTTTGCCTAGTTTTGCTGTGGAGAAGTGCTGGCTGCCTCACTTGCTGGATGAATTAGTGCCCATACGTCAGGCTGGTGAGTGAGAAGGGTGGCCAGCCACAGTCCCCCAGGGAGGGACTTTACTTTCCTCTGCTTAGAGGAGGCCTTGCTGTGTGGCTGCAGCTCCCCACAGCAGCGCTGTCTACAACAGCTGCACGCCTCGTTCTTCACCCCTCTGGCTTGGTGGATAAGGTGGTGTGCGAAAGGGTTGCAGGCAGGGAAGCAGAATGGGGTGGCTTTGGCATTGACAGTGCTCAGCTCTATGTCTTGGCGAAGTCCAGGCTCCTGTGAAGAGACCGCAGGGGCTCTGGAAGGTGTCATATCACAGTGAAATGGGTGCCTTGCTATGCCTTTGAAATAGACCCCTTTCTGGAGTGTTCACTCTGCATTAATGCTCCTAAAAATACAGATGGAAGTAGGCAAAGCGGCATTTAGATGTTGCCTAAATTGATTCCTTCTTGTCATGGGATTTGATGTAATCATAGTCTATTACCTTAACTGTGGCAGCCAATAGAAACTATGTGTATGGCTCTTCGAGTTTTGTCAGCACCCAGAGGGATGGTCATAGGGTGAAAAGAAACTTCTAGTCTGAAGTCATTAGCTAAATACTGTGTCACATAAGTCAACAACATTTTCATTGCCTTTGGATGTGAAGCTGCTGCACTGTTAGGCGGTTCTAGCTCAGTGTTGTTATCGATGACTGATAACAAGTGATATTACCGATCACTCATCATTTATGACTGGTTAATAATAAGTTATGATGCTGCATGAAGGAGTCTTCTAGGTGTTCTCACTCCTTGTGACTCCAGAGAAAGATTGTTTGCAGGTGTTCTGTTTTTAAAGCGGTATTTCTTTATGGAGGTACATAATATTTGGAAAGCTATTATGTCTGACTAAACATCAGGCCTGCATACTTTTGCATTTTCCTATTCTGGAATGTTTTTTAATCAGTTCAGCCTCAGAGATTTATGGCACATACGACTTATTACAAGGACCTTGCCAGATGAAATTTCACAGAATAATTCAGACCTGGTGAATATTTAAGCAAATAGCCTACCTGTTGATGTAGTCCAGCTAATTTTAGTGTATGCCTAGGCTGGCAGAATTGCACTGGTAGGTAAATGACTGAATTTTACTGGAAACTTTTATTCTGTGAGAAGGAAATGCAATTTTCAACTGAACATCAAACAAAACAAATCAAAATATCAAAGAACAGTGGTTTTGCTCACTCAGAAGCTACAGCAGCTTCTGTTTGTTGTGTGTGCAGGTCAGCGAATACAGAAGCAAAGCAGCTGGGATAACTAAACTCATTGAATGTCTCTGTCGATCGGATAAGGAAAACTGGCCAAAAAGTCTTCAGCTAGCACTAGATAACACAGGATATTACAATGCAAGTGAACTGTGGGATATAAGAGAAGGTAAACTGCGAATTGGTTTTATGATGCTCTTTTCCTATTCTTGTACGAGACAGTAATTATTTTTTTTCAGGAGAGTAAGACTAATTTAAAAGGATACCATCAGACTGCATTGCTCATTGTTGTTTAAAAATAAAACCTTTTTTTTTTTTTTTCTATTTGAAATGTCTCATATATAAAATGAAATACGGGTACTACCCTACAAACCATCAGAAATTATCTTTTGAGTATTTTTGCTCCCATATGGTTATGAATGATGCCTTTTTTTTTTTTGGCAAACAGAATCGGACAGCATACAAGATTCTGAAGGTACAAAGCTAACAAAATATTTATCTTCTTCCCTCCATTCTGCTGTAATTCACCTTTTGCCATCTTTTTGGTTGCTTGAGTTGTGATAGATGCAATGTTTTCTGATAAAACATGATTAGTAATTTGATATTCTAGAAGGTGATATATTTCCATGGTGCACAAGTGACTAAGTTTGTATTTTGTAAAAATGCAGAATTTCCCCTAAGATTTTGCTTTTGTCATTGATTTACCTCTCCCCACTTGAAAAATACCTATATGAGTGCCCTGCAACATGGGAGAATTTAGAGCAGAATACAGTATTTCACTACAAAATAATCGAGACAGACAAGCAATTTTAGATAAACTGGACTGTGGTTCTTTATATCTACATTTGCTTTCTTCCAAACCATAAGTGATTGTTTGAATTGTTTTTAATTAGCAACTGGGACAAGCTACTTCTAAGTGGCTTCTTAAACAACATTTCTTATTTTGAAATGTTTTTTTTGCTGTAGTCAAATGTGTGTAATTTCTTATCTGCAGATTTAATCATTATATATATAAAAAATATATACATTTATAAATAATAATATATAAAATAATATATAAGAATAATACTTATATAGATATTATTTTATGTAGGTGATGGCTATATATATTATTTGGTAAATGGTTATATTTTATAAGTTAAAGATACCACTGTCTTTTGGCACAGCTTCTGCTAACATCCAACTTAATAAAGCCAAAGTCAGCCTACTGAGCAAATGTTGTCCATATTGGAAGCATTTTAACGCTAGCAGTTAAGAAGAGTTGCTAGTGTACGTTAATCACAGATACTGTGTGCTTTCTGGAGCTGGATTATGGTGCAAATGTGTTCTCCCTCCATCTCCAAAAGCAGCGTTTTGTGATCATGTGTTCTGTTTGCAACAAGACTCTTCATGCAAAGCCCAGTGACAGTTCTTTGAGAAGGTAATGCTTATGGGGCCGAAGAAAATTTTGGCAAGCATCTTTGGAACCTCTCTTGATTATCATGTAAGATAAAGGGTGGAGATATTCTTACAATTTCTAGGTTCTTCCAAAAGGTAAGGGGAAAGGGAGAGCAAAGTCTTGAATTTACAAAGCTTCTTAAAACTCCTAAGTATTTTTCATGCTTGTGGTTAATGTCCATGTTAAATCTGTAATCTTGTCACTTAATATAGAGGATATAACTTTCTTCCCAATCTATTATCTCCTTTGATTTTTAAGGGATAGGTAAATGTGCATTGTGTACGTGGGTCTTCTAAACCCAAGACTGTCAGTGCTATCCATCTTACTTGAAAGGGAGCCTGGATGCAGTGTCATTTTATGTCGTCTTTCCATGCTAGCTATGAACTCCTCCACCTTGTCATCGCAGCAAATACAACATTTTAAAATCAAAAGGATCATTAGCATGCCTTTTTTTGTAATTGTTCAGATAATGGCAAAGATGTGGATGGTGAAATGACAGATGCCTGTGAGAACAGCTTTGAAACCGTGGTGACGTTTTCTGAAGAAGCAGAATGTGATAATAATCTCAGTGAAAATCTCTGTTCAGCTTCAGGTAAGACTTAGCAACTTAAAACAGTTTGTGGCTGGAATTCTCTGTTTCTTTAGACTCCTGAAGGATGCAGATGCGGTGTGCCACAAAGGAACTAGTTCAAATCTCTGACTTGATTTAGCTGTCTTCTGTTTTAAGGATCTCATGCTGGGCATCATGTATGTTGGGCGTTGCCACCTCATTTACCACATTTCTCGTGCAAAGTTGTTCTGCCAGCACATTATCAACAAGGTCTCCAAACACCAGACTGTTGTAGATACATCTCTTTTCTGATACAACTAATTCACACGTGACCTGATATTAGCCAGTTTAGAGAGCTGAATGTGGCTGCAAAGGATCTGTGCAGTGGCTGTCATGTGTCCTATAGCAAATTTTGCTCCACAAGTGGTTTCTAGTTCCTGTTCCATAAGTGCAAACCCTCTGACAAGACCACAATTTAAGAGAGTATTAACTTCAAAAGTCTGTAGAGCAGAAGGCTAAAAGGAATACTGTGCATATATTTGGGGGAGGATAAGCCCTTTTGTTTTATTTCTGAGTTGAAAAAAGACCAGTTGAGCTGACACTTGTCAGCCAAGACTTTGAAATTAGTTCATTTTAGGAAACACAGTCAAGTGGTAACAAAAGTATGCCATCAAACCCACACAAAAATCTTGTCTGGTGCGTATGTCCTGTTAAAAGGCTTGTCTGTCAGAGAATGCTCCATGTAGACTGCAAGGACTCTATCCTTTTAAATAGCAACTGTGTGGGGCACAATATATTTTATGCATTTCTGTTGCAATACTTGTCAAAAAAACATGGTTCTCTCCTAGAAGGGATCTATCAGTCTTCACGTGTTTATGAACCAAAGAAGGCTCGGAGCTACCAGACTGAACTTGCGCAGCCTGCTATCAATGGGAAAAACACATTGATATGTGCCCCTACAGGTAAGAAAACATGTCTCTTAGAAAAATTCTGTTGGTGGAGAGGGCTATGAAGGATAGGGAAGGGTAATGGTTCAGTCAACCTTTTCCAGCTGTTTATTTAAAAGCAGTCTTCCTTGCAGGACTAGATCCAGATCTAACCTGAAATTAATGACTAAGGGCAGCACAGAGACTGAGCAAGACAGATGTGTCTCTTTGCACTTCAGTGCTTGTATTCAGATTTCTGTGTTCGGACCTCTGCTTTCTCATTCTCTGGTGCAGATTTCTGAGTTAAAATCACTCACTGGTCTTTGCAGATCTTTAAGAAATTTGGACTGCAAGTTGAAGGAAAAATAGGTTGAGTTGCCCTGAGACTCCCCTGTCTTCTGTACTACAATGCCTACAACATCAAAACAGCACAGGGAATTTTTGCAGTAGCTCAGGACTGTAAGAAGATGGAAGTTCAGCAGCAAAAGAGAGATCGATCAGCTCTTTCTCTCCACCTGTGTTTTCCATGTTGCTAGCCTGATTCTCCCCTAGGCCTTAGAGAAGCAGGTGGGTGTTGTGGTTTAACTCCAGCCAGCAACTAAGTACCACGCAGCCGCTCACTCACTTCCCGCATCCAGTGGGATGGGGGAGGAAATCGGGAAAAAAGGTAAAACTTCTGGGTTGAGATAAGAACGGTTTAATAGAGCAGAAAAGAAGAAACTATAATGATAATGATAACACTAATAAAATGACAACAGTAGTAATAAAAGGATTGGAATGTACAAATGATGCACAGGGCAATTGCTCACCACCCACCGACTGACACCCCACCAGTCCCCGAGCAGCGATTCCCTGCCCCCCCACCACTTCCCAGTTCCTAAACTAGATGGGACGTCCCATGGTATGGAATACACCGTTGGCCAGTTTGGGTCAGGTGCCTTGGTTGTGTCCTGTGCCAACTTCTTGTGCCCTGGCTGGCCATGAGAAGCTGAAAAATCCTTGACTATAGTCTAAACAATACTGAGCAACAACTGAAAACATCAGTGTTATCAACATTCTTCACATGCTGAACTCAAAACACAGCACCGTACCAGCTACTAGGAAGACAGTTAGCTCTATCCCAGCTGAAACCAGGACAGTGGGGTAGCAGAAGCAGGGACACAGAAGAGCTCTGGGTGGCCTGCACAGTGAACCTGAATGCTGAAGGAAAAGAAATGTGAGGAGAAAGGCTGCATGGGGAAGGATGGAAGCTGGAAGTGCCCAGTGTCTGTACCATAGTCTGATGTGGGATCACACACTAAGAGCAGAAATAGACTCAGTGATTTCAAAGACCTCAAATAAAACTGCAAATGGATTTTCCTTCCCATTGACTGCTACATGGTCTTTACAGACTGAGACTGCAAGGGCGAAAGGGATGATTACTCACCAGAGTAAGCAGCAATTGTGTGTTCAAATCTGTCCCCAGAGAGTCTGGAAGTGTAACAGCCCCCATGTCAGCTCCCCATTGTTACAGGGCATCCAGATGAGACAGGCATCTGCTTGCAAATACACCCTTTCATGCTAGTACTTTACCTTTCATGTTCTTCATTTAAAGGATCTGGAAAAACCTTTGTGGCAATTCTGATTTGTGAACACCATTTCCAAAACATGCCCTCAGGACAAAAGGCGAAAGTTGTCTTTCTTGCAACCAAAGTGCCAGTGTACGAACAACAGAAAACTGTATTCAAGCAGCATTTTGAAAGAAGTGGGTAAGTGTAATTCTACCTGGTGGCTTCCTCTGCAGAAAATAAACTGCTCTCTAGGTCAGCTGTGGCTAGGGAAAAATGTAATAGGTTTACTGGTGACGTGAGTGTTTGGCGTTAACATGAGGATAATGCCTAATGGTAAGAATGGCAAGTTACTGTGGTAGACTTTGTTTGGAGAGTCTGAAGTCTGCTTTTGGAGAGTTTAAGCACCGGTTGTGCAGCATCTATGGAAATGGCCAAAGTATACCTGTGCTTGCCTCTGGAAAAGGGTGAAGTGTGCTCTCTCTTGAGACTCCTTTCAGTCCTGCTTCCAAAGATGAGGCAGTTCCAGGCAGCAGTAGTGAGATTCCACTTGCCATTCTCAAATGGCAGTCTCTCTCTCTTTTCCAAATGGAAGGACCCAAACTTCTTTGGTTTTTCAACCTCTAGTCAGAAAATGACAGCCCATCTCTCAGATGGGACTGAAAATTGTGTAGGGGTGTATTGACAAGCTATAGCTTCTGATTTTGAAGGAACTGATTACTGAACATTCACATATGAATCCTTATAGCTATGCGAAAATGAGGCTGCTGGACAGATATCAGTCCCGTGCTGGTAGACGTATACAGAAAAGGGATGGAGGACAGGATCTCCAAATACAGCTTACATGTGAACTGACAGATGCAGCTTAAATGTACAAATTAATCACCCCTCAAATCTAATATAATCTAGTTAATGGGAGTTGAAAATCCAGTTGTTTACCTTCAGCAGTTTTTTCTCAGCTTCTGTCGGTCAAACTGCCAGCTCCAACAATTTGACATTTTGAACTTAGTCACTATCCTTCAGGCTTGCTGAAAACTCCATTCTTCTAGCTTTGCTTGCCCTGCAAGACATCCTTTTTCATACCCTATCTTTTGCCTCTTCTTTCTAGATATTCTGTTCAAGGAATTAGTGGTGAAACAGTTGCAAATGTCTCCGTAGAAAAGGTTATACAGGACAGTGACATCATTGTGCTAACACCCCAGATTCTTGTGAATAGCATTGAGGAAGGGATCCTTGGCTCCCTCTCCATCTTCACTCTGATGATATTTGATGAGTGCCACAACACTACGGGCAATCACCCTTACAATGTGTTAATGAGTAGATACCTGGAACAAAAATTTGACTCTGCAAGCCAGCTGCCTCAGGTAAGGCCCAGTCTGCCAGTGGTGGAAGCATTAAAGAGAAGTATTTTGCAGTGCAGTCAGCAAAGCCTGAAGTCTTGCCTTTTGTGTTAATGCAATTCAAACTCCCATTTAACAATGGCTGCAAACTGAAATGGTAGCATCTGGAATACTTTTTCCCTTTTCTCGGACACCTCCAGGCTGTTTTCCTGTGTTACGTGCTCCCTGCAGCTGCCAAGAAGGACTGATGAAGCATGACAGAGACTGGAGTACTTGAGAGCAAACAGGATTGCTGGGCTGGGAAGAAAGCATGTGCCCCAGAACTTACATCATCTCCTTGTCACCTCTCTGTTGCTGTCTTCTGCAACAATAAAATGGATTTGCTGTTTCTGTGTATGATGAGCACTGACAAATACAGCTGGTTATGGATTTAAGTGGGTGGATAATTTATTATCAGTTTGAATACTCTAAGCTTGAGTGCCTTGGAGAGGGCATGAGTGGGGACAAGGTTTGGCTCTGAAGATTTAGTCCTTGCACTTATGTCTACTTCAGTTGCCTGTTTTGTTTCTTGTTTTTGAAAACACTAACAACTTGGCAATGGGTAACAGCGTCTCCTGGGGATTTTTGTTTGTGACAAAGGAGCAACCACTGCTATTCATGTGTATGCTCAGATTGTAGGTTTAACTGCTTCTGTTGGAGTTGGTAATGCCAAGACCACCAAGGAAACAATAGAGCACATCTGTACCCTCTGCTCCTACCTTGACATACAGGCCATATCCACTGTCAGAGAGAACAAACAGGATCTGCAGAGATTTGCAAACAAGCCAGAAACACGTAAGCACACTTCCTTTTTATTTTCCTGTGAGATGCGAAGCACTGTAATTAAGGAAGCTATACAGTTCCCCTTCGGTCAGGTGAAATTAAAAGCTTAAAACTAAGCTGGAGCTTTGCTTCCTGCTAGCTTGAAAGGAGTTTAAGCATGCACTTCATTGTTGCCCCACAGTAAGGCAGTGCCCATTTGGGCAAATTTTCTCTTTGCTGAGATACACAATCTCTGATTTTTATTCAGATCTGCCAGTGAAGATTGAGCACTGTTTCTTTCTGTGCAGCTATAAATCTCATTAATGATAAACATCATTATGATTGCATAAAGCACCATACGTAGCATTCTTCTGGACAAGAATTTGTTCTGTGCTGCCCAGGCAAATGTTTTACTTACTCAGGCCGCTGACTTCCATTTCTTGCCTCTAGATGTCAGATGGGTTAAAATGCGAGTTCAGAATCACTTTGCAGACATTATCTCAGGTCTGATGTCTGAGACAGAGGCGTTGATGAGGAGGATTTACTCAGTGGGTAAGATACTGTAATATGCCTGTAACTGGGATTCAGTCTTTGATTACATCAATGTGAATCCTTGTGGCTGCTAGAACAGTCACTCTTTTTCCACTTCCTTTCTCCTTCCTTTTTACTTGCCTTTAACTAAATTTTCCTAAATAAGAAATTACAGGTAGAAGAGTCAACTATTTTCCTGTTATACATGATTAGTTTGATAATTATAAATATTTTTGCATGGATTTCAGCCTGTGTTTTATTCAGCTAAGGATGATGTGGTTTTGACACTGTCAAATAATTTTGAATGTTTAAAGAATCTGAAAGAAAACTACCAAAGGGCTTGCTTTCAAAATGGAGTGAGCTGGATTTCGTTGATGAGAGATACCTGTATATTCTTATTTGGAGAAATGATGATACCTAAATCTGCCTCTGCTAAGGAAAACAAGAAGGGTCTCAGTTATGGTGTTACTTTGGTTGTTTTAATTTCTTCCTTTCAGCGACAGTTTACTTTCACTCTTTCTGCTCTGACATTTCTTCTCATACTTTCTCTGGCCTCTCTGAGTTGTGCTCAGAGTTATTTCTAGGGGTACCCTGACCACCTTTTCTGGTCAGCATTTTGTCCTCTTTTTAACTCTGGGTACCCCTATTTCCACTGTTTACCAGGTGTCCATTATTTGTTACTGAAAAGCATTTAAGGTAATTTTACAGAGGAGCATCTGTGGAATATGAACACTGCCAGAGAAAGGATGTGGCTGCCTGAGAAAGGAAACACTTGTCTGTAGGGTTCCAGCCTCAGGAGCTGCAGTGGTGTGAAGGTTTGCAGAAAGGAAGATGCATGGCTGTGAGAAAAGAAAGGGGCTCACTGTCATGAGACCTAATTCTGCAGCCCTGCAAAAATCAATTGATCTTTTCCACTTTTGCAGAATTCCTAAGAGGTGCCCAGTAAGTGGCTGTTATCAACAAATTTGAGAGCTACAGGGGGTACAAAGCAGAGACCGATGGATGGCTATGCTCAGGATCAGCCTTGGTCTATCCAGCTCTGAATTAAAGGAGCAGGCTTTTGCAAACTGTGCCTTAAGTGCCTTAAGCCTGTTTACCTCATTTCTGTGCTTTCTAGATTTACAACCACACTGCACTTCCCAGATATTGGAGAGTGAACTATATTCTGGGGCAGGAAGGGAGAATTAAAAAAACCCCACCAAAACAAAAAAAACCTATCCAACAAAAAAAACCCAACCCCAAACCCAAGAAACCCCAACAAAGAATAAATACAGTGCGATTTTCAAACTGCAGGCTAAATTAAGCAAACACTTCTGAAGTTTATTTCTGCATCACAGTTCCTCTTGCATGAATGCCGTTGGCTTCCCTTCTGTGGACCCTCTGATTACTGAAGTTTGTGAAGCACTCAGACAGAGTATGTATATGACAAACAGGTACTGACTAGTTCTGCCTCAAGAACAGGCCCTTGGATAATTCACCTTTAAGTACCATGGGCCATTTAGCAAATGAATACTTACCTGTTGAGTAGCTGGTAACTCAAGGAGCAATGCACATGCAGTTTCTTGAATACTGTAGGTTTCTTATAGGACAAGTGAGCTCTATTTTATTCCTAAAGACTCTGCAGATGTGTGTATGTACACAGATCCTCAGCTGAATTGTACTAGGATAATTTTAGCCTAACATGTATACACTGAAACACAGGGATTGAAGAAGACAGAGCCAGACTCTTCTCAGATGGTTCCCAGAGGCAGGACAAGAGGCAGTGGGCACAAACAGAAATACTCAAACAACAGGAAGAACTTCTTTGCTGTCAGGGTGGTCAAACACTGGAACAGGTTGCCCAGAGAAGTTGTGGAGTCTCTCCTTGGAAGTACTCAGAATCCATTTGGACATGATCCTGAGCGACTGGCTCTAGGTGACCCTGCTTTGAGCAGAGGGTTGGACTAAAGACCTCCACAGGTGCCTTCCAGCCTCTGATTCTGTGATTGTATCATACAGTGTTCTTCTGTATAGGTTTTTTAGACCTAACATTCATAGAAAAGTGTTATCTTCTAGCTAACTGTTCTGGTTATTTGTTAGTCAAGATTTACAAATGTTTGTTTCCTCCTTCTTTACTAGACACTATCTCCCAAATCAACAAGAATGATTTTGGAACACAGAAATATGAACACTGGATAATTGCCACTCAGAAGAAATGCAGGCTGTTGCAACTGGAAGATAAGGAGAAGGAGAGCAGCATTTGTAGACACCTTTTCATTTGCACTGAACACCTGCGGGTAAGTGTATATCCTCTTTCCTTCCATATAGAGGTGGAGCCATCCTGTTTCTTCTGATACAGGTATGTTCACCTAGGAGCAGGTTTGGAACCAAATAATTTTATTTGATGCAGGCTAAAGCATAGTGTGTAAGAGTTGTCTTACGATACTCACTAAGAACAGTATAGTGCAGAAGAGACTTTGTAATGCTTGTGTTGACATGCAAATGGAAGAACAATATAAGTTTGTAATACTTAATCTAGTTAAATTAAATTTGCATTCATACCCTATCCCACAGAAAATGAGGCTTAAATGTGTATGTCTCTCTTTCTGAGCAGAAATTCAACGATGCTCTTATCATCAGTGAAGATGCCCGCATTGAAGATGCTTTAGCCTACCTAACTGAATTTTTCACAAATGTCAAAAATGGACCATATACAGAGTTAGAGAAGAAACTGACAGCCAAATTTCAAGGTATTTCACACAGTACCTGTGGCAGTGGCAGGTAAGAAGAGGGCTTATGGTAGGATAATCCAAGTGTTTTCTTCAGAGTAAGTGCAGTTGTTTTTCCAGAAGTTTTGCACTTTTCAGAAGATCTAGTGTCTGTCTGGGTGCAAATGTAGTGTTGGGGTAGGCAGGGGGGAACTTACTTTCTGGGACTGCAAGCTTTTAGTGCAGGAGCTAAGGAAGTAGTAGTAATGGTAGCTAGATGCTATAGTAGGCTCTTGCCTGCTTGACTTGGAGATAAGGCAGTGATGTCCTTAAGAGTGTGCCCCACAAGTAGGGGGATGGTCTACAATCATGGATGCTGGCATCATTAGATAAGGCAACGTACACTGCTTGATGCACTGCCTAGCCTCCTCTTGCCAATGATGCTGGAGGAATCCCAAACTTCTGGGAAGAAGCAGGTGGCTCTGGTACCCTTCTGATTAAAAGTTAGAGGTGGCACTGTTCTCTAACTGCTGATTTAGTAGCAGTGTGCTGTAAAACAGCCTATGATCTGGTGTGTTGCAGTGTTGACCGCAATTTTAAATCACTGGGCTGTCTGCCCTCTGGTGTCAGTTGTTTCCTAAAAAGAAATAGCACTGCTCTTTGCAAGAACTGAGTTTGTTTTGATGCTGTCTTTTGACTCGCAGTATGTCACAGAGGTTCTCCTGTCAGTCTGCTACAAAATGTGAGAGATTCAGAATTCTTTTTTTCTGGGGATTTTGTTGTATTTAACCAATAGCTTTCTTGCTTGCATCTGAAAGAATGGTATAGAAAATAAAAATAGACACTAAAGAGAATGTGAGTGGCTTTGTAGGTTTGAGTGAGAATTCTGGTTTTGGCATTAAAGAAGGTGAATTATTCAAGACACTGCTGTTTTCTTCCAGAGAAAGAACCAGAACTGACTGCCCTTTCAAAAGATGAGTCAAATGAGAATCCTAAGCTGGAAGAGCTTGCTTGCATCCTGGAGGAAGCATACCGCTATAACCCAGAGACTCACACTCTTCTCTTTGCTAAGACGAGAGCCTTAGTAGCTGTAAGGCATTTCTTTTCAAAGCTCTTAAAATGGAAAGTGAGAAAATAAAATCCCTCATCTATTACCCTTCCCATTTTGATCTGAAAATTGAAAAATATGCATGTATTTGATTTTCCTAAGAAAATAATTATCTTTCTATATCTTCCTAAGCACTGATGCTATGAGACAGCATGAGGGGTTGGGTTTTTTTTCCTTTTTCTAAAAACTACAGTACAGGCGTGGTGCCCTTCATCACTTTTTCTTGCTACGTGTCATAGCTGGTCATTAAGCCATCAGATTTTTACTTTAGGTCTGAAGTAATTTTTAACAAGATGTATTACAATGTTTTTGGCTTTAATGTGGCAGTATTATAAACCAGCATCTCTGCTCTATTACAGGCTGCACATCAGGAGGCATTTGTAGGTTTCCCCGAGGATTCCTATAGGCCCAAAGGAGGCCTTTGCCCTAGTGTGTTCTTGATCAATAAAAAGGAAAGACTTTGTCGAGCAGATGATCTCTGGACCCTTCTGATGCACTGGTCTATTTCATACTTGCCTAGGATCAAGAATCTGTGCTGCATGATCTTTTTTCTCCCTTCCAATACATTGTTCCCAGAAAAAAATCATGTCTGAGTTAACTGTGCTGCTAATCATTAGCTTCAGTAGCTCTTAAACCTTTACTGCAGGGTGTCATAGTCTCTGGCTACTGTAAACAGATTTATCAGCTCAGAGTCCCAATCCCCATTTTATCCTTGGGTATAGACATGCTGGATGAAATGCAAACCAGAAAAATATTAAAGGCAGGCTAAAGTCTGAACTAACAACACTAAGCATTTGCTGGCAACTTTCCATTATAGAGGTAAAAGCCTACTGTAGCTTGGATGAATTTTGTTCTTATGTAACAGCAGTTTGAAGGTGCTACATTCACTGTGCAGTGAGAAAGTGCAGTTTGCAAATAGCAACTCATTTCCTTTGGATCCCAGAGGTGTAGTATTCAATGATCTGCTGGTTTATAAGAGAAAAAGGCATGCTTTTTAGCGGTGAAAGGCTGCTTGCTCTCTAGTCTGTCTTTAAGTTGCAGGGGTGGGAAAAGTGGAAATCACCTGTGGCATGGTTCAATCTGGCATCATGGCTGTGACCCTTGCTTTCTTACCTATTAATAGATGCTCCCTCCTGATGCACAAGTCCCACCTTCTTTTATGCTTTTGCTTCTCAGAAGTATTAATTGTCTAAGCAAGCGTGGGCAGGATCTACGTATCTATCCCAAACTAACATTTCATCTGGACAGGGATCTAACTCCCTGATTTGCTTTCCAGGCTTTGAAAAAGTGGATAGAAGCAAACCCTCTACTTAGCTACATAAAGCCAGGTGTGTTGACGGGTCGTGGAAGAAGAGATCAAAAAACAGGTATGCAGATTTGCACTGAGGAATACCAGTTGCTAGACCTATGGTGGCTACACTGCTGAAATTGTTCTACTCTTCCTGTGTTCATCTTCTGTCCTCTTAAACAGAGGAAGGTCATGAAAGTTTGTACTTTGCTTTCTTCCACATCTAGAAGACCTTTAACCAATCCTAAGGAAATGCTTACTTTTTCTGTCCAGAATCTTTGGTTAAAGCAGCAGTAACACTGTCAGTGACCCTTTGCTGCAGGATTCTTTTGCTAGTTCAGAAGTTTAGAAACTGTTTGCTATTGTGGCTTCTCATGATTACTTCTAGTGGTATTTTCCCTGTTCCTTTTACAGATCCCTCTCTTATTTTGTGTGTGGTTTTAAGGTAGAACAGAAGCTATAGCTGAAATGAATTATGCATGGCTTAAGTTAAGAGTTAGCTTGGGCTTAAAATAACTAAACTGTATAGGTCTCTCTAATAAAGGTCAGCTAGGTGTTGCATCTGAAATCGTATTTCCCAGGATGGCAGTTTGTGTGGCACATTAACAGGAATTCCTGCTCAGTGGGTATAGTATGCAGCCAGCTGGATACACAAACTTAAAGTACTTTTCCAGATCAAGAGGACATGCTCATTTTTAATCACTTAAATAAGAGAAAATGCAGGTATCTTGCTCCAGGAATTCTTAACTCTTCTTAATTTAAGGAAATTAGTGTTTTTTCCTGACACAGTTTCTTGGTACTGTAGGTATGACCCTCCCAATGCAGAAGGGTGTGCTGGATGCATTCAAAACCAACAAAGAGAATAGACTGCTAATTGCTACATCCGTTGCTGATGAAGGCATTGATATTTCTGAGTGCAACCTTGTTGTGCTCTATGAATACTTCGGTAATGTCACCAAAATGATCCAAGTCAGAGGTATGGAATTTCAGAGCTATTACTTTAGAAACCTGTTTTGGCCTAGAAAGGGACATAAAGTGCTACTGAATTACACTTTGGAAATACTATAGTAATATGTGCCTGTCTTGCTGTTATTCCTCTGTGCCCCTGAGTGAAGTCAGATGAATGATGGGACTAGACATGACAAATTTGTTCACAGAACTGAGTCCTTGATGTTGTGTGACTTTTTTTATGCCATGTAAATTAGCCATGCCGCACAAGGTTATTGAACTGTTGGGGACTGATCCCTCAAGTGACTAATTATACATATAAGCAGAAGTATGGCTAGAAGAGCTGTAGTCAGAAATAATGTAAATCATTCTGTGACAATTTACAAAGGACTGCTGTAATGGAGTTTCATGCATTGCCATGGCTTCTGAAGACCTTCCCCTGCCCAGTGGCTTATTGCCAACACAGCTACTCATGGGTACCTGAGACCTTCACATCTGCAGATCTCTAACATTCAAGACAAGAAAAAAGGAAACTCTGTTTCTGTCGTGGCTTGTCTGAAGAAGTCTGTCAAGACTTCGGTCTTGAATCTTGGTGATTTTACAATAATGCCAGTGGAGGGGAATGAAGACCCACTAAATTAAAGACCCACTAAATGAAGAACACTAAATACTGGTTTCTGTTTATGACATTCCTAAATGTCATAAAACTGCCTATGTCTTTCAAGGGTGCATCTGCATTACTTTATCATATCACCCAAGTACATTACTTCATAATTTGATGGTAAGTGATCTTAGTCCTCTGCTTTCAGGGTTTGTGTCCTGTGACTTTCTTATTTTTGTCTTAGAATGAAATAATTGGCCCAGAATTCATGTTTATGGATGAAAGGGTAGTGTTTCTTAACAAGCCATGAAAGATGCAAAGAAAATAGGCTGCGTCAGTTTTAAACAACATAAAATCATGATTTTGGGGGAATAGGAGCTCAAAAGCTAATGAACACTTTTTCTAACCAAAATATTTCTGAAGTGGTACGAGATCCCTGTAGTTCTTAGTTTGCCTGTGACACAGCAGCAAAAAGCAGGCAGGCAGTAGGCATAGACAGAGATGGCACTTGCTCTTGTCTCTTTTCTTGCCATCACCGTATTTCCAGTTCCTCAGGTTTTTTGTGATAAGACTTTTTCTTTTTTTAAATAGACACCAATTAGCAGGGCAGAAAACTAGTAAGTAAGACTAAGATGAACCTTTTTCCTCTAGTTTTTTTCCCACGAGAAGACAGCAAGATTCTGTACAACAACTGAAGTGTCAAACATGCCTGAGCTTTAACTGAGGCAGGCCACAGAAGCAGTCAATACAGTACTGGCTGGGCGATATCCATGAGGGTGCCTGGAAAGGTGCATCTTGTTCTGTTTTGTGATTGAAAAAGAGCGAGCTGAGAGACTGCTCTTCAGAAGCAGCATTATCTGAACCTGAACATGGGAAACAAAAGCAGCCACACAGAAGTCCTTTATGCTTTTTTATGGCATAGCTGCCACTTTTGCACATCTTGTTAAGAGTAACTAAAGAGGATAAATATGTTGCTGTATAGGTCGTGGAAGGGCAAAAGACAGCAAGTGCATCCTTGTGACAAGCAAAACAGAAGTGGTTGAGAATGAGAAACACAACCGTTACAAGGAAGAAATGATGAATGAAGCTATTGAAAAGCTACAGAGTTGGGATGAAACAACATTTGCAAGAAAGGTTTGTACTTCTGTGGAATTTTCATACGCAAATCTACAGGCGTAATCTCTATTGGCCTTAATCTACAAGGGCTCTATCTAGGACCAAGTGATAACTTGAGGAAGGTATTCGCTGTATTTGGTTTCAGACCAAGGCTAAATCAGCAGAGAAGGGATAGTGTGTACTGCTCGCTTGCAGAATGTCATCTGTACTGTAACTGTAAAAAACTTAGAAGTTGAGGTAGAATTTATGTAAACTTCTCAGCTTAGAAATAAAATATAAACTACTCTGTCCACTGAAAGAAAAATATTACTGTGTCTGGGATAGTGGACAGGGGGATGAGTAACTATGCAGACAGGGGTAATAGGTTCATCCAATTCTTGTTCAGAAGCACTTTATCTTTGCTGCAGGCTGGTAGAAGTGCTTTTCTAAAGTTGTTTGTTGTCACAACAAGTGCTTGTTGATTTCAGAGCAGTGGTTTCTGGGAGATGTCAAGAAATCATTGTCTGAGACATTAACAGGATGACATTTGGGTTTGCACCTGCTCTTCTGCTGGTGACTTCTTTTGTACTGCCTACAGTACTGTTAATCTTTGCTTCAAGCAGCTTCTGGCAGGTGAACAAGCCTAGTAGAACACCTCAGTACACATTCAGTGCTTTTCATTAACCCTGCTGTGTGCTGTGCACTTACCAGATCAGAAAACATCATGAGGGTAGAAAGAAGTGTCAAGTACTTCTCGTGCTGAGGTGACATGTAAGAGGTGTTGCGGGCTAAGTCAATGACAGACTTTTGGCTGGGCAGTTTTCTGCCTGGTGCAGCAGGCATGTCTCCTCTGTAACCACCCCACCTTCCCAGATGCCCTTGCATAATAGATATGAGGCTCTGCAGGTGGAACCGAACAATGATGAGGATGATGGTTCATCTAGCTTGGAGGTGTCATCAAGGTTAAACTGGCCTATGCCCTGTGTCAAAAACACTTCCATAAAGAAAAAAAGACAGGTCACTGTTATAGGAGACCCTCTCCTGAGGATAACAGAAAGCCCAATATGCTGACCAGACCCACTTCTTAGGGGAGTCTGCCACCTCTGTGGGGCCCAGGTTAAAGATGTGAAGAGAAAGCTTCCTACCCTGGTATTGCCCTAGTATTATTATTCATTATTGATTTTTCATGTAGGCAATGATGAAGTTGCAACAAGAAGTCCAAGGGCAATCAAAGAGTCTTCAGGGCCTTGGGACAACTGGTTAAGGGATCAGGAGCACAAGTAGTGTTCTCCTCTATCCTTCCAGTTGCAGGGAATGACAAGGAAAGAAACAGGAAGACCCAGCAGGTCAATATGTGGCTCTGAGCCTGGTGTCACCAGCAGAATTTGGGGGTTTTTGATCATGGGTTGCTCTACACAACACCAGGTCTGCTGGCGACAGACAGGGTACACCTGTCTCAAAGGGGGCAAAGGATCTTTGTGCAGGAGTTAGCAGGGTTCATTGAAAGACCTTTAAACTAGATTTTAAGGGGGAAAGGGATAAAACCAGGCTCGCTGGAGATAAGCCTGGCGGTGGCATGCCAATGTTTAAGGGATGGTGTGCTAGCGAGGTCCTTTGGTCTGCCATCTCAGTGGAGGTAGGGGATGGAGATCCATGCAGTGGCAAAGAATCAAGGGGTTTTGATGTGTTAGAAACCACGGGAGTGACTGAGAACAGTCACATAGGAATTAGGGCTTCTTCCCCCCAAAAGGTGGCAGGATCAATAGCCCAACTGAAGTGCATCTACACCACTGCACACAGCATGGGCAACAAACAGGAGGACTTGGAAGCCGTTGGGCAGCTGGAAAACTATGATGAAATTGCAATCACGGAAGCATGCTGGGGTGACCTGCACAACTGGAGTGCTGCAATGGATAGCTATAAACTCTTCAGAAGGGATAGGCAAGGGAGGAGAGATGGTGGGGTAGCCCTGTATGTTAGGGAGTGGTATGATTGTTTAGAGCTTAATGATGGTGATGATAGGGTTGAGTTTTTATGGGCAAGAATCAAGGGGAAGGTCAACAAGGCAGAGGTCATGGTGGGAGTCTGTTATAGACTGCCCCACCAGGATGAAGAGGCAGAGAAAATATTCTATAAGCAGCTGGAAGTCTCATGATCGCTAGCCCTTGTTCTTGTGGGGGACTTCAACTTGCCAGGTGTCTTTTGGGAATACAATACAGCAGAGAGGAAACAGTCTAGGAGGTTCCTGGAGTGTGTGGAAGATACCCTCCTGACACAGCTGGTGAGTGAGCCAACTAGGGAAGGCACTAGGGAAGATGGTTGGAGGCCATCTTGGGCACAAAGATGATGAAATAAAAAATGTTTCTAAAATACCTTAGCAATAAAAGGAGGGCTAAGGAGAATCTCCATCCTTTATTGGATGCAGGGCAGATGCACAGTGACAAAGGCTGAGGTAAAGGCTGAGGTACTTAATGCCTTCTTTGCCTCAGTCTTTAATAGTAAGACCAATTGTTCTCTGGGTACCCAGCCCCCTGAGCTGGAAGACAGGGACAGGGAGCAGCATGAAGCCCACATAATCCAAGGGAAATGGTTAGCAACCTGCCACACCACTTAGACACACACAAGTCTATGAGGCTGGATAGGATCCATCCAAGGGTACTGAGGGAGCTGGCAGAAGCGCTTACCAAGCCACTTGCAATCAATTATCAGCAATCCTGACTAACTGGGGAGGTCCCCATTGACTGGAGGTTAGCAAGTGCAATACCCATCTACAAGAAGGGCTGGAAGGAGGATCCAGGGAACTACAGGCCTGTCAGTCTGACCTTGGTGCTGGGGAAGGTTATGGAGCAGATTGTCTTGAGTGCCATCACACAGCACATACAGGACAACGAGGTGATCAGGCCCAATCAGCATGGGTTTATGAAAAGCAGGTCCTGCTTGACTAACCTGATCTCCTTCTATGACCAGGTGACTCGCTTAGTGGATGAGGGAAAGGCTGTGGCTGTTGTCTACCTGGACTTTAGTAAAGCCTTTCACACCATTTCCCAGTGTTTTCCTGGAGAAACTGGCTGCTCATGGCTTGGACAGTTGTATTCTTCACTAGATAAAAAACTGGCTGAATGGCTGGGCCCAAAGAGTGGTGGTGAATGGAGTTAAATCCAGTTGGTGGCCGGTCACAAGTGGTGTTCCCCAGGGCTCTGTATTGGGGCCAGTTCTGTTTAATGTCCCTATCAATGGTCTGGACGAGGGGATCGAGTGCACCCTCAGTAAGTCTGCAGATGACACCAAGTTGGGCAGGAGCATTGATCTGCTTGAGGGCGTGAAGGCTCTACAGAGGGATCTGGACAGCCGGGATCGATGGGCCAAGGCCAATTGTATGAGGTTCAACAAGTGCTGGATCCTACTCTCGGGTCACAACAACCCCAGGCAATGCTCCAGGCTTGTGGAAGAGTGGCTGGAAATCTGCCTGGCAGAAAAGGACCTGGGGGTGTTGGTCAACAGCTGGCTGAATATGAGCCAGCAGTGTGTGCAGGTGGCCAAGAAGGCTATTAGCATCCCGGCCTATATCAGAAATAGTGTGGCAAGCAGGAGCAGGGAAGTGATCGTCCCCCTTGTACTCGGCACTGGTGAGGCTGCACCTCAAATACTGTGTTCAGTTTTGGGCCCCTCACTACAGGAAAGACATTGAGGTGCTGGAGTGTGTTCAGAGAAGGGCAACAAAGCTGGTAAAGGGTCTAGAGCACAAGTCCTGTGAGGAGCAGCTGAGGGAGCTGGGGTTGTTTAGTCTGAAGAAAAGGAGGTTGAGGGGAGACCTTATCGCTCCCTACAACTACCTGAAAGGAGGTTGTAGCGAGGTGGGCATTGGTCTCTTCTCCCAAGTAACAAGAGATAGGACAAGAGGAAATGGCCTCAAGTTGCACCAGGGGAACTTTAGGTCAGATATTAGGAAAAATGTCTTCAATGAAAGGATTATCAAGTACTGGAACAGGCTGCCCAGACAAGTGGTTGAGTCACCATCCGTGGAAGTATTTAAAGGATGTGTAGATGTAGCACTTGGGGACATGGTTTAGTGGTGGACTTGCAGGGTTAGGTTTGTGGTCGGACTCAATGATCTTAAAGGTCTTTTCCAACCTAAATGATTCTATGATTCAATTTTCCTAGACCTTTGCCACAAATTTCCTAGAGAAGACTGGAATAAGCCAGTGATAGCCACTATGAATAAAAAGACTTTGTACACGGTTCTGCCATATTCCTATGCATTTGCAGATCACCTCATGTTTCCAGGCAAGCTTTCAGGGACTGAGAAACAAAGGATGTCCAAGACCCTCTAGCCTTTGTGAAATTTCCTCTCCCACCTCTGAGTCTTGCTTTGGCTGCTCTGCTTCTTCTTGGAGGATTTTGTTTCTGCATGAGCTGCAGGTTCCCAGGCCCAGGATGTGGCTGTTGCCTCTTTCTCTGCCTGCAGTTTCTGTGGTCTCTGGAGCATTCTTTCCAGAGCAGCAGCACTGCTGTAGAGAGTCTCACATGACTTAGTCTTCACAAGGACTTAATAGCATTATGACCAGAAGGGCCATAGCGAGGTAGAGGGGAGGAAGGAACAGATGGCATAAATGCTGTCCATCATGTGCCTTACTTATTCTAGCCTTACATTCTTAACCTGACAAATGTACCATGTTCTTCCTTTGGTATGAGTTGCTAGAACAAAGCCTGGTTTGTTTGTTTGCTTTTAAGTAATAGGTTCCTAGATGTTACATATCCTGAGTCATGTTTAGACAGATGTAATTTCATCATGATCTTGATTTTTATTTATTTATTAAAGATACATGACCTGCAAATGAAGGAAAAGGTATTACGAGATTCCAGGAAGAAAGAAACAAGAAGTAAGGTAGTGGAAGGGAAAAAAAATCTTCTGTGTGGAAAATGCAAAGCATATGCCTGCAGTACAGATGACATCAGAGTTATAAAGGTATGTGTCTGTATGGAAACCTACATCCATGAACACCAGGGAAGTCAACATTATTGAACTAACAACAGTGTTTATTAGTGTGGAAAACAGGCTATTTTGTGCACACTGGAGCAGAAAAAAATTCTGAGTAAATCGGAAAGCCACAGGACCAGTCATAACTACTTCTGTAGCATGTTATGATGGTAGCTGATGATATCTAGGGTGTGCAAATATGTGATATGACAGGAATCACTTCAGTTTTCCTGAACCCCCTTCTATTAGAAACTGATGAATTTTGTGGAAAATCATGTGATCTTCAATGGCATAACCTATTCGTATAACTGCTGGGTATTTACTTTCCCGATTACACAAGATTGGGAGTCTTCCTGCAGTTGAGAGATTTCTCCCACCATTTCCATTGATTGCAAATTATCCATACAAAGTACTGAGATCAGCTCACTGTTTAGCTCCTTGGCTTATGGGCCAGTTTTCAGTTTTGAAAGGCAGGGCAAAGCATGGTTTTACAAGAGGAGCCCTTTAATTCTTCAGTATTACTTTGTTTTCCATTCTTTAGGTAGTTCACATTGCTTCGATGTATCTCATGGGGACATTTTTATTGTAATCTTTCTGAACTTGAAGAATTTCTCTGCAGGCCCAAGAAGCCAATACTCTAAACATGGAAAGTGGTGATCATGAAAAAGACCCTTTTGTGGGCACTTTGAGCCTTTCTAGTATTGAAATTTGTTCTTCTGAAGCTTCTATTTGTGCTGCTCTGAAAAGTGCGGTTGTGATGTGATAAAGGGCTTCAGGCCACAGCTGAGCATTACAGAATGCTTGCCTTCAGCCACTTCCCTTCTTAATCAAGAATATCTTTTTTTTGTTTTTACCAGCTGTTTTTGGAACGTAGATGGAGTTCACTACTCCTCTGCATAGGGAATATCCACAGGCGAGGATCTGGGAATAGCTCAGCCTTGTGAAAACCTAATTACACTTCTTTGACAAATAACAAGGGATATCTAATATGCACCTCTGACTGTTACTCCATTTTGTGCTGCTGGCTTATCACCTATACCTGGGCAAATAGATCCGACAGTTCATAAAACTCTTAAGGAAGAATTTTTGCTTAGTACTCTGCAAATAACCCCTCACAATATTTTAAATAATCCCTACAAACTGAGTTCTGTCATAGTTCAGCCTACATATTTAATTCAAGTTGGATATCGAGGAAGAACTAGCATTTTCAGACTCCAGCTCAAATTGTACATATGCTTTCAAATTAAGTTTTTAATTTTTTAAATCTTTAATTATATATGTTATAAACAACAACTGCTACTCCTTTACCTTGTTAGGCTTACTTTTTTCTACCATTCCAATGTAACTGCATCACCCCTCGTGGAAGGCTGGGGTGATATAGTTAAAATAAGTGAGAAGCAAGAGTCTTTCAAGTTGGCTGTTGTCTGGATGACTCTGTTATTTTATGCAAAAGGCTCAAATACTGCAAGCATGGCTTTTAGAGAATCTAAGCAAGTTCAAATATGTGTAAGCTAGTGACTTGTGATATATAGTAATTTGGGGTTTGATAAGACCAGGCCTGGGCCTTTCTAGTACCTGGTATTTAATGAATGGGGAAAAAAGAGCGATGAGTCAAGGGGGCTAGAAGGTGAGCCTCCTTAATGACAGGAAGCACCTTACCGGGGAAATGGTATTTGTGAGGGGAAGGCGAATGTCAGGGAAAAAATGAGGAATGGTGTTTCTACTAGTAAGTGCTTCTGGCATGTGTTGTTTCAGGAATCTCATCACACTGTCCTAGGAGACGCGTTCAAGGAGCGTTATATAACAAAGCCTCACCATAAACCAGTCCAGTTTGATTGTTTTGAGAAAAAAAGCAAGATGTACTGCCAAAATACTAATTGCCAGCATGACTGGGGAATCATAGTGAAGTACAAGACATTTGATAATCTACCAGTGATCAAAATCAAAAGCTTTGTATTAGAGAACGTTGAAACTGGGACACAAATGGATTTTCAGAAATGGAAGAATATTAATTTTTCTTTGAAGAATTTTGATGTTGAAGAAACATTCAGCTGAACTGAGCATTTTAATGCATGTATCAACCTACTGCACCAAGCTGAAATAGTGGATAATCTCTTTCCATGTATAAAAAGTTCTTGTTCTTTATGCTGTTGGATATACTAGGCCCCTCATCAGCACCTGGCTAGATTAAAAAAGGCTAGTATGGCCACTAAAAAAAAAAAATCTGCTATCTAATTAAATATTTCACAAGAAGTTTTAATATAAGCATGGACAAAAATGTGCTCTAAGCATCTAGATCTTAATCTTTGCTACGAAGAAGCTGGTCTGAAAAATACAAAATCAAGCTGAATGACTTACTAAACATCTGATTTTAGGTGACAGGCCACAACTTCAAGCATTTCTGTGTGAATCAGAATCTTCTTTGTTACCAGTTAGTTCTGGTTGGATTGCACCTCCAAGCAGACAACATGGGTTATACAAACACTTTAAGCACTACTTTAGCTACTTTTAAAGCTTTTAAAAAAAATTACTTTTAATGTTCTAGGCATTTTGGTATATAGAAAATTAAGATAAAATGTCCAGTAACTTTTGGTAAGGAAGAT
Organism: Astur gentilis; assembly: GCF_929443795.1. Classification (NCBI taxonomy): domain Eukaryota; kingdom Metazoa; phylum Chordata; class Aves; order Accipitriformes; family Accipitridae; genus Astur; species Astur gentilis. Next base: position 18,172,203 of record NC_064919.1, on the reverse strand, counting down.
ACTGCATGTTTTAAATCCATCTTTAATAGAGAATGCTTCTGCAACAGTCTGACAAAAGCAGTAGGGCTTCACAGAGCCCTCTTGGAGGATGCATCTTCTGATTAAAATGGTAGCACTGTTTTCTTCTATCACTGCATGTTTGTCAAGTTGCTGAAGTTGCAGAATGGACACCTTTCTATGTGTTGCTTAACTGAACAAGCCACAAGGAGGACAACCAGTGCTCTGCAAGATGGCTCAAGGCTTAATTTAGATGGTGATTAGCATTTACCCTGATGTCCTGTCTCATGAATTAGATTCTGAAATCTCTCAAGACATTAATATTAATTCTGCAGATTTCCTGTCAGAGCTGATCTAGAATTGGAACAAAGTCTAGGCATTAGTGTCTTTAAATCCCTCCTCCCCATCCAGATCCCAGACTTCTCTCAGGAAAACAGAAATTGCTACACACACAGTTATAAAACCTGGTGTCCTGGTTTCGGCTGGGATAGTTAATTTTCTTTCTAGTATTTACTATGAGAAGAACATGGATAACACACTGATGTTTTCAGTTGTTGCTAAGTAGTGTTTAGACTAAGTCAAGGATTTTTCAGCTTCTTATGCCCAGCCAGTGAGAAGGCTGGTGGGGCACATGAAGTTGGGAGGGGACACAGCCAGTACACCTGACCCAAACTGGCCAAAGGAATATTCCAGACCATGGGATGTCATGCCCAGTATATAAACTGGGGGGAGTTAGCTGAGGGGGGTGGATTGCTGCTTGGGAACTAACTGGGCAGCAGTTGATGAATGGTGAGCAATTGCATTGTTTATCACTTGTTTTGTATATCCCAATCCTTTTATTATTAGTACTGTAATTTTATTATTATTATCATTATTATTGTCTTCCTCTCTGTCCTATTAAACTTTCTTTATCTCAACCCACAAGTTTTACTTTTTTTTTTTTTTTTTTTTTCCTTCTGATTCTCTCCCCATCCCACTGGGTGGGGGGAAATTGAGCAAGCAGCTGTATGGTGCTTGCTGGCTGAGGTTAAACTTGTACACTTTAAAGCACTTGCTGATTCTATGTATCTTCAATGAGCTTAATCTTCAATATTTGTGGAACCAAGATCAAATATATTTTCAGTTCACTTTATGCATTTGATAGTGTAATAACGTATGTGTGTAGAACAATTATGTGTCTGAAAGACCTGAACTCTGAAGAAAACAAACCACCTTGAACAGGAACCTAACTCAGACTCCAAAAATTACTTAACCTAAACCCTACTCGGTGAGACTTGCAGCGTTCTTTTAAACAGTGTTATGTGGTATTAAAAGCAAAACAACTTTTTAAGCACTGCTTCATGTTCCATCCCAGTCCATGCCTTTTACTTTGAAAGCTGTTTGCACCATACAGGAAGCCTGAATCTGTCCTACTCTGTGCTTAGTTTTTACCTAGTAAATTCACTGTTCTTAGAGCTGCTTCCAAAAAGGAAACACAGAACAATGCATAGATGATTTATGGTTGGATGATGCCTCCCCTCCAAAAATACTAGAAACAAAGATTTTGAAAAAGGCTTGTTTAGCAAAAAGGCTGGTTTAGCACTTTAAAATGAAAAGTACATGGAAAACCACAGTCCTTGAGTATGTTTGCTGTGTGAAAGGGCCATCTACTTTGGGACTCTTGGCATAAAAAATAATCAGTCTTAAGTTTCACAGCTTATAGTAATAACTACTGGGAAGTTAAGGGGTTGGAAGAGTTTTGGTCTTTTCCTATTGTTTGAATGCAAGGATTGCAGACTAAAACAATTCTGCGGTTCAGCCTAAATGAGTGTAATAAAGGTTGATGAGGTAACACATTAGTTAGAATTCAACTTCATACAATAAGCCTACCTTCAGTATCCAGTGGAGATAGGAGGGTGGGTAAGAACACCAGCACTCTACTTGGCCTTTGAGAATATCTGAATTTTTTTTGCAATGGAACCAGAAGTTGCATATTTGTTATCAAATAATGCTCAAGATTATGACCATATTAATAGCTTTCTGTTAAGATGTTGCACAGAATTACAGAACAGCTGCAGCTGGGAGGGACCTCTAGAGGTCATCTTGTCACCTACCACAATTTGCCCAGTACCATGTCCAGACAGTGCTTAGTCGCCCTCACAGTAAAAAAGTGTTTCCTGGTGTTCAGAGGAAAGCTCCTGTGTTTCAGTTTGTGCCCATTGCTTCTTGCCGTTATTAGGCACCACTGAAAAGAGGCTGGCTGCATCTTCTTTGTGCCCTCCATTCAGATACTTGTACATAAACAACGGAGATGTCCCCGAGCCTTCTCTTCACTGGGCTAAACAGTCTCAGCTCTCTTAGCTTGTCCTCATATGACAGGTGCTCCAGATCCTGCAACATCTTAGTGGGCCTCTGCTGGATTCTCTAGAAGAGCTCTGTGTGTTGTAATTAAGCAAGAATACCTTGTTGTAGGTACAGTGCCATCTCTATCCCCTCCTGAAGCCTCTTGACTTCTTTCAGAACTATTTTAATTGTTCTGGAGCCAACTGCTCCAAAAATACATTAGGAAATTATTTTGAAAGACTTTCTCCATTATGTTAATTGTTGTGGCAGTTACTCTAAAGACAGTTAAGAGTAAGAATTAGTACTATAACCTTGTTTGTCTCTGCGTAAGAGGATATTTGTTATCACTGTAAATAGATTCATGTGCTATTGTGGATTGGGCAGTCACTGGCTTCAGTGAATGCATTAGTGTAATCACTGGTTGCTAACTGCCACAAAAGATGCTGACAAGGATCTTGAAATTGTGGTAGATTGTCTTCTTGAGGACACAAAACAGAGGGAAGTACATTACAGCAGTATTCTGTTGGGTTACAGAAGACTGCCAGTGTCTGACAGTTTTTTTATTATTCATCCTGTCTAATGCAGATTATTCAAAGAAACATGAATTAAAATACGAGAAGTCAAGACTTATATGACTCTGATCCTACAGGGACAATGAGAAGAGTTTAAAGTCAAAGCTTTGTTCTGCATCTTGGAATGAAGGATAACATGACAAAAACCAACAAACTTCTTGAAAATAAATTTAATTTTATCCATTAGAAATATTATCCCCAATAGGTCCACCTTTCCACAAAGGCTTAGATTTTAACAAACAAAGTTCACATTTTTTAAACTTAATAAACAGCTAAATAATTAATTTTGGTATTAGATTCAGATTCTGGTCAACTGAATAAGAAAGCAAGTCAATATCAGGAAATCAGAAAGGAAAAGAAATGACTTTTTATACTGTCAGTTAATTTTTGGACCACCGATAGTCAATCTAAATGGACCAAATATATGAAATCAGCACATGATCTTCAACAGTTCCACAGCTTCCAGCAGTATTTTAATGACTTTTGCACTGTATTCTAAGGTAAGTCAAGCCAACCACCATATAAAACAAATAATAAAAGCTGTTTACTTTAAGTGGGCAAGCGTGTCCAGTTTCCTACTACACAGAATAATTCAGCATTTTAAACAAGCCTTCTAATACAATTCATGAACAAACTGTTCACTTTATGGTTCATGCTTTCAAGTTTATGATTACCATAGTTTTATTGTGCTCACCAGAAGCAGGCTTGTACCTGGATGTTTTTGCTTAATGTTTTTGATTAGGAAGCCATTTTACGGATCATGTAGTTCAGAATGCCACCATTGTGGAAGTAAGTGAGCTCCACGTCAGTGTCAAATCTCATGATGGCATGAAAGGTTTTCCCAGTATCCAGCTGTTGGGGTCAAAGAAAGTCATTCAAGCAGCAGAACCTTCCACATGTTGCATAACATCATAGTAAAATAAGGACTATTATGATAGTTTTGCCATCTTAAGAAATTGTAATAGAAAGCTAAAGTGAACAGGCACTAGACACAGCATTTCTTTCCACACTAGATGACAGCAAGCTGCTTAAGAGGAAAGCAGTTTAAAACAGACAGTATTGCATTTTCTGCCTCATTTAGATTTATTGTTGATATGCCTAGAGACATGAAAGCTGACCATCCTTTCAAGTGGTTATACTAATTCTTGATGTTGTTCTATGTAGTCAATTCTTCTGGCTTAGGTACAACAGCAATACTAATTTAATTAGCTTTCTCTGAGGCCTAGTGTTTGGGAATCAAAAAAGCACAGACAAGTACATGAAGTTAATAAAACCATTATGTTTTACTGAAGACCCCTCTAGTCAGGTACTTCCAGATGAATGCATAATGTTCATCTGTGGCTAATAAACTGACCAGCTCTTTGGGATCTATACTTTCTCCATTTCAGGGCAGTTAATGAGTCACATGTAAACAACTACTGTTAGAAAATAATCCAGGGAGACCAGCTGCATTAAATGAACATGCGTACGTAGATTGTTTTGCTAACCACAGTAAAAAAGATGAGTTTGATGCTATTAGGTTAAGTCAGTTTTACAGATACTCCAGTGAAGAATAAACCAAATTTTTATTGTAGATTATATTTTTCAAAAAGGGGCATAGGTTTGGAGGCAAAGCTAGACAAAAAGCGGTCTTTCAAATATAGGGGTTGAAGTTTAACTAGATTTTATGCTGGGCATGCTTAGACTTCATACTGACTGTTGCAGTGTACAATATTCTGTCAGTTAAATTGTCAATGAATTATTTTAAACTGGTTTAAATAAATTAGTTTAATTTATTTAATACTTACTGTTCACTTTCTGTTGTGCTTCAAATGTTTAACTGAGACAAAATTATAGTGGACTTTGAAAGACTGGTTCAAAATATTTGTGCTAACTAAAATAGTCTGGGCTGTTTTTTTAAATAAAACATGCTGCTTTTATATCCCATCATAGTGAATCCCTGTTAGAATGACTGTTTCCATCCCCCCCCTTTCACCATCTCAATTCTTCTCCCTTCCTCAAGTGAGGGAATCTTACTGCCATTATGAAAGCACATTGTTTGAAGAGACAGTTAATTTTGAGTGAAATTACAGTGATTCAGAAAATTCAGCCCTTAGCTGTTTCATACCTTAATCTGGATGTTCATCTGCGGTTTTAGTTTTTCAGGAATGATAATCGTGTAACGCTCCCGTCCAGTGAGTCCTAAAGACCCTGCATCCTCTCCAGGCAAATATTGCAGAGGAATCACTCCCATCCCTACTAAGTTGCTTCGATGAATTCTCTCATAGCTTTCAGCAAGCACAGCCTTGACACCCTGGGAAATACAAAACAGGTACAGTTATCGCCATACTTTAGGACAGTTCCTCTGTGCTCATAGAAAAGAAATTGGTACATTTATGGTCCCGTCCATTTAATTTACCAGCTACTCTTAGAGTCAGCAGGTCAGTCTGACAGTGGACTGTCCAGGATGACTTGATTATATGTTAACTTTCAAACATCTTTAAAAGAAGCCTGACTGTCAAAAAATTACATATGCTTTCTCAGGAATCCTACATACTTCTCCATAGCTCTTGCTAATTCAGTGTTGCCCTCCCACACTACAAGCTCCAGGATGCAGTTTAATTAATTTCTAAATTTTTACACGTTAATGTAAACTCTACTGTCACTCTTGGAGGCAGCTAAGAATTCAAAATAGCTCTTGCTACCAAAAGTGAGAATGAGCTACCCCAGATGTTGGTCATAAGCTAGTCTTCCTGACAAATGAATGCACTTCTAAGTACTGTCATCCTTCTAGTTTACTGTAGTCACTCACCAAGAGGAATGGTCCTTTAGCTGCCCAGTCTCTGGAACTTCCTGCACCATATTCCTTCCCAGCCAGCACAATCAGAGGATGACCAGCCTGCTTATATCTTTCTGCAGCATCAAACACATCCAGCTGGAATGAAAATAACAAACACTTTATACACTTTTTGGGGGTGGAAGCACAGTTCCAGGAAAACAAGGGAAAAAGTGTCTCCACATAAAGAGCTGAAGCCCATACTTTCCATCAAGCAGCACTTTAAGGATATTAACCATACAGTGCTTTGTGGCTTCTATAGCCTGATCTTACCCCCAAAACAAACCTGCACCTTCCACTACTACTTCTGCAGTGGTTATACTCTCCACTGATATGCCTGATAGCACCACATTATGTAGGTATGCGTGACCTGCTTCCTTAGGTCAATACAGCTCCTGTCCCCTCATTAGCTTTACCTAAAAGGCACTTAAGTAAATGACCTAAGCTGTAAGATGGAGAGCCAGTACTAATCCACTCTACTGTCAGTGATCCTCAGTTAGAACAGCATGTGTACTTACAGTTTCCCCAGAAGGGAAATGGATAGTCTGAGGTCCTTGTTTATCAATAAATTTGTTCACCAAGCGAATGTTTGCAAATGTTCCTCTGGCCATGACAGCATCATTCCCTCTGCGGGAGCCATAAGAATTGAACTCTCGAGGAGTCAAGCTATTAAGGGAAAAGAAAACAAGGAAAAAAAGGGAATTGTTGTTTTTAGGCTGAAGCACTCTGTGCTTTAAAAAAAGAAAGCAACGAACTGGCATTTCTGAGGCAGGTATGTACTTAGCTCCCATCATGGCAGTAGCATCCAGTTAGCTGATACTTCTACTTTTAAGATATTTTGAAGGAAAAAAGAGTAATTAAAAAAAACAGAAGTCTGCCTATAGCTTGGTCACAGAAAGCATCTTCCATATCCTCATCGCTTGCCCTAGAAACAGTGTCTGATAGCTATGCAAGGATATAGTTCATGTTAGCTCAAAAGACACAGTACAATTCTTTTCTTAATAGCTGGCTACTGAAAATCTTCCTTGTTATATGTACATCACCACAGCATCTAGAACAAAGGTAGAGACACCACTGTGCTAAATATCTAAAAGACAGTGAGAGCCCCTGCTGCAAGTTAGAACTACAGAAGAAAAAATTCATTTGTAAACAGAGATATGGGAAAGAGGGGACAGGCCAGCCTAACCAAAAAACAAAAAACATGCTGGAATGTGACAGAAAATTGGATATTTGCATTGGGCTACATCCAAACAGCAGCTATGACATACAACATCTGTTTTGTAATGTGTGTAGGACTATCTAGATTTCAAAGTGGTTGATACCAGAAGGCCAAAGAGTCCACAGCAGTTAGTTTTCAGTAAATCACACTTTTTTAATCAATTTCCTCTCCAGAATTATCAGGTCTAGTGAATGTATATTTTTTTTAATAATGTCAGTGCTGTTCCTCAAAACACCACTGAAGTTCTAAGAAGTACTAAACCAGAGAATAAAAGTATTACATTATCTGTGAAGACTGTGAATTACATTACATTACCTGTGAAAGGCAACTCAGCAAGTCTTAGTCTTGCACTAAGTTGAGCCCAGAGTACTAAACTGGCAGGCTGCCTATACAAAAAGACCAACATTTTACAGCAGTTTGGACTCCAACCACAATAGCTTTGCCAGTTTTTGTAGCTGCGCTGAAACAAACTTCTGGGTGTTCTGCAGGTCCTAACAGCCTAAATCTATGAAATAGCTGCACATGCTAGAAGACGTGAATACAAAAACCAATTTTTGGCATTAAGGACCCTGATCATTTTGCTTTGATGTGGAGACAAATCCTGATTCCCTTACTTATGAATAGACTTGCTGCAATAAACAGCCTGAAAGTTATCTTCTTCCCCTTGATGAGAGCTGCTGAGACAGCAGAGAAGGAAATGCTTTTCTTTGTTCTTTTATATATTCTCCAGGCATCCATCAAGGTATACAAGCGTATGTGAGAAGAGAGCACATATGTGTGCCTGTTAACATGGTGTAGTAGTTGTGGCTTGTTTCCTCTTCCCAATTTATAACAAGAACAAGAAGTAGTGCTTACCCTCTGCTCATCAAGTAACGGGCTGCAGGACTATTTCTTGCTATATTCCCAGCTGGAGATATGTGGTCAGTTGTCACAGAATCCCCAAAACTCAACAGGACATAAGCGTTTTCTATTGTTTTCGGGGTCTGAAGAGCCAAAGTCTATACCATCGTAAATATAAACAAAATAATTGAAATATGACACTGCATTCCTTTACCTTTCTCAAAAGTGCAAATTGCAAAATAAAGTCTTCCTTTTCATACAAATTAAAAGAAAGACAAAAACCCAACACTATTTAAAATGTTTACATTCTTGAACAAAATATGATGTCCTGTCTGTCAGCAAGTTCATGCATGAAGAAAACAGATGAGGCAAAAAATTAGCTGAAGCTTCCTGTGGTACATGCATGAACACAGACAAAAACCCAGGATTCCTAGATTTCTGCATGCATTGAAATCTGCATTTCCTTTAAATGGTACTGAACACTGAACTATTCGGTGCAAAATGCGGGCAGGCAGAATTGTGAGTTTCTTTTCCTGTCCTTTTCCCTCGCTTGCATGTTGAAGAGTATTTCAGCTTAAAAGGAGACTTTTCAAAAGCCCTGAAGTGACAGGGAATCCTTACAATTTTTAGATTCACTCATGCCTTTGTATTAAAATGAATACAATAGTGTAATTCTAACATTTGAAAACCAAGGCCTCAATAGGCTATGATGGATGCTCCCAGGCCCCTTGAAGTAGCTTTGCTTCACCTTTAACATTAGTCAAGGTCACTACACACTTTGGCTTGATTCAAAGGGAAAGCGTGCACATACCAGACCATCAAAGAAAGGTGGAGACTTGATGTAAGTTGACCTGGGATTCCAAGTATACAGTTTATCTGAAGGAGCATCTAAGGCATTCCAAGATTCATTTACTGTCTGAAAAACACAAAAACATCATACTGATTTCTAAGTTTTCAGAAGCAACAGAATTACTTCAGAATCCAGGTAAAATTACAAATTTGACATCAGCAAAAGCCTTGTGTATTTCTTAGAGCATTTCAGGAAATTCTTAAGACAATATATCTTATGTTTGAGGTGGGTTTTCTTTAATGATTCTATCTATTAAAAGAGTTAGGAAAATCCTCAATTCATTGCAATAGAAGAGCTGCTTATCCAGTTTTCCGACAATAACCTGTCTTTTGTAGACAGATAACACTTTATAACTCTCAGGTATATCTATCAGTAATCTTAAGAAGCTTTCCTAACATGAAAAAAATTTTCTTAAGGTTTACAACACTTGAGAAAGGCTTGCAGGAAAACATTACCAAGTACAAGTTTTCTTCTGATGTGAATGCCATTAAGTCATGTAAATTAATTTTATGTCAGCTGAAAAAAAACATACTTCTGTGAAGCTGGAATATCTCACTTTCTAATATCAGCCCGGGATGACTGTTTAAAACACATCATCCATACGTTACATTAAAAAAAAATCATTAAGGAGCAATTTTCAAGACACAACTGTCTGTAAGAACCAATTAATTAACCAGAAGCCATTGAAACAACAAAAAAAATACCTCATTTGAATAGTTGTCTGAACAGGACCAACAGCAATAGAAGGAAAAGATTCATTTCATTATCAAGATCAGCTTATTTAACATCTTCAGAATAGCACAGTACATCAATCAAACTACTACCCAGGTGACTAACTCACCTCTATTTTTTGATAGACCTCCTTGAACATCCCAGGAATAACAAACTGACGCTCAACAACCTGAATCTCATTTCTTGTTGGCCAGATGTCTTTCAGGAAAATCTTCTTCCCTGAAGCATTTATTCCTGTAGAAAATGGTATTGTTATGTTTGTTGCAAAAATTTTCTATTAAGAAAGAAAGAAAAAGTTTATCATGGTGTCCTTTAGCTATGTGCTCCATCTAACCTTGTCAACACTCATGAGACACACTTCATTTTGCTTACAAGGGTCTGACAGGAGCAGGCCTCATAAACTTGATAATGCCTGTACATAGGCCTTCTTTTGTGATTTGCAGTGGCCTTCCAGAATAATTTATATAACAATTTAAGTTGGGAAGGATCTTTGAGGGTTGTCTAGATGAACTACCTGCTCAAAGAAAGTCTTCTAAGTCAGGTTGCTCATGAGATACTGTCACCCAGATATAACCAAAAAAATGCCCTTGTGGAATTAGAATACTGGTCAGGCTTGGCTTCCCCCTTTCTCTGTCATACAGACTCCTTGTTGCTCTGCTTCTTACCAATCACATGCTTTGTATCCCAGAGGTACTCAGCCATCTGAAGCATCTCCCTAAGACAAATGTTTCTGAAGAGCTTAATTCCAACTTTAGTTTATAAGCTGCGAAAAGAAGCATCCTGACACTGTCTTACCCAAAGGCTCTTTCTCAAAGTCAATCCGGATAGTCCCTGCAATTGCATAGGCTATTACCAGTGGTGGGGAGGCTAGGTAGTTAGCACGGGTGTTAGGATGGACACGTCCTTCGAAATTCCTATTACCAGACAACACACCCACTGCTACAAGGTCTCCCTGTAAGAGAAAGTTTGAAACAAAAGTAGCTGAGGTGCTTGCAGACTCCACACACCCAGCAGGTCTGCAGAGCTGCACTGTGCTGCAACATCAATGACTGGACAGTCACATGACTGTCTTCTTTCAAAAAATCCCAAAGCATTTCCCACAGACAAGAGAATACAGACTTCTCAGCACACAGCTGAGAAGAGTTAGTGCACAGTATAACACAGCTCAGAACAGCACACAACAGAGAACAGCTTACCTAAATAAGCTGCACAGGGAAAACTGCATACCTGTGTAATGGCCGCAACAACAGACTCTGGTAGGGGTCCACTATTGCCAATACATGTCATACATCCATAACCCACGACATCGAACCTAGACAGAGCACAAAAATAATCAGTGAACAAAAAGCTATTTTGGAGCCCTTAGCAGTTGGCTAGGGTTACTCTCAGAAGATACACTGTTTTAACAAATTAATTGCTGCCAAAACCAGCATTTTTGAGAATGCTCAACTCTTATCATTGCAGACACTGTCCATGCACACAGAATGAAGTTCAGGGAAATGTGTTATCAAGCAAGATGAACAATAATAAAGAGTCATTTATGCTGTTTTAAAACCATTAGTCTTGAAAAACAACCCATTTCCTGCTTGATAACATGAGTCTTCAAGAAGCTACGGCAGGCAACAGGCCTTCTGTCCATTGGTACAAAGTCAGCCAGCACAACAGCAATGTGTGAACAGCAATGTGTGAACTCATGCAGGATCATGCCGTTGGTTACCTGTCATATCTTTTAAGCTGTACAGAGAAATATTGCATCTATTGCATCGCTTGTTGTCAATGCTTTTAGTTAAGCAGCCATAGGACAACAGTAAGAAAAGCACTCTTACCCTAGTTGGGAAAGGTAACTCATAACTCCACTCTCCCTCAGATAGTATGTGACAACCCCGCTTCCTGGGGACAGGCTAGTTTTAATGTACGGCTTCACTGTCAAACCAGCTTCAACAGCTTTCTTAGCAAGCAATCCTGAAAAACGCAAAGGATAGTTGCAGTTTGTCCTGGAAATGGGACAGTTTGGCGGATTAACAGGTTAACAGAAGTATCACTAAATAACTGGAAAACAAAAAAGGCTCCATTTCCAGCAATTAAATGGTACAGTGAGCCAACAGCACTAGTCGCAGAATAATGAGCTAGAACTCAAGTGCTCTGTTGAACTGTAGATGCAGTCTGCAATTTCTGCTCCACTGGAAAGTTGCTGGAAGTTCCATTCACCAAGATGCACTCCCACTGGGGCAGCATATAGACATTCAAAACTCAGAACAACATTTGCAAGACGAGTGTCTCACAAAAAATGCAATGAAGAATTGTTAACTTCCCACTCATGGTGGTCTAGTGACCCAGTGCTGAAATAACTGCCAACACATGACTTGCTGCCCTCAGAAGCAGATGGCCATAAGAGCACCAACTCCGGCCCTTGCCACAAAAAAGCTATCTCACAATCTACAGCTTGTTGCAGGAGTGCTGTTTTACCACTCCTAGATTTGTTACACGCATAGATATGTTTTAGTGGAGCATATGTGTTACCAGAAACATATTTATCCTGAGTTTCTTCCTTCTAAATGAATTGTCCATACACAGACGAATGTTTAGAAAACAAGCCCCCTCCAGCCCTTTCCCAGGATGGACACAGAAGAAGCAGCAGCTATGCAAACTATGCAAAACTTCACATTCCCATGTCTCATTCTCTCTCTCACACATCCACTTACATAAGAAAACATTAATCAGCTGTACTTTGATCCAACATGATCTCCAACAGGAAGATGTCATCAAACTGTTTTGTCTTTGCCAGCTGTTTGGCAGTTCTGTTAGACATGGCCCAGAGACCTCTGCTTCTAAGTGTTGTGTGAAAAGGCCTACAGATAGATTCGGAGGCCTATAGGTAGATACATGAATTTAAAAAAGCAGTCTTATGCCTGAAGTTGCCGAGGCTTCTTAGCTGCCAGAGGAAGCTTCGGAAACTGGAGCTCTTGGATACTTTCGAAAATGTGACCATGAATAAATTATCATCCTAGGACCCAAAAGCCTGACAACCTGTGTGAAAGTGTTGACTTCTGTTTTCCTGCCAATACCAGTTCTGAAAAGAATGCAAAGTCAAACTCTAAAAACTGGCAAGGAAATGCCAGAACTTAGGTTGCTTTGAGCAACCTTAATCCAACACCTTTGCAAAGTCAGATTAGGCTGTCAAGACTACTACAGCATACATTGACTATCCTCACAGACGCACAGCCCCTGCACATCATTTAGTGCACAGGATATACAGCGGTAGTTTGAAACAACTATTCATATTTTGGATTTCTTTTAGCTTACTTAGTGTGGGAGCACTGTATGTTTAATTTACTTTCATTTCAAACCCTATAATGAAGGCCAAATTATCATGTTTCTTGCGGGTATCTCAGAGGTTCTCAGCACTGTAGTGTACAGTTACTGGAGACCGACAGAATTACTTTTCCCTCCTTGTTGAGGTCAAAGCTGAAGTGCAACTGTAGGGAAAGGTAGTAAAGTTAAGAGTACCCACTAAATCTGAGTGCATACGCTGAGATCCTTAGGACTATGTTCTTTAGGCTGCTGTGCATTAAGCAGCAGTGAATGTATTCAAAGTACCAACTTCACTTGTACCTGCAGAGCATTCTGCACTTTAAATTCATATAGCTATTAAGCCAAGCAGACTGAAAGATCACCATCCTCACTGCCACAGAGTGGGTTAAAAATGCATGCCGATAAGTCTGGGAGCCAAACACTTGAGGAAACTATATCCTAAGCAGGTGGCACAAATGACAGATACATCCACCTAGAACTAAGGGAATAGGACAGAGCAAAGATAGTTTGCCTGAAAGAAACCTACTTCTTGATCCTTGGAAGAAAGAAATAGAGCTCTATTTCTGTAATCATGATCAGGATGGACCCAAGGAAAGAAGTATGCTTATTTGGCTGCCCTGTCAAGGGCAAGTGAATTGGGAGATTTTGTTTAATTCTGTTCCTCTCAAAGGGGTAAGAAATAGAGCACACCTCTCCTCAGCTTCCCTTTCCACTCCACATCCTGGTTTGTGATGGACTTTGTCCCTGTTGCTAGGAATTAAAAGAGCTTTTGTGCCTGGGAAGGGGGTGAGCTGCCGGTACTGTAGAGTATCAGAAGATGCTTTCTTTTGAAAGCCTAAGAACAGGTGACCAAAATCACTCAACAAGCTAAATGCAAACCGATTGTTGACAGAGTTGTCCACAAGCCAAGATCCTCCCCCAGCACCACATAGAAACAAAGGAGACAAATTATGTGACTTCAACCAGTAAATAATCGTTTCTAGTCAAGGGCCCTTGCATTGTCCATTGTACATCCCTTCCAACCTTTGTAGAAAATAACCCTGCATCCTACAAACAGCCTGACAGACTAGGAAGCCCTAATGCAGTGACGATCTTACAGTAATAGAAAACATCTACGTTTATGTTTGCAGAGGAGAGAAAGATGTGAGCATGTAGCCAAGTACCTGGGAAAGAGGGCTGAACTGGTCCTAGTATAGGAACCCTCTGAGCTAACTCTCTTCATGCATATTTTGTTACCAGAAGCACACATTTGGAATGAGAAATTTTCTGCCCAGACTAGCCAGGTTAAAAATGAACAACCTACTTCCTGCCCTGAAATTTAACGTAAGCAACTCAGACTGTTTTGTAGTGTTTTGTAGTGTTTGAACGGTGATAAGCAAGAAAGTGGGGGATAAAAAGTGCACCCCTGACCACTTCTTGCATGCAATTAAGATGTAAACGACAAGGCTGTGAAAGATGGCAACCCCCAAGAACACAATTTTCCTCCTGTACTCACCCCCCACATGCCCTCAGAGTCTTGCTGTAACAACTTGATACACCTCTAGCTAAGTGTGTGTTTTGTACTCTGCTGCCAGATCAGAGCACCTTCAGACTTAAACCCATAGACCGTTCTTCACTGCCCCTCTTCTTGTGGCTCTGACTTCCAATAGCCCCTTTTCAGGTCTATATAACAGCTTCTGTGCATTTGAACAAACGTCAGAGGTGCTGGTTAATTCAGTTCCAGCTTGCCCTGTGAAGAAGACAGTGCAGAAAAAATCCATTTTCTTCAACCCATGTTTCTAGCTGCCATTTCCAGAATTCCTTCTGCTACTTAGGGACTAAGTGCAGTTTTAGGACTCCAAATGACAAAACCAGCACCGTGCATGTAGAATTACATCAGTGTTGTATTTGTCTTTAGGACACACAGCCAGAGCTACAGAAAAACTACTGCACATTAAGCAAATAAACTTACCTGCTCCCAACATAACTGAGGGGTTACTGGTGTTTGTACAGCTTGTAATGGCAGCAATCACTACTGAACCATGAGCAAGCTCAAAGTCACAGCCCTCAAAATTAAATTTGACAATGGTGTTGTGTTTGTCTGGGGCAATTTGGAATCCCTTGAATCCTTGCTGTAAGACAAGAAAGTAAGAATCAAAAGGATGTCATTAATATAAATATTTTTAGTGGAAATTGGTATGGGCTGGGTATTTCACGAATGAGAAGCATCTGTCAGTTATATCCATGCTTGCACTTTTACATCTGATAGTGAAGGCTTGCATCACTGATTAGTCAAAGTGGTGGACAAAAATTATTTTTCTGGGGCCTGTCCTAGTCTCTGTTTACTGGTAAAAGATGCAGCCTTTGCAGTAAAATGTATTTGTGTTTTCTTCCTGCATGAATATATCCTTCTTCAGACTGCTCAGATGCTTCTTACTCCCATATGCTCCAGATTCCTGATCACATACAGTCTTGTTACACAATCTAATCCTGAGATTTTAGCCATAACACATAAGATTTTTAAGCCATGAATATCAATGAAACAGCTTAAACTTATACTAAGAGTTGACTTGAGAGGCAAAAGCCTGATAGTTGAAAAAAACCAACAAAGAGCAAGAAGGACTGTTCACACCATGAAGAATTACGCTTAGAGATCTGAAAGCATAAGGTCATTTAACAGAGCTTGGAATATGTAACAAAACAATAATTATTGGGAATTGCTATAGTTTAGTTTTTTGATTTACATCACTAGAATTCTGTACTGCCTTTAACAAGGGTGGTCACCATATCGGCTAAGGATTCAAACAGATTTTGGAAACTTAAGTGTCTGTGCATATTTAAATTAAAGTCTTGCTCTTCTTTCAATGACCATTTTTGACTGGATGATGTACAGAATAAGTCTTTTTTCTTTCTATCTTTACCACCAACATCAAAGAGTCACAGAGACACGTGCAGTTCTGATCTGAGATTCATCACTGAATGAGAAACTATGTTGTGGAGCTCAGGGCCTAACTGGCTTGGAAAGCTGAAGAGCTGGGTAGTTAGCACAGAGCTCAGTGCAGTAGCTACTTGGTCCACTCTACTAACACCACCCATCGTGGCTAGTTCAGAAATCCCTAGTGTATGTTGAAACTGTGTTAGGCCTAAGACTGATCTAAAATCAGAAGGAACTACTACTTCAACAGGACATGAATACCTTCATGTGAGAGAAGTATCACCCCAATTTTAAACCACCCATTTGGGTGGTCATCTTCTAAACTGCATTCAAACATCCTCATTTACTTTTCAATAGGCAAACAAACAACACACAAATTAACCTGAGAACGTAGTTCCTGAACACCAAACAACTTCTAGAAGCATGCATTAGTTTGTATGCCCAAATGTTCCTAGACCCTACCTTGGCTCCCAGACAAGTCTCAAAGTCCTTCTTCATATCTGACACAGCAACTTTGTCCTGAGGTCTTTTCGGTCCACTGCAGCAAGGCACAACAGTATGGAGATCCAACTCAACAACCTATTCAGTAAGAGAAACAGAGAGTGGTTCAGCACTGCATGACCAGTTGAAGCCAGTTAAGCCACAGTTACGTTCACTCCTGCTGTTGAACCAAGGCTAAGTCTGCACATCTTTATGTTTGTTTGCAGAAATTATCAAAGACATACGAGAAGGAAAAGATCAGAAGAAAAGGAACAGTTCTAGTTTTAGACCCTGCCAGCTCCCAGGTATGGCTCTCAAAAGCATCCCCGATACTGAAAACTCAATGTGTGACTGAAGCATCTAAACAATATAGATGATTTTGAGAATTATATCCTTTCACATGCTAGCAGCAGGATGGTTTTCAGAAAACAATGATGTGAAGAAATCCTGGTACTGGCATAAACCAAAGCAGGCTATTTATCTTGGCCTTAGGGAAAAGTTCAGTCTATTATGAAACAGAGATTATCATATTTTCCTATTCCTCACCCATGTTTCAACTTTGATTTTATAGTGTGCTGCATCTTTCCATATTTACTAAGGTTTTTCAATAATCATGCAAATCTGAACATAAGTTACAAGATAAATTCTTACTGTAGAGAAAACCAGGAGTATTCTTGAGTTTCCTGAACACAGAGTAAGATCTTGATTTTCTTGCACAGAAAATGGCTCGTGTGGTCTGCAGTTACTACACAGAGCTTCTAAGTGTCCCAATTCATACAGTAAAAGAAGTTGCTGACAGAACAAGGTAAAACTGGGACAAGACTTACACAGAAAACATCCACACTATCTTCATAGCTGTGTTTGAGTCTGGACTGGAATTCTCAAAACCACATGGATCAAATTGCAGAATCTGCACCAGCTAGAGCTTAACTGAGAGCCAATCTATACCTACACCCAAGTCTTCACACCTGGAGAGCCAGCTGACTTATTCCACTAGGCCCTAAGTTAAGACAGCTGTGTGGACCAAGCCAAAGGATAAGGGATCCCCTGACTATTTCTTAGTTTCTGTGAAAAAACAGACAATTGTCATATTAAAATAAGGCAGGGCGTAAAGCAAGGAGCCAGAAAACAGAGTAGTTTCTAACCTGTGTGAAGTCCGGATCCTGAGAGGAGTTCTTGAAATCTCTTAGCATTCCCACAGCCTCAAGATACTTTTTTGTGCACATAACTTTCTCTTTATCACGGCCTAAGGTGAAAGCCAGATACAGCAAAAACAAAATGCAAATAAAACTGAGGAACTACCATGTCACAGAAAAAGGAAAAAAAGAACCATGTAACAGACTACTTCACTGTTCACGCTGTACATTGCACTACAAGACCTTTCAGCACAAATATTAGAGACTCACTAAAAACAAAGCAATTGAGCAGACTTGGTGGCTTTTGGACAACAAAAACCTAGGTTCCTGCTTCTGTCATCTGGACAAGCTAGGTTCAGGCAGGGCTAAGCAGGCAGTTGGCTGTGAAACAGTCTAAACCTTGGCTCTTCCTAAACATGGAGCCTAAGAACCACACACAGCCTGACTAAGCAAGTATGGACAAAAAAAGTACTCAAGCTCAGAAGGCTCCACCTGATTCAACCCCATTGCTGACTACACCATATAGACCTATAGTCCTTCATTTCAATTACACCTTTAACTCATGGTCTCCTCTTACACTCACCAGTTTGTATGAGGTACCCAATGCTAATATCATCCACTGGGAAATAGGCAGCTGTTGCTCCATACTCTGGACACATATTGGCAATGGTGGCTCGGTCAGCAATTGACAGCTGGGCTACACCCGGACCAAAAAACTCCACGAATTTACCCACGACTCCAACTTGACGAAGGTGCTGTTATAAAAATACAGTGCCTGTGTCATTGCTAAGTGTCAAATGACCTGAGCATGTATGTTATAAAATCCAGCTTTCGACTTCAGAGAAACCTTTCTGAAGGTTTCTATAGCCCCTTGAAACCAGGAAGCTTTGGTAAACTAAATCACAAAGATGAGGACACAGATATAAGGGATGTATTCCTTCTAAACTTCCTCTTCCACTCATTTAAACTAGAGTCTATCTTAGAACAACTGTATTTTTCTCAACCTGACGTTCTAAAGAGAGGAGAACAGTGTGGGGTCTTTAGCCAGCAAACCCTGGAAGATGGAGAAACAGTAAGAACCAACTGCACAAGTATGTGAATCAAACTGTAAATAACTGAACACACACAACATCTGGATAAACTCATAAAAAACATTGTCTTTCTCCATGTGGAGGTTCCCTCTAGGGACAGCATCCCATTATGAACATGTGTACCAGTTTTCTGACCTCCAACGACATTAATGCTGACCCAGCAATACTCTTAATTCAGCCACAATCCACAGGTGAATAAATATATTACGAACATGTGACACGTGAGCCAAGCGTGCAGATCAAAGAAATCAGGCTGCAGGACTTACTGTTTTCAGATTTTATATTGCCTTATTTTAAGTGAGGACTTCAAAAAAGAAAGTAATCTGTTTCTTTTGAGGCAGGAGAGAATAAAGATCCTTTTACAAGCACTGCTGTTCCAAAACAGGTCTGCACATGAGGACTGGAACAGGCCATGAGATACCAGCTCTCCATTCTATTTTGTCTGGCTTCTGGGAAACAGATTTGCCTAGCAAATTTGCAGTTGTCCTTGGGCAGCTGATTCCAACCCACAAAGTGCGACAAAGCTTTAAAAAAGTCCAAAAAGACTACATGGAAGCACACACAGGGCTCCTAAGCATGCAGTACAGTGACTGTGTCCTACAGAATATGTGTAGCTTCCAGCACTAATAGCAAAACAGCAGACACGTTCATTACCTTGGTAATGGTGAGCACAATGTCCGTGGATGTTACCAGAGGCTGAGGGTTTCCTAGCAGCTTATAGCCAACCACCTCAGGAAGCACCATGCTGATTGGCTGACCCAACATCACTGCTTCTGCTTCAATGCCACCGACACCTGTATGCAATAGGACTATACAACCCAACTATTCACAGAGATAGTAACGCGTCAGAGAGAAACCCATGAAGTACAATTGACTGATGACTACTCGATTTAAGGTGTGAAAGGGGAGAGAAGGCAGACAGCCAGAGAGCTTAGCCTTCTGCTGAGAGGCACTTATGTTGCTTCAGTTTCTGCAATGTTGGGCTTTTTAATTCCTTTCCATTTCATACTTTCATCCTTGTTCCTTAGCCTAATGGGGAATATTAGGGATATTATGTAAATCTAAGTAACTTACTCTGAGGAAGCATGACTTTTACAATAACAGATGTAAAAGTTTTATTTAATGACTTAAACATGCAATGCATAAACAAAGAAAAACTGACATGGCATTGAACATGGTGTGCTACGAGTGAAATGCATGCAGACCATGACTACTGGTCACCAAAATCTTAAAAGTTATTTTGAAGGAAGGATTGTTAAAGTCAAGAGTATAGACTGTTCCAAAGAATACTGTAGTGGGTTGACCCTGGCTGGACATCAGGTGCCTGCCAAGGCTGTTCTATCACTCCCCCACTGAGCTGGACAGGGGAGAGAAAATATAACAAAAAGCTCACGGGTTGAGATAAGACCAGGGAGAGATCACTTGCCAATTATCATCACGAACAAAACAGACTTGACTTGGGGAAAATTAATTTAATTTATTACCAATCAAATTGGAGTAGGATAATGAGAAATAAACCCAAATCTTAGAACACCTTTCCCCACACTTCTCCCTTCTTCCCAGCTCAACTCCACTCCTGATTATCTTTACCTCCTCCTCATGTAGTGGCACAGGGAGACAGGGAATGGAGGTTGCGGTCAGTTCGTCACACGTTGTCTCTGCTGATCCCTCCTGCTCAGTGGCAGGACTCCTCACACTCTTCCCCTGCTCCAGCGTGGGGTCCCTCCCACAGGAGACAGTCCTCCATGAACTTCTCCAACCTGAGTCCTTCCCACAAGCTGCAGTTCTTCTTGAACTGCTCCAGCGTGGGTCCCTTCCATGGGGTGCAGTCCTTCAGGAACAGACTGCTCAAGCATGGATGCCCCATGGGGTCACAAGTCCTGCCAGAAAACCTGCTCCAGCTTGGGCTCCTCTCTCCACAGATCCGCAGGTCCTGCCAGGAGCCTGCTCCAGTGCAGGCTTCCCACGGGGTCACAGCCTCCTTCGGGCATCCCCCTGCTCCGGCGTGGGGTCCTCCGCAGGTTGCAGCTGGATATCTGCTGCCCCGTGGACCTCCACGGGCTGCAGGGGGAGAGCCTGCCTCACCATGGTCTTCCCCACAGGCTGCAGGGGAATCTCTGCTCCGGTGCCTGAAGCATCTCCTCCCCCTCCTTCTTTGTAGAATCAGCATGGTTTGGGTTGGAAGAGACCTTAAAGATCATCTAGTTCCAACACCCCTGCCATGGGCAGGGATACATTCCACTAGACCACATTGCTCAAAGCCCCATCCAACCTGAATTTGAACACTTCCAGGGATGGGGCATCCACAGCCTCTCTGGGAACCCTGTTCCAGTGCCTCACCACCCTCACAGTGAAGAACTTCTACCTTACATCTAATCTAAATCTCCCCTCTTTCAGTTTAAAGCCATTACCCCTTGTCCTATCACTACATGCCATTGTAGAGAAGTTCGTCTTCATCTTTAATCCTGAGAGCTTATGGGTCAGGATTAAAGGGAAAGCAGGGACAGGTGACATTATAGTGGGGGTCTGCTACAGGCCACCCAACCAGGAAAACCAAGCAGATGAGGCCCTCTATATACAGATAGGAGAAGCCTCACATTCACAAGCTCTGGTCTTCATGGGGGACTTCAACCACCCCAATACCTGTTGGAGGGAAAACACAACAGGGCATAAACAATCCAGGAGGTTCTTTGAATGTGTTGATGACAACTTCCTTCTCCAAGTGACAGAGGAGCCAATAAGAAGAGGTGCTATGCTGACCTTTTCACTGACTTTGGTGTCTGCAGAGCTGTTTCTCTCACATATTCTCGATACTCTCCCTGGCTGCAGTTTCTGTTCCACAGCAACTTTTTTTTCCCTTCTTAAATCTGTTATCCCACAGGCGCTACCACCGACAGTGATGGGCTTGGCCTTGGCCAGCAGCGGGTCCAACTTGGAGCCGGCTGGCATTGGCTCTGTTGGACATAGAGGAAGCTTCTAGCAGCTTCTCATAGAAGCCACACCTGTAGCCACCTGTGAGGGACTGTGCCGAGTTGCTGACTCACGGTGATGCTGCCTCAATGTCCTGCTGTTGTAGGGGAGTATGCACAAAGACGTCCCGAAGAAACCACCACACCTGCACCTGCCAAGCTGTGCTTGCCCGATAGGATAATGAATTCTGTGGAAATGGGTAGACTTTTCCGAAAAATTGTGGGGACTGGGACAACAAGAGAACTGCGTACTCCCCTCTCACGAACGGAAGACCTGAACCTGGAAAACATCAGGAGGACTGTGACATCTGGCTCTGAAGAAGAGACACCTGGCTGGCAGCAGAGGAGCCTGACCCTCCATCACCGGCATCAGAACCGACTCAGCGGGACGGTGCTGGCTTCGTGGTGGTGGTGGTAACTAGTCTTGCTATCTCTCTTCCATTCTCTTGCTTAAGTTTGCCTCTTTTTCTCCTTCCTCCCTGTTTTATCACAGTTATTGGTTATTGTAGGAAATAAAAGTTGTAAGGTTGTACAGCATCTGACCTCGTTTGTGTCTTAATCTCGCTCTTGAGGTCATGTAACAACCCTCCCCAATATTGGATCGGGACACCACCCTGATACCAAAACCTTGCCACGCAAACCCAATACAAACACTAACAGAAAAGCTACTTGTTAAGACAGAAATATCTTCCTTGCATCTGTTAAGTTTCAACAGGTCTTGGGCATGTGCAGATAAGAACCTCTGTGTAAGCACACCTTCAGTATTAGAGAAATGCAATTCAAGTGACTACTTCATTTTGCTAATTTAATAATATAAAGTATTAAGATATCATAGTCATATGCAATCTAAAACCCATGATGTTTACTAGCAATTTGGCATTAGGCAGCAGTTTTATAACTTTTTGCCTGTAGAAAGTCCCTTCTACCTTTTGTTTAGCTTAATTAATAGTGAGGTAAAACAAATTGCCTGTAATAGTTGCTTATGTATGCCAAACCACTACTTGTATCCTTTTTCCCACTTAATCTAATAATGGTTCTGAAAAATTATTTCCAATTTATTTTATGCAAAATGATATACCTATGTTAATTAAAAAGGTAATTCTGTGACAAATCAAATTATGTGACTTCTTTCACTAGGTGTTGAATCATTTTTAAACAGTCAAGTTAGTCGACATGACTGACAGCCTACCACAGACAGGCATGAAGCAAGTTCAGCATTACCAGCCATTAGCAAGAAATGCTGGATCCAAGAACATGCACTTTGAGCACATATGGTATGGACTATGCCCAGCCATACTTTTCAAATCCTGGAGAAAAAAAAAGGCTAAGTTCACAGGCACACTCTTCCAAGCAGCAATTGGTGTTGCGACATCATCTAAATGTTGGTTCCATGTGGAAGGTGCAACCAAATATAGAATAGAAGAGACATTTCTTATCCCAAAGATGTCATGGTTTAAAATAAAGTGAACTTGTTTACCTTTGTATGCCAAGCCAGCAGGAATTCCTGCAACCTTGACAGAAAGTCTCAACCAATATTGCTGCAGTAGTATAGGCAGGGTAGAAAAAACAATGTGCTACTTCTATCACATGTGGTATTCAGAACTTGACAAGCATCTTTGTGAACAACTAGCAAATGCTGTTTAAAAACACAGTGTCTTCTGTATTTGTAAGATATCTGTTTCAATGGGGCTCCTATCACCATATCAGAGGAAGATAAAAAGCTCAACTGAAGTTTTTGCTACCATGTGTGGGATGATTGCCAATACTTTCACTTCATACCTACTTATTTAGTCAATAATTCAAATACTGCAGTTTGCCACTACAAGCAAAAAAAAAGGAATTATTTGTATTTATTTCTTTAATAAGCATTCTGCAGACTACTGGTATTGAAACATACTTCATAGTACTGTTTTTGACAATGGCCTCTCTGGCTGTATTTAACACACTCAGATTTAACTTTCAGCATCTTCACACTAATAGAGAATGTGCAGTACTTTTTGATAAGGCAGCACTTTGAAAGCAGCTAAGTGACTAAGGAACAAATGGATGTTCAATGATGCTTCAACTCCCTTGCCTTCCGCAATGACTAAGATGCTTGCAGAAGTCTTATTTATGATTTTCCTTGCCTGCTTCCTTGTGATTTAAATGCAGAATAGAAAATATATAAAAGAAAAAACCAAACCCAACAATACATGCACCAGAAATCATCTAAGACTGTTACCAGAACAATGAGCTTAGTTAAAAAGCTTTAAATAACTGTAAAAGAACTTATTAGGTTCCTTGAATTTGGGGTTAGTCTGTGTACTGTGTCTGGCTGGCACAGAAGTAACTTTTCTTTACAGCAGCCCACACAGTGCCATGTTTTAGATCTGTGACCAAAACAGTGTTGATAACTGTTTTGAGTTTGTGTGGCAGGGTTTTTTGTAGTGAGGTCTTGCCTTAAGCCTTCAAAAGACGAATCAACAAATAAGAAGGTGGTGACAGTTTAAAGAAAAAAAACCTAAAACATGAGAAGTGTGATATGTTTGCTATTCAAGGACTGTTTAGATTATGTGTACTCAAGGTGAAGCTTATCTAGTTTAAGATTCTACTTACAATAGAGGATGCTTAAAGAGTCACAGACTTGCTAATTAAGGACATACATCCTCCTTCAGCATTGAGACAGGAGGGGTTGGCAAGAGAAACAAAGAACCTGGTGTCCTCAGATGACACATGCCCATAAAAGGACAAAAGGAGTAGGGGTATTCTTCCCCAAACGACCACCGAAGACCCCCTAAAGCCCACCAGAGACACTCGCACAGGCATAGAAGACTCTGGGATGATTGCTCAAGACAACAACACATTAGGCTTGCTCCACATAATGAATATGCAATAGTTAGGTGGAACATACGTATTAGATAGGCGTGGTTTTAACTATACAAGTACAGACTGAAAATCTCAGTAGGTGTGCTCGATTTGTGGAAATCTTCCACCTTGCACTCTAAGCAGAATTAAGCAATGCCTCCTCTTTAAACATACTTTGTGTGTTTCAGGAGTTACTTTCTGATCAGGTAACACCCTGAGGAGGAAGGAGCAGCAGAGATAACTGCAACCCCCGTTCCCCAGGAGGTGGAGAAAATCGGGAGTGGAGTTGAGCCGGGAAGGAGGGATGGGTGGGGGAAATAAAGATTTTGTTTTACTTCTCATTATCCTTGTTTTGATTTGATTTGTAGTACATTAAATTGATTTTGTTTCTTCCCCAAGTTGAGCCTGTCTTTTGCCCATGACTATAAGTCGTGAGTGATCCCTCCCAGTCCTTGACTTGACCCATAAGCTTTTCTTTATATTTTCTCCTCATCCCACCTGGGCTGGGGCAGGGGGAGTGAGCAAGTGCCTCGTGGTGCTTTGTTACCGGCTGGGCTGAACGACGACAATAACACACCAATGTTTTAGCTATTGCTGAGCAGTGCTGACACAGGTCAACTGCCCCTCAGCAAATAAGCTGGGGTGGGCAAGACACTGAGAGGGGACAGAGCCAGGACGCCAGGACAGCTGACCCAAACTGAACAGATAGTCCATGCCACATAACATCACGCTCAGGATTAAAATTGGGATGCGGGGGGAATTTTTCCAAAGTAGCCATTGCCCAGGGACAGGCTGGGCTTTGGTGTGCTGTTGGGAGGTGGTGACTGATTGTCTTTGCATCACTTGCTTCCGTTTCCTTCCCCCCACCCCCTTCACTTATTAAACTGCCTTTGTCTCAACCCATGACTTTTTTCTTGCATTTCGCTTCCAACTCTCTTCCCCTATCCTGCTGGCAGAATGAGTGAGTGACTGGGTGGGTGCTAACCTGCCAGCCAGGGTCAACTCACCAAAGTCTGAAATAGAGTTTAGTCGGCCAACAGACTATTCACAATACACTACTGCACATACCCCAGCCAAGCACTCCCAAACCGTCTATCATGGTGGTGTGCGAGTCAGTGCCCACCACACTGTCTGGATAGTAGTAGCCATCCTGATCCATCACCACTCTTGCCAAGTACTCCAAGTTCACTTGGTGGATGATCCCAGAGCCTGGCGGAATAATCCTCATATTTTTAAAAGCCTGAGAGCCCCACTGAAACAGAAGGAATTGGAGTAAAAAAATTTCAATGCACATGAGCACTGGAAGAACTTTTGTTCACTGCACTTTTCTCCATGCAAATAGAATTAATTCTTTCGGTACCTTTAGGAATTCAAACCTTTCCTTGTTCCTTTCAAATTCCAGGTCTTGATTTTTTTGCAAGCTATCTGATCTGCAAGTGAAAATAATCAGCTGTCAGAACCAAAAGTATACACCTGAAATTTATGTCTGGTCAGGTATACCCAAAGGCTGAAAGAAAAGAAGAGTTATTAGCTAATGTTAATGCTGATCAATCTCATATTTTCAATCTCACTGCAGCTGTGAACTGCAGGCAACCAATTAAAAGGATTTAAGAAGTCTTAAGAGATAACACCTGAAGTCTGGTTCAAATGTGAGTGCTAATCTGCATATTATATATGTGACAGGCATAAAACCTGTAGCTTCAGAATAGCTACACTACTTTTTAGAGCAATGTAAAGTTCCTAACACCTAAATCGGAAGCAACCAGTACACAACTGCCCTGCAACTTCAGTTTAAAAGAGATTATCACTGATGATGCAGTGCTGCCTGAAGCCCCTGTGTTTCAAAGCAGACAGGGCTAACAAACTCTCCACTTGAATCAGCTGCCTAACTTAGGCCTGAAGAGTTTGAAAGAACTGAATTATAGGGCTGGCCAATGTTCTCTCCATATATACATGAGCCTAATAGAAATAAAATAAGGCTGTGAGAAAAAGTAATTAGCAAAAAATTATCTAAGTGAAGTCCCAGATACTACTGATAACATAAAATTAATGTTATTAAAATAATACAGAAACAGAATCATAACAATTGATTTTGTCCTATGGTAGAGATAAAATCATATCTTGTTCACAATGAAAGACTGTTTCTGAAAGATCTTAAAAAATGTGAGGCAAATTAAAAAGAAGAAAGGTTAGGTTTCTAGTTTAATAGATTAGTGCTAGAATACCCATTACCCCAGAGATCAGTCTTTAGACTATTATTTCTAATTTTGCATCTGTTCCTAAACTGCTTAGTTTTATGTTAAGATTAAGAATAGATACAGCATCTCTAGAAAAATGTTAAAGGGAGTTATTTTCAACAGTTACATAGGTAAAAAATTTTTGGCCCATTTTCTCCCCTACCAGCTATGAAATGGCATCAGTGAGAATTTGTATCCTTACTAGTCTACTGCTAAAAAAAATAGGAAAAAAGTTGAAAACTGTCTGGTAACATTCTTCTATGAAGCAGGCTTCACAATGCATTTCTGCTCAGAAGTTCCATATTTTTATTCTAAAGAAGCCTCTAAATATTAGTACTGAGAAAGTGCTCTTCATGGTCTTTAATTTCCACTTTCTAGGAATATTCTTCTTTGCAATGCTATAACTTAAGTGGCCTGCTTCAAAACTGTCTCTTATAGAGGACAATAAACAGAGTATTTCAGCAGGCAAGGTAACTGCAGACCAAAAAACTTCAGGAGTTTGGAACATGGAAGGAAACCACTGAGAAACATGTAATTGCAGGATCTGTTTGGAGAAGGAGTTCTGTAGGCCCATGTTTAGATACCATAGAGGGCAGAAGGACCCCTATGCAGAGGTCTTTTATTTTATTGTGGGTCTAGTGAGTGCGCATCTTTCTGTAGCATGCTGAGGATTGAATAGCGTTATGTTTCCTTCCTGTACTTATAGGGACCTTATTAATTAGTGTCTTGTGCTCCTCTGCATGGAGGCACTGAACTAGCAAACAGTTCCTCAGAGCTGGGCTAGGGCAGCTCAGGTCTATTCTTATATAAATAAGAAAGGAGACATTCTTACTTGTCCTTTCCAAGAAACCCTACAGGGTCAAAAAAAGTGCATGTGGAAAAAAGCTATTTCTGAGCAACTAATAATAATGCAGTATTATTATGGAAAATTACAATCACCACAGGTCTGGACTGAGCCTGTTTCTGTTAACGTTTAGTCCAGGCTTGCGCTGCTGAGAGATGCACCACAGGAAAAACAAAATTCCTCCATCTAATTCACAGCAACTGATACAACACCCTAACTTAAACACTTCTTAGAGTCTAGGATGTTACAGTCCAAATGCTAGGAGTATCACCAATAGAACTACCTTTATTATCAGTAACTGGATCCAGCTTACTACCATTAAGTAAGAGTTATTTTGTATCCTTACCGCCTGTTAAAATCAACCTGGATGGAGTGATCTATCACTAGATCAGCAGGACAGATAGGATTGATTTTTTCAGGGTCCCCACCAAGTTTCTTCACAGCATCACGCATTGCAGCAAAGTCAACCACAGCAGGCACTCCACTAAAACAGAAAAGAAATAGACAAGGTGAAACAATTTGGAAAAGAAAAAAACAAAACAAACACAACTGAGATCCTGAGATGGAGAATAGACACCTACTGCCCCACACAAAGCAAGCCACAGCCTTACCCTGAGTCTTGGGATCATTACTCTAGAGCAGAGACAGTACCCTTGGAAAGACAAAGTCAGAAGACAAGAAGGGACAGAACTGTATATCCTGAGCACTGTAAGAATGAAATGCTAAAACCAAAATTCATCAAGTAACAGAAGCTGTTTAACATGCTTGGCTGGGAATCTGGAAACTTAGTCCTAGTCAGCATTCCTTTGGGACCTTAAACTGGTTTCTCTTCTTTTGCTCCGTTCCTCTCTCTCCTCCCCAGTCTGTTTAAAATGAAGGGAGGAGGGGGAAAAAGACAATGTCCCTTCTTTGACTCTCTTCTGTGTTTGTTTAGCTTATTTTAAGGCAAGGGTCATCTCTGAAGTTTTGCAAAGCACAAGAGAACCTTCTCCATAATCAGGACTGTTTGATACCTTCCACACTTCAAGTGAAACTGGCAGAGCAAGGCATCAGATTTCTTAAATTACAAAAGGACATGACTGCAAAACACCTTTGCAGAATAACTGTATTTTCAGAAGTGGATTTAACTGCCCTGCCAGATCACTGAACAAACATGAAAGGCAGAAATAAGGTGTACTATTCATCTTTACTAACAAAATCTTGTACTCACCACTGAGAAAAGACCTTATTTCACAAATGACACTCAAACAGCACGTTTTCAGGCTATGGGCCAACATTCATGTTTCTGCCTTCTCATGTATCTTGTGACAATCCTGCAAGCCCTTGAACTTCAAGTGACTCAGAATAAAGCTAACAGACCTTTTTCCTCTATGTTTATATGTCCCATTCTCAGCTTCTACAGGGGTAAGTACCACCATGACACTTTTTTTCAATCAGTTTGGGAAACCTTCCTGCATACCAGCCTATCTGATTTTGCTGGCTACTAAGACAAAAAGAGCTATCTGTGATGTGCTTGTAAGGATGTGCCATCATTCAGTAACGCACTGAGAACACTGTTTCTGCCCAAAGCAGTGAGAGATCCCTCATCCTGAATTCACTCTTTTGGATGCAATTTATCTAACCCATTTTCTTCCCCTCTGTTTTGAAGAGTTTCATAACGATATTTATTTCTTGATCTCAGACACACTTCATTTAATGCTTTTATCATGAGTGTTTGCCTCTCCAAGTGTTGTCTGTAGCATGACATCCAGGAAAGCTGAAAAATGTCTTTCCAAGCATTTCACTGTTCTTCTTTCCCTCAGCTCCCCCCTCCACACCAAGCTGAGCATTGCTGCACTTTCAAGAGCCCCTCTTCCTAGCTTTGGAGACCATCAGACTCACGTGAAGTCTTGCAGAATAACTCTTGCAGGCTTAAATGGCACTTCGACATTCTTGTGTTGCACCACTTTCCAGCTGAGAATATTCTCAACATCTCCCTTCTTCACTAGGAACTCATCACAGTTACGGATTGCTGCTTCCAAGAGGACTCGAATAGAAAACGGCAGGCGTGCTGCATGGGTAAGAGGCAAGAAACAAATTCAGTTTTTACCTTAGGGCATATGTCAGCTCGTGCAGTTCCACACCTGGGGCAGATGGGTCTTCAAGTGCTGCCCCCTTATTCTCACGTGGTTTTATCCCAAATTATCAGACACCCTCTTCCAGCCTTCAGCTTTGTCAGTAAGTCAGTGCTAAGTGACCTGTCCCACTCAATTCTTTGAGCAGATTTACTATCTCAGTCCCTGTGAGACAGCAGACACCTTTGCTGAAATGACTCCTTTCCACAGCTCTTCCATCCTCCACAGCAATATACTCTGAAAACATGCTGTGCTCTCCTTGTTTCTCTGCAGTTTCCTCTCACTCTTGCCACTGAACACAGTCATATAAATGCACTAGAAAAACATTATTTTCCACCTGACATGTTGGAAAGCATAGCTTTAGTGGTGTAGGCAGTCTCTTCTTCTCCAGAGCTGGAAAATGAAACTGAATGGCAGTAAGACTGTGCATCTGCTAATCTTCTTTTACTTCAAGATAGAAATACTTATAGAAGACAACACAAAATATTATTAGACCAGTCCTGACAGCTTTACTATAAGCAATGGATGTGAAGAAAAAAAATGAAAGTTTCTCTGTCTTTCCTCCCCTGGTCCACTGTAATAATAGCTGTTTGATTTCCTCTCAGAGTATTTACATTCAAAAATGTCTTGAGACATTTGTCTCAACTTTCTACACAGGACCTCTAAGACACAAAAGTCACTTAATCACAGTGAGACCTCATTACTTCTATCATAAAAAAAACCCAACTATTATTCAGGACCCAGTCATTCCAAATCATTTGAGGTTTTTTTGTTGGGTTTTTGGTGGTGGCGGTTTGGGGTTTTTTTAAAATCTTCTCCCCCTCACCCCTCCTTTTTCTGTTGCTAAGTTATTCCATTTTTCTGCTGGATAGTGAGCACTGTGTCCTTTTTTCTTAAAGAATCTGGAGTTTATCACTCCTGGAATCCTGGA
Organism: Astur gentilis; assembly: GCF_929443795.1. NCBI lineage: Eukaryota > Metazoa > Chordata > Aves > Accipitriformes > Accipitridae > Astur > Astur gentilis. The sequence goes on along the minus strand of NC_064919.1, from coordinate 18,141,984 downwards.
ATGATCAAATGGTAATACCATACATGTATTTGTCTATTTCTTAAGACTCACCTTTGTTTTTCCCACACAAAGTCTGTCATTTACACACTACCTGAGCCTGCATTGGTATATGCGCTGCTGACATTCAGAGAAAATGTTCCCCCTCTTGCTTCTTTAACTGTGCTTAATCACCTGTTTCCTTTTTGAAAGAGGAAAAATACCCAATATAGACAGCCTTAAGCTACAGATACTTGCTTTCTAAGTCAGTGGCATGGATTGTAAGATTTTTACCAGTACCACATGGAAAACATCCAAGTACATGTGTGCACAGCATGTAGAGAAAATAATACTGTGATCTTGACAGTATTTCTGTAGTTCTAAATTTCCAGAATTAAATTTTGCTAAATTTTGTTTTCAAGAACCATCTTTTGAATTCATAGTTCTCTCTAAATACCAAATATCATCCAATGCTGCAATGTCTTTTCAGGTTCTGATCATCAATGTTAACGAAATGTTTTTCTTATGTTGTCAACATACCATATCTCGCATCTTCTAATTTGCTTAAATTAAAGAACTTCTTCAGAGGCTGTTTAGGGTCCAATGGCTCCACAATGTGTACAAAAGGGTTGCTCATGGTTATTCAAGACCCTTAGTGTCCCTAAAACACAAAAGAAAAATCAAAGCCATTTTCACAACATCTGTCCCGCATACAAAGTACGCATCCCACAGTCCCACAATGTACCTGTCCCACATACAAGGCCTGTACCAGACAAAAAGGTACTGTACAGTTTGTGTTAGTCATGCCTCTTCCCCCACAAATCTACTTGTAACATGTCCTCAGAGCTAAAAGGTCTGCAGGAAGATAAGAGCATTGTGAAAAATATGGATACACCACATGGTTTACAAAGGAAGTTCAATGTCTACACTATTCTCTTCTTTACGCTGCTTCTAGACAGGCCTTTGTGCCTCTGTGATCCACAAACCACCACAACAATGTGATCCCACTTCTTAAGTGGCACTGGTCTAAAGCTAAACAAACAGGCATTTGTATTCAGAATTAAAAATGCAACTAAAACAGAAAACAGAACAGTTGAGCCAGAAAGTGTTACAGACTAAGATTACAAACCCTGACTATCAGACACACAAGGAACCCTCCTAATTTCCAAAAGATTCATTAGGGTCACTACAAAAAAAAAACAACCAACCTAAAGTGGACTCTACTATAACCATTATTTTAGTTTGAGATCTTTTCTTCTTTTTATGGCTATCCCAATGGTGTACTACATAAAGCATTCCACTGGGAGCTAGGATTTTTAGGGTTCACTTATACAAGTTAAAGTACCCTGAGATATTCCCAATATCAAGGCCAACTAGCATAGAGGGACCTAAATTCACTCTAGAAACATCACTCAATCTCCAGAAAAGTTTAACTGCATGCAAACTGCCTAATGGAACAGTTCCTAGGACACTCTTAAGACCTAAATTCTGCCCAGGGCTCTTTTGGGAGCAATGGCTTAGGCCAACACATGCCAGGGAGCAAGCTAACAATTTAACAGAAAGGACAATTCTTTTACAATGCCTGGCAACATCCTCAGTTACGATTAAAATTCTTTTAGAATAGAGCCAATCATAGGCCTAATTTCCAGATCTGTTGTTTTTTTCCCACAGCACTGTTCCTGTCTTCATTCAAGTAACATTATCTTTCCTTGCCCCAGTTTTTCAAACAAACAAACCCCAAAGTATGAGATGCACATCCTTTGACAGGCCTTGGAGAACGTTTGGTGCAAAAGGATGCGCAAAGTCCAGTATTTCTTAAAAACAGTTAATGCGAGGCCAAAAAGTGAAATAATTTCTCTCACCTGTCAGTCTCATTGACTGTTCAGGGAATACTATTATGTGGAATACATAAGGGGGATTTTGAAGTATTCCAGCACAAATCACATTTCACATATTGAAGACAACAGCAAAGTTGGAGGTTAGATTGAGATGGAGAGATAGCAGAAATAGTGACAAAGGAAAGTCCACATGTAAAGCAGCAAGATAGTGTAAAAGCAAGAAAAATTTCCAGAATTCTGTCAAACAGAACAGTGGAAGTTTCTAGATAAAAAGTTGAATGCCCAGGGAAGGCAGAAAAGTAGGCAAATGAACAGACTGCAAACACCACTCCTCCAAACATTCGCACCTTTTGCATTCCCACGTACAAATTATTTTCTGAGATTCCTCTTCCCAGCTTTGCAGATACCCATTCTGCACATACGCCCATCAAGTTTTAGGTGTCATCTTCTTTAAACAGAATGAACTACTCAACTATTCCTCTTCGAAGAAAACTGTGCTTCTACGATTGAGCATGACCAAAATAAACTGCTTCCTTCCTCTCCTTGCCAGCTATGCTCCTGATTTGAGGATATGCTCCTCTTTATTTTCTGCCTTCCAAGCTGAGAACTTTATTTTATGCATATCCACTTCTCATGGGAAAGCCTAAGGGTAGCTGAAGATAGAAAATGCTGGGATATCCCCTGACAGATAAAGCAGGAGGTCATTACTTTGATATGACCATAACAAGTGCACTGTACTCAGTTCACATATACTCATCTAAGTATAAATTGCAGCTGTAACATTTCCCATCCAAGTCAGTGTCTTGGCAAACCACAGTAGCAATTCAACATGCTATGACACATTATCTACTTGTTCTCATTTCTCTGCCAGACATCACCCTCTTCCCTGAACACAGCTTTTTAGTTCACATTATGAGATACTTCAGTACAAACCTGCTTTCATCAATGAGTTACACAAATATGCCAAACTATGGGGTGACCAAGTTCTAAACACATGTTCTTTTCACCTGCCTGGTCACATTGATTTGAACTCTGTTACAATCTTGTAAACCATTTAGAAATCCCTGCAAAGAAGTAAAGTATCTCGAAAAAATACCAACTCGCAGCATTGCTGTAGCAAATTTCACATAGGTGGAGAAGCCTCAGTCATTCTAACTACTACTTACAGACAGTAAATTATAAACCAAGTGGCCACAGCACAGAACTCAAGCTAGTGATCTGCCAAAAAGATGCAAGGGAGCAATACTCTGCAGATTGAGTACACCAAAATTTTTTAAGTAATCACTGCAATAGATACAGATTAACTTGTGATTGCAGCACAGAATATTTATTCACATTTTCCAGGCACTGAAATGTAAATATGCAAACAGGCTAGCACGCAGGGGAGATGACATCTGTCTGCCTGGGATTGGCACAGCGCATAGGGTCACATGCATTGACCATGGCCAGTGCCACATTACCACGTAATAACTGATCACACGTACCAAAGAAAGCACTTGATCTTCTGCCTAACAACCTCAAAATTGTTTGCGTGGAGGTGATATTTGACATGGGATTCCATATAGCGGCCCTCAGGAAGACAGAGGTACAGATTAAGAGGTTCCTAATGGTAACAGCCACCCGCACAAACAGTGCTCATCCTGGCCTTGGAAAACAGCGGCAACTCTAGCCTAAGCTATTCCTGCTCTCCAGTTACCCAGACACATGTTCTTTAGTGTTTGTGCAATCCGGGACATAGCGCTATGACTCCAGGGCTTTCAGCTGACCGAAATCTATGAAAATGGTTCAACTGGGGATTTAAAAAAAAAAAAGGAGCAGAATCTTATTACTGGAACCTTCTCAAAGGGTTGCATGACTTGTATAAAGTGTACCAGACAAACAATAGCTTTATTTTAGCCCTTCCAGTGCCTACTAACACAATTCTGATAATTTGGCTCATACTGATGCTGATCATCTTTAAACCTACACTCCCTATCACTATTGTTTTCCACTCACCTTGTTACATCAATGCAGTTGCTTAGCACTGTGCCACCTAGTTCCATCTCTTATCAGAGTATGCCTCGAATTCACCCACAGACTGCACATCAGCTCGTCACAGAAAGTCTCTCTCTCCCAGCTCCACTTCTCTCTCCCTCACAGAAGCAAAAGTGCATAAGTATTCTAACCATGAATACCAGGAGGAGCAAATTTATTTGGACAAGGTCATAACTTTCCAAATATAAAAAAAGGAAGCTGTTTTTTGTGCATGCAACATTGGCTTTTCAGGATAGAGAATGAACCCTTGGCTGTAAGAGCTGTTCCATGCTGTCTGTACCCCTTGATAAAAAACAGGGGGGGTTCAAATTTCTCTGGCAACACAAATTTTACATTGTGATACTGTAACAAAGCATTCCTCACTTCATCTGTATTGAATGGGTCAGCAAACTCAGCTTCTACCATGAGAGCTCAGAGGTCTACTAGCAACAAAATAGCAGTGCAAAAATGCCTACTGGCTGTACTGTGTGTGTGGATCTCTATGGCAGCCTGAAGACCACACCATTTGATGATCATTACATAGGAAGCATGCACAACCCCAAGGGGACAGAAGGAAAAAGGTGTCTGTACCCTCCACTTTCCTTGTCTTCTCTTAAAAGTTAATCAACTAAATCAAATACACTCAAAGCATATTAAAGTCTCATGAGGATCTCCACAAAAAGGATTAAAGTATGTAACTTAAAATAACTTTTTTTAAAAAAAAAGAACATTCACAGGAGATTTTAAAATATGTTGCATGTGCTGATTTCAAATCTTAAGCTGATGTAACTTTTCTGAGTATCCAACATAAACACAGTACCGAAATCTTTATGGTTGTAACTTTTTTATAAACTTAGAAGGAAAAAAAAAAGTAATCTAAGTAAATCACTTGGGTAAGTAACTCTTGACAAGACAATGGAATAGAAGGAACAAATCAACTTAAAACTAGGAACCAGAAAATTTAATGGGCTGGTTGCCCAAGAAGCTTGGCTATACCGCATGAAAACACACCCTTTAGTTGAATTTAACTAATTATAATATGAAAACTACACCTCTAGAAGTTAAGATACCCACCTTCAGCTGAAGACCCTCACCCACTGAACTTGTGCAGTAAAATTAAAAGATGCTGCATGTTTAAATGAAGACGAAGACAATATACACCAATCAGCTTGAAGATACGGAATTATGGGCACAAGTAAAAGGTTGATAAACAATGAGTTGTTGCTAATTTACAATGTATAAATAACTGTTTTAGTACTGGATATGCAGCTTTGTGGGGATACCCCCTAGCAACCCTTTCTGTGCAGAACTGGCAATAAACAGCTAGTATCTCGACTGTGTGTTATTGGCTTGCACACTAGGTGAATGATCCCACAAGTTTTGGGACAACAGTACTAGTCACATCACAACACCTTCTACTGGAAAAGGACTCAGTCCAGTAACTGAGGTATTATTTAAAGCATGTTCTTGATTGACTGTGGGTCCTGGACTCTACTTCAGACCCCTTTAAAAGCAGCAGTGTGACTTGGAACAATTTCAACAAGCTGAAATCTTACTGAAATTAATGGAATTGAGAAAGCTTCCTTATTGTCGTGGTTTAACTCCAGCCAGCAACTAAGTACCACGCAGCCGCTCACTCACTTCCCGCATCCAGTGGGATGGGGGAGGAAATCGGGAAAAAAGGTAAAACTTCTGGGTTGAGATAAGAACGGTTTAATAGAGCAGAAAAGAAGAAACTATAATGATAATGATAACACTAATAAAATGACAACAGTAGTAATAAAAGGATTGGAATGTACAAATGATGCACAGGGCAATTGCTCACCACCCACCGACCGACACCCCGCCAGTCCCCGAGCAGCGATTCCCTGCCCCCCCACCACTTCCCAGTTCCTAAACTAGATGGGACGTCCCATGGTATGGAATACACTGTTGGCCACTTTGGGTCAGGTGCCTTGGTTGTGTCCTGTGCCAACTTCTTGTGCTCTGGCTGGCCATGAGAAGCTGAAAAATCCTTGACTATAGTCTAAACAATACTGAGCAACAACTGAAAACATCAGTGTTATCAACATTCTTCGCATGCTGAACTCAAAACACAGCACCGTACCAGCTACTAGGAAGACAGTTAACTCTGTCCCAGCTGAAACCAGGACACTTATATATCCTGTAGTTTTGCACTTGCAGAAATCATCTCATACAGACCCCAGACAGGCAAAAGGTGTGCTGCTTAGCCTCCCACTATAACTAAGAGAACCTGAAGACACCAGAGCTGTTCTAGACATCACTTTGACATACTATTCTACTCTCTTCAGAGCTGCAAGAGCATCTGAAGGTAAAAATGAACACAGCTAATCAGGCTAAAAGCAACAATCTCTTTCACACCATTAAAAAAAAAATAAAATTTAAAATATAACTGCTCTTATCTTCATTTGTTGTACCAGATCAATACCACCAACTACATTGTTCTGGGGGTTTTTAGGGATCTCAGGAGAGCCCACTCATCTCTCACTACCCAGAATAAGAGAAAACATTAGCATACAGGAGCACTTTTCTTCTAAAATACATGCTGACAGTAAATCATTCTCCTTCTGTAGTACATGACATGAGTGTTGACAAAAGACTCTGGATTAGTAATAATCCCATTTATTATAGAAGTGCCTGAGGACAAACCAAGGACACAGATTTATTTTGTTTGACCCACAGAAAGGGAAAAAAAGAAAAAAAAGCCTCTGGATGAGACAACCATCTAAGCTTCAGGCTGCAAAGTAAGAACAGAACAGGCACAGTCATTCAGGATTTTAATCTCAGGGAAAGGGAACATGTCTCTGCCACTACCTTTTCTATACCATCTTTGGTTTCTTAGTTGTTGTCTTTCAAATTGTGCCTATGTTATTAACAAAAAAAGTTCATTTTAAGCATCCATGCATAAAACTAAACATCTTATAGATTGACTAAAACAGATTTCAAGTAGCAAAAGCTCTTTTTCCTGGAGAGTGGGTATATTCTCAGCCACCACTGCGAAGCACACACTCAGCAAAAGAGCAGTTTAATTTGAACACTACCAGATGCTAGAAATGCTGGAAAAGGTTACACTCAGCCAAAGAAAAGAAGGTATTTTATCAGCCATCAAGAAAAGGAGGAAGGCACAAACTAGCCGGTACTAACAGGAAATCTGTGAAGAAACTTCCAACTGAAAACTGGGAAAAGCAGGACTGCTATGATAAAAGCCCTTGCCTGGTAATAAGGCAGAGGACATAGGGAACATTCATGGCCTTACTTGGAAAATACAGTATGTCCCACCCATACTGAATCTGATCTTACCACCTTTCATTGCAATTCCTCCTCCTACTCCTCCAAATTATTTCCCTTAGTTTTGTCCACTCAACTGATTGACATTGTGTGTGTGTGTATCTGTTCTTGGCTGCTAAGTGTGTGACAAGCACCTCTAAATAGGAAAAGCAAGTAACTAAAAAACCTAAGGGGAGCTGCACCACAGCAGCAGGCTACTGTAATGTCATTAAGACAATATTGAGCATGCATTTTCTCATATTACTAAGAATTATATATACAGCCAAACATCACTTCTTAAACTGAGGGCTATTCCTCTGTTCCCCAACAGAAAATGAGTCTCTGCAACTTACATAGCTCTTCTCGTGGTTTCACACTCTACTCAGCAATGGGCCTTAATTAAAAATGGTGATGACTACTTCCAGTTTACTTAAGTTATAGATCACTTAGCCATGAACAAAGATCTCTTAGCAGGTCCAGCATGTAGGAATGTCTGTCCTATTGGAACTGCAGCATGCTCTGTGTATGCCTACCTTGCCTAAAAAGCAAGGAAGGAAAATATCCATGTTAAGCATTTTTTATATGGAAAGACAACTTCTCCAATATTAGTCAGGTGTCTGCAGTAATAAAACTTTGGTAAGTAAATCCATCCACAATTCAAGTCAGTTCAGAAAAAAAACTAACACAGATATATGTGTGGTAGAAAAAAAATTTAGTTTAAATATCCAACTTGCCCAAGAAAAATGTTTTTGTTACCCTCGGAACAAAAAAAACCCCACCCAAAACAACAACAAAAACCCCACATGCACAAAATAAACCTGGCAAAAAAAGCAAAAAAACCCCTACAAATGCCCCTAGCATTTGGATGGAGGTCAACACCACTACTAGAACAAGCAGAGACTTGTTTTATGATGTATCTAGCTATAATTACTTTTGGATGCCCACAGAATAGATGAGTGCAACTACTGTTGCAATAAACACAAGTTTCTTATTTTGATTAAGAGAAGATCTTACCATTTAACACTTACTCTACCTGTGACAGATAAGGCCACTATATAAGAAATATACAGTGCTGCATTGCTGTAAGCAGTGACAAGATTTCAGTGCTAACAGTTAGATTTGAGAAAGAATCTTTGTGTTTCTCCATTACATGCAGAAGTCCTTGTTACATATAGATCCTTAAAGATAAGTCCACTAACAATCTGATGACTGAGCAACTATTCCGCTGGTATAAAGTACATCACTATTGTGCACTGGAAGAAAACATAGTCATATGTAAAGGAGGTTTTTTTAAACACTCTCTACGCAAAGTTTCAGGGAGCCCCTTTGAACTTTAACACTCAAGAAGAACTCTGTACTGGAACACAAATGGGACTCTGGATTGCAGACTTTACTGCTTTCTCCTGATGCCTAAAACTTTGACTGCAAATTCTAAAATATTTATTTATTCAGAGCCATAAAGTACTACACTTCCAGTGCACTGGACAGGTGAGTAAGTGCGTATTCCTATAGCCTGTACATTTCACAGGCTATCATAAGCGTTCTGACCATTTCACTTTGTTAGCAGTGCTGTATTGCACATATAGGAACTGAAGATTTAGTTCTGAGATCAGGTTTGCGAAATCAAACCATTAGGTCTTAAAGTAACTTCAGCTCCAAGTGAGATACATGCCAAGTTCCAAGATGTGGATATTAAACTCCCTCAAGTCATCCCTCCAGAAAGCCAAATGCTACCTGCCCCGCCCCCCTGCCCCCCCCCCCCCCCCCTTCACCACAGTTAGTTCACTTACTGCTTAAGGGACAGTCAAAACACTTCTCATGTATACATCTCACCAGCTTTTGGTGACCCAGGCAAGCACACATATCTAGTACTCTCAGACAGCCTCTGGAACACAATCTAGCCTTACAGTTAACAAAATCCAGATCCTAATTAAGCAGGCATAAGTGTTAAGGGAATGCTGTGTCAGCAGACACACCACTGAGCGTCCTAGTTAAAAAGTAGAGACTAATTTTCATTTTGCTCCGGAGAATGAGTAGTATTATGCCTGAGACTACAGTGAAGCTTATTTGGAGCCTACAGAACACTGAAAAATGAAGCCTTGAATCTTTTTTTTCCCTTAAAAGAGCAACTCTTAACTTTAACCTACTTCCTACCCCTGTACAAACTTGCTGCTCATTTCCCCTATGTTAGCAGTCTTAGACTGTTCATTAACAAACATGCAGCATGGACCAGTTTTAAGAAAGAACCAGCTTTCAGTGTTAGTAAAAAAAAAAAAAATTTAAAAAAATCCTGTGTTACACACAGAAACATGTTCCCACTGATAACATGGAAGCACTGCGAGAAGTCTGCAATACAGAGAGTGCTGTAAGTGTGTACAAAGGTTTGGTCTGAAATTTGGTTTCAATTTCAGTAGGCAGCATTGAAAGACATCTCAGTATTGGTCTGTTTGTTTCAAAAGGCTCATGTGAAGGGGGGAAGGAATGCTGCAGAGGTGCATGGGAAGGGGAAACAAAATGGGAGTATTGTGAATGAGCTCTCTACTAATGCCATTACCGTTGTACCAGCTCTGCAAACTGCTGTCTATGCACCCCTAAAACTCCTTTTGTGCAACTTGCCACCTGAACTGTTTCAGAGCTATCAAAGGTATGTAGGTGGAAGGAGTCCTTTCAGGATGAAGAAATGATGAGAGGATTACTACTGTTGTGAAATACATCTGGCATCATGGGGAAAAATTCCTAACTTTTCATGCCATTTCAAGACAAATCCTGAATTTATGCTCTGGAAATAATGAAGACAATTTTCTCACAACAAAACTTGCTGCCCACAATCTCAGCAGCTATTCAATTGCTCATGTAGATGAATCCAGCTTTCAAACACCCATGGCTTTGGTCTGTTAGCAGAAGAAATGCCTATCTGACAAGATTTTACCAATTCCAACTAGCTGTTACCAGAGTTTACTAGTCAACCTCCCTGGGGAGGCAAATTAAGTTTCCACAAAACATTTTTAATTCAGCTGGCTTTTTCAGAACTGTTTTCCACAAAAAGGGGGGAGGGGGAACACGACACAGCAACAACAAAAAAAACCCACAAAACTAAACACCCTCTTTCACAAGCTTCTGGAGTCCTGACCATAGAATTGTGGGATGTCCCAATTCCTGCAAGGAAGTGCCAAATACCTGGAGGAAATCTTCTGAACTAACCACTCCCTAAGGCAGCACTGAAGGCAAGAACCCTGAAAAATTCTGACCTCCTATTCATACAAACAGAGCAGACTGGAAATTAAGACTCCTCCCTACCTTCTCTCCGTTTCAAAAGAGAGAAAGGGACCACTCTTCAACTCATATCCTTCCAGTGATTTTAAGTGGATCTTTACTTCAGGGAGGGAGAAAATTTCCAGCTATTATGTGGTGAAATTCTACGGTGAGTCTATGCTGGAAAACACTAGCAAAAGAGATTTGCTGCTATTCTTACTGTTTAAATATTAATAATATTTCTTCTGTGGTTTTCTGCAATTATTGTTTCAGCTCTTCCACCATTACTACAAAAACTTCACTGAATAATAACAAAGTGGCAGTGTATTATCCTCTGGCTAAAGGGAACCAGAGAGAAAGAAAGGTGCCAAATTACAAATGTGATATGACAAAAGATGCAGTTTGAAACCCCTGCGGTCTTCAGTTCAGCAGCAGTCTGAATGATATATTGTGCAAAGCGCCACTAAGTGATCAGACTGCTTCATACAACAAAAATCTCTCCAGGAATTTCCTCTGTCTTACAAAGTCCAGGATGACTAAGGTATTGACAAGTTTCTGAATAACTCCTCACACACAGCACAGATCCTGGAGGGCACAAGAGTCAGATGCACTTCCTACTCTATGCACATTAAATTCCTCTTACTTTCTTTGAAGAAGTAACAATCCCCAGAAGTTTATTAGGACATTCTGATGGAGCACAATTGCTTTCAAGCACAGCAATACTAAATAAACATTCCAGTGTTAATATTTCTCTAGGGTGGTCTTCCTTTGGTTCGGTATTGCGGATTGATAACGAGCCAGTCTGAACAATAGCAACAACACTGAGTGCTCAGAGATATTAATTCAATTCCAATTGTTTGGAGAGGGAATCCTCTGTTTTAGACCAAGTTTCCTGCTGGTACTAAATAATGAAGCCCAGAGCTCTTTGTCTTTCCCCTGCCTCACACCTATGCTAGCTTTAGGGATGGAAACCAAATATCAAAGTACAGCCTCCAGTTAAAAAATAAGAGGGAACTGTGATGGTCTTATGAAACATGTCAATGAGCTGAAGAGGTACAGAGGGACTAAGCTACAAACACATACCTAATCCAGTTTCTGAAACCAGGCATCTCCACAGCCACAGTCCTCAGCCAGGTTAGACTACAAGGCAAATATCTACACCTGTGCTACAACCTCTGTGACTGTTACTGTTACAGAGCACCAGCTGTCTGTGCCATGAATGCAAAACAGATGATTTTCTCACCCAAAACAAAAAAACATAACTATTAAAAACTGTCACTTTACCTTAACATAGGCTTCACCTCCTAACGCTTTTCTTCTATCCCCTTCTGTCTTACCTGCTTATGTTGCAGTTTTATTGGGTTTTTTGCAGCACAGCAGGGTTGCTGTGTGCTTGAAAGGTACACTATGCACTACCCTCCACTATTTAGGTACTACTGAAATACCAATAGCCAAGGCTGCAGTTGTTCCAGTAGGAAAACTAATGAAAAGGCTTTGCCTAGATGAGGATAGGGCAGCACAACTTCTCTTCCATTCCCACTCTTCTCCTCTAGCTAAATCTATTCTGCTTCCTCAGCTCTGCAAAAGCTGACTCTTCGACCCGCCGTGAGCAGGTTCAAAGCCAGCTCTCGGCAGAGACCCCATTTCAGCCAGCCGGGGCCTGGCCAGCCGCTCCGCTCCCTGCCCCCTTGCAGCGCGGCGCGGGGGGGGGGGGGGGGGGGGGGGACTGCTCGGAGACGGTGTCACTGAGCCGCCCGCAGGACCGCTCTCCGAGAGCCGCCTTCCCCCCGCGGCACCGAGCCGCTCCAACGCCCCCCTCCAGCCCCCCCGCCCCGGGAGCCGGGGCCGCCGGGAGGCGGCAGGATCCCCCGTCCCACCGCCGGGCCGGCCTGGCCTGGCCTGGGCTGCCTGGCCGCCGATCCCCGCGCTCCGCCCGGGCCCGCACCCGCCTCAGCTCTGCCCCGAGGGGCGCCCCTCTACCCCCCGCCTTCTCCCGCGGCCGGCAGGGCCCGGCACCGCCGGGGAAAGGGAGCGCCGCGGCGGGGGAAGCGGCTGCAAGGCGCCCGGGAGGAGGGGGGAAGCAGGACGGCCGCTGCCGCGCCCACCGGGGCCCGCACTCACCAGGCAGCGAAGAGGAACAGACCGCCGCCGCTTGCCGTCAGGGGCCGCCGGGCGCAGGGAGGGAAGGGGTGGGGGCGGGCTGGCTCCGCCCCGCGTCCCTCAAGGCCGGCCGCGGCGCCCCGGCGGCCGGCTGGCCGAGCGGGGAGGCTGGAAGCGAGGGAGGGCCGGCAGCCGGGCGGCTGGCCGGGGCGCGGAGCGGGCCCCGCTTCCCTTTCCCGCCCGCAGCCCTGGCCCGGGCTCGCCCCTCACGGAGCCGCTGCCTTTCTGGGGCAGCGCCTCGCCCCGGACGGCGGCGGCGGCGGCGGCAGGGGGGGACACGGGGCCGAGGCGGTGGAGCTCTGTTCTGTATGGAGGGGTGGCCCCGAAGGTCAGGGGGTGGGCAGGATGGTGGCACCGGGGCCGAGACCGGGTCAGGTCGGGCCTCTGCTGCGGGCCGGCCGAGGCACGGCAGAGGCCGGCACCGTGAAACGGGCCGTGGGCCGTGGGCCGTGGTGTGCTTTGCACAGGCCACGAGCGCTCCGCTTGCTGCCCGCCAGCACACTTGGTCAGGCTTCGGACGGGCGGTCCGGGAGTCCCCTCGCCGAGGCCTGGACCTGGAAACAAACGGGTCTTGCTCAGGACACCGCCTGGCAGCGCAGGACCGCTCCCTCAGGGCAGCGCAATAGGAGGGGCACCTCGGGCTGCCCAAGGGAGAGCTTGCTGGCCTGGCTGTTGGCAAAAACAGCCTGTTACTTATAAACTGGTCAAGATCAATACCGTGACGCCAACATCGAAGAACAGTGTCAGCGTACAGGGCGTCCCAGAGGACCGTACTTGACATCAATCACCCCCGCAGCTGAGTGCTGTGGGGCGTTTTTCAGTGTCCGGCGTGCCCACAATAGAACAGCATATGGTTTGGGCCTGAACAAAGTAAATTAAAAAGCATCTAGTTCTAGGCAAATCATTAGATAGGTAAGAAAGGGGAGTAGTGTGGAAAGAGTTTAGATGTGTCGTCTTCCAAGTCTGGAGAAGATCTTGGAGAGCAGTGGCTAGGAGACTTGCTAACCACTGAGAGTCAGAGCTGGAGGAAAAGATGACCAGTAATGCTTTGTTTTTCCCCTGAAGAAAGCGCAGTCTGAGAGCAAACAGGGCTACTTGCTGGCTTTGCTGCAGAGGAGCAGGTGTCAGGTGAGCAAGCTGATGCAAAAAAAAGAAAATGGAAGTGCTTTGCTCTGCTTGGAGAGAAGGGTGAAACCTAGAAAATGCCCAAGATGGCCCACCTGGTTGTTTGCAGGTTGGATTCCTGCACACTGACCTGTGCTGGCAGATCCTGCTATTAAACCTACTATTCTATGACTGATACTCTAAATGTCCTGTCATTACAAAATACAGTACTTTTAACTTATAATTCAAAACCATTTCCAGGTTGGCCTGTTTTCTGTTCAGCATAAATATCTCATGGAGTAATTCACAGCCACCAAGTTCTCTTTTTAGAACTGAACGAGTTTTTAAAACATACCATTTGCTTTCACAAATTAGTAACTTGGACATGAAACCGGACATTCATTCATAATATTCTTTTCAAACCTTTGGCCAGAGAGGCTCACAAGACTGAGTTTGTCAGAACAAAGTCATATTTGTAGTTTGGCAGTGGAAGGAGAAGGACCATTTTTTCTTCAAGACAACCACAAAAGAGTAGATGACTGGTGGTATGAGAAGCCAGGAATTTCTAAAACTTCTTATTTTCTAAAACCTCTTCTAAATTTGTAAAACCTCCTTAGAGCTTTAGATGTTTCATTAATTGATAGAATTTTTTACTTTTGTGTATGTTTATTTAATAGTAATAAAAGCATTTCAATATGCTCCTCTTGATGAGATAAAGTCCTTAAGTAATTCTTTGGGTCACTTCCTTTTTAAAACAAGGATTGTGATTTTTTTGTTGTTGTTTCTAACAGAACAGACTTCCAAGGCCCATGTGCATCACTGAGTTTTGAATCACAAATAAAATCCTTCATACCTAGATACCAAAGCAATTGCTGACTGACCTAAAATCTCTTGGGCAAAGAGCAAAGACTAGTGAAATAGCAGGTCAGCAACAGAAATGGGAAATCCATTCATCAGCTCTGACTTCTCCCAGCAAGTATCTGCAAGGTTTGTATTTTCTGTTCTGTGTGGAGGGGAGACCCTTGAGGTTGGGGGTGGGAGGGAAGATTTCTTACCACAGAAAGAGAGGCAGCACTGGTGCAGCATCTGCTAGTTATATGTAAGGACACAGAGGCCACAATGGGATTGGAAGATAGGCTGTTCATTCAAGAGTTAATGGTAATGCTGTCTGAAGGTTATCACAGACGGGTGCTTGCAGCACGAGTATTTTGAGGCTGTCATTCTTCTCAGCAGGGCCAAGTTTACAATAACATAGCTTACTGAGTAGGTGATGAAAAGTTTGTGGGTTTGTCTCTCTCCCAGTACTGCTAGGAGGTGAGTACTACACTAGATCCATTGTTTGTAAGGAAGATGTTTACTGAAATGGGTTCTTGGTTTTAATATCAAATTATGAGGATGTCCAACAGTTTTCTTGGGCAATCTTACATTGTGCTGAATAAGGGTTAAAGGAAATGACTTTCAGTTCTTGCACCAAAGATGGACGCAAATAGGAGTAACAAGGCCTTTCATGTTGCAGTCATGAGCGTCTCAGTGCTTGTGACTTCCTGTTTTTTAGGGTTTTTCATTAAATTATTTCATGGCAGATGAGGAACTGTGTGTCAGTCCTTTGTCCTTTCTGTCTTACTGGGGAAATCCATTTACAAGAGGCTTGGCCTAACCTCAGATTCCTTCTAGACTGTTCTTTGAGGTTATTCACCAAGCAGTGTCCTAGAAGTCCAGGGAGTTCATCATGTCTGTTCAGTCCCTAGCTGACTTCACTTTTGTGCCTCTAAACATACTTCACTCATTCTGATCCTATCAAGAAGTTACAAATACTTGGGATTCCCAAGGGGCAGCTTTCAGCTCATTATAGCCACTAATGCCTTAACATACAGCAGTTAGTAGACTTCTGTGTTGTCGTAATCCTCCATGAAGTCTCAGCAGAGCACTGAGGTTGCAGCAATCACAGAATTGCTGTAATTTGTCTCAAACTGGGTAAGGACTGGGATGAGGGGGAGACAATAAACTAGAACTGTCAGCCTAGAGGACCCAGAGCCGTTTACCCTTCGAAGTAGCCATCCCCCAAAGGTGTCCCTCAGTAGCACAATCTGCATGTGTCCTCCTGCTTTTCCTGGCTATTTGCAGTATAGTGAAATCACCTGATGAGGTTTGGTCTGGAGTGCTGTGTCCCCACAAGCAGTGCCTAAGGGTACATCATACAACATACTATGTACTGCAGAGCATGATATGAATTAATATTTTCAAATCAATTCAGCACTCAGTAAAAGTCTTTCACTCTAGAAAGCCATCTGTGAGTGAGTTTTGGAACTGGTGGGGTGGTAGGTTGCAGGTTATGGCCTACAGCTTGTCCTGAGTACAGGAAAATAAACTTGTTTGGCAGCTGACAAAGGAGTTCATGCTCGGAGTTCATCGCCAGTCATATACACCCAACTGTTTTAAGCTGTTTGAATTGTCACTGTGCAACAGTAGTACAAGTCTGAAAAAAGAACATCTAGTGTCTCTTAGAAGACCAGTTAGAAATGCCAGAGTGGGTTGTGGTTATTTAAATAAGTGAGGGCCTTCTGCTTCTCTATCTTTAATTAGATGATTGTGCATCCTCTAAAGGAAATTCTGCGGCCAGCATATTTTATTAAATATATTATAATTTGCTTCTGGTCTTAGCACTGATTTACTTAAATGCCTTTCTTTAAATGAGTCTTCAATTCATGTAATTGCAGTAATGCTTATACAACTTCATAGTTCAGCTTCAGCACCAAAACAAAGATTTAAGTTCTGCCATCTACTGGTTGAATGGGGTTTGGCGGAGGCTTGGTGTCATTCACTACCAGTAAGAGGGCATTGGTTTGGGACATTTTGCTCCGGAGTCGAAATTCACACAGGTGTACTGTCAAGGAACCATATAGTTGCCTTGCAGAATAAAAGCACTTGTTTGACTCCACCACACGAATTGAAGAAAAAGGAGTTGAGAACAGGATTGTATACGCAAAATCAAAGCATAAATTGAGACCAAGACAAGTAAAACTGCTGTTCCTTGACTGTCAGCAAGCACTGTGCCTTCAGCACCAAACTACATAACCCTTTTGCAGAATTTCTTCAGAAGTGGATATTCTCTGATCAGCTTATAGGCACTGTAGTGAGCATCAGAAAGAAGAACTGTGTGCACCATAGCAGTGGGAGAGCAGTTCCTGTCCCTATTGAGAGTAGTGATACAACTTGCAGTAAATGCAGAAGTCTTTGCTGGCCACCAGTGTATTTCCCTGCATAGCTGGAATGGTGTAGAGGACTTTAACCTGGACTAGATTCTTGGGCATGCTCACCCTAAACCAACCCATATTCAAAATATTCTTTAAACTGTTCGTGTATACACAATGTACAATACCCTTGCACACAGGCTGGATCTGTGCTGTTCCTAGTGTGTATTACAGTTGCACTAACACTCCCTTACTGAGCTCAGGACTCTGACAGAAAATGTTATTCATCTGATACAGCTGAAAGGGGATGAAGAGGAGAGTAAACTAATGCAGAAAGTTGGTAGAAGAAACAAACTCTGGAGCCCAGGCTGCTATACTATATATCATGTGGCAAGTCTAAGCTACCTGTTTTCACTTTGAAGGTGTACCAGGCTAAAGAACTTACACACAATCACTAACCTCTATCCGAGAAGCATCCATTTCCTACTACATGCTCACTGTCATGCATTTGGTGACTGGTAAACATACAGCCTTGAGCGTTCACTACAGCACTATCCTTCCATGCCCTGTACTGACAAATAGTAATTCTTTGTAGTTGCCCTGAAATCCAGAACTCAGTTTACCTACTTCCCGTACAGCCTATTCCAGTGAGTTCTCACTTCTAAGAAGTGAGTTGAAGGTGATTTTTTCTTTTGTAGCTCGCAAGTCAGGAGTTACTCCACTTAAATAGCAGGGAAAATTCTTAGAAAAATAGGAAGGAGAAACAATAACACTGTCTTTGCTTTAATTTACATTTTTGCTGCAATATAGTAACAACTTCACTTTCAAAATTCTGGACTTGATATGTACATACAAGGTTAGGACTAGCTGGTATTTAAGAACAGCTTACAAAAGCTGCAAAATTATGCAGATTTAGCCAAAGTGATGTGCTGTTTTCACAAGTGAATAAAACCATACAAACTTCAAAAATCCTGTGCCTCTTCCTCTTAAGAAACAGTGGTTTTCAAGCATCAGTAACTCCCAAAGTCAGGGATAATAGAGAACCTTTGTGACCTACCTTTAGCAATGCAGCTGAAATCAGTGCTGTCTCCAGTCTTAAACGCTGTATTAACCCAGGTTGGTGGAGGCCTAGATGTTTCATTACATGTGTCTTTCTGCAGCTTCAGACAGAGGAAGGCAATTGCTGATTGTGCCCTTCTGAGTTCTGTGAAGCATTTTGTGAGTTAAGATGTGGAGCAAATTGTCATTGTTATGCTGACTTGAGTGTAACAGATAATTTTTATGAACAGAGGTGATGGCCACACCTCAAATTTCAGAACAATTTCTGCTTTGCAGAGAAGTACTAATATAAAATCTAAATTTGTTCAATGCATTATGGCTGCCGTATTTTGAATCAGCTGGGATGGAAGTTTTAAAGCTCTCACTGATAGAAATCTCGTAAAAGCAGTTTCACATAAAGTATGAAGGTATTATGTAGAACACAAGGGTGATTTCAGAACAGTTATGGTCATTTGCAGTCAACTTAAGATAATTTTGAAGTAAATTTCAATAAGATTGTTTAGAAAAATAAATATCATGTAATAATCCTCCAAATGAAGAGTGTGAGAACAAATCACATGGAATACTTTGAGACTAAAAGCAGATTAGAGAAAGAGGAAACTGGGCCAAAAAGGAAATGTGTTGACATTCAAGACAGGCCCTGTTAGTAAAATGAGTAAGAAACCATTCATAAGTAAATACTACTATTATAATAAAAATATGGGTTAACTTCTGGATAGATTCTGCAAGGGTTAATATACTAACCATAAATGATGGAAAAGGCTCAGAGTAATTCATTCAGGAAATATTGAACTATTTTTGCGCTGGCTAAAAACGTGGAAGTCTGGAGTTCAACTTGATCAGATCCACACTGCCATAGCTGCTCAGCTTTTAGTGGAGTTGTTCTGACTTATACCAACCAAGGCATACGGTCATTTTTTGCTTTAATAGACTGCGCAAATAGCACTTTAGCCCTGCAGTGAGGGACTTAATGTGCAAAACTTATTGTAAGCCTCTGAGAGGAGTACAGCGTCTGGGGTCTAAATCAGGAGACAAAGGGCTGTCTTTCCCACTACCTCCACACACTAGCAGTGGTCAAACAGCACAAGACTTTGCTAAGTAGAAAGGACAGTGTTCCTCTTCCTGTATCCCTGGTTGCTAATATCTGAGGGGAAAAACATCTGGACCTGTCTTACTACCTTAGCAAAGGCTCTGCATTAACATACATCCTCTGGATTCCTGGTGGATAATAATTGTACTTAAATGGAGTAGTTAAAATCTAACTGTAATAACAAATAAAAGCTACTACATTAGTAATGGAAAATACAAGAACAGCAGCAGGGAATATATCACTTGCCTTTGGTGCCATTCATCTATGTGCATATTTAATCCACCTGCTGACATTCATTTCAGTGCTTATTTAGGCCTTATTTGCAAAATACCATTTTTACCCTCCAACAACTCATTCAGTCATAGTAGAAGATTGTGCCAAACATTTTCCTTCCAGAACTGAGAGAAAAGCAGAGCCAGGTTCAGTGCAAAAGCTAGGAGCTGAGGCTCGCTATTCTTTTCTGCTTCCTATTTATATGGAGATGGAGGAGGAGGACAAGGAAGCATCTGGAAATAAATCTCACTAATCTCTCTGAAGTATGGGGAGTGAGAGAAAAACTTGGTTTCAACCTGAAATTCATCATTTTCCAGCTGTCTGTTTTTCTGTCCTGTTATTATCCATTTCCATATTCATGTCAGAAGATCTTCTGATATAAGTTCTACTAATTTCTCCGAAGTGTAAAAATGGGAACATGCTTTTGTTACTTTGCAATTAACTATTTGACACCTGTTTCGAAAGCAAACATTTAATCATAGCTGTAAAGAACAGCTGGCACATTCTAGAAAGCAATGGACAATGTGCTTCTTGAAAAGAAGTCTATATTTTTTACTTCCTATACATGTTTTTTTTACTGCCTATACATGGTTGTTTTGCTCAAGGAGCATTAAAGACACAGAGAAAAGCAGACGAAATGCCTCTGCTGCACCCTAGTGGTAGCCTATGTTTGTCCGTTTCACCTTTATGCCTGAACGTGACTGATTGACTGTTCTTAACTACTTTTCAATGAAAAGTTGGATATCGCCTATTTTTTACCAAAATGTTTGTACTAGTACTTTGCTTTTTGATTTCTCACTTTTCCTGCAGAAAGTTAACATTCTGAATAAAAACACTAGTCAAAATTCAAGAATCTTCTGCTAAGTTTCTTCCAAGTCTTCCTGACCAGACCAGATCACTTATGATACAGCACAGTCACAATGAATATTTCTCTGACATACTTTCCTGCCTCTGAGGGCAGAGAATGATGCATCATAAGGGTATACCCTGACCCCTAGCAAAAGTGAGAGCACAGAGCTAAATTACATTTCACGCCAGGCACTGCAATACTATTTCTGTTTAAAAAGTTGTCTTTTTTGCCTGTTTGCAGGTAGTCCAAGTCTTTCTATACAACTAAGCCTTCATTAAGATCTACTTCAGTGGTTGCACTAACCAACAGGACAACTACCGAACACAGCAGCTGAGGATAACATAGTGAGGAAAACACAGGTTGGTGTTTCTTTTTATCCTGTTTTTTAGCACAACATTTAGATGTCATGAGAGTGGGTAATCGTCTATGATTGCTCTATGTGCAAATAATACCTCCACTGTTGATGACTCTTTCAGTGAACAGACTGCCTCATAATCAAAAGCTGTGGTTGTGCCAAGACCAATCTACCCAATGGGACTTACTACGAAATGTTAATTTCAGTGCTACCGGGCTCTCAATGCTTCATTTCCATCAGTGAAATCCCATTCACCTTGGGCTTTTTAATGCAGTTTCTTAACTGACCACAACCACTGAAAATCTATTTACTAAACACTGATGAGATATTTCAGTCATGTTTGCTATGCAAGCGGCTCCTGTATAGCCAGATTTAATTCTGTGGTGCTTTCAACACACACCAAGGCTAAGCCTCTTTTTAAATGTCCCCCTCCTAAAAGCATTTAGTACTGGCCTGATGGCAGGTCTTGTTGTAATTTTGCCTTTTAGGAGATTTTGTAAATGTGTTATTCGGAGGGTAATGACTCAAAAGGGCTATTCCACACTAGACTCCCATCTGGATGATCTTGTTGCATGCTAAAAATTACACTGGCAGTGCTTAGTTTAGTCTATTTGCAAAGAAAATTTACCTAGGCTACAGAACCCTAGTTCTGGAGCAAGCATTCACATGAAAGTTAATGGAGGAGTATCTGCTGTACTTTAACATTACACCCTGTTATTTCACGTTCTTTTTCTTCTGGCTACACCCACAGGGAAATGGCAAGCTGTCCTAAACTCCCACCCTGAAGTCTGCCTTCCCAACCTGAACATAAAGCTAGCACACTGAAAGGAAGAGTTAAAGGCTGTTTTTTTCCATATGAAACTAATTTAGGATTAAATTGCCAAACCTCAGCAACTATTTGATGTGTCTTTGATCTTTGAAACTCTTGTTAATGAGTAATTGTGACAATGCACTCAAGTATTTGTTGGTAAATTGAACCTCTTAAGCTTTCAGAAGCAAGCAAAAATGACTTTATATTCCAGTGTTCTAAGTGGGCATCTGGGAGTAGAGGAGCCTTTCAGGAAGACGTAATATGCTGATTTTAAAAAAAAAAAAAAGACAGTTATTTTACTTTTTTAGTGAAGAATGGAGTGTAGCGTGCGTGCTTTGGAATGTGATCATTAAAAAAAAGTTAGAAAAAAACCAAGAGGACTTAATTTTCAAGAGAAACATTTTACTCCTGTGTGTGTGTCAAACCTGTCTGTAGATGCCCTTTACTTAGATGAAAGTAACTAAGCATACAGAGCAATATAACAGTTACTGAAATTAGTAGGGTCTGACTCCCAACAAATCCCAAGATCCTGCAGTGGCACTATGTGGTGATTTAAGTATTTTTGAGGTTGAATCCAACTTAGAGAAATACTCAGGCTGAGCTGATTCTCTTATCAGCTGAGCAGGGCTTATGGAACAGGAAGAGGCTGACATGAAGCCTGGGATCCCACCACAGCCAGAGGTCTTGCCAGGAGCAGTATCTTAGGCCAATGCAGTGGTTCATAAGGAAATTCCTGGGCTGAAAGGCAAAGGCTCTGTTTTGGTGGTCTCTCAGAGAAAGCCAGGCTGGACTCCAGTGCTTAGACTTTCCTGATGCCAGTGGTCTGTGGTGGGAAACTGTGGGGTTCACGGCTTTTCTCTCCGGCAACCAGCCTTGCACCAGCTCATCCCTTTAATAGATCAAGTCCCAAGATATTTATGGGGAAAGTTCCCAAACTCATGATAGCCTCTACTGCAGTTTAGTTTCCAGGTAACTAGCATTTAACCCAAGCCGCTGGCTGTGGCTTAGAGTTTCCAAAAACATCTGTAATCCAAATCTGTTTTTTATCGGCAGCTATGCCATTGCGGTCAGCAACATCCGCTCAGAGTGCTGAGACTTGAGCACTGGTGCCCACTAAAAATGTAACTGGGATTTTAAAAGGGCCAAGGGTAAAGGTAATCAACAAGTGTCCCTTAGTATTTTCTGTGAGCCTTCTTAGGTGGACTCACCAGCTGTCCCCCAACTCACTTACTGGGACAGTACGTCCAGTTTCCTGATCCAAAATCAATCAAGTCCTTTTCAGGAGTAGTAGGTGTTTGAGCGACAGTTACCGCCACCTCGTGAGATTTCGGTTCCATACTGCCTTTCCCCTGGGAGGACTGCTCTGTCCTGAAGGGTAATCTCCTCTGACTTCTCCATGCTCAAATAAGCTTCTCTAGGGCTGTGGTGGGTAGGTCATCCATTACGTGCCGGAGCACCCCCTTCTCAATTCCTTCAGCCCACAACAGATTTATTTTTGCCCCTGGATTTCATGAGGGGAGGGTGATCCTCCCATTGTTCTATTCTATTCTATGCACAGCGACTTTAGATTTACCCATTCCCACTGTGAGGCCCATCCCTCAGCCATAGTTAATCAACTCTTGTGCCACTTCCCCTCAGGTCATAGCTCCCTGCTGTTGGTTCCGTCTTCCTCCCCTCAGGGCTAATGCATCCCACAAATGGTCCTGGAGTTGGACCGCATATAGTTTTAAACAGTCAGGCAAGCCCTGGATCACGGGAGTCATCCTGTTGGGGTTGGCATTTAATAGCATCGGGGAGGGTTGCTGAGATACTAAACGCCTGTCATGCATCAACTGGAGACAAGCAGTCTTTTGCAGACTTTCAGTTAAGTGTTTTATAGTTGGGGTCTTGATACCCATTGGGTCCCCTCGTTCCATGGGATCTAATCTCCCTTCCCAATATGTAACTCATTGGGTTATGGACCACAATTCTCTCCGGTTGTCAGTGATCAAAAATACCCCAGGCCCCCAGTACTCCTGCGCCTCATCTTCTGACAATAAAACCCAGTCTCTGTCAGTCAATGATACCCTCCATACATATTCAGTCTTGGTTTCTTGAGCTAATCTAGTATATTTTTCCTGGATTTTTTATAGTTCAGTCGCTGAATATGTTACTGTTTGGACAGTAACTTGAGGGACCCTTCCCACCTGACCGTTAACATCTTGGTCTTAATTAGAAGTCTCAATGTTGCCTCCTCATTTTGGGGGTAAAAAATTTCTTGGCTCATCTCTAACTCCTTTGTTGGATACAAGGATCTCTTGGATAATTTTGCCAGACTTGTAAATCCCAGTTCACTATCCCAGATGGAGTTAAGTTCCGTTTGGTCACGGGTTTCTTGTTTGTTCTCCTCTAGTTTGGACTGTAAGATTTTTTTCTCAGACCAGGGCATCCAACAGAGCTGTGTGGAGTCACTGAGTGGTGTTACACTCAGCAGCTAATGGGCTTTGCAAAATTTCAATTTGCTCTTGCAAGGACTTGACCGTTTTATTAACATCATGTTCCTCAGCCAATTGATCCTGGAGAACTTTTACCTGGTCTTGCGAGGATCTGATTGTCTCCCCTTCTGCCTGCCTGATCAAGTGTCTATCCTTTTGGGCTGTGGTCTGTGCTGCCCCTAATGCAGTACACACTATAGCTTTTCCTTTACCTGACCACAACCTTTGCTCCTTCGCAAGGTTAGTGATACAACTTGCCACTGCCTCTGAATTATGCCAATTATCGTGGGCCCATACCATTCCTGGTGGAGTAGGTCACGCCTTGTACTCCTTCAATTTCTCAAGAATCCAGGAGCAGTCAAGCACCGATATTTCCCAGGCAGTCATGGCTTGCTACCACTGGAACCTCTCCCAGCTTATAGCTGTGATATAGAGAACGAACTGCTAATTGCTTAATGATTGTCTCTCTGTAACTTTACAGACCAAAGACTGGTGTTTGTCAAGGATTAAGCCTGTCAGAGACTGGTACTTGGGAGTGATGAGCAAGAAGGAGCCATGAACAATCACAAAACTTAATTAAATGTTTGATGAATTTACGATCTTGTGGAGAAGGCACAAGTAGAGGCCTTGCTTGAATAGATAGGGCCAGAAAAGATAAGAACTCCTGCCTTTGTTCTCATCCTTGTAGATAATTTAGCTTAAACTAACCATATGGTTGTACATCACTAATGAAAACTTAGATAATAAGAGCACTAACAAGCACTGATGTATCAAAACATGTAAAAGACCATACTGCGCAGAATCACCTGAGGAGGGTCAAATAGCGGACAAGTGAGAAAGACTATGGAAGACCACCAGAGGACTCCTGAAGAC
Source organism: Astur gentilis (assembly GCF_929443795.1). Lineage (NCBI taxonomy): Eukaryota > Metazoa > Chordata > Aves > Accipitriformes > Accipitridae > Astur > Astur gentilis. The sequence goes on along the minus strand of NC_064919.1, from coordinate 18,117,377 downwards.
CACCAGAGACCTTCAATTCGCCTGCGTAAATGATATTTGCATATGCTAATAGTTTCCCAGAAAACTAATGAATATGTATAACATTTCTTGGAAATCTAGTGAATATGTATGTAGAGCATGTACTTAACATGCACAATTAGACCCCACGGTGTGCACGATAGGTGGAGTGATCCCCCGTGCATCCAGCGCTGCCAATAAAGAATACCTACTTAACAGTGAATCAAACTATTGAGTTAATTTCTTTGAATCAGCTGAGAGGTGACTTCCCAGTTCTCCCTGTCCGTGTTAATCAGGTGGAGAATCAGTATCCCTTAGGACCTTCCAACACCAAGGTGTTCCTGTCCGTGACACCAATTTAAATGTCATGACCCACTCAGAAGAGGAGGGTGAGTGTCTCAGATTCGCAAATCCCCATCAGTGTGGACTAAGTTGAGACAACTCTCAGGTCTCTATACAAACATTTATTAGATTCTCACATTGATTAATTTATGTCCTAAACTAGGTTTTCCAATAATTCGTTAGGTATATAACAAATTATGGCAAGCAGTAAGGTACACCTTGCATTACTTAACAAATCTAAGAGAAAAGAGAAATGGGACAGGGTGGGAGGGGGGGGAGCAGGGAGAGAGAGAGAAAGCATGAAAAAGAGAGATAAAGAGATGACTGGTCCTGTTTCCAGCACTGGTCCAGCTAACAGGGGGATTCTGGTTCATAAAAGCACTTTTCTGTGGAATTCCACACACTTTCCTTTTCCTTCTCTTTTCAGTGGCACCTATCTTCCCCCTTTATGTTCACTGTATCAGTATGACTCGCCCTCCTGCCGCCATGGCAGCTTCATTTCAGGTTCTCCCACTCCTCCCTCCCCAGCCCCCAGGTGACGTGTAGCATGATTTGGATTGAGAGATTTGGCTTGAGAGACGAGTGCTGTAGTCACACATATGTTTAGCATGATCTCCGTAATCTGCATTAGCATATGCAAGGATGTCAACTTTAATATGCATTTCGTGAATAATGAGGCAAAGGTCATTCATTGGACGGGATGGCCCTGAAAACAGAGAGTTAACAAGCTTCACAAGTTGCACCAGAGCAGAACCAGACTGTCTCCACAGGGCTTCCTCCCCCAGCTGCATCCTTTGCTATTCCTCCCACATGGCTATCCTTATCAGTTCATTGAGCACAAGGCCTGCATTATTCAGTTCAGGGTACTTCTAAGTGTTTGAAGACATTCCTCAGAGAGGCTTGGAGAGCTTCTGCACCCCTCCCCGCCTCCCCTCACCCCCCACCCCCCCACCCCTTATCTTTACCAAGTTTTGTCTCTCACCGCTGCTTGTCTCAGTCTTTGTTTTGGGGGAGTTATGAGCCATATCCTGCAACAAGTTCTTGAAGAAAAGCAAGAGGCAAGGTCTCTATAGCTAGGTGAGAATACAATAGTATGGGCTAATCACATACAGAAGGGATTTCCTCTCCTGAACAAGGAGGAATGTCCCAAAGAACAAATCTGGCGAACAGCACTGAACTTCACCTAAAAAACCACTGGCACTTCTAATCTAATTACAACTTTTGTTTTAATATAGTCAAACTCAGCTTGTTTGAAAGCACTGAAACAGACTACACAGTAGTTAAGGCAAGCAGACAGAATGGCAAACAGACTGCTTTTGTTTGTCTCAGTTTCTCTTTCTCCATCTTCAACAGGAATTTAAATGTTCCCATAGACTCTCTGAATTCAGGTGTCCTCTGTGAATGTCTGCACTCTCACCTGGTGGACACAGAGATAAAACTCAAGGAACTATGTCAGCTCATACCAATGGACAACATAGCCAGATCTTTAGAAGAGATAGTATTTGTGTGTGTGTTTTAGTCCGTTCACATTTGAAATAGCCGAGTGTAACATTTTGAATCATAGGATTATGGGATAATTCAGGTTGGAAGGAGCTGCTGAAAGCCCGCTTGCCCATGAGGTCAGACCAGGTTGGCCATGGCTTATCCAGTCATGTCCTGAAAACTTCCAAGGATGGAGATGGCATAAACTCTCTATGTAATATGCTTCTTTGCTTGGCTGCCTTTAGGGGAAAGAGATTTCTCCTTATATCCAGCCTGAACACCTTGTTTGAAGTTCTGCCCTTTTTCTCTTGTCCTCCCAGCATGCACTGCTGTGAAGAGCCTTGCTCCATCTCCTTGAAAACCTCTGTGTTGGTAGTAGGGGGCTGCTATGAGGTCCCCCTGAAGCTGTCTCTTCTTCAGGCTAAGTCCTGCTCCCTCAAACTCTCCTTACAGGATAAGTGCTCCAGCCCCCATCCTGGTGGCCCTTCACTGAAGTAGTTCTAGTTTGTCAATGTGATTCCTGTATTTGGGGCCAAAACCGGACGCAATGCTCTAACGAGTGCTGAGGAAAGAGGGATAATCCCTTCTTTCAGCCTACTAGTTGTGCTCCTGAACAGCTAGGATGCCATTGAGCCTGATTGTTGCCAGGGTGTGCAGCTAGCTCATACTAGCTCATTGTCAAGCAGATACCCAGGACCTTTTCCACAGCGCTGCCCCACTTGCCTGTCTGTTCATTTCTCCTGCCTGTCCAGGTCCCTCTGGATGGTCAAGTAATGACTGTTCCTCCCAGCTTGGTGTCATGTGCAAACCTGACAAAACTGCTCTCCATCACCTTCGCCACGCTGTTGATAAAGATGCTAAATGCAACAGGTCCCAGGAGAGACACCTGCAGTTCTCCTCCCATTACGGTCCTCCAAGCAGAGTTCAAGTATGACCCATTAACCCCTACCCACTAAGCCCAACCATCCAACCAGTTTTTTACTCATCTAGTCATCAACCTATGCTGGACCATAATATTCCAGCTTGGTGCCGTGGTTTAACCCAGCAGGCTGCTAAACAATACAAGAATACAAGAATATTGTGGCAGACCATGTCATAAACCTTGCTGAAGTCAAGGTACCACTAGTCTCCCCCCCTACACAGATCTACCCATTTTGTCATGGAAGGCAATAACGTGGGTCAGGCATCACTGGCCCTTGGCAAATCCATGCTGGCTGTTCCTAATCACCATTTTCTCGAGGGAAGAGATTTCACGCTGCTTCCCTCTTCCCCACCCTCTTGTATATTTGGGTCTCCATAAAGCTCTATAGTATCTTGGGTGTGTTTTCTAAGTCATGTTTGTAGGAGCAATTAGAAATATTTCAAAGCTTTTGTATCTAACTGCTCACTCTTTCTCCAACCATAAAAAGACATAGATGCTTTCTTAGTCCCCTAAGTTATTTTTACTGTTTCTCCTGGAATTGGTCATAAATATGGTCATATTAACAATAAGGAAAGGAGATGTAAAGTAAGATTAGTAGAAACTAGAAGATGCTAAGAAATTTTAGAAGGACTTCATTGTTGGTGTACAGGACAACAGGATGATTTATTAAACCTTTCACCAAAACACAAATAAATCATTGTCAGGGATGAAAATCTGTACTACTCTGTTCTTGTCTCTCATGGCTTAATGATGGTACCTGGGCGTTGTTTCAGACAGCTCAGGGGAGATCTAGGACCCAATCAGACATATAGAGGTGCAGACAGCACACATCTATATAAACAAGATCCAGAGGCAGAGCCTCCTTCCTTGTCCCAACCTACTCCAGCCACAATACTTTGCCTAATGTAAGAAACAGAGGCGTTTCAGAGGCAGAGGAGGAGACTAGCAACATAGAAACTTTCTGGTCTGTAAACGTTTTCGAAACTAGCAACAGGAAGGTGAACATAAAGAACGAAAAAATTGTGTTATGGAGGAGACAGACCGCTAGGCAGAACCCTTTGTCTTTTCACATCAAGGCAGAGATGTTGACAGCAGAAGGCAAAATCTGCAGCACACCATCTTCTTCTCCCAACGCATCATCAGAAGACTTCTTGAGACGGAGCTTCGTGCACTCCCAAATTGCACGAGGCTGTGGTAGCAAAACTGTCCGGTTTAATGTGACGGTAAGAAACCAGCAGCCTTCTCCAGCTTCACGGTGTTAAGCTGCAAACGGAACCCGCTGCCTGTTTGCGACCAGACCTCCTCACAAGCAGGTCTTCCTTCCCTGCCTCAGCGTTGCTTCCTGCGGCCTTGTCACCGGTCGCAATGCAGCGGCAGCAGCGGCGGGGCACCGAGGTACGCCCATCTCTCCGAGGCCTGCTAGGTGCGGAGGAGCTCGTTTTCCGACACCCTTCCACCTATTCCTCCAGCGCTCACCTGAACCTAGGCGCCCTGCGCGTAATTCGCACCTGGCCGGAGCGGGGACGCCTCAGGCCGCGCCGGGACCAGACCTGAAACGCCTGGGAAGCGGCAGGATGGCGGCGGCCCTGAGGGAGGGCCGCTGGCGTGAGGGGAGCCGGCGGGGCGGCTCCGGCGTCCCCTCAGGGCGGGCGGCGCGGCGCGGCGGAGCGCGGGGCGGCCGGCAGGGGGCAGCGCGGCGCCGCCCGGCGAGGCCCCGACGGGGCGCCGCCCCCGCCCGCCCCCGCCCCCGCCGCGGCCGCCGCCGCCGCCGCCGCCGCCGCCGCCTGGGGCGGAAGCGAGGGCGAGCGGCGGCCGGTGCCGCGCCGCGAGGAGCGGGCATGGCGGACGGGACGCGCTCGCTGCGCGGCGGCAGCCCGGCCTCTAGCCCGCTGCTGGGCGGGCGGGGCCGCGCCGCCGCGGCGGCGGCGGCGGCGAGCAGCTCGCCGGGCCACAGCTTCCGCAGGGTGACCCTCACCAAGCCCACCTTCTGCCACTACTGCACCGACTTCATCTGGGGGCTGGCCGGCTACCAGTGCGAGGGTAAGGGGATGGCGGGGGGCGGCCGGGCGGGAGGTAGAGCAGCCGGCGGGGGGGTGGGGGGGCGGCAGGCCGGGCGGCGCGCCGCCGTGCTGGCCGGGGCGGCCGCCGGTCGTGCGGGACCTGCTGGGAACGACCGCCGCGTCCTGGGCGAGATGGGGGGCCGGGGGGCGGGGAACAGGAGAAACTGAAAAATTCCTACAAACGCTCCTAACAGAAATTCTAATAGTGATCATAAACGGCAGCAGCAAAATTCTCATAATAATAAAATGGCACGGTATTAAAAAGAATACGTTCTACGAAAAAAACTAACAACAGTAATGATAAAAATTCTAGTAATCGTAATAAATTCTCATAATAAAGTCTGACGACCACAGTAATACTAAAAATTCTAATAATAATGATCTCTAAAATACAAAGGTCTGAAGCCGACAGTGATACTAGTATTACAACAGTAGTTCTAATATTAATAACAACGAATTCTAATAATAATAAATGCTATCAATAATAATAAGTCTAACAACAATAATTTTAGTAATAAGTTACAGTACATTCTAACAACAATAATAATAATACCAGGAATAAGTTGGGCTTATGGCACTGCCCGCTCCTGCCTGGTGGCACAGCTGTTTGCCCTGATCCAGCACTGCTCCTGCCCATCCTGGGATGGATCCGCTGCGAGCCACCGGCCTCTCCCGCAGGCACCAGCCGCTGCCCACCGGGGTGGCCGGTGGCTCGCAGCAGAGCCATCCCAGGGGTGTTCTTACCTGCTGGCATGCCCGATGCCACGGAGGAGCCACAACCTGTGTCAAGTTTGAACCTTTTAAACCCTGATGCCAGGGAGGGAAGAAGGAATTGCTGGGTCTCCTTGCCAGCCCCCGTGGCAGCTGGGGTTTGTGGAGGTGGTGAAGTTATGGCCCGTTCTGATGCAGCGAAACCAAACGGTGCTATAAGGAAAAGAGGGGCTCTGCGTGTCCTGCCTAAAAAAACCCCAAAAAACCCAAACCCTAAAACAACACCTTGATGTCTTTTTTGAGCATATGCAGCCCATCCGGCTTGGGTTGCATCTCCAAAACCACATCTGGAGGAGTCGTGTTGTACAAGAGCTTCATTGTTGAGGTGGTATCAAACAAGGCCGTGGGTGTAGAGAAGTACCCTGCAGTGCTTGAAATAGCTCCTGTCTTTTGTCGTCGTTGTGGGTGAAGAGGGTGCAGGATTAAGTTGGGTGGAAGTCATGCTGTGTGGTGCAAAAAAAGTCTTGCAAGAATGGTTTTAGATTTGCTTAAAACTTTGCTGGGAGATGCATCATATTGTCTGCATAGCAGAAGGTCACTGCCTACCCTAACAGCAAAAAAACCCCAACCTCGAGTGAAAATTTCTTTATTTGTGAAAAAGCATAAAGCTAATCTTTTACAGTCTTTTATTTACGTCACTGCCTTAAAAAAAGGCAAATTACTAGAGTCATGGAAGTGAGTGTTCAGGTGCCACTTTTGTTACTTGAAGAGCTGCGCGGCTTGGGTACGTTAATAAAATGTGGAAGGCTTTCGTTCAGGATGTCTCGCTTTTGTTCCATTCACATACTAGGTCCATAAAGGTAGCTGTAACTTGAGTTTAGGGTCTTTTCCTAGTTTGAAAACTGTGCTGACAGTTTGTGGTCTGGGATTTTTTTTTCCCCTTTGGCTTTTCAGGCTGAATTCCAGGTAAGGGCTGTCTAATGACGATGTGTTAATGAGGAACTTCTAAGCTGCATTGCTAAGATATGTCTTTTAAACCTACATCCAAAACCTCCACCCCAAACAAGTTGTGTGTGTGAGGGGTAATGAGAAAAAATACTCTTCATTAGCTGTAACATTCCCTGCTCAGAATGTGGGGGGCGAAACCCTGTGATGTCACCTGACACGTCAGTGTCTCCTTTGGGTGAAGAACTGGGTTTTTTAGTTGTTCATTTGTCAGTTTTCAGCCAGCTATGCTCAGTGTAATGTTTGTCTTTTCCAACAACTTAACTGCTAAACAACAAATTTCAAAAATACCCGATGGGTCATTCGCTGACGGTGGCCACTGTTGACAGCAGTCTACACCCTCGTACCTTGTTGTATAACTTGGCAGCTCATTCGTTCCAAGTTATTTAATAAACGCCAATATGATTTCTTGAATGGTATTTTAAGTAAATACAGTTTAATAATTACCTCCTTGTCACATTTGCTTTAACTAATGGAGTTTGACCGTTGTTCTTTAGAAAGTAATAAAAGGGTGATCTCTAGGAGTACCAGCCTGATTAAGAAAATAACTCACCCAGCTTTTAGTGAAGGAAAGGTTTGCAGTAGACTGGAAAAAACTTGGTAGATAATTGCTATCTCCTTTTTCTTCTCCCCAGAGAGACTAGGACTGTGGGTTTGATTGCAGCTGAGCTGACGTTGTTGTCACTGGCATTCCTTTTGATAAACCACCTATGGGCTTCAAAATGAAGCCATCGAGTGGCTTTTTTCTAGGTGAATTTGCAATGGTTTCTGTTCCAAATCTGTGGGTTCAGGTGTTCAGTCCCCTGATGCTGTTTGTGTTGTCCTTCTCTGAAGGTGGTCTTGAATTAAACAAGTTTCCAAACTTTGAAGGGAACTGAGCATGCTGATGATAAGACTCCATCAGTTAAAGAAAGGAGAGGAAAAAAAAGCTCCTGCCTATCATTATTTTGAGTAGTTTTGTGGCCTCAATTACCTGGATTTGAGTCTTTAATTGATCACAATTTGTGCTTTTGACCCTTGGCATCTTCTATATGTGAATGATCAGGTCTGTGGAGTTTTTCAGTAAACTTACCAACTACTCAGCAGACTGGCACATGCCCATGTGGCTTACATCGCTGTGTAGCAAAAATACAAGAAAGTGTAATGATTTCTTAACACATTTCTGGCAGTGCAAGCCAAGATAAGTGATCCTTCCCTTTTCTTCTTGTGTATTCTGAAAAATATGTAGAAGGGGTGCTCTGATGCTCTCAGTACAAGGCACAAAGTGTCCTGGATCTAATCTCTGTTTTGAAGTGAGACACTGCTTCCCTCTGCAGTTCAGGACCAGTACTGCTGTCGCCAGCACTTTGAACGGGACAGGAGGTACTGTTGGGGAGAATTGCAGCTCTCTTGCTAAATTGGCAAAGTATTTTTATAAGTGAAATTTTACAGGGAAGGCAGTAGTCTTCCTATGTGGGGTAAGTGTCCAGCTGGGTCTGAAGATGTGACTGTATTAAGCTTTTGTGCCCATATTTATTGTAATCTCAGTCAACCAGGTTTGCAGCTGTGGTTTATTTTTTCTTTCTCCACACCGCCCCCCCCACCTTGTTTTCCATAAACCCTTTGTAAATCACTCTTTATTTTTCTTGCCACTTTACTCTTTGTAGCTGTCACTTCCTTTGATAAGTGTGTGTGCGAAAGAATAAGTAATGTTTGGATTGTAACATGAACAATTACTTTCTTATATTGCTCTTGCTTTCCAAATCCTGGTCATTTCAGTTTTGAGTGCGTTTAAATTTCCTCAGGCTTGGCAAGGAAGAGGTAGTGTAAGTGCCTGGGTTTCTGTGCATGTGTTTGTGCATCTTAAAAACAAAAAGTATTAAATATATGAAGTCTGTAGAAAAAATAAAGAGTTGAGTTCTCATTGATAGTGCACAGAAGAACCAATTTCATACATTAGAAAAATAGCTAGCAGATAGTTTAATTTGGAGTTTAGGATTTACTTTAACCACCATTAACTACATTTCTTTTCACAGTGCTGCTTGTTTTTCCATAAAAGACTTTAAAAAAAAAAAAAGTAGGAAAAATTGTGAATCTGTACATTTTGGGGCTACAAATATTTCCAGTGCTATAAATCTTTCTAATGTCAACTCAGTTTGGTTTATTTGCCAAAGGTAAAATGTAAGGGGTTTAAGTAATAAATAAGCAAGGTGGTTAGCAAATTTAACAGAATTGTTTAGCTATTTTCAGGTTTTATATATCTATCTCTATATAGCTATCTTTAATTAAAACATTTATTGGAAGCTACTGTCAGGGACTTTTGGTGTCTGTTTCTACTAAGGAAATGTCATTTGAGCAGGTAGGGTACTTGTCTTGATATGAAGGCACTAAGTCACATGATACTTTGGGAAATAGCATCCTTGTTTTCTGGTTTTGTGTTTTTGGAGGTTTGTTTGTTTGTTTGTTTGTTTGTTTTTAGGCTTTGTATTCTAAGCAGAACCTCCAAACTTATTCCGAGATGAAGAGATCCTTGTTTCTCCTTATCTGGTTTAGATGTTGGCTGACAACACTACAGCTTTTCCAGAATAAAATGTAAGTGGTGAATTGGACTTATGTTTATGCCATAAATCTCTGGCTTAGCAAGACCGCTGTAAAGCTGCTGTGATTCATACAGCCATGTCCCAGACATGGGCAAGCCATGTTGTTCCTTGTTGGTGCAGGAGAACCTGGAGATGTTCAGACAGCATCTCTGCAGCGGTCTGACGATGGATATTCTGGACATGTTTTGAATGGAGTCTACTCCATTTAAAGACTATTCTAAATAATTGGAGTCAGATAGGGAAGGTGTGTTTTAATTTAAAGCTGGGAGTTAGACCAACAGGGAGTTTGTAGGGATATGGAAACAATAGCAGGGAGTAACGGGACAAGGAGCAATCCCCTTGAACTCTCATCCTTTCTAGTTAGTTCTGTTGTTGGGACAAGGCAGCTGGAACATCCTTGACCCTGCTGGCTTTTTCAGCTCAGTTTTGAAGGAAGTGAATGATGTATGAGATTCCCCAGAAAGTCTTAAGACTTGCTTGCAGTTCAAAAGGAAGCCAAATTCTTCCTTCTTCTGATGATGCTTGGCTTGCTTTTGGTGCACTTTGAACTAAAAATAAAAGCTGCAAGAAGGTAAAATCTTGCTTCTATCCCACAATCAGTTTGAATTTTCAAGACTTGCTGGCTTTATTCTTTAGTGGGTTCCTTGTCAGTGGTGGGGCCTTTCCGTGCAACAATAATATATTTGGTATTGAGATGCAGTGTGAGTTTGTGGTTGAGATGTTGTTAAGCTGATGTGACTTTGCTGCATTTAAAACTCAGATTTAGTTATGCAACTCTAAATCCATCTTGCGAACAAACACAAAGACTGTCAAAAAAGAAGAAGAAAAAAAAAAACCAGCAAAAAACACTCTCCAGAAGAAACCCTGATGCAGAAACATCTCCGTTCTGGTCAAGCTGAAACATATGTTGGGGAAAAATGTTTGGGGCATTGACTGACACTGAAAGATGCAACTTACTTGCTGGTCTGGATGTGAAGAATAATCCGTTTTGTGTACTGAAGAGAATTTATGCTTTTCTTTTCCCCACCTGCCTCTGACAGTGTTTTGGAGGAAAATATCATTGGCACCATCAGTGATGCAGAGGAAAGGACAGGGAGCTTTGCGAGGATGCACACAGCTTTTGTAGCTGGAAGCTATATTTTGTGTTGATAGCATTATCCCAGAGTCCAGAAACTCAATTAGGCAGTAAATAACTTACCACAGAAAGTGCTAAAGCCAGTAATCCAATAGCAGGCTTTGCACAGCACTTTCATATCTCATCTATGTTACTGCCTCAGTCTGACTCAGTGATAAATGACCAAAGCAATAAAGAAGGTGCTCATCAATCCATCATGGTGTGGAGTGGCTGTGGCTGGCACTCTGCAGGTTTCCTTTCTAGATGATCTTTCATCTCATGTTGCTTAGACTCAATGTATTCAGCTGTTCCTCAGCCATCTTCTAGGCTAATACCCTCTGGTTCTTTTCATCTCGCACAAAATTTTTCAGTGTTCCTCTGATAAGTTTCCTGTGGACCATAGTTCTTGCAGTGCTGTGCTAAGGGTCTAAAAAGCCTTTTATTCTTTCTTGCAGTTGTGTGGGAGACAAATGCCTGACTAGTTCTTTCTTTCTGATAAACAAAGGACATTGAAATCCAAGGCTTTTTCCATAAAACATTTTCTAAGCACTCTACTGAGCCATTTAACAGCATTTTCTTTAGAACTTGGGTAGTGTTTCAATCAGAAGTGACCTTAGTACTGCATGGGTGGAGAAGCACTTGCATGTTCCTCTTTTCTGTGATGTTGTCGTGCATTAGCTGTGTGTTTCCCCTTGGTTCAGGTTTGGTTCCTTTTTGGGAATCAGTGCATGTTGGTAACGTCTCCCCTTTCTCTAGAGATGGTGTGCGTTCCTTCTTTATAGGTGTAGAAGTTTGTATTAAAATGGGATGTAGCGCATCTTACTCAGCAACACACATCTCTGTGTGTGATTACTCTGTCCTCCTTCAGTTTTAGTCTTCAGCAATTTTTTTTAGTAGTGGCGTTATTTTTATTCCAATGTTTTCCTGGTAATGTTGGACAGTATCCTGGGGTTTTCCATGTGAAGTAACCCCATTAAGCAATCACTTTTCATTGAGAGTTGCTTTATAGCAATTACCCAAGCGTAGATGCTGATCTTGAGGTGCGATTTCCTGCTTATAGTGCCATGGAGGATGATATACAAGGTTTTTAGCTTTCATTCTCTTCTTGGCAGTTTCTAACGAATGTTTCTGTTGATTCCTGCCCCTGCCCCTCCTGTTCTGAATTCCAAGTCCAGGGATAAGGAATTTTGCTGCATTGTTTCCAGGGGTTTCTCTGTGGGCAGGGTCCCTGTTGCTTGTCTGTTTTCTCCTCTTTGATTATGTGCTCTTTATAACTTGTCTGTAACATTGCTTTTCTCCTTAGTATCCAATAGTAAACTGGTTCTCTTACTGATTTGGAGCTCTTTTCTCAGGTGGCAGCTTTGAATTATCTTTGAATCAGGCTGTCCCCAAATTACCTTTGCTTTTTGGTTAAGTCACTGGTTTCTTCCAGAGTTGTTTCTAATACTGCATTTCATCAGCTCAAACCGTCTTCTTTCTGGGCTACTTGTTGCTCATTAGGCCCATCCTGAGCTGGTTCATGAAAATACCGTTGGCGAAACTGCTTTTGCAACTCCTATTGTAAACAGGTGACAAAGTTACATTCATGTATTTAATTTGACTCACCTCCACTGGGGAAAGAACAGGATATGTGTATAGCATATAGACCTTTCTAAAAGATAAAATAATATATGCTGATCACTGCCTATTGTTCCCTACCCCACACATCAAGCCTTTTTGTTTAATAGAACCTTTCAGTTTTGAGAGAAGCCTGTTAGGAAACACTCTGAAGCAGAGTGCAAAAACTAACATTTGTATATCACAATGTGGTAAGGAACTCAGTGGAAGTGTACTACTTTTTGAATAAATGTGCCACCACAGTATTCTTTCTTTTAAACCATATTGTTGCCTATTGTTTTCTCACTTGTGGAAGTTTGTTATTCACCAGAGTACAGTCAACCCCTAATTTCACTTCCTGTTTTTATTTAAATACTTTTATTTGCTTGGCTGTGGAAGAATGTGGGTGTGTGCATGTATGTGTACATATATTCATACATATATATTCACATCTATATACACACTTGAAGAACACGTGTATTTGTATTTTTGTATATGTTTGTTGCTTTTCCCCTGTTTAAAATTGAATATTAGTGATTTACTTGGAAGTATGTTTAGGATTATGAATGTAATATGCTGATTCCACTCACCTACTTGCCTTCTTTTTAAATACCACTTGTATGATATAAATGTCATGCCGCTTGCTATGTAAAAATAATGTTGCTTAAGATCTAAAGCAACTAATAGTGACAATAAAAATTACTGGTTTTGAACACAATTTAGTCTGTCCCTGGAGGTTTTACACACAGAAGAGTGCTAGAGACATTCTGAATACTTTGCTAAACAGATGTGCTTGGGAGAAACCGAATTATTTGAAATTCAGGTGTGAGGAGCAGTCTGTTGTTCTGCAGGGTAGTATTAGATTACAGTGGCTAGGAAATAAGACTTCCAGTTTAAATGCAAGAATATGTAGCAAAAAAATCTCTGTTCCTCATTGCATTTCTTTCTCCTCAGCAGAATGTGTCACACATCTTAATGTCTTGGTTTGTTATGATGTAATTCAGGAAATGAGACTGCTTTTTCTGCAGCACTTTCTCTACAGTGTGTGGAGATAAGAACTGGTATACCTTGTTAACCAGTGAACGTAGGAGTACTCCACTAACCAGTTCCGTAAGTGTTTCAAACAGAAATACTTCCTTAGTGCTGAAATCATTGCATGGTTGGGAGCTTCAAAAGGAGGCAGAATAATACAAGGAAATTGCTAGGATTCCTCTAAGGATGAAGAGGGCATGAGGGAATGATCTGAACAAAGTGAAAAGGCTAGTCCTGTTTGAGACTGTGGATGCTCTCTTTCAGGATAAAAAAATGCCTTTTGTGAGATGAAAAGTTTTCTTCAGAATGTAGTTAGGATGCCAGAGAGAGTGTAAATCATCGCACATACAAATTTGCATGGGGAACTGATTAGGACTAGCAATCCTGGAATGTATCTGCTATAGAAAGAAGTCCTTAGACTTGAAACAAGGGTGTGGGCTGAGTAGCATGACCTAGGAAGAACTGCTTTTTCACGTTAAACCTCTTCTCAAAACAGTGTTGATATGGAGGACTGAAAAGCTGATTTGAAACTTCTTGGATATTCACAAATATTTAGAGAATTCAAAACTCTCAAGACACTTCTTCAGGGTGATGCACGAATTTTGGGTGGCCATGGATGCCATTGGATATACTGGTGGTGTAGTACCCCACTGGGACAGTTGTGCCTGGCAGGTGTGCATGTAAACTGGGAGCAGCCGTCTGCCCTCAGTGCTGGAGAGTTGTCATTGCTGGTAATAGCAGCCCTTTCAAAAAGTAATCACAACCCCTTTGTCCTAGAACGGTTTGAAACTTGAGGAGAATGGTGCTTGCAAGTTTTATGTTCCAACCCTCTGTCTGGATGCTGGGGAGACTTAACTCTGCAAGTAGAAGATGCTGAGTGAGAAACGAGCATGTGACCCAAAATGAGGAGGTGTGAAGGAAGAGATGTAACCTTAAAAACAAAAGCAAGTGAAAAGAGGCCTGTTTTGATTCCTGTGCCATTGACTTACATGCCTGTAGTTTCTCTTGTGAAGAAGAGAAGTTAACCAGTGCTGCTTATTCCCAACAGCAGCTGGGACTATCAGACCTCCCCAGCCAAATCCTTTTGCAGAAACAGGTTGAAGTAGGAGGTAAACATACCATAATGTTAAAAATACCCTTCAAGACAGCTAAGTATTGTCAAGTCTATTCTGGTTTTGACCTCTCTTACTCTGTTCCTCTTACATTCTCTTTGCTTCAGAACAGCTCCTGTCTGGCAAGTGCCTTGAAATTTCTTGAAGCTATTGTATTTTTCATTCATGAGCTTTTTCTTCAGGAGGAGCAAATAGATTATTTAAAAAATAAATCCTCCTCCCCTTCCTTTTCCCAAGTCTGGAAAGATAATGAAGATACAGTATACTTATTGAGTACTTTTGCTCAGTGTAACTTTTTTTCTAAATACAGTCTCATGGGAAGCCCTAAGAACCTTTCAGTATGCTTTGGTAATTCATGTGTATAAATTAATAGCTGATTATGTTACATAATAAATTAAGAGCAAATGCTACAAGAACTTGCCATGCCAATCTGATCGATTAATAAAACCACACCAAACAACAAACCAAAATAAACAAAATAATTTAGTCCCTCTTTAGGAATGATTTATAGTTTCTCAGGGGTAGATTTTGAATTTTACTGTTTTGTGAACAGAGCTATTGGAAGTTGTGCTGTACTTGTAAGTGGTGTATATAACTTGACACTGCAGGCATCTGTTCTCCAGATAGACGTAAATGCTCAGCTTCTATGAACTACATGTGATCTTACTCATGTGAAAGAGGCTGTTCCTTACATTCAAGGTAAGTATTACTGTTGAGTCTCATGACTCAAGCCCAAGCAGTGGAATTGAAATCCTCACTCTTTCTTAATAGAATCTTTTTAAAATGCTTGAAATTCATAAAAAAATAAGAGTGGTTAAAGAAAAAAGTAGCACAGAGATTAGCACCTTCAGTTTGCTAGCCTTTAGGGAAATAGTGCCTTGTGAGTGTTTTATTTTCCTCTGATTCACCACTGTATGGATCATTTGCCTTTAGTTTCCTGACCATGTCAATACCCTTGTAGCAACCACATTGAAGAAAATACTGAATGTACTTACCCAGCTGGCAACCCTATTTCTTTGCTCTTTTACTTTTTTCCCCCTCTCTTCTTTCCAGCTCTGTTTTTCACTCAAGTCCTACAGTTTTGCACACTTCTGTCTGTGATGTGGCTTGGAAATGAAGCCCTATAGGAATGAGAGGTAGAGGTTGCCATGGCAACTGGGATGGTTTGGGGTTTTAATTTTTTTTTCCTTCACTTGTTTTGTGGTGATAAGCAGTGTTGAGATGCCCTACATAATGCTGAGATTACCCAAGTTAAAAGAGGAAAACCCTTACCTTGGGGTTACATGTATCAATAATTGGGCCTACACTTCAATTGTACTCTGTGTTTCTTTTTAAATTGTAACTGCTGTGAAGGTAGGTGGGTGCTATGGTAGCTCAGGTTAGCAGTGGTTTTTACTGTAGCCTCTTCGGGATTTTTTTATTACGTTTTTATGTTCTGTGTTCAGTTTTTAAGAGGCAAGGTGAAAGGAAGTGCACCTCCTAGGGACTGCAACCCTCCTGCTTCCCGGTTATATCACTGAGCAGAGGAGGCTCGTTTTATGTAAAATGCTGCCTGTCTCTCCCTTCCTCAGTCGATTTAAAGGCTTATGTGTGTTTTGGAGGGAATTCTTGGGGTTTCCCCCTCCTAGACCACTAAGCAAACTCACTGAGGCTCTGTGTGCATGGGATGCATGTGCGGTGTATGTTTTGTGCCCCTGGTGATACACCCCATAGGTGCAGAACTACATTATGGCTGCTCTGAATGGGGTAGTGTTGAGAACAGCTCCAAATCTTTGAGTATCATGAAGGATTCCAGGCAACTGTGTCAACATCACAGTTTTCTGCCAAAATGCCATCATGGCTTACGAAGTCCTACTGTGCCTTAAATTCTGCTGTGATCCGCCCTGTTTATTAAAGTGCAACTCAAATTCTTCTTTTTCGAAGCTGAAGATGTGCTACTGTTATTTCCCTTTTATAAGTGGGGAGGCATTTTGACTTGAATATGTCTAAAATTGCAGAAGTGTTAACAGGACTGATTTTTGTAGAAGACATCTGTGTTGTCCACCCGGGTTTTCAGAAACTAGTTATTGAAGTCTGATATTGACATTGTGGTGTGTGAAGTTTTAGGCACTATACTGAGCAACCAGTGATAGTCATGCAGGAGGCCATGTATGTGAGGGCTGGAAACTGGCAGGGTTTATGTAGGTTCCCTAACCATGATGAAGCTTTAGTTATAAGGACGCTTGCAGTAAATGTCAAATTGTCTTAGCGGATTTTCCTTAAAATTGAGGGCTGGGTCAGACTGCCTTGTGGTTTTTGTTGTGTTACTCTGTTCCGAATGCTGTAAGCTATAGCTCTTTGTTTTGACCAGTAGCTGTGAGTCAGCTGGAGAGTGCTGATAAACAATTGACAAAGTTTCTCTTTGTAAAGCAGTGAATTGGAGGAGCTGTTGCAGACAACAGCTGCAGGGAGTTAAGTACCATGTCTTTAGCATTCCTGACACCCATGTTCTACAGTAGGTGGTTCTGTGGTCCAGCTGGGTCTTCCTTGTCCCTCTCCTGGTTTTAACCATTACATGTTTCTCTGCCCCTGCTCTCCCATTTCACTTGCAGATGCAGCAGAGCTGGCACCTCTCTGCTCTAGCCACTGTTTTTTAATCTATGGTTCAGCTGACCACATGGGCAATCTGCAGCAGAAAACAGGAGAGTATCCAGCTTAAGGCAGAGCCGGGGAAAAAGACTAGTATTTAAGTGGTCTTCAAGAGGCCTGTCTATAGTGGTATCTGGTACTTGATTTTCTTCTTATCCCCTTGGCATCTTGCTGAAATTTTGAGTTGCATGTCAGAGGTCAGAAGAGGACCTCTCTTCTCCCTTCAAGGGTGTTAGGAGCTGTAGCCTTTTACTGCAGGTGAATTGAAGGTGATTAAAAGCTTTTTCTGACAGATTTCAAGCTGGCTTGACCTTTTCTAGCTGTGTAAAGGCTGCAGTTTGGAAGACCTGGCAAAAAGCCACGACATGTCTGGCATGGTGTTACATGGTCTGGCATCTGGTTTGTATGGCAACCTTCATCCTCTAGCCTGTACAAAAGAGCAACTGAGTGCTTAATTGTTTGCCCTCAAACAGATTTCTGTGGGTCAGAGATGATTTCTTTTCGGGATCCCTGTTCTTCAGCATCACTGACTACCACTGCTAGCCCCCTAACATTGGGAGCTTGTGATTCATCTTCACTGGAAAGAGTCACAGCCATCCCAATGGTCTGTGGCTGTTGCATGATGGGTGTGACTTCCCAGTAGTGCATTACCATGCTAGAACCATGCAGTGGAAAGACAAATTCAGTGGACAGAGGGGAAAAACAGTGTCTGTCCAGGTTCCCTGTGCAACTCCGTGTTGTGAGGGGGATGCCTCTTCCTCTGGAGGATCTTTTTTGGGGAACTGAAAGGAGATGAGTTGCTGAGCTCTCTCATGATGTTGTAGCCCTCTTGGAGATTTCTGGTTTTCCATCAGTGAACCAGTGCCTTGTCCCAGGACACTGTCCTGTCCTTGGCTTAATCCTCAAGAAAAGAGAATATGTTGGGTGCTTTCTGGATCTGAATGTGAGAGTGGCACTAGCCATCTTCCACCTGTGAAGAAGAAAAAGCTACTAATGTCAGGGACACGTTCTGTGCTAAAATCATATGCCTTTGAAATTCTGTGCCCACCTTCATTTCACAGGTGGGAAGTCAGATCCAGCTGTCTTTCAAGGAGAAAGTAAAGTCTATGCAGAACTCACCTTTCTCATAGAGTTTCATAGAATGGTTTGGGTTGGAAGGGACCTATAAAGGTCGTCTAGTCCAACCCTCCCCAACAACAACCAGGGACATCTTCAACTAGATCAGGTTGCTCAGAGACCTGTCCAACCTGACCTTGAATGTTTCGAGGGATGGGACATCTGCCACCTCCCTGGGCAACCTCTTCCAGTGTTTTACCACCCTCATCATAAAAAATGTCTTCCTTATATCTAGTCTAAATTTACCCTCTTTTATTTTAATGCCATTACACCTTGTCCTATCACAACAGGCCCTGCTAAAAAAGTTCATCCTTATCTTTCTTATAGGCCCCCTCTGAAAGGCCGCAATAAGATCTCTGTGGAGCCTTCTCTTCTCCTCCAGGCTGAACAACCCCAACTCTCTCAGCCTGTCCCCATAGGAGAGCTGTTCCATCCCTCTGACCATTTTTGTGGCTCTCCTCTGGACCTGCTCCAACAGGTCCATGTCCTTCTTATGTCAGGGGCCCCAGAGCTGGATGCAGTACTCCAGGTGGGGTCTCACCAGAGCGGAGCAGAGGGGCAGAATCCCCTCCCTCAACATGCTGGCCATGCTTCTTTTATTGCAGCCCAGGATACAGTTGGCTTTCTGGCCTGCAAGGGCATGTTGCTGGCTCACATCCAACTTTTCAGCCAGTGGGACCCCCAAGTCCTTCTCCTCAGGGCTGCTCTCAATCCCTTCATCCTCCAGCCTGTGTTGATACTGAGGGTTGCCTGTACCCAAGTGCAGGACCTTGCACTTGGCCTTGTTGACCTTCATGAGGTTCACATGGGGCCACTTCTCTACCTTGTCCAGGTCCCTCTGGATGGCATCCCTTCCCTCAGGTGTGTCAGCTGCACCACTCAGCTTGGTGTTGTCTACAAACTTGCTGAGCGTGCACTCGATCCCACTGTATATGCACTGATGAAGATATGAAACAGTACTGGTCCCAGTACAGACCCCTGAGGACACTACTTTTCACTGATCTCCATCTGGACATTGTGCTGTTGACCTCTGCCCTCTGGATGTGACCAGCCAGCCAATTTGTTTAATTGAAGCCTGTATTGAGCCAGGCCATGTTATTATTTGCCATACTTTACAGCACGGAAGGAGGGTGAACTGCAGCATGTTAAGTGGAGAAGGTGGATCCCTCTTCTTTGCATAAGTGCAGCTGGTAGGGTGTCTAGATTTTCTGCTGGCTATGGTTATGACCTAAAAAAGCCTCTTGACCAAATGGAGATGGCTACTTTTGCTAATGTGGTATTGCTTGCTTGTGCAGTTATTATTTGCTCCTTGGATTGTGAAGACCTGGTGGAACCATGCACACAGCGTAGGTGCCTTTGTTGTCTCTCCAGCTGTAGGTGCTCTAGCTTTGCCTACTTAGCAGGTTTTAGGAAACCTGCTCCGGGTGAAGTCAGGAGATGGTAGGATGGGGAGGGTGCTTTTCTGACAGGTGAAGTTCTGTTAGTTCATTTGTCAATACTGGGCTTACTGTAACAGGGAAGATGGAGAAGCAAGACAGTTTGTTGTTAGACTTAAGAATATTTACAGCCTTACTTATAAGAGAGTGAGAGGTCCATAGGGTAGCCCAGGGGCTTTGTAAGGCTACCGCCATTCCAGCAAACCTAGTATAACCAGACTTGTGCTTTTATGATGGATGCTTTAAGTATATCATTGAACTCATTTGACTGTTTCGTTATTCAGTAGCTTGTCTTCTTTTCACTTGACTTGTTGCTATGTTATTTCCTAACAGCGTATCTGAAATACAAATGAATAGGAATTCAAATGTGCTGCCTTGAAATTACAAAGCTCAGATGTTACAAAACCATTTCTTTTGCGTATCCATACCTATAAATAGAGCTTGCTGTCATGTACACAATTCTGGAAATAAAAAGTACAATGCATCCATGTTGTGCAGGGGAAAGCTGTATTTTTATCAGGCAGGGTAGATGCTGGTTATCTCCATTTAAAGCGGACACAGGTATGGCTGGTTAGTTGCTAAGGCTGGAGAGTCCTGGAGGAGAAAGGACCTGGCAAATACAAGTTGTCTATAAGGATACTCAGTAAATATTTAGAAAACCTTAACAGGTTTCTCGTTTCTTCTGGATTTTCAGAGGAAGAGGATCCACGGTGCGGTCTCATTGAACTGTAAGACAAGCAAAGGCCCAAGGTTTCTCACTGCAGTGAGAGAGAAGGGTGTTTTTAACGCCTGACTTCTTAAAGCTTTCAGAGATTTTTCCACTCCTGTCTTGCCGTTGTTTGAAATGTTCTGGGAAGACAAAGCTTCTAGTGACAGCTTTTCTGGTGACATTTAGCAAGCATTGCACAACAGACTTCTAAACTTAAACTAGGTTGTGTTTTTGTCTGAGAAAGCATACCAATATTGCATACAGGTCTCTGCATGTTTCTGCTGAATTGGGAAATAAGCTGGCAAGACCCATGCACTGCATCCAGCATTCCTTCCAGTGAATAGTCACAGTATTCAGGCTGGCCTGTGGTCACGGTCATAAATAAAAAAGCTAAATGTGTCTGTGTTGGCAAGCTGCTACAGTAGAAGAGGAGCTCAAAGCTGTGTAACAAATGTAAAAGTTAAGTCCCACAAACTTCCAGTGAAAAGAGAGCGTTGCTTTTAAGTTACTTGTTACAATAGCATCTTTTCCATCAGCTTGAATGGTCCTGTCTGCATAAGCAGTCTGATAACAGTGTGTTTTAGATAATAATTCAAAAACATTGAGATTAAAAAAAGTCAACAAAACCCAAATCCCCAAAGTCTTTTTCTTCAGTCTGTGACTACTTAGCCTGTGGGCATTTCCTCAAAGCTATTGTCTTCTAATTATCAATGGATCTCTTCAATGCAAAGGCGATCTCTTCAATGCAAAGGCGATCTCTTCAATGCAAAGGTGGTCCTACTGAACAAAATAGCCTCCTTGCAGGACTGAGGACAACTTCAGAAGCGAGT
The DNA here is from genome assembly GCF_929443795.1 of Astur gentilis. Classification (NCBI taxonomy): domain Eukaryota; kingdom Metazoa; phylum Chordata; class Aves; order Accipitriformes; family Accipitridae; genus Astur; species Astur gentilis. Next base: position 18,096,706 of record NC_064919.1, on the reverse strand, counting down.
AAAAAAGCCCCTAAAGGGCAGAGGCACTGTAAGATTAAGCCTGTATTTTGGCTTTTGTCCTATCAGGCACATGCTATGGAAGAGCAGGAAAAGAGGAGGAAATAACCTACTTAGTTTTGGCCAAAATAAAGCTTTGTTTTGATACAGTTAGACTGACTTGGCCTGAATTGTCTTGGTGCTGATAGGCCCTTTAAGTCCCACTGATTCATTGTTTGGAAAGCAGAGACTGTTCTTGTTATGCAAGACAGCAGCTTTGAAGCTTTGGTTTACTCCGTGGCTTTGATAGATTTCTTGTTTGTTCTGCTCTGTCAATCTATAGGCAGTTGTCCTTCTGTCAGTATGCTGCGGTAGCTACGCCTCCTGCACTGGGCATCCTTGTCATTATGTGCATGGGTATACTTTTATTAAACTAATTTGAGCAAGCTGATTCTTCCACGTTCAGCTCTTCTGTACCCATCTTCCTTCCCCAAATGCTTGCAACCAGACTATAAACCAGAGCTGCTCTTTCATGACTGCAAGATCTGGCAGAACAGAGGTGGAAGCTAAGACATCTCTACAAATACTGGCAAATAAAATTGGAATTTTTGGAAGCCTTTCTGGGTCCTGGACTAAAGTGGTTTGGTTTGGTGATCCACCAGAAGGGAGAGGTCCCTGCTGTGTTTCAGGGTAACCCTGGGGGAAGTGGCTGGACTGAAATGTTTGCATGCCCTTCCTTAATAAGAGGCGTAATATGAGAACATCTTGTTTTCTCTTATTCTAGCAATGATTGCCAGTGCTCTTAAAAAAAACCTGTTTTTTCGCTTGCTGAGCACTGTCTTTTTTTTCTTTCTTCCTTTTTCTTGTGAGAGGAGGGATGACAATAACCACTTGAAAAACTAGGTAAGGTTTGCCACCTTGTGTTTTTTGCTGTCCTTTCAGTTCTGCTGTCAGTAAGTGCCCAAAATAAGCCTCTTTGACTTGTTAAAATAACCAGAACCTTGTCTCACTAAGGTACCTAGCTGCAGAAGTAGCTGCAAAGAGAGAGGAAAATGAACAGTTCTTCATGGCAGTAGTACACAGGGCAAGAAATGCTGGGCATATGTTGTAATAAAGGGGGGTTTGGTTTGGACATCCAGCACCAGGCTCCTGACTGTAAGGACTTTGGAGGATGTAGAGTTGGCTGTGCAGAGAGGCTGTGGGTTGCCTCTCTTGGGTGGGTTTTTGGAGCAGGTTTGGCTGACACTTGTCAGGAATACAGAAAAATAGACTAGATGAGCTCTTGAGGTTGCTTGCTGCCCAGTTTTCTGTAAAAGTGAATGTGTTACCTACGTTCTTTCATTACAGTTACCTCTGGGTGTAGTGGTTTAACCCCAGTCAGCAACTAAGCACCACACAGCTGCTCACTCACTTCCCCCCCACCCAATGGGATGAGTAAAAAAAGTAAAACTTGTGTGTTAAGAACAGTTCAATAGGACAGAAAGGAAGAAAATAATAATGATAACAATAAACAAATAACAATAATAATAAAAGGATTGAAATATACAAAACAAGTGATGCACAATGCAATTGCTTACCACTCGCTGACTGATGCCCAGTTAGTTCCTGAGCAGCGATCTGCCCCCACAGACCAACTCTCCCAGGTTATATATACTGGGCATGACATTACATGGTCTGGAATACCCCTTTGGCCAGTTTGGGTCAGCTGTCCTGGCTGTGTCCCCTCCTGACTTCTTGTGTCCCTCCAGCCTTCTTGCTGGCTGGCCATGAGAAGCTGAAAAATCCTTGACTTAGTACAAACACTACTTAGCAACAACTGAAAACATCAGTGTGTTATCAACATTATTCTCATACTAAATCCAAAACACAGTACTTATACCAGCTACTAGGAAGAAAATTAACTCTATCCCAGCTGAAGCCAGGACACTGGGACATACTGACATTCATGCCCAAAGTAGTAAATATTTTTGTAGAAATTATTTTGACAGTGTAGGTATGTGGCACAGAAATTGGAACTGGAAACTGTCTAAACTATAATGTGAATGTTTGACATCAGCTGAGCAGAGTTGTTACTACTCTTCTATCTTTCTGCTTGGAATGAGTTTTGGTTTGCAGATCAGAAAAGAATAGGATTTCCATCCTTAAGCTTCCCTCATCACTCGGGCTCTGGAATGTCCTCATCTCCTCCTTCCCAGCAGGTGTCTTCTCAGTAGCAAATAATGTGAGACCTCTGAATTCCCACAGTCATTTGTTTTGATAAATGCTGAGACTTTTCTGTTAATTGCTGAATTTGTAGCATTCTCAGGCTTGGCATCTGGAGTAGGAAAACATTTTGTAATTCTGAGCAACATTAGTATTCTGAAGAATAGCTTTGACTTTGGGGAGAGGAATGCCTCTAATTCAGAATAGGTTGCAATAACGGCTTGATGTAGCATAGGCAAATTCAAATACTTCCTCTTGTTCTGGATTGTTGATGCCTTGTAAGTTGGTGAACAAAGATTTGTAATAATTGTAGCTGTTTAAGGGAAACATGTTGCTGGAAGTACTGATGGATATCTCTTCTCATCCCTAAACTTTACAGGATGCCTGGGAATCTTTTTGAGGGTATAATCCACCCTTAATTCATTCTTTCATCTTGATAAAAACAAGATGCATATTACATGGTTTATTTTATAATCTGCTGTATTGACTTGAAGTAAAAGAATCTTGGCTTCTGTAAATTGTTGTGCTTTAGAAAGCTGAAAGGAGTTGTGCTGATTTTCAGCATATGAGAACCTGACCTTAACTTCAGGCTATGTAGTTAGATGTACTGCACTCTTAACAGTAATGCTCTCTACTGTAGTTAATGAAAATTACTAAAAGTATTGAAAAGGAACTGAAAAATTCACCCTGCCGGAGTGAATTACCCCTCTGGAGTAAATGGCATGAGTCATTATTCTTCCTGTAGTACGTGTTGCATTTAAAACATAGTCACATTTGCTATGAAGCACAAGGCTTGAAACTGTACTGCATATCCTTTGTGCTGCCCTGAAACCGCTCCTAAACTTGATGGCTCTGATTTCTTGCTGAGGTCGGTGGTCTGTTGCACCAGGCATGTGGTAGTGTATAAAGTGCCTGTGCTGTCACCTTCCCAAGGAGTCCACCTAGCCCCAACAGTTCCCTGGAGAAACAGCAACAGTCGTACTCCCAGTGCTCATCACCCTGGAGTTGCAGCCAGCAAATGCGGGCTCTGACCAAATTTATCACAAGATACATGTCTGTGTTCTTATCCTTTCACTACTTGTTAAGAACAGAACTTTTTGTGTCACCCATCGCTTCAAACAATTGCCCCTCTCCTGGGGCAATCAAACTTTGGGGCAATTGTGGCCTATTGCAGTCTTCGCACAGCGGAGTCAGGAAACCTGTGGTGGGAAGCATTAATGGGCATGGTCCTGGTTTTTCAGAGACCTGCCCACCTTTGATCTGAGCAGAAAATGTTGCTCCTTGTAGCTGCTGGGATTTGTTCAGATGGAAAAAGAAAAATTTGATTACTGATGAGTTTTATTTGATGTATAAAATGCAGTAATGAGCTGAAGATTGTCCTGTGAAAAAGGAGGAGAGAGTGTCTCAGAATGTAGGGGTTTATGATAAAGAGTGGAAGTTGCCATAAGCTGGAGATGGGGAGGACATAATTGTATCACCTGCATCCGGTCCAGGAAGCTATTTATTAATGTGTTTGATTTTTAAAATGAGTACTTCAGATTTTTAAGACTAAATATGTGTGAGTACAGAGACACATTCCAGTTTAGGGTAGGCAGAGTTAAAGTTGCACTTCAGATACCTGATGAGGACTTTGTCCGTGTTTCTCCATCTGCTGAATTTATCTTTTTTTTAAAGATAACCTTTTAAAGATGGCATGTGTTTGGATAGGGATCATCTATAACGCTTGCAGGCCCCTGTTGAAAAAAAAAGCTGTCCAGTATTTAATCTGTAGAAGCAGGGTTTTTTGTCCTGTACAATTTCAACGCACTCAAGAAAACGTGGACCACAGTCCTCTGGCCACCCAAAGGGTGGCCCAGTGCCAGAGTCAGTTGCTAGCCATAACCACAGCCTTTTATTTGTCTTATTTTTCTGAGCATCTTAGCAGAAGACAGATATAACTGAGGGTACTACGCATGCAAGGTTCCCTCTGGAACTGAAAGTTGGCATTCACGATGTGTGAAATGCTAAAACAAAACCACACTGACTGCAGGCCTGGGTTTGGGTGGTAGACAAAAGTTACAGAGGGAAGCAATGAACTCGTACAAGGTTGCAGGTGGATTTGTGTTAGCAATGACTTGGTAGGGCATATGCGATTCAACTTTATCGTTAGCAGCCCACTGCCCCATCTACAAAGGCCAGGAGCGAGCTGAGAGTTCACATTGGACATCGGCTGCTAAGGATTGCAGAAGAATCTTTTAAGTGAATTAATTTTAATCTACCATTTTATTGACTGGGTTGATGAATGTAAAGTGATTTGTATGAAGGGGGGAAAAATACTCCTACAAGTTGATGAGCCTTGAGTCAGCTTGTACAGATCAGGCAATAAATGAAGTTAGAGTTGTAATGATGTGGCTAGGGAAGTATGTGCCCAGTGTGTAATTGTCAAAAAAAAGACAAATTGAATGGTAGACATTGTTAGCAAAGGAATGGGGCGGAGTGGCAAAAAAGCCACCTCTGTGGCACATTGTAAACTCACAGTGTGCACATACTGTCTGTGCAGTGAGTGAGCTGCTGGTGAGTCTTACTCTAAGAGTTTCATGCAGCATTACATCTTCAAGAAGGCATTTTCTTTTCCTCAATTTTTGTTTTAATCCTCCTTGTAATTCTTCCATGTAACCTATGTAAATTTATAGGGCTTTTTGTAGAGGATTGTAGAGAGTTTTCATTTATGTAATACTCCTACATCTATCAGGCCATCCGGTCCAGTAGACTCTCCAAGACAGGGACTTCTTCCAAGTCTTACATTTAACAAGATGCCCCAGAGAATTATTGCTTTTCATTTAGTTTTATTTATATTCACGTTAACGAGCGGAGTATGTTCTTTAATGCATTGCACTTAAGTTTTTCCAGAAATGAAAAATTTATTGTGTACTGATAGCTGGGAAAACAATTCTGAGTTACTAGGCCATTCCTGGTTGAGCTAATGGTTTGTTTTAAAAAGAATAAGCCCTTTAGTCAACTAGGTCATTCAGTAATCTATAACCTTTGTTAAAAGATCAGAAGAAACTTTGGCAGGCACTTGCTGAGAGTTACAATTTGTGCAGGTGAGCAAAATGTAAGTAAGTTAATGGCATTCACAGATAATGCCAAACAAAATGAAATTATTATTTGCCAAGTCATCCAGGCAGTATGGAGTCATTGTGCTGTTGTCACTTCACGTCAGGGTATGAAATTTTCCCAGTGCTGGCTCTGTGACAGGTAGTTGGCCAAAACACTGTGTTGTTTCTTGGGAGTTAACAGAATTTTGCTGTGGGTCAGCTGTGTGCCAGTGCATGCAGTGTGCATTGCATTGAGAGAGTTGCAGGAACTTTCCTCTGTCTTCGGGTGCAGGAGCTCGCTCTTTCTGAGAGTCCTCTGTGTGATCTGTGGCAAGGAGGCGGGTGATGGCTCCTGTGTTGGTCACCGGTGGGTCGTGGCACCCTGCAGTGAAGACAACGGGAGGGAATAGCTGGAAGAAGGAGAGAGTGTTACTGCTGCTTGTGGTACTGGTGCAAGTTGGCTGAGACGTAAGAACCAGAGGCAGAGGGCCAGGAGGTGACTGTCAGGATCACAAATCCAGACAGCAGAGGGCTGGAGGAGGAACTGCGATTTACTTTGCAGGTGCTTTTGTTAAGCTCAAAACAAGCACTCACTGAAATGAGAGAAGTGCTTTTGGGTTAAGAATGCACATGTGAATAGGTCCACAGTGAGTCTTGTGTTAAACTGATCACACTTCCCAGAGAGGATCAATCCATTTTGGTCTTTGTGTTGACATGTCTTGATCTTTTTTGGAGAGCAATTTGGTAGTTCTACTTTTAAAGCTGTTTAGCAAATGTAAAATTAGATTTATAAATACAATTCTTAAAGTTAAAATAAAAAAAAAAAGACTAACATGTTAAAATATGAATTTACAAATAAATTGTATGTTTGAAAAACAGCAAAACTGAATTATGGTGAGTATCTCCTCAAAGAGGAGACAAAAGTAATTTTCAGCACCTAGGATTTTGCTCAGGACTGGGTGGTCTTTTCAAAAGTGGGAGAAGATTATGTGTTAAATTCGGTATTTCATAAGCAATTCCCACCCAGCCATTGCTTGCATGGGACACTGATACATTGCTAGAGTCTGTACAGGACATAATTGACCTTTTTCTTCTTCCCACTTTTGGGATCTGCTTTGAAGTCTGTCTTGGGGACAGAGAGAAAAAGGGTTATATGGAAAAAGTGTGGCATATTGGAGGGTGTAAACAGCCCTTGCTTTGCTAGCAAGTGTTACATAGCTCATGAGTTACAGTGATGCCCAGCTTTTATCTCCTGCCTTCCTAGGGAGGGCTGGAGAGAGAGGTTTTTTATTTCCTTGCAAGTGTATGTTGAAGAGCTACTGCCTGTATGTTCACTGGGTGTTGCTGTATGTACACATTGTCTTTATTAAATCACCAAGTCAAACAAAATGTGATAGGGAAAGTGGCCCTGGAAAGTGAAGGCTTATGGGCAGAGACTGCTGTAAAGCCATGTCTCATGCTCAATGTGGACAGGGAGCATTCCTGTGGTGCCTGATGCCCACCTGGCTTCTTGCTGTGCATTGGGAATATCTATTTTTTCATATGAATGATATCATTTATCATTGAGTAGAGAACTGGAGCAAGGGAAAGTTGTCAAATGTGGTTGCTGCTATATGCCTGACTGTATAGTTAGGAGCTTGGAGAGACCACATGGAGTCCCCTGAACCTGCAAGTAAACGATTTTGTGGATTCTGTCAATGTCTCTTGAAATCATGACTGTTCATCTTCCCTCAGTGTTGTATAGCTTCCTGCAGCTTAAACCTGGATATAGGTGTCTTGTATTCAAATTTCAGTTTGAAGGTTGCAGGCGCTGTTTTCTTCAAATATACCCCAAGTGTTTGTCACTCCCTTCATCCATGCTGTTAGGTACTTTTGGCAGTGTTTAAAATACTTAGCTAAATGATGCACTGAACACTCCAGCCTTTCAAGCCTGACTGAAACCATCAGTTTTGTGTACAGTATCTGAAAGCTGCAGTTGAAATTGCCTTGTTTTGACTTAGACAATGCATAGATGTGTCTGCTGGTAGCTTGTCACTGAGTCTGTATGTATAAAGAAATCCTCTTCCTGTAAATAGAACAGCCTGTCCTCTTCCTTTTCCTTTAAATGCTTTTTCCTCAAAATTGTACATTTAATCTCCTGAAACTTCACACAGCATCTTCTGACATGTTTTTCCTGTTGAAAGATCACCCCTTAAAAACACCAAATGTCTCCTGGTTGTCAGAACTTCAGGCTTAATTGTGTTGCCTCCCCAGGACTACTCATACAAATTTAGGATTCCCCCTTCCCCTGCAAGATAGTGTTTATGCTTCAGTTCGGCTTGCTGCCTTTTTTTTTTTTTTTTTTTTTTTTTTTTTTTTCATTTGGGGAATGTGGAAAACAAATACAAAATGGTGACTTTTAAGAGTTTGCTCAGCCCCTGGGGAATTTTGTGGGACAGGAAAAAAACACTTAGCCAGAGCGCATCCTCCCTGCCGAATTTGAAGCATGTGACAAGAAGAGAGGTGCGTAGGTACCTCCTGAAAAATGTGTGAAAATCTTTAATGGAGAATGTTAAAATCCCAGTTTGGGCAGCACTGATCTCCTGCCATTTGTCTCCTCATATTCCTTAATTTGATTCTTTGCAAATGCTTCTATCTTTCCCTTGATTTAGGCAATTCATTAGGAATTTAGGAAATTCTTTATTTTGCATGTTGTCTTTTTCTGTAGATACTCAAACAATTAAAACCTTTATGCACCTTCCTGTTTTACTCCCTGTCTGAAGCCTTCATTCACCTTTTGATTTTACTGCTTGTCTGAAGTTGCTGGTTTGAATTCTTTTTTAGTATATTTTTCTGTGCCGTGAGATGTTTCCTCAGCTGAACCATGAGATGCTGGTTTTATGCAGGACCATGTTTTGCTGCTTCTGTCACCGCAAATGGTATTGTGTAGTGACTTGAGTTGTCTGAATAAATGAAGAATGTATCTCAAGGTCTATCCATGCCCATGGAAGGAGCCTCACTTCTATTGGCTGATTCAGAGCCTTCTTCTCTGAATTCCCTGAGGTGTTTGTACAGGGCTTGGTTAACTTGTGTATTAAGTTATTGTGTGTGCACTTAAAATAAAGCTAGTAGCCACTTGGAGATACTGGTCTTGCAGGCTTCGGTTGCCTGCTGCTTCTTGCAGGTGATAAAGTTTCCTGGAGCAATCTGTAGCACCTTGCTCTGTTTTTTCCTTTCTAGCCTGCCCACTTCTGAACCAGAAAACCAAGGCAAAACAGTGCAATTTCACTGAATTTCATTAGTCACTGATGCTTTCTACTTGACTAGCCTCTTCTGTCTGCAAAGACCAGTACCCCTCACCTAGCCAGGTTCAGCTGAGCTTCAGGCACCACCTGTGAGGCAGTGAGGAGGCTGCCTAAACAATTAAATGGCTGGGGCAAGTGTCTTCTGGCAGTGGCAGGGTGTATGTGGTAAATTTCAGATTAGCTGCTAACAGACAGGTAACTTTTCTCCTGCTGCATCTGCAGACCTGCTCTCACAGCAACCAGCTGACCCTTCTAAAAGCGTCAGTAGAAATGTTGCAGAGACCTGAGGAGAGACTAGGTTACGTCCATCTACATCTATGTTGTGATAACATACGTAAGTGTGATAAGAATTCACCAGTTTTCTGTGTGGGGTCTTACCTTTTCTGGAGCAGGAGATGCATCTTTCCTCTGCCTGGACAATCACTTTGTTATCTTTGGTCTCCTCTGGGCTGATGGGCTGTGTGCTCCTTCCTCTTTAGTGACCACATCCAAATGTGCTGGGCATCTGCATTTTCAGCTCTGAGAATCTGCTTTGTCATCCCTTTGTTGATTGTTTCTACCCCTTATCTGCACCATTTAGTCAGGAATGCTGTCAACCTTAAAGATGCACATAACACTTCACAGCACCCAATGGAAGGTTTGGATTTGCTCCGTTCCCACTTTCTTTCATCAGTGCAGTAATCACTCTGTTCAACCACGGATGACGAATAACATGTTTGTATGCAGTAGTGACATGCAGTGCTGCTTCTTTTTCTGATTTGCAGACTAATGAAAAACAAACATCTGCCTACTGCTCACATTAAGATGAGTGCCAGTGTGAAAGGGGTCATGCTCTTTTTTTTTTGTGTTGCCAAAAGGAAAAGTTACTTTGCATGGACTGGCAGTAAGCTGCATAGAGAAGTAGACCTTGATTTTAATGCTTGAGTTGGCATGGGAGGAGCGGACTTGCAAGCGAGCTGGAGATGGGAGAGGAGAGGAAAGTTGTCAGCTTTTGATGGCACTAGCATATACAGTCAGTAATGGCAACGGGCTGCAGATGGGAAGCTTGAAGCGCATGAGATTTTTTTCGGTTGCTGGCGAAACTTAGGAGGTGCTACAGCATGCTTCTGCAAAGTAGGGAGGTGCGGAAACCTCCTGTGTACAGCAACAGTTGTAACTGGCAAGTGATCTTCTGTCCAGGCACTGGGAGAGGTCTGTGCTTCCATGCCAGAGGTCAGGGCCTGAGTATCTGTGTCAGCCTTCATGCTTGACCTGGTAGCGAGTAATTCTGAAAGGAGGAGGACTCTAAAGCCATAGTTGCATGGCTTGTTAGTTCCTAAGTAATGCGAGGTGGTGGGAATGAAATAAAGAATCCCTTGTTTTCTTTGCACAGCTTAGCATCATGTAAATCCGTGGTAAGAAGCTGTGGAAAATATCACCCCCATGAGAAATTATTTTTTCAAACACTGTCCTGCTTGAAAGCATGCTTTGTGGAGCTCAGGTAGAATTCTAAAGTTGTTGCTTCCACAGTAAAAGAAGTAATTGCTCTTGACTTTCAAAGCTGCGTGCAACTGGTGACTTTTAATTTTGTCTCCTTCATCCATTATGCTCAGTGTGTCACAATACTGGGTCATCTCCCATTTATTCCTGTCACATGCACAAGCTTGTAGAATAATTCACTTTCAAACATGTCCATCTGCTTTGGCTACATCAGAAAAAGCTATTTTGGACTTTAGACTGTTTAAAATATCTTTTGAAATTTAAGAGCTCATTTTCGTGCTTATGGAGAGAGAGTGTGGGAGGGCATGACTTGCTGTAGGCCTGTAATGCATTGGGGTAAACTCTTCTTCCTTTTCCATTGCCAACATCTTAGTAACCACATGAGCTGGAGTTTACACACTGCAAGAAGTGTGATGGTAATGTACATTCTTAAACCTAGGGGAGAGCAAATGTGATTAAAAAGATGTGTTCCTAATTGTATTTGACTCCATATGATTTTTTTGTTTGTTTTTCACAAAGTCCTTTGTTTATGAAGATTTGCTAAAGGTTCTTATTATATTTCTGCAGTGTGCAACTTCATGTCTCATGAAAAGTGCCTCAAGAATGTCAAGATACCATGCTCATGTATTGCTCCCAGCCTTGTAAGGGTGAGTAAGGACACACTGCCTTGTCTCTTTCTTAGAATAATAGCACAAATTTATCACTAATGAACATGGTGTAGTACAGTGGTGGCTTGTTAATATCATAATGCTTCAATCAATTGTGTTAGTCATCACTGAGGCTTTTATAACTGCTTGGAGGCAAACCTACATTTCCTTTGAAAAGTCCCTGCTATGGGCAGCTGTGGGTAGTCTGTCTTTGAACAGCAGTTATTTGCATTCTTCAAATATTACTAGATGTTCTTACTTGCATGTCATTACCTGGAAGCCTCACAATAATGGAGAGGTGTGACTGATTGGTCTCAGGGCTCTCCGAAAACCATACCATGTGTCATGCTAAAGAAGAGCTCTGCACACCACCAAATTTTTTACAGCAATTACATCTCACTGGGAAAATGCTAAAGCTTCTCTGCCTAGCAAAGGGGCAGTGTTTGGCTTCTACTGATTGCTGCATCTTAAGAATTTGCTTGTTCATTATGTCCAGAGAATAAAATTATTGCATTAAAAGCATAGGATTTCAAAGCCAAAAAAATCAGAGAGCAGGACTTCAGCTGATGGTAATAATTCACATTTATTTATTTTGGTAATTAATAAAGTACTTGTTTTCTGATGTCCTGTGACTTTTCCTCCCGCAAGACTTCATGCTTAAGATATCGCTTTTAAAGGGTGTGAAAGATGGATCACCTTTAAAGAAGGTAATAGGATGCAACTAAGGTACTAAGAAGCTAAACTGAAGAGAAAACAAAGCATATTATCCACTTGGGAACAGATGACAGAAAAGGAAAAAAGGGAAGGAGGAGACAAGAAACTTAGTAGAGAAGTAGTATAATACTGCAAATACCTTTAAGGAGCCATATGCAAAAGTCAAACAAGACATGGCTGTAAAATCAGTATCATGTGCATTACAGGCCTCACTGACTAAAAGCACATTTATGGGAACACATTGTGTAGACCCAGGAACCTATGAAGGGGAGCTGATTCCCTTCTTTGTATCCTAAAAATCTTTACAAGTTCCTTTATGTTATGGAAACCTATTTAAGGGGGTAAGATGGGGAAGTTTAAAACAATATATAACTTGAATTTCAGGATTTGACTAGAGAAAAATTAGCCACTTGTTTTTCTTAAATTTGCTTTGTCGAGATGATAATGCTGTTAGGCTCTGCTACACACTTCCTCTTCCCCATACACTTTTCATCTTGAGAGGTATAACTTGGGTGTCAAAAAGGTGTCTGATACATAGAAAGTTGCCAGTGAAATAGTAAGAAATATTACTCTAAGTCTTAGAACCCATGGTAAAGGGACATGTAGATAGTGAGAAATGCTATTACTCAGAATTAGCATCTACTATTGTTTCAGTATGCTGGCAATCAGTCATTGTAGCATGGGAAAAGGAACGATGAGTCAGATAATACAGGTATTTTTGCAAGGGCCTTTGGGGTACAAAAACAACTGGGAAACATTCATTTAATTTAGACTGACAGAGTTCTAAACATTTGTGACTGCTTCTTTTCTGAGTTTGCTCTAAGTTTAATTCATTGTTCAAAATAGTATTTGTTCCTTTTCTTTTGCATGGTAAAAATCCTGCATTTAAACTTATTATATTTCCACTTGCAGCAAGTCATGGATGTAAGTGTAATTTTTTTGTTCTTTTGCCAGTCCTCATTCTCTATCTGCCCCAACACATGAATTTTATCTAATTGGTTTTTGTTTTCACATAAAATCCAACTATCCTTGTTGTGCAGTAGAACTTGTTTTGTCCGAGTGTTGTTGTCAGCCCCGAAAGCTGTTTGCAGTTCAGTGTTGCTGTATGCAGCCACAGTCTTCTGAGTTACCTGTGTTGAGCTATAATGATTATGTTTTGAAAATTCTGGGTTGTGCTATTCTTTCTGGACAGCCTTGTCCTCCTTGATGTAGTCATCCAAGTTGCAGTAATCCTGGTCTGCTGTGGAAGTAAAGTCTGCCGTATAGGAGACGACATTTTGCGTGCAGGCTGTGTTGAAGTAAATATTGAACTTGGCGTTTGCTTAAAAAACATAACAGAGCAAGAATCAAATTATAATCATTTATAGAATGTGTGGAAAGTTTATTTTCTTAATCTCCCTGCTTTCCTTTCAGATTATTTATTATTTATTTATGAAAAGGTCCAATGTAGGAGGGAGCACTGGTGGGATTTATTTTGTGATAGTTCCTTCTAGTATGTCAATATTCAGTGTATTACAGAAATGAAAATTTTTTTTTTAATCTCCTGGATTTCCTCTAGAGAAGATGCCAATTGTTAAAGCTCATCAGAGTGTGTGTCATCTGATACTAAGTCAAACTGTCAGAGAATAATTTTTCAGCAGATGTTTCATGGAAACTTATTCCTGAGAGTAGGGTTTCCTTCCCAGGGTCAAGTAAAGGCCCACAGAGTCACAAGCATGCCGTGACCGCATCCAGCCTCAGATCATTCTTGATGAGTTCACTGTTAAGACTGCCCTAAGAATTTTTTTTGCACTATTGTTAATCATCATCACCTGCATTTAGTATGCCAGACTGGATCCAGGTCATGATGTTAAAAATGAGACTTCATGGATCAGTCTTCTGGACAAGTTTGTGTTTTTATGGTTTGCAGATGATAAGATTTGTTTCACTGGTAAGGTCTCAGCAACTTTTCCAAATTCAAACCCTCTCTCCCCTACATTCCTGTAAGTATTTGCCTACTCGGAGAGATGTTAAAAAAAAAAAAAAAAAAAAAAAAAAGAGAGAAAAATACCGCCCCAACCCAAAAAACACCCACAAAACAAAATAATCCCAACAACAAAACCAAAAAAACACCCCAAAAGACCACCCCCAAAATACCAAACAAAAACCCACAAAATAACAGTGAAAACAAAATCTCTTTGATTGGGTGTGAAATGTGAAGTTTTATTTTCCCTTGTTAGGTTGGAATTGAAGTTGTATTACAAGCTTTTTACCCCTTAGCTTTGCCATAGAAGTACATGTGTGTTTTCTGTATAATTGTTCTTTAAAATCTAAATGGAAAAGTGGTTTTAGTGATGTTAGGCATTTGCTATGCTTGTTTTTCCTTGTTGTGTTGGTGCATTGTTATAATGGTTTCTAAACATTTCCACTGGAAGAAGGGTTGATAGGCTGCTCATGAAACTTTCTTGTTCGCTTTTGTTCTTAAAGCCAGGTTGTCTGGAATAGAAGAATGCTGGTTTAGGACATTAGCTTCTCCTGAAGCTTTCTGTGCAAAAAGTAAAGCTTGGCTTTGTAGTTCAGAACATGGGTAGCTGCTGGAGTTTACAAGTTGTGATAGTGACTGGGAAGGTTGTGGTGCTCGTAGAGGTGTCTGCATGGGCAAGCAGGTGTTGCCTCCTGACCTGAGTCTCTCCCTCTGGCTGCTGGATTCAGCTGTGTGGAGGTGGTTATTTGGGTCAGTTCCTCGTGACCTGAAAGAGAGGAAAAAAAAAGATACTTATGATAATCTATTCTGTACTGGACACTTCACACATATGTATACACAACAGCAGGATCTCATTTTTTCTGCAGCTGAAGGACTTCTGTACTGGGACACAACCTCTTTTTTGTTTACTTTCTCTCCCTATCTCTGTTCCCTGCCCAAGAAGCAATGGGAAGGTCCAACAAAGTGCAAGACAAAGACTGTCAAGGTTTGGTTACCGCTTCACTTGCCTTGGAATAATAAATCCCTGAGTCTCATTCAGCTGTCAGAAATGTCTAATGGATTTTTGTGTGACTGCCTCAGAGAATTAGCTTTTAAGTAATGTTGCTGCACATGACTCATAGACCTTTTAATAAATGGGAAAGAGCTTGACAAGCTGGGAAGAAGAATTTGATAGGGTTGGATTGGGTGGGAGTTCTGGAGAGTATAGCAGAAAAAAATTGGAATCCAATTTTGGAAAATCATTCCTTGGTGGTAGTTGCAGGTGTTGGAGGTTTTCTATCAACATGGGTTAAAAATGTTTCAGTGAATGCTTGCTGAGATTTTACTGCTTCTCCCAGTAGACTGTCATAGAAGACAGGCTGAAATACAATGTTTGTGAATAAGCTGGTTGGCATGTTATTGTTACATCTCATCTTCAAATTACTGTATTTTTGGCATGCATCAATCAAGGGACTTTTTATCCTGCCCCTCTTGTATCTTTTTGGGGGTGGTGTTGGTGGAGTTAGATCTGTAATGTGAACTTGACTTCACAAAATATATGCTTAATATTTTTCCTCTTTTACATTCTGTATTATAAAAACAAGTTTGGGAAAGTTCTTCTCTCTCTTCTTCCCCTTTTATTTGCCTGTGATAAAGAGGCTTTGCTGGTGTGAGAGTTTTTTCACAGGGTGTCCTAACAACAATTGGACCCAAAGCTGATCTTTTTAGCAGGGCCTGTTTGTGATAGGACAAGGTGTAATGGCATTAAACTAAAAGAGGGTAAATTTAGACTAGATATAAGGAAGAAATTTTTTATGATGAGGGTGGTGAAACACTGGAAGAGGTTGCGCAGGGAGGTGGAAGATGTCCCATCCCTCGAAACATTCAAGGTCAGGTGGGACGGGTCTCTGAGCAACCTGATCTAGTTGAAGATGTCCCTGGTTGTTGTGGGGGAGGGTTGGACTAGACGGCCTTTATAAGTCCCTTCCAACCCAAACCATTCTCTGATTCTATGGTTTTACCTGGGCACTTGCTGGATAGCCCTGACCACCTTGACCAAGAAGGTCCATCTGTAGTTCTTGAAGACTTGACCTATACCTGTGCTGTTTAAGCAAGGCAGTTGCTTGGAGTTTAGCAGCCACATGGCATCATTTAGAAAGCAAATGAGGTGTAAAACTGCTTGCTGGAAATCTTAGCACTGCACCACGGTTTCCTCCTTTTCATCCCCAAAATGATAGTCCCTTTAACCTCAGGGTTTGCACCCCCTAGTTCCTAAACTCAAGAGATCTTATTATGCTCTGTTGAAACTTGATGCAAGCTGCCTGGTAGTTTGTGAACTCCCACACGAGCCCCATAGCTTTATCAGTGATTCTTGAGGTTTAGAAGTGGTATGGGATGTCACTCTGTTTCATTTAATTCTTAATCTTTATGTCAATAAAAAGAGATGGACATTGATCTCCTCTGTAGAAATAAAAGCAAGGAGTGACTGCCTTTTGCATATCATTTTCTCTTTCCAGTACAAAAAATGCTAGTCCAAGCAATTCTTAATTGTGGTGGAAAGTTCTTACACAAGTCTCATTTTCTAGTAGAAGTATTATATATTTCTGATTTGAAGTGGTGTGGAATTCACTGTATAGTTCCCATCACGAAGGGTCTTTGAGCGCTTATAGATAAGGCCTAATGTCCTGTCACAGAGATCTGTAGGATGGAGAAAAAAAATTCCTGGATACAGTGAGGTTGCATATGGATGTGTGCATTATTCCCCTTCATCAGCCCCAATTAAAATTTTGATAACTAAGTATTCGATTTTCTCATCTCTCTTGTCCTATGATATGTTGAGACACCATTTCATTTTTGTTTCTTATCTGATTTCAGAACTTCCACATGGAACTTAAATTTGCTTTTTAAGGTGAACTGATACATCAAGTGCTCAGAGGAAGAATGTCAATTTGGACACAACTGACAAGTAATTGACAGGCATTGTCCCTAAAAGGAAATGTAGAAATAGAATGCACTCAAGTTCATGCAGTGTGTTTAAGTTGCAGAAACCTTGTGCTGTTAAAGCAGAGGTTTCAAGCAAATAAAGGGGCTCTTTATGATTACTGAGTAATAAGTAAGTAATTTAACAGATGTCAATACTGGGAAAAGTTGACTCACAAAGTTCTTAGCTTCTCTCAGAGAGGGTGTGGTTTAGATACTTGAGTAACCTGAACAGAATAATTACGGGGTCTACTCAGATATGATCACCATATCTACCTCTCTAGAACAAAGGTTTTTGGTATCAGAGTGAACCTTAGGAGCATTACATAAGGAAATACTTTTGCACTGGTGTATGGAGTTTGTGTGGCAAGGTTTTGGTAGCAGGGGGGGCTATAGGGGTGGCTTCTGTGAGAAGCTGCTGGAAGCTTCCCCCCATGTCCGACAGAGCCAATGCCAGCCGGCTCCAAGTCAGACCCGCCACTGGCCAAGGCCGAGCCCATCAGTGACAGTGGTAGCGCCTCTGGGAGAACAGATTTGAGAAGGGGGGGGTGGGGGGGTGGAAATTGCGCAGAACAGAAACGGCAGCCAAAGAGAGGATCAAGAATATGTGAGAAACAACCCTGCAGACCCCCAGGTCAGTGAAGAAGATGGGGGAGGAGGTGCTCCAGGCGCCGGAGCAGAGATTCCCCTGCAGCCCATGGTGAAGACCATGGTGAGGCAGGCTGTCCCCCGGCAGCCCAGGGAGGTCTACGGTGGAGCAGATCTCCACCTGCAGCCTGGGGAGGACCCCACGCTGGAGCAGGGGGATGCCCAAAGGAGGCTGTGACCCCATGGAAAGCCCACGCTGGAGCAGGCTCCTGGCAGGACCCGTGGAGAGAGGAGCCCGGGCTGGAGCACGTTTTCTGGCAGGACTTGTGACCCCGCAGGGGACCCACGCTGGAGCAGTCTGTGCCTGAAGGACTGCAGCCCATGGGAAGGACCCACTCTGGAGCAGTTCTTGAGGAACTGTAGCCCATGGGAAGGACCCACATTGGAGAAGTTTGTGGAGAGCTGTCTCCTGTGGGAGGGACCGCATGCTGGAGCAGGGGAAGGAAGAGTGTGAGAAGTCCTGGCCCCTGAGGAGGAAGGAGCGGCAGAGACAACGTGTGATGAACTGACGCCAACCCCCATTCCCCATCCTTTGTGCTGCTGCTGGAGGGGAGTATGTAGAGAAAATTATGATTGAAGCTGAGCCCAGGATGAAGGGAGGGGTGAGGGCAAGGTGTTTTAAGATTTGGGTTTATTTCTCATTATCCTACCCTGATTTGATTGGTAATAAATTAAATTAATTTTCCCCAAGCTGAGTTTGTTTTGCCTCTGATGGTAATTGGCAAGTGACAACTCCCTGCCCTTATCTCAACCCACGAGCCTTTTGTTATATTTTCTCTCCCCGGTCCAGCTGAAGAGAGGAGTGATAGAGCAGCTTTGGTGGGCACCTGGCATCCAGCCAACTGGAAACATCAGAATCCACAGAAGATGTTCTTGTTTCAGGAACACAATTTTAATTTGTATGAGCAAATTTTTTTTGGCCTTATGTTGAGAGCAGTCTTTATGAAAGACCCATATGACTAGCCTCGTGGGCATTTCATGAAGATGGTTGCTTCCAAGCTGGTTGTGCTTAGGCTTGAAATGCCACAGTGTTTTTGAACTGAAAACCAGTGATATTAAGTTAAATTCCTTTTGCTCAACCTTTGGAGGCTATTGTGAGAGTGTTTGTATCCTTGTTTCTGTTACCCTTTCCTACTTTGAAGCTCATTAAGCCCCGCACTACTGTAGGTCCTGCAGCCCTGCTTTCTCAGTCTCTCCAGTGTGTTTTAGTCCTGCCAAGTGTGAGTCTTTCTGATGTGATGAGGAGATGGGTGTGGAAAAATAGTATTTAGACACAGGTCTAGGAAAAGTTTTTAGTAGGTTGTTCTTTTTTAAGACTGCCAAAGACAGCAGCTGTCACTCTGGCATTTGGTATATCTGTATTTCTCTCATTCCCCTTTGAGCCTGGAAGTCTTTGGCTCAGGATTCAGGCTAAAAACTTTCTTCTGCTTGAGTTGGTAGAAAAGCAGCTGCAGCTGGGTGAAGAATAGGCCTTTCTGGAGCTGTGTTTTTTTCCCACTGAGGTATCCTGAAGGTCGCAGACCAGTAAGGCTTGACCTGACCTGACTCTGTCCATGAACCAGAGGGTTTGTTGGTTGCTGGGCTGCTCTGTACGTAATGATTCTACCTCAGTGGAAGAGCACTTAAATTAATGATCTGGTGTTGGCCACGTGCTTGATGATAACCTGTGGCATTTCAGGGTAAGGAACAATTTTAAAAGGCACTACCAAAAGAAAACTATTCTATCCTTTCCTTTTCTTCCAAAGTTTGGATGTTAAGAGCAGTTTGTTGCTGTTCTTTCTGTATGATGGAGAACTGCTGTGCACTTGCACAGATTGCACTGAAGGGGTTAGAATCAAATTTTTTGGTTTCTGTAGAATCAAATTTTATTACAGGCCAAGTTCCACTTTTACAGGAATATGTTACATTCTGTAATGCTTTGGATTTCTTAACAGATGGCAGGAAACAAAATAGGAGCTAGGAGTATCCTGTCCATGAATGCAAAGTCATTCTGCAGCTTATGCTGGAGTGTTACTGCTATACTTTCTGTCGATGGGCTTCTGATCAATACTATAAGGGCACTTAGATGTCATTTAATGGTATTACCAGCAGAAATTCTCTGGTTTTTTCTGCGGAAATTGATTTTAGTGGTTTGCATAAAGTAATTTAAGTAGTAGTATTGGAAAAGTGGTTTTAAACTCTCATAAATTATTAACTTTCTCTCTG
Source organism: Astur gentilis (assembly GCF_929443795.1). Classification (NCBI taxonomy): domain Eukaryota; kingdom Metazoa; phylum Chordata; class Aves; order Accipitriformes; family Accipitridae; genus Astur; species Astur gentilis. The sequence continues at coordinate 18,077,553 of NC_064919.1, read as the reverse complement.
TAGGCCACCTTATGTGTCTGTACTTTGCTGTACTTCTACAGGTGGATATAATTTAAAGAATAATATGTAACATTTCATATTCTGACATGCTGCCTCACTGGCTTTCCCAGTCTGAGTTTTGATTTATTTTTTTTTTATGTATTGCGTGCTTGGAACTTGTTCAGCAACAAAAGAAATGTAGGGAGCTGCATGATGTGATTGATGAGTTCATTATGTTGTACTTGCTCTTTTTTATCTTTCCGTCTTACGCCCATCCCATTTCCCACCAGGCTCTGCAGTGGTTGTATACCTGTCACTTCTAAAAGATCACTCATAATAAAGTTTCTTTGGCTTGTTTCAGAAAGGAAGAAGTTGAAGGAACAGATTGGTTGTCATTCTCCCCTCTCCTTTTTCTTTTTCTCCACCCAACATTTCAATCAGCAAGTTGTTCCCTTCTTTTTGGCAGTGACTCGAGACTTCAGAGGATTGTCACCAGGGTCTGAACAACTGCAGAATTTAGACTTGGTCTCCTTCCCTTGAGTCTTCTAGATAAGTACAGTCAGACCCTGAATAAGTTTGACTCCTGTCAAAGTCCTTTCTCACAGTCTTTCCCAAAATAAACACTGTTTTTCACAAAACTCTACTTTGATCTACAGAATGTCCTTTTTAGTTCAGCAGTACCTTTCTGTGACAATAATGAAAAGCCTGCATTTCTATGCCACGTGTAAGATAAAATAGCCAGACTCATGGCTAGGGGAAAGAAAGGTTCTCTGTGTTTCAAACAGGGAAGTTCATGTTGGGTGTCCAAAGCAGGCTATTCACCACTCCAGAGCTAAGAAGGTCTCCTCTGCATCTGATCTCAAGGGGAGTACTGCTGCCTTGGGGACGGCCAGCTCCGCTGTGCCTGGGTCTGTGGTGAGAGTAGGGCAGGCAGATGACTTCAAGGTGACACTTGAAACTTGAAGACACGTTGAGATGTGCAGAAAAGCTTTCATGACAAAATCCCACCGGGGCTTTTCAGTGCCCCTCACAATTGCTGTGTCTGGCTGGGATTGTGCTCACGTAGCTATTCTCATTATCTCTTTCTGCACTTGAACTCATTGTGTAGGATGAATTTTGGGCAAGTGGCCTTCTCCCATCAAGCTGGGATTGGACTTTTATTTTTGGAGCAGCTAGAGTGAGAAAACAGCTCTGGCACTTTACCTCCAGCATAGCTGAGCCATTGTACATTACTGTACAGGGAGGTTTGGTTTTTCCTTTCCCCTGAAGAAGTAGCATGAAAGTGCAAGAAAAGTGGGTGGGGATTATGAGCCTTGAACTTAATCCGAGATAGTTTGATTAAAGTTTTCCAGGCTCTCCAGGATTTTTTTTTTTCACCCTAAGGATCTATATTCTTTTTATAAACATGTATTATATGACTGGAGTATTCTGATTTAAGAAAAATAAATAATAATGCAAGCCAACCATGAACTTTGTGTCAGTCAGAGCTGGAGGGCTGCAGAGAATGAAATTTCTGTTCGGGTTGATTGGAGTAGGAGATGGACCCCCAAGCACGGTTTGTCTGTATTTTTAAATCCTGGATTCGTATGTAAAGTAAAAATTTGAAGCTTTTGGAGGCAAGGATGTTTTGTAATATATCATGTTGGGAGAGACTAATATAAAATCCTTTTGGTAGGCTGGCTGGCAGTCCAGCGTGGTTGGGACCCTGGGATCTGGACAGGCAGTTTCCGGGTCAGTCAGGGACCAAGGATTCCTCCAGACAATGTGGTCTGCTGGGGCAGCGAGCTGGTGACTCTGCTTGACTGGCCAACTCCTGTGCATGGTTTTGTTCACGTCTGATAACACAGGCATATTTCATACCTCTCTTCATCCTCCTTTACCTCCTGGAGATTAATTCTGAGGAGGACTGAAGGAACCACATGCTTTGCAGTTTGGGGGTTAGTGATTTTTCTGGATTAAAATTCCAGCAACGTTCCTTTCTCCTTGTGTTACATCTGGCAAAACTTTATCTCGCTTATTTTATTGCACGTGCTTGAAGTATGGGATTCTTTAGTGTAACTGTCCCCATGCTTTCAGAGGCAGAAACACTGGTGGCAATTAGACCTTTATAACAGGAAGCAACTTTCTGTGTGTCATCAAATTGTGTTCCCAATATGTGTGAATTTGCTGGTAGTGGTTCCCGGGAAAACCCTAATATACAAGGAGAAAAATTCAAATCCTGCTCAATAACTTTGGAAGATTGTTTACTAGTACATCTGGGGGGAAAAGAAGCTATCTGTGACTACATGAATCTTAAGTCATTATTTCCAACTTTGTACTGGGAATGATTAATTTCATTTCATACCTAAATAATAATTTGTCAGCCTTTACTAGAAATATTTTTTGTGTGTGTGATGCAAGAACCAGAAGAGAAATCTGATATGTTTGTCATATCAGGAATGGCATGTGAGATGCATAATACTAAATACCTAAGTCACAGCAAACTTTTATGGAAGTCATTTGGATTCTAGAATTTTGAAGATGCAATTATGCTTCTTCCTTCTAATGTGAATGTCAGTTTAACAAAGGTGTGCGACTTGTAGGAAGAGTGGTCTCTAGAGCAAGTATAAAGCTCAAGTATGTTTCTTCATTTTTCATCTTTTCTTCTGTTCTTTTGGTACCATCAATTCCAGTCTTCATTTTTATTCACTAAACAAGAAAAAAACTTCCTTTTTAAGATAAGTGAATAATATACTAGAAATTCATTTGCTAAAACTGTTGGTACAGCTCTTGGCAAGAGCTGAAATGTATCGTCTTCCACCTACAGTCAATAGGAACCTCAGCATGGATGTACTTCAAGAGCTGGATCTCTACCTTCCTGGCTTTGAGGCTTTGTCGGGGCAGGGAGAGACCAATGCCTTTGTCCTGATGAGCCAGTTGGCTGGGCTATATTCAGGGAAGAGCTGAAAGGCATGTGGAGAGTACTGCACCGAGCTTTTAAAAAATGTTTTGAGTGTGTCTTTAGGGTATTTTGTGTACATGTGCAACTATTACTCTTTAATCGTCTTTGATTCAATTAAGAATACTTAGGAGAGGAACTGTGGTAAGTTGCACGGCACTGAACCCAAAGGAAACTCTTGGATTCATGGCACTGTGGATCACCAAGAAGCTAACCAGCACTTTAAAATATATATATATTACATATTAAACCCCAGGAATTTTAAAAAATATTTTTTTAAAAAAAATTATTTAAAATAGGGATCTAAAATTTATTTTTAAATATGAAGTTTTATTAAAAATGTTGATTTGCCTATATATTTGTTCTCAGGCTTAGTTAAGTTTATGTTGTATATACTGTCCTGTCTGGCCTGATAAAGCAGTTTCTGTGAATTGTAACTGGCACTATGAAAGTTGTGGCTGATGATGTCTTAACGTGTTCTTCATTGCCAGGTTCCAGTTGCACACTGTTTTGGACCTCCAGGACATTACAAAAGAAAGTTTTGCACTGTGTGCAGAAAGTCACTAGAGTCACCTGCCTTTCGATGTGAAGGTAACTTAAAAAACTCTGCTTGTATAGCCATCTGTGTGTTATCCAGTAGTGTATACTTTGCCTGCCTTGCATACCTTGGGTGTATGTGTGTACACACAGACACATGCACTTACTGTGTGTGAGAGATTTTTGGGTTATCATCTGCTCTTTGGTCATGGAAATGTGTACTTCAAATTAAGGAATAATAAATCAATAACCTTCAATTAACCACAAACTTTGTCAGACATGTATGCCCTTTCATCTTTCCTTCAATTTACTTTGAGCAAGTCTGTGGTGTTGGTGTGCAATGAATCCCTGCCCAAGATGTGCAAAGAATGAGAAGCTATTATGGCAAAAGAAAGACTTGTCCTGTTGAGGTAATTTATTTCTGTTTCCACTGGAACCTTTTGATACAGGGAGTCATCAGGTATTCATGTTTCTAAAACCTCCCCCTTTCTACAGAAGAATGGAACATAACTTTTCTGTGTTACTGGACTCAGATATCTGTTGCTTGTAATGGGGATGAGGTGCCTTCAATGGAAAGATATTTGAAAATATTATTTGTCAAAATAGTACTGCTCTGAGTGTCCTGACATGGATTCTCTGAAAAAACAGTAATTAAAGAATTCACCCAAACACCAGAATTTTTATTTGAAATACATGTTGGCATGAGTACTTGACTGATTTTGACACGGGGCAGCTCCTTAATTCTCCCTTGTCTCCCCTGTCTTGAATGTCTAGCAGTTGTTCAGTTGATGTTGTGAGGTTGAATTGAATTTAGTATTTTGAAGGAATATTACCTGTGAACTGTTTAAAAAAAAAGATAGTCTACTGAGAGAAGAATCAATTCTGTAGGGACTTGAGATGCCTTCAGAATTGCTGTTATGCTAAAGATATGTTATTCAGTATGATCACCTGTGTGTACGTGTAGGGGAAACATTCCTCTTCGATCAGAGAATTTGAAACCAAAATTTTCGCTAGCTGTGTCCTCTTAAGTCTTGAAAATAGCTTTAGTTCAGTGATCTATTTTAGTTAAAGCTTTTTAAATTTTGCTTTCATATTCCTACTCTCTGAATTCTACTGTATTAGTGTTGTACCCATTGCAAAGCAATATTTATTTTTTCAGACGTTTCCATTTAAGTGTTCTTAAACAACAAACACATGAAATTACATGTTGTATTTATGTATTAAAAAAGCCCGGACGTTGTTTTTTTCTGGTTCAGTGAAGGTTCTGAATTGTGTTCCTTACATGTATTAAACAGTTTTCTTGGTTTGTGTGCTGTGACTTATTTGCTATCCCGTTTTCTGACCACCAGTAAGTCTACAACTTGTTTCTCTCATACTTTTCCAAAATGTAGCTTAAAAAGGGCAGTTAGGTTCATAAAATGCACGAGCTTCTTCCTTTACTCTTCAAAAATACTTTTAGAATTTGTTTTAGAAGTCAGCTGTTTGAAGCTGTAGAGCTTTTAAATCCAGATGGAGATGTTGAACTTTCTTCCTTTTTTTGCTTACTTCTAACGACTTAGCTTAATAGTACAAGTCTACTGTTGGTTATGATGTACTCTTCTGATATTGAAATTTAAAGAACTTTTCCTGGAATCTTTGCCATAACTAAGATAGGAAAGAGAGTTAAGATGAAGTTACCGTTTCTAAGCAAATGATTGACATTGTTAGATATACTTTTAAAATAATTTAAATAACTTGTTTTGGATTCTTCATGTCTTAAAATAAATTTTCTTGAAAGGAAATAGAAAATTTTCAGACAAGTAATAAATGCTGTAGGTGCTTGGTGGGGCACCTGCTCTCAGAAATGAGCATGCATGTATATTAATGCCTGGTGAGATAAGTCCATTACACTTCATTGGCAAAAATTACAATATTTGGACTCCAGATTCTGCTGACACTTACTAATTGCTTTGGATAGCTATTTTTGCTGTAGAATTCACTGGTAACAGTTGAACCTGGACTCATGATGGTGAGAGTTGGGCTCCCTTTTCTTTCCAAGAAGGGCTGGAAAGAAAAAAAGGAAAGGGAATAACCCCAATATTTTTTTTTTAGTGTTGGATCCTTTACAAAAGTTTCTTATTAAGCATCAACTGGGAGCAGCAATTTACTGGGGAGGGAGGCAGTTAACATTTTAAAGGTTATTCTGCCAAGTTAATGTATCTGAAATAAACTAACTTGGGTTTTTTTGGTAATTATAAAGGAATTTACAGCACTTTCATGACTAGCTTGAACAGAAAACTGTCATTCTCAGATAAAGAATTGTGTAGATTACAGAAGGGCTGATAAAGATGAAACTTCTTTTTGTAGACCCTCTGATTTGACTTAATCTTTACCTACTAAAAACTTCATCTTTCCTATAAGTGGGATAGCTATCTTAAGGGTTTAACTCCTGTGACACTCCTGCCCTTCACATGCACACATTTTCTTGTTAATTCCGAATTGGGGTTGGTGTTGGAAGCAGCAGATGTGAATTAAACCAAGGGGAAAAAACGCTCTGTGTTCTTACAAAGTATAGCAAAGGGCAGTGTGTGCCTGTGTTAGCAGAATTAACAATAAAAACCCCAAAGTTTTTGTTAATTTTCCAAAGCTGTAATTTGGTCTACAATAAATTTTAACCATTAGTGAGGGTGTGACTCAAAGCATCTAGCTTTCCTGGTAGCTCAATTGGCAAAACTGTAAAATATTCCTGTTATATCTATGAATATGGAGAAATGTGAGCAGAGGAGAGACCGTGTCACACCTTGTATAAAAGTTCTTGAAGTCTCAGTGAACACACATAGTGTGGGGAGTTGTACATGAAAGCTTGTGACTGACTTAATAAGCCCTGTTAAAAGAGGCTTTGCTTTGGTGTGGTAGGAGATCATGGTCTTCTGCGGGATTGGAATAATACAGTGTTAGCGTTGATCACCTTATCTGGAGTCCAGAGAGTGATTTCACAATAAGGTATTATTCTCTATGTAATTTAATACTGTTTTCAAGATGCTTTCAGATAATGTGGCTAACGTGCAGTTGCCATCTTTCAATCTTCAGGTTACAGTCTTCAGATTTTTGTGATGTGCTTGGAGCAATAACTTGTTTGAGCAGAACAGAAAAAAAAATATTTGAAGAATTTGATGCTTGCCTCTTACTTTCATTTACTCAATGAAAAATTGGATGCTTTCCCATAGTGCTTGTATACCCAAGTCTTTAAAACAGCTAGAGGAGGGTCTCTTTTATCCATCTCTGTCTATGAGGACTGCAGAGAACTTAGCTAACTCTTTCAGTAATGAAGCTAGATATTGAGATTTTAGTTGTTGGTGTTTTTTTTTTTAATGACTGGTCCTTTGCAGCATAGCATTTTAGCTGGGTTTGGGGTTTTTTTTGGTAGATTCTCTTTTCTTTCACATCTGATACTTCAAGTCAGCTTTTCAATAATGAAAGTACTTTATCCAAAACAAGCTTGCCTAAAACTTTCAGGCTTCACTAAAACTTTTTTGAGGTACAGTATCTAACAGGTATTTTGGAAGACAATGTTAAGCTTACTTAAAAGAGTGTGCTGAAAAAAACAATTATTTTCCTTTTCCCAACAATGAAATGGTGATTTACTGTGTGCAGACATGGCTTGGGCGAATATTCTTTGAGATTAGCATACCAATTGGTTCTGGTCAGGTTTAAAATTAAATCCATTGAGCGTCATCTGGCAATAAAAAAAGATTTATTTCCCGAGTAAAACACACTTTCTGGCTGTTGCAGTCTGCCTGAGAACGATATCCTCCAGTCATTTTGCATGCCCTGACGTCAGCGAATGTCGTGTCACTTTGCAAACACAAGCGAGTCCGTGCTGGTGCAGGCGTGCCGTGCCGTGCCGTGCCGTGCCCCATGGGCCAGTAGCTAATCCAACCTCTGCCGCGTCTCCTGTGGGACTGTAAGCAAGACAGGGCTGCTGGCTGCCAGCAGGAGGGGAGGGCTACTGCCTAGCTGCTGTTTCGGCAGTAGTGCCCCCTCCTTTGCTGGGGCTGGGGTCTCGAACATACCTTGTCTCTTGTTTCGTTGTGCTTCTGACAGCTCCAGGGATGGAGAGAGGGGCTGTCCAGCAGAAAAGCTCCTGCTGTTTTCAGCCCACTTGTGAGGTGCCCACTTGCTTTGCAGTAGGATTTAGAAAAGGGTTTGTAGAGGGAATGAATTGGAGTATAGCTTCAGGAAGACAATTACTTTACACTCCAGACTTGGTGGTATTTGGATGCAGAAGGGGGACTTTCTGTTAATGCTTCTAACATTCAGCCTTTTTTGGATTTAATTAAATCAAACTAGACTTCAGGCCCAATTATATTGGAGTAGGCAGTGGTTCCTGTGAAACTGTGAGTAAAAGCTGTGTAATAAGCCAAAAAGTTGTTACAAATTTAACTTGATATATTGGAGGAAATAAGGCAAGTGCATATGAGCAAAATTACCTCAGCCTTTTCTTACACTTGCTGTATCAGTTTAACACAAAGGAAGTGGAGTAACACACAGGACAATGCTGATAAACTTCTTTTGTTGCCTATCGTTACTGAACAGAAAAGAGCATGAAGGAAAGAAAGTATGGTGCAAAAAAATAGTGGAGGAGTGTTGGAGGGATGGAGAGAAAAAGGGACAGAGGGAAGAGCTGCGAAAATCCCGGGGTTTCCAGCTTAAAGAAGTTTTCTTGTTTTCATGTTTTTAGTTTGTGAGCTACATGTGCACACAGACTGTATCCAGTTTGCTTGCAGTGACTGCCGGCAGTGTCACCAGGATGGGCACCAGGACCACGTAAGTGTGGATGCCTCTGCAGGAGAGAGTGGTCCCTCATTTTCCGTGTGAAAACATGGGCTAGAGGAGGGGGAGGAGTCTTGGTCTTTTCTTTCACATGCGGCCAATTTTCAAAGCACTTTTGTTGCTTATTGGCAGGCAAAGGAAATGTGTGGCTTCAGAAAGTATGGCAGATAGCAAGAGGAACTTAAATTCTGTCATATTCATGATGTTTATTGAAGCCGTGCTGAAAAGTCTGTGCAATGTATACAATGTCCTAATTAAAAAAAAAAAATCAGGCATCTTATCGAAAAATTTGCATTGCAGAAGCTGGCATGGAACTCTTTTTTTCTATATGTTGAGCTGTTGGCTGCGTTACATCCATGGCAAACATTATCATGTTCCTCAGGCTTCCTGCAGTCTGTCTGAGGCAAGACGTCCCAGCTTCTCACTGTAAAATACGTGCATAATACTGACCTTTCAGGATTTATTTATTTATTTATTTATTTTAAAGAGAATATTGGTTTTGGTGGAGTGTGAAGAAAATGCACTTTGTGATAAATTTTTTCATAGTTTGATAAACTTCCTTCAGTGAAATGTAGGATTGTTTAGGTTCATACTTATGATAAGGAAATACTTAGTGTCCTAGTCTGTCTTGCTGTTTCCTCAGAGCTGTTTGAATTGCTGATTTTAAAGTTAGGCTGAAGATGCCTCTGTATCTGTTTCATGTAACGCTAAGTCCTGATGTGTTCCCCCAGGATACTTATCACCACCACTGGAGGGAGGGAAACCTTTCTTCAAGTGCTCGTTGCGAAGTTTGTAAAAAAACCTGTAGCTCTTCTGAGGTCCTGTCTGGCATGAGATGTGAATGGTGTGGCATCCTGGTATGTTGTGCTGTTGCATATATTTGTGGGTACCATATATATATTTGCACATACTTAAACACTTTACATAAATATACTTTATTTGTACACTTCATAAATATACTTTATATAGACTTTATAAATACACTTCACGTATACACTTATTTGTACAAATATATTAGTTAGATGGAAAATCTGATGTTTTAAATCCCCCCCATTAGTCATTAAAATGAGGAATTCACAACATCACAGTTAATCTTTATGTAAATCCAATGGAATTAAAATTTAACAGGCAAATCATTATAGATTTCTGCTTAGAAGCCTGCAGTTACTTTTCCTGTGTGAAATCGGAATTTTTTTCAAATGACATGAATTCTGCAAGGTCAAAGTCTTACCATTCTAATATGCTTATTCCTCTTTCAGTGTAGAATAGTTCTTAACCTGTGTGGTTGGTTTTTTTAAAAGCTGTCAGTATTGGTTTCTATGTTTTTCTGTTCATGTGACACATGTTTAATTCCTGTGCAACATGACAGTGCCTTTCAATAATCCTCACAAAAGCCACAGCTTTTCACATACTGATATGCAGGCTGCTATTTAGATAACAGTTGGTCCATCCAGTTAATGCCAGCTCTCACTGAAATATGATGAAAGTGCAAAGTAGCACCAGGTGGGGTGGGAACTGAAAAGCATATGTAATAAATCATTAATTGCCAGTTACTGCAAGATGAGGTACTCTGTGTAATAATAATTTAAAATGAAACTCAGGGGTTATTCAGTATTTCAGGTATGATTTGAAGAATTTAAATTTTTTTTAAAATATTGCAGGGTTTGTATTTTTAATCTGATTCATAATTTCTGAGGTGCGAGGGACTGTCTTTGAGAACAGTCTAACAAATGTAACATGCAGCATGGCCACATATACAAAGGTATGTGTATTCAGTAATGGCAGAAGATCTTGCACAAGTACAAAGGGAGAAACTAGCCAGCCATGGTTTGGAATAAAAACCCAAACAGTGTTATCTCTGCATCTGCAAGTGGGTACAGCTGTCTAAGAGGATATTGCTATTTTCAAACTATTCAGTATAACCTGCCTACCTTTCCCACCTCCACCAGTAAATATGTGTATAGAATGGAAGATCCAGGGTTTGAGACCAGAACTTGAAATTTCTCCACATAGCTGTATAGAAACCTTTAGTTTTTAATAGAGCATGTTTGTAGTACATGGAGTTTCTTCACATGTGAAGACTTCCCATTATTGGCTATATAAAAACTGAATGGAACGAATGAAAATCTAGGGTTAAAAATGGATCACTCATTTCATGAAAGTGATTTACAAAAGGTCTATATACATCCTAGCCTGAGTTTTGCACTTCTGGTGAGTATTTTATTATAAACAAATTTGCTTTCTTCGTGTCTCACTAACTTCTTAATTGATGCTTCTATTTATAGGCTCATTCTGCTTGCTACATAATTGTCACACCAGAATGTACTTTTGGAAGATTAAGGAATATGATTCTTCCTCCAACCTGTGTGCAGTTATTTTCTCGCAACTTCAGCAAACTGCATTGTTTTCGAATATCAGAAAATTTGCAAACAGAATCAGGTAAAAACTTTCAAAGTTGACTGCAACTAATTGATGAGCATGTTTAACCTAGTGTTGTAATTTACTGAAGAATACGATTGCTAATTTTCACTGGGTTTTGTGGCAATACTGTAACTTCTTGCTGTTTCTGGGACAGGATAGAGATTTTTAAATGCAGACTGTGCGTGAAATGCTGAAACTTCTGTTTACTGGTGCTGGGCAATCTGAAAACTGTTCTTTAAATAGTAAGCATGCAGAAAGTGAAAACCTAAAATCCAAAAATTTGCTTAGCAGATTAGTGTTATCATTGCTACAAACACTTGCTGATGTACATGTTGGGTTTTATTTGGCATATCGTGTATACATATATTTTTATTTGCCTCTTTGATTAAGCATCTGCCCTTTTAAGATTTCTGTGCTGACAAGAAAACATGTATTTAGCAGGGTAATGTTCTACTGCCATCTAGAGTGTATGTTTGGGTAACAGCTCTTTAAGAACAAGAGAATTTTTTTGAGCCACTGAAGTATTTTCTAATTTATATTTTGATTATTATGTTCTTACAAAGCCTTTCTTTTTGTGCTTGAATACAATAGGAAAGCAAATAAAAGGTAGGCAAAATATAGGTTGTGGAAGTTAAATATTTGCAACTGCACTTTCCTCAACCTGACAGGTTGTTCTCGAACTTTCTGCCTTGAACGTGTAGGTTTGGTTTTGGTGAAGGCAGTTGGCTAGCAGGAGCCATGTGTTCTCGTTTGCAGAAGCTATAGCAGGAGTCCTGCTGCTGCAGAAACTGCGTGACCCTAGGTCTACATAACCTAGATACGCTGAAGTGACCTATAAAAGTGTAAAGGGGGAGAGGAAGCCTTATGTTGCTTTTTTGGTTGGCATGTTTTTTTCAGTGGGTTATTTTTAATGAATTTTCTTGTTGGTGGGCGAAGGTGAAGTACAGCACGTAGTTGAAAGTTGTAGAGTTTTTAGTGCTTCCAACATAAGAAATACCAGAAATAAACAATCTGGATGAGCTTGGTTTTGCTGGAAGACTCATTATGAACTTTGTTTCACGTCCATTGTTAGGTATTCTACAAGTGTCCCAAAGAAGATAAAATTGTATTATTATTAACAGAAGTTAATCACAAACCTTTTAAATAGCCTCTTCAGGTGTGACTTTTCTGATGTTAACTAAGTTTGTCTTTTAAACAGCGGTGTGTTCTTTTAATGTGTCAGACTTAAACTTTTTCCTTTTTTAAATTTTTAAATCACCTCTAAGTAAAAATTGAACATGGAGCACCTTGAGTGAAAGAATCCAAGGTTATTGCTGCACCTTCTATTCTCTTCCTTCATTATTTTACATGATGGAAGAGAAGGTTTTCCATTTCAGGACTTAGGCTACAAGCTAAGTGTATGAGTTCATGTTATGCATATTCAAGTTTTTTTTGAAGTACTAATGTTTTTTTCATTCCTTTAATTAAAATGTATGTTTTATACTTTGAATTGAGAGAATGCAGTGCAGTACAGTCATTAGCTGGTGGTCAGAAACAGGTGTGCAGGGAAGGGGATATACTCAGTAACTTAATTTGGACCATTTCCAGTGCTTTAATGTGATGTGAAAAAAACCGAAGAAAACCCACCACACTGGGAATGCCAGAATGCATTTTTATAGCGCCCAGCCTGCATATACCCAGATAAAATGCAGTAACACCCTGAAAAGTGTTTCTTTTCTAACACCGGATCTCCTTTCTGCTGCTCTGCAAGAATTTCTGCTGCTTGGGCTCAGCTCCCCATCGCGTGGTGGGCAGCAGCTTCCCAGGGTGGAGGGGCTGCTCACACCCAGGGGAGCAGGGGCCAAGCTGTGGGGACGCTCCCCTTTCCTCCTGCTGCTGGTCCCAGGCATACGTCTGAACTTGATGGCTGCCCTCAGCGCTTGACATCTGCCTTCTTTTGTGGTCAATGGGCCATGATTGTGGCTCAGCACAAGGCATGGAGAATAATATTTGTGGTACAGTGCCTGCCTTGCAGTCTGCTGTGCGTAAGGTGTTTTGTTCTGGTTTTCCTTAGCTGATGATAGTATGTGATGCTTGTTTTAGCAGCCAGGTCCCTGATGTTCAGGTATAAGCCTGGTGCCTTCACGTGTGCCTCGGTGTTATACCATTCACATCTTGTTGAGGCTTGCTTTAAGAGCTGTTGCTGGAGTTTTGTTGCTTTTGGTCATCTGCTGGAGATCAGCTGTCTGCAGGTCCCTGCCAAAGGCACTAAATACCTTTGCTAAACAAGTCTCTCCCTCTGCCCAGGTTATTCCTTAAAGGCAGAGCTGGGAGTTGCCTTAAACTAATTCTCACATCATCCTACGTCGAGGGAGCTCAGTGCTCTGGCCTGGTAGTCTTTCTTATTACCCACGCTCACAGAACAGACTTGCATTTTCCTTCAAAAACCCACTAGCTCCTGGCATGTGCCAAAAGTTACCAAGATGTGTCATGGGTCCAGCAGCTCCCTGACACTCTTCAGGATGTGTTTGAAGCTGCTCTGACCACAGAGGAGCTTGGGACAGCTGCCCTGGGGGTTGCTGCTGCTTTTCCAGGGAGAGGTGTAGACTCCAGGTGGCAGATCTTGTTAAAGATTGCGTGCATGTTAGGGACGTTTCCAGGGAGCAAAGAGCATTTCAGCTTTGTTGGAGGATAATTAGCACTTCTGTCCTCGCTTCTGTGGGACGTGTGTGCAAGCACGCTCATTCAGAAGTCCTCACACCACGACATGCACAGAGGGTGCTATTCTGTTGCCACAGCTGACAAAGAGCATCGCTCAGAAGATTGTGAAAAGACCAGTCTGCGGTACCAAAGAAGTGGTGGTTGCCTGGATGAGTTAACTGCTGCAGGCACAGCTCTTCCCAAGCTGATGGCTGGGAAGTGCCAAGTGACTTGTCCTAGACAGAGAATGAGCACATCATCGTTGACCTGTGTTACGGAGGCTCACACAATCAAATCCAACAGCTGTTAAAACTCAGATTTATTCTTCAGTAAAAAGTTAGTTAGAACTCTGATAACTTTTGTGAACCACAGGTTCAATGATGTAAGGGGAATTAGCCACAGTCAATTTTGTCTGAAGGGAAACTTGAGAAAGCATTCAATTTCCATTAATTTCAGGGTGTTTCAAGACCATATTGTCTAAATATCTCTCCAATTTGAAACTTAATCTGTTTGTCTGTCAACTATAACAGGGAAAGTATTTCAACCCTTCTTTTATATTTTAAAAACCCCAACCCAGAAACTTTATTGTTGATCTTTCTTGTAGTCAGTTGAAGCATTACCCAAATATTCAGTAAGTTACCTGGTCTTCAGTTTAGGACTCCTGCTAAGTACCCTTCTTGATATGCTGTGATTCTGCTTCTTGGAAGGTTTTCTTGCATTAGGATTCTGACTTCCCTAGTACCTCTTTTGCTCTGAACAGCTGTCTTTAGTGTTTTTATTTTATTTTTTCTCTCATGTTTTGTGCTTTGATTTCCTGCTTTCTCCCTCAGCTGCAAGGCAGTGTTTGTAGAGGCGTTGCCTGGCTTGTATCTTTTGGGAGCTTTGACTGCATCCCAGTCAAGACTACTGGGAGTTTCAGTGGGTGGGAATATGAATACCATTATATGATCAGCACACTGGACTGGCTTACATTGCACGCCACTGCTACCCTTAGAGGAGAAAAATTTATCGTGTTTGGATTTGTACCAGTCTTTCTGTATGGACCTGAGTGTCACGAATGAGAATGCAGTCAGGATGTTACCTTCACAGGAGCAAATGTAAATGTTAGTAGCTTTTATTTTAATAATGTCTGAGTATTTTATGTGTGATTTTAGAAGCTGCATTATTATCTGACATGTTGGCTCCTAGCTTTTAGTGAGAGCAATGACCTCCTGTCAAAATCCTCTTATGGAGTGCAGTAATTTCTCTCTCTTTGGGTGTCAGCAAATCTGTTTTCCAGTTATGGAAATTATTTATATAATACCCATACTTGTGTCTGGAAAGCTGTTACTGCAGTTCCTGGACTGATTTAGTGATTTAAAACTCAATGGAAGCCATATATACTTTGGTCACACGCAAACATTTGCAGCTTGAGAAAGGCATGAAATGCAGTAGTTGCAATATTAAAGCTAGTAGTAGAAGGTCTTCAGGTATGCGTTCACTGTAGTTACGTGACAATGCAGGTTTGCTTTTTTTAATGCTGGTTTTATAGTATGGATTATTATAATAAACTAAGCAGCAGAAGAAAGTGTGCTTTTCTGACTGGATTCTTTTGTGTTAGCTTCTTTGTTGGACACCATCCTTAAATGACAAGCACTTCCCCCCACAGTTCAAGTTAACAAGAATCCTTTCTTAAAATGTTTCTGTTTTCACAGATGAAGATGATGATGTTGATGGATCAACACAGGGATCAGCAAAAGATGTCCAAATTTCAACAGATTCAAGTAAGCATAAGTTTAGTAAGTGGTGAATAGTCACCCATTCCGGTCTTTATTCATATAATCTTAACTTGCTTTGCCACGAGAAAAAATAATAAATGGCTGTTTTTCTAATGCTGGTATCAATTTGAGGTTGAAAGTTTTGGTCCATCACATTTATCCAGGGTATTACAAATATCTCATCACTATTTTCCACTGGTAGATTGGCATAAGTGACAATCTGTTGATTACCCTGACAAATAGATAATTTCTCTCAACTTGGTAATCAAAGAAAGCAAGCAGGGTGTTAACAATCCATAGATAAGCAACCACTTTAAAGGGCAGACACAGATAGCATGTCTTTTCAAAGCCTTTTTCTTTTAAGATAGCTGGATCCAAATCTTACTGAAGGTACCACGTGAATTTTGGTTGTTTGGGGGGGGGGTGTGTGTGGTTTTTTTTTTTTCTTGGACAAGTTGCAGTAAAAGTGTATGTATTCCAGTGCATCAGGGTTGAGCTGGGCTGGTTGCTTCCTACGCAGTTAAATTCTTATGCGTCTGGAGTTTTCTGGGGTTGGTATTAGCCAAACTCCTACTTTTCAGAAGATGAAGCCAGCCACAGTTTAAGAGCATCCTACCCCCTATATCCATATTAGTAACTAGAAAAACGTGGTACTTCCTACCTAATGTAGCTGCATGGATTGTTGTAAAAACTGAAATTTCAGAAAAATACATAGGGAGGGATTTTTTTTTATTTTTTTTTTTTTACAAAATTAATAGGATAATTGTGCAAATCCTGTTTGGATTTTTAAAAAAAACAGCTCAGTAAATAATGAATTCAGTTATGGAATTGATCTCAAGCATGCTCTTATTTCACTTCTTAAAACCTGAAGCTGGTGTCTCTTAATGACTGTAAGTTAGGATCTACCACCATGCTCCCTTATTATGGGACCAGGCTCTGACCAACTGCAGTTTATCTAAGAAACTTCCACTTTTTTCAGTGTTTTAAGTGATGTAAGTGGCTGAGCGTCAAGACTTTTGTACTTCACCAACTAAGGCTATTTTGCTTATTCATGACTGTCAAAAAGAACAAATTATGTACCAGGTATTTCAGGTGAATTGGTTGAAAGTACTACTGCATGACAGTTCAGCTTTAGGCAGCCTTCCCAAAAGAAGGGAAAAAGATAGGAAAATTGGGGGCAGGATACAAACTTTAATATGTCTTTTGTTCCTATACAGTGTCCATGCGTGGACTGGAGAAAGCAGCAATAGATGGTACATCTTCAAGTCTCATGTAAAGAATCATTACTCGTATTTTAAATAGAACAGTGGCATTAAAACAAATTGCTTCCTCTTAATACATTTTCACAAAACAGAAGTCAGTAAGCCCAGTAATTTTGCTATGATTAGAAAATTCAGTAAGTAAGCATTGATTCTAATGTCTCTTTAACATTTGCCAAAAGAAAAGTTGAAATGTTTGAAAGCTTTAGTTTAATGATGTTAGGGTCTTCAAATCTGGTACCCCACTAGAGGTGAAGCTGCTGCAGCATCCTGTCCCCTCTGTGGCTGAGCAGGATGAAGGTCTGTTAGTGGGAATGTGTGTGTTTATACATATACGTGTTCTGATACATATACGTGTATATGTATACATGCATGCGTGTATGTGTGCATACATATATGCACACACACACACACACCTCCCAAAGCTCTTGGTGGACCCCCAGTCCCCACGGTCTCTCCAGAAGTCATCCTGGGCCTCCTTGGTCCCTACAGCAGTCATGGTGCCTCACTCAGAGACACGTGCACATGTGGCTCCTGGGCCGCTTACCTTGCATGCCAGTGAGTCCAGCCTGATGTTTGCTGGTGCTTACACAACAGCTGTCACTCACCATGGACACATGGGTCACAGTGACCTGCAGTCCTGCTTCAGTTCCTGGTGCTGCAGGAGCCCATATGCATATGTGGGAAACCATACCCACAAAGAGTTAGATATAGTATTTAATGAGAAGACAGGACAGACTATGCTGATCAGGAGCAGGGCATGGCCAGGCAGGCATACCACCCAGCAACCTCTTTATATATGACTAGCTTCTTTTATCTCCTTATCCCTCCATTTTCCCATACTTGTCCCTCCCCCAAACCACCCTGATTCCTCCCTTCCTCTGCCTTTGGTTCCTCCCCTAAACATCCCCTAACAATGCTATACAATCCCAGAATACTCTTCCCATGCATCATATAGAGCCCCACAAATTGAGTGATCCCCTCAGTGTGGTGACCCACAGAGCTTCTCCTGTGGACTCACCTGGTGGGTGCCATCCCCGGCCCCTGGAGCTGATGCCCTTGCATCAGGGCAGGGCATGGCTTTTCTGATAACTTCTCTGACAAAGTTATTGGGGTTCACCAGCCAGCCGTTGTGCTTCTGTGCCTCTTTGTGTGTGGGGAGTCATAACCTATCAAATGAAACATGATAGAGGCACGGTTGTAGCATGCTGGACCTCTTCCACCCATCTCTAGATAATGCCATTTGTGTAATACAGGTCAAGAGTGAGCTGCTCATTAACTTCTGTGTGTTGACTCAGTAGATCTGGCACATCATTTGGCATATTACCGTGCTCTCCCTCAGGTGTGTCTGAACTGAATTATATTCCAGAATATTGTAGCTTTTCTTAATTCCAGTTCTCCACGTTTTGCAGATGCATATTTATAAAACCAGTGAAAACAAAGCAGAACAAATTGAATAATATTGACTTGTAAAGACAGGAAAGAAGGAAGGAAGCCAGTAGGAAAGGATGCAAAGTCTCTAGAGAATACTGGAAGAAAATGTGAATTGGTGGTCTGCATTCCCTTTTGTTGCACTGCAGTTGTAGTAGGCTTGTTGAGTGAAGTGTAAAGTTAGAAGATTTAAGTCTTAATTTTGGGAGCTTAAATGTGTTAAGTCAATCACTTAGGCAGATACTGAAGCCAGAAGCATAAAACCACCATAAAACAACCCTACACTTTCTGAGATGATAGATTTAACAGACTCACAGAGCAGGTTTGGAAGAGGACTATAAATCCTTGTGCCTGAGAATATGAGCCAGCTTCTAAGGACTTGTCTACACAGTGAACAATTAACTTGAGGAGAACTGAATGTTACAGGGATAGTAGGATAAACATCATGTGAATGTTGTCATTAGTGTAGCTGTATCGCTTGGGGAAGGAGTTGAGCCCCAAAGTCCATTTTAATACTAAAATAATTCTTGGTCATTCTGGGAATGATAAAACTGTTCTGTATTGACAGACCTCAGATAGCTGGGAGTGGAGGTAAAGAAGGGGATTAAAAGTGCTCCTTAGGGGTGCCTCTCAGGGGGGTGTGGTGTCTGTCCTTTCTGAGATGCTGCAATGTTGAGCTAGGTTTCAACCAGCTCAGATTATTCTTGTTTTGCTGGAGACAGAATTCATTGGTCTCAACTAAGATGTAACCACAGATGTAATCTGTCAAGCTTAAGAAATCAAAGGCAAACTTTTGAAAATCATTCCTATTATTTCATAGTAAGATGAAGACCTTGTGGAGGTGGGTAGGGGGGAATGTTGGTTTGTTGTATATATGCAACAGATGAATCCCAGAGGAGCTATCTCAGTAATTTCGGAAATAAAAAATGAGTTAAGAGCTCTTACTTGTGTGTCAATCTGCAGGGATGTGGGAACATGAAAAGACATTAGATTGTGCCCTAATTGCTTGCTAGGAATCAATAAAAGCTGAGGGTACTTGACTACTATATAGTGAGGCCTAGGCAGCTTTTACTTATTTTAAAGCTTATCCATCATACGTAGTGGATGAGGGACATTGCTTCTCCATGTCCTCAAGTTCTTTCCTCACAAAAGCTTCTGTTCAGTGGTACTTCAAGAGATACTCATTTACAAGTTGAATTGCTGTACCTGGTGTCATGCTAAAAACATTTATTCCCTAAGGCAGTTTGCTTCACTTGCATTTGAAGATACTTAGAAAAAGAGTATTATGCTCAACTGTCTTGAATGAACAAGTGGCTTAAGTGCTGGAAGAGGTTGTGTATTTCCTTTTCTTGGCTGAATTGCTTTAACTGCTGGGAAAAGAAAAATGAGTGTTCAGAAAAATCACAGGTTACTTATCTTTTCCTCCACTTTCCCCATTGTGCATGTCTTCCTTTCCTCTCCTTCCCTTCCCTTAAGACCCTTCATCTGCCTTTCCTGACACTTGATATGCCCACTGTCGCTCTCACTTCTCACCAAGTTGCATTATATGCTCTTCCCTATCTTGTGTCTCCCAGTTCTCCTCCTTCCCCAAGCTCAAAATTTACTCCCCACTGTTGCTACCCCTTTGGTCTGCCTGTCCCTCTCTTGTTCCCAGAATCCCTTCCCCCTCATCCTTGATGCCTCATACCAGTTGGTAGTCAAAACATTGGCTGCTCTGGATGTCTGTTTCAGGGAAAGCAAGCACCTCTTCTTAAATACTTCCTGAAAATATAAAGAGATTTTATGGAAAATCTCCTCAAGAAGAAAGATTGAAAAAAATCTTCCTGTAGTTCTGTAGCATCATTGCCAAAAGACTATGGAGAGTTATTCACAAATGTTATTAGCTAGTGTTAATTTATTCCCTGACTTAGGGGTCCTTATGACAATGCTTATCAGATTGAAAATTTAACCATAGATACTTAAGAATGACATGGAGATCCGTGCTTTTTGGGTTGTTTATGTGATCATGCATTCTCTTTGCTTTAACGTTCTGCTAGTCTTGGTGCTTGGGTACAGTTTCTCTGTAGCAGCCCACTGGAAATGAGTACAAGGCACATTTCAGGAGATGTATTGAGGGCTCACCAGACTTTCTGGCCATATGCCTGCAACTCATTTGTCAGACATGGATGTGTGAACAGCAAAGAGCATGGCCCTGACCTGGGAGAGTCTCTGCCCTGGGAGTGTGTCTCAGCACTCACTGGCTGCACGTGAACTGCCTGCTTCAGCGTTTGCCTGTCTTCCGCAGGACAAAAAGCAGCCATCAAGAGAAAACCCTCGCTGAAGGAGGTTTTAGAGGAGTCTGAGGAGAGAAATGGAGGTTGCGGTGCTGTCAGCAAACATTCTTTTCACAGCATGTCATTCCATGGCCCCTCTTTTACCAGGCAGTGCTCTGCTCAGGTAGCTGTTCACCTGCCAAGTAAGGGAGATAAAATGTTTTTGTATTAGATAATGCCGTGAAGAGCCAAAATCAGGACTCAGTAGTCGGAAGACTATTAAGCAGGTATCCTTTATTGCAGCGCTGGGCACACAGGGGATTTCTCCTCCTATTGTGTGCACCTGGTCAGGCTAATTGTATAGTTTATATACAGATTCTATATACATATTCATCAGATTTCTGAGAAAAGTTTTACATATTCATTGTTTCCCAGGAACTCATTATCATATGTAAATGTCTTTCATGTAGGCGTACTTGACATCTCTGATGGTCTTCAGGAGTCCTTTGGTGGTCTTCAGTAGTCTTCTTCACTTGTCCTCTGTTTGACCCTTCTCGGGTGATTCTGCGCAGTACGATCTTCTGCATGTTTGATACATCTTATCCTAAAGAGTGCTCATTAGTGCTTCTATTATCTATGACTACGTTTTGATGTAATCCATATGGATACTTCTAACCTAAGTTATCTAAGAGGGCTAAAAGTCCTTATCTTCCTCAGAAACTGCAAGGCCATCCAAAAGCAATTTCTCACACATTTTGCAACATACAGAACTTTTATCTACCACCTGTTAGCAATAATTGGGTAAAGAAATTGCAAGGCCATTGTATTCAGAAAAGCATCTTTGCATCATAGATAGACCCAAGTCATTGACTTAGTGCTTGCTTATGTCTTGTCCCAAATGTGCTGACAATGTGGAGGAGACCTTCACTGTAGTTCTGCAAGCATGAACAAACTGTTTTCAGGAAGAAGCAAAGTCAGCATGTGTGGATTTGAGGGATTTTTCCTCTAAATGTACTTAGGAAAATATTCAGCCTTCATTGTACTCTGCTAAAACTGCTTACGGATAACTAAGCATGTCACATGTTCCTCTGACAGATGATTTAAATGGATTTGGAGTCCTAAAGCTAGACAGAGAAGCATGTGAAACCAGGTCGAGCGGTGATACATATGGCAGACGCTTGGAGAAGTTCTAAAAACCACCCTGGAGGATGTCATGGTTTAAGCCCAGCCAGCAACTAAGCACCACGCAGCCGCTCACTCACTCCCCCCCATCCCACTGGATGGGGGAGAAAATCGGGGAAAAAAAAGTAAAACTCCTGGGTTGAGATAAGAACGGTTTAATAGAACAGAAAAGAAGAAACTAATAATGATAATGATAACACTAATAAAATGACAACAGTAGTAATAAAAGGATTGGAATGTACAAATGATGCGCAGGGCAATTGCTCACCACCTGCCGACCGACACCCAGTTAGTGCCCTGAGCGGTGATCCCCCGCCCCCACTCCCCAGTTCCTAAACTGGATGGGACATCCTATGGTATGGAATACACTGTTGGCCACTTTGGGTCAGGTGCCTTGGTTGTGTCCTGTGCCAACTTCTTGTGCCCTGGCTGGGCATGAGAAGCTGAACAATCCTTGACTTTAGTCTAAACACTACTGAGCAACAACTGCAAACATCAGTGTTATCAAGGTTCTTTGCATACTGAATTCAAAACACAGCACTGTACCAGCTACTAGGAAGACAGTTAACTCTATCCCAGTTGAAACCAGGACAAGGAGAAGGGTGAAGAGGTGGCTACTAGTATGGGAGGATGGCTATTAACACAGCTTTGTGCTTCAAAACTGTCTTAGAACTAGGGGGATTTTTGCTGCTCATGAAAACAAGTTCAGAGAGGTGACATACTTGTAAATGGCTCCTGTGGAAGAGGAATAGCTGGAGAAAGGAAGAATCTGGGATTCTGAAAGACCCTCTTCAAAACCAATGAAAGAAAAAATACACAATTCTTACCTGCTTTATTGCTGCCTTGTAGGTTGTGAATGGTAACACTGAAATAAACCAAAATTTGCCAGTCCACACTATTGTAATTTGAAGTAGCAGTGACTAGAGGAGAGCAGAAAGCATATGGATATGTGGTGGGTTGACCCTGGCTAGATGCCAGGTGCCCACCAAAGCTGCTCTATCACTCCCCCTCCTCAGCTGGACAGGGGGGGAGAAAATATAACAAAAGGCTTGTGGGTCAAGATAAGGACAGTTTAATAAAGTGATAGCAAAGGACGTGCGTGAAAGCAAAGAAAAACAAATGATGTTACTCTCTACTTCCCATCAGCAGGCGATGTCTGGCCACTTCCTGGGAAGCAGGGCTTCAGTATGTGTAGTGGTTGCTCCGGAAGACAAAAAGATGTCCCCCTTCCGTCTCCCTTTACTTAGATTTTATATCTGAGCTGATGTCACATGGTATGGAATATCTGTTTGGTTAGTTTAGGTCAGCTGTCCTGGTTATGTCCCCTCCCAAGATCTCACCCTGCCCCAGCCTGCCATTGGGGGGGGGGGGGGCGCGAGGCAAAAATGTTGGAGAGACAGCCTTGATGCTGTGGGAGCACTGGTCAGCAGCAGTCAAAACACTGGTGTGCTATCAACAGCTTTCTAGCTACTGATGCAGAGCACAGTGCTATGAGGGCTGCTATGGGGAGTATTAACTCCATCTCAGCCAGACCCAATACAAGTTTTACTGAGAAGAATGATTATTGGTAAGCGGTGTTGCTAGAATTTAGTCTTATAAGAGTAAATTCCACCAATATGTTTGGTGTAGGCCCCTAGCTTTCTTCAGTGGTAGAAATAT
The DNA here is from genome assembly GCF_929443795.1 of Astur gentilis. Lineage (NCBI taxonomy): Eukaryota > Metazoa > Chordata > Aves > Accipitriformes > Accipitridae > Astur > Astur gentilis. The sequence continues at coordinate 18,054,647 of NC_064919.1, read as the reverse complement.
TCAGGACTACATAATTTTCCTACCTCTGCCACAAGCTGCGCCTAAGTCTTTTCAGAAGCTATGTCCTGTCTGTGGGGATTTGGAACTCAAAGGGCATGAACTTTGGACTCATCAAATGCTGTTTGTCCTTTTCCCAGGACAAGTTGGTATCTTAGCCTCTGAAATCAAATTCCATGGTTTGGTAAATTATGCCTGGAGCTGACTTTTTTGTAGTTGTTTTCCTCTTGAAAAGCATAAGCATGAAGAACAGGGTTTTTTTCAGTTCAGTATGATAAGAAAAAAAGTAATGTGTTTTTCAGGAGAAAGTTCTGATACTGTGTAATCTGATCCAACAAGAAAAGATAAAAGACGTTCGGTAGTTAAGTGTCAATATTATAAAACGGGCAGTAACTCCTTTAAATATCAAAATCTGCTATGTGCATTTGTTGCATATGTGCATCTTGCAAAAAAGATTTTTTTTATACTTAGCAGTGGTATATAGACTTCACTTCTATAATTGGATCATCTTCTATTGTTCGAAAGTTGGAACAGGAGGGAGAAAAAGCTTTACCTAACTTTAAAAGTGATTATAGTTGAGCATCCTCCCAAGGCTGGTTAAACAAACCAGACTGTCATAAGACACTCTTTAACTTTGATGTTGTGGATGTACACTTGAAGTAGTTGGGAAGTGTTTTTCTGGATGACTAGTTCTGGTCAAATAAGTAGCTGTTTCTTCTTTTGTTAATGTGTCCCCAGAAGTTCATGTGCAAGAAAGCCATCTTTCATCAGGTTGTGGTAAAAGTGAGCCCTGTGAGGAGGACAGTTACAAAGCTGAATATGATTTTTTACTGATAAATTGAGCTTGTTTTGTGTGACAGATAACCAGATTACCTTCGGGAAAGCAGGACTGAGCATACTGTGTATTTAGCTAAGGAATGTACTTGAGCTTAGGACATTACTACTGGTCTGTAGCTCTCAACTCCTTGCAAACCAGCTTATTTTAAGAGTCAACCCAACTTTTTGCAACCTTTGGCTGGTCTTAAGAAGTGGAGAGCTCATAAAAAAATCTATGGTTATAATTGCTAGGGATTCTCTCAGGCCAGCTAGTGTCTAGCAAGAGCAGACTAAAAAGGCAGTTTGAATGAAAACAAGTTCTAAAACTTGGTTGAATGTTTTTATTCTCAGATGGTTGTCTACTCTGGATTGCTAGAGAAAACAGTAGGGATTTTGATGTTATGAAAGTTCATACTCAGAACATTGGCTGTGCTGTCAGTAACCAGCATTTGCTGTGTTTTCTCAAGTTATATTCGCCCTAAAGAAGGTCACCCAGGACACAGTATGTCTTTTGGTTAAAATTTGTCGATGTTAAAGTCACTATGGAGGTCAGTGACAGAAATCTGTTTCTAAAAGAATTTCACTTTTTCTAACATTAATCCAGCAGGTTTTAAAGTAGTGGATGGATCACTTTCTGACGTGCTATAGTCTCAATGCAATGGCAGTAGAGTTTAAAAGATACTTCAGAAGTGATGATATTTAAATGTTCTTATATCGTGACTAAAAATAAAGATTGACAACAGACACAACCACTAAGTTCATAATTGGAAAACTGAAAAGCCTGGTAATACTACTTTTCATATATAAAAAAAAAAACACCCCAACTTGAAAAGTCCTGATGTATCATATCATATATCCCAAGCTTGCTTCTCCAGTAGAATAACTTACTTTCCATTGCTATAAAGAGTGTACATTGCACGTGGAAATTGTGTGATTATTTTTTCTTAAACACGTGTTGTAAAAGATTTCAGATAACTACTCTCAGAAGAGTACTTGAGGAATAGTCATACAGGAAAGAAGAAATTAAAGCTGTGCTTCCAAAGTTCATTCTTCTTGACAGGAGGCAGAAGTAAACCTGCAAATCCAGAAGCCCAAAGATCTGTCAGGTTGTAGGTACCATTTAGAAAGGCAGTAATTTTTGCTTCTTCTGGTTAGGGTTTTATTTCTTTTGCCTCCTGCTTAAACCCTTGGAGCTTTCCATCAATGTCCAAGTGAAAACCAGTAACAAGTGGTGTCCCTCGAGGGTCCATACTGGGACCAGTGCTATTTATTATCTTCATCAATGACAGATAGTGCAATTGAGTGAACCCTCAGCAAGTTCATTAGACAGAAGGAATGCCATCCAGATGGGCCTTGACAGGATTAAGGAGTGAGCCTATGCAAACCTCATGAAGTTCAACAAGGCCAAGTGCAAGGTCCTGCACTTGGGTGAGAGTAATCCCCAGTATCAATACAGGCTGGAGGATGAAGGGATTGAGAGCAGCCCTGAGGAGAAGGACTCGGGGGTAGTGGGGGATGAAAAGCTGGACATCAGCTGGCAACATGCGCTCACAGCCCAGAAAGCCAGCCATATCGTGGGCTGCATCAAAGGAAGCGTGACCAGCAGGTTGAGGGAGGGGATTCTGCCCCTCTGCTCCACTCTGGTGAGACCCCACCTGGAGTACTGCATCCAGCTCTGGGGTCCTCAGTACAAGTCATGGACCTGTTGGAGCAGGTCCAGAGGAGAGACACAAAAATGATCAGAGGCATAGAACACCTCTTCTATGAAGAAAGGTTGAGAGAGTTGGGGTTATTCAGCTTGGAGAAGATTCCAGAGAGACCTTATTACAGCCATTCAACACTTAAGGGGGACATATAAGAAAGATGTAGAGAGATTCTTTACTAATGCCTGTAGTGACAGGACAAAGAGCACTGTTTTAAACTGGAAGATGGTAGATTTGGATTGGACTTAAGAAAGAAATGTTTTACGATGAGAGTAGTGAGACACTGGAACAGGTTGCCTGGAGAAGTTGTGGATGCACCATCCCTGCAAGTGTTCAAGGTCAGGTTGGATGGGGCTTGGAGCAACCTGGTCTAGTAGAAGGTGTCCATGGCAGGGTGTCTGGACTAGCTGATATTAAAAGATCCCTTCCAACCCCAACTATTCTATGATGCTATGATCTTATTTATTCTGTTTGTCTCTTTATACAAGCATCCCTTGTACAGGCTTTCCTTCACAGTGTAACAGCATGGCTGAAGTTGGATGCAGTATGGAGATTATCTAGGCCAACCCCCTGCTCAAACAGGGTCAATCAGAGCAGGTTTTTGGGGGGTCGTGTCCAGTTGAGTTTTTAATATCTCTGAGGATAGAGACTTCACAACCCTCTCAGGACAACCTGTTCCAATCTCACAGTAGAGGAGGTTTTTTTCTTGGCTTTAAATGTAATTTCTTGTGTTTCAGTTTGTGCCCATTGCCTCTTCAGTTTGTGTCTGTTCACCTTTACACTCTCCCACTAATTACTTATACACATCCCTCCCTCCTGCCCCAATCCTTCATTCTCCAGCATGAACACTCCCAGTTCTCTCAGCCTCTCCTCATATGGGAGATGCTCCAGTCCCATCATCATCTTCATGGGCCCTCCTTGCATTTGGTCCAGTACATCCACATCTGTCTTGTACTGAAGAGCCCAGAACTGGGCACAGGTCTCGTGATGAGGTCTCAGCAAGGCTGGGTAGAGGGAAATAATCATCTTTATCAACCTGCTGTCAATGCTATTACTAATGCAGTCCAGGATGCTGTTGGCCATCTTTGGTGTAAGGGCATGTTTCTGGCTTATGGTCAACTTGGTGTCCACCAGGATCCCCAGGGTATCTCTGCCAAGCTGCTTTCCAGCTAGTTAGACCCCAGACCATGATGGTTAAGCATGATTTCCCTTGATAGGTCTGTGCTGATTACTCCTTAATATGTTTAAAAATGGTTTTCAGGACTAGTTGCTCAATCACCTTCCGAGAGATTGAGGTCAGGCTCATCAGCCTGCGGTTCCTCAGATCCTCCTTCCCACCCTTCCTGACGGTAAGGGTGGTACTTGCTTTCTTCCAGTCCTCAGGAATCTCCCCAAAACCACCATGACCTTTCCAAGATGATAGAGAGTGGTCTTGCAACAACATCAGCCAGCTCCCTCAGCGCCCATGGATGCATTGTGACAGACCTGTGGACTTGTGCATGTCCAGTTCGTTTAAATGCTCCCTAGCCTAATCCTCCCCCACTGAGAGTAAGTTTTCCTTGCCCTGCACTTTCCCACTGGTCTTAGGAGCTGATGGCTGGTCTTACCAGTAAAGACCAAAACAAAGGCGGCAATCAGTGCCTCTGCCTTCTCCATGTCCTTTAAGACCGGGTCTCCATTCCCATTCACAGGGCAGACTCCCATTCTCCCTAGTCATCCTTTTGCTGATGATGTACCTATAGAAACCTTTCTTGTTGCCCTTCATGTCCCTTGCCAGAATCAGCTCCATATGGGCTTTAGCTTTCCTAAGCCCATCCCTGCATGTTTGGACAGTGTCTCTATATTCCTACCACCTCACCCAATTCTGCTTCTGCCTCTTGTGCGTGTGCTTTTAATGGTGGGGTTAAGTCAGGAGCTCCTTGTTCATCCATGGGTGCCTCCTGCAAGCTTGCTTTTAAAATAGTCACTTAAATAAGAGAAAAGCTTTGTCATACAGTAGACAGTACCAGACTGAGTCATCTTTGCGAAAGGTGAACTTGAAATCCTTAAATCTTCACCCTTTCAGAGATGTCTGTGCAACACCCTGTGCTGCATGACTTGGGCATGGATTTGATAAGGCTTTAGTGAAATGAAACACAGCAAATGGTTGTAGTTCTTAATTTGCTGTACCTTCTTTCTTCTAGTTTTTCTGTTGTTCCTGCATTTTCCTCTGTTGTCTGTACAGTTAACCAGCTATTTTAAGGACTTTCTTTGGAAGGATGCTTTGAGAACTGGCAGTGCTTTGGGAGCTGTTCTGAAGGTGATGGCACTCTGTCTTATTTTTCAAGTTGCTGAACTGATCAATAATAAATGCAGTCTTGAATGGTGAGGATGAAGAAGTGATAACATAAGCAATATAGTTATATATAAACAGTTCTTTCAAAAGCCAGGGTGAAACTATGATTACTTGAAATACTCTTCCCAGTTTACTCCGCAAATGTAGCCATTTCAAGTGAATAGTAACGAAAGAAAAATGAAAAAATTCAGCCTCAAAGCTTGTGGTGAAGAAACAGTTCAGTGGGTTAAAAGGTTTTTAATATTTCTATTATATGCTTCTTATTCAGGTAGCTTTATGATTTGAGTGGTGTGTTATTGAAATACAATAATTGTTTTCATTCAGGTAAACAAACATTAAAGATATTTGATGGGAATGATGCAGTGAAACGCAATCAATTTCGACTGATTTCAGTTCCAAGGATTGCAAAAAATGAAGAAGTTGTGGTAAGATAACCCAGTCAAGGTTAATATTCTGGTGTGATGAAGGGGCATATAATTGTATATTACAGTAGTCAAAAGCTAGCAGTATTACAAATGTAACTTAACAACAAAAAAATGTGTAAATTGGCTATAACATTACAATGCAATTTGACTTCTTCCTGTACTGCTCTTACTTTAGAGCATCTGAAGAAGTGGTGGCCTACATACCTGTAGCATAACAGGGACCACAGCATATCACATGTTAAGCAGTCATTCTCCTTCCCTATGTGACATTGAAGTCTGATTTTACTGAAATGAGCAATATGGGATAATCAGCTCCTTAGATCTTGCTCCTTTTCTATAGTATTTAGTGGTTTGATGTTTATCCTGGACAGCCGCCACTACTGCACTTCAGTTAATCAGCTTTGAAGACTGAAGCACACCATGGTTACTTCCACTCCTTGGCTGTAAAAGTTAATGAATTATCTGTCACATAGTGGCCACTCCCTAGCTTTTCCAGTGCTCCATCTGGGGTGGAAACATGACTCAGTACTAAATCAAATGTTCTGTACAGATCTTAATTTACTGGGCTGGGCAGAGACCCCGTGATGGGCAGAAATGAAGCCCAGAGTGGTTATGGGGTGGTGCACAGTAGAATTGAGCATTGTGAGGACTCAAAGTCATAAAGAACTTGGCACAGGAATCTGGAGAATCTATTACATGAGAATTTTGAATTTAAACCTACAGCTCATTAAGATATTTATCTTGATATTGTGCTCAAAATCAACAGGAGTTTTGAAAATGGTTTGTAGTGTTCAGCATCTCAAAGATCTTCAAGGAAAAAGTTGTACAGTGCTGAAAACACTTTTATTTAGGAGTGCTACTTGCCTTTCAACCATATTTTATCAGACTGCTGCTTATAATACCAGGGCAGATAAATACCCATTCTTGTAAGTGACTTACTGGGCTGTATTCGCTGCAGCATCTGTTTTAGCAGAGGTGCTGCAGGCATGGGCCAGTAATGGATGTAAAATTCCTGTGACTGCTTGCATCTTCCAAGGATAGCCCTTACCTTTCCTCTTCACAGGTGGGTGGGTTCAGGGCAGCCTTGTGGCTGGGAATGCTTACTAATTGTCAGCATCCCCTTAGTGCAAGAAGATTGAATATGCAGAGTTGGGTACAATCAAGTGTAATTTACCGTTTTCCTTGTGGAGTAAATTTTGCATGCAGTGAGTGTAGCTTTATTGGTGCTGAATTTTTACATTTGATCTATGGAGTTTAAAATTACTATCACTTGACAAAAATACTGTGGGCTGTGTTCAAATCCATTGATATCCCCAAGTTTTCTTTTTGTGTCTTCCACTAAAATTTGTTTTGAAAACTTTGCTCTTGTTTTGCTTTTTGCGATTGATAAATAGCAAACACTTAGAACACACGTTTAAGGTTGCTTCCGTAAGTAAGGTATTTATAAATGTCTATGCTATACAGGTATTAAAGGTGTCTTTTCAGGAAAAGGTTAATTTATCTTGCCGTGTTGTAGGAGGCTGCTTTGAGGACATACTACATAAGTGATGACCAGCAGGAGTATGAACTTCAGACCTTTACGCAGCAGACACTGCTGTCTGATGATGTTATCAACAGGAACAGTGCTGCAGAGGACAGCAACTTGGGCTCAGTATTCCGGGAATCCATTCCTGAAGCTTGGATCATCAGAGCCAAACCAAAGGATGAGGAAGTGATCAGAATTTATCCTGCCTGGCTGAAGTGAGTGTTTTCCTCCTTTATCACAAGGTTATCCTGCTTGGCTGCATTTGTAGGCTGGCCTGATGTGTTTCAGTTGTTGAAGTCGCACAAGTATAACAGAGAACGTCGTTTTTTCTGTATTTCAGGATTCTTCTGTTTATTTTTCTGAATGACTGATATACATGGTATTCATATCCATGCCTGGAAAAGTGCTTGTGGGTTTCTTTACGCGCGTGGAACATATTGTGTGACTTATGCAGTTCTGTTAATGGTGCATTTGGCCAAGAACATGCAACTTCACATTAACTGCATCTGTAAACAAATGATGACATACACATGTCACTTGAAAGCTTGATGGGTTTTTGGAAGAAATATTAAGTAGGAAAAATTCAGTGTAACTTCTGATATGAGAATATGAGGAAAAAATAAAGAAAAAAAATCTGTTCCATTTACCACTGAGACAATATATATTTTAAGCATATTTAGCAGTGGAAACAAGACTGGCTGGTGATGTATTCACTTCTCATGAGCAGTGGGATATAATTTAAACATTTTTTCATTTTACTAATGCAACTACATTCCCATTTTTTACAAAAGACTTGCAGGTAATTCTGTGTATAGGAAGAAACTAATTTGCAGTGCTACAATTGTAGTGGCCAGTTCCTTGAGTTGAACATCTTTGCTTGTCTGTGGGGCTAATACCACATGTGAACAACTTTCTTCAATTAATACAAATTGCTGCCTACCCTCGTAGAAAATTTGCCACTTGGATAAAAAAGGTACACACAGGATAGGTCAAATGATTGTCCTAAAATAAGTATTCCTTTTGTCTTTAGGGTGGGAATGGCATATGTTTCTCTACGAGTAAATAAGGATAGTACTACACAGACTGTGATCAAAGAAGTGCTTCCGTTACTTGGAAGGCAGGTAAATGAAAGGTCATAAGCTTGTGCATATACCACCAGAGTGACCCTGAAGTAGGGTATGTATGTTTTTCTCTTAGAAAAATTATAATCAGTCCATTCATGTTTAATGCAAATATTGTTAATATTTGGTAGATGATCTCTTGTGTCTGGTATGATGCTCAAAAATTTCTGCAGTCTTGATGGTAGACCTGGTTGCTCTGTACAGGTAGTTACCATTAGTCTTTCTGGGTCAAGCAGATTTACTTGTATGAACACAATGATTCTTGGCATGCAGTGTATTTTTTCTGGTTGTTTATGTCTTGAGATATTGTCCTGGGTTCAGCTGGGATAGAGTTAATTTTTACAGCAACCTGGGAGGTGGGGGCATAGCCAGGGCAGCTGACCTGAACTAGCCAAGGAGCTATTCCACACCATGTGCCATTATGCTCAGTATATAAATGGGGAGTGGGCTGGGGGGTGCTCTCTGTTTTCGGTGGGGGAAGTGGCGGAGCGTCGGGTCCCAGGTGGTGAGCAGTTGCACTGTGCATCACTCTTTTCGTATATTCTTTTATTAGTACCATTGTTGTTGTTGTAATGTCTTTGTGTTTGTCCCAGTAAATTGTCCTTATCTCAACCCTCAAGGTTCTGGGTTTGGTTTTTTTTTTTTCTTTTCTCCTTTCTGATTCTCCTCCCCATCCTACCGGAGGGGGGCTGGAGGAGTGAGCAAGTGGCTGCATGGTCCTTTGTTACCAGCTAGGCTGAAACCACAACAGATACTTAAAATACACTTGCATGTGACCACACTGCTAATCTTACCTTATTGGGAAACTGACAATCACTGTTAGGATGATCATGCTTGTCTCCTACTTCTTTGCACTGCTCTGTAAAATAAATCATAGAATCACAGAATATCTCAAGTCCAACTCCCTGCTCCTCGTAGGACTACCTAAAACTAAACCATATGACTAAGAGCATTGTCCAGATGCTCCTTGAACTCTGACAGGCTTGGTGCTGTGACCACTTCCCTGGGGAGCTCCTTCCAGTGATCGACCACCCACTCAGTGAAGAACCTCTTCCTAATGTCCGATCTGAACATTCCCTGATGCAGCTTCATTCCATTTCCTTGTCTTGTATCACTGGTCACCAGAGAGAGGAGATCAGCACTCCCCCTCCGCTGCCCCCCTTGGGGAAGCTGTAGACTGTGATGAGGTCACCCCTCGGCCTTCTCTTCTCCAAGCTGAACAAACCAAGTGACGTCAGCTGCTTCTCCTAAGTCTTGCCACGGAGACCTTTCACCATCTTGGTTGCCCTCCTCTAGACACACTCTAATACTTTGATGTCCATCTTATATTGCAGCACCCAAAACTGCACACAGGACTCGAGGTGGGGCCATCCCAGTGCAGTGTAGAGTGGGACCATCACCTCCCTTGACCAGCTAGCTATGCTGTGCTTGATGCACTCCAGGACACACTTGGCCCTTTTGGCTACCAGGACACACTGTTAACTCATATTCAACTTGCCGTCAACCTAAATGCCCAGATCTCTTTCTGCAGGGCTGCTCTCCAGCCTCTTGTTCCACAGTTTGTATGTATAACCAGGATTACCCCATCCCAGGTAGAGAACCTGGCACTTGCTCTTGTTAAATTTCATATGATTGGGGATTGCCCAGCTCTGCAGCCTACCCAGATCTCTCTGTAAGGCCTCACAACTCTCAAGGGAGTCCACAGCTCCTCCTAGTTCAGTATCATCAGCAAACTTACTTAATGTGCATTCAACTCCTGCATCCAGATCATTTATAAAAACATTAAAGAGCATGGGCCCTAAAATCAAGCCCTGGGGAACCCCAGTGGTGACTGGCCGCCAGCCTGATGTAACCCCATTTACTATAACCCTTTGAGCCCGACCCATCAGCCAGTTGCTAACCCAATGTGTTCTGGTCTTGTCTGGCTGTGTACTGGACAGTTTATCCAGAAGGATACTGTGAGAGACAGTATCAAAAGCTTTGCTAAAATCCAAACCCACCATATTCACTGGCTTCCCTTGGTCAGCTAGATGGGTGACCTTGTCATAAAATGAAATTAAGTTAGTTAAGCAGGACTTTCTCCTCCTGAACCCATGCTGGCTATGACAAATGGCCATGTTGTCCCTCAAGAGTTCAATAACTTCCAGAACAACCTTCTCCATAATTCTGCAAGGCACTGAAGTGTGACTGACAGGCCTGTAATTACCAAGGTCTTCCATCTTACCCTTCTTGAAAACCGAAGACAGCATTTTCCAGCTTCCAGTCAACTGGGACCTCTCCAGACTCCCAAGACCATTGAAAAATAATGGAGAGAAGTCCCGTGATGGGGACTTTGGTGGCATTGGTCAGCTCTTTCAGTACCCTGGAATGAATCCCATCAGGCCCCATAGACTTATGTGCATCCAGCTGGAGCAGCAAGTCTCAAACAAGTTCAGAGTTGGCTGGGAGTTTATCATCTCCCCAGTCACAGTCTTCCCAACATAGGGCTCCAAGGGTCCCAGGGCCCATCGTTGGTGTTGAAGACAGAGACAAAGAAGGCATTAAACATCCCTGCTTTGTCTGTGTCCCTACTTGTGAGGTGACTGACCTCATCAAGTAATGGATCTGATCCTTCTTTTGCTGTTAATGTATTTTAAAAAGCCCTTTTTGTTGTCCTTCATGGTCCTGGCCAGCTTGAACTCTAATTGAGCTTTGGCCACAAGAATTTTCTCTCTACAGTTGGCAAACAGCATCTTTGTAATCCACAAGGACTACAAGGAAGAACTCAAGGCTCAATGGCACCCACGTTCTTTACCATCTACATTCCTTCCCACCTCATTAGAAATTACTAAATACATCTTGTAATCTTGTAGATACACATGTTTTCCTTGGAAGAGATTGCTTTTCAGTCTGCCTGTCTTTCTTACAGTTGGTGCCAAGATAGCATGACTTTTAGGAAACATGTTAGAATTTGCAAGTGTGCCAAGACACTGGCAGTCTCAATCAAACACACAGGTGTGGAGGCATGAAGCTATAGTGTGCATAGTTTGTTCAGTAATTGGGGCTTGTAAGCACGCCAGCAAATCAGCATGCTTCTACTGCTCCAGGGAACAGCCATGCTCACAGAGGGCAACCACTGCCTTTTGTGTTTATCTACAGGGTAGGTAGGAATATGAGTGTGGCTAGCTATCTGCAGTAGGTGATAATTGTAGATCTGTCTAGGTGTACACCTACCTGTACATGTGGTGCATGCAGCTCATTTTGCGCAGCAGGATGGTTCTAGGACTTGAATTTCAGTACTTTTTCTCAAGTGCTGTGGACCTTTTAACAAAATTTGGAAAATCTTGTCCGAAGCCTTGTCTCATCTGAAAAAAGCAACTGTCAAACAGGATGGTTGGGTACTCCAGGAAAGATCTTCGCATCTCTGTATTTGGGAAGCTAGTTTTAGGTTGTAAGAGACTTAATTCCATGGCTCAATTGCAATTTCCTTGATATTGATAGTTTTTTAAAGGGTTTTCTCCTTTTTCTGTATGAAGAAGCACATACAGGATATATCTTTTTAATATCCAGAATTTGCTGTTGCTGAAGATCCTCTCCAAGTTGCTCTCATTGAATTTCAGGCAAACCAAATGTAGCCAGTTGAGGCTTTTAACACCCCTGTTCATGACATGTGAAGCAACATCATTTGTCCTCTGCGTATCAAGGTCAAAAATTAAGAGACTTCCTCAATCCTGAGTGTCGTATGTTTCCAGGGTTGCAGTAATCCTAGTTCAACTCTTGGCTTTCATCATCCAGCTGCAAGGGACTTGGGTGGTCCCTGGCAGTATAGTTTGGAAAAGGAACTGTGGCACATGTGAAGAGGGTTTCGTTCCATCAGTGCTGGTGGAGTGCCCCAGAAGATGGGGACCGGTCAGCCTGCTTTTTGCCAAGCCTGGTTCCTGGGCCATCTTCTCAAAGAGCAGGTTCATTCCCAGTCCTGCATGCTTTCTCTGGAAGGATGCTCTGGAAATATCCTTGTTGAGCTGCTGGTCACTGAAGGGGGGTAGAGTTAACTGTGCTTTAGAGGTGCCCTTTCACCATGGGCCTGCAAGGATGCTGATGTAGTTGAGGGCATGGGAGCCTGAAGCCATATGTGGGAGGCTCAGTGTGTAAAATGAGGATTATCCCTGGCTTGGGAGGAACGGGTTAGGGAAGAACATTGTGCTTCTGTGTGTGCAGCGTATAACATAATGTTAAACATCTGGCAAAATTATATTTCGTTCAAAAACTACATTTACATGTTGCATCTTTTGGCAGACGGAGTGCCTCCAGAATTTCAAATTGGTGGAAGTGCTTATGGGCAGTAAGCAAGGTAAGTGAAGGAGCATTGGCCAAATGAATGTCTGTAACTGATCCTCTAGCTTTTTTTGCCCGCTTTTTTAACATAGTCACAATTAATTTTTTACAATAAATGCCTTCACAAATGAAACTTCACCATCCTGTTGAAATACTCAATCAGAATTGATGTTGGTTTTTTTCAGTCTTGTGTGTCCTGGGGGAATATGGTTCCCTTCTCTTTCTTCATCACCACATAAAGGGTTTATTAGTGGTTTCTGATGGGTATTGACACTTTGGCAAAGAGCCTTGTTTTGGGGAGCTGCCTTTAACTGACATAATTTTCTTAACTGCAGTTATTTAGTAAAGATTAATTGTGACATTCAAGTAGCTCCCTTCCTTCTCTTTCACCCTGACACTGCCCCCAAAGAAGAGCAAATTTGAGTCCTGAGATAGTCCAATTGCAGTCCAACTGCATTATGAAGTATAGAAATACGCAGTCCTAGCATTGCTCAAGAGGTTTGTGATCCTGCAGGAGCTGAGCTGGTGTTCTGCAAGCTCACATCCCTTTGTGCTTCATTATTTGTAACATTGCATGGAGAGATAAATAAAGCCACTGAAGTCCTCTGATCATGCCCTGGCCACACCCAAGTAAATACCTTTGTAGTTCAAATACTGGCCTTATACTTTGCTTGGTTTGTGAGTCTTACCAGTAAGTTGTTTTATAAGCTTATTGCAGCCTTGTGAATGTCTTGTCTTGGCTGATTACTGGTGCTCTGTTTTAAAGCATCATTTACAACCTCACTTTAGCTGGAAGTTGTCACAATTGTTTTAATTTTTTAATAAAATACAGAAGTTGTTTGTTACTGTAGTTGCCAAGGAATGTACTTTTAAAGTTTTCTGTGAAGCACTTAGCTTGTACTGCTTGTCTGTTGGGCGTCTTCAAGGTGTTTCTCCCTATGTTTTTTAAAGGATGGTGGTATATAAGAGCTGTGAACAGCATCAGACTGTTCAAAGCACCTAAATGTTTTTTCTCTTGAATAATGAGTAGTTCAGATCTGTGTGGTCCTTTATGTAATGTTGGTTGTACACAGAGTTGTGAATTTTCCCTAAATTTTTTTTGTATTGTTTTTGTTTAATTGAGCCTGGTAATAACTTACAGTGCTTTCAAACATGATTAATGTTCTTGCTGTCTTTAGTTCAGCGCATGGTCTTGGACAATCAGGAACTGATTCTTAACAGACTCAAGGACATAAGAAAGGTAAATCTGAAAAAAGAAATATGATCCTTTTTTATAGCAAGTAAGGAGTCCTCTTTCTTACAGAAAAAGTAATCAGTTACACCCCCCCCTCCAGCTGGCTCATCTGTAGAGAAGCTAAGTGCTTGGACTGAAGTTTATTTCCATTTCTGATATTCTCTAGCCATAGAGGACTTAGTTGCTAAGTTCAGAACTATTTGGGATTTGGTTTCATGATATCTTTTTACCACATGTCATGTTGATTTTTCTTTATTTTGGTAGACTTCAATACGTCAGATGAATCAAACAAGATTTTACATTGTGGAAAATAGTAAATCCATCGTACGAGTAAATTTATTTGTTGGTGGGCTTCCACCTCAGCTTTCCCCTGAAGAATACACAAATATTCTCAAGGAAGAATTAGCTATCAAATGTAAGTAAACAAGTGCATTTTGAGATATATTCACTTATACAGAATAAAATGTAGTAGCATATATTGCTCCTTTTTATTATTTTTTTTCTTAATGTTTTCTGATCTTATTTGAAAAATCAGTCTGCCTTGTATTCTCACAGGGGGCTTTTTTATTAATTTTAACATGTTCATGGTTGCATGAGAGGTGTGACAGCTCATTATTCACAGAATTATTATTATATTACATGAGTCCTATGTGACCATGCCATTTTTTTAGTGAAGAAGCATCACTTTTTAGAAGTGAACTGTACCTGCCTTACACCATTCAAATTATGGTAGTGCAGTTTAATTCTCTGTGCACGAATGTTCCTCACCTTTCTTAACCTCTGAGTTTTTTCATGAGCTGTCCTCCACGTTGTTCATGAGCTCTGTGCCTGGTCATGGAGAAGTATGAGCAGTGCATGCACACGCATATGGACAAGCAGTCAGTGAAAAGAATTTATTTTTCTTTTTCAAAGAAGTATAATTGATTTTTCATAATATTCTTTCAACCAGCTTGTTCTATAAACAGTGTCAGGAATGCGTCATGCTTTTTGTTTCAGGAAACGAAGCACTTTTCCCAATCTTTTATGTAACTTCAAGAGGAATTAAACTTTAAATGCCAGAAAGAATTCATAGTCACCTTTTATGAAAATCAGTTTAGCTTTTCTAACTTGCAAAGTAAACTTAGGGGAGGGAAAGTGTTAGCTGGAGATTCTTCCTGTATTTGTATAACTTTTAATATTTATTTATATTATATTTATGTAACTTCTAAAAATATTTTAAATATTTACTCTAAATGTACCCAAGGTTTTATGTGTTTATATTTTTACCCTTTGCAGCAAACGTAGTATCTGTGAGTCATGTTTATCAAGCACAAGGTAAGCATTAAGATTTTTAGCCTTGCAAACGTCTATTTTCAAAACTGCAGCCTAATACTAGAGGCTCTAAGCTCAGAGTATGCTAGTCTTATTGCATAAGCAAAAAGCCCTTCAGATAAAATGTAACACATTGTAGTTATGAAAAGCAGTGGATTAGTGTTACCTTATTAAAAAAAACCTAAAAGGTTGGCTTCATGTCTCGTGTACCAGAAAGTGGTAATAATTCATCATAAAAATGAATTTTGAAGTTGCACTTCAACTGAATAGTCTAACACCATTGAATTGTTAAAAACCCATGAAGTGCTCTCTTTGGTACTTCTTTTGAACTTGATGGGATTGTTTAACAGCTACTATTTCCTAGCATGGTGTTAAGTGGGAGTTCAGTGGCTGGATGTCTGAAGAAAATCAGTACATTCATCTCTGCATTCATCCTTTGAGCTGTTGCTTTGGTTTTGCTGTACAAATTTTGTTTCAGCAAGGTTGCAGAAGCTGCAAGGCTTCTGAGAGCC
The DNA here is from genome assembly GCF_929443795.1 of Astur gentilis. Classification (NCBI taxonomy): domain Eukaryota; kingdom Metazoa; phylum Chordata; class Aves; order Accipitriformes; family Accipitridae; genus Astur; species Astur gentilis. The sequence continues at coordinate 18,039,354 of NC_064919.1, read as the reverse complement.
GGAGCAGCAGTGGCTCTGTGCAGCTGTAGTGCAGTGGTCAGAAGGAGATCTGCATTTGGTAAAACTTTAAAGTGTGGAATTTGTCTTTTGTACGTTAAGGTGTCCATATCCAAGACGTTTCACGTCCTTTGGCAGGCTTAACTTTCATGTGAACGCTAAATGAATCTTTCTATAGCATGGTTTTGAAGACTGATGGGTGCTTCGTTTATGTGTTTGCTGTCTCACATGGCTAGTTAATACTGACTTTTTGTAAGGAAAACCATAAAGCTTTCAGATGTGCCTTCTTTTTATATTTGTCAATGGAGAATAGTTGGTTTTGTGATACTCTTCTCATGTCACACCTTACTTTAACCACGTTTACCTGCATATGTTTTTTAGACGTTTCTGCTTGTATGTGATTTTTACTGTTCTGTGTGGTTTTTTACTTTCTGAGTATTTTTATGTTTCTGATAACTTCCTGACTCTCAGGTTTTTTAGGTTGTGTCACTAGCTTACATCTCATATGCTGTCTGTTACGGACTTTGATCTTGTCCTGCCCTGTTTTCCTCCTCACTAAGTATCTTACTTTAAACTAACTTGCCAGTATTTTATTTTATTTTGTTTTTCCTTTTTGTCTTCCCTTCTTACCCAACTTCCCCATACAGGACCTAAGCTGACATAAAGATCTTAAATTGATTCTCAAACCAAATCTTTGCTTGTAATAATTCTTACTGAGATATTGTCAGTGAGTGGAACTACTGGATTTTTAATAAAGGGATACAAAATGAAACCTGATACCTTTGTCATTTTTACATGATGGTAACAGCCTGTTAGTTGTGAAGAAGAGTATGGAAATAGGCCATACTTCTCGAGCCCAAAGGAAGTCTTTAAATATGCATCAGTTCTGGGCTGCAGTTCTTCTTGTCCTAAAACTGCTTTGCCTTAACAAAAATCTGTGGTGCATTTTGGGGTATGAAGGAAGTCTTAAAAAAACCCCAGCCTAATTCACTGATAACCAACAACCGCAAGTGTTACAGAGTAACTTTTACTGAATAATGTCCTGAGTAAACTGAGTAAACTTTCATTGTGATATGATGATACTGATTTCCTAATAATAGAAAATATAAAAAATAGTTCTGATACCTCTTTACAGGTGCTGTTGTACTCGAAATTTCATGCTTTTCTGAAGCTGAAAGAATATATATGCTAGTTAAAGATACAACTGTCAATGACAAGCCTCTGAATGCTGTGGTGATTCCTGAAGTTATGGTAAGAGATGGGATTGAATTTAAAATATGTCTTTAAAAGAAAAAAATTACCTCTAAGATTTTTTCTGCTGGAAGTAAATGAAAATACATTTTATTCAAAGGAGCCATACAGTGAGTTTCTGTAAATAGCGTGATGAAAAAAAGAGCCTGTACTTTATGTCTATGATATACTTCTGTGAGTTAAGTCACTTGTCCTGTTACTGTTGAGTTGTCAGGAATAACTACACAACTACATAACTATACAACTATAAAGGGGAGAAAACCAAATTTTTTTTTTCCTCTTTATTTCTTTCAATGATCAGAAGGTTAGGTAGGGTTTTAGTTTTAGCTGGTGTGTCTTAAAATGCTTACAACAACTTTGGTTTGGGGACTAGTTGTGTTTCCTCGCTAACCATGAGGTAAAGTACTGCTGCTAATTTTCACATTTTCAGTATCTTCATTTCCCCTGTTCTGTAGCAGAGGGAGTTCGATGTTGTTTAAATGCTGCATTGTGGATTTCAGAGGAAAACAGTCTGTTGAAAGACTTAGTGCCAGGGTCCTTTTACAAATACAGGCTTGAATTCTCATTTATTAATTTTTATGATTACAGATCATTTTCCTATTAATCAGTTGGTTTAATAATAGGTTTCATGTTAACATAGCAGTTTCAGGGTGAAAAGAGGAAAATGGTTCACTGAGCAAATTGATTTTTAATCAGGATGATGTAGGTTCTGTCTAAAAGAGAGTGTAGCCGTAGTTACTTTCTGTTACTGTTTTTCCGGAGTTGCATTATGGCAACTGAAGTGAGGGTCTTGGTTTGACTTTTTAGGACTTCACAGAAGGTTGAAAACTTAAAAAAATACATAATTAGTGGGAACTGTGAAAAAACTTTAGATGGGAGGATCTCAAGTTCAATAGCCATAGTTGCATACTTACATGCCTGCTTTTACCATTTAAAAAGTCCTATGCTTGTCAAAGTTTTCTGAAGGCAAAATTATTTTTTTATGTGAGCAGATACTAGTGGCAATGCTTGTGTGAAATTGGCAAGATTAAAAACTATTCCCCTCCAAATATAGTGAGTGCCTTGTTCCTATGCATGCATAGGCATTGTGTTTTGTAAAATCCTTAGAAACCACAGTTCCCCCTTGTCCAAACTAGGTGTCAGAGTTTCTGTTATAAGAAACAGAAGGCAGTGTGAAGATGGGACTGCTTTTTGATGCTTGTTTTTGGTGCTTTTTAGGCAAATGCATTACAAATGCATTATGAGCCTAGATTTGGTCCATGGCATGTGAAACTGAACATGCTCCCCTCTGTTAATTACATGTGTCTGGTTTTCTGGCACTAGATATGTTTGAAGTGAGCTTTTTGATGCCAGGAAAATAAGAATAATGCTATCTGTTATCTGATGCAAGATATTTTTTAGAAACGCCAGATCAGGGGACTGCTAGGGATGAATTTCTAATAAGTTAGAAGGAGAGAAGGGCTGTACATGTTCATATACATTTTGTTTCCATTTCAGGATGTATTATTTATATTTTGTCATCTCACTGAAATGAGCCAAGTGTTAATCTAAATCATATTTCGAGTATTCATATGTGCTTTGGCCACCAAGCTTAGGCCATTCAGTAATTAGGCAGAGTAAACTAATGACTGATTGTTGACCCTACTTTGGGTAGCAATTTGACTAGATGACCTCCTGAGGTACTTTCCAACCTAGATTATCCTTTTATCCTATGATACTATTATCCTTTGTTTACACTTTATAAATGTGACCATTTAAGTCCAGCACCAGGAAATAACTTATACAGGAACTGAGCACGGTAGTAAATTTATACTGTGTTTGACATTCCTCTTGTGGGTGAAATAGAAAGAAATTGGGAATGAAGGGCTACTGTGTAGTCTCAGAAGAAGAATGGGTGATAAAACAAAGGCCACAGTGGTTTGGTTAATGAATGATTTTTCCAAATTGCAACTTAAATAAAACAAACAAAACAACCCTTCTTAAAAGTTGATAAAAGAACAGAAGTAGTTTGGTGGTTAGTGGGTTGCTAGTCCTTCATTTTTCTGAGGTGACATTCGCTTACTCTGCGTCTGATATACCCAGTTTTAGTCTGGCATGGTAAGGTCTGCCAGAAGGAATTAATCCTCTTATGATCACTACTGAAAAGTTTGAATACAGAATCAGTTTGCACTAGCTGCTTATTAGAAAGTCAAGCAATTAGTGTGATCACATGTGTTGATCTGTTCTGCTGTTTCATGAACTCAGGCCTTTAAGAATTTAATCAAATGCTTTTTCATTTCATAATATTCAAATAAATGAAAATATTGTCTTCACTGGAGTGTGGAAAAAAATACAGTCTCTTACAAAGCTGTTTAGCTGCTGTATAAAGACCTGCAAGGGCAGTTTGGTATCACTTTTTGGTAGCATGTCAAGGTGGAAGATACCGCAGGGCTGAATCTTTGAATTGAAAGCTAATTTACCAGAACTCCTTCTGCAGTACTGGCAAACAAGGAAATCAGCAGAGAGTTGTATGAGGCAAGTATCAGTATGAAGGTGACAAGTTTTTGTAGCTTTATCACTAATACCACTTTCCAGTGGTTCCTTAAGAGTAGTAGAAAAAGATGTGGGAGTGTCCTGGATGGGTGAAACTTTCCATTTCATTCATTTCACTAATTTGTCACAAAAGTGTGTCCAATTTAAAAAGCATAATAGTTTAATGACCTTCTTAGCCGTAACACCATGAAAAGTTACTTTCCACCCTTCTTCCACTGCCACAGTTCCCCCAAAAGTACAGAAAAGGCTTGAGCTCCTGCTGTGTTGACCCAGCTGCTGCTCCAGTTGCATTGAGACCCCTTGCACATCATTCCTTATCAGATGCAATGACTCTTTTCTGGCCAGGGTGGAGGAAGTCTGTGCTTGGGCATCATGACTCCTTGCACATGGGAGATGCTGCAGACAGCCCACTTGCAAATGTTGAATTTTACTTGTCATTTAGAGATAATCTGCAGTTCCTGGAGACAACCCATCACCCTGGAAGATGCACCATGGTGGTTGTGCTGGCAGGCCTGTGGCACAGAACACCTTGTTCTGCCTCGTTGTGAGGTGTGATTACACAGTACACTCAAGAGAAAGGGTATTAACGTGGATAACAAATGTCTTGCCCCCAGCCTGAAGCCGCAGTGTGCTAATCTGGACAAATTAAGCAATTCACGGTGACTGTCAGAGTGTCTAAATCACACGGCTTCCTTTATCTGTCTCTAAGAAACGAGTAATAAATTCCTTCCTGAACACCAGCCAACACAAAACCCTTCCTTCTGCAGATTTCACTCTTCAAGCAGACCACTGAAGCCAGGGCTAAAGGGGGAAGGGAGTCCTCAGGCTGTGAGTCACACATCCCCTTCTGCCCAGTAACAAACTCATCGTATGTCCCCACTGGGGCTTTATTAAGGGATTAAAAAAAATTCTGCAGCGCAAGAGTGCTACCCTTGTGGCCGTCTGTAACGGAGCATGTACTTTTCAGAAAGCAACACAGCAGCCCTGCTCTGCTGTAGAAACTGTCATAGAGTTTTTAACTGCTACTGAAAAATAATTGTTTTCCTGGAAGCTGGCCTTTATCTAGGGATTCAGCAATGTTTCTTACTCCTTTAAGTTTAATGAAGGGTGATGATGAGAAGCAAGTTAACTCTAAGGCTAAGCACTTTCTAGAATACTTCTGTTTATTCTGCAGAGGTGAGTTTAGTCCTAAATATGTATAGTTAGGGATTTACATTAGAAGATACTTGCAACGCAGATGGTTTTGAGTGGTAGGACTGCTCAGTTTATACCACATACAGATATTTTGTTAGCTCCACGTGTTCTCCACAGCTGCTTGTGAGTCTTAGTAGCATTCAGGGTAAATGTTTCACTTTTCTGTTTTTGTACAATATTGACACTTGAGAATTAGGAAGTTTAGATGGCAGTTTTGTAGAAACTAAATACATATTTGCAACAATATATATTTGCTTGAGTAAGATCTCAGACAACTTTCCAAAACACAGCTGCGCTTTTGAATGCCTTGGAGCTTACCACGTCTCAGAAATCATTGCAATTCCCTGAAGTTCCTTGTGAATTATTTTAGTTACTTGGTTTTAAACCCAGTGCGTTAGAACTTGCCTGTAAAAGCAAGTAATATAAAACATGTGTTGAATATGTCACTTCTAAATGTCCAAACCCAGTATTTTTAGAAACTGATTTCCTGAAGAAGAGAAGGTAATCAAATGTTCTTATCCATATTCAAGTAAGGTATTTGTTTGACTTGAATGTTTGGCTGGTTTCTTTTCTCTCATTCTTTTTTGAAAAACTTTTTGTTTACTTTGAGCTGCAGAACTGAATTTTTTTTTTTTCTGTTATACCCTTTTCCCCCATTTTTTTAAACCCCACAAATTTCTGGGTGTTGGACCAAGGCTGAGGTTTCAGATAGCCTGTATTGTTCAGAAAGTTGAAATGACTGGAAGTGAAATTTAGGTAGTAAAAAAGCTCTGAAGAGGAAGAAATGGGAAGTGGTCAGGTGGAAAAGTAGGGCAGAGTAGAAGCTGGAACAAGGAGTGCAGGAAGGGAACAGTTTGCCCTGTTAGCGCATGGGATGTGGCGTTTCCTTTTAGAGCTGCTCTGCCTTCTGTTGCTTGTGGGATTTTCAAAGGACCATTCATAATGGGATATGGCAGATGATGGTGCAGGAATGGATGGAGTAATGAGAAGGGCTTTACTTCTGGAAAAGTCAGAGCTCTGCTTACTATTTTTACCAATGCCTGTGATGGATTGAGGGGAGAAAATCCACTTCTGTTGCTGGGATGTGTGGATCCTTGAGCTGTTGACCTTACAACTCAAGAAGTCCTTCCATTTTGTGACAGTGGCATGCACTGTTTTCCTTAGTCTTCCTTTGCTAGCTCCAAATATCCTTTCCATGTGCTTCACAGAAATAAACATATTACCCTTATTGTGTGTTGGACGCACTTTGAATAGTTGCTTCCCCTTTTCCAATAAAGCCTGAATATGGAGGCAAGAGGTGTTTTGACGTAGCAGTCGTTTACAGTATAGTGTGAAGGTGGTTCCTCTGTAGAAAGCCATGTGGACAGCTTTACAGTCTCTGTCCTGTCTCACCAACCTAGTTGTTTTGCCAGCAGTGAAACCTTTCCAGCAAAACAAAATTTTGAGGCTCTTCTGGCTCTTTGTCAGCGAAAATAGCCCTTGTTTGGCTAATTATTTTTTTCTAGAAGACGTACATATTTTCAAACTGAATGTCTCTGGTAGAATCTAAAGGACGAGGAAGGAAGGGGCAAGAGAAGAAGTGTGTGCCTGCTCCACCAACCTTCTTACCTGCTTAGTGTTCCTCTTCCTGGTGTGTTTTCTGTTTGTGCTTGCAAGTCACGCTCCATGGCAAAGGGCATTTCTCATGCAGGTAGTGTCACAGAGGAGAAGGATTTTTATGTGTTTGCTTGTATCTTGACACATCTGGCAGGATGTGGCTTGAAGAGGATTACCACCCAGCCCTTTTAGGAAAGCAAAATCTGAGGAAATCTCTCAAATACTGGGAAGCCCTAAATGATCATTTGTTTTTAAGCATCCAGATCAGTTCACAGGTAGATGATGGTCTGAGGTATCTGAACATCAGACTCCAGTTTGCTTCCCCACAAAGTTACTCATTAATTTGTCCTGATCTCTCCATTCTTTGCCTTGGTTCATGCTCTCTGGTGGTCACTCATAGACAGCAGCCAACACACTTTCTGGGTGCTATCTCCTCTCCTCTGTAGCTCTTGGTATCTCTCCACGTTTGCACGCTGCGGTCATGCTGCTGCCTTGCCACCCCCTGAATCATTCTTGTCTAAATTGACTTATATTTAGCACTGTTATTCTGTTTCCTGAATCCATCCTGTCAGCTGCGTGACAAATTGCTGTTCCCTGAATGCCGTCCAATTTCTAAATACAAATTACCATAACTTAGGGACTGTGGCAAACGTTGGTGTTTTGAAGCGCACTCATTGAAATGCCCAATGGACTTTTCTGATGTGTACCTGCCCCACAGCCCTATGGCAGGATGAATGAAAGGTGTGCTGGTGTTTTCTGATCTTTCTAGAACCATTTACAAATCATTTTATGGAATGATTTATGGGCTGGCTGGCTGAAAACCAGTCCCAAGGGAGTGCTTCTGGTGGCTGGAAGTTCTGACCTCTGGTGAGGCTGCAGGCATCGCTCCTGCGCAGTCTGTAGAGTATCCCAGGATATCCTTCTTCTGCCATGGGCAGTGGCTTCCTTTGGAGTGGTTTCTGGATGGGCCGTGCTTTGACAGCCCTTTGAGCAGCGGCTTCAGTAGAGGTGTGAGGATCATAAGACACTGGCACCAAATCCTCCTGATTAAAAAATTTAACTACATATTTTTAAAATAAGCTTTCAACCTCTTACTTCATGGGGAGGGGCATGCCAGTGTGTGCCCCGAACATTCTCATTTTGAAATGTTTTGTCCTTATAAATTAACATGTATTCTAAGATGACCACAAAACTTAAAACAAATGTTTCAGTTGGTTTTGGAAGAAGTTCTCTCTTCCCAATGAATGTGTTTGAGTTGTACATCACTCTGGAAGGTACCTTATCCCTCACACTGTTCATTGGCATAGACTTTTTACTGAAAACGTTTAGGAAGGACTACTTACAGTGTCTTTGTTTTTAATGTTAGGCTCAACTGTGTAGCTGGGAGTGTGTTAAAGAAACTTCAGTTCCCAGAAAACCAAGATCAGCAGCTAACCAGTCTATTGTCTGGACATTGAATCTTTTTATTTATTGAATCTGGATTATTTTTTTTTTTACTAAGCATCAAGGAAACATCAGGAAATACTTCTGAGACGCAGTAGTAATTTTGCTGCCTAGTCATGATTTTGGCTAATTCTTTTTCTTGTCATCTTTCAGGCTTCCAAGATACCACAAAACTGCTGCCCACTTCTTGTATTTGTGAATCCAAAAAGTGGTGGTCTAAAAGGTCGGGATCTGCTGTACAGTTTTAGAAAGCTGCTAAACCCACATCAGGTCTTTGAACTTACCAATGGTGGCCCACTGCCTGGGTAAGTCATCATATTTTTCATTTTTTTAAATTTATGTTGTTTTGGGTTTTTTTTGAAAGGATGAATCGGATTCACTTGTTATGAAGATCTAAACTGCTTCTGTTCTGTGCCTGAAGACCAGAGCAGTGGATCACTTGTTCTGACTGGTTCTCACTGTGAAAACAGATTTAAACATTGAGGTTCCCTAAAGAAAAGAGAATAGAGTAGTTCCTGATGCATGATGCTTGTGTCAAGTCTAATAGGGTCCAGTCCTGGGAAAGTCATATGCACTTTACAATAACACAGATTTAATAATTATTAAAATAAAAAGACTTTATAATCAAATGGGGATGGAAAGAGAAATGTCACATTGCCTGACAAGAGCTTGTTTTTAGCTTTATTTCCTCTGATGTTTCACGGGAACTAACAGGAAAGTATAATAAAATTTCCTATCTTGACTCCTGAAATTTAGCCACAATTGCAGAATTATCAGGGCCTGCCTGATCACAGCTGCAACATTTCTAAATGCAAGGAACAGAACATAATGTGCTTGTAGGGAGGCAGGAACCGATTACTTGATTTAATCAACACCACTTTGTCACCAGCTTCACAAAACTGAAAGTTATGGTTGTAGCCTACTCAGAGCAGCCTCATTCCTTCAGCACTTTTTTTACAAGGAACTGTCATGACAAGCTCTTCAAAACAAAAGCTTTCATGGGAGAAATGCAGCTTATGCAGGAGGCAAGAAAAGCAAGCTGCACAAACTAAGGTTTTTGTCAGAACTGTATAATTCTGTTGTCTTTCTAATGCAGCTCAAGCTGCAACTTCAGTAATGCATTCATTTTGTTTTGCCCATGGAATCTGACTGTAGTTTTATGGCAAAATGCTTCCACTTGTTCCTTGCTTCTTGTGCAATGGGAAATAAAAATTCCTTTGCAGGGTATTTCAGTATGTAAGATGAAAAGCCACAAAAGGTAAAAGCGACAAGGAATATAGAAGAAAATGTGCTAGAAGTCCTATGACTAAGTAAAAAGAAAACCCTACCAGTAATCAACATCTCCACTAGGATTTAGAGAGTTATAAATGTTCACATTGAAATGATGAATAGTTAGATCTCTGTGTCTTTGGTGCAAAAGGAAGTGATTAACAATTTAGCTGAAGTTCCTATTTTTCCATTTACTTTGTTGAAGTTGATCCTGAAACTGATTAGGGGCAGGGAGGAGGGGTCTAGGTGTGGGCGGCAGAAACCAATAATAATGTGTTATCTTAAATAGTACATTAAGAGGCTTCGCTTTTCCTGTACTACATTGTAACATTTATTTTCCCCTTTGCTTTGTTTCTCAATGGAGGTTTCACACGTTCTCTAAAATCCCCTCCTTCCGAGTGCTGGTGTGCGGAGGGGACGGCACCGTCGGCTGGGTGCTTGGTGCACTGGAGGAGATCAGGCACAAGCTGGTGTGCTCAGAGCCCTCAGTTGCCATCTTACCTTTAGGAACAGGTGAGAATCATAGCAAGCGCCATTCTTCTTCTGAGGGCAGAGGTCCTCCAGAATGTTTATCTTTATTTTTCCGCCTGACAAACAACTCAGTTTTGCGGTAGAGATGCCATGACTCAGTTCTGGCCAGTGTTGGATAGCAAATGCAACATCAGCTTTTCAAGGAAATGGCAGTCATGCTTTCTGAAGGAAAAACAATCGGCAGGGGTGTTGGTATGGGTGTGTCCGAGCGGGCAGGAGTTGGACAGGGCAAAATATTCTCCCCCCGACAACCACAGGTGCATCAGCTATTGCTGAAAACGAGTGAACTCAGCTGCTCCCTGACTTCTCACCTCCATAACAGGCTTTTCCATCACTTTTTGTGAAAACTTTTCAGATGAGACAGTGTACCTGTATATGATACTAAGCACATGTGATGCTTAGATATTTTCTCTGCTTGTTAACTTTTCAGTCCAATCTCACTACTTCTGTGACTTGTTTGGAGTACCTTAATGCGATTTGATTTGTAAAACAGGGTTGATGCACTTTTTGATGCTTTTAGCTAGCTTACGAAATGCTGTTCTTCTTCATTGTTGCCCAGGTAATGACTTAGGGAGGGTCTTGCGATGGGGAGCTGGCTACAGTGGGGAGGACCCCTACTCGATTTTGGTTTCTGTGGATGAGGCGGATGATGTTCTTATGGATCGCTGGACTATCCTTTTGGATGCAGAAGAGCCAGCTGAAGGTGCAGAGAATGGTATTGCAGAACCTGAGCCTCCAAAGGTGAGCTGAGCACCGTTTGGGTTTGATTCTTAGGAGCTGTTGTTCTAGCCAAAATCACAAAGAAGATAATTACTAACATAGCTTAATCTTTTGTTGCTCACCTATCTTTGAGCTTGGACCTTACTGAGCTATTTCTTAGGGAACCCAGCATATGCCTGAATCTAGTCTTTGGTTTTGGTAGGACTGGTTGGCTGCAGAACACACTTCATAGCTGTTTGGCAAAAAGTATCTGGTAGAGGATTAATGAAAAGATTCAAGTAACAATGGCATACCTATTTGCTTCAGTTGGAAAGAAATATATTTCTCAAATAAGAAGAGCTTTTTGAAGGAATGCCAAACCCTTTCCAGAACACTAGTGAAACTGGAGTGTCGACCAAAAACAAACAACCCCATGCCCCCAAAAAAGTACTCTTATCTTTCCTCTAACAGTTTAAAAAATGGCTGAGTTGCTAGCATATACAGGAAGTAAATCGTTCTGTCATCTTACTGGCATTGCATGTCTGTATTTGTGGCATCTATTGTATTTTTTTTGAATGAAAGTCCCTCTCCTTTGGTTTGCATTACTTGTTTCTGCTTAGGGAAATAAAAATGTTGGTTGTAGATGGTGACTTCAGACCTTTGTGTAAATCCTGGTTCTGGTTATCTTCAGACAAAACAAACAAATTGGACAAGGGGGTGGCAAAAAGGAAGTAGGAAATTGTAATAATGGTAGCAATTGTCTAAGATTGTAGTCCGGTCACTGGAAAATGCTAGGCATTATGTGTCACTTGGAGGATTTAAATTGCTCAGGTTCCAGGTATTTTTCACTTGGTGGAGACGGGTTAATCTACCCTGAGTGCCTAATCTCCTTTTTAAAGGTGAAGGGCAGGAGAGTCAAGGGCTAGGTTAGAAAAGTTATGGGATGAACTGGCATGCAAAGGAAAAATTAATTGCAGAACCAGAAATGGTTGAAATCTGTAGAAACTTGAGACTGGCATATAGGGAGCTTTTTAAAATGCAGCTGAGTGGGTGAAGTCAAGTCCTTCACTTATCTGGCATAACCTGGTCACCTTCCAAAGTAAGGAAGAACATCTTTCCAATGATGTCATGATAAATCCATGGCTGATGCCAAAAATAATAGTGGCATGAGTGTTCAGCAACTTGTGTAGTTATTGCATAGAATCGCTTTGAGAAGTTGGGTTGGTTTTATTTCTGCATTTGTTTTTATTTCTGCCTTATTATGCTTGTTACTTGCAATTAAGATTAAATTTTTAAGTTTCTGGTACTTCGGAAATAATGACTACACATGTCAACAATTGTCCGTACAGCTTTATTTTTAGTGCAGTGTTTCTGGAAAATGTTTTCCAGGATCTGTCAAGATCAAATGACTTGGATCATCTGCAAAGCTTGTTTTTGTTGAAAAACTTTGGAACCTCTTTATTTATAAACCTAAGGAGGAAATAATACTTTTCTTTTTTGTCAGATAGTACAGATGAACAATTACTGTGGTCTTGGCATTGACGCAGAGTTGAGCTTGGACTTTCATCATGCTAGAGAAGAAGAACCAGGGAAATTTAATAGCAGGTAATCCTGGGGAAACCAAGGGTGAAGGGCAAACTCTGGTATTGCGTAACTTCCAATTTACACTATGGCTGATAATCTTGAAATGCTACAGGTATCCACAAACAGTATTGCTTGAGGCAGAGCTGGCACAGGGAGGCGTTAAGTTAGTTAGGAACTTGTAGACACAGAATTTGGTTTGCGGAGGGGTGGGGAGTGTTGTTTGGTTGGTTTGAGTTTGTTGTTTTGGAGTTGGGGGGGGGGGGGGGTTCTGCCTTTAACAAGAGAGAACACCAAAGCAGTTTTTGGAAGCCCTGTCGCTATTATTCAGTGTACTTTTTTGCCAATAACTGCAATTTTGAGGCAGTGGAAAAATCTCTTACTCAAAGCCTTTAGCAGGAGGGAGGGCAGTGCTGCTATGTGAGTAATAAACACACTGTTCAGAACTTCTTTGTACCTTTCCCAGCCTTGCTTAGTTCTGTGGTAGCACCTGCATGCTGGTAATGAGGATAAAAAAAGATCTCTGTATCTCAAGTGAGATTGAGTGATTAAAAAGGTATGGAGAGAGACCTTCCGACTTTCTGGCATGCAGATCAAACAATAATAGTACTTTTTCTTCTTCCCGTTATCACTGATGAGAAAAAGAAACCACATTTGTGTAAGTAATAAGTAATTCATTGTAGAAACTGGTTTTGTCTGCTTTCCCCTATGTTTGTGAGTAAATGTTCTCTAAATTGTCTCTTGGTTGGCAGAAACAGTTACAGCCAGTTACAACTATGCAGTATTCAGATCCTCACTATTAAAAATATTCTCTGATGGGTTATGAGTGTAGTGATGTGCAATTCCACCTATCTTGCAGTGTTATATCTATCATTACAGGCATTGCTCATGTTTTTTTCTTAAAAATGGAATAATACAGGATATTGTTTGTGGTACATAAATTACTATTAAGTATTGGTTTGCATTTTCAATCCACTGAATTAAAAACATCATAGGTCATAAAATCAGGCAATAATTTTGCATGTAGCAGTGCTTGTTCTCGTGTATAAAACTGTTCTAGATTTACTTGTGCAATTAATATAATGTAAGAGTTACATTCATTCTTCCTTTAAAATACACTACCCTGCCTTTGCAAAGCTGCAGCACTTTAAAAGATATGTCCTTTTCTTAATGCTACTGTATTTAAGGGTTGTACTTTGACTTTTATTGCCCCGTGTGCTTTTCATCCCTTGAATCTTTATCTCAGTCAGTTCATAGTGTGCAGCACGTGCAGTGCAGTGGGTCATGACTTGGTACCATTCTTGCAGACCTTTTACATGTGTATTCAGACACCATGCAAGCAGGGTGTCTTGGAGGGTGTGCAGGAAAGAAGAGGTGATTATTTTTATTTTTTTTTTGTAAATCTGAAGGGCTGTATATTTCTGTGATTCAAGATCTGAGAAAGAAACATGAAATAATGAGTTGATACTGAGCTACAGTTTTGCAAGAGACAAACAGCTTGTGCAGGCTAACAGTGGTGACACAAGATTGTTGCCTTTCGCTGCCTGTGATGATGATTGTTAAAATTGCTGGCTTTACTCTTTCCCAGGACGTGCAAATGCATACTCTTGCCAGCAAGATTAGCATGTTTTTATTATTATTATTTTCAGTAAATTAACCAAGAAGGATGGCTACTTAATGTCAGATTCAACAGCTGATGGCATGTAAACAGGCTGCTCCTGAGTGCAGAACAGGAAGTTTCAGGTTGTGACAACAGAAACTGCAGGTAGTCCTTGCGAGAAAAATGGGCTTGAGTGCTCTTCTGAATCAAGATCTTAAGCTGGTAAATGTCCTGAAAACTGTGTGCTCTCTGGCCTCAAGCTGTAGGGTCTCTTTACACACTCAGGACTCCTTACCTTTGGCTTTCCCCCCTGGAGGGAATTCAGTGCTGAACTTCCATCGCAGGGCAGATAGAAATAGTGTATGTTCCAGCAGTGATGGTTTTTACGTTGTTGAGTGCCAAGCTATGTGAGGTTTTTTCACACTGTAAAACTTAAGGATCAGGGCATCTGCCTTCATTCCCCCATTCCCATGGGATCCTGGAGCCATCTTTAGAGACCACATCTTGTTTGTAGCACCCAAAATTGTTAGGAGACTGCTGTGGCAGGCAGTCTCATGAATGTAGAGTTAGGCAGAGAGAATATTCTGCATGATTTAATGCAAGTTTAGAATTGTTTTACAAAGACACAGAACTGTTCTTTCTCTGGCTGGGCTGGGGGGAGGTTTGAAAGTACTGGTTGTTTGATTTTTTGGTTGTGGGTTTTAAAATGCTACAATGGCTACTGTCTAACTCATTTTTTTCCATCTTAAGTCCTCTGTATGTGAACCTGGTAAAATTCTTTCCCAGTCAGTAAGATTACCCTAATAAAAGCACCCTAACAGATTCTAATTATTGGTCAGAGCTCTTCGCTTTTGCAGTGGTGGTTTCCCACCCAGTGGTGGCCTTGTTGAATTGCAGGACTAGATAAAAAGCGGTCATTTTGTTTTGCTTGATAGCTTTCTGTGCTGTGTCCTGCAGTTCTGAGAGGTTTGCTTTTCAGAGATGTTACCTAGCAGTTTAGTAGTGCTCATGGGAAATTGCAGTTCATTTAAAAAGGCCTGGCACACAGATTTCTTATCCATCATCTTTTAAAAAGAATTCCCCAAACCTACCCTTCTGGGTGTGCAGCAGTTGACAAGAGCTTTGAAAAGTCTCGCTTTCTGCATCAGTTTGCTTCGTTTCTTTACGAGTCTTGAGGACTGGCTTCTTTATTTTCTTTTCATGAAAGCTTGGAAAGCAGTTGCTTATGGTCTTGCTTCCTCTGGCCCCCAGAGGTGCTTGCTGCTTAAGCAGCAACCACAGGGGTGATTTAAACTAACAGTGTAAGTTGATGCTATAGTGTCTCCCTGAGTCTATGGAGACTTGTTCATGGGACTTCTTAAAAGGGTATTTTTCAGTTTGGTCTATCAAGGAAAAATACAGGATTGCAGTACTTAAAAAACCAGTTGTTTACTTTCATAATCCATTAAAGTGGTCCCATATAGGATCACCTTTTAACTTTATCTATTCTGAGATACTCAATTAGCTAAACTGAAGAATCAGTCAAACTTTCTGAAAGTCCCTCTGGAAGGGTCTATGCAGCCCTATGGGTTTAGCCAGTGGGGCATTAGGTAGTGTGTGAACGTTGGCTATACTTACAGTGCATCTTTTGTAGAAAAACAAACCAAAGGGTGATTCCTGAGCTGTGTAGGTCAAATTCCCAAACTCATTTGAGCAGTAGGATGTTACTTCCATATCTGCACTCTAGAGAGCCTTCCAAATAGTTCTGGGATGATATAATGATGCAAGTGTTGCAGTCAAGCTGATGCAAGGACTCACTGGCTCCATGGGGATGGATGAACTGCATGTAACGCCCTGCCCTCCTCTCTCATCCCCATCAGTGTCATTTACAGCAGTGACTGCAGTGTGTGTCCCACCTAATACAAAACTTGATTTCCTTCAGCACAGATAAGGTGTTGGAGACTGCTCCAAGGACAACTTCCTCCTTCCTGCCTTGCTAATTAACTGTGGTGAAACTACTGTCTGCAAACCAAGGGTTTGCTTTAGGAGATGCTTATTCTTTCTACCCAAGCGGGCAAGCTAGTATGTTATTAGCTACTGCTAGCAGTAGGCTGACAACTTCCACTGGCACTTTCTCCCTGAATCATGTTCAACATGTAGTTGTGCAAAGAAGGGTGGTGATTCTCTCTAAGTGGTAGATGTGCAAAGATCACCCTTCTAAGCTTGGCTGGCCATTTTAATCATAAAATCTTTCAGTCACCTTCAAAACCCTTGGATAGGAATTGGTGTGGTAACATTACATTCAGGCAACACTTTAAGAAGGGAAGATTTTTCTGTAACAAAATTTCACAAATCTCCACATGCCTCAACAGCACAAATCATCCCCTAAGTAAAGGGTGTATAAGGTTCATGGCTTATGCTTTGTTTCTGTAGTAAAACTAGAAGAATTTGGAGAGGGGTTTAATTGAAAAACTCTTTTAGATATACCTGTTAGAGGACAATACTGGTATACGTACAAGGAACAGTGCTATGCTGGGCCGTACGTTTTAGTCACAGGATGCTTGTCTGCTTCTAGGTTTCACAACAAAGGAGTGTATGTGAAAGTTGGGCTGCAGAAGATAAGTCATACCAGAAACCTTCACAAAGACATAAAGCTTCAAGTGGACCAGCACGAGGTGGAGTTACCAAGTATAGAAGGACTCATTTTTATTAATATACCCAGGTAAAAAGGAGAGGAAGGATCCTGTGTGGATATGTGTGTGTGTGTGTGTGTGTGGAAATGCTGCTTGGTATTTAAGCATCAAATGTTTTTGATTATTGCCTGACTTGCTGGCTTGCCACTGTGCATAAGGAACTAGCTCTTAATACCATTTTGACATCGTTTTTCTGATCCTTTGAAACTCACAATCTCACTTCTGTTAAAGGTGGCAGTATCTTGTTTTCCCAGTGCAAACCCCTGTACATTTGCTATTTCTTCTGTGTCCTAACAGTAATTTGGTAAGATTTCCTCACCGAAGGTGTTCTGACTTCTTTTGGACCAGTTTTCTAGTAAAAAATGACCTTTTTAGGCATGGTTGTAGGCATGTGGCTTCTGTCCACTACCATTTTCCCCCTCCCCAAACTGTTTGAATGGTTCACCAGATTCCACCATGACTTGTAGGAAGATCAAAGATGATCAGCTTACACTCTCTGGCATGCTAGAGACCAGGTGCCTAAGCAGTTCCTGCAGTGAAGGCCAGCCAGGATTCAACTATCAAACACTGTCCAGGTCCCACAGCCAGCTGGTTGGTATATGCTGCCTGGGTAGCTGTGGAAAACCCACAGTTCAGAAACCTTTTGCAGGGTTGTGGGGACTGCCCTGACACCTGCAGGGAGCTAGGGTTACTGCTGTGGAAGAAAGTAAGACAAATCTGCAGGAAATCTGGCTTCCTTAGATGTGCTGTTGGTAGAGGTAGGGTTTTTGTTTGCACAAAATCAGCAGGTAATTAGTGCTGCCATGCTATTTTTTTTTTCAAGTACACTTTTATCTTAGGCTACCGGTATCTTTTTCCATTTTAGTCTGAAAATGTTTCAACTGTTTATTGAAATGTATATATTTACATGTACACATACATATGTGCACATGCACATACACACAAGTATATGTTGCACATGAGAACTGTGGAGTAGAAACTGAGCAGTCAATGCACTAAAGTGCGTGATTTGAGGAAGGAGGGTCAATACCGCACAAAAAACAACACAGTGTTAAATTGTCAGAAGCATTTCAGAGGATTAAAGTGCAGGAATACCTGCTTAACTACAAGTGAGTTTGGCCAGGTACCAGAATAAAAACTTGATATTTGTTTTAGCTTTAGTTTCTCTTCAGTAGCTTCCATGAATATTGTCAAGATCAGTAAGATCTATGTTAAGTTCTTAAGTCTTGGAAGTTAAGGGTTAATGTAGCTGTAAATTGCGTTTTGCAGTGAACTAAAACTCTTTGGAGTTACTTTCTTCTTACCTACTCTTTTCTTTCAAATGGAAGCTACTTACTTCACTCCTTCTTTCACTCCTGAAAGATCTTTTTAGAAGTCTGCCAAATTTTAGGAAAGCACATCCTGCTTTTACAGTGCAGGAAAGCTGTTTGTCTCCTCCAGCTGCTGGGGAGAAGAGTGTCTAGCTTTTGAAGTCTGGTGAACCAGCCACCCCTAGCAGGGTGCTGGGCCGGGTGCTCTGTGGCAGACGGCAGGTCCACAGGTCGTCACTGTGGTGTGCTCTCTACGTAGCTGGGGGTCTGGAGCCGATCTCTGGGGGTCTGAGAGTGATAACCGCTTTGAGAAACCACGCATCGATGATGGCCTGCTGGAAGTTGTTGGTGTGACTGGCGTTGTTCACATGGTAAGTTGGCATCCCACTAAGAACAGAGGAAACATATTTTCTCAGACTGCTTATTTTTGTAACAAACAGTGCTTTCTAAGTGTGTAGTCCTTAAAAAGTATGCATCTATGTTAAGATTATACCATCGTTTATTCAGGTGCTTGTTGCGTCATGCAGAAATGGTTACAGACCATAAACAGAATTCATGGGCAGTGTTGGCTGTCTGTGAACAAAGCTTCCAGATGTCGGGAGTTCAGCTGTGGCTGGTATGCCTGTTCATGGACTGCAGTGCCCTCTCATTGTCTGCTTACTGGGCTGCCCTGAAGATCCATATTTAGGTGCCAGACTACTACAGATGGAATGGAAACTGAAGAAACCTGTCGTTGGATAAGAAGTAATAGGAGTGTGAAGAATTTGTTAAAATTGCATGGGGAAATACTTCATGACTTAAGTAGGCTTTGAACCAAGGCCCGAAATGTACATGCATACATATATATGACATGCAAATATATATATATACACATATGTATTGTGGAATTGTTAGGGAAGAAGTTGCTGCCCAGGCATTCACACATCAATCAAGGAGTCGCACACACACCAGCCTAGACTTTAACTGCTAGGACTGGAGTCCCTTCGCAGCGGGCAACTCCAGTGAGCCAATGGGTGCCCCTTTTGACTCCTTACACACACACTCTCACCCTCAGGCACTTCTTCTTCCCTTAGGCTCAACCCTAGGTTCCCTGAAGCAGAATCTCTAATCAAGGCCTTCAAAAGAAAAAGCATAATTTGTTCTATCCATGGTGCACAAATTTAGACCACTTGAGCTGTGTGCCCCCAGAGTGAGACCCCAAACACTAAAATCTCTGGGCAGTTGTACCCTTCCAGCCAAAGTTTCTGCCTCTCACACCATAGTCTGGTCCAAGAGTAATACTCAGGCCTGGGGTCATCTTCTCTCTCATTGGGTCGTTCTTCTCTTCTCTAGGCAGGTTCTTTCTCTTTCTGTTTTTTTAGGCTAGTTGTTACTACCTCTGCTTTTTCTGGCTCAAACTGGTTCTGGGGCTTTCCAAATCTTATTCTTCCAGTCAGAGAATAAATAGGTCAACATTAAGCAAAAGCATTAAGAAAGCTATGAGTTCTGCTTTGTCATGAGCAAGTACTTTTAAGCAGCTAAACAAAGTTCTTAAAGCCCTCCAAAACATATTAACAGCTTCTGTAACTTATATACGTTCCTGTGCTATTATAGCCTCACAATCTTATCCCATTATTGCCACGTGCAGTTTATGTCTCTTTTGGGTGTCTTCCACATGCTCAGCTTTGTCACCTTCCACAACAGAATGCACTAGCTTTCTCATAATAGGTATTTTAATATTACAAAAACACTCACTCTTCACTTGGTGTATTTGCAAAAAATCTTTTCATCCCTCATCACAATCAGGGCAGAGATTCCTTTGAGGTAGGTGGCTTTATAATTGCCTGCCACAGGCTTTCCAACACCCGTCTCTGAGCATCTGATGCTAGCTGCTCTTGATCTGAATGCTACATGAAGGAGATGGTATGCCAGTTCTGCAAAGAATATTTTGACTCAATTTGTGCAATTTTAATTCTTCCATGTATTAACGTATTTTTACAATGGCCTGCCATTAGCAACACAGTCCTGTGGGATGGTGTGTTATTTTTGTCTTTTCTTCATATGTCTTTCACTGTCTTAAGAAATCTGCTGCTGAAAAAGTGTATGTGGTCAGGTAACTAGAGACAACTAATCCAATCCATACAACCATGGAAAGGTGGGTACTTAAAATTGTTTGTGCAGCTGGATCTTTGGTGTTGGCCAACTTCACCATTTTGTAATTTAGATCTTTTAAAGAAGACAAAGCATTCCATTAGAAGAATTGGTTTGGTAGAGACCCTTCAAATTTTTGTGATGATAGAAGCAACAAGGAGTATACCCATTGCTTTGGAATATAAATGTTAACAAACCTGTGCTCTGGTTTTGTGATCTTCTGTTAAGGCTTTTACCCCCATGTTTAGTGTTTGTACACATTCCCCAAAAGAATGTGTAGCAGCAAAGTTCACTTTGCTTCACTTTTTACAGTTAACACTCAGCCATTAGTTGTAGGTAAGTATAAATATGTGTTTATGGAGTTGAGTTTGGCAAAACTCTCTCTCCCTGTTTGATGAAGTGCTTTTAGACTCTTGTGCCGAAGACTGCGTATATGGTTAGGTGTTTTGAAAATGTGTTTAATATGTTATGGAGCAGGGAGAGTAAAAGCAAACAAGACCTTTGTGAATGCATGCTCCTTTGCCAACGTAAGTTTACAAATGACTTCACTGTGTAAGTTACTTTGCCTCCAGCAGCCTGCAGGGATATCAGAGTTCTTCATGCACGAACTTAAATAATTAATGTTGCATCCGTAAAGGCATCCTGTGCAGATTTTGCCCAAGCAGTTCTTTTACTTGAAACTTAAAATGTCAGGTGAGAATAAAATTCTATCCACCCAGTTTAAGTGCATCTAGTATTTGTATTTCTTGCTTATTGGGGTGATTGATATCCTGGCTTTTACTTCCTAACAGGGTCAAGTCCAAGGTGGTTTTCGATCAGGAATCCGCATAGCTCAAGGCTCGTATTTTCGTGTAACACTCCTAAAGCCCATTCCAGTTCAAGTTGATGGAGAGCCCTGGATTCAGGCCCCTGGCCAGATTATTATTTCTGCTGCAGGACCAAAGGTACTGGCTGTAGGTTTGTCTTAGCAAGCTGACTTTGTTTCTGCAGTGGATATTACTGTATTATCTTGCTTGTCTGTTGTGTTCTGATGGTTAATTTTAAAGGAGCTAGTCAGCACTCTGTGGTTACTGTTAGATAAATACATAGCAGTTTCTACAGAGGATGGTTTGAGGGGCCTCTCCACTGGCTCAAATGAGGCTTGTGTTTAAAAAACAGTCCCTGAGCTTCAGCCTAGTGACTTAATTTTTTTTCCCTGTATTGAGATCTTCAGGCAGCGTTGCATGCCCTGAAGCAGATCACAGTTATGAGGGCCATTGTTAGTACTGCACTGTGCAAGGTAGGAAGCAGTCTGCTGGCAGTGCTATAGGAGGGAAGGTCTGTCTGAGAGCAGCAAAGGAGAAAACTGAATAATGGAGGAGGAAGGTCTGAGAAAAAGAGACTTTGGAGTAATCAGTGTCTGTTTTCCTTACTATCTCAATATATGTGTAGAAGGAAAAGATCATCGGCTACCTAAGAATTTAACTTCTCTATTGACATCAAATTTGTGAAATAAACATTTTGCAGCAGTTGAGTCCAGTGCACACCAGTCTACGGATTTGTGGGCTACCTTAAGGATGCCTTTTTAACTCACAGAAGTTTGTTGCTACAGGCAACCTTGGAAAATATATAGCCCTGCCGGGAGGGCTACCAGAACAATGGCCCTTGCAGAGAAAAAATGGGTGAAAAAGAGGGTCATACCTCAGATGTTTTGGAATACGTTAAACTTTGTTCTTTTCCTGAGAGAAAGCGGGGGGAGAGAAGGAGAGAGAGAGCAAACTTAACTTGTCCTTCCAGTGAGAAATATCTCTGTCTTTCTATTGAGTTAGTGACTAATAGTGTTATCTGTATATATGTGTATGTATATGTGTGTACATAAATATATATGCATACATGTACATATCCTTATACATCTATATACATATACATACATGTGTATATATATTTATGTAAAAAAAGCAGTTAAATCTATGGCTTTATAAGAATAAGTGCTTCAGATAGTTGTGTATTTAAATGTTTTTCGGTTGCAGTTCCAACATTTTAGTTACTAGTTAGTTGCCTTAGATCTGCTTATAGGTGACTACAGATACTTTAATACTCACTCACTTTCTTTTAAAACTTTTCATTTTAGGTCCATATGTTGAAAAAATCCAAGCAGAAACAGAAAAAAACTGGAAGCCTGAGAGAGATGAGAGCAGATAGCATGTCAGTCTCTGAAGGAGGACGCTAAGTGGAGACCTGTGCTCAGAAGTGATGGAGCACACCTACTGTAAATACCAACATAGTTCAGTAAAACCAGGTGCAGACAACTAGTGAAGAGGGTTGCTTATGAGCGTGCCTTTCATTACATTTTGCTAGTACTGGGTTCTACTTCATCTTTCAAGGATAGTGCCTCATTGCTACAAATAACTATTATGTACCACTTGTCTCATCTGAAATGTTTACCTTTGGTTGCTTTTTCATAAGCCATTTCCCAGTTTTTCATGTATATAGAAACTGAGGCCAAACAAGAGATTCCAAGATGCTGAGATTTCTGTGTCTACCCTGACAAAGACTCTTCCCCTCCTCCCAGCTTTTTCTTAAACAAAATCATTCCATAGATAAATTTTGGTGCATTGTTCAATAAATGAAAATGTGTTCCTTTAAGTTAATGCTCACCGTAGCCTCCTAACCAAAAAAAGGCAAAGATATGAGCTGCTGTGAACTCCTTGGATCAGTCCAAATAGCACAGCTGAAACGGTACTACCTTAAAGACAAAAATACAAAACACAGGAGCGATTATTTCTATAAAAGGAGCCCCTTGCACTGGGAAGAAAGTACTAGAACAGTTGAGTCAAAATATTTTAGAGGATTAACTTCAACAGTATTTGGACAGTATGAATGAAGGGGGAAACAGTTTGTAGAGCAAGTTTTCAAGTGCAGCTTAGTTTCTCCTGTATTATCCAGCCAAAGCCTGTTTTAAAAGGCATTTGAATTTCAGCAGCTACCCTCTAATGTAAAAAAGGAACAAGAATACCCAAGGCAGTATTACATTCTACTGATTTTTTTCTATCATTGAAACTATTATCTTAGGCAGCAGACTTTTCTTCTTGTATTTACTTGTGCTGTTTCATTTTCATTAATTTGTCACAGTTGGACTGTTACTTAACAGCAAGCTCAAAGACTGAAAGAATCATCACTAATTAGCATAAAAGAAGTACCACTTAGTGTTCACTTAAGTAAATTAGCACAGTCATATGTTAGAGCTGAACTGAAGTACAACATAGCTTTGCTGAGGAGCCTTAGGAGGTATTGAAGCCTGTAGTGTGTGTGTAACATGCTGTAGGCTTCAGATAACTGGGAATGTGATAGCCGTCGTGAAAACTCTCCTACCTGGTCAGCCTGCTCAAGTCCTTGCTGGGTGCTGTTATCAGCTGTGGTCCAGGGACAGGTGACTTCAATACAACTTTGAAATATGCAAAAGCTATTTTGTGTTGGAGCCAATTACATGCTGAGGCAGTTCTTGCTGTGTCTCCTTGATCAGTCTGTACTCTAAGCACCGTGCCAGCTTCAGCAACATCTGATCATTACCTATGCTTTCTACTTTCCAGTCATGGTGCAGATGAGGGTGTGAATGTGGGTGCTGCAAGACAGTCATCTATAGCACCAGTGTGATACAGCTAAAGCTATAAACAGACACAAAACAGCCAAGAAAAATGGCATCTGCCTGCAGCCTCTCCTTCCTGTCCAGTGATTCATTCTGTTCTTAGTGTTCTGGTAGAGATTCATTTGGAGGATTGACTCCTCTCTTCAGTGAAAGCTGTTATTAATTGTTTAAGTTGTTAATTTAATTTTCAGGATGTTCTTCAGGTACCACTGTGTGGACTTCAACTTACCTTTTTATGCAAGATGCAAACTGGACTCATGCTATGAAGGAGATAGTGTGGATAGTACAGAGCTAAAATCCTTCTTGTCTCCTGATCATTACACACAGGGTTGTCTCTGCTTCAGAACCTGGGCATGAAGGATCAGCTGGAGCTCTTCTGGCATCCTGGTACCAGCATTACACATAGGAGGGGTAAAGTGGTGTGTTTCAGGGTATGTCCTCTCAGGACAAAGCTCACAAATTAGAGAGGAAATCTGAAATAGATTGCTGCTTATAATTGTCCAGAAAGTCAGATAAACTGCTTTCTATCCTCAGGGCAGCAGAAAGAATGCACAGTCTTCTTTCTGATTGCTGACTCAGTAACAGAGAGGAAAACTTGGCTTTTTGTTACAGAAAACATGCGTAAGTTTTAAGCTTCCTGGTACTGACCGTTTTCTGCAGCCCAAGTAAATAAACCTGTCTTACTGCTTTTCCAGACATATGTAATCCTGCAGCATGCAGCTGACAGTGTTTCATGTTCTTGGCTCTTGAAGGGCCTGCCTCTCCCTTTTGCTCAGTATCTGTTATCTGAAATAACATGAAACTCTCAGGCCACAGTATTTTAATTGGAGGGCCCCTTATTGTGGCATATCCTTCCATGGGGATTTTCCAGCCTGGGAACACAGTATGAGCCTGTCTCAGGGTAGCATTGTGGTAGCAAGGCAACACAGAAGTAGGAATGTGTTCTAATCGCAACTGCCAGAGGGGATCCTGGTGGAGGACAGGAAGGCTTTCAGTTGGCATTTAAGGCCTCTGTGCATCGTGAAATGATGCTTAGTGTGTTTTGAAGACAAAACAGATTCCTGGGCAGTTGAGACAGCAAAGCTCCTGTAAATCTTAAAAGGAGAAACTCACTCTTTAATACCTCTATTAAGATGTTGAAGTTTCAGGTACTGTAAAGGCCAGTATATCAAGAATATATGTATTCTTCTTTTTTTTTTTTTTTTTTTTTTAACATATTTGTCAAACATAGTATCTGAGAAGGCCTAGTATTTTCTTCTATAGTATGCAAGGCTTCCTTGAAGAGAGGAGACAACTCTTCACAGTTAATACAAAACATTTTGACTTGGCTTTTAAGTTGAACAAAACAATGCAGTATAGTTTACATTATAGTGGGCAGACAAATGATTCTTGGCACTGAGTCTTCTGAGTAACATTGTGTGAGAACCTCATAGTCACATGGCCAAGTGCTTTAAATAATGCAGTAACAAAAGTGTTGGGGAAGGGGCTTGGTTCTGTCAAGACAGGTGTTAATCAGCATCAGGAACACAGCATCAGGAACCATAATCTGTAGACAGAGAGGAGATGCAGGCTCATTGCTATGCTGAGCACACTCCTTCATCCTCTCTCCAATGTCCTGCCTTTTTACCTTGCCTATAAACCATGGCAGGCACAGGTAGCACAGCTAGCATCTCTCGTGCTGAGATAGGTTCTCCTGACCTTTTACTGGTGTCCTACTAGATTTTGCCAGCATGGGGGAGAGAAGGGTCCTGAAAATCATGGTGCATTTGAAATACCCCACTATTGCAGACAAGATAAGGTGGTCAATTGGTTAAAATCTGTTTTGATAGGTAAACACGTTATCTCTGTCTTGAATTAGGAAAACTGAAATTCAACAGCTCATCCCTGGGATACAGGTGCTACTTGAGAAATTTTGCTGCTTTTTCCCCATGCCTCTTACATTTGATTTGTATAGCTTAAATTGCTGATGTTTTCACTGCATTGATTTTTAAATGAAACAGTGTTACTTTGCCAAAAACTTTTTATTTATATATGTGTATATATGTGTGTGTGTGTACATATATGTGTATACATACATATGCACACACCCTTTAAAAATAGGCCTTATTTTATTTCCTTCCACAGTGCCTACTTGTACAGCTTTTGCTGTGTTACAACATTCTGATAGCGCCCACTTCTGGATCTTTCTCTCACCAGTTTTGGACAGCAGGCAGAGCCTTCTTTCTTACTGGTCCCACGGAGGCTCCCAGCACATATTTCTAATGGACGTGTGCTTCCCAACAAGACATGATGGCAATATAGTGAAAGCACAACTCCATTTAGAGTACAGTCTCTGCATGTATACAGTTCAAGCTTCTTTGCTCCTTCTAGATTTTAGTCAAATCTCTGTCTAAAATCAACGGCAATGGCAATTGTAGCATTTTAAAAACTAGAAGAAGCTGTAGCATAGTCCACTGCAAGACTTAAATAAGGAACAAAACTAAATGAACTGTTATAGACAATTGTTCGTTAATCTTCACAGTTACCCTCTTACCAGTGTTGTACAGATTGCATTTCTTTAAAGAGCAAATAATGTACTTGTTTTGAATATCAGCTGTTTGGAATCGCTGAGCACTTACATGGTGCACATTACTCTGCAGCAGTCTGTTGGCATATAAGTGTGACATTATCAAATGTAGCCTCATTTTGTGAGCAGAGAAGGTAAGAGTAGCTGTTGTGACACTTAAAAAGGACTAGTGTTGAAGATGCAACAGATTCAGCTGCATAGGTATTTTATAATGCACTGACTGTGTGAGCCGGTGTGGCCTGTGTTGCATAGCCACCGGTCCATACTCCAGCACTGAAACAGGGGGTGCGTTCGAGTTGTGCACTTGAGAGACCTGGCAGTAGATATTCCTTTGGTCTGCACCTCATACCTCTTCCTTACAACCTTCATAATAACTGTGCGTTTTCCTCTTCTGCTAGGCTGCCTTCCTGCCCTTTGGGCCCAGCCTTTATACTGAAACTTGTAACAAAGGCATGAGTATGTGGTGGTGAATGTGTGTGGAGAGCAGGGTGATAGAGATCCTGCTCTAAAACACTGCTCTGGCTGTTGGACTTAGAACATTCATTAATTTCTACTTCAGCTTCTATTTCAGCCACTTAGCAGCTGTGCGGCAAAGACTCAGCAACTACTGAACTACCTTGGATTCATGGTGATAGCATTGCCTCATTTTCAGGCTTTGATCTTACATGCACCAGTGCATGTATCACTTCATACACTTTTTGCACTTAACAGAAAATGCAGGTTAGATAGGCTTAAGGTGTGGCAAAATTGCAATGTTTGTACTTTTTTGTAACTATGGGGATGATTCTACAGAACAAAGATGCACTTTCAGGTAACTATGAAAACAAGTTTGTAGAATGCAACTGTTCAGAAGTTTCTCTGACTACAGCATTCCTTGATCCCCATCCATCTCTAGTACTGTGTTCTCCTTGAAAGCGTGCTTGGGAATGAGAGATGGTGTCTTCCTCCCATCGCAGTGTGTATTTATAGATGACTGACTGAAAGTTCATATATATTTTTAAACAACTACAAATTGGCTGCTATTCTAAGACTGATTTTATAATGCATAAAAGTAATATTAAAGTTTTATTTATAATGTCAGCATTTACTGATTTGACACTTGGCTTGTAGGAGAGATCCAGCTCAAAGCGTTCATTCCTTTTGCTGTTTAATATATACTTTTTTTTTTTTTTTAACAGTGTAGCCATTGTATGTGTGGAATGCAGTGAAGTGAATGCAAATTACCAATCTTAACCTGCAGTTAGACCAGCAGGTTCAATGTTTACAGAACAGTGACTATTGATTGTAAACCCATACATGGCGGTTGAAACAGTGCACTCCTTCCACGTTTTAGAAGCATTGTTTCTGCTTCCCATGACAACTAAGGAAATATTGCCCTCTGATTTAGATTCCTAGTTATATACCTTTGGAGAGATTCAAATGCAGATCATGACTTTTCTGCCATGAACTCATAAGACAGAATTTCTACTGATACAAGTCTTGTATTGAACATGTTTTCTGAAAGATTGACTTTATTTTTTGTGAAGATAATTTATGAGAATGTTTTATAAGCAGATGAGTGTTGTCGAAAAAGTTGGTCTGAAGTCTTGAAATAAATGTGTGTAGATATTAAAGGTGTGTCCCAAAGCAAAGTATTTTTGAACAGGGCACTGTTACTAGTGTAGTTATCCCTCTGAGCTCTCCTAGCAACACATCCATTTCACACGTCACTGTGCACAGCTCAAGTGTGTTATTTAGGAGACAACTTGATTTAGGAGACACATCAGAAGATGTGGCTAGCTTTATGTTGTGCACACCCCATATTACACCTCTGGCAGTGAGTCCTAATATAAAAATCAGCTGCAGAAGGCAGAACTTTTCACCTGTACAAATCACTGCAGGTTAAAGAGCAGAGAGCCCGCCCTTGTGCTTGCCTGAAGGAATGTTAAGAGTCTGGTGACTGTTTGGCACTTAGAATCCTCTCTCACTGTCCACAGGGTGTGCCACACATTAGTCCTTTTGCTTTCTGAAGAAAGGCAGGCAAAAATTGACATCTGCCTGTGTCAAACAGTTAACAGCTTGCCTTGCCATGGCATCCCTTTTTTTGTGCTGCTGATCATGCCAAATTGGGTAGCAAGAGGTGCTTGAAGAATTACTGAGTATTTATTGTGTAATTTTAGGTGCTTATAAAGCCTTCACTGCTATTTAAAAGCAAAATTCTGGGGATCTGTAGCATAGCAATAGCTGTATAATTCCAGCTTTCCGACCATGCCAAAAGCAAGTTACTCTTGGGATAGTTTAATTAGCAATGGTGTAGATAGTAGCAATCAATAACCTTGAAGCCACAAGTTCTGATTATTGGAAGGGAGCATTTCTGCTTTGAATGCTGTAGATTCCAGTGTCCTTCCTACTTATGAACCACCCATGACGTCTTAACTCTTCCTAAACCATGGCTTAACTATTGCTTAAATAACTGTGGTTTTCACCTCTGGTTATTTAAGTCATCCAAATTCAAGCAGTTTTACAAATGCTATTTTAATATTAAGATACTCTAAGATGTCTTATAGCATTTCTTGTGAATGTTCTAATACATTGGTAATAAATCATCTTGGCCCAATAAGCTAAGATAAGCTGACCATTGAACAGTTTAGTTATTGTCTAGTGCTTATTCTTTGTGCATCTGCCTAATAATTCTCAGAGAAAAAAAAGCCTAATTATAAGCATTGAAGTGGTTGAAAACTGTTTCCACATTGTGTGCCTCAAACCAGTAATGCATTATCACACGTTTACTTGTGGATTGGTCTCAGAAACAAGCTTTTAATGATGTAACTTGTTTTTTTCAGTGTCTGCCTAGCAAATCACTATGCTGTGGTAACTTGTCTACAATAACATACCTAGTGTACTAATTGGTTTAAAAAATAGTAATTTATAAAAGATGGACTTTTCTCTTATATTTAAACATCTGTTTGTCCTTGGTTATGTTCTTAGAACAATTCTGTATATATTTTGCAATATGGGATTTGTGTTTAATTTGACTGTACATTTTGCACTGATTTGAAATTCTGTATTCTAAGTATTATTTACAAGTTCCAGAGATCTGTAACTAGAATTTGTCTGTGAAAAATACAACATTTCTCCTACCCTGGATATTTGTGGAGTAGTCATGCTTTAAAAATAGTGAAATACACTTCTGCAAAGAGAAATGTAATTTGTTTCAGCTGGGCACTACTTCTGTAGGTATTCTGTAGCCTTGCTGTTTGAGATCACGTCATGCTCTGTGAGAGGGTGGCTGTGTGGTAGCAGTGTTACTTCGTAGGTTTTGGTTTCTAAGATGACACCTACACACTAAGTTTGACCCCTGCAACATTCAAGCTCTTCTAGAACCCTTATTTCTGTGGGTAGCACTTACTGTAACTGGTAAAGTCTTTCTGTGACAGCACCATAGTGTGTTTTTGTTTTGTGAGCTACTTCATTGATGATCCAGATTTTCCAAGGTAGTTTTGTACAATTCCTTGCTCTATTTGCACTTCTCTAGAAACACATGACCTGGTGTTTTCAGGCTGCGAGGAACAGGCCCTTGAGTAGCCCCATTGTGCTTGGCTTGGGTGAGCAGTGGTGGACCTGGCCTGTACAACCCAAGAGCCAGAGCCCATGGACCTTGGCTTGGAGGGGGTCAGTTGGGGCAAGAGGAAGGGCTGTCCAGGGAGCAGAGCCCAGATGGAAACTGTCCTGCTGTGGGTAGACAGCCCACACCCTCCCCAGAGGTCAAGACCCATCAGCTCCTGGCCTGCCTCTCATGGCTGATGGGGTTCCTCAGCTTGACACCTCCGCTTAGGATGTCCCGCTGCAGTAACCCTTCCTCTGGGATGGAGTAGTTGTTTCTCCCTGCTCTGTTCAATGATTGCAGAACAGGGAAGGGCTTGGTTTTGCCCTAGCATCTCAGGGTAAACCTCATTGTTCCTTGCTGGGCTGCAAATCAACAAGCTCCAAAGCAGCTACAGCCACATTTAAAAAAAAAGCATACATAGAAAAACTCAGTTCAGGACTACTGTTCTGGGAAAAGAGGGGAAGCAAACAAAATACTGACCTTCATGTAGAGGAAAAGAAACCAAACACAAAACACCCAAACCTGAAATGTTCGTGAATTAACCAAGCTTGCCTTAAAAATGGAGAAAAAATGCCCTTTCTCTGTTAACTGGGGAAAGCAAAGTAGCATTTTCCACTTATTCTTTCTTCAGGTCCTAGTGGTGGTGTGGCACACTAAAACATACTGCTCTTCAGGTTGTATGCACTGCTTTTCAACTTTTACATGTTGCAACCAGCACCTATTTCAAATATGCAATTATTTGAGCCAGCCAGGCTGTCCAATGGGTAAAACACCTGTACCTGGAGGACTTGGGAAATCTCTGAGTGCTGAATGTGGTGAAGTCCTTCCAAATGCAGATAGGTTTGTGGCACACCTGTGTGAGACAACAGCATGCAGTGAGCTAGGTGAACTTTGTTTTTCAGGAGACATGACCAAAAGATTCATCCTCATACTTAGTCCTGAAAAAGGAGTATGATCTACTTCTCCAGTAACTGGGAAGGAGCACGCAGTGATGAAACTATGATCCTCCTCCATAGCAGAGTCCTGCTAGAGGCTCTGGCATCACACCTGACAGACATCTTGAACCTGTGGGCATGACACCCCAAGCTGCCCATGGGAGGCAGCCAGGAGATACATGCTGTGGTGCAGGTGCCCTGTGAGGCTTCTTGTTGCTTAGTGAGAATAAAGGCACATCCTCAGTCCTATCCATGTGTAGGGGAGGCCTCGAAACCTTTACCCAAGCCTACAGGAGAGTGCTCTGATGGCCAAAGGGAAAGAAGAAAAGAAAGAAAGAAATGCAAGTGGATTAACTTCCTAGCTGGGACTCCAGATGACCCAGAAATTCACTGTTGGAGGGATTTGGGGGATAAGGGGGTGTTTGGGTATCCAGAGGGTTGTACCCCATGTTTAAGTGCATGGAGTACACCTGAAGTGGCCCGTGGGCAGAGAAGGTACCATGTCAAGTTACCTGCCATTTCAGTGTGAGGGACCATAGGTTTCAGTGGAGGATTAGTATTTACACGGTTCAATACACATCAAGGAACTCAGGTGCTTCCAGGATACCACGATGTTCTGCCTGTATCTATTATGATCTGCCAGTGAATTTTACTCCTGCCATCCACTGAGCTGAGAGAACAGCCAGGATCTGGTTTGCAGGCAGAGTGGACAACTTCCAGCAGTCCATCCCTTCCTGCTCATGTAGGGTTGTGCCTTGCAATCTGGCTGTGCCACATTCCCGTCATGGGGAACTGGTGTCTGAGAACGGGAAAGATGGTTTGGCCATGAAAAATCCCAGTTTGACTTCCAAGTGGATTTAGTCACCAGTTAGACAAATACACTTTGAAGTACAGCTAAGCAAGAAATTTTAGACAAAAATTAAGTCACAAGGAAATTAAATTGAAGGGCAGCTGGAGCCATTTTGGACATCAAATTGATCATCAGGTGACAGCTTTGGCCTCCTAAAAAACATGCTTTCTTGTTGTGGACAACCAGTGGACTGTAACACACAGGGGATTCCTCCCAATGGCACTGAAGAACCAAATGCTGGAACGCATGGTGGTGGTGGCTGCATTTCCTCATTCCCAGGACCAGCCTGTTGCAAACAGAACAACGCAGACATAGAGCAGCAATGCCTTTGCAGGCACCCACATACAGGCAAGCATCATCGACATGAATAATACAAAATGGGCCAACCCTGTGCCTTCTCGCCAACTAACTGGGCTCAAAGTTCACTGCTGAATGATTCTCTCCCTCTGACTCAGTTTTCCAAGGCCTCTTTTGTAGCTGGCACCATGCTTTTATTCTGTCCCAGAACCTGGCTCTCACACCTCTTAACCAAGTCTCCTGGGTTTGGCTGGGATAGGGTTGATTTTCACAGGATGCTGGGAGCAGGGGGGCACAGCCAGGACAGCTGACCCAAACTAGCTAAGGGGATATTCCATACCACAGAACATCATGCTCAGTATATAAACTAGGGGGAATTGGCCGGGGTGGAGGGATTGTGGCTCGGGAACAGGCTGAGCATTGGGTTCTAGGTGGTGAGCAATTGCATTGTGCATCACTCACTTTATACATTCTTTTATTAGTAGCAGTAGTATTACTTCTTCTCTCCTTGTGTAATCCTATTAAGCTGTCTTTATCTCAACCCACGAGGTTTTACCTTCTTCTTCTGATTATACTCCCCATCTCACTGGGGCAAGGGGAAGAGTAAGCAGGTAGCCATGTAGTGCTTAGTTGTCAGTGGGCCTTAAACCAGCACACCAAGAAATGCAGCTTAAATGTCTGCTAGGGGATCACAGAGAGAAAGGAAAAGCAACAACAACAACAGAAGTTATAGAGAGTTTAATAAGGAGGTAGGACAGCCCACAAGGTTCAGGCACACAGCCTGGCCAGACAAGTGCTCTGACCAGGAGCCTGCTGACTTAAAATTGGGCCCCTGTAATAAAAGGGGGGTTAGGGCGGGTGTCAGAAAACACACGCAGAGAAACTGCACACAGACAGCACCTCACCCCAGACTGGGAAATGGGGTAGGGACAAGCTCTTTCACCTTCAGGACTTCTCTCAGTCAACCTGTGCTGTGAATCAAATCAATAGTTTACCACAAGCAGCCACTCTCACAGGTAAGGGCTGGCACTGCTGCTGGAACAGTGCCCCGGAGTCTGTGCCGGCTACCTACCAGGCTGGTGTGAGCCCAGGATGTCTGGGGCTGCTGTCAGGTGCTGTCACACCTATGCTCATGTGCACACTTGCCCTGGTTTCAGCTGAGATAGAGTTAATTTTCCTTCTAGTAGCTGGTATAGTGCTATGTCTTGGATTCAGTATGGGAGTAATGTTGATAACACACTGATGTTTTCAGTTGTTGCTAAGTAATGTTTATATGCAGTCAAGAATTTTTCAGCTTCTCATGGCCAGCCAGCAAGAAGACTGGAGGGGCACAAGAAGTTGGGAGGGGACACAGCCAGGGCAGCTGACCCAAACTGGCCAAAGGGGTATTCCATAGCATGTGATGTCACGCCCAGTATATATAACCTGGGGGAGTTGGCCTGGGGTGATCGCTGCTCTGGAACTAACTGGGCATTGGTTGGTGGGTGGTAAGCACCTGCGTTGTGCATCACTTGGTTTTGTATATTCTAATTATTTTATTATTGTCATTTTATTATTGTTATTATCATTATTATTTTCTTCCTTTCTGTCCTATTAAACTGTCTTTACCTCAATTCACAAGTTTTACTTTTTTTCCTCAATTCTCTTCCCGATCCCATTGAGTGGGTGGGAAGTAAGTAAGCGGCTGTGTGGTGCTTAGTTGCTGACTGGGGTTAAAGCACACCACTGTTTTGAGGTCAGAACCTCCTGGCTCAAAGCACCTTTCCCTCCTGCAATTCCCAAAGCACAAGCAACTACCGTGGCTCTGAGGGCACAAAACATCCCCAGCAGCAAGGACATCAGCCATGGATCTTGCCAGATCCTACTTCAAACTGGCCAAGCTGAAACATTAATCCAGTCATATGGGCCATTACACAACCTAGCATCTAAGGTCCTGTTCCCACATCTCTCTGTCACAACAGGATGGCTTGGTGTCCTCTCCTCTGCTGCAGCAGCCTGCTCTACAAAACACAGAGTAGAATGGTAGCAAGTCTCCTATGGCTCAGTCTTAGAAGCCACAGCCCCCACAGCTGCACCCAGACATCTCCTGTCTGAGCAAAACTTCTGGACACTGAGGGGGCTGTCTGACTGAGTCTGTGTATCTTCAACAAAGGTGTGGAAACAGACCTCAGCTAGGAGGTGCCAGAAATGAAGAGCCTCCATCAGCCCTATTACAGGAGAGAAGACCGCTTCAGTCGACCAGGAGACACTTTTTGTTTCTGCCCTCTTCCACCTCAGCTTCCCAACCTCTGGCTCCTCCTGGTGTCTCCATCCTCCTAACTCATCAGCCATTCCCTTCCCAGGACTTGTTGCCACTCCTATGTCACTGCTGTATACAATGACTTGCCATAATTGCTCTCCTCTAGAAACATTGAACAGGTTTTTTCAGCCTTCTTTGGTTATAAGTGAACATTGTGTGGATTTTTTTTCAATCTCTTTAAACTGTGGTGTGTCAGCAGCTCTGGTCATAAACTTTAAACTGTATCCTGCTAAAACCTGTCCAAAGTCTCAGTTTTATCTGCCTGTTAGAGGGAGCTGCTTTAGTTTGTTAATTATAAATACCCTCCCAGGTGTCTGCCAAGTTTTATGCTGAGTGTTGGCACAAAACGAAGCAGTGTCATTAAAGTACCATGCTACTCAAACAGGGACCTTAGTTCTGGCAATTCTCTTTTGTATACAAAGCCATTTGCTGCTGGGCACAGCTTTATGCTTTTGCTGTCTAGTTAACCATACTCACTGTTAAACTGGAGGCTGCTGCCCTCTTGCTTTCTGACTGAGGATAGCAAAACACTCCACTGAATTAGGAAAGGCTTTCAGGAAGCCCTGCCCAGCCACTGGATGTGCTATTCCCGCGGGGTAAAAATTATTGTAAGAGAAATGGTGTACTGTAGTTATGCAAAGATGCTTATGCTATAACTGCTTGGTTCATGGATTAAAAAGCTTGTTCCATTTTTTTAAAGTCATCCTCCTCCAAAACTATCATCAGTTTGGGGAAGGAAAAGAGGCAGTAAGGTGGAGTGCTGAGGGCACAGGTTTCTGAAGTTGCTCTCCCAGTGTCTCCAGAGCTTTCTTTGATGGTCCCTCATGCTGTCTTCTTCATGCTGCCTGTCTCCATCCCCACCATGGGGTGCCTCCCTACACCAGGACATGTTGCTGAACCCAGAAACCCACAGCCCATGCTGGGAGCAGTGGTGGTGCCATGCCATGCTGCAGCATGGAGAGCATAGGCTGGCCAGCTTCTTCTGATCCCACTCCAGGAAGAAAGTGGGACCTAGGGCTGCACCTTGGTGGAGACAGAAAGCTGAGCCTTTTCCAGCAGCAGTGTCACCACAGGCTCCTGCTTTGTCCTGCCCCTGCCAAGGACTGCTGTTGCTGAGGAGTGTGTCACTGGCGGGTCTTGCTGGGTCTCGTTGGGCAGCAAGGTGGTCCAACCCCCAAAGCAGCATGCAGCACTGCTGGGAGGAGCAGCAGAAAGGCATGGGGTGCTGCTCTGCAAGTGCCATTCTGCTCTGGAGGGGGGCATGCATGCTGGGGAAGCATTGACAAGCCATGTCCTGGGGGTGGCCCACCTGTCCCCAGTGGCCCCACAGAGGAAGGGCACAAGGGACCTAGTTCCCAGTGGGGGAAAATCTGGCACAGGAAGTTGCAACCTGTCTGCAAAGGGACGCAGGGCAGCCCAAGGCATGGGCCAGCAGCCAAGGCCCCATGGTGCTGGCCTTGGGGTGAGCTGGGGGAACAATGTCTCACACAGCCAGTGAGGGCCATGCCCCACAGCACCAGCACAGGGAGATCATGCCGTTTCACAGCATGAGGGCCAAGTCCCAGCACTCAGCAGTGAGGAACAAAGTCCAGCACTGCTCCAAGGCCAGGTCCCAGGGTGCCGAGAGTGAGGGCAGCCTTGGTGGCAAAGGTCTGCCTGCCTTCAAGAGCAGAACTCATAGCTCTCCTATTCAAGTAGGAGCCTGAAATTCATAGCTCAGAATGGCTAAAGGCCAGGCCCCATGCCACTCTGCCCAGGGGAATGGTGGTGTACAGTTATGGCAGAACCCCAAGCCAGATGCCATGGACCTTGGCTTGGAGGGAGGTGGGGAACAAAGCCTTCAAACGGCCTGAGGGCCAGGCCCTGGCTGCACAGGCACAGGGAATTTGGTGGGGAATGGTCTGCATGGTCCCACATGACTTGGTCCCACAGTGCTTGGCTCAAGAGGGGCCTGGGGTGGAAGGTACTGCAGAACAAAACTCTCGTGCACGGCTGGACAACTTGACCCACCTCTCTCCTCTGTGCAGCAGCCTCCTCGACAAAACAGGAGAAGAGCTGCTGACTTGTTTCTCCACTGCAGCTCCACTCAGCTCGCTCAGGAGCACAACAGGGGTTAGCTCAGTCCACGCTCATGTCGTTAGGAGCTGTGGGGCAGACAGAGAGGTCCATCCTGAGTCTCCTCGCGCCTGCTGGGGCCCCGGCCTCACTCCCCTCACCTGCCACACACAGCACATCCCTCTTCCCTGGCCTTTACCTCCAAACCCTCCACTGCCAGCTCCTCCAGCTTCCTCGCTGCTCCTGCCGCTGCTCTCCTCTTGCCCACCTCAGCTTCACACCCTCTGGCTCCTGCCACCATCACCACCGCCTCTCAACTCCTCCAAATTTCTGCCTGGGTACACCCAAACAGCTGCTGCTACAGCCACAGCCCCACTGCCCACAGACACAGGGAGCGTCTCCTGCCCTCGAGAGGAGCCCTGCCCCAGAGCAAAACCCTAGCAGATCCACCCAGCGGCCCCCCAAGGCTGTCTCCCTCCCTGCGGCACCTGCCCACTCCACCAGTACCAGCACGCCAGGGAACTTCCCAAAAAGCACAACCAGCAGAGCACTGCCATAGCAAACGGCCCTTTGCGGAGCAGCACAAAAGGTTACGAGGCAGTGCTAGCAGCCATCGGTAAAACGCTACGCTCTCAGGCACAAAAGCTGAAGTGGCTGCTGCTCTCACGAGTGCTCTGAGCGCATCCCCATCTCCCCCTCTGGCACCCAGAGCCCTGATGCACACAGGACTCGTGCAGGCAACAGGCACAACGCGCCTGCTTTCCGTGGGTCTTCCAGAAAGAGCAGGCACCACGGCAGGATTAAGCTGTCACTCTGCTCCGTGCCACTTCACAGCTACGTTACCGCGGAAGCGGCACACCACTGCCATTTCCATTCAATGCAAGGCCGACTTCTAACCCAGCCTGGTGACCTGCACAGGATTACCACCACAATCGCAGCTCCAGCGGACTTAGTGCAGCCACAATGAGCAAACAGCAAACACTTTCTCCTCACCATCAGCTGATGGCCCAGCGTGGCCAAAAAAACACAGAAAGAGAAATGATGGGGCAGCAGTTGCCTAAGCCACCTGGATTAGAGAGGCTCAAAGGGGGCTGAAAACCAGCAGGTACCGCTGACCCAGCAAAAACGCAGCTCCAGCCCCCACCTCACTTCACCCAAACACGGTCGGGCAGCTGCTGGGTCCGAGCGTGCCGAGAAGGGCCACAAACACTAACGCTGCAATGGAGAGGTCAGGCAAGAGGCGAAGAGCAGCCACCTGCAGACAACCGTGACCCTGAACGCACAGCATCGCCTGTCACCTACACACAAACCTCCTTCAGCTTTCTATCACGCTGCCCACAACGGCTCCCTCCTGGGCCTGGGAAACGGCGACATCCGCACACACACATTTGGCCACATTGCTCCCCAGAAGACACGGGAGCAGACCAAGAGCACAGGGTAGCTACGGCAGCATCCAGAAAGGCTCCCTCCTGGGTACCACCCCACATTCAAACTTCACCTTCTGCAAAGGCAGGCACTTAGATTCCCACGTGCCCAAAAACACTGCTGGCAAGGCAGCACCCAAGGGTCCACCACACTTCGTTTCGCCTCACTCACACACACACACACTGACCTGTTTACCACCGTGACGTGCCTCTGCATGGGAATTTCTTTAGGTGGTCCACTGCCAGTGGCTGGAGGCAAGGCAGGCCGGGCACTCTCCATACTGGGTTTCACCACTCCACACGCCACTCCTCTGCCTCGTGGTGGGCGAGGAACAGGCCTCTTGCTGCCTTCTTCTGGCATGCTCAAAGACCTGGGCTGCCGCAAAGTTCCTTTGGGCTTTCCTAAAGAGTTTGCAGATGGAGCCGTGAGTAGCACTCTCCTCCACCCAACCCAAAGAGACTTCAAGCACAGCAGATAGATAACTCCCTCCAGGGAGTCCATACTTTTCCAAAAGACAGTTACGAGGGATGCTCTCGGCCACAGGGCCTCTTTGCTACAGCGTTGTGGCTCACACCCAAGGACTCACAAACCACAATCTCCACTGCCGTGCTGCAGCAGGGAAAGAAACAGGTGACCCTGTCTCCCCTTACACTCTCAGAAAAGCCTTGCACCTGTGAGGTGCCACAACAGGTCACATCTCCGGGGGAACCCATGGTCAGCCTGCTCTTTACCACCCAACGGCAGCAGCAGCAGCAGCTCCCAGAGGCGTAGCACGTGCAGCCTAACTCCACCTCCTCGGCCACCTCCTGCACCACCGCCCAAACAGTTTCTTCTTCTCTACCCTAGCTTGCAAGCTCCCTCCTCCCTAACTCCCACCACACGGCAGAGGTTGCCAAATAACAACTGCAGAGGAACACACCACACTGGCCTTCGGGCCACCCTGGGATAAACAAGCTCTTGGTCACTTTGCTCTTTACTTGCTGGCTGCACCACACCCATTTTGGCAGGCTCGAACACTTCCGAGGGGTATCACCGTGCAAGACAGTGAATCAACGTGCATTGACAATCGTTGTTGTCGTTTAATTGGGCGATGAGTCACCAGTTCAGCTTCCCAACGAGAGGGCAGGCTGTTGGCATGGTTGCAGGAGAGCAAGAAGCAGCAAACCCTTTGTTGCAGACAAGAACAGGGGAATACAAACAAACTGCAAGACCCGCTGTTGCTCCAAGTTGCCAACTCGCAAACAGATGGGCCTTGCCTGGGCCTAACCCTGGGATACCCACTGACAGCAACACAACAACAGCATGGCAGTGAGGGACACCTGACCCACGGGCTCTGGGAAATACTGCTGCAACGGCTTACGCAAAAAGGCGCACAGGTACCAAGAAGAGCCCCCGCACTTCAACGACGTCGTGGCACCAGGGCACTTGCAGCAGCAACAGGAGCTGCTGAAACAACCACAGATAATGCTGCAGGGACTCCTTCTCGCTGTGAGGGCATGGCTCATCCCTGCCACTCCACAACGGGCCGAGCTCAGCCTCAAAGAACGAGCAGGCTCGTCACCACACTTCTCGCCTGCATCTCAACCGCGGTTCTCACAGAACCATGGGCAGGTGGAAGGGAAACCAAGCGTCCTCCAAGAACTCTTCTTTCAAGATCATTCACATCTCGCGTACATGCTCGAGAAGAGCTTCCTCGCTGACCAGGGCTTGCAAGCACAAGCACCCTCGCCAACAACACTCTCCGCTCCCAGGAACTCTTCACTGGGACCACGCAGCTCCTGGCCATTAGTGACACAGCCTCACGGCCAAGACTTTTGCTCCAGCAGCTGCACAGTTCCTTCACAAAGGCAGGCCCTCCATGGTTGCCTGGGGCTTACCTGCTAACGTGACTGGAGACGTGTTCTTCAGCCTCATCTGGCAGTTCACTTGACGTCCCATTTTCCTCTTGGAACTCCTCTGTCGGGCCACCAGTTGAGCAATTGGCACGGTCTCGCTACAAGCAACAGCATGGCAAATGACCTTGTTGGAGCAGGAAGAGGACAGAGGGGAAAACTGTCAGTGAGGCCCAAGCTCATCCACAGCCCTCAGAAGGACTTGCAACCATTTCCAGGCCTGTAACTGCTGGGTCACGCGTGCCTGCAGGCAGTTCAGCAAAGGCTTCAGCAGCAGACACAGACCTCGGAGACCTCCTCCTCCTTTCGCAGTGCACCTCAGAAATCAGCAAAGCAGACAGACAGAGCCTCTCCATCACCTTCCCACATTAGGTTGGGGCCCACCAAGAAACAGCCTGCTTTCTCACTCCCATCCTACAGGCTGACCATCTCGCTTTACAACACTAGGAAGCCACGGGAAGGGCTTCCAGCCTGCCCTCCCTCCTCCTGACAAGGCTCACCAGGGGCTCTGGCACCACTCTGACCCTGCAGAGCCAGGCTGCCTTTGCCCCACTTACCAAAGAAACAGCACGGCCATCCTGGGGGCACAGATAGCCCTACAGGCACCAGGCTGGCCCCCAACAACAGCCCAACCTTGCAAAGCCCATGGCCGCCTCCCTGGCCTCCTTAACGGCCTCTTGCCTCAACCTCCCCTTGCCATGTCTCAGCAATGCTGCCACAGACCAACCCTTGAATGGATGCAGGAACCCTGCTTCAGCAAGCCCCCAAACCACAGGCCTAGCGTGCACTTTGCCTCACAGGGGAGATGCAAGCCCAAACCTTTGGGCCATTCAACTGCTAACAGCCTGCGAAGGCAGCTGGGCCAGTACTCTGCCAGGGCTCCACGAGGACACAGGTGGCCACCCAAAAGCCCCGAGCGAAAAACGGGAGTCTGTGGTCTCAGGGGCTCTCTCCATGGGTCTCAGCCACGCTCGGTGGTGGTGGTACAGGCTGAAAAAGGGGCCCTCATGCACAGCACCGCTACCTTCATAACCATGGCCCCCAACAAGCATGGGGCTTGACAGTTCACCACAGGAAAAACTCAGCGACTCGGCCAGCACCTCTGAAATTTAGCAAACAGCAGCTCCAGAAAGGAACTTTTCTCACAAGCGAGGCAGGGCAACCAAAGCAGAAAAACAGAGTGCCAAGAGAAAAAAGCAAGCAACTGCTAAGCAGCAACAGCTTGCTCCAGAGCTCTCCTCAGTCTCTCAGGCTGACCCTAACAGCCTAGGGAAATATGAGCAAGGAATGACAACGCTAGGAACAAGGCAACACTCCTGGCCTCCCAGCAGTCCACTCCAGCTCGTCCTTACTCTCTTATTCCTCCTCCACTGCACACCCAGCATCTGCGCCAGGCTGGCCCAACACACAGACATTGGAGGGAGGGCCTCTCCTTCTGAGGGACAGCTCTCCCACCCGAGGAGCTCCTGCTAGAAATCAGACAGTGTACCTGCTGCACAGTCAACACCTATGCCAAAAGCATACCAGCAGTGTCAGAGCTCAGATGGGCAGACTTGGCATACAGCACATAAGCAGCATGACCTGGGGGCAAAGAATCCCCTCTTCTGCCTCCCTCTATGCTTCACAGAGGTGTGCAAAACACGCAGGAGAAGTCGCAGGCTGTGACCAGCCCACGCCAGCACACAACTGCACTCACCAGCCTTGCTCAATGTCTGCCCAGGACATACAACTTTGGCATATGTTTCAACAGATTGATGGAAACAGACCTTGGGATATCTGAGACCATGTTTGACTAAAAATCCCCTCAGACTGGAAGATGATGTGTGCATGAACATGTAGCACATTCTCAGACGAAGGGATGCAGCTTGACATGACTGTCCTGTGTACGGACCACACTAGTCTGCCATGCATCCCTTTTGCCTGGCTCAGCAGTTCTGCATCTCTCAGATCCCCCCATAGCCATATGCACCATGAGACTCCCAGCAAAACAGAGTATCATCCCTGTTATTCAAAACTAAAAGCCCCACCAGCACTTTTAGCACCACCATCCTGCTCCTTTGGGACCCCAAATAACCATGGTCTGAGCTGAAAAGCTCCACAACACCCCAGCGCTTATATTGATCCACTTGCTCTTTCTGCAGGAGCTGTGGTCTCTAAAGGCACAGGGCTGTGTTCTGTGCCCCAAAGCCTTGCAGTAATTGCTGTCTAACAGGATGGTCTTGACAGCATGCTCAGTCTGGCTTTTATCTATGGCATCAACCTAAGGATAAAGAAGCTCATGTGGTCTTTTTTGGGATCACCTTCAAGTCTTTTCCTCACTGTCCCCACGCACATGTTCCTCTGACAGTGGAATTTTGTGCTGGCCTTCTGTTTTTGCAGACTGTGTTGCCCATGTCTGGTAGGGCCATGCAACACCCAACACCCATCCCAGTGACACTTACTGCATGACCATCCCACTGGGCTCTGCCCGGCCATGGGGCCTTCTCATGCTGGCTCACAGGACAGCTCTCTTCTTGGCACATCTCAGGGATTGTACCAAGGCCTGCTTGGTGACCATCTCAGAGAGGTTCACAGCCCTCTGGCATGTCCCAACCTCTCTGTGCCACCTCTTATTTGCCCCCCTGACATGTCAATGCTTTTTCTGCAGCCATGCAAAGTGCAAGGCCTGAACCTGCCTTTAAGTTTTGTTTAATTACATTTTCTTCAAATTTAATTCTTCATTCCATTAGCTCTTAATAAAGAATAGTTTATCTACTTCATACCTATGCTTTTACAGTCATAAATATTTAATTTGTATACCCCTCTAAATACACACATCTAATTAATGTATTTATGTATAAATAAAAATGCATATTAATACACTCCTTTATACATATATTTCCAACTATATATATGTTGGTATGCATTGTATATAAATATATATATTTTTATATCTGAACAATTCCAGGTACAAAGTGTGAGATATGTTCATCTGATTCGTGTTAACATAAACAATGCTAGGGCCGCATAATAAAATGTGACCCTCACTGTCTATGTAATCTTTAACCATTTTGTCGATCCTTGTATAACCGCAGGCCGGGAGGAGACAGATGATATGTATGTACATAGTTCATTCTTTGTTTGCCAACCCAAAACCGGTTCTGTTGTTAACTATCCTAGAAGAGAACTGAGGCATTTGGATGTGTATTTGGCCTCAGGGACTGCAGTGCTTGGGATCTTGATGGCCCATTTGTTGTGTGTATTTGTTGGGGGGGTGTCTGTTGTGGACTTGTTTGGGTTCTGGTGACCGCGGCTGGTGCTGTGCACGGTGTCGGTGTCGGCGGTTACACAGGGTGTCTGCTGTCTGGTGCGAACAGTGGGGAGCCTGGTCAGAGACAAGATTCTAAGCTTCCCCATGACCAGGAGATGGAGAAGAACACACCTAGTATGAATATGTAACGAACGCTAGACTATAAAAGAAGCTGTCTTGTTTTTCACAGCGCGTGTCTTGGTAGAGCAGAAGAAGCTCCTGGTGTGCCCAGCGCTGTTTGCTTGCCTTTATTCATTTAATAAATTGTTACCTTTGTTTAAAATCCTGTTTGGGACAAAATTCATTTCCAACAAAAGGAAGCAGGGGTTGCAACACCACACAAAATGGCACCTCCCTCCCACAAAATGATGGCAGAAACCTGCCAGCAAGGGCTCCTGCCCGGGAAGGCTGGGCAGGGCAGGAGGCGGTTTCAAAGCAGGCGCCAGAGCTACCTAAAGCCCTCCCAGCCCCCTCAGCTCACAGGCCTGTGCACACTCAGGGCTTCTCCAGGGCCACTGGCTACACTCACGAAAGCCTGGGGAGCTCCAGGCACAAGTGCTGCCGGGCAGGCTCTGTGCTCGGGGACAGGCGTTCTTCTCGCAGATGCTCACTCACCGCAGGGGCGGTCTCGCCAGAGAAACCTCCCCGCCACGGCTGTGGACCGAAGCTGGATGGAGCTCTCACACAGCCCAGGACCAACCCTGCTCTCAAAACGTGCGCTGCACGCAGGGTCGCGTCCTAACGCTGAGCACGCTCCTGTGCACAAAACACCTCATCTCCACCCCCCTAGCAACTCACATGCAACACGAGCAGAGTCAGTACTGGTTCAGGAGAAGGTGACCTCGCTCTCCTCAAGCCTCTCTAGCTCAAGGCACAACAGGGGACTGAGTCCCTCACCTCCAAGCACACGAACGTGAGCAACTGCTGCTCACGTCCCCACACAGTGCTCTCTCCAAACAGCAGCAGCACCAGGCAGCTGCCTGCAACCGCAGTACCACTACGCAGGACGCCACATGAAGTTAGCCTCTGCTGCTCTCTGCAGAAGCAGCCCCTTTCCCTGCACCGTTTCCCTTTTTTAGGGGAAATCACCCGGGGCAACACACCAAGTCCAAAAGCAAGAGAAATCCCTACCCTCAGCACATTTCAGACGCTGTGCCACGCGTTTCAGTCTGCGCACGCACACTAACACTGTCTCTACCTTCCTGCACCCAAGTTCACGACAGCCCAACTTGAGTGCCAGGCAAGGAGGCAACGCATCAAGTCCTATTCTTCACCGTTCCTTGAACAGTTTTACTTTATGCACACACAGCACTGTACTAACCTGACTGCGACTCTCTGTGTGTACACCTTTATTTACACACAGGTACACCCACGTACCCACACCTATACAGACAGCACTGCGTACACATGTGTTCACACATGCACCGTTGACCAGGCTGCTACACAAAATGCTTTGGCAGGAACAATCACAGAAACTTCAGCATAACTAGTCCTACAACAAACTTCCATCTGTGTCTTGGGGCGGGGTGGGGGGCAGGCTATCACTGAAATCAGCTCAGCCACTGTCTCTCCGACAGGCTGGAAACCCTCATGGTGTTCAATGAAGGCCATGCCTGTACGCAATCCAGCTCCTTACCCCTGCCATTCCTGCCCTTTCCGGTCCCCTATGTTCTGCTGACTGATCCTTGAACAACCTCTACCACAGCTACCTTCACAACTACCTTCACAGCACCTGCTGCTCAACTACTTCTGGGTGTTACTGCACCCAGAAGGAGGAGCACATGTTGAACACGTGCACTTGCACACCTCCAGGCACCAATGGGCAGAACCTATGCTGGGCATTTGGATCCTTCCTCATCTTTTTAGAAACCTAGCAGCAGGTCAACAGAGCTTCACAGGATGCCCCCCAAAGAGTGAAAGGACGTGGTGGTCACCTGCCAGAAGTAAAAGATCCAGGAAGTTCATATCTCTTAGAGACCCATTCTTTGTGGGGATGTCATGTGTTGGACAAATTTGTAAGTATTAACTTGGTCTTAAAGCTTCAATGGTAAAAAGCTTCGAAGTCCTCTTCTGCATCTGCCTGCCTGTCACCGCATGCCAAGACAGTCAGGGGATCTCATGAGTACTGCAGCGTTAAGGGCAATGAGGCAACTAGCACTGCGCTGTCACTGACAGCAGTTTTGGATACTTGCCCTGCAGGTTTTAGTCCTGTGCACCCCAG
The DNA here is from genome assembly GCF_929443795.1 of Astur gentilis. Lineage (NCBI taxonomy): Eukaryota > Metazoa > Chordata > Aves > Accipitriformes > Accipitridae > Astur > Astur gentilis. Next base: position 17,994,509 of record NC_064919.1, on the reverse strand, counting down.
TGAGCCACAGCCATTGTGGGCTTAGGGCTTAGCTGCTCCCACAGCCGTGTCGAGTGCCCTTCCCACAGGAGAAACTTCCTATCAGACCTGCTACTGATGGTGTACCTGATTAAGAAGGTACATAAGGTCAGTGTTGTTAAGCTCGTTTGGTCCGGGTTTTTGTCTCACAGTTCTGGAAATAGAAGCCTGCGAGAGACTACACCCTGGGTGAACATGTCCATTCACCTGCTCAGACTGGCAGAGGGCCAGCAGCAGCCTTTGCAAACCAAACCCTACCTTAACCTTTGTGCATTTATTGATTTTTTGTGTGTGTTTATTGAGAATGTGCAAGCCTTTTAAAGTTGTGGGCAAATACAGAGCCACCTGGGTAACAAGTGCTTGATATTACCCAGCATGGTGAGATCTCCCCCCAAGTTTCCACTGCTCTTCAGCTGCCTGCAGAGGGCTAAGGAACACACTGAGTGTAACCAAATGATTGTAGGCAAGTAACTGTCTGAATTTGCTCCTTGTGTTAGGTTTGGTCTGCAGCAAGACCTGGCTGCATGACCTGGGGATTTCCACAAACAGGTGTATTCCCAGAGAGCAGTAGAGTGAGAGAGCTCACAAAGCTGCCCTTGACCACTCCTCACTATGCCAGCTGCCAGACCATGGTGCAGACCCGGCTGAAGGCAAGTCTTCCCAGCTCTGTGGCTCACTGACCACCAGCTGAGAAAAGTCCAGGAGCAGCTTTCTGAACTGCCTCTCAGCTGTTCACGTTTGAATGCTGCAAGCATCCTCAGTGGTCTGACTGGGTTACTCTCCACCTTGTGGTCACCTTACAGCAAAGCTTTGGGAACAGGTGGTGAAAGTGTTAAGCTTCTGCTCCATGGCCAGGGCTTCTCTACCGTAACTGTGTAGGCATGCCCAGAAGAAACAAAAAAACAATTACTTCACATTTAAGAAACACATCCCTTTCCCCTCTTTCCCTAAGATTTTGTTTGGACTTCAGGACCAAGCTGCACTAAAGAGAGAGACACAGAGATTGAGAGAGAGAGAAACTTCTGACTGGACAGATAAGGGTAGAGTTGAGCTGCACCCTGCAGACTCCTGGTTCAGGCCAATTCCTATCCACAGACATTTTGAGGAGCACATGAGAAAGAAGTTTTTAGGGTGTAAGACATAGACCTCTCATGGTCTGGGGAAACAAAGCAATGGGTGCTCCTTCACTCTTTCCTGCACATGGGCCTCTCTATGTCTTCTGTCCCTGACTGTTACGGATTTGTGTGGCACTGGTTTTTTTTGTAGCGGGGGAGGGGCCGCAGGGGTGGCTCCTGTGAGAAGCTGCCAGAAGCTTCCCCAGCTCTGAGTCAGACCCGCCGCTGGCCACGGCCAAGGCCAAGCCCATCAGCAACTGTGGTAGCACCTTTGGGATAACATATTTAAGAAGGGGAACCTGCAGTGAGTAGAGGAATTGGAACATCAGAGGAACCCCTCTGCAGATACCGAGGTCAGTTCAGAAGGAGGGGAGGAGGTGCACCGGAGGAAGGGATGCCCCTGCAGCCCGTGGTGGGACGGCAGGCTGTCCCCCTCCCAGCCCATGGAGGGGAGCGGGGCAGCAGATGCCCACTATGGCCCATGGAGGACCCCACGCCAGAGCAGGGGGATGTCCCCGAAGATGGCCGTGACTCCATGGGAAGGCCCACGCTGGAGCAGTCTGTGACTGAAGGACTGCAGCCCACGGAAAGGACCCACACCAGGGAAGTTTGTGAGGAACTGCAGCCCATGGAAAGGACCCACGTTGGAGAAGCTTGTGAAGGACTGTCTCCCGTGGGAGGGACCCCACGGCGGAGCAGGGGGCGGGTGAGGAGTCCTCCTCCCCCCCAAGGAGGAAGGAGCGGCAGAGACAAGGTGTGGGGATCTGACCCCAACCCCATCCCCTGTTCCCCTGCGCCGCTGGGGGGAGGAGGGAGAGAGAACCGGGAGTGGGGTTGAGCCGGGAAGGAGGGAAGGGTGGGGGGAAGGTGTCCTCAGGTTTGGTTTTACTTCCTAATATCCTTGGTTTGATTTGATTGGTAGTAAACTAAACTGATTTTGTTTCTTCCTCAAGTTGAGCCTGTCTTTTGCCCGTGACCATAAGTGGTGAGTGACCCCTCCCAGTCCTTACCTTGATCCACGAGCCTGCCTTTATATTTTCTCCTCATCACACTGTGGCCGGGGAGAGAAGTGAGCGAGCGGCTGCATGGTGCTTTGTTACTGGCTGGGCTTAAACCATGACACTGACCCTGTTCCCTGAGTGTCCGATACCTATCAGTGTGTTCTCTCACTCCCACCTTCTGGGCTTGCTTTGGGCACTGCTGTTTCCAGATTAGCAGTTTCTGCCTTTGTTCCTTCAGGTGCTCTTGCTGTAGTCCTTCTGCAGCATTGGGACTTGCTGGTGTCTCTAACAACTTTCAAAGCCTCTTTGGCTTTTTTGTGACTTGCCAGTGTCCTGACCTCATCCTCTGGCCTTTTCTTTGGCTCCTCTGCCTGCTCCCATCTGGTTTCTGACCGTCTAGCTGGTACTATGGCTTTGATGCCCCACACTCCCTCCCATTGCTGGAGTCACAGCTACTTCTTGTCATGGTGGGAACAAGCTTCGGAGCTGCTCGCCCTCTTCCTCTTGGCAAGCTTGGGACTCCAGGCAAGCACTGCCTGCTTCTGCCAGGAGCGTAGCAGGTTTGGCTGCAGCCCCCTGAACAGCAACCAGACATGTCCTCCCTTGGCCCCCCCCATGGCCCCATGTCCTTCAAGGGGCAGTGGGAGAGCAGCTAGAGCAGCTCTGGCTAGTCTCCTTTGTCAGGAGGAGCATGGGAAGGAGACCGTACTGTCTTTGCCAGGGCTCCAGCTGGACACATGGACATGTTGGACATGCTCTATCACCGGAGCCTCCCGACAGCTGCTGAGGAAGCCATGATGCTGCAGGGACCTCACGGATGATGGTGTATGAAGTGCTGGGAAGCTCCTTCTGCCCAGGGGCCTGAGGGCTACCAGCCCTGGATGGACTTGGGGCTGGTGCTGGAGATGTGGTTGTCACTGTGGCAGCTGCTAGGTTCAGTGTGGCCAAGGGGCTTCCTTCATGCTTGCCAAGAGGATGTGTCCTGGTTTTGGCTGGTGTGAGATATGTTCATCTGATTCGTGTTAATATAAACAATGCTAGGGCCGCATAATAAAATGTGACCCTCACTGTCTATGTAATCTTTAACCATTTTGTCGATCCTTGTATAACCGCAGGCCGGGAGGAGACAGATGATATGTATGTACATAGTTCATTCTTTGTTTGCCAACCCAAAACCGGTTCTGTTGTTAACTATCCTAGAAGAGAACTGAGGCATTTGGATGTGTATTTGGCCTCAGGAATTGCAGTGCTTGGGATCTTGATGGCCCATTTGTTGTGTGTATTTGTTGGGGGGGGGGGGTGGGGGGGTGTCTGTTGTGGACTTGTTTGGGTTCTGGTGACCGCGGCTGGTGCTGTGCACGGTGTCGGTGTCGGCGGTTACACAGGGTGTCTGCTGTCTGGTGCGAACAGTGGGGAGCCGGGTCAGAGACAAGTTTCTAAGCGCCCCCACAACCAGGAGATGGAGAAGAACATGCCTAATATGAATATGTAACAAACGTATAGACTATAAAAGAAGCTGTCTTGTTTTTCACAGCATGCGTCTTGGTAGAGCAGAAGCTCCTGGTGTGCCCAGCGCTGTTTGCTTGCCTTTATTAATTTAATAAATTGTTATCTTTGTTTAAAATCCTGTTTGGGACAAAATTCATTTACAACAGCTGGGATAGAGTTAATTTTTTTTCTAGCAGCTGGTATACTGTTATGTTCTGTCTTTAGTATGAGAAGAATGTTGATAACACCGATGTCTTCAGTTGTTGCCAAGTAGTGTTTAGACTAAGTCAAGCATTTTTCAGCTTATTATGCCCAGTGTTGTAAATGAATTTTGTCCCAAACAGGATTTTAAACAAAGGTAACAGTTTATTAAATGAATAAAGGCAAGCAAACAGCGCTGGGCACACCAGGAGCTTCTTCTGCTCTACCAAGATGCACGCTGTGAAAAACAAGACAGCTTCTTTTATAGTCTAGCGTTCGTTACATATTCATACTAGGTGTGTTCTTCTCCATCTCCTGGTCGTGGGGGAGCTTAGAATCTTGTCTCTGACCAGGCTCCCCACTGTTCGCACCAGACAGCAGACACCCTGTGTAACCGCCGACACCGACACCGTGCACAGCACCAGCCGCGGTCACCAGAACCCAAACAAGTCCACAACAGACACCCCACCCCCACCCCCCCCCCACCCCCCCAACAAATACACACAACAAATGGGCCATCAAGATCCCAAGCACTGCAATCCCTGAGGCCAAATACACATCCAAATGCCTCAGTTCTCTTCTAGGATAGTTAACAACAGAACCGGTTTTGGGTTGGCAAACAAAAAATGAACTATGTACATACATATCATCTGTCTCCTCCCGGCCTGCGGTTATACAAGGATCGACAAAATGGTTAAAGATTACATAGACAGTGAGGGTCACATTTTATTATGCGGCCCTAGCATTGTTTATGTTAACACGAATCAGATGAACATATCTCACACCAGCCAGCAAGAAGGCTGGAGGGGCACAAGAAGTTGGAAGGAGGGACAGTCACAGGACTGGCACTTGTCCAAGGATGTATTTGCCCCCCTTCACACATACGCAGGGGAAGCATGCTCTGAGGAGTTAAGGAGAGGCTCCATGTCCTTGAGGCTTAGGGGGCAATAATAGAGTGATTTGCCACAACTGTTGCAAAAGAAGCCAAACTCAACTCGGCACCAGGGGGAACCAGAGGTTACCTTTGTTTCAGACAGACTGGCTGAATCAACTAAACGTAAAGAACAGAGGCATAACTGTCTGTCCCTGACTTAAAGAAATGCAGACATTAAGCAGAACAGTATACCCCAGTGTACACTCAAGTTCCATGTATGTATGGCTTGCTCTGACAGACCCAGAGGGAAGAAATATGCTCCCCACCATGGTGCCTGTTGGACGGGTCTCTTAGCTGCACGAGTTCTTAGCTTGGCTCTAAATTATCACAGTAATTTAGGAAGTATAATAGTTTTGTGTTTTATATGAGTTATGTGAACCACTTAACAAAATAAGTAATGGATCAACTCTGTACTGAGTTTACAAGGCCTCAGGCTGGGTGCTGTGATGCTTGCTCTGTGTGAACTTTTCTTGGCTTGCCTGCAACTTTGTTTTACTTGTTTTAGCTGTTACAGCTAGATTTATAAGGTTGATACAGCTATTTGTTTTATTTTTCCTTATCTTTGTCCAGTGTGACCATAATTTGTAAGGAGAATAGTTGGAAGCACTCATTCTATGTCGAATGAGATATTTGCAGCACTAGCACAGTGATGTAGTGAGAGAAATACAGGCCTGGCGTGGTACTGAAGGCCTTAAGAAGTTACAGCAAAAAACATAGAGGAGTACAGGCATGAAGTAGAAAGAGATGGGACACAGACTTCACATTGCAGACTCCATTGCAAGAAACTCAAGCAGACCAGCATAGGGAGTGTATATGTGGTTCATCCCAACAGTAAGTACAAACATGTCAAAAACAATGAACAAAGGACCTCTAAAAAGAGAGCTCCAGGCTTGAGCCGGCTGCATCCCACATATCCCTTCCTGGCAACTAGTGACAGTCAGTGTTGTGACAATAAGCATATTCTAGAGACCAATAATGGGATTCACAACTATATCATGATTCCACAGTATATTGGAAATGCAATAGTCTGCGAAATGTCATGTGTATTTATGCTGTGGTTGCTGTATCACCTTACTAAATGAAAAACCCTTGTAAGTGCAAATAGCCTCAAATGAGTAAACCGTATTAAACATTGGACCCTCCACCTGTGGAGTATCTAAAAAAGCCTGGTCTGAGAATACTGGACACTGACAAGGAAGCAGTCTCTGGAGGCTGTCATGGCTGCTGCAGAAGGCGGCTGTCACCAAGTCTTGGTGGTAGTCATCTTTGGGAGCTCTTTGCAGGCACACCACAGGTGAAGTTCAGCATCTCTACCTTTGCCCTGGTATATGCTCTTGCAGTCTTCCTCTGTGGGGCCAGCCTCTGGCTTGGTTTTGACAGCCTTCCATCACTATGCCATCATGCAGCTTGACCTGATATTGCCTCCAGTCTGGCTTTCAGAAGTGGACAACATCTGCAGAAGAAGGAACGCTGCTGCAGGCGAGCTGCAGGGTGGCAGGGCCCCCTGATGTCGGGATGGTGAGGGGCTCTCCATCGCCAGGAGCGCGCAACAGAGCCAACTTCACAAGGCCTCATGGCATATGGCTGGTGACCATCTTCAGCCCTGCTGTGTGAGGCACTAATCAGAAAGCCCGCTTATACATTGGATGTTCAGCCACATGTTTGGAACGTTGGAGGACACAACCAAAGCCCAAGCTGTGGGATCTAAAGGTCTCAGTTGTGCAGCATTGCTTAAGGTGCCTGTGCAGACACGCAGCATCTGGACCTCTGCAGCTGCCTGGGTACAGGCTGAGCATGCACAGCCCTGCTGAAAGGGTGCCATGGGCCAGGACAGTGTGGACAAGGCCCAGCTGTGGACATGCCTGGGTGCCCCCCAGCCCCTCTCTGATGGAGAGCGCGCACCTGTGCAAGTTTTGTACAGGTGTCAGTAAAGAGATCCAACTATAGAATTAAATTCAGGGACGTTTTTGTTACTCAGAAATTGAAGTAATTAAGTGAGCTAATTAAAAACCGGTGTTCTCTGTAGAACAGACGTGCTTAACTGTCACTTCTCAGTCTCTCCCTCGAGAAGGTGGTTTTAGCTGCTGCCTTGTAAGAGGACTGAGGTTCCACCGGCCCCGTAGGAAGGAGGCATGGCGAACCGGGACGGCCCCGCCGGGGCGGCCCCGCCGGGGCGGGGGAGCCCCCACCTGGCGAGCACAGGGAGCCCCGGGACAGCCTCAAAATGGCTCTCGCCGCCTCAGCCAGACGCCCCGCGCGGGCGGGCCACCCCGCCCCTTCTGGGAAAGCGGGAGGCGGAGGCGGGTGGCGCGCATGCGCTGCGGGCCGGGCGGGCGGGCAAAGTCGCTGGCGCGGCAAAGGCGCTGGCGAGGCTGCCTGGCGCATGCGCGCAGGGCGTCCCGGGGCGGGGGGCGGTACAGTTGGCGGCGGTTAGGCGCGAGCGGGCGGTGCTGGGTGGGGCCGCGCGGCCGCCCACTCGGCGCGAGGGAAGCGGGCACTGTTGGCGCGCCGACCCCTCACAGGGAGGTGGCGGCGGCGCTCGGCCCGGCCCCGGCCCGGCCCGGCCCGCGGCGGCGGCGGCGGCGGCGGCAGCAGCAGCAGCGGCAGCAGCAACAACGACGGCGGCGGCAGGGGAAGAGGCTTCGGCTGGTGTCTGAAAGCCCCTGGGTTGGGGTGGTGGTAAGGAAACAGCGGAGCCCCGCTGGGCGTAAGCCCTCCCGGGCTAGGCGGAGAGGCAGTGCGGAGGGCCAGGCTCTGCCTGTCGGTGGGAGGCTGCTTCTCCTCAGTGGCTCCCTTGTGACAGAGAAAGTGTCCTGACTTGGGCGGGTTAGCGACCACTTTGTGCCTTCGGAGGAGACTTGCGTTCCACGGGGTTGTGTGTGTAGTCTTTTAAAAGTATGGCTGTTCGGGAGTTTATCTTTCACAGCAGAAGACTGTCCTCCCTTCCTTTTTTTGTTAGCCAGAGTAATAATCTGCAGCATCGAGACTGTTTTGGAGCCAGGTCATCTTTTTTAAGCATACTGAAAAAAGTTTCTGTTCAGATGCCGGAGAAGACTGATTTGAACAATGTGCCCTGACTTACTGTTAGAGGCTTCTCGGGCTGCGTTTCCAATGACGTGTCCCCTCGTCTGGAGGCAGCAAGCTACTGGGAGAATGTCATACCTGTTGAATGACCTAACTTTACAGCACCTGACCACAAAAAGAGTTTTAAAGCTTCAGAAGCCACTCTGAGCTATGTAGCTTTCTGCTAGTGTATCAGTGTGTTACTTATTGTCACCGTTACTGCATTGCAAGTCTTCTGCATTATTGTTAGCTGTAAGAATGGGAACATCGTTCAGGTGTAAGTTGAAGACTACATTCAGTTTAACCTTTGCACCCTAGAATCTTTCATCTCGTTTAACTGAGTTGTCCTCATCACTGTTTCTCATAATATAATTTAGGAAGGTATATTTTGTAGTATCCTGTTTGCTATTTCTGATCTAACTCAGTTCTTTAGTATTGGTGTGCTACAGAGCTATCTGATGGTGGCTTGATGTTGTCCCCCCAAGTTCATGCCCCCATTCTCTTTTTATTGAAGTTTCCTCTTTTGAATCAACTTTTGCAACTTCCCAGGTTATTTTAAGTTTTCTTCATTGTCATTTCTTGCCCAGCTGTAATGGATATTGAGTTAATTTTTCCTGAGCAGTAAGTTACATTCAGGTAGTTCAGGTAAGAGGACTTTCAGGAGCCATATTAACAAACTAAGAATTTGAGTATATTATTTAAAAGAAAGAGTAGAGAAAAAAGCCCCCAACATGCTTCTCATTGACTTTTCCATGTCTCTTGTATGTATGTGACTTGGAACACAATTGCAGGCAAAACGATATTTGTTTGGGTACTTATCAATGTTGGGGTTTTTGATATAATTGAAACTTGAAACCATTTATGCATTTGTCCAGCACATGGTGTCCCTATGACACTGAGTGAGTCCAAAGGAGATATGAACTTCCTGGATCTTTTACTTCTGGCAGGTGACCACCACGTCCTTTCATCCTGTGAAGCTCTGTTGACCTGCTGCTAGGTTTCTAAAAAGATGAGGAAGGATCCAAATGCCCAGCATAGGTTCTGCCCATTGGTGCCTGGAGGTGTGCAAGTGCACGTGTTCAACATGTGCTCCTCCTTCTGGGTGCAGTAACACCCAGAAGTAGTTGAGCAGCAGGTGCTGTGAAGGTAGTTGTGAAGGTAGCTGTGGTAGAGGTTGTTCAAGGATCAGTCAGCAGAACATAGGGGACCGGAAAGGGCAGGAATGGCAGGGGTAAGGAGCTGGATTGCGTACAGGCATGGCCTTCATTGAACACCATGAGGGTTTCCAGCCTGTCGGAGAGACAGTGGCTGAGCTGATTTCAGTGATAGCCTGCCCCCCACCCCGCCCCAAGACACAGATGGAAGTTTGTTGTAGGACTAGTTATGCTGAAGTTTCTGTGATTGTTCCTGCCAAAGCATTTTGTGTAGCAGCCTGGTCAACGGTGCATGTGTGAACACATGTGTACGCAGTGCTGTCTGTATAGGTGTGGGTACGTGGGTGTACCTGTGTGTAAATAAAGGTGTACACACAGAGAGTCGCAGTCAGGTTAGTACAGTGCTGTGTGTGCATAAAGTAAAACTGTTCAAGGAACGGTGAAGAATAGGACTTGATGCGTTGCCTCCTTGCCTGGCACTCAAGTTGGGCTGTCGTGAACTTGGGTGCAGGAAGGTAGAGACAGTGTTAGTGTGCGTGCGCAGACTGAAACGCGTGGCACAGCGTCTGAAATGTGCTGAGGGTAGGGATTTCTCTTGCTTTTGGACTTGGTGTGTTGCCCCGGGTGATTTCCCCTAAAAAAGGGAAACGGTGCAGGGAAAGGGGCTGCTTCTGCAGAGAGCAGCAGAGGCTAACTTCATGTGGCGTCCTGCGTAGTGGTACTGCGGTTGCAGGCAGCTGCCTGGTGCTGCTGCTGTTTGGAGAGAGCACTGTGTGGGGACGTGAGCAGCAGTTGCTCACGTTCGTGTGCTTGGAGGTGAGGGACTCAGTCCCCTGTTGTGCCTTGAGCTAGAGAGGCTTGAGGAGAGCGAGGTCACCTTCTCCTGAACCAGTACTGACTCTGCTCGTGTTGCATGTGAGTTGCTAGGGGGGTGGAGATGAGGTGTTTTGTGCACAGGAGCGTGCTCAGCGTTAGGACGCGACCCTGCGTGCAGCGCACGTTTTGAGAGCAGGGTTGGTCCTGGGCTGTGTGAGAGCTCCATCCAGCTTCGGTCCACAGCCGTGGCGGGGAGGTTTCTCTGGCGAGACCGCCCCTGCGGTGAGTGAGCATCTGCGAGAAGAACGCCTGTCCCCGAGCACAGAGCCTGCCCGGCAGCACTTGTGCCTGGAGCTCCCCAGGCTTTCGTGAGTGTAGCCGGTGGCCCTGGAGAAGCCCTGAGTGTGCACAGCCCTGAGCTGAGGGGGCTGGGAGGGCTTTAGGTAGCTCTGGCGCCTGCTTTGAAACCGCCTCCTGCCCTGCCCAGCCTTCCTGGGCAGGAGCCCTTGCTGGCAGGTAAGTCCTTCTGAAGCATCCTGCTAGCACTGTAGCAGCCTGTGGCATCGGGGAAGGTGCTGTCAGTGATGAAGCTGCAGACTGCTCATATCTTCACCAGCACCGCAGTGGCGGGCACATGTTTCTCTGGACTGGGCTGTGTTGGCGCTGGCTCTGTGGCTCTCCTGCTCCATGCAGCCCCCGGCTTGCAGGAAGCGGGTTTCACTTCTGTTGGGTTTTCTCTCTGAAGAGGCATCTGTGGAGTTGAGGCGTCATGCACCTGTGGGTAAGATGTGGCATGGCCCGGGTGCATGCGGTTTCCGTGGTGGAGCTGACAGGTGCCCTCTGGGCATTGGTGTGGGGATGCGGGTTTGTGCGAGGGAGGAGCTGCTGTGAGCTACCCGGCATCACCATGGCACACGACGGGAGGGAGCACTGGGTGTCAAGGTGAGGGGCAGCAGGTCCCTGTCCCACTTCTGGTGGAAGTCCTGGTCCTGCAGGCAGTGATGTAGGCCAATTGCCTGGCAGCCCAGTCCCTCTTCTGGCCACATGGTCAGTGGTGACTGGCTGGCAGGGCCAGCCCATGCACAGGGGCTGCTGTGTTCCTTCAGCTGCTTTTTTTGACAGTGTCGTGCCCTGTGTGTTTCACACTGCCCTGTGCTTGGTTTGCAGTACCAGGCCCCTACAAGTGTCCCCAGAAGTATCGAAGTCTCCAAAGATAAGCCACTGAGCTGCTGAATCCTTGCTTGTTTGGGGAGGGAGGTTGAATAGTAAAAGCTGGTACTTTTAGCCTGTGTATGTAAAAATGCCTTTTTGTTTTTTTGTTTTTTTTTTTTTCCTTTTGCGGTGAGGTGGGTATAGGTGAAGATGCAGGAGCCTGAACTTATTGCAAAAACACTGCGAGCTGTTCTTCATCCCTTTAAAAATGGCATACCTTTGTCAGAACTTCAGGGTGAATACAAATCCCTGACCGGTGAGTGGATTCCCTTCAGGCACCTAGGACATGGCACACTGGAAGGCTACTTGGAGAGCATCCCAGGAGTGGTCAGAATGGAAGGGAACAAAATAGGAGAGGTAAGAAACAGTCACAGTTCAGAAATGGCTTTTGTGTTTGTAAATTGTGCATGGTTCATAACTTTACCTCTTGTCCTGGTTTCAGCTAGGATAGAGCTAATTTTCTTCCTAGTAGCTGGAACTGATATAATGTTATATATTGGATTTGATATGAGAAGAATGTTGGTAACACTGATGTTTTCAGTTGTTGCTAAGTAATGTTTAGACTAAGTTAAGGAGTTTTCAGCTTCTCATGTCCAGCCAGCAAGAAGGCTGGAGGAGCACAAGAAACCAGGGGGGGGATGCAGCCAGGACACCTGACCCAAACTGGCCAAAGGGGTATTCCATACCATGTGACATCATGCCCAGTATATAAACTGGGGGGAGTTGGCCTGGGGGTGGATCGCTGCTCGGGAACTGACTGGACATCAGTTGGCAAGTGTTGAGCAACTGCATTGTGCATCACTTGTTTTGTATATTCCAATTCCTTTATTATTATTATTGTCATTTTATTATTGGTTACTATTATCATTATTAGATTCTTCTTTTCTGTTCTGTTAAACTGTTCCTGTCTCAACCCATGAGTTGTACTTTTTTTTTCTGATTCTCTCCCCCATGCCACTGGGTTGGGGGGGAGTGAGGGAGCAGCTGTGTGGTGCTTAGTTGCTGGCTGGGGTTAAACCGCAACACCTCTGCCTGTGCCACAGATTTCTGAGAAAAGTACTGTAGCGTGCATGTGGTGTACTAATGCTGGGAGAAGTGGAAACTGTGGCATAGACCAAGTGCCCCTTATTTTCCTGCCTCTGCATGCAGCCTGGGAAGTTCTGTTTGCAAAAGGTGGAAGGTTGCAGGGCATTTTCCTGGAAATGGGACTTCGGGCTGGAAAGACAGTTTGTGTGACTAGACCTCTGGTCCCTGTCTCAGCATTTCTAACTCGGGGCGGGGGGCAGATACTGGTGGGCTGTCCTGGGACCTTGAAGAAGGCTAACTCATGTGTGTGTCTTGGTCATCTCTTCAGGGTGGGATTTAGCATCATTTTTTTTCCTACAATGAAACTGTTGTGGGTGCTGTTGCTTATAAGCCTGACAATGCTTGCTTTAGGCTTAGCACTCTTGTTTGTCATGAGTTGCAGTGCTGCAGGACTGTGAAGACTTGCCAAGGTGAGGAAGAGCCCATGCAAATGAGGTGCCGTGATAAAAGAGTTGCAATACCTCGGCTTAGTAAGTGAGCAAGTGGCAAGGAGTCAGCACAGAGGTCAAGGAGAAGGTGGAACAGAGCTCAGGTTGGCATCTGGGAACTCGGAACTAGGTCTTCCTGGTTAGCTGTGTAGAGCGTGACGAGGCATCCTGAGTTTTGTGCTGATACCTGGAAATGTGGCTGTTTTTAAGCAAGAGGTTCCCTTGCTGCATTTTTACAACTGTGAGAATTTGCCCTTTTGTTGCAGGTATCCAAGTCTGGGATTCTTTTTTGCTTGCTCCTAGCCTGCATCAGCTGCAGCTCCATCAGTAACATGAATGCAGGTACCTCTGGGAACATTTGTCTTGCTCTGTGGTGGGTTGACTCTGGCTGAACACCAGGTGCCCACCAAAACCATTCTGGGCAAAAGCTCCATGGGCTGCAGGGGAATCTCTGCTCCGGTGCCTGGAGCACCTTGTCCCCCATCTTCTTCACTGACCTTGGTGTCTGTAGGGTGGTTTGTCTTGCATGTTCTCACTGCTCTGTCCAGCTGCCATTTCTGTCTGTCCCAGCAACTTTTTTTTTCCTTCTTAAATATGTTATCACAGAGGTGCTACCACTATCGCTGATGGGCTCAGCCTTGGCTGGCAGCGGGTCCATCTTGGAGCCGGCTGGTACTGGCTGTGTTGGATACTGGGGAAGCTTCCAGCAGCTTCTCACAGAAGTCACCCCTGTAACCCTGCCACTAACAAAACCTTGCCACACAAAGCCAATACATTCCACCCCTTGCCTCTGTGCATCACATATTTAAGAATTATCATTAAAATCTATATTAATCACACAAAATCTTCAGTTTTCACAAACTTCACTCACATCAACAAAAAAGAATTCTCCACACCAAAATCAAAATAGTATCATCGCAATACTGACAAAAAGTGGACAATTTATGCACAATCCACCCCTTGTCCCTTTACCACAATTACATCAACAAAAATTCCCCACAGGCATGCAGCTCTTCACGCTCTAGCTGTGTTCAGTCCATGTTTTGCCTGTTACTTCTCTCAGTTACTATCCTTATCTTGAATTCCTCACATTCCCAGGTTTTGGTACCAAAAAAACTGTGGTGGGTTGACCCTGGCTGGATGTCAGGTGCCCACCAAAACTGTTCTATCACTCCCCCTGCCTCAGGTGAACAGGGGGGAGAAAATAGAACAAAGGGCTTGTGGGTCGAGATAAGGACAGGGAGAGATCACTCAACCAATTAGTCATGGGCAGAGCAGACTTAACTTGGGGAAAATTGACTTAGTTTATTGTCAGTCAACCAGAGCAGGGTAGTGAGAAATAAAACCAAATCTCAAAATACCTTCCTTCTACCCCCCTCCCTTCTTTCTGGGCACCGCTTCACTACTGGATTCTCTGCCTACCCCCTCAGTGGTGCAGGTGGATGTGGAATGGGGGTTATGATCAGTTCATCACACGTTGTCTCTGCCGCTTCATCCTCTTTGGGGGCAGGACTCATCTCATGCTCCAATTTAATGCTTCCTCATGGTGGCTCTGGCAGATAGCCATGTATTTCTAACTAGGGCTTTGCAGGGTATAATCTGGTATCCTCCCATTCCCTTGAGAGCCTTGCTTATCCTCTAACACAATGTATGCTGAGATCCTTGTGGGCTCTTGGATAGCACTAGAGGTGGTGCCTTCTCTGGCAGCTGTAAGGAGAGAGTGAAATGCAGCTTTAGGAGGTGGAAAATGAGAAAGCTATGGAACAGGGGTCTTAGCTGAGCAGGACTTGCATTGGTTTAGGAGTGTCCACTATGCATGACTGAAGCAACTGAGAGGAAGCACCCTGCAGACACCTGGGAGTCAGGAGAGACGTAAAGACTGAGCTCACATTGCTGTTTTATGACCTTTCTGTTGCCGCTGTCCAGAGTGTCCCCTGGGCAGACATTGAGCAGGGGGTGGCAAGTGTTGTTATGCACTGTTGTGGGCTGGTAACTACCTGGGATTGCTCCTGCATGTTTTCCTGATACAGGACCTGGGCAGTACTTCAGTATAATGCTTTTCTCTTCATTCACGCCTCTCCAGAATATTTGACCTCCAGTATAAGCTGAGACCATAGGTCAGAGTCCACACAAGCCTGCTGCAAGAGCATGCAGTCAACCAGTCTCTCTTCCTGGCTCAGGGAGAACTCTGACCTCCAGAAAGGCTGCCAAGACCCTTGTGTCTTCCTTTAATCCCTTTGGGGACAGTGGGGCAGGAAAGCAAGACACACTCACACACACAGAGATCTGCTAGCAGCTGATGATCCTGGCTGCAGGCTAGGTAGTCCTAAAATGACTTTCTGTACTGCTAAGGCAGCTGTCCAAGACATTCGACAAAAAATACATTCACCAAGGAGTCCTATGAAGTGGGCAGTAAATAATATAAATTGATCTCAGGGTGCTACCTGTTATATGCTCCTTAAATCAAAGAATTTGTATGAGATGAATATTGCCTGGGTAACTGATGCTGAACAGACTGGTTGTGTTGGAAAGGCAATGATATAAATTGTCTCCTGTTCCTCTTAGTACTGAGCACTAATTTAGCCTTTTTGAATAGGCAAGGTGAACACTGACAACTATTCCTGCACACGATAGGTATGTTCTCTAGTTTCCACACAGGATGAGGATTACATTCAGTATACAGAAAACACTGCAAGGGACTCAAATTGAAACACTATGCACCTGCAGCAGGTGGTTGTGTCATTTCAAGGAAACGCTGCTTTGCTTCGCTTCATGTTCAGTTACAGGCAGCATATGATTGCACCTTCCTCTAAGGAAACTTTGACTTCTGCTTGAATAACTAGGTCCCTCCAAAAAAAGGAATTTGAATACTGCTTTGCTCTGCTGCAAGTGAATTCATCCACCCTATCTCTTTTTACATCTGAATTAATTCTAACTCAAACCATCATTTATGCTAAACTTAAAGTCACTATGATATGAAAACAAGGGAAGAAAATGCTGAAAATAACTTACAACATTAGTGACAGGAAAAACCTGAAATATACTAGAGATACGAAAATGTGCATTTATGAAACTATTATAAACCATGTATGAACAAAAAGTCTTTTTATGTTGAGACCTTGAGAACAGAGCAGGGCTCAAGGTGGTCCATCCTGCATGCATCCACATAAACATGGAAATGCTTGTTAGCCAGGAGTATGAGGAAAGGGTACGAGGTACCCTTCTCTGGAAATGGGCACAGCTGAGCACGTCTCTGAAATGCCTGTACATGACTGCCCACAACATGGGGCACAACCAGGAGAAACTGGAGGTCTGCATGCAGTTCAGGACTGTGATCTCATTGGAGTCATGGAGAGCTGTTGTGACAGCTCACACAGCTGGCGTGCTGCTGTGGATGGACACAGGCTATTGAGAAGTGATGGGCTGTAATGGCAATGAGGGTCAGTTTCTGTGAGCCACTCCAAGTGTGAGAGCAGTGGGGACACTTGGAGCTCTGCCTTGGCATAGAGGATGAGACAGCAAGAGCTTATGGGTAGTTGGCAGACCAGTGTATGGGCGACGTTATAGTGGCTGTCTGTTACAAATGCCCTCACTGGGAAGAAGTGGTAGATGAAGCAGGTGGTGCCTTCTTCTGACAACTGCAAGAAGCCTCACCTTTGCAGGCCCTGCTCCTCACAGAGGACTTAAGCCACTGCCATACCTGCTGGAGGGACAAGACAGCCAAGCATGAGCAATCCAGGAGGTTTCTGGGGTGTGCTGATGACAACTTCCTGACGAAAGTGATGAGGTGATGCACCGAGATGATCTGCTGGACCCAATTCTTACAAACAAGGAAGAACTGGTTGGTGGCGTAAAGGCTGGGGACAGCCCTGGCTGCAGTGACCACAAGCTGGTGGTGTTTGGGAGCCTGAAAGGAGGCGAATAAAGCAAATAGTGGTATTGACAAGCCAGGACTTCAGGAGAGCAGACTTTGGCCACTTCAGGAATCTTCTCCAATTTCAAGAATGGTCCATCCCAACAATCAGGGAAAAAACCCCAAAGGTGACAGGAGGCGTGCATGGATGAACAAGAAGTTCCTGACAGAGCTCAACCATAAAACGGAAGCGTGCATCAGGTGGGAGCAGAGAGAAGCAACCTGGGAGAAACATGGATATGCTGCCCAAACAAGCATGCATGGGCTTAGGAAAGACTGTATTTACTATTGATCAGTTCAGCAACTTGAGAACCAAGACAGAGTGCCATCACCTTCAGAACAGCTCCCAAAGCACTGCCAGTTCTCAAAGCATCCTTCCAAAGAAAGTCCTTAAAATAGCTGGTTAACTGTACAGACAACAGAGGAAAGTGCAGGAACAACAGAAAAACTAGAAGAAAGAAGGTACAGCAAGTTAAGAACTACAACCATTTGCTGTGTTTCATTTCACTAAAGCCTTATCAAATCCATGCCCAAGTCATGCAGCACAGGGTGTTGCACAGACATCTCTGAAAGGGTGAAGAGTTAAGGATTTCAGGTTCACCTTTTGCAAAGATGAGCTAAGACTCAGTCTGGTACTGTCTACTGTATGACAAAGCTTTTCTCTTATTTAAGTGACTATTTTAAAAGCAAGCTTGCAGGAGGCACCCATGGATGAACAAGGAGCTCCTGACTTAACTCCCCCATTAAAAGCACACGCACAAGAGGCAGAAGCAGAATTGGGTGAGGTGGTAGGAATATAGAGACACTGTCCAAACATGCAGGGATGGGCTTAGGAAAGCTAAAGCCCATATGGAGCTGATTCTGGCAAGGGACATGAAGGGCAACAAGAAAGGTTTCTATAGGTACATCATCAGCAAAAGGATGACTAGGGAGAATGGGAGTCTGCCCTGTGAATGGGAATGGAGACCCAGTCTTAAAGGACATGGAGAAGGCAGAGGCACTGATTGCCGCCTTTGTTTTGGTCTTTACTGGTAAGACCAGCCATCAGCTCCTAAGACCAGTGGGAAAGTGCAGGGCAAGGAAAACTTACTCTCAGTGGGGGAGGATTAGGCTAGGGAGCATTTAAACGAACTGGACATGCACAAGTCCACAGGTCTGTCACAATGCATCCATGGGCGCTGAGGGAGCTGGCTGATGTTGCAAGACCACTCTCTATCATCTTGGAAAGGTCATGGTGGTTTTGGGGAGATTCCTGAGGACTGGAAGAAAGCAAGTACCACCCTTACCGTCAGGAAGGGTGGGAAGGAGGATCTGAGGAACCGCAGGCTGATGAGCCTGACCTCAATCTCTCGGAAGATGATTGAGCAACTAATCTTGGAAAGCTGTTCCAGACATGTGAAAGACAAGAAGGCAAGTAGGAGTAGTCAGTATGGATTTATGAAGTGAAAATTATACGTGGCCAAACTGATACTCTTCCAAAATGAGATGACTGGTTGTGTGAATGAGGGGAGAGCATTAGATGCGGTTTATCTGAATTTTAGTAAGGTTTTTGACAGTCTGTCCCATAACAGTGGTACAAAACCTAGTGGGAGATTAGTAACTAGTGGTGTGACCCAGGGGTCGATGCTGGGGAAATGTTGTCTATCGTTTTCATGAATAACCTAGATGATGGGACAGAGATCATCCTCAGCAAGTCTACAGATGATAGGAGGGACTGATAGAGCAGGTGGGTGTGCTACCATTCAGAGGGACCTCAACAAGCTGGAGAAATGGAACAACAGGAACCCTATGAAGTTCAGTGCAGGGAAATGCCAAGTCCTGCACCTGGAGAGGAATAACACCATGCACCTGTACAGTCTCAGGGCTGACCATCTAGAAAGTAGCTTGGCAGATAAATTCCTGGGGGTTCTGGTGGACATGAAGTTCACATCAGCAATGTGCCATTGCAGCAAAGGAGACCAACAACATCCTGGGTTGCATTAGGTAGAGTGTTGCTGGCATGCTGATGGAGGTGATTATTCCCCTCTACTCAGCCCTAGTGAGACCACATCTGGGAACCTGTGTTCAGTCCCATGCTCCCCAGAACAAGAGAGACATGGGCACTGAAGCTGGTTCAGTGAATGGCTGTGAAGAGGATGAAGGGACTGGAATATCTTTGATGAAGGGCTCAAAGAGCTGAGAGTGTTCGTACTAGAGAAGAGAAAGCTCAGGGGGATCTTACCCATGTGTATTAATACCTGTTGGAGGGCATAAAAAAACATGGAGCCAGACTCCATCTCCAGTTCTCAGTGGTATCCAGTGAACAGACAAGAGGCAACAGGAGCAAAGTGAAATACCGGTAATTCCATTTAAACATTAAACCCCCCACTTTTTTACAGCGAGGGTGGCTAAACACTGGAACCAAGCTGTCCGGAGTGGTTGAAAAGTCTCCATCTTTGGAGATATTCCACCCCTTCATTAGTAGCTAGGTCTACTTGATGCTGCTCTGAGCAGAGATGCTGTATGAGGTAGTCTATAGAAATGTTTTCCAGCCTCAATTTTTCTGTGATTCCTGGCATTTAACCACTGCAGTGGTGAGGCTGATGGTATGCTTTTGGCATAGGTGTTGACTGTGCAGCAGGTACACTGTCTGATTTCTAGCAGGAGCTCCTCGGGTGGGAGAGCTGTCCCTCAGAAGGAGAGGCCCTCCCTCCAATGTCTGTGTGTTGGGCCAGCCTGGCGCAGATGCTGGGTGTGCAGTGGAGGAGGAATAAGAGAGTAAGGACGAGCTGGAGTGGACTGCTGGGAGGCCAGGAGTGTTGCCTTGTTCCTAGCGTTGTCATTCCTTGCTCATATTTCCCTAGGCTGTTAGGGTCAGCCTGAGAGACTGAGGAGAGCTCTGGAGCAAGCTGTTGCTGCTTAGCAGTTGCTTGCTTTTTTCTCTTGGCACTCTGTTTTTCTGCTTTGGTTGCCCTGCCTCGCTTGTGAGAAAAGTTCCTTTCTGGAGCTGCTGTTTGCTAAATTTCAGAGGTGCTGGCCGAGTCGCTGAGTTTTTCCTGTGGTGAACTGTCAAGCCCCATGCTTGTTGGGGGCCATGGTTATGAAGGTAGCGGTGCTGTGCATGAGGGCCCCTTTTTCAGCCTGTACCACCACCACCGAGCGTGGCTGAGACCCATGGAGAGAGCCCCTGAGACCACAGACTCCCATTTTTCGCTCGGGGCTTTTGGGTGGCCACCTGTGTCCTCGTGGAGCCCTGGCAGAGTACTGGCCCAGCTGCCTTCGCAGGCTGTTAGCAGTTGAATGGCCCAAAGGTTTGGGCTTGCATCTCCCCTGTGAGGCAAAGTGCACGCTAGGCCTGTGGTTTGGGGGCTTGCTGAAGCAGGGTTCCTGCATCCATTCAAGGGTTGGTCTGTGGCAGCATTGCTGAGACATGGCAAGGGGAGGTTGAGGCAAGAGGCCGTTAAGGAGGCCAGGGAGGCGGCCATGGGCTTTGCAAGGTTGGGCTGTTGTTGGGGGCCAGCCTGGTGCCTGTAGGGCTATCTGTGCCCCCAGGATGGCCGTGCTGTTTCTTTGGTAAGTGGGGCAAAGGCAGCCTGGCTCTGCAGGGTCAGAGTGGTGCCAGAGCCCCTGGTGAGCCTTGTCAGGAGGAGGGAGGGCAGGCTGGAAGCCCTTCCCGTGGCTTCCTAGTGTTGTAAAGCGAGATGGTCAGCCTGTAGGATGGGAGTGAGAAAGCAGGCTGTTTCTTGGTGGGCCCCAACCTAATGTGGGAAGGTGATGGAGAGGCTCTGTCTGTCTGCTTTGCTGATTTCTGAGGTGCACTGCGAAAGGAGGAGGAGGTCTCCGAGGTCTGTGTCTGCTGCTGAAGCCTTTGCTGAACTGCCTGCAGGCACGCGTGACCCAGCAGTTACAGGCCTGGAAATGGTTGCAAGTCCTTCTGAGGGCTGTGGATGAGCTTGGGCCTCACTGACAGTTTTCCCCTCTGTCCTCTTCCTGCTCCAACAAGGTCATTTGCCATGCTGTTGCTTGTAGCGAGACCGTGCCAATTGCTCAACTGGTGGCCCGACAGAGGAGTTCCAAGAGGAAAATGGGACGTCAAGTGAACTGCCAGATGAGGCTGAAGAACACGTCTCCAGTCACGTTAGCAGGTAAGCCCCAGGCAACCATGGAGGGCCTGCCTTTGTGAAGGAACTGTGCAGCTGCTGGAGCAAAAGTCTTGGCCGTGAGGCTGTGTCACTAATGGCCAGGAGCTGCGTGGTCCCAGTGAAGAGTTCCTGGGAGCGGAGAGTGTTGTTGGCGAGGGTGCTTGTGCTTGCAAGCCCTGGTCAGCGAGGAAGCTCTTCTCGAGCATGTACGCGAGATGTGAATGATCTTGAAAGAAGAGTTCTTGGAGGACGCTTGGTTTCCCTTCCACCTGCCCATGGTTCTGTGAGAACCGCGGTTGAGATGCAGGCGAGAAGTGTGGTGACGAGCCTGCTCGTTCTTTGAGGCTGAGCTCGGCCCGTTGTGGAGTGGCAGGGATGAGCCATGCCCTCACAGCGAGAAGGAGTCCCTGCAGCATTATCTGTGGTTGTTTCAGCAGCTCCTGTTGCTGCTGCAAGTGCCCTGGTGCCACGACGTCGTTGAAGTGCGGGGGCTCTTCTTGGTACCTGTGCGCCTTTTTGCGTAAGCCGTTGCAGCAGTATTTCCCAGAGCCCGTGGGTCAGGTGTCCCTCACTGCCATGCTGTTGTTGTGTTGCTGTCAGTGGGTATCCCAGGGTTAGGCCCAGGCAAGGCCCATCTGTTTGCGAGTTGGCAACTTGGAGCAACAGCGGGTCTTGCAGTTTGTTTGTATTCCCCTGTTCTTGTCTGCAACAAAGGGTTTGCTGCTTCTTGCTCTCCTGCAACCATGCCAACAGCCTGCCCTCTCGTTGGGAAGCTGAACTGGTGACTCATCGCCCAATTAAACGACAACAACGATTGTCAATGCACGTTGATTCACTGTCTTGCACGGTGATACCCCTCGGAAGTGTTCGAGCCTGCCAAAATGGGTGTGGTGCAGCCAGCAAGTAAAGAGCAAAGTGACCAAGAGCTTGTTTATCCCAGGGTGGCCCGAAGGCCAGTGTGGTGTGTTCCTCTGCAGTTGTTATTTGGCAACCTCTGCCGTGTGGTGGGAGTTAGGGAGGAGGGAGCTTGCAAGCTAGGGTAGAGAAGAAGAAACTGTTTGGGCGGTGGTGCAGGAGGTGGCCGAGGAGATGGAGTTAGGCTGCACGTGCTACGCCTCTGGGAGCTGCTGCTGCTGCTGCCGTTGGGTGGTAAAGAGCAGGCTGACCATGGGTTCCCCCGGAGATGTGACCTGTTGTGGCACCTCACAGGTGCAAGGCTTTTCTGAGAGTGTAAGGGGAGACAGGGTCACCTGTTTCTTTCCCTGCTGCAGCACGGCAGTGGAGATTGTGGTTTGTGAGTCCTTGGGTGTGAGCCACAACGCTGTAGCAAAGAGGCCCTGTGGCCGAGAGCATCCCTCGTAACTGTCTTTTGGAAAAGTATGGACTCCCTGGAGGGAGTTATCTATCTGCTGTGCTTGAAGTCTCTTTGGGTTGGGTGGAGGAGAGTGCTACTCACGGCTCCATCTGCAAACTCTTTAGGAAAGCCCAAAGGAACTTTGCGGCAGCCCAGGTCTTTGAGCATGCCAGAAGAAGGCAGCAAGAGGCCTGTTCCTCGCCCACCACGAGGCAGAGGAGTGGCGTGTGGAGTGGTGAAACCCAGTATGGAGAGTGCCCGGCCTGCCTTGCCTCCAGCCACTGGCAGTGGACCACCTAAAGAAATTCCCATGCAGAGGCACGTCACGGTGGTAAACAGGTCAGTGTGTGTGTGTGTGAGTGAGGCGAAACGAAGTGTGGTGGACCCTTGGGTGCTGCCTTGCCAGCAGTGTTTTTGGGCACGTGGGAATCTAAGTGCCTGCCTTTGCAGAAGGTGAAGTTTGAATGTGGGGTGGTACCCAGGAGGGAGCCTTTCTGGATGCTGCCGTAGCTACCCTGTGCTCTTGGTCTGCTCCCGTGTCTTCTGGGGAGCAATGTGGCCAAATGTGTGTGTGCGGATGTCGCCGTTTCCCAGGCCCAGGAGGGAGCCGTTGTGGGCAGCGTGATAGAAAGCTGAAGGAGGTTTGTGTGTAGGTGACAGGCGATGCTGTGCGTTCAGGGTCACGGTTGTCTGCAGGTGGCTGCTCTTCGCCTCTTGCCTGACCTCTCCATTGCAGCGTTAGTGTTTGTGGCCCTTCTCGGCACGCTCGGACCCAGCAGCTGCCCGACCGTGTTTGGGTGAAGTGAGGTGGGGGCTGGAGCTGCGTTTTTGCTGGGTCAGCGGTACCTGCTGGTTTTCAGCCCCCTTTGAGCCTCTCTAATCCAGGTGGCTTAGGCAACTGCTGCCCCATCATTTCTCTTTCTGTGTTTTTTTGGCCACGCTGGGCCATCAGCTGATGGTGAGGAGAAAGTGTTTGCTGTTTGCTCATTGTGGCTGCACTAAGTCCGCTGGAGCTGCGATTGTGGTGGTAATCCTGTGCAGGTCACCAGGCTGGGTTAGAAGTCGGCCTTGCATTGAATGGAAATGGCAGTGGTGTGCCGCTTCCGCGGTAACGTAGCTGTGAAGTGGCACGGAGCAGAGTGACAGCTTAATCCTGCCGTGGTGCCTGCTCTTTCTGGAAGACCCACGGAAAGCAGGCGCGTTGTGCCTGTTGCCTGCACGAGTCCTGTGTGCATCAGGGCTCTGGGTGCCAGAGGGGGAGATGGGGATGCGCTCAGAGCACTCGTGAGAGCAGCAGCCACTTCAGCTTTTGTGCCTGAGAGCGTAGCGTTTTACCGATGGCTGCTAGCACTGCCTCGTAACCTTTTGTGCTGCTCCACAAAGGGCCGTTTGCTATGGCAGTGCTCTGCTGGTTGTGCTTTTTGGGAAGTTCCCTGGCGTGCTGGTACTGGTGGAGTGGGCAGGTGCCGCAGGGAGGGAGACAGCCTTGGGGGGCCGCTGGGTGGATCTGCTAGGGTTTTGCTCTGGGGCAGGGCTCCTCTCGAGGGCAGGAGACGCTCCCTGTGTCTGTGGGCAGTGGGGCTGTGGCTGTAGCAGCAGCTGTTTGGGTGTACCCAGGCAGAAATTTGGAGGAGTTGAGAGGCGGTGGTGATGGTGGCAGGAGCCAGAGGGTGTGAAGCTGAGGTGGGCAAGAGGAGAGCAGCGGCAGGAGCAGCGAGGAAGCTGGAGGAGCTGGCAGTGGAGGGTTTGGAGGTAAAGGCCAGGGAAGAGGGATGTGCTGTGTGTGGCAGGTGAGGGGAGTGAGGCCGGGGCCCCAGCAGGCGCGAGGAGACTCAGGATGGACCTCTCTGTCTGCCCCACAGCTCCTAACGACATGAGCGTGGACTGAGCTAACCCCTGTTGTGCTCCTGAGCGAGCTGAGTGGAGCTGCAGTGGAGAAACAAGTCAGCAGCTCTTCTCCTGTTTTGTCGAGGAGGCTGCTGCTCAGAGGAGAGAAAGGCCAAATCATCCTGCTGTGACAGAGAGATGTGGGAGCAGGTGTTCACAGGCCTTCCCTTTTTTGTGTATGCTGATGATTTGGATTTTTTGAAGTGGCACTTCGCTGAAAGGCGAAGATCCTTTGTCCTGGGAGAGGCAGAGCAAAAAGAGTACTTACAGCTGTCTCCAGGTTAGTTGCTGGAAGGCCAGAAGGTGTTTTGTAGTACTTGAAGCTTTGTAATGCTTGAAATAAAATTAGGTAGATGTCAGCCGTATTCTGGCTCCTCCAATGGAGTGTGCTCTATCTTGTGTTGTCATCTTTGTTCCTCTCTGGCAGGTTCCCCTGAATTCCTTTCAGGTAACAGTGTTTTCCTGCTTTTGTTTCTGTTGCCTGTTCCTGCTCTACTTGGGAGGATAAGCTATAGGCGAAGTGTGCTTTGGGCCAGGTATTTCTGGAAGAGAAAATACCATATGCCGTTGCAAAGGATCCAAATGCTGTCCCACTAGCTTGGGCACATACTGGAAGGAGGGTTCATGAAGAAGAGGATCATACTCTGTTTTAATGCAAGGTTGTGGAGTGGCCCACGTGACTGGATTATTTTGTTTCAACTTGGCCGTTTGAAGCAGGACTGGCAAGATCCATGGCTGATGTCCTTGCTGCTGGGCGTATTTTATGCCCCCAGAGCCACTGTAGTTGCTTGTGCTTTTGGAATTGCAGGAAGGAAAGCCACTTCGAGCCGGGAGGTCCTGATCTCAAAACAGTGTGCACATGAGCAGAGGTGTAAGCAACAGCCCCAGCCATCCTGGGCTCATACCAGCCTTGTAGGTAGGCGGCGGCACAGACTCAGTGGCACTGTTCCAGCAGCGGTGCCATCCCTTGCCTGTGAGAGTGGCTGAGCATTCACAGCTCAGTTTGACTGAGAGAAGTCCTGAAGGTGACAGAGCTCATCTCTTCCCCATTTCCCACTCTGGAGTGAGGTGCTGTCTGTGTGCAGTTTCCCTGGGTTTTTCTCACACCTGCCCTGCCCGTCCATTTACTGAAGTCACAGTGTTGGGGATTGACCCTGGCTGGATGTCAGGTGCCCACCAAAGCCATTCTGTCACTCCCTCCTCCTCAGATGGATACTGGGGAAGCTTCCAGCAGCTTCTCACAGAAACCACTCCTGTAACCCCACCCCCCCCGCTACCAAAACCTTGCCACACATAGCAAAGCACATCCATGCTCTCAGGGTTGCACTTAAGGGTCTTTGATTTCTCCTTCTATGTTGAGCATCTGACCTGCTATGGCAGATCTGTGTTACTTGCCTTGGCAGGATGTCTTCCCACTGACAGACTTTGTCTGGTTGCTCACTGGTCTTGTTGTTCCACCCAGCATCATGTAGTGAAGCCCCACAGTGAGACTGCAAATGGCAGTTCCCTTGTGGCTGCCAAAGTCTGTGTCCCACCTCTCTAGTGCTCTGTGGTGTTTTGCTGAGAGATTTTCATTACTGCAGCTTCTGGGGCTTGCTGCTGGGTAGTGTTGGGTAGAAGGGGAACAGGCTGTTTCTCCTCCCCATTCTGTCACACCCAGATGACAAGGGGGAGATGCTGACAGTAGCTGCAGCTGTGCCAGGTTGTTTCCTGCTGCCCTCCCAGGCCTTCTTGCAGACACTGTTGCAGGGTCTGAGAGGCTGTCTTATAGCAGGAATCACTTGATAAGTTCATGTCATGAGCATGTTGCTGTGGACCTGCAAACCCACGGAAGGTAGGAGAGACCTTTCTTGTAAGGCTAACTGCAGAGATCCTTGAAGTTGGAAAGGAATGACACAGATGAGAACTGGTTGAGATGCTTGGTGACTCCCTTGCTTGGACCAGCAGGCACCATTCGCTGCTGGTGACCACCTGGCCCTGCTGCTGAGATAGCACTGTCCAAGGGCCAAAGAGCAGAGCTGGATGGCATGGGCCTTACCAATGTAAGGCGATATGCAGGAAAGGGCATGCCTTCCCTTTGCTCTGAGACAGTGGTCTGTGGGACTGAAATGTAACTGGCTCCTCAGCCACAGCTGCATACAGGGGCTTGGCAGAGCTGCATGGCTGCTCAGGCACTTGTGAAAGGCCAGGCTGCTGATGTGTTCTCTTATTGCTAGTGTGGCTAGGAGGCTTCTTGTTGGGAGCAGTTTCTAGCAGCTGAGGAACATGAGGCTTTGCAGGCAGCTGAGTTCTCCATACCTGCATGTTGGGGAGAAGTGTGTTGGCCCTGCTGTGGTCTGGCTGTGTTCCATCCCATCTTTGGAGAGATAAGACCATCATGATTTGTGTGAGGAAGCAGCGCATCACAAGATCCTCATCTGATTGCAGGGCTCGAAACTGTTAATAACTGGGCTCAAAGCTGATGTTAACACCACATTGTTCCATGGGAAGCTGTTGATCCACAGCAGGAAGCACAGGAAGATACCACATGAAGTCTCTTAATACTGAGAAGATCCAAAATCCAGTTTGCTTTCACTTGCAACATAAGGGAATCTTCAGTCCTCTGTTCCAGGTTCCTTTCCAAGGTGTTCTAGACAGCACGGCTTGAGAGGGGAACATCTGCCCTTTTCACTGAAACCTTGCTGCAGTTCCTGCTGGCTTACCCTGCACTCATTTACTCTGTGTCACCTGATGGGTGCCTTAAGGTAGTAGAAATGGTATGTGGCACTGAGGACTAGAACATAGCTATGGATTCCTACTGGGAGGCAGCAGCAGCAGGACAGTCTTCATTACCTGTGTGGCTAGCTCATGTGATTGTTTTGCTTGCTGCCTAGCTGTGGTGATAGTCTCTTTTGAGTCTGCTTCCCTTAAGGGGAGATTTTTCCTTGCTATCTGTCCAGCTTGGAGTTGTCCATGCTGGTAAATATATGTATAGAGAGGTGGGATCCTGGGTTTCTTGTAGGGTCTGCATGGCCAGTCACAGCATACCTTCTAAGAAGAGACTGTGCTGCTGCTTTGTGTGGGGATCTGAGCTGTGCGCTGTGATCCAGGTGGAGTGTTGGAAGAGTCTTTTCAGATACCCAACACATGCAAGGTGTGAATATGTGCTTGGGTTTCACGTGGGTGACTTTGCCTTTGTACTTTTTGAGTCTCATCCCAGTTGTGTTTCACAAATGTGCTTGTAGTTGTAGTTACTGTTCAGCACTTCTGGGCATGGCTCTGCAGCTTTGGAAAATCCAGTGCTGGGCAGTGGCTGCCCTCACTGCTAATGCTGTGGGACGTGACCCAGAACGGAAGTATTATTTTTGGTACAAGTGACACCCCATAGCTGCTGGAGGAGCAGTACTTTCATCTTAACAGGGACAGCAAAAAAGCAAGGGAGACAAGTTCATGTTAAATCTTGTAAGATGCTGCTTAGAAGAGGTGTGAATGTGGGAGGCCTCTGTGCTCTGATTAAAGGTCAGTGTCAAGGCACCTAGGGCTACCTTAATACTGTGCTAGTCTCAGCTTCCTGTTGTGACTAGCCTCAGCATCATACTTGAACCCTATCCTGCCTTCTGAGAGCTCAGGTGAAGCTGGGAAGCTCCCCCCTGGGTGTTTCTGTGGCTGGTGAAGTTTGTAGTTTCCTCCAGAGCTCTCTGAACTCCTTACTGGCCCCTTGGGTAGAGACCATCTGCAGAGCCTGCTCAGTGCATGTGCAGTGGCTTCTGTGGTCTGGAGATGCCTGGTGTTCACAGCAACCTGCCATGCTTCAGTGGAGAGCTGGTTTGGTACATTTGGTACATTTGCCACTCTGACTTCCCCACTGAAGTTCTTCCTTGGGTATGTGTCTTTGAGACGTGCTTCGTCCTGGTCTTTGAACTCTTTCTCCAACTCTTGTTCCCTTTTGCTTGCAGTGTATGTAATTATTCCACAGCTGATTGTTTCCAGAACAGTCTTAGTGAGCTACTCACTGCTGTGACCCCTTCATTGTCAGGAGCTCGTGGTGCTGCATGTGCTCCCAGTATAAGCTGCTGCCCTCTGAAGGTCCTCAGAAGAACAACTGCATGCATGACATTTGTGTCCTTTTGTCAGAGTGCACTTCGAGAGGAAGCTGTTAAACAGTGTAGCAACAGGGTCGACAAAAAGACCTCGAGTTCCTGTGTAGTTTTAGGTGTTCCCCTGACTTCTGAAGCCAAATACTTTCAGGAGACTCTGACATAGCTACCAAGAAGGTGAGCCTAATCAAGTTCAACAGCAAGACAGACACCATCCAGGTACAAGTAGGGAGGCTGAACGTATCAAATGTAAGACTATCAACTGTGTTATTAGGCCTAGATGCTTTTGTTTTACTAATGTCTTTTTACTGTGCATTTCATTTTTCATAATAATTGGAATAACAGGAAAAAACTAGAAACCATCTGTTGATCTGTCTTGTTACTGCTGATGAGATTGTCTTCCAAACCAGACTTTGTGAGTACTGATCTTGTGCAGGGGGCCTGCTAGAAGTATGTGAAATACATTTTATTTTATGTGTAGGTCTTGTAAGCAAATGGAATGCTATTCAGAGCCAGGAGAATGATTTAAAGCAATTTTCTTTTCAATTTTAGGTCTGAGAAGAGACTAACTGTTCCACCACGGTTTCAAAAGGAGTTGCAAGTTCACCTGTCCAGAAGCTCTTCCATAGATTCAAATGGTATGCTTGACCATTAAGAAAGTTTTTATCGACTACTCAGATTGGGTGTCATCTTAAGAAAAATCCATCTTAGTACTTGTTTTGAATTAGGATAGGTTTCGGTGAGAAACCAAGTTCTATGAGTGAACCTTCTCACTCTGATTTCATGGTGCTGGGGAAGTGTGTGTAATTACTTGTCTGCCTCTCTGTCTTCTAGGAAGATCCTTGTGTAGCAAGTGTCAAAGCCAATCACAAAGCTTGTGTGAGTAGCTTGGAAACAGGAGGAGTATGCTTAATTTCACTGCCAGGGTAGGGATCTGGTATAGAAGAGTGAAATCCTGGCTTTCAGGAGTAAGCAGCATGCTAACCTAGCTGTGACTAAAATATCTGTCTGCGTGCCTGGCTCCCAGCCGTTGTGCAGTTGATGGACTTGTCAAATGATGATTGCTGTCTTTGAGAGCTGTCATGTTGATTTGTGAAGCTTCAGGACTGGTAGCAAATACACCCCTCCAAAGGGAGGAGAGGAGTAAAGATGAGGGAGCAGGCAAGATAGTGTTGTGAACTTCCAACTGGAATAATGACTGCCTTGCTCCTACACACAATATATGAAACTGTCCAAAGTAGCTGGACAGTTGTCTCTTTCCCTGCTCTGCTGGAGGACTTGCTTGGATACAGTAGCTCAGAAAGGCTGGGTGCTGAGTTCAGACTTTTCCTCGGGACATATCTTAGAATGAAAGGCAAATCACTCATCTGTTTTGTACATCTGTATGAATTTAGAAGAACATCCTTGGGTGTTTTGCTATATCTTTGTTGTTGTGTTTGTACTTGTAAAGAAATTATCTTGTGTCCCTCTTGGGACACTGCCTCAGTGCAGCCTCTCAGCAGCAGCATGGCTTAAGGTTCTGTAACCTCTTCCAGGATCCCTTCAGAAGAAACATGTAGCAACATCTTAGGACAATAACTACAGTGATTGAAAATTCAGCTTCAGGTCCATTACTAAATGTCTGAGGTTTCCATGGCTCTTTCCTATAGAAAGTGAGTGAAACAGCTGTGCTGGGCAGGAGAGAAGCATTTTAGAGTTGGTGCTATGCTGGCAGCTCCCATGTTTAATTTTTAAGTAGGTAGGTAATCATCTCTTTCTCTCTGCTGATAAGGCTATGTTTACTTCAAGGCTGTATTTTTGTTTAACAGATAACTTGAATACATCCATTGCGGAGACACATACTGTTGCCTCTGGCCCTTCTGCTGCTCATGTCAATGAAGTTCAAAGTCGCATTAAGGAGATTCTGAGCAAGTGCAGCAGTGGTGTCTGGGTGTCAAAGATGCCACAGATCTACCGGGAAATGTACTGGGAGGAGCTTAGCACAGCAGTGCTCCGTCAGCTTGAGAACTGGCCTCATGTGTGCACAGTAAGTATTGAATATTATTTTTGTGGAAGATGCCAGGACCCTACAGATTTCTGAGTGTTCATTTGCCGAATGTTATTTCATATAGTCTGCATTTCCTTTCACGATCTGTAGCAGTGAAGAGAAAAAGAATGAACCGACCCCTCCCCCCCTCCCCCCCCCCCAATTGTAACAATGCCTTCGAAACAATGCCCCAAAAAATTACTGTTGGCTGGACTAGCATTGTTTTGGAGAAGAAAGGTAAGCCTCTGTGGCCTCCTGGAGCAAGGACTCTGGGTTGCTGAGTTGCAACCTTTGACTCTAACACTGACAACCCAAACAGTAGCTGATGACACTTGTTCTCCATGCCATGGTGGTTTTTCTCCTCATTGCATTTTATGCTTTTCCTTGTTGGTGGGTTTATCTCCTCTTAATCTATAAGCTACCAGCAAATCCTGTGCGAACAGTGTAGTAGTTATTTTTCTATAGGCTTTTCCACAGGTCTTTCTCACATCTTAAGTCAAGGTTACAGAATTTTGCTGTGTAAGTTGAGCTTATGATACAATAGATGAAAGTGAAGTGTGATAATGTTGGGGGGGAGAGATTACAGCACAACCCCTTCCTGCCTTCCCCCTGCTGATGCCTGTTATCTCTTGATCACCAGAGGCGTCTTCGTCCTTCATATTAGGAGCTGGTATCAGGCTGAGTCTCCACTTACAGGTCTGCCACATGAGCTGCTATCACCACTGGGTTAAGGGTCTTCAACTGCTGTGTGTTTATCTCTTCTTCTGTACTCATGGTTCATTTAGGGTATAATGCAGCTTTGCATCAAGGCTTTGTTGAGCTTTTCTTTAACAGGCCAGTCATATCAATGAACACGTTCAACTTCACCAGCATCTGTCAAGCTGTAGCACCAGAAGGGTGTTGAAGTAATGAGAGTATCTGTCTGCTTGAAGTGACTTTTCATGTACATACTGCTAAGTATTTTCTTGTGTAATAACTATAAATGCCCCCCAAAAAGTTTCACTAAGATTAAATAAGTGCTCTTCAGGAATAGCATCATTTGCATGTGCATGGTATTCTAACACATACATGAATTGCCTTTGTGACATCTTACTACAGACACCAGTAACGTATGCAGAGAGCAGCAATTTGTTTTGATGGTTGATGATCGGTTCCTGTGTTATCCATAGAGCAAGCTGTTATGTTTTGAGTTACTTAATTCATGCAGCAAATTTTAGTCTTTTTCATAGCTAATGTTCCAGACAAAATGTTACTGTTCATCCAGGGTCTTTGGTCTGTGTTCATTGTCCATTTGCTTGTTATGTCTTGGGTCTATCTCCTTCTTTTTAGCAAGCAAATAAAGTAATTTTAGTGTAAATAAGCATTCATCAGATCTGTGGAAACATTGCAATACAGCAGGCACAGAACAACAGCAATCAGAACTATCAAGTTGTCTTGGCACAGTCAGTCTTCTTGTAGAGAACTGTTCATAAGCCTGTGAAGCCTGTCTCAGTTTACTGACTTATGTAAACCATAGTCATGGCACTGGCATGGAGAAGTTTCAACTGGCACCCAGAGCTTCTAATATGCAGGCTACCATACATCTCTTAAATATAATCAGCATTTATTCCTGGTTCAAACAAGTCATCTGCAGGTGTACAGCTCCGTAGATCCTTTGAAATGCCAGAGGGCAGACTGTACTCTTCACTATCAGTAAAGATGATCCCATGGTTAATTTTTAATTATTTCTGCCTTATTGGGTACTTACACTGGGAGTGTCTGCCAGTCTCTGAATAACAGAAAAAATGCCTGGTGTTTCTCTCAGTACCATAGTAGAGACAGCACATGCTGTTATTGAATGCATACTGATTGGTAGTAGCTTAGTTACAAACTAGCAGGCAGTAAACTTTGTAATATGCTTTCAGCATCTCCAGGCTCATCATTGGAGGACTCTGCTGTGGACAGTGTCACTTCTGAATAACTCATATCCCTAAACTTTTCTCTGAAAGGAAAGAATTTTATTTTTTACTTCTGGGAAGTTATAATTTCTGTGTTTAGGTTACAACTATCAGTAATGGAAATTTTTCTTAATCTAGTGAGCTGAAGTCTCCAAAAACATCACTGTAAGTTGCAGGTTGATGATCTTGTTTTCAGTCTTCACCTTTCAGGCAAGAGGACCTCTACAAAGGATTGAGACTGACATTGTTCTCCGCCAGTCTGTTACTACTCTTCTTTAGGTTAGCTTGCTTGAACATCTTGCTTGTAACAATACATTTTGCACAGCTAAATGCAAACATACAAAGTAATTATGTAGTGGCTAGCACTCGCATATTATAGCCAAACCTTAATGAGTGATTGGGCTGAGAATAAGTAGGCTAACCACCCTTATATAATACCCCAAAAGTCTTTCCTGTACAGACAGGCTTCAGCCAGGGGAAGAAGAGTATGCTTCAACAGCTCTGTTGGTCAGAGCTGCAGTGTCACTGAATTGTCTGCTTCCGTCTCCAGCAAAACTAGTGCTTTGAAAAAAGTGATGACTGGTGGTGATCCTCCCACTTTAATTTTTTTTTCTATCAGAATCTTATACCTTTCTGTTTGATGAATTACTTTGTCATGCATGTTTAAGCAGTCAGTGATCCCTGTTTTAGCTATCCTACCCCTGTCTCATTTCTTATCTTTCTGCAGATTTTTCTCACAAGTCTTTCTCACAATTTGGCAACTTTTTAGAATTCTGAGCCAAAGTTATATAGCTCTGCTGTGTTTGGGCTCAGCCTTGAATCCTTGGCATGCAGGCAGCTGAACCCCTGAGGGAGAGAGAACATTACAACAGAGGTATGAGAGTGAGAGGAATGCAGACTTGTAAACAAACAAGTTCGGGGTTTTTTCTGTTTGTTTGTTTGTTTGTTTTTCCCAAGTGAAAAATAACCCAAAAGTAGTACTAATTTTACCTTTGGTACTGGTAACAATGTCTGGTGGTTCCCTTTGCAGTCTAATTATAAACCCCCTTACTGAGTGGTATGACCTTCAGAAAGGCAGGAAGTCATGGTGGGATTCCACAAAGGGGACGCTTGGACACATGCTGATCAGGATTGTAGTGAGTGAGTTCGTAAAGGGTGTAAATACAGGTTGAGCTGGCTAATAATACAGGGTTGTTCAGGGTTATAAAGACCAGGGCTCCCTGAAGAAGTATGGAACTTCTTAATACCAGGTTGCTGGCCCATAAAATTTCAACTGAGACTTAACTACAGCAATGCACAGGAAGGACTCTCATTACATTAAAAAAATGTTTTTTTCTGTGTGGACTGTTAAGCTTGGGAAAAGAGATCTTGGCATGTATAATCACTTCATGAAAATGTTGGCTCAGTAGGAAAAAATGCAAGTGATAAAAAATTAATAGAATGGAATATTTCAGTTGGAAGGGACCTATCAACAATCATCTAGTTTAACTGCCTGACCACTTCGCAGCTGACCAAAAGTTAAAGCATGTTATTAAGGGCATTGTCCAAATGCCTTTTAAACACTGACAGGCAGGGGGTATTGACCAGCTCTCTAGGAATCCTGTTCCAGTGTTTGACCACTCTCTCGGTAAAGAAATGCTTCCTGATGTGAAGTCTGAGCCTCCCTTGAGACACAGTCCTTCTCTATTCACAAATAGCAAGTCTAGGAGGGCATCTTTCCTAGTTGGCTCACTGAGAACTTGTGACAAGAAATTAACTTCAGCAAAGTTCAGGAGTTTCCCAGACATGCTTGTCACAGCAGTATGGTATTCCCAGTTGATGTCTCTGAAGTTGAAATCTCCCAGAAGGACAAGGGATACCGACCGGGAGATTTCCCTAACTGTCTGTAGAATAATGCATCAGTGCTATCTCCTGGCCAGGCCATCAGGTAGTAGACACCCACTATGACATCTGCTTTGTTTTCTATCCCCCTAATCCTTGCTCAGAGGCTCTTAATCACATCATCTCTAACTGTAGGGACTGTACAGTCAAATCTCTCCCTTACATAAAATACAACTTCTCCAGCTCCCCTGCCCTGCCTAGCTCTCCATCCCAGCACTCCAGTTGTGGGATTGATTCTACCAATCTCGCTAATACCAGTGACATCATAGCTCTGGGAACTGACCGATGCTTCCAGTTCATCCTGTTTGTTTTTCATACTGCATGCGTTGGCTTACAAGCATTTCAGATGTGCTCCTGAGCCCTCTGTGCTCCCAGGAGCAGTGTAAATGTTCCCGCTAGCATTGCCACCCTCAGGCAATGCCATGCCAACCCTTTGCATACCTTCAAGCTCTCCTGTTGGCATGCCGTTCCCCCAGTGTTTCTATTTTAAAACCTTCTCCATCAGTCCCACCAGTTTATGACCAAAGATGCATTTCCCCCATTGGGACAGATGGATCCCATCAGGCCCTGTCGTATCTTGTGCCTCAAAGGTTCTTCCATGGTTATAAAACCCAAAATTTTATTGGAGGCACTAGTCCTAGAGTCAGGTGTTTATATCTTGGGCTCATCTGTTTCGTCCCTGTTACTGGTAGGACTGAGGAAAATACTACCTGTGCTCCTGAATTTTTTAGCATTCTTCCCACAGCCCTGAAATCTCTTTTGATTGACCTTAGACTTTTTGTTGCAACATCATTAGTACCCACATGAAAGAGCAGGAGTGGATAATAGTCCAAAAGCTGTACTAGAAGGGATGCATGCTTCCAGAATTGTTTCTAGAGTTTTCTTGTAGTAATGGCTGCCTTAGTCTTTCTGTCTGTTTTTTTTAAGGAGCTGGTAGAAGAATAACACTACCATTCTGAATTTGGAAATTCCAGTTGTGCTGGAAAAGATATACTCGATTTTCAACAGCTTTAGAACAAAGGTGATGTTATTCATAAAACATCCTACTGGCTCTGACTACCAATCAGTTTAACCATTAATCTGTTGTCATCAGAGGCCAGTTTAATCTCCAGTAAGCTATCATTCCTCAGTCAGTTGTCTTACTGCTTTTTAATAAGCATATGGCTAGTAAATATGTAATACCTGAGCATATTCTGTAGTGCGCTTAAGCACTTTGGTATTGTATTGGCTGATACTGTGTGAAAATGCTCCTTGGACTGGAGATCATTTGCCTTGCTATTGTAAGGAGGAGGTTTTATAGAGTAAAGGAAAGCTTAGTGTTCTTTGTTTCATCTCTTGGATGTCTGGGATGGTGCTGGGCAGATCCCAAAGGCTGTCTATCTTCCTGAATATATGTAATTGGAAAAAAATCAGAGGAAAAAAAGAAGGGGAAAATTGGTATGGGTTTTTTTGGTGGGGTTTGGGTGTGGGTTTGTGTTTTGTGATTGGGTTTTGGTTTGCTTTTTTTTAAGTAGTTATTACAAGTTGAATTTGTCATTACTAACAGGAAGGTAGAAGATATTTTTAGACAAGAATGGGACTTGTGTATGTTGCCTAGTTGACAGGTGGGATATTTGGGGTTTTGTTTTTTTTTTAACAGTATCTAGTTCTCAGAATATTCTTCATCTTTTATGTTGTATAAAAGTTGTGACTGCTTGCAGAAAGTGAAACTAAAGGCTTAGGAAGGTAGCAGGATCAGCTGGTAAACAGACTGACGGAAACAGGATTATGGCTGTTGTTTTCTGAACCTCTGTTCCTGGGTGGTATCCCCTCTCTTAACCAACTGGGTAGTACATACTTCTCCATCTGGCAGCTGAGTCTTTACTGTAGTGTTCAGAGTGAATTAAACAGGTCCACTCAGAGAAGAGAAGGATTGCCATAGTAACCAGTTGCATTCCTTAAGCAACTTCGGTTCTGTCAGGTTTTTACTCTTAAGGAAGGAATTTCTGTACCACGATTAAGCTGTGTGAAGCAAAAGTCATCATTCCAAACACAGAAATGGACTTGAGAGAATAAAAAATACAGCTCTAATTATGTGTAATAGTTAGTGTGTTCTTATTAGCTGGAATGTACTTTGCACATGGAGGAGGTGATGGATGGACTATCATGGCTGGTAGTATGTACGAATGAAGGCTTGCACAGTTTTACACAAACCCTACAAACTATCTCCTGCAGATGAACTCTACTATTATGATAGTTGGCTTTCTTTTGTCATGCTCATTGAAGAAATCAATGTTTGGTCTGACAGTTTGCTTTAGTGGGTATCTTAGTACTATGCACAGAGCTACTAGCGATTTAGAATCGAGTTCAATGAACAGAAGATGTTCTGCCTAAGATTTAACTAGATGTGTTGTATATGGTACAGCACAGGGCAAAATACAGTTGGTGTCAGCCTCACTGAGAAGCTGGTGTCACAGTATGTGTGGAAATGAGCTATTTGAGGACACAAGATCAAGAATAACTTTGCTGCCCAAACACAGTGCTAGAACAGGCTGTTACTCAATGTTTCTGAAGCTCAGTCTTACTGATGAGTGGTTAGACAACATGATGAGCTATTAAGTCAGACTCCATTTGACAGCATCTTTCCTTGTTCCTGCTTCACATACTGTTGCAACTCCTTGTGTGTTAAATCTTGCACTTCTCTGACCGCTAAGGAAGACTTCACTGCATTAGGAGGTGAAAATTAGTGCAGCCAAAAAGAACTGCTGACAAAGGTGTCTGCCAATCCTTAGTGCTGGCTTAAGGATGTGAGGAATAAGGGCAGCCCTCAACAGTATGGGTTGTTAGATTGGCTCACCTAGCTTATTGCATCACTTGTAACTGTGTTTTCAGAAGTCAAAGACTCAAAAGCATGACATACTGTGGAGAATAATTATCTTCACTGTGATGTGCAAGGTAATAAAGTGGGAGAGTAAGGAGAATGGGCAGAAGGGGGCAACCTAGACACTCCTGAACTTTGCAGATCTTAACCACCCCAGCCCTGAGCACTAGCTGAACCTGAACAAGGGATATCTTGGCAAAAAGGATCCTTTAGTCTAACAACAAAAGAAAATACAAAAATATGCCCAGTATGACTTGTGTTTTAACATTTCAGTTAAGTACGGAATTAATGACTACCAGAAATAGAAAGGTTTCAGAGTCATTGTAGCATCTGAAAATTTTCACTTCAGTTGAAGAGCTGAAAGTATCTTCTGTATTTGCTGTGAAGAATCCACCAAAATTTATTGTTGTCATTGCCAGTCTGAATATCATAACTGATCTTTTTCTGGACCCTCTTACTGAAACTGACATATCTGTCAGGATTAGTGACTAAAAAGGCTATTAAATTAGAAATGTTTAAAAATGGTTTTGCCTTCCCTAGTATTGTAAGAGGCCTGTGCTTTCTGAAGGTAGTTCTTAACATCCTGATAACTGAAATTCAGCTGAAATTCAGAAGAACTGAGCCAGGTCTTATAATATTGCATAAACATTTCACAGCATCATGGAATCACTGAGGTTGGAAGGGATGTCTTCAGATTATCTAATGCAATCCCCCTGCTCAAGCAGGGTCACCATGAGCAGTTTGCCCAGGGCTGCATCCAGTCATATTTTAACAATGGACACTCTACAGCCTTTCTGGGCAACAAGTTCCAGTTCTGTTCCTGTCCTGTTCTAGCTTCCTAGTTGACATGAGGTTTGGCTGAAGACAAGCCTTTTAGTGTATCCTTTTGGCTTAGGGTAAGAAGTTAGTATTGTAGTTTCCTATGCAAAGCAATTGACTGCATATTGGACTAGAAGCTGTGAAAGCTGGAATGGATCCCAAGGATAAGCTATAACCAGATGATGTAAGGAGCTTCCACAACCTCGTAAGGAAAAGCTCTTTACTGTGTCTGATGCTACCCTGTGCAGTGGGGATATTCAGCCTTTCAAAAACAAGTCTGTTTTTTTACCCCAGAATTGGTTACTTTGCATGCATATTCAACAGTTTGATAGCTTAAACTCTGTTGCTTTCAGAGGCAGCTACTTGGAAGAGCAGGCAGGAGTGGAGCATTAATGTTGAAGCAGCATCTCACCATTGCCTGGGGAAAGCTGTACTGTAGAATAATTGGCAAAAATAGTGGGACTTCAAGTTGTAGCAGCCGCCTCTGACAGAGAAAGATGCTGTCAGCCAAATGTGTGGATGCAAGGTACTGCTTGCTGATCAAGGCCAGGAATACCTTCCTCACCGCTTTGAGCTCCAGCTTGCTGGGAGTTGAACTTCATGTACTATTGAGGAAAGTCAGGTAGATGAGAGCTGCCTTCACACTGAAGCATTTCTCTAAGGTGCCTGTCAGCAAAATGTGTCTGTATGCAGTCTGTGGTATGTATGCCATGGTAGTTAGCTTCTGTGTTGCATATTTAAATCAGATCTGAAAGAATTCATGCATCACACTTCTGATGAATTATTTTCACTGAATCAGAGTGATAGTTCTGATGAGTGTGTTTTAGAGCAGTCTTTGAGGACCTGTTTGATACCAAGAATCATGGAGCAAGACTTTTCCTGTTTGCCACATATGATGAGACTATCATTGACATTAAATGCCAACTTCCACAGCACGTTTCCTTTTCCTACCTTGCAGAAGAATGGCAGAAAATAGCTGCATATGCTAGTTGTGAATGTAACTTTGAAAGTGAAGGACATTTTATCTGGCTAGAAACTCTCATTTCAAGGAGGTATTTTCTTTGCTTTCTTCCTGGGAGGTATTGATACTTTAGGAGTTTGCCAGTGTGTCTGCTCTTTGGTCATCACTGTACATATAATTAAAGAAGACTTGGTGTTCTTTTGGTCATTCTGGCATCGCAAAGGGGATGCTTTCTTTTGATTATATATATTAGTGTAGTGGTTTACTTGTATGTTGTCAAGCACACATATACAAAGCTTTTGTCCTAGCAACACATACAGGAGCATGTCTGCCCTCATCCCAGCTATATGTGTGTGTCAAAAGGAGTGGACTTGCTCTTCTTTTACATTCCACTTGAATTACTCAGTTGCAGTGTCAGTATTGGGAATATTTTTTAATTTGAAGCTTTATCATTTTGGGCTCCAGATTTTAATTTTTAAGAGCTCCCTCTGTTACTCAGGCCCAGGACAAACATGTTTTTCTTCTGTGTAGAATGACTTCAGTCTCTGTTTCCCTGATAATACATTCTGACAGCTGTTGACTGTACTTTGTGCTCTCTAAGGGAGAGGTGACAGCAGGCATGCTGTGCTTGCAAAGCAGGCCTGCCAGCCATACTAATGGGAAGTACCTTGCAGGCAAATCTGAAAACTCAGCTGGAAACCAAGTTGAGATATTTGTACTAAAGAAGGTGTGGCTGTTTTGAAGTGCTGCTCACAAGTGAAGCTGTTTGCTTATAACTAAAAGATCCTGTTTTATTGTGCATCCTTGAACATGCCTTAGCCATAGCACTGTCTGGAGGAGTCTGTTGCATCTTGAACATTAACTTCTACGCAAGAAATAGTAGCCTGATGATGTCCACCTGAGCTTATTTATACTGAAGTAAACTGAAACAACTTACTGAAATAGCATTTTTCTGACTCTAATCGGTCAGCATCTACAGTCTCTTCAAAACACAGCTTCAATGCCTGGAAAACTTCAGAGCTATTATTGGAGTTAAGAGGCTTAAAGGTCTCTAAGGATCTTCTCTCTTTAGTCTGCTGCCAGTCTTCAGTGTGTAAGGTTTAATAGTCCTGGCAGCTAAAGCTTATTTCTCTCTGTTGCAGCACGAGTTAAAAAGAGCTAGCTAAGAGAAAGGGTGCATAAAGGTAGATCTCTGCATCCAGCTGCTTTCAAGATGAACTGCCATATGTTCCAACACAGCCTTCTCAAACAGGTTGTTGTCCTGATAATGCCAAGTATTTTCTGGAGCTAAAAGTTTCCTTGGCTGGTCATTTAAACAAATTCCTCAATCTTGTGCATGGACACTTGGGACATCCTTATCAATTCCTCTGTATGTAGGATGTCATTACCTGACAAGGTGGTATGCCCTGTTTTTTTCTGTGGGTCACTTGATATACTTCGGTCTCTTAACTGTATATCAGAGCCTTTGCAAGGCTTTGATAAGTTTTTGTTTTTATTTTTAACCAAGCTCCTTTCTTCTTCTGTGGTTCAGAAGGCACAGTAAGATTCCTGATACCAGAGGGTACAAATGTAGTTTCTTCCTGTCATGAATCATTGAAGACATCTTTGGTCCTTCTAGGTTGCGTGGCCAGACATGTTTTGTTATCTCTTACATCAAGCTGACTAGCAGAGATGGTCAAGAACTTGAAATCCTTTAGAGGATTTGTTTATATTTTATCCTATAGTAGATACGTATTCTTTAGTAAATGGATGTCTGTAGGACACTACCTCTCCTCTCTCCCAGTTAAGAGGGGATGTCTCCTTGGTTTAGTGAACCTACTTGGAAAGACTTGAGTCTTAAAGCTTGTGGACTCATTTGCATGAATTCAGGGAGCTGAGGGTTGTTAGGTAGGTTTGTTTGCATTCTCATGTCTTATTCTTGCAGAAAATATTACTACTTTGGTTTTCACTGATGGAGAAGGATCCAGACATGCCACCGTGAATGCATGAGAATTCTCTAACGTGGTTAATATTGTTTTATATCTATGAAAACTATTTCTTTTGTGTCAATTTTAGATAGTACATGTGCTAGTGTTCATGGAAGTTGACCAAGACCTGTTCCCAAGAACTGTTTGATACCTTGCTTTTGCACCAGGCTAGACAATATGATGCACAGCAAGTGTATGGAAATGCACTTGTGTAGTAACCCTTAGGTGGTGTTGCTCACTCTCTCAACTCAGATCACCATGTGGC
This sequence comes from Astur gentilis, assembly GCF_929443795.1. Taxonomy (NCBI): domain Eukaryota; kingdom Metazoa; phylum Chordata; class Aves; order Accipitriformes; family Accipitridae; genus Astur; species Astur gentilis. Next base: position 17,953,926 of record NC_064919.1, on the reverse strand, counting down.
AATTTGGGCTGAGTGTGAAGAGGTACACATAGGAGAACATACATGTCTCTTGACACAGTAATGACCATTTTTTTTCAGTTTTTTTCAATGTATTGTAACTAAATGTTTTTGTCTTGTTAATGTTATCTTGATAAAGAGTGACATGTATTGTTCTTGTTATGTAATGCTTCTGTTATATGTTGCTAAGACAGAACAGCAAAGAATGACTTTAGCAAGATTTATAAAGTTCTGATGGGTATGGACATCAATATCGTAAAGGTAAATGCCACCCCTGAGTAGTAGCAAGTAATTCAACTACTCAATGTTTTGTTCATTGATCTGCCTCTGAAGAGGACTTTGGTGTGATGTGGACCCAGGAAACTGATGAGCTGTTTCCTCTGAGGAAGGAACATCAAGGTGGAGCTACGTAAACCTTAATAACTTTTCTTTATTGCAGGAGTTGTTCTTGCTTTGAGACCAATGTGAAAACACTGAGAGTTTTCATTATGTCAATTCTACATAGATATTACTGCTAAGCTAAGCTATAGTTAGGTTGACCTAGGTTGAAACTGCATCACTTTAGGAAGGGGAATTTTATTGTGAGTTTATTTCTACAGTTCTCAAATGGTGCTTTCAAGGTTGTGACTTCAGACCATGCGAGATGCTTATTACTGAACTTAGCAACGGGTAGACACATATGGACTGGCAGAATGTCTGGGTCTGGAGGGAGACTGTGGGCATGGTTTAAAATGGCCTAATCAAATTTATTATGAAATTTGTTCTCCAGAAATTTCTTCCTTAATTTCAGAACTTTTCTAAAGAAAAAAAAATTCACTAAGCATGACAGCAGATAGCCTTTACAACACTGCCTGAGAGGTGTCCTCTTGTTTCTGAAGTATACAATCAAATCCCCTTTCCCTCAGTAAACTGAGACAGAAACTTTTGTTTGTGATATGAGTACCTGTGTGGAAGATCAGGGGGGTTAATATGCAGAAGACCGAAGTTTGTGGAATGTGTCATCATCTTCTCTGGTCCTTCTAGGAGAAAAGAGAGACGACTTTGGAGGCAAGTCGGAGTTGAATTGCATAGATTAGGTATTTGTCCTGTACTGATGTAGTCATATGTGTTTGGTACCCTTCAAAATGGAGGAGGAAGCATTACAAGAAATACTACCCTGTAGTAACTGCCTCAAGCTTAGTTCCCTGTGGATGTCCACTTCAAAGTCTGTGTAAAATGCATGTTATAAAAACATAATTGGCAAAATTAGACTTAGAGATGCAATTGATTATTGACTCTACTTTTTGTTTTCCAAGGTGGAGAAAGTACACAGGGGTGATCAGATGGATGGGCTTCTTTATCCTGCTAAGAAAATACCACCGATAGCAAAAAGTGATACAGAGCAAGAAAAGGCATCTGAGAATGTTACTTCTTCAAAAGTAGACCCTTTGTTAAAACCAAATATAGACACCAGACCTGGATCGCTTAGTAGTGATTTCAAGCAGAAAGTTGTCAACATCTTGCTGAAGTACTCCAGTGGTCTTTGGGCTAATGCACTTCCCAAATTGTACCAAGACACTTACCAAGTAAAATTTCCAGAAGACATTCTAAATAATCTAGAGTTGCTCTCAGATGTATGCGTAGTAGACTATGTATCTGAAGTCCCGAGAAAGGCCATCCTCTATGCTAAACCCCAAAGACGCATTGATGAAAATCTGAATGTCACTGAGAAAGTCCAGAGGCATGATGGTGTGAAGGCCACAGCTGAACAACAATGTGAAGAATCCAAGGACCAGTATCCAGAGAACATAACTGTTCCTCCTCTAATCATTCCATCGGAAGGATCTGTGTCCGTCATGGTGTTAGAACTGAAAAACACTAATGAGGTCCTAATTAGGCAAGTTTGTACTTCAGAATCTGTCTTTTTTGCTTTATTTATAAATCCACATATTCATATTTTGCAGGTCTGCCATAAGAGAACAGATGAACAGGAGGTTGCAGGAATTTGTTATTTACTTACTTTGATAATAAAACTCAAGAATCTTTTGTGTGCTTAAATAGAAGTTTTCTGAAACTTAGTGCTGAGCTGATCAGTTGTATCATTAGCTTGTCTGAGATAGCAGATTTGACTTGCAATTAGAAAACTTCTAAAAATAACCCTACTATAACACATAGTATTCAGATATTGCTGCAATACTTATTAAAATATCTTTTACTTCTGTAACTGATTTACTACTAACTAGGTATGACTTGAGTGTGTTCAGATTACACTGCAGTTTTCACTTTGGGAGACAGATGAGCTTCCATCCAACAATAAACTACTAGTGCTTGGTTTCGTTGCTAGTCAGCCCAGCCTTAGAGGACAGTGTAAGAAGTGGATTGTAGTGGCCATCTTAAGTATGTGTTGTTGTACTGTTTCAGGAAATACCATGATAGGCTTTCTATATGTCATTGTTGGGATAAAACATGCAAATCCTAGCAGTTCTTTAAAACTTAAAAAACGCAACCAAACAAACAGAAAAACCCAAACACTTTTTTAGGGGATATTTCATTTTGAAAATTATTTCAAATCAAGCCTAATCTTAAAAAAATTTCACATCACTTCAAAGGATGAATTGAACAACTGTGTGGTAGTATACTATATTGACAGCTCTGGGGTTTTTCCCCCTAGTTTCTGCCGTTTCAGTTTTGATTAGATAGTTTTAGTCATTCCCAGAGGTCCTGATCAGGATCAAAATGAGTATGTGTACAGTTTACTTACAGATCCTTTCACTGTGAAACTAATACCCTGTTCCTCATTGCTGGTTGCCAATATGCAACGCACTAGCCTTAAGGCTGAAATTTAGATATCCTTTTTCTCTCTAGCTATCAGTAATGTATTGGAATACTCAACCTTGAGCTTTCTTTATGTGTCAGTTCACTGTTTTAGTTCCCTGAAGTCATGGAAACTTAATGGCTGATAATCTGTAGTGAAAATCCCCATACTTGGGGGTTATGAGAGGAATTCTCATTTGAGAATGTTGCCATCTTTGTTTTAGCTGCTAGCACCATTCCTATATTGTGCTTTTTCTCAGATAAGCTTTTTTGTGCATTGCTTACACATTTATTTTGTATGCTGGTCTTGCCACAAAGCTTAATGTAAGGCAAGATTCTTCATCCATCATTAACATTTGTATTATTTCTGGCTGGATGAGTCAATAATTTTAGCAAAGAAGACACAGCTGGAATTTGTGAGTGAGCCTCAGCTTAAAAAAAGAAATCACAGAAGAAAGAATACATCAAGGAAAAGAGAGGCTTTATGTTTTAGATTGTTCCTGCAATTCTGTTTGAATTTAGTCTAAGATATGAAAGATGATGAAGATGAATAGTGCCAGGAGAGACAGCCAATTTAAGACATGTAATAATCTGTATGTAGAGATACTGAAACAGTTAGACGCAATGCATATTGCATGTTTTGTATTGGGAAGGGCAGGAACAAATTATCTGTCTCTTACCTCCAGCTTGCTGTGCAGGTGGGACTTAACTCTGCAAAACTTTTTCCTTCTCACTGTATCCCTTTTAATTCTGGCGACATTGATAACTTGCTGTATATGTGGAATAACAAATCTTAGCTTTCTAATCTGTTACTTTAAGGATGTTTCCACTAATTATTTGGGGGAATTCTTCAAGTTCTATGGATTAAAACACCATATGACACTGACGAACTGAGGGTGATTATGTTGAAATTTCTGTAAAGCAGCAGTTCCCAAATTTTGGACATTGGTTCTTGGACAATATTAAAGTTTCTCAGTTTGTCAGCTCTGTGCAGGTACGTGGTGGTGATTAGTGGTTTCTTGGCCCTAGATACAGAAATGACTATTTAAGGTTATGTATGTCCTTCATGGGCTAGGTCATTTATCTTCAAGATGAAACTAGCCCTGATGGGAATAGTTTTTTGCCATGGCAAGAAAATGTTCATGTAGATGTATAGGAAGGAAACAATGCATGGACTCACCTTTCCCATGCATGTACTCAGTCAGTGGTTGATGTTGATTTTTGCAGGATTAATAGAATCAAGATTCCTCTTTTTGTCTTGGGAATGACCAGTATCTCTTTACTTTCTTTGTGTGTGGCTAAACATTGTTTGGCTGAGACCTTTCAACTGCAGTACTAATTCAGACAAAGCTGGAAGGTTTGGTTCTATTTCATTTTTGAGACGTGGTACAATTCTGTAAGAGTTCTTATGCAGTCAAAATGAAAGTGAGGTGATAGAAACACTCTGAGATACTCACTCCACATTTACAACAGTGCAATTGAAAGCAGAGATGATATGCTAGGTCGTATATTTGAATTCTTACAAGAAATAATGTCTTATTCTCAACTACCTTGAGTTTCTGTGCTACAGCTCGGATAATTTTTCCCCCTCTTCTTTTATCTTTTTGAATAGACAAAATTTTATAGCTTGTTTCACTATGGAAGCATACTCCTCTGTTCCTTTCGCAGTGAAGCAGCAAGCTTTACTTGACCTGTGAGTTGGTTCTAGTTGAGACTAAGAACAGTGCTGAATGCACACTTGCAGTGTCTGGCCACCTGCACATAGACTAGTCTCTAACACACTTTTTTGAGGTTTCTGTCCAAGATTCTTTTCTAGAGTCTGAAAATAATTTTTCAATTGCCTTTAAGCAGCCAAAAACTTCTTCACTATGATGCTCACCTATTACCAGAAAATAGTGAGGCAGGAAATTCTAAAAGATTCTTCTACCTTCTGTTAAGATAATCCTACTCTCTGTTAAGTGTCTTTATTAAACAAATGTTAAGAAATAAACTTTTAAGTAGCATGTATGTGACTGTCACCCCACTCCTTGTCCATTATGAAGTAGATGAGTGCTTATATTGAAACAAAAGGTCTGTCATTCTGAAAAACAATATATAATTGGATGGTGAGGTAGCAGGCTGTCCTTAGGAAAATGAGGGTTCCCTGGAATGTGATCAGATTTAACTTAATCTTTATAACAAAGTTAGAATAGTATGTCATAATACAGTATCTGCACTAATCCTGGGCATATCACAGACCTTCAGTATAAACCTAGATTTTCATAGGATGATAATCTAAACTGTGTGGTAGAGATGAGCAGTATTAATCACTCTATGAACAAGTAAAAAAAACAGTAGCTACTAATACAAAATTGGGAATGTTTTCCTTTTGTCTGCTCTAATCTGACTTGTTTCTGCAGCATTCAGAACTTTGCATTTGGAGTTTTCATAAGTTTATATACTTTATTAAAGAAGATCTGTGCAACACAAACTGTTTCAATATGAACCATTAGGTCAGCAGCCTAATATCAGGATTGTTCTGAAGGCTGAGAGTAAACAGCATGTGGTTTGACAGCTGATTTGTAAACTTATTTTAGATGCCTTGGTTTTGATCAACCTTAGTGAAAACCAGATTAAGCTGGTGTTTGTTAATGACAGAGTAACTTCAGTGATGACGTATTAGTTCTCTTTTATACTTGGTCCCAGATACTACTCTGCTGTTGTGGTCAAGTTGTTCTACGTGATTGTAATAATCAAGTAAGAGCTCTTACTAAAAATCTAGTTGAGCGTGTTAGATTATACACTGCTGGACCGCATTTAGCTGTCGACAAAAGTATTAACTTTTATGTCAGTTACTTTTCTATAGCCCAGTTAATGGGAAAAGAGTTTGGATACTGATGTGCTTAGAAAATGTACATATCTATAATTTACTCATATTCATATATGCATATAGGTGTTCTTAGGTTTTTATTCTGCTTTTTTAAGTTGCATCCTAACTCTTGTGGTGTTTTTTTTGTTTTGTTTTGTAAAATACTGTAGGTATGTGGGCAAAGATTATTCTTCTGCCCAGGAACAAATGGAAGATGATATGAAAGCATACTATAGTCAGAACAGTACAGCGTCACTAGCTCAGTCTCTGAGTGTTGGGCAACTTGTTGCAGTACACGCTGAAGAAGATGCCTGGTTGCGTGCTCGGGTAATTTCTCTAGAAGACAACAGAATAAAGGCAAGCAATTACTTCTTCTGGCACTTGGAGAAAGACTTGAAACACTCTTGGTTTTTAGATACACAGTCAATGCCTAAATATGCTGCACTAGCATTTTCTATTGCCCTGAAGTACTTCTATTTTCAATTATATGACAAATTAAGACTTTTTTGAAGTTACATGATTGCCAAAGTTTAATGGTTTTTCAGGGTTTTTTCCATAACTAGTTTGAGTTTTGGGGCTTTGTTTGGGGTTTTATATGGGGTTGGACCCTATAGCACTTTTGTACTGAAAATGTACCTTTGATAGTCTTAGGAGGAATGGGTGTAGTAGCACTATTTGTAGTGGGACGGAGGAAGAGAAAGGGAGGAAAAATTCACTTGCTGATAGATTGTGTTTGAAGTCTTGTACTGAAGTACAAATTACATGCACTAAATAGCAAGACAATGAGAAGGATGTAATTGTGTTCCCTTCCAGGCAGATGTGGTATTTTTGGAGTTATATGTAGCGTACGTCTGAGATGATTTAACTTCTCTGTTAAACTTCTCCTGGGCCAAGCAGACTCTTCATGCCATCTGGCAATAAAACCAGAACATATGATAGAACTGTAAAAAAAGTTTCAAACCTCTCAATTATTTCTTGCCTAGTCAAACATTAATGATGCCTCCCCCTCCCCGTTAGGTGACTTTTTACCCAGATCTGTTTAACATACTTCTGAAGTAGATCTATTTCATAAACCTTTAGATATCACATGTATCAAAATTGAGGTTTTTCTCAAAGTAAGTGTGATACCCTTCATCTGGAACTTGGAGGGGGGTGTCAGAACTCAATTTTGTGAAAGATTGTTTAGTTTGGAGAAGCGGCAAGGACATCAGTAACAAGTTTGCCTCTAACGTCTGTCTAGCTAGAGCTACCAGGCAAAAGAAGACTACTGCTTTATTGCAGCATTTGCTGATTATCCTCTGACACGGTGTTCAGATTCCCTTTTCAATGTTTGGTATGCAGACATTTTGCATGATAGAGTTTAGAAAAAAGTTGTAAAAAGTCTTGTCAAAGCCTTCTTTTGCTCACTTTACCTCCAATTATTTGCTGCCAATCAGCAGTTTTCCTACTGGTTTCCTGCAATGATTGTGGTATTTGTATCAATGTTACTATAAGCATAAATCAAAATTATTCTCTTAATGCAGTAAAAACAAAAGGCAAAACATAGAATGGCACTTAAGTGGTATTTGACGTTTCAGTACTTTCAAAACATTACTAATAAAAATTGCCAGTCTATTACCTTTCTTCATGTGGTTTCTTCATATGCTGAGTCCTTCCAGTACTGTTCCTATTAAGAGTTGAGATTCTGTGGAACAGTTGGAGAGGATGGTTTTACAGAGATCTTGAGAAGAAGACTTCCCCTGAAAACTCTGAATATTCAAGCAGTGAAATAAACCTGAGATTAATGGCATTACATACTACTAAATTAGTGAAAAGTGATTTGTCTGTAGCTGCACAGAGCACATGCTATCTGAATACATTTTCCCTAGACTCAAGAAAATGTACATACAATTTTATTCATGATCTTGTGCTTTTATTCTGTTTTCTGTTATCAGGTATGCTATGTTGATCATGGCTTCAGTGAGTTTGTTGAAAGCAACAGTGTTTACAAACTACAGAAACAGTTCAATTCACTTCCATTTCAAGCTGCAAAATGTAAACTGGCAGGTAAGAGAAAGCCGGTGTTGACTATACAGCTTACTGTTCCACTATTTATGGATTGAAGTGTCTCAGTCTGGGGGTTTTGATGCTTGTTTGTAATAACTCTATGTATGTTAGATTTTGTCCAAGTCAGCTAGTCTAAGCAGACACAAGTAGGCATGGAAAGAAAGAAAAGGGAGAAAGGAGGGATGTGAAGGAGAGTTTATAAAGAAACCTTGATATTAGAAGACCTTGATATCCAGTGTCTCTGTAATGGAGCTTAGTTGTTTCTGCACTTAGCTTGGATGTCTTTGTTCCTTTAATATATGTGAGCCTAAAGAAATCTAAGGAAATGTTTGCTGTTGTGTAAAGCAATGTACTAGCACAACTCCTTTTTCTGCAAATGATGCACATCTGTTGGGGCCAGGTTGGGCAATATTCCTAAATGTGATCCTGTTTAGTTATTTTAAAGTGATCCTTCGCTTTTCAGTACTTGCATATTTGCAGACTTCCTAGGCTCTGCTGGAAATTACTTACCTTCTGAAAACTGGTAGGCATTTCTCACTTTTTAAAAATAGCTTATTTTAAATATATAAAATTGCCGTGAATGAACTTTTGTTTGTTTTTTTTAATACTTGGATGCATTCCTTTTTTCTTTACACATTTGTCTTGACTCTTTCTGAAGAGGATCTTTTTCTTTTCTCCCCCGTCCCCCCCCACCCAGAAGATGGCTTTCTGTATTAAAAAGGTGGAAATTAAGCAGAACACAAGTAGGGGTGCACTACAACTTTCCTGCTACATCCTGATTCTTGGAAAGATTCCTGTTGTGAACACAGACCTGGTTCTTATTTTTCCCTTTGAATACAGTGATACATAAAAAGTATGGTGTGTCTTACAGGACTGGAAGTCTTCTGTGATGATCCTGTCCTAGTAAAGACTGTGGAATCGCAGACATGCTCCAAGATATTTGCTGTGGAAATACTGGAGAAGAGTGATATTCCTCTTCTTATTCTCTATGACACTTCTGGAGAAGACGATATCAACATTAATGCTACTTGTCTGAAGGCTTTGTATGACAAGTCCCTTGCACTGCACCTACAGGTACCATTTTGCTATTTCCTTCTTAATTCATTAAAAATCACTGACTGCTAAGGTCTTGGATGGACAAAAACAGTACTCGGAAATATTCTAAGTTTGTGTGTGTGGTTTTTTTTCCCACTTTCTTGTCAAAATCTTCCTGTTGCAGGTAGATGCACTATATACAAATGTCAGAGTAACCAGTGTTTTCTCTGACGGAAGCCTGTATTGCCAGGTGCCATCTAAAGGCTTGTCTAGACTTTCTGAAATCTTGCAGAAACTAGAAGACTACTTCCATTACAAGGTAGGTTCTATGGTGAGAGAAATGATGAAGTCATGTAGCCTTTCTTCGGAGTGTACTAATCATTTTCCTTGCACATAAGTTCAAGTTTCTGAGGTAGCCATAGACTATTCAAAAAGGCTGTAGATTATCTTCCTAGTTTTTTGGGATGCATCCTTTAGCCTGAAGAGTGTCTTTTGATGCTTTCTTGTTCACAAGCTGTCTCTAAGGCTTCAATAACTACTTTTTAACTTTCCTTGAATAGTTAGAACAGTAACAATATGGCTTATAATGGAAAGTTTCCTATGGAAACTGCATCAGATTGGTATAAAGAGTGTAGAGATAACTGCCATAGTGTTTTTTCTGGAAGTTTTACTTACGTGATGGAATTGAGGTGTGTAAACAGCCTGGCCCACAGCACACCGTGCAAAGTGACAATAAAAGCTGTGTAACCAAGGTCTGTTCTTTTTAGCCTGGCTTCCTTGGAAGTTCGATGGCTTTGATCTGATCTCCTGCATATCTTGTCCTTGTACCCTTAGCTTTTGAATGTTGTGGCTAATTTCAACTAGAACTGATGTAAAGGAGCCATTTTCAAAAGCCTTAAGTTGCTTTATAATAGGTATGTGGCAAAAGAAGTCTGACATTGCACTAGCCGTTTACAGACACATGCAACAACCCTTACTAGACTCAAGAGAATTTATACGAAAGAGAAGAGATCTTAATCTGATTTATTAAACATTCAACTGAGTCTTAGAGAATGAAACCATGAAATGCAGATCCTTGAATGTCCTGTTAGAACTGCTGCTTGTGAAACTACTTCATCAAAGTGTTTTTAGGTATAGAAGCTGAGCTTTAGACCTGTTGTGGAACAGACACCATCTGGAAATACTTTATATTGAACGTGTCTCAGTTATCAAGATTCAGTTTCATGCAAGCCAAACACTGAAGGAAAGTATTGAGAACCCTGAGAGATTTAGCAACACAAAGGCAGGCAGCTAGACAGGTACTTCAAAAGTTCAGATTTTCTGGACAGAGTGTATGTTAGGTTCTTGTTGCTATCAGAGACCTTGACATTCAGAAATTTTTTATATAAATCTGTATAGGGGGGTAAAAGAAGCAATCCTGACTTTGCAGCTTATCTTGAGGGGTTTTATCTTGCCTGAGAATTTAAATTAAGGTGTTGATGGATCTTCAAATAGAGTTTCTTCATGCTTTTTATAGTGTAGCTGTTGTCTTGTTATGTTATTTAGGATCATCATGGTGAATGTCACCCCCATGAGACTTTCATTTGAGTCAGTAGTAAATTTGCTTTGTTAAGTACCGCAACAAATGCTGTGTTCTAGAATATGAGGTGGGAGCTTCTTCAGTTGTCTGTCACAGCTCTAAACTGCTCTTGCTTTTCAGAACATTAAAGTAATGATTGGTGGTTTGATATTCTGTGTTTCCAAATGTGGCTTTTTTCCCCTGGCACTTTATATTCTAGTTTCCCTGTCAGATACACAGCTTGGAATTAAAGCTTTACCGATCAGGGAAGCTTGAAACAACACGGTAAGAATTGTTTCTGAGGCTGGAAAGAGACTTTATATTTGAAACAGAGGTTTTTGCTTCTCAGAACAGTTTATTCCATGTGTGTCTTTTGAAATGGTTAGTTGAATGCCAGATAGTAATAGTTCCATGCTTTTTAAATTCTGGTTTTTATATTTGTAGCAGACATCTGACTTTAATGTATCGCTACCTTTCTGTGGCAAAATCTGCTTGTTTCCTTCCAAAGGAAAATGGGCACGTGTAGAGGTAAGAAGTATTCAGGTAAGAACAGCTACGGTTTTCCCACATAGAAATGGCTCATCTTTTTGTTCAGCTAAATCTGAACCCTTAGTTTCCGTGAAGCTTGTTATAGTGTATGTGTCACTGTTGAGTTTTTAACCTCAGAATGATGCTCTTGCTTTCTTCTTTCAGATAAGAATTATTCACACTAGACGGGCACTTGATGTGCAGTTCATGGATACTGGAACAGTTGCAACTGTAAAAGTATCAGAGCTTAGAGAAATCCCACCACAATTCCTGAGAGAAGTAATTGCAATACCTCCTCAGGTATAAAGACATATTAAAGCTAACCTATGCTAGATCTCTTGGCAGTGTTTGTAGTGCTGCTACTTCAAGGTTTATGTAATGAAATTTTGTTTTGTTTAGTAGCGTTCAATATTGAAGTGTATTTCATTGTGCATCTTTGCCTGAAATAAATCATAACGTAGACATATGTATCAACAGGATGCTGTCTATGTGTAATGGTACTGGTTTTGCATGTTCCTCTGTCTCTCTGTTTGCCATACATTGTTGAATCTGTCAGCATTAATGAAGTTTCTGTGAACAGGAGCTTGTGGACTAGTTTTCATATTACTAAATTATACCTTGTACACTTGATTCTGTTCTTAGGCTATAAAATGCTGCCTAGCAGATCTGCCTCCTAACACTGGCATGTGGACTCCAGATGCTGTGCTGTGGCTGAGAGACACTGTAATGAATTGTCCTGAATTTAGCATGAAGGTAAATAGTCAAAATGCCTATATGACTTGAAATCCATAGGTGTGTGGAAAGAGCATTGAAAGAACAACTCTAGAAGCTTAACCACTCATCAAATTGATTTTTGTTATTGAAGTTTAAAAGTCTGTAGCCAGCTCCTGGACATAAATTCTATACAAAGTCCTTTTTGTAGGACATTTGGCGTAAAGTTTACTTGTGTAAAACTCTTAGAACTTTCTCTTTTCTCTTTAAGAATTTAGCAACTTTCACATTAGCCTTTCACATTTTGCTGTCCCTGTCCAAATATGCAGCTAGAGTTATTTTACCAACTGATAAGAAAGAAACACAGTTGTTAATGTTTCACCACATAAAAAGATAAAACTGTTGAGTTAATCTTAAATTATTTTTAGGCCTCTTGTGAGCATAGCTTTTTGTCCTTCTGGTTCTTGGAAAGAAGCTTTATTTTTTGTTTACTTTTTCTAATCCAGTGTGATTAGTGTATGCTATTGCATACTTAGAATTTCTGTTATCTTTGAGATAAAATTATTTCCACTTGCAATGTATCCTATCCAGTTTAATTAACTGAAAACACCCTTCTAATGAAATCTCTTACTAGCTACAGTGTAAACAATGCTAATTTCCTCTTAAAAATCTGATTCCAGATACTGTCACAGGACTTTGAAAAAGTGTTTTGTAGCTTTCCTTTACTTTTTGGCTTGCTTTAACAGTGGGGACTACAGTATAGTTAAAACATAGCTCCTGTATTCTGGGCCTTACGTCTGTTGCATCTGGCTTTTCTAAACATCCTCTTCCAAGATAGTTTGAGTTTGGTCCTAATTTTTGCTTGGTTAAATAATAGATGACAGATGTATGCTTTAATTGTGGGAAATTTTTATTCTGGCTAGGAAAATCAACAGAAGAATCTGTAAAGAAATGTTATACTTTGTCAAATTAAAATTGCAGTGCTTTACTATCAATAATGCTGGCATGTCTGATGCTAAATAGGAAGTATTTTTGTGTCACTGCTTGAAAATTATACATGGTAAAACCTGGAAGCTTTTTACATCTTTATTTTTTCCCATCATTAATTTACTGGGCTTCATCTTCCATAATGACAGGAAGAGAACTTTGAAGGATTAAGTGTTGATATTTAATAGTATTACTTGGTTATTTGAATCTGTATGGACACTGACTACTGTTCTCCTGAAAGCTAGAGCTGTACACACAGTACTGAGATTGAACCAGTTGGGCACAACAAAACTCAATTCCAGCTTTGTATTTGCTTTATATTTGTGGAATAGCTGCAAATGCTCTTTTTAGTTGCTGTGAGTTGCTTATGATCCAACAACTTCATTAACATATTTGAGAGAACCTTGGAAATACTTACGTGCATATAGAATTCAATGAACCGTTGCTGCTTTTCTGTTAAAGGCTTTAGTCTTCTGTACAAAATCAGATGTGCATTTAATAGATATTAACTGGAAGTTAAACTGTATTTTGTTTTCCAAGGTGGTTAAACAGGATGATTCAAAGGGAATTGCACACGTTTACTTGTTTGCTCCAGAGAATTTCCCAGACATGGATCATAGCATCAATCGACAGATAAAAAATGCAGACTTGTGGAAGCATCAGAAGGATGTTTTCTTGAGTGTTTCACCTAGTGGGACTAGCTCAACAAAAGTGACAAGTGATGCTGTTTCAGCTCAACAGTTAACTAGTGGAAGGCTAGAGAAGAGTGTCTCTGATTCAGCCAGGGAACCCAGCAGTGCAGTGTCTACCATTGACATGCCTCCACCTCTACCCTTGTCAAAGACCGGAGAGCTCATGGATGTCTATGTCTCAGTGGCCTGTCATCCAGGTCACTTTATTGTCCAGCCTTGGAAAGAGCTACATAATCTGGAAGCCCTAATGGAAGAAATGATCTTGTACTACAGCAGGGCAGAAGAGAAACCTGTGAACATTGAAAAAAACAAGCTGTATGCAGCTAAAATTGAAAATCAGTAAGTGGATACTTAAATTAAAAACAAGATCTTTGAAGGCAAGCTTAGCTGGTAAGCTAGGCAAGCCTAGCTCCGCTTTGTCTGCATTGTTAACAAGGTGGCAGATGTCCAATGATATCTGAGAGATTAAGGGACTAAATGAGGTTACAGTCTCTTCATGCTTCCAGGTTGTAGCTGGAACAGTTAACTTCTATTCAGATAATACCAGATCTGAGAAGCCTGAGACATGTTGGTTAAGACCTTTAGGTTTTGTATTGTTTTTCTGGTGCCTTGACAGTGTGTGAACATGAATTCAAAATGTCTGTTCTTGTTCTTCCCCTTTTTAGGTGGTACAGGGTCATAATAAAAAGTATTCTTAGAAATGGGTTTTTGTCGGTATATGAGCTGGACTATGGTAAACATGAATTTGTCAGCATAGAGAAAGTACAGCCACTCATGGATACGTTTAGAAAACTACCTTTCCAAGCTATTACAGCTCAGCTTGCAGGTAGGTAGTAAGCATTTACAACTTTTTTTGTTAAAGTCTGACATCAGTGGGAATACCAAATGAGCGGAAATGTAAAGTGGACGAAGCCAAAGGTTAGTGATGTAATTGTTTTTTGCTAAAGTAAGCATGTACCTGCTTGCAGAAACATGCTTAATGCTTTGTCATGGTTTAACCTCAGCCAGCACCATGCAGCCGCATGCTCACTCCCCGCCCCAACCCAGTGGGATATGGGAGAGAATCAGAAGAAAAAACTCGTAGGTTGAGATAAGAACAGTTTAATAGGAAAGAAAGGAAGAAATTAATAATTATAATAGTAACAATAATAAAATGACAATAATACTAATAAAAGAATATACAAAACAAGATGCACAATGCAATTGTTTACCACTCACCAACTGATGCCCAGTTCGTTCCCGAGCAGCGATCCGCCCCCCAGGCCAACTCCCCCCAGTTTATATACTGGGCACAATGTCACATGGTATGGAATACCCCTGTTGGCCAGTTTGGGTCAGCTGCCCTGGCTGTGTCCCCTCCTAACTTCTTGTGTCCCTCCAGCCTTCTTGCTGGCTGGGCACGAGAAGCTGGAAACTCCTTGACTTAGTAAAAACACTACTTAGCAACAACTGAAAACATCAGTGTGTTTGTTATCAGCATTCTTCTCATACTAAATCCAAAACACAGTATTATACCAGCTACTAGAAAGAAAATTAACTCTATCCCAGCCAAAACCAGGACATGCATGCATGTTTATGTCATCAAGGTAGCTCTGCTTTTCTTCTTGATGTAGGTGGTGATGGTTCTGTTTTATTATTTGTTTGTTTATTTTAATGCAGCAATCTTTGTTACCATGTATAAACCTGAGGATTGCTTAAACTTCCCCAGCAGCTGCTTTTCATTGTCATAAATATTTTTTATTGTCATAAATAATTTTTATATTTAATGTGTGTGATGCCTAATATGCAAAGGACACTGGGAAATCAAACCTAAATGGTTTTGGTATCCTTGAACAAAACCCATTACAAAGTGTGAAAGTTATGCTGTATCTGTTCATAAGAACTTATGTTCTGATTATCCTAATCTACAAAAAGTTAGGAACTAGATGCTGAGTTTCTGGAGAAGTTTTTCTTATCTGTCTTGGCCTATTGTAATTTACTGTTTTCCAGTAAATTTCCAGTGCATATTTGGAATCCAGAGTTGGCTGAAATATATTGGTGTTCTCAAATAAACAAACAAAAAACCTCCACAGAGGGGTGGGGGATTTCCACAAATTCAAGTAAGATTAATTTCCTTGAGAATCTGGGGCATAAATAGAGAGTGTGCATACATCTGATAGAATTAAAAAAGTAAAACTTGATCTCTCCTTGCTGTCTTTTCTTTCCTTTTCCAGATTTTTCTTTTGTTTCTGTCTGCATTGCTTTCAGATGTATGCATCTCTTCTTATTCAGTTGCTGCTTTCTGCTGCTGTTTGGTCAGCACTGGTCTAGACTTCAGTTAGAGAATATACTTGTTTGAAGTGACAGGCCACAGCGTTGGTGCTGTCATCCTAGGTTGCCTTCTGTGGATCTACTTCCCTGCTTAGCCTCAGTGTGACCTTGGGGGTTGCTTTTAACTAGTGTTAATGGGCGTGTTACCAACAGGCTGGAGTCCTAGGAGTACAGTGCTGAAATGAAGCTGATTTCTAGCTGTGTCTGTCTACTGGGGTAGTACAGGGTCCAGCTGAGCAAGCCTGCAAGTCATCCAATTTTCCTGCTTCACAGAATCTCAAGTAGCTAGTTAAGTTGGCCGCTGAGCTGCTTCATATTGTCAAAGCAGTCCAGCTGAATCCAGAAGACCGGTAACTATTGTCTTGCTATTCTTCCACTTCTTTCTCTCTTTTTTCATGTCTGCTACCTCTCAGTCTCTGGTCTATTTCCTTGTAAAATCCCATTTGCTTCCCCAACAGGCTTTCCTAGCATTAATTACCTTTATTTTAACTGTTGATGAATTGTTGACTTCTCATTCCTTCTGTAACCTGCAAGGAGCTGTGTTCCTGTGTTGTCCTGTCCTATCAGCAGAAAGCTGCTGCTAATAGTGAAAGCAAAGTGTTGTCACTTTGCTGTTCTGCTTCTTTTATCCATAAGTTGTTGTTTGGGTATTCATGCACGATTTTTGAGCCCCTTATGTCTGGATGCTGCACACCAACAGTGGTTTGGAGAGACTGAATTCCAAGTCTGCAAGAGCCACTTCTTTCTTGGTGGATTACAGCCATATTCAAAAACCTGTTTGGGTTCTAGCATCATATCCCTGAGCAGACTTGACTTTGTGGGATGCTGCTCTCAAAAAAATAGCAGCAGTTATGAGGCATTTAGGTGGCATTTCTCTTTGTTTCTGCTCACTGCAGCTCTAGTTTGGGACCTAGAGGTTTGGCAGATGTTTTAGTAGCTGATGCTGCTTTGAGATGAAGAAAATTTAATCTAAAGCGGGGCCAACAGGACAAATAATTAGAGCAACCTCAGGCAGAAGACCAAGAAATTGTTTTGAAAGGATATTTAGCTTCCTTTTTGTCATGTTTCCTAATATGCCTTGATCATGCGTGGCAGCTGATATACTTGAATTACTCAGTGAGTCAGTGCATTTGCCTTTCACTTCTGCAAACTTCTGCATATCATTAGACTTCAAGAAAAAATAAATGTCCTAATCTCTGTAATAATTAATCTTGTTTGTGTGGGAGATGAGTGAGCTTGTGTTTCTTTTCTAGAGTTAAGCTTCATTCAGTAGCACTTGAGCATCTCTTTTCTCAAGTATTTAAACTCCCCCTACTTCTTTAGAAACTTAATAATTCACATTGGTCTAGTCTATAAATGACCTTCTGTTTTGATTTACATTTGTCCTAGGAGTGAAAAGCCAGCAGTGGTCAGAAGAGGCATCAATAGTGTTTCGGAATCTTGTAGAGAAGAAACCCTTGGTGGCACAGATACAGGCAGTTAATGAAAGCACTAACTCTTGGGATCGAAAAATAGTGACTTTTCTCGTGGACACATCTCTTCCAGATACTGATATATGGATTCATGATTTTGTGTCTCAAAGTCTTGTGGAATTTTCCAAGGATGATTAATCACCACTTCTGAAATGTAGCAGCTCAGATTCTTTAGCAATAAAATAAGTAACAGGCTTTGAAGAGAAATATAACTACTACATGGCCTTGAAGACATGAAGGTGATAAAGTTGAAAAATCTGTGTTCTGTGAAAAGGGTTTGTTTAACACGTTTGGGTTCTGTTGACTTCAGTTGACTTTCTGAAAATTTGCACTTTGTTTACCATTGTAATGCTAGAATGTTTGGGTGAAAATATTAAAAAAGTTATTTATCAATAAAACAGTGTGACTTGTGCTTGTGATCTTTCCCTAATTTTGGAGGGCTTTTTATCTCATATCTGTTACTCAGAGCCATTACTGGGTACTCCTCCTTTTTTCTTTAACAAGCATTTTTATTACTTGGGAGACATGGAAGCAGTCCTCAATATTTCTGAATTTAGTGTCAGAGACATGCGTTATTGGGGCTTTTTCCCCCCATCCTTAACTTCATAAGAGTTGAGTAGTTGACAGTGCCTTGTTTGGAAGACTGCATTTGTGGAGCTTAACTTTCACAAAAGGGTATGCACTTCATGTGCTTGCTAGTCTGCTTGTGATTCTTTAGCAATGCTACCATTTTTCTGAATTCTCCGCTCCCCTCCTCATACCCCCCTGCCCCCGACCAGTTGCTAAATTCAAGACATTCCTTTCCCTCTTTTTTGATAGCTCATTTTCGTGTATGCTTCTGAGCAGCTTTCAAGGACTGCTGCTCCCTGGAGACAGGAGCAAGCAATGTCCTATAAGCATGTGGATCGGTCCTTAAAGTCCTCTGAACACAGTATTTTTGGCCCACTTTAGAGCACGCTATTTTTGGCCTTGGGAATATATAGAGGAGATACAGACAGTGTATTTCATAGTCTGCTGGCTAGATTTGAGTTTGCTTGCCGTAGTCCCTTCAGATCGTTAAGCACAGTGTTAAAGCTTTACACGGTGAATGCCAGCAGAAGGAATTTTTCTGCTGTGTGTAGCTATATAATCTTTCTAGTGATATGCAAGCTGAGCTAAGAAATTCTACCAGCATGCTGTCTGCATGGGTCAAGGAGACTGAACAGAAAGGGAACCATGATTTGAAAGCTGCAGTGCATACATAACATTAGGATGGAAGAAAGAAAATGCATGCAAATATTCTGAGTAAACAAGCTGTTCAAGCATGTGAGAGAGACTTACATTTGCACCCTCTTAGTCTAATTCTGGTGTAGTTCTGGAGAAGGTCTGAGCTAAGCAGCAAGGAGTCCTCTTGGAAGTCTGGTGAGTGTCTCTCTGCCCGGACTGTACACAGGGTATAGCAGAGCCCTTATGAATAAAGCAGGCAGTGATAAACTAACAAACGGCTAATCTAATGCAGATTGCTAGTTGACATGGTCCTGTCCCTATTTAAGTATGCTGAGGTGAGACTCTTAAATGTACTTGTTCAGAGAGAAGTTACGTTAATGCCTGAGATACTAATATTTTTCCATGTTAATCGATTTCTGCTTCCTCAGCTGCCACTGTAGAGAAGATGAAGAATGCAGGTGTAGGAATCGATGTGATGATGAACTGCTGTAGGATGATCTTACATGCAGAAGTTTTTTTCTGTGTAGGACTGCTTCTGAGCCTGAAAATCTGAATGGTGCAGGTCATTAGAATGAGACAAGCACTTTCCTGAGCTCTTGAAGGGAGTGAGAGTTTTCCTATGTGTCTAGGAGCATATGCCATCTTCATCTGCTATCTTGCAAAGTTGATGGCCTGTTAATTGATAATTGTGATGGTGTAAGGTGTTTTGCTGGAACTGTTCTGAAGTTTTTCTGGTTGTGAGATAAATGCCCATGCTGTGTTTGCATCCTTTGAGGCTTGGGGATGTGCTGTTGGCCAGGAGCTGATTTGCACCTTTGAACTGATGGAGCAGGCTTTGGGACTCTACACTTATGTTATTAGGGGAAAGAGCCTGGTAGATGTTCGAGAGACTCAAGATGGTTTTTGACCTTGTTGTCTGCTCCTTCTGGAGTATGCCTCGTCATCTCCTTGGTTGTCAATGGCTGCTCCAGAGTCTAAGAAGCCCAGATCAGAAGCAAGGACAATATAGTGTCTCACGCATTTGCACAGCTCAGTACTGGGGTTCACATAGCTTTGTATCATCATAAAACAAGAGTGCAGCCTAACTGATCTGCAAACCCAAGAGCACCACAGTCCATGTGGTGAATCACTTTGTGCATGCATTGAGCATACACCCAACCCAAAGTGATTAACGCAATGCTGTCTTCAGTTCATACACTGTATCCAGAGGCTGCATTGAAATGTGTCCCTATCTTTGCACCTGCTATACAGTACCACCCCTATTTTAAGTATCTCCGTTTCTAGTCCATTATGCTATGGGTACTCTGCTCTTACTTAGTTACTTACCTACTTTCTTCTTACACTGTGATCTCCATTGCAGTGCTATGATTTTACATCTGCTTTTAACGTTACTTTTTTAGCCCACTGTTGTGGTTTAACCTCAGCCAGCAACTAAGCACCACACAGCCGCTTGCTCACTCCCCCCACCCAGTGGCATGGGGGAGAGAATGGAAAAACAATAAAACTCGTGGGTTGAGATAAGAGCAGTTTAATAGGAAAGAAAGGAAGAAATTAATAATTATAATAGTAACACCTAATGATAATAAAAGGATTGGAATATACAAAACAAGTCATGCACAGTGCAATTACTCACCACTCGCCAACCAATGCCCAGTTCGTTCCCGAGCAGCGATCTGCCCCCCAGGCCAACTCCCCCCAGTTTATATACTGGGCATGACACCACATGGTATGGAATACCCCTGTTGGCCAGTCTGGGTCAGCTGCCCTGGCTGTGTCCCCTCTCAACTTCTTGTGCCCCTCCAGCCTTCTTGCTGGCTGGGCATCGGAAGCTGAAAAATCTTTGACTTAGTCTAAACTCTCCTTAGCAACAACTGAAAACATGAGTGTGTTTGTTATCAACATTACTCTCCTACTAAATCCAAAACACAGCACTATACCAGCTACTAGAAAGAAAATTAACTCTATCCCAGCCAAAACCAGGACACCCACTGACCAGCCTGTAAGATTCTCCGATACGTTTGCTCACTGACCTGCTAGTGCTATTTGAGTACGTTTTGCACTCTGGCTTTGAAAAATGAGCAGAAGGTGTTGGCTGAACAAAATATTGAACATTCTGAGTTTGTAAGTTCCTGATCCATAAAGTAGTTAGCATAATTAGTAGTTAGTCTGCTGTCCCTAGAAGGTATTAGACCTGCCTGCTCTGTGTACATTAATTCACACAGAATGTTGCATGGTTTTTAACTTCAGTTTTTCAGCAGTCTGTGTTTGGAGTTCGTTGTGAAAGGTTTCTTGGCTGTCATGAATGCATGACACCTCACCAGGGGTGCTTCCATAGCATGTGTCTGAATCAAGCAGATGACGGAGTTACGGTTTCACATGATCTTTCTGTTCTGATGGCTATTAGAAAGGCCTCCACAGGAATCCTGCATGCAGTTCTGGGCACTGTCTTACAAGGAAGATGTGTATTAATTACAGACAAACCAGACAAAAGCAAGAACAATGAAAGTCTAGAAAACCCAGCTTAAATAGAAGGATTTGTAGTTAGCCTGGATAGGAGAAGGCTAAGGAGGGGAACATTTTCAAAAGTTTTCACTGGTAAAGAATCTGGTTTTATATGTAAGGAAAAAAGGACACGTAAGGGCTTGAATTGCAGGAAGGTAAGTTTACGTTAGGTATTTGGCAATCTTTCTAAAGAGAAGGGTAAAACCCTGGAAATTCACTGGAACTCCAGTTTCATTATAAAGGCCAAAACCAGGTAGCATGTATTTGCAGAAGCCCAGCTGATCCTCCCTTGGGATTTGGAGATGAAGTGTGTAGTTCTTGGAACCCCACCCAAGATAACTTTTCAGCCAGAAAAAGGCAATGCAGCATTGTTAGATGTCTTTTGTGGACCATTGTGAATTTTATAAACTGGAAAATGAGCGTTCATTACCTAGGGAAAGCAGATGACACTGTAATAATTCAGAAAACAAAGCAGATCTCTTACTTTCCAAGGCTGTGAACAATAAGCACTTTCAAACCACCTCTTTTCTGTTTATTCCATCTCAATATTTTGTTAAGTTTACAAAGTTTTAGTTTACCTGTTTTCATCTCCCAGTGTGTTCATCCTGGCTCATTTTGAAGAACTCTGTTTCATCAGAGAAACGTGAGAACCCTCTTTGCCATCCCAAAATGAGTTCCTATCTCCAAAGTTTCCACTCCTGGACTACCCTTTCCCCATTTGGGGAGACTTTTGTTGCAAAGCTCTTTTGTCCTTGTGTTTTCACCACCTCACCCTTCGTTCTCACAGTCGCTGTTCCTCAGGCAAACCTTTGAGAGAGCCTAGATTCTCATGTGCTGATTGTGTTAAGACAGGAAAAGTGAAGAATCACGCAATGAAAAAAACCCTGACTTTAAACCTTCATAATGCCGGAAAGCTTCCTTTTGTGTTCCTTTGTTAGTTGCTGGTATTTTCAGACTGGAGGTCTTGAACTGGAGAATTGTCCTGCTCTGTGAGTTTAGAACTTGGCTAGGGCAAAAGCAGCTTGTGACCTGAGCGGACATGCTTCAAGCGTGCCAAGCCATTACCTCGGGAGCTGTTTTGAAGAAGGGCTTAGGTGTAGTTGGAGTTAGCAATACCTAGTGTCTCGTGAACAGTGCTGCAGGGTGCGTTACTTGCAGCATTTGTTACTGCAGTGTGTCATGGCAGACGGCTAAAAAAGAAGCATCACCGATACTTACACTGAAATCAAATATGCTGAGAAGCTGGGTTAATGTCTTGCCTGATGGAGACAGGCTGGGTGCATTCTAAGGGGACTGTAGCACTCACCTTGGATGAGCTTCTGGTGCCCACAAAGCTATACCTGACAGCAGCCAGATGGGATAAAAATTAAGTGGCTCGTGTATCTCAGTGCAAAGCCAACATGGGCTTGTAGGGAAGCTTGGTGGTGCTGGGGGATCCCTTTCTGAGCTGCTTGCAGCTTGCACACCCTTGAGAAAGACAATTGGTAAGCAGGTACCCATTGAGCTTCTTCAGCCTAAAGAAATTCAGGCATTTGGGCCAGTCAGTAAGTAAATTGGGTGGTTCTAAGTGCCCTTTTCACTCCCGCCAGCAGCTGGGATGATGCCAGTGACTTGGGCCATAATCCTGCCCACCTCTACGAGGTATGCCTGAATCCAGTGCTCGGCGGGGTCCCTGTTTGTATCCTTCATTTGGCCTAGCCGTGAGCAGTATTTCCAGGGCTAACTGCAGATCTTTCTCCGAAAGCCATGGGACACAGAACCTCAGCACCAGTCAGGTGAGCTGTATGACAAGCCACGAAAAAAAATCCAGGTACCATCTCATGGAGACTGGGGGCATTTTCAGACGAAGGGCATCGCTGGGCCTGGGAAGTGTGGGGCTGGAGAAGTGTTGAGATGGACTGCCCTCCTCTGATACACCTGTGGCCCTCTCCACTCGTGGCCTGTGGCTGCCGGTGGAGACCAGGCAGCAGAGATATGGAGGAGCTTGGGGCCGATACATTGTGGGGGATTTGTTAAGAAAGATTATAGGACAAATCCACGGGCCTTTAAGGTGACTCAAAGGTGAGGCAGGGGAAAGGAGATTTGGCAGCAACATTATTAAAACTGTTGACACCACGAGGCTGGAAGGCAGCTCTCGGGGCTGATGGCAGACTTGGAGCTGCTCAAGGAGGTGGCCGCCACTGGATGTATAGGGCGTGTTGACAGGGGGTAAAATAAGACATGGAATTAGCAGGTGCATCCATACCGATGGCGTTTAGCGGGGAAGCGGCTCGTACAAAGTGCCCGCGCTTGCAGCCGCAGGGCCCCAGCATCCCTGGTAGCGGGGCCATCCCCAGCCAGAAGCCAGCGCAGCCAGGACTCGGTCTGGCTGAGCCTTGAGAACTCCCCCCCACCCCCGCCCCCGCCTCCGCCGCTTCCCCCGTCTCAGGGCGGCACCACTCCTCCCGGGGAAAGAGTTTTTCCAGCCGCAGCCTCGGGGTGCTTCGCAGCGGCCTGGGTGCCCACGAACCGAGGCGTGCGCACCTTGCTGGGCTTTCCAAAAGGCGACCGGTCTGCCGCGGCGCCCGGCTCGGCGCTCTGAAGGAAGTTGCCGCGGGACAAAAGGCAGGCTCCAGCCTGCCTCCATCGTCGAAAGCGGGAGAGACCCTTTGGAAGCAAGCGCTGCCCTGGCTGCTCGGGGGCTGCCGCCCGTGCAGCCCTGCCCTCCTCCGCCGCGCCCCGGGGATGGACGGGGCAAGGTTGCCCTCCCGGCTGCGGGCGGAGGGTAAGGACAGACCAAACCCGGCAGCCGGGGCGGGGGCCCAGCCGGGCACGGCACAGCTGTTGCGGGCCGGGAGGGGCGACGGGGCCGGCCCCCGCTGAGTGACGGCCGGGCCCGGGGCCGGGGCTGCGGCCGGACCCCCGCCCCCCGCAGCGGCGGAGCCGGCGCGGGCAGGACGCGCCGCCCGGGCTCGGCTCGGCTCGGCTCGGCTCACGGGTGCGGTAAGCGGGCGGCGGGGTGGCGGGCCCGGCCCGGCCCGGCCCTTATCTGGGCAGAATATTTGGCCGGCACCGGCCGGCACCGGCTCGACATAAATAGCGGCCGCCTCCGCGCTGCGTGCGCCCGGCAGCGCGCAGGGGTGACTGGCTGGGTGCTGGAGCGCCCTGCCTGCAGCCCTGCCTGCAGCCCTGCCTGCAGCTCTGCCTCCCTCCCTCCCTCCCTGCCTGCCTGCCTGCAGCCCTGCCTGCAGCCCTGCCTGCAGCCCTGCCTCCCTGCCTGCCCGGGAGGCCCTGCCCGGGGGGGTCGGAGCGCCGCGCCGGGATGCGCGGAGCCGCCGGCCGGCCCTGCGGCAGCCGGTGTCCCCTGGCCCCGGGGAGGGGGGCGGGGGGGGGGGGGGCGCTCTGCCCCCCGGCAGGCAGCCGGGAGCCCGCGGGGGAGGCGCTGGGCTGGCAGCCGGCGCCGCTCACGCGTGTCCGCGGCAGAGCCGGGACCGCGGGGCAGCGCCGGCAGGTGCCGCAGAGGGGCCTGTGCCGCGCCGGGCGGGTGGCGAAGGGCGCCGGTGGTTCTCTTTGACCGCTGTTGGCGTTTGTAATCCCGGGAGCTCTGCTGGGAAATGGTTCTCCGGGGGATGGATCAATAGAAAGCTGCGCCGCTTTTGTGCGGGAAAAGCAGAAATCAGCGGGGGGGGGGGGGGGGGGGGGGGGAGGATTCCTTGAGTCCTTGTGGTGTATTTTCCATGGCCATACTTGACCGCCTTGAATTAGTCACCGCCTCGCTTGTAAGGCGCTGCCTATCTCGAAGATAACTTTCCTTCACACAGCTGGACACAGCTTCTGCCCACACTCCCATGCCATCCCGACGTGCCCATCTATCTGCTTCTGCTTTTGATATGGTCCTGGAAGGTCTGCGGGCAGAACCTGTTGCCCACTGCCCCCCTTCTGGACCGGCTGCCCTACCTCTAGGCAGAGGTCCTCTCTCTAGTTGCTTTACATCTTTCCTTGGATATTGGGCCTTGAGCCAGAAAGGTGCTCAGCCATGTGGCTGAGGTTATTTTTAGGTATATATAAAATCCCTTCTTCATGTGTCACCTGCCAGCTCGCACGGGAGTGAAGAATGAATTCCTCATTTCTCGTCAAAGAGACGTGGTTTGCGGCAAGAGGTGGCACCTTCTCTCAGACTACCCGGTAGAGTCACTACTAGACGAGGTTTTGCGCATGCAAGCCCTACTTCAGTGTATGGTAGTGAGCCCTTCATCTTGTGTCTTCTCGGAAGGAGGAGCTGGGCCACAACATTAAAGCCAAGCGCTGACTTGCTAGGAGCATGGTGCCCAGAGCCGAATGCCTTTTACAGTGGTGTAGAAGAGTCTGTGCTGTTGTCTCGTGACAGCCTCTGTACCTGTTGCCCTAATGTACATGCATTCAGGTATTCCAACAGGGACACTGCATTGTGTGCTTGCTGCTGCTCATTTCAAGTTCTGTTTTCCTCCTGTCAGGGCTTTTCCCACCACCACCACCCCTTCAGCATTGCTTTGTTTTCCAGCCTGACTCATCTTGTTCTTTCCTCCACACGTTTCTCAGCTGTGATGGTCTGCTGGCTTTTCTCCAGATAATAGGTTTTTGCGTAATACTGGGAATATGTTGCTGCCTCCCCTCCTGCTTGGTGTATTTGGAAAGTCAAACAGATGTGGAGACAGCCTGGTTTATCTCATTACTGATTTCCTTTGCCCGTGTTTTACTTTCATTTACCCAAAGGACAGTTTGATTTATCTTTTCAAAAGATCCTGAATGATCCTTTTGTAAGAAAGCGTGTGTCCCCTGTTGCTAGATGTGTAACTCCATCCTCCAGAGCAATGTGCTACTGAATATAATGTTTGCAGATGAACTGTTTTACTTTTCTGTTTGCTGCTTCAATGTTTTCCAGGCATGTGGAGTTTTTGTGAAAGCCCAGCACAGTTCACGGGGGGGAGGCTAGGATCTGCTTTCTGATTTTTTCCTCTGTAGTTGACAGCTGTTTGCTAATCATGAGCTAGGAAGACTCTCTTCACTTCTCCATTCCAGGCAGGGACTTGCAGTCAAAGCATATTTACTTGGTAAAATTACCAGACTCTTGGAAGAAACAGGAGATGAAAATTGTGTTCCATGGCTCTGTGTTGCTAAAGAGCCACATGTTTTTTGTCACAGGACTCCAGCACTGCTGGTGGCTCAGCGGTTCTCTAGTCCATCCCTAGGTTGAGATCCCAGCAGATCTCAGCCAAGGAGGTTGTGGCTTCATATGGCCTATGTCTAGAAACCCCCAAAGATGGAGACCCCACCTGCCTGGTGTCCTGTCTCAGAGCTGCATCACCCTCCTGGGAGGGTGTTCTTCCTGGTCATTCATGGTGAATGAGATAAACACTTAGCAGAGGCTATCCAGGGTCATACCAAAGTCTGTCCAGCCCAGGATACTCTGGCCGGCAGCAACCAGTTGCAGATGCCCTGGGGGAAGCATGGAAACAGGGCTATGGCGATGCTTCCCCAGAGCTCTGCCCTGTTCCAGCACCGTGTGGTTTAGTAGCTCTACCGGCTGGAAGTGGTATCTTTGTTTCTTCAGGCCTTAGAGGAATGTGTGAGGGTCCCCTCTCTGTTAAATGTCTCATTCAGATTTAGTGCACAGCATACACCATATGCTCGTTGCTGCTGGAACAGTACTCGTTTTGCTCCAGTGTTCATTAAGCATCAACCTATGTAGGGCTTATTAGCTGCACCTTGATGGAGCATTTCACTTTCATTTCCTCTGCTTCAGCTGTGCCAGCAGTAGGATGGGATCAGGAACATACAGACGTAGGTGTGTTACTAACAGCTTGCTGTGCTTTGCTCCGGGCAGTCTGGCAGGGCCTCTGTTTTACAGGACGTTGCCATTGCCTGTTGAAGGGTCTGAGGCACTGCTCAGTGCAAGACAGGAGCCTTTCTGCTCCTGTGTTCACATGGCATCCATCACGGTTCAGCTGTTCCCTGCAACTGGAGTGTGCCAGAGAAGCAGAAGCCTGAGGACTAACAGAAGTTCAGACAAGAAACCCAGGCTCCCTTTTCAGAGGAGATTGTGCTGGCTGTGACGTTTCCAAGTGGAAGGGTTCAAGTTACAGAGCAGGAACTGAGTGCATGGTGTCTCTAATGACTCAAGTGTGCCCACCCACTTTTCCTAGGGTTTAGTAATTAAACAATTAAGTACATGCCAGGTGCATGAGAGAACCTCCCCCCAAATAGAAGAACACATAACTGTGTTTACAAATGTGCTTTAAAAATATGCAAAGGGGAGACACAGCTGGGATGGTTTGTATTTGGGCTTTGGCAGAGTTTGACCCTGTTACGTGTTGCCTGGTCACCAAACATCCAGGCTATTTGCTGGATGGTTCTGATAAGAAAGAGTGCTTGGTAAGAGCCAGTATTGAGTTGTGTGGCTTGCAGGCTGCAGGAGTGTTGAGGAGAGGAGGGCTAGGACATACAGGCAGTTTCTGAGTGTCAGGTTGAGCTGCACCTGGGTGAGCTGCACCTCCTGGCACGCAAGGAGAGAGGAAGGTCCAGGAGAGCGCAGCCAGCATGACTTGCCTCAGCACCAGTGGATGAAGGGAGAGGTAACTTTGGTCGAGCACAGGGAGCATGACCTCAGACAACAAACCATTTGCTGTGGAAATGTCAAGTGCAAGGATGGGACTGTCAGCACTGGCATGAGGATGCCCATGGGAATGAAGCATCAGCATCAGTAAGTGCTTTCTATGGTGTATTGAAGTTCATTGCTGTAGGGTTCTGGGTGGTGACGATAAGTCCAGATACCATTATGTGTTTTGTGCGGCTGGCTTGTCATTTAGGGAGGCAGAAGTCACGGTGCGCTTTGATAGATCCAAAATGCCTCCTTCCAGATGTTTCTTTTCAAATATGAATTTCAGTAAGTCTTAGGTTAATGGCTGCTGGTTGTGAGGTTTTCATCAAACCAGAGGAAATCCAGATCTTATGGGGGAAGTGTGAGTTTCCTGAAGGGATGCCAGATTGCCACTGGATTTCATTAGGCATGAGCCTCTTGCAGGGAGTCTGAGAGGGCCTCAGTCTTTCTAGTTGATGGCTGGCTTGCCCAGACAGATGAGGGTATGTGCTCAGCTCTGCTTTCTGCATCTGACATGACAGAGCTTCTCACTGTCTGGAGCATCCCCTGTGTTTTCTCTGTCTGCTCTTCTCAT
Organism: Astur gentilis; assembly: GCF_929443795.1. Classification (NCBI taxonomy): domain Eukaryota; kingdom Metazoa; phylum Chordata; class Aves; order Accipitriformes; family Accipitridae; genus Astur; species Astur gentilis. The sequence goes on along the minus strand of NC_064919.1, from coordinate 17,926,051 downwards.
CCAGGGCATGAAGGTGCTGGCACTACCCAGCTATGCTGTGGAAAGGCAAAGTGATGAAGATATGCCTGATGAGCACTGCTCACTGAGCAGGGACTGGGGACATCAACTACCATGTGTGCTCTGTTTTATTGAGAATCGTTCAAGATGATGCTTGGCTACACTGCAAGGTGCACAAGGGCTTCTCAGCATGAGAAAGCTGCAAAGCAAGATACTATGATGGTCTCCTGGAGGCTGAGTGACTCACTCTCATGCTGCAGAAGCAAAGGGCTTAGCCAAGGTGACCTTCAACTGGGTCTGAGCTCATGGTGGCTTAACAGTTTCTTTCAGGGGAAGGCAGCTAACCCCCCTTGTGTTGAACTAGAGTCAGAATTCAAACTTGAATCACAGCAGTGAAGACTTTGCTTCAGCTGGATAAATCAAGTGAGAGCACAAAACAAGTTTTTGTGAAATGTAAGGACCATTGTGGAGCCCATTTCCCACCCTGTGTAACATCCTGGCATTCAGAGGAGGAACCTGGACAGTTGGACAGACCTGCTCAATCTTCTGAGACCGAGCCACAGAAAGTTTAGAGGGGAATGGACCTCTGGAATTTCCTAGTCCAGTGTCCTCCTCTGAGCAGGCCTGGCCCCAGAGCTAGATCAGGTTGCCCAAGGCCTTTCCCACTTGAGCATTGACTGTCCGAGGAAGGAGATCCCACCACCTCTCTGGTCCCTGTCTAATGGCTGGACCACTCTTGTGGCAAGGAGTTTTCACCTTGCCACAACTTGTTCCCATCGCCCCTTGTCCTTCCCCTGTGCACCACAGAGGAAAGCCTGATTCTGTCTACTCTAGAAATCCTTTCCCTTTAGGCAGCAGATGACTGACTGCAATTAGATCCAGCTGCAGCCTTCCCCTCTCCAGGCTGAAGAAGTCCAGTTCCCTCTGTTTCTCCTTGCATCTCCTGTGCCCCAGCCTCCTGCCCATCCTGATGGCCCTGCCCTGGAGTCTCTTCAGCTTCTCAAGACCTGTCTTGTGGGGAGCATGAAACTGGCTGCAGCATCCAGCTGCAGCCTCTGGTGCTAAGCAGAGGCGAATACCCACCTCTGTGGATCTCCTGGCTAGATGCTTTCTAGAGCAGCTTGGACTGCAAGTTCAGTGCACGGTCTATAGGAAGTCTCTTGTAGCTATAACAAGATGTTTCAACCTCTGGTACATTCAAGGTGGTGATCCAGAGCCCAAGCAGAACAACAGCACTTGACGCTACAGTCTGGATCTGTGTTTATGGCTTGTTAAAAAGCTGCTTTCCTCTCTGGCTGAGAAAATGAGATCAGCCTAAAAAAGAATCTACAAAAAGTGTGCTGGAGACCATTCCCTTAAAAGGAATGGCTTTAGATATTTATCTTCCTTTCATTTCTTCAAGCCAAAGACTTCACATTTATGGAGAACAAAGTAAGTTCATTTGAAATGGGGCAAACTTCTGAATGCCTGTACAGCAGGTACAGGGCATGTGGTCACCTGCAAGGCTGCTGCTGGGCTCTGGTTGTGTCTGCCAGAGAAGGAACCACTGTCTTTGGTTGTGACATTTGTACCTGCGCACTAGAAGGAAAGCATTCCTGTACCAGCACACCTGCATTTACTTCTCTCATGACCAGGGTAACCAGTGATAGGAAGCACCCAGAGGTCAAGACTTTGGACATGTAAGGCTGTGTGATGGCACTGGGGATGGATCCAGCTCCTTCTGTGCTCTGCTCTGATTTCCTACTGGGTTTCGCAAAATTCGCATAGACTTAGCGTTTTTAGATGTGGTCTCAGAAGCAGCTGATGTGCATCTTTCCCTCTGTTGTTGCTGGATCTGGCTGTAATTTGTTGGTCTCTTCGTGAAACTCCCGGGAACTGGTGATGTTGGGGGGCTCAGTGACTCAAACAGCAGGGCAGCTGTGGAGTCAGGCTCTTGCACACCCGCCCCCAAGTATGCTGGGAGGCAAGCCCAGGGTTTGCAAGTTGTCCCATGAGTGGCAGAACCAGCAGAGACTCACTTTTTGATGGATTGATGTCCTCCATTCCCACGTCCCTGCTGTGTCTGCCCCAGGTCTACCGCTTGTAACAGGTCCCCCTTCTCCAAGTGCTTCTCGTACCACCCCTTCTCCTAGTTGTCCCTGCGAATGCCCCAGCTTCATTCCCTGACTGTCAGCTGAAGGAGGAGCCTAGGCTTGCTGCACATTACGCCTGTGCTGACGGACCCTTTGCACACATGTGCAGCTTGACAAGAAATTAGGGTTTGAGTCCTCTATGAGATTTCATTAGAGTTAGCTAATGGCTTTAGGTTTATCAGAGGACTGAGAGGCCACATAAAAATACAGTCTTCATTTAGGAAACCAGCTGGAGCTGATTTGCTCCTTTCATCTGCACAGCATGCATCTTGGATATACACCTGGGTGATTCACTGAGGTCTAAGTGTATGAACAGAAAGTACTTAACTGCTCTTGAGTTTATAGAAAATGGTCACTCGAGGTATGTATAGTTTCTCAAAAAAAGCCCTGATGTTTATCTTTAAAGTTACACTAAAAGTCAAGGAAAAGAAAGAAGAAATTGTAGCAACTACAGAGGGGTTGGTTGACATTGGTTTGTTATTTTTATACTGCAAAAATAATAGCTCTGAACTTTGACTAAGGTTTACACTTAAGCTATGAAAAAATCTCATAAATCAAAACCCTGCATAAGTCAAATAGGAACTGTTCTCGAGCCAGGCTATCCCTCACGAGGTTAACTCCTGCCTCCGGTGCTGCTTAAAAACAGCTTTTATCCTGAATAGCCTTCTGCCTTCAAACTTGGCAGTTTTCCCAAGAATTGTCGATATCTGTGGTGGTGATGCTTGTTGGCTGCCTCCTTATCTCAGAAGCCAAGCCCTCGGTGTGCTTTTTTTATTTCAAAGCACCGGAAAAGTTTCCCAGTAGATTTGAGGGTTGTCTCAGGCAGGGGATGTTAATTTTTTTCAGCCATGGCTCTCATCAGGGTGCGGAGTGCACAGAGTTCCCATCCTCCGCCTTTTGCTGGCACTTCAGTGTGGCCGGTGACTTGGGATGCACCAAACCCTCCTGCGTGCTGCAGTCCCGGTGGCCGTGGAAGTGACAGCTGCATGCTGCAGCCTGCCACGAAACGCCGAAATTGGGCTTGGCTTGGACTGATAACAGAACTCATCACCGAAAAAGCCATGTATCTGTGCTGAGGTTAGTTGCTCTTTCTCCCCATGTACGTATGAGAAGAAAAGGGCTTTCTGTAATTTCCTGCTGTCAGCATGCTAGTGCGCGTGGGAGGTTGTGCAGTTAGAGGCCGGGCTTCCCAGCACAAGCGTGCGCAAGACCGCTGTCACACCGTGTTACACAGCACCCAGGGAAAATCAGTCCTTTTCTCTATCACATTTTTGTGTTTTCTTGGAATTTTTCTTGCTTGCTGCTGTTTCTGTCGCTTTACCCAGTTCCGCTTTCTCTTTTGTTCTTTTTCCTGGGGTTGTCAGAGCACTGAGGGATGATCCTGCAGATCCTCCAACTCGGTGGTACCTGTGCTGCTCTGCAGCCTCCCCACGCAGCCTGTCACAGCCCGAGCCCATTGCTGCCTGGCTCCTGCCCTCCCTGCTTGCCCACCGGAGGAGCATGACCACCTCCCCGTGCCTGCTCTCCATTGTGGATGGGAGGCAGTGGTCCTGTGTGGGCCACCTTCCCAGGTCTCTGCTGGTTCCCTGCGTGGAGGTGGGTGCTGCTCTTGGGTTTCAGTGCCCCAGAAAGTGCACAGTGCTGCAGGGAGGCCGTACCGGTGCAAAGCAATGAAAGGAGTATTTCCAGTGTTGTATGGGACGCTTTTCATTTTCACTTGTTCTACAACATCCATTTGTCTGTTCAGCAGTTTTGGACCCGTCAGAAAGAAACTGTTCCATCCCTCCCATAATCACAAATGTTGCCTTTTGTTTTGTTTTGTTTTCTTATATTCATGACAGAAACAGTCTTCCCTGTAGATGACCTATGGTGTATGTTCATCTCCCCTCTGATTTGATTTTTCTCCTTGAACCTTTTTATTGGTCTTCATGTATACCAGCTTGTGTGCTCTTCAGACTTACCAAGTGCAAATGTTTGGGCTGTCTTCTCATGTGTCTGATGAATACTTTGGACAATGAGACCTAGTATCTTGCTGTCTTGATAGTCAATGTGAATTTCAATTTTCTGAGCACTTAAAGTTGTACTAGTGTCAGTCCTGTGCAGCGTCTCTATATATTACATGTATATTTTGTTGTGATGCTTCCTCCTTTGATTGAATGAAAAGTGTATTGGTAGGTTTAATGAAAAATAGCAAGAAATGAAAGCTACCATCTTAGGAAGGCATTAAGAATAGATTTGATGGAGCGGATTTGTGGTGAATTAGGGTTAACACTTTCCTGAATGTCCAGAAATGTGTCGGTTTAAAATTTGAATATAATATTGCAGTTGTGCTGGAGGATCTTGTAATCTTTTTGGAGTGCAGGTGTGGGGGGCACATGTGTTAAACCATGCTTGAACCCTAGCACAGGTCAGGGAGAGCTGTTTGGGGTGGTGGGTGTTTCACCATGTAGTGTAACTGAAAACAATTATGCTTAGGCAGAATTTACCTGCTTTCTTATTTTTGGCAGTACAAAGCCCTCTTGCCATTTACAGCAGACAGGTTATTTGCTTTCTCTCTCAGCACTCATTAGCAAGATAGGGTAGAAGAGGCCTGGGATGTGGATGTAAGGGAGAGCCAGTGAACGTACTGGTCCTGGGGGCTGTGCTGGAGGATGCGATGCTGAACTCGCGCAGTTCGTTGGACAGGCAGGGGAGAGGTACAAAATGTCCTTCCACCGCGGGCACGGCTAGCTGTCCCGACGCTCTCTCTGTGGGAGCTGTGCAAGTCGTCGGCGCCGTCCGCCTGCATCGGCAAGGCTGCGAGGGCACTGTCCCCTCCCAGCAGCTCTGTTTGGGGTACGAAGCAAATTAAATTCTCCCCGCAGGGATTTCAGCTGTGTTTCAGCAGGCTCCCTGCACCTGTCCTCAACCCTCAGGGCCTTGGCTATATGCAGCCCCGGCTTCATATCTCTGCAAGATGCTTTGAAACCTGAAGCATTTTCCAGAAGCGTTGCCTCTGCGTGCTGACGTCCGACGTCTGTCCTGCCTTTCGCCTCTCGGTGCTGACAGTCTCCGTCCTTCTGGCAGGAGGCGACAAGGTCAGCCCTGCAGAGGCTGTGCTCTGGTCCCAGCTGAGCAGCCGCTTGCAGGCTACCCCTTGCTAGGAGGGGGCTGTGACTGCCTCTGGAAGTAGTTGTCCCCATGTCGCCAAGACGGAGATTGCCATGTGCATGGCAGGTGTGGGTATTTTAAGCCATTACAGGGAATTTAGCAGCCTGGGGTGGGTTATCCTCTGCCTTCCTGCCTCCTCTTAGCTCCAGCTCCTCCCACCGCAGAACAGTCAAAACTAAAAATTGAATATGAAATACAGATGAGTCATGGTTCATGCACTTCAATCTAAGGTCGCAGTAGCACAGCACAGCTCCAGATCTGGGTCCAGGCTGCTTTTCTAGGATGTCCCACATCAGAGTAATAATAATTGATATGATGACAAACGTTTGTTCATAGGTAATTTTGATAAAGGCTCTGCTTTCCTCTACGCCTACCAGAAGGGCAGCCTTGCTGGGGCTGAGCTGCTGGACGTGGCTTCTAGCCTGACTGGTGCACAGTTGAATGGCTGCTGCACATCAGCCTCGCAGCTTGAGGTGCCTTGCGCTGACTGCTGCAGGGGACTGGCGAATCTCAGGAGCGCTGGCATCCCCACTGCCTCGCTTAGCCAAACCCACCAAGCCCCATAGCCTGTGCTTCCTCCTTCACCCTCCTGCTGCCCTCGACACTGGCGCCCACAGGTTGACTGTCGCTGCGCGGAGCAAACCAGCCCGATGAAAAGCTGTTTTTCACTCTCTCAGCTCCTGGCTGTGGGAGCCTGGGGGGCCGTTCCTCCCATCAAGGAAGCACAGTCTCCTGGCATTCCACCTCCTAAGTGGCGAGTGGCAGGAATGCGAATGATGCAGGAATAGCCATCACACCAGTGGGAAACCAAGCGTCTGACCAGGTGACAGCTCTAAATTTAAGGGCTTGCTGTTGAGCCATGTGTGCGTTAATGTGCCCTTTTGTGACCAAGCTAAAGATAATTTTCCTATCTGGAACAGCAGCTGTGTTGTAAGTTGTATAAAGAGACTTCTCTGCAAATGAAGAGCGATCATAAGAGCATGATCTGTCCTGAGAGGATGAGCAAAGCTGGAGAGATGTGACTTGGGGTAGGGCTCTGGCGCTCCACAGGAGCTGAAAAGAGGCCATTTATAGAAGTTCAAAAGATGTTTGGCTCCTTGAAAAATGCACAGGCCTTGCTGTTATTTTAATGTAAATGCCACTTGAGAGAATAGCAAACCTTGTTTTAAACTCTAGGAAAAGTCACTTTAAATTATCTGGAGTTCAATATTCTCTGCAAAAATTGAGCCAAAAAAATGTAAATGTACAGACAGTGCTATGGAACAGAAGGAAACTTTCAGCAAAAAAAAAGCAGAGTTGGATACACTCTTGTGTGTTGTAGTGAGTGTATTTTTAACCCAACTGCATATTTTACACAAGTTGACCTTCGTAGTAGGTCTACTACAGTCTTTTAGACCTGGCAGAAGTCCAGTTGTGTGTGTGATTGTGTATGGCATTTTATATTAGGAGACATGGGACAAACCCCTGGGTCAGCAGGGATTATCCGGATAGGTCATTTAGTACGTTACTCCCACTTCTCTTCTTGAAGAGTTGGTTTAGATGTGCAGTAACACTCAGATCAGCTGCTTAGCTTGCAGCAGTGCAAACACGTGTTGCCTCAGGGAAGGTGGGTCACTAAACAACACGTTTAACTGGCAGCCTCCTGAACGTGAGGGGATAATACTTCCTGATCTCCTTGTGGCTTTAAAACATGGGAAGAAGCACTGTGCACTGTAGCCTCGTGGAGGTTTGCAGGGCTCAGAGGTACTCAGTGATGCTACAAATCTGTTTTCCCACCTGGTGGCAACATTATCTGGAGTGCCATGGGCAGGGAGGTGTTACTGGGGGCTTGTAAGGGCATGAGAGCTGCAGACTTTATGGTTTGTGGTTTATTGTCCTTCAAGGAAATAAATGCCTAGGACACTTCATTAACATCTGCCATTGCTTGGAGAAGACATCTCTAGCCAGGATCCCATACAAAGTACTTCATCGGTGCTGCCCTGTAAGTCTCTGATGGGGCAATGTGCTGCTGAAGTTGTGCCGCTCCCATGACCATGGGCCATTACTTGCATGTAGGATATGGATGGAGGGGCCCTGAGCAATCTGACCTGGCTTTGAAGTCAGCCATCTTTTAAGAATAAATATTCGGCAACTCTGTGGTACTCAGCATTCCCCAACTAGCCGGGGTGCAGTGTCGTGTTTCACATATTCAGTGTTACGCTTCTTGTTTTCATTTCAGGTCCTGTTTCGGCATAAAAGTGAGATTGTTGAGACACCTCTAAGATGTCTTACAGAAAGGAGCTAGAAAAATACCGAGACCTGGATGAAGACAAGATTCTTGGAGCTCTGACAGAGGAGGAGCTCAGGAAGTTAGAGAATGAACTGGAAGAGCTGGATCCTGACGTAAGTCATTTTTACACAAGATTTGCTAGGTGGTAGGTCTCAGTTGTTGAGGGGGAATGGGCTGCATTACTAATCTGTACTTAAGTGAGATCCTTTGCAGAGCCTGTGCTCAGTGTGCAAGGATGGAAGCAGAGCCTGTGCTCAGTGTGCAAGGATGGAAGAGACTGTCCGCAGATGAGCAGAAGCAGTTTTGCCATCGCAAGCATGGGCTACATGTGGGACTTTGTTTCTGTGATACTCCCCTGCCCTTGCCCTGGCGTGCATGCTCTGGTGTGATGAGCACTGCGATTTGCAGCACGAATGTGAGCCAGTGCTAGTGCAGGGCAGTAAACCTGCAGAAACTGGATCTCTGCTTCTGATCAGGCCATCTTGGAGGGAACGTTTTGGGATTTGTGGGTTGTTTGGGTTTTTTTTCCATAGCAAACTTCAAATGGTCTGTATTTTCCTCCATATAGGCAGAAAAACAAATCCCAGAGTTTTGCAAAATGGGACAATTGCTTTTTAGCAACCTCCCAACATCAGTAGGAGCTGCACATATGAAAACACTGGGCCTGCTGGTGCCAAACAATGAAAGCTTTTTGGAAGCAACGTTGTCCTGTGGCCCTAGCAGGGGATGTGCAGAGCCAACTGGCAGGCCTCTGGGTTACAGTGACGTTAGATGATGAGGCTGGGCACTGCCAAGTGAGAAATTGTTCCTGCAACATGCAGTTAGTGTTTCTGGGGGAAATGATGGGCAGTGTAGATTGCATCATCAGATTTTTAATTGCAACACAGGAAAATAATGAAGAGGTGGCAGGCTGGCTCCCAGGATTAAGTGCGTGGGCTGCTTACAGGTGTCTCAGAAGACACAGACTCAGGCAGCTTTCTGTGAAAGATGCAGAAAGGTAAAATAATTACGGACATCTGTCAGTACAGGTGTAGCCTGAGTACAGGAGTTAAAGCATGAAGATTGCATGGTCACCTTTCACAGCATGAAGCCCGAGGAAGCAAGCAGTTTCCCATGCCTCCCTGCTTGTGCATTAGCACAGTTCTCCTCTGTTGCCCTCCAAGGTTGCCCAAGTCTAATTGCTTCCTGCTAGTCACTTTCCTTCCCAGGCTTTCTGCTGACACAGATTTAAATTATAATGTATTACTTTTATTAGGAGGGCATGGAAAAATCAGTGTTTTGTTCAAAATCACCTTGGGTGTCTTAAAAAGTAAATGTTGACTTCTATCCAGCAAAGCTTTAAAGAACATGCTTAGTGTCAAATCTGGGAATAGTCTTACTTATTGCATTAAGGCTGTTCTATATTTAAATATAAGCAGGTGCTTACGTGCCATATGTGTCAGGCACAAAGCAACTTCCCATGGTGGCTAATCTGATGGAATAACAAGGAGGCAGACTGAAAAAGGTTCACAGTGGTTTTGTTCTGCAAGGGAGTGATCTTCTCTGCGAGACCCTGCCTGTAGTTTTGTGATGGATCATGAAAGGCAGAAGAGACCACTACGGTGCTCTGGTCTGCTCTGTGAAAGACCATGGGATTTCCCTGAACTGATTCTTGTTGGGACATGTGGGGCGTGTGGGCACTCAGACACATAGAGGGAGGAAAAGATCGGTTGAGTGTAGCAGCTGGGTTCTGGTGCCGTGACTGTTGTGAAGAGGCAGCAGAAATGGTGAGGGTGTGGGAAGAGGCTAGGAGGAGCAGGAGGTGATGGCTAAGAGCCCCCAGAGAAAGGGCTGGAGCTGCTGTTGTAGAGAAACATCCACTTGGGAGCATGGAGATCTTGTAGCGGAGCCAGCATTTGAAATTGGAAGGGGGAAGGAGCATCACGTGTCTTAGATGATGTGGGAATCAGTGGGGTTGGATGGAGATAACCTTTGACACAAGGAAAAGCAAATTGTCCAGCAATGTGGAAGAAAGACAGTGCAATGAGGAAAGTGGAGAGGGGGGAACATTTGGTGGATGGGGATGGAGGCCTCCAGAGATAACCCATGTTTCTCCCCTCTGTGCCTAGAACGCATTGCTGCCGGCAGGACTCAGGCAGCGGGATCAGACACAAAAGCCACCAACTGGCCCATTCAAAAGGGAGGAGCTCATGGCCCACCTAGAAAAGCAGGCGAAGGATGTTAAAGACAGAGAAGACTTGGTCCCTTTCACGGGTGAAAAGAGAGGTATGGTCATCCTCTGCACGGCACTGAATGTGTCATGATGCAGGCACAGTGGGTACACAGCAGCAGGGTTTTGTCTGACCTGTTTTGCTAAGCATGACTTCATTTTGACACCATTGGAGTGGTGGATCTGCTATCTCTGCTGTCTAGCCACAGCCCAGGGAGCTAATAAACTGGGGTGTGCCCAGGAAGTCCATGTGCTTGCTGATTTGGGTACCACCTGATATATTGTTAAGTGACGGACAGAGACTGTACCACTGTGCAGCCTCTTTCCATCCGCGTCCCGCTGCAGCTGTATCAAGCTCTGGGGAAGACATCATCTTCTGTCCTCTCTTGTTCCTCCTCTGTCCTGTCCTCCTGTGAGCTCTGTAGACTGTGCTCTGTCTTCCACTGTTGCCTTTCATGCTCCCTCCCTACACTCGTGCTGGTTTTGGCTGGGATAGTTAATTTTCTTCATAGTATCTGGTATGGGGCTATGGTTTGGATTTGTGGTGAAAACAGTGTTGATAATACAGGGATGTTTTCGTTACTGCTGAGCAGTGCTTACACAGAGTCGAGGCCTTTTCTGCTTCTCACCCCACCCCACCAGCGAGTAGGCTGGGGGGGGGCACAAGAAGTTGGGAGGGGACACAGCCGGGACAGCTGACCCCAAATGACCAGAGGGATATTCCAGACCATATGACATCATGCTCAGCAGTAAAGGCCAGGGGAAGAAGGAGGAAGGGGGTGGGACATTCAGAGTGATGCCATTTGTCTCCCCAAGTAACCATTAGGCATGGTGGAGCCCTGCTTTCCCGGAGATGGCTGAACACCTGCCTGCCCATGGGAGGTGCTGAATGAATTCCTTGTTTAGCTTTGCTTGCATGTGTGACTTTTGCTTTACCTATTAAACTGTCTTTATGTCAACCCATGATTTTCTTGCTTTCACCCTTCCGATTGTCTCCCCCATCCCACGGTGTGGGAGCGAGCAAGCGGCTGTGTGGTGCTTAGCTGCTGGCTGGGGTTAAACCACGACAACTCCGAACTTCATCTTGGTATAGAGAAACTCCACAGCTCCCCTCAGCTATAATGATCCCAACAGTTCCTGTCTAGTCTTCATCACCTCTTGAAAACCCCAGCCTCATTTCCCTGTCTCCTGCAGCTTGCATGTGTCTGTCTTCTTGCACCATACCCTGCGGCAGCTGCTGCACCCCTGCCTTGCATGGCTCTGGGGCCTGTGAGCAAGGGGTTTGCTCTACCTCTTCTCTTTCCTCTCCTTCTGGCATCTTTTCCTGTTCTCCTGGGACATGCCCCATTATCAACAGGACTTTTCTGCTCCCGTTATCACTCTGAATATCATCTGACTTGGGACATGGTCTGGTCAGTCCTTGCCTCTGGGCTCCAGGAGCTTCTCAGCAGCTTTTTTCTGCTGTTGTGTCTCTTTCTGTACCATGGTCCCCCTGCAGTGGAAGATCAGGTTGTACATTGTTTGCACTACTGGTTGCCCTACATCAAAAAGGAAGTACATGAAACGTGGGCATGTGAGCATGTTTCCCAATTGAGGTCTTTCTCAAAGCTGCCTCCTTACTGATCCATGTGCCTCTCCGAGAAAGAGCTTGTGTTAAATCTGTCCATTTAATAAAACTGGAGGTGATATTTTTAGCAAAAATTGAGTTCTCCTTCAAGGAAGTAAATGAAAAGAGTAAATTGAGTGCTGTCAGGAAGAGTGATTTAACAACTTCAGACGTACACCAGCCCAACGTTGGCTACTCACCTGGCTAGCCCAGCAGGTCAAAGCAGTGCTCTGCAGGAGACAGAGGTATTTCAGGCATTTTGATTCTTCAGCTTTTGGTCTGAGCTAATCATATTTCAATCTGATGTGATCTCAAACACATTAAGCATATTTTCCCTTGTAACATGCTGCTGAGTGAAGACACTACTTTACATTGACTGTGAGCCAGAGATGGTAAATTACATATTCACAGTTGTGGCAGAGCTGGAAATAAATCACCACGTTTGCAGTTTGGAGGGTGATTTATTTACTAGTTTGCCATGGGAGGTGCTCTCCCTGGCCGTGCTGCTGGACAGGGTAGGAGTTGATATGTGCATGCATGCTGTATTACAATATATAAAGCTGTGTTTGCATGCACCATTTAATTTAAAGTTCAAGCTTGTAATAAAGCATGACTGAGATACAGAACTTTCTAAATTAAACCCCAGAAGTTTCAATGACGCTGAGATGTCAAAGGGAGTTACTGTGTGACGGCAGAATTAAAGTTTTCCCTGTTTTTCCTGTCCCTGCTGAACTGACCAGATAGTGCGTACAGTTTGCCGAGCCGTGTGTCCGGTGAGACAATGGTTCTGGGTCTCTGCACCAAGCCAGAGCTGAGGGGCCAGCCCTCCCCAGACATTTTGCTGCAGAGTACCGAGGAGGTGCCTGGCCTTGCAGGACACATGATGCTCTGCCTATTTTTGCGTGAGCAGCTGTGTCCCAGGAGGCAGATTCCTGCCCTTGTTGTCAGGGTGGCAGCGTGCAGGCAGGAGATGGGCCGTTTTGCAAAAGGCTGTTTATAGCAGCCTCCATTTTGTACCGGGGGAGCCCGAAGCGCAGTTGCTTCTTCCTTGAGGCTAAATTTAGCCCCTTCTGTTTCGGCACATCCCTGAGCAGCAGGATCTTTGTTTCTCCCCTTTGGTGCCACTGACTCTTGTTTCAGAGGGGGGACAAAAATAGTCCTGGCTGGCATGCCAGGCCAAGAGCTTTGCACTCGCTATCTTTCTGCAGGGATCCTGGACTATTTCAGGGGAGGGGACTGCTCCGAAATGCTCTGGGATCTCTCCTCCTCCTCCTCCTCCTCCTCCTTCTCCTCCTCCTCCTCCTGTTCTGCAGCAGCAGTGGGTTTACCCAGCAGACTGCTGCCTGCCATGGTGTGTTAGAACACCTCGAGCCTCTCTCTTTTCTTTGGTGGCAGGGGCGGTCACAGGTAGGTGCCCTGTTGTGGGAATCTCAGACCTGACCTGTTCAGCCTCGGCAAAGAGATCTGCCCGCCTGTTGGCAATGGGAGCAGTTAGGAGCTGGGAGCAGCCGTGCAGGGCCATGAACGCTGTCTGCTGTCCCATGCCTCCCTGGGATGCAGCCGGCTCCAGCAGAGAGAGAGTCGTGTCTTGCCCGGTGATCGTCCTGGGCAATGGGGTGGGGTTGCACCAGGGACCCCACGGCGTTCGGAGCTGGGCTGGAGCTGCGTCACGGGCTGCACAGCCCCTTGCCCGTGTGGGCAGCCCCCCTTAGGAAAAGGCCACAAGCAAGCAGCTGAGATGGCAGCTTTGCGTTACTGGCAGTACCTCTGACTAGTGGGGAACCTTGGCCTGTTGCTGTCCCAGGAGATAGAGCAGGGGGATCTCCAGCTGGCATGCCCTCTGTGTCTCTCCCCCCTGCCCTACTGTCCTCTGCAGCAGCGCTGAGCCAGACCAGCAGCCCCAAGCCTCGCTCCTCCTTGCATCCTGTGTGCTCACTGGACGACCGACTGCTACCTCTGCCAGCTGCCAGGGCCCCTGTACTGCCTCCTTTCCCCCCTCTTCTGACTAATGTGCCATCTGCCTTGACACCATGCATTTGGAGTTAGCACCAGGAGCTGTCTCAGTGGCAGGACTGATCCTGCACAGTGCTGGATCTGGGCCACTGGCCTTTCTTGGCTGAGGTGAGCGCTGGCAAATCTCCATCCCTTTTATGCAGCCTTCAGAGAAGTGAAGTCCTGCAGGGTCAGGCTGTGTGTGGCTTTCTGAGTGCTCTGTGTTGAACAGTCATCGTCCTGTACAAATGTAATATTGTTCGGCTTTTGTAGATGCAGCCCTCTGTGCTTGTGGAAGAGTCCAGCTCCACAGTTGGAGGTGTCTGGTAGGTGCTTCCTGGCTCATATCGCAGCAGGACTCGGACCAAGCTTATGGGAAGGGACTCAGAGTCTCCTCTGATTTTTCTCTAGGTCCTTGTGCCCCCTCTGTCCTTTCCACTGTACAAATCTCACCCCACGGAAATGCATCTGTACAGCTAGCTGTGAAACAGGTGCTATAGCTATACTGAGTGACCTCACTTTGCATTTATAGGAAAAGCTTGGATCCCCAAGCAGAAGCCAATGGATCCTGTTTTGGAAAGTGTGACTCTGGAGCCGGAACTGGAGGAAGCCCTTGCTAATGCCTCTGATGCAGAGCTCTGTGACATTGCTGGTAAAATAGTTTCACATGAATTGGGGATTCAGGTTGTTCGACTACTAGTTTCTTTTTGTTTTTTCTTTTGTGAGAAATGAGCTGTTAAGCTTTTTGCAGTTTATCTGAATGCTGTCAGTTTGACAGGATTTATTTCTTTGTTAAAAAAGAAGTGTATATTTAAAGTTACTCTTGGCACATGTGATTTAATCAGGAGCATGGACCAAAGCTCAGGAGGGAGAAGAAGGATTTATTAAGGGAACAGTGTGCTCTTTGATCTCTTCTCCTGTCTCTGCCACTGAATCTTGAAAATTTCAGCTTGTCACCTTCAGGACCACAGCTTTCTTCAAGCCAAAACTCTAGGAAACAATCAAGCAGACCCAGTGAGAATGTGGATTTCTTGTGCAACCTATTAAAGAGGCTGTCAGATTAGAGCAGTCTTTCAACAGACGCTCAGGGCTGCTGTTTGTTAAAGAGGTTTTCTAACACATTTTAAAGCTACAGGTTTCTTGTGATTTGTGCAGTCGGTTTTGTGAGTGTTAGCTCAGCGGTGGGGGAATCCAGCTTTAAAAGGTTGGTGTACTTCACAACGACTGAGAAGCAGGTTGGAATGCATAGTGAGCTGGAGAGGGGGACAGAGCGATTGCAGGTCCTGTTCAAGCCCCAACAGCATGCTCTTCACCAGGCTAAACAAGCCCCGTGCCAATTAAGGACAGGCATGGTCCCTCTCTGAGGGTTTTATGCCTCCATGCTCGGTAAGTTCAAGCAGTGTCCCATTGCTGCTTTTCAGACAGTGCTGTCTGAGTGGAGGTGACCCCCTGCAAGCCTCCTTGCTCTGCCACTTTAGAGATGACAATATTGGTATCTTGCTGAAGCCGGTAGCATGGACTTAGCTCTGTGACTGGGATAGGATATGCCTTGGCCAAGGGAGCATATGAACACCCCCTTCGTGCTTTACCGAGCTCACATGTCCCCTGCTGGTCTAGCAGTCGGTGAGGATTTCAGTGCTACTGGCTGCTTCTTCCAGTTCTGTCTTCTTCAGAATTCCATACTCCCTAACAGTATCCTCCTTGCCAGAAGTCTGTAAGATAGCCTGTAGAATAACCACACCGACTAGACATCTTCTACATAATAATATCATATTCAGGCTTAGAAATGTGTTTCTGCATTAAAGCTTCCAGCATATGTACCCTGGCCAAGCACTGTGCCTCTGAGTTTTGCTTTTTTACTGTACTCTCAGATTCCTGTAAAGCCCTATCCTATAAAATCTGCCTTTCCAAGCTCCAGATCTGTGCAGCAATTATTTTCACAGAGAAATGCTGTTTGGGGCAGCTTGTTCTGCAATTGTTGGGAGAATACACTTGAAGTGGCAGCAGGAGAACTGACATGATACAAGCTGTGCTGAAATCTCAATATTGACAGTGACAGCGTTGCTCCTGTCTGTGTAGCAGGGCTCATTTAGCAGGAGCTCGTTTTGCTTCTGCCTGTTTAGCAGGGCTTGCTATCAGCCATGGTGTACTGGATCCCTTCTTTGGCAAGGCCAGTGGGATAGCTCTGGTGGGTGGCTCCCAATAAGTCCTGGAAGGGCTCCAGCGCCTTTGGTCAGCTGGGGGAGGCAGAAATGGGATGCCTTCATTCTGTTTGAGTTCCTTTGGACAATACACAGCAAGTACCAGACTTAGAAATAGTGGGTCCCTCTTGTCTACCAGCACAAACTCTAGCCCCAGAAAACCCTGTGTGGTCGTAACAGCAGATCTTTCCCTCTGTCTGCAGTCCAGATATTCACACTCCTGGCTGGTGGAGAGGTTTCGTTGTCAGAATAAGCTGTGTTTGGGGTGTATATGTGTCCCCAAAATGCTGGGCCTGCAAATTACTTTTCCAAGCTGTGTTGCATTCCTGAAAATTTCAGCTGTGAGACACATAGCACAGAAGAGGGATGGTTAGATACAAACAAGCAAACTCAAAATGCCCGGCCTCACTCAGACTTTTAAGACAGAGACTGCTTGGCTCTCTGCAATCCAACCAGGGATGTGCTGAGGGAGTGTGGGGAAGTGGACAGTGGTGTTTGTTGACACCCTTTGCTGCAGGCTGTCCTGCCCATGCAACCCAGACCTGGAGTCACAGTGAGCTGTCACCATAACAGATGCCATTCATGTGATGGGCCTCAGGGATAGCCTTCTCCTGCAACTCCCAGCCCTTCTTGGCCAAAGCATCGAGCAAATGGGGATGGACTGGTGCCAGCCAAGTATGAGAGGAGCAGCTCACCAGAAAGCAAAGTGCCTTTGCAGTGGCATACTTGAATTTTAGGGAGAGATTTGTCCTTTATTTATTTTAACCACTGTGCCCATGTGAAGGTCAAGATTTGTTCAGATGCGTCTGTTTGTAACAATTACTCACATGTCCGCATTTTTCTTTAGAAAGTCATATAGTTATTTTAAAAAAAAAGTTTATTACAAAACCAGTTTATTTTCAAACATGAACTTTCTGTGAGTAGCAGCATTATTTTTATAAACAAGAGTCTTTGCCCAAATGTTTCTAAGCCACTGACTTCCCCCTGCTCATTTGCAGCAGGCAACAATATCATCAGATCCCCCCTGGGCACATTTCAATATGCATTTGCATATTGGTTTTGCAGTCATGAGCCTGAGATACACAAATTGGCACAAGTGTGGCTTTTGGGCTCTTACAGTCTTTGAATTTTGTTCATACCTTCACTTTCTGCCTTTCAACTGAGGCAGCAGAGCTTTAGCTTCTCACAATGTCAACTTCCAAGTGTACAAAGATCAATTCAAAGCACCCCCACCCCCACTTGTTGTTGAGTAAAACCGTGATGTGCGTTGCCACACTTTGCAGGAAAGTCATCTCGTGTGTTGCTGGGGTTGATTTGGTTCTGCGTGAGGCACAGCTCATCTCAAAAACTGGACTGTCGCAGTGTGTGGCACAAGCCCAGGTGACCAAGGGTGGTGAGGATGTGCAGGCTCCTGCTGGACTGGACCCCTTAGATTAAATCCTACCAATGGCATTTTTTTTGTCTTTTATTGTCTTCCCCTTGCTATTTTTGCGCGATGCTGAATCAAGTCGGCTACTGGGAAACCTTGGCTGTTTGTTTGTTGTCCACAAAATGATGTTCCTCTTCTCCTATGAATGATGCTACATTGGAAGAAACAAGTGAGCACATTTGAGCCCTGTTGTGTTTTTGTGACAGCTGGGGGGCTTGGTCCCACGTTTTTATGTTGGTCTGTGCTTGCACAGGGAAAGGTAATGTACCACAGACGCCCGTCCCAGGCAGCATGGCAGGTATGCTTCTTTTCCTCACTTTGGACCCTGCAATAATTCAAATTGCGTTCTCCTTTTCTTTTTCTGTAGCCATCCTTGGCATGCACACCTTGATGAGTAACCAGCAGTACTATGAGGCACTGGGAAGCAGCACTATTGTGAACAAAGAAGGGCTCAACAGTAAGTGATTTAGAGTGCTAGCGGGTTGCAGTGTTTGGCTTTGAAGCTGCTAGCAGAGGCAAAGTGGGAATTATTTTTAGGCTGAAACTTGGAGTCGTGAATGTCAGAGCAGCCTGTGGTTGCTGGGGGCATCTCCAGTGCATCCTTGCCCTATGTGAGTGAGCGCGGTCTCAGCCACTGCCCTGGCACCATCCGGGAGCTAGCACAGCCCAGGGAACAGCCCCACGCAGGCGGTCTGCCCTCCATCACCCATCACCCGGTTTTGGACCCTGAGAGGGTGTAGCAGCAGGCACTGGCTGTCCTGTGCTGGCTGACCCCAGTGCTGGGCAGTGTTTCTGGATGCATGTGAGCGTAGGTGGAGCTCACAAGTGCTTGTTCAATCTCTTATCTTGCGTCTGTTTGTCAGGTCACACTTCCTTCTCCCAACACTGCTTCTAGAAGAGGAGAAACAGACCCAAAGAGAACATGCTGCTGCTCAGGGTGCTTTCGGTTTCACGTGTCTTGCTTTTCACTTGCAGGTGTGATTAAGCCCACACAGTACAAACCTGTTCCTGATGAGGAACCAAACTCAACGGATGTAGAGGAAACTCTGAAACGAATACAAAGCAATGATCCTGACCTTGAGGAAGTCAACCTTAACAATATTATGGTATTTGCTCCTTTCTACTCTCCTCTTCTCTCTTAATAACAGGACCAAATGTTTGATACACAGAAGGCAGAGACCAAGTCTTTTGCTGCACAGAGTAATACCATAACACTGCATGCAGCCAGATAAGAAAGAGCAGTGCTTCCCATCTCTGTTTTGGGCAACAGGGCTTGTTACCCGCTGTGGGACAACGGTGTGGGTTTGGTAGCAGGAGGACTCCTGTAGATGCCTGGAAGAGTGCAGCTGTGTTGAGGGAGACCTGTCTCCAGCCTGTCTGGTTAAAGGTGTTCTAGGTTGCTTTAATGATTTAATCAGGCACATCTGATAGAGCAGCTGTTTATGTAAGATAAAATGGTCAGAGGAAGAAGGCTTCATAATCCTCAGACTTGCCGTGAAAATATGAAGAAACCTCCCTTTTTGCAGGTAGCCCTATCCCTCTCCTACCCATCCTTTCTGTGGGACTCCCTTATTTCTTGTAGAAAGCAAATCAGGACACAGCAGCACTTCTTACGTTACGTCTGGGACACATACACATACTAAAAAATACAGTTTCCATCTGTTCTCCCAGACTCCATCACCCCCATTCCATGGGGTCTGTTGAGGGATGACGTACTAAAATAGCAAGAACATGGTTAACTGCACATGCACATTAAAAACACTTCTGCTGTGCCACCTGCGCCTTTCTATGATGAAAAGACTTTTACTTTCATTTATTTGATTCTGGCTAGTGACCCTGAATGTCCCTTGAGGACACCAGGCTGAGGATCTGGCAGGCCAGCACTTTTTTTGTGTGTGGGACTCAGGATTTTGGGACACCGTTTGGAGAACTGGGGTGTGGCAGTGGAGATGGTAAGCTTCTGGGCTCTGTGTTATGGCTTTGCAGATGGCCTTGACTATAGATGATTCCACATGGTGGGATCCAAATGGTGTGGCAAGAAGTCCAAGTTGAGGATACCACTTAAAATTTTAGACAGGTGAAAATTCATGCATCTGAAAAGAGTATCTAAAGTGCTTGATAAAGTGCTTGAAAAATACTCATTTTGTAGGAACTCAGAAGAAGCAGCACAGATTTATTTTCTGGGCTGAGACCTAGCATGGCAAATATTAGCCTGAAAGGTGTTGTATAAAGCAGTCAGATGTGTCTGTGGTTTGTACTACAAACATTGTTTCAGGTCTTTCTGGATCAGGCCCTGTAGGTGGAAATTTTCCTGAATACGACATGAATTCTGCTTAGTGCTGTCATTCGTATTAAAAAGTGCAGGAGCAGTGCTTTGTAGGCTCACAGATCCTAGTTACATACATCCCCGCAACGCCTGCGTTCATAAGTAACTGTGTTTCTGGGAAATTAAATTACACAGCAGAGACATTGTAGCTTCAAAACAAGGCAGTGAATTATCCGCCAAATGGGAAATAGGATGGAGACATTGCCGTGCTCCTTAGGCCATGCTGATTGTAGCAAGAGAACTTGTAAAAACATTTATCGACCCCTTCCTAAATTAATTCAGGGCATTCAGTGATTTGACCTTGATAAGACATTTGAAGTATTATTTAAATGTATTGCATATTCCTTCATACAGATGATGGTCTAACACAGGTTTTCTGTATTTCCTTTCACAGAATATTCCCATACCAACTTTAAAAGCTTTTGCAGAAGCACTGAAAAATAACACCTACGTGAAGAAGTTCAGTATAGTTGGGACACGGAGCAACGATCCTGTTGCTTTCGTAAGTACTGTCCGCTCACCGTCATAAAGTTGTGAGAGGAGCTGTTCTTTGGCAAGGTATTTTCAGAGTTACTGACTGCTTTTGCACCTTATGGTGCGTTTGGCACATTCTGCACCTCTGGTATTTGGTGCAGTTCCTTTGGTTTCAGGAGCGCTAGTGCAAGCCAGCAACAGACAGGCTTTGGTTCTTTCGCTTCCTTTTTCAGCTGCAGAGATTTCAGGACACAATCCTTTAATACCATTCGGTCTCATATTCGTCCTCAGGGATCTCCTGGAAAAGGAGTGTGAAACAAGAACTGACTTCCTAGTGGCATTTCGTAAAAGCAGTTTGTCTCTCTTGATTTATCCTACATCAGCACCGCCCCATTTGTTTCCTGTTGGTACAAAGCTGTACGCCTGCTGTGTGCACACCTGTCCCTCCCCTCGCACACGTCTGCTCTGGCTCTCTTTTATTTATTCCTTTGTGCAGACCTGTGCATTTCTTGTGTGTGGCCTCTGTGGGTGATAAAGGGTCTTTCTGGCTGCTGCGAGCAGTGTTGAGTATCAGTGGAGATGCAGAGAGGTGCTGAGCGTTCTGCCTGGCCCTCGTGCTACCTTCCAGGCTGCATCCTTGCACACGCCTCCAGCACCATTGCAGACAATTTTTGCTGTTCTTCACTCAGGCCACCCCTACCTACCTCCACTCACACATGTGCACACCAGTTTCCTTTTAGAAAAAAACTCCTTTTTGGAGGGTGAGTACAGCTCTCACATTATTTCAGGCACTCTGGACCGGGAAAGAAGCCTGTGCAGACAGCACTGGTGCTGCTGAGGGCCCGCAGGGTACTGCGCAGGGCTTGGGGAGCAGTGGGGACAAGTGCTGTGAGAATGGGTGCAGGGCAACCCTGCTGCTTGGGCATCGCTTTCTGGTCCTTCTGTTTCATGACGTAGACAGGTCCTCCCATGCAGCTTATGAAATGAGATGAGATCATCAGGTCAGGTGGGCGGGGTTGGGAGTGTGCCAGCCCACTTCTGGTCTTACCCGCTGAGGGAAGTGAAAGTGATTAATATGGTTATGATGCCACTTGGGAAGATGTCTTGGACGTGGAGAATCCCTTGTTGTTCAAGACAGACGGTCCTCTCTCTGCCTGCTGTGATGGGCATCTCAGCCCCGTACAGAAGGAGCAGCGCAGGCAGGGATCTGGGCAGGCAGGAGGCAGGGTTGACACTGGCCGGCATCCCTGCCATCACCATGCCAGCTTTAGAAGAGGGACAGATGAAGTTGTGAGCCACAAGAGTTGACTGTCACCTTTTGGGTGGCCCTAAGGGTTTGTCCGTACAAGGTTTTGCTGTGGCCTCCAGAATGCTCATGTTCAAGAATCCCCCTGCAACAGGGGGCAACCCCCTTCACCCTGCACAGAGCTTGCCCATCTGGTGACAGGGAAACCACTCAGCATGCAAGGTCCTCCCAGTGTCCTCCAGAGGCGAGGGATGTTGAATCCGGGGTGCAGTGTCCCTGCCTGTCTGACTGCCAGCTCTTCCTGCCCACCTCTGCCCACAGGCACTGGCAGAAATGCTGAAGGTCAATAACACGCTGAAGAGCCTGAATGTGGAATCAAACTTCATTTCTGGGTCAGGGATCCTGGCTGTTGTTGAAGCACTTCAGGGCAACACATCACTCATAGAGCTGCGCATCGACAACCAGGTAAAGCGTGCATGAGTGGAATCTCTGATCAAGTGAACATGTCCTGGTTGCAGGAAATTGAGTGGCTGGTCAAGGTGAAAGGTGGCAGCCCACCACCACTGCCAGGCTGCTTTGAAGAGGTTTCAGCCCTTTGTTTCTGCTGCAGTTCCTGGGCGGTATCTGCTGCTACCTACAGTAATTAACAAAGGCTGTGGCAGTGCAAGCAGATTTCCGTGATCCTGGTGCTGCCCTGGAGAGCGGTCATGCTGTCCCATATCACGCCTTGCTTCGAGCTCTTGCAGGGACTTAAATAATAATGTCTACTTTGTAAAACTGAAGCTTTTGCTACAATGCAAGGGAGAGAGAAGGAGAGCTCCAGAGTGCGCCGTGGTACAGATGCCATGGCAAGTTTAGCTTGCCCAGAAACCTGGGGAGTAGTAGTGAAGCAGCTGAGCTATGGGGAGCTCAGGGACAGGTGACTGGGAGTTCAAAATCATAGCTTCTCCAGACATCTCTTAGCTGCAAATCTGTCCAAGAAATAAAGTCTTTGGGCAAGAGGACTTGTGGGAATGTCTGCTGGAGGAATTGGAGCCACTCAGTTGTACAAGGAAAAGGCCAGTGGTTTGTCTCACCACCTCCAAGCCAGAAATGCCGAATGGACCAACAGGTCCAAAGAAGGAGGGAAGGGGTGGAGATGGCAGATCTAAGTGCTCGCTCTGAATCACCCTCTGACCTGACCAGCTTGCTTTTCTGTTTTCAAAAGAGCCAGCCCTTGGGCAACAAAGTAGAAATGGAAATTGCAAACATGTTGGAAAAAAACACCTCGCTGCTGAAGTTTGGGTACCATTTCACTCAGCAAGGTCCCCGGCTCCGTGCCTCCAATGCCATGATGAATAACAATGACCTAGGTGAGTCATGCTGGCTGCAAGCCAGGGACCATGGGAAGGTCCTGTGGGCAATTCCTGGTGGGAGAAGGGCAGAACTGCTCACTTGAAGGCTCCTGTGGAGGTACTTGAATGAGAAACCACCTCTTGAAGGGCCTCATGATGACTTGCCCCTCAAGAAGGAAAGCAGCCTTCACTGACTGATTCCCTAATGCAGCTGCTGTCACGCTCCAAACCTGGAGATGCTGGGCAGCTAAAATTCCCGGAAGGGGCAGTGTTTTTGGCAGTAACAGTGGGTCTTGTTGGGAAGGAAGTGAGAGCTGCTAACATGCTTCAGTACAGTGCGTGTTACAGCATATGGCACATGGGTTGTGAGCTGCCAGCACTTGTGATTCCTGCCAACTGCTTGTCTTCCTCCAGCTTCATTCCCATTTTAACAAGGAGATGAAAAGTAGTAGAGTTGAACTTTGATGGCAGTGGGACTTGGCCCATCCCCTTCAGCAAAACAAATTGGGAGTGTTCCTCAGAAGGGGTGGGAAGCCACGTGGCTTTGTTATCTTTATACCCTCAATGAAGTGATCAGAAGTGCTTGTGAAGCAAAATGTGGGCAAGTTTGCACACTGCCATTTCAGCCAATGCATGCGGCAGAGGCTTTCCATTGCTTGGCTACAAGCTGCTGTAGAGCACTGGAAATCAGTCCAGCAGTGCAGTGTTGAATGCAGCCGATGTACCAGCCATGTTGTACTCAACAGCTCCTAACTGCATAGGCAGGGTGGTTACAAACACAACAGCACCAAACCCCTTCTCAGCAGCGGCAGACAATACATCTGGGAGGAATAAGCAAAAGTATGCAGATTGTCCTTTTCGTATTTGTACATTAGGAAGGACACCTCCCCCAGGAGGGTGGAGGTTTACAAGACTCAGAGACGGAGACAGCAGCTGCCCGGACCCAGTGCTAGGCAGAGCCCTGCTGTGAGCAAGAGAGGTTGGGCTGGGGGTTCCCAGGGATGTTCCCCCTACCACTAGCACTGCTGGGTTCTGCCAGACACATCTAGAAATCAAGCGCTAACAGGCAGGGTCTGAGAAGAGACCAAACATATAAATGCCAGCTGTGAAGAAATGGTGGAAAACTGGAACCATGTATTTTAATCTGCATACGGTTCACTACAGACAGGGCCTTCTGTCCCTTCATGAATCAACTTCAGGTTTAAAAGCCACAGAAAAACAGCTTTGAGTGGCTGCATATTTAGACAGATGATAAGTATGTTGTGTTTTAAAAAATAAATAAAAAAAATCAATATTGCTTCAGCCAGTACCATGCTCCTAGGAAGCACAGCCAAGCTTAGAGGTATGTGCCAGTTTTTCAGTGACCACACAGAATACTCAGTATTACAGTTCACTGTATATTTATTCTACCTGTGGCTGCATTCCTGGTCACTAGAGAGCTGCACCAGGAAAGGCTTGCTATTTTCTTGTCCTTTGGAACAAAGCAAGGGTTTTAATGACCATGCAGCACCTGGCATACAAAGTAATCAGCTGGAAGATTTGGATCTAGTGTTTTAATTGTTCCTACCATAAGGGGAGGAATTCACCCCTTGGCTTCCACATAACAGTTGTGCATTTTGCCTCTTTGACCATTAAGATCTGCGTTTTTGTCTGATTTGGTTCTTGTTTGCAGCTCGTATTCATCGGTGTGATGGTCTCTGGCAATAGCGTCTCAGCTCCACACCTGGACAATGTATAAGTATAGAAAAACTTTATTTTCCTCCCTGTCAGCAATAGCTCTCTGCTTGTGCTCCACCCCAGTGCTCTTGCCTACCATCACTTGATGCTACCAGAACTTGATTTTGCTCCTGTAGCTTCTTTTCTCCAAGATGCTCTATATGAACAAACTACGAAGGCTTTTATATTCATCCTCATGAGCTAACTTCTGCATCCTCTTCAATAGCTTTTTTTATTTCTTTTTCCTCACACACACTTCTTGAAAAGTTATGAGTGTAGCTGCCACAGCTGTAAATCAACTTTAAGAGCAGATATGAGACTGCTTTGACCATGTTGACCATGATCAGAGGGCTGGAGGCTAAAGGCTTAAGATAAGAAATGAGATGGAATTTTTTTTATTAAGTTTGAAATGGCAATTTAGAAAAACTAGCAAAGGAAAAACTGTGGCATCTGTCTCCTGCTGTCTTTACATCAGTCAGCATCAGATGATGATTTGGCCCAAGTCAGATTACAAACTGTGTGAAATATAATTGACTGTAGAATACGGGAGATAAGGCTGAAAGTAGCTTCTGGCCTTAAAAATTCATAAGGAGAGAAACTTCATCCTACCTTCCTTGATTTTAAACTGCATAAGGCTGTGCCTGCTGCTTAAAGCAGGAATTCAGAAGCTGATGCTGTCCTATTTCTTTCCTGACAGAAAGTACATCTCTCGGCTCCTTTCCACAGCAGGTAAGCCAAGCCTGCTATCCACATCTTCCTGTTGCCATGACTGACGCCTCTTCCTTTTCTTTTTCAGTGAGGAAGAGAAGACTTGCAGAGTTGAATGGCCCTATTTTTCCCAAGTGCAGAACTGGAGTGTAGTTCTTGACTGTGGAGGTCATTCCTGGTGATCTGTGCTACACTGTGGAAATCTAAGGCAATAAGTGCCTTGACAGAGTATTTGTGGTGCCTCGGTTCTGTTTTATGCACTAACAGTTTAAATTAACTAGTGGCTGTAGTTGAAGATTTTATCCAGTAGGACTGTTGATGTTTTCTGTAGAGTTGGAAACTATTCAAGCCAATTTCATGCAATCTCAGTTTAGAGTACATCCCAGTGTAAAAGTGACTCAATTAACCTGGGACCTAATTTTTCTATAAACTTCCTGCACGGTGTTTCATACAGTTAGGATGTGGTATGCATGAGTGAAAGATACAACTGTTCCACACAAATTATAGAAGTATTAAAAAATACTTTTTTTTTTTTTTTTTTTTCCAAATTGATCTCAAGTAACTGCAGAGGAGCAACTAGTTTAACAAGCACTTCTACTACCTGGAAACATGGCTAATTTCAAGAATTGTGAATCACAATTTTTTACCAACATTTGCCAAGTCAGTTAGTGGAGATGCTGTTTCAAATGCATCCCTGTGTTTCTCAGAAAAAACCTGATCTCTGCCCCCTGATTAAATGGAACTTAAGGCCACGAATTATAAAACAGTCTCAAAAGTTGAGCGGTTTAAGGTGGATTAACGTCTTTCTATGCTGTGCGTGTCTGAAGAAAACCATCACCTTCAGAGATGTGATGCAAATACTAACCCCACAGAGATGGCCAAACTAATCAGCAAACCAGAGCCCTCTCCTCTAATCCCCACTCCCTTCCTAATGTTAAAAGCGTGTGTCCAGATAGCCACTGGAAACAAGTCAAATTCTCACTCTTTGCTGTTTTGTCTAGATGACCATGTCCATTAATTAAATTTTGTTCTGCTAGGGATTGTTCCTTTTACTGCCATCCCTAATGTCTGCATAAATGCAACAATAAATGCTGTGCCATAGAAAAGCTGTTCAGAGAAGTACCCCAACCCTGAACTTGCACTGTGTACAGTCTGACAGCTTTTTGTCAGTCGACCACCCATCATCTAGCCTGGGAGGAATTCCCCATAGGCTTGCATAGCTCCCAGACACGCAGTGGATTGAACCCAGCATTATCCCATTCAGAACTCCTGCTATTAAAGTGGGTGGGAGCCTGCTCAGTAAGAAGAGTCTCCCAGCAGAAGCATTGCTATACTGAAGCCTTATTCTTGGTCTGATGACAACATGTCCTAGAAAACATTGTTACTTGCTAGAAATCTGTCTGTACATGTCTGTTGAGAGTGAAGTTTTGCAGTCTTTTACACATATTCCAGCAAAAGTCCCACAGATTTCTTCAGAGCTTATGCACAAATACCACCCACGATTTAGCTGTGGCCGATGAAGCAGAGAATCACTGTACTTTCAGCAATGTGGGAAACATATTTGTTGCTCTTCAAAACTTAATAAATGCGCCAGTGGTGTCAAACAAAATGCTTCACTATAGCTTCTCCCCCCCCCACCCCAGCAAGTTTCATATCAGAAAATGAAAAGAATACAGAAGAAAAATACTTGAAAACATATAAAAAACCAAAAACCAACAAACTGGCAGACAGCCTCTTTCTTCCATATGCACTGCAAAGACTTCAAAATGGTCAACTAAATCATCAAACCACAGACACATAGTTTCAGCTGAGCCATCCACTCAGATTTACATGGTATGGGCTCAGCACTTCCATTGGCTTCAGAAGAACATAAATGCTTCTTATCCTGGGAAATCCTGATGGTACTAAGAAACCCAGACACACAAGGAGATGCATCTGCAGAGCAGGGAGCATTACCATGCATACTACAACATTTTTCCTGAAAGAAAAAAAAAAAAAACAACCAAAAAAACCAGAAGAACCTTGTCTTGTGTTTCACTGTAGCAGCATCCAAATTAACAATGCAGCCCAAAGGTGTATTAAGCTGGCAGGATCACTCCGTGGTCCTCAGTTGATCCTTATAGAGCTGCTTTACTGAAAGATGCATGCAAGCGCTGTCCAGCAATGGCAGGCTGTGCTGAGAGGCATCAGGTCTTGTGGTGAAAGGCATCAAGCTGTGCAGCAATGGAGATACAAAATGGTGATATTTAGGAGCAAATGGATCACTGTTTGTCCCAGCAGCTTTCCAGGAAAAGAGGAAAAAGCCATCTGCTGACTGCAGCATCTGGCAGTCACAGCCAATCCTGCTTAACTCTCACCTCTCCTGGAGCTAACTTGCCTTCTCTCAAGCATTATCACTGAGGTGCCTGGATCCCACCACACAGCATTTCACATGGCAAGTCCTTATTTGTATTAATCTGATGAAACTAATCCAGAAGCCAGGATACAGAAGCTGCTCATGGGCTAACATGCAAGAGGGACGTTAAGGATGTCTCTCAACCCTTCTGCAGCAGAGGGAACCTGGCTTTATGGGCCTCCATCTGTACATCTCAAACCCTTCTCCTCCCTTGCCTTAGTGCAGCAAGGACCAAAAGAAGCTCCATGGCTCCCCTCTGCCTTTGAGGTAGAATGTCCAGCTGACAGGAGCTCTCAGGACAATTGTACCTTCTAGCCAGGTATACCACATGGCAGACAGCTAGCGAGGTTTCAGCATTTACCTCTGCAGAATTAAGCACCTCCAATATAACAGGTGAAGTGTATTTATGCAGTACTTTTTAAAAATTACAATGGAAACAATAAAGGTTATTTATCATCATAGGAGTTTCAGAAGTTTACATATAAAATATAATTGTTGCCATTCTGTACTGGCAAGTGATACAGAAACAGCCTTCCAAATAGATTACAGTGTTCCAGACTTGCTGATAGACTGAATTATAAAATTGTGTTCTTTTTAGCCTAATACATGAAGAAAAGAGTGTAATATGCAAGTTGGGGCACTCCTGTCAGTGCTCTAGACCAGGCCTGCAAGTACCTCAACAGCACAGAAGTTAACTGGCCAGCAAAGCTTGGGAGGCAACATGCCAGGGGACCACGGGTACTGCTTAGACTTCTGCTGAAGATGTCTACTGATAGGAATTTTCCAATTGCTTCTCCAGTATGGACTGTGCACAGATTTACTATTAAATACCATCCTAGAAAACTTCCCAAAGGAGACATTCATAAGTTCCCAAGTTTTGCTTCAGGAAAGGAACAGTCATAAAGACAGTTGATGAACCCTTGATTTCACGGTAGCAATACTGGAAGTAAGAAGAAATGCTTGCCGTGGCTTTAATGGAACCAATGCCCATGGCCTTAAGTTGCTAGTCAAGCCAACAATGCAGCCTTGCTGAATTCATAGCACTGTGGGAGAAAGTTACAATCTACATGAAAATAACATTGCCCTAACTGTCATTAAGCAACTGCAGAAACCCGAGTAAACTGTTTTCTTGCTTTTAAAAGCAGTTGCCAGTAAAAACCCCCCAAAAACCAGTATTTTGATCTCCTAATGACTACTATTTAGTACCAAGAATGAGAGTAAGTTTCAAAGACATTTTTCAGTCAAGACACATCTTCTACACCATTTATAAAACCCTTTTGTACATTCTACAGCATCAGGCACAGAAAGCAGCAGGTGGAGAAGTTCTTTGAGTTCATATGCTGTGTATCCCTTCAAATTCAAAGACAATTTTTCCACTAATAGGAGCTGGAAATTGCATAAACATCTCACAGCTTTTGAAAAACTCCACCCACGTTTACAAAGCACAAATGCTGCCCAAATCTTGAATTATTTAACTTGGGTAAAGGACTTTGCAATCCCCTTATAGCTGTTGCTGACATTTATGCACACATCAGCATCACTTCCAGTATCATAATGCTGGTATTTTGACAGTCTCTGTGCTCCCCTCTCTGTGTGCCTCAGTTTCAACATGCTTCAAGCTGTTGGGTTTTTTGTAGTGCAAGCAGAGCTGAGTCCTAGATATTTCATGGACAAGTTGAGGGAAACAACAGTTCCCGGGAGACAGAGCATTGGAATAAGCATTACTTTTGCCGTTCATCCTACAGGTCACACTTAAGAAGTATGGCTGGGCAGACAATATCTGTGGGCCTTTGCTCCATTTACAAGAGGGGTCACTTCAGCCTGCCCTTCGGCCAGTTTTACACAGAAATCAGTGACTTCAGGTAACTACCCCTTCCTTCTCACTAGCATAAAGTAAGAGATGCAGGCAGTTGGCATGTACGTGGAAAATATCTTCAGCTCTAATCTGGTCATGTACCCACACGCAACTGATCTATCTGCTGTTTTCACACCCTAGCACTAGTTATTGAAGCAAATCTGTGATCAATGGAGAGACTGTACAGATCCATCTCTGTGCAGGAGGAAAAGAATGGAATTGTTCTTATGTCCCTTCAGTTTCTTTCAAATTGTGAGCAGCTGTGTCCCACCGCACATACTCTGCTTCAAAATCCCCATGGTAGAGGCCATGCTACAAGACTGTAGCCAGGGAGAGGAATCCTAGAGTGCTGGTGATGGGTTTGGGCAGTCTGGTAATTCACAGTCAAGTAATGGATGGTTTTCAGGGCATACTCTAGGCTTAAAGGCAATGTATGAACAAGACTTTCCAAGCCAACACATTTTCATGATTCCCAAACCTAACTGAATAGCAGATAGGGATCTGGTCATAGAGCCCTTGGCATTATCACATATCAGATTAGCTAATGAAACAGCTTAATCTCTTCCTGCGTCCAGCATTCTTCGCGAGACATGTTCAATAGGTACCCTTGGCCTTCTCCTTGTACATTCACATTCCTCCTTAAGTGTCTGTCCTGAAGCCCTTGAAGTCACCTTGAGTTCCTTCTCTTGACAAAGAGGACAGCAAGCTGTAAGACCTTTTTTGTGACAACTTGGACATGTCAGGACAAGCTGCCGGCAGTGCTGGCTGGAACAAAGTTTATACTGGTCCCACAGCGTCCCACAGTATCTGCATGCTGGAGGGAGGAGGAAAAGAGAAAGTTAACATCCACATTGCCCCATCTGTCCCCCTTGCAGAGGGTTCTCCATGGCACCATGGGGCTGCAGACTCTCATTTAAGTGGCTATCTGTTGTCTTCCAGGTTTTTAATTCCTGCTTTAGCTTGATCTTCTAGAACCTATCGAATTTTTAAACTTCTGGTTTTTATGTAAAAAACTTAGGATGGCTGTCTCTCAGGAAAAGAAAAAAGTGCTCACTCTAGTTCAGATTAGACAGATTTAAAGATTCTTGCTGCCAAGACAAGAAGAAAGATATGCTGGTGGTAATCAAGCCAGTACACAGGAACATTACCTGCTGGGGAAGGGGGTGCCATGGGGCTTCCTTCCACCTAAAAGCAATGGCTTGAAGTCCTTCCAAAACATCAAATGGGTTTTAACCCTTTAACTGAAAGTGACAGCCGAGTTTAGCTGTACCATCAAGAAGGTGCATACTCCAACACTTCCACTTGAAACTTCTGTAGGGATGGCTGTGATGTGTTCTGTTGTGTGATCTGTTTCTACACCAAACCAGGCCCCTTCAAGATGTATATGGTAATTGCACAGAAGGAATGAGATGTTATGCTCAAAAAGTTACCCACTCAGAGAAAAACCAGCACTGCTTCCTAAAAAAGGCTAGAGCCAAATTCCATCTATTTGTACCTGGCAACTGAGAAGAAGAAAACAGGTATTTAATTTCAGTATCTGAAAAGTGACCCCAGCCAGAAGACCAGGCAATGTTCTTAACTTCAACTAGAGGTCACTGAAAATTCTACAGGCTACAGAAACTTTTAAAGCATGAAAATAACAAAGTGCTGTAGAGCTCAGTGCCACCACTCTCCCAGTGCCTGGCAGTCTGTGCTGATGTTCTGTGAGATTACTGGAGCAGAGAAAAGCTGACAGCAGGAGAACTATTTAATGCTTCGGTCACTTGGCCTACCACAGTCTGATAAGCACTGTGGGCACCAAGTGGGTAACAACAGCAGTACTGCTTGACATACATCTCTATAGCTGCAGATGGCTCATAACAGCAGCTGTCCTGCAGGGGATGCTTCCTGTTACTGCTCCACTTTGAGGGAACTCTGTTTAGTGATCCCCTTTTCTCTCATTTCTGTTTTATGTATTAAAGCCATAGAGTTGATAATCATCATGAAAAGTGACAGCACTAAAAGACTGAAGCGAGTATGAGGAAGAACTACACAGACCAGTTTGGCTGCCCCTATCCTGCACATCTCTGTGGAAACGATTGCAATAGCTTCCCAGCCTTTTGCACTTACATCATCTAGTCCTACCTGAGATGATATCTTCATTGGAACAAATGGCGTAGCGATCATCAAATACAAACAGCTTCCCCCTGTAGAATCCATCTGGAAACTCTTCCAGGTACTTGTGGATTCCACCTTTTAGCTGGTAAACCTCTCTGCACACTGCCTGTTTAAAGCATATTAGCAGAAAAGCTGAAGGACACAGCAGCAGTAGTGGTGTGCCAGAGTTCCCAAAGCAAATGTCAACACCAGATGTCAATGAAAAGCAGCAGCTTCTCAGTGACCATCAGATGGTCCAACAACAACTCTAGGCAGTGCCACCAGGGATTACTGGGCAGCTCCACAATGCTGGCTTGTTGACATGAACCCAAATGTGCATTTAATCTTACAGCCAAAAAAAGGCTGGTAACACCTCCTCAGCTGAGGGAGGTTTGCTGCATCACAGATCAAATGCTCTGGAACCTCTGTGAACCTCTGCTTATTCTTGTTTCATGTACTGAGCTTTTGGCAGGAGCACAATTTCTCAGGGTTCACACTGGTGCAGCAGAGAAAAAAAAAAAAAATATCAAGGTTTAAATCTCTGGAGAACATATATGTGTGCTGTTCCCTTGCTCTTGGAGAGAAGGATCCAAGAGAAGAGTGGGATGAGCACAAGTAGAACAACCCAGAGTGCTGGATTTAATTCCACAACACTGGGAAAGCACTGACCACTCTGAGATGCTCAAGCTGTGCGGTAATGACCACAGAGCATAACCTACACAGAGCTTGTAGAAACACTGCAGAATGCTCTCAAGCCCTCCTAAAACACCGCTGCAGTGGGCAGGGCAGACTTACAAATACCTCTTCTCAGCAAATGGATTATATAATTATTTTCAGAGAGCAGTCTCTGCTGTGAGACTTGTCCACGCAGATCATCCCGAGCTGCATGAAACTACCCATGTCCTTGACCAACAGCATGAGGCAAGCGTGCATCAGAGAAAGTTATCTCCCCACCTGCTCATTGAGCAGTTTGTGCTCAATAAGAATTTATCGGCAAAAGACAGGCGCCGTTAAAGCAGTCTCAACACCCTGACACTTGGGCCCTCAGAATGACATCTCACCTTGCTCCGTAGGTAAGCAGAGCCTCTTTCACAACGAATCCCTCCCGTGCAGTACATCAGGACACGCTTGTCTTTAAAAAGCTCCAGGTTTTCATCTACATAGCTGGGAAAATAGCTGAACTTCCTGATATCTGGAGCCAGACAGCCCTGGAAATGTCCCTGCAATAACAACAGATGGCCATACAACTGGTTACAAGCAGTCTTACATGGTAAGGTCTGTGCCTCGAACTAGAGAAAGTAACAAATCTTTGGGCCAGAACACTCAGATCACTGTCAGCTGCATTTATGCATCAAAATACCTGTTAAAATCTGTGAGAGGATTCGGGACACAGTTTCTCTCCTCATCCAAATATAAAAGAGGGAGGTAATAGAACAGAACTGTCAGAGAGAGGATGGGCTACAACAGTGCAGGAGGACTGGTAGGTGTGACAGCAGGATGTCCCTATTCTTTTTGACATATGGGACAAGGCAAAAATGCTGGAAAACATCCTTACAAATTACGCTACTTTTACCTCAGACTGTATCATATTCACTGTTAATGTTGTATGGACCACTTTATCTTCCTCCCGCCCCAAGCTGTATAAGCACTTAGTCGGGCAGGCTCCATGCTAAGTCACTAAGCAGGTCCTTTGCTGCTTGTGTCTAATACTCATTACTAAATTGAACTTTGTACATATTACAGTCAATCTGGAATATGGAATCTCTTCTTTCAATAAGGTTACACCCTCACCTTCCCCCAGCACCTGTAACATACTGCAAGAAGCAGGCAAACAATACTTACTATTTTACTTTCATAGAAGTTCCTACAGTCCAGCAAGACGGTATCACTTTGTCCTTGACTGGCCTGAGACAAATACTGTTCTACTTCTCTATGAAATTCCTGAGGGGATAAATGGATTCCTTTAACAAAAAAAAAAAAAAAAAGGAAAAAAAAAAAGGAAAAAAAAAAAGGAAAAAAAAAAAGGAAAAAAAAAAGGAAAAAAGGGGAAAAAAAGAAAAATAAGAGAAAGAAGTGAGAAGCAGAACTACAAAACAATGTTACGTATGATCTCACTGATCCAGATTCTTCTCAGATTTCCAAACAAAAATTTTCTGTGACGGTTCACAGACTTTTAATCCCAACTCAACCAGCCAAGTTTATCCATGTTTGGCTTCCTGCTGGCAAATGAAAGAAAACACAACACTGTTCCACATGACAGAAGAAGTAGCAGACAGGCGCCTGTCTCTATGATCTTTGTTATGTCCCCCTGGCAACTCTTACAGTTGTGAAAGAAAGAGTGAAAAATATTTCCCTTCCCTTTGCTCATCTTTCATTACATTTGGAGGTGCAGAAGCAACAAAAATGCAGTTTTTTCAATGAAACTCTTCTCTGCTGCTAAAAATGGAGAATTTCCGTAAGCATTTATTACTTTCAGTACAACTTCAATTTACATAAAGTTTCTCAGCATTCAGCTTGCTCAGGACTTAGGACTCCCAACCTACTGAAAAACAAAAAACCTCCCGCACCAAAATCCCTTACCTTATTAAAAAAATAACCCTACAGGCAACCTGCTAGAGTAGTGGGAACCATCTCCACAAAACATCATGAAATAGGAGGATAAAAGAAAAAAAAAGAAATAAATATCCAAACATACATCCCACAAACTGCCAAAAAATGGGGGGGAAAAAAAATCCTCTGCCAAAACCACAAAAAGATGCTGTTGAAATTTACCACCAACAAAATCTCTTTGAGTAAAAAGAGCCCCAAACTGCTCTGTTAATTGCTATTTGCTGTGCTCCTGCTTACCACCTACGTAACTGTCCTCATAGCAGATGCATAGCCAGTAACATCTTACTGGGCATAATCCATATGAAGCAGCTACGCAGCCTGTGTTACGGGGGTGGCATGAACCTGATGTAGAACTTCACTCTGCTTTAGTGTAAAAGGCAGGAGCATGGCTGTTAACTTCAACAGAAGTAAAGCCAAGTCAGCAGTCCCTAATATAGGAACATGTATATACTCAACTGTAAGCTTCAGCGGGATTCTAGCCTTTTCTAAAAAAAACTCCCAGCATCCACAACACCAGAATGCACTGGACTCACAAGAAGACTCCATGGAAAGCTATTCCTATAGCTGTACCAAATACAGCTTGGTACTTACTGCAAGCTAACTACAGTGGCAGAGCACTGGAGCTCTTTATATGGTATCATTTCTGAGCAGTCTCAAGCACCTGCAGAATATTTAGAACAAATATGAACATATTCATGTATTGAAATGTCTTTCCTAACCATCATACATAGTTTCACCTTACATCTGCCTTTAGCAGGTGTCAATGACTTACTCCCTGACTAAAGCACAAGGTATGTCCCTACTCCAAACCAAGGTAACTGCTTGATGTCATTTGAACTATTACTGTTTGCCACAAAACAGAAAGTTAATTCTAAATTTTTTTGAGGCAGCTGAACACTTAGCAACCCAAAATCTGGGCCAGCAAATTCCCTGCACCAGTAACTTTTGACTACCAATAAGAATTCAATTTCTGTATCTACTTCTCCTGGGTCCTGGCCACTATGCAGAAGGACATTATTTTGATGAAGGTACTTTATTCTTCACTTACCTCTCACTTGGGGGAGAGGCTTTATTTTTCATTAAATCAACTTACCAGTTTCTTTATAAGACACTATCTTTGGATCAATGCCCATAGGTACAATTTCTTTGAATACTCCAACTCGAAGGTCTGGGAAACAGTGAGCTCCTCCTGCACTGCTCTAGGAAATGAAACACAAAACCAATCCACTAAAATTTGCCAGGTGTCAAGATTGAAATTACCCACTCACTTTAATTTCTACAGCTCACTAGAATACGAAAGTGTCTCAGTGGCTGAGGGAAAGAAATGTCTCTCCTGCTGAAATCCAAACTCTAAATCCTGAGGTTTAGGCAGTGGATCCCTACTGCAACCTGGCAGACAGGTGTCTTAGGCGTAATGACTACTCTGCAGGCGAGACAGGCACCACTTGGCATGAGGTGCGGAGTCACCGAGGAGTGATAAGGAGGACATGTCTTAGAAACAATGTCACTAGTACCTGTCATGAGAAAGTCAAGGCCCCTACAGAGCATGCTGACCCTGACAGGAATATTAAATAACCTCCAGTAATGGATCCTGTTGACACATCTGGGCCCTGCAGTTCTCTTCAGCCCTGATGCCCAACCCAAGGACAGCTAGGCCTGCAGTCATGGCACGTGCGATGGAAACTGCAGAAGTTCATGGGTTTGAAAGAGACACATGGAAGGTCAGCCAGGCTAAAGATTTGTCAACAGTGGCATCTGATACCCCCAGCCCCTCCCAAACTCAAGAGCAGGATTTCCCCTTTGGAGGTCTCGGCAAGCCCTTTTTGGTAGGCACCCCCACTGCAGGCGACAGGAAGTGAGAATTTCTGCAGGGCTGAGCCTCAAACATGGCTTAGACACTATCAAGTATATCAAAGAAAAGTGCAGTGCTGTGGCACTTGTCCCAGCTATCACGGAAATGAGTCTGCAGCACCTACAGTGGCCACTGAATATTTTTGTAGCCCCACGCGCAATTTTCACTCCTCTATCCCCATGTCTTCATGGCACAGGGACCTGAAACCCCCACTTACTTGGGTATACAGCATGCGGAGGAACTGTGAGACAGAAAATACCACCATGTACTAATGCATGAATGTTGATGCCCAGAGAGATCACGCAGGGTTGGAGGTTTTACCAAGGTTAAGGAAAAATTCCATCCCTGTTCTGTTTTTGCATCCACACATGACTGTAACTAACAGGTCACATTTACTCTTGAAATTGAGCCAAGCACAACAGACAGTTAAAAAGCTAAGACTGAATCAGCACTGCAGCTCTACATGGGATTTGAGTTTCACAAGTTTCACTAACTCCTTTCATCTAGATATTTATGGAAAAAAAAATAAAACTGTGTGGAAAAGAAAAATGCCATAAAAGCAGCAGCTTTCCTTCCTCACAGAGAAACCAGTACCTACAGTGCTGGGGCAGCAAAAGCCTACTAGAATGCCATACGGTGCCAGCCACAGCTGCCATCACCATCTGAAAACAGCAATCAGCACATATGCTCAGGCTCAAGCAGAAGTTAGCACCTCACTCTCCCTCCAGTCAGGCACTAACTGGAGTAGGGAGAAACCTCTTGACTCTGCCTCTCTATATTCTGTATTCTCTCTAGAAGACATCCAATTCATGGAACTGACAGTGCACCTATATGGACACCAAAGCCCGCGTGAACCTAAACCAGTAGGCTAGGGAAGGATCTCAAATCAGGGTTAAGAGGAGAGTGTGGGAATACTCTGCTTGCGTAAGTGTATGTTGTGATGCCTTGGTTTTGGCAGTCGGGTTGGAGTAAATGCTTGTTGAAGAATGGTGGGGCTGAAGCACACTCCCTCATTCACCTCTATGGGGGGCTTTGCAGCTGTACCCATAGCTGCCAAAGCTCGTAGCAGCTGCTATCACTGCTCATGATAACTGCTACTGCTGGTGAAAACCAGCAGAGATAACTAAACAAAACAAGGTTAGGAACCCTTGGCTTAGATCAGTGCTGGGAGAGCAGAACTGCTAGAGCAGAAGTAATACTACCAAGAAGCAATGTGCTTATTTCTCAGAAATTAAATGTCCTGCATTAACAATGTCCATGTAGAAATTATTTTTTCATACCTTGAAATCCTCTTGACACAAAATGTCTTTGAACAGAGGCTGGGAAAGCATAACTTCAATGTAGAGACTGGTAGCTACTTTGCTTCCACCAACTGTCCCGTTAATCCCTTCCGAAGCAACTCGTACCTAGAAGGCAAGAGGACAAACCAGGGCTAATGCTTAGTAACAGCAAAAACAGATCACAGTGAAATTAGCAAAATATGACTGGGTTACAAAAGGCAGACACAGAAATATGTTCAGAAAAGAGACTACTGAGGAAGGAAGGAAAAAGATGGTTATACTGAAGTTGACCATAAAAAAGACAGTAAATAAAATAGGAATAAACCCCCAGGAATCACTTTTGAGCCATTTCAAAAGAATGACATCAAGACAGTCAGAAAAGTTTGTGCAATAAACAGAGAAATGCTAACTGGTTAACAGGCAAATCCTGCAGTCAGCATTAACATTCCCACTGGAAGTCTGCCTCAGGAAGAACAATGGGATTGTGCCCAATGACTCACACAGCTAAAAGGAAAATGTGAATATGCATAACATTGCATGTAATATTAAATTCCAGTGTGAGTCATTTTATCTCCAGCACTGACAAATGAACAAAAACTGTGAAGTGGTGAAAAAAAAATAATTGAATATAAGAGGCAAGGAAAAAAACCAACTGGCTGAGAAGGCAAATGCTGTACCTGTCCTGGAGATGGAAAAAAAATATTAAAAATTAAGAAAAATACCAACCACCAGACAAGACAGCTGAGCAAATAAAGAAGTGACTGCATCAGGACATTTCACCCCCAGACCTATACTGACGTAGAACAGGGAAGGTGCCTACCATTGGCAGAGAAAAAGAAGCTACTTGGGAAGACAAGTCAAAGATAAGAGTATTCTCCTGCTCCAGGCTGCCCTCTTGAAAAATCCTCCTCCCCACAGACAGCCTAGGAACATCAGCTTCGTGAGGCTAAAATTCACCTTTGCCCACAACCTCAAAAGGCCAGTTAGATGAGCCAACTCACCTCCTTGGTCAGTCTGCCAGGAATGAAAAGAACAAAGATGCTGTGCAGGAATGAGCATTGCTATCTTATGGTGTGGTCCAAGGTGTCAGTTGCTCTCATCTCATTCCTGACAGTATGAATTACAGCTTGGTGGAGTTGTTCTGACTGGAGGACCATTGTGCACTGAGGAGTTAGTGATACACATAACAGTTAACCGGAGCAAGTCCAGACCCATGCTGCACGGCACTGCACCTGAAGCCTGGCCTTCAGGCTTTGTTGTACTGCACATATCCTTAGCCACAGGACAAACCCAGCCCAATAATCCTAACAGACATGCCCGCATGCAGCTCCCTGTTGATGCCAGTGATTATGCCACTTGCATGTCCTTGCTTTTATCTAAAAGTGCATCAAGAGGTTCTCATGTGAATAGCCTTTCTGTTTGACAGTCTGAGTTATGAAAAGATTTGTTTTCCTGTAAAAAAAATAAAAATCTTTAACAGTTAAAATAATGGAAATGGGGTAACCCTTGCAAGGACAAGGTCTGCACAGTGTGCTGTGTGTGGATCAGAGGCTCGCTCAGTGCTGCACAACTCAGGGTTCCCAGCATCGAAAGGGATATAAGATTATCTGTATTATTTTCTTTTTCTTGGTAGCATTAGCCCTTAAATAGCATTTTAAATGATACTTCACAGAGTCTGAGTGCCTTTCTTAATGGGATCATAACAGACTAGCACCTTCTGGTGCAAAACACTTGGTTCTCCGCAAGCCCCATCATCCTGCACTGAGCAAAGAAGATGGGTTTTTGTTAAGAATACAACCATTGCTGAAAACCTTACCTTGCCAGTGAGATGCAGATGCTGGCACAGAGCCTTTTGCCAAGCACAAAGTTTCTCTGGATCCTTCACCTCACAGTAACAGTAATACAGAAGTACTTCTCCCACCTTGCTGTCCATAGCATGGCAATGATGAACAAATAGGAAAAGGATGTTAGGGTTGAAAGCACAAAAATGTACTATTAGCAGTAACCATTCAAAAAGCAGGCAATTTTCTTCTGGCAGATGCAGGGAGAAAA
Source organism: Astur gentilis (assembly GCF_929443795.1). Lineage (NCBI taxonomy): Eukaryota > Metazoa > Chordata > Aves > Accipitriformes > Accipitridae > Astur > Astur gentilis. Next base: position 17,887,082 of record NC_064919.1, on the reverse strand, counting down.
ACAAAACCACAAACAAACTTTGGGAGTATTAGCACTGCTGGGTTTGATTTATTTCAAAGAGAAAAAATATGAACTAAAAAAACCTCCCACATTCCTAGTTCTTGGGACTGGTTACAAAGTGAACTCATCTGTGCTGCATGGGACATCTCTGCCAGTGGCATACAGTGCGCTCACTCAAGTTTCTCTCAACACACAGGAAACAAGAACTGCTGGTTTCTGTGCACACAAGTGTCCCACTAAATGCTTAATTTGACAAACTTGCACTTGAAAATTCAAGTGCTTGAGCTATCTGAAATTAAAAAGCTAAAATTTTCAGTGAGATTGTGTGTGCTGGCATTCCGAGCAGCACAAGCCAAACTCCTTCACAGTCAGAAACATTTTTGTGAACCTATACTCATTTGTAACTAACGAGTCCTTAAGGTACTTGAATGAGCAGAGAAAAGGGACCTGCGCCAAGCATACCCTGATGTTCTGCTCTTCTCTGTTAAGGTCCTTCCTTACTCATAGATCTAAGCCACTGTGTATGTCCTCGTTTTGGCTGGCATAGAATTATTTTTCTTCCTAGTAGCTGGTATAATGCTGTTTTGGATTCAGTATGAGAAGAACGTCAATAACACACGGATGTTTTCAGTTGTTGCTAAGTGTCTTTATACTAAGTCAGGGATTTTTCAGCTTCTCACGGCCAGCCAGCAAGAAGGCTGGAGAGGCACAAGAAGCTGGGAGGGGAGACAGCCAGCCAGGACAGCTGACCCAAACTGGCCAAAAGGGTATTCCAGACCATGGGATGTCATGCCCAGTATATAAGCTGGGGGGAACTGGCCTGGGGGGGGGGATCACTGCTTGGGAACTAACTGGGCATCGGTTGGTGGGTGGTGAGCAATTGCATTGTGTATCACTTGTTTTGTATATTCTTATCCTTTTATTATTATTATTATTATTGTCATCTTATTATTATCGTTATTATTTTCTTCCTTTCCGTTCTATTAAACTGTCTTTATCTCAACTCACGAGTTTTACTTTTTTTGTCCCGCTTCTCTCCCCCATCCCACTGGGGGGGGGGGGCAAAGTGAGCGAGCGACTGCATGGTGCTTAGTTGCTGGCTGGGGTTAAACCATGACAGAGTAACACCTGTACAGGTCTGCTTTAACAACGTGGAATGATACAGCTCTGACAGTTCCATCCTCTGAAGTTCCCACCTTCGCCATCCAAAAATGCAGCATATCTACTTCTTTATTGGCACAGCTGTAATTTGCATCTTTTGTACACGGCATGAGCAGTCGTGAAAGGAATTCAAATAAACCGCGCGACTCCTGGAGGGTACCTACACCTGCTGATCTAACGATGTGTCTCAGGAAGGTATCTGAAGCCTTGGAAGATCTAAACAAGTACCAGGGAAGATTCTTTCTGTATCTCGAAGTGTCGCTTGACTGAAGTTCATAAAAAGAAAAAGCAGTCCTTGCAGAAGACCGTGTGAAGCCTAAGCAGCCCAGCAACCCCCGCCCCGCCAGTACCAGGCCTCCAAACTGCTGCGGGACTTCTTCTTACCTTGTCAGGTCATCGTAGCTAACGCGGCTTGTGTCCGGCAGCGTGCAGGTGATCTCAGGAGTGCTACAAGAGCGCCCGTTCAGCCCGTCCGCACCGCCCACCGGCACCGGGCCGCTCGAGGGGCTCGCTTCAGCAGCTGGCAGCCCTGCCTGCTGCCCGGCGTCCGCCGTCAGCCCCGCCTGCCGCCCGATGTCTCCGGCGTGCTGCAGAGCCACATGCCTGTGAATGCCGGGGAGCTCTTCAAACGCCTGCCGGCAGCACCGCCACCGCACGCCCTCTCCGCCGGCGGGACACCGGCCTGCGGCCGGCACCTCCCTTGCTTTGACGAACAGCGAAAAGGCCTGAAACGCACCACAAGGGCCACCCGTTACCAGCGCTCGCCGCCGCCGCCGCCGCCCGGGACACCGCCCCCCGCCCCGGGCCGGGAGGCCGACCCCGAGGTCCGCCGGGCGCCCGCCGCCGCCAGCGCACCCGGGCGCCCGGCACCGACCCACCTTCCTCCGGGCGAAAGCTCGCTGCTTCCTGCCGGCGACCGCCTCGGCCGCCGCGCTGCCCCGCGGCGACCCCGCGCCGGGCGGCGGCGGCGGCGCCGCCGCAGCCTCGCCCTGCACCATCCCCGCCTCAGGCAGGCGGCCGGCCGGAGCCCCGGAGCGCGGGCAGCGGAACGACCGGGAGCCGCCCGCTGCGCTCATCCGCGCCGGTCCCGCCCGGCGCCACCACCCCCGACGTCATCCACGCCGGCGCGCGCTCCGCAGAGCGGCGAGCGCAGAAGCGCCGCGCCGCGCCGCGCGCCCTTCGCCCCGGAAGCAGAGAGGGCGGCGGGGCGGAAGCTGGTCGGCGGAAGGACCGCGCTCCTCTCTGGCCCGCGCGAGGCGTCCCAGCTCGGCACGGCCGCCGCTTTCCCCCCCCCCCCCCCCCCCCCGCCATGTCGCGACGGCGGCACAGCGACGACAGCGACGGTGAGCGCCGCGGCAGCCCTCCCTCCCTCCTTCCCACCGGCCGGCGTGCCGCGCCGCGCCGCGCCGCATCCCCTCCCCTCCCTTCCCCTCCCCTCCTCTCCTCTCCCCTCCCCACCCCACCCCCACCCCGTCTTCTTCCCCCCCATCCCCACCCGCGGCCCCCGCAGGTGGCGGGGACGGTGCAGGCCGGGGCCGACCGTCCCGTCCCGCCGCGGGAGGAGGGGGTTGGGCGGGATGGAGGTAGGCCGGGGCGGGGGCTCTCCGGCGGTAACGGTGTGCTCGGTGTGTTGGCGCAGGGCAGCCCCACAAGAGGCGGAGGACGTCTGAGCCGTCGGAGATCGAGGAGAGGCTCGAGTCGCTCATCTGCAGGGTGGGAGAGAAGGTAGGCGGGCCGCGCCGGGGCCGGGGCCTAGGTAGGGGCCGGGGCCGGGGCCGCCTCGGAGCCCGAGCAGCAGCTCGAGAAAGCTAAAGTGGCTTGTTTTTTGTTTTTGTTTTGTGTGGTTTTTTCCCCTTATCTGTGTGTTGTGTGTTAGCGGTTAATCTGTGCTAACCGCCCAAAAAGAAAATACGTTTTTTTCATGAGATAGCGGGAACATTGTCAGCTTCTGTAAAAAGGGCAAGTGCTTAATCAGGAGTGTTTTCTCTTCCAAACAATGATAAGCAGCCAGCTAATAGTTATGACCTTGGATCTGTGGATGTTGTTGCTGGTTCCAGTCTGCCAAGCATACTTGGTCTGCCTGTGGCACTCGTTTCAAGTCCTGGCAGGATTTGAGACTAATAGAAAGGTCTGTGAAAGGAAAAGGACAAAAAGGGTGGTGCACTGAAAAACAAGTCGTGAAGGTGTTTCATGTCATGCTGTGTCATTAATCAAGGCTCAATCACCTTACCAAGATGTCCCTGAGGCAGTGTAAGATCTTGCATCCCAGGGGAGCACTGGGGTTCCTTGAGGGGGACGTGCAGCTCTTCTAAGGAGTAGCTGCTGCTTCTTTCAGGCAAGTGAGGTTGGTTCTTTCCTCCTAACAGAACTGAATCGTTGCTCTGAGAAAGGAGGTGACGTAAAAGGATGCTCTTACCCAACTTCCTTGTCTTGCACATGAGAGTCGGGGGCTGGTTCGTATTGCCTGGTTGATGATGAAACTTTTTTTTATATTTTTTATTTTAGAGTAATTCATCTTTGGAGAGCAACTTGGAGGGCCTAGCTGGTGTTTTGGAAGCTGATCTGCCAAATTACAAAAGCAAGATACTAAGAATACTATGTACTGTGTATGTATGCAGGAGGTCTGGGAATCTGGGAGGTGCTTCTCTGTGCATAAGTTTATGTGTTTAAGGTAGTTTAAATGCCAAGAATGGGTTTAGTTCCCAAGTGCTGTTATAGTGTAGACTTTGTTTTACTACAAACAAAAGAAATAGTGGAATAAGCTTGGTATGAACTAGGTGTTATTCAAGGAAAATACCTCTTTACGTTGCTTTGACTTGAAATGTGTACAAAGATTCAAAGCAGATAGAAGACACCTTAGAGCTGCTCTTCGGCAGCAATGCAAATGCAGTGATGCTGGGCAATATCCTCTTTCCCAATGAAATGTGCAAGAGCACCGAAGCTGTTGGCTGCTAACACTTATTTAGTCTTATTATTTGTGCTGGTTTTTCATTGCCTGTTCCTGTTCTCTGGCAATGAGATGGTCCTGTCTCTGTAAGCCCATTTGCTAGAGGAGGGGAGCTGGGAACATGAAGAGCTGAAAGCGGGCTCTCCACTAGCTGACAGCTCTCCTTCCTCTCCCTAGCAAAGTGCAGGAGCAGAGGTGCCCTGTGTAAGGATCACTGAGCGGTGTCTGAGGGAGGGGTTATGCAGGGTCTGCAGTGGTAAGTAGAAATATGAGGAAGGGGTGTGGTGAAGAGGGTGAGTGTTTCAGTCCTAGCCTGTGCTATGGTTTTGGAGATACTTTAGATTTATTTTGTAGCAATGTTTGTTAATACAAGGCAAATAGTACATTTTTTTTCCTATAGCAGTAAGATACTTTTGAAAGTACACGGTTAGCTTACATGCATACAAAAATGGCTCAGGAAAAGTAGGACCTGACCTTCCCTATGCTGTGCTTAAAATCAGGTACTTTGACTTGAGAGACTTGGAATCAAAATTAAGAGCGTAAAATGCATATGCCTATTGTGTAATCTTGCTGATTATGCTGTGTAATAAAATAAAATTATTTCTAAATTACGAACTTAAACAACTTCTTACATCCTTGCATAAATTCTGTCACTTATGTTATTTGACCAACCCTCTGGAATACTTAGCAGTTAGATACAAATGAAAAGCAAATACCTTAAATGTACTTGAGAGTGGCACCTGCCTTTCTAAATGACTGTAGTTTAAAAAAAAAATAAAATTGTAAAATACTAACCATGGGATAGAACTGCGAGATCACCCTAGCGCTTTTTTCTTATTTCCTAGTGAGACAAGTTTAATTACAATAAGCAGATTCTAAGATGCTATGCAGTTGCCAATTGGCTCATGATGAATAAACAATTAACACTATGTTTCTTTTTCTGTGTCAGTGCACGTCTGTTACCAGAAAAACTTACTGTTTACACAACACTAGTTGGGTTGCTGAATGCCAGGAACTACAATTTTGGTGGAGAATTTGTAGAAGCCATGATTCGTCAGCTTAAAGAATGTCTGAAAGTCAATATGTATAACGAAGCTGTGCATTTAGTAAGTGTTTTTTTGTTTGTTTGTTTTACATTTTTGCTCATCCTTTTTCTCTCCTTCTCCTTTCACCTTTTTGTTGCAGAAGAGCTGGGCCTTTCAGTGTGTATTACAGTCTTTTCCGGCATCAACATGCAGTGCACTCTAGATATACCAAGAGATGTGTATTGTGTAAGAAGTATTTCCTTCCTCAGGGGAGAAAAATATTACAGTTGCAAAATTGACTTGCAACTGTATATTTTCCCAGTGACAAATTAATTTGCTCTAAACAGAGGTGCCCCCCCCCCCCCCGCCCTGTTCTACAGTCAAATGTATCAGATAGATGAAAGTCATGCACTTTTATTGTGTTCAGAGGTGTATGATCTCCCTGTGGCTCCCAAGGGGAAAAAAAACCAACCCCAAACTGAAAAGAAAACTTAACAGTGTGGCTCAGGTCTTGCTGCTTATAGATTTTGTCTGCAAAAAAGTATTAGGACTTCAGCGGTGTCTGATTTAGAAGCCCAGTGCCAAGCTCCCCAGCTTCTTTTGAAGCCCACTGGTGAAAATTAAGATTCTAGTATTTCAGTGTATTTTGTCAAGAGACTGCTGTTCAACTATGGGACACTTTTGCTAATAAAATCCTCATTAGAAGTCTGTGCTGTCCTTTGGCTTCAGCTTCACCTTTTCTGGTCACACTCATATACAACTGACTTGTGAGAGTAACAACTTTGGGAGTGGCAGTAGAAATCTTTCCTCAGCTTTGTCAAAGACTTTTCAAAGACTATTCAGAGCAATGAATATCTGGAAGGTAAGAAAGAGTTTGGTGCTCTGTGAGTACTGAACTGTCTGCTTACTTTCCCAAGACGTCTTCCCAATGATTTGCCTTCAGATCAAAATACCTGTGTTGGTTTTTTGGACAAAGCTTTGTGAATGTGCCTTTAAGAAAAAATGAGCCTTTAGGAAACAATATAGGAGATTTTAATTGCTAGAATTTCAGCCTGTTATTGTCTGTTAAGATGGTGGTGATACTGGGAGAGCTTGGATCCTACTAGGGCCTTGTTTAAGTCTGAAGGCAGGATACAAATCAAAAGAGAGGAGAGAGGAAAAAAAGGGGGGGGGAGCACTGCTCTGCCCCAGGTGTTTTCTACTTAAATTCCCACTTCTGTCAGTCTGAATTTCTTACTAGAGTGCAGCCAAATCAAGGATATATTCCTACCTTGCATATTTTTTCTTCCCAGGCAAATAAGGTCATTGATTCCCAGCGCGCCATCAGTCTGTCGTGTTTCAGAAACCTGAAAATGCCAGCAGTTTTTACATAGGCTCTCTGTGTAGCTGTCTGTATTTATGAATAAATAATTGTAGAAATTAGTCATGTGTAATGCCATACAGATTCAGCACTGCTGTTCCCTGATGCACATCTGGACTCACGAAGCAATGGATCAATCCGTCTTCAGATTTTAGAAGTTTTTTTCCTTCCACTTCTGTAATTTTAGTGATCTGATACCATTTAGAGTAGATAGAAGCACAAGGGTTTTTTTCCCTGTAGTATCAATTTGCATGTCTTTGAATGCATACTGGTGTTTCCCACCCTTCCTTAATTACAAGTATTATCCTTGCAATGTTATTGCAGTGAAACAGACTACAGACATTATAATGAATGATGTATTAGGCAGCACTTACGGTACTTCTCTTCCACGGTTGAAAGGTGGGTCTGTACAGTGTGCAGTATTTCTGCCTTTGTAGTACTGAATGAATATTGTACTTTTATTGATGGTTTGTTTTAGTCCTTTAAGTGATGTTTATTTGTTCTTACGCAGTCAGTTTAGAAAGTATGCTTTTAAAACATTTTTTTTTGGTCTTTTTTTAGGTTCGTTTTCTGTCTGATCTTGTGAATTGTCACGTAATAGCTGCACCTTCAATGGTAGCTATGTTTGAGAATTTTGTGAGTGTGACACAGGAGGAAGATGTACCCCAAGTAAGCAAAAGATCTGTAGGCTGTTTTCACAATTGCCGTTTTCACAATTTTTCTGTGCCATTGCTTCTGTATTTGTGCTTAGAACAGTGAAATTTTAGAGAGTGCAAGTTAATTGGACTGTCTTGAGCAGTTTCTTTAGCATGAGTAAAAGAAGCCTGTGGCAGTTAGAAAATACATGCATACAGTAAGAAAGTATGGTCCTTTATAGTGAGGTAGCTGAAGTGAATTCATTTTACATTGGCAAGTGCATAGTGCCTGGCTTGTTCTGCTATATTGATGATTTGCAGGAGGACTGTGAAAGTGATACCATTTCTTAAGTCTGCTTGTCACAGTTCAAGTTAAAAATTATTCATTTCAAGCAAGAGTATATTTTTTTCATGGCTTGGCAATCCAGTCTTTAACTGCTGGTCTTTACATGCTGCCAAAATAATAGTTTTGCTAATGTCGTAATTTAAATTAAAATGGAGTGTGTGTACAAAATCTTTTGGAGCTTACTTGTATACTTAGATTTCAGTATATTTCTTTCCTATAGGTGCGGTGTGACTGGTATATGTTTGCATTTCTGTCGTCTTTGCCTTGGGTTGGAAAGGAGTTATATGAAAAAAAGGATGCCGAAATGGATCGCCTCTTGTCTCAGACAGAAAGCTATTTGAAGTAGGTTGTAACCCATTAAAAATACTCTTATCGGTATCCAAGTCTGGATTAATACCTTTGATTATTGCTCACTTAAAAGTATTCTAAAGTCTTAGGTCTGAACCATTCTGTGGGAGGAAAAAAACCCCTGAAAATAAAACAGGTGGAGAGATTTTTTAATTTGAAAAGTTTTGTTTTCTTGTCTAGTTCTATGATATGTTGAAGGTCTTGTTCTGCTCATGCTGGAGCAACTGCAGTTGTAAGTGTGGTGTGAATACTGATAGGTGGTTGTGTTAGTTCTCTGCAGTGTGACTGCTTTCTGTCTAGGTGCTTCAAGTTAACATTTTTGTCAAGGTATGATAATGGAGATATTTTAAGTAATCACAAAGCTGGTTTTTATATATTGTAGACTTTATCAGCTGAAGACATCAAATAGTAGTACACTCGCAATAAGAAAAAAATTGTTGCCCTAAATTAGTCTTTTAAAGGTCAGGTTTTCCTTCCTATGCAAACAGACGCCGTCAGAAGATTCATGTACCCATGCTCCAAGTCTGGACTGCTGATAAACCACATCCACAAGAAGAGGTGAGTGGACTTTACGTTGCATTCTTTCAGAAGGTTTGAGAAACAATTTTTTACTGAGATGTTCTTTTACCATGAAATTAAAAGGTACCTCTAAAAGTATTAATGCTTTGAATTGTCTCCTGTTTGTCATTAATTCTAACAAGACAAGTTCTACATGAGGAATTCTCTTCTAGGTCGTGAGTAGAAGAGTGTTTTGTTGTTTGCTGACAGGCCCCTGAGGAAATATTGTGAAGTGAGGAATGGTTGTACATTGTAGTATTTGTTTTGGAATTGCAGGTACAGGGCTTCATGTTAAGAAGACAATTCTGAGAAGCAGAATGTAATTCTGTACTTATCCCTTGATGTTTTTCTTCTGCAAGAAAGAAACCTTTGTAGTGGCTGTGCATTCTCAGCTCTAGGAAGTGCTAAACAAATATGTAGAAACTGTATGTGGCAGTTACTGTGTCATCCTTCACAGTTAAACCCAAAATACTGGAGGGGAGGGGTAGCATCTGGCTAGTTTGGGGTGGAATTTATCTTTTCAGATATTCTTAGGTTTTTTATCTTTCCCCTAAGTTTGAGGACAAACTTAGTTGGAAAGTGAGATCTAAGCTGCTCTTCTGGGAAGTTTTGGAACATGGCCCTCTTACATTTTGTTCACTGTTCTGGTTAAATCACAGTCTTAACAACTGTCTTGCTAATCGTAATTTGGAGAGATAGCCTGTCTGATTATGATTGATTTGTCAATGTGAGTATTCTGCCTGCCAAATATCTGAATTTCCTTCTCTCGCTCAATAGAGGAGAGATTAGCAGAAAGCGTTTGAGACCATGTGTTACCCAGAGTACTGCAAACGTGACTGTTCACTTCAGGTGCTAGTTGTTGGTAGTTTTGTTCTCATTTTGTTGTGGGATAATTTAAGTAAATGCAAAGCACTTCCATGTAAAGACATTCCTTGCACCAGTTATAACTTGAAACTTGTGTTCAGTAAGGCCACAGGCCTCCAGAGTTCTTGGACTGCTTTTAGCAAGAGAGTAATTAAACAAAGCAAGACTATTGCCTGTTGCACAGGTGTCTGTGCCATCTCTGGGAGAACACTGGGACTCACAATTGTGTTGAAAACCATGGCAAAGGTATTTAATTTAATATTTGATAGTATTGTATTTGTCTTGAATATGCAGTAGGTGGTAGTTTTGATTGCTCTGGGAACAGCATGGCAGTCCTACAGAATGTTTTTCCAATTTTAATGTTGATATTATGTCTGTTTTAATACCACCGATGAGCAGTGATCGAAGTAGTTTTCACTGCTGTAGTTTCACTGGCAGATTCAAAGGATGACCATCATACTCAGATTCCTGGGCTGCCTGTTGGTGTTTAAAAACATGCCAGTGGTTAAATTTTACTAACACAATGTTGTGTGGAATTAGGAGCAGCTCTGGCATTTAGAGTTCTTAAATTATTTCTCGATTTACTGAATCAGCAGTTTTATTAAACTTTGTTTTTTTCTGAATGGAATACAAAATTTAAGAAACACATTTCTGATAGTTCAGGGAGCTGCCAGCTTTGTTTAGAGATTCAGTGCATCTGATGTTTCTCACCTTTTTCCTTCAGTATTTAGACTGCCTTTGGTCTCAGATTCAGAAGTTGAAAAAAGATCGGTGGCAAGAACGGCACATTCTGAGGCCCTACTTGGCTTTTGACAGCATTCTTTGTGAAGCACTGCAACACAATCTGCCTCCGTTCACTCCTCCACCTCACACTGAAGATTCAGTGTACCCAATGCCAAGGGTTATATTTAGGATGTTTGACTACACAGATGATCCTGAGGTATGTGATTGCTGTGGGGGATGGTGAGCAGATTTCACAGTTAGGTTCCTGGGGCAATATTGGTCAAAATGTGATGTCACCTCTCCCAGGATAGTGAGTGGTTTGAAGACCAGCAGCAATTCTGCTTTGGTACTTCTGAATAAATGAATGAAGTGACCAAGTTACTGTACGAAGCAAATCTGTGAGGAGCAGAATTTAGGGAGTTAGATGTTGTGATGCTTTCATTTAGAACGACAGTGTACATTGAATTCTCCAGTAATGTCTCCAGTAAAACTACCCTCAGGGAGACTTGTTTTCCATAAAGTTGGTGACTTGAGTCTTTTTCCAGGCTAGGTATTTTTTGTAATTTTTAAAAACTGTTGTTTACTCATCTGTTAAAATTTGTTGATGCATATTGTGGAACAAATGAGTGCTTGATTGGGGTGGGTGAAAGATCTGTCTTTCTCAACAGTCTGCCTCCAGCATTGGTCAACAGCAGATACATACACAAAAGTGTATAGGAATAGGGAAAGAATATATACTGCTTTCCCCAAGTGCTTTAATACCTCCCTTTGCTTTAAGTCCACTGCCTTTTACCTTCCTTTATCAGCCCTTGTTTTTTGCAATGAACAAGACCATAACTGTGTATTCTTTCCTGGCCATTCCTGGCTTTATTTCTTTATTGTATTCCAGCTCAGCTGTGATTTTTGTGTTGGTTTTTTTTCCCAGGCTGCATGGTGGTAGCCTGCCTGATGGCTCCGCAGAGCAAAGGAAGCAGCAGATGCTACATGACCTTATAATCATGTTCTCTAACTTTGTTCCCCGCCCCCCTTTTTTTTTTGTAATGAGTCCTAGTATTCATTTTGTTTTAAACATGAGGTTTGTGTGAAGCTGTATCACACAAGCTTCTCAGTCCAGAAGGACACAGGGCGGCTGAGACCTCACTGTGTTTATGTGGAAGTTGGGCTACTTTTTCCACCTGTAAATGTATGTAGGATAGCTTGCTACCTGTAGTACCACTGTATTAGCAGTGATCTTTCATGAGTCTTAATTCTTTCTTACCAGGGCCCTGTCATGCCTGGCAGCCACTCTGTTGAACGATTTGTAATAGAAGAGAACCTTCACTGCATCATCAAATCCCACTGGAAAGAGAGAAAGACTTGGTAGGAAGAGCTTAGCACTACAGCGCCCTTGTACTTTTTATAAGCTACCATGGCTTTGGTGCCATCAGAGATATACAGAGTCGTGCACTGGTTAGGCAAAAACTCAAGATTAAACATTTGATGAAACTTGATTTACTTTATTTAACTGTATTAAAACTGTTGCCTGGAATACCATGGGTCTGTAATATCCAGATATTGGAGAGTCTGTATGATCCAGGGGGACAGTGGCTCCTTGGGAAGGGAAATCCTTGTTAATACAGGATGTGCTGCAAAAAATATGCAGACACACCTCATTCTTCATGGCAGCACTGTGGAGAGTGTGGTTGTGTTATGCTTCCTGGCATTTTGAAGCAGCTGACTTGTTGGGGCACAGTAAGCCTTGAGCTGGTTCATCTGCATCTGACTGTGCACTGGTGTTTATGAACACAATTCTGCTTCCTACTATTCCTTATTGCGTTCTTCTCTTTGGGATTACATGGCAGAGATAATTGAGCTTGCTTTGGGGAGTCATTGGAGGGCCAGCAGATTTCATTAGTTTGAATTCAGCTGTGCCAGGAAGCAGTCAGGGCACTTTTTTTCCTGCCTGAGCAATATCTGATGTGGGTAATTGATAAGCGAGATGGTTTGCCACTGGTAATTAGCTGTGTCATGCTTCCAAATGAAAACCACCAAACTTTGTATAGTATGCAAGAAATGGGCAGAAACAATGTTTTTGGTGATGGCCTGTGATAAAGTTTTTTGGTTGCAGCTGTTTGATTCAGCAGAAACTAGAAATTCAGGGTTGTTGAGTTACTGGGATAGTTTTTGTTAATTCTCAGAGGAAAGTAAAAGACTAGAGGGAGATACAAGATTTGCCAGAAAGGTAGAAATAAAATAAAGGAAGTAGCAGTTGTTTGCTTTGTACTAATGATAGGTGATAATGAGCTGATTAAAAGATGAAGCATTTGAAGCCTGAGAGTTTCTTATATAACCCATTAGCTTAATTGTGCTTTCAAGTAATTCTGAACATCTGTTGTTTGGGGTTTTTTTTTCTTTTTCATATATGCATGCCAGAATTGCAGATCACCATGACTATTTATGCAAAACTATTTTGCATAGCAGTATAGTGTTGAAGTGATGTAACTACATAAAGAGAAAATACATCATTACAAATCATAGTTTAGGCAATTCTGGTGTGTTCTTGTGCTGTTTCAAAAAGTGTTCTATGGATTGATGGACAGACTTCGGAAGGATTGTTGATCTGTTTGTGCTGCTTTTGTGTGAACTCTTGCCCAGAATTAAGCATTTTCTGTAACTTTGTTACTTGATCTTTACATCACATTTGCTGTGTTATGTTCTGAACTAAATGTATTTGTGGTTTTGCAGTGCTGCACAGCTGTTGAGCTATCCAGGAAATAACAAGATCCCCTTGAACTACCACATAGTAGAGGTATGGATTTTATAGATAAACTCTTTTGTAGCTCCAGTATTTCATGAGTAACATGTCCCAGTTAGTTCCATGATAAATCCATTAAATTACAGTTTGATTTGGGAGTCAACCAGAACCTTGTTGAATTCAACCAGTGGCTTTTAAATGACAGGGTTATGTGCAGTTGAAAGTTAGTTTTATGCTTTTTGTTGTCGTTTTAACTTGGTGCATGGGAGCTTTGGTCAAGTAGCAAAATTTTTTAGTGCACGAGTAATCCAGGTTATGGCATTTCGCAAACTTTCAGAGTTTTACATATGATGCTTGTAGCGTATTGTGCAGTCTAAGAGATGGCTACATTTAAGTCACTTGTATTTTAATTCAATTTAGAGGAAATACATGCAAATTGAGATACAAGAAACTCCATTTAAACATAAGAAAAATCTGGGTTTACTGTGAAGGTGATTAAACGCTGGAAGAGTTTTCCCAGAGTAGTTGTGGAGTCTCTATCCTTAGAGAAGCTCAGAACCTGATAACCTGCTCTAGGTGGCCCTGCCTTATGCAGGGGGCTTTTGACTAGATGATCTCCAGCCAGACTCAGCTGTTTTGCATGATTTATGTTTGGGTGTTGTAAATGATTTTGCTCTATTGGCTCTGAAAAGAACTTGCAGTGAAATAGTGGCATGTTTCCTCGAGGGCATCCTCCATGTCAGGGAATTTTAAATAGCTGTAATGTGTATCAGAAGAGCAGCACAGGTTTTCTTTTGCTGCCTCCTTTCAAGGGTCTGTTTTCAAGATGCAGAGCTGGATAAAACTTCATCAATTTCCATCAAAGGTTGAAAGGGATTAAGAGATTTCAGTAATAATGGCAACATGTCATATGTAGGCTTTGTGAAGAAGTAAATGTAAGGAATTTCAGAAGATTCATCTTAATAAAAGTGAGATTGAGAGTTCATCTTGGCACCAGAATGCCAAATACTCTGAATGCTGTAAAGTTACATTACTTTTGGTCAGCTTGTTCTTTTTGTACTCTGGATTCAGAACAGGGGAATCTTAAAATTAACAATAATTTTCTGCCTTAACATCGAAGTATCTTCAGTGGTCTTATCTTCAGTCTCTTCAGGTGCTGTGTGCTTTATGCTCAGCTGTACATAAATTAATGCCAACAAATAGTTACTGTATTCCTGATGAAATAGGTTACCTAAAGGCCCTGGAAATTCTTTGATTTAGAAACTTGTAGGATGTGAAAATAGCAAAGGTTTGCCTAGATGAAATAACTGGAAGGAGGTGCAAGGTTGGTGTACAAATTCTTTGACTATTACTGTAATAATTTTCTTTTTCTTGCAATCTTGAATTATTTTTTAATATTAACTTCGTTACTTGTCTATGACTGCTTACTTTTAACGAAGCTCCAGAGTTTTAAAGGCTTAGAAAGATGTTTTTTTTTCAGGCTTCTGTTCATTCTGATTACTGCTTCTCCCTTGTAAGCTCTCTCAGAACGGTCAAGTTAGTGATATGTTCCTTTCAACAACAGTTTAACCTGTGAAATTTCACTAACTTTTTCAGTGAGTCACAGAACTGTGGAAATAATACAGTCAAACAAATAATGTAAAGTGTTATTTAAGGTTCAGAACGTAACAGTTACGCAAAAATAAGTATAGCCTGAAAGTGGTTGTCAGTACCTTCCCAAGTATGCCTACTTTGGAGGTCCCTGAGGCTCCACATCATAATTTGTTAAGCAGAGCACAGAATGCTCCATGCTACCTGGAATCTGTGCGAAACACTGAAACATGGGGCCTTTCTCTCTCTAGCTTCTTACAGATGTGTATGTGGATATTTCTGGTAGCTGTGAACAGAGAATGTCTGGACAGCCTCAGTGGCTTTTTGGACTGCTATGCCCGGTTGTGCTCCTACAGCTTTTGGTACAACTGGCACTTGACAGAGTTCAGACTTTCAGATCATCAGCATCCTGATCTTTCTTGTGACCTTGTGGTTTTCACAGAGTATGGTATGCCAGTTTGAAATGCTTAATCTGAATGATAATGAACATCTGATGATTATCACAAATAGTTTTATGCAGTATCTCAAACAGATAATGGCTGATCATCCAGTTGTTGTTATTTCCTATCTTGAGAAAAGGAGCAGTTTTCTACCTAACAGGGTACCTACCCCCTGCCTTTTTGCCATATTGTCATGGTTTAACCCCAGTTGGCAACTAAGCACCACTCACCCGCTCACTAACTGCCCCTGCAGTGGGATGAGGGAGAGAATCAGAAAAGTGAGAAAACTCATCGGTTGAGATAAAGACCATTTAATAGGTAAAGCAAAAGCCGTGCACTCAAGCAAAGCAAAGTAAGGAACTCACTACTTGCCATCAGCAGGCAGGTGTTCAGCTACTTCCAGGAAAGCAGGGCTCCATCATGCCTAACGGTTACTAGGGAAGACAAATGCTGAAACAAACTCCCAATGTCCCCTTCTTCTTCCCCCAGATTTTTATTGCTGAGCATGGTATCATATGGTCTGGAATATCCCTTTGGTCAGTTGGGGTTGGCTGTCCCAACTGTGTCCCCTCCCAACTTCTTGCACCCCCAGCTTGCTTGCTGGTGGGGTGGTGTGAGAAGCAGAAGAGGCTTTGACTCTGTGTAAGCACTGCTCGGCAACAAGGAAAACATCCCTGTGCTATCAACACTGTTTTCATCACAAATCCAAAACACAGCCCCACACTAGCTACTATGAAGATAAGCTGTATCCCAGCCAAAACCAGCAGACATAACTGTTACAGAAAGTTTTTTTAGCTCTTTACAGTGTCTTCATGATTTCAAGTCCTTCCTTAGAATGACCAGTTCTAGTCAATGTGTTTTTCTGTGCTGTTTGTGCAGTCTATAAGTGGATGTTGATTTCTTACACTAGTAAGAAGATTTTCTAAAGCTTACTTATTTAAGCTGCAATTCTTCCGTGTTTATTCAGAAGTTTAAAGAGGGAATTGACCAACCATAAGGAATCAGAGTTTCCCGATTCCTTTGATGTAATTTAAATCTAGTTGAGGATGGCATGCAAAATAAACAGAAACTCAGAGATGAATGTTGTACTATGATGGTCTTTTTGTAGCCCTCAAAGATTGACATGCTGTTATTATAGACAAACTTGAAAATAAAACCACGAATGTTGACTGCAGGATTGTTTTCAGTTTTCTTAGAAGGATCTGCTGCCAAGGGTTACTGAGCATATATTTTTATTGTACGAAATGCTGGTTGTAATTTTCAGTTGAACGTTGTGGCTTTACTTATGTAAATTTGTGTCTAGGAGAAAAGAGGACATGATGGAAAAGATACAGGTGTAATTTTAATGCAAATAGTCTTTCATACTAAATGCTTAGGCTTCATTTAATATGTTTAATATTTATATTTATTATTTAACAGGATCAGATGATTTCTGCTTTTCTCAGATCATGTGGTAGCACTACAGGAGGTCATATTATAACTATGCCCATTTCTAAGTTATGTAATGTATTTGTTAGACATAATAGGTATATAATGCTGGTTTTTTGTTAGTATGATATGAGAAGGGCAGTTAGAGTGGATTCTGTTAGAACAGTGTACAGTTACCACTACCTTTATAAGTTTCTCTTTTTCCCAGAACATGCATTTCACAGAATAATATGGGCCTTTTTGGTTATGTAATTGTTTAAGATCCATTGATTGCCACTATTGCGAAGCTGAGGGTTGTGCAGGTCTTGTCGGACTGTGCTCTTGATTCTGTGCCACCTTCTCCTACAGGTAATATTTGCAGAATTGTTTCAACTTCCATCTCCACCACACATTGAAGTCATGTACACAACGCTCCTGATTGAACTGTGCAAACTTCAGCCTGGCTCTTTACCACAAGTTGTATCCTTTCTGCGCTGCTGGATAGCGTTTATTAAAATGCAGTCTTTATTTTGTTTGTTCTGTAGATGGTGGGATAGCAATAAATACTGGTGGTATTAATATTTTGCAGCAGGTGCCTGAAACTTTGCCTGTAACATTTGCGTGAAAGAATAGCACAGCCCACTTAGCACCAGTCTAGATTTGCCAACTGGGCAAGACTCTTCAGTTTTCTGGACTATGTTCTGGTACTTCCTCTGACCTTCCCAAGAAGTGCTGTTTTGGTGAGGGGATAATACAATACTTCTGTTTGTCACTGCAGCCTGTTCGGGCCTGGGCAATGTGTGGCATGGTCACAGACACAATAAAGGCTGAGAAGGAAAGGAAGTGACAGATTTGATCTTTTGTTCTAACAACTGTGTGAATGCTCCTACTCTTTTTTTAGTAGGAAGTGTAGCAGATGAAGTTCCCTATTAAGGGAACTTGCCTGAGTTCCCACTCAGTGCTTCCACTAGAAACATTCAAAAGGTCCATAATCATCTGTCATCTGAGACAGGGTGGCTAAATGCTGAGGAAGGAGGCATGACTCCTAGCTAATTCTGGCTATTACATTGCCCCAACTTTGCTGCCATTTTAGATCACATTAGATCATTGTTTTAGATTAAGCTACAGATTGAGAATGGAAGATGGCTACCAGATGTCTATCCACTGGTAATTTCATGTGCAAATTTTCGTTCTACTTCATGATACCACTCACTGTTTGCAAATCACATATCTCAATGATTAGAGCCAAATCTGTTTCTAGAGTTGGGCAGATGTCCATGCAGAAAGTTTTTGATGTTAAATAGGGACACCATAAGAAGGATAAAGGCCTTGTTGGGTAAAGTCATTGTAGACATACTTTCTCAAGCCTTCAGTGATGATCAAGGATTGTTTGTGGATAAGCATCAATAGCAGCCCGTGAAGCTAGACTGGTGAGATTACAGAAGTACTCCATGAGGAGGTTGGTGTCTGTTCATATCAGTGGAGTTTTGCTTGTTGCATGACATGAATTCTGGCTTTCTGTGGATGAAGGCAACAGTCTCGTTGCAATAATGGAAGAAAACCAGACTGGAATTAGAGGTTAGAACTCATAATATGCTTCACTTTTTCCACTGTGGATTTACTGTGTTTTACCTGATTTTGGAGTAGACCCAGGGAGCTTTCAGTACAAAAAGTTGATAACATTCTATTAAAAAACTGAAGGGAATAACATCTGACTTATCTAGTGCTTTTCTGTAACCCTTAATAGAAACTTCCAGCTTGCACAAGCCACAGAAATGCTCTACATGCGTTTGGATACAATGAATACAACATGTGTGGACAGGTAAATTTGTTTTGGAGACAATGGAAAACATTCCTCAATAACTGATGTACAGGAAAAATGAAGAGGCGATGGAAAGAGTAGTCAGAAATTGTTGGTAGAACTTCTTGATGCTATTCAAAATGTTCTCTGGGCTCTGGCTTTGAGCAAGAGAAGGTGGAGGACTGACTGCTTGCCTCTCCTTCCCAGAAACACTCCCCTAGAGGTTGGAAGTCTAGCTGTCTGTACAGGACAGTTAAAATTGGTGACAACTTTTCCGTGTTCAAAGCTGTTCATAGTTGCATAGTACTCTATTGTTTAGTACTATGCCTGCTCCCTAGTAGTCTGGGAGGCGACTTGGAAGTAGAGTTTATGTGCAGCCCAGAGGAAGAGAGTGGTGGTGATGTTGCCCTTTGAGTGAAGTCTGCATTGTGTAGGAGAGCTGTTAATTACTCATCAAAAATGTGGAAGTTGCATATTCACAGTAAGTTTACACTTTAATTGTCAGGTCATAGTTTAATAGGTTATCTCTTTGTATGAAACAACAGAACATGACAGGCTGTCTATTTGTTGATAAAAGGTTCTTTCTGACTCTCTGAACTCGGTCTTTTTTATCTGTCGACATAAATGCCTGTTTAATGCTGTAATAGCTTTAGAGTTTAGGCATGCCTTTGGAAAGTAGAACGCATTTATAAGAAAAATCTCAACTGAAAGTTCTCCTGCACTTCTGACATTTAATGGAGCTTTCTTTCTCTTTTAATAAAGATTTATTAACTGGTTTTCTCACCACTTGAGCAACTTCCAGTTCCGTTGGAGCTGGGAAGATTGGTAAGTTTCTCTCCTTTTGATCTGAACCTGATATTGCAAAAACCTTAACATTTCAAACTTATCCAGGAAGTGTCTCAGCATAGTGGCCCTGTTAATTGCTTTCCTCCACCTCTTAGAGATCTTTCCTAATCTGTTCACCACCACCCAGTGGTAGATTATCTTGATAATCTCTTTAGTCACTGTGTTGTCCCTGGTGAACTTCACGATAAATCCAGTGTAAGCATTCCCTAAACAGGGGAAGTAGAAATGTGATTTCTTTAATTTGTCCTGCACCCACAGTCAGTTGCTAGCAAACTTTCCTAAATGACTCCCCAGTTTACTTTTAATGGTTTGCCCTGACTTTCTGTATTCATTCTGTAATCTTGCTCTCTGTCCTACCCTAAACCTTTCATTATAACCTTTATCCTTGAGAAATTGTGATCTCTTTCCCTCCTGCCAACTCCAAGCACCTGAAGTTCCATCAGAGCTGTCCATCCATTCTTACCATGCCAAATGTTGAACTTGCATCTCTCGCAGGAGGTCCCTGGACTCTTATCAATGTCTCACTACAGGTTCCCCTGAGCTTTCCATTTTAGGCACCCATGTAGCAAGAGAGGTTACCTTGCGGTTAAGTCCTCCCTACAGTAACTTCCACAGCCTGCTACCATACATGCTTTCTGTAGCTGATCTGCCCAACCGTCCTTGTGGAGAGGGGTGCAGCCCCTGTGATATGTTTTTGTGGCTTTACTTAAGTTTTGTGTTGTCCTTATGTGGAGTTAAGTGCTTGCTGGCTATCATCATACACATCCATGTTGACTGACTAGGCAGCAGTTTTCAAAGAGCTGATTTTTGTTTGCCTGGGTGTTCCTTGATGGCAGTGTTTCTGTGGATCTCTCACAAGCTGCCATTTTTCACAAATCTTGCAAGTGACTGTATTTGAGACCTTTCTTTCTCTGAAATGCATTTGAAATCAGCCAGAAATTTTAAAAATTCCTGTGAGGGAGGAACAGACTATGAAATCACTCAAGGTTCCTTTCCTAAGGAAGGGGAAAGCCAGCTAACTGTAACTGCACAAATTATTTTTAATCTGGTGGGGGAAGGGAAGCTACTTGAAAACATATCACACAGAGATGAGATTCCAAGAATGCTAATGGCCAATAAGGAAATAGTGATAAACTTACCTCATTGTCTTAAAATTGCCTATGCTGTAAAACTAAGTGTCAAGCACTCCAGTTGTCCTTAGACTGTGATTGTTTTATACCTATTAGGCCAAGCCAAAAAGAGACTAAAGCACAATTTATTTTGCTAAAAGCTATCATATTCTGTCCTTTGATAGGTCAGATTGTCTTACTCAGGACCTTGAAAAGCCCAAACCCAAATTTGTGAGAGAGGTTTTGGAAAAGTGCATGAGGTAAGTAAGATCTTTTGATAGGTGCATTCAAGGCAAAGTTTGATCTTTGCTTCTGGATACTGTCAGATTCCTTTTAACTTTACTTTTGTCTTAGGCATGTCTGTTCTTACAATTCTGTTTCAGTTAAGAGATGAGTCTGTTGTTTGTATGATTTTAATCTGGTTTACCTGCTGTAGGACACTTAGGACACTACTTTAGAGACCAGGAGAAACAGGTCGAGCAGAGAGTAGTGAGCTAGCTATCCCAGGTATGCACACCTATAGTTACAAAAAGATATGCTTCACCATAGGCATGGAAAGATGGTTCAAGTAGTATTCCTGGAAAGTATTCAGCATTCACAGAAATGAAAGGAACTGATCATTAGTTACGTTAGAAACTGAGAATCTAATCTTGATTCTTCTCGGTGCCTCTGATGTTCAGTGACCTTAAAACAACCAATCCTCCAAAAAAACAAAAACCCCAAACCCAACAACAGGAGTACACAATCAGGGCTGGACTTAAAATTGTTGAGATAGGGGGATATAAGAGAGAGAAAGAGCAAAATGTTTAAAAAGCCTGTATTACTCTGTATCCTACATGGAAACATTCATCCATTTTTGGATGAATTCAGTACAGGAAGTGTGAAAGTATTGTGCTGCAAAACGAATACCATTTTTCTGTGGCACTCTTCCATTTCACTGAAAACTCTGTTAGTAAAATTAAGCCTTTGTGGGAGTGAAATAAGCTGGAAAGTAAAATGAAGACATCCAGTTTA
Source organism: Astur gentilis (assembly GCF_929443795.1). Lineage (NCBI taxonomy): Eukaryota > Metazoa > Chordata > Aves > Accipitriformes > Accipitridae > Astur > Astur gentilis. The sequence continues at coordinate 17,866,174 of NC_064919.1, read as the reverse complement.
ATCTTTATTCTGCTTTGAATACCAGCGTCTTAACCAGTTTTCTGCAGCACATCTTAGGCTTTTGCATAAAACATCCTACCAGGCAGCCTCTAAATATTTTTCACAAGCTAGATTTATTGGATGAGGATGAAACTCTAGCATCACAGAGTTCAAATAGAAAGCATCTACTAGTAAATTTGGTTTACTTAGCTCTTACTGCCCAGCAGAAACTACCATTATGTTGTATAAACATCCTGATTTTTGTTCTATGAAAGTTAAATATAGGAAAACCATTATAAAGCAGTCACTTTAGAATTAGCCCTGGTGTTACTCCCATTTTAATTCTACTACTGTGAAACTTGTTATTTCCAGACTCTCCTACCATCAGCGAATAATAGACATTGTTCCTGCAAGCTTTTCTGTCCTCAGTCCTGCTAATCCAGTGTGCATTTACAAATATGGAGATGAAAGTAATAGTAAGTATTAAAGTTACTGAGGGGTCAAGTTGAAGAAAATAGTGTTTCAGAGCAAGGGAGCACATTAGACTGTAATATCAGTTGTCTTCATAGAGAAGAATACAGCTGAAATAAATATGCATGATTTTCATATGGGTAAATATGCTTCATGTGAGCAATTAATACATATTAAGCCTGGAGCTCTGTACTATAATCCTCTTTATTACTTTATGAAGAAAAGGAAATCCAGATACATGAAGTTACTTTTGCTGAGGTGGTTGTGGTGTTGTACAGCATTGTTTGCCGGAAGTCTAAATTGGAAAATTCATCTATTTCCCCTGTTTGGGCAAATACTATGCAAAAGTCAGCATATAAAGTGATAATACGAGTTTATTTTTTGAACTTCATGAAACAGTAAAAGATTTTACCAGTGAACTTGGTTTAATGAAGCATACAGAGGCAGCAGATGATGTAAAGATTGACATAGAGAGATACCTTATTATTCCTTTTACTACTCAGTCTAAAGACAATCCTAAACATAGAAGTGTCCTCGTCAAAGACACAGTGAGGTAAAACAAGGAAGTATTATATTTTTAGGAAATTTGTGAAAGCTGAGTAGAGCTTTAGATGGGAGGGTGATTACCTGACCTCAGTTCTAAAGGTTCTACTGGAAGTTTTGTATTTAACATGAAGACCGGGAAAAGCGTTGAGCAGTTTTATGGAATAGTGATGTGGACAATGATATTAGAAACAGCTAGTTTTAGGTGTAGTTGGGAAGTATACTTGTTTCTCTGAGAGACAAACTGGTGTTAAAAATAGTCACTTGCCTTCGACATATTTTGACCTCTTTGCTCTTGTTTAGGGTCTCTTCCTGGATATACTGTGGCACTCTGTTTAACAATCGCAATTAAAAATAAGGCCAGCAATGATGAAATCTTCAGCATTTTAAAAGATGTGCCCAATCCAAACCAGGATGATGATGATGGTAAGATATATGCTGCTAGGCTTTGGCAGGCTGTAATTTCTTTTGTGTGTAGATCTGCCATCCTTTGGAGCTATGAGTGTGGTGGTGAACAGAACTATATGCTTTTCCTTCTAATAGTTGGTTTAAATTTATCAGTAAATGGAAATAATACACCATTGTTAGGGGTTATTGTAAACATCTTACGTGCAGAGGCAGGCCTGTTTTTCTTAACAGAGGTAACCTAGTTCTTGAGGTGTGTTTTCTTGTGATTATTGACAGATGTGGCGTGAAAGAACTTAACTTTCCTTTGTCTTCAGCAACAGAGTGCAGTTCGTGCTGTTATCCTCACCTCTGAGGTTCAGCGCTTGTGCCCTGAGAGCTTCCCTTCCCTTGGTGCACTCCCACAACAGATAAGATAGCCAGCCTGCTGGCTGTAGTATTCCATGAATAGAAACTCTTGATGGGACTCCACTCATGTTCATTGTAGCTTTGCAGCCACAGACAGCATTGGTTCTTAAACACTTGTGCGTTTTAGGGAGTGAGAAGACAGAGAATTAAGAAGTGATCTTTACAATGGAGACAGCTTCAACATTTCTGTAATATCTGCAGGTGTTCCGTTATACAAGCAGTGAGCAGCAACAGTCTGTGTTTTTTTGCCCTGGGATCCAGAGTCATGTTTCCTGATTTCCTTTAGACATCACCCACTAATGAGTGCTCTCCCTCCTGCCTGTCTTCAGCTGCAGGTAGCTGCAGCTACAGGAGGGGAGTTGGCACCATTCACACCTAGTACCCATATTTGCTATGCATGCTTGTTGGACCCTTCTCCCATGTCATAAATAGCCAACCTCTGTATCGTAATCATGCTTACCTTCCCCTCTCTTCATCCATTCTCCATTCTTTATGGTCTGCCAGGCCTTCAGCTTGGTGCGTAACTCTCCAGTTTCCTTTGCTGTCTTTGCTGCTGTCTCTGCTGCTGTCCACTGGCACTGTTACATGTTGGTAGAGTGGCGGTGTCTCTGATAGCTTCTTCACTGACCTGGAGTTATTTCTGCACGTTTTCTCCATGGCAGAATGGGAGCCTGAAGATCTGCACATCTTGGAAAGTCTTTAGTAGCTTGCTGCTGAGTCTTCCAAAACCCTGTTGATGAAACTCTTTTCTGTGAAATGAGTTAAAGCCATAAGTTATCACTACAGTTTTATGAGTAGCTTACATGCTTTACTTGAAGTACTTACAGTTTCAACTTTAAATAACTTGCAGATGAAGGGTTTACCTTCAACCCTCTGAAAATAGAAGTCTTTGTTCAGACTCTGCTCCATCTAGCTGCAAAGTCTTTCAGCCACTCCTTCAGTGCCCTGGCAAAGTAAGTGTAATATGTGCATTATTTGGGGGCTTACAGAACAGTTTAATTCTGACACCAAAATGCATGATAGAAGAACTGGAATGCAAGCTTCAGCAATGTTTTGGGTGCTCCACAATGCACTATGATTAGGAGAACTAATGACACTGCTTACTGAAGGAATTGTAGTGTAAATCCTAGGTTATATATGTGGGTGGAATTAACAGAAATGTGTACATTAGAGCCATGTGATGTAAATCAAACAAATGAGGCTGGTTTGGAACATTACTCCATTTCAGAATTACTCATTTGCTGATTATGGTGAGGAGCAAGGGTTTCTCCTTATATTTGAATCACTGGGTAACTCCCACCACAATATCTCGTACTGTACGTCTGGATGAAAAATGAGGAAAGAAAAAGAAAACATGAAACTTCAAAGCAGTCTGCTGTAAACTTCTGTCTACCAAAGAACAGTAAAATTCATTCTAAAATACTTCAGTGTGCATCCCTTAAAGATATGCTTTAACTTCTAAATAATTTACTGTACCTTTTTTAGCAAAATGAGAGAAAATAACTGATTTTTAATCCTGTGTGCTTTGGAGTTGCTCTTAAGTGGTTTAATACATGAAAGGTAGTCACATGCATCTTAATGAGTTATTTTTCTATCTGGCCTTAAAGATATATAAAGCTGTTACAAAAACATGCACCTGGGAGCTTTATAGAGGCAATGTTGATAAGAAGCTGTAGGTAGTAACCTATAATCAGTGGTGCAAGAGGCGGAGTGACATGAATACTTAGAGCCATGGTATTTTCACTGCTGCACACCAACAGTGGCAGCCATGAGATGAAAAAGAGCCTCTTAACACTACAGTTATATTACAATAAGCTGGGTTCTGAGTGCAGTCTAGCAGTCAGAGTAACTCTGCTAAAATAGAGGCTTTTAGCAGCATTTCCTTCAGAAGGAGGCAGATTGGATAAGTGTCTAAGGTTATGGAAACACATATCAAGAGGAGGGTCTAAGGCTCAAGGCAGCAAATTTTGCTCCAGCTGTGTATAGATAAGCACATGAGGCATGAAAGTGCCTCCTGCTTTTAAGAGTATGAGAAATGTAGCCCAGCTTCAGGGAGTAGGTTCACCACTAAGATTTAAGTTGCTTTTAGGAGCTGTCATGTCTTTGTAGCCTATTTTAGCTCAGGATGGTTGTATTTTCCAGGGAATAGTTGTTCAAGAATTGCTGGAGGTAGTCACAAAATTTTCTTTTGGCCAGTCTAAACCACTTGCCTTGCATCTGCTGCTCTTTTGACCTGATCCCAACCCCTCCACTGACTACTTATATCTATTAAAAGGTTTCATGAAGTCTTCAAAACACTTGCTGAAAGCGATGAGGGGAAACTCCATGTTCTGAGGGTTGTATATGAGGTTTGGAAGAATCATCCACAGGTAAGAGGTTGCAGTGTCAAGTATCTATGTGAGTTTCAACTCACAGAGGTCATATTTAATAAAAACCATTACAGTTTGCTTTATATCCTTTAAAAATAACATGTCTATTGTCATCTTATTTGAAGGAAAGTTCAAATTGTATTTACTGGTTGTTACTAATGCCTAAAATGAAGGCTGGAAATAAAATATATACCATCAGTGAGGCCACTTCTTCCTCAGAGTTCATTGTGGGAGGGTCAAGGCTGTCATTCTGACTCAGATTCATACTATGCTGTTTGTTGTACAAGAGAATAACTTTTGTGAAAATCATGATTCTGTTAAAAAATTGAAAAACAGTGTAGATGTGTGAATTGAAATAAGATGTAGATCTCATATCAAAAGCAGGCCACATTCTTAGAAATGTGGAAACCTGGGGTTTGTTAGGGATTTTTTTTTTCCCCGCAATTGCTAGTGAAAGCCATACAGTTATTCCACAAAGCTCATGTTGAAGTCACTGTTGTGTGTGGGTAGACTGAGTAGAGCTGCAGTCAGTGCCTGTTCAGATCAGTCTGACAGTGCCATGATTATGTTCATTCTTGAGCCAGAGGAAATAACACCCTAAAAGACCTATGAAAAATGCCTCAGTTGTTTAAGCTGTTCAGTTGCTTCACAGCAGTTGTTTTCTCCCTCAGCTGTCATTCTTCTATAAATAGAAATCGATAAGGAACTCAAGCTGAATTTTCCTGCATTAATTATTTCATGTATTCCTTACTGGTGTGTTTGTGCTTTATCGGGCTTGAAAGTGGTCTGTACCTCACAGGCGCATAGGCCAGACTTTCAGAAGTGATGCCACTGAGAGCAAGGGGTAATCCTTGCATCTGCCACTGGACCTCTGGCCCATTCCTAGGGGAAAAACTGAGCGCCTAGAAGATACCTATGCAGCATGTCACCTCTCTTCTAAGTACAGTAAAAACATCAAAAAAAGCAGGATTTTTAAAATATATTAAACTTCCTACCCAAATTACTGACCTTGAAAATGTGACGATTGCAGTCTGACCTACTTTTTACTGCCATTTAACTGGATCAGAAAAAATTACATTACTGCAATCTAATATCCATATCCTCATTGCTCCTTTGTGTTGCAGCATGCCCAAACTGAGATGGAGGTTTCAAACCTAGACTAAACAGTCATGTTTGATTTTATGAATAAATCAAGATTGCTTTAAAAAATACCAAGTGCAAAAGTTACAAAGGTCTGCTATTCTACTTGAACGTGCAACTTAAAATTTCCTCTCTTGCATTTATTGCAGTTCAGTCTTTTGCTTCTGTTCAAGCACTTTATTTCCTGAGTCCACAACTTCCCTGGCACACAGAACAAATGGTGCTTGGACAGCGGGACACTTGTCCAGAGTCTGTTTCATGCTGCTCACCCTACTCCCATGTCTATTGGAACGTCATTTGATTTGGTTCAGCCTATCAGCAGTATTCACGAGGCATATAGTGCTAATGAGTGATCTATGCTGCAGATAGTGATTTAGCAATATGAATCAGTAGTCCCTGGACCTATAAGCAAGGTTGTGGTGGTGACTTCATAAAGAGAAACTTTAACATTGAGATTAAATGTTTTTTCAAAATCCTAGGTCTGTGTTTCTTGGAAGATCAGGCTAAGTAATCAGAAATTCTTCCTGGCAATACAGAAAGACAAATAGAGCATAGGATGCTATCCTGGGACTTGAAAGTCGAGTGCTGAGTCTTCTGTATGATTCATTCAGTTATTTTAATTTTCCTTCCTTAAAAGGAGCTTTGTTACACTTCCTTATTTGACAATGGGTGGTTGTAAGGATAAATACAGTGCAGGCTGTGGTTCTTAGATACTGTGGCATTTAAGCACATGAGTAACCAAGATAAGCCTTTTTTCTGAACAGCTTGCAACTGCTTTAGTCAGTAACTCCTCTCTGCAGTTGCCTGGTAGGTTGCTTGCAAACACCCCCCAAATGATGGCAGTGCCTGTAGCAAATAAGCATTTCCATTGACTACACAGCACTAGCTCTGTCCTGAAATGAATAGGTCTTGTAGAGAAGAGCATACTGTCACATTTGAAGACTGTTGCAGTTCAAGGAGAGTAGGCTAACAGTGGCTCCTTCGTTATGGTGATCTGACTCGTATATATGCTCTGGTTTGAGTACGTCGAGGTCAAATACTAGCACTTGCGTCTTTTAAGGCCTCACTTCCAACTGTGATGCTTGTATTTTTTGTTTTTTTATGGAAGCATGTATGTAACAGTGATATATCACTTTCACAAGAAGAAAAGGTTGTTAAACAAAATTAGAATGCTTTATGTAATTTATATAGATCCCCTAATTTGAACAGTTTTAGGCTAAACTACCCAGTTTCCTAAAGTGTTTGAAATTACCCAGTAATATCACTAACATAGAGTTGCATCAAACCATCTCTGGTTTTATCTGAGGCTGGAATACTTTACACAGATTGTGTGTGCAATGTCTTTCACAAAATATAGATGATTGCTGTGCTTGTGGACAAGATGATTCGGACACAAATTGTTGACTGTGCTGCAGTAGCAAACTGGATCTTCTCTTCAGAGCTTGCACATGATTTTACTAGGTAACAAGAATTTGTCTTGGGTTGTTACTTGTCTCTGAATTACTATTTTAAGTGCCCAGTACGTAGTTTAATCTATGAAAACTGAGTAGTGGAAGAAAAAGGTACAATTATGCCTTTTCTCCTTCTACGAAAGATGTACTTCAGCATTTTTCTTTCTGAGTTGGGGCATGAGTTTTTATGTGACAGTGCAAGAATGTTGCTAGCATGTCATTTTGCAAGTAGTCTCTAAGCCTGCCAAAGCAGAACACTCTACCTATTTCTAGACAAAGTCTGTTGCTGCTAGCTTTGTGTGGTCCTGGCCTTTGGTTATGTAACTTGTACCGCCATTGATACATTGCTTCTTGAGAACGGGAGAATTATTTGGACTGCGAAGCCAATTTGATGTTGGTAGTCCTGCAGTACGTTTATAAATGACAATGCTGGTTTGGAAGTGTACTGCAAAAAAAAAGGAAAGAAATTATTGTTAAGCTTTCTTACATTACAGGTATGCTTTCCTATACGGCGAGTGTTTGCTCACTCTAGTAGATGTCTTGGATGACGCTAAGTTTTTTAAATGCCCCCAGATACATTTTTATGTAAGAAACTACATTTAGTTTTCTATCTTGGAGTAGTGTGTAATGTAGTATTTTGAGCTTTCTGTCTTTCCTAGGTTTTATATCTGGGAGATCTTACATTCCACAATTCGTAAGATGAATAAACATGTTCTGAAGATTCACAAGGAACTGGAGGAGACTAAGGCAAGATTGGCCAGGCAGCACAAAAGAGTAAGTAATTTGTTTGTAAGTCTTAATTATTTTAAGTTATGTTTTACAAACCTGCATGCTGTCAGACTGACACACAGTTGGTTTGGGTAAGGACTGAATAAATACATTTGTCAGGAAGCATGTCTGCAGACGTGGTCATCCATAGCGCTAAGACATCAAAAACTGGATGTATGTTCTCAGTCCACCTTTCTAATGGTAGATGTAACCTAAAAATTCAATAAAATCTTTAGGAGAATTCATATGTATTTGCCCTGTTCAAGCTCTTCTCTCACAAGCTTCTCATCTAATATAAGCATGTCTTCCACTTGCCTTCTAATCTGGATTGCAATGACCTTATTAGATAACAATAAGAACAGTTACAAAATATTTACAGTAAGTTCTGTTAAAGAGTACTCTTGTGGCTTCCATGCAGAAGTGCACGGAAACAGCTATTTGCTATTGAAAAGTTGGCTGTTACTGTTCTTCTGATGGATGCTGCTGGATTCTGACACTGCTATCTGTCACTTCCTTCTTCCAGCATATTTTTCTGAATTCCTTTGCATGATCTGGGTTACTATATACAACAAACTGATGAGCAAGCAGCTGCTGTTGTGTTCTCTTGTCCCAAGTGGGACAGTAAAACGGGGTGAGACAGTGTCTAATGTGGCAGCTGCAAAAGATGGGCTCCAAGGAAGCTTGGCTGAATGCAATACTTAGTCACGGTAGAATGAAGCCAGTTTATAAACACACTGAGAGTTGCAAAGAGCAAGAGAGAATTTCCATGTTTGTATGTAGTTTGTGAGTATGATTACCAGCATAAAACCCTTAGCTAGCACCAAAACTTTGGATGAAGTTAATGTCAGAATTTGGCACTGCATGGTGCTTAGTTGCTGGCTGGGGTTAAACCACAATAATGGCACAGAGGCTGCTGATGGTTTCTGAAGAAACCTGCACAAGTCAGTTATTTTTCCAGAAGTTTCTGGTGAGAGATCACTAATACCTCACAGTTTGCCAGTGTGAGTTCATCCCAGCCCCTTCATCTTGTTTCCTTCACTCCCAGCAACAGCCATCCTAGTTGCTTGCATCCTTAATCTACATTGACCAGCAGTTAATAAATACCCATGATTTTTGAAGACCTACATGTACTCATTGATGTTAGTGTAAGGCAGAGAGCTTCTCTGGCATCTCTAAACAAATACACCAGTGTTCTCATTTCTGTACTTGTCTCTTGCTGCAGCTCTTTACTACTGAGTACTTTAAATGAGTATTGTCTCAGGAAGAAACATTTGTATGCAACAGTGAGCAGTTCTGCAGGCTGTTGCTCTGCTGCATGACCATTCCTTTTAGGGGAAGTAAGCTGTGAAGTTTTGATGTCCCCAGCATGAAGTGGATTGCCTTACTATGGAATGAGTCCAAGGTTTACATGCTTTCTCTTAGGTCTTATTGGTCCTTTAGCGTTTTGAGTTCAGGAAACCTCTGTAGATGGGGAAAAAGCAAGTTCCTATAGAGAGAATAAAATTAAATTCTCACTTGCTCTGGTAAGTAATTTTTATTTTTTATGCTGATTCAGGGCTGTAACTCTTCTGAGTTTTCATTTGTTATGCAGTAGGTGAGTTAACACATGGCCCTATATTTGTCACAAGTTGCACATGCTCCTTTTACAAATATTTGAAGTTTTGAGATGTTAAGTTGTGGGTATTTTTGCACAGAGACAATCCTGTGAGACAAGCAATATCTGTATTTAAATGCACCATAATCCATCAGATTCTGCTTTTCCTCCTATGTCCGTTGTAGTCTTGTGGAATACTTCATTACCTGAGCTCCCAAGTCCGGTACTTATATGTATTTTGTGTTTTTTGGTATTGTGTTGTTTTGGTTTGTTTTTGAGGTAATGCGAACATGCCATGTTCCTAGTTAGTTTGGTTTCCGTGATGACCCTTTCTAGTCTGAGAGCATCCCTTTTGATCATGAATATAGGGAGTCCCCACTTCAACACCATGGGCTGCAGTCTCTAGTCTTCCTTTTGTGCTAACCAGCTGGATTCCTGTGAGTTCTTGCACAAAGTACCTTATTTTTTGGAGCCCTGAGATTTCAGAACTGTTCATTGAATTAATTACCTGCCCTGCTGCAGTAGACACAATTTAAAATCTCTACGCTGGATTGTTTTTTAAAAAGCTGTTCCTTATCTGGTGATGATGAAGTCAGCAGGGGTATTACTTTTTACTGTGTTTCCACTAAATAAAGGACTGGTAAATCTTGAAGCTTGCACTGGTTTCTCTGAAATCTTGATTCAGGGCTTTCCCATATTGGCATTTTTCCTTCCAAATTTCTTCCCTGACTTATATTGAAAGTTAATGTCTTTCAAAACACAATACTTAACCAAGCTACAGAGCAGCTTCAGTTGCTGCTTTTCAATTGCTCTGCAGACCTTTTCACTTGTGGAACCGCAGGGCATTAACAGCATCCACAAGTTGCTAGTTAGTCTTGTATTGTCACTTACAGCGAGACAGTGATGATGATGATGATGACGATGACCGAAGCAGCGATCGGGAAGATGGACCACTAGAAGAGCAGATAGAGCGCTTGCAGGAGAAAGTAGAGTCAGCCCAGAGTGAGCAAAAGAATCTCTTCCTTGTTATATTCCAGGTAATGATGGGCAAAGTCTCTTCTCACCTTCAGGTTTTAAAGTTACTGGATTTATAAGGTTTCAATGTCACTTGTATCTTGGGCATCTTCTTGGAATAAGAATATGGGAAGGGGTTGATGGGTTTACTATGGGTTAGAGTCAATCCAGATCATCCCCTTGCAAAGACTGCTTCTGAGCAAGATCTGTTCAGTTTCAAGTGCTTAAGAACAGAGGGGTTCTGCTAGCGTAGTTTCCTGAACAACCAGAAGGTAACTGGGTTTTATTTGCTTACTAAATTCAGTGTTTGCCAAGCAAAATAATTACTCTCACATTGCTGTTCAAAGCTTCTGTCCCCCAGATCCTCTTACTTGAGGTTAGGATCCTGCTTTCATTTGACAAGACTTACGTATTCTTTTTCCTCTCCTGCAGCGTTTCATTATGTTGTTAACTGAGCACTTAGTGCGCTGTGAGACAGGTGGAATTGATGTATTTACACCGTGGTACAAGAGCTGTATAGAGAGGTTGCAGCAGATCTTCCTGCAGGTAAGTTTCATTTCTCAGTTTGGAAGGCTGTGGGCAGGGGCATGCTGGATAGACAAGCTTTGTGGCTGGAGAACTGAGCACTCCATGAGAGTAGCAATAGGCAGCAGCAGCAGCACATCTTCTCTGAAGACTTGTGTTGGGGCTAGGTCGCAGCTCTGGTTCTGGCCACATCTCGGCCACAGACTGGTGGAGTGACTGGTCCTTGATTAATTCCCACACTGAGAGCATACTGCAAAAAGATATCAAGATGTGACTATGAATTTCACTGAGCTCCTCTTAACTGTATGTTTATAGTAAGGGCAAAGTTCTGAGCGAACAAGAATACTATAATACATGTCTTTTAAATACGTCGATTAAAATATTGCAGAATTCCTTTTAATAAGATGCATAAATATTAAAAATAATTTTGAATTCTTGAATCAGGTAATAAGCACAGGTTGCTGGATGAAAGTGATAGCAATAGAAAATTATACCTGTGCAAGCAGAAGATATGTTGAAGAATGGGAGTGGTGGTATAATTCTCCCTTGGGCTGAACCCTTCCTCGGTAGTAGATGTGGCTTCAGAGGAAAGCAAATATCATGATTCTTCTAGGATATCTCTGCAGTTGCATGGTATCCTGCACAAAATTCAGGGTCCAGGAGTAAAGAGCTACAGGGAGCACAGTGCTCCTCAAGACAGGATTTCAGCACATGCTTTCTTCTTGCAATCACTAGTGGCTGTGCATTATGTTTTTCTTGTCAGTTGCTACTGTGGTGTGGAAATGAGTTGTGCCTGACAATTTTGATGAAAACATTTGACCTGTGATTTTTACATGCCTTGACTTCTCTACCTGTTCTTATGTATGGATAGATGAAAACAATAAAGGTTTTTGTTTTGGTTTTGTTTTTTTATCTGCCAGCATCACCAGATAATCCAGCAGTACATGGTGACCCTAGAGAACCTCCTGTTTACAGCTGAATTGGACCACCACATACTGGCTGTGTTTCAGCAGTTCTGTGCTCTGCAGGCCTGAGGATTATTGACAGGCAGAGTCTTGTCTGCAGGACTTTAATGAATTTTTTTTTTTTTAATGGGAAAACTTGACATGGGGATAGAAGAAATTTTTGACTAAAACTGGCTTTCATGTGCTCCTATATAAAACAATACAGTACTCTGACCAACAGCAAACTGTGTAAGCATCATAAGCCTTACAAGATATGACTGATAGGGGATAGATGCAAAGCAAAGTATGAATTCTTTTTGTTGTCTTCTAATTTGGTTTGACTCTTGATCTTCATGATAGTATTTTTGTTTCTCCCCAGTTGTTTATATAAAAATAAAAATCGGGAAAAAAAAACAAACAAACAAGAAAACCCTAAACAATAGAATTTGTTACCTCTGCCTGGCCCTTAAATCAAAGGAATTGCAGAAATGAGAAACAATTCATGGCGTTTTGTGAGTATGAAAGGGAATGCACCTTCTCAATGAGCAGTGTGGTAAGTTCTCTAGTATGGCACAGGAAAAGTGTCTTAGCTTTGGGCATGTGAAACACTTGAGTTAAGCTTTCAAAGTAGTATAGAGCATATGGATTTGTTTATTACCAAGCCAGCTAGATTTTCACAGTTCGAAAGAACATGGCTGTAATACAACTGAAGTATGTTTTTGAAATGTATTGTCTAGTGTCTTATTACTGTAGCTACAAACAATCGGTAGAGGAACTTCATGGACAACTTCTGAAAAATGCAATCCTTTTTGCAGTATAGTCGGAAGAATCATTAACTGCTCCTGGCAGCAGTCATCACTGGTAAATAGAGACAGTAAGAAAGAGTTGGAGTGGAACAAACTTTAGACTTCCATACTGCAAGCCTTACCTGGGTGTTGGGAACTCCAGCCCCAGATGCTAGGGGAGAGAACAGGGCAGTGTTCAGCTTGTTCCTTTATTTCAGCCTGTAACTAGTTGGGCTGCCAAGCTTGTGCTGGGCTCGGCCTGCAATGGTGCCAGAAATCTTTCTGGTAGCAATGGTGGATGAACCAAGTGCCCTTGCCTCATCTGGCTTTGTAACAACTGCTTTGCGGTGGCTGCATCTGCTGCCCTTCCCTTGCTTAAAATGTGACAACAGCGCGTGGCTTCCATGTCTTCAGAAAACATTTTAATGCTAAATTAAGTGATATCTCACAGGAACTTAGACTGGGAAAACACAGCCTGGAAATAGAGTAGCCTTAGTTTTGAGTTACACAAATAACATTACATACATAAATACCAAGCCAGAGTGGTCTGTATTACGGTAAGCAGTGATGAATGGCAGAGACACTGCCTTAGGTGCTCAGGTCCATCAGTCTGCAGTATATTTCCAAGCTGTTTATGGTCTCTTCATTTTGCAGATGAATGTTTAAAGAATTTACATACCCAGTGCTATTCAGTTCAAGCTTAGAAGGTGATGAGCTTCGAGTAATTTTGTTCCTGTACAAATTATTTTTTTCAAGTATTATACCTAGTGATGCATTTCATCCGTACGTTGACCAATTGACCTCCTGATTCAACGAGGAGGGTAAAAAATGGAACTTTCTACTTTGAGTGTTGATTGACATAAGTTTGTGTGTGGCCTGTAGCAATCCGATATATCCTCATAGACTTAGATCTGTTATTTCTGCTTTCTCTGCTTACGCTTTCTGATTTGACCAATCCCTCTGCTCTTTCAGGGTATACTGTTAATTGTTGTAAATTTGCTTTACGCAAGGGTTTTGTCAGTCATGCAGAGACTTCTGCTTCAAATATTTCTCTTTTAATGTTCTTGAGTAATCAAATAGTTGGTTTGGGGTTTTTTGTTTTGGTTTTTTTTTTTTTTTAAAGAAACATTGAATACTGTAGAGGTTTTAATTGGGGTTTAATAGTTTTTTCACTGGCTCAGATCAGTATCAAGAGTTCTGGTATTAACTTGTGGTGGGGGTCTGACTATAAATGTGACTTCTGTAAAACTGATAATGCAGTTAGAACTTGCAAGCCTGTAAAAGCCTGTACCTTCCTCTGAGCCTTGACAAATACGGGTGCTGGAAATCCAGTTGCAAATGCCTGAGTGTAATCCTGTGATTTAAAACCAAATAGCAATGTCCTTCAAAATTGTTTTGACTTCCATGGTGAGCATGGGCTTTGATCACATTTCTTGAGTCTGTTGGACACCTTTCCCTCTGTGTAGGTCCAGTGGCATACACCTGACTTGGCTGGGAAACTGGTTGGATCTGTAGGAAAGAGAACGAGACCTTGCATAGTGATACCAGTAGCTAACTGGAGAAACTTGGAACTGCTGAAGCATGAGATGGTGGATACTGTAAAGATGCTATAGAAATGTGGTGTGGTTGAAAAAAATGCACAACTAAAGACAAAAATAAATGAAGGTGAAGCAGATTGCTACTGGGAGTGTTTGTCCTGCCTATTTTGGGGGGGCCACTGAAGCAAAGCAGTCATGGCAGGGTTACACTGGTGTTAAATGCTGTCGGGTTTGGGGCAGTTTTGCTTTCCCTGCACTGTTACTGTTGTTACACGCAAGCCTTCACCTCCTTGTGCTACAGGTTGATCAAACACTCTTCCCTCCCCTGCGCAGCCAAGTGAGGCAAGCGTGTGTGCTGCTGGGTGCCCAGAGGGTGCTTCTGTGGAAATTCTCCCTCTTGCCACCTCCTGTCTTCTGGGCGGTGCTGCTGCAGGAGGTGAGGCAGGGGTGGGCCAGTGGTGCCTGCTGAAGGGTGGCTGCTGCAGCCTGCCCACAGGTAAGTGATTCAGCAGCCAGTGCACACCACCCAGCTCCCTTGGAGAGGAGTTTCGGGACCCAAGACAACACTGGCTCTTGGTACCATGACGTGGAGGACTACTTCCAAAAGCTCTGCCAGGACCTGCTGCTTTCCTAGGCCTGGCAAAGCCCCAAGTACTCTGTGCTGCTTGGAAAGGCAGGTCACAGGGCTGCAGACCATGAGAGTGCTGGAGAAGTGAAGACCTGTTGGTGGAACCATCATCTGCACTCCCTGTCTGCCTTCTCTCCACTGCTAACACTCCAGTTCTGCACAGCCAGGGCCCCAGGCTCCCCAAAGAAGTCTCAAGAGACTTCAGAGAGATCTGCCATATTTACAATGGTGAACAACTGCAGAGCCACTGCCTAGAGCGTGTTCCTTCACTTCAGCCATTTTCACAAGCATTCCACAACAGCTCCAAGAACTGAAGATCTGAAATTTGAGAGATTTTGACTTGAAAGTGAATCCACCCTCTCCTGAAAGCAAACATTATTTGGGTCTATATTGGAGCGTACTCCCCCACCCAAGGACAGGTGTTTACCCTTTTCATTTACAAATTTCTGACAAAGTTGTATTTTAAGAGTCATCTTGGTCTCTGGTCCAAAACTTGAAAAAAAGGCAATAGAGGATACAGTTAAGGACTCTCCCCTATGAAACATGGTGGAGATGCATCAGAACCTCCCCAGGAGCACACAGCTTTTGAGAGGGAATTCTTTTAACAGAGTCCAGTCTCCAGTCCAAGCAGAAGGAGAATCTGCTGCATGACATGATCACCAGCCCCCAGATGATGTGGTGTACCAGTAGTTGCTCTCTGCTCACCCCTGACCAGTGACAGTCACTGGAAACCAGACACCAGTTAAGGCAAAATACGGAGCCTTCCTCCTCTAACAGAAGTAGACAAGAAATGGGAAGTTCACCCTAACTTCATCAGCACATAAAGCAGAGCAATACTGACTTATCTTTTGGCCTACAAAGTACCAATTTATTCAGCTGTTAAAAACGTGTTACATTCTCCCCTAAGATCTAGCTTAAAAGCCAAAGCTTATTGTTCTGTACAGAGCTTCTTACAACTGAGAAATACCATTCTTCACAGAATTTTACAACAGCTTGTTCATGATGAGGATTTATTTGACTTCAATACAAAGTATCACTAGAAGATAATGAAATTATCTTTTAACAGATTACATCTTCTCATAAGTTAATTCATGGCCACATACAGTACATATCTTTCTATATACATCTTCATCAATGTTTTCTTCTGCTCCATACTCATGTTCATGAATACTAGCTTCTTTCTTCCACAAACTACTCCTCATAGCACGGCGGAGTTCTGATGAAAAATACAGGAAAATTTCAAGATTTTAATAAAAAATGGTTAATAAAATTCAAGCTAACCATGTTTCTGAGGACTGCAGATGACAATCTGCTTGTTACCTGTCTCCCATAAATTCTGGGTGAGAATCTGCTGTTGCAAGAACAAGCTCTGACATGCCTTGCAAGCCTCACCTTGTTTGCCTATTTTGAAGGGTAAGAACTACACAGACATGAAATCGCCCAGGAGAAGATTTTCCATCTGGACTAAGTACATGTTGCCCACTGCCTTTTTACATGAAGCCATCTGAAGGTATCCAAAAGGGGTAGGTGGAATGCAGAAGTTTTTATAGAACACCTCACTAGTTTTACATGACCAAGAAAGAGTTACTTTTCATTCAGCTCACAGTAAGCCTCCCAAATGACTTGGCATTCTCTAAGCTTTATGCCCAATAATGTGGGTTGCCTCTGCAGAAGCCGCAGTGAAGTCAGCGGGTTTTTCAAGAGAGCACAGGCTGGCAGCCTAGCCCAAGATATTATCCGGATGTTTCAAGTGGGTGGCAAGCATACTGAACAGCAAAACGTAGTCACATTTTAAGCCAAGCCATTCAGGCTGTAAACTTTTGTCACGTTAAGGCCTGTACTTGCACTGAACTCTTGGCATCTTGGCTACAGTCTGCTGCCAGTCCTTCTGTGCCCTCAACATCAATGGTCCAGACAGGAGTTATTTTCTCAGCCTCACGTTCTGCCTCCTCCAGACAATACCAGTATAGCCAGCCTGAGCCTTCTGCCTGTGAACACTGACCCGAAGCAAAGCACAGATGCTATGGGCAGCACAGACACCGTGGTAAGCCCCAGCTCTTGCAAAGAAACAGACCTGACCTGCTCTTTTTTAAAATTACTAGCATGCCTGTGCTGAAATTATTTTTCAGAAGTTCTACCCACTGAATACTCTCCTAAATACTTATCAGGAAAACCCAAGGATAATGAGTAGCAAAAACAGCAGCTGGGAATACTGTGAACAGTGGGAAATGCCACTGTCTACCTTCATTTACAGTTACTCCACCTGAAGGCATTTGTATGACAGAATTATAACCTACTGCCACAAAAATTCATGTTCTCTGCAAGTCAGGAAAAGTAACAGAACAGTCTATGGCACATTCTGGGTCATACCAAAAAATTTTCAAAACCCCATAATGAACCGTCGTAATTGATTTCTGTCACTTACATCATGTTCACAGGACAACAGGGTAATTCACATTGGAAGGGACCTCAGATCTCCAGTCCAACCCTCCGCCCAAAATAGTCAGCTATGAGGTCAGACCAGACTGCTCCCAGCTTACCCACACAGCTCTCGAAAACCTCCATTTTGCCACACTGAAGATTTTCTAAATACTTTAATCAGATGCAGAAACAAGTTTAAACAGAACTGTACTTTACTTCAGGTACTGCACTATCTAAGTTTAGCCCTTTACCTTTAACTTTCTTATCAAACTTCTTCTGTTTCATCTTCTCTCTGCTGTCACGGCGGAGTTCCTTTGCTTTTTGCAATGATTCTTCACTACCCCAAACTTCAAGAGAACGCTTGATTACCTACAGGATGGACATAGATGTGTTTCGTTTCCCCTCAAACAGAAGTAAACTATTCTAACTCACAAATTTTATTTTTTCCCCTAGACATACACAAGCCAACCCAATCTTGCCTCTGCCTCCCATCTGTCTCTTTGCTCTTGACCCGCAAACATGGCATTCCTTCTACAGTAAGAGAGAACACTGCTTTTTAGTATCAGCTAGATGTAACTTAGTCAAGTCAAACCCAACTCCAGTTTTGTGCATACTCCACCGAAGCAGCAGCACTCCTACAAAAGTAGCAAACAAGAAATGACAACAGCCCTGTAAAACCTACTTGCCTTTCCTGCTGCCCCTGAAGGCAGAGCTTTGAATGTGAGGCCACAGCTACAAAGGGTCACACACAGCAGCAGCTGCCCCACATATTTCAGTGTTGCACCTGAAGGCCACACACTTCATGACCTGTTAATTGTGCAAATCACTGAGGTTGTGGTCCATGGACATCTCTCAAACACAGACATTTTCAGGAATTTGGACCACAGCTCTTTATTTTAACTATACAGAAAATTTACATAGGCTACATATAATATACTTAGCTTTGGCAAAATCATTCAGAAATCGGAAGCAAAGAGAAAGCATTTTGGCTACCAAAGCTGTATGAAGGTAAAAAGAGGTCTGAAATACACAAACAGTTTCTATACCTGTAGTTTTAAATAAAGTTTCATGTCACCCCATCGTGAATTATGAGGGTTTTTCTTCACAATGAATCTGAGCACTGGTTCCCTCTTGTCTAAGTCACAGTCTTTAAGAAGATACTCTTCCTTTGCTTCTGTCCTTGTTATAAGCTTATGTTTATCTTCAGCATCTCTGGAAGATGTAAAATGATGATGAGAAAGCTACAGCTGAAAAACACGTTAACATCTAAGCCCCCATCATTTCTAACATTCCTGAAATACAGGCAGCCCTCTTCCTCTCTGTTTTTATGTATGCAAGTAACTTTGGATTCCAACAGTCTAGCTGAACTCCAGGATAGCTTTACTGAAATTAAGTTTAAAAATTCTCCCATTTGAGCAAACATAGGCTGAGAATCCTGTTTTTCTTCTGTTTTCTTACAAGAGGGAGTAACTGAAACTTAAAAGGAGTATGAATAATTTTAGGCATTCACCTAACCCAGATGCAATTCAAGAGGACAAAAGTACAAGTCTGACACATGGTCAAGAGAGAAAGAATGTGTAATGTGAGACAGGTCAGATCACCTGAGACTATACACACTCCATATGCTTCTAGATCCCAGAAACAGATTGGCAACACAGAGCACTCGTTTCTAAATGCTATGCAATAGGTAGAGGAACCTTAAAATAAAAACCTTAAAAGACTAACTTTTACCAGACAGATAAGGAAAAACTGTGTAACTGCAGCAGCATTTATCAGTTAATGAAAAAAGTAACATTTACGCAATCCTGACTGAAGTGGAACTTGAATTGCTTGAGCCGGAACAATCTGCCAAACCGTAAGTGCTAGCAACGGTCATCAAGGAAATACTGCTGTAAACGTAGCTTTACTAGAATTCAAAGTTCACAGTAAAAGGTAATGCACCGAGGAATGTCTGATGTTCAGCTACAAGAGCTACTTAGACCGAGGAAAAACCACTCATAATGCTCCAAGCCCTCTCAACATCTTTTTTTCACCCATCCTACCTTCAAGAGACAGCACTTCATCTCTAATGACTGTGAACTGCCTACACCACGTGCACACCCCGACCGTTCCCTGTAGTAAGCAGGCAAGCTCTCAGAACAAACTCCTAGCTGCGTTTTTTTTTTTTTTCCCCATTCACCCATTCATTCTTACACTCGTGGGTGGTTGGCTGCTTCAGCTGGTTTCATTGCCCTGCTTATCTTGATGGCTTTTGGAGCATTTTCTGTGTGAAAGGTAAGAGAGGATAGACTGCCTCCCTCTCAAGGTCAAACTCCTGCTTACCCTGCAGGTCAATCGGTAACCTCCGGGGGGGGGAGGGGGGGGGGGTTTCTGCCCTTTGGCTGCCATACTCCTAGCCCACTTGTGCTGACCAAAGTACTAACTTTACCTGGGTTAATTCACTAAGACAGCAAATATTCTCCTAATCCCTGCTCTACTTCAGAAAGCGGGTATTCTGTGTTCTATCAGTTTTTCGAATAGCTCTAGTCTGCAAACGAGACATTAATTTCCATGCTGACAAACACACTAACTGCTTTCAAGACATCAGGTTTCCATGTTATATAAAAATCTACCTATGTCCCCTACCCCAAGACAGGCTCATGAGACAATGCTGCTGTTCTCCACTTCCATAACGGAACACAGAGGTTATCAGTCAACTTCCACTTACTTTTTCAGCAAGTATTAAGTTACCGAAAAATGTCTCTTTGCTGACAGCCTTTTTAATTAAACAGAATTATTTTAATTAACTAAATTACAGCCAGCAATCTTTACATAAAATAAAGCTTCCCTCTCCTGATTGTAATACCTGCAATTATCACATGTTGCCCAATCAAAGTGCTGCATAAGGTAGGAATCCATGAATTCTTTGCCACAGTCTCCACAGATGAGATAGTCAAATTCTAGTACAGGTGCTAATGGAAAGAAATTTTTTTTTTTTTCGTAAGGAACTACCATGTTAAAAACAGGCATCTGGAATTGGTATGACAAGCAATTTTACTAAAATTTACATTATTGGTTCTTATTGTTACAGACTAGTTTCACTCCTGTATTCAAGTTTTCCAGAAAGATACAGTACAAATTCAAACCCATTATCATGCAAACCCATCTCTGCCGGTATATTTCTGCTCTTGCTGGAAGGTTCACTGTATTAAGTATTGGATTTAAACACTCAAATGCAGACATTTGTTTCAACTTAGCCATTGTTAAAAAAAAAAAATTCTCCACATTTCCCCACAAAAGCACTTCATATCCCCTCCTACAGCTTCCTCCATTCTGGCCCTCCAAAATACGTCCTGAATTACAGAGGACGTGCAGGCAGGAACGGAAGGAAGCAGAGAAGGGGATGCAGTTCGAAGAGGGTGGCTAGAGCAGGAAGCAGTACAGGAGCGGCACTGGCATCATAGTCCTCTCAGCTCTGCTCCAGTTTTTTTCCTTGCTCAGCCACACCTGCCTCTCCCTAAACGAGCTCAACGGAGGCCTGGGGCGCTTGGCAAGGCTCTTGTCCATTCCAGCTGGCAGAAATGGAGGTGGATGGCCAGAGAGCTGCTAGGAGTGGAATGGGGATGGAGCTCCACTACAATCCTCTCCCCAAGCCCTCTCAGCACTGCTCCAAGCCCAGACTCATCCCACTGCCGGCCATCACTTCTGGCCGCATCCTCGCCGGGTAGATCACCTCCAGCGTCATCGCCATCTGCTTTTATGTTCCATGGGACACCAAGAAACACTGATTCAAGTAACCGCAGCTATAAGGAACGTTCCTTTAACAGTTAACATTGTAATTCTAGCATTAAATTAACATTGGTATACAGTTCCAAGAGCTGAAAGTGAGGTAATGCTGCAGAATATTAACAATACCTGAAAGAGAAGATTAATGCTTGACATGCAGCACCATACATTTTTAATTGCGTTTGCATTTATAGCAGATTCGATCTAGCGAAGACGACATTTTATGCCAATTCAGTCCTACTAGCGACAGTGGGATGCTCAGTACTTCACATAGTCATGCTCTTACATCACATTTCATCATTTAAGGCAGTACTCCCGAATACGAAGACATTTTATTAAGACAATGACATTATGAATTACACAGCAAAAATACCCCCGGTGCAAAGGCATCCCAGATCTACTTCATTTATTGTTAAACATTAGCCCCTCAAAAGAAGTAGGGCGGCTAGTTGTTTACACTCTTAATGAAATCTGGTGGTGATTTCTAACAAAGAGATACACTGCACCAACAGCCCCGCAGCTGATTCAGAGCAGAACAAAGCAAGACAAAGACGATCCCAGAGAAGAAAGTGAATCTATTTTGGGATCCTTACTTCTCCATTTGCTTTTTGGATGGAGAATATCACAAGACAATATGTCGAAATCCTCCACCAAACGATCAGCAACTTGGCGTCAGCACGTTTTATAACGATAAAAGCTGGCACTGCAGCAGTGCTCAGATCTTGGCATCAACGAGATCAACCTCAAAATTCCCAGAACCAACGAAGCCGCGCAGATTTACACTTATTTTGGTCTTAAAATTCAAATTCCCGAAAGAAATAGTGGAAATAACGTTCATCGAGGGAAGAAAAAACCCTGCTATACCCAAGGGCACTGACTGTGTCCCACTTCTGCGGCTTAAAATTCTTCATTTTTAATTACCGCGTATTTGCTCGCCGCTTTAATGCTGAAAGAATCGGACGCGCCAGAAATTGAGCACATCCTGAAAGGCGCATGAGAAGGAAGAAGGAAGAGAAAAAAGAAACGAGAGGGAAAAGAAAAAAAAAAAAAAAAAGAGGGCGGGGGGGGGGGGAAGGGAAGGAAGAAAGGGTGAAAAAAAAAGCCCGGGAAAAAAAAAAAAAAAAAAGGCGCCCAACCCGCCCTGCTCGCTCAGCCCGAACCCGGCTCACTGTCGCCCCCGCGCCTTCCTGCCCTCCCCCACCAGCTCCGCGCACGCGGCACCGCCTCCTCCCGGCGCCCCAGCCACCTCTTTCCTGCACGGCTCCCTCGAGGTTTTTTTACCGGGGGGATGCACGATCTTCTCGGCGGCGCCGGGCTCTTCCTCCTCCTCCTCCTCCTCCAGGAAGAAGCCCCCTCCCGTGTCCACGACCTTGGGGGGGGCCCGCGCCCGCACGCCGCCTGCAGAAGACAAACGAGACGCCGCGTTAGCGGCCGCGGCGGGAGCCGCCGCCGACAGGGGGCGCGCGCGCGCGCTCCCCCCGCGGCGCGAGGCGGGGGGCCGCGGCGCGCGCGCGAGGGCCCCCCTCCCCCCCACGTGGGGGGAGGGGGGCCCTCGCGCGCCGCGGCGGCGGATTCCCCCCCCCCCCCCCCCTTCCCGCCGCCCCCGCCGCCTCGCGCCCAACGGCGGCGCGGTGCCCCCCCCCCCCCCCCTCCTCCGCCACCACCACCACCACCTCCCCCCCCCCTCCGCCCTTCCCGCCGTCCCGTCCCGTCCGTCCGACCCCCACCTCCCCCGCCGAAAAGAAAAAGGGGCGCGGGGAGCCGCCCGGCGAGGCCGGGCCCGTCCGCCGCCGCTGCCATCCGACCTGCGGCAGGGTAGGGCCGGGCCGCCAGCCGCGCCTGCCGCAGTGCCAGCGCCCGTTGCCGGTTCCGCTCGATCTTCGCCAGCGCCGCCGCCGAGAGGGGCGGCCGCTCGCCCGCCGCGCCCGAAGCCGCCTCCTCCGCCGGGGCCGGGGCCGGGGCCGGGGCCGCGCCCGCCATGGCGGCGGCTGAGCCGCGGAGCCCCGCGAATCCCCCCCGCTCCGGCAGCGGCGACTCGCCCTTCCCCTCGCCGAGCCGCCGCCGCACTGCGCCTGCGCAGAGAGGGAGGCGGGGGAGGGGGCGAAAGGGGCGAGGCCCCCCGCGCAGGCGCGCAGCCGCCGCCTCGCCTCCCCGCCCCGCCGCCCCGCGCGGCCTGCCGGGAAGCGGAGGGAGGGAGAGGGAGGGGGGGCTGGGGGGGGAGGGGAGGGGGCGCGCGGGGTTTGGCGGGGAGGGGGCCGCGGCCTGCGTGGCGCCCGGCCACGGGGGGCGGGGGGCGCCGCCCGGCCCGGGCAGGAGAGGAGGGGAGAGGAGAGGGGAAGGGAGGGGGGACACACACGCGCGCGGCCGGGGGAAGGGGGGGGCGGGGTCGGGGGTCGGGTGGGGGGCCCAGCCGCGGCGGGGCTGGGGCCGGGGCTTTCAGCTCGGCGGGGCGGGGTGGGGGAGGGGAGCCGATGACCCTGCGATTTCCGCGCTGGCCCGCGTGAGCCGTTTCGAGCGCTTTCTGCACCAGGCTTCGCTTCAGACTTGAGCAACCCTGTGGAAAAAAAAAAAAAAAAAAAAAAAAAAAACCACCACCCAACACGCCACCCCCTACGGCAGGAATTCCTTCACAGCGTCACCCAGCAAATGCCCCTTTTGTCCGCCAACCGCGGCCCGGCCGGTGCAGCTGTGCCCGAAAGCGGGCACGCGGCCGCCTCGGCGCGGCCCTGCCAAAGTCCTGCGGAGCCACGTTCCAACATGGATGTGGCAACGCCCGCCGGACGGGCAGGCCGCCTCGGGCCCGGCGGCCCGCGGCGGGCCCCTGTCCTCCCCGGGGGTGCCCGGGGCCTCTCCTCCCCCCCGAAAAGAGCACGGTTCTGCGGCTGCGGGGGAAGCCGCTCAGCTTGCAACCCAGCCGGGGGGCCGCCTGCCGTACCCCGCCTCGGTGGGCCTGCCAGAACGGCTTCGACCACGTTTCCTTTTCCCGGGAAGAGAGCCTTGACTCGCACCACGGCTCCGCCGGCACCATGGCTGCCCGCCGCCCTGGGCGATCCGAGGCACGCTCGGCATGGGGACCGAGAGCGTCCGTACCGAAATCCCCGTCGCCGCCTTTAATGGTTGCGCGTGACCCACGCGCAAGAGCAAAGGGAGAATAAATGGAGACCGTAGCCTGCCTTATTGATGAGATACGCGTAAATGGCTTTGTCATGCAAATGTGGCTCTAAGCCACTTTCATATAAAGCCAGCTTAATACTGAATAGCCAGCGATCCTCGCTCGTCCGTTAGGCAGTGCCTGCCCTGTCCTTGGAGCAACGGAAATGAAGACATGGGTACCGATGTGTGCTCCCTGCCTGCATACCGAATTGGTATGACCTTACGGCACAGAAAGAAGTCTTCCTACCTGCCCCAAAGGTCTCTCTCTTCCATGAAACTAAATTAATTGCCCGCCGACCCTTCCCTGCTGCCCTCAGAATGTATCCCTAGTGCCTCTCCGTTCCAGTCCTAACTACCCACGGTAATTACCTGCATAGACTGTGTTTCTGCTGTCTCGAAAAACATTTTATTTCTTTTTAGCCTGTCGTCCGCGCTTGGTATTAACTTTCAACAACAGCCAGCAGAGTGTGCTCTGAACGCTGTGAAAAGGACGTCCTGCTACTGACTGGGAGGGTGGGTTGGTTGGTTTTGGGTGGTTTTTTTTATATTTATTTATTTATTTATTTATTTATTTATTTTTAAACGCAGATGAAGACATTTTAAGTGGTTCAAATATTTGCATGAGTGGTAGGTAGTTCCTCCCATCAGTTAAAATACTCTTGTCACAGATCACAGAACCACTTCCTTAAAAATTAACAACTGAGTCATACTAAACTGTCCTCTTTCAGCAAAATTGCTTTGTGGTGTTTGTATAAAGTTGGAAAAGTGCCACAATGAACATGTCCGAATACCTTTCACAGTCAAAGAGAAGGGTCTATAACAGGAGGTATTTAATAGATGAATATATAAATTGCAATCCTGGCCTACAGGAAGCAGCTTATGAAATAGTACAGTATGAGCATCTGTTTACTCCAGACTCACTACTCTCTCCTTTGGACTTACTGATGGTGGAGTTACAAAGAGATTAATAAATACATTAGAAGTAAGTAAAATAAAAGTAATTTGAAGCAAAGTGTTTACTAGATGACTTGGAATGGTTTGCTTGGAAAGCAAACACATGTATCCTTGGAATCCTTACTTTATTCTGGTGCCAGTCTTTTCCCCCTTGTTCTGCAGGAGCAGAAATTTAGGGAAGAGTGAACTTCTGAGTTGTGCTTGGGGGTTAACAAATAGTTCTGTATCATTCACAAACCAAAACCAAAACTGCGTTAAAGGGAAGTCGAGTTTGGGACCCTCTGTAAGAGTTTTAAGGGCAGAAGGACATTGTTACTATGCAACCGAACTGGAATCAGGATTAAAAGGAAATCAGAAGATATAAACAAAAGCAAATTCACAGCAAGGCACTCAAACAAAATTGGCTGTGGGCTGCAACTATCCATGCAATGCAGCTAGTGCTTTAGTAAGTGAAACTGTTTTAGAAACATATACTAGAGGGTTTTTTTCTTTTTTTAGGATCAATCTGACGGAGCAGTCACAGCACAATATTCTCCACAGCTCTGCTTCCGATCAGAATGAACCAAATACAGTGCTTCTGACTTTCATGGTCATGAGAAGGTAATAAAACTAATAGTTATGCGTTAGCAAGGGGTTACAAACTCTCTCATATGCACTCCTCCGGTCATGTGATAATACTCATGTTTAATATTAAACACACCTGGCTTAATAGGTGCACATGAGTTAATAATGATAATGGTATCTGTGTTTTAGACAGTTTTTCAGGTGCTGTATGCCAAGTAATACTTGATATTACTTGGCTGCTGGTAGCCATGTATTAAAAAGTAGCTGTCATTAATTGGCAAGTGTAGACACGCATTATTTCATAGCCACAGAGAACAGCATCAGTGAGTAGCTGAGTGCAGGGAGGCAGCTAAGCAGAGCTTGACAACTCATCACTCCCTTGGAGAAAAGGGTGAGCAGCAAGATGAGAATGTTTGCTGACTATACAAAACTTCTTTAAGTTAGCAGGGGCAAGGGTCATCTGTAAAGAACTGTGGGTGACTAGGCAGTAAAAAAGTAGATTAAATACAGGGTAGATAAATGCAAGATGATGTATGTGCAGAAACCTAGTCCTAACTTTACATAAACCGTAGCGATATCTGAATTGGTTGCTGCCACTCAGGAGTGAGACTGAGTATGTGTGGCCTGCATAAACACCAGCTTGGTGTTTGGAAAAGCAAGGCACGTTTTAAGGAGAGGGACGGAGAACAAAACAGGGAACATATTTATGGCACTCCACAAATCTCTGGTGAGCTCGCACCATGAACACTGTGCCTGGTTGTGTTTCCTGCTTCTTAGAAAGGAAATACTGGAACTGGAGAAGGATAACAAGGATGCTTAGCTCTCTGGCTTCGTGTCCCTCGAAAGGAACAATTGAGTAGGCTCAGAGCTTTCCCTCAAAAGAAATTACTTAGGGAGGATATGCTTAAGGCCTTTCACATCCTAAGTAACTTCAAGAAGGTAGGTTGGCAATTGACTTTTTGAGTACAAACCATCAGATTTGCTGTAGTGGGAGCCAGGCTCTAAACAAGAGGAGATGGTTCTCTGTGCAGTGACATGGGGGTGGGTGCATGCAGTGCCTTTCTGAATGGCACAGTGGGTACAGCGTGTTTCTCTGGGGTGCAGAGGAGATTGACGAAGTATTTGGAAGAGGGCTGTGTTGAGAGTTAGTGAACGAACACCCGCTCAGGCTCAGGAAATCCCCAGAGCTGAAAGCGGTTGGAGGCTATGGGAGTGCTGCAGATGAGGTATCATGTATTTGCCTTGTTTTTCCTCTTCCCTTGATGTTTGCCTGTGGCCTCTGGTGGAAACAGGACGTTGGGCTGAACGGGTTCTTCATCCAAGGCAGTGCACCCCTTTCCTCTGTATTCACAGAAAATCATGCTGTAACTGCTACTGAAGCACCTGGAGCCACATAATAGCAAGTAAGTCTGTGTGATGGGGTCTTTCAATCCAGATTCAATGCTCATCTATACCAGGAGCTACTTACAGAGCAGCTGCTGTGCTGTGTATTTCCATTTTGCTTCATAATACACGCATTTCTCTGTATCCACAAAGTCTTAATAGCAGTCTGCATACAGTTGCATTGCAGTTGCATACCTACAACCAAACCATCTTTTTGTCCTCCCTCAGTAAAAATACTTGTTTCATGAGAAACAGATCTAGCAAAGTCTTAACTTTTCTATGGGTTTGTCTTTTGAAGGGAGTGGCTGTGGAGAAAAATTTCTTTACCTCTCTCCCCTCCCTCCCCCTCCCCCCCCCCTTCCCATCCCCATCCCCCTCCTCTTTCCCCCTCTCCCCCCCTCCTCCTCTCCCTCTCCCTCTCCCTCTCCCTCTCCCCTTCCCTCCTTTGATGATTCAGGTGATAGCATCAGTTTTAGCCACATTTGAATTCTGTAGCCAGCAACTGACCAGCCAATACACACAGGCTGTTGGCTGCTGCCTCTTAGCATGACTAAGGCATTGGATTTTGTCCAATCATTTAAAATACTTTTATGGGACAGAACAGTTCAATTGCATCCTTAGAGATGTAAGGCAAAAAAATACCATGCCCTTTGTGATTATAATTCCATCAGGTTTTTGGTTTGATACACCCATTTCTTACATTACCTTAAATAAATAAATGGCGAAGTATTGCTGGCTTCTTGAAGAAGAAGAAGCATCTGACCTACAAAAAACGAAGGGAACTTGTTAAAACCGGAGAGTGCACCTGCTTGGATTTGTATGTTCTCTTTCTGAATTCACCTATGCCATAGCTCACGCATCAGAGATACGCGGTGAATCATACTGTTGGACAGAATGGGACATGCAGAGTAAATTAAGTTTGTCATCTCTCTGTGAGATTTTCTCATTTGCTCACTACCTGTAGGAGGGGATTTTCATAGTAATGTGACCTGTCTTCACGCTCCATTTATCATCTCCCAGTTGATGTACATAATCTTGGTTGAACAGATAGATAATGGAGGAAACACGTAAAGTGTTGAATGCTTGAGCAACAGATCTGAAAAGAACAGGTAGGCAAGAATTGAAGTGCAAATGTTTAAAGACAAGAACTGGCATTCTTCCCTGACAGGAGATCTTAATGCAAGTTTGTTATTATTTTCTCATTACAGGAGATGACAGAATGTGAAATTACAATGTAAATATCTTTTGTTTGCTAGCATTGTACATGACTCTTCTGTTTTATTACTTTTACTGAATAGGACTTTAATATGTTTGCTTTTAATATCAATAGAAAACACTGGTTTCACATCTGTGAACAGGAAAATGTCAAGGCATGATGAAAAAATGCTGCTTTTTACTGTTTCACAAATCACTGCAAAGCTGACTGCACACTTCTGTTGTTGATTGGCAATCCAGAAAGAGAATTCCTTTTTCGCTGTTTTACCAGGAAAAGCATCTTTCTCTTCCATGCATGTAAAGAATGGGAAACTGTGGCAAAACAACAAACAAGTTCTGTAACTGCGGCATAGCAGCCTTTGATGACTTGGTACCTTCAATACAAAGAACAAAAATGTTGTAGGAAAGAATGTATTTTCTTCTGAAACTAAGGTACTGGGAGGTTTTTCTTGTCCCACCAATGGTTGGTAGAAAAGATGTTATGGAAATGGGTTTGAAGACCTGTGTCAACTGTCATGAAGTTGAACTCTTCAGGTTTTTGGGGCTTTTTTTCCAAATGTGCAAGCCTTGTCACGTGCAGGGATATTTGCATATCACGTAAAAGCGATGTGTGTATTGACAGATTTTCTCCCTCTCTCAATATTCCTATCTGGCCAGTTTTTTTAATCCATGCAAGAACCTTTCCTGTAGCTATTTAGAAACATGAAGAAACTTTGCCTAATGCTTTAGTCACTTTTTCTTTCTATTAAGAGGATCTCAGGCATTTCTGAGTATCATCTATATCATCTATTATACTAATCTCTGAGACATGAGACCTAGCTGTATTGATGGTGAAAGGCTGAGCATTCTGGAGAAAAGTGTAAAATTCTGGTCTTCCTGAAGTATTTAAGGAGATGGGGTATGTAACCATTTAAAAAGAAATTCTTCAAATTTCTGCTTTGTATCATTCAATGTATTAAACTTTTTTTTTTTAAGCCATACCATAAAGAGATCTTTTTACAATTGCTTCCAAGTCAGCCTGACTTCTTCCTGTGTGCAGAGTAGCTGGAACTGAAAACTGTAAAACAGCTGACAAAGTCTGCTGTACCAAGAAAATCATGTCCCAGTTACCAGCGTTTAAGCAAGATGTTTCTCTTCTGGTACTTGCAAATCTCTGCAAAACATTTTGGTGCCGTTGTCCACAGGTTTGATCAGATCTCTCTCCAGAATTTGGTTTCCTAATGTTTGCCGCAAACATGTGATGCAAAGTTCATCTCACAGTGCTGGCCAAGTGCATCTCCAGGCTCAACCTGCTCTTCAGGACAGACGCCACCAGGAGCCGCAGCCAGTTCAGTGTGTTGAAGCACAGGAGGAGACAGAGGATGTGGAATTGATCTTAGTGACTGGACCATGCATTTTAGGTTCTCACCAACCTACCTGTGAGAGAAATGTAGAGCAAACATACGGCTTAAGCCTCCTAAGAATGCAGGACCAGTGGGAGGCCCTTCCTGGGGACTATGCCATCTGCAGCATTTGAATCTTGAACATAATCTGAACGTACCCTCTCAGCATGACCAGTGAATAGTTTCTGGTCAGGGTCTTCACTTACTACCTGGATTCCTTTGGTTAGTTGATTTTGTTGTCTTCCCACCCGAACCCCCACCCCCCCAACCCCCCCGGAGAAAACTTGGCTTTGCCTGGCCAGAAAGAGTAGCAGTGACCATAGCAATTTAACACTCAACATTAATTGATTTCTTTCTTGGAACAGGGAAAACTGGGTTCCAAAGGTTTTAATACCCTTGATTTAGTTGAAACTGTTCATGAGTGAAGTAAAATGAAAAGAGTTCCTGATGGCCCCAACTCCTTTCTTACAGGTTTGAGACACATACTACATTCCCGCATTACTTCCCCTTCATCCAAATGGTCCTGGTTACTCTGTTCAAATGAAACTCTGACATAGCAGCAGCAAAGTAAAGCCAGATCGTCCCATTTGTTTTTGAGATTTGGTTTGCTCTCTTTCAGAATTAGTTTTCTTTGTGGTATAGGTACGCTGAGCTTTGCCATTTGCTGGAACCCTTTTTCTGAAGAGCATGGTATGTCCAGTTTTTGCCTAGAGCTTGGGAAGTAATTTATGAAGAAAAATAAAAAAAAGGGGGGGGGGAGGGAGGAAGCATTTTTTCTCTTCCTGACCAGGTTTAGGATCTAGTTAGTGATCTAGTGACATGGCACTTTTTTTTGGAGGAGGGTGTACTTCCTTGGTTTTTGCTCAGCCAGAGTTTTAATTACAACAGAGGTGAAAGGCTCCCTATTTTCAGCATCCTCTTTGAATTTGGCAGCAATGAAATGGTTCACCACTGACTGAAAGCATCCTCACCTGTCTAGGAAAGCATCCTGTCTAGCATCTGGCTCTTCCCTGGTTGGAGGCCTGACACAGGCAGCTGCCAGCCATTGCAGCTGATGTGCCACTGGTGCAGTACCATACCAGGAGGGATGGGTTACTTTTTCATGAGTCTGGATGTGCTCTGTCTCTCTAGGGTGTGTCAGCATGGTTAGTGTTAAACCCAGCCAGCTTGGATTTTTATCTGTCAAAGTTTGGATCTTCCTCAAGTCACATTTTTTCACTTCTTGTTTTTCCAGTTTGGGGTTGTTTTGTTTTGTTGTTTGGGTTTTTTTTGGTTTTTTTTCCTGAGATTTCAAGAAGTTCTGAATGTTGCACGTTTTCCTGGGTTATGTATGAGGTACTTCTATGAGTTTCAACTTTTTTTTTTTTTGGTCTTTCCTGTGACAGCAAGAGAAACAGAGTTGGTGAAGTCCTGGCAACTTCTGATGGATTCATTAACTTTTGCCATTGTGTCTACCAAAGTCTGCAAGTGCTTGTACAATTAACCTGAATCATCCATGGACTTGGACCGTTTATCTGCACTAGCCACTCCATCTCTTCTCTGAGCAATGTAATTTTTCATGGTACATTCAAAAGCACTGGAATGTTTTATCCCAATTTCTTTGTTTTCTGATTCTGTCCCTCCTGTTGTCCAGATGAGTGGTCTTCTGCAACATTTTAGTGCTGTGACGTACAACTTCAGTGTCTGCCCAAATACCCTGATAATTTAAATACTTCCCTTTTTTCTTTCATCATTTCATTAATTCACTTGATACTGTGAAACTTGCTTTCTTGCCACTTCTTACCTTTCCCAAAGCAATTGGTCAGAATTACACACTGTGGTAAACTTCTGTACAACATAAAATCACCTTAACTTGGACAGAATCCTCGTTGCAAAGGTCCTCACACAGGACATTGATTCTCTTGACTCATGTTTACGTGGCAAATCCCAGAGGACGACCCAGTAAGTAGTACATTTTCATAATAGCAGATAACAAGAACTTTACTTACTAACTTAATCACACAATATAATGATTAAATGAAGACCAGTGTGATACTAATATGATATGGCAAATTCTTGTGCTGTGGTCCTTGTCTAGGAGGTGTGTTTGGAAATTAAATGCAGACAAAGCATGCTTGCTGGCTACTTGGCATTCAAGCTATTCTTCCTAATCTTTTGCTTCTGGAAAGACTCAGTCCATCTGTCCCCTACCTTTGACAGTTTCTGATGCTATAACTCCTGCTTAGTCTAACTAAAGCTAACTTGTCTGAAGCTGCTGTGATTTACTCATAGATTCCAGCCTAGTTCTGTGTTCTATCCTATGTTCTGATTCTGTCTTTAGGTTTAATGATTATCAGATACTAATTTCTGTATTATCTTGTGGCAAATTCTATACTGAGGTGCCTTTAAAAAGTTGTGATTAAATGGGAAGTCTACATGTTCCATGATTGCTTCAGAGAACTGCAACAGATCTGTAAATATCAGTAAATCATGACTCCCTTTTACAGTAGCCACATTGCTTTCTTTCCAACAGATCTTTATGCAGCTGTACATTAATTCCATTCTCTGTTATAGTTTCTGCTAAGGTCTCTGGAATGGAGACCAGATTTACTGCTCTATCACTTTTTTTTATCCTTCCTGAGGGTTTCCTTGACAATTTTGAAAATTGGAAATAAAACAATTATCTTGCCCTAAGCTACAGAGAGTATTAAAATATTTTTATTAAATGCATAGCATTTTTTGTGAATAAACAAGACAAAACCCTGAAGTTATGCTTGTTGGACCGATATAGCATGAATAACATACAGAATATTCACATGAATATTTTAATAAACTTTAGGGGTACCCTGTTTGCATGAGAAAGCACATACACTAACGGCTTACTTAAAAAGGTTTAATTAATATCTGTGATAATGACCACTAGAGGGTGCTCTTATTACTGGTCCATGAATGCCCTTGGACTTTCATGCTCAGAGCTAATGGGACAACTAATTTTAACACTTTAAAAATTTAAGTGAATTTGTAATCCACGTAAGTGGAATCTTGTTAAGTTATTAGAAATCAGCCATAATGCTTGGTTGTATAATCCCCACCCAAATACACTTTCCTCTAACTTGACACTAAGCCAAACAATATCTTCAGCTATGCAGTTTCACTTTAATGCATTGTGGGTTTTTACACTAACACAGCCGTAAGAATAGCAAGAATTTTTGTTTCCTTTAGTTACAAGTCTCACAGCTACAAAGTACATTTTAAAATGTTTCATATTTGATACAAAAGTAAATAGCTCTTCTCCAGAAAGAAAAAGAATTTCAGTGTTTGGTACTGCAAATACAGTGGTCAAGTTTTTGCACTGAACAACCTACTGCAAAAGCACTTGATTTTGCTTTCCATCTTGTTAGTGATTTATTCAGTGAAGTTGGACAAGTAACTTACTGCTCTGTTTTCAAAGCTTGTTTTCCACGTCCCAGAATTTATCATTTTTTTGTGAGTTTTATGACTCTGTTTCCTTGTGTGTAAAATGAGAGCGTATCTGTCATGGTCTTAAAATGCCCCTTACATTCCTAACAGAGTGTGGATGCAACATTGGAGTGGCACTTCCCACTTGATTGCCAGTTAATGATGTGCATATGTTAAACATGATTCAATACACAGGTAAGCCACTTGGCTAACCTGGTTTCAAATGCAATGATGATCAGACTGCTGCATTTGCACACACATCACCAGTCTTTTGTGGCGGTTTGTGCTGACACCATAACAACTTCCAAGTGGACCACCCACCCTGCAGTGCAGGAATGCTTTTTACACAATTGACAGACCTTTGGGTTGTTTCCTTCTACTTTTTTTTTTTTTAAATCCTGTCCCTCTAAATCTGTCGTTTATAGAACAATAGATGCAAATAATGCTACCAACGTTCAGTTTTCTGTGTGTTAGTGCTGCTGACAAAAGAGCATCGAGACTAGAGGAGGGAATTTTCCCTCTGTAGGAGCTGAAGCTGATGAGATTTACTCCTGCTGTAAGTCACACTGTGCAGTTTTGAATGAAGCAGCCAGCTTCTGGCTGATTCTTTTTTCTCTTTCTCTGGAAGAAGGCAGCCCTGAGAGGCACAGCAACTGAGGCAAAAGCTGCTGTACTGCTGAATTAACCCAAACCACAGCTATGTCACTCGAGTCAGAAGTCCAGGGGCTTGTCTGCACGCCAGGACTGCCACCCAGCATGGCAGTGCAGTGAAAGCTCTGTTCCATCGTTACAAGGGGGCCCCCAGCAGCACCGGGGTGCCTCTGCGGGGAACGGCCGTGTCTGTGCTAGGGCTAGCAGTGTGGAGTTGCTCTGCTGTGTTAGAGATGGCTCTGCTGACCTGACACTACTCCAAAATATCCATTCAGTGATACCGGTACTTTTTGTCCATTTCAGCTCTAGTTTGTCGAAGCACAATTCCTAGACTTTCTTACTAATGATTAAAAATACAGGTCTTTAAGGCAAACACCTAAGAAAAGTGCATCCTTTCTGTGCACTCCCCAGGGCAAACAGTGGTGTACTCCTCTGTATTTTCTGTGACTTTAGTCAGTGTAAAAGTCATGTGTAATTCATGGGCACGTTACAGTGTCCTCAAGCCCCCGGTGACATGTCTTCAGTGAGCTCTCTGTTGGGAGTGTCTAACACCACTGGTGAAGACAGCTGCTAACAAAATGGTACAAGATCACATAAATGATTAGGAGCACAGTTCTAGTAAAAATCTCTGGACACCTATCAGAAGCAAGGAATCAATTAATTAAGCAGAGCCTGCTTCTGCTACCTCACAGAATCTTAAAGCACTTAGAATCCTTACATCAAAATTGTCTTCTATAGAAAGTGGCTCCCTGGTGGATAGTCACGCATCATTTTTCTCTCTTCATACACTAGCTCCGATGATTTGCAGTCCAGCTAGGGAGGAGAAGAGAACTACTCAGCATGAGCTAAGTAAGTGTAGCCTTTCTTAAATTTTGGAGACTTCCGTATGTGGGGAGTGGCTCTAGAACAAGGATTCCTGAGCAAGTCCCCTTTTTCCCATGCAGAAATTTTGCTCAGGCCAAAAAAACCATAATCTGGGCTGTTTTTCCAGTATTTGTGAGTGTCTGGTAATCTATTCAAAGAGTAGCACTGTGTAATGCGGGAATAAGTATCTCCAAATGCACAGTCAATATCCAGGCATCCAGAATGGCAACAACAACACGTGTGCAGACCTATTTTTCCTGTGTACAACCAGCGAAACCAAAATGACTTGAAAGCTTCAAAACCTTGATCGGTGATTTCTGTGGTCAGCCTGCTTGTGCTCAACCAGTCCTGGGTGTTCTGGGCACACCCGTAAAATCATTCTCTGTCTGTGCTCAGTAAATCCAGCATGTGTACATAGTGCTCACTATGGAACTGCTGTGCAACATATATGTGTTGAGATGTCATCTGGTAGAAATATGGGAGCCTTATACAAAAGTGTTAGTGATTATTATGTCATTACCCCAACTGAGAGTCTGATCTGGGATGAAAAATCCTATGTCAAAATTCTGCTCCCGGCATTTTGGCTCCAGCCACAATGCGTAAAGAATCTTTCACAAGATAATAACATTTGACCACCATTGTAAGATTGTGGTCTACACATTGCTGGGTCAGTTTCTATTACTCCTGGACCCTCCAGCTGCACAGAAAGAGCAAGAAAATTGAGTTCCTTGGTTGCAAAAGGGACAAGGCAAATGTACATTAGAGTTTGCCTGCTTGAGTAGTTAGGTCTGGTCCATCTCGGTGCATTCAGTGCTAAAGAATTGTGAATTTGCTTAGTAAACACCTGAGACATGCCAGAAACTGGAGAAGTAAGTGAGGTAAAAAAGAGGGACATGCTTTGAATTGCTTTCATGCTTATCTTTTCAGTCAGTAAACAAGCATATGGATAGCATCTCCAGATTCTGCAAACCTCTGTCAGATATGTTTTCTGCTTCCTAATGTTTGCTGTTAGTGAGAGAAGATGCTATTCAGGTCTTGTCAGTGTTGCAGTAATTTATGCTTCCTTTCCCTTCCACCAGGAAGAACAAATTACCGACAGAAGGGAGAGAGAGTGAAAAAAAAAAAAAAAATTGTTGTTATTACTGAGAGAGTAGAGGGGATTTTCATGAAGGAATTCAGCTAAGGCTGCAGATCTGAGCTCTCGTGCATGTACCGTATCTCTTTTGTTAGCTCCAACAAACGTCTCTCTGAGTGATGATTTTGCTCACCTCTTGCAGCCATGCAAAAATTCAGGCTTCTCATCTAAGCTGTCTTTTAAACTGCCCATGACTTTAATTGGGGTCCATGGGAGACTGCTACAGATGATTTGGACTTTGTGTCTTAGGAAGGGCTGAATCACAGGAGCTGCTTGTTTCGCTCCTTTAGGAGACAGGACACTTTTCCAATGTCCATCTGATCCCATGTGGGACAACAGGCATAATGTCATTGCCTGTTCCCACCTTTTCTGTTTGTGCAGCAGTTCCTTGGGGCAATGGAGTTGGTGCTGTAGACCCTAGCATACCTGGCGCAACAGGGCACTGAGCTTGGGTAGAGCTGGTAGGTGATACTTCTGTTTTTAAAGAGGAATTGGAAACAAATGAGACTGCTTCTGTTTTGTTTAAAACTTTCAGGCATTCCCCAGAGGGCACCACGTGAAGGCTGCTACATGCAGGATCCTAAGGATGACTCTTGATGTCTTCCTACCCTTAACATGGACAAGGTGACACCTGTGAGATTTGTGGGAATCACTTTTACAGCTAATCCTTCAATGAGATAGTCAGAGAAGTGGCTGAAGGTGCTTCAGCATGTGTGCCAGGTACAGCTCCTCCCTCACGCAAATCCTTTCCAGTACTGCAGGGCAGGCAGCAGTGCAGAGGTACGGTGTGTGTCGGAGAGCTGACGGCTGAGCACTGAACCACCCAAGAAGTCTGTAGTTTGGCATCTCAATCTCACATGAAGGATGTTGTTCCTCTGTCAAAAACACTTAAGTATTTGATTAAACATGGATGATCAGTCCTGCCTTGCAGGGCTGGTCACACCAGATGGGATATGGTTCCCAGAATCTGACAAAGATTTATGTCAGAAGGCATCTCTGGAAGTTTCCAATCCAACCCAGTGCACCCAGCAGGGCTCACCACAACATTAAGTCAGGTAGCTCAGTCCCTCATCTGGTTGAGTGCTCAATATCTTCAAGGACAGAGATCCCACCACCCCTCTGGTGCCTGACCCAGGGCTGCACTGCTCTCATGGGAAAGAGTTTTCTCCTCACATACAACCTCTCTAGCAACTTGTGCCCTGGGGCCTTCTGCCCTGTCACTGGACACCTCTGAAGAGAGTCTGTCTCTGTCTTCTCTGTAATGCCCGTTAGGCAGCAGGAGGCTGTAACTAGAATCGCCCTTAGCTGTCTCATTTCCACATGAAGCAAACTTTCTTTTGTACAAGTCATTAACTACCTTTTGCAGAATGGCTTCAGCCAAGAATATCTCTTTAAGATGGTCAAGAATACATTAGTCTCCAGTCAGGAGCTGGCGACAGGCAGCGTAAAGGCAGGGCACATTTTTTTGTACGTGGCACAAGGCAGTGTGCTGATTAGAATTCACTGTGGCAAGTTTTTAATGACAATAGTAACAATTAAGTGATGCGTGGGGATGAGGCTGGGCAACAGGGAGGTGCAATTCTCTATGAATGGTTTGCTACAGTAGTGTGCCCCAGGAGAGGGTCTCATGCTCCTCCTTACTCAGCGTCACAGTTTGGCCCAGTTTGCTGGGTCAGGCTATATTCCTCCTGACCACAGCAATATTTTCTTTGGTGGCTTTTCTCTTCTCCCGTTTCTTTGTCCCTCCAGTTCTCTGAGTTTGTCCTGTGGGTTTTTGAGCCAGGCAAAACTGCTGGATCTACAATAACTAATGGTAATGGGTCACACCGCTGGACTGTGTACAGTAAGGAAGAAATGCCTCCTCTGGCTGAATGTGAAGCTGCCGTCTGCTAGTTTCATTTGTTGCCTCTTGTTCTTGTAGTGAGAGACACATGAGTAGTTATTGCCTATAGACTTTCTCCTTGCCTTTCACTGTTGGTGGGATCTATTTTCACTCTAGCCATCTCTTTTCTAAACCAATGTGTCTTGGTATAGTTGGCTGATGAAGAATTTCTTCCTTACTTCTTACTATCCTCCCAACATCTTTCTGTCCTTTTCCATTCTTCCATGTTGTTTCTGAGCCAGGGAATTAAAGGTTAACTATTAACTCCAGTGGCATTGTAAGAGGTGTGTGAAAGAGGAGACTTAAAAGGAGGTGTTTGGATATGTTTAGCAAAGAGGTGAGAATTGGCCAGTTGCTGGTTGTTTATCTAATGTTTTCTCTGGTTGTCTGAAGGCTTCTCAGTGATATAGGCAAAAATTATGACCTGAACAAGATTTTACCAGCACCACTGTCGCCTTCTCCTTTGTCCGGGCCTTGGTCCTTCAGGCATCTTCAGTAAAGGTCCCAGTAGCGTTGTAGCCATTTCCCTGTTGCCATTTGCTGCCTGCCAAGATGCGTTTGAAAACAGAGACAGTTCCTTCCCCTGCCCTGAGGTTGAGAACTGTATTCTTATGAGAGCACCTTTGAAGAAAAACTGCTCCTTTTATTTCATTCTCCTCTTTTCTTTCCTGCCTACAATGGTCAAAACGTACTGTTTCAAGGTGGCACCTGAAAACTCACTGTCGCTCATTTGCCACTTGGAGGTTAACACAGATTGTACCATGACTGCCCCACAGATGTAACCTGGAGATATTTTCCATATTTGTTGCTGGGGCTGGTTTCAGAATCGAGACCAATCCCATGTGTGGAAATGGCTTTGTCAGGTCCGGGTGTTGAGACAAGATGAGGAATTTCAGTGGTGGCCTCTAAGGCAGAGGCACCTAAAATAGTTACTCTACAATGGGACTAGGAAGACTGGAAACTAGAACACACACTTCAGAGATGATGTGACCCGTGAAGTGAGGCTGCTGAAGAAACATCTGGCAGGAGAAGAGAGTTCTTGTAGTGACTTGCAATGGACCCTGGAGGCCCCACAGCAGGTAACACTGGAGTCATTCCCCCTGCAAGCAGTTTCGTATGTGAGGGTCACAGCAGAATCCTCAAGCCCTGAAAGCAATTCAGGTCAAGCTAATACCACAGTTATTAAAGCAGCTGAACCCGCCAGTTTTACTATTAGAAAATGGCTTCTCAGACATGCCTGGAAGAAATGGAGCTATTTTATTTTCTATTTTCTGAGTTGCCTTCTGCAGAGGAAATAGCTAGGGGCGGGGTGTGTGTGTGTGTGTGTGTGTGTTTGGGGAGAGGAGCATTAAAGCTCAGCTCAGGCTGAAAAGCACTCAGGATTGTAGACAGGGGAAGGCTGGCAGGATTCTCTATCTGCTTTCAGCATTTATTAAATATCTGTAAATACATGGGTCTGGATTTGGCCTAGGAGTCAGCCCCCATTTTTGCTGGCACAGCCCAGATCTCAGAAACCTATTGCGCAGGGCTTCTGGTAGCTGGTGCAAGAGCTGCTCTTTGTGCAGATGTGGCTGTCCTAAAGTAAGCAATAGGCACTCAGGGGGGCAGCAGAAAAACAGATGAAGCAGTATTCTTTAATTTTCTACTAGGAATTACGTGGTAGTGAGATGCCCTTGCTTTTTACAGAATTATCGTCTCTTGCTGTTGGAACATTTTCTCCTTCAAAATCATAAAATACAGCTGAAAACCAAAAACACTGCTTTAAGAGTAGCCCAGTGAGCAGCAAAGAGCGGATTTTTGCAAACCATTTTTTCAAAGCATCATTCCTGGTCTCTTTGCCCACAAGTCTTCCCCATGGTTCAAGGCACAATGGTTATGCTGATGCTTTAGATGATACACATACAACAATCAGCAGCTCTGTAATGCCATGAGATCTGCATCACTTGTGATAAGAGAAGACATGACATGGATGCTGCTTTGGCCTTAAATCCCATGGCATCTGTCCTTCCCCATCCCCCAGTTCTGCTTCATGACCCAAATCTTCACCTAAATACCATAACTGTCCTTTCCCTTAACTTCCACCAAATCCTGCAGGGGATCTTATACATATGAGAGCTTCTTCCTCTGGCTGCATACCCAAGAAAGGGTTTTGACAAACATAGATGGACAGAGGTTTTGTGCTCCCCTGTTATTCCTTGCAGCAAACGCAAGCACACCGGGGGAATCAGGTAGTTTTCTTGTTCAAGAAGTCATTGGAGATGAACCTCCTTTCAAATTCCTGGCAGGATAAAGCTGCTTCTCCTGGCAGCAGTTGAACAACATGGCATGAGAGGAAACACTGGGGTAGGTGGCATCCAGACTCCCAGGGAGTGCAGGGAGGTATTATTCATACAACTTCTGCATCTGCTTGGATATCTATCTGACCTGGTGTTCTGGCAGGTCTGCCAGCTTTTTGCAGGCTGTGGAGATTGCTGGGGTGGAGGAAGGGAGAAGAAGCCCCATTCTTCAGGGTATGGATGTTTTACACTGTGGCGTACAGTGCTGCTGAGGAAGATGGGCAAGAGAATGACAGGATGTGTCAAGATCAAGGTATGTCTGCACTGGTCAGTGAAACAAGACCTAGGTGCTGGCC
The DNA here is from genome assembly GCF_929443795.1 of Astur gentilis. Lineage (NCBI taxonomy): Eukaryota > Metazoa > Chordata > Aves > Accipitriformes > Accipitridae > Astur > Astur gentilis. The sequence goes on along the minus strand of NC_064919.1, from coordinate 17,826,173 downwards.
TGAGCACGCTGCCACCATCACTTCAATTCACTGTTCCTCACTGTCCTCGCTGCTGCTTTGGCTCAGACACTCCCAAACAATGCCTGGGCCTGGTAGCACTCCACATCTGCAGCCTGGACATGGCCATCCGGTGCAGTGGAGGGTAAAGGGGATGTAACCATGCAGACATGGGTAGAGCTGTGCCAGTTGACCTCCAAGATGTCCTTTGGGAAACTCCTGCAACCGTGCTCACCTGCATCCCTTCAAAGTCAGGCCAAGTTCAAGCACACCTAAGCTCCCAGTTGCACAGGTGTACCACCAGACTACCTGCACTCCCGGCCCATGGGTACTGTTTTTCCTTCATCCTTCGTTCCACTGACTGAAGCCAGACTATGTTCCTGAGAAGCAACACTTCCAAAGCAGACGGTACGAATGTCTATACATATTTAGGTGACATGTCGCTTGCAGGGGTGCTCTGCAGTCAGCATTGCAGAGGAGCTAGGACATGTTCCTGCCAGAGCTGTGGGGAACAGACCTACACCAATGTGTGATAACACAGAAACAGCATGGCCTGCTGTGGTGCATCCTCTGGGGGTATCCCCTGGAGCCGGCTTTTCTCCCTGCTACCTCCCAACCTGCTGTGCATCACAGGGGATGCAGCCACCAGAGGGAAAGGAGTCTGGAGCCTTCATGCCCTTGCCCAGGTAAGGACAGCTTTGGTGCTTTCTGTAGACGTAAGAGTTGCCACACAAATGATCCAGCTCCCAGACAGCTTTACCTCTTCTGTCATGTGCCCCAGCTCTCAGGAATATGCAGGAAACTTAAGGATAAGCTAAAAGTAGTGAGAACAGTCTTGTCTGTATTGCCTGTCTTCCTGGGGGGCCCCAACAACCCTTTAAACAGCAGGAATGGCACTGTGCACGCTGGCCCAGGGCAGGTGCTGGCTGGCTGCTTGGGCGTGCAGAGATGCTCCTCAGCTGTGCCCAGTAAAGAGAACAGAGCTGGAAACCAAAGAGAGAGGGAGCTTGGGCCAGCAACGGAGAAGAAGGGCCAAGGAGGATATTTATTTCTTTGATATTCTACTCTTTGCTCCTGGTGAGAAAAACATGCATGAGAGTCCCTCTGCCGCCCTTTTGCAGCCGGGTCTTCGTCACAGCGTCCATGAAGGAGAAGCAGACAATTCTCAACCTGTCTGATTGCTGCTGTGGGCATGGTTTCTACTTGCTTCATTTCTGCCTGTCTCATTGCTTCACAGTTCATTTGGCTGAACTCTTCATACAAAACAACGTGTTAGACGAGCTCTGTGCTGGGAATGTTGCAGGAAGGCACTAGCTGTCCGGGGAAGGGATGGGCAAAGGGACTCTGCTTTCAGCATCCATAACGACTGCCTACCGAGCAATTGTGCTTGTTTGCTTTGTCAACCCATCTAGAATAATAATAATGTTTCAAGTCAAAGAAACACACCTATGAAACCAAACCTTTCTGGCCAGTGGCTGTGCCCCTGAGCCTCCAGCAGCGCGTCCTACTAGCTTGTTCCAACTCTTTGCTTTGTGTTAAACAAGGAAGAATGAGACTAGCACGTGCCTGATGTTTTAGTTGAAAGAACTTCAGTTACAAATGAGTGGAAGAGGTATTTCCCTTCCAGACCCCACAGCGAGGTGGCCAGAGAGGGGGCCGGGGAGGGATGGCATTGCCCCACACCACTGTGGTCCACCTCCATCCTGCCCCACCGCTGAGCATCTGGGGTGGGGGGGCACCAGGGTGAGAGGCAGCACAAAGGTCCGTGCCCCTGTCTCGGCTGAGCCTGCTGCCAGGGTGGCTCAGGACAGGCTCTAGGTCTGGTGGCAGACTGAGATGCAGAGGGCTACCACAGAAGGTAGGGACTGGAGCTAAGGAACCGTTCAAGGAGGGCAAACAACTTCTTAGGTTTTTTAGTGCTGTTAGTGGAAAGAGTGAGCTGAGGTCTTCTAAACTTGTATTTCATGTCCAGGATTGCTCTTTAAGTTCTGGCTGTGAAAGCCTCATGGCAAACAGTGATGGTGGCTGAGTGAGAGGTGGCTCATGAGGGACACTCAGACTCCAGCTGAGTTCACAGGCATGTGTAAAACAAGCCCTGTTTCAAGTACTCCAAAGGCTATGAACAGAAATGTTGAAAGCCTCCCTACACCCCCAAAGCAAACAACTGTAAAATTGACACCCAAAAAATGGAAAAATATAGATTAGAAGGGGAACACATGGAAGCCCCTGGTCCAACCCCCTGCTTGAAGCAGGGCTCACCAAAGCTAGGCCAGGTTGCTTAAGGCCTTGTCCTGTCCAGTCTGGAATATCTCACAGGACAGAGGTCCCACCACCTCTTATCTGGGCCTTGTCTACACCACTGATGGGAAGGAATTTTTTCCTTATATCCAACCAGAATTTCCCCTGTTGCAACCCATGTCTGTTGTCTCTCGCCATTTCCTTGTGTACCTCAGAGAAAGGTCTATCTCCTTCTTTTGTCTTGCTCAAGTAGGCAATGGCTGACTGCAGATAGATCCCACCGCAGCCTCATCTTCCTCAGGCTGAACAAGCCCAGTTCCCTCCACTTCTTCCCGTAATGTCCTGCACTCCTGTCCCCGGAACATCTTTGTGATCCTGTGTTTGAACTCTTTGGTTTATCAGTATCCCTCCTATCTTGGTAAACCCAAACCTCCTCAAAACTCCAGATGTGCTGAGCAGAGCAGCACAGTCGCTCTCTGCAAGGTTTGTGTATGTTTCGTGCTAGCCGGTTTTCAAGATGTGTGCTGATGTCATCTATTGTTGCTTCATCTAGAAGCTGTGCAGAAAGGAAAGTGATAGCACATCTTCACAGTGTATGCCTTCTGCTGCTGGAAACTGTCTAGATGGCTTGGGGACAGTGGAGTATGCTCATGTACAGTAGCACGAGGCTTGGCTTAGAGCTCTTATTATTTGCTGTATGCATTTTGAGAGTCCTGTACAAACCTCTAGCTGCACAGGACTATATTGCTTGCCTGCCCAATTCATATATTCCATCCTACAGAGTCATACATGAACTAATACTGTTTTTAGAAATCCGCTGTGGAAGTACAATATACCTGACATACTTCCACTGTCCCCATGTTAGGAAACATTCCTTAAAGGCTTTGTATTTGATATTTACCTTGTTTCACTCTATCTTCTTGCAATTTCTAACTGGCTTTTATTTACAGAAGAGAGTGCAAGAAGTACTTTTGACAAGCACATGTAGTGACTGGTTTCAGAAAGATGGGGCAGGGCTCGCCTTACAGACATTTTAAGACTTAATTAGGAGAGGCTGTGGGGAAGAAATAGCTGCACTTACATTTTTCTGTTTCCCACTGGTTTTAGCTGCTGTAGTGTGGGATACACTTTTTTGTGTATGCAGTCAAGCTTGACTGACACTTCATAGGCACAATGGTACAAGCACACTGGAGTCTGCTCCCAGCTGTCAGTTGGGCTGGCCTTCCTCAGAGGAATACGACTTGAGGCTGTGGAGCACCCGAGCAGTTGTGTAGCCAACCCTCTGTTAAAGCAACAGATGCCGCACCAGTGTCAGGGATTTTGTTTACAGCACAGGTTTTACACAGACATAGCTGCCTCTCTAAACTGTGTCTAGGAAAGATGGTCTTTCTGCTTCACTACATTGTGACAAACAGGTTGTTGGAAGAGGTTAAAACAGCCTTTGAACAGGGGTCTTGCCTTCTCATACAGTTTTCTGTTCGTTTGCTCCTGTTTCTCAGCAGTACAAGGCAAGGAAGAGACAAGGTTCCAGAAGATTCAGCTGTCTCTGAGAAGTGAGATGTTACCATGAACAGAAACAAAAAAGAACAAAAAAGGATGAAGTCTCTTGTAGAGCCTTTCTGCTCCCCTCCATCTACCAGAAAGGTTTTTTTAAAATGCAGAAAATTATTTATTTTCTAACAGAAATAGCTAAGAGATTTGACTCATCACTTGCGATCCTCTTAAAACCAGCTCCTGTAAGCTGCTACCTGACTAAATTCTGTACACTGCAAAGCAAGTTTGCATTTCCCCAGAGGTGATTGGAAGCGATCTTGCTGAGCTCTCCAGTATTAAAGTTGATGTATATTTCCTTGCATACAAGGTTTTTTCCAGGATTGCACAAAGCAGGCAGACTTTAGAAGCAGCTTTATTTCACCTTTTGGAAATGAATGACTTCTGGGTTATTTTCAAGCTTTTCAGTAGTCAGAATAACAGATTACTCATGTGTTCTCATTAAACAGATTTCAGGAATGGCTAAAATCCCAGGAGCTCATGTATTAGGAATATATAACAAGTTGATTCTTTTGCTTCCTTGTGCTTTGAGGGTGCATTGTATGTCTGAATGACTATAAAATGCCAGGAACAGATCAGATGCCCAGAAGACGGTCATGTCAAGATGTGCTTGTGTATTTGGGGTAGTTCATTTCTATATAGGCAGGCTTCAGAAATAGGCAGCAAAGGCATCAAGGGCAAACTCCAGTTCTGTGCATCTTCCCAGCAGAGTGGCCACTTATACATAAGTATTTGCTTGTAGTTAAATTGGATGTGTGTGTCTTCACTTTGTAATGTAATACATACACAGCCATATCCGATTGTGGCATTATGCCCAGTATTGCCTTCTATGAAGTATTAACAAATTGAAAGGTAAGGTGTTGTCTTATAATAGTGATTTTTTAGTGAATAATGAAAGTTAAATTCATTTTTCCCCAAACCTTTGGGTTCAAGTGTCATGTATTTTCCCTACCACCACCACTGCTATTGTTCTAGTTGAAAGTCGAGATCCTCATATAATCCTATGTCTATGGAAGCAGGGTTTTTTAGAAAAGTGTGGAGCAACGTAAGACTCTGAGAGATCCACAGAGCTTGTGGCAGCACACACCCCACATGCTGGCTGCCACAACGCTGCAGCACATTTTGGTGGTTAGGTGCTAAAATGAACTGAGCCCCGCTCAGAATCACTCAACTGGTGAGAGGTGCACCAGCACACAAGGAGACATGTGAGAAGACATCATTTGCAAGTGATCCTGCCTGCTGTCAGGCTTAGGCCATAACCATCAAGGCCATCCCTGTCCTTCCCCAGGTGCAGAAATCTCCTTGGGGAGGGAATGGAAACGCACTGCTGGTGACCCTGTGCACAAAGTTCTCATACGTTCAGCAGGAAAGGGGCTGACCCGCAACCCCAATCTCTTACTGAGAAAGGCAAAGATGAAAGGGAGAGGGGAGTCATGAACTGTTCTTTGATGCTTCTTGCTCTGAGTTCTGCATGTTGGATTCCGCATATTAAGGAAAACCTTACTGCTGTTTGGATTGGACTTCCCAGATCACTGTTAAAAACCCATAGGCTTTATCCCAAAGATGATGTTTGCTACAGGGTCAGGAAATTTCTTTTTCTGCCATAGTGGTCTGGTGGTAACGCTTTAATGATATTATTAGATAGGCCTCAGCAGAGCCTTGTGGGCTCTTCAGGACCTGAAGATTACCTCTCAATCCAGGAACATGTCTTTCTCTCTGGGGTATGACACTGGTGTCTAGCAACATTGCAGGCATGTTCTAAGAAAATATGCACCACAGGTTTTGTATTAAATTTTGCCTGGAGACAGAGAGGAAGGTAGCACTTTGCTCATGCCTCTAACTGTTCAATAATCACTAGGTCTTTGTGACTTTTTTGTCTCAGCTTAATTTCACTGTTGTGAAAGTTTGCACATCTCCATGCCCGAGGAGATACATAGGCAGGCAAAAGCTAAATTCCACCTGTTTGGTTACAACCGTTTAGCTCCTGGAGTTGCTCACCTGGCTCTTTTGCATTGTGATTGTGAATTTCAGGGAGGACTGAATCGCCTGGTGCTTGAGCTCCTCAGTGTGTGTGCACCCAAAACAGCCAGAAGAGCTGAGCCTCAAACCTATTGCTCATTTTAAGGAATGGTCCATGATACACCGAAATAAAACATTTGTCTGGCAGAAAACACATGGAGGAATAAAACTTATGTGCTCACAAACCATATTAGCATACCGTCCTGAAGGGACTTGTCTCTCAAGGGAAAACACCATTTCAGCTCGAACTTTAGAGTTTACATGAAGAATGGGTTTAGTTACTCCAAGGTGTTTTTTTAAAAATACGTATCTAACGTAAATATCTGTTATTTTATGCATCTATAACTTAATAGGAGAAGTGGGTTATAGGTACACCAGAAAGGTAGTAACACTTTTTCCATCAGTGTTAATCCTATTACAGAGTAAGATGGGCTACCTGCTGTTCTGGACTCACCAGGAGTGCAGAACAAATTGTAAGTAAGTGCCTGCCTAAGTAATCCTCTCTATGCTGATAATTTGATAGATGTGTCCTGGGCTGTTTTGTTTATGAGACATATATAGTATCACAGATACAAAAGACTGTCAGAGGGAGTGGTAAAATTGCCCTGGAATTACAGTCCTTCAAAATTCTAATAGTTAATGTGACTGCTCATTGCTTCGGAAATGGTTTGGGTGTGATAAAGCTTTATGCGCACATTTTAAGTGCATATAAAAGATAGAACCTGGATGAGGGGAAAAGGGTGCAGCTCCCTCATTTTTGGCTTAGGGTGTCCAGGACATGATAGGGCACGTCCTGCTATTTTCTGTTCTGGTAGATGTGAACTTGAAACCCAAGCCTTCAAAATGTCGGAAGGGGGGAGAGGAATGCTTCCAAAGATAAGCAAAAGACATACTTGCACTACAACAATTAAAGCTGTTAAATGTGGTATGCATAATGTACCCCCAAAACTTATCGCAGCCCAAGTGCAGAATCTGTCTGGGATCTGGACTCCTCTATGATCTCTGGCCACTCTTGCATGAATCAATTCCCTGATAGCAGCTCACACACACAGGATCACTGGGGCCAGCAAGCTCTGCTTTTGTATCTTCTGCTTTTGAATGCTTGAGGTGGGACTCCTTGCTTCTAGTCATCAGGCACATGGGAGAGCCCACATCTCAGCTGAACCCAGCAGGAGCTGCAGCCCACTGGTCTGCAAGGGGCTGAAAATTGAACAACTTGTCACGTCTCTTCTTGGGCAGTGGAGCTGACAGGATCTCTGTTAGGGGGACCTTGCTAGCACAGCGAGTTACTGTGAAGCAGCCCTAGCCTGCCACTGCGTCTCTCCGCTTACCACTTCACTTCTTTCTGCATGGCGTGCGCTGCCTTGTTCTGCCAAGAGTGCCAAGCTCTACCACGGCTGCCAAACACAGCCAGGGCAGTTCAGTGCACTTCCCTGCACAGGGATGAGCTTAGGGCCTAGAAGAGAGAAACAAGTTGAAGCTTAATCCAGCTGTGATACAAGGGATGTTGGCTGGTTCCTGGAAGACGGGGGTAAAGCATACCTGCTTTGTAGCCGAGGGGTGTCTGCATTTGCAGCTGCAGCTCTCTGCAGGTGAAGGAGCTGGGTTCCTCGTTGTTCCAGGAGGACTGAGTAGCAGTGAGTCTGGTGGGACTTTCTTCTCTTTCCTACTGGTCAGCAGCCTGCAGCCACAGCTTTTAGATGCTGACACTGCTTTTCACCAACAGTGCAGTTATCACCTGGAGATACACCACCAGAGTCACTCCACATGAGCTCCACCTTAAATCAGCCTGAAAGTTGAAGTTAGGGCAGGATATGGCAGCTCCTTACTAAGCTGAATATTTTTCTGCATGCACATGACACTGTAGCGTGCCTCTGGTTTCAGGGTGGAGTTCAAAATGTGGCTTCTGACCAGTAAAGCCTTTGTACCCTGCTGTCTCAGATCTACTAAATAAGTATTCAAAAGAGAGGTCTTTCGGTTTAGTAGGGATAAGCTGCTGAAGGTTTGTGTCCTGCAGCCGACCCTTAACTTTACACCTCTCACAGCTCTGGGGTCTGAACCAGCAGAACTCACATCTGTGACCCCAAAAGCACAATACAAAATTTTTGTACATCTGAGATGTGGGGTTGGCTGTGGAGGAAAGCAAGCCAGGGAGGCCCATCCTCACAGCAGGTGCAATGTTCCTGCCTCATTCTTTTCACTGAAATGTTATGCACTTACGTACACACTTAATTGATGTGGTAGTAAAAAGAGCTCCATTTAAAATATGTGCCTGAGCACTCCAGAAAGGCACCTTTTTTCTTCTGTCCTGTACATGACAGTAAGTAAATTATCCAAACAAATCCAGGTCCTGCCGTTCCAGGCAGTGATAAAAGCAGAGATCCACTCTTTTTCTGAGAGCAATTGCAGGAAAGCTCCCAGCAGCTGTCGCTATCCAATGGATTTGAAATCTATCGTACCCATGCAGTGACTGAGCCAATTGTTTCATTTTATCAGTCTGTGAACACTTTTTCAAAATTAAAATGTGCTTCTTTTCTCAGCTGTGAGAATGGTGCAGCAATACCGTATCTATGGTGACATAACTCAGAAAGTTCCCACAGGCAAGAGCTTACATTTGCTGTTTAATTTGCAGTGGAGTCATTCTAGGTATGATTAAATGTGTTTGTCTTTTAAAATAGGTGAAATCTACAGCCTTTAGCTACTAGCAGAGATTCCTAGCTATTCACATAGCTCACACAGTGCTAACAGCTAGTTAAGGAAATAAAGGTGACAGAAGTGAGAAACTGATAAAAAAAGCCCAGTTGAAGGACCCCTCCAGGAGAAAGGTGGTGCTCGGTCTTCTCAGGATCTTCTGTGAAGGATTGTCTGAAATGCTGATCAAGAGGGTCCCCTGCCCAGTAAGCACGGGTATGAACTCGATAATGACCTACAGAAAAAAACAGGTACAGAGATAACCTCTTCTCTTAACCTTTATTGTCCTGTAAGAACAATTCTGGATACATTTTCTGTAAAGTAAAATCAAAGTTTTCATATATGTCACTTGGAAAAGGCATTTCTTGGTTCGGATCTAATAACTTAGGGTGTTCACTAGTTATATGACCTACTCCTGGATTTGTCAGTATAATGCTTTTTTTCCTAAGAAAACAGCAAAGCACTGAAACTTAAGCTTTTAGAGAAACGTGCAGAGAAACAATGTCTAAATTTCACACCTAATGCTTAATTATGGCAAAACAAACTTTGAAATGCATGGAGGTATGGGGTCATCCTGAGAAAGATAAGTCAGTTTTTGTTCTGAAACTCTATGGCAGGCAGTGAACTGCAAGTGCCCTGGGAGTCTGAGCATGTTAGTTTCCATACCAGATCTTCAGCTAACCCCAAGCAAAGATCAACCGTGCGTTTCTCTGCGTTTGTGTGAGCTCCACACCTGTAGTAATGTGAAAGGAAGCATCATCTGCTCCCTACTGTAGCAGCCAGATGCTGCAGGCTATGCGGTGCCCTACAGATTAGCGTCCTGCTATTCATTTGGGCCTTTTTGGAGTGACAGGTAGAGTCGTGCTTTGGCTGCAGAGCTTTGGCAGGCATACTCTAGAAATTACTCACCATACAGCTTTGTCAGGAGTCAGATTAAAGCATGCCCAACCTAAGGATTAAGCCAGGTTTCTTTGCTGCATGTAACTCATTCCAGTAGCTCACTTTTTGTCCCAAGATAATAAAAGCATCAATGCTCCTTTTTTCTAATTAGTGAAACAATGTTTACAAGGCACTGTCAGTCCATTTCCTTCGTGCTATCTGTTTTATTGTCTGGTCAACAATACATGAACTTTCTAACTCTAGGGGTTTACAAAAGATGGATTTCCCAGCTAGTTTTCACATATGACAAAACCTTTTTGCTGGTGCCAGTATGAAATTACCAGTGGGTGTTCTTTGTTGCAGTAACAGGGTATTCAGAACAGCAGGCACAATACTGACATGCTGATTCCCAGGTTGAGCCAAAACCAAAGCATCAAATTGATAGAAAAGTTTCTGCCTGCAAATGGTGATGGTTTAGCAAAGGAAATCTTTTTGCAAGAGTTATTTTTGAGTTTTCAAGCATTAGTTTTGAGGCTAAATGGATGACATATGGATTTCACAGGTGAACTGCAAAGTGGATGGACCATCAGGTTCAAGCATAGCAATCCATCAGTCAAACAGTAGCTGGAAGACAGTTACAGGTGCCATTTCTCAGGGGTCAATATCAGGCCAATATTTTTTAACATCTTTATGAACAACCTAGAAGAGGGCATGTAGAGCACTGGGGACGGTACTGCACTGGGGGAGCAGCTGGATGACGGCGCAGCCCTTCAGAGGGGCCTCAAGCAGGCTGCAGAAATGGGCTGCCAGGAACCTCCTGGGGCACAGCCTGGGCAAATGATGTGACCTGCCCCTGGCTGGGAGGAGCCCAGCAGTGGTGCAGGATGAGACCCATGGTCTGGAAAGCAGGTCTGCAGTCCTGGTGGACAGCAAGGGACACAGGCATCAGCTAGGGGCCCTATGGCCTCGGTGGCTGACCAGGGCCTGGTCCTTGCAGGCCAGTGGAGGGAAGGGCTTCTCCACCGCTACATGGCACTCATCAGGCAGCATCCAGAATTAAGTCCAATTTGGGGACATCCAATACAAAAGAAGTGTTGAGAAATTAAAGACAAAACTTCCCCACAAGGATGGTGCAGCCCTGGGACAGGGCCCAGAGAGGTAGTGGGATCTCCATCCTTGGAGACTGATCTAACTTTGTGGTGAGCCCCGCTTGGAGCAGGTGGCTGGACTAGGGCCCTTCAGACATGCCTTCCAATCGAATTTCTTCTGAGCTCCTTTAATTACATTTCACAGGACTTTTGTAGCAGGAGTAAAGTTGAGGTGGAGAATTTGTTTTGACTGAATGCAGCATCTTATGCCATGCCCAGGAGGACCGTGCTGAGATTAGGTGGTGATTTACCAATAGGACACCATACACTCTGACAACAGGAGGATGGCAACAAGGTCCCAGAACACACTTGTGCCTTTCCTCCTTCTGATACCTCAAGAAAGCCAAACCAAGGAGAAATGATGCTGAAGTACGCAGCATTTGGAGGCAAAACTATCACCCTGTAGTAACCCCTGGATCCTAGAGAGTACGTAAGACCTGCCCAAAAACCAGCCCAAGAGGGGCCCAGGAGGCTCAGTGAGAACTTGATACCTGGTGTCCCTCATCCACTCTGTCACTCCAAGTGATCCTGGCCAGATTGCTTGGGTATACACATCACTGTGCCTGTGAAAGCATAGTGTGAGGTGGTAGGGGAAATCTGTGACTAAGAGCAAATGAAACCAGCTTTGCTTAAAATTAAAGTGGCTTTCCTGCTCCATAACAGCTGAGGCAGATCATCGCATTGCAAAGGTGCTGAGAAGACCCACTCCCAAGAAATCACAAAGCACTGAGTCCTTGGTAAAGGTGAACTAGGGATTCCTGTGGGTGCCTCCACACATTTTGAAAATACAGAGATCAACAGGAGGTCAAGGATGTAAAACTTCATTGCTGGCACTTCTCTAACCTGACAGAAGTGAAACGAAACTGAAACACACACTGCAAATAGACCTGAAGACACTTGAAAATGGCAGCTTGGGTTTAGCAAATGACCTTTCCTCCTACCAGGAACACATGGATAATTGCCTGCCTGTTTGAATCATTCTCCTACATAGCTACACAATGTTGGAGAAAATGCTATATCAGAGCAACATCTGAGAAGGAATGGATGGAAAACATGCATGCCCATCTGCCAGATACTGTTGCAGGCTGAATAATCCTGTTGGGCTGCTGACTTATGTTTAGCTCTTCAATTAAGTACTCATGTGAGTAAGCCCCAGGGTCACATAAATAATCCTCAGGATTACTCAGAAATTAATTTTTAAGACATGATTAACACATGACTGGGAGCTGCAGGCTTTGCGCACAAAATCACAGAAAGATTCAGGTGGGGAAGCACATCTGGATGTCTTTGCTCCAGCTCCCCTCTCCAAGCTCAGCTGACTTCAAAGCGGGGTCAGATTGGTCAGGGCCTTGTCCAGCTAAGTTTTGAACATGTCCAACAGTGGAGATCCCACCACCTCTCTTGGCCCTGTCCCAGGGCTGCACCACTCTCATGGGAAGGAGTTTTCCTCCTTATGCGCAACCAGAATTTCCCATGCTGCAATGTGTCCCTTTTGTCCCTTGCGACAAAGGACAAAACAAGACATTTTAAGACAAGACATCCCTGTGCACTTCGAGAGGAGGTTGGTAACCACCTGTGAGGCAGTGAACATCTGCAATTAGGTCTTCCCTGAGATGTCTCTTCTCCAGACTAATGAAGCCTGGTTCCCTCCATCTCTCCTTAATACATCATGTGCTCCAGGCCCACGAACCATCTCTGTGGCCTTGCACTGATCTCCCTCCAATCTGCCAACAAGGGATGTTTGCCTCCACCCCTGACATACACACAAGAACTGTAGCTGCCCTGAGAAGACAAATGCTCTTCCAATGGTGTTTTAATGCTCATATGGCAGTACAACTCTGTCAGTACTGACTAGAGTTGTTCCCCGCAATGATGCCATAGCCTGTGTCCTCTCCCATGTGAGACTGAAAGAGGGAACAGCATGACCATGCATGGGAAATAGGTGCTGTTTGCCATGCAAGGTGTTAAGCATCAGGACCGTGGGCAGTGTGGGACCTCGTGGTCAGCCGGTGATGGCCCTCTGGACTCTGGCTAGGTTAAAGGATGCTTAGAGGCAGGATTTCATCACCGGACTTGGGCATCATCTTTGGCTGAGAGCCCAGGCTCCTTCCATGTCAGTACTGAACAAATGTCTAAATAAATCTGTTACGCATGTCCTCCTCTCTCCTTTATTTGTTTGGCTTTTTCTCTTTTTTCTTTACTTTCTTTTTCCTGACAAAATAGTCTTGCATATTTTTCCTTAATGAGCATTGACTACTAGGGTCATGATGTTCTGGCTCCAAGTACTGCTCAGCCACAGAGAAACCTGTCTGGCTCAGGTAAATGGCTATTTGCTGCAGTATCGCCATGTATCTGGGGCTTTCCAGTATAGGCACAAGCTCCAGACAATTACTGTTGAGCAATGCTGCAAAATCTGTGGGCCAGATCTCTCCCAAGGGCTACTCCAGCCATGCCAACAGCACAGTCATCATATCAGGTATGAATCCACATTACCATTTGAGCAAAGTACGCAGGGGGTCTCTCTGTGACACTCTGAGACCTGTTCATATCACTTAGTATCTGAGGGATGAAATATACTGAATTGCTAAGAGGAAAAACATTTGGTATTAGTGTTTGAAATTTCACTGAAACTGTTGCCTGTTCATGAACCTCTTTATGCGCATCGCACCACATTCACTGCTCACAGGTTCACTAGCTGGGGTACGGATGGTTTTAACCTAACACGCTGATTTCAGCTCTCACACTCAGTATTATAGTTTAAATAAGCTCACCACATGGCAGCTGCGTGCTCCACCCAGGACACAGCAAAGTTATTTACTCCTACTGAACACTGCATCTTTCAGCCTATTTGTTATACTCGGGGGCTCTGCAGAACACCGTGGGGTCTTGCTCCTTCCTGCGAAACTCTGACAAGACCAGTCCAGGCTGCAGAGGAAATGATTTGCACTTCACAGCCACCTTTGCAACTTCCAGCTTAACCCGATGGCCTCTCAGAGAGATGCAGCTGAAGTTCAAGGACCTTAAATACCTGCTTCCACAGACAGGCTGCAGTCTCATCTCAGGTTAAAAGTAGCTTTTTGCAGATGTCAGCTGTGCTTCATGTAAAAGGAGAAGCCTGAAACAGGGTGCAAGAGTAAGGTGAAGTATGTGTAAAAAAAAAAAAAAAAAGCCAGCATTTCCGATATCTATGTGTGGTGCTGAGGAGCATGTGGGTGTTGCTGGTTAACCTGCAACAGGAGTTTACAGGAATCACGCAGAAATGTATGTCAGAAACCCGGGGCTAGCATGGCTGAACCCCTAGGAATGCTCCAGCGTTCATTCCTCAGCTGTACTTGTTTAGGCAAACCAGACAAAAAGTACCTGATTTAGTCTGAAGAGGGAAGCTGGAGTCCAAGGTAAACATGTATGGGCAGCACTTCTGAGTAGCTAGACTTTCAAGTTTCCTGAGAGCAGTCATGCCCACGGAGTCGGTAATGAGAAGGAATTTGTTTGCCGAAGGATCTCTGGGGCTCTGTGCTTCTTTTCCAGGTGTGGGCATTCAGACAATTGATGAAGGAAGCATTTTCTGTCTGGGACAGTAAATATTTAACTGGAAAGTTTAGAAAGATCCATGCTTCTGAGTTTTCAAGGCCTTCTCAAAGAAAGCGTCTTTCCTGCAGTCACAAAACAAAAAGCACAGAAAGAAGGACAGAGGCTAGGAAGCACAGGGAAATCAGAAAAGCTGTGTCCCTCTGTAGTGCGCTGTAGTCCTGCATTGCCCTCTCCGCAGCATGTGCAAGAAACCTACTGCAGCTGCCCCTCTCAGATGTCTACAACATTCTGCAGTGCATTTCTGCCTCCCTGTTCAGTTTATTCAAACACCCCCAAAATCCCATTTGTCACATTAGATCTAATCACTGAAAGGTCAGTGCTTTTCTTTCCTTGGACAGACAACACAAAAAGTGAACTGCCTACAGTTTCCAAAGTGATGAGAAAGGGTAGGTTTTTACATGAAAATGTCTTTCTTAGGTTTTTCCACTGTTGTGCCTGGCAGCTTTTGGACATGAGTGGCACCAGCAAGTACCTGGAACTTTTTGGCATGTGACTTTTAATGACCTGGTAACCAAGCTGCCAGGATGCATTGGTTTGCTATAGCCTCTTAGCATGGAGAACCACGGGCTTTGGAGGCCTGATCCAGGTGACAGCAGGGGTTCCAATGATCGCAGCAGAAACTAGAGTTGCTCTCAAGTATCAAACCCAGCTAAATCCTCCAATTCACTAACTAGGTTATATTTTGTGGTTTGTCCTGGAAAAGTAGCTCCAGACAAACAGTCTTTAACAGTTGTTCTGTGACTGGGTTTACCGGCTCAGAAAGAACTGTGTCTCTCATTGCATACTAAGATGTCACAAATGTGAGTTGTGCGCACTTAAGGCCACAGCACATTTTGTAGTCAAGCACAGTGGAAAAGAGAGGTCCCTGAGGTCTGCACGCTTGACTGCTGCAACCGACTCAAGGGCCTTCTCCTCTCCAGCAGGATGCCTATGGTGTTGGCAGTGAAATGCCTGCCTAGCAGAGCTATGACAAGGAGGCTTGAATCCATACTTAACCACTCCATGGCTTACCCAAGTGGAGACTGGAAAGAGATCTGCCAGGGACAAAGTGTTCTTAGGGAGGTAATGCAGTCTGCTGCACCGAAAGCAGTGCATCTCTTCAGAGCTAAGCACTGGCAAGAAGAGTGCAGGAAGGACAGAAATAAAGGAGCAGAGAGAGCTAACAGGGAGATTAAATGGGCTTTCTCTTGGGATTAGCATTTCTCTGGAGCGTGTCCCTGCCAATCTTGATGGCAGGGTGTTGGCTGGTTCTCTGGGCTGCTTCCCCAGGGTGATTCACTTTCTTGTTGAATGTGGTCAGAAGTGGTCCTTTTGGGGTACCAAATCTTCAGCGGGCCATGGTGGGAGAGACATTTAGGAGACAGCTACACAAGGAAGTGGTAGCAAAAAAAAAGAAAATACTTCGATGTAACAGAGGGTATGTACAATTTAGTAAACAGCAAGGGGTGGAAGAGAAGGGTGCTGGGCTTGTTCAGCCTGGAGAAAAGAAGATCGAGGAGGTACCTAGCTGCTGTCATCCACTACCTTACAGGGTTACAGAAGAAAGAGAGAGACAGACTCTTCTCGCAGGCCCCCAGGGAAAGGACAAGAGGCAATGGGCACAGGCTGCAACAAGGAAAATTCTGGTTGAACATACGGAAAAAATTCCTTCCACAAGAGTGGTGCAGGTCTGGGACAGGCACCAGAGAGGTGATGAGATCTCTGTCCTTGGAGATTCTCCAGACTAATAGGACAAGGCCCTGGGCAACCTGACCTCGCTTTGGTGAGCCCTGCTTTGAGCAGGGTGTTGGGCTGTAAACCTTTCAGCAGTTCTTCAAGAAGCTCCACAGTGGTCCTTCTGAGACCTCTCTCAATCCCATAAGCTTCAACAGCAATATGTTGCACGGGTACCTATATGAGGATAGAACCTGGGCTATGGAGGGAGGTAGGGATGTAGGTGTGCACACGCCTTATACTGAGAAGAAATCTGCCCAACACTGTCTTTTGAAGGAAAAGCTCCTCCTTCACTGTCCTTCCCAGCTACTGCCCCCCTGGAGACTGTTACACAGTCCTCAGAAAGCAAAGATAAACTTTTCACCACATGTGCCTGATGGCCATATGTAAAAAAAAAAATTATGTCATGAGTGCTACTGCTGTTTGATTTCTGTAGAGCAAAGCTTGTCACATCACCGATCTTTGGAGGAATGGCCATGTCATGGCCAAAATAGCCTTAGGCCTCAGCTCCTGGCAATTTCCCCATGCTCTGCAGTAGGTGGGAAGAGGCATGAAGGACACAGGGAAACCAGGGACAGATGGGGCCTCTGCAGAAGAGGAAAGGCAGTGATGAAGTTGCTGAGTGTGGATCAGCTGGAAGTGTCCATAGACTTGGTAAGGATCTGCTGAGCTTACAGTAGGGTGCTGCAAAAAGGACTGCACGGGGATGACAAGGGAAAACAAAAATCAGGAAGCCCAGCAGGTTTTGGTTCTACTGCAGAGACCACAGGTAAAAGTTGTTGTCTGAGATAACTGGCTGAATGGAAAACCTTGTGGTAGGTATGTGATTGTGTTCTTCCACTATTTGAAAAGGCCTTGAGCCCATGGATTGCTTCAGAGCAGAGGTGAGCCCCTCCTGGACTTATGTGGTGTGAGAGGTGCTGGTGGAGGGGCCAGGCTTGCCATGCCTCCTCAAGAGGGAAGTGTGTGAAGTCCTATTTCCTGGAAGGACCCATGGGGACTAGATGGGGAAAGGATGGGGCTTTAGCAGCAGGCAGGCCAGCAGCGCCATCACCGCACAGCTCTAGAAGGATGGAGGCAAGCAGACAAGTGGAAGTGAGAGATCTCCAAGCATAGCTGGGATGGCATAGGTAGGCTCCGGAGGCTTATGGAGATGGTCTGGAGGTAAATGGGGCTGTCACCAGCAACATATTTCTCAATATGTCTGTCTTTTGTGCCTGTGAGTCACCAGCAAGCTGGTGGAAGGGCTCATGCAAGAATCCCCCCACGCAGAAGTGTGTGCGAGCAGTGCCTGTGCACTGCGGAGCACAGCTCCATCGAGATGTCATCTGGCAGTACCTGGCTGCAGCTAGCTCTATCACCAGGAAGCAGCTCTCCATGGGTGTGTCAGCCTGCATTCAAGCTTCAGGTTTTTCAGTGGAAGATCTCTTCTTTTTTTCTTAGTCTTTAAACATTTGTCTTTTAATAGTAAATGGCTTTTAATAAATGCTGCACAAAATTTCTCAACTGTTTTTCAACAAAAAAATGCCATGCCTCCAAAGTTTCCCACCTTTTAACAAAGGATTTGCCATTTTTGAGAGGAACTCCCCTCTCACCAAAGTGATGGGTTTCTCCCTTTCCCCCTGAGACTTTCCTAGACCTATCTGAATATCTGTTCCTCCCCTTTTCCTAGGGAGAGAAGCCAGGCAAAGCAGCAGGATGTTAAGCTAAAATACGTTCTGATAGCCCCACAAAATAGAAACTGGAAGTAGTTTGGGGATCATTTTGTGGTTTCTTGGGGGCAGCAGACAAAGCTGGAGATGGAGAATGGGACATCTGGAGACGTTGTCAGGGAGACTCAGCACATGTTTCCTTACAGCAGAGGCTGTCGTCGTAGATGACTCCCAGGCATCCAGTGCCTTGCTTGAGTGAGCTGGTGCCCCCAGCCCGTGTGTGTGGGAGCACCCAGTGCCTGGCATCTCTGCGCTTGCTCTTCACTCACTGCAGCAACACCATCAAAGGTCACATTTTAGGACCGTTGATGTATGCTGGCTTCAGTCTCCACTCAGAAGCTTAGAGAAATTAAACTCAAAAGTCTTTATGGCACCATGTCCCAGAAGACAGAAAGGAAGTGGACAACTGAGAGACAGGACATAATGAGTAACAAGTGCTCTCCTGAAGTTTAATAACTGCAAGCTCTCCCTGCCTGCTTCCACAGACTCCTTGGGGCAAGATGCTGTTCTATCCCAGGTTGCTGCTCCGGCTGGTCATCACAGATTTGCTATCAGTTTCTCTTCCTCAGCGCTCTCAGCACAGTGGCGCACACAGTAATCCTGGCTGCTACAAAGTGTGTATTGAACAGATTGTTTTACTTATTTTGTTTTTTTAAATTTAGGATTTTTGCACCCAAGGCAAAGGTTAGGGTGGTAACTCACCTAGAAGTACTTCCATACATCTAGTTGTCTTTCACTTTCACATGTTATCACAAGCACAAGCTCCCTTCCACTTCCTAAGATTTCCCCCCTCATCACAGAAATGCCCCAGAAATGACAATGACAAGCTAAATACACTGCATGTGTTTGAGGCCTGCCCACCAGCTCCTTTCTCTTCTCTCCAGTATACGTCATCTGAGCTTTTGGGCCTCTCTCCTTTTAAAGCCCACAGAGCCTTTGCCAACACTCCTTATGTAAATGGAAAATTTATGCACACACACCCATGCATGTGCAGTCATCCCTTCTGCTTGCTCACATACTCTTGCTCTCTTGAAAAGGCTGTCAGACATCTCAGTTTTTCCAGTCAAGGCCTCTCTTTCCAATTGCAAACTTTACTCAACAAATTTTGAGGACTCATAAATCTATCTGTTAAAGCCAGGTCTAACAAGGCCCAGGTGGAGCTTGGCACCAGCCTTGTGCTGTTCTTATAAGTACTGCAAGTCCACCAATTTTAAGAACTGCCTCCCAAACTATATCCCATTGCTGTGCACCCACACAGTACCCTTAGGATGGCAGCATGGGGACTATGTCCATGCACTATGACCTGATTTCCTTTCAAACTAAACTGTGTCTTAGCATGAAAGAAATTGGAAGTGATAATTAAGTCTCAGTACCCCATTTTCCATCTCATCACTCTGTCATATCACCTGACAACTTTGTCAGAGTGGGCTAACACTGTTAAGAAAATTGTATTTGATATCTCTTGTATCATGCTGCATGACATTTTACTCATGTAGACTGAGCCAAGCAAGTGCTACCTGAGGTTATTCCCACATCACACTCCTTAGAGGGGTATGGGTTCCCCATCCTTTGAAAAGAAACTGCAGATTTCATACTGCAGCAAAGGCGGACAGCGTATCACGTGTGAAAACCTACAACCACCACCCCAAATATGTATGAGCTGCCCCAAAAATGCTGAAACATTGTGACTGTATAAAGAGATCCTGGGTTGGAGGAAGCAGTGCTAAGCTTCCTCCCCTTTCTGCTTGGCTTCCATCTGAAATCTGCAGCAGCCATGCAGGAAACCAGGGAATTGTGACTCACACTAATTCACACCCATGAGTGATCCTGGATTCTCACCAGTCCTGCCCAAACTCCAGCTAAAGGCACAGTGTAAACAGGAGGATGGTAATTATAGCAGTCAAATGGCTTTGCCAGCATCTTCCACTTAATCTCATTTTAGGTGCCTAATTAATATCCCTTGAAGATCCATGATGTACTTGTCACATGGATTAAAAAGAAAGCAACTGATAAAAAATAACTCTCCGTGGAAAGTCCTATTTCTGACTATTCCTGACACAGATCCAGCAGGCATCTGTTCTCGGCACATCGCTCCAAAGTAAAGTAGCTGAAGACCTAGGACAAGATGCTCTCTCTGGTGAAGTTCACAGCTGATAGAGGCACAAGTGGAGTGGTACCTGTGCAAACACATAGGTATTGTGCCACACCTCCTGCACATGCAGGATGCACAACTGTCAGCAGTTTTTGGAGAGTGGGTACCCCTTGAAAAGTATGAGGACTCAGTGAAACCACCTGAGCAGCCCACAGGGGAGCGATGGCTGGGAGAGTTAATGTGTCACAAGTAGCCATGGGTGTGGGTAGTCCTCTCTGTGAAGCTCTAATTAAGCGAGGATCTTAGTTTGGCTCTTTGGTACAGATAGACCAGCCCACTAGTAACAACATTACAATGGTCATGGGATTGTAAACAGAAACTGCATCCCACCACACTTCAAAGAATTTAGCAATTAAAGGGTTTTTAAAGAACGATTTCTGCAAGACCCTGCCTGAGAGGTGGTGTGCCCATCACCCTGCTTCTCCTGAGCTCTGTCCTCCCTGTGAAGAGAAGACTTGTTCACAGCATGCAAATGCCCAGGGAGGGCAAGTTTCTGACCATGCATGGCAGTGGGTGAGCCAGAACATTTGTTCCACTTCATCTGGACCAGAGGGAAACCTCCCTTTTTGTTCCTTTTAGAGGGTTTTCCCTCATTTAAAAAAAGGAAAAAAACATAAAACCAAACCAAACCAAACCAAACCAACCAACCAACCAACCAAAAAACCCCAAACCAAGGTGAGTTTCAAACTGAAAGGTCCTCATGAAACAAGAAAGCAAAGGAGTTCATTTGGAAAATGTCAAACGCATTGTTTCCGCTTTCAGGAACTTTTACTCTCTCTTTTCAATTAAGGCTATTTGTCAGTTTGGATCAAATTCAAGAAATAATTTGGTTTGCCACCAAAGTACACCTTTACTGGCTGAAGTGTGTGGAAACTCCAGCCATGGTGCTGACCCTGCTTGTCTGCCATCACAGTGTTCCTGTGTGCAACAAAGGGGTTTATGTAAGAGCATCACTATATGTGAAAATATATGGCCAGGCTTCCACTGCAGTACAGTACTATCTTTACCAAACCCATTTGCTTCAGCTAGAGCAGATCTTTCAAAAAGGCAGTCTGAATCTTAAGGCTGCGTAATTAAATTACTGACAAACTAGTAACCAAGTCATCCATGGTCTGATTCCTCGCTGACAGACTTCTGTCTCAAAAATGCAAGAAATCCCTAAGTAAACAGTGCAGAGCTGTCATCAGATTTGGAGATGTGTAGCTTTGAAAGTTATGAAGAATTCTTTTGCTTGAGTGCAAAAGCTGTAACAAGTCACTTAAGCCTCCGGTGCCAGAGCCAGATCTGGATGGCATTTACCAGGAAAGCAAAGGTCCCACCAACACTGGCATTGGTGTTTGACCCAGTAGCTTCCCTTGGAATTTGCCAGTCTGCTTCACCAGATCCCCCACCGAGGACACCAGAAGCACATATCTGTCCACCGTTCCCTGGGCAGGGACCACATATAGGCCTGGCCAGGTCCCAGGGCTGTCTCTGACACCCTCTTCTGTGCAGTGGCTGGTGTCCAGGGTTTGGGCTCGCCCTGGGTGCATGAAGTTAAAAATCCCCTCAGGGTCTTTTATGCAGTCTGTTGAACTGAGAGCATGGATCCCACCAGCTGGGCCTCCCCTACGTGTGTGCTTTCCCCTGTGTTCAGGGACCTGGAGAGATCCTCTGCTCCAGAGAAGACCGTTTAAGCATGGCACCAGACTCATCACTAGGATTTTCTCCATCCCCAGAAAAAATAAACTGGTTTTCCTTTAATGGCAGAATCACCGTCGTACTATAAACAGCAACTTCTGTCTTACTGTTCTGCTTTTATAATGCTCTCAGTGTTTGCCTTCTCAAGAGATAGCTGATCGCCAGCACAGACAGCAAGTTTTTCATATTTATTCCAGTCAAAACACAACAAATGGGTTTTGCCTGGAGCCTGTATGGATCCTGGTGGGTGTGCTCAGAGAAGGCCTTTTACCTGCAATTGGTTTTCTTCAGGCAGTGGCAGCAGTGGCTGACACATGGCTGATGGTGGTTGCAGAAGGAGAAGTGAA
The DNA here is from genome assembly GCF_929443795.1 of Astur gentilis. Lineage (NCBI taxonomy): Eukaryota > Metazoa > Chordata > Aves > Accipitriformes > Accipitridae > Astur > Astur gentilis. The sequence continues at coordinate 17,804,455 of NC_064919.1, read as the reverse complement.
AAACATCTATGAGCCTGGAGGAGAGACCAAGTTTCTAAGGACAGGAGCCATGTCAGAGGTGAATCTGGCACTGTAGAGGAGGACTTGCTGAACCGTATGAAGAAAACCTGCCATGCCTGCTTCCACCAGCAAGAAAGCATCATCTGCCACCAGGAAAATACCATATTTTGAGTCAAAAGAACACAAATATGCAGACAGAGCATTCATGCAGCTGCTTGCTTGTCCTGTTAAGATTTTTTATCACTAAGTCACAGGAAGATTTATGTGGGGAGTAACCACCAGAGGTCTCTGGTCCAACCTTCTGCTAACAGCAAAGTTTGAACGGGTTGCTAAGTGCCTTGCTCTTGCAGAGTCTGTTTGGTACCCCTCAGCTGCAGCAGTGAAAGCCTGTTATTTGAACCTCTCTGTGCCTTGGCTCTGAGATTGCCTGTCTGACTGCGGCAGCGCGGAATGCTTGGGCATCACTTCGGCTGGGACTCTGGTTTGCCCAGTGCCATCCAGTTCTCCGTCTGACCTGGTCCTGCTGCCAGTGCACGTGAAGAGCCTGCAGACAGCAGCTCTAGGGCTCCTCAGAACTCAAAAGGGCTTCCAAAAGTGCATTCATCGTCTACTTCTGGGTGGGAAGGAGAAGCCCTGAATGGTGTCCATGCTGAGCTTCAAGCGCTGCACTCACTAGTGAGACCTCCCAGGGCTGCTTCTGGGGACACCCTGTTTCCAATAAGTGTTGCTGAAATTACATGCCTACATAAACAATATAAGTGGAAAGAACATGACAGTAGCTTTTTGAATGAAAATGGGGGAAAGGAACAGCCCTGTTTCCCTGCTAAGGCCTTGTTTCACTTTTATTTGGTGTGTTCAGCTCCTGTATAGAGATGTTGACAATACTGATGATACCTGTGATTAATTATTAATACAACAGTTAAGAGGCTGAGCTGGGAGCTGAGACACCTCTGTCCAGGGTACAAACACAGAAGAGAAAGGTGAGACAAGCACAGGGCACAAGGAGCTGGAGAAAGGGAGACAGCAGTACGACAGCAGTGCTCACCTAAGTCTAAATTATTGTCTGCAGGTTTTTACAGGTACTTCAGAGACGAAAGCTTGAAAGAGAAATCAGGAGGAGAATGATAACCTGTGAATAAAGCATTGAAAAAAAGAGAATGATGTTTAGCCAGTGGAACAGAAGGAGATGTGGAAAATGTTTCTTTCTTTTTGTCAAGTGTATGTATCTCCTAACATATTTCAGCTTGATGCAGTCAGACATTTTAGAGTCCGTATAGGAAAACTACATCTGTAGCTGTGGACATGTCTGCAGAAAGATCCTGCAAGATTGGCTGGGTTGCCTTTAAGGGTTAGGAGTTTAATTTTATACTTTGTGAAAATCACAAAGTTGACTGAAGCCAAAATTCACAGATGGGAGGGAAAATGACAGCAGTCTGTTCTTGAGGGAGGATTATTCTGTCACACAGGACACAATAGAGACCTCTTCTTTTACTACTTTAACAAGTTTTGCTTCATGCTGGCATTCCTGCTTCAGAAAGGCACTGTCATGGGAAACGGATTCTGCCTGGAGACCAGACATTGTTCAGGATATCCCTTCTACCTCCGCGTGCTATTCAGCATTAACACAGCTGTAAGCAAAACCCTGAGACTATTGAAATTTCTTTCTTCATCTCCCCCTTTCTCTTTGACAAATGTGTGACAAGGATGCAATTGTTTGAAAGCCCAGTGGTGGAGAAAACAGAGAGCAAAGCCTTCAGATGTGCCTCAGTGATTTAGAAACCTGCCCCCAAGACTTGTGAAAAAGGTCACTGGAGGTCTTCCACAGGGTTCAGCTTCCCAGCAGGTCTCTAGATACCAATGTAAAGGCACTTAAATGCCTCTAACAGCTGACCCTTTTGCCAGTGTTCCCACCTAGGATTATCCTGGCTCTGGGACTGAAGAATAGCCCTTAGCCTACTAATGGATCACAGGCTCTTCTCCTTAAATATCTGCAGTTTGCGTTGGGTAACCGCCCATGCAGCCAGCAGGAAGTTGTTTCTTCATTAAAATGACTAAAGCTTTTGAAAGATGAAGATAAGGGTTCTTCTGATGAATCACTGCAGGGCTGCATTTCGGGAATATTGTTTCTTGTTACCCAGAAGTTACTCAGCAGCATACTGGTAATGGAGCATGAACACAGCAAGGACGCTCAGGCGTTGATCTGTGAATACATTTCCCTGTCAGGGTCCAGCCCAGCCGCAAAACCAGGCCTTTTTTTCCTGCAGCTGCTAGGTCACATTGTGCTTGTGGTGTATGCTGGACCTTTGGCCCTTGGTGTGAGCAGACATGCGGGGACCCAGCCTCTGCTGGGCAATGGGGAGCACTGGGAGCACGTCTGCAGTGGGAACACACATCCTGCCACATGGACACCATGCCCTGCTCTCCTGAGGGCACTTTTGCTCTGCCTCCTAAATGCAGAGCACTCTCTCTGCCAAGCTCAGCACTCAGTGAGCTGGGGTCCCCATGCTGACCCCTTCTCTGCCTGAGGGAGACCCTGAGGGGTCACACCTCCTCCCTCTACAAAGCAATTCCCGCTCCTCCAGGCTACACACTACCCTGTGAGTGGGAGGGCATGGGGAGGAGGTGTCTGAGCCCTTTCCGCTAAGGCTAAGCTATTTAAAGATCAATGGGCCAGAAAGAGGGACCAAGGGTCAGCATCACTTGTGCTCCTGCTCAGAGGAGCGTTTACATATTTTATGCGTTGGCTGTTTCACGTAACAGCACTCCAGAAGCCCTTGGAGCAGGACAGGGACAATGGACCCCTTCTGGCAGGGGCAACTGTGACTGCTGAGTGACCCTCTCAGAGTCCTGTGCTATTTTGGCTGGTGACTGGAGCTGCTCCAGCCCCAGAGTGGCATGTAGCACAGCCTGTGGTGGAGTGGCCTGGCTCTTGCTCCTCCATGGTGGACACTTGCACCGGTCAGGAAGATGATGCTGGCTGATCCAGGAGAGCCACTCCTGTACCCCTGCAGCCCCCTAAGGGACTTGGCACCTGCCACCAGTGCCACAGTGGTCAGGGAGTGCACAGAGCAGTGCTAGCTGCTGTCCCTCACGCTTGCTCAATGCTAAGAGCTGAGTGTTTCTGGGCTCATCCTTGCACATAGGGGTGTGTATTTCCTGGTGGTGCTGCTGATTTGGTCACCCCCTGTGCCCTGGGTCCACTCAGACCCTATGGGCCACAGGACCTGCCAGCCATCCTATCTACAGTCCACCCACGGCACCAGGAACCCTGGGAGTCCTCATCCCTGCAGGCTCAGCAGGGAGAGGGCTGGGGGCTGCTGGCGCCAGGCACCCCCAGTGAACTTGCTCTGAGCACTGGGAGCAGAAAGTCTTTCCCACCTCAGCTCCAGTTCTGCAAGCAGCAGTAACTTGCTCTTCACCTGCTCAAGAGCTGCCCTGCAAGGTAGTATAGATACAGCCCAGGAGAAGTGACATACCTATGAGCTTCAGGTGCCTCTATCACCAGGCCTAGAGAGGTGTTTGGGCAGCAGACTTAGATCCCAAGTCCCTTCATAAATCTCTGCATCAAACCTCCTATTCCAACTCAGAATAAAACCAGAAAGAAATGTCTGCCTTTCTGCTGCCTCTCTCCCTAAGTGACCCCTCCTGAAAGCCCTCTAGGCTTCCAAAACAAACAAACAAACAAAAAAAATCAAAGAAATGGAATATGATGAAAACCAAAAAAATGGAGAAGAACCTCAGGCACCATGTAGGAAAGGCACAGTGTCTTGCTCCGGCACTGTGCCATCTATGCTCAATGCCTAGAAGGCTGGGAAAGGTTCTGGGAGAAAAGTCCGCTGCACAGGAACATTTTAAGGGCCTGAGTGGTAATGAGTCAGTGCTGAGGTTTGGATTCAGATGTTTCCTACCTAGCACCTGCCAAATGTGCCAGACCTTGCTGAGGAAGGACATAGAATACCATTATCCCTGGTTCACGGAGAGGAAACAGGAGCTGAACAGAGGGAATATGTGCCCAGGATAATGTCAGGAATCGGCTGAGGGTCTGGGATGAAAATGTACAGGTTTCAGGCTCCCTGGAGCATAAGATGCTGGATATGGAAAACTGTTCCCCAATCCCATAGCCATTGCTGTTTTGTTTGTTCATGGGAGAGGCAATGTAGGGTGAAGAAGGGAACGTAACACCATGCTTTTGATGCAGAACCATTTCCTAATGGTGGAGGAATGAGGGCAGAGCAAAAGGGCAATGCTCTGCCCCTGGAAGATCTGGCTGAGGTCAGTTCACACCTCAGGGGGTCATCCTGATCCCTTGCTTCAGCCTCTATGTGGCCGTGCCCCTAGCCCTACCAAGCTTTGTTCTGCACATCAGTATGAGTCAGCCTCTGCTTCATTCTGGCAGTGCTTGGCAGGCTTGGGGGCCAGGGACTTCAGAGGGCAGTTCAGTCCAGCCACTCCTGTCACCGGCAGGTCCCAGGGTTACCTGTGATGGTGGGTACTCCAAATTTGGGCAACAGCTGTTGACCTGTGTTACAGGGAAGGGAGAAGGACAACACTCTGTTCCTCCTATCAACCCATGATGGAAATGGCACTGCCTGCATCTGCTGTGGCTTTTCTGTGGTGCCTTCAGAGCCTCCTTCCTTCCTTCCTTTCCCATCTCCTTCTAAACAGCTCTGAAGACTCACCTGCCCCCACGTCTTTGTAGTGAACAAAGAGCTGGAGATGGTCTCAGCCACATCATGAGCCAGATGTGCAGCTTTCCATCTCACGGGGTCTCCAGACTATTAGCTGGGACTCTCTCTGCCTTAGTGTTTAGCTGCCCAGACAGCTGGGCAGCTGAGACACATCTCATCTGGCTCCATCAAGCAGGAGGACAAGTAAGCTCTGAGCCTCAGGCTCCCAGCATACTTAATGTTGGACTAGCTCCTATGCCTCTGCTTCACTCAGCGGGACAAGCCAAGTTAGCCTCACACAAAGCTGCGTTCTCCCAGCTGCTGAACTGCCTGTGAGGGGAGAGGATCCCCATCATCGCAGTGGGGTCTGGCAGCCCCTCCAGACAGAGAGCAGGAGCAAACCCCAAAGCAGCTGCTGCCCAACAAGATATTGCCTGGTAGCTGGACCAGGCCAAATGCCTTTGCCTATTACACGTGTCTGTTGCCCTACAAGGGGGTTGAGCAATAATCCAGCATGAATTTGATCGGGAGCTAAATCCCAGTTACCAAATATGGGTTGCATCGGGCCAGTGTGTGGGCGAAAACCCTCTTTACGCTCCGTTTGCCCTTGTTCTGGCGCTGACCCCACCATGAGCTCATTGGAAAACAGCTTTGTGCACAGCAGCCCTCTGAGATACGCTTCCCTCCACACCCAGCCATGGCCCCAGAGGCTCAGGCAGTGCTGAAACACCCATCTCTCGGCAGAGAGGTGAGGCAGCACCATCTGACTGCCATGCTAGCTGTATGGTGCCTGGGGCTAGGCGAAGGTTTGGGATCAGAAAGCCAGCTGTGGTCAGTCCCCTGAGCAAGCACCATGGGGAGAGGCTGAACTCTGTGATCGAAGAAGTTGGGACAAGCATCAGACATTGACCGAGTCTTATTTTGGACTTGCTAGCTGGCCTTAAAACAACATGAGCTAACATTGCTTTCCTGGCCACAGCGACGACCCTTTTTGTCCAAGAGGTGTTGTAGGAAAGGGCACGCAGCAGCACACACCTCTCGATGCCACACTGATAAGGGCACTGGTGGCTCTGGAGCTAGGTCAGTGTCTACACTGATAGCTGTGCCACGCAGCTGGACATAAGAGGGAGGGGAGAGGACCCTCAAGGCCCAGGGTGTTGAAATGAAAATCCACTTCCCCATAACCAACCGTCCAGCTCGCTCTGTAGTGGCAGTGAGGCTTGGTGCCGCAGACATCAGCAGAACATACCAGGAGAGAAATCCAAGCCTGCTGGCAGTGCCCTCACTGGGGTCTGTCACTCTTGGGGAATGCTCCTTCCAGCCCAGCCACACAGCATGCAAGCCCACTGCTCTGGTCCAGGTTCCCCCACAGTCCGGACAACCAGAGAGCATCCCCCGTGACACAGACCCGACCCAGGACTGAGGGGTCACGGTGCTGCCAGAGATGCCATGACCCACCCAGTTTTTCAGGCTGTAGCAGACCGCAGGTTTCAGGTTGCGCTGGGAGGACATTCCTCTGGCACCACACTCCTTGCAGGGCTAATCCGTGGAGGAATGCACCGGCATGCACGGCAGCCCCATGCTGCGCCAGCCTGCTGAAGGCAGCAGCCACAGACCACACCAGCCTTGCCTGGCCTGAGCCCCATGAGGGACCTGAGGAGGTCCCCACCGAGTCCTGGGTAGTCTTACAGCTCCAGCAAGCCTTGTCCCATTGTTGCTGCTGGAGACCCTTTTGCAGCAAAGTTTAAAGAGCCACGAGACACCAGTTGTCTCCGCCAAAGCCCTGCTGCAGGGACTCCAGCATTTCATTGCCTGCCAGGTGTAAGCACCAAGAGATCTACCACATCTCTGCTCATCCATAAAGGCCAACTGGTTTTCTCCTCTCCTGGCTTGCAGAACAGGACGTGCATCTACTGAGAGGCTGCAGCACTTCTGCTAATGTTCTGGCCATTTCAGAAATAACTTCCTTTAAAACTTCTCAGTGTTTTATGCCTCATAGCATATGATCTTTTTCAAGTGATCACCTCATCTGAGCACAACTTTTCAGTAAGTGCCGCATCTCTATTAATAAACAGGTGTGGGAAAGCCTGGGATGGAAAAGCACCCCCTTGCTTTTGCTTTTTGCTGTTACCACACCAACATCTTTATCTTAAAAGGCAAAATGTTTTAAATAATAATGGAAAAATTACCTTCTCTAATCCACACTCTGGAGGGGAGCTCTCTTAAGCTACTACTCTGCAACCAGTTGGATGTGTCTGCAAAGATTTCAGGTGAAGAAAGCAAGCTAAAGTAGTTAAAAGACTTGCCAAAAGATGCAGAGAAAAATTATTTCTATGTCCCGTATAGAGAAGTCCATGTCCTTCAAGAAATCCAACCTCCCTTTCCCCATATTTAGGCTGGCCTCTGCTTTCACCGCAACTACCATGTTGTCCTTGGTAGAGAAATCTGGTTGCGAATAACCTTAAACCTTTGTCAAAACTCCAGTGCTGCTCTGTTTGGACTTGGCCACTGTAACCCCTGCTAAAAATTGCAGAGAATATTTCAAAGTCAAACTTTAAAGGGACAGCCATTGTTTTATTTGTGTTTAATTAAAAATAATAATAATAATAAATGTTTTCCAGTCCCATGGTAATTAGCAATCCAATCTACAACTCCCATGGGAAAAAGCCTCCGTTTCTGGAACAAGTGTGCTTGAATATTGACTTGCTTTAGACATTGCCAAGGTTTTGAGTACAGCAATTTGTTGGGAGGGGGTTTCCAACTTTGACTCCATAGCAGTTAAACTGTCCTGCTCCAAACCACAGAGTTTTACTACGGCCTCCATTTCCCTTTGTTTTACCTGAACTTCTCATCCCACTCTGCAAATCCTATGCCAGAATGAGTCATTCCTGCAGGATTAGCTCTTATTTTTCAACTCTTCTGTCAGTGTTGCCCAGACTAGTTCTGAGGAGAAAAAATTGACACTCCCCATTCAATAAAGCTGTGTAACAAGTGACTGAAAGAAATTACCTCCAGTGCTCAGCCACGTACACTGAACCAGCAAGGACCACCGCGTCTTACCAGGGTAACTGAGCCCTCCGCACAGCACAGCATCGCTGACAGCAGCAGGCTGGCAGCCCCAGCAAACGGGATGCATCAGTGCCCCCCTCCTGTGAGTCAACCCCCCTTGCTGCTGTGGCTCACACAGGGATGTTGGCTTGCTCCTCACCCCAGAGGGGAGTCCAGAGGATCACCTGCGAGGACCCCCAAGAAGGATCAAGGGCACCATGTGCTGCCCATGGGGTGGACCGCCCTGGCTTTTGCAGTCTTGAGCATCGGGAGGGCAGGGTGGAGCCCATCTCTGGTCCTCCTGCCTTTGGGGTAGAGGTACCTTCTGGAAGCCCTCTCTCTCTGCTTACTGCCGAGGTCAGTCCTGTGCCTCTTGTGTTTAGCACATGGCTCAGGCCAGGGAGCCTTCTGCTCTGGGACTTACTTTCTGAAAGCAGATCTTAGCCTGTCTCTGCCCTACAGACCTTTTCTTATGTTCACATCTAAATAAACACTTGTTACAAGACACACACCCCCCCTTTTTTTTTTTGTATTTTCACATTTCATTTTCCACCATTCCCTTGTGTTTTTTTTTTTATTTTTTAAAGTAATAAAGACACTCTCACACAGCAAAATTGCATTGTTTTGCAGCCGAATGAAGAGGAGGGAAACTCAAAGGCCTCAAAAAGATGCCACTCTCCTTCCCCTTCTGTGTCCAAAACATGATCCTGGAAGTGAATGTTTAAATAACTTCTGGAAGATCTGTTTTCTGATAATGGTCCACATGGTGGCAAATCGTGATTTGCATATGAAGACACAAACTGCATAAGCAAAACTATCAGCGTCAGCTGGAAGAAGTAAGATCTGAGCACCTGGCATTTTGAGAAGTCATTTTGCTTGTGTCCATGGGTCATTTTCCTACATCATTGACAGGACTTCAGCTGACTTGACAGAAACTCCTGGAAATCCTGTTTCTTCCACAGTAACAGAGAAAACTGCAGAAATGACAAGGTTTCTGGTCCAGCAAAAGCTCAAAGCAGGGTTATACCCCAAGCTAGATCAGCTTGCTAAGGGCCACAACCAGCCAAGCTTTTAAAAGCCCAAAGGACAGAAATCCCACTATCCCTTTGGGAAACCTGTCCTGTGGCACAGATTTTACATGTGAAATACGGACTGGTCACAGAAGAATTAAGACCAGACTGTCCAAAATGAAGAGAGATTTCTGAACTTTTTGCTGTCCCTGGAAATAAACACAGTACAGTGTGTATTTTTAATAGCAGCATGAAACTTAAAAATACTTCTTTCTATCCAGATTACCGCTACTTAGATGCTTTTTGAAACATGTGTGGCCTCATGTAAACACTGGGCAGATGCTTATCTAGTGTAAATCCCCACAGGTCTGTTAACTTCAGCAGGACTCCAGCTATTCACAGCCTTTGCAGTCTTGCTAAAGAAAAGTTTTGAATTTGAGAAATAACCTGTTTCCTCATCTGGGGCTAGACATTTTGCTACAGGCTCAAGCAAAACTCCAGCAAATTTTTGTAGGTACTTGTAAATAGGGCATTACTCGGTAATTACCATGGTGATTGCTAAAGGGTCAGAGAGTGGTGATGAGAACAAAAAAGCTGAGGGAAAAAAACAGGAGCTCTTTGTAAAAGTATTCAGATTTTGTCTGCCAGTGCCAATAAGCTCAAACTATCCCAGCCGTACATTTTGTTTTTTAAATAAAGGCTATTTACATCACTCACGCATGAAATTACAGCAGTTGGTAGCATTGGGTCTTACCAATCCTTCATCAGCGTCTGCTTGACAGCTGAATTCACTGATAGCAGTGGTAGTCACAATTCACCAGGTGTGATTTACCATTCAGTTGAACTTTATGCATTCCATAGGCACATGCAAACACACACTAGTGCAGACACACACATGCCATTTTAAGAACAATTTTCCTTGCCTTGGTCAGGGCTCGACACACACTCCCCATCCTGGGCATCCAGCTGGCTGGGCCCAAGGCCAGGAAAGAGCCCAGCGAGGCTCCTCAGCTTTAACTGGGAGCTACTTTCAAGCTGGGGCTTTCACCTCCTGCCCCAGGGCCACGCTGTGGCTGTGCCTATGCCCCTCCTTGCAACCCCTGATGCGGACCTTGACCCCCTGTCTTGGCTTTGCCTCCAACCTGCCTTATCACTGAGGACTTCCCCAGAAAACCTCGAAGCATCAGAAACCTGACACAAAAAAGTGCTGGGTGCCTGGACCTACCTACTGAAACATGTTATTTTTGTTAACCAAATAAGAGTTCTGCAGAGTGAACTGAAAGCTGCAGCTTCCAGGGAAGTAAGAGCAACATCTGGTTTGTTTAATAATGCTCAGTAACAAAGTTTAGTCAGTGATTTCCCTTGGTTTAAAGAAAACAGTAAGAATGAAAAGAACCCAACAGAGCAGGTCACAGCACTAGAAGCTTTTCGTGCTCTGTGTAGACCAGTCCTAGGAAGCTGTGACATTACTTTTCATGTTTAGTCGCTCGTACCAAAGTGATGCTGAGAGTGAAAGTCTTTGATTCCAGGCCAAGACCTGGAGGAGAAGACACTTTGGTGGGCACAGCTTTTTTGGTCCATCCTTTCATGATCTTCTCCACAAAACAAACCTCCCAACCAGTCTTACAGCAAAGGCTCTTCATCTTCATTCGGCTCCAGCCCCAACCCTTCCTCTCCACATTCCCTGCTTTTCCATGGTGTTTCTCCTCCTCCTCCTCCTCCTTTCCCTTGTCTTCATGTGTTCCCAATCTCACTCGGCTGCTCCCTTCTACTTGCTCCCAATACCTTTTCTTTCCTTTGCCTCCCTTCTTGGCTGGCCTACTCTCTGTGACCATGGGAAAACTCCTCTGCAAGGACTACAGTGCAGAATATTTCACAGGACAGGATATTGGTTACTAAGTTATAGGACAACTCCACTACAATTTGTTAAAGACTTTTAAATATCCATAATTGGGTGGAGCAACATGAAGAACATTACCAACAAAGAGCACCACCAAGAAATTTCTCTTGCTTGTGTTGGGAAATTAATCTCCTAATGCTACAGTTTGGCCACAATGACCTGTCCTCTCTCCATACCATGCTGAAGCGCTGGTTAGAAAAAGCTGATGTCCAGGGCAATGTGGTTCTGTCTGCAACAAAGGAAAAATAAACCAAACATTTATTTCCAAATAACTTTTTGAAGTAAAACAGGATATTTGCAAAGATATTTTGTTCACAGTAAGACAATTAATTAACTTAAATAATTATTCTTAAATAAAATTCCCAGCTTCTAAAGCAAACAATAAACAATTCTCTTTAAACTGCTGCATCCTATTGTTCTCTATCAAGCATCAGGTTTCAGCACTAGCTGCAGAGAGGGATCACCTAGTGCACCGGCAAGCAAAATTTGGCTTCGGACAACAAGCCACCCTTCCCTTCCACAAGCCTCAGGGTCTTTCAGGCCCTGTGGGGCCCTTGCAGGAGCTCCCATCAGAAAGCAGTGATGCCAGTCGTGAGTGAGCAGAGCAGAGAAGTCCCAGCAGGGCACCTGGGAAACACAGAGTAGGAGATGTTCATCCTGGAAGATATGAGCCACCACTGTGTCCTACATGCTTGGCCTTCACCTGCTCTACCAAAGTTAGTGGCATGACCAACACTTGTGACGGTGGCCCTGCATACAGAAGAAATTCTTCTGGCTGGCTGGCTTCCCTACCCCCTGCCTTCTGCAACAGCCTTACTGCTGCTATCACACTGGGACACAAATAGAGGAAACTATACCAAAGCTTACACCATGCCACGGACACAGCTGCCTGCAGTAACCGCAGGAGGCTGCGAGTGGCACAAAAGATTCGGAAGGGAAAGGTGAGGCTCGCTACAGGGAGTGCGAACACCAAAGACTTAGGCCACCCTTAGAGGGGATTAAACCTCTCAAAACTGTTGAATGACTGGCCAAATAGGGCATTTGATAGGCAAAACAGAGAGAACTCATTTCCATGCCAACAGAGCCTGATGGCTATTCAAAGACACCCATCCGGAAGATTTTCATGAGGTGATGAAATGTGTAGGCTTCAGGGGAGCAAGAGCCATGCAAACCTCACAACACCTGCAAAAAAAAAAAAAAAAAAAAGCATATCAAATGATTTTTGGCTTACAGAAGAGAGCCTGACTCTGCTTTGCATGTTCCCAGAAAAAGTCAGCTCCCCCTCTTTACAGCATCTGACAGATCTGCTCAACTCCCAGTGATTTCTTGGTGGTGCAAAGGCAAGAATGGGCAGCTTATTCTCTTGCAAATCGGGCTCTAAAAACTGCTTCGGTGGGAGAACAAATGAATGTGTCATGGCCCATCCAGCACAGGCTGGATCCACTCTGCTTCCACCAAGAAGGTGTCTGCTCCTTGCTGCCTATGTCGCATGTAGTGTTTTCTACTGCTTCAGTTTGTGGCTCCATATCTTAGCTAAATGAGTCTCTTGTTGCCAGTTTGCACAGTGAGGTTGCGTGTTTAACCGGCTGCTTAGGCAGTGCTGGCACAGACCTAGGCTTGCACGACAAGCCGTGCTCCTCCTCACGAAACCCAGTACAGAGTGTGCCTTATTTGCAGCAAGAGTCACTCCTGGCCCACGCTCAGCCTCATGCACCCCGTTCCCCAGCTCCTCTGCAGCTGGGCCCCAGCCCTCCCAGTCGTTTCCCAGCTGGGACCGACACACAGGGTTATGCTGCCCCGGCACACCACCAGAGCGTTTCCTTTGCTGGGCTTTGTAAGCTTCCTGGCAGTCCGGTGCTCCCATTTCTGGCGGTCCCTCTAAGCTGAGGCTCTGCCTCTCCTCATGCCAGCCACTCCCTCTAGTTCAGGGCTATTGTCATCCTACATCAGCAACCCCGGACGCCACCCATGCTGTGTGCCAGCCCTCTGCCACTCCACATTCTCCCCAGTGGGGCAGGGGGTCCCAAGGGAGCGGGCAGAGGTGATGCCCTGCTCTGGGAGAGCCTGCCCTGCCCACGTGCACCTTCACCTGTCACAGAACACCCTCTGCAGATCCTGCTTGCCCTCCAAGAGTTAGAGGAGCTGCTGGGCTGTCAAGCACACTGGCTGGCCTCTCTTGCTACCCTCCAGACCAGTCCAGGTGGAACCGTGCTGGGTGGAGACTGAGGCTCCTTGTGCCTCTCACCCCTGTCAAATTTTCTCTCTCACAGCCCTGAGACATGGCCTGTTTCAAAACCACCATGGTTGGGGTGTGGTTTTTTCTTTCTTACAAAAGAATGACCACAACAGCTAACTCAAGCCTCTCTCATGAACCTGGCTACATCCATGTGATGCTCTCTGCAAGCAGTTCTTTCTCGCCTGCAGCCCCAAGTTCCTGTATAAAACTGAACCAGGGGATGAAAAGCAGCATTAATTTGGAAAAACAGGACAGATGATAAACAACCAGGCCACCGATGCAGAGTGAAAGCTCACTCCCACAAGACAAGGCATGTGAACATCTGATGCAAATAGGCAATGGACACATCCCACTGTTGCTTTCTAGCCCCTCTTCTGCCATGTGACTGGGCTCCATTTGGCAGCTGCACATCAGTTCTCCCTGCGAGGTTTCACCCTGGTCCCCACACCACACGCTGGGTATAAAGTGTTTCCAAAATCCATGCAATCACCCTCTGCTTTTGTCTTCCACTAACTCCAGTCAGGTGCAAGATGTCTTAAGTTCAGTGACTTTAGACACTTCTTTGTGGACACATGCTCTAAAGGTGAATGAAGGATGTCCCCATCACCTGCCTTGTTCCAAGAGACTCAGGCTTGTGGTCCCCTCTCAGATCTTAATAATGAGCTGCAGGTAGGGCTCCTTTGTCACAGAGTGTCATGCAGTGTCTGGCTGTGACGCTCTCCACACTTCCAGCAGCAAAGTCCTTGCACCAAACACAGAGCTATTAAAAACTCAAACCTGCCATCTCATTGCAGATGCAGCTGAGCTTGGGGTGCAGCCTGTGCCATGAGGTACGTGCTCTCACTTCATTTGCGTTCAGCCAATCTGATCTGGGATTTTGGCTCTGCTGAACCCTTGACTTTGAGCACACTAAATACAGCTCTGCCTCTGGGACACAAAGGCAAACCAAAACATTTCCTCCCTTCAAAGAGACAAATTCTGATGGTGGAACCAAAACTGTGAGTGTGCTGCACATGAAGGGGCTCTCCACACATTTAATGTCCACTTCCCTCTGGTATGGTTGAGGTGGGAGAAGCCACTCAGGTCACAGGGCTGTCAGAGGGCAGGGCTTCCCAGTAGTTTACCCTTGAGGGATCTCAATGGTGCTGTTTGCAGTTGGGAGCAACTGAGTGGGGAATGAAGCCTCAAGGACTGGATTTTTTCCATGGGTGGAAATTGCTCTTGGAGATCCAAGCAGATGGGATTTTGGCTGGGGTAATTCTCCAGCACCTACTGGTACTAAAAACCTCCAGTCTTGAGAAGCCAAGGCACGATGCCCTTGCTCAGGGTACACTCTGCAGTGCGTGGTCTCAGAATCAATGAGCACTTTGCTCACTTGAAGGCTGCAGATCTCAGTGTAGGCAGGATCTGAGCTGGGAAATTTAGACAGAAAAAATGCTGACTCTGAACTCTGACTCCCAGAGACCAGAAGAAAGTTCAAGCTATAGCTTTTGTATGGCTAATACTCCTGTAGATATCATACATCTTCTACGGCATTACGAACTCCAAATGTTTAATCAATGCATGACATTTTCCATTTTACTTACCCTTGTTCCTCCTCCAGTGTAGCTGAATGACAAGAGAAAATAAAATGTTGCCAAACATGAAAAGCACCAACTCTTCTGCTCCAGCAACAGGCACCACTTTGGTTTACAGATGCAGGAGATCTGCAGTCTAAGATCTGCCTGAGTGAGTCTGAGTTTTGTGTTCCCCATAGTTCCCTCCACACGGGAACTGGCAGTCAAAAGAGACACCAATGCTTAAAATGGTACATACTCCTGCTCCCCGAGTGGAGAGCTGAAAATGTTTTTAAATAGGCTGATGATAATATCAGATTGAGGATAGTCTCTACACCACCACATTACACAACTCCTACTTCACTCACAGATACTGGGATTACAGTTTAACATGCATGACGAGGAAAGGAGAAGGGACAAGAGCCAGCACATGCTGTTTGGGTATCTATTTCACTCTGCTTACAGGCTGGGCTCTGCCAAGGAAAGTGCTTTCTTGGAAAAGGATTTTCATCACCAGCAGGGAGGGCAAAAGCAGCTGTTCAGCACACCATCCCACCTCAGCGCGCACTTCTTTCATTCCCCATCCTCTACAAGTGCAAAGTGAAGCATGATCTGACTTTGCCCTCTGGAGGCACTGAACTGGCATGGCGCAGAGAGACACACACAGCCCCAGAGGTGACGGAACTACCGCACTGCCTTTTGGAAAATCTGGTAGGAAAATTCATGCCCAGCTACAGCTTCCCATGAGCCAGAGGGCAGATCATTGCAGGTGAGGCAGCTTTGCCACTCTCCTTTCATGCTGAAAGGAGTCGGTTTCTTGGTTTCTGCAGGATAATACTACCCTAGTGTTTTGAGTACTTCAAGAACATGGGTGTCAGGACGGGAGGCTGATTTTTCTTCTGTGTCCTGGCACAAACTCTACAGCATGTGATTTGAAACTCTGCCACACATCTGCATTCAGCTTCTACGACCGCACACATGGGTCCTCAGAGAGTGCCACTTCATGGTTTATTCTGCTAGCACCATAGTTTATTCTACTACCTCCCAGATCACTGGGAAGCTGCACAAATAAGCAGGTGGCCAAAGACTCTGGGGTCCCCTTTATTCAGCTAGAAACCAGGGCTGGGGTTTGTTTGCTGCGTGCAAATGGATCCTCACACACATTTTTCTCCAAGCAGAGAAACAACGTTGTTGGAAACCTTCAAGGGAGCCCTGTTTCACTAGGGTGAACATCTCCCACCTCCCCTTGCTCCCTTAAACACCATTTGTGCAATGGCCAAGAGGGCTTCGGGAAAGCTTCTCCCACAGAGATAGACTCAGCAGCACACTGGTGATCCGAGTTTTGGGAGAACTGGCGGGAGGCACCAAGATGTGGGCAGGATCAGCTCTACAGCCACACACAGCACCTGCACAACTATGCACATCCACCTCTCTGCACCCCCATTCACACACACCTGCCCACATCCATTCCCACATACCCGTGGACACTCAGGCCTTGGGTCCAGCCACACAGCTGTGCACACTGGCATGTGTTTATACACGCACTCGCGTGTCAGTGCACACCCACAAACTCCCAGGCACATCCTCAACCCCACACCAGTGTCCTTGCACACCCATGTACCTGTGCGTGCTCACCTTCCCATGCACACGCATCCCTGTGCGCACCTGCACACACTGACCCTCCCCATCCCACCCCTAGGACCTCCTGCCATCCCATTTATCCTCTGGCTCCTGAGGATCACCTTGCCAGCAGGGTAGCAGGCTGTGCTACCCCAGCCCCGCAGGTGCGTGCCACAGGGTACGAGTCCCAAGCGCTCACAGCATTTGTTCTGACCCCCAGTCCTGGGGTCTGATCTCCAGCCCCATGTATATGAGCAAGCAGGAGGGAGCTGGCAGGTAAGTATGTCCCAGCAGCAGTCCACGGAGAGCCCAGCGTCCTTCCTGATCGGAAGGATCATGTGCCTGGAGGTCCTGTGGCACAAGGATCAGGGACAAGCAGGTCAGATGAGGGGTAAACCAGGGGCACGGGAGCCCAGCTCTGTGCCGAACTGCTGTCGGGCACCAGAGGTGAGGGCCCCAGTCTGAGTGCATTTTACGTAGCAGCCCTGCACGCAAACCGCGCTGCCTAAGCCCACACTCAGTATCTCTCCCGAGAGAGATCTGCCACTGGGACTTTTTGCATGTTCCGTTCGTTTCTACCGCTTCACTCCCGCGAAGGAGCGCAGGGCTCCACGGGCGACGCTGCCCGCAGCCGGCTGCCCTGTGCTGGGGTCCGGCAGCATCCCCTCCGACAGACAGCGGCAGCCCCTCACCTCTCAGCTCACCTCTCACCTCACCTCACCTCTCACCTCACCTCACCTCACCCTGCCGGCCGCCAGCCGAGCCGGCCCCAAAGGCACCGCCGAGCCGCAGAGGGGAAGGCGCTGGAGACGCCCCTGCCGAGGCACCCGCACCGGGACGCCGGCGACGCCCCCGCTCCGCTCGGTGCCCGCCGGGCCCCCCGCACCCCCGACGGCGCTGGGGACGGCCATCACGGCACGGGGTGGGGGGGGAGTGGGGGGCGGGCGGTGGCTGGGGGGCTGCCGGGGCAGGGCGCTGCCCCTGCCCGCGGCGGCGGCGGCACGCCCGGCCCTGCCCGCGCCTCCCGGGCTGCGGGGCGTTGCAGGGGGAGTGCCGGCCGCCCGGTAGCGCGGAGCCGCCGGACACCGCCGCATAAAAGCCGCGGCGGCGCGGCGCTGCGCCTCCCTCGGCTCGGCTCGGCTCGGCCCGGCCCGGCTCGGCTCGGGGCCGCCCCGACGGCCGCATGACCGCCGAGAGCCGGCTGCCGCCGGGCCCCCCGCCGCCGCCCCCGCCGCTGAAGGCGGACGCGGCGCCGCCGGGGGAGGCGGCGGCGGCGGCGGCGGCGGCGGCGGAGGGGGCGCGGAGCGGGCGGCGGCGGCGCAAGCGTCCGGCGGAGCGGGGCAAGCCGCCCTACAGCTACATCGCCCTCATCGCCATGGCCATCGGGCAGGCGCCCGAGCGGCGGCTGACGCTGGGCGGCATCTACCGCTTCATCACCGAGCGCTTCCCCTTCTACCGCGACAGCCCCCGCAAGTGGCAGAACAGCATCCGCCACAACCTCACC
The DNA here is from genome assembly GCF_929443795.1 of Astur gentilis. Lineage (NCBI taxonomy): Eukaryota > Metazoa > Chordata > Aves > Accipitriformes > Accipitridae > Astur > Astur gentilis. The sequence continues at coordinate 17,786,914 of NC_064919.1, read as the reverse complement.
CTCAACGACTGCTTCGTCAAGGTGCCGCGGGAGCCCGGCCGCCCCGGCAAGGGCAATTACTGGACGCTGGACCCCCACGCCCGCGACATGTTCGAGAGCGGCTCCTTCCTCCGCCGCAGGAAGCGCTTCAAGCGCAGCGACCTCTCCACATACCCGGCCTTCCTCGCCGACCGCCCCGCCGCGCCCTGCCGCCTCTTCCCGCTGCCCGCCCCGCCGCCCGCCGCCGACCTGCCCCCGGCCCCCGCCGCCGCCGCCGCCGCCGCCGCCGCCGCCGCCTCCTGCGCCTTCGCCGCCGCCGCCGCCTTCCCGGCGCAGGGCTGCGCTGCCGCCGCCCTGCCCCACGCCTACGCCCCGGTGCCCACCGCCCCCGGGCCCTACGCGCCGGCCGGCCCCGGGCAGCTGTACGCGCCGTCGGGGCGCATCGTGCTGCCCGCCTCGCCGCCCGCCCCCGCCCCCGCCCCCGCCGGGCTCTACGGCCGCCGCTCCCCCGCGCCCTACCCGCCGCTGCCCCACGCCTACGGCGCCGGAGGGCAGCTGGCCGCCGCCGAGCCGGGACCGCGGCACGGAGCCTATCCCGGCGGCCCCGACAGGTTCGTCCCGGCGCTCTGACCCAGCCCCGGGAGAGGCCGGGCGGCCCGACGGCGCGGACGCGAAGCCCGGGAGAGGGGCGCGGGCTGTGGCGCTCGCCCCGCGCCGCTGGACCCGGGGTCGCCCAGGAAGATGCTGGAGGACCTTGGGCTGGGCCTCCACACCCTGCCGCCTGCCCGGGCCTCCCGGCGAGGAGCGCCGCCGCCAGCCGCGGGGGCCTGGGGGGCCCTGCCCAGCCCCGTCCGCTCTCGCCAGAGAAGCCCTAGGGGCTCCCAAGTGCCTGGATGGGGCAAAACAGCCCTTTCCTCTTCAACCGCCTTCCCTGGGGTGCTGAAAGGTGCTGAAAGCTTCCTGCCAGGCCCCCGCTCTCCTGGCACACCCAGCCGGGCCCCCTGGTCTATCCGGGAAGATCTGTCTCACTTTTAAAAATCTCTCCACTCTTGATGATTTTATTTACAGAAGAAAACGTCTGTGGGGGCCCGGGAGGAGGGAGGCAGGGGGAAGTGTTCCCCGGCCTAGTGCAGCCAAAGCCGCAAAAGCGGGGTGCGTGGCGCTAACGTGGCGTCGTGTCCCTGGTGTTGCACAGGGCTATTGCGTTAGTGCCAGGCTTCGCACCAACAACGTGGCCAGGGCTGGGGAAGGTTTGGATGCCGAGGTCGCAGCCCAGCACAGCAAGTCAGATCCCTCCGGGGGTCGGGCTCTGTGCTGCAGGGGTGGGAGAACAGTGTCATTGGAAGGATAAAGACTTTGACCATGAGCATGCTCAGCTCCTGGAAGAGGGACCCTGCAAATCTGTGGGATCTCTTCCCTTGGAGGTTTTCCCAACTTGATTGGACAAAGCCTGGGTGACCTGATTTGTCTTTGGAGTTGGATCCAACATTGAATTTGGACCTGCTTTGAGTGGAGACCTGGGCCAGAGGTCTATGGAGGTCCTTACATCCTAAATTACTTTGACCCTAAGGTCAGCCCAGCTCTGGCTGTAGCCTAGAGAAATTAGCATCTATGGGGAAAAACTTTCCTTCCTGAAACAAGTGTGAGAGGCAGGCCATCGTGCCTTCGATTGCTCCCCTTATGAGCTTTCCTAGGATGGAGGAAAAGCTAGAGGAAAACATGGAGAGGGGACAACTGATACGAATTGCTGTGAAAGGCAAAGGCTTGAAAATAGATCCATTGGGAAACTCAGGCAAATCCCTTCCAACAGATCCCACCACCCCTGGAAGGAGCCCACAGAGTTGGTGGATGCCCAGGGCTCTGCCTGGGCCTGTGAGCGGAGAGGAAGCAGACGTAGCCCTACTACTGTCCAGATCTCCTTATCCGGCACCTTTTTCCTGTGGTGATGGGAGCCTGTGTGACCAGGGCCAGGAGGAGGTTGGTGAGGGGTACTGCAGCGTGGTGGGGCCTTGAATGGGGGGAGGTAGCTGGAAAGTGCAGCCAGAGCCTCGGCAGGATCTTTGGAAGAGCAGAGAGGATGCACACACACCAGAGCCTCTCTCACCACAAACGGGTTCAGATCATGGTATAACTCAGGTTGGAGGAGACCTTGGCAAGTTTCTGTTCCCACCTTGTGCTCAAAGCAGGGTCAGCTATGAATCAGACTGGGTTGCTTGGGCCTATCTAGCTCAGTCCTGACAACCTCCAAGGATGGAGACAGCACAGTCTCTTTGGGCAACTTGGCTGTCCTCGTGAGGGAGAAGTTTCAGCACCTCTCTAGTCTCATTTCATGTCTACTGTCTCTTGTCCTGCTGCTATGCACTGCTGCAAAGAGCTCTGATCCCATGGAGACACCTCTATCTTCTGCTCCGTGGAGGATTTTTCAGATGAGGTCCTCAGCAGGATGAAATTTGTATAGAGGCAGGTTTCTTGCCTTCTCTGGGTGCTAAGGTCCAGGTATCTAAGTGGGACATGAGAGGGAGGAAATGGGGTGGAACAGGAGGGTGGCTGGGTGTCCCCACAGCACAGTTGGGGGTGGAGGAGGCTAAAGCCCTCTGGAGTAGGTGGACAGGACAAGTATGTCTGCGTTCCATGGGGTCCTGAGGTAGGAGATGAGTGTTGGATTCAAGGCACCCATCCCTCTCTCAGAACGGTCAGGATGGCACGTCGTGGGTGAGCCACCTCATGGGCTGGGAGGCTGGGTCTGGTCAGGTACTACTGCCCCTTGTCAATCTGGACCTTTTCATGGTACTGCAGGAACTCTACTGCCTGCACACAGACCTGGGGAGGTTCCATTGCCATCAGTGGGGGGCACAGGTGGCAAGTGTAGGCATCATTCAAATCTTTGGTGTGGTGAGGTGAATCAGATTTTTCCCTGCCTTGCTTTCCATCCTGAAGAGCTGCGTTGTCTCTTTCAATACCCTCCCTGGTCCTAGTGCGCCCAGAAGCTGCTTCCATCCTGGACAGAGCAGAGTCCTGCCTCTGCAGCTTGCCTGCCTCCACCTGGGGCAGGTCTCCTCAGCAGCCATGCTAGCTCTGCTCCCGACTTCTTCTTTCAACAGCTGGAGGAGAAGCCTTACACCTGGCTGCGACAGCTCTTTTAAGTTTTTGACAGCTGCCTGCTGGCTCTCTGCTTTCATCGCCTGCAAGGACTGGACTGCATCTCTTTGCTGGCAAGTCATGCTGACCTCTTACTTGTTTGGGGGTAGCTGGGAGAGGAATTATCCTGCCTCTTAATGCCTGCCTGCCTTCCTGTAGGAGCAGTTATCAATGTGGACTGGATCGTTTTCCTGAGCCTAGAGGTCTTCTGGCCCTTGTTCCCCATTACTTCAACCTGTTTTTTTTCTCTGCTCAAGGTGCAGTCTGAAAAAACAAAGGTCACCAATGATGATACAGGTCTTGTGTAAGCTGCTCCTGACCTCAGATAGCATCTGTAGCAAGTTCAGGGAGCGAAACCCAGTGTCGGGAGGACATGCATGATAGATATTGATGACGCAGAAGGCACAAATTGGGTGGGTTCAGTTGTGTATTGTTTGCAGATAAGGTCTAGATGCTTGTTCTCATTTCTCACAAGCTAGGGAAACCAGACTTTTCTGCAGCAGGTGCAGCGATGAGCCTGTTGCATTGAGGACCTGAGACACGTGGCCACAAACTGTTTAAACTTCAGTCACAAGCAGCTGTAAGCCCTGGGCAGGAGCTCTGAGCTCAGTGAAGAGCTACAGGGACCCTTCAAGGGACTCTACATCTGTGTGGAGTCTCTGTCCTTTGGGGTTTCAAGACAAAAATAGACAAAGCTATACCTGCCCTGTGCTAGTGCTGGCAATACTCCAACCTCCTGCCTGTGGCAGGCCTGGAGACTCCAGAGATCCATTCACACCAGCACTGCTGTGTTTTTGTGGCTATTGCAACCTCTTTGAGCTGTCGTGCAGTCTCAGACACAAAGGGTGCACTGAACTTTACGGGTCTGTCCTGTGCTTGTACATGTGGCTATGTGTCTCATGCGACTGTGTGACCACTGACAGAGGAGGATACGGTTGTCGTATCCTTGGGGAGCCATGCGGTTGGGCCTGCCTGTGAGGATATGGGGATATGCCATGGGGATATGTTAGACAATTGGATCTCAACATATGCTTTTGCCATGGGGATATGTTAAACAGTTGGATCTCAATGTATTTTTGGCTGGCACTTTGCTTGTAATTCTCAGGCACCATCCAGAATACGGAAAATTGTGATTTCTGGAAGCTTTATTGTAAATATCTGAGGGCCTTCCTTTTAGCAAAGTTAGTGTAAGTTTCAAACTAGTCTTTTGATTTCTGGGAGAAGAGTCCAATAGGTTTGGGTTATAACCCTGTAGGAAACACTAAGTGTAAGCACTGATGAGAAGAATGAAGGGCCTTGAAAGTGCTCATTCCTCGAAGGACAGAGCCTTTCAGTTCCTGTTCTGCCCAAATTCTGGTTTGGTCAGGCCCTACGCTGACTTTGAGAAAGAGGTGGATTGTTACACCCTAGGAGAACATTTTATTACGTATTGCAGATCTTTTTATTTACTCTCTTACTTCACTTGTAATGGAAATAAATCTTTGTCCTGTTGTTTGTAAGGAAGTGTCTCTCTGAGTTTTTCAAGCCTTCCCTGCACTCCTAAGATCAGGAGAGTGATGATACAGAGCAAGATGCCCGCCACACGCTGCTCCTTGCATTTTGTTATGTCTGTCTTACTGTCCCAAATCAGATTTTGTTACCCAGCTTTGGTTTAGAAGCAATTTAAGATTTATTAATATTTTTGAGATAGATCACAAGATTAGGTTGTATAATTTTAACAGTACTTAATCATCAGCCAATTTAACAGAGTGATTCGATGGAATTTGTTACAATCAAATCTGTGACAGTTAAAGATTCAAAATGGCAAGGATCACGCAAAATTTACGGTAGGGTTGCACTCAGATGGAGGTTAAATCAAATCACACACATGCACAGACAGATAAAACAGTTCTGAACCAAATTTTATCCCCCCCTGCCACACACACAGGGGTTAACCTATGACTAAAATTTCCCTTTCGTGAGTTTCGTGAATTACTCACTTCTATGTGCTGGCATTCGTCAACGGATGGTCAGTGAACCTCGCAAAATCAGGCCTTTAAGTCCTTGCAAAAATCATCGACGGACTATCTTTCAATCCTCCCAAAATCTACCCTGAGAGGCGTCCCAGCTCAGGGGGAGATACTGGGTCACACAGACTGCTGCAGTCCCAGAGCACTCAAAAGGTCTCACCTTGGATCGCTATTTATAGGGTCTTGAGATGATTGGCTTTGGTCATTACTTTACATTCTGGCCACAGTTCGTGCTGAGTCATCCTGATGTACCATTCAGGGAGCAGATGGCCCAGGTGTGGCCAAAGAGAGCCCGACGCCAACAGTCAAAGTCGCTGCACTTGGAACCAAAATAACAGCACAATGGGAGTTTTTCCCACAGCACACATGGCTTATCCTGAAATATCAGAGTGGCGGGGGCGGGGGGGGGGGGTGCGGAATGGAGGGGGAGCTGCACCACCACGCTTACCTTGGCTTTTTTTGGTCTGCTGGGATTTCTGAAGACATAGGAGGGAGGGAAGGGGTGGCAAGGCCAGGCCAGACGTGGCTTACCAAACTTCTGCAAGCCCCCAAGTCACCAGTCTGCTTTCAAGGCCTCCTGCCAGGCCATAAGTGTGCCCCAGACATCAGTACATGAAGCTGCAGCCCAGACAGGTGCCTCTGCTAAAAAGGGGCAGGTAGGGAAACCAAGGCTACTATGTGTGATAGAACACAAGCTGAGAGATGGGCAAGGGAATCATACTTGGCATTAATTACCCTGATTGCTCCAGTGTGGAGTTGGGCCAGTTGGAGAAGGTTTTACTTCTGGAGACAACATTATGTTGCCTGTCCTGTGGCAGCAGCACCAGAAATGCTTGGTCTTGCCTCCTGCTCCCCAGGCCAGTGATTTTTTTTGGCTGCAGAGATGGAGTTCCTGCAGCCGCAGGCTGACACTGTGTTCACCTTGTGCAACAGCAACAGTCTGTGGGAACAATTCATCAAGGAACAACCGTAGCTAATGGGGGGTGTAAGAGGCCTTCAGCGGCAACTCCGCACCTCAGGGCGATGATCTGGCTTGTACATGGCTAAGATAATGGCAGATGTTGCCCTTTCTCCTGCTGAGAGGGTGGTGACTGGCTTCCCAAGGGGTTTTGAGGGAAAGCAAGCTCTGCAGCTGGTGCCCTGTCAGCAGCCCAAGCTGCCTGGAGGGCTATGAATGAGATGGGAACAGGTAGTTTAATCTGCTAAATTATCAAAGAGCAGATAGGAAGGCCTTCTTCAATAGCTCTGAGACTCCCAGGTATGATTTATCTGCCTTTGGAAGAAGCCAAGAAGTGCATCCAATTTATGAGAATGAGTAGGCGGGTTGGGGGGGAGGCAGCTGCCGTTTGGCCAGAAGGGAGTACCTTGGAGAGAGTCCAAAGCTTTGTGAGTTATAGTTAGGGGTCAGTCTGCACAGCTGGAGATGTGCTTTAGCTGCATCCGTTACCTAGAACTGCAAAGCCAGCATTAGTGATCAGAGAGGATGTCCCCCCACTCATGCAGCACCTGGATGTGAACTAATGTGAGCATAGGAAGGCTGATGCTCTTTGGGGGGCGGACTGTACAGAGTCTGCTGTATGGAGACACAGTGGCCCATGTCAGCACAAAGAGTAGCTTCACACACTTATGTTGGTGTAGGCCTGGAGCCCTGATTCACATGAGGCACCATCTAGACAACAGAGCTGATTCTCAGCTGGCTCCTCGTGTTCGAATTTACCTCTTCTCCCTGTCTGAGGCCAAGAAGTCAAGGTGGGAGATGATGACATCATCTGGAAGCTGGTGTTATTTCTGGGAGCTACTTTTGTATCTGGGGCAGTCACCCCAACCCCTCCTTGTGCGGGCAGACTGAGAGGGAGGGAATGGGGGTCTCGGTGGGGAGCCCCCGTCTCTGAAGTCTCACCACCTCCGTCAGTATTCGAACACAGGGTGCAGCTGGTGGTTCCTAGGACATGTAGGGACCAATAACGTAGCAAGCATGAAGTACCCTGGCCATGCTGCTTGGGCCAAGAGGAAAAGAAGGCTGTATCCTAGCCGCTTCTGCTGACTGGAAGTCCATAGGGTTGTTGTATGCTCAGGGCCAGGTGTCTGGCTGAAAGTGGCCATGGAGTAAGCAGGAATTGTAGCTGTGGGCTGACTCAGAGGAGCTCACTGAGCCCACTGATATCTCTTCTCTTTGATGCCAGGAAGCTCAGATTTGCTAGCCAATTAGGAATTTGCAAAGATGTGGTCTGGATGTGAACTACCCAAAGAGATCTGAATTAACAAAAGAACTAATGAGCAGGTTCTGGCCTTTTTGTTCAGAGACAGTCCTGAGCCAGCACCAGAGCTCTTGGTCTGATGGCTGAGATGCAACTCGTTTGGTGCATGAAGCCCTCTGAGTCAATCATACCTGTGGCTGGCTCTTGCAAGGAGACCGTCTGCACCTCACATTGACGTCTTCCACTTGGAAAAGTCGCTCACGAGGCCAGGGTGCCACCTTCTGAGGTTAACAAACTGTGTCCTAAGCATCTTATCACTTCTACAGCCATATGTCTTAGCAAATAGTCTGTCACCAGGTTAGGGCTCACTGGAGTGCTGGCCCTAGAACTGGCAATTAAACAGTGGTTCTCTGGCCACCCCATCGCAACTCATCATGCTGAGTCTGGGATAGGCTAGTCAAAAAGCAGCAGCCGCAGAAGTCTGCTGTGAGACCAATGGTAGATCTTGCTGTCAGATCAAGGCCTGGCCATCTCATCTGAGCATGCAGGGAACACCCAGAGCCATGGCAAAATGGCACATTATTTAGCTATGAGCATTCAAAAACTGGGTTGTGTAACTGACAGCTCACTGCTGGGCTCTGGAAAAGAATATTTGGCTCCACAAATATTCCCCCTGCTTGAATGCTGTAGTGGGATGCATCACAGTCCAGTTGTTTAAGCAGCAGCCAAGTGGATGTAGGAATAGATATGCCAGTGTGGATTTGTTCTCTTCCTAACTTCTGTCTCTGTCCCTTCCTCTGCAACACCCAAAGTCTTGTTACGGACAGAAAAGGGAAGACTATAAGTGAAGCCAAGGGTTTACCATTACTACATGCAAAAGTTTTAACAATATAAAATTTTCAATTATTAGTCTCATAGTGTTGTCCCACAAGCAGGGTTCGATAGCGAGTGTGCAATAAGCCAGTTTTACACACAGAGCCGAGATACTTATTTATTTCATGTCTGCGCAGAGAGATGGGTGCCACGTGGCAACTCCACAAAGCTGGCACACTACACCAAAGAAAAACAACGTATTCTGTTACATGATTAGTAAAAACCTGCCTACATTTGCATTCATTGGTTAATAGTCACCCTCTCATCTACTATTGGCCAGTTATATTTAAATTAGCCTCGCTTGCTATGTAAATTAGCACGCATGCTCTTTGAAGGGGGCGGGGGGGGGGGGGCGGGCAAGTTCTTCAGCCTTGAATTGAGTCGGTGGTCATGATCAGCCCCTGCCACCTTTACTTTTCACCTAGTTCATGCTTCTTTGGCAATCATCCAGCCTTCCGAGCCTTCTGGGGCAGGATGTTTCCTTTTATCAGTCTTTAGTTCCCTCTTCAAGGGCATAGTCGTTAGCAAAGTATGCATCATTTGTACAAAGTAATGAGGCCTGCATAGTGAAGCTATTGAGTAATGCTCCTCCTTAAAGGGCAATATATCATGTTTAACCCTAAACTGAGCAGTATCGCCACGGCTAGGCCATAACTCAAACATACAACTGTATCTCCCCCCTTTGAGACTATAAATAAAGAGAAACCTCAATGTGGTTTCTTTTATATCAGTCTCACCTCAAATTATTTTCTCATAAACCTTAAAACAACATTTAGCAGCACAAGATACCAATGCATAAATACACGCAAAAGCTACTAAAGCAACTATTATATATAGTTCAATACCCTTTTTAACCCACAAACTTAAACTGAGGAACCAGGAACTCAACCACTTAAACATTTCTTCAAAATGTAAGATGTGTACTGTTTTCTGCAATAATTCAAAATGCAAGTTCTTTTCCCATGGATTTCCTGGTTCCCCACAGAACACTCTGGCATCTTTTAGCTTTATCCGTATCCATAGGCAACAGAGGACTATTACCCCCCCCCCCCTTAGTTCCTTCATTTCTTTTGCTAAAGAAATCTGTTTACTTACACAAATACACTGACAAAGGTACGAAAACAACTATCAAAACACAATACAAAGATACTAGGCCTTGCATACAATCTAGCTCAATATATGACTTCTCAGAGTCCCAGTTACAGTTCACTGGGACCAACAGAGCTTCAATTTCAGTGGTCGCGTTTCTTCAGAGATCCACTCCTGCAGAGCTTTCTTCACGCAGGTATAGTGTATCCATGAACCTATACCCTTCAGTTTCACAGCGGTATAAGGTGCGGATGTAAACTTCATCTCCGGGTTGAAATTCATGTATCCAATTCATGGATTGATTAATGGCACGTCTTTCAAATCAGGTTGGCTAGAGTATACCTGTTCCATAACCTGCAGGCAGTCATGTTCCAGTTCCCCTTTCTCATCCACCAGCATCAAAGTGGCAGGATTCAAGGTTGAAGACATTTTTAAAATGACATTGTCTTGTTTAGTCAACACCACCTGATATTGGGCTAACCTTCTCTAGCTGCTTGGAGAAGCTAGCCAGTGGTCTTTTTCAGTCTCCTACAGTTTGAGTCAGGACTCCCAGTGCTGCATGCTGCCTCTCACGCATATATAACATAAAGGGTTTTTTTTAAGTCCAGCAGACCCAGAGCAGGGGCTCTCATTAGTTCAGTTTTAATGGAATCAAATCCTTTTCAATTCCAAATTAATATAGACAAACCTCAGTAATGCAGCCGAGATGACTGTTAAACACACACACACAGATCCTTAGTCTCTACCCCTGCTTCTTGATGTTATGCTCACCCTCCCTGTGTCCTCAGGTTGATGGCTGCAGGGGTGGAGGGGAGGGCTGCTTACAACAAGTTACCAGTATCCTGATGTCTTCGATGGGCAGATCGCGTTGTTCTCGGTAAAGATTTCCTTCTCTTCATCAGGAGGCACATGGTGATGATTTCTTCCTTCTCAGTCCTGGGGTTCACCTGAGTTTATTTCTGTATCTATGTTGTTTTTCAGTGGTTCCCAAATTTATTTATTTTTTTCTGTTCTCCCTGTTTTCTCTAATATTGCCTTTACCTGAATAACACGGGTTTGCACGGCAGCAGCAATGAGTGGCTGACAACTCTCATGGGCTGGGATCTGTGGTGTTGCCCGAGTCACAGACAGTTCAAGCCAGAATAAATAATAGTTATCAGTATAAATGAAAACGAACGTAGGTGCTAGTTATCTGATTGCTGTCACAGCCAAGCAAGCTAAATCAGCTCAGGCCACGACAATACCAGCCAAGTCCCGGTCTTCTGCACCGTGAGGTCAACACAAAGCCGCTGGCCCTGAATTTGCAAGCCGCCTTTAAGACCAGGTCCTATCTACTCTCACAACCAAGAGACCCCTTCCCTTCTAGGGGAAAGGCAAAAGAAAGCCCCACTTCAAGCACCCAGGGGAAACGGTTTCAAGCCTTGGCACCCCGGCAGAGCAAAACGCTCATAAACGCGGGGCGTCTTCCTCGCCTTTCACAGCCACCGCATCCCTGCTGCTGGCAAACGGGGGGACGGACTCCCGCGGCCGCCAGGACCCCTGCCCACCTCGCCGCACTCGTCGCCCCCCGGGGCCGGCGCGACCGCTTCACCGCTCGTTCCTGCTAGGCGGCCCGCGGCACAGGCACCGGGCCTTGCGACCACCCTCCCAGCACACCGGGGACGGGAGACCCCGGCCGCGGCAGCCCACCCGCCCTCCCGGCCGCGGGGGGCTGCTCCCTGCCTGCCGGTGCTGCCCCCAGCCCCGTCCCTCGGGGCGCCCCTGGGGACGCGGGGGCCGGTGCTGCCGCTAGAGAGCACTGCCGCATCGCGCCGGCGACGGGGCCGGGGCCGGGGCCGGGGCCGGGCCGGGCCGGGCCGGGACGGGGGGGTGCTGCCGCCCCGGCGGCGGCGGCGGCGCGGGGGAGGCGGGCCGCCGCGGTTTGCAGCGCTTTGCGAGGTCGCAGAAAGCCTGGCAGGACGGCGGCGGCTGCTTTCGCTGCGGCCTTGGGGTGTAACTGGGAGGGCGGCGGGGGAGGGGGGAGGCACTCAGCCGGCCTTGGCTGCGCTTTTGCAAACGACCTGGGCGATGGCGTGTACAGAGGGGGGGTTGAAAAAACGATCGCAGTTAAGGCGATGAAGTTCAGGGCACGCTGCTTTAGCACACAAGCTGCGTCTTGGTTTCTCTGCTCTGTGTTTCTGCGAAAACCTCAGGCAGTCTGGGGGAGGCAAAGGCACAGTCGTGCTCAAAGCCCCAAGTCCGTGGAGACGGACTGAGTTTCAGCCTGTGGGCTGAGGCAAGCGGCCCTTCCCCCTGCTTGATGTGGGAGAGCCCACACGTGGAATGCTGGATCCAGTTAGGGTAACCCAGTACAAGAAAGACTGGAGCCCAGCTGAGGCCGTCGAGACAGGGAGCTGGAGCACAGGACAGACTGAGGGAATCAGGTTTGTTCACCTGGAGCAGAGAAGGCGAGTGTGGAGTCTAACTTGCCGTCCTAGAGAGGGTTACAGAGAAGATGAAGGTGAGGTCTTCTCTGAAGTGCACCGTGATGGGGCAAGAGGCAAGGAGATAAAGCTGTGACGAGGGAAAGTCTGGTTGGACGTAAGGAGAAACCTTCTTCCCTTGAGAGCGGGGCAGCCTTAGGATGGGGACCAGAGAGGGGGGCATCTCCGATCTTGGAGATGGTCAACACTTGGTTGGAAAAAGCCCTAAGAAGTCTGCTCAGAGTTAGCCATGCTTTGAGCAGGGCTTGGATTCAAGATTTCCAGAGATCTCTTCCCACTTAACTTTTTCTACAGTTATATCATTTCCTGGTGGAACAGGAGAGCCAGGCCAGCCGGTGGAGCACTGCTGAGCCCAGCTGGGCATAGAGCTGCACTCTGTGGCAGCCCTGGCAGTATTGGAGAGGTACTTATTTAAATGGCAAACACAGAATGGGAAGGATCAGACCTAACACACTCTGACCAGGAAAAAGTGTCCAAAGAGGGAGCGGGTATTTGCTGTCACCAGGATTTACTGCTTAAAGTCAATATTGGTAAATCAGCCAGAAAGTTTTCTTATCTCTGCAAGACCAGGCTCTTGCAGGGTGGAATGGCTTTTCATTGACCTCTCGTGGCCTCTGGCTGTAAGTTGCTGGCCCACTTTCTGCTCAGGCTTAGCTATGACTTCACATCTGCCAAGGACCAGAAAACCCTCCCACCTCAAAACATCACCCATGAGAAACAGCCTGCCACAAATCACCCCTGACTTTCTGCAGATGTGGAGGGCCCTGTTTCACAAGGGCAATTTGAGAAGTGGGAAGCCAGGGTGCACCAACCAAACCACCTCTCTTCTCCCATCAAGCTGGAAGCATGTTTCCTGGAAGGATATTGAAGTATAATTGGCAGTAGGCAGAGGAGAGTCTGGTTCTCCTGGATATGGCATCAGCTTCCCTCTCTTTAGCTGTTCTGTCACAGCTGTTAGCCCTCAGGATCGCTCCCCACGCTCTGCAGGTGATGGGGACAGGACCCGCTGCCCTGAGATGAGCTCACAGCAGCATGGTCAGCCCAGCCCAGTTGACATTAACAAACACCAAGCTGAATCTCAGGACTGAGGAGAGAATCATGGGGGTCATGCTCACTGCATATCACAGCATGCCTGCCTTGGTCTGCATGGCTCAGGTAGCAGGTCAAAGCATCCTGGAAGAGCCTCATGCAGCCCTCTCACCGGTACAGCACAGCAAGGAGGGGGGCATTGTGTCGGGCACAGACCCACCTCCCTGTGCTGGCCCCTTAGCTCAGAAGCCCTCTCATAGAATCATAGAATCATTTAGGTTGGAAAAGACCTTCAAGATCATCGAGTCCAACCATTAACCATGCCCACTAAACCATGTCCTGAAGTACCCTGTCCACTCACTTTTTGAATATCTCCGGGGATGGTGACTCAACCACTTCCCTGGGCAGCCCATTCCAATGTTTGACAACCCTCTCGGTAAAGAAATTTTTCCTAATATCTAACCTAAATCTTCTTTGCCTCAACTTGAGGCCATTTCCTCTTGTCCTATCTCCAGCCACCTGACAGAAGAGACCAGCACCCACCTCACTACAACCCCCTCTCCCTGCACCCATTACCCGTTCTTCATCATCCAGAAGGCTGAAGTCAGTTAAAGGTCTCTGACCTCCCCCAGCCTTCCCGTTCATGTCAGACCCAGACCCTACTTGTCACCTCAGACGGTAAAAATGACCTTCATTGCACACTCTGTTAACAGCCCTGGGTAAAGACATCTCTCTGGGGCTCAGGAAGGAGGGAAAGGAGGGAGAGGGTGATGCAATCTGCAAAACAGCAGCGTCCCTTCCCTAGATACAGCCACTGTTGCCAGCCCATCCCCAGCTCCATTCAGACAGCAGGACCTACCTCAGGGATGCACATGGACCTCTACTTGTCCAGCTTTGCACCTAAACCCCATCTGCATAAGCAAGAGCTCTGTTATCTGTCCTCTCGTCAGAGAAAGAAACAGTACCTTGTGAGTGAAAGTGCTGATAAGGAAGGCTTTATCTTTCCCTTGGTTATTTTGTGATAAGATTTGTTGCTTGCAGGTACACCTTTCTTACCGGCTGCCAAAGAAGCCAGTTAGAGTAAGAGCAGCTCTAAGACAGAGCGTGTGGTACCCGGTGTGACTCCAGGACCTCATGGCCACCAAAGCCTTCTCTGCAGAGATGGACAGAGGTGTTTTCTCCGGTCCCTCTGAGCCTCTGCCCACAGGGAGCTCTCCAGTCCTTGCGGCACAGGATCGGCACTGCTGCCCACACGTGTTTCGGCAACAAGCATTGCCCCATGTTCATAGAGAATTCACCTTGCCAGGCCTTCGCCACTTCCTTCAGCTCCACTTCAACACCAGAGAAGGAGGGCCATGGTAGATTGTTTTGTGCCCTCCTTGACTGACAGGAGCTGTGAGACGAGTCTAACGCCTCCCAGAAGTTTCTTCTCCCCAAAATCTAAAGAGCTGTGGAAACCAGGTGAGCCTAAATGTCTGCAGACGTGGAGGTGGGCAGCGCAGCCAATTTCTCCCCCACCTCCTCTGTGAGCACTGCAGAGGGCTGGAGAGCTGGAAGGAGCCACTAGCTCTTCCTGGCCCTCACCACGGCACATGTGGGGCTCTGCCAGGTGGCAGGGTCTCCTGGCCTGCCTGCCTGCCTGCAGCAGAGCCTACAGCCCAGCCTCCTTGCAACGCAGCATCACAGTTGCAGGAGGACCCCAGCACAGATTTTGTGGTGGTGCTCAACCATAACATGGCATTCTGCCTCTGGCTTCCCTTCAGTCCCATGCAGCCTCAGCTGCCTTCACCCAGTGCCTTGGTCTGCGGTCAGCATCCCTCCGCCAGCTACAGCTCCCTCCACGCTTGTCCTGGTTTCAGCTAGGATAGAGTTAACTGTCTTCCTAGTAGCTGGTACGGTGCTGTGTTTTGAGTTCAGCATGCGAAGAATGTTGATAACACTGATGTTTTCAGTTGTTGCTCAGTAGTGTTTAGACTAAAGTCAAGGATTTTTTTTCAGCTTCTCATGGCCAGCCAGGGCACAAGAAGTTGGCACAGGACACAACCAAGGCACCTGACCCAAACTGGCCAACGGTGTATTCCATACCATGGGATGTCCCATCTAGTTTAGGAACTGGGAAGTGGGGGGGCAGGGAATCGCTGCTCGGGGACTGGTGGGGTGTCGGTCGGGGGGTGGTGAGCAATTGCCCTGCGCATCATTTGTACATCACAATCCTTTTATTACTGCCATTGTCATTTTATTAGTGTTATCATTATCATTATTAGTTTCTTCTCTTCTGTTCTATTAAACCGTTCTTATCTCAACCCAGGAGTTTTACGTTTTTTTCCCCGATTTCCTCCCCCATCCCACTGGATGGGGGGGAGTGAGTGAGTGGCTGCGTGGTGCTTAGTTGCTGGCTGGGGTTAAACCACGACAACGCTGCAGGGCTTCTGCAAGGCCCTCTGGTTATGCCTTAGGTATTTGGGGTTGTGAATGAGGTTTAGGTAGTTCACGGCAGAAGGTGAGAGATCTTGCTCTGCTCCCACCGATATCAGTCACTGAAGGGGATAGCGCAACCTTGTGTTAGCTGAGATGACTATGGAGACCAAAACAGTGCCAGGACAGCTGTGTAGGGAGACCTGTCCCTCCAGGAGCTGCCCACGGGGAATGGGCTGCATTTGCTTAGCTATTGGGGCTGCTGGATGCTTTCTGCTTTGACACACACCAGGTGCTTTAGAGCTTCTTGTGGTGTAACTGCAGAGGTCATCCCAGGATTTTGGGGTGGGGAGGCTGTGCTAAGTGCTTGTGAGCACTTGCCCCTCATGTGACATGCCTGGGACTGAAGCAGGGGCAGAATCAGTGATATCCATCCTGTCACTCAAAAGATGACATTACTGGTGTCACCAGTGAGATGTCACATCTGCTGAGACACAGAGCCTGCAGGGCTCTGGGACAGCAGCAGCAACATCTCTGGAGCCACAAAAAATCTATAAATCCCCCAAATCGAGGGTGACCTCAGTGCCTGGCCAGTCCTGTGCTCTGGGAGACAGGCCCTTGGTAACTCAGGTAATAGCAATAGAGACTTCCACCCCACCCCAAGAGGAGAAAGACTCTCTGTGTCAGGATATTAGAGGAACATGAGAGCCACCCCTCCTGCCACAGACAGGAGACAAGACCACAAGACCCAAAATGTGGGAAGAGAAAGAGGGTGCCTCCTTCCTTCCTGGCTTCAGGACAAATCCTGTATGTGTGGCTGGGGATCCAAGGGCACGGCAAGCTGCGCAGAGTGGCTTCTGTCTTTGCCCCAAATGGCATTTCCCTCACAGAAGTGTATGGTTCAGCCAAGTTTCAGCTTGTCACATTCGGCTGTTTTCAACCACCTTTTGTTTGCCTAATGCAGCAGCTCAGCAAGTTTAGTGTGAGGTTGGCCAGAAATTGGAAACAAAATGCTTTCCAGGCTTTAGGAAAGCAAGCTGTTTACCAAGGAGGAGAACAGACTGTGAGAAAGACGTTCAGACTGAAGACAATAACACAAGGGGCTGTAGGATTTATCAGGTGCAGGAAAAAGCCCAAGCTGGGCTGCTCCAGCGAGCTAAAAATCATGGTGGGATTCAGCTTCACAATGCCACTTGCATTTCTGCAAATCAGAAATGCCTTTCAGAAACATGGCGGGACGCTGGTCTGTACGCTTAAACTGCAGCATGGTGGGGCACTGTGCAGCCCTCCACAGGACCACCACCCAGGTGGAACAGCCTGCTGCCAGAGAGGGTTGGGGGGGCCTCATGGACCCCGGGCAGCAGGCACCTCGGAAAGGACTGCCTTTATGCAAGCAACCGTGTTCCCCCTCATCGTAACCTGAAAGAAGCATAGCAAGCAGAGCAATCAGCAACGTGCGGGCTTTATTACTCACAAGGAAAGAGCTGGTCCAGTACTTATCGGAGTTTATCATGCAGGAGTAAAACCATTGGAAAAAAATACAACCAACAGCAAATTAAAATAGAACAACTGTGCTGGACTCATCATTCCGGTATTCATTTTCCAGAGGAATATTCAAAGCTTCTGGTATTTCTGCTTCTGCTGGTTTCAGCAGGTCTTCTTCACCTACAAGGCCTGTAAGAGACAGATAATTTCATACTAGGGGTCTCTCATGCATTACCCCTCCATGCCATGCTAAAGCCCCCATGGCCAGGCTCCTGCAATTGCTTGTGATGTTAGGTAGCTCCCAGTGGTCTGCCTGCTTTTCAAAGGACATGGCAGTCCCAGGGGCTGTGGAGGGGAGTTGGAGAGGGTAAAGCCCCAGCGGGTTTAAAGGCAGGAGGCAAATAAACACAGCCCATTTCAAGATCTCAGGGCTGGGAGCTGGACTCGTGTGATGCGCCCCAGTCAGACCCAGTCCCTAGGATGCGGTATGGTTTTTTTCTTTGGCATGAGGGCATTGCATGCCTTGCAGTGAAAGGTCTTTTCTCCTTCCCTGGCACAGACGTTGCTGGAAATGCATTAATCGCAGGTCAGAGGATGCTCACCGCCTCTGAAGCAGATCCTAGGTTTTCCTGGTTTTGAAGCAACCTGCAGGCTTGGCCCACTGACCACTAAAGTAAATGTGCTCTCCTCTTCCCAAGCCAGATCTGGGAGCAACTCCTGCTGGCCCCAGCTGCGTTAGCTGTAAATGGATTTCCTGAGCCCAGATGGCAATCTGCCATTCAGACCAGTCTAGTGCCCTCCGTGCCTCAGTCCTGGCAGATTTCAAAGGGGTAGTCCCTTGCAGACACCCACCCCTTGCCCTCGTGCCCACCTTTCCCTCCCCCTCCACCCCGGTGACAGCCCCCAAACCAGGTGGACTGTGGACAGAGCGTGTCCGGGTTTCGGCTCTCCCTGACCAGCTCTGGCCTCAAGAGACCACATCTTCTCTCCACAGCCTCTCTGCCCTAACCTGGCTCTTGGCAGAGACCAGGGGTGTCCTTAGGAAAAGGAGCTATTTAGGACCAGGCACCACAGACCCCATGCCAATGACTCTGCTGACTTCAGTGGGCTTTTTGTCACTCCCTGTGACTTGGAGAGTGGTATCTGCTGCCACAGCTCCAGCATCCCCCCCGAGCCCCCACAGGGCCAGTGGCCCTCCGGCAGCTCACCCACAGGATCCTCGATCATGGCTCCCTGCTCCCCCTCTGCTGCTCCCAGTTCCATCTCACTGACCAGGTCCTGGATTGTCAGCACGGGCAATTGATGCACCGGCTCAGGCGGTGCTGAACTGGAGGGCACTGGCTCAGCCTCCTCCTGCGGCTTGGGCTGGGGGTCCAGCTGCAGTTCTGGCTCCTGGCTGGGCTCCATCACAGGCTCGCGGCCTCGTCCTCGCCTGCCTCCTCTGCTTCTCTTTTGCTGTTTGGTCTTCTTGAAATCCCTGCCGGGGGATTTCAAAGGGGCAAAGAGTTGGGTGTGGGGCGGAGGACTTTCCCTCCTGTGCCAAAGCTGCTTTGCCAGCCCCCCTCCTGGGATTGTGACCCCGTCCATCCCAGCAGAAGCTGCATTTCTGCAGCCCTCCTCCCCAGCCCTGCACGGCAGCCTCCTGTGGCTGCACTGGCAGGCAGGAGCTTGGGCACCAAATTTTTCCCCAGCCCCACACTGTGGTTGAGGATTGCTTGGCACCCAACCTACCACCCATGTAACCCACCCCCCCACCCCACCTCTGCCCCCCCAACCCCTGCCTGGACCTTCAGCAGCTACCGGCTGCAGGTCACCTTCCCCCACTGAAGACTGATGGGGCATAAAGCATAAATGAGATTCACCTCAGAACCCACTGAACTGAGTCTTTCTCGTGGGCTTCAGCTCTTCTTTTCCGGAGCATTTCCCGGTCTCTCAAGCGACGGGTGATGCTGACATCTACAAGGACAAATTAAGTGCAAACATGAGATACTGGCCAAGGGACAGTTTGATCCCTCCCTGCCTGGTGACAGAGGACTGATGCAAGAGACCATGCTGTTTCTGTCATGAATTGGGTCTTGATACAAAACTGCTTAGGTGCCGTACTTCCAGCTCAGCCTCGGTGGCTAGGATCTGATGACACACCACCCAAAGCTCCCAGGCTCCGGCACTGGATGTTACTCTAAATTTCTAGTTGCATTTTTCTTCCTGCTGCTGCAGCCTTGGGGTGACTCTTGTCCAACCTACCTAGCACTGTAGGGACCTGGAGCCTGATGGAAGCACGGGACAGGCTTCCCGTGCCATGAGGACACCGTGAAATCCCTTGGCTTAGATCAAGTAGCACGACAGTGCTCCCTTGAGAAGAAGGGCTTTGTTCAGAAGCAACACTACTCCCCCGGGTCTGGGAACAAGTGGAGACTCTTCCCACGCATACACTGAAGAGGTTACAAAAGCACTGATTTTCATAGTTTCAACAAAACCCACACAATAAAAAAGCAACACTATGACCTGCTCCTTCCAGATGTAATCAGACACAGCTCCTTCGACAAAGAGCCTCCGCTCACACTAAAGTATTAGGTCAAATTGGTGAAGAATGGTCATCATTCCCTTGTCCAGCTGGGAGAACTGGACTCACCCCAGTATGCCTTTGTCTTTCCTGTGCCCAGAGCTGCCTCAATCTGGGCTTGGTATTCCAAGTGCTGCCTAACAATAACAGCCACCATCACAACCACAAAGTAAAAAATAATCCTACTTTCTGTTGTTGCCTATTAGTTTTTCTGTTCTTTTATTGCTGTTTTTTGTACAGTAGTTCGAGGACTCCCCTTTGCTTGGAGCACAGTAGAGCCGTAGGGGAGAAGACGGCTCCTTTCCTAAAAAAATTCCAGCCTAACCAGACCAAAGAGAAAAGGCACAGCAGGATGAGATACAGATTTGAACATACAGTGCCACATACAACAACAGTGCCAGAGTATGGCAGTTATGGTAAGCGCATCTCGGCATGACCAGAGAAGGTGTCAGCCTCTGAGACAAAAAACACCGGACTTGGACTGCACACCGTACAGCCAAGTAGATGTTCCCCAAATGGGAAGCTGCTTCTCAATGTGAAGCAGTATCAAAGGCCACAGGGCACAGCCAGCAAGAGATGACTCTGCCATCCACATAGCAAAAGGCATGAAGCTGCCTGGGAAGATGAGGCTACAAGTTGTAGTAGCGGGATCTACACAGGGCTCACAGGGCTTCAGTTTAACAACTGAAGTGCATAATCCCTTGCACATCCCTTTGCAGCCAAGGTAACTTTCTTTCCCTTTCAAAATGTCTTATGAGCCATAAAAGTATTTTTAGCTGCTTGCAATCAGTCTCCTTCCCAACCCATCCCAAGCAAATTGTTTCGCACAGGTAGCAAACACCCCTCATTTATTTCTAACCAGTCCAAGAAAGTACTCCCACGGCTGCTCCAAAGCTGCCGGTCCCCTGCTAGCACTAGGCAGGAAAGATAGTAAAACATCGGCATACTGATGAAAAATTATTTAGCAGAGGATACAAAGATACAGAGATGAAATGAAAAGAAAAAAATCCATCAAGCTAAGAGAACAATGAGAGAGTATCGCCAGTCTGCAAACAGACAATATATTGATGCTGCCTGAGGGACTTTGTCCAAGTTGAAAAGCCTTTATAGGTGCTTCTGCCTTTGTGATCAGAAACACAACTCGGAAAAAGCCACATATATTTGCAGTTAAATGCACATCCTCCATCCCCCAAGTATAAACTGGCAATTATTAACTCCTTTTTTAGAAACCACCAGTGGCAAAGATCATTCTCTCCTCACTCCAAAAACTTAAATTAGTAATATTGTCATCATTACCTGGCACGGCATACTCCTCCCTGTTTGCAGAGGGTGGCTGGGATGAGTCCGAATAGGCAAGGTCTTTGCTTAAACTCTCCATCACTCTTTGCAGTTTTAGATGGAAAGCAGCTTAGTTCCCCACGAACAGCATCTGGAGATACTGGTGCAGAATAATGAGAGCTTGAGGAAAAAAAAACCACAGACTGCCCGCCCCAAACCTCTTATCTGGCTAGGCCACTAGTAGACCAATAATATTCTCCTTATCAGAGTGCAAAGGTGCACGAGTCTCTGCCCAGGCTCTACTGCGTGGATTGCAAAACATGTTAGTGCTTTTATACAGCAACCACTTCAAGTAGGAAATTTACACTCACTGCTGCTAAACTGTGACTTAAATGCCCTCCTTTGTAGTAGACAGAAGCTTCATGGCAGGGCAGGATGCTGCCTCACTGCTGGTTTCCAGAGTGAGGTGCAGGGAGGTGTTTTTAGTCCTTGTGGACCCCTTGCAAGGTGTGAAATGGGATGTGTGCTGTTTGAAAGGTGTTTGCACAGGACCCTAGCAGTGCTAGTGGGAAGGGACTTCCATCTCCACTCCAGCCCCCCCCTCACAGCAGGACTGTCTGCTGCACGAGGTCAGGGTGGCTGTAGCATCATATGTTTTGAAAACCCCTAAGGATGGAGACTGCCAAATTCATGTGACCTGTCCAAGGGCTACACCACCTTCCTGAGAAATCCAGACAGAATAATGAATCCATACCAGGACTCCAGCCAAGGGCCTGTGCATGTTGAGGACTTCCCAATGACTCGTTGGTCCAGCACCCGGTGGATCAAGGCTATGAGCAAAGCACTGTCCTCATGAAACAGGATGGCAATGGGCAGCCCCAGTAAAACCAGGGTCCCTTGCTCCCACAGGAGGGTATCCTTTAGTGGTTGCTCCCAGCTCCCTGTTGCCCATCTGGGCCCCAGACCTGCACAGCATGCAGGCTCGTGCAGTCTCTGTAGGACCTTCTTCAGGGCCAGTACAGCTGCAAAGAGGAAGCTTCTGCTTGGTACAATGGCTTCAATCCTGAGATCCTGCTCCCTGCTCTGTGGTCTGCATGGCTGGGCCCCCAGGTCAGTCTGCCTCAGTTTCCTGCATTTGGAATGAGGTGGCAATCCTGGCGTCCTCTTGCCTTCAGAGTCTCTTGTGCTGGGATAGCGCAGAAAAGCTTAAGATTATACCTGTGTATAACAATTCTGCTGGACCAGGGACTCGTCCCCACTTTGGCCAGTTTCTAACACACTCAGTGCCAAAGTATTTGGGATTCAGCTTCTACCAGCACTTGCCCCCATAAGATATTCAGCTGCTTATGCTGTGGTGAGGTGCTGGTGCCCCTAACCCCCCCACGAATGACTTCAAAGTGGCTCCAAGACTAGTAGAAGAACCTAACAATGTGGCTACCCCCAGGTGCTCTGGGAATTGGCTGCCTTTCATGGTATGGATGATTCCATCTCCTTGGGCAGTCCCAAGACCTGCCCTGCAGCAGAGCAGCTCTTCAGCAGTAAGCAGATCTGGCCTGCCTCCAGTTTTTGCCAGGCTTTTTACTTTTTTAATGTACAGCCTTTCCTCTCTCCAGGTTCTCTCTCTAGGTCCCTGAAAGCTCCAGAGTTTGAAATTTTGTGCATGAGGTTTTCTTAAGATGTAACCTGGGGGTCCGTGGTCATCTCTGCTCCCTTTCTGCTTATCCCTTGAGTTACCACTTTGCTCTAGGGCTCCTCCCCTGTGTCCACTGCAGATTACATGGTACCTCCAGAGAGGTGGGGCAGGTTTAACAGCCCCAAAAGAAGGAGCAGGGTGGTGGCAGCAGAGCAGATATGGGAAGACTCTGATACAGGAGGGTGGGCCAGGAGCATGGATGGCAGGCATAAAGAGATGTGAGGCTTCCAAGTCATTCACAGGGAACTTTCTTGTAGCTCAGTCACAAGTGAAGGCAAGGTGTCCCATGCTGGTGAGGGTGTCCATGTTACAGTACTGTATGATGCTGCATGGCCCTGGGGTCACCCTGCCTCATGCAGACATCCTGAAAACTCTTATCTTGCAGGATGCTCCAGTGAAAAGACAGTGCTTGGGGAGGGGGGAAAACATACCACACCTCGAATCCTGTGTTCAGTTTTGGGCTCCTCACTACAAGAAAGATATTGAGCTGCTGGTGTGTGTGCCCAAAGAAGAGCAATGAAGCTGGTCAAAGGTCTAGAGAACAAGTCCTGTGAGAAGCAGCTGAGGGAACTGGGGTTGTTTAGCCTGGAGAAAAGGATGCAGAGGGGAGACCTCATCGCTCTCTACAACTACCTGAAAGGAGGTTGTAGTGAGGTGGGTGTCTGTCTCTTCTCTCAAGTAACAAGAGATAGGATGAGAGGAAACGGCCTCAAGTTGCACCAGGGAAGGTTTAGATTGGATATTAGCATAAATTTCTTCACCGAAAGGGTTGTCAAGCACTGGAACAGGCTGCCTAGGGAAGACATTGAGTCACCATCCTGAGAGGTATTAAAAGACGTGTAGATGTGGCACTTGGGGGACATGGTTTAGTGGTGGACTTGGTAGCATTAGGTTAACAGTTGGACTAGATGATCTTAAGGGCCTTTTCCAAACTAAACGATTCTATTCTATGATTCTATATGCCTGGCCATAGCGGGACATCAGATGTGGAAGCATGCAAAGAGCTTGACATATTCTGGGCTGCTTGCAGGTGATATGCCACATGAAAGAAAGGGTGGAAATCCTCGGGTGTTTCAGTGCTCCATGGGAACTGAGTGCATGCTCAGGCTGTAGCTAACTGAGCTTCTCACACCCCCCATCTACTCAGTCACTCCAAAGCCTGGTGAGGTCTGATAAATGACTCTTGACTCAGCAAAACATTGCCATAAGACACTGCAGAGCTGGTACTGGGAATGTTTCTCCATTCCAGCCATCTTCTAGCTGGGTAGAAACCAATAGATTTGTAAAGAATGTTTGTAAAAGAAAGAGTTGCTGTGCCCTCGGAGTCTTTAGAGGTGCTTAATGGAATAGATGGGCTTTAAAATCTTCCAGAACCTGCACTTGCATCTCTTAGGACCGAAATCTCTGTAAAGATTTGGCTTTTGTGTGTGAATTACTTTAAATACCAAGGAAGTAATTTTATTATACCATGGGACCCCCTTTGGAAATTACAGTGTGGAAATTACAGACTCCACCACCTAGTTTCAAGTTGTCTCTGCTCCGAAGTAGAGGGACTGAGAGGCAGAGACTTGCCAACTATGCCAGGAACACTGGGCTCAGACACTCATTTTAGAGCCCAGTGTTGCTTCTGTGTCCCCCATCAGCACGAGCAACACAGCACTCTTCTTCTCCAGCAGAGCTCTGTAGCAGATATCGCCAAAGCTGCCTTCCCTTTGCTATGGGTGAATTTGTGCAAGTAGGTTAAACTTTCTGGCCAGTCTCAGTTGCATGAGCTATTGCAGCTGGACGCTTTACAGTGTGCCAGGCACTGCTTCCTTCCCCTTTCTCTCCACATTTTGGTTCAGCTAGCCCTGGGCCACCTTCATTGATGCATCCAGTTTCCTAGGTGAGGACCTGGAGGAGCTCAACCAGGTGTCCAGCAACCTGAGCAGCTCCAGTGTCACAGGCTCCTTGAGTGTCACTGGAGCTGCTTGGTAGGGGACCACCCGCCACCTTGGGTACATCTCACCATGCTGGTCCCCGACATGGCTTCACTACCCAAAAGCCCTGGGAATGCTTTGTCCAAGGGACAGCTGGAACTAGCACTGGATCCTGCCACTGGGCCTGCCTCTGGACACTGTTGGGACTGCTGTCACTGCAGTCACAGCAACACCAAGGCTTTGGATATATGTAGATGTCAAAGCTCTTTATGAGACTCAATGGTATCTCTGTTTACCCCCACCTGGCATTGCTACTGCAAGGCAATATCCAGAGACCTGCCTACCCCTCCCTGCAGCCATGGATGCAGCCCTCAACCCACCGTTATCTGGGGGATCAACATGGGCAGCTGGGAGAGTTATACGGCTGTCACTCTAGCAGGGAGTCAGGGGCACTTCTTCCAGTTTTGTCTTGCATAAGAACAACAGAGAAGCAATTTTCAGGCTTGTCCTTTACTCCAACTTGAGGCAGGTTTGGGGGCAACTTGCCTGATTGCAGCATGCTTCTCTCGGAGCAGGACTACTAGTAGTTCTGTGTGATGAACTATGGTGCCTGTAAGAGCAGATAATCCCTTCCTGACGCTGCCTTGACTGAAGCATGAAAAGATGGGAAACAGATTGGTAAATTCAACAGGCAAAACTGTATGCAACAGTGCAAATCCACATGCATACCCCCTGCCACAGACCAGTGCGTTGCAGGCATCTTGCTATCCACCAGCTGCCTCCTGAGTCTCACTTGACCTTGCCAGACACAGATCTGCTGGCCTTCAGAGTCAGACTTTCTGTACCAGACGGGCTCCAGCCATTCTGCACCGGCTCCTGAGGTTTGTGGTGGTGTTAAATCACTCCTTTCGCCTCCTACTTGGTCTGACACTTGTTTTTGAGCCATGTAAGATAAACAGGCAAATCCACCAGTCCCCGGGAGGACCGGTATCTCTGAATTCACTGTGTGTAGACTACACACTGATCCCATCCTGAGGCTTCCCACACTTTGACCTTGTAAGTCTGGCCCACAAGTATGTGCTTTAGCTCTGCAGTTTCTGAATAAACACTCCACGTTGTGCTGGAGGCATGCAGTTTCCCTCTTTAGAAGAGCCCCCAAATTGTTTTGCTTTTTCCTAGCCTCTGCAAGTAGACATGGCGCTCAGGAAACACAGTGACAGGCTGCAGCCACTCAGCCTGTGCGGCTCAAGCCACTGCGTGGGGCTGAGATGCTGCCCCTGCCCTCCCATGAGAACAGGTCACAGTTATGCACCATGCTATGCTGGGCAAAATCTTCCCCTCAGGCCTGGCAGAGAGCTGGGACAGAGCTGCCAGAATACATCCTGCCTGCAGTTGGGTTGGCAGCAGCAGGCATGGAAAACCCCGGGGGGGAGATGAGCAAGGCATTTGTGTTGCTCACCATGGAAGTGTTTTGGGGCTGATCCAGGGGAGACACCATCTGAAAATCTGCACAGAAGGAGTGGCAACACAGAGAGCAACATGCAGCCAGATCACCACCCCCCCTCGCTACCTGAGGACTGGAAGGGGGCAAACAGGCTTGCAGAGCCCTGGGACAAATAAGCAGATGGTCTAATAGCAGCAGCTGTGGACAGGTGAGCAAGCTGTGTCCCTTCCCGTGCAGAAGTGGAAAGGGTCTGGGGAAGGAAAACAGGGACAATCAAAGCTTGGGACAATTCTGAGCAACTAGCCATGCTAGCACTTTTCAGCCTGGGGAAGACCTTTTAATCTGCTGGGTAATTATTTCAGTTTGAAGGTTGCTCTAAAGTGCTGGAGCAGAGATCCGGGTTGCCTTGTGTTCAGGGTCTCCCCCCTGGGCTCTTTCCATGCTCCCATGTGTTATCTGGGCTGATTCCTCTTGTGAAAGGCTCTTGGAGAAAAAGCTGAATAACATCTAGTATGAGAAGTGCAGCTGTTACTGTTTTCAATTTATATCAGCTCTGGAAGCAGTGGTGTTTGCAAGGGAGTCAGGGAGTTTTCTTCTCCCATGCTGAAGAAACTTTATGTTTCCTTCGCTAAATGGCCTCTGCAGAAAAAACCTGCACTTGTTCAGGACCTTCTTCATCGGGATCTGGGTGTTTCTTGCTGCTCCCTTGTGGCCTTTCTCACAGGAATACTCACAGTGCAGAGCCTTGGTTTGTGATGTGGATTTGAAATGAATGTTTTGACTGTATGCTTTTACTAGCCCTTTGTGGGAACTGGCTTGTGCTGTTTTCCCTCAGCCTTGCATAAAAAAGTGATGTTGAAATAAGATTGTGCATGTCATTTTATTATTCACCTTTACTAAGTTAAATGTGCAATCAGGAAAGAGCACGCAGGATCAATTAATCACCTGTTGCTAAGCTCAGGAAAGCTACCAGAAAGCTTAGATATTTTGACACTCCCCGTCCTTCAAAATCCGGATGTCTTGCCTGGTTTTCCTAGAATAACATAGGAAAAAAGAGTAAGAGCTCAAAAAAATACTCCTCAAGTTGTATTTTGGCTCCTGTACAGCCCACAGAACAGAGCTGACTATTATAAAATTGGCTTGTTCATTTCCTGTCTAAAAAGCTGAGATGACTGCAAGCCATCCTGGCCCACAGATGTCCCCTCCCCACGTGTGCAGCGCTGGTGGTGGGTCTCCCGCCCAACCTGCTCTCAGCAGGGCTGTCCCCAGTGTGGGGTTATGGTGGCCATGGCTCTGTCTGAGCCCTAACCACCTGTGCCCCAAGGATGGAGACCACCCCCCCCGACCTCCGTGGTGTAACACCCTCCTGGGGAAGGGGTTTCCCCCATGTCCAGTCTGTACCTTCTGGGGCTGCTACCTGTGGCTCTTCCCCCATGTTGCATCACCTGCTACCACCAAGAAGAGTGTGGCTCCATCCCATGTGCAACTGTAGGCTGCTGCTAGGTCTCCCCAAGCCTCCCCTTCCCCAGACTAGCTGGATGCATCTCCTCCACACCTCCTTGCAGCTTCCCTTGACAAGCTGGTCATCCCTCTCCACCTGCAGTCCAGCACACAGTTTGTGTTATTTGCCATGCAAGTGCACTGCTGACCTGTGTTCAACCTGATCTTCATCCTCGGTCCCTTACTAGCAGGAACCCCTGCCCAGACAGTCACTTCCCAACCTAGATAAAATCACTGCTGCAAAGCAACCCTTGTGCTTCTCATGAGATCCCTGTTGCCCTTGTCCTCAAGTTTGGTTTGAAGTTCTGCCAAAAGAGCCATGAGGCACATAACTAGGCATCTGCATTCACAGAGGTCCCTTTGAAGGACTTAGTGGTTCTGTTTGGCTGTACAGACTAGATGCCTAGTCGACCTTTTTGCCCGTCTAAGTTCAACTATCCCTTCTCTAATTGCAGGCAGCACAGACAGTGGGACCTTCTCCCATCCTCTACAGAGCATCTGGTTTATTGCCAGCTTGCAGGCACTGGTGTTGGAGGGTCTCCTGGCCATGGCCTCCTGACCTCACCTTTTGGATCTGATGATCATGCAGTCATAGGGTGGTCTGATTTAGCAAGTTGATCCAATAGATGAATATTCAGCTCTTTGGGGGGATTAGTGCCCTGCCAACACAATAAGCTAGATCCCTCAGCCTGCAGCTGCACAGTAGTCACTAAACATGGTGCCAAGGATGGGGCAGGAACCTGCAGGCAAGAGCTAGGGACATTCCTGCACCTATCCACTGTCACTGCCAGCACAGGAGGGTGAAGCTCACAGGCTTCATAGCCCAGCATCCAGCTCAGCTGACATGAAAAAGCCCTCTTCCACTTTGCTAGCAGGAATACGTGTGTTTCCCATCTGCCATGGCTTTCCCCAGGCATGAGGGAGCCTGAATGACAGTAACTCACAAGCGCCTAGTTTCAGATGCTCAAAATTAGACCCCTGGAGGCTCTGCCAAGGGCATGAGCTTACATTTGCTGCACACAGAGCTGGCATTCATTGGCGTAGGTGTTCCCGTCGGTCCCACAGACAGGCAAGTGCAGGAGGGGGCAGGCCTGCAGCTCAACCATGTCTCCACACACCGGCTGGAAAGGAGAAACCACAGCACACATTTGAGTGCCAACAGCACCCATCTCTTCCTCCCTCAGCACCCAGGCAGGAGCAAGTACCACTAGCGACCTGGTTCCCTCTGCCCCAGACAGGGCAGGGAGTACACACAGAGCAGGAAAGTAGTGAGCAGAGACTACCGCATCCCTCAGTGGGACTCACAACCTGGGCTTTGATGCAGGTTTGATGCTGGAGCACCAGTACCCATGAGGCTGGGGATGATTGCTGGGAATAGCCTTTCTCCCAGGCATGCCAGGCACTAAATCCCAACTCAAGCCGTGAACAAAGAAAACCAGAAACCACTTACCCTTCTCAGGCCCTTCCCTTCGTTCAGCTCTGCTCCTGAAACAGAGCAGAGACCCATGAGAATGGCACACCTGTGACAGGAGCATGAGGCATCGACAGAGGATCACATCCAAACCAAAGGGAAGGCAGGGTTGTGCAGGGCCCACTCAGGACACAGATAAGCTGTGTGGGTTTCAGGAGGTGGGATCAGCTTACTGCATGCCACCCTCCCAGCAGCACAGTGCACAGCCCCTATCCGCAGCTGAGCTTGCTGGGACAAAGCTGGGAACGTCTGTTCCCACCCCCTAATCCCTGTCCCAACAGCCCTCTCTCCCAGTCTGCACCAGGAGCTCCACAGAGCATCCAGCACATCCCAGGAAATGTGAACGCATGCAGTGCCGCATGGGAACATGGGGTATTTTCAGAGGGCTGAGGCTGGGTGACGCTGCACAGCTGGACAATAGCCATCCCGAGGGAGACCTGCATTCAGTGAGTTGCTTTTCTGCACTCAGGCAGAGCAGTAGCACCAGTTCACAGCCCATCTGTGCAATGCACAAATGTCCTGGGAGCATGAAGGCTCACACACAGGCTGCTGCAGGACCACCACTATGCACGCCTAGGTAGCACCAGCTTTCCAGGGCCTACAAACAGCTGCTTCCCACATGAATATGCTGAGCACATAGTGCTCTTGCAAAGACTTGCAGGTCTTCATGGAGGCAGGAATGACAGTAGCTGCCATCCCAGTGTACGTGCTGTACTCCCACATCCTGGTTCCTGTTCGCATTGTGGGCTGTCCCCTATCCCATCCCTCTACTGAGTGCAACATGGTTGATGAACCAGCCTGTAACCCTTGCCCTGAACTGCTAATAGGGCATGGTGTGTTTGTTCCGGTCCTTCTTCCCCACCACACTGCCACTGTTTCCTTGCCCTCCTCCCCTGTTCACCAAACCAGAGTTTCTGGGTCTTTCTGCCCTCCCACCCATTTTTGGTTCCTCTGTGGTTCCCAACCCGCCACCGGAGAGCCAGCTGCCAGCAGCAGAGCTTACCACCAGCAGTGATGAGAGTCACCAGTGCCGTCACCACCACCACCAGCTCCCTCGCAGGCATGGTCTGTTCAGGTGCACATGCTCATGCACCTCACTCCACTCGTGGCTGCCTTTATAGAGGAGGGCACCAGCTTATCTCAGTAGTGCTGGGAAAAGCAGCATTTTGAGCAGTGTTTGATCTGCACTGGGAACAGCTGGACTGTGCACCCAGAGGGATCACGTAGGTGCTCTCATGCAACTGATAAGCCACCCCAGTGCCACTTGCCAGCTGCAGGTACCAGCACTGGAGGGTGCTTTACGATCCCTTTGCACTGTAGCCTGGGCTGGGCACTCAGCCAGCTTACCTCTCGGTCGTCTCGCTTGAACCAGCCCTCCAGCTTTGCAGCTGCCATTCTTCATATGTGGCAGGTATCTCCATTTGGGTTGGGAGACTTCACATGGAAAAGCCAGGAAATTCAGGCTGATTTCGGTGGTTGCGCTGTGGCCTGAGCATTATCCCATGAGACCCTGCCAGGCAGACACTCACCTGCCTAATGCACTGGGCAGGACCCCAGGAGGGGGATCTCAAACACACTGGAGGCCTGCTGTCATGCTGTGGCAAGCCCACCCCATTGCTGGATGGGGTGGGACAGGCTGGGGCTGCAGAGACACCAACTCTTCAGTGAAGAACTTCTCAGCAAGCATCACCACCCCAGAAGATCCCAGCTGCTTTGCCTACAAGACTGGATGCTCGACGTCTGCCTTTCCATGTGAGCATCCTCATCACCTCTCTCTGAGAAGCTGAATTTTCCACACCTGTCCCCACCTTCTTCTGGTGAATCAAAATCCATTGGTGAAGGCTGAAGGATGGAAAAGAGGACCGCTGGGCAGAAAGTCGGCATCATAGCTGAAGACCAGTGTTGACTAAAAACTGCATTGGGACAGACTTGCCAAGATGAAGTCTGGGCCAGAAGAAGGGTGCCCTTCACCCTGGTAGTGGGTAGGAGGTTCTGTGTGTGCAAGGGGCGGGCAGGGGTTAGGTGTCCTGCAGAAATCACCAGCAGGCTGGGAGAGCTCCAGACACCCACAGCATGCACATTTGCACTTGCCAACCATGACTGTGCTCAGGACATTTCTTCCCCACAGTCTTACCTGAGGCTTAGGAATGTACACGCTGGCTCCGGCCGGCTGAGACAAGAGGGAATGGCTTGGTGAGCATCCACCGTGGCCAGAGGGGTACAGGCCCTGGATGCGGCTGCGTCCATGCTTGCCCTTCGGAGGTCCTTCCACCCAAATCAGCAGGGCTGTGACCAGGTTTTGGGAAGGGGAAGGTGGCCGTTTCAGGGTTCCCCTTGCAGAACCATTCCTCTGCTCTGCCGAGGCGGCTGTGCACATGTTTTATATTCCCTCTTCAGGGAGTTTGCATGGTTCAATAACCTTTGGCTTTTATTATTATTCCACTTTGGAAATCCCTCAACTAAAGTAAATATTTAACTGCATTAGCAGTTGTTCCTGAGGCACACGGGGGCCTGTTGGTCTTGTTTAGGCTAGTACCAGGGAGGCCAAGGGGGA
Source organism: Astur gentilis (assembly GCF_929443795.1). Taxonomy (NCBI): domain Eukaryota; kingdom Metazoa; phylum Chordata; class Aves; order Accipitriformes; family Accipitridae; genus Astur; species Astur gentilis. The sequence goes on along the minus strand of NC_064919.1, from coordinate 17,755,794 downwards.
ATCTGATAGCAGCCTACAACTGCTGGAAGGGCAGTTGATGGAGCCGACCTCTTCTTGGTAGTGCCAGATGACAGAATAAAAAGCAACAGGCACAAACTGCAGCCCTGAGATGTTCAGGTCAGGAGTTAGGAAAGAAACCTTACCCCAGAGGGTGAGCAACGCAAACCAGCAGAGAGGTGGGAGACCTCAGTCCTCGGCGGGCTGTATACAAAGCTGTGGATGCCCTGACCAAGCCCTGCTGTGCACCAGGTTTGGTGGGTGAGCCCTGGAGGGCCCTGCCACCAGCACGCTGTTGGCTGATATGAGGCTTGATCTTCCTCCACCTGGTTCTTCAGTGGTATTCTAATGCCGTTGCCTTCGCAGAGCAAATTAAAATGACACACTAAGAGATGACAATGGGGAAATCACCTCTTGCAAACTGGTTTTGTCTTTTCCTGCTTTTCCTCTGAAGCACAGGCTTGCAGCCCCCGATGAGAGTCCTGCCTACTGTCCCCCTCAAAGAAGAGTGGGGAAATTCTTTCTTGGATGGGACAGGAGGTTTTCTGGTGGCTGCTTGCCCTCACATTACCCACACAGCTCCAGCTACGTCTGAGAGACTTATGCATTTGAGCCTGGGCTTTCCTCCTCTGTGTTGCTGGTATCACGAAGAAGGGCACCTTTCTGCTTTCGCCAGCAGGTCCTGGGCTCCCAGCAGTACAGCAGCACATGGGGGAGCTGCTCCCCATCCCCTGCATCTGGGACTGCCCTTGGACTCACCTCTGGCTTCTCCTGGGACAGGGGAGAGGGTCCTGCTCTGCCACCTCCTCCCTGCACTCTCAGCAGCCACAGCCCTGCAAATCGTGCAGGAGGGGCAGGTATGAAGGTCCCGGGCTCGCCTGCAGATCTGGAGGCTTAGTCTCACCACCAGCAAGGCAGAGAAACTCTGCTGGAGATGGCAGCAACAAGGAAGCAGGCTTCTTCCAAAACCGATCTCACGCTTGTTCCCTCACGGCATTGCCCCTGTCTTTGTGCTTGTTCCCACACGTTCACCGGCACCCACCTGCCCGTGTCCGTGCTGCCCGGTATCGCTCATCACATCGTGAGCCCTGACTAAGTCTTTGCCTCCCGGGTGATGGCGGTGTTCTTTGCTGGCTTTCTGGCTGGCTGGGCACAGATGGCAGGAGGCCAACACATCGTTCTTGCTCTACGTCTGCCTGGTGCCCTTATCTGCGTTGTGGCCTTGGTGTGACCACTCCACACAGGACCTGCCTGTTCCTTGCTGTTATCTGCTGCTTTTCCTAGATTTCACAGCTCTTCTTGGCCTCCCACCTTGCTGCAGTCGCACCGATATTCTAACTTCTGTTCTGCTGCTCCTCCCAGGGCTTTTGCATACCAGCAAACACCACAGTACCTGGGAGCAGTGTGCTGCCTTGCTCGTGCAGCCCAAGCCCAGAGCCTGCAGTCTATCCTCCCATTGCACGAGTGTGGAAATCAAAAAGACGAGGGCAAGTACCACGCTCATTTTCATCCTTAGCTCCCTCCCTTTCTCCAGATGTTTTTTAGACGATGATAGCCTCTGTTCTGCTTCTCCACTCACCCTGAGGTCTCCCCACAAGTAGGTGGGAGAAGGACCGATTTGTTCTTCTCCTTAGCACACAAAAAAAGCAGAGATGCAAGTGACCAAAGGTTTTCCTTTGGATATACAGGGGAGCCAAAACCTCACACCTGAGGAGGTGTCCCTGCATAACCGGGGCAGGGACCAGCCATCACCACTTCCTGGCAGTTTCACCAGGATTTCTGGATGCAGACCACACCTTCAGCTGCCTCCCTCCTCTCTTTATTACTGTGGGTAAATATTCCCACGTGGCAGGCAGTGAGTAACGCTCATTATTTGTTTGATGAATCAAAAATTTCTCAGTGATACCGTCAGCTGCAAGAGCGCAAGACAGGGTGATTACACAGATGAGATCTGCTGCCTGCTGACGCTCCCACCAGCAGAGGGGACAGGGCCAAAGTGGCATTGATCTGGACAAGATCAGGGCTTCCCACCAAGCCACGCTGTGCACTGGACCTCGGAGGTACAGCGGGCTAGGGAGAGCATCCACTGCACACCTTTTTCCCCTGCTTCAGCTGCCAGCTGGAGTCACTGTAGCTGGGCAGAAGTTGCTGCAGCTTGCCCCAATCCAAGCACACCGCCTCTCCTCTCCCTTGGGTTTGCCTCTGCCTGTTCAGACCTCTGGACAGCACGATATGCTCTGAATGCATCTGCAGCCCACAGGTGCCCTGCAGCTCCTCAGCAGCTTAAGGATGGTATTGACCTTCCTTTTTCTATGTGCTCCCACATGAGGGACGGGTGTCCAGATCCTCAGTGCAGCCAATAAAACAGCAGAAAACCATGGATTTACTTTTTCTCCAGTAACGGCTCAGCATGGGGTAAACCAAGCCACCATGCTGGTGTAAGGGAGGGGATGAGGCTGTGTGCCTGGGCTGGGTGGCAGAGCTCTGAGCTAGCTGGGCTGGGACTGCTGTGGGACTGTGCCCTCCTACTCTGAGCTGACACAGTTAACCTGGATGCTGGTAGCAGGGGGAGGTATATTGGCTGTCTCAAGCATGCCGATGTTCACTCTTGTTTATCTGGGAACTTGCACCCACTGTAACTTGCCAAAAAAATCAGATTTTGGAGTCTCTTTCTCCCTGGAGTTTGTTACTGGATGAACAAACCTGTACTGGGCCTCAGACTTTTATACCTTCTGAGAACAGTGTTGCTAATTCCATCTGGTGTAGGACTGAATGCTGTCATCATGCTGTATTTAGCACCACGCTGAAGGAAAATGGTTAGCACATATGCCAGCCCTCCTCTCCAAAGTGAGAACTGCTCTTAGCAAGTATTTGTGGAGGAGGTCCTCCGGCTTTTGCAGGAAAGGCCTGGGCTTCCCAGCCTGCCAGTTGCTAAAGCCCCCGAAGCTGCCCCAGGATGAATTAATGTAAAGAGAGATACAATGTAAGATAATCAGGGAAGACTTTTTGTTCCTCTGTGCATTGAGGGGATGTTGTTCAGGGACGCTGCATTTGCATGGATCTTTGGCAGCAAGGTCACCCAGTCATGCCTGGCCAACTTTCCAAATTGCCACAGGTAACTTTCATACTTGTCTCCACTTTCTTCTACACATCCAGGGGTGCAGCATCCATCTGAAGAAAATTCAAGGAATAAAATACTTTCCAGTGTGCTGTTTATACAGTGAATGTGCAGGCACACAAACTGCTCAACGCTTTCCTTTTAGCTAAATTGCCAGAGAAGGAAGAAGCAGGTCTTACACGTAGCTATTAAAAGCAGAACTGTGTGTCCTTGAGGTTGCCTGCTACTTCTGACTTCAGAGCCCACCTACTGTGCAGGTATCATTTTTCCAAATGACCTATTAACTACTTGGGTATATACAAATTAACACCAGGAGGGAGCCACAATAATATCACCAAATAGAAGGGCAGCGTCACGCCCAGCGAAACACACTGTTTCCCCCAGCACATCCCAGCAGCTTCTGGTTTCTATTCCTCTTAAAAGTTTCAGAGTGAACTTTGTGCTTTGCAGAGCAAAGTTCTTTCTGAGACATCTCATTTATGTTGATAGCAGTATCCTTAGTTAACTCACATCTTTGCTTTACATTTTACTTTCACACTATGGCCATCTAGGTCTGTACTGGCAGATCAGAGTAGAACCAGAAGTATTGCAAGCAGCTTACTTTTGAGTGGCCAGATGCTAATACAAAGTTTCTCCTTTGTAAATCTGTCAGGCAAAATGAGCTCAACAGCGGCACCAAGCCACACCTTTATGCATAACCCTCATCCCAGATTCTGCTCTGGAAAATACACTCTTCAAGGGCCCAGCCAGATCCAGGCACCTCTGGACAGATGCTATTCTTGCTGCTGTTTGTCCCAGGAGGCAAAGCAGTGCATAAAGAAGAAATGCACCGCTGATAATGACAAGCATGAAGCCTGACCACCTTTATAATGGGTTTATGTTTAAATTGCTGTAACACATGATTCAGGCTGTGTGTTATGGGAAGTGCTACAGCAGGAGCCACCGAAACCACCAGAAGATGAGCCTCACAAGAAACTGGCTAAGTGCAGCAGTGACTCCACCGGAGCTGGCTTTGGAGCCAGATCTTGGCAAGGCCCATTTAACCTTATTCTGGTGGCTAGAATGCAAAGTGTATGGCACCGTACCTTGGGCTAAGCCACCTTGTCTAGCTATAAAAACCACACAAAACAGATGAAGGAACCATTCAGGTTAAAAATGCCAAAGACTGTAACTAAGAAATGGTGGAAGTTTAGCTTCACTTAAATGAATGTAACTGCAGGTAGAATACAGCTTCTTGCCTGGCGATGAGTTTCTCTGCAGATTAAGTCATTTTTTCCTCTTGTACTCCTCAACCCACACACAACCAAAGTTTTGCAGGCACCTCCCTGTGATCTGACAGGCCTGACTGTGTGACTCTTGCAGAGGATTGTCCTCACTTGTCTGCCAAGGTGAGCACACAAAATGGGACCTGAGACATGAGACACAACTTAGCACCATCCAGTTTAAAAGATGCACATGTGCATTTGTCACAGTATTGGCTACGACTGAAACGAAAGGGGGAATCAGCCCCGTAGGGCTGGTAAGGAGGTACAGGCTCATGCACCTTTCCTGACACTAGTATGGGAAACCCTCAGTTTACAGCAGGACCCACCATTCAGGAAGCAAGGAGGTTAGCAGGAGCTGGTCTATGTCAGCAACGCACAACTTCAGGGCTGCTTGGCACCCTTCCCAAATTGCTGCACTGTGCAAAATGATGCCACAAAACTGATTGACTGTTGGCAGCAGAAATTAAAGAGGAACTGTGCAAAAAGACTTCTAGGTTTGTAAGTTGATGTCGAATGTGAGTCTTGCACTCTGCGAAGCTGGACCAGTTTCAAGCCTTTATTTCAAGTAATGAGCATTGCAAATGGTAGACAAAGCTTGTTGTCTGGTCTCTCACGAGACTTCTTTCCATGGAGACAGCGCTGTCCCTGATTTGACTCTTTGAGGCTTTCAGCAAAGGGCAGCTGGATGTTGCTTTTGGATCTCCAGAGCCTTCTGCCTCTCTTCACTTGTTCCTCTGCTGTCTGACTGCCTTGCCTGCTACCCGTCCCTCCAGCTGAAGTCAGCCCTTCCCAACCCTCCTCCTAAACCAGCGCCTTGGCAGAAGAGCTCTGCGGCCCATGCATTGGCAAGCAGTAGCCTGGCAGAGCAGTATCCCGAGAGCAGGGGGCCATGCAGGGACACTCGGCTTCATGGCTCTGCAGCAGGGTGACCCGCAGGCAGCACGGAGCCATGCCCTTGCCTCTGGCCCCTACCCTGTGGAGATGCGCTGCTCCACACGGCTGCCACAACGGCGCTGGAAAAAAACGGAGGAATGTGCCTGAATGGTGTGGCACCAGCGTTGCATGCTCCAGAGTGGGGGGGATACAGGGTGGGGAGAGAGAAAGACACTGGGGATATCGCTGGGGTTTTGCATGCCTTAAAAGGAGCAATGACCTCAGAGAGGAGCATATGTCTGTCCTGCTGGCACTCCTGGAAGCAGCATTTCTATTAAGGCAGCTGCAATAAATTTACCCAAGAGCACAGCTGCACAGCACAGTGCACGGGCTGGAGTCCAGAGCATGCACACTCAGGGTCTGTCACCAGCACCCAGGGTGAACAGTGCCAGCAGAGGGCACTTGTGAATTGGGGCAACCCACGCATGGCCCCCCCATGGGTCCACAGACCCACTGCTGCCCACTGCTGCCCACCAGCTCTCTTCATCTGGCCCTTCCCCAAATCACAATCTTATCTTCCTACCGCTCATCTTGCCTGCCTCTTGCCTGAGCCGCACTCATTCCAGGCACCACTTCCATGCCCTGGGGAGGTGCGCTGCATGTTTTTTGCTCTTGTGAGCAACCTGGGCTGTGGGGTTCATCCCAGTACAATCTGAGGCTGCTCACACATGCAGGGCCTGTTGCTGTCCCCAGGGATGCTCAGGGCTGCTGTGACCACAGTGAAGAGAGGGGTCACAAGCCCAAACTCCCACTCTACCTGGAGAAGTTGACATGATGCATGCTGAGCTTGGGGTAAACTGGTAGGAGAGCTGCTGCATGGGCTGTGCTTCTCTGTGGCCTCCCTGGCCAGAAAAGGGCTTGTGAGGCTTGGCACAGAGATACTCAGAAGGACTAGACCAGGTCCTGCACCTCTGTTGTCCCAGCCACCCTCAACTCCACCAGGCCACGCAGTTGGAGGGGCCATGTTTTGCTGTGGACCAGGGGACAGGGCATTTCCAATGGACAGTCTCCATTTCCATGTGGAGACACCCTTGCAGAGCTGGTGGTGACCACACACTGCTCTTCAGGAAGGGAGTGGTTGCCTTGTGGCAGCAGTTAGTGCTACCCCCATGGCTAAAACACTGGCCTCAGCATGGGCCTCGAACGCTAGATCACACTGAAACAAATCCTTCCATGAGCTGCAGGATTCATAGACCCCCATTTGGCACATATTCACATCCTTTCTTGGATTTTGCCATGCTCCTTAAGAGCTTTGCTTTTCTTCTAAGAGTATGGGGCTTACAACCTCCCTCTTCCCCCACATACTTTGATGCCTAGGTACAAATATCTCGCTACACTACCAGTGAACTTTCACTGTGTTGCACCCTGATAGCTTGTTTAAGCAAGATTTTGAATGTTTATGATCTCTTCCAACTGCCAAGTTTGATTAAAATCAGACTTATGAGTCGTTAGGCATGGTGGATGGGCAGACATATTCACATGCAGCAAAGCGGTATAGTCACACAGCAGTTTTTTGTAGGGAGAAAAAGGCTAAAAATTAGCTTCACCAAAAAAGAACATGACCACCACAATGAGGCCAGGGAGCTAGAAGTTGATTTGGGTACGACGGTAAAGTGAGATCTCCAAGGACTCTTCACAAGTTGGGCTGGGGTGGAGGCTGCAATGGTGAAAAGCTGGAGAGGGCTGACATGCAGCATGCGCAGCCGGACCTTGCCTAAGAACATGCACATAGGCATATTTCCTTTAAGGCCTGTATTTCTATTTCCTCATTCACAGGTTCAATAGTACACATCTTACCTCTATACCAGAAATAGGTGTGCCATTATATACTTAGGTTTGTATACCTATATTTACCCATACACACGTGATTCCACGCTTGCGTGTGTGCAGAGTGGAAATGATCCCTGGCTGCAACAGAAGCTTCTTTCATCACAGAGCCCCACTCTACTCCCAGACCTGTGTTGAGTGCGAGCAAGACAGTTGTCCCATGGAAAAAATGGCAATATTTTTATAGCACTCACACAAAACATAGCAGGCATTCATGGTAGGGTGCTACAACGGACCTGTGGAAAAATGTGTTAGACACTTCCTAATCCTCTGATGTTTGTCCTGAACACTGTGCTGTAACTTATTTTGCTATGGCTAGCTAAATTTAAGACGTGACATACATAGTAATATCATGGGAAATCAAATTGACTGTACCTTGAGTCACAGTCAAGGTCTGACTCTCAATGCACCACAGGGAACTTTCCCTACAAGTGCCCAGTTCAAAGCTGAAAGAAAAGAAAGACAAATTTTACTAGCACAAGTCTGGGTATTTGCTGACAGCAGTGAAACATGGAAATTCTGGACTGACCTGCAAGTTCTGAAGAACGGATTGTCTGCTGAGAGTCACATTGCTAGGTAGCCTTTTGCTAACTGACCCATAAAAGATGTCTGCAGAGCCTGGAGGCTTTGAAAGCTGGGTTTGCTCATTGAAGAAGGCAATTTACGAGCTGGTCCTTAGTTGAATGTTGACTGTGATGGCATTAGTGTCATGGACACCAGCATTGTCATTGTGATGCTCACATCATCAGGTTTAACCAAATCACAAGGTGATTATTGGACTGACTTGCAGAAGGTGTCAGAAAGAACTGAGAAACATGTAAGTGAACAGACAAGAGGAAGCAGATGTCCCTGGTCATGCACCTTGACTGCAGGATAACTCTCCTTGAGCTTCCTCATGGCAAAAGCAAGGCCTGTCTTCCAAAGAAGCTTTCAGGCGGTTAGTGGAAGCCACTTGGGTAGGGCAAAGAGACACTGAGACCTGAAGTCAACTCCTTGTCCTGTCAGAAAAAGGAAACTCCTTTTTCCCAGAGCAAAGTAGATTTGTTCATAATCAGGATTGCTCCTGGAGATTGCTGACCATTTCAGTTTTTAAACACAAGTGCAGACACTCCCACTGATGGCAACAGCCATACTTCCTTGACATTCTCTTCCTCTTTCTGCTCCCTCAGCACAGCATCACAAACTGAGACCATGCCCTGCTGGTTTTCACCATGGCCAGTAATAAAAAAGCACGTGTGCTTGCTTGTGCGTAACATTGAACAGCTATAGTCTGTGGGTTCTGATGACAAAACATCAATCTGGTGAGGTCCGGCTGGCCCAAACCTCGAGGCAAACCAAGAGAAACAGCCACATGCAGCATCATGCAGCTCACAGAAGAATGCCAATCTTGAGACTAAGAAACAGCGTTGTTGTCAGAGGTCAAAGGACGGGACACGGCACGGCACACTTCTTCAAGGACCGCAGACAGCATATTAATCTGGATGAGTACCTGTGAGCAGTCATTGAATGAACATTGAAGGAGCATGCAAACACATTGGACGAGAGCCCAGCTCCACAGACCAGCACTTTGGCAGCCCACCAAGCAGCACTGGAGGCTGCCGAAATCAGCAGACCACGGGGGCTGAGGGAAGTGGAAGTGGTGCATGCGTGCATTGGGAAGTAGTTTTAACCAATGAAAAGAACGCAGATTCACTTCTCCTTGCAGTGACTTTGCTGTCATGAGACAAAGTAAACAGTAACATTAAACAGTAGCATTAAGAACTACTGGTAGGAGTTATTTATTGCACTTGAAAACCACTTGAGCGTCACCCGGTGTCCCTGAAGCACTCTGAGGCTCATGGGGCTAACCAGATACATGCAAGTCTGCCAGACCACCAGCAGGATTTTGCCTGGTCAGCTGTCAGTCTCGCTTACCCTGCAAGTCACTGATGCTCACCGACTCCTCTCCAGTCAGCCGTGAACAAGGTGCCTACAAGTGTCCAGGAGAACAGCAAGGTTAGTACTGGCTTCCTGACTGACTGTTGCTGACTGACGGTAGAAGGGCAATGCTAAGCCCTCCCACCATCACCGCTGCTGCTGGCGGAGACACGGTTACAGGGCAGCTCCAAGGAGGTTTCCTTCCAGGCTCATGGGCTCACCACTCGTAAGAAACACACGTAACTTTGAGGGATGTTGTATGGTGCCCAGACCCGCTTGCCTAGGCACTTCTGCTGACTTGATGATGGGCATGAGGAAAGTCCCTCCTCAGGAATGTGGGACAGCTCTGATAAGGGCACCAGAGACGTGGAGACCTCCATGCTGGGCAGCTTTCAAGGCTCAGTGGGACAAAACCACAGCTGACTTCACCTACTGCTGGCAATAGCTGGTCTTGCTCCCAGCAGGGACGTTTGGCTGGAGACCTCTGGAAGGCCCTGCCGCCAGCGCTGCTGGGGTCCTGTGACATATTCATCAAAAGGGTGGTCCTGGACTTTTTTGCTATGCAGAAAATGTGTTGAACCGAGCTGATGGAAAACTACAGTTTACGCCGAGTCCCGTCAAGTGAAGACTACCGGCAACCCTCCGAGGGGCGCGAACCCAAACACAGCCTGCGCTACCCCGCAGCAGCTCACAGCTCTGCTAAAGCCGAGGGTTCTTGCGTGCCGCTACAGTGACCCGCACGAACCTGCGGCCGCGGTTACTACACCGTGTTAGCGGGCGCCGTGCCGGGGACCCAGCCAGAGAAGAGGAGTGGGTGCGTCCCCAGGGGCCAGCCCCGCGGCGGGGCCGCCCGCTCCGGTGCAGGGGGAGACGCTGCCCAGCCGTCGCGGGCGGAGGCGGGCGGGTTGCCGGGGCAGGATGCTCGGGGGTCGGGATGCCGGGGCGGGAGGCTCGGGGCCCGGGATGCCGGGGCGGGAGGCTCGGGGCCCGGCGGCGACGCTCGGGGGGCAGGGATACCGTGGCGGGATGCCGGGAGAAGGCGAGGGGCCGTGCCGGGACGCGATGCCGAGGGTGGGGTGGGGGGGGGGGTGTCCCGCCGGTGCTCCCCGCGGCGGCGGCGGGCGGCGGCGGGCGGGGCGCGGGGCGCGGGGCCACCCCCGGTGGGCGGAGCCCCCGCCGCCCCCGCCCCGTCCCCGTCCCCCGTCGGCGGCGCGGCGCGGGGCGGGCGGCGCTCCCCGCCAGCGCAGCGGCATGAAGGAGCCGTCGCTGCCCGGCACCTCGCTGCAGCGGGCCTGCCGCCTCCTCGTCGCCTTCTGCGTCCTCCACCTCTCGGCCACGCTGCTCTACTACCTGGCGGGCAGCGGCCTGGGGCCGCCGGGCAGACCCGAGCCGCCGCCGCGCCGCCCGCCGGTCGCCAACCTCTCGCTGCCGCTCTCCCGCCCGCCGCCGCCCGCCGCCCGGCCCCAGCCCCAGCCCCGGCCCCGGCCCCCGCCCGCCTCGCCGGCGCCGGGCCCCTGCCCCGAGCCCTCCCCGCTGCTGGGTAAGTGCCGTCCCGTCGAGGGTTGGGGGCGGGGGGGGGGGGGGGGTGTCGGCGGGCATCCTGCCCCTCCTGCCGGCTGCCGGGTCCCGCCGCCGCCGCGCGTTGCGTCCTGATGTCCGTCTGTCCCCGCGGGGCGGGGGCGCGTGTGACAGCGGCGCGGCTGCCCACGCGTGCCGCCGGCCGGCCGGCGCAGCCCGGCAGCGCCCGACGGAGGGGGATTGTGGGAGAATCCCCGGGGAGCCGGTGTTTGGGGGCGTGGGGGGGGGGGGGTACCGAGGCGCGGATGCTGTCGCAGGGAGGGCATCGGCGAGCGGAGCCCCGGCGCTTTCGGGGAGCGCTGCCTCCCCGACCGGCCGGGTTTGTTTCTGGTTGCCGGAGAGGTTGGGTAATTTCCTATGGGAACTCTACCCAAAATACTCCTCTTGCGCAATCTCACGGGGAGGGTCAGGCGGGCCGTTTGTGCTGTGCAGGCGTTCGCAGCCTTTTGTGTGCGCGGACCTGCTCGATGAGCGGCGTGGGTTTAAAAAGCGCAGCGAGGCAGAGTCATGAATACAGTCGTTATGCATCCCAGCGGCGCTTCCCACGTATTTGGTCCTGTGATGCAGTATCCTGATACGTGGCAGCCTGGCGTGTGTTTTATCTGCACTGGAGCGGTGCTCCCCACAGGCCTTTCCCAGGTCTGCTCGGGTGCTGGGAGGCTGGCAGGCTGTTGGCGGGTTTGCAGCCTGCCGGTGGTCCAGTTTTTGCATTGGTCACCTGCTGCTGCTTTGATCCACCGGCTTTGTCACAAGGCAGAGGTGGGGAGGAAGGTGAGTTTCAGCTTTCTTCCTCCCCTTACAAGGTTCTCGGCCAACTTGCTGTTTGTAGCTGCTGCTCCTTAAATAGACCCTCCTGTGGTGGAGGCAGAGTTCGGCGTGGTGACCTGCTGGCGTCCCACTTGACAGTGAACTGGCCACAAGCTATTTGGGTCCTGGAGGCTGGGGATCATCTCCCTCTTCTGCGGCGTGCAACATTAGCACGGGTGCCTTTATTACCGGAGATCACAATGGGGGAAGAGACTTTCAAGAAGCTACCTGTGGTTTTCAATTCACGAAACCGACACAGAAATTCATAAGTTTCTCTCGGTGCTGGCTGGTCAGCTGTTTATGGATCAATGCATCTGAATAACAAATGACTGGTTTGTTATTTTAGGAAGGTGGTTTTGAGGTCACTGAAAGGAACTGTGATATGTTTTTTTGTTGTTGTTTTTGATTTGCATCTTTCACTTTTTTTCCCTTAGATCACTTTAAGTTGAAAGCGGCTGTGCAAGCCTGTCCTCACAGAGTGGATGTGGGAGCCCCTTATGAATATGGCTTTGCTTTAAATGGTCTCCACTTACCATGATCCTCTCAGGAGTGAGTCATGTGATTTTGAAATGCCTGGAGTTTAGGGAAATGCTCCAAGATTCAAAGCGTTATCAGAGTTAGTCCCTGAAGGATCAATTAAAATATTTTATACTGTCTTTGTAACATCTTCAGCGCAATTTGCTGAATCTGCCAAAGGCCAGATGAGGCTATTGGGAGTGGTTACAGATGTTCAGGGAGCTACAGGGCCATGTAGAAAGTAGCTGTTTACAACGCGGTAGGCAAATGGTTTCTAGCCGTGTTACCTTCAGTACTTGTGGGGTGGCGCAGTCAGATGCAGGCTGGCACCATCATGGCTTCCAAGTTTGTAGCCAGCATACAGGTGACAAACCTGACGGGTATTTATGGGTTTTTTTCTGCTCTTTTCAGGTTTTGGTAACAAACAGCATTTGTAAAATAATCCTGTCCTGCCTCAGATGTTGGTCAGAGCTGAGTCTGCCCAGATCCACATCCTATGTATCTCTAGGGTCAGTGTCGGGGATGGAGATGTGTACACTCTGCAGGCATTTCTGACAATTCACCCACCCAGTATTCAAAAAACCTTTTTGTGCACAAAGCTCCTTACCGACATGAAGGTAACAAGCAGGAACCAGCAAGGACCCTTCTGTGATTCCCAGCTTTCCAAAGACATGGAGAGAGAAGTGCTCTAATAGGAACAGGTAGCTCTTAACTGCCCCGTTCCCTCAGCATAAACCTAAATTTATTAAAATGCACCTCTTTTTTTTTTTTTTTTTTTTTTTTTTTTTTCCTCCCTCCCTCTTCCCCACCGTCATTGGGAAGCATGTGATGAATCATGCAGGATATGTGTGACTGAGCTGCTCTGGCTTTTTGAATGGTCAAATAGCCAGGTACTCGTTTCAGAGGCCCAGAGTTTTCTTTCTAGCAATGTTTAGAGAGAGTAGTTTACAATTCCAGCTGTCTCGCTCTGCAGCAAATGCATTAGCTGAATGAGGTTTAATCTCTACAAGGAACTGCCAAATGTAAAATGCTTTTATGGTTCACTTGCCTTTGTTTACAATTTAAAAGGGTAAATCAGGGCTGGGGATATAATACTATAATTCAACTTTGAATTAAAAGTCCTTAACAGCTATGAAATTCTCTAATACAAGGTAATACAAGCATTTTGGATTTAGTTTAGAGCTGCATGCCAGTGAGTGTCTTAAATGGGGTATCGAGAAGCAGACCCCATTTGCTGCAGTGAAATTTCAGCCTCTGAGAAGCCCAAAAGCAAGTAAACACAGAGGTATCCAGCAGGTGTCCCTTCCCCAAACTGTTACATTCTTTAGGAGCTGTAGAACAGTATGGGCTTATTTTTTAATTAAAAAAAAAAAAGAAGTTGCTCCGTACAAGTAGTATATATGTTGACCTAAGTGCTTTCAAAACAGTCAAATGCTTTTCTTCTGCCTTTTCTATGAGGTGTTTGTGGTTTGTTGATGGGGTAGTTAGGTTCCTGCTGGTTTTAGGAGGGAGTGCGGAAGGGGGCAGGTTCTTTGGTAGTGAGATCCCCTCTGCAAAAGCAGCGCTTATCTTTTGGTGCCAGAAGTCTGAAAGCAGAATCTCATGGACAGGCTTATCAGTATTTCGGGGATGTCATTTTCAAGTCTTGCCCAATCGAGAGCATGTGTTTTTTATGGAGGTTATTTTAGAATACAGCTGTCTCCTTAGCCTTTCTTGACCCTTGTTTAGATACCAGGTGCGGCTGGTAAGAGATGGCAGACTGAAGAGATGTGTTCTTACCCTCAGCCCTGTGAGCATCTCATGGCAAAGACGACCCAAGTGCATTAACCCTGTTGCGGTCAGGTGTCTGGCTCAATAGCTTTTCACCCCCAGGTTTAAGTGTAGAAAACTGACAGCCCCAAACTGTAATAATTAAGGGATATTGACAAAACAAAAAAAATCTAGGTTAATGTGTGAACCAGTGAACTGTCCAAAGCACAAACCCCTAGAGTTGTGCTCATTTTCATTAATGTTTGAAAAGGAATAAAGTTTCCAAATGGCCATTTGCTGGGTGATCTTGGGCATGCAAGAAAAACACCTGTTTATTCAAGACGCCAGAGTCCTGGATAGAAACTGATGCTTCCCACTGTTAGCGAGGCATGTTTAAAAAAATTGAGAGAAAGAAGCTCCTTTGGCCAGATTGTGGGTGAGCAGCCATTGCTTGGTTGTAGGTGGGAAGCCCTACATGGCATGGGCTTTCTCTTCAATGCACCGCTTTTGATGCATGTGTCATCAGTGCAAGCAGTCGCTCTAAACTGTAGATGCTGGAGATAAGTGAGGAGGATATTCTGATGCTTTGAGGTTTGTTCAGAGGAGACAGGCGTAGCCTGTGATGCTTAATGCCTGTATTACAGAAGTTTTTAGAGGTTACGTGCTGCCTGAGAGGTCAGTGAATTCAGATAATCTAGTTTGAGTCCCCTGTATATGTGGACGTTGCATGGGTAGGGGTAGAGGATGCTTTAGCACTGGCAGCATCCTAGAGGAGCATAATTTGGTGTGAGAGAGTGAAAACCTCAGAGGTGCTGAAAACACAATTTTTTAAGATGACTTCTGGTGGTGACTGTGCCGGAGAGGTTTGGTAGGTTTGACATGCCTGGGCTCCGGTTCTGGTCACATTGCCCACCAGCAGGTATGGGCTTTCGTCTCCCTGTGGGGGGTTTCTGTCCCAGAAACTGGGGGCCTCTGAGTCTGTGGGGTCACTTAACAATACCAAGTGATGGAGAAAGCATTTACTTTACGCGCAGCATCTCCCTCAACTCTCAGCTGAACTTGCTATTGGCTGCTTTGCTTTTTTTTTGTTGTTCTTTTCAACCTTTCCAATACAGCTGCTGTCCCTGCTCCCTCCTGCCTCCCCCCCCCAACCCGGGTGCTGCTGGCATTACTTCGCTTACGGCCATAAGCTGGGGTTGTGCTGTGTCCCTCCGCTGCCTTGCTTTGAAAAAGAAAAACAGAAACTCGAAGAGTATGGAGAGGGCTGGGGGAGGGGTAGCTAACACGTGGACCAGTTTGCTCAAAGTTAGGCTTTCTTGGCCTCAAAAGAGAGGTTGAGAAACTGTGTTAAACTTCTCCAAAGAATATGTTTAAGATGTTTGGCAGGGAGCAGATGTGCAATCCTGGCAACACCACCGACAGCTCCGCAGCTACCTGTGTGGCTGGGAGCACATCATACCTCGGACGTGCAGGCTCTCTTGGTGGGCAGGGAGCAGCCTCTGTGGTGAAAGCATCCCTAGCATCCTCTTAACTGGTCAAAGTGAAGGTCAAGGACTATTAATCAGGCTTGCAAACTAGCTCGGAAAGGTACCATTCCTTTTTGGAGAGCAGCTGTTTCAGGGACGTGGCACAACAGACAGGATGTGCTGGGGAGAAAAGGAAAGTTTTCCGTCTCGTGCATCTAGTGTTTTATAATGTGCTTGTTGCTCTGCCAGCATTGATCCAAAGCAATGCTAGTTTCTTTGGAAATCGGGCCAAGTTTGTGTTTGGAAAGAGACAGACACTTGCAGCTTCCCAAACAGCACTTGGATGCAGAGTTCAGTTAAGCTCTCAACTCTGCTCCTCTGGTGTGGAGCTCCTTAGTCTGATTTCGCTCAGCAGATGGAGGACGTTGTTGCTGTGTTGAGCTCCCCACACACACCCGAAAGGGTAGCGTGCTGGGGGTGCATGGTCCTCAGCAGGGAGGTGCTCTGGGTCTGGTGGCCTCACAAGCAAGCCGGAGGTGCTGGGCTGCTGGACTCCACCGCTCACGTCCTCTCCTCCCTGGTGGACCCTCCTCTCCAGCCAGCACCCTGCTGCTACTGCTCCCTTCCCTCCCTCCCGCCAGACAGGAGGGGTTTTGGTTGCTGAGGTTTTGGGGACAGAGCTGGCCAGTCCACACCAGGGCTGCAGTGGTGGGGCCAAAGATCTGGGGGTTTCTGGGATGTGGATGGAGCAGTGTCAGTGTCCAGCTTACCCCCGTCTGTCTGGGCTGGAGGTCTTGCTGCTCAGCCTGTCCCCACTGGGACAGTGTTTTGCTTTGTGCAAATCTGTGCCTAGAGCCCCTGCCTCTGCAAGGAGGAGCTGTTTGGTGAGCCAGGTGTGGATTAGCACCTCCAGACGGGCAAGTGGTGGCCGAGGCCGCTGGTGATGCGGGGGCACGGCAAACAGCCTTTCCAGCAGCCTCCCGGCTGCAGCTGAGCTGCAGGAGCTCGGGGCGGTCCCCAGGCCCCTGCAGATGTTTGTCTGAAAGAGGGCCGCTTCTGTCACCTCTCCTGCCAGCGGTCCCCAGGCTGGGGTGTCACCAGACTCGCTTTGAGGGCGCTTACCTGCAAACATGTCTTGCTGAAGCTGGAAACGGCCCTGTAAAGACTTTACAGGACAGGTTTCCGCAAACCTGTGCGCTCAGGGGCAGCAGGGTTTCGGCAGCCGTTTCCCCAGGCACGCAATGCTCTGCTCCTGTCTTTGCTTCCCACGCTCCCCGCTGCAGGTGGCACCCCGTGCTTTTGGGGCTGCACGAGCCCTGGATGAGTTTTGGCCAGACAGACACACCTCTGCCCCACCTGGCACCCTGCGCTCCCCCCCACTATCTGGGGAGCACGCCCCAGCTCCGGGGCAGTGCTGGGATCCAGGTGCAGCAGGCGGGATGGGATGGGATGGGATGGGGCAGGGGGCCCTGGGGGCTGCCTTGCCATTTGGGGCTCCCCCAGGCAGAGCCGCTTCCCTGGGATGCCAGTCAGCCCGGGAGAGCCCCTGTCCGCCTGTCTCGTCCTGCAGCAGGGTGGGGGGTTCCTGGCGGGGGGCAGCTCAGGCTTTTTCTGATCCGGGCCTCTCTGTTTGTTTGTTTTGAGTTTGCTGTTTGAGGGCCTGGAATTTAATTTCGCAGCGGCAGCGAGAAGGGCTAATCACATGCAGATTGCCCGGCTCAAAGGCAGACGGTTCAAAGCCGCTGCAGAGAGTGTGTGCTGGATTTGAGCCACCGATGAGGACTTTGCTTCTCTCCCAAAACTACCTTCTCGCAGACACGACAACTTTTTTCTTTTTTTTTTTTTCTTTTTTTTTTTTTTTTTTTTTTTTTAGAGACGCCACGTGCTAGTGTGAGACCTTGTGTTGGAATACACAGTGTTTGGGGTTGGGTTAAGAAATTTTTTTTCCCTGGCTGTAGTCACTCAGTTAATCATGCAAACCTGCTATCATGTAGACCCAGTGTTGCCAGCACGTGTGATGTATCCTCATTTTTTTCAGCCTGTTTGCCTTTGGTGTCCCCAGTTGGCAGATGGCAGATGCTGTGTGAGCCTGCCCAAGATGGGGTACATGCTGGTGTAGCAGGCTCAAGCCTTGCGCTGGCATAGCTGACATCTGTAAGGGAATGCAACTTTGCAAGTGTAGACCAGCCAAAGAAAACGTATCCTGGTCCTTGGGAAGGCTTTTTTTTTCCGCGTTGGGATATTTCTAGCCAGAGTCAAGGACTTTTTTATTTAATTTTTTTAAATGCTCGTAGGGGAACAAGGGCTGCAAGCAGCAAGGGGCAGCAGCTGCCAGCCAGTTTCCAAGGAGACAGAGATGTCCCTGTGGCCATTTTGGCCAGTGGGCCACATGCCAGGACAGCAGGCTGCTTGGGGGACCCAGCTGGGCGAGGGGCGGTGGGGCTGTCCCTTCCAGTGGGGCTGTCCCCCCACCGCGGGACTGAACCCCAATTTGAGCCTGGTTGGTGCTGCCTGCGTAGGCACTGGCAGAGCTCTGAAGTTTAGCTGATTTTAATAGGAAATGCTTGCTTCGCTGAGGCGTGGGATGCAGCTGCCTGCCTGCCCTGGAGCTGCCACGTGGGTCTGGGGGCTGGAGCGACCCCTGCTCCACAGCCCGGGCTGAGGGGACTTGCCCCCGCGTTTTCCAGGGTGGAGCTGGTTGTGTTTTTCCCAGTCAGGGCAGACCTGGTGCGGCTGACAGGCCCTTCCCTTTTCTGCTGGGCCCCTGCGAAGAGAGGTGGTTGGGGGTTTTTTTTTGCCCTGTCTGTGAGTTCTGCTTCTCTTTTCCAGCTTTCCTTTCGCATGAGGTTTGTCTAAGCATGGCAGCGTGAGTGTGCACGTGGCTCGGCAGCTAGAGAGCAGCACCCGGCTCTCAGCCAGGGCAACGGAAATGTTCTTTTCTTCTCTGTTTGGGGAGAGGTTTTTTCCAATCTCCGTGCTATGCGCTTTTGCTTTCATTCTCACTAAATCAAATATCTGAGATTTGTGCCTGGCTGAGAACGTGCAGGTGAATTTTGCCGGTTTTCCCAGTGAAATGCTTGGGAGGGCGATTCAGTCTGCTGGATCAGCTCTCCAAAGTTGCCCATGAGCTTAGCTGCCCTTACTTGCATCTCCTTCTGCTGGGGCTGCACCGCCCTCCTGGGGAAGGGGTTTCCCCCACCCCTTCCCACCTGAACGCCCCGGGACTGCCCCTTGTGGCTGCTGCCCGGTGTGGTACCACCCGCTACCACCTTCTTGGGTGGAGCGTGGTGCCAGCCCCTTCGCAGCCCCCCTGGGGATGCAAGAGTACAATTCTGGCTCTGTGGAGCATTGCTGCTTGAGTTTTCCCAACACTTCTAGTATCTGTGGACCAGGGAGGCTGGGGCGGCCCCTAGATGTATTATAGCATCAGGCTGAGTGGATTCTGGGCTTTTTGTGTGAGGGTCCTCTCATTTGGGTCAGCAGGGTGAGCACTGGGGAGGACATGTGCTGGCAGCCTCAGGCGGCAAGAGGCTTAGCTGTTGTGGCAAGCGTGGCCATTGGGAAGTGGGGGCCGAGAGGATCACTGGGGCTGTGGGCCCGTTTCCCGAGGCGAGTGCTGCGCTGCCTCTGGCTTTTTGCAAGCCTCACCTTGCTCTTCGCGAGAGAAGCTGCTTCCTGTTTGCGCGCACCACGACGGCCCGGTGTCTGTGCCTGCACAGTGCTTTTCCTGTGCACCTTCCCTTTGAGCAGAAGTGCTTCTGAGCGTCGGAGACGTGGGGCGGGAGGGGGGTGGCTTTTTTTTGGGCGTGTGTCTCTCTCTCTCTTTCCCTACCGCTGCCAGCTAAAACCTCCCTTTGCAATCTCCGAAGTGTTTGGATGTGATGTCGTGCTTTTGTGTCTTTTGCAAGCTTCCGTTGGTTGCTTATTCATGTTTTCGAGGTTTTTCTTCTGCTAAAAATGTACGGTGGAGGCTCGTGAAGCTGCTCTGTTGGAGCTTTGTAACCCTGAACGCCAAAGGCATCTGCCTACAAATCCTGGGCCGTATGGGTGACTGGAGTTGCAAGTCCAGATAGCTCTGTCATGCCTGTCTGTTTTTAGCAGGGGCTCAATGTATGGTGGCTCCTATGTCAGCCAGTCACCTTGAACAGAAGTGGGAAAGATTGAGAGGGAGTGAACCGGGCTGGAAAGTTTACCGAGTAAACACAGACAGGGATACAGTTTTGGTCAGTGGGACAGGACTCGCAGCAAACTTTGCACGCCTTCTTGGCATCGCCAGACCACGTCCTCAGTCAGCATCCTTGGGCGACAACAGCTTTGGGGCTGGTTGCTGTCCAGGTAGTCAAATTTTGGTCAAAATGGTTTAAAATTAGCAACTAGAACTGTGACTCTGGTCACCTGTTGGAAAGCCTCTGTTTGCAGATTTGGCTTTAGCCTTGTACTGCTTGGGAAGAGAACTGAAAGTGTCGATTTGCAGCGGGTGGTATGTTGCTGTTGCTTTTTGTCAGCCACGTGGCTTTACGAAGTGTAGTCTGTTTTAGCTTTTCTGTATTTGAAAACAGCCTATTCAGGTTTTTTTACATTTTCGTATTCTTACTGACACCAGTGAACGTATTAACTGGGAGATTTGTGTCAAGCCTGTCTCAGAAGCGGCTGCCTTGAGTGTAGAGCGCCAGTGCCTGGGGTCTTCTCACTGACCTGCATGTTGGCTGCATCCTTCGGGGCAGCATTTGCGAGAAGGTGTGCCGCCTTTAAAACTGATTTGATTAACTGAAGATCAGAGCGGTACAGATCCTTTCTCACCAGTGTCCTTCAAGACTCTGAAACTGTTAAATCTCCATCTTCCGCAGCTGGTTTTTATCATGGATGTGTTTTTCCTCTCCCATCTTCTCTTTGCTGGTGTTCCAGAAGCCTCCTGAAGGCAAGCAAGAGCAAGCGCTGGCAGGATGAGCGGTCTGCGTTTGGCCCTGGGGGGTTGGCGGGTGCCAGCCTGCAAAAAGCGCCCTGCTCGCAGTGTCCAAACGCTTGTGGCTGTCCTTGCCCAGCTGGAGCACACAAGTCGCCAGCGGGAGATTTCCCCTGTAAATTCGCCTAAATGGCAAACTTTCGTTTCCTCCCGCCTTATGCTGTGCCGAGTGAGTGCGAGACATTTAAAAGAGCCTTTGTTCGTTAAACCAGAAAGCACCCCCCGGGCTGATGGGGCTCACGGCTGTTTCTCAGGAGCGGCAACTGGGAGCACAGGGAGCGGCAACTGGGAGCAGAGGAGCGGCAACTGGGAGCAGAAAGGGAGCAGCCCGTCCCGGCAGGAAGGGGCTTGCGCGGTGGGATGGCAGCCGCCCGGCGCCTGGCCCCACGAAGGGATGTGTTGCTTCCGCCCCGCTGCTTCCTGCGGTGTCCGGCCGGGCCGGTCCCACTGCTGGCAGTGGGGTGCGAGCGAAGCAGGAAAATAACATCTCTGGGCGCAGATGCCCGCCGTAGTCCCGTTTGCTGGCCGTGGCCGGATAGGTGAACCGTGCCCCGTGCAGTTCCCTTTGCTGTTCGCTGACGCACAGAAGTGTAGCATCAACCTAACTGTGAGCGCTGGTCTTCCCAAGGAGGTGGTGCTGGGGGGCAGAGGGGTGGGCAGGGGGAAGCAGGCAGGGAGGTGGGTCGAGGCCAGAAGCTGTTCTGGGAGACCGCTTGCCGCCACGGCGGGGAGGCAGTGCCCGAATTCGGAGGAAACCATGCGCTCTCACCCCCTCCTGCCCCTGCTGGCCTTGCTGCTGTGGTGCTTGCCCCCTGCCTGTCCCACTGGCATGGGGGGTGGCTGTGCCTGACCCCCCCGATCCTGCCACCGCTGAGCTCCGGTCCCCAGTCGTGCCACTGCGTGTTCCTTCCTGCCCCGGTTCCTCTCATTCTTGCCTCTTCCTCCCACTGCAGAGCACTCTCCGAGTGCTCCCTGCAAGCCGCTTTTCGACTGGAGAGGCTTTGGCCCTGGCCGTGCATCCCCAGGAGCCAGCTTGCTCCGAGGGGCATAGAGGATTGGGAACCGGGCAGGCACATCGGGGGTGCAGTTGGGAACCAGGGGAGCGCTGAGAGCGTGGGCAGACTGATGCCGGTGCCTGGAGCCTGAAAAAGCGCTGCTTCCTCCTCGTGTGAGAGGGAAACGTGCAAACTTGCCCATTTAACTTGTGCAAAATGTAGAGATCGGGAGATCCCTTTGCGTCCTGCCAGTGATGCCGGTTTCTGCAAGGTCTTGCCTCTGCTGTGCAGGCAGTGAATCAGGCAGCAAAGCTTCCGCACTGCCTCCGGGGGTACACTGAGCAGCACCTCTGCCTGTTTGGCTGGTCTCCTTGACATCTCCAGCCTGAGTGAGCGCAGTTTTGTGGAGCAGCACAACTGAACTAGCTGAAGTACCTTCTTCCAGATAAATAACCAGGGAATGAGCCGTGAGCCTGGAGCATTATTTATGCTTTTTTAGTAGTCACATGTTGGGGTATGCACAAGGTTGGTTTGACAGCCACCGCCTTTAGAGCTCTAAAAATCACTTGCGCCCCTTTCTCAAGGGGCTCCATAAGTGCAGTGTACATCTCTTCAGCAAATGCAAAGAGGAGACAGTAGCTCTAAGACACGTCTGCGAGCGTGTGCACACATGCGTGTGTGCGTGTTCACACCCAGATGGAGGAGATGGGGAGGGTACAGCAGCCAAATCTTTTAAGGAGTGATCCCCAGCCTCGTGTTATGGTGAAGACCTTCTGCTTTATGCGTGGGAGCCTCAGCATGCCGCCCCATTGCAGAGGTTTTAGTGGGAGCCGAGTGTGCCTGCCCAGTCCGATTTATTAGATTGCCATTGCTGGGAGCAGGACGTGGCAGCAAGAGAGGTCCTTCTGCAGGCAGCTGCCGTGCTCTTTAGGTTTCTGAAGCAGATCCGTTCCTCAGGGCTGGAGCAGCTGGAAGCAAATACTGCAGAAAGGCCAGCCTGGATGTTCAGAGAGGGCATCCACAAAAGGGCTGTGGTCAGCAAGGCCTTCTTGAGCGCTGGACCCACCTACAGCTGCATGGGAGGGACTGACTGCTTCAGAGACAGAATGGCAGAGCAGAGAAGCCCTGGCAAGCAAAGAGCACTCATACAGACGCATGAGCCGAAGTCTTGCAAAGTAGGTCTTATTGGCTCTATCGGTGCCCGGGGCTGTCACTGCCTTCTCCCCCTGTGCTCGGCCTTGAGCAGCTCAGAGGCTGCCATCCTCTCTGTGGTGCTGGGGGGGGCTTCTCAGTTTTACACACCAGTTGTGCCATAAATTATATTGGTTTCAAAACCTGCCGCTGTTGAAACCATGCGCAGGAATTGCCAACCTGCATGCAAATCTGGATACGGGGTTTTTTAGCAGTTCTAATGCAGGACTTCTAATAAATAATGGGCATGCCTACAGAACACGGAAAGTATCTATAAGAAAAAAAAACAACAAGAAAGGGGATTTTGTTCACTTTGCATGTGGCTAGCCTTGGCATAAGTAATTACGTTGGTAGGAGAGCAGGACTATTTTTGAAGTGCTCAACTCTCATGCTGTGTGAGGTGGGTGAGAGCGCAGAGGGCAATGCTCTTCTCTAGTCTGGTTTTGTGGCACACGTGCCAGTGGGAGCGCAGCTGTTGGTTTGCCATGCAGATAGGAGGATTTTCAAGACTCGTTTGGCATCAGTGACTTGGTTGGGATCTGACACCAAAAGGCTACAGCATTTGCAGGTTTGCCCTGAATGGTGGTGTGTGCTTGCTTTCGGTACAGGTGGGATTTGGGTGTACCACTGGGATTTTGTTTGGATCCAAACCTGTTTTAAAAAAACAAAACAAATGTGTGTAAAGGAGGTATGCTCAGAGAAATAGATGGTGTGTGCTAACTCACTTTGTGCTGTGCATCTCTTCCAGTTGGTGCACTACATGTGGAGTTTTCCCAGCCTGTGAACCTGGAAGAAGTGGCGAGAATAAACCCAGAAGTCAAAGCAGGAGGTCGTTTTGCTCCGAAGGACTGTATAGCACTTCAGAAAGTAGCAATAATCATACCATTCAGGAACCGAGAAGAGCACCTGAAGTACTGGCTCTATTACCTGCATCCAATTCTCCAAAGGCAGCAACTAGATTACGGAGTGTATGTTATCAACCAGGTAAGACGCTAAAGACACAGGGCTTTACACTGCTCTCGTAACAGTGCTTGTGCCCCCTAAAACAGAGGAGTGGTTGCTTTACCCTGAACAGCAGTGGGCTGGCAAGGCAGGCATAAGGTTGCTTTTTAAAAAAACCCAAGTGCTGTAGTGCCAAAAAAAAAGTGAAATGAACATGAGCAATTTTGCTTCAAAGATTTTGATGGACAACCTGATGTCCCTTCTTCTGATCAGGCACTATTCACTCTAAAGAGAGAAGCTCTTAAAGAGCTTTAAGCTTTAAGCTTAAAGAAACCACTTGGTGAGGAGGGAAAAAATCCCTAATAGCACAACCCAATCTAATATCTCTTTCCAAATGTTCCTTTTCCCATCTGCTGCAGGAGTTGCATACAGAGATCTTTAAGGTGACAAGGTAGCATTAATGCCTAATCTGGCATTGGGTATGCCATAAAGCCGTAGGATTTTGTTTACTTTCTCGAGCAACTTCTGTTCATGTTAGTAATAGTGAACAAAGTGTCAGGATGGAGAAAGCAAAGCGGTGGCAGTGGAGCAGGTGAGTGATAGTCTTCAGGTGAATAGAAAAGAAAAGAAACAAGTAGTGATGGGAGGGAGTTCTTGGTTTTATTCCTCGATATCTGATGGCCTTACACCTGTCTTTAAAAAAAAAAAAAAAAGAAAAAAAGGCGTGTTTCACTCAGAACAAGCTGTCTCAATTTATACCATAATGGTGGTTAAATAAGTGGGTGGTGTTCACACTTGGAAAAGCTTAAAATGTGTAGGCATTTGCATGGGCTGTAGCGTGAAAGGGCAGATGCAGTTCTGAGAGCTCCAGCAGAGACCGCTGGCTGGACAATCTCACAGCGCAGTTTCTCTTTAGGATATGTATTTATATCCTGTTTTCTCAGCTCTGTAAAAACTGAGATGAAATAACATGCTGCTTTAAATGCAACTCCTTAAATTTGCGGATCAGCTGATGCGTTTGGGCATATCAAACACCATGAATATTTAAAATGGTCGCCCAAGCGATAAATTTCCTCACAGAATTGAAAGCACATTTCCTCACAGAACTGAATCTACAATTTCTCTTACTTTGCTCACTTCCAAGGTGCCAGAGCTCTGGGCAAAAGTGGTTTGTGGGGAATTAGCAGTAGGTCCCAAGCACGGAAGCCAAGATGCTCCGGTGTCTGCAGCTGACTGCTTGTGGCCTGGCTGGCCACGTTGCTGAGGGTGCAAGGTATTTCTGCAGCATGCAGACTGGCACGCTGTGCCCTAAAATAAAGCCCTGTAAGGAGACCCTTCCTGTGTAATGCAAAGAGCAGCTGGTGCCGTGGCAGTCCAGCAACACGGGGCAGCCCCAGCCCTTCGTCCTTCAGGCTGCATTTCCTTGCACGTGCAGTCTTTGCCTGTGCAAGTTACTGGTGCCACTGGTTGCTTGAGCCACCGTCCCCACCGGTCACTGGGGTGCAGGTGGGTGAAGGTGGCGGGGCGGCATGCCTCCCTTCTCTAAGCGTGGCTCAGAAGCAAGGGTGCGATGCGGCTTCCAGCAGTGGTCCTGCAGCGGGGGCTGCTGCTTTCCCAGCCAGGCGTAGCTCACCAGCCGGCTCTGCAGAGGACCGGGGGCACTGCTTGTGGGCAAGCGGCCGTCTCCATTGCAAAGAGCCGGTGGTGCAGCTGGGGCTGGTATTTCCCCATCAGTGGTGTTCAAGGGTAAGGAAAGTGAGGAGAGCTGCGCTGGCACACATAAAGGCAGCCAGCGTCCAAAGCCTGGTTGGAGTTCCTGCTGCTGCTGCGATGGCGCATGCTGGCTTGCATTGCCCTGCATTGCTGGCTCCTCCTCTTCTCTGGTCCTGTCCTCCAGCGCTAGGGCTTTGGGACTGTCTGTGTGCTGTAAAGTTAAACCTCGCAAAAATTAGGGAAGCAAATGTTTTTTTCAGATGCATCCCTTGAGCAAAGTTGGAGTGGGAGTGACATGCAGTACACAGGGTATATATGTCCTGGACACATCCAGCAGTTAGATGTAGGTTAGCAAGTAATACTACTTGATCTGTAAAGTAAACACGCTCCTTCAGCATGCCTCTAGCAAGCTGTGTCTGGAAGAGGCAGAGTGGTCAGTGGTAGTAAACCGACTGGATGCATCTCTCAGGGGTGAGTGGGAATACTGTATAGAGAGCGCTGCAGAAAAGGCATTAATTCTGCCAGAAGTACAGTAGGAAAACGGTCTTATTTCTCTGCTGTCTTGACAATTGCTTTTCTCTTTTTCTTGTCTGTCCTTCCCTTTGCATCTGCCCTCCTTTTTTTTTTTTTTTTTTATTTTTCCTTCTAGTGGGGAAATATTACCTTTACTTGTTAATCCTGTCTATATCAAAGCAATCACTGAAGCAAGGAGAATTACTGTGTGATCTGGTTCTTACACGCTGCCTACGTGCTCTTCTGTGCTCTGCATCTCATAGAAAGAAAGAGGAGTGCTGAGGCCTGCTACTGCTGCACTGGTAATGTCAAACTTCTTCCTTTCAGCGCATTGTGTTTCCATCACGAGTCCGTTGTGTCTCCACCATGCTGTTCTTGCGTGCCTGAATGCCTCAGAGTAGGACTTGGTTGAAGTCAGGGGGATGATGTTTGTAAAATGTCTGGTGTGTAACAGGAGCCAGTGGAAAATACATATTATGCTTCACCCTCCGTACTCCGCCCCCAGCAAAACCTCAACCCAACACATGGTGTAGCAGTTATAGGATCTTTCAGGTAAATCTGAGATGAGGACAGGCGGCTGGGCGTGCTTTTGTAGCACCCATTCGATGCCATGCGAGCTTGACATCAGCAAGTGAGAAGGCAGCGGTGAATTGGTGGCATCTCTCTCGGCCCCGCTCACTCCCACTGTTGCCGACATGCTCTCCAGTGCCTTCAGCTGTTGCCACCTGCGCACTCAGGTCTAGAAATGAGTTTTCTTGCTGCAGTTCAGCCTGTGCAAATGCCCATGCAGCCAGACTGAAGTTTGGGAAAGGGGGACACTTAGCAAATTCCCTGAAAACCATGCAGTTGTTTAACTGTTTTCCACTGGCCCCTGGCGTTACCTGCAATGTTCTCAGTAGCAATTTTCCAGAGTCTGTACGTGTGCGTGTGAGTGTGGAGTGTTTGGGGCATTGCACTTACTCATATTATTTTGCAGGGGGTATTGGGACCCCCCAGGTATGCAGGCAAAGGAGGGAATTGTGCTCGGCTCCTGCTTACCCGTGCAGTGATGAGGGAGGCGAATTTCCCTTGTGGTTGCTCTCTCCTGCTGCGCAATGTAATG
Source organism: Astur gentilis (assembly GCF_929443795.1). Taxonomy (NCBI): domain Eukaryota; kingdom Metazoa; phylum Chordata; class Aves; order Accipitriformes; family Accipitridae; genus Astur; species Astur gentilis. The sequence continues at coordinate 17,729,202 of NC_064919.1, read as the reverse complement.
GTGCTGAGGCACCTGCTGACACAGAAACAGCAAAGTGTCTCCTGGTTTCTCTGTATGGCCCTGGAAATCTCTTTTGACCTGCTCAAGTCCACTGGAGTGTGGACTTTCGCATGGATGTTGTGTGTGTGGTTCAGGCTGTCTTGGTGGATCCCTGACTTGGCTAGCAACCTCCCGTTGGAGGTGCTGGCTCTCTCCTAGCCAGCCAGAAACATGTATCCTCACCACTACCTCCCTGAGACCTGGCGAGTTCAGGATCCAGGTGAGAGAGGTGCAGCCACAGGTCCTCTGCCCTGCTGTGCTGTCTGCAGGAAGAATCACAGAGCTACTTCCTACATGGAAGTTGCAGGGCAGGACAAAATGGGGACAGATGGCTTCTTTCTGGTTTGCAAGCCCTTTAGCTTGAGTGACAGTTCCAAAACCCTCATTGTTATCTGTCTGGCACGGAAAAAAGATAGCATCCTTTGGTAGGTCAGGCTGAGCAAACCAGATTCAGCAAAGGTAATGGATGGGAAACAAAAAAAGCTTGGATGTTCTTTTGCTCAGGCTGATCATCTCCAGGTGCGAGAAGGAGTTGGCATCAGACCTTGCAGGACTCAGGCACTGTGTTGTCCCCCTTAAGCTAGTCTCTTCTGGACCAGGGAATGGGGATGGACTTGGACGTGCTGGCAGAGAAAGAGTAAAATCAGGAGCCAGAAACGGGTGCTGGACGCCAGCACTGAACTCAGACATGGGTTAAATTTCAGGACAAGAGAACATAGGGGAAAAAATTGTCAGGAAAAAAAAATAGCAGAACGATACTTGGACTACATTTTTTCTGTTTGAAAGCCTAGGAAGGAAGCACGGAGGCTACGTCTAGAGCTTGGCTGTATTGTCAAAGCAGCAGTCCCCCGTGTGCTGCCTAGCTCTTCAGGATGATGCTCCCCTGTCCAAGCAAGCCCAAACTGATCCATTTCCTTGTGGCAAATAACAGGGAGCCTCCATGGGATAAGGAGCTGCCAAGCAGAGGCGAGGGCTGGAGGTTTCTTCCGTTCTGCTTTATCTGCTCTCTCAAGGGTTGTGTGCGGTACTGTGCCCTGTGCTGACCTGAAAGGGACAGCAGCACAGAACGGAGGTTTCTCAACTCTACCTTTTTTTTTCTTTCTTCAAAATGTTGGATATCAGTCAAAGATGGAAGCCTGCAGCACATTTCTGAGTTTTGCGAGATTTGAATCTCAGATACTGCAAGCACACCTGTGCTTGCAACATCGCCTTAGGTAAAGAAACAGCTTTCTGCAAAAAGCAAACCCTCTTTTCAGTCTTTTTTTTGCTCCAATACATGCTGTAAAGCCTTGCATACCTCCTGGGACAGAAAACTAGCCTCCTGCCCTCAAAGGAGTTGCAATTGATAACAGCATTGCAGAGTTTGCTGCATGAGCTACCTGCTCGCTGTAAAGTTAATAAAAACCAGCTTGTAAAGGGGTTTTGTTTTCTTTTCGGTTGTGATTCCCACCCCCCATCCCAGACTTTTGAATCCCAGCATGAAGCTGTGTGGCCATTTGGGAGGAGAGCGGCAGCGTCCATGTGAAGTGTTTGCTGTGTGTCTGGTCCCTCTCCATGCCTGGGGCCCTGGCGTGGGCTCTGCCAGGGTCTGGTGGGTGAGGCGGCAGTAGGGGTCCCATGCGCTCTTGGTCTGGTCAGTGCACTGTGCTTTGTGGTTTTTCAGGCAGAGGTTTAAAAATGCAGCTCCTTGTAGCATTGTTAATCCCTAAGGGTCACCCAGAGGAGTTAGAGTCTACCTAAAGGTGTGGGTTGATTATGGCTGAGTCTCTCCTGGTCACAAAATCGGTGTGAAGTGCCCTTTGCCCTGAAATTTCATTATGAAAAGAGCAGTCAAAGGGTGTGAAATGAGGACACTCTTCCTAGACTGGACCTAGTAGGTGCTTTAAAGTGTGAGTACGTTGCGCTTTGCACCAGCACTGGGAAAAGTCCCCCTTGGGACTATGGAGCCAGGCCCGGGTTTGGTGCCGTGGGACCTGAGGAGCACTTGGCAGCTGGGGCTGGGCAGCCGCCTTTGCTGGGGGAAGAAAACCCTCCAATCCCACAGCCTCAGCCTCTCCCTCTCCCCAGCCTCTTTGTTAGACTTGCCCTCATTTTCTGCACTCAAATTTTCACTGCTCTTGCTTATGCATGATGGTGATCATCTTCCCACTACCTTAGTTACTGGGTGAACCCTTTTGTTTCGGGTGAGGATGCTGAGAATTTGCTCAGATCCTCCTCCACAAAAGCTCACTCCTCCCTGTGAAGTAATTTATGCCCAAGGCAGGTGATGAATGCTTTTGAAAACCTTGGTTTGACGCTCACATGTTAAAACCTTCATTTGAAAGATATTTGGGGCTGTTTCAAGAACCTCCCTTAGCTCTCCAGCCACAGGTCCATTAACCACTCTGGATTGAACAGTTTCCCAACTGATTATTTATTAACCAGGCAAAGCCATTTGGGAGAGGGTGATGGATGTTTTAAGCTGCTGCTCCTTGGGCACGGTATTTTGTCTGTCCCTGATTTGCGCCCCATGCAGGGTGCAGGTACCACAGGGTGGGGGGATGGCTTGCATGGTGGGGGAGTCCTTTGGCTGGACAGTGCCCAGAGGGTGTGGAGGGGAAAAGGTGGGGTGTGGTAGAAGAGAAAGGATTTGGCAGTCTTGTGTTCCAGGCTAGCAAAAAACTTCAGCCTCCTTCAGCAATGCCCTGTTGAGTTCCGTTCCGCCTTCTCTGTTCCCCTGCACAGGGTTTGGGTTTGAAGCTGCTGCTGCTGCAAAGTTGGGTCCTGGACTGGAAATCCTTACTTGCAAACCACTGGTATTCTTGGGTTTGTGGGTGTGATGCTGTTGTTTTTTGAAAGTACTCGAGCAATTTGCGAGCCTGTACTTGTGCTCAAAGCCACGTGTGCTTTTGAAACGTTTCTGCCTGAGAGAGGCCGGACTGATTCTCCTTGGGCGCCTCGTTGCTCAGGGAGGAGAGATTTTCCTCCCCTGCTCTCTGCAGGTCCCTTCGCTCTCTGCAGGTCCTTTCATTAACTGCGCCTGCCCAGGGATAAACATGCCCTGCCATGGTGTCAGCTCTTTTCAGGTCCTTCCCATCATGGTGACAGCCCTCCTGGTTTTGTTTTCTTGGCGAGGCCCCCGGGACAGATGGCGGGTCATGCCGTAATCCGGCTGGCAGAGGAGCAGCAAAGAAGGGGCTGTGCACTGCAGCGGACGGCGATGTCCGGCGTGGGAGCTGTAGCCCTTGCAGGAATCAGCTTGCACTGGCCTGCCATCCAGTAAATAAGGTTGTGTGTCACGGCCACATGCCGAAGCAGCAGCGACCTTTCCAGGGCGCAGGAGCGAGCATCAGGAGCATGGGACCTTAGCTCCTGGTGCCACCCCGTGCTTTGCAAATTGGGTCTGACGCGTGCTGCTCAGCAGAGGCTGTGCCAGGGTCCCACAGCTGTCTTGTGGCAGAGCTTAGGATGAGGGTGCTGAAATCCTGGCCAGAGAAAGGTGTTGGTCTATGGTTGTTGTCCTGGCTGTAAGCTCGAGCACTGCCAAGGTTTCTCTCTGTAGCAGGGGTCCCTTCTTCTGGAGGAGCTTGTCTCTCTTTGCTATTCTCTGCTGCTCTGGGAAGCCCCAGCTGCTTGCTCCAGTGGTCCATAAGCTTTTATCCTAAAATTCACTCCCCAATTGCCTGTGCATGGACTGGGACGGGGGTACTGGACTGCTCAGCACCAAACCTGCCTTCTTGGAGCCTGCTACCAAGAGAGGGGAGATGAGCCAGGCCCAGCCTTTCCTCAGCCATTTCGGCTGTCCCCATGGTTTGCAGCTGGCTCGGCTGCCGTCGACCCTCGGGCAGCATTCCGGGGTGGAGGGCGGGGGGGGGGGGGGGGTGCTGCAGATGTCCCGTGGTTGCTGCGGTGTGAGTGCTGGGGCTTGAGCTCAGTCCATCACAGGCAAGCGTTGGCGGCGACACCAGCATCCAGCTACAGGTAAGAAGCTGCTAATGTCAACTGCTAAATTTAAGTCACTTAACTGGTTTTATTTGTTTTTACATTAGGATGGAGAAGAAGAATTTAACCGTGCTAAACTGCTGAATATAGGATTCGCAGAGGCCTTGAAAGAGTATGACTATGATTGCTTTGTGTTTAGTGACGTAGACCTCATCCCAATGGATGACAGGAACACCTACAAATGTTACAGCCAGCCACGGCACCTGTCCGTATCCATGGATAAATTTGGATTTAGGTGAGAAGGCTTTAGGAGGGGCATTTTGTTCCTAATATTGCCATTAGTCTTGCAGGCCAGGCACAGCGTTACGCATCCCCACCCACCATTGAAAGCATGGGAAAATGTCTCTGGCAAAAGCCTGTCTTGGCATGCATGTCCCTGCCCAGAGCGGGTGGCTGCAAGTGGGATCGGCTGGAGGGGAGGAAGGGGGAGAAATGCAGCTGAGCCATTTATTAAAATTGACAGCTTCTGGAAAGTGAAACATAAGGCGAGGAAAAGCTAAAGAGCCCGTCGTTTTGCAGATGCCCACATATCCCTTCTTGTGTTTCAGGCTGCAAGCTGGAAGACAGCTAGTGTTTCCACCCAGTCTGAAAAGTGAGACACTCTCGCACAGTGAGAATTCTGTGCAGCTTTAAAAAGACTGCATCAGACACTATTTTAAGAGCAAACCGAAATATTTTTGGCTGTTCGATTTTGGGCCACTGAGGGACCTGCCCTGGTATCTGAGAGCAGAACAAAACGAAATGCCTTTCAGCATACATTTGGGTTCAGCAAGCTGCTGTAAACAAAAATGTGTCTTGCTTTTCCTTTCGGGTTTGTTGGGTTTTTTTTCCTATCCCCAACTCCCAAGGGGGAGTTTAAAAGCTCATCTGTAAAGTGAAAACGAGTTGTGACCCCATGGTGGCCAGTAGTGCTAAAGATACAGCAGTGGTGTTGGTGGGATGACCCCTGCACGTCTCCACTCCAGACCCAAGCCCTGCTCGGAGCAGGACTGTCACCGGCACTACGCGGCTGCGGTTTTTTCTTGCAGCCAGGTGAAGCTTAGAGGAGAAATGCAGGCCCCAGGGGTTTCTTCTGCTTGTTGAAGCAGAGACAAGGTTTGCGGTAGGTCCTGGTGATCCCTGCGTGGGCTGGCTTCTCATGCTGTGGGTGTGAATTTTGTGTGTCCCCAATCCCCTGATGAATCATCCCACATTTCAAGTGGGAGCTGGTTGGCTTTGTGCATGCAAGGGCACACTGCTGGCTCCGTTTTGGGCTGCGAGCTGTCCTTTGGGGCACTGGGGAGTGTGGAGGCAAGCAGTAGAGCTGCAGGAAGAGGAGGCTTTGCAGCACCTCCGATGCAGCTCCTGGGACACGCATGTCACCCATCTGTCCTTTGGCGAGCTGATGTGCATCTCACTGGCCCGTCCTTTGAAGGCAGTGAACTTCTTAGTGAAAGGCTGCAGCTATTGCCCGTTGCAAAATACTTCCCAGCTGTATTGGGGACTGAGCCCACCAGCTTCCTCTACCTCAGCCGAGTCCAGGGCACCAAAACATGTGCTGCTGCCTGCTGCAGGGAGGCACCTTGCAGCAGGTGCTGGCTCTCTGTGGGCTGGGGTGAAGGGTGGTGGCAAGCCCTTTTCGGGTGGGCAGGCTGCACCTCTCCTCCTCTAATGGCCTATTTCTTCCTTCTTCCAGGTTGCCTTACAATCAGTATTTTGGAGGTGTGTCTGCCTTGAGCAAAGAGCAGTTCACAAAGATCAACGGGTTCCCAAACAATTACTGGGGCTGGGGTGGCGAAGATGACGACATTTATAACAGGTAAATAAATACCCCACTTGACACCCAGAGTCCCTCCAGGGTGGGGATGAGCACAGACCTGCTGCTCTTGCCCAGGTTTGGGGGTGGCAGGACACAGGGTGTCTTACCTCCCCGGGGAGCCTCCCCTCTGGGTGGACGACCTGCTGGCTCAGTGAAAGTGTGTTCCTGCTGGGTGCTGGCACCCCATTTCGCAGCTCCCAAGGTGTGCTGGGGAGTAGGTCCGGCTGGAAGAATCCCACCCCTGCCCCACACAGGCATTGCTCACTCGCCACGCAGCCTTGCAAACATCCACAGCAGTGCACGGGTTGGAGCAGCCTGCTTCTGGGTCTCCAGGCACTGGCTGAAGGAAGGGGATTCGGGGCACCTTGCGGGGTGGAGAAGACCTTGACCCATCTAGCCCAGCACATCCCGAGGCTTGCCTAGGTCTGCAGCCTGGTAGTGGATCCCTTTGTTCCCAGGAGGGCTTCATTTGTCAGGCTATTAGCCGGCTCTAAATAATGCCCTGAGCTGTCGCTTCCTGCCTGGAAGGAAGCCCAGCAAGGCTTAGAATTGCAGGAGAAGAGGAAGGTGTTTGCACAGGGCAGCCTGGGACCACCCCTGCCTGAACACCGGGGCAGAAGGTGGACGTGGGATTGTGCTACCTTGTGGCTCTTCCCGTCCCCAGGGCAGTTGCTGCGAGAAATCATCGTGGGGAGCTCGGATTTGGGAAGCCCACTGCACATTTCTCGGTGGCAAAACCACTCTGCGTGGTCTTTTCTGGGGGCTTTTTGAGCTCTTCAGGGCTTCAGGAAGGGTCTTCCTAGAAATGCTTGTACCTTCCTGAGGTTCAGCGCTTCTGTTTAATAAACCAAGCGGGGGACAACCTTCCAGTGGGACAGGACATTCAGAGCAAGGAGGTAGTCCTCTCTTTTTCGGGCACTCGGGCTTTGAGGAGCAGAAGATGCAATATAGAAATGAAAAGGGAGACGCAAAGAGGAAGAAACCAGGTACTTTTCCAGTGTTGGTGTCCATGAACTGCAGGTGCCTTGCAGAGAGCGTGCAAATAAAGACAGGCTGCCCTCACTCAGTGGGTCCCAGCTGGGACCATTGTGGCTCTGACCGTGTCCCCCCACCATGCTGCTTCACCACCATTCATTCACTTCAGTTTCTACCAGCACTGCAGCTTTCACATCGTGAAAAATGTATGCTCTTCTGGCTCCTTTCCAGATGGGTTAAAAACTAGATGCCTCCCATTCAAATTCCAGTCTACAGCCTGGAGCAAAGTTAATGTGGGTGTTGGGCACTGTTGAAGCTGGTGGGGCGGTTGAGGGTGCAGTGAATTAGCAGATCCTTGGTGCTGGCAGGCGGATGTCTCTTTCCCCCATGCTGATGTGCTGGAGTGGAAAGGGACTGGCTTTCCCCCCTTTCCGGTGTTGGCAAGCCTGCAAACGTGTTATTGATGTCCTCAAAAAAAAAAAAAAAAAAAAAAAAAAAAAGGCAAAACCTCAAAACCCAATGGTAATTTGTGGAAGGTGTGGCAGTGGCAGAGCATCCCACATCCGTCACCTGTCACAGGTGTTTAATGTACTTGCTTTTTACAGGCTGGTGTTTAAAGGCATGGGGATATCCCGTCCAGATGCCATCATTGGGAAGTGCAGAATGATTCGGCATTCCCGGGACCGGAAGAATGAACCTAACCCTGAGAGGTGCGTCTCCCCCCATCCCGCAGCAGAATCAAGGGGTGCCTCCTGCCCTTGCTGCTTGGCTTTCTCTTTGCTGTGCAAAAAGCCCAATTGCAGAAAGCCTGTGGCCATCTCCTCCCTTGCTGACCTCTCTGTTCCCTAAGCTGTAAGCTGCCCCCTTCCCCTCGCCAGTTTTTTGCCTTATTACAGAGCTTTTCCCTAAGATTTCACTATGGCACAAATGCCTCTAATCTTTTTTTCTTAAACACAGCAAATCAAGCTCTGAGCAATTGTTCCCAGCTTGCCTTTGGTGTATAAAACCTGTGCTCTAGTGCAGGGCTGGAAAAGGACCTGTGTGATTTAAAAGCTTGGCTGCTTTTTCCTGGCTAAAATTTGATCCCATAGGGATGCCTTTGCCCACTGCTCTGGCTGGCCAAATCTGGATGTTTATGGGACCCCTACTGATACTCAGGTTGTTCTTAAAACACCGGAGATGCCGCCTGAGAGGCTCTAAAAATGTCATGCAAAGTCGGGTTGTTTAAAGTTTTTGTTTTCCTTTCTTTGTTGTTTTTTTTTTTTTCCTGGTTCCCCACCCCACCCCCCACCCCGGTCTTCTGCAGGTTTGACCGAATTGCTCACACAAGGGAGACAATGAGTTCTGACGGTTTAAATACACTATCCTACAAGGTGTTAAGAACTGACAAGTACCCCCTGTATACAAAGATCACAGTGGATATTGGCTCACCAAATAGCTAACATCACAGACACAAGAGAGACCTTGCCTATGTTGCCGAGGACATCTGGCCTCACGGATGCTTTATATCTGCTGGTTTTGTAACAGTTGCAATGAACAACAAAAAAAGACACTTTTGGCATGCCAAAGCATCTCCAAATTGTTTGGACAAGTGATTTTTTTCTTTCTTTCTTTCTTTTTTTTTTTTTTTTTAAAACTCAAAACTTGACTTTACACAACCTTCTAGCTCTCCATTGTTTTGTAAGTCCAGAAGCTGTACATAGGAGTTGTAAATATTTACTTTGCCAGAAAATGTTGAATCTGATCTATTTGCTGCAGTGGTCTCCATGTTGAGTTAATAGTTGGACCCAAATTTCACTGATTACAACTGTGATGCATCAGTAATTACTGCCCATCATATTTGGTATTTTAAATGAGGTGGATGAAAACATTCCTTCTAATTAATTCCTGGTTTTACTTTATGAAGGACTGTAAAATGCTGCTAAAATTGTACAAGTTTACGCTTTGCATTAGATTATTTTTTTTTTAAAATGGAGACAATATCATACTTTTTTTTCTCATAGTGACCAAAACAAACATCTTGTCTGTGTGCACAGCAAGTGTTGAACAATCAAGTCTGGATTCAATGAATATCATTATTTCTTTTAGCCTCAAAGGAGGCTTTGAGTGACTTGAGCCAGGGTTTGCCAGAATTTGCCACCGAGCTCTGCAGAGGGTGGGAGCTACGCAGATGGCATCTGCAAAAACCGCTGGCTTCAGATAACTTTACTTCTGGATGTGATAGTGACTTTTTGCCTCAGCACAACACCTGGGGTTTTTGGGGGGTAGCAGCAGGGGGTGATTTTGTTTTTTTTCCTCAAATAAAGATGAATTAATTTAATTGCACAATGACATTACAGCCTTAAAATTTGCTGACACTTGTTAACAGTGGTAGAAAGTTAACCATGCTATTTAAACATTGTCTGAAGCTTCCTAAACCCAACATTTTTCTTGCAAGGTCATGCTTAAAACTTGAATTTTTACGTAATTTGTATATCATAAGCAGTATATTTAATACCAGATTAAACTAGGGTGCAGCATAATAGGATATGATTCAAGGCCTCCTTTATCTTCAGAGTAGTAGGCTTTTTATGTGCGTCATTATATATAAGCCATGTATTATATTTGCTCTGTGTATTTGTCCATGAAATCTCCTGCGGTGCTGAGATATTCACAGCAGGGCTGACATCCAATTGATTTTTCTTTGCCTAAAGCCTGTTGCAATGTGTGTCCTCTATCGGGAAACTCCCTTCTGATTTTCTCAGGCTTTGAGGCAACATGCATGTTTTGGAGTACTGCTTTTTGTCAGTGCACCAGGGCACCACCTGTACAGACACCCTGCTTTTCCTTCCCATGACCATATGAAAGCCTCAAGCGCTGACACCCTTGGAGCTGGTTTAAGTGATTTAAAGCTCTCAGGCAGAACTGAGAACTGAATTCCTTCTGGTAAGTACTTTGCCACCAGCTCTGACCACAGCAATTTGCACTTCCTTGGCCTGTGCTGAAGGCTGTTAAAATCAGGGACGTTCACTGTATTGGGGATCATCTTCAGCACTGCCTCTTTTTTTTTTTCCCTTGTTTTTTTGTGTTTGTTTTGGTTTTTTTTGTTGAGACCTGAAGGTTTTGCTGAACCCTTGCACTGCAGGGGTGGGATCCTGCAGGGGCCAGGGGCCAGTGCATTTCTTGTTAGGCCAGCAGTGGCTCAAAGTATGCACGGAGACTTTAGTTAGGGAGCTGCCTCTTCAGTCTCACTTTTTCAAAGTGTTCACCCCCTTCGCTTAAAAGCTGTTGCTGGCCAGACTTAACTGCTTCAGTCCTGCTGGGAGCTGAACGAAGGTGGGTGTGCATGGAGCCGGAGCAAAGCACAGGGAAGCAGGCTTGTGTTTAAGAGCGGCTCTCTTATGCTTATCTTTGCATTAAAAAATTACTCCTTTTGGCAGGTCAGGCTCCAGCTCCTGCAGATGCAAGGGTGTACAAAAAGAGGATGTGTTACAGAAGTCAGGTCAAATATCTACCTGCAAAACATCGGTGTAGCTGTAGTCTGCACCAGTAATGGAGACACAGGTGAAGACTTTGTTTTTAATTTTTTTATTTTTTCAAAGGTGCCTTAGAAGCAGGGCCCCGCTCCCACAGGTGGCAGATCAGCACCAAAACTCATCGATGCTCTGCTGAAAATCCCAGGTCTCTGTGGAGAGTACCTCAATTTTGTGCTGAGCCTTTTGTAAGTTGAAGAGTTACGACCTTCAGCTGTAGTGGTGTCTGTCTGCTAACAGGCTATGCAAAGGGGCTACCTGTTGTAATTGAGTCGTTGGTTTGGGGGGAATTTTTTTCCTTGCCTTAGGATTCTCTGAAGATTAGAAAAAAGTTCATGTAACAACTCATCATTTGGCTATATGCCGAAATCTTTGAGCATCATGGAGGTGGTCTGAGCACTTGTTTCTGGCTGTTGCAATCAAAGGTTTCTACACATGTGCCTTGAAAAAGGAGAGAAATGGAAACTGGAAAACCAGGAAATCTGAAAACCATTTTTGGCAGAGAGACACTAGCAGTGCAAGAAACTGTAGCTTAGTTTCTCTTCTGCTGCTAACGCCACAAGCCATGTAGAAGCCGAAGCTGGCTCTCATTGCTTGTTTTGCACTTCAGTGCTGACCCGTGATTTCCAGATCTCATTGTCGCTGTGTAAACTGTATCGGTCAAACTCATGAAACGCTCTTGACTCAATCTGGCCATGAAATTTCTCTCCCCGGGATTTTCGGGGGCCTTTCCTACAAATGCTCGTGTTGCACAGATGTGAATTCTGGCCATGACCTGTGGTGGGTGGTGTTTTTTCCACTCCTGTACTGGTAGCAACACTCAAAGTGATACTGTGTGTAACGGTTGAAACCCAGAACAAATAGCTGCAAAGGAAACCGTAATGCTTGGTTTCTTTGGGATTACCGTTTGCTTGTTAGGATGAGGGAGGGTCCTGGCATGCAGCTTTTCCCCAGGATGTTACCTGTGTACTGGACTGCTTATGGGTTTCCTGTAGATGGTTTTGCTTTTGCATTTTTATCATTTATGTATCATGGGATGTATAATCCAATGTTCCTACTTTACTATTGATGTCAAATAAAGTATTTTCGCTTATGACGTCTGGCAGCATTGCTCTGAATTACCTCTCCACCTGAGTGAGTTTCTGGCTGACGGGGTGAACTTGGTCATGCCTTAGCCTCCTTGCATTAACTTTCTCCAGCTTTTCCCCCCTCCGGCTACCCCCCTGAGTGAATTCCTCTCTCTGCACTGCAAGATTTTTGCCAGCATTAGAGAAGCAGATCCAAGAGTCCCCAGAAAACGCCACAGAACCGTAGGGTGGTTCATTTACCTGTGGGTAGGGGGACAGTATGCAAACCCATCCTGAAACCAGGCAGGGAATGCAAACCTTCACCCAGGCTGTCGGCTGCTTGGGGGAAACAAGTGACTGCTTGCTTCGTGGCTGCTTGTGGGTTTGGCTAGAGTGTGGAACTGGAGAAGTCATTCCTGCGAAACTGATGCAAATATTTGCCTGTGTTCCTTGGCACTTTCTTATGAAAACAGTTTCCGTGAAGAGATCTGTCTGGCTGCAAGACTGTGGCTAAGGCTAGGCAGCTGGCATGAGGTCCCCAGTGCTCTCAAGGGAGAGGTGGGCTTGTTCCCAGGTGGAATCAGTTATCAGCCTTTGGGGCCCAGGCTGGCACAGTGGGCAGGACATGCCCAAGCCCCTGCAGTTGCTTGGAGGCATGCTCTGAAGGCCATGTTGACAGAGGGCTCTGGAAGAGGGCATGGGCCTCTGCCTGTTTAATCCCTCCAGGACTGGCTACCGGGGCACTGGGGACAGTGCAGGAGCATCATTGTATGGAAGTTGCCAGCCGACAGGGTGCAGGTGCAGCAGAGACCTTGGACAGGGATGCGGTGGGAGAGGGTAAGTGGTCCCTGTGGCATCTTTCATTGACTTTTGGACTCTGAAAGGTGTTGCAGAGGAATCATGGGTGTTTTCTTCTCATGGTTCAAAGTTTGGTATCTATGTGCAGAAAAATGGTCCGAGAGAGACTTTCCACTTTCTCCTACTTCTGTCCCCAGAGTATTGAGGAGTTCCTCCCCTCTTCTGCTTGGGTGGGTGAGGAACGGGTAGGAGTCACACAGCTCAGTGGCTAGAAGCCCTGTGTGGAAATTCTGTCCCTTGTTGAAAGCAGTGGCTGAGAAGTATCAGTAGGATTTCACCCTTCTCTCCACTGGTTACCAAGGCTTCCCTGGACCACATCAGTATGTGGCTTATAAAGGATCTCTTTACTTTTTAGCTGTGAGACCATATGCGTTTTAGCAGAGCTTCCTTTCCCATCTCCAGCTCCACCTGCCTGCCCAATGGCGAGGATGGGTGAGCAGAGGTCTCTGACATTTATCCCATATGTTTACCCTGCTACACCTTCCTGTCCTCCAGCCCATGGGAAAAAAAAACAACAAAAAAGAGGCTGTTGTTAGAAGGAAGAAAAGGACTAAGCTGGAGTTTGCTGACCCCTTTCACCCCCTTGGAAGGAGTCTGAAGTGGGTGTGCTTGCCCTTTGCTCTTGCTCTGTCTCAGCACAGCAGTGCTGAGACTGGATCTGTTCTTATTTGCCTGCATCCCATTTGCAGGATGTCTATGCACTTGAGGACGATGCACCCATACAAGACCTCTGTTTTCTGTCTACCCGAGGCAGCAGCCCTGCTCCTGGAGCCTGTTTTCCTTTTCTGCTCTCAGTGTTAACTACTAGCAATGCAGATGAGCACACAGAGGCAAGATCTCTGCAGAGTCAGAGGTGACTGAATTCTCAAGCTTGCACCAGACTTCACAGTGAAGAGCTGAGTGGGTAAAACAAGGTGCTGGGGTTAAGTCCAAAGCCTGGACCTTTGGACTCTTGTTACCTTCCTGCCCTTCACATGCTTGAAAATGATCTCCAAGAAGTCTTGCTCCATGATTTTTCCAAGGATGGAGGTACTGCTTACAGATAGCTGTTTCCTAGATCCTTCTTCCTGCCCTTCTTAAAGGTGGGCATAATATTAGTCTTTTCAATCAGCCCTTTCCCAGTTGCCATGATATTCCACTGTGACTGACAGCAGCTTCATTCACATCAGCCAGCACTGTTAGCTCCTCTGGGTGACTGCCATCTACTCCAGTGAATATAAGTATGTCCAGCTTCTCAAAGCAGTCCTTAAACCCCATGTTTGGCCCTCCCATCTCCTTCCCAAACCATGCTGGTGAATGCAGAGATCTGGGACCAGGCTTTGCCTATGAAGATGCTACAAAAATCCATTGATGATTGTAGTCTTTTCCATATTTTCCAGCACCATCCGTCAGTGGATGTGCATTTTTCCCAACTTCTGCTATGTCTGTAGAGTCCCGTTGTACTACCCTTGATGATCCTCACTAGTCTGAGCTGTAGACGGTCTTGGACCTGCCTGGTGCCACCTCTTAAGTATCCAAGCAAGCAATGTTTAACATTCTTTTGCTGTCTATTGTATTTGCCATTCTTGCCATTCATATTTTTTTGCATTTTAATGCAAGAAGCTCCCTTTTTAGTCAAGTAGGACTTCTACTAAAATTCCCTGTCTTCCTGCAGAAGGGAAGGCTTGGGAGATTCAGGATGGACACTGAGAAACCCCTTCCCTGGGAGTGTGGTGCAGCCCTGGGGCAGCGTACTGGGGTGGCAGGAGTCTCCATCCTTGGGAAGTTTCAAGGATTAGTCAACAGTTCCCCAGCTGTGTGACCAATACAGCAAAAAACCAGCCCCATAGGAGCACCAAGCTGGAGCCAGTGGGGCAGCAGGAGAGGGCAGTCCCTGTGCTAAAGGACACTGCTGCTTTGGTGGCCAGGAGCTAGGGCCATGGATGACGCCAGCAATCCTGGAGAACCCTGCAGGGCACTGCCTGGGAAAGAACATGGAGCCAAACAGTTGCCTGTGCTTTCCAAACCAGCTTTACACTGTGTTTCAAAAGCCAAAACTTGGCATGGTATTTACCACTGTGAGTGTCTGCCCGGCTGCAAGAGAGAAAGGGAGGAGCTGTGAAGCTTTCCACACTCCGGTCCAACTCATCCAGAGCTGGCAAAGGGATGCTGAGCACATGTCTGGGAGCATTTCTTCCAGGCGTCTGTGGAGGTGCTGGCTGCTGGCACGTAGGACATTGCAATAAGAACTCACTGACGGGTTTTTTTTACACCCTCCAACTTTCTCTTGAGAGGGAGAGAAACAGTTTGGTCAAAAAATGCAAAACATTGGCAGATTCCCATGTGAAACAGAGACAGGCTGAAAAGTCATCACTCCAGCAGCACCCCACCTATCAAATGCCCTAGTTTTCTTTTACCAAACCACAATCTGGAACAGAAAAAAATCTCATGGGAAACAAAATTTAAAAAAAAAAAAAAAAAAAAAAAAGTCATCATCACCATATCTCTTTCCCATGGGCTTTAGTGGCAACTCTAAGGGAAATGCACTGACGAGTCCTTGCAGGGAAGAGCAGTGCTGATGAAGGGGTTCTGAGGTCACAGCATCACTCCAGGAGCAGGATGTGCTCCGGTAGCCTGGGAGGAGATGTCTCTCCAGCGTAACTATTGTCCTCCCTATTTCCAGAAATACTCTCAGAGATATGTGGGCCCAAGGAAAAGCATGATGTGCCAGAGAAGAGACTAGCACTGGAGAAAATCAGCTTTGAAGGGAAAAGAGATTATTTTTCTGTCGGTGGTCCAATTTCTTTGCCTTTCTGACTGCAGTATCACCAGGGCAGATGTATTCTTACAGAGGAGACACTACTAAATTTAGCCCAGGCACTGGGGTCTGCATGCAGTTCATGCATGCACTCACTAAGCTTCAACACCTGGGGACATGCTTGAGACAAGGAAGTGCAAAGGCTGTGTAAGGACATCAATGGCACTGGTGAGACAGAGTGTGGAAGTGAAACAAGTCCAAGGATGCAGTTGCGCTCTCAGAATGTCTGAGTTTTGCCTGTTTCAGGTAGAAACACTGACTTTCCACCTGTCTGTGTACAACTCTCCTTTTCACCCAGCTGCTAAAAGTTCGCACCATGTATTTTCCAGGTCTGGGCAGTTTTCCAAATTTGGTCTGAGCAGGAGTCTTACTACGGAGCACAAAGCTGAGGGGATGGGTTGGGTGTCTTTGGAGCAGTAGGAAGGGGAGGACTACAGCTTCCTGGAGAAACTTCGCCTGGACAAACTTCACCTGGACAAACCCCCGAGTGACCTAATGTGAACTCAGATTTACCCCAGCTTTAAGCAAAGGGATTGAGCAAGAGCCCTCCAGAGATCCTTCCCTGCCTAAATCATTCTAAAACACCATCATTCCTTTAGAAAACACAGTTGCAGAGGCAGTAATTGACTGTGGTTTGGTTATCTCTAACTTGCATGAACATTGTGGTACTTCCCACCAGGAATCCTATAGAAACAAGGTCCCAGCATGCCTTGTTGATATTGCCCAGATAACATGGGGAACATGGGTGGAAATTGGGATTGCTCAGGGAAGTCGACCGAGCAGCTCTCAAAGCTGTGATCTTGCTGAAATGAGAATTTCTGGTGGACAAGAAGCCAGGTGATTGCAGAGGTGGCGTGAAATCAGGAGGGTACAAACCCTTAATATGTAAAGGGCAGCTGAACATCAGAGTCAGTGGTGGCAACTGCAAACCGCAGGGCTGGACCCAGCTGATGCAGCACTCTGCCTGGGGTTCTGCCCTCTGCAAAATTAGCTGCTTCAAAAATCAGCATGTCTGAAACACTGTGGCCCACCTTTGAAGCATTTTGCTAAGGAGTGCTCTGTCCCACAGGTGCTAGATTATAATGCTGCCCAAAATTGTGATTAGACACACTGAGTTGATACATAATAAAACTTCACTGAGGACTGGTGCATTAGATGATAGAAGAAATGTGGACAAACCCCCATGCTCAGACACATGCATTGCACCAGGCACCGGCCTGGGTGACACTAGCAGCTCAGAAGGGTTTTGTCAGGGTTTGCAACCAGACAGATGGTGAGAATCTCCATTCTTGGAGATGTTAAAATGCCATCTGGACATGGTCCTCAGTGACTGGCTGTAGGTGGCCTTGCTTGAGCAAGGGGGTTGGACCAGATGATCTACAGAGGTCCCTTCCAATCTCAGCTGCTCTGTGGCTGCGTGTGGTCCCCAGGAGAGCAGGGCTGCATGGAGCAGGGGCACTCACAGCCCCACAGCTGTCCTGCAGCAGTGATTCTGGAGACAGAAACCCCCAGAAACACACCACATCCAGCATCCTGGCACTTCTTCAAGGTGTCTAAGTTTCTAGACAGCTCTTAGCTCTTGTCCTCCACCTCCTTCCCTGCATGGTACTGGTGGATGTTGCTTTCCATGCCGCAGGAGGTGCCTGACCCTGTTGGTCAGATGTGTTTGTCATTGCTCAGCTGCTGCTGCTTTTCTGTGATACACTTAACACAGGCTTTTCCCAGCTTTTGAGGCTGCACACCTAATGAACTGCCAGTGAATTATTTATAGTCCTGGACTCCCTGCTTTTGACCTGTTCTAAAACTTTCAAGGCCCTTCCTGCTATCGCACTTTCATTGCACATTACTAACAAGAGACACCTGGTACCATAGGCCCGTTCACATACCAGGCACTCATAACAAGCTGGCAACAAGTACAGCAGGCCAGGACAGGGTCCTGATGTGGTGAGCATCCACCGTTTTAGTGTAAGGACTGGGGCTGTTACCAGCAGCAGCAATGTCCTTCCTACTGGAGCCCCGTGCAACGGCAGCAGATGGTAGAAAAGCAAATCAGAAGTCTCAGAGCACTATGAAAATGCTGACAAAAGCTCATCTTGCAGCAATGCAGCAAAGCTCACTGTGGGACCATATGGGAAGGGGGAATATTTATTATGAAACTAAGCCAGTTTCCTCATTGCCACCCCCTGCATCCCCTTACTTACAAGGATGTCCAAGATGGGAGCATCTGAGTGTTATGTCCAGGACACGAACACCAAAATGCAAGCAGTGTGTCCAGGGACAATTAACAGTGATGCAGAGTAAAAGTGATACTCACTACTGAGGTTTTACCATGGCTTCTGGGTTGCTACCTCAGGAATTGTGTGCTGCTTTTGACTCTTGCCTTTTTGTACCTGTTAGGAGCTGATGGTGATTGTGGTCTTCTGTCTCTCCATCCTGCTCCTCTTCTGGTAGCCATTAAGATGCACTCACTGTTCTTTGTTTCCTTATCAGGATGCTTTATGTCTCCTACCCTGTTTCCTGTCTTCCAAACACTATTTTTTAATGGCTTCAGTATAGCCTGCTTTAAGCTGTCATGTATTCAAGACCATCCCTGGTTTTGGGATGGTCTGGAAATCAGTAGGACCCCTGTAGTCAGCTAATGCAGATGCTTTCCATGGCTGCCCACCCTGCGGCCACTCCTGCCACTTGTTCCTGCAGGTGCTCCCGTACCCATGCACTCTCCATCCACACCAGTCAATGTTTTCTTTGCAGTCCCTTGCAGAAAAAGAAAAAACGGCACAGTATTTCCATTAAGATAAAGGAAGGGCAGGCAATGGAACAGTTGACCACTTATCCAAACGTCAGTTTGGCACTCAGAATCAAGAAAGAGGCTGAAAACTGCTATTGAAGTCAGCTGTGAGGCACAGCATTGTCAAACAAACTTGTTTTCCTCTATTTTTCTTCCTTCAGAAAAAAACAGCACAGGATTATTGCTCCAATCCAATAAAGGAAGCCGTGTTTCTGTTACATAATCGGACTTCCTCAAAGCACTTTTGACTTAATATCACCTGATGCTTTGGTAAGACCCATGCCTTATGCAAAAGAAACAGAGCTTAAAAAGTAGTTCGGTGACCTTTCAAAAAGCAGCTGTTACAAAACTTGTATGAAGTTTGCAGATGGCAGAAATATGGTGGCATAGTAAATAATGGCTCTCTGTTACAGGAGGCTCTGGATCTAAATAAATCATTACAGTCTGGTGAAATTAACTTTAATAAATAAATTACAGAAACGCAACCGGAGGCTGATAATGCCAGATGTGAGATCTGCCTTGGAAAGCAGTGTTGCAGAGAGACTGAAGTGTATCTGTGGGTAACACCATGAGCTCTTTGTGTTGCAGTTAATAGGGATAATGCAACCTCCAGCTGTAAGCCAGTGGGTAACAGCATTAGAAACAGAGGGATCTTGCTTCTGTGCACAGCCCTGGTAGGGAAAGCACTCAGCTGCTGTCTGTATTTCCAGAGGAACAAGGAAACAGGCTGCAGAAATGAGCAAGGAGCACTACAGCAGGAAGATTACCTTATGCCACACATCTGAGAGGGAGACCATCTCCGAGCCCTGTTCAGAGGTACAGCACAGCAAAAGGAAAGACTCTGAGAGTCCCCTCTGGCCTTCGGTCTTTGCATCAGCAAGGTCTCTGATTTACTCCTTTTTTTCCCTGACACTGGGTATGTCTCTGGGGAGGAGGCATTGACAACTCTACAGGTAACTTCTGCGGCTCTGCGTTGCGACAGAGACTATAAACCAGGGCTCAGGCTGCAGAGCTGGTTACCTGCAGGGATCGGGAAGAATATCCCCTTTCCTGCCCAACTGCATTTTCTGGTTTAAATCCTCACAACTGTTTTATCAGACATGAAAGTGCTGACCAAATTTGGCACGGCAGTGAGTTAAAATGACCAATGTGTGCAGGATGCTTGAATGGCACAGGTGGACAAGCAAAGCTGAGCATACCTGCGAGCTGGGTTAGACCTGCACATCTGAAGCCATTCCTTTGGGTGAATGATTTCACCTTGAAGGGTTGAAATTTTTAATTCTTAATCTTGTCTGCGCAGGCTCTTCCCAGATCTCAACACTCCAGGCATCCCCTTCGTTTCTGGGAGCACAGCATGAGCCCCGTGACTTGAACGTGCTGGGGACAGCCAGGTGAATGCGAGACAAGGGGAGTCAAAAGAATCTCAGTAGACATAATAAAGGGGGGTGAAAGATGATGTTTAGTGCTTACATTGTTGAAATTAGCTGAGGTAGAGACAGCCCTTGATAAGAAGAGCTGGTCCCAAGAACCAGCCAATGAGGTAGAGACAGTCCTTGATAAGAAGCAGAAGCAGGCCCCAAGAGCCAGCTAAGACTGGTCTTGCGGCTTGGGTGAGTACCAAGAAATCACTGAGCCTGCGCAAGGAAAGAGGTTACTAGCGGTGATGAAGAGGAGTCATCTATCTTCATCTCTGCGACCACCAGACGACCACCATAAAGAGGCCTTGCGCAGGCGCACTTGGGAGGAGACTATGGAAATGACCTCTCAGAGCTAATTTTAATATGAAGCGGGGATAGGTCATGCATATGTATAGGCGTATTGTGAATATATAATACCTGACTGTATAAACTTGAGGCGAACTGCCGAGTCAGGCGTGCATGACTTTGGTGGGACTACCCCCCCGTGCCGCCCAGCGCTGAATGAACATACCTACTTTACATTCTCACTGATTGTGGAGTCTGTTTTCCTCATGTCAAATGCATTGCATCCACCTGCTCATGTACTGTCCATCCACCTTTCCTTCTGCAGGCTGTCCAGCCAGGGGACCTGTTTTCTCTTACCATTTATTTGCCAAGCCACAGACGTGCACAGACCTGGGAGAGTGACCTCAGGTCTGCCAAATCTCTTAACACCTGTCAGTGAGAGAACAGCCTCTCTGCATCAGGTGCGAAAGCCCCAGCGTGGGGTCAGCAAAAGTGGATGCAGATACCTGGTTTTAGCAAACCAGTTCTTACTGAACTCCAAGCCAAGAGCAATGCAGCTTTTTCTCTGTCCCTGGGAAGAAAGGACTAGACCCCGGACCTCAGATATTTTCCAGCAGAACATTTATACGAGGCCTTCGGCAGTCTGCCAGAGGAGCGCCATGTGGCCAGAAAGACATTAAACAGAGCCGGTCCCCGAGGGGACTGGTGGTGAGGACGGGGAAGTGTGGGGGGGGAATCTTCGCAGCCAAGTGCAACACAGTCCAGGACAGGGAGAAAAGCAGATAAGACCCCCAAAATCCTGGTGGGAGGACAGGGCAGGACAGCTGCATGGCTCTTTGAGGAGACACCTGAAACCTGCATGTGCTCTTAGTGAAACAGCCCTGTGACCACAAAGCCGAAGGGAAGCCCGGCAGCCAGCTGCTGAGGAGACCAGCTGGGGCGGCTCATATGCAGAGGGGAGAGGGGATAGATGCCACCCTACCACCCAGACCCCTCTGGTGTATTTCTTCTTTCCCTGCATCTTCCCCAGAGCTGCCTCCCCAGCCCCCACCAGCAGAGCTGATGTTAATGCATCACCAGCTGCCGAGGGCAGGGGAGGTAGGCTGCAGAATCCCATCCTAAACCAGCTGGAGCCAGAGGAGCTTGCTTGTCAAGTTGACTGACTCCTCCTTATCTCTGTTGTGATTATTTCCTCCACCCTGCTGCATTCCTCAAATAGCAACGTTCTGGAAATTCCTCTCTCTCAAACAGTTTCTGGCTGGAAATCTGGGAGGATGCAGGAGTGGGAGGGGGACAGAGGTTGCACTTGCCCTGGTCCTGTGTGACAGGCTGCCTGTGTTCACTCACGCTGCACCCATGGGGGTGGCTGGGGGAAGCAACGCCTCAGTCTTGCAGCTGCTAAGTGTGTGGTTTATGTTGTCCCATCACTTAAGGTCCCTATGTGGTTCAGCACTTTGCTGCACAGCAGTGGTGGCACAGCAGAGCAGCCCATTCCCTCCACCACCCTGCTACCCCAAATCCCAACCCCTGCCCTGGCTTCAGGACTGTGCAAGCCAAAGGAGAAAGTGCTTCCTATGGAAGAAGGACTGCAGCTCAGCAGAAGGAACAAGCCCTTTGGCATGTTTTGCTCTCTCTGGTGGCCACCATATGCTATTTTGTGTTAATGCCCACTAAGACATTCACAGCTGTGCTGGTTGAGGGAAGCCATGCAATCACAGATGAGTCTGTGAGCATGGGTGTTTTGGAGGACAGCCAGTGATGAAGGGGCTCCCGGCCTGTGTTTGAGCATACTGAGAGGGAGACTAGTCTTTGGGCTGAAAACTGTATCGTGTGAAGTCAAGAATCAAGGGACGGCAAGGGGCTGTGGCATAGCTGTACACTTTTCATGCCTGGACAGCTGCTTGGTGTCCTGGACCCCTTGAGAGACATTTGTAAATCAAGTACACAGGGAACATCCTGACCCAAAGAGGACTCAATGGAGGAAAGGGTTGTTGGCACTGAACTGAGCAGCTGTGCTCTTAACCTCAGCCTGATGCCAGCAATAGCTTTCCTGACTAGAGTGCAGATCAGCGTTGCAGATCAAGACACTTGAATGTGCTCATGTACTGGACAGAGCCATGGCATAGCATATACACCACCACCCCACCACCCCGGAAACCCTAGGCAGGCTGAAGGAGGGACATCCAGGTCAGTCACTATGCACGTGCAAGGAGTGCACACCTTTTGCCAGCAGAGGCCCTGTGGATGTCTATATGCCAGACAGCCTGGAGGCACTGTTGCTGGGACCCCCAAAATCTGCCGGCTACAAAGCTGTGCTGCTTCCAGCGGGCTATGGGCTTTTTCTTCAACCATAGAGGTGCTTCATCCACCAGAAAGGTCCTTAAAGAAAGAGGGCAAGTTCTTTGAACTGCAGACTGACCCCATTGGGTGAGCAAGAGAAGGGAAACAGCCTGCAGGATGCCCAAAAAGCCAGGCACCGTGGGGATGGATCAGAGGCTGAAAACCCTTGGTCATGACCACACCCTCACCTGCCCAAGTATATTGCAGCATGCTGTGGGTCCACACTGTGTTTGGCACAACATCTGTGTGTATCTTATGCTGCATCTACCATACCTGGCAAAACATCATCCCAAGGATCATGTATGTCTGTGTTCATGTATGCATTTCTGCAAGGTCCTAGTATATCAAAAGGCAGAAGAGACATCTTGCACTGGACCACAGGACAGGCTGCTGGGCTAGGAAGCTGCCATTTTCATGGCTCCAGGCAAATCTGAGTAGTTGTGGAGGGTCAAACCCCCCCACAGGAGGTTCAGTCCTCAGGACCAATGCATAGAAGAGAATCAACAACCTGTAGAACACCAAAATCCTATGGCCGAGAAAGTCTGAGTTGCAACATTTTTTGGGCAACCTCCAGGAAATAAATTAGCCTCGCTTCACTGCAAACTCAGATTTATAAACATATTGTGAGACAGCTGATGAGACCCCAGGAGCTTTGGCTGTACTGGGGAGAGGAGCTCGGGCTGTTCTGGCCCCAAGGGCAGGCTCCGCTGCTGTTTGGGACAGTCATCCTCTGTGGCATAAGGGGGAAGGGGCAAGGAGTCTGCTTGCAGGTTACAGGAGTTCAAAGCAGTTTGGCCACAGCGTTGGACACAAGGAAGTGTGAAACCAGCAGGCTGAGGGCAATGGTCCTTTAGAAGTGAGGTGCCGATGCATTCATAGCAGAGGGGGACAGGGACCACAGGGCCAAGAAGGGCGGCAAGGGGCTGGGGACAGCAATGCCTTGGGGGATGGATGCAAGACAGGTTTTCCCACCTTGTGCTTCATTTGGGCTGGTTCCTGCTAGCAATCCTGCTATGCACCCGGAGGAAGAACAGGAACTTTCTCAGATGAGTTTCATGTTTCAAGCACAGCTTGCTCCCAGCACACCAGTATTTACACAGCACTTATCAGTCTCAAAACAGAGCACTTAAAGAAACATTGGGGGACTTCTCCACATCCTCACAGCCCTATTTGTCATCCGGACCTGCTGCTCAGGAGGGGACAGTGAACCGGTAATTTGAATCAGTTCACAGAGTCAGTGGATAAGGACTGAATACTTCAGCCCCCCCCAACAGAAGAAAACATATTTTTCCACACATGTAAGACTGAAGCCTACCTTGAATGCCAGAAAGGTTGACAGTGCTTGCATGACTAGTGGCGTTACACCTTTTCCTGGCCCAGGGAGGGAGAACAGCCTCTCCATTTCTAATTGGCTTGCCTTTGGTTCCTTGCACATCCTGAGCAGAGACACCAATCTCTTCTGGCACCCAAACTCAGCACAGTGACTGCTGAGGATACTCGCTGGGTGCACAGCTTGGGCAAGGAGGCCCAGCACGGGTGGGTGCATGCTGGGTGAAGTCCTGCCTTTCCAGCCAGACTTTCTCCTGACCCTCCTGTTCCCTCATTATAAGCAGATGCTCGCAGGCCAGGGCTGCATGGGGAACTGCCTGGGAGCTTTTATGCACTCTGACTTCCACAGATGCGTAAGGTAGAGTTTGCGTTGCTGCTGCTAACAGTAATTTGCAGCTCCCTGCTCCATGCAGGGCCCTAGCTGCAGTGGGTCATGCACAGAGCACATAGTGGTACTTGCTAGCCCTTCACGCTGATGGCTCCTGCTGTCAAGTTGCAGCTTCAAAGACAAAGACCGTTATCTCTGTGCCTAGGGAAGGACCATGCTTCAGCTCTCTCATTGCTCTTGCCTATGGGTCTGAGCCAGTGTGTATCTGGACACAGCATTTTGCACACTTGCACAGCCCCAGCCAGCGCATGGCAAGACTACAAGCAGATACGCTTGGGGGAACCTAAGAGGAGCTTCACATGACGCACAGCACACGTCCTTCAGGTGGGCACGGGCAACCCCATTCTGCAAAAGGGATCCCCATATTTAGCTGCCAGAAAAACTGATTTGATCCTCTCTTTGACGTCTTTCCTGCTACCAGGGTAGCTCAGACCTTATACACGCTTCCCTTCCCTGCCCCAGCATTGCTTTTTCGTGTGCTGTGCCCGCAGCAAAGCTGGGGACAGGCAGCTCTGTGCGCTCCCGGCCACCACAGCAGGGAGATGCTGACTCACG
Organism: Astur gentilis; assembly: GCF_929443795.1. Taxonomy (NCBI): domain Eukaryota; kingdom Metazoa; phylum Chordata; class Aves; order Accipitriformes; family Accipitridae; genus Astur; species Astur gentilis. The sequence continues at coordinate 17,705,072 of NC_064919.1, read as the reverse complement.
CCTGCATGTTGCCGTGGAAACCGCAGTCATCACGCCTGAATTGCCATCATACTCCGCTCCCCAAACCAACCTCTGCCAGCCTGGGAAAAAGTCAGCTGTGGGCTGAACCGCCGCCCGGCAGGCACAGCTCCAACCCACCACCGGCACCTGAGACCGCAAGGAGAGACACCCTGGCACTGCTGCCTGTGGAGACAGTGAGAAAGCCCCCTCCCCGCCGACATCTCTCCTGCTGGCCCTGCAGCCGCTAGGCAGGGCAGGAGGGCAAACGAGGCAGGTCTGAGCTTCTGGAAGCCTTTTTAAATTGTTTCGGTTCCAGCCCCACCACAGACTCAGGGACTGGGTTTCCTGGCTTCTTCCCCATGCAGTCAGACAGCACATAGCTGCCTCCACGCCCCAAAGACCCCTTCCCAAGGGGCACACAGTGCTTCGTGGTCTCATGTCTTGCTGCTGTCCCTGTGTGCCCGAGGAGGAAGATGCCCATGAGAATGTGGACATACACGTTTACTTTATCATTGTCTGGGCAAAGGGTTGCCACAGGGGAGATGCTGTTGGATGCAAGGGAAAGCTGCTTCCTTGCAGGAGGGGTGCAGCTGGGGACCAGAGGGCTGGTAGGGTCTCTGGTCTTGAACATTACCCCAAACCCAAATTGATAAGGCTCAGAACAACCAGACCTGACATTGGGGTTAGCCTGCTCTGAGCAGGTTAACAATGGTCCAGAGTTCCCTTCTGATTTAAGTGTTCCTCAGATTTCCTGCTAGTATGAGCCAGCTGGTTGTCTAAGTCTCGCAGGACATCCAAAGGACATGTCCTGTGGAAGACCTCCATTCTCTACATTGAGGGCTGTTAACTTACCCAACACCCAGCTGAGTTGTCCCTCCCAGTGCGGTGACTGAAAGCTGCATGAGTCACTTGTGCCACTTCACCACAGCAAAAATGCAGGATGTCCCAGCGAGTACCTGTTCTCTGGTGGCTGCTGAAGGTGCCAGTCTCAGCAAACCTACCAGGAGAGAGACCCTCATGAGAGGCCATGATTTAGCCTGGTGGCCTTCCCCAGTGTGACAAACGAGAGACAACAGCTGATGTCAGATGAAGTAATGCTACACTGTATGAGGATCTAGCCAAGAAAGAGAAGTAGCTCTTGGTCCCTGCAAAAGCTCAACCTGCAGGGTCCCCCACCTTTAGGACCTGAGGTGGATCATTAACACCAGATCGATTTTAGTCTCTGGCAAGGGCCCGTGAATGATCTGCAAAGATGAGGGTGGAGGGAAGAGACAAAAGGCCACAAAACATCACTCCTAGGGGTTGAGGCTGTGAAAAGGCAACCTGGGCACCTCCCACAGACAATTCATCTCAGACGCAGCCTTAGGGCAGACTGAACCGTCCCTCTCCTGTTTGCTTCTGGAGGAGCTGCATTCTGCCTGAAAACACAGGAGATGGGCAGAGGCAGTGCTGGGTGTCGATGGAAAGTGGTCTGACCCCAGCAGGGTCTGGCCCTTCACCCTGGGATGGCTCCCACTGATGTGTGCCAGGCTGAGCTGTCCCCACGCAGCACCCCCCACCCCTGTACCCCACCATGGGTCCACCTCATGTACCAGACCTGCCTGGAGCCAGAGACCCAGCCCAGCCCCTCCATCCATCCTCCAGACCCACTCAGCCACCACTTAACGTCTCACTGCACCAGCATGTCTTCCCACCACATCTCCTATGCTCCAGCTGTGCTCAGGTGCCAACAGTTCTACCCCTACTCACAAGAGCTTCATTCCCTGCTGGGAAGCTGGCTCCTCCCTGGCCTGCCCCTGCTTTGGGCTCTCAGTCCCAGGAATCCTGACCCAGTCCAGCTCTGGGCTCCCCAGGATGCCCGAGCAGATGGAGATGCTAGGCGTAATTCATTACTCATGTTGATTACGTATTCCTGGTTGACTGACATGCCCAAAAACAAACACCCATCTGTGTTCACATTTAAACATAGAAATGTTTTGCAGACCTGGTGTTAATAAAGGTTAATGATTTGCGTTTGGGAGAACAAGAGGAAAACTGAAGAGGAGAAAAGGGGAGGCGGTTCTTGAATAAGCAAATCTTTCTGTCATAAAAATGCCTGGATAGCTCTTGAGTCCTCTTGGATCTGAGTGCAGAGAGGAGACAGATGTTACTGATGCTCTGCTGTATTAGCTGTTGGTCCAAAATTTGTGCCTGGACCTGATTAAACTGAAATCCTTCTCTTCTATCTTCTCCAAAGTATTCCATCTATGGTAATGTGAATGCAGACAAATGAGTACAAAGAAGAAAATCTTCCCCATTCTGACATTTCTGGACTAGAAATAATTACCTACAGGAAAAACTTCAGACCAAGGTGCTTACTCTAAGTCCCATATCTTCCATTCCCCCACTGGGGTTGCTTGTAAGTGAGAGCAAACACGAAAGCCAGAACAAGGGGAGAAATTTAATTAATTTGTTTGGGGAATTTTGGTTGGAAAAAATAAAACAGACAGGAGTTCCTTTGTTAGCAAAGGCTGCGGCTTCTTTTGTGAGCAGCTTCCATGTGGTCGTTGGTTGCACATGAGTAAGTGATTATCCTGTTTCAAGTAACATCCAGGAAACTCTGAAAAACCACCAGACATAATGACATTGCAATGTCTTAACAAATCAAATTTCTAACCCCTGCTGTCAGAGTTATGGTATTGCTGGGAGTACAATACAAAATAAGGGCAGAGCTATAAAGATCCTCCTTTAGGGGAAATAAGTAACTTCTGCTAATGTTTAACTCTGTGGGCTGCTGTTGCACCAACAGCTCAGGGCGGAGACTGCTTCAGAGTTTCAGCAACCCCTGCTCCGCTAACACAAGATGGTATGATAGTTAGAAACCCACCCAGAAGAAACCACAGTGATATCGGCAAGAGCAGCACTGGAAACATTGTGTGGCCAAGGATCCCAGGCCTCCAGAGAAAACAACGCCTAGCTGAAGCAAAACATAAGAACAAGCTGAAGGATAGCAGACAATGCCAAAAACCTCCCATTTTTACTGAGAAAGGAACAGGCTGTGTTGCAAGACCCACCCTAACCTTTGCCTTTACCAGCATGCTGGGAGCAATGGCCCCAGGAGGAAGCAGAAGCGATGGTGCTGCTGGCACCCTGCACCCTGACGCAGCAATCATGGCAGCCCCATCCAGGCAATGAGTTATTTAGGCTGTGCCAGCAAGCTGTATAGCGTTCACTCCAGTGCCTAACACACAGCAAAACATCTTGCCTGCCATATTCTGCCAGCGTGCCTGCCCACTTCAGTCTCCCTGCTGAAACACTTGCGTTTCCAGTGGTGTGACAACCTGCAACCTTGGCAGGTCTGCAGAGGGTTGCGAGGGAATCTTTCTTGCACTTTGCCAGCATCATCATGCATTTCTCCTTTGATAATGCATTGTCTTGAAGAGCTTTTAGGACTCACAGAAACCCAAGAGTCTCCAACACCCCTCCACAGAGCTGGCCATGGTCCTCCTCATACAGCCTAGTAAGCAGTTTGCATTATTCACAGTGAGAATTACTTTTGGCCCATTTTCAAGCTCATATTCACAGTTACCTCCGAATCCTATTTAGCAGCTCCACCAGTCACTTCCCAGCCTGGACCGATGCTCAGTGTTATCCCTCCCTCACCCGTGTGCACCAGGCACCCCTGGAACTTCTACTTGCTGGACTCTGTGAACATCCAAGTTGTCCAGTACCTCTCATTTAGAGATGTCCCTCTGGACTGAGGCTCTGCCTTTCACTGTGTCAGCCACTCCCTCATAATGATTATTTCCAGCACTGTAAAAAAAAAAAAAGTATGTAAGTATACATATACAGACATGTATGTGTATATATATACACACATATAAAATTCCTGTTTTCTAGAACTTAATCTTTTGTTTGCAGACATGTGTTGCTGCACTTCTTGTTTTTTGATGTTCCCTGGCAAAGGAAGACTTTTACTAAAAGCAATAAAAATGGCTACAAAAGAGGAAAACAACCGGAGCCAGAGTTTTGTTCAGGGTCTTACCTGTAGACCCCTTGTGATGCTTATAATAATTTCCCTGACTAGTCAAACTTTGAATAGCAGGGTTTGTCCCGAGACATGATGCTGTTGGCAATTTATGTAAGCATTTGAAAAGCAACAAGGTTAATGATTTGTGAAATGGTTACCATAATAATTTTTCCAACACTTTCTACCATGCACCCTGAAGCCAGCCTGTAACAGAGCACTAGACGGGATCTGGTGTGTTTTGTTTTGTTTTGTTCTCATTTTTACCCCACAAAGGTGTCCACAGAGTTTCTCCAGATGAGGGATGGTTCTTTATCCAGGTCTTTCATTGCATTCATAAAGGCTCCAGTAAAACCACAGCAAACTGACGCCTGAAGCTGAAACATGCCTTGAAAGAAGTCACACTCCTGTCACAGGGAAGTACAACCAGCACAGGTATTTGTTGTAACATTTTTCTTGGTTGAGGCATGTGACAGAGTGCAGCACTGCCTTCAGAAAACAGTTGTGCATCTCAGTTGTGGACAGGCCTTCCCTGTTTCCTGGGGCAGAGTTTCAGAGCATGGCATGCTCCATTATGGTGCTATTTGTAAGATGAACGTCAGGATGGAGATGGTCCAAGCCCGACTCTCCACAGTCCCCATGGCCACGAGGGTCTGGGATGGAGGAGAGGCTCCCTTTCACACATGTATCACCACAGAGGTACAAAACTCTTCATTAAATACCAGCAATGAGTCTCTGGGACCATCCTTGGAACCTCTGTTATGTCCATGGCCCCTCTGTGTTGGCATGGTGCTGTGACCCGGCCAACATGTCCAAAAGGCCCAAGGCTGTCAAGGGTCTGACACGGGGTGGCAACCTGCGCTTTTGGTATACGCCATGAGAAAGCTCTCCTGGGGCAGCAATTAAAGGAAAAAGGACCTCTCTACAGCTTTCTCACCACAACAGTGCTCGAGCTATAGCAAATTTGTTCTCAACAAATTCTTGTTTAGAGGAACAAGAACGAAAGCCAAGCAAACCTGCAATGACAGCAGAATCATGGGAAAATTCAGGTTGGGAAGGACCTCTGGAGGTGCCCAGCTCCAAACCCCTGCTCACAGCAAGGACAGCTTCAAGGGCTTGTACAGCCAAGCTCAGAAATGTCAAAGGTCTCCAGTAGGTCTCCTTTCCTTGTAGTGCGAACATCAGACCTGCAACCACCATTCATTGCTTGGTGTGCCTCCACAGGTACCCTCAGCATAGGCAGGTACTTTGGCTGTGTTTATTGCCACTGTTATGCGCACAGGAATCCCCCATCCGAGCCACCACAACTGGGATGGGCAGGGGGACAGGGCACGGGGGAGGGCAGAGGTCTCCATCTTTGAGGGTGTTCCTAGACACAGCTGCACAAAGCCACAGCTGTCCTGAACAGCTGCTGGTCAGCAGCTCCTGTGCTGCTGGGTCCCATGCGACCCTGCACGTCACCCTGGGCTCAGCCCCATGCCCCAGCCATTCTGTGCAGACAGGTGAGAGCATGAGGAGGTTGCACACACCACCCTGCCCGAGGTGCCGGGGAGCTGCCCCGGGTGTTCACCTCCACTACCCTAGGGGCCATCTCCAGTCCCTGCCACCTCTGAGCTGAGCTGCTTCAGCACACTCAGCCCTGGTCTGAACGGGGAAGAGGAACTGGGGACCCCCGGAGGCGCAAAACATGGTCTGTGGTACACAACTGAAATTAAACCACTAAGCAATGCCTACAGCTTCTCAAGTTGCCACAAACAAAAGAAAATCCTACTTAGGCGCAAATACCTGCTAAATCTGTCTTTGTTAAGAGACAGGGGTGCAAGGTGACTCACCCTGGCAGCTGTGGTCTTCACTTAGAGGGTATTCTGCAGACAAAGACGACAACTCAGAGATAGATTTGCTTTTTCTGAATGTCAAGTAGCTGGCTCTTCTAGCTTTTGCCTGGAGGAGCTGGGCTTCCCCCGACTCAGCTTGGGGTCCTGGCTACAAAAACAGTAAGGGGTGGGTCCCTGCAGATATTTCCAAGATTCTCAAACTTTGACTTCAGCCCCTGTAAGGTGTGTGCACCTCAGTGACAGGGACAGGATAGGATGCTTGGAGATCTCAAGCAGCCACCCTGCTGCATGCTGGTATTGCAGATATTAATTTAAGAAAAAAACCCAACCCAAACTTTTAAATGGAGGATTCTGCTTGTCTCTAAAGCGTGCCTTGTCTACTCTGAGGTTCGTTATGGTCAGCCTACACATAGAGCAGCAAGAGGACACCAGCTCCCACACTGCCACCTCCCACAAGCCCAGCAGCAGTACAAGCTGCTGGAGTGTCTCTCTGTCCCAGTGGCAGTCCCTCCTGTCAGCCCAGCCTTCCCTGGCTGGCTGGGGAAAAAGCCTGGTGAGTTTTCCCCCTGCCCTGGCTTCCACACAGATGGGTGAGAGGAGTTGTGGTTGTCCTGCATATGCTTAACCTGGGAGAAAGCACCCTTCTCCAGCAGGACACTGCTTGTTCAAAGGGACAGTAGCTGATCCACTGCACTGCACACCCCAAGAGACACCCAGAGGCAGAAACATGGCCGAATGAAGGGCAGGCAGCTCAGACATTCTGAGGCACCGAAACTGCTTTTGTTTGGTGTGTCAGGGAGGAATGGCCTGAAGAGAGAGCTCTTGCTCATGCCGCTGGTGCCTGAAATCCCAGCCACCTGGATGCTTTCCTGCCATGCTGCACAGGAAAGCATGGTGGTCAGCATGCAACATCAAACCCCAGCCCTCCAAGCCTGCAACCCGGGTGCAGATGAGCCTTGCTGTGCTGTCAGACGGTTTGTTTTCCTCCAGAGCCAAGCCTCAGTCATGGGCAAAGGTGTTTCACTCTGGTGACAGAGCAAAGAGACCACTGCTCCAAGCACACAGAGTGTCTTGCTGGTGCTGATGATCCCCAGGCAGGGACTGGGGCTGGGTTTAACCCTGAAGAAAGGCTGCCACCTGCCAAGCCACAAACACTATTCCCTGTTCCTTCCTTACTCTGACCACTCATGTTATCGCATCTTGCCTCATTTGTAAAAGCGTCCAAGAGCCCAGCCCAAAATTACGACTTGGAAATATAACACAGCCTGCAAGTTAAATATACTCAATCCTATTTAACGTCACCAGGGAGTGTCATTATTCATGATTAGTCTCCAGTTACATAGAAATTATTCTTCTCACATTTCTCCCCTGCCTGCAGTCCTTAAAAATGAAAGGCAAATGTCTTGAATCAATTTTTGCATGTGAATAACAGCCCTTTCAGCCTAATTTCTAATTTTACTTTTAACCTTGAAGCAGTTTTGACATGAGTCACACGTTAAAATCACTCCAATGGACTGCAAGGTCCAGCTTCAGAAATAAATCTGTGACGTGGTCTTCCTCTCCGAGATGATACAGCCCAAGTACACCATGCCACGTTTTGCTTTCAGGACGCGTCTGCTGCTCTGTATGCGTCCAAACAAATGTCTGGCTGTTCTTGTATCACAAGTTGTTTAGGACATAGGAGTAAGCATAGAAGGCACCTCTGTGAAAACTGTGCCAGGGTGCCTGTGTCTCTATTCATTTAATGTAGCCCCATGCCCTCACACTGGTGCATAGTTGCATGTGTGGCTTCTGCAGACGCTGTGTGCTCGTTGCATGTGGAAACACTATGAGGGTGGAACCTGAAAGCTGTCCTCTGTGGGAACTCCAGCAACTGCCTGGTCATCTGCAATTTGCACTGGATCTCCCCATGCTCCTCAGCTGCTGGTCCTTACTGCAAATGGCAGAAAACTTCCTTGCACAACCCGGCGCTAGCATTACCTTCCCTGGCCTCCTCCCTCCAGCATCCTCCTTCCCTAACCAGCCTTAGGTCACCTGCTCCTTGCAGCCTGGTGAAGGTGCCAGTGCTTCCAAGATGCCCAAGCCAGAAGAGGGCTGAGATAAAGCCACTGGGTGACAACAGGCCCTTTACACACTGCTGCAGACCCCTTTGGACCCCCAGACACACATGAGGAGCACCGGGCAAGCCGGAGACTCACCATCACTGTTTTTCACCCAAACCAGAGCTCAGGCCCCATAGTGGCTAGATTTGGTCCTCGTCCCTGCAGCAATGGGGTAGGCTTGGTCAGAAAGAAGATGTGAAACCTTCAGCTCCAGGACTGCAGGTGGCCTGCCACTGAATGTAGGTGCAGGAAATCTCTGACCACACTCAGGCCATGCTTTCACCTCTCAAAAGGAGAAGTAAGAGTGGCTCCAGCTCTAACCACACTCTGTGAGAGTTGCCTTTTGCAGCAAGGCCACCTTCCAGGGAAACAGTGAGTCCCACAGCTCACCCTGGATGCCTGGCCAAGAGAGGAGGAAACCCCAGGCAGCTCTCAAGGCCCTTGCTGACCCACTGCACACATCTGGTGGAAAGGTGGGTTTCAACCCATCCTGAGAAAATATGAGAAAAAGCCCATAGGTAATGTCAATGGTGGGAGCAGTTGCTATGTTTCGGTAGGAAGGCTTGCCACCCAGTGTGACCTCAACAGGCTGGAGGAATGGACGATAAGCAACTTTGTGAAATTCAGCACAGGAGAGGTGATCCTTCCTTACCACTTAGTGCTGCTGAAGACTCATCTTTGTGCTGCGTCCAGTTTGGGGCTACCCAGTACAAGGAAGACACTGACAAACTGGAGAGAGTCCAGCAGTGACCACCAAGGTGGTGATGAGGCTGCAGCACAGGGAATATGAAGAGATGCTGGGGGAACTGAGCTTCCCCAGCCTGCAGAAAAGACACCTGGGCCGTCATCGTAGGGGTCATCCACTGCCTGAAAGGTGGTTATGGAAAAAACAGAGCCAGACTCTCCTCAGAGGCTGACAAGGACAGGACGTGGGCCAAGAGGTACATGCTGCAGGATGGGACATTCCAGCTGGCCATGAGAAAATTCCTCCATGTGAGGGTGGTGCACCTCAGAGACCAGATTTCTGTCCCTGGAGGTATGCAGAACTCAACTTGACAAGGCCCAGCACAACCTGATCTACCTTTGGACTGGGGAGTTAGACTACAGACCTCCAGAGATGCCTTCCTAATAAGACGTCCTGGTGATTCTGCATTATGGTGGGAGGGAGGGAATATGGCTGCCTTCCTTTGGGGCTGTCGGCAGCCCCCTGCTCTGAAACATCCTTAGTGCCCAGGACAGATCTGAGACACTTGTGCCTCTCCCTCACCATGCCTGGGCTGCTCTCCTTCTCGTGCAACATTAACACAGGAGGGAGGATGCTTGGTGTGGTTTCTCCATGGCCTGGCAAAGGCTTGAAGCTGTGTGTCCCTGCAGGCTTGCCTGGAAGAAAGGTCTGAAGACCGGAGCTGGCACCACTGTACCGTGTGGTGCTGTGCACTTCCAGCCAGCCCAGGAAATAACACAGCTGCTGCAACTCGGAGCCCCCTAACAGGCATTTGGAGATCTCTGCTACCTTTCTGAGGTGTATTTCTGTCTGTGCATCCATGGTTTACTGATGCAGAGCAGTGACTGAGCATCCAGAGGAATGAGACAAGGGAGGCAAATGACTGCAGGCATGTATTAAAGTATTCAGCTTGTCCAGCTGAAAGAGATTTCTGCCAAACGATTTTATAAGGAATGAGGCATTTTACAGGAAAAGCAGGGCCTCTCCTCTCATTTCCTTTCCCCTCTTCTCTATGAACTTCAAAGAAAAAAGGGGTCAAAACAGAGGCCAGGCAACTGGAACTGAGTTCCTGAGCCTTAAAGCCTAATTAGTCCAAGATACGTTTCATTGGATATCTCTCAGAGACAGGCCTAAATCACCAATCCTCCCCACCGTGCTGCCGAGGGTCAGATAAAGCCAGAACATGGTCTGCAGTCTGCAGGGCCCCAGCAGTACCAAGGCTCTCAGGGGGGTCTCACCAGTGGCAGGGCTCTCCCAGCCCCCCAGGCTTTGTGTGGCCACAGCTAAAACGCCCTCCCCAGGACAGGGACTGTCCCTACCTAACTGGTGCCTTGTCCCAGGGCTGCTGGCGAAGGAGCTGTGCCGACTAAAACCCCACAGCGCTGTGTGGCTGTTGCCCCTTGCTGCATCAGCTGAGGCTACCAGAAAGCCTTCAGCCATTTGCAATTGCCCTTCTGGCAGTTTTAGGCTGATGTTAAACCCCCCTTATACCTCCCCTCAGCCAGGCGAGCCAAGCCCAGCTTCTGCCGGCTCTGCCTGCAGGCTACATGCCTCATGCCCCCTCCTGCCTTACAGCTGTTTGCTGGCCCCGTCCAGCTTCTCCGCATCCCTCACCAGTGGATGCCCAGCAGAAGGGATAATGTCCCTCAATGTGCCTCTCCTTGCATGGCCCAGCATCTGGTTTGCCTCACCAACAATGAGAAACAAAGCTTGGTTTTGCACGGGTTTAAGGACTCTCTGGAACCACACGCCAATTTCAAGTCACACATCTCTCCCTGCAAGACATGGGTCTTGGGGTGGGGTTTTTTTTCAGGACCCATAAAAAATATTCTCAAGAACAGAGAGACAGAAATGACACAGGCTGTTTCCCCTATGCACCCTCTCTCAAGTTGCTGGCCTCAGAGGGGTGCATCTTGTTTTGAGACTACAGCAAATGCGCTTCAACGGGAAGGACTCATTTCCGGCCCTGTGGTCTGAAAGCTGAGAAAAGCAAAACTCTGCTGCAGGTTACTAGAGTAATTTGGAGAGCAGAGAAAGGACATCATTGTCACTGTAAGCTTATGTGGCCTCCTGGTGCCATAGCACAGCTCTGGAGCATAGGAAACTAAATCTTGTAGCTTGTGAGGCAGCGGACAGTCGCACACAAAGCCAGACAGCCATCTGGCAGGGAAACTGAGGTCCTCATGGGTGTACAGCTACCCTAAGCTGCAGGCTGTGATTCTGCACCCCAGCTGGTGCCTGGATCCTGCTCCCCAGCCACTGCAGTTGGGTGACGTGGTCAGCGTAAGGCATGGCTCATGCTTGTCTTTGTGCTCAAGCTGCTCTCCCAGGGAAGCAAGAGAACAGGAGGGATGCAGGAGGGGAGTGCAGAAAAATGACTACTTTTGAATTGGGAGGTATCTAAAAATTACTTTATTAAATTTTCTGCCAGGAAAAAAGCTAAAATTATTCCCTTAAAAATCTGGATATCAAGGCACACACTCAGGTCTCACTTGAAGAATGGGTCTGGTACCGATGAGGATTGGGTTCAACTCTGTTTTACTGCAGATCACCTGTGCTGCCTAATTGCAGCAAGACTGTTTATCTCCTTTGCATCCATTGCCCAGGGGAGCCAAAATATAAAATGGAAACCTTTCCTTCCCTTATGTAATTTTCTGCCAGAGCTGGCATCCTGCAAGTGTTGGCTGGAAGGACCTCTGGAGGTCTCCAGATGCAGGACTGCTGCCAGCACCACATGAGGCTGGCCGTAGCTGTGTCTAGCCACAAAGCCAAAGTCTGCTTCTTGTGTGCTTGCGCAGCACTTGGTGCGTTGGGACCCTTTTCTTGGATGAAGTTGGCGGAGAGCTCTGACTCGCCGCACAGGGAGGTTTAGTTGGGGTGTCCACCTATCTCTGCAGCTATCAGGGAAGGAAGGCCAGATGAGGTACATAGCACCAACATATGTCCAGTCTGTTAGCTTGTTCCTGTGCTGGTTTCACCTTTCCAAAAAATGCCATCCTGAGGACTGTGATGGTTCAGGACCAGGCAGCCTGCCTGTTTGGCTTTTCCTGCTATATGCCAGTAACAAGGGAGGGAGAGCAGGCAGTAAAGCAATGGCTTAATTTACTGACAGATTGAGCCAGATTCCTATCTGCTGCCAGCACAAAAACAGCTGCCATCTTTGGATTTTACGGCTTTGCTTTGTTACAGTCTGGATTAGACTTGTTTTCAAAACAACCTTCAACAGACATAAATACACCTGTCATTGAAAATAAATACGCCCGGAATGATTAACTGATAGTTCCTGGCAGTAATCCCCACACCTCTGTAATAGCAGTAAAAAAAATGAGTTGGGATCACGGAGAGGAAACAACAGCACGCAAAACATTAGCAGAGCGCCTCACTCACTATTTTTTCAACTTTACACTATTGGATTACTTTCTTAAGCACTCTGGGGACAGAGACAGCTAAGAACAGCTTTCATTGGCAAAGGCAGGCAGTTTCTCACACACAGCTCTATTTTCCATGGCTCATCCAGCAAATTGTACACTAAGCCTAAAAAAACAGCACGGAACAAGTCTCTCCAAGAGGGGCCGAGTACAGCATATTTCACATCCCCATGCACTGGCAGTCTAGCACGAGTATCGGGCACTTACTGGGAGCAGGTGGGAAGTGCCCCGCACCAGGGAGACATGAGCAGCAAGACTCGGTGCTGCCCAGGGAGTGAAGAGCTCCCTTCCCAGCAAGGCCACCTAAGTCTACACACAGCCAGGAGAGACACAGTCAGCTTTACTCATCCTCTAGGATTAAACAGGGCTTCAAGACTTTTGGCCTCAGTCAGAGTCCAAGCAGCATGGATGGATTGCCATAACCACCCTTTGTGTATTTAAAGGGCAGTTGTCTCTCATCTGCCCCCTCGCCACTGGAGGGCTCTGCCCCGTACAGCAGCATTTTTCCAATTCTTAGTCCATAATTAAAGCAGCCAAGATATGTGATTAATTTCCTTACTAATGAAATATTACCTTACGCAGTGTCATTCTTTCACACATGACCACACTTCTGAAATGCAGAGCTCACGCTAGCTTAAGTCTTGCAAACAGCAAGATCCCTGGTTTGCATCTGCGAACCTGCACATGCAAAGAAGCAGGCAGCCAAGGAACTGTTCCACATCCATGCCAGGCCTGATGTGCACTCTGCGCCACCACAGGGTGTCTTCTGAAACACTGATGAGTGAAGGACAGTGGGTGGACTGCACCTCTGTGGGAAACGAGCTGGAAAACCCGAGTTCTGTATTCAAACTGTAAAACACTGAACAAGGCTTACGCTGAAGGCACAGGCCATACTTCTAAGGCAACGCTGAAAAGCCAACTTGCAGAGCAACTATGCAGGTTAACTTACATTAGTCCTCTTGCCTTGACGTTACACTTGCTGTGGTCACTGAAGTGGCTGTTCTGTTTCAACTGCTGCTATTCTGAAGCACAGGAAAAAAACCCCACCCCAACTGTTTCAGGTCCCAGAACTGACAGCCACTCCTGAGAGAATACTGGTCCCAGCCTCTTTGATGCTTTTTCCCCTCACATGTTCTCCCTCAGCCTTCCTGGCCAGGCCAGCCTGCACTGTACCGGGCTAACGGGTAATTCCCCTTCCATGAAGCCCTGCCTTTGGCTCGTGCTGCGTCACAGGCCTTACACCCGACAGTCTTTCCAAGTTACCTCCCTGACGAGCAACAACGGGGACAAGGAGGCTGCTGGGCCCCCCGCCGCAGGGTCACCAGCCAGGCCCAGCTGGGGGCCTGGTGGCACCGGCCGCCCCTCAGCCGCCCCGCCGCCGCCCGCAGGCCCCCCCCCCCGCCCGCGGTGACGGCCCACCACCGCCAAGGGGCGCACTATCGGCCGCACGGGCGCGGGGTTGTCCCAGTGCGCATGTCCGCCCCCGGCCCGCCGCAGCCCCCTCCCCCTCCCCGGGCTCCGTCACCTGACTTAGGCCGCGTCGGGTGACGGGGGCGGTCCCGCGCGGCGTGGCGCGTTCCGGAAGCGGCGGAGCGCGAGTTCGGAAGTGGTGAGGCGGTTCCGGTAGGCCGTTCGTGCCCGGCCGCGCTCAAGATGTCCATCGAAATCGAGTCTTCCGAGTGCGTGAGACGGCGGCGGGCCGGGGCGAGGCGGAGTGGCGCGGCGGGGCCGTGCCGGTCACGGCGGCGGGGTGGTACCGGGAGAGGACGGTGCAGCCTCCGGGCCGAGGCGGGAGCCGTTGTGGCGCGGCGTGGTCGTGGGGGAGGGGCTGTCCCTGAGGTCATCGGGGGACACGAGGACGGTTGCGGCGGCGGCGGCGGCGGCGGGGAGGGTGGGGGGGGCGGCGGCGGCGGTGCCCGCTCCGCCACGGCTCGGCATCCGGGCGGGAGGGGGCTGCGGCGGGTGGGGAGCGCCGCGGGGAAGGGTAGCCCGTGGGGCCGGTGCCGTGACTGCGCGCTGTTCCCCTGCAGCGTGATCCGACTGATCATGCAGTACCTGAAAGAGAACAGCCTCCACCGAGCTCTCGCCACCCTTCAGGAGGAAACTACCGTGTCCCTCAACACTGTGGACAGTATCGAGAGCTTTGTGGCTGACATCAACAGCGGGCATTGGGACACGGTGCTACAAGCCATACAGTCGCTGAAGCTGCCCGACAAGACCCTCATTGATCTCTACGAGCAGGTGAGCGAGTGCAGGCTGCGTACGGCCTGTTCTGGTCTGGGTGGAAGCCCCTCTCTGTTGTTTTCCGCTTACTCTTGGCTAATGCAAATGTTTGTCTCTTGGTGCAGGTTGTGCTGGAGTTGATTGAGCTCCGGGAACTAGGTGCTGCCAGGTCTCTCCTGAGACAAACAGATCCCATGATCATGCTGAAACAAACTCAGCCAGAGCGGTACATCCACCTTGAAAACCTTCTGGCCAGATCTTACTTTGATCCTCGTGAGGTATAGTATGCTCTTCCTAGAGACCTCGCAATGCACTCTTGCGTGATCCCTGGCATTGGTCCAAGTTGCTAACAGTTTACTTACATCATCTTTTCTTTTCCACTGTGGGAGTGAGAACGCGCAGCTTCCCAGTTTGATGATTTTACGCGTTGTATTAAGTGTTTGGGAAATGGTATAACACTTGATCGCAAGGCAGCAGAGCAGTGGTTTTGAAGTATACTGCAGGTGAGAGTTTGGGGATTTATACTTGTGTCCTGCCACAGTGTCCTGGTTTTGGCTGGGATAGAATTAATTTTCTTTCTAGTAGCTGGTATGGTGTGGCGTTTCGGGTTCAGTATGAGAAGAATGTTGATAACACACTGATATTTTCAGTTGTTCCTAAGTAATGTTTAGATTAAGTCAGGGATTTTTCAGCTTCTCATGCCCAGCCAGCAGGAAGGCTGGAGGGGCACAAGAAGTTGGGAGGGAACACAGCCAGGGCAGCTGACCCAAACTGGCCAAATGGGTCCTCCATACCATGTGATGTCATGCCCAGTATATAAACTGGGGGGAGGTGGCCTGGGCGGGGGATCGCTGCTCAGGAGCTAACTGGGCATTGATCAGTGAGTGGTGAGCAATTGCATCCTGCATCACTTGTTTTGTATATTGCAATCCTTTTTTTATTACTGTTATTATTAGTTTCTGTTCTATTAAACTGTTCTTATCTCTACCTATGAGGTTTACCTATTTCCTTCCAATTCTCTCCCCCATCCCTCTGAACAGGGGAAAGGGAGCAAGCGGCTGCATGGTGCTTAGTTGCTGGCTGAGGTTAATCCACGACACAGAGGATGCCATCTGTGCCTTGCTTTTCTTGTCTTATATATGCAGAAGAAAATTCACATTTTGTAAATAAAATTATTGTTGTGTAATAACAAGCTGTTATTTCTGAACTGATAATGTCAGTTTGACATTTTCAGTGAAAGCATATCCCGAATGTTTCAAGGGTTAGTGTTAAAGAGAAGGGCTGTTTTGAAGGCCTAATAGAAAATTAATCTGGAAGGGGCTTCAGTTCAGAGCAATGAATTTTTTTATGGAAAACAGTTTAGAAGAATCACTTCCTAAAAATAACTTCTCTCTAGGCATACCCAGATGGAAGTAGCAAAGAGAAGCGGAGAGCTGCTATTGCACAAGCTTTAGCTGGAGAAGTCAGCGTGGTACCTCCATCTCGTCTGATGGCGTTGTTGGGGCAGGTAATTCTTGAAAAATGTTTTGGTAGCTATGTCAGTTTCTGTAGATCTTTGCCACATAAAACTAACTATGATGTAGTTGATTCTCCAGCTCTATAACAGTAAAGCTTAAATACTGCACATTTACATCTGGTATAGTTAAAAATGGTATTTTCTCCATGTGTCAAGGATTTAGTGGTTTGTAGGAAAAGTCAGCACTGCAGTGGTAGATTTCTTCCCCTAGACTAAATACTCAGTGCATAGAGAAGATTATTTTCGAAGTGCATACTAGTACATACTGTTTCTGTTGTACTTGCAACTTTTTTTGATTCTCAGAATGTATTCATTTATACTCTATCCAGACAGTATTTAATGTATTTTCTTGTTTTATGGCTTGCATCTTTTTAAGCTTGTAAGTATGCCAAGCACATTCTCTCAGCATAACTGGTATGTCCTGTGACTGAAGGCAGCTCTCTGTTGAGAGAGTTGTATAAGATTCTGTCTTTTAAATGAAGTTCACTTGTGTCTTCCAAGAGAGCTTATATGTCATTTTTAGTGCTAATGTATGCAGTTCTAGGCATATAGACAACAAGTTGGGTAATTTAATGTAAGGTTGAACTCAGGCTGTGTACATACTGTATGTATACTGTGTACTGAAGGTAGAATGAGAGGGTGGGCCTAAGTCGTTCTCACTTGCAAAAAAAAACATTTGGGGATAATGTTCTATTCTGTTTGTGATCATGAGTCAGGAAGCATAATCTGGTAAGTCTTGTTTCAAATAACTGTTTGCAGCGTATTTGTCTCAAACTGTACAGGTGTACAATTTGTAGGGGTGCAAGAAACTATCGCTGTATTGTGTTAATTAGAAGCAAGACTTGATGAGGAAGATGTATGTTAACTGAAACCTAACACTATGGCTTTCAAATCCTCAAAAGGCACTGAAATGGCAGCAGCATCAGGGCCTGCTTCCTCCTGGTATGACAATTGACTTGTTCAGAGGCAAAGCAGCTGTGAAAGATGTAGAAGAAGAAAAGTTCCCCACTCAGCTGAGCAGACATATTAAGGTGATGTTGTGTTTGCTTTTATGTGTGCTAATGCTGCTTGTTCCTTCCTGTGCTTTTATGTTCGGAGATAAGAGTAAACCTGAATGCTTCTGTTCTCTTATTTGTAAGTCATTTCCTTCCACCCCTCCAACTCCTTCCCACCCCTTCCCCCTTCTCCCGCCTTCCCTCCCTCCCCTTCTTCTCCATGCTTTATCTCATCAGGAGACTTTTCATGAGAGTCTGAAATAAGGTCCCTTAACAAGATTGGTTGCTCATGGTATTTGTGAATATGATAAATGTATTCATTGTTACTTTGACTTTGCAGTTCAGGATCATTGAGTTTTCAGAAGTGGTTTGTTTAGTCCCCTTCTTTATTTGTGCAAGGAAATACTTGTGTCTTAAACTTCTGTGCATGCATATTAGCTTCTGTGAACTACTTAAGTCTTGATCATGAACTACTACATACCATGTCTACTAATATGATCAGTATCTCCTTTCTAAGGATTTTATCATGTAGTTTTCAAAAGAGAAAGAAAACTCTGCTGTAATGACATAGTTGTCCAGCAGTACTCACAATGTGGAGTAGACAGTTTCCTACTGTGAAGGCTTTTCAACTTCACCAAGCAGTTTTGTACAGTGAGAAGTGTTAGTTCATTGTAGCAGCTCTACCAGTTCTCCCAATGAACAGAAGATAATGTTCTTTGCAAGTCATGAGTTGGAACTTGCGAAATCAATTTGTTGTGTTCAGGAGCAGCTTGGTAAAAATGCTTTATGAGAACTTGTTTTGTTTACCAGTACTGATCTTTGATTTTTGTATTGATTAGTGAAAAGCTTTTTCTATACTCAGTTGTTGTGGTCACTTGTATTTAAAAATTAAAATTTAAAAATTGTATTTAAAAAATACCAAACATTTTCTGTGATAATTTCACTGGAGAAACATCATTCTAAGTGAAGCAACTTGTACTACTTCAGAAATTTCTGAAGTCTGCTAGCGATATATGTTGAGTACTGGAAAGGTGTTTGTTACCATATACAATTCACTGCAGAAAACCCCCAAATATGAAGACAACCAACCCAACTGCTGCTGCAAGCATGGAGTGTTTGATGTAGCTTCCACAGATATTACCAGATCAAAAGGAGGGGTTTTTTTTTTTTTTAAGTGCTAGTAGTAGGTATTGACAGGTTTTTTTGTACCTTAACATTAAATTTGTGAATGCGTACTTCTGTAAAATACTGTATTTTTGCCACCAAAATGAGACTACAGTTTTGTTTTAAGGAGTTGGGTTTTTTTAAATTGCTTATTAGGTTTAATTTATTTTCTCCTAAAAACAGTTTGGGCAGAAGTCGCATGTGGAGTGTGCTCGGTTTTCCCCCGATGGACAGTATCTTGTTACTGGCTCTGTTGATGGTTTCATTGAAGTATGGAACTTCACTACTGGAAAGATTAGGAAGGTAAATTGTACCTTATTTCAGACAGATAGTTCATTGGCCAAGTACCTGGTTTTATTCTTTGAGATTATACTTTATGTTTGTTTTCATTTCTCAGGGACTATGAATCTGAAAAGAATGTCTGCTTGGCTAATTCAGATACTGGTCTGGAATCTTTACGTGGGTTTAATTGTCTGGTTTGTCGTAGACTTCACTCTGTGATAATATTTTTTTCTTTTTACCTTTCAAGATCATTGTCATTGCCTCTAAAATGGTGACAATAGAACTTCCCTGTTACTATAAGGCTGTGAGGTCTGCTTGATGATAGGTTATAAAATATAACTGAAGTTAGAAGTGCTAGTACATTTGCACTTTGCCTTAAAAAGTGCTTAATGGAATTCACTGTTTTGATTGGTGGATCTTCTGCTTTCATTTAGGATCTGAAATACCAGGCACAAGATAATTTTATGATGATGGATGATGCAGTGCTGTGCATGTGCTTCAGCAGGGATACAGAAATGCTAGCAACCGGAGCACAAGATGGAAAGATCAAGGTACAAATCTTTTTGTACAGTATGTTGGTAGAGGTGGTGACCAGAAGGATTCACTTGCAATTGCAGTAATGTTGCAGTTCTATATAAAAACAAGTGAAGTTTAGCATGGCTTAGAAACAGATATGTATTAGCACTGATGTTTAAGCTTCTGTGATCTCTTAACAAAGTAACCACCTCTATTTCATTTGCTGTTTCCTTTCCAGGTGTGGAAAATCCAGAGCGGTCAGTGTCTGAGAAGATTTGAACGAGCACACAGTAAAGGTGTTACATGCCTCAGTTTCTCCAAAGACAGCAGCCAAATTCTTAGTGCTTCTTTTGATCAGACAATCAGGTAAATAAACTGAGAATGTGTGAGCTACAGTGCAGGAGGAAAGAAAGCATAATTTTCACATTAAGCAGTTAAACTTTTGAATATAGATTCATTTGACCTGGGATTTGATCCTTTTGCGTTGAGTTTTAATTCTAATAGGAGATCATGACTGCTGAGGGTTGGGGAGAAACAGTTTGGAAGTTTGACCTTTCACCTTGCTTAACTTGCTTTCTTCCAGGGCTAGGGGCCAAGTACCTCTTCTGCTCTATTGTAATTTACATTGACCTTGCGCATGTTCTTTCTGGGAGACTCCTATCTTAAGAAACAGTTGTGTCAACCTTCACAAATAACATTTTTTTATAATAAGCTTAAGGTAAAAAATGATCTGAGGATAACAGGATGATGACATTTTTTGGAACACCCTGAACAGCCTAATTGTACTGACTAGCTTTAATAGACAACCTGACAGTAGTTGATTCTATCCAGTTCATTTTCCTTGTGAAGCAGTATCATGGGCTCTTCTTTTTGCACTATCTGAAGAAATCCTCTGAGAGCAGCTTTAAGTATTTTGGTGCATCTTCTCTGCTTCCTCCTGATAGTTGCTGAATAGAGCAAAATTTCCAAAAGTGCTTGGGAATCTCAATTAGCAATAGTCATGGCTCTCCCTTGGGCATGAGTAATGGTCTTTGTGTCCCTGTGAGCTGCATGTGAGTGAAATAAGATGAGGCATGTCCCTACACATTCAGGGACAGTCACTTTGCACTGTGTTGCTGCTCCCTGTCTTAGTCATGCATTGCCAGCCCTTGTAAAAGGATTCTTGTCCCAGCCCCAGATCTACCCCTCTATCTATCTTGGATCCAGAGAACTCCCTTTAGAGTGGGAACAAGAGGAAGAAGGACCCAAAGAAAATGTTTTTTGGGCACCTGTTCTTCCTAGCAGTCTGACATGGAATACTGGAGTTCCAACCCTGGAAGACAGCCAGGCTGATGGACCCTGAGAGGCGCAAGAGCAGGAGTTTCAATTTTTATCTGGAAATGGCAGTACAGCCTTTCCTGTTCTTTACGGTGCTGCTTTTGTTCTGAGTATCTCTTCAGATGTATGTGATGTATAAGGGAAGGCTGAGAGACCCGGGCCTGATCGGCCTGGTAAAAGAAGGCTGAGAAGGGACCTAGTTGCCTCATCTAGAGTAAGTCACAGATAAGACAATGCCAGACTCTTCTCAAGTGCACAGTTCCTACAAGGGACAAAGTCCAGGAAGTGAAATTCTGATTGTATATAAGGAAAAACTTTTTTTTTTAACTCCTTGAGAAAGAAGCAGTGCTTGGACAATGCTGAGAGAGTTGGCTCAGGCTGGGGACGGATCTCAACCCTTTAAGGCTTTCAAAGCTAAACAGAACAAGACCATGAGTGAGTTGGACGGTGATGTTGCTTTGAGGAGAGCAGTGGAATCTAAGTGTTCTGAGGTCTCCTCTAGCCTAAGTTATTCTGTGATTCTCTGATGTGTACCACTGTTTTAGTATCTCTGTTAGAGAAAAATCATGTGGCCAGATGGTTTGCACCATTATACATTTATACTGGCAAGAGGAGAAAACCTTCTTTCAGACATGAAAAAGAGCCATAGAGACAGGATCATTTTTCTTTTCCCTCCCAAAAGATAATTCCCATCTCTTCAGGCTGTCTCTGCAGTTCTGCTTTTGGGCATGGGAATGCTTTCTGTTTCTCAGGCAAACCATTCCTTGCTGTGTAGCACCAGCACTATGTCGGGATATGAGCTGTGGGGATTTTTTTAACCAATACCTGTGGCAGTCCTTTTGGGCAGTGAAACTGTTCATGCTGTTGAAGGCCCACAGGCTGAGATCTTGGGAACCCAGGAATGGGAGTTGAGTCTTTTTGCAATCTTTGGAGTTGGCTTTGGTGCACAATCCAGTTAGAGTAGTTTAGCAAGTTGATAGCGTGTCAGTTCAGTTACAGTGGTTGAATATAAGGTCAGTCTGCAGAAAATCGAAAGAAGTACATCCCTTTTAATGTGGTTTGGCTATACTGAAGAAACTTGGCATTACCTGACACTTTCCATGTGCTAAGACTTATATGCATAGAGTTACTGCAGCTTACCTGGTGTGCAGATAATCTGTTAAGGCACAACATGGCAAAAGAATGGATGGTTGTGGGACAGGTATGAAGATGGTTAGGCTTGTATCTGTGCTCCAAGAAAGCTTAAGTGTCTGTGCAACCTGTGTAAGGCAGGCTAGGCATAAATTATAAAACAGTTTAATTTAAAACATACCTCTAGAGGTCTCTAGTCCAATATGCTTCTCAAAGCACAACCAACCTTTCAGTTAGGACAGCGTGCTCAGGGCTTTGTCCATCTGAGTTCTCAAAATCTCCATGGGTGGAGACCCCATTGCTTCTCTTGGCATCTGTCCTAGGGCTGTACAGCCCTCTCAGAGAAAATCCTGTTTGGCCATAAGAAAAGACATTTTGTTTTGGTTTCCTTTGTAACTCGTGCCCTTTGGCTCTTGTCCTTCAGCTACGCACCTCTGAGAAGAATCTGATTCCACTTATTCTGTAAAAACTTGTTGGGTAGTGATGTTAACCAAGTAGTTACAATTTTTCAGATGTTTAGTAAGGACTTAGATATCCTTTTTCTTTCTTTCTTTTTTTTTTTTTTTTTTTTAAAGGATCATTTCAGGGTGGATAAAAGCAAAAATGAAATTTAATTGTAACTTTTAATAGTAGCAAATAGTCACAAAAATACCCAAACTGTTCTAATTTAAGTTACCAGATGAGCAGCAACCTCATCAAACTGCTATTCCTGCAGCTTTTAGCATCTGGAAAGTGTTGCTTAACATCTGTGTAGTGCAGTAATTCTGATTCTGCACCTATTAGGTGTCTTGTTACTGAGTGGAATTTGCCAACTGCTGGGTAGATTTGGTTTGCAACAAAGCTATTCTGTTGCTATGCAGACACTTTCCTGCAGTTGAAAGCAGCTTAGGTCAGTGTTGTCTAGTACGCAATTATTTTTCTTCTTTGAGGTTATCCTGATTTACTTAGTAATTTAACTTAGTTGTCTACAAGGAAGACAGCCGTTAGATGCTCCTGAACTTTCACTTCTCTGGGCTGAACGCACCCAGCCCTCTCAGCCTCTCCTCATGCATCATGTGGTCCAGCCCCCTGGCCATCTTAGTGGCCCCTTAGTGAGGGCCCAAAACTGGACACAGTCCTCCAGAGGTGGTTACACCTCTGCCAGACAGGGGGGCTCCTTGATCTGCACACTGTGCCTCTCCTAATGCATCTGGTGTGTGGCTGGGTTTTGTCAATGCCACAGCAAGCTGCTGGCTTTCACTTTGTTCTCCCCAAGGCCTGCCAGGTCCTTTGCTGCAGACCCCCTCTGCAGCCAGTCAGCCCCCTGTTGATACTGGTGGCTGAGGTGGTTCTGCAGCAATCTGTTCTCAACATCATGAGGTTTCTCTCAGTCTAGCTTTCTGGTTTGTCATGGTTTTCAACTTCCTCATATGTCATTTTCAAAATTGAGTTGCAAGATATGGTACTTGCATTGTGAATCAGATTGATCCAGTGCTTGACGACTCTCTGTTTTGCGTTTAATTGAATGGGATTATGTAATATGTTTAATAGCTTTAGGCTCTTGTCCACTGTAAAGACCAAATGAAAAAATATGTGGATCTGGAGGCAAATGCGCAGTGAACAGGCATTACAAAACATATTAATGAGAGATGTTCATCTGTTTAAATCCTGATATGTATGAACTATAGCATAAGCACTTTAATTGAAATTATGTAAGGGTGGATGTTGAATCAAGGACAGCAAGCTTCAAATGGAGTAAAAAATTTCATTCTCAAGGCTTCAGACTTCTGCCTGAAAACTGTATTTCTGTAGCCAGTAGGTACTGCAATTTAAGGCTGATACAGATTAGCAATATGATTTCCTTTTAGATGACTGAGCAAACTCTTCACAGAATTGCACAGTAATAGGCAATGGCAATAGCTTGCAAAAGAGAAAAAATTCTGCTTGAGTGTAGGGAAAGAATTTTTCTTGACCCAAGTGGACGAGGAGTTGGTCAAGGCCCTGAGCAAGCTGACCTCACTTAAAGTTGAGGAATCTGTTAGACTAGAGACTTCCAAACTTAATTCTGTAATTTTTGTTTTGTCAGCTTCGTAGTCCTGTCGTCTAATAGGTACAGTGTTTATTATGTACAGGTCCTTGAGGCTGAAGGTTGATGGTATTTCCCTAAGCTTTTCACAGGAAAACATAATGTCTTTGATGAAAGGGCCTCATGATAAAGAATTACATCTTGCAGATTTTTAGCACTTTTTATTGTTGCCTGTCAAAGGTATCTCAGATTTAAAATACGGTGAAGCCAGCAGGTGGTTGGTTCATACTACCTCAGTTGTTTGCTTAGTTGTGACCTCTGTTGTTTGACAGGATTCATGGTTTAAAATCTGGGAAGACTTTAAAGGAATTCCGTGGTCATTCTTCCTTTGTCAATGAAGCTACTTTTACCCAGGACGGCCACTATATTATCAGTGCATCCTCTGATGGCACAGTGAAGGTAAGATAACATTTTCCCTTTCTAAATAACACATTCAGACTTGTAGCATGTTGTAGCTGATTTGTTATGACTGGTGCCGTCATTGGAGAAGGACTTGGGGTTATCTGCAATAATAACTCTTTCTGCTGGTGCAAATTCACATTAAAATCACTTTTGCTAATACCTTTTAATGGTGATTCTTTAAGTGATCTAAATCACTTGTCCATGACACCTTTGCTGTAGATTCGTGTAAATCAGAACTGATGAAGTTTCATACTGTGCTTACAGACTGCTGTAGAGCCTGTTTGTGCAGTGTTTATGAAAGGAGGACATAAGTGCAATACTCGCTGCCTGTTCCTGCTTTATTCTAGAAATAGAATTGACTATGACATTGCTTGTCCTAGAATGTAGGGATTCCCTTGTCTGAAATAATGGCATTTTCTTGCTTGCTGTGTTGGACACCTGTTTATTTCTTGGTGCTTAGGAGTCCCTTGCTGTGTAAGCTAGGTAAATCTAGCATTAATGAAACTGGTTGTAGAAGTGATAGGTTTGCTTCTAGTCTCAGCAAAGAGTGGAACTACTCAGTGTGTAGTAGTTAAGAGGAGTAAAGCGCTGTTGTGTACAGGGCATTAATGACTAATAATAAATATAGAAATGGCTACCTTAAGTAGGGCATCAATACAGTGCATGGAGAGTGGGTAAACAGATCCAGTTTATAGATGTGGCCTAGGAGAGTGTGATGGATTTTGCTCGTATTAAATGGGCCATTACTTCAAACTTGCACTCTTTGCTAGACTGTCTCAATCATGGGAATAGCCTAAGAAGGTGGTATCTTTCATTTTGATTGTATTAGTGTGTAAACAGCAAAAATATTCCACAGATGGTGAGTTACATTTTACTTTAAATATTAAACAAGCAGTTCCATTTTCTGTTTCTAAACAGCTAGAACAGCCTGATGTTGAGCCTGAAGCAGCTGTAAGCTGGGATGTCTCTCCCACTGATATCAGTGATGCTTTGCTTTTTCAGTGATTTTCATGTCTGTCTTGTGTAAGGCAAATTGCATGTGCAGAGGCTGCACGTATATTCACAGATACTAGCTAAAACCAGAAAGCAAGTCTGGTCTCACCCGTCAGGGAATATGCTTAATGAAAGGGAGCCAGGCTGAATTTGGATCATGGAAATTCACTTTCAGTTCAGTTGTATTGAAATTGTTCATGGTGTCCACACTTCAAAATAGATGTGATAATTACTTTTTAAAAAATCTGCCTTAAACTACAATTTTTGGAATTAATATTTCCCCTCAGGAGCCTTAAAAAAAATCAGAATCCTGTATCCTGAATCAGCTCATTCTTGTTTAATTTTTTAAAGCTAATTCGTTTTACATTTATTTTTCATACTAGGTTTGGAACGTGAAGACGACAGAGTGCTCAAACACCTTCAAATCTCTTGGCAGCACTGCTGGGACAGACATTACTGTGAACAGTGTCATTCTCCTGCCTAAAAACCCAGAACACTTTGTTGTTTGCAACAGGTCGAACACAGTCGTCATCATGAATATGCAAGGACAAGTATGTGGTCTTATTGGTGTCCTTTCAAGTCAGTCTCTCTCTCTCTCTCTCTCTCTCATTAAAAATGCCAAAAATGTAGTTAACAACCTAGTCTTGGGTTAAACCTGATTTCTCCAGCTTGCTTTCATGACAAACTATTCTGTACCCAGGTTATAGAACAGCTTGACTTGCAGAAAGCGATTGCAGCTATGGAGAGATCCTGTGTTCTAAACAGACCTAGTACTGCCTAAATTTTTTTGTCCTGAACATAGTAATGATGTGCTGCAGATTAATCGTGCTAAATATTTTTGGGGGGGTATCTTTACAGATTGTAAGAAGTTTTAGCTCTGGTAAGAGAGAAGGTGGTGACTTTGTATGCTGTGCGCTTTCACCTCGTGGTGAATGGATCTACTGTGTTGGTGAAGATTTTGTGCTCTATTGCTTTAGCACAGTGACCGGCAAGCTGGAGAGAACTCTGACTGTAAGTTCTTAGCTTTGAGCTTTTGCAGAGTTCTAAACACAAGGATGATCTAAATGTTTGTTACTTATGAAGTCTGTAAGGAGAAGTCTCATACCAAGGAATCTTTTACCTCTTGCAGCCATGACTGGTAACAAATGTCTTTAGGTTTTTTTAGAACCATTTTAATTTTGAAAGTTAGGAAAATGTTTACCCACCAAGCCAAGGGTGAATTGGTTTGAACTTACTGGAACTAGAGCATGTCTTGACCTGGGCTCCAGCTGATGGAGAATCTGACCAAGTTGTCAGGCTTTAATTTGCCTTGGAAACTAAAGAGGAATACCAGCTTGAATAGCTAAATTTAATGGGGAACACTTAGATGTCATGAATTTCAGTGGATGTAAACCTTCACTGAACCTTCCCTCACCCAGTAAAAAGTAACTGCTATGTCACAAAAATTGTTTGCAGCTGGAACTTAATATTGGGGGCTATGTTCCTCTGCTTTTGCTGTATGCACAAAGCATGTTAAACGTCAGTCCAGCTTGCCTCTAGTTCTTGTTTGAAGAGAATATTTGGCTTCAATCTGCTAAAGGAAGAATCTCCTGATGAGTCTTTCTGCTTATTCTCTAGGTTCATGAAAAGGATGTCATTGGCATTGCTCATCACCCCCACCAGAACCTGATTGCCACTTACAGTGAAGATGGCCTCCTCAAGCTCTGGAAGCCATAGATAGATTTTATGATAAGCTATGCAGTGTGCCTGTTAGTTGCAGGTTATTGGTGTTTGTGCTTTAACAAGGTCTAAAGCACAAAGTGTGCTATTTACTCAATTTTAGTTCCAGTTTCCAGAGAATGATGTTTTTAATTCTTGGTCTAAAGTTAGGTAGATTGGTGCTTAAATATAGCATCAGTTAATTTCAAATGCTTTTATTTTTACCAGAGTAGCTGAAACAACTTCAGTGAGAGTGTTTTTCCTGTCTCCTGAAGTCTGAACTCTTCCTACAGTGTTTATAAAAGTTGAACAAGCTAGGAACTACACACATTTACAAGTGGTTGCTGACTTCCTAGAATACAGTAAAATGCTTTTTTTATTTGAGTGAATTATGCGGAACAGGAAAGCTGTCTCTTCTCCACTGCTGAAACAAAGGCACAGTTTTCATGGAATGCAGATGAGGATACTCTGCCCTCAGCTTGAAGGCAGAGGCTTTTCTAGTCCAGTGGGTTTTGCTGTGTTCAGTTTTTCCAACTGTATATATTAAGTAGTGTCACACAGCTTCCTCAGAATGAAATTATTCTTCCCCATCTCCCAGCACTTCCTGCTATAAACCTGTCTAACATGGCAGTGAGATATAGCTGGGTTTTTGGTTTGTTTTTTTGTGGGGTTTTTTTGTTTGGTTGGTTGGTTTTGGAGTTTTGTTTTGTTTCTTTTTTGTTTTACTTCCAGGCTAAAAGGAATTATTATCTGGGCCTTCTTCCTATAAGTGTATAATGTGTTCAGACCAGCTTTAACTGAAGCAGGCCTCAGGATCAATATTTTAAAACATGCAAAAGCCAGTTTACATAGGGCAAGTTCCTAGTGCTATGATGCAGCACATGCTGCAGTTGTTTTGGTTTTTCCAGTTTACTCAGTTCAGCTTCCTGCTTTCCCAAAAGGGCATGGCATACTTAAGCTTTAATTAATTACTTGTAAGATTTTTTTTATATTTCATATACCTGTGGACCTAGTTAAGGTGATACTTAGGTCCCACACTATGGTAAAAAGAAGCTTTCAGGCTCTTCAGTTGGGAGCAGATGATGATTCCATTTGAGATCCTGACTAATGCACACCGTTGTGAATGTACATCAGCATCTTCTAAAGTCTGACCATAGTTTTTCTAGGATGCAGCAAAAAAATGAGGTTTTGTCTGTAATGATGAGACAGACACACGCAGATTTGAATCTGCAGCACTGTTTCCTGTTCTCATCTCTTACAGAATGCTTTCCTGCTGCAGTAATCTTCCAAACAGTAATAACTTCTCTTTGACTTAATAAATTAGTTCCAATTTAAATAACCTCACAATATTTTTGATCTTAATGCAAATATTGGGTTGTCAGCTGGTGACTGACCTCCTTCAGCACTGACTGGTACACTTGATTGAAATATGTTCATACTGGTCTAAGGAAATGCATAAGAATTTCAGCTTAACTTCTCGCATAGCATTGCTTGTTCACTACAACTGTAGTGTTTAGTTCTACATTTAGCTGTAATGTTATAATACCTAATTTTTTTAATGCTTCCTCAGATACAGCAATGAAGTTTTTTTAGGTAGCAAAAAGTGATTACTTTTCCTGCCTGAAAGGACACTGGCATGCCAGAAACATCTGACAGTAATACATCTGACAACTTCATTGGCAATTAGTACTTTTGATACAGGAGAACATCTTGACAAAATACTTTTAATGTTATCTAACTTGTAGTTCATTTTGCCTTCAGATTACATAGAACTGCTAATCTTCAATGTGAACTATATTTTACATTGTTCTTTAAAAGAAAAGTAGTTGTAGCAAATAAAACTGTCAGAACCCTGAATGTTTAGAGATTGAAATACATTCTCTAGCTTAAAAATGTGAGAAAAATCCTGCATTTCTTAAGCTTTTTATGCAAGTTTCAGTTTGCTGCATCAAGTACTGAAGACAAAAAAGCAAAATGTGCTAATACTTATGAAAGGGCAATGGTAAAACTTACTTCCTGGGCTGCAGCTGTAATTTGCAAAATAGCTGGCAGTTGGCAAAAAAATACAATGATAATCTTGAAAATGTTGATTTTTTTTTTTTTTTTTAATGTAACGTAATTTTTTTTAAATGTAAATGTTAATTTTTTTAATGTAATCTAGGAAGACATTTTCTCTCCGGAGAATCAGCCAGGTATTATGCCACCTACCTGTATGTAAGACTTGAACAAGGCAACATCTAGTGCTTCAACTGATATTAAAGTATTGTTCAACCATGGGCCTTGCTTTATTCTTTAATTATTTTGCTTGCAGCTGGTGAGTTGCGTCACACATGGAGCAGTGCAGAATGCTTTCTGGGGGCTGTGCCACACAGTAGAAGTCTCATAGGTCAGTTCATCCTCCTGTTGCTGAACTGAGGGTCAATGAATTTCAGCCTTGCTTAGGTGGAATCAGCTGCCTGTCTGTATGTGCTTGCAGAACGTATGTGGAAGAGCTACTGCCATCTCAGCAAAAAATAAGCGAGCTTAGGTTCCTCCACAGTTATGCAAGTGGTGGATGTAACATTTTTTAAAAAAATGTTATTGTGGTAATACTTTATCCAAGTAACGTGAGCCTGTAGATACAGAGTGTAGTCCTGCTCTGATACTATCAGTTTGCCATCTGCAAAGAAAAATCAAACCCTTCTTTGAGTCCTCGTAAGATTTAGGGAGACCAGCTGAAAACTGAAGATTTGATCTCAAAACGAAAAGATCTTTTGTGAAAGTCTGACGAAGCAGCCAAATTCTCATTAGGTATGAGAGACTAGACAATCTCCATGGGTGCCTGCCAGCCCCTGTGAATCCATGATTGCATGTTGCTGAGGATTTTGAACCATGAGCTTGGGTGAGAGGGCCTGCCTGTGATTCAGGGCAGCTTGGTAACACCAGTGTTCAGTCTGAGATAAGAAGAGAAGGAAAATATGTTGCAGAGATTTATAGGAAAGATGATGCCAAGAGTCAGTTATAAATGCTCTTCAGGTACAGCTTTTCTGCACTTCTGCCTAGTGTCTGCATGGGTTTGGGGAGTCCTTAAGTCTGGTTACTCCAGCTCTGTTGATGTGGGCTCCAGTGTGTTCACTGGATAGCTGTAAATAAATCTTATGGCCTTCTGGATCATGGCAACTTGTGAGAGACAGGATGAGCAAACTTGATCTGAATGTTGGGGGGGAAAAGCATAGGCTTTAGGTGCATCCTAACGAGAAGGGTGGCTAACTGCTTTATTTCAGGGGCCGAGTAGGAATCCTATGTGGGAATTCTTTGGCTCCCCATGGAGCAAGATACAAGGAGATGGTTGCTCCTGAAGTGAAGGGAGCATAACAATTTTACCTGTAACAGGTGCTGCTTGCATTATGAAACAGGGTAGTGAAGGCTTCTTCAGTTTCTTTGTGTCCCTTAGCCTATAAAACTGCTCCCTGTGTAGTAACAAATTCTTTTGATACAGCCTCTGCTTTGTTGGGCAGGAAATGCCATTTGCTTGTCTGGGAGCAGGCGTGTGCTGCTGCCAACTAGTTAAGCCTTTCCTGTCTCACCAAATCAGAAGCTTTGTAAGCCAAATCAGCAAATAAGTGTTCTTTCAAGTTTTATTCACAGAATGACAGGATGTCTGCGTTTGGAAGGGTTGGAGACTCCACCACCTGGCTTGGGCAACCTGTGCCAGTGCTCGGTCACCCTCACAGTGAAAAGTGATTCCTGATGTTCAGAGGGAACCTCCTGTGTTTCAGTTTGTGCCCATTGCCTCTGGTCCTGTCACTGGGCACCACTGGAAAGAGCCTGGCTCCGTCCTCCTTGCACCCTCCCTTCAGGTATTTATATACATTGACATCCCCCCTGAGCCTTCTGTTCTCCAGGCTGACCAGTGCCAGCCTTTCCTCACAGGAGAGATGCTCCAGTCCCTTCAGCATCTTTGTGGGCCTTTGCTGGGCTCTCTCCAGTATGTCCATGTCTGTCTTGTATTGGGCAGCCCAAGGCCAGACACAGCACTCCAGGTGTGGCCTCACCAGTGCTGAGTAGAGGGGAAGGATCACCTCTGTCAACCTGCTGGCAACTGGGATACCATTAGCCTTGGTGTCTACCAGGACCCTCGGGTTCCTTCTTTGCCCAGCTGCTGTCCAGCTGAGTGGCCCCCAGCACATACTCGTGCCTGGGGTAGTTCCTCCCCATGTGTAGGACTTGGCATTTCCCCTTGTTCAACTTCATGAGGTTGCTGTCAGCCCTATTCTCCAGCCTGTCGAGGTCCCTGTAGATGGCAGCATGATCCTCTCTTGTATCAGCTACTTCTCCCAGTTTTGTGTCATCTGCAAGCTTGCTGAGGGTATATGCTGTCCCATCATCCAGATTGTTCCTGGAGTTGTCTAACAGGAATGGAGCCAGTACTCACCCCTGGGGTACACCACTAGTCACAGGCCTCCAACTAGATGCTGTGCCACCACCCTCTGGCCCTGGCCATCCATCCTGTTTTTAGTCCACCTCATCCACTGCTCATCCATCCCATACATCAACAGCTTCTCTTTGAGGATCTTATGGGAGACAGTGCAAAAGGCCTCAAGTCCAGGTAGACAATATCCACTGGTCTCCCCTCATCTACCAGGCCAGTCATTTCATTGTAAAAGTTACCAAGTTGGTTATGATTTCCCCTTGGTGAATCTATGCTGACTTCTACTAATGATTTTCTTGTTGATATACCTGGAAATGGTTTCCAGGTTTAGCTGCTCTGTCATCTTCCACGGGATTGAGGTGAGGCTGACAGGCTTTCAGTTCCCTCGATCCTCCTTCTTGCCCTTCTGGAAGACAGAAGTTACATTTGCTTTCCACCGGTCTTCAGGCACTTCCCCCAGTCACCAATCAAAGATTATTGAGAGTGGCCTCACAATGACATCTGCCAGCTCCCACAACACTTGTGGGTGCATCTCATCAGAGCCTGTGGACTTATTTTGCCCCTCTGGTTTGCTTAAGTCTTCCCTGACTTGATCCTCTTCCACCAAGGGTACTTCTCCCTTGCTCCAGACTTTCCCCTTCATCTCTGGAACCTGGGACTCCTGAAGGCCAGTGTTGCTAGTAAGACTGAGGCCAAGATGGCATTCAGTACCTCAGCCTTTGCCATGTCCTGTGTAACTAGGTGCCCCATCTCATTCGGCAACGGGCCCACATTTTGCCTAGCATTTCTCACCTATGTACTTATAGAAGCCCTTATTGCCTTCCTGTTTTGTGTTTGTGTGGCAAGGTTTTGGTAGCAGGGGGGCTACAGGGGTGGCTTCTGTGAGAAACTGCTGGAAGCTTCCCCTGTGTCCAACAGAGCCAATGCCAGCCGGCTCCAAGTCAGACCCGCCACTGGCCAAGGCCGAGCCCATCAGCGACTGGTAGCGCCTCTGGGAGAACAGATCTCAGAAGGCAAAAAAAGTTGCTGTGGAACAGAAACTTCAGCCAGAGGGAGGATCGAGAATATGTGAGAGAAACAGCCCTGCAGACCCCCATGTCAGTGCAGAAGGAGGGGGAGGAGATGCTCCAGGTGCTGGAGCAGAGATTCCCCTGCAGCCCGTGGGGAAGACCCTGGTGAGGCAGGCTGTCCCCCTGCAGCCCAGGGAGGTCCACGGTGGAGCAGATCTCCACCTGCAGCCCGGGGAGGACCCCACGCCGGAGCAGGTGGGTGCCCGAAGGAGGCTGTGATCCCGTGGGAACCCCGCACTGGAGCAGGCTCCTGGCAGGACTTGTGGCCCCATGCAGAGAGGAGTCCATGCTGGAGCTGGTTTGCTAGCAGGACTTGTGACCCTGTGGGGGACCCGCGCTGGAGCAGTCTGTGCCTGAAGGACTGCAGCCTGTGGGAAGGATCCACTCTGGAGCAGTTCACGAAAAACTGCAGCCCATGGGAAGGACTCACGTTGGAGAAGTTCATGAAGGACTATCTCCCGTGGGAAGGACCACATGCTGGAGCGGGGGAAGAATGAGGACTCCTCCCCCTAGGGAGGAAGGAGTGGCAGAGAGGATGTGTGATGAACTGACTGTAAACCCCATTCCCCATCCCCCTGTGCTGCTCAGGGTGGGAGGAGGTAAAGAAATCAGGAGTGGAGTTAAGCCTGTTAAGAAGGGAGGGGTGGGAGGGAAAGGTGTTTTAAGATTTGGTTTTATTTCTCATTATCCTCCTCTGATTTGCTTGGTAATAAATTAAACTTATTTCCCCAAGTTGAGACTGTTCGGCCTGTGACAGTAATTGGTGAGTGATCTTTCCCTGTCCTTACCTCAACCCATGAGGTTTTCATTATATTTTCTTTCCCCTGTCCAGCTGAGGGCGAGGAGCAATAGAGTGGCTTTGGTGGGCACCTGGCATTCAGCCAGGGTCAACCCATCACACTTTGACATCCCTGACCAGATTCAACTCCAGTCAAGCTTTAGCTTTTGTAACTTCATCCCTGAATGCTTGGACAATGTCTTTGTGTTTCTCTCAACTTACCCATCCTTGCTTACATGCTGTTCTGGTTTCAGCTGGGATAGAGTTAATTTTCTTTCTAGTAGCTGGTATACTGTCATGTTTTGGATTCAGTGTGAAAGACATGTTGATAACACACTGATGTTTTCAATTGTTGCTAAGCAGTGTTTATACTAAGGATTTTTCAGCTTCCGATTCCCAGCCAGCAAGAAGGCTGGAGGGGCACAAGAAGTTGGCATAGGACACAGCCAGGGCACCTGACCCAAACTGGCCAATGGGGTATTCCATACCATGTGACGTCATGCCCAGTATATAAACTGGGGGGAGTTGGCCAGGGGCAGATCACTGCTCGGGAACGAACTGGGCATCGGTTGGTGAGTGGTGAGCAATGGCATAGTGCATGACTTGTTTTGTATATTCCAATCCTTTTATTATTATTACTGTCATTTTATTATTGTTATTATTATCATTATTAGTTTCTTCCTTTCTGTTCTATTAAACTGTTCTTGTCTCAACCCACGAGTTTTACTTTTTTTTCCCCCTGATTCTCCCCCCTACCCCACTGGGGGTGCGGGTGGAGGGGAAGTGAGTGATTGGCTGCATGGTGCTTAGCTGCTGGCTGGGGTTAAACCATGACAGTCCATTTTGGCACCCAACATGGGGGATGAAGGGTTGAGATAATGACAGATCTGACCAGAGCGTGTTAAAACGACTTTGTTACAAGCATTCATTACATTAGCATCAATTTATGAGCTCTTAGAGTTATGGCGCTCGTTTTTAGAGTTCTGTTGTGTATCACCTCACTTGCTGTATATAGTCCCATATGGAGAGTGGCGACTAACAGTTGACTATTGTGGCCTGAATGAAGTCATGCTGCCGTTGAGTGCTGCCGTGCTGGACATGCTAGAACTTCAATACGATCTGGAGTCGAAGGCAGCCAAGTGATACAACACAACTGATATTGCTAATGCATTTCTCTCAATCCCTCTGGCAGCAGCGTGCCAGCCACGGTTTGCTTTCACTTGGAGAGGTGTCCAGTACACTTGGAATCGATTGCCCCAGGGGTGGAAAAACAGCCCCACCATTTGCCATGGACTGATCCAGACTGCACTGGGGAAGGGTGAAGCTCTGGAACACCTGCAAACATTGATGACATCATCATATGGGGCGACACAGCAGAAAAAGGTTTTGAGAAAGGGAAGAAAACAATCCAAATCCTTCTGAAAGCCGGTTTACCACAAAAGAAGGTGAGGTCATGGGACTTGCACAGGAGATCCAGTTTTTAGGAATAAAATGGCTAGGTGGATGTTGTCAGATCCCAGTGGACATGATTGGCAAAATAGCAGCTATGTCTTCATCAACTAATAAAAAGGAAGTACAGGCCTTCCTAGGTGTTGTGGGTTTTTGGAGGATGCATATTCCAAACTACAATCTGATTGTAAGCCCTCTCTACCAAGTCAGCTGGAAGAAGAATGATTTTAAATGGGGCCCTGAGCAACAACAAGCCTTTGAACAAATTAAACAGGAGATTGTTCACACAGTAGATCTTGGGCCAGTCCAGACAGGACAAGATATTAAAAATGTGCTCTACACTGCAGCCGGGGAGAATGGCCCTACCTGGAGCCTTTGGCAGAAAGCACCTGGGGAGACCCGAGGTCGACCCCTGGGGTTCTGGAGTCGAGGATATTGAGGATCCGAGGCTCGATATACTCCAACTGAAAAAGAGATCTTGGCAGCATATGAAGGAGTTCAAGCTGCCTCAGAAGTGGTTGGTACTGAAACACAGCTCCTCTTAGCACCCTGACTGCCGGTGCTGGATGTTCAAAGGGAGGGTCTCCTCTACATATCATGCAACTGACGCCACGTGGAGCAAGTGGGTTGCACTGATCGCACAATGCGCTCAAATAGGAAACCCCAGTTCCCCAGGAATTTTGGAAATGATCATGGACTGGACAGAAGGCAAAGATTTTAGAATATCACCAGAGGAGGAGGTGATGCATGCTGAAGAGTCCCCACTGTATAATAAACTGCCAGAAAATGAGAATCAATATGCCCTGTTCACTGATGGATCCTGTCGCATTGTGGGAAAACATCGGAGGTGGAAGGCTGCTGTATGGAGTCCTACATGACAAGATGCAGAAACTGCTGAAGGAGAAGGTGAATTGAGTCAGTTTGCAGAGGCGAAGGCCATCCAGCTAGCTTTAGACATTGCTGAATGAGAAAAGTGGCCAGTGCTCTATCTCTGTACTGACTCATGGATGGTGGCAAATGCCCTGTGAGGATGGTTACAGCAATGGAAGCTGTAACCCATCTGCGCTGCCCCATTGTGGCAAGATATTGCTGTCCAGCTAGAGAATCTGGCTGTAAAAGTACAGCTGTTAGATGCTCACATACCCAAGAGCCAGGCCACTGAAGAACATCAAAACAACCAGCATGTGGATCAGACTGCCAAGATTGAAGTGGATCAGGTGGATCTTGACTGGCAACCTAAGAGTTAATTATTTATGGCTTGGAGGGCCCACGACACCTCAGGCCATCAGGGAAGAGATGCCACATGTAGATGGGCTCGTGATCAAGGGGTGGACTTGACCATGGACACTATCACACAAGTTATCCATAAACATGAAACATGCTGCAATCAAGCAAGCCAAGTGGTTAAAGCCCCTGTGGTATGAAGGTTGATGGCTGAAATACAAATATAGGGAGGCCTGGCAGGTTGACTACATCACGGTACCATAAACTTGGCAAGGCAAGTGCCATGTGCTTACAATGGTGGAAACAATCACCAGATGGCTGGAAACATATCCTGTGCCACTGCCTGGAACACTACCCTGGGCCTTGAAAAGCAAGTCTTATGGTGACGTGGTACCCCAGAAAGAATTGAGTCAGACAATTGGACTCATTTCCAAAACAACCTCATAGACACCTGGGCCAAAGAGCATGGCATTGAGTGGGTATATCACATCCCCTATCATGCACCAGTGTCCAGGAAAATCGAACCATACAATGGACTGTTAAAGACTAGACTGAGAGCAATGGGGGGAGGTGTGGGGGGGGGTGGGGGTGGAACCTTCAAACATTGGGATACACATTTAGCAAAAGCCACCTGGCTAGACAACACCAGAGGATCTGCCAATTGGGCTGGCCCTGCCCAGTCAGAACTTTTACGTACTGTAGAAGGGGATAAAGTGCCTGTAGTGCACATTAAAAAAAGTTAGGGAAGACAGTCTGGGTTACTCCTGCCTCAGGCAAAGGCAAACCCATCCATGGCATTGCTTTTGCTCAAGGACCTGGATGCACTTGGTGGGTGATGTGGAAGGATGGGAATGTCCAATGTGAACCTCAAGGGGATTTGATTCTGGGTAAGAATAGCCAGAATTAAACTCTATGGTGTTAGTTGCTATATATCCCTGCTGCTGTATGTTATCGTTGCTATAATTGTTATATGCTACATCAATGGTATTACAGTAAGAATCACTTAGATCAAGGAAGAATGAACTTTGATAAAACTGAGCGAAGCACAGTAGTGATGCAAGCACAACTGACTTCAGCATGCAACAATCCAACAGTGCACACCATCCTCCTGCTGCACCCAGTGTCACCCACCTGACACATTGCACCAAAACCCAATCCTGCCCTGCTGACTGAGCAGACTTTGCACCATCCCTCCTGCCCAGAAAGACTGGTATGACAGATGGAGCCCAAAGTCAGAGACTAAATGAACTCAACGAACGTTTTATAGAGATGGCCCATAGACTGAGGGAATGATATCTATGTGTGTGTATACATATATATATGTGTGTGTGTGTGTGTATAAATATCTATCTCTCTGTCCTGGGTTCAGCTGGGATAGAGTTAATTTTAACAGGAACCTGGGAGGTGGGGGCATAGCCAGGGCAGCTGACCTGGACTAGCCAAGGAGCTATTCCATACCATGGGACATCCTGCCCAGTATATAAATGGGGAGCGGGCCGGGGGGGGTGGTCTCTGTTTTCGGTGGGGGAAGTGGCGGAGCGTCGGGTCCCGGGTGGTGAGCAGTGGCACTGTGCATCACTCTTTTTGTATACTTTTTTTTTCATTAGTGCCGTTGTTGTTGTTGTTGTAATCTCTTTGTGTTTGTCCCAGTAAACTGCCTTTATCTCAACCCTCGAGGTTCCAGTTTCTTTTCCTTTTCTCTCCTCCGTCTCCTCCCCATCCCACTGGAGGGGGGCGGAGGAGTGAGCGAGGGGCTGCCTGGTCCTTTGTTACCGGCCGGGCTGAAACCACGACAGTCCTTTTTGGCGCCCAACGTGGGGCAGAAGGGTTGAGATAACGACAGATCTGGCCAGAGCGTGTTGAAACAAATTTGCCAAAAGCATTTCTTAGATAAATAGATGTTAGTCACAATGTTGTTTCATTTGTTTACATGGTGGCGTTTTGTAAGCTCGTATATGCTCTATGTATTGCCTGTAGTTGCGTATCTCATCTCTGGGAGAGTGATTGGGATTATCATTTTGCTGTACTGGGCAATGTCGACTTATGAAATGATTACATCACTGGTCATGAGGTTAAGCTGGTATCTGTATGAGGCAGTGATATCATTTCCATACTTTGGGCACCTTCTGTCGGATTTTATTGGTAATTGCACCCAATCCATGGGGAAATTAGGGGGGGATACTTCCCCCTGTCCGTTCACCTCCCTTTTCTCCTTCCGACTAATTACAACAGCTTTTGAGAATTTTGAATATCCTTGGGATGCGCAAGCCAGTGTGCTGTTAGTGCTATGCCTCCTGAATATGTTTCAGGTCTTGTTTAGGACTACAAAAAGGCTCTTTAAGAGTACCACTCAGAGATCTCCCCCAAAGCTGGATACTCATGGGTGGCACGGCATGTGGGAGGATGTGGGCAGGTATCTAGAGAACTTCTCACCGCCAGTGACTTGGAAGTTCACACCCGAACAACTACAGAACCCTCATGAAGTGATAGAATATTTGAAAGAAAAATGCTGTGGCTATCCCAGAGACACACAACTCACTACATTGTGCTGGGCCCTGGCCAGTATCTACCAAACAGTGCTTGATACTAGGCAGCACCCTCAGCGGGAAAAGATGGAAAACAGGACAACAGGCCCTGTGGCTACCCCAACCCTGACAACAGACACCGTGGCTGCCCCTACCCCGGTGACAGATACTGCAGCTAAACCAGAGAACCAACCTGTGCCAGTATCAGTCGCCCCTGTACAGAAAAAGAAACACACAAAGAAATCAGTTTGCTTAGCGAGAGATGAAGATGAACCAGGGTCATCATGAGAACAGGAGGTAGAGGCAGAACCTGAAATAATTACCCGATCTCTATCCATGAGTGAGTTGCGTGACATGCGAAAAGATTTTAGCCGCCACCCAGGTGAGCACATTGTTACCTGGCTGCTCCGATGCTGGGATAGTGGGTCTAGTAGTGTGGAATTAGAGGATAAAGAAGCTAAGCAGTTGGGATCTCTGTCTAGGGAAGGGGGCATCGACAAGGCGATTGGGAGAAAAACACAAGTCCTCAGCCTCTGGAGGTGAATTCTGTTAGGTGTAAAGGAAAGATACCCCCTCAGGCATGAAGTTACATGTCACCAAGGCAAGTGGACCACCATGGAGAGAGGTATCCAGTACCTGAGAGAATTAGCCGTGCTGGAGGTGATTTACAATGATCCAGAAAATGCGCAGTCACCCACAGATCCAGATAGAGTCCAATGCACACAACCCATGTGGCGGAAGTTTCTACGAAGTGCACCACCAACCTATGCCAACTCATTGGCAGTAATGTCCTGGAGAGAAGGCTATGGACAAACGGTGGATGAATTGGCTGTCCAACTCCGGCAATACAAAGGGAGTCTCTCTTCCTCCCTACGGACCTGTGTCTCAGCTGTAGAGGAGTTGTCCCAAGAGTCCCAGCAATTTAAAGTGGATCTGTCCTCCTCCTCACCTGTACAGGCCCGCATCGCAGTTATTGGGAGTAAGCGTTCCTCTGCCCAAGAGAGAGGAGAGAGAAAGTACACTCGACGGGCTAACCTGTGGTTTTACCTGCGTGACCATGGAGAGGACATGAGGAAGTGGGATGGAAAACCTACCTCAGTCTTGGATGTATGGGTACAGGAGTTGCGAGAAAAAGCAACCAGAAAAGAGAATTCTTCTTGGAAAACTGCTGCTCCAGTTTCCTGTGAGCAGTCCCCCAGATGCAGTAGATGGGCTGATCTCATTTCTGATCCCCTTGAAGGGACTTCTGATTCACGTGTGCAGAAAGTGAGTAACGGATATTCTAACCAGGATTAGAGGGGCCCTGCCTCCAGCCAGGTGGAGGAGAGGGACAACTGAGTCTACTGGACAGTGTGGATTCGATGGCCTGGCACATCAGACCCACAGGAATATAAGGCTCTAGTGGACACTGGTGCACAATGTACCCTAATGCCATCTAGTTATAAAGGGGCAGAACCCATCTGTATCTCTGGTGTGACAGGGGGATCCCAAGAGCTAACCGTATTGGAAGCTGAAATGAGTCTAACCGGGAATGAGTGGCATAAACACCCCATTGCGACTGGCCCAGAGGCCCCGCACATCCTTGGTATAGATTATCTCAGGAGGGGGTATTTCAAGGACCCAAAAGGGTACCGTTGGGCCTTTGGTATAGCTGCATTGGAGACGGAGGAGATTGAACAGCTGTCTACCCTGCCGGGTCTCTCCCAAGACCCTTCGGTTGTGGGGTTGCTGAAGGTTGAAGAACAACAGGTGCCAATTGCTACCATGACGGTGCACCGGTGACAATATCGCACCAACCGAGACTCCCTGATCCCCATCCATAAGCTGATTTGCCAATTGGAGAGCCAAGGAGTGATCAGCAAGACTCACTCACCTTTTAATAGTCCCATATGGCCCGTGCAGAAATCTAATGGGGAATGGAGACTAACAGCAGATTATTGTGGGCTGAATGAAGTCACGCCACTGCTGAGCACTGCTGTGCCAGATATGTTAGAGCTTCAATATGAACTAGAATCAAAGGCAGCTAAGTGGTATGCCACAATTGACATTGCTAATGCATTTTTCTCCATTCCTTTGGCAGCGGAGTGCAGGCCTCAGTTTGCTTTCACTTGGAGGGACGTCCAGAGCACCTGGAATTGACTGCCCCAGGGGTGGAAACACAGCCCCACCATTTGTCATGGACTGATCCAGGCTGCACTAGAAAAAGGTGAAGCTCCAGAGCACCTGCAATATATTGATGACATCATCGTATGGGGCAACATGGCAGAAGAAGTTTTTGAGAAAGGGAAGAAAATAATCCAAATCCTTTTGAAGGCTGGTTTTGCCATAAAAGAAAGTAAGGTCAAGGGACCTGCGCAGGAGATCCAGTTCTTAGAAGTAAAATGGCAAGATGGGCGTCATCAGATCCCAGTGGACGTGATCAACAAAATAGCAGCTATGTCCTCACTGACTAATAAAAAGGAAACACAGGCTTTCTTAGGTGTTGTGGACTTTTGGAGAATGCATATTCCAAATTACAGTCAAATTGTAAGCCCTCTCTACCAAGTTACTCGGAAGAAGAACGATTTTAAATGGGGGCCTGAGCAACGACAAGCCTTTGAACAGATTAAGCAGGAGATTGTTCACGCAGTAGCTCTTGGGCCAGTCCGGACAGGACAAGATATTAAAAATGTGCTCTACACTGCAGCTGGGGAGAATGGCCCTACCTGGAGCCTTTGGCAGAAAGCACCTGGGGAGACCCGAGGCCGACCTCTGGGGTTTTGGAGTCGGGGATATCGAGGATCCGAGGCTCGCCATACTCCAACTGAAAAAGAGATACTGGCAGCGTATGAAGGAGTTCGAGCCGCCTCAGAAGTGGTTGGTACTGAAACACAGCTCTTCTTAGCACCTCGACTGCCAGTGCTGGGCTGGATGTTCAAAGGGAGGGTCTCCTCTACATATCATGCAACTGACGCCACGTGGAGCAAGTGGGTTGCACTGATCGCACAATGCGCTCAAATAGGAAACCCCAGTCGCCCAGGAATGTTAGAAGTGATCACGGACTGGCCAGAAGGCAAAGATTTTGGAATGTCGCCAGAGGAGGAGGTGACACGGGCTGAAGAGGCCCTGCTGTATAATAAACTGCCAGAAAATGAGAGGCAATATGCCCTGTTCACTGATGGATCCTGTCGCATTGTGGGAAAACATCGGAGGTGGAAGGCTGCTGTATGGAGTCCTACATGACAAGATGCAGAAACTGCTGAAGGAGAAGGTGAATTGAGTCAGTTTGCAGAGGCGAAGGCCATCCAGCTAGCTTTAGACATTGCTGAAAGAGAAAAGTGGCCAGTGCTCTATCTCTATACTGACTCATGGATGGTGGCAAATGCCCTATGGGGGTGGCTACAGCAATGGAAGAAGGGCAACTGGCAGCGCAGAGGTAAACCCATCTGGGCTGCCGCACTGTGGCAAGATATCGCTGTTCGGATAGAGAAGCTAGTGGTAAAAGTACGTCACGTAGATGCTCATGTACCCAAGAGTCGAGCCACCGAAGAACATCAAAACAACCAGCAGGCAGATCAAGCTGCCAAGATTGAAGTGTCTCAGGTGGACCTGGACTGGCAACGTAGGGGTGAGCTATTTATGGCTCAGTGGGCCCACGATACCTCAGGCCATCAGGGAAGAGATGCTACATATAGATGGGCTCGAGATCGAGGGGTGGACTTGACCATGGACACTATCGCACAGGTCATCCATGAATGTGAAACATGTGCTGCAATTAAGCAAGCCAAGCAGCTAAAACCCCTGTTGCATGGAGGGCGATGGCTGAAATATAAACAGTGGGAGGCCTGGCAGATTGACTATATCACACTCCCACGAACACGCCAAGGCAAGTGCCATGTGCTTACAATGGTGGAAGCAACCACTGGAAGGCTGGAAACATACCCTGTGTCCCATGCCACTGCCCAGAACACTATCCTGGGCCTTGAAGAGAAAATTTTATGGCAACACGGCACCCCAGACAGAATCGAGTCAAACAACGGGACTCACTTCCGAAACAACCTCATAGACACCTGGGCCAAAGAACATGGCATTAAGTGAGTATATCACATCCCTTATCACGCACTGGCCTCCGGAAAAATTGAACGATACAATGGACTGCTGAAAACTACATTGAGAGCGATGGGGGGTGGAACTTTCAAGCATTGGGGTACACATTTAACAAAAGCCACCTGGTTAGTTAATACTAGAGGATCCGCCAATTGGGCTGGCCCCGCCTAACCAAGAGTTCCACATACTGTAGAAGGGGATAAAGTCCCTGTAGTGTGCATGAGGAGTATGTTAGGAAAGACAGTCTGGGTTAGTCCTCCCTCAAGCAGAGGCAAACCCATTCAAGGGGTTGTTTTTGCTCAAGGACCTGGGTACACCTGGTGGGTGATGCAGAAGGATGGGGAAGTTCGATGTGTACCTCAGGGAGATTTGATTTTGGGAGAGAATAGCCAGTGAATTGGGCTGTATGATATTTAACTGCTAAATAACCTGCCAATGCATGTCATTGTATCTATAGTGTCTATATGCCATATCAAGGGTATTATTGTGAGAATTATCCAAATGACTACAGGATGGACTTTTGAAACTGAGCCAAGTACAGCAGCGATAGAACTTGAACTGGCACCCAGCAATTTCCTCAAGATCAACATCTTCGACCTGCAGACCAAGGGCATGAGTTGCACCAACTGTACTAGCCACAAGAACCAGAGACAACATACAATGACCCAACATGTCACCATCTCTTATCCTGAAGAACTGTTACAACAGATAGAGCCCCAAAATCGATGGACACAGTAGAGGGATAGCCCATAGGCTAAAGGAACACCATGTGTGTGTGTGTGTGTGAGGTCGGGGCGGGGGGGAGTCCATATACTTATATATAAGACAAGGAAAGTAGTAGTGGTTGATTGGAAAAAAATGTAAGATCTGGGCATGATGTAGATGGTATAGAATAAGGGGTGGATAATGTCCTGGGTTCAGCTGGGATAGAGTTAATTTTAACAGGAACCTGGGAGGTGGGGGCATAGCCAGGGCAGCTGACCTGAACTAGCCAAGGAGCTATTCCATACCATGGGACATCATGCTCAGTATATAAATGGGGAGCGGGCCGGGGGGTGGCTCTCAACTTTCGGTGGGGGGAAACGTCGGAGCGTCAGGTCCCGGGTGGTGAACAGTTGCACTGTGCATCACTCTTTTTGCATACTTTTTCATTAG
The DNA here is from genome assembly GCF_929443795.1 of Astur gentilis. Taxonomy (NCBI): domain Eukaryota; kingdom Metazoa; phylum Chordata; class Aves; order Accipitriformes; family Accipitridae; genus Astur; species Astur gentilis. Next base: position 17,661,977 of record NC_064919.1, on the reverse strand, counting down.
TGCCGTTGTTGTTGTTGTAATCTCTTTGTGTTTGTCCCAGTAAACTGCCTTTATCTCAACCCTCGAGGTTCCAGTTTCTTTTTCTTTTCTCTCCTCCGTCTCCTCCCCATCCCACCGGAGGGGGGCGGAGGAGTGAGCGAGCGGCTGCCTGGTCCTTTGTTACCGGCCGGGCTGAAACCACGACAATCTCAAAGGATGGAAAAGGTGATGGTAGTTGATTAGGATGTATTGGAAAGTACGGGACCTGAGAATGATGTAAATGGTATAAATAAGGGGTGGATATTATCCTGGTTTCAGCTGGGATAGAGTTAATTTTCTTCCTCGTAGCTGGTACAATGTTATGTCTTGGACTCAGTATGGGAATAATGTTGATAACAAATTGATGTTTTCAGTTGTTGCTAAGTAGTGTTTGTACTAAGGATTTTGCAGCTTCTCATGGCAGCCAGCAAGAAGGCTGGAGGGGCACAAGAATCTGGGAGGGGACACAGCCAGGGCAGCTGACTCAAACTGGCCAAAGGGTGTTCCATAACATGTGATGTCTTGCCCAGTATATAACCTGGGGGAGCTCGCCAGGGGCAGATTGCGGCTCAGGAACTAACTGGGCATTGGTCAGCAAGTGGTGAGCAATTGCATAGTGCATGACTTGTTTTGTATATTTCAATCCTTTTATTATTATTGTCATTTTATTATTGTTGTTATTATTATCGTTATTAGTTTCTTCCTTTCTGTTCTATTAAACTGTTCTTGTCTCAACCCATGAGTTTTACTTTTTTCCCCCTGTCAATTGTCTCCCCCTCCCACTGGGTGGGGAGGAGTGAGTGAGCAGCTGCATGGTGCTTAGTTGCTGGCTGGGGGTTAAACCACGACACACTCTTTGGATGCTTCCTTCTTGTGTTTGAGTTTGGCCAGGAGTTCCTTGTTCATCCATATAGACCTCCTGGCATTTTTGCCTGACTTCCTATTCTCTGGGATGGAGCCTGGAGGAGGTGTGCCTTGAATATTAACCAGCTTTCTTAGGCCCCTCTTCACTCCTGGGCCTTATCCCATGGGATGCTTCCAAGCAGACCTCTGAAGAGACTGAAGTCTGTTCCCCTGAAGTCCAGGGTTGAGAGCTTGCTTTTCACCCTCCTGAACTCCACCATCTCACGGTCACCGCAGCCAGGGCTGCCTTTGACCCAACAAGCCCCTTGCTGGTGAGTATGAGGTCCAGCAGACCACCTCTCCTCTGTCTCCTCTAACATTTGGGTCAGGAAGTTGTCATTGATGCACTCCAGGAACCTCCTGGATTGATTATGTCCTGCTGTGTTGTCCTGCCAGTAGATATCAGGGTGGTTGAAGTCCCCCATTCTTTGGCCACAATAATAGTGCTCATCTGACCTACTCAGAAAACATGGAGCCTGGCATTTCTTTATCTGTGGTTTTGGAAAAGGATGGCTTAAATGATACCTGGCTTCTCTCAGTGTGCCTTTTACTAATGCTTGGAGCACCAATCGATCACAAATGGAGGCAGGAATAAGTCTTCCCAGATGAAGCGGCTAATGAAAAAGTTATAGGGCAAGTTGCTTGCTTGCTTGACCTTGCATCACACTGCAATTTCAAAGCAGATTTGGGATCATCACGTTTACTCTCCTAGGCTGAGCAAACTTCTTGCACTGCTGCTGGTAGCAGGTAGATGAAGCACAGGGAGGAGAGAACAGTTAGGGCCCTGAAGTCTAGAGGCAGAAGCAAAAATGAGAGCAGGCTCTTAAAGGAGTCTGCAGTGGGCGTTATCAGTTTCACAGCAAACCTGAGGAATAGTGGAACTGCTAGATTTCTGGGGAAAAAAACAAGTCCTACATGCTTGGCGTACAGTAGAAAGAATCACTCTAGTAGACTAGACTATAAGCTTGATGATGTGAATCTGCTGTTGAAACTGAAACACTGCAAGTAATTGCAAACATCAACTCAGGTTATGATAGGTTGGATTACTATGCTGGTAGTTATGGAAGCAGCTATTCTGTGCTACTGTACCCTCAATTTCTACAGCTGTCTATTCAGTTCATTCTCTGAAATGGGAAACTGTATCCCACACAGAGCATCAAGAAGTGAGAAAAAAATTATCTTATTTCATTTTTCAGTGGCACAGAACATGTTTTGCTGCTTGCTGTATCTGTATGATACCCAGAGTATCACTGAAGAACTAAAGCTTGGAAGAGGCCATACATTGTACACAATATCCTGCTTGAAGGTCTAAGGGCTGGGTCCTCCTTCTTGCTAGCTCTTGCCTTCATTTGCTAGTACTTTTTGCTGAAGGCTTACTGTACTGCTGCCAGTGTATTTCTTTGGGACATAGCTTTTATGTCAGTCACTAGCTTATTACAAAGCAGAATGCTAAACTGGTGGTGTTTCTGCTGCCCTTCCTGCATTAGTAGTAGGATCTTTCCCCATGCTGCTCTGTGGAGAATGGAGTGGTTTGGACTGCTTAAAGAATCACCGTCAAGGGTATTAGCAAAAATGATTTAATAGGAATTTATAAAAAAAGGTGACTTCACAGAATGTGATGGCAAGGTTCATTCTATTACTTAATACGTGGATGAAACATACAAAGAAAATCAAGTTGGAATCAAACTAGAATTATTTGTACAGAGACCAAAGATGCAGCAGGGTAAAAGAGAAACATAAAAAGGAATATGGAGTTAAAATTGTTTTTTCATTATTTGCACTGAAATTGGGGATGTAAAAAGTAGGGAATACCCTCCTGTTATGAGTTTCAGAGAAGACCCCCTTGCTTTCTAAACTCCTGTTGGTGCTTAGGTGCAGCTGGATTCACCCCTAGTCCCAGATTTGGGAAACGGTTTATGTCTAAAGGAATTATGTGTGTAACAGCAGTCTGAGGTCCATTCACAGTTTGAAGTGAATCAGGATTTAGAAAAGGCAATACTTACACTAGACTTGCTATAGGATACACAGGTTAATTCATACACGCATGCACACAGACACTCAGAGAGAGAGATAAAAACAAAGCTAAGGTAGGTATAGCTTAAAAATTCCCCTTGAGTTCAGTGAAAATATTCATGTCAAATGTCTCGGCATTTTTCTCAATGGGCAAAAGGTTGAGCCTCAAGGAGCGAAGGGTTTCAGCCCAGGTCCCATTGTCAGTTCTTGGCAACGGTCCTCCAATTTTCACAAACTGGAGAGTTCACAAGCTCCGAGAAACATTCCCCTCAGAGGGAGATGCTGGTCACAGCCTGCTGCAGTCTGGGAGAGCTCAAAGGGCCTTGCTTAGGACCACTGTTCATAGGTTTGTGAGATAATTAGCTTTAGTCATCAGCAAATTACTGGAATTCCAGTAGCAATGGTACTGTTTCACGTGAGCTACGATTCAGATAAGGGAGGACCCCAAGGCTGTCAGGAGATGACTAACGTTCCTGGTTCTGCATCTCCGCCTCTGCTAGGCAACAGGAGTCCTTTGTATGGTCAGTACTGCTCCCTGCCATAGCCATGCAAGAGTTCCTGTTACGGTCAGGAGACACTTAACCGCCCAACTCATTACACAAATGCCAAGTCCTAATGGCAGTTTCTGAGATGGAGGGGGAATGCACCACCACACTCTCTGCTAAGGCCAGCCGCCCTCCTGGGAGCTACACCTAGCCCATCCTTTAGATTAGCTGTGGTGTCATCAAGCATGAAGCAGAATTGGCCACCATAGTCTTGAGAGTAAGTCAGGAATAGAAACATTACCCCCAACCATGTTGATGCAGCTATGGGTATGGGTATAGGGAAAGGAAAACTGAAATGTTCCTGGGCAAAAAGGCTATGGAATAATTTCTTATATAATACACAGCCATCTAAAGCAAAATAATGTCCTGTTGTCATCTGAAGGCACTGCACTGAGCTTGGTTTGCCCTAGCTGTTTTGCTCCATGTGGTTAAGCAAAACACGGAACAAGGGTGCTTACTGAACTGAGAACAAGTAGCATGTTTTAGTGCTGTTTAGCCTCAGGACAGTTGTGCAGGAGTCTCAGCCCTCATCAGAGGTAGGAGTACTTTCTGTTCCTCCTCCTGACTCAGCCAACCTGTCCTGACAGAGCAAAGGCTCCTGCTGGTCACATTTGTAGAGCTCACTGATGGGCTCATTCAAGTAAAATTTTGCCTACAGGATTTTATTCCAGCTGAGACAAAGAAAGGAAAAAAAAAAAGTAGGTGAAACATGCAGGGGATTGCAATTCTACAAGTACCTCAAGGAGAACTACTACATGCGAGGTACAAAACCTATGCTACCAGCTGTCTTTATAAAATGAAACCCATAACATTTTACAAGAGCTAGAGATGTTTTCTAGGACTAACAGTTTCCAGATACTCAAGTTACAACACGCACACTGTCATGTAGCAGCTATTTCCAGGAATTAAAAACAAGTTCTCATCATGACACTTTAGCATCAAAGCATTAAGAAAAGTGTAAGCTCTGTCCCAAGCCAGATGGTAGAATAAGACTAAACTACTGCACTAGAGGTTAAATCTGGACCTGCCTTCTCAGCATATTTTCTGAAAGAAGTTTTTTGCTAAGATTTTTCTGTGAATAGCTGTCTAAAAAGAAGGGGGTGGTGTCTTTAAACCAACATCTGGTCTAAGAAAAGAGGCAATGAACAATTTTGTAATTATATTGGAAATGCTTCATCTACAATAATTAGAACATTCATACAACATTTTCAAGAGTCAGCTTAAAATAATGCACACAATACATTAATTTTGAGAACATCCTAGATGCATCAGTTGGTTGTATTCACTGACAATAAGTTTCTCTCCTCTGCAGGTTCACATACGCCCACCAACAGGGCTGGTACTACTTTCCATGACACACCACTGAGGGGTATCTGATTTCAGTAACCAAGGTGGAAGTCAAGCTTCACATGCCAGCAGGCTGACAGATTCTAAACCGCATGCGTGCTGATAAAGCCCGGAGGTTTTTACTCGTGCGTGGTAGCAAAGGAAGCTCCTGCAGCAGCCAAGCAACCAGTGGCTCTATATGCAGTATGGTGCAGGACAACAGCCAAACAGTACTCAGCAATGAACCACAGCAAGCTTCACATTTAGCTCCAGGGTCAGGAACAAAGCTGACAGAGAAAGGGACTACTTGACCTTAAGCACAGTAGCTTCAGAGAGCTTATGGATCGCATAACTTTAATAAGCCTGTGAAGATTAACCATATCCTTGTCAGCTTCACCTATTATGTGGTTGCATTAGAGCCAGTCTGTATTTAACAAACACCAGTACAAGCCCAAAACATTAACATGTTATCCTAACTGGTACAAAACATAACTATATCTTAGCATGAATTATAAGTACTTGTGCATACTTTATTAACAGAGTATAAGATCTAGAATTCCTAAAAAGACCACCACAGAATCTTATTTTAAGCCTGGGCAACTGCACACATACAGGAATTACAAGGCTTGGGGTAAAAGACAAGCAGGTAAGGGAGATTTCTTGACCAAGAGGCAGGGGTGAAGTGCAATCAACTTCATTTGAGCTTGCATCCTGGAGCTTTACACAAATTGCAAAGTCAGTTTAATTAGTTTATTTCTTTATGCTTTTAGAAACAACTATGGCTGGATAGAACAACAAATAGCGGGAAGTGAGGGTGAACTGCTTGCAGTCCTTCACTCATCCACTAATGCATACAAAACAAGCATCACAAGTTATTCACTGGCCCATTTATGATGTCTGACACTGAACACCACCTCTAGGGTGATGCTCATCATCTTCATAAACTTCTCCATTATAGTGGTGTTTTCTTTTTTGAGATGGATCAAAGTCCACTAAATCCACTTGTTCCATTTCCTCAGTTTCTTCTATTTCCTGTCTTGTAGGTAGCAGTTTTTCAAGTAAAGACAGCTTGTCTGAAGAGAGGAAGCCACTCTCTGGAAAGTTCACCTGAAATCATCAAGAACTGGGGTTACTCAAGTCTGCCTGAACTGGTCTTTTTCCATCCCACTACAGGTCAAATACCTGCCAAAGTCAGCTTTATCATCACAGATGACTTAAACCCAGTGCTTAAAATAAATAAATAAAATCTAAGTCACGAGGCTATTTTTTAATGCCTGCAAGAAGTTAGCTTCTAACTGGCAACTTAACCAAATCTTATCCAACATTTCTTCTGCCTCTGGCTGCCCTCTGGAATCACCCTAGAAGCAAAGTACAGGATATATCAACATTAGAGATATAGTTGATCTCCTCTAAAACTGTAGCAGACAGAGCCTCCTTGCCATAGCTCCCACCATTAGCTTCTCTCTAAAGAAGAAATCAGCATTTTCTAGCCTACTTTTTTGCTCCAGCACAGGGAAGTTACCAATTCATCCTCCCTACAGGATGATAGAAACTAAAGAATGTGCCAACCAAACGGAAATTCACAAGGTATCTGAAAAAATTCTTCTGGTACTTGAAGTACTTTTGGCTCAGAGTGTTCCAAAGCTTTCTCTGTGTTCTGAACTGTAATTCTGTTTGATGGATTACACATTCTTACCATTGTCAAAACCAAATACCAAACCAGGACATCTGACAGTTGGTATCTCTTCTTGCTTAGGTAATGCTTAGAGGTTAAATTGGATGAATATTCAGTGCTGAACTGCACCATGGAAGTAAGTTGATCCACTTACCCTGAATTCTACAATCAGCCGTCCTTTTTCATATGGTCTGCGATAAATTGGCATACCTTCATTCAACACACACTTAACGGCCCCATGCTTGACAACCTGGCCTAAAAAAAAAAACAACAAAAAAAACAACCCCACAAAAAAAACCCGCAAAAACACACCAAAAAAAAGGAAGGGAACCATCCAGGCAACAGGAGCAGCTTTAGTTTTAACTCCCTTCAATGTTCACGTAACCTACATTGTGGTTAGACAGCTACACCAATATGTAGTAGTCTAATAGGGACTTGCTGCCTGGTAACTTCTGAGTAGGAAAGCAGGCTGGCATCTACATTACATTCTTGTAACCTTGTTATGCTTCCCAAAGGAAGCATACTTACAAATTTATTAAGTGCTCCTTTCCAAAGCTGAAAATGTGGTTATCAGAGACCTACGGCCTTCCAGTCTCATAAGGCATCCTCAGGATACAAGTGTGTCCATGAGGTAAGGTGTGTTATTATATCACACAAAGAGAAAGTTACTGCTGACTGCTATCCAAAAATCCTTTTCTGTTTAAAGATTTGTACTGCAGATACTGGGAAGAAAAGCTTGATACCAGCACACATCTCTTGTACATCAAGATGGGATGTTTCTGTTCCTTTAAATTTTCAGCTTACATTCACTGTATGCTTGGACTTCTAGCTGAAAGCAAACAAACACTTACCAGGATGGGAGGTAATAATAATAGTTCTATTATCCAGCGTTGTGATAGGCTTTTGAAAGCCACATAGCGCTTCAACCAGTTGAATATCCATAGACATAAGAAGGTCTTCATCTCGTCTAAGGCAGAAGCAATCAAAAACAGTCAGAGAGGGAGAAACAGTAAAAGGATCATACTCAACTTCAGTATTTAACTTGGCAAAGACAACAGAAGCCTGGGCAATTAAATAAAGAGTACTGAATATTGATGCAGCACCTCAAGCCAGCAATTACAGGAATGATGCCTACACTGAGAGCCATTACTGGTCAAGTCTAGCTCTCCAAAGTGTAGAAGTGTTTATTGAAAAGAAATAAATAACAGCAAGGCTTACTTGCATCCAGTTTCACTTCACAGCTCCTTCCCAATTCTAGGAAAAAAGTTGTCCCTCAGCCTCCTAAACATTGCAACTGGGACAATTAATCCCTTCCTTTATGTAGATTAATACTTTAAGTGCATCAGCTAGCTTCACATTGTTACACTTGCTTTCTGAAGATCTGGTACTAGGGAAGTTTGAACAGGTGATGGCCACTCTGGATTATGATGAAAGTACCTTCTAGAAAGCACTAACAAGTATCTGGAAGAGATAATATAATTGTTTTAATTGCCTATTCTGACTTCAGTATGGCAGTGTTACTGATGTCTGCATGTACTGCATGTTCAAGGGCTACAAAATCCTCCAGCCTATTCAAAGAAATTAGTCATTTCACTCACCCTGTTTTAAAGGTCTCCGAGAGGAGACTTGCCTGAAAAGTTAATTTTAGACTGCAGGAGAGGGGGAACATTCCACTTGTCCCAGAGCAGCATGACCTCAGCATAATCCCACAAGACCAGTATCATAAAGGCTTATCTAAGGACACTAGAACTGAAGGCAGTGGGCAGAAAGCCGGACAAAAACAAGCCATCAGAGTTGTGACTTCAAGTCCCAGGTAACCATGCAAACAGTCTGGCTCCAACTGTCCCTTTGGCACAGCTGGTCCAGTATCTGGTTTCACTGGAAGTTAAGAAAAATCAGCTGAGTAAGCTTATCCAAAGTGAACAGAACTGATTCTTAGCCTGTGAGCTCAGTGTTCTTCAGCACAGAGTTCTGGCACCCATTTCCAGAGCTCAGCACCTTATAGGACAGTCAGGCAGATCAGCTGCAGGTTTCCCAAGAACCTTTGACTCACCATTCCTATTTACAAGTACAGTGTCAGTGGTTGGTGTTGAGTCAAATGCTTTCTCTAAATCCATCGATTCCCTTGTTACTGGTCTGAACAGAACCAGTGAGACACAAACTGCAACACATTTCTGCGAGATGACCTGTGTTGCTTTTAATCAGACAAAAAGTACTGGACAGACTCATTCCATCCATAAACATTAACTTGAAACACCAAGCAGTACTGTCCAGTAACATGAAATACTTGAGACATGGTCAATGCTACTTGAGTCACTTTTGCTTTCGCAAGAAAGGACAGGACTGATGACCCTGCCCAGTGCATTCAGGCAGGAAATGAAGTGTGGGAAACCACCTTTGGTCAGAAGGGTACATGTTATATTCATTAGTTTATCATAAATAAAATCCCTGAGAAAAAGTGAACACACTAGAAGTTTTCTGTACCCTGAAGCCAAGTGGGCAATGAACAGCTGCCTACACTAAATAGTAATTTTGAGGTAAGTGATGGGATGCTATCCTAGAAAGAGCAAGGAAATAACCACAAATATTCATATCTATTGAACAAAATCCCAGTTATTTTAAAAGTTCTTAAAATTCAAGATTTGTAAACTCTCATTAACTGTAACTGGTTTTGTTTGCCTGCCATCCCCTTCTACTGCCAAAGCTCACATAAGAGTATCTCGTGCTATTAGAACACAAGCGGCTGTGACTAGTTGTACCAGGATTCCTGCACACCTCAGTACTCCTTTGGCCACCCAAACTCACAGGCGAGCTCTAGCCACATGATCCTATCTACTGATATTTCCAGTAGATAAAAGGTGAGTGGTAACCAAGGAAGCATGTGGACAAGCGTCTCATGAGTTAACACAAAGGACTTTCAGACTTTTTACCTTGTAAATACAGAGTGGTCTTTCTGATCCAAGACAATAATAATGTCCCCTGGCTCCAGCCCTGGCTCTTGGTCCCCTTCACCATGGAATGTTATTTTCTGACCATCTTTCATTCCTATTGCAGAAAACAAACAAACATTTTTCATATTTTTTAAGTGAAAGGCAGCAATAAGAAATATTTTTATAGGCACAAGCTGGTACCAGGAGATCTCTGTATCTTTAAATTAGAACATCAGGACGCTCCCTTGAAGTATTCATAATTTTTTTTAATCCACATGTCCAACAGATTTTAGTGGTGCCAACCTGAACTATGTCTCAAGATCACTAAGCTTAATTGTAATGCAAAACAGCCACCTGCCAAGAAAAAGTCATTAAGGGAAACATTATTAAAACAGATTTCGTTATACACACAAGTACTAAAAAGCAAACAGAAACACTGCATACAAAATACATTTTCAGAGCAAGTGACCAATCTGCTTCTTCAGATTTAGAAATATATGTGGCAGAGCTACTTATGAAACATGATCTCAATGCCTGCTGAGTGCAAGAAGCACTCCCCCTAGGACTGTAACCATCACGTAAGAAACCCATTTCACCCCCACACAAGTCTCTCTGCCATAAATTCTGCCATAAATTCTGCCTCATGCTAGCTCACAGTCTGTTTTTCTATACAGAAGGGAAAAGAAACTCTTCTCAGTGATTTCTCTGTTTAAAATGTCAGTAATATATCCATACTAGCCCTCATATTTAATGCTACTGTAGGATATTCCCTGTTACAAACAAATTGAGGCACTGCATAAGGTGTGCTTACACATACAACAGTTGCAAGTAATAGTGAGGCACAAGTCTGTAGAAGCCATGTGCTTGTCAGCTCGCGCTATCTTACAAGCTGCACTACTCCAGAGACTTCTCCCACCACCTTTTGAGCAGCCTCCTCAGAGATGCATTTGTCACTCAACACTGTTGCATTCTCCCATCACTGCGAGGGTTTGCGTATCGAGTTGCATTTTTCCAGGCAAAGAGTACCTGCAGTGAGCAGCACTGTCAGGGTTGCATAGCAAACAGGGTTCTAAGCATGAAAGGCTTAGCACTGTCTCTGCACCCTATTACTATAGCAGACCTGGTTCCCCTTCACACTGAAACACAGTAGAAGTGATCGGAGTCTGCAGGGTTTCCTACAGGCAGGGAAAACTCATCAGGCAAGCTGAGTCAACAAGTGATTAGTTTTATTTTAATTGGTCCAGCTACCTGATCAAGATTTGTGCTTATGAGGCTGCTCAAAAGTAATTTACCACTTACAATAGTGCAGTTTTCAGAATTCATTTAGTTATGTGCACAGGTATTAGATGTAAACATAGAAGTAATAAACCTTCCCTAAAAACAAGTCTCCTAGTTTTTACAGGCAGCAACAGGCAATTTTACTGTACATGTATTCAGCAGTGTTACTCACCAAATCAACACCATGCATTTGCTAAATCTGATTTAGTGCTGCGAAGTCAGTCAGTACATCCAAGTTCAATACTTCATCTTAGTAAGACACCTCACCTTTGTCAATGTGAACTTCTAGTATCTTCTTCTCTCTAACAATTTTTCTGCCAGTGCAGCTCTTACACCGGTCCTTGGGGCTAATACGCTCCCCGTGCCCCTGACACTCCATACACACAGACTGGATTTGTTGCACCATTCCTGGCCCAATCTGGTGAATTCTGATCTGCATGCCTGTTCCTCTGCAATTAGGACAGCATTCTACTGCACCTTTCTTACCACCACGACCTGAGAAGAATGAAAATCAGAGACAGATAATTATGTGCTACTACAAAAAAAACACAAAACCTTTAGAAGTAACTTGTGTTTAGTTTCAGTTTCACAGTTACCTTCACATTTGTCACAGATAACATTCTTCTGCAGTGCAAGTTTCCTTGTTGCACCATTGTACATATCTTCTAAACTTACTGACAACTGATGGACCACATTTTTGCCTATAAAAGAAAACGGATATTTACTCAAGTTTGAAAGCCTGGTCTCCAAGTAACACTAAGCTTCCCGTGTCACTATGCTCAAGTCACGACAAACCAAGTCTATGAGCTTTAACATCCTGCTTTAGTATAGCTTTATCTTGTTGTGCTGATATTAGTCAATAGCCCCTTCCTATCTGATGTCAAATTAGGTAACAATGCTAATGGCTTTCTCAGTAACGTTCCTCCACTAGAGTAGGTCAGAGACTCTTCTGTGAAAGCACAAACAATAACAGAAACAAAATATGTAGAACCTTAGACATTTAAGTTTTATAATGCAAGACTTCAGTTTTAACAAAGTGACTGAACATGTCTCCTACAAGGAAGCAGGAGAAACTGTCTAGAGTCAGCCAAGTACTTTCTTCCTCTCACCAGGGGACTTTCTGGAAACCGAACTGAGTCATTAAATTTTTTCACTCAGGAATTAATTAGAACTTTAGCTACTACAGGCTTAATTTTGTGAAGGATACCAAGTTCTGGCTTACTAGGAACATTTTGATGAAACACTGAAACATTTTGATACAAACCCTTTTTTCTTCCCTTTGTCACTAGATCTACCCTAAGAAATGATGGGGTCAGGACTACCCTTAACCAGTTTAATTAACACTAGAGTCTTTCCCAGTGTGATTAATCTGGACTTTAATCTCTGAGCAGCATTTTACTGCGGCTTCAACTCAATTCCACTGAACAGCACAGCGAACAAAAAGGTTTCACAGACCGAATTTGATTTGGTTACCTTATTTAGATATAGTTACTTGCAATTAAAGACCAAATTCACATTGAAACGCTAAACTTACAGTAGCTTAGTGAAAAAAATAATTTTAAGATATGTTACCATTCCGTTTCCTATTCGGCCTGAGGGCAGCTGGGCTTATGCTCAGCTAAAGGCTTTCCAAACCCGAAATCTGGTTAGCTATTAACATGAGACAATGCACAAGAGATCAAACTACCACCGTATGAACCGAATGCCCTCCCCTGCTCGTTTCAGGTGTTACGGGCTCGGGACAGTGTTTCTTCCGTTGTTGAGACCAAGTCTGTAACTTCATTTCAACGCTATTTAAAGCCTTACACCTACAGCGCTCTCCTCAGAGACGGTGACCCTGTCTACCCCACCGATCACGCTGTAAAGTCTGGGAAAGTGTCGGAAGACGGCAGGTTACCTCGTCTCTCTCTCTGCATCCTCCCACCGCCGCCAAAGAACATATCGAAGATGTCCATGGGTGACCCGAAGCCACCACCGGAGCCACCCTCTTTGATGGCCTGCTCGCCTCCTTTGTCATACAGGTCCCTCTTCTTTGGGTCTGACAGTACTTCGTAAGCTTGGGAAATCTGCTTAAACTGCGGGAGACGTACATCGTGCCTCAGACACCCGAGCCTTGCAACCCCGGCCGGTCTCCCCCCGCCCCCGCCAAGCCCTTCCCAGCCCGTCCGTCCCCTCGCCCTCCGTGCCAGTAGCCCCCGGGGCAGCCGGCCCCGCAGCCCCGTCCCGACCCGTCCCGCCGCCGACCTTCTCGCCCTCATTGGGGTTCTTGTCAGGGTGGTACTTGAGCGCTAGTTTTCGGTAAGCCTTCTTCAGCTCCTCGGCGGAGGCGTTGGGCTTCACGCCCAGCACATCGTAGTAGGTAGTCTCCTTCACCATGGCGGAGGACAACCCCTGAGCCGCGGGCGGTCCCGCACCCCGCGGAGCCTCCTCGCTCAGCGCCGACCCTGACTTTTCTGGAAAGTTCGGAGCCGGTCCCAGATCCGGGCGCTTTTAAGCCGGCACCGCACCGCCCCCGGAAGTCCCGCCCCGCCGGCCGCCTGCCTCTGGAGGGCGGGCGGCCAATGGGGGTGGGAGGGGGGAAGGCGGCTGGCCAATCACCGCCGCCCCTCGGCGGCCCAGCTCGCCCGCCGCCGCCACTCCCGGCGTGCACCGGCGGCGCACGGCACTGCGCATGCTCCGGGCGGGACCGGCTCCGGCCCCGCCCCGCCCCTCCCCTCCGCGCGGCAGACTGAGGCGCTCGGCGGGGAGCAGGGGGGGGGCGAGCGGCGCCTCCGGTCGCGCCGCTTGCCCGGCGGGGAGCCGCAGCCGCTGCCTGGCGTTACGCGTGTGTAGCGGGCAGGCCCCACGCTCGGCACCTCCAGCGCTGCCGCTGCGGGGCCGTTTCTTGCGGGAAGCACCGGCCTACCGACGGGTACGCAGCGGCACCCCGTCCGCCGCCTTTCCGGTCCCGCTCCGCGGCCCCTCCCGCGCCACGGCGCAGGCGTCTTGACGGCCCGGCTCGCCGCCCCGCCCCAGTGCGCCTGCGCCGATCTCCCCCACCCCCCCCCCCCGCCCCAGTCTTCCGTCTCCGCGTCCCGTCTCCCGCCCGGGAACGGCGGGCCGCGCCTGCCCCCCGGTCACGCGGGGGCGCCGCTGCAGAAGCCGATTGGCTGGGCCGGCCGCGGCGCGCGCGGTGAGAGTGGGGCCCGGCGTTGCCATGGGGACGGGGCCTGGCTCCCCTCCGGGCCGGCGGCCTGCGGCCCCGCGGCCCGGTAACCAGCGTCGTGCGGCGGCGACAGGCGGGGTCCGGCGGGGCTGGGGCCGCCGTGGGGGCTCCCTCGCGTCTGCATCGGCTGTGCGGTGCTGCCGGTCATTGCCGTGTTGCCGGCCGGCCCGCCCCGCCCCGCCCCGCCGCCTCCCCGGGTGGCGGGGCATCGGGGCCCCTTGGCGGGGTGTGTAGCGAGCGGTGGAGGGGGCCCGTCCCGAGCAGCAGGCCGGCCGGGACGTGCAGCTGGGGGCGCCGAACGGCGCGTCGCGCGTTTTTGTTTTGCGCGTGGCAGTGCTGGCGTTGCACTGGGGGTGGAAGGTTTCCGGGTTTCCACCGGGATAAGCTCGCCACAGAGCTGGGAGGAGGAGCGCCTAGCGCCCAGCACCCCCAGGCAGGGGGGAGGGTGCGGGATCTTTGCTGTCCAGGGTCAAATTGGTGTCAGCTTGAGGGGCCATCTGCAGACCGTTGCTGGGTGAAGCTGTCCACCTCTCTCGCCCTCCCTGACTTCTACCACTTTCTTTGTTTTGGTGGGTAAGTTAATCTCTCAGATCAGTTCTGATTCAGTGGGAAACAAATAACTTTTTTTGTGGGTAGGCTTTTCTGTCAGACGGAACTGTTGATCCAGGTGATTTTTCCTATGTCTGATCCGTGGATGTGAGGATGTATAGTGATGTAGAAGGAAGGAAAATAGGATTGCCCTTTCAACAGCAGCTTGTTCTTAGATTATGCGAGTGTTAGTGCTGTGCTTTGCCTTGAATTTCAGAAACATGAACCCAGTATAGCAGAAGTGACTCAGCTAATGAATGGACTGGCAGCAGAATTCCTGGACCCCGTTCCACAGGAAGGTGACCCATTGAGAAGCTGCGAGTTAGTAACATACTGTTTGTTTTGCTCTATAGCACAGTGATGCGTGTGTGCTGGCTGGTGGGGAAAGAGAAATGCAGTCAGCGAATGAAACTGCCACACTTGGAAGCAGTGGTGATTGGGCGTGGTGCAGAGACTGGGATAACGGATAAGAAGTGTTCAAGGCAACAAGGTAAGGTTTAGCTCAAATCCCACTTTCTACATGCAGCAGCAACCAAACTTGTGAACTGTGTGAGATACAAGTACAGCACTCATGTTTATCAATAAACACCATTGTTCCATTTGCCTAATTTATGGTGAACCTAATGGACCAATGTTTTGGCCTAAATTGTAAGCCTGCTTTGAGCAGGGTCTAAATGGCAAATAGCAGTTTTTCCTTGAAATCTAAGCAGGCTTTCCTTAGGCTTGCTTCTGCAGTCACTGGCTTATGGTCTCCTTTCTCTGCATGGTCCATAGTGTTGCCTGATTCTTGAAGCCATCAAGCTTTTTTGGTAAGTACTTGTGGAGGTCTCTGGGTCCTGAAAAATCAGCAGAGACACCAAATCATGGGAAGTTCACCTCCATAAACTAAGATATTGAACCTTAACATGGGTCACCAGGCCTGCAGTCATGTTCCACTGCCTGCACTCCTGCTTTGTGAGTAGCACTTCGTCTCCCTAGTCTTCCACCATCTGATTTTTAGTATGACTTGTTATTTTATAGATGGGCTGGGAGAATATATAAAGGTATCTGTGATCTATAAAATACTCCCCTTCACATCTTCCCAGCCTTACCTTTCTTCCCTCTGGACACAGTCCTGCTCCATGCCTTGCTGTCAGAGAGGGCTGGTGAGAACAGCAAGAACGTGTAGAAGACTGCCATAGATTTCACCTTTATTCTGAAGTAATTTTGCTGATCCATGATGTGAAATACTTGGGTGTGACTCAGTGTATGGGTTGGTTCCATTTTACATGTGGTCCTGGAAACAGAGGATGGGGCACAAGTATTCTTTGCGTACATTCACAGGGATCAGCTTCAGAAGGTAGCAGATCTTAAAATACAGCAGTGTTTTCAGCAGAGTTCTGGCCTTTTTATTTACACTTTTTGTATTTACACTTTGCTCTTTCTTTCCAGTTCAGTTAAAAGCAGACTGTAACAAGGGGTATGTCACAGTTAAGCAGGTATGTTTTTAAATGGGTATACAACATTTCAATATTTCTGATACTTACTGGGACGGTTGTTGTACTTAAACTCCACAAGTGCTGCAAGTGCTGATTCTGATCACCAGGTCTGAAGGGCCTGGAGCTGTTTTATTAGCAACGTGAGCACAGCGAGCGGTCTTCGGAAGGGATCTGACTTTTTTTTTTTTTTTTTTTAATTATTTTGTGGACCTCCATGGAAAGACTGCAGTATTCCTTCCAGATATGCTTCAGTCTCAGACAGCCATACTTGAAGCATCAGGGAACACTGCTTGACGACTCAGCCTGTTCTTCCAGGCACTATGTTTGGGAGATTTTGGAGTTCTCCCCCTAAACCTGCTGATCTGCCTCCTGAGTCTTAAACTTCTAAAGCTGAGGCAGCCCTTCATTTAAGGTCAAATTGGTTCTGGTGTTAATGGGACTGGGAAATTGTGGAAGGTTTTTGTTTTGATGGCTGATAGAGCCAAAGATCACGTCACCTCAGGGAAGGGATAGGATGTGAGGCAGCACTGAAGGCATTCTCATGTTACTAACTGGGTGGATATAGGTCTGCTTTCTCAGACTTATGAGGACCAGTATCCCTGAGATAATACAAAGGGAAAATTCTCTGGCTTCAGGTACTGGGGCATGTATGTGCACCTGCAATGTCGGCATGTGTGGACAACACACCAATCGATGTGTTCTGCCTACTGAGGAGTAATGTCTTCTGTAAAAATGCCTCCAGAGCTCAGTAAGTGCAGGGACCTCACCAGAATCTGGTGAATCTGGCAAAGATCTGTGACACAGTTTTTCACAGAAGTCAGACTTTGCCATGATTTGAATACTGTGCTACTGGAATCTCAGGGCTGGGAATACTTGCTGGTGCTGGGTGCTAACATGTTTTTGGTGCCTGCTCTAGAGTTGCTTCCCAGGGGATTTGTGTGCAGCACAGGGCTCCAATGTTCAGTTGTTTGATAGCATATTGGCCTGGGGGATGTGAATTGTATTGGACTTGAGTGAAATTGTGGAACTGTAGACTGAAGAGATTCTGGCTGGAATCAGTTGGGTGCTTCAATGCAGTGAATACCAAGTGATGAGAGGCACAGTACCATCTTGTGAAGCAGGCAGCTATCATGGTGACAAAGCCAAAGAAACATTCTGTGACAGAGTTTTACCAGTCACAGGGAAGAGCTGGTTTCCTAATGCTTGTTTTATGCATAAGCGTTAACCAAAAGCATTTTGCTCAAGTTGGAGACTCCTAATTTCCCTAGGGTCACACTCATGATCAGGCAAAATCCATCTATCAAGCAGCCCCTGTAGGTTGCCCACGCCACTTTCTGTTATCAGTTATGCCTGAGACAGGGGAAAATATATTGCTTTTCAGTTAGCAGCTAAACTTTGGGTAACTTCTCAGTCTTTAAAACACTGGTTTAAGGGGTAAATTATTTTAGAGTTGCGTAGAGTGTCAACTGATGCAATAGAGAAGCAGGTAAAAATTTGACCTTGCTGTCCTCATTTTCTGCTAGAACAGAATAAATAACAGAGTTGTTTTTGTGAAAGTGTGAGATGCAAAATGAAAGTAGAAGCATTAAAATACAGATAGGCTGGTATATACTTCGCATAAGCTGAGGTGGACAGAGAGGTTTAGCCTCTCTTGAAGGAACAGGCAGTGGTGTCACTGTGTTTGAACACAGTCTTCTGTGGGCTGGAGAAGGGTTATCACATTCGTCTTGGGAAAGAAAAAAAAAGACGAGCAAGGAGCTGATCCCTGTGTAGTGGGTGCTCCTCGGGGCTCAGAGAGACTTTTTTCCTGATTTGTCTTTTTTTTTCTTGCCTATGCAGGATGGAGTGTGTTGCAAGTGTTAGCAGTGGGCTGTGCTTGGTGAGCCAGTGGTTGTGAGCCTGAACTCCTTTCTCAATATGAGCCGAAAGAGTGTGCTTGTGTATTTGAAGGCAAATGTGTTGATGGGACAGCATTTGGTAGAAACAGAAAAAAAAAAAAAAAGTAGTAAAAAGGAGAAGAAAGAAAAAGTAAAATAATTTAAAAACAGGAAACTTTCTGGGGATCGTTGGACTGAAATAATTTGTTAAAACTACTGTTACTCTTCGGAAATAATTGTTACTAAGGCTGTTATTATTTTAACAGCTGTTTAATAGGTGGTTAATTTTTTTGAGCAAAGTGTGGCATAGGTCTTGCCACTGCTGCAGAACTGTTGGGTCCCTGTGACACCATGCCTCTGAGGGTTGTGTGCGGACAACTGTGATTGCAAGACTGGGCCATAGCGAGGTGTCTCCAGTGCTGGACTTCCCTGATCCTCTAGGGTGGGTTGGTGTGGGGAGGAGGTGCAGTGAATACAAAACACATTTGCTTTCCAGGATAGTGATATTCCAGGTCAATGGAGCAGTAGTTGGCGATTCCAGTTGCAACATTATTTGCTATTTTTTTTCCTTTTTCTCCCTAATGAAGATAGGAGTCAACCCAACTAGTGTTGATCTTGTGAATATTGGCAAGGATGAAGAAGTAAAAATGAAGCCAGGCCAAGTTCTGCATATTGTGAATAAACTTTACCCCTATACGGTGCAATTTGCTGAAGAGCCAGGGAAAACTGTTAAAGAAGCAGAAGAGAAAATGCAAACCAACAAGACTCCATGTGAGGACTCCTGCGAGAATGATGATGAAGAGCTTGTGCCCAGAAAAAGAATGAAGGTGGAGGTGGTGGATACACAAGGCAGTTCTGCAAATCCCAAGCTAAGTGATACTAGTGTATGTCCACATGAAGGGACTTCGAGCAAAAAGGCAAGTGTATTGGTATTAGTACTTGTGCTGTTTCTCCTGGGGTTGTCTCCTCCGTCAGGGCCGTGGTCTTTTACTTTTGTGGGTACTATTGATGGGGAAGCATCTCAGGTGAACACAGAACCTCAGAGTATTCAGAGCATGTGAGGTGACATGCGCTGAGACAAAGACTCTGCTCCTGACATCACCCAGGTCCTGAGAATGTTACCAGGGACCCATTCTAACCTGAGCTGGGTGGGGGGGGTGTGTGTGAAGGGTCTTGCTTGTAGTGACTGAGGATTTAATCTTTGGTTCCTGCTGCAGTTTCTGCTAAAGGACAGTCCACGTGAGCTCAGTTTAGCTGAGGTCGCACAAGGATACTGTGCTGGTTCTTGAGATGAAATCTGCCGTGTTACAAATAGAACAGTACTTACCTAAAAGCTTATGTACAGAGAATGGAACAACTTGACCATCTGTTTTTTTTTTTAAATTGCCTTTTTTCTTTCCTCTCCTACTTTGGTCATTGCGTATGGTAGAACCATGTTTACATTAATGAATGTTAACAGCCAAAATCTTTTGAAAGGGAGTTTTTAGCCCTGCTGACATGGACAAAATAAAAGACTGCTTAGTGCATCTGGAACTCTTAACAGTGTAGTTGCTGGAGGAGAAGGCACAAATGAGACCCCTCAGGACAAAATTTCAGAACCAGGTTGTGATGGGTTGACCACTTCATTTGTGAACTCAGGCTAGTTATATTAGGGCCAGATTTGTGGTGGTGTGAGCAGGGAGACAAGACGATTCACACTGTTTCTCTGTCAGCACTATAATAATGTTTGCAAGTCTTCCTTTATAAGAATATGATGAAGATCATCATTGATAATGCCTGTAAAGTGATCTGAACAGATAAAACACTATCTGTTTTGAAAAAAGTACACTCTAGGCACTTTCTGTTAGGCATTCAGTAACCAAAGTAAGAGATATCTGGTAGTGTTGGCTTGATCTTCCTATGCCTTTCTTCTTTTCCTTACAAGCCTGTCCTTGCACACTGTCAAAAAATAAATATATCTAAGAGTAGGGCCACGCACCACAACCACTTCTTCATTCTGTGCAGAGCAGCATGTGATAGGACAGCGGAGATCCTAGTACTTCCTTTGACTCTTGTGATCCATGAAGCAGAGTGTCTTAGTAAAATAATCTGTCATCAATAGTAATCAAGAACTGTGCCATAACATGTGCCTGCAAATTATTAAATTCAAACAGTTCTAGAGCTCCCTGTTGTTAAATTTCAAACATTTGAAAGACTGAACTTTGAATCTTAACAGTATCTTGTTGAAAGTTTTCAAAAGTAGCTTTGTGGGGGCAGTTGGAGCAGGTGTGTTGGCATTTATAGAAAAA
The DNA here is from genome assembly GCF_929443795.1 of Astur gentilis. Taxonomy (NCBI): domain Eukaryota; kingdom Metazoa; phylum Chordata; class Aves; order Accipitriformes; family Accipitridae; genus Astur; species Astur gentilis. The sequence continues at coordinate 17,641,853 of NC_064919.1, read as the reverse complement.
ATATAATTCAGCTGTCATTCAGCTTGGTGCTGCTTTTGGCTGGGATAGAATTAATTTTCTTCATAGTAGCTGGTATGGGTCTATGTTTTGGATTTGTGCTTAAAACAGTGTTGACAATACAGGGATGTTTTCATTACTGCTGAGCAGTGCTTATAAAGAGTTGAGGCCTTTTCTGCTTCTCACCCCACCCCACCAGTGAGTAGGGTGGGGGTGCACAACAAGTTGGGAGGGGACACAGCTGGGACAGCTGACCCCAACTGACCACAGGGATATTCTAGACCATAGGATGTCATGCTCAGGAATAAAAGCTGGGGGAAGAAGAAGGAAGAGGGGGATGTTCAGAGCGATGGCATGTCTTCCCAAGTAGCCGTTAGGTGTGATAGAGCCCTGCTTTCCTGGAGATGGCTGCCTGCCAATGGGCAGTAGTGAATGAATTCCTTGTTTTGCTTTGCTTGTGTGCGCGCCTTTTGCTTTACCTATTAAACTGTCTTTATCTCAGCCCATGAGTTTTCTCACTTTTACCCTTCTGATGCTCTCCCCCATCCCACCCGGAGGGAGTGAGTGAGTGGTTCTGTGGTGCTTAGTTGCCAGCTGGGATTAAACCACAACGAGATGTTATTTTACTGTTGTATACCAATGAAAGTACGTAACTGAGTGCTTTAAAACATATAATTGGATTCTTACTTCTCTTATAATTTTTTCCTTCCCTGCTTTAGGAACATTTGGGACACTGGAGTCAGGGTCTAAAGAGCTCCATGCGAGATCCAAAAATGCAGGTGAGAGCTGTACACTTGTACTTTACATTGGTTCCTAGCTAAATGAGCTTGCTTTCTTCCTTCTCCAGTTTAGTTTAATGATCTGATTAACCAGTGGAGTATTGCATAAGGGCTGAATTGTACTTGCATCTCTCTCTGTAGTAGCATTAATTTGGGGCTCTCTACTATACTGATTTTGCAGAATGTCATTATCTTAATTATCTTCAAGCTCTCTACAGTGTCAAATTTGGCCAACAGATTTCAAAAACGTTGTTGGGAGAACAGGCGAGCAGTGCAGTTGCTTTGTTTCCTCAGGGAAACCAACTAAAATGGGGCTGTGGTTTGAAGCTGAGCAAGTAGTGGAAGTTCCTGTTTTCCAGCAGTCAGCACTGCCTTGTTTCCAAGCATGGTGCAGTTTCCTAGTTTCCAGCAAACTCTTAACTGTAGCACCTCCGTGCCATCTGACAGGATATGACCCCTGGCTCGTCCTCCACCCGGTTTCTTTGTGATAACAGGAATTTCCTGGGTGGTTTCTTTTAACATTTGTGGATGCTCCAGATGCACCTCCTTCCCTCTACTTCCCTGTGGCTGCATAATAGTTTTCCTAGAGCTCTTTTTTTTGTTGTCTGCTCCCTGCTTTGGGGGAGGTCAGACTCAAGACACAGAAATCTGACCAATGTCTTTTGTGGTTGCCAGTTTATACATGCTTTCTTGTTATTGTATTCTGAGAAAACCCTGAGAGAATCTTCCCTATCCATGTATAGAACCTACTTGCATTTTATTTTAAAGTTATGGCAAATACATAGACAACTCCTTCTCAGAACCAAGCTTTTTAGCTCAACTCCAAAATAGGGAGAATGCTCTCCATCAATATTGCACTGTCTGGCAGAGTAAGGCCTGAAGCTTGGGTCTATTTAGCTTGGGTTTTGGCTGGCTGACTGCTGCATGACCATCTTAACATTAGAGATGTGTTTTTCCCTTTTTCTCAGCAAGAGTGTGTGTTCAGGAGGATGGGTATCACAGACACCTGTGATGCTTAGTTCTTGAAATCAGTGGATAATTTCAGTTGGAAAAGACCTTTGGAAGTCACCCAGTCTGACCCCTAGCACTTGATGTGATTGTCCCAGCCTTTGACCATTTGAGTTGAGATGATTGCCGAGGACGAAGATCCCACAGCCTCACAGGGCCCCTTCAGGTGATGATCACCCTGAGGCTGAAAATAATTTCCTTAATAACTAATCAGAAGGTCCGTATTTCTGTATTTATTGATTGTTGTTTTTTTGTTTTTTTTTTTTTTTTTTTTTAAAATTTCAAGTCTAAAACGTTGAACTGTGTAGAGTTTTAGGAGAACTGGATGCCTGTTCTCCTGGAAATGCCAGCAGTTTAAAATGAGTCTCCATGGGGGAATGATAAAGCTATTGAAATACTTGCTTACTTTTTAAACATGAAGCTTAATCTTGATCCCTTCAGCAGAATTTCATATAGCACTTACCAAGACAGTGCTTTCTTGACCCAAAAGATAAGCTGGTTTTAAAACTGTTACTTCTGTTACTGTTTGTAACTTAGTAAGTACAAACTGAGTAAGTAACTGTTTGTGACTTAGTGTTAGCTTTATTAGTTGTGGTTCTGAACTAAATACACAAAAAATAGAACTCCTATCTTTGCTTTTTAATCAAATAATAAATAAAAGGCAATACTTATTCTTCTGAAAACAAACACTTGATCATGATCCCATTCCCACTGGTTGCATATGCAGACACTAATGCATGTATATAAAAATATGACAGCATCAGCTAGTCTTGCTGCTGAAAGAATCAGTCCTATGATTTGTGTGCTGATAAAATTTTAATCTTCCTTCCTGTAGAGCAAGACTGATCAGTTCTGTATATAAACATGGGAGAATAATTAGCAAAGATGACAAAGACACCATCCATCTCTAACTAATACACACACTGCTAAGAGATCATAAACACAGCACAACAGTTTCTGTTTCAGAACCTGACAGATTTTTATTGCCAGGGCACTTGTCCGCCCTGTGCTCCACATGCTTTGCTACTGTTTCTCTTCATCAGCTGCATCAAATTGTTGCAAAAGGCAAAACAAAATGAAAACAGGAAGAAGGGCATGATGGACAGGAATCTGTTCTTCTTTTTGTGAGTGATCTTACAAAGTAGCACATGGCGTAGCATGAACTGAAATAGCTCGGACTTGAATGTTTTTGTAACACCGGTGGCAGTCTGCAGCGCTGAGCACACTATTTGTAGCACCTCTGAGACTTGCCTTTCACTCCAGAAATCTGCCAAGGATGATGCAGTCCAGTGCATTCCTACATGCTTTATATTGAGCACAGTGCCATGGTTTTTGTTTCAGTGACTGCAAAGCTTGAATGTAGCCTGATGGAAGTAGAGTTTCCCAGACCTCACTGGTATCTGAGTCCAGGTGATTTTCAAGAGAGTTCATATCCACCTGTAGCAATGGTTGGTGTAGAAAGCTTTTCCCTTAAAGTATGTAAAGAGGGGTGCTGGAACATCTCTCCGGAGCTGCCTGGTGCATGGTATGGAAGAAGGTACATATCCTGGACCAGCTTAGTTGCAGCAGAAGTCCTCCTTGAAGTGGAATGCTCTACTGCTTGATATTTTTCCCCATCTAGTAATCTTTCCTGGCTTTTTTCCTGGCAGCCCCAGTTGCACTAGCAACACATACGTGTGCTTAGGGACTTCTGCAACTGCAATGGGACATGCAGATGGATAACATCTCAAAATCCACTAGATAAAGTGCTTATAGGAATAAGAGATTTAACTTTCAATCAGTAAATAATCTAGTTATTTGTTTTGCAAGGTTTACAAAGATGAAAAAACTGTAGTCATCAAGGATAAATATCCCAAAGCACGTTACCACTGGCTTGTCTTACCATGGGACCCCATTTCAAGCCTGAAGTCAGTCACCAAAGACCATCTTGAACTCCTGGAACATATGCATGCTGTTGGGCAAAAAATGATACAACAGTGCCCTGCCAGAGAGAGTCTGGAGTTCAGACTGGGTTACCATGCTATCCCCAGTATGAGGTAAGACCTAGATGAGTCATCAGGTGGAGACCCTGTTGTTTGGTTATACAGATTTGGGGCTAAATCTGTAACAGGATCTGGCATTGCTAAAGAACAGCTAATCCTCCCGAAGGCTACAAACAATTTGGTGTACAAGTCCTTTCAGTGCAGCTGTGCACACACTGCTGCGTACATGCCGATGGGCTACACAGGCATCTTGGGCCTGGTGGGAAATGCTGTTGGGTTCCCCTAGCAGAGGTCTGTAGCTGGGGCTATGGTATGACTGTGGTCCAGTCCCAGCCACAGAGGTGGTGCTGCCAATGGCCAAGTGCCAGGGCATCCCTCCTCCCAGGGCACCAATCCAGGATTGGAGAGTGATTCTTAAGCCTATCAAGTCCTGCCTGGTATGAGCTAGGATTTGAGTCTTGTGTGTAAGGAAGTCCAGATCTTAGAGCATCCAAATGCCTGTGGGTATTGCAGTCAGCATTCGAAGCTGTTCTCCAGTTCTTGGATGAAGCTTTGAGTCACTCATCAAGTCCCATTCAAGTAGTCTACTAAGTTTAAACCTTTGGTTTATTAAAACCACTGTCTCTGCCTTTTTGGAAACTAGGAGGAATACAGACTGTAGTTAGGGGCCAATGGAATACGCAGACTACTGATCTTGACTGTTTAAGTGAAACACTGGGCATGAGACAGTGCTTCCAGAACATACTGGGTTTCTTCTGTCACAGGACTATGGGTCAGATGTGGTAAGACTGACCCATAAGGCTGGCAGCCCGACACTGCTGAATCATGTTTGCAACTGATAACTGCTGCTAAAGAACTTTGAGCATTAGCATTATTCTTCTCTCTTATCTACGTAATGTGTTTGTTTGTTTCAGTCAGCTACATTTGCATGTAATCAGCCAGGATTTTGATTCTCCGGCCCTGAAAACCAAAAAGCACTGGAACTCTTTTACTACAGACTACTTCTTAAACTCTCAAGGTAATGATTAGAAAAGGTATTTCATTACATGTAATCCTGCTTGTGGGTTCTGGCTTGGGGCTTTTTTTCCAAAAAAATGTGTAATGAATTCCGTAGTAACAAGTGAAAGGTTTTATGTAATTTTAGATATTGGGGAATAGCATTAAGTACAAGTCAACTGAATTTTGTGACTGGTTTAAATTAGAAGGCAGTGGTGACATGCTGTGCATCTGAAACAGGGTGCAGAGATTCTGCAGTGTCATGAGTTTCATGACCCTACATGGTCCCAATACCTCTGGTCTCTTTTTTTTTTTTTTTCAGATGTGATAGAGATGGTAAGAAGCAAGGGAAAAGTGATGGTGAAAGATCATGTCTCTGAACTTCTCAAATTGCCCCTCAGGTGCAATCGTTGCAAAAAACAGCTGTCCACTATCCCACAGTTAAAGGAACACCTCGGGAAACATTCGCCAAAATGACTTTGCAAAAAATCATCTTACAACCTGTCTTCAGATTTCAGGCTAAAACAAAGACCTCAAAATGTTAGTGGCCACGTCTGTTTTTTGTTAACTGGAATGACAAATGTGGGAAAAAGTAGCCTGGAAACAGCAGCATATTAACTTTGTAATAACTTAGACAAACCCCTACCCCCGACATAAAATAAAGTGACTTCTGAAACGGAAGGTGTGTTTGCAGCTTTGTTGTGGTACTGCCGCACTAATCTGTATGTGAACGGAAGTCTGGAACTAGTGTTTTGTTTGGATGAAAGGATTTATTTTAATTCAGAAGCTGAGGCATTGAGCCCAGATCTAGGTTTCTACTGAGAAAGGAACGGAACAATGATTTAGAGGTCTTTCTCTTGATGTCTTCTGCCTGTCACCAGTCTCGGTGTCTTCTTTCTCAGTGTCTTCTGCCTTAAGTTTCCCTTAAGTGGTAATGTTGCAGAGGCTGGTGTGGCTGACAGCAAAACTGTCAAAGGAATGTGCTCAGAGTGTACGGGAAGGAGCATCAGCTACAGCGTCCCCACTTTGCTGTGCTACAGCATGGCTTGAAGATTTCAGTGCTGCTGCACTTCCCCTTGGCTATGGAGCAGGCATCACCCCTCACCAGGATGCCAGGCTCCAAGAGGGGCAGCCTATCTCTTTCATGTACAAGGATGTATTTAATGATTTGTATATAAAAATACATATATAATATGCAGGGACCAGCTTTACTGCTCCCCAGAGTAATAAACTGTCAAGGCTTGCAGTTGCTTGGCTGTGTATGTCACAGTTGGTACAGAAATTGTGTGGTTTAATGCTGCCCTATTTCTCCACATTGGGATTTTGGTGAGCTTCTATCATTTGATTGTCCTCAAGATATGAACTCCCAGGTAGGCAGCAGAGCAGTAGTAATAAAAATCTGTTTCTGGGTCCAGAACTGGTTTGTAGAGTTCAATTTCATTCTAAGCCCGGCTTTGACTTGTTAAGATGCCCTCTGGGTGAAATGGCTTTCAGTAAAAGAGCACACAGAGCTTTTGTTCTGAAATACTGTTCATAACTCCTGATAACATACTCTGTGGGGACAGGATGAACTCTTCTTCTGTGCCCCCATGCAGCAGCATGTTATTACACACGCTCTGATGGGGCAAACAGTGACCTCTTGCTGGAAAAGAACAGAGATGTTCCTGTGGTGGAATGGGGGACAGTAAGGGTGAGGGGTTGGCTGTGGCCTAATTTCAAACAGCAGTCACACTAGGTTTTTGCTGACATTAGTAATATTATGCTTTAATTTAGAAAGCAAAACTTAAAAAAAAAAAGAGAAACAATCACAAAAGCACAGCCAGTCTAGGAATTCACTCTTGACACAGTCAGACCAGGGCTTCACTTGGCCCCAGAGGTGATGTAGTGCTAATGCTTAGCAACAGGAACTACACTGGACCAAGAAAAGTTGCTAATGCTGGAGAACCGTGGTCTTCCTCACATGGCAGATGCAGGCCAGAAAGGAAAGCCACACTACTTCACACTTAAACACATTGTTTGTGCCCCATGGACCATCACATCTGGGTAAGTGTCCTTTTTTAGTACCTCTCAGAGCAGACCAAAGTGAAGCACAAACACCTGCATCCATCTATACAGAAAGGGTGTGCAGCTGTCTTAAGTCACAATTGTCACATGCTTGCAGGTGGAGCACCTGTTTCTGAGGGGCAAACCTATGTGTGATGTCATAAGTCAGCGGCATCAGTAGAATCACTGCCACCAGGGCTCCAGGCATGCATCTGCTGCTTGTGCTGACCCAAGGTGGGGTGGTTGCAGGGCAATGCTACCAAGAAGCAAGTGCAGCACTCACTGTATGCAGTCACAGCTGTACAGGAAAGGTCTACAGGAACAGCAGCAGCAGATGCAAGCCCTTTGAAGCCTCTAAGAGACAGCCACATTACCCACAACCCAGGGTAGGCTCGAGGCAATGAAGGAAACTAAAGCAGTAGTCATAGACATTGGCACAGGCTACTTCAAGTGTGGCTTTGCAGGGGACCCATGGCCTTCCTACATTGTTTCATCCACAGTTGGTAAGCCCATGCAGGAGACTGGGAGCTTTCAAAAAGAAACCTCTCTTGGAAGAAAGCTTCAGAATAGCAACATAACCTTAACACCCATCAACCCCGTAAGACATGGCATAGTGGTGGACTGGAACTGTGTCCAAGATACATTGGAGTGTGTTTATGAGACAGAGATGAAGATTCAGCCAGAGGACCATGCTGTTCTGGTGTCAGTGCCTCCCCTGTGTTCTACCACTGACAAGGAGAGATATGCTGAGATGATGTTTGAAGGATTTCACATGCCTGCCATCCACATTGCATACCAGTCCCGTTTAGCCATGTACTCTTATGGAAAAACCTCAGCCCTCGTGGTGGAAAGTGGCCATGGTGCTTCACATGTGGTTCCCATCTATGAAGGTTATGTTATACGTAGCATCACTGGGAGAGTAGATTACGCTGGCTTGGACATCACACATTATCTCATGCAGTTACTAAATGAGTCTGGAAATGCATTCACAGAACACCAGCTAAACGTTGTACAGGATCTCAAGGAGAAGTGTTGTTACACTTCTATGGACCTCACAAAGGACTTGAGTTTGCTTGTTCAGAAACAACAAATGGATTACGAGCTCCCGGATGGACACCTTGTCACTGTAGGCAAGGAGAGATTCCTTTGTGCTGAAGCACTCTTCAAACCAGCCTTACTTGGCTCACAGCAGCCAGGGCTTTTGCAGCTGACGCTCGCCTGTCTCAAGAAGTGTGATGCTGCTGTCAACAAAAAAATTACGGGGAATATCCTGCTGTGTGGGGGCAGCACTATGATAGAGGGCTTTGCTGACCGCTTCCAGATGGAACTGGCCAGGCTGTGCCCCAATGACAACCTCACCACAGCTGCGTCCCCTCAGAGAAAGTCTTCTGTCTGGATTGGTGGGTCTATTCTGGCCTCACTCCACTCTTTCCAGGATCTCTGGGTTTACAGGAGTGAATATGAAGAACATGGTCCTTCCTGCATTTTTAAGAAGTGCTTCTGAGGAAGGCACTGGGTGCCTTAGAAAGACTGGTGTTAACAAAGGGTACCTGAATCAATTCAAGAGCACCTCCCTTCCATCCCTTTGTATAATTAAGAGATTTCTGCCACAACTGTATTATTTTTGTGATACTGTGTGCCTGAAACAGGTTTTTTCCTTTTGTATTTAATGAAGCTAGACAGCAGAGAGGTGACAAACTTCTACTCTAACGAGAGGATCAGGCTTCCATACCACCACATTTGCTTAGAAATTCGGACATTTCTTAAGCTAACTCTGTATTTCTGCATTAATGGCTTACTTCAATTCCTGGTAACTACATCCATTTGTAAGAGCATCCACAGAACTCAGAAGAGCAAATTCAGTATGGCTGTAAAGACAGCAGGTAAGGCAGAATATATTTCAAAATGACCAAAAGAGCATCCTAGCAGAAATCAAGGGAAAGCAGGACATCCCCCCTGGAGGCTCACAGACACTAAGTGCTTCTTCCAGCTCTACTGCTCCTTAGTCAAAATTCATTCAGGAGGTAGTGGGGTAGGGGTAGACAATGGACTTCAGTGATGAATTACCAGATGAATGATTTAGAAGACTGGTCTTCCACCTGGATGGCAGATTTAAAGTAATTTTGCCTTCATGGCAGAACAGGAAAACATGTCTAAAACCACAGGGTCTTCAGTTTTGACCATCACGATGATGGGAAAGCAGAAAACCCAATATACATACATTAAAGGAACTGCTGTGTTTAGGCACAAGCACGAATCCTCAGTAAGCCAGCAGTAGTTTTACCTTTTCTTGGGTTCTTTAAAGAGGGTTCTCTTTCTAGACAATATATTAGGCTGCGCAAGACATCAGCGTTTCCTGGCATCGGATTTAGGAATGTCAGGAATTAGTGGTGTTGGGTGTTGCATTTCAACTGCAGGGCCAGAGCCTTCCATACCCTGCAAAGGACTGCAGTCTTCATCACTCCTTTCTCCAGATCTGAAAGATGGCTTCTGTATTTCATCTTGGACTATGTTCTTCTACCATTTTGAAGACCCAGATCCAGTAAAACACTCCTACCCTGTGCAGCCTTTCATGTGGTTTGCCATCTCAAGCCTTTACTCTTGGAGAATCTCTTTCCAGCCTAGTCACAGTACTTGACAACAGGCTGAAGCCACCGCCACACCACCCAGAACAGGCCACGTAACTTGGAACAGCTGGAAGTAAGACCACCTCAATGCTTCATGCAACACTGACAAAGGATTGTTTTACCCCTCTACTCCAACAACCCCATGCCACCATAGCACATAGAGCACAAGCCCATATGGCTATCCGAATATGATGGAGTTCTTGCATCACAAAAACAATGATCTGCAGCACCAGACACATAGTAATGCTGTGCAGTAAGATCACAGCCCATTGCTGTGTCATTAGGTATCTCCAACAGCCAGGAAGCACCTTGTTTGTCTTGGCATTTTTCCACAGCACCTAACTGAAAAGGCTTGCATTGAACAGAGCAGCTGCCAGGCCAAAATTAACTAAGGGAAAGAGGGGCTGCTACACCTGAAAGGATTTCCAGTCTTGTCCCCTTCCTCTGCTCCCAGGACTGCTGCTGTTACTTCTTGAGACAGATCACAGAAGTATGCTGGAGTAAAACCTAATTCTCAGGTATGAGGTTAGATCAGTTTCCAGCTGAAACAGTTCTGCAATAGCGAATAGCATAATCAGGGTAGAGCTGCTGATCTGTCAGTGCTGTGGAACAGCATTAGCTTATCTTCTTTAAACTCAGATAATTAGGGTAGTATTACCCAGCAGTCTGTGACACTGACATCCCCCACCCCTCCCCCGCTTGCTTTTATTCATGTTTTCCTCTACCCAAGATCTCCCTGGTGCAAAGAGGCACACTTTCAGGACAGTAACAGCTGCTGGTACTGCAGGGTTCACTCCGACCTAACAAAGCGATTCTGATGAAAATCTGGTGTTAGGTATTACCAGCATGCAGCTTCAACAGAGAAAACACAACTCATCTGTTTAGCAACTACAACAATTTGCTATTGGTACATACTTACTGGTGAGATCTCTAAACCAGGCTGAATTGCTTAAAATGTCACCTGTCAGCATGGCAGGAGGGAGCAAAGGCAGAGAAAACAGCCCATCCAACTCTGGTGGGGTTGCTTCATCCAGAAGGGGGGGAACAGTGGTGGGAGATGCTGGATTCAGCCAGCAGCGTTCAGAGCTGGACACCCTGTTACTCCCCAACCTCACAAACCACCTCTGCAGTGGGACATGAGTGGCTGTCCCCATTTGTGTGATGCCATACACGTCACAGTTCTATCAGGTGGAGGGACCCTTCACTTGCATAGCCCTAAGAACAGTGTATTAGAAATGCCAGGACAACAATGGTTTCCGTCAAGATGTAATGAAATTATATGAAAAGTTACAGTTCAGAGTCCCCTGGGATTCCAGCTTTTAGTTACTGGAGAAGATGCAATTTCCACTGTAGATTTTTACTGAGTTTTGGTGGAATAAGTAATTCTGGATCTGAAAGGCAAATAGAACAAGTGTCAGAATAGAGCGTAACAGTATGGTTTCCTCAGGAGCTGTCAACTAAGTTTACTTTTCTTTACCTCAAAGGACACTATGAAGTCTCTAACATGTAACACTTCCCTTTAGTGACTGACCCCCAGCCTGGATATAAGAGTGCCCCCAGCAGAACTGCTTACAGAAATACATCTCTGGGACAAATCAAGTCTCCTCTCCATTAAATGTTCAGAACGAGGAGGCAACAATCAATGGCATAAAGCAGAACTCCGTTCGTTCACCAATAACTGGGACATCACACACAACAGCTAGCTGGCTCTGATAAGTGTGAATAAGAGGCATAAGGTTTTCTTTGGTGCCAGCCCTGGCAAATGGCAAGAGGCAGGCTGCATCTAGAGGTTTATAAGAGGATTTCTCCAGGCAGTGCCAGGACTAGTAGGGGAAGAGGCTGGTGGACTAGTGGGGAAGAGGGAAGACAGAGGGGAGATGGGACCAGCCCTTGCTAGGTCTCTCAGCCCTAAGTTTCTATTAGCTGCGAGGACTTCAGGATGGCAAAGCACCATGACAGACTGTAGCCTGGCCTGGCTGCCAAAGCCAGATAGAAAAATTCAGCAGGTAAGTTACAAGCAGAATCATCTAACACATTCCCTAAGAAATCAGACTTCCAATTCCCTCACAACATACAGATGCTACAAACACAGGAAGCCAGGAGTACAATTCAGATGGTGGTTTTAGCACAGGATTTCAGAGCAAATAAAACCTTATTAAGAAGGCTGCTGACTTGCCACAAAGTGGGAGGGTACACCATAAAGAAAAGCAATAAGCTCCTACAACTGAATAAATGTTACATCTGTTGACAGGTAGCAATGATTGCAGAGCCTCAAAGCCCACTGACCTCACTGACATTTCACACCCACATCTCACTCAGAGCCTCAACTAACCTTGTACGACAGGAGTCATCATCCTCTTCTGCTGATAGGCAGCCATAATGCTGTTTGCAGTTGAATTGGGTCCCAGGACCTGTATGAAAAAGCAATACCTATGTTCCAGCCTGCACACAAAGCAAGGCTAAGAGCAGGGACACCTACAAACTCTGCTGTTAGTCTCCAAAAGCAGAAGCAGCTGCCTACAGGAGACTCACAGTCCAAAGTGACCCAGAATATGCAATCAAAGCCCAGTAATGTCTCAGAAAAGTTAACACGGAGGCAGAAAGAGACAACTGCTTTCGCACAGCTTCTCAGGACACAGAACCCTTACCCCAGCACCTATTTCTTCACACCACTGTAAGTGTCATTACTTGGCATGACTTCTTTCATTGCAGTGCCAGCAATATTTAAAGTTCATTTGAGACTCTCAGCTCCCTGTCACATATAACAGTTTTAATCTGTCCTTATGAGTCTTGCTAACTAGTAGTTAGGGAGAAGATACTGGGGAATATCTTGTGTTCACCATAAATGCTCAGAAACTGCTTATTAGAAATAAAGACTTTTACTTTGGAAAGGAACTAACTGCAGCCCTTGTGATTTCCTTATTCTGCATTAAGCTGAAGTTTAGAAGCCTGACATAACCCTTCTTTTTGCAGTATACTGCTTATGATATACTGGTTCAGACTAAACAGACCAGTCTGGTAGCTTTTTACTTCACACCATAGGTCAGACAACCTCTAACTACTCCAGTACATAAAAGCTATGCTAACACTTAAACCATCATGCCTAAAAAAGAAAACAGTGTTCCTATGTTCTACAAATTGCTGAAGATAGAGCTTGGGAAAAGAAGTCACCACTAGGACAAGGTAACACAAGCCTTATGAGACCTCATCATGTCCAATGTGACATTCAGTACAAGGGACACAGCAGGCTATACCTGTTGTACACACCTAGAGTGTACTGACTTGGCAGGTACTGCACAGAGTATCTATCTGACCTCTACAGAAAAAAAGCAGATCTGGAAAGCCAGGCAGGATTCCACACTCTTTGCTGGAGAATGGAAAATACTGCTAAATACTTGGTATTGTATAGCAGTCATGATGGGTATTGTGGGTGAGCACAGACCGGGTTGACAGAACTCTGCTGCAGGTCTAGAGTCCAGACTTCTGGGATCGAGGTCTCCATCAACTGCAAAACCTCTTCCAGGACTTGCTGTAGTGCCCCAGCTTGCTCATCATAACCAAACAGTACAAGCTGCTTCAGAAGGATGTGTATGTCTCCTGCAGGAGGGAACAGAAGCACAACTAATAGCAATTAACACAGATATGGTAAATAAACAGCTGTATTTCTCTGGTATCAGAGCACAGGAAGCGGAGCACCAAATCAGAACTTGTTCTGTCTCTACCCAGCACCTACAGTGCCTGAATACAGATGTGGGACAAATCTGTCACATCACTTGACAAGGCCTCACTTCTCTGCTGACAAACTTCGGATGTGGAGAGCTCACACTATTACGTGTTCTTCCAGGCACAGAGCCAGATGAACTAAATCAAGGTCCAATAGAGATGGTCTTATGGACCAGGCAGCTTCCCTCCCCAGCATACATATCCATTAAGAACAAGAGGGGGCACACTGCCTCAGCTGTCCTCACAAGCTGCGGAGCGGATTAAGATCAAGTGTCCTACCCTTCACGGTCTCAACAGCGCGAACATTTTCTCCCAGGACTTCCAGAAGGGCCATATCTTCAAAAGGACTCCCCTCCTTCAAGCTGTATCTCTTGCGCTCAGCCTTGCGCCGGTTCTTTGAGGATCGCCTGAAAAGGAGGATGCTTAATTATAGTGTGCACAACAGAATTAGTTATAACAGGGTAAGTCTGAAGGAACATCAACAGTGTGCATGAAACTTGTACACAAGTCCTTACTCTCTCCAGTGAGGGGACTGCATATAGGCTTATGTATCTCTGTGTCAATGTTTTCAATGCTACTCAACCAACACCCTTTGTGGTCTGAAACACAAGTCAGTAGTTGGGCTGTTTCTCTACTACAAAAAGGAGTGGTCTGTGTTCCTGCAAGGTTGAAGCATTGTTCTAAGCACAAAGTAGGGTAAATTGTTTGGCAGTAGTCACCATTAGACAAACCTGAGCTCCACTTGAAACAATCTGGTACCAGTGTCTGTGCTTGCCTGTGCACATTTTCATTTCTGCCATTTCCAAAACTATGCACTAATACAGCTCAGCTCCTGCCCGTTACGACAGGAAAACAACCTCTAATCATAGGCCAGTACTAGTTGCGTAACATCACAAAATGATCAGCACACTCTGACACAGGTATGCTGAATACTAAGGTTGCATTATCTTCTTCTTTTCATCTGGGCCACAGAAAGTGCCCTAAAAAGTCCACACTTTTCCCAACAATGGTATTTTTCCACATTTCAGCTAGGGAATTTAGAAGCAGTCCCGCAGACTACACTGGCCTCTAACACACACCACCCCACACTGCAGCTCACATTCTTAAGAGCACTCAAAAGCAGCACAGATGCCTGCTGTGGGAAGACACCAGTATGAGATTTAGTAGCAATCCCCACCCATCAATTGCAGAACCTAGGACAAAGAGAACTAGCCACGCACACAAGCTGTTAATGTTTGAGAGGCTCTGCCCATATTCTGTGTCAAGCCTCCTATAGCCAGCTATTCTGGCAACACACCTGATACCCACAAAGCCAGCTCCTGCCCAGAGTTTGTGTTCACAGCTCCTCTGCTGGGCACTCAGTTCCTGTTGCACTAGTAGCTTCTGGCATTTTCTGCTCTCTCCCTCCCAATAAGAGTTAAAACAACCATGAAATGCCTGTAATTAAAGCAGATTCAAGGCATGCACAGCTGCGAGGAGGAGCATGCCAAGCATGAGCAAGCTGCCCTCCTAAACGCTGATGCCAGGGCAGCCACTACCTAATTTGGAGGCAGATACCTACGCTGATATTCTTGAACTGCTGTGTGAATATTTGCTGTTCATGTCGCTGGCTGTCACAACACTGCTGGTTTCAGAGAAAAGATCCAATTCTGGGCAATTTTGCATTTCGTAATCTGCAAAACATGTTAACAACTGTCACAGTATGGAAGAAGGTCACAGTTATTCCAAGCTTTCTCTCAGAGTAATCTATGTAGCTTGTTGGAGAAGCAGCTTGGGCAGATTCATTCTACCTGTTAGTGTTTCAGAGCCTTACAGCTCTCAACCCCACTAAGCCAGCACATGAGAAGAAACAGCAACTGTGAGAAGAACACTGCTCCTCTGCCCTGGTGGGGATTGTGATATTAAGCAGCACAATCAGAGGGATGACAATCACAGTGTAGCAAATCTGGACAAAGGACAAAGCATTCTGCTTTCAGAAAACTTCCCTGAGCCTGTATGAACTGGCAGGTGAATATGCCTAGTAGGTACTCAGAACAAAGGACATACTGAACACTGTCTGACCCAGCCAAGCCGGCACTGTGGAGACAATACTATGTCATTTTGAAGAGCTGGCAGGTGCGTTTGGATCCCATGAAAGCTGTGACACAGACAGCACTGAAAATAAAGCTGTCTTTATAGAATGAGCAAGGTCAAACAATCATAGCCCAAGTATGGTGAGGAGGGGGTGAGAAGAATGCTGTTCTACTGTTGTAGATACCACTGGAGCTAGAAAAGAGCACAGCTCCACCAGGGCGAATGGAAAGCACAAAGCAAAAGATGATCACGGTTACTTATGCAGAAGAAAGTCATAAGTATTTCAATACCAACCCTGCAGGCTCTCACAAGCCTTCTTCTTCAGCTCTCGGACCACTTGCAAGCGACTCTTATGGTGAAGAAATGCCGTTTTCTGAGAATCTAGGAAGATCAGCTGACTCTTCTGAGCTGCTCAATAAGAAAATCAGAACACAAACATTTGTGCAAAAGAACCAGAAAAGCATATTTTTTTTTTTACACAAGAAGTTTGAAGGAGCACAGTCCTTCAACAAGCTCAGAAGTCAGGTGCAAAGCACACAAAAGGACTCAAGTGGAAGGAAATTCAAAGCTTGTAATACAGGAGCCCACTGAACAAGATGCACCTGGATGCAGAGTGAATTAACCTGCCAGACAAGCATTTTCTAGAACAAGAGTCTGTTTCTGACACAGGAAGAGTGGAAAGCTCTGTGGCCAAATCCCTTTACATTAATTAGGATTGAATTAAAGAAAAAAAAATAATCCCTCAACTCATAAAGCCTACTGCCCATAGTACGAAAAGGAAAACCAACCAATAGTAACCAACCATCCTTCCTGGATGGAAGGGAGAATACAGCCATCAAATCAAATTTTTCAAAAACTACTCATAAAAGCTTACAGGATGGTTAGCCATTTTCTTAGTCCACAGCTCTGCTGCCACATGTGCTCTGAACAGGGACTGTCCTGCTTGTTCATGGACAGGCAGACACAGACCCCTTTGCAGTTTGTGACTGTGAGGTCTGGAAAAGCTCAAAAGAAGCTTGACTAAGCTAAAAAGAGCCCATGATACTGCAGGGCTTCAAGCTGCATTGAGTAGAGCCAAATGCAGCTAACTGGGCAGCATCAGTTACGCACAATCAAAGCATCCTTTCAAACAGCTTCTAGTACTGGAGTGCTGTGACTTCCCACAGACCCAGTAAAGACCTCCTTCAGCCTCTACAGCACAGAGAAGTCTCAGGTTCTTGCACAGATTCACCTTCCAGAATAGCAGGTTTGAAATTGGTCTCCAAGATATCCAGTCTACCATACTTGTGAATCTGGAGCAGGGAAAGGAAACAAGGTATTATTTAAGGATCTAACCCAGATCCCATCCCTCTGTTCTTGCACTCTAAAGAAATATTTCCACTCTGGTTCTTGTGCTCTGAAATGTCCTACCAGTCTTAAAGCCTCTTCCCAGAGAGCCCCTTCTAAGAGCAGAACAACAGCCTCTTCATAGTCCTAGAAGGAAAGAGCAATCATGTACTGCTACTGATGCTAGTAATACACATTCAGGTAGCACCTGTTCAGATGCACATTTCTCCACAGCAGTATCACAGTCAGGACAGGAAAACACCACTGTGCCAGGTACTTTGAAGTGCTGACATAAAAAAACCCCAAACCAAATTATGCTATTTCTCCCATGCTGAGGGGAAATCCCTCTGGAACTCTGTCTTCCTTACTCCGGTCCTCAGGCTTCAGCTCTCTGAGACAAAAGCTTTTCATACCAAAACAGAGACAGCTTCATGAGTGGAAAAACTCAGGGACACAGTATTCATCCCCACGCTGCTCAAAGCATCACCTGGACCTGCTCTGCCCTCCCCATGCAGACTGTATTGCTGCCAGCATGCATGGAGTCACACGTGGCCCAGGAGAACAGAGAAAACATGGATGGCGTATTTCTCTGACAGGGGTTACTACTGGGGCACAGACAGGGTGGTGATTACATTACCTGAGTGTACTGCTCCAGGAGTATGGCTGCCTCTGCATACTTTCTCTGTTCAACTAGTTTTCCTACAAGAAAAAGTGGAGTTTAGCTTTTCAGAAGCAGGCGGATTTTGCACCAGAAAACTACAAAGTAGAGGAAAACTCCGCTCACTGAGATGCTTTCTACCTGCTCACACACTTACTCAATGTGCCTGGTAAAAAGAAGAGCTGCCTGATGCCAAGAATTGATTAACTTGCAACATCATCAGCCAGTTGCTTGTGAAATTGCTGGTGCATGTCCCTCAAAGTCAGCTGGAGAACATTTTCTCCCCAGACTGAGACAGAAATAGTGAAGAGTCTCTTAAGTGGAGGGGGCCAGGATGTTAAAAGGAAATCTCTCAAGAGCTTCAGTGTATCACAGCCTTGTGATCTGCAGGGAGCACTTTGCTGCCTGCTCTCTGTGGTATGGACAGCAACCATCAAGCTTGTGGGATTCTGTGCTTCTAGTTCCCCAAAAGTCAAAACTAACTTTGGCACTGGCTAATATGCTAGGATGCAATGTGAGAGCACAAGTGATATACAACACCAGAAAAAAAAAATAAAAAAAAAATTACCCAAGCAAAGCACTCTCATCCAAGGCAGCTTCTGTCTGCTCATTTCGCTGAACTACAGTTGTGATTTAAGAGGGGCACCAGAAAAAGCATTAAAAGCAAGACATGAAGGATCCAAATTACATTATGTGACAGAAAAAGAAAATACTGCTCTGGAAGACCACACTCCCAGGAGCCATATTGCCATTGTGTAAGCGCGCCGTTCATAAACTCTGCCTCTGAGTAAGGCAGAAGTCAGGATGATGCTCCATTTCTCTTGCTGAAATATATGCCAGGTCCACGACACATGCAGTCTGATAAGTCCTAGTGAGCACAAATTCTGAGACCAGCTACCTTCTTCTCCTGCAGTAGGACGGCACGTATCTTTACATGTACCCGCTGTACCTAGCTGCTAGCAGGCTTTAAGAAGAAAACATGAAGATGCAGCTCTGAATTACCCAATAGCCTTTAAGGTCTGTGACTAGGCACAGTACTTATGTCAATGATGTCTAGAGGCCTCAGCCATCTCAGACTCTTCAAAGAATCTCCATTGCCTGAGGTTAACCAAGGAGGCAATTTGGCATAGCAGATCAGCAACCAGTTGCAAGGAAAATGTGCAAGAAGCAGTCAGCATGGGGCAGCCAAGACCACAGCTAGCTTGGGAACTCCTGGGTGCCTACCAGCTCAGCTCTAACATCTTTTTGTTCCTTTGAGAAACAAAGGTTATGTGCAATCACACAAACACTTGGGAAACATGGGATCTTTGTTCTCCCTTTAAGAAAAATGCTGCTAAAGACTGAGGTTTTAATTAAATTTTAGGAAAAAACAAAATGAACCAAAAATAACAGCAGCCAGTTTTGCTCTGCACACTTCCATCTCCTCAAGGCCTACCTGCCATGCCGTGTGCCAGGCTGGACAGCTTATCCTTTGTGTAACCAAGCTGTGATGCCATGCACAGAGCTTGCTGCCAGCTGCCGCTGTTCTGGAAAGCATCAAGTGCTTTCTCAAAGATGCCAGCACGAGCAAATACCAAGGCAGCCTGTTCATATAGCTGCTTCTGAATCAAGTACTCCCCATACGCATTGCTGATATCCTGCAAGAAAGTGACAGAAGAGAAATAAGAAATCAACACTATCAGTAGCAGTCCACTTATAAAATTACCTGCACAACTTGAACATAAGCAGCTGCTGTCTCATTCCTGCCCTCACTCAAGGTGTTGAGGATGTGCAAACACACCTGTGAGAGAATAAAAAGCTTGCATACTGCGGTGTCACATGTTTACACACCTTGTACTCCCGAGTGCTAGAGGGGTACAGCTTCAAGGCATCACAATACTGACTCTGATCCTTCACCAAGTTCAGAAATTCAGGGAAGTGTTCAGGACCTGCAGAAATAGTTTATATTTCATAGCAATAGAAGAGAAAGTACATGGCTCTCATGGCTCCCAGCCAGTCTGGCTTCACTGCATTTAGAAGCAACTCCAGGTGCTTGTGTAGAAGAGCACAAAAGCACCTATTCTACTACTGAAAATCAAGGTGTTCACTTCCTTGAGGTTTGCTCCACTTTGCAGGAATATTAACTGGGGACAAGTCACCTACGACAGACACAAAACAAGACTTATGCTTTATGATCACAGAGTAGTGAACATTATCACCCCTTTCTCCCTGCACCAAGCTACACTACAAAAAACATGTAGCAGAACTTAACCATGCACTACCAGGAGCAAAGATGACCTTGTGCAATCCTTCTCTTTCTTCAGCTATTTCCCCTCAAAGCCTCTCCAAAATGGAAATGTTCCACTGCAGAATTTCTCCTTCGAGATGCTGCATGTGCAGGACACCTACCACATTTGCTGAGATGCCCAAGAGCTTTTGTGTATCTCTTCAAGTGTCTGTCTATTGTATATCGCTGATAATTGGTTTCCATTTTCCGGAGGGTATTTAAGAAGGGCAAGTATTCTTTTGGGTCCTGCAAAGAGTAAGAAAAACTGCAGTTGAGCTAATCTGGTAAGATCCTTATTTGCCCCCATTTTCATGAGCAGACAGCCCCATATTTGAAATTGTATGATAATACACTAAAAGGCTTTTTAAAAAATAAATAAATGTAAGCCATCTTAAAGAATCACTTCTGTGTATATACTTTTGCTAGGAATAATTCACAAATTACCAGGCTCCCATGTAGACTTCAGCAGTATCTAAAGGCTGAAGACATTTAAAATTCAAGGCGATGTATCACATCAAATATTGTTTTCCATTAGCTACTATCATGTATACGTTTGCAGCTGTAAAGCTGATCAACTTTCCCCACACCAAAGGTCATAAAACTTGTTAACATGAATAGGGTGTTTTAACTGATGGACAGCAGGCTCTGCTGTAACATTAGGAAACTGAAGATCCTGATGGGCACTTCCATTTAGAGATTTCAAATTAAACCTGCTGGAAGATAGATACCATTATCGTGGCCACCACCAAATAAGCAAGAATCAAAAGAGTACAGAATTAGGAACATAAGGCATGCAGTCATAACACTTCAGACCACAGTCCCTCACTTCCCTAGAGCTACTTTTCTGTGCTGCTCTAGAAGAACTCTATTTCACCTTGAGCACAAGCAAGTTTCCAAAGCTATGCTCAACAAGTATTAAGGGATGCAGAGGCATGCCACCTTCCCAGCATCATCCCAAGCACACACAGGACATCCACGCAACTGGAATGCTGCCTGCATAGAGAGCTATGACCAACAAAACTTGTGGGCTGATCCGCAGACTACAAAGAACCTTTGGGAAAGAAGAAAAATAGTTCCTCGGCTGGAACTATAAGCCAAGACCTTTTGAGACTTTTCTGCCACCATGATGACTAAATCAAAGTCATACGTCCCCAAGGAATAATCATATAATTCATTGACATCCACAAGAAAAAGCAGGTACTTCAGTGCTTCTTCTGCACTCACAGCTTTGACATCTGGAGTAATGCTTTCTGTAATGAGATAAAGAAGCATAAAATCAGTTACACCATCAGCAGTGGAACTCCGCTCTGAAGGCAGGATGCATTATCAAGCACATCCCTGGCACCAGAGAGGGATCATCAAACTAATGGCTCATTCTGTCTTGCAGGAGGGGTTACTTGGCCTTTCCTGGGCAACTTCAAGGACGAGCCCAAGCACAGTAACTTGTTAAGTGTGCAACAGTGACAAGTCAGAAGTATCAGCACAGAAAAAAAGCAAAGTTTCCCAGTTTGAAATACCAGGACCCAGAATGGGAACCCCTGTTCGATGCTAGGAGAACCAGAGTTCTGACTGGAAAGAGAAAACAGCTTCAATTCTGGGCTATCTACTGACACACCCAGATAAAAGGATGACCTGAGGGCATGCATAGCAGTGTATCTTAGCTGACCTGCTGCTTTTCCACTAAGACACAGCTAGTTTCAAGTACATTTCTGTTTTCTGGCTGACTCCGTGAACAGCCATCTTAAAATAATTTTCAGGGTAAACCATGCTAACAATGAAAGCTCCTGCAAACCACCCGTTCTGAAAACTTTTGAGTTCCTGATACACGACCTCGAAGATCATGAACCTTCTGGAGAGCAATTTCCAGTTCTGGAGGACTTTTCTTTATGTGTGCTGTCAGTATCGATAGGCAGTATCTGAAGAAAACAGAAGTAGTAAATGAAAAAGCAAGAAGGCAGAACACTTCTTATTCCTATTTTAGCACAGCTTGTGCAAGTTCTAGTTTACATTTTAGTAAAAAAATCCCAGACTCAGGTATTTCAGTCTCTTTAAAGGAAGGCAGGAAAAATGGGAAGAGAATAGAATACATGAGAAAAGTATTTCTACTCAGCATGTGTCCCCAAACATGTCACAAGAATAGAGGTGTGTTCTGAGTAGAATTAGCTTCCTTACCATGCCCAGCTAGCATAATGGAGAGAGAACACGTCCCTCTGAAAGCTCAGACAGCAGGACACAGTTTTCCAAATCAAATTTGGCACAAAAATGGTCTTTTTTATAAAAGGAAAGCTTTCTAGGAGGTTATTTCCACTGTCATACATTTCACACATACTATTTCAAAATAGCTTTCCCCGCTAAGGGGATGCTTTGTTTTCTGAAACTGTTTGTTGAAAAGTGTCTAAATTTTCAGGATTCAGCAGCAACCCACCATCTGTTGCTCCTCTACCCACTGTTTCACATATAAGCTGCCAATGGTTTAACACTGCTTCACTAACCACTGTTATTATCCTATTTTCCCATCCTTTCTTTGTCTTGTCTTGATTCATCCAAGGAGGATGGTTACCAAAAAGGTAGTAATTCAGAAATATGCAGCTGAAGATGTACAGAAGTAACTCAGTCTCAAATGGAACAGCAACATCTTTCCAAAAGGCCAGCTGCTCCAAAACACCAGCATATCTCCCTGAGATGACAATCTTGCTCATGTCTCTCTGTCCCCTATGCCACACAGCCTGTTCCAAAGTTGAGTGTATTTCTTAAACCCTTATAAGCATCCTGTAAAAAGTTGTATGGCTATCTGTGGAATTATTAGATGCTGTGGTTTTCAGGACAGCATCCACAGCAGACGGAAAGTATGGCTACATAACTTCTGAGGAGCACTGGCTCATCTGAGATGATCTGAAGCAAAGTAACTGACATTAAGGACAGCTTCACTTTCTGCAAATGACTTATAGGAATCCTTCTAGTGGTTCCTTCACCTACAATAAGAAAATGCTCACTTTTGAGGGTCAATGTGTTCCATGGCAACTCTCATCACATCACATATGACGTTTACTTTTTTCTGATCAGGATGCTGGCATGGTTGAACATTACTGCTACCATTCAGAGATGGGTACATACTCTTTGTGAAATCTTCTTCTCTAAATAAAAACAGATAACATGAATACCAGTACGATCCATTAAATAGCCCAGCACAAAGACAGTAACATTAAGAAACATAAATGCATGCAGAAAAGAACTACTCAACAAAATAGCTCATATGTCATTCAGTACTGACACACAACCTGCCACACTATCAGAAAGCTCTCCAATATCTCTTATCCATCCCAACTGATTCTCAGCCAAGAGAGGCATTGAAAAAAACGGGTCAGAACAAATACTTTAGTTGCACAAAAAATTTTCAAGATACAGCTGTCTTTTACTAAATTCACTAGGGAGATGCTGAGCGCAGAGCACTTCTGAAAATTAATCCATTTGCTTTTATTTCTAGACAAAGATTTAAGGTCAGGTCAAAACTGAAAATAAAACAGAACAGCTAAATGATAGCTCCAGCTCCTAAACAATTATTTACTTCAGCAAGCTTGAGAAGTCCTGAAGCTACTAATGCCCTAAAGCCTCTTGTCACTCAAACTTAGAGAAAGAAGTCAGGGGACCTAATTTGGGAATCTAAGAAAGTATCTAGGCCTCTGGCTTCAGATAAAGCAGTGCTGTCTTGCTGCTCTTTATGAGGGAACAAAACTTCCTCTGATCACATTTACTCCTGTACAGCAAATTAGTAGACAAGTCAAAGCAGTCAGATGTACTAATCCCTTGCTGGAAAAATCTAATGGTTGCCTGCAAGCTGGAATTCCCAACAAGACACTCTGACTGTCCCTGAAACTAGTGAGCTTAGTCAAGTCTTTATGACCCAACATGCCAGATTTCCGACTGACTCCTTGCACCCACATTGAAGGGCTGCCAGTATTTTGACAAAATCAGTACCACCACTGATTACATGCACACTTCCATTTGCAGAATTATACTTACTTCAGTTCTGTGAAAAACAAGTTGATACAGTTCACAGAATCTATTTGCCTGATAAAGGTTTCTGCATTTTCCAGAAATACCTGAAATGAATATTACTACTGTTATTCTGAAGAAGTACATTAAGTACAAAAAACAAACTCAAAGACCTTCTCCGAATGCACAAGACGAAGGAAATGCTAAATCTGATCTGCCTGCAGAGGATGCAGCAGTGCAGAGCAGCCATCTCTGCTGAAAGCAGAACTGACAGCACCATCTACTTTTTTGAGCCCACTGTTCAATGTCAATGGATTCTAGGCCAGATGATTATGGAAAACAACACAACAGAACTGGGCATACTTGCCTTGGGATTGTGGTCATAAAGAAGATTGAGGTTGATTCGCAGCTTCCTCATACATTGAAATGCTTCCCTGAACATAAGCCTGGAGGAATGAGTCAGGTGGGATAGTTTACATAGTGGATAGGTGCAGTATCTGCACATAAAGGCAACTGACTAGAGGTAAGCACAGACCCCCTGGGAAGGGAACAGCCTAGGCAATAAGCTGTGTAGATTGCCTTCCAGAAAAAACGTGCAAGGCCAATCCTGTTCATTGCCAGCCTCTGCAGTGGGCAGACCAGCATGCCAGATTGAGGAAGCCATACAGGCCTTGCATTATTTTTTTTTTCTCTCTTAAAGCAGAGAATTACAGTTTAATCTAATGGACTAGCTTCTGTTTCAGCAAACTTCAATGTAAATCAGTTAAACAAATAAAACATGAAACACAGCAAGCTTCATCATGGAGTAACTGACACGTCTGGAGAATGGAGCCAGTGAAGATTTATCCCACTCACACAGTCTCAGCACACATATAAGCCCTTCAGTGGTGAAGTGAGAGGCACCTGGGACTGCTGAAAGCTGGACTTCCGGCTGGTACACCCAGAAACAGTTTCATTCCCACTTACGAAGTCAATTCCTTTGAGTTTAGCTTCCCTCCCTTCAGCACAACAAAACCAGGCCAGCCAGCCTCTAACAGCTCAGACTGGGGGAGGGAAGACCAGAATATACCAGTGCCATTTACCTGTCTAGCCACTTCCGAATCTGGGCAAGAACCAGAGCTCGGTGGTGAACAGTCTCCAAATTTCCTCTTGGCATCTATAATGCAAGGTCCACACAATTATTTATTTGTAGTTACTCTGCCTATATTGAAGGCAAAGTGAGGACTGGCCAATTTTCTAGGCCTGTCTACTACTTGTAGGTACATGGACCTGTTCATTGACTTCAAGACACATGCTATTTCAACACGTGTGGAAAAAAATCTGAAAATTCTCTCAGCTCAGAAACATTCCTTCCTTAGGAGGCTCAACTCCACTGAACTGGGCAAGACTCACATCAACCTCATCAACGTTTCAGGTTAGCCCTGCTCCAAGGAGGATGTTGGGCTACACAACTCCAGAGATGCTTTTCAGATTACATCCTTCTCCATTCTGTGAACCTCTGCTGGTTCTGAAGAGTGAGCTCAGCACTTCAGACAAACTTAGTGCCAAGGCTAATGGAAGGCTGCTAGCAAATACAGCAGTTACTAAGAGGCAAGTCAGAGATTCACAGTGAGAGGCCACAATATGTAGCACTACACTACCTCAGCCATTAAGAATTTGAGTAGCCCATCCCAGTTCTGTACATACCTAGCTGCCTGTGCTGAATCTAACTCCCACAGGCATGCTCAAAATCCCTCCACATCCAGCCAGGCAGCTGGAGATCTGTGAGGTGCTATGCTGCAGTACTACAGGGCAGCAGCTTTGTAGCACTGCATGCACTGTTTGCAGGTTAACCAGCTGCCCACCGAGATGGCTCCCCTACACCCCCTGATAGCAGACCTCAGCAGACACGGGCAGAGCACTGACCTGCAGCACAACCTTTGTGTCCTGGGGCACAACGGTGATGATACGCGAACCTCGCTCCACCTTGCGAAGGGTCTCACTGTTGGGTGCAGCAGCACTGCTCAGGCTAGCCTGAAGGGCTGAAGACAGCATATTTATCAACATACATGGCACACCATGTGCCCCAGTCAGGCTTTCCTATGTGGCCCTGCAAGGTTGTACTGGACCAACTGAGTCAACAATGCACCAGAGATCTTCAACAGTTCTGGACAGGAAGAGGATCTCTTAGTGCTAAGCACTGCTGTATACAAAGTAGAGATATGTCCTCTATACAACAGGATCACAAAGCTCAACAGACCAGATGAGAGGAGCACTGAGAGATGTAAAGGACCAGTAAGTTGGAGCCTTTTGGACGTAGAGGGGAGGGAGAGAATGCAGGGCTAAGCTGTTGAAAACAGTGAAGGGACAACAACTACAGGACAAATCCTGCTCCCTGGGAGGAGCATGTGATACATAAGACAGTTCCCTGTGCCCCTTGCTCTCTGACAGATTTCTGAAAGCAGCTCTCTTCCTCTGTCTCTTAAGCAGCTGCTCTGAGCGACCCAAATACAGTAGGTTTGGGTGTGAAAAGTGGGGAGACCTTGTGGTTCCAAGACAATGGCCATGAGCTGCAAGCAGCAGGCAGCCAGAGCTGGTATTTACCTTTCACTGATATGTTCTTCAAGCAGAAGCACTGACAGGTGTGGGAGTTGGTTGTCACCAACAAAAACTCATTGTATGTTGCAAATGAGGTGATGTTGGAGGCGACCTGTAGAAAAATGATGAAGTTTATCGCTGTATAGAGTGCAACAGGAAAGCTGCCTTTGGCAGAGGAAAAGGGGATGCGATGAGGGGCAAAAACTTTGGTACCTCAGTATCATTAACAAAAAACCGGCATCGATCTGTGAGACCCAAGATCATCTCCTGTAAATAGAAAGGATGACAAGTATAAGCTTCTAAGTGTAAGTATCACAACCTCCAGTATTTCACAACACTGACTAGCACTGGATTGAAGTACCTTACAATTAGGTACTGAGTACCTCATGTGAATTACTTAGAGAAGCTGGACAGGAAGTCATGCAACCTCTATACCAGGAGGGCTTACTTAAGTGTCTTAAAACACTCTGGCTGGAAACCCAGCTTGGTCTACCCTGTAAGAGAAACTGCACAGTAATAAAATGGAAGAAGAAACCATGCCAGATAATTTAGTTTTTTAAATACCAGAGGAAAAGCACTAGTACAGAGCAGAGCAAAGCAGCTCCATAGAGCACTCACCTGGATGCATTCTGAAGGAAAGAAACCATGAAACTACTAGCAAAATAGCTAGTTGTTCCTTAAGCTTTGTAACTATTAAGAAACCATGACCAATACAAAACGCCAGTAGCAGGTGATATACAGTAACTCAATATTTGCTAATATATATATACAGTAACAGCCATATTTGCTAATACAATAAGTTCAGATATAACAAATAAAAATGCTGTTTTCAAGAAGAGCAGGGCAGTGGCTGCTGGAAATTTTAATATGAAATTTCTTGCTCTTCAATGACATTGTTCATCATATTCATAGAGTGGAAAGATTGGGTGTTAACTGCAAGCCAACAGAAATGCTCTAGAAGACAAGGAATGGTATGCTCTCAGCTCTGCATAGGGCCTTATGAAGAAGGGCTGTTAAGAAGTATTATTGGACCCGGGGCAGAGGATCACAGTGCGCATTTGACACAGAGAACAACTGAGTAGGGAATTTAATCTGCTCACAGTCTTACTTACTTCACCACTGATCTTCGTGATAGAAGTCTCCACGCAAGGGTAGGGGAACTGAACAGCAGAGCCATTGCTAGTCCGCCAGGGCTCAAGGACCGGAGTAGAAGCCTCTAACGAACAAAGAAGGACAAACTATTTTCCAGCCAACCAAAGATTCAGACATTACAACCACATCACATGTATCTCAAGAAAACTAGAGCTGGCAATTAGCTACACTATCTGACAGAGAGGAGGAATGCTGACATAAAAGTCAAAGACGCAGCAGACAAGAAGATGGTAACTTCTAGGGGCTCAGCAGCATCTTTATTGCTCCGTAGAACAAGAGAGAAGTGCCAAGGACATGGCAGTCAGTCAGCACCTCTGAAATCACTAAACCAGTCATCTTTTTTTCAAATCATAATGTCTAAATTGTCATTCTCAACAAAATGAACTGCTTTCTGACACAAATCACTAATTTTGGCCCTTTTCTGGGAGCAGAGAGAGCGTGAAAGGCAGGAACGACTACCAGCAAGAGTCACCTATGTCCCTGAAAGTCAAATCGCCTCATTAAACCTTTTCAGAAATCTGTAATACCTACACCTCAGACCAGGTACTTAAACAAGGCCCAGCTTACCCCAGAGGTATTTCAGGATCTGTCTATCAGCCAGCTGCAGAGCTACAGTTTTGGTCACTGGGCTGCAGCATAGGCTGATCACTTCTCCATCTACAGGCAAGGACAACCTGGAGCAAGACACAGAAGACACAGAACATCAGTCACAGGAGATACATTTAACACCTAGATCCTGCATTTCTTGTGGCCAGACGGAAGGATGCACATCTCCAGCATGGACTGATACCTTGTTCATGTAAGGATCTTCTG
Source organism: Astur gentilis (assembly GCF_929443795.1). NCBI lineage: Eukaryota > Metazoa > Chordata > Aves > Accipitriformes > Accipitridae > Astur > Astur gentilis. The sequence goes on along the minus strand of NC_064919.1, from coordinate 17,613,840 downwards.
CAGTCTTTTCACACCTATGTCAGCTGACATTGGCACCACAGAGCACTAGCAACTCCAGCCAACAGGCATTTGCCTAGCCCTGCTAGTCACTGTCTGCATAGTTACAGCACTCTGCAGAGCCAACACTTCTTTTGTTCTAATCTACAGCTCATAATCAAATCAGCCTGTCTCTGATGTGCAAGTGTTGCAGAAAGCGACCCTCAGGATCCCTTTGGGAAGCAGATTTCTGTAACCCAGGTGGCTTCCTTTTGTGATGTGGTTTTAGTTCAACTGACCCCACAAAGCCCAGCAGGTGAGGAAGAGGAGGACAGGAGTAACAAGGGCTACCAGTCCCCTTCTGGACCTTGATAATGGTGGCCAAAAGGTAGAATGGAGGAATTCAGTCCCCCAAGGGCCTGAATTCAGACAAAGGAACAGAGCTATCCTGGACTGACACAGGCATGCTACCATACCCCCTCTTGTCATGCTGGGCGTAGGCATTAGGACTACAGGCAAGTGCTGACCAGTAGGCAGCTTCATCAGCTGTTTGATTCTGCTTCAGGAAGAGAGCCAAATTCCCCAACTCGCAGCCTCCAGGCTGCACATCTATTGAGAGACTTAATTCCTTCTAGGCACTGTCCAGAGGCACTCTCAGACTTTACCCACAACTAACAGATCTCTACTACCGTAAATTTAGGCACTCTTCTTTAGCTCCAGCCACATGAGGCACTGCAGTCAGATGGTGAAGGATGGACTGAGCAGCATCCTGACCCTGACCAACCACAAGGAAGCTGTCATCTGGCAGCCAGGTGAGAAATCGGAGCCCCAGAGGATTCATCACGTCATTGTTGTCGCTGCCCACATGAACTCTGTCACAAAATAAAAGAGACTGGGAAGCAAATAGAACCTGATTTCAGTAGGCCACCTCACTGGAGAGGTGAAAGTCCTCCTAGGCACAGCCTGGCTGTTCAGACACACAGCATGGCTAGATGGGCTCCAGTGCACAAACACACAATCACCCAAACCATGAATCCTGCCACAGGCTGGGCTGGAGATGAAGGACAATACCCAGGAAGCCCCATTTGTTTTTCCTAGACAGTATTGCTCCCATGCTAACTGTGTATAGGAACAAATGTAGAGCAGGGTAGGTTTTTTTACCTCATCATTGTCCCTGCCATGCAAGTAGCTTTGTTGCTCAGTGTGCCATGACCACAGGCCTGGGCACTACATAGCCATTCCTTTGGCTCTGGGAGCAGGACCACAAAGTGCAGCACCACAATGTCAAGACCACCAGGCACAGGAAAGGCTACCTCAGTGCTGTCACTGATAGTCACTGCTCCCACTAGATGAAGACCTCAGTTAACAGCACTTCTCAGGATGAACTGTCCCCTGTGTTGCCCAATCCTTAGCACTAGTTGCAGTCACAGTGTCAGCAGAATGAAATCATGTTACCTGACAACCTTTTCAAAATCCTGAGACAAGTGGTCAGAGCTGGGACCTCTAAAACATCCAGCTAGGCACTACCCTTTTCTCCCCACTACAGCTGTACTAGTTCTATATTACCTGTAGGTTTTATCCAGGTATGGTGTTTCCACAGCTGCTTTAAATCCATTTCCACCCACAACTCCAAATCTGACAGTGGGGTCGTTCATTGTGCTCTGTCCTAGCAAACACAGAACAAGGCAGAATTTAGAGATACTGCCAAGACAGCTCCTTCCATCTTCATTCTTATCAAAAAGTAGATACTACAGGAAACTATTACAGAAGCCAGAAAACACCATCCCTACATGTACAGCCAACACCTAACCCTCACTAACAAATACCCCAAGGAACACAGTTACCTCGTAATGTCACAGTACAAAACTCAGACAGCAGCAACGGTCTCTTGTCTCACAGCACACTGAATATTACACTGTATATAGGACTGCTTTGGGAAGTGCTGGGTGCCTCAGATAGAACCTAGGTAGCTACTTCCAGACATCTCCAGTGCCACTCAGCAACATGCCATCAAAACAGATTACACAAGATGCCACTTGCTGCACTCTGTTCAAGCCAAAGCTAGGCAGGGGGATACTACCAGCATAAGCAATAGCCAAGTGCTGAATGCTGCCTTCTCACAAAGCCAAGGCATCACCAAAATGCTCCTGTGCCACCCAAACTAATGTAGATCAGAGAACTAAGCTTGAATCCACAGTTGAACCAGATGTATATTGCTCCTGACTACTAAAGCCTTGAGTGACCATCACCCTACTAGTCCCCTAGGGTACAGCTCTCAGGGACAGAGGGTTTCCTTTTACAAGACAGTGCACCGCACTCTCACCATATCTGTACAGAGACATCTTGTTATCAGCATCCAGGACAGCCATGTCTCCACTATGTTTGGGATCTGTGTGAAATGCAACCTGATTAACTGCCTGTTGGAGCTGGAGCTCATAGGTACACATGGGTGGAGGCACCACAGCATGCTGGAACGCTGTGACAAGCACTTTATCTGTGGAAGAAAAGAGAAAAAAACCGAAGCTGTAACCCAGTCCAAATGTTAGTGAGGCTCTTTGTAAGTTTTTTATTGAAAGTAGGAACAACATTACAGGAAAAAACAGTTGCTGTGCCCTTAGCAGTTAACTCCTGTGCTGGTTTTGGCTGCGATAAGAGTTAATTTTCTTCATAGTAGCTAGTACGGGGCTGTGTTTTGGATTTGTGCTGAAAACAGTGTTGACAATACAGGGATGTTTTCATTACTGCTGAGCAGTGCTAACATAGAGTTGAGGCCTTTTCTGCTTCTCACCCCACCCCACCAGCGAGTAGGGTGGGGGTGCACAACAAGTTGGGAGGGGACACAGCTGGGACAGCTGACCCCAACTGACCACAGGGATATTCTAGACCATAGGATGTCATGCTCAGGAATAAAAGCTGAGGGAAGAAGAAGGAAGAGGGGGATGTTCAGAGCGATGGCGTGTCTTCCCAAGTAGCCGTTAGGTGTGATAGAGCCCTGCTTTCCTGGAGATGGCTGCCTGCCAATGGGCAGCAGTGAATGAATTCCTTGTTTTGTTTTGCTTGTGTGCGCGGCTTTTGCTTTACCTATTAAACTGTCTTTATCTCAGCCTACAAGTTTTCTCACTTGTATCCTTCTGATTCTCTCCCCCACCTCACTGTGAGGCAGGTGAGTGGCTGCATGGTGCTTACTTGCTGGCTGGGGTTAAACCATGACAACTCCACTGAACCAGCTCTGAAGCGTCCATCAATTACATGGTCCCCCCTCACTAACAGCTTTGTAGAAAGAGCAGCTAATAGAAGAAATACCATAATCCCATCCAGTCTGCATCCAAAAGGCTATGCCACCTCTTCTGACCCTACAGGTATAAAGCAGTCCCACTGCTTACCTCCATCTATGACAGCCACATTTGCCACATGCTGGCTATTCTCCCCCACCCCATGGTCTGTGGTCCAATGCCAGTCATAGGAGAGATAATGCCAACCCTGGCAGAGTACATGCAGTCTATATGGGTTCTCTCGGTCCCACAGCAGCGACACCAACTGATTTTCCTCCAAGCTACCAAAATGTAGACTTTGCTTCAGGTACCAGTGATAGTTCCCTGTGGTCCACAGCTGAACTATAGAAAAACACATGGTTACTACAGATGACTACCTGAGACCCATCTCAAACCCTCCCCGCCACCACTGCTCTTCTACAGGTGGGTTAAGTGTAATGAAAATAATAGTTCTAGCCTTCAGCCCATAGGCCATGTCATACAACACCCAGCACAAGAAAACTTAACATCAGATTTCATGCAAAAGAGTCAATCCTAGAATTCTTTGAACTCCCCTTATGAGAAGGCACCCATGTTTTATGAAGGGCTCACAACTTTAGCATTCCATTAATACCACTTCCAGTTACAGCAGCCTGGAAGATGCTTTGAGCTCTGGCTGAACCACCAGTTCTTCCTAACCTGCACAGGGGTCTCAAAGCTGTAGGCAGGCCTCCTCAGCGTTTCCTAACTTGCAGAGGAATACCCACTGCTAAGCACATTTGCAGGCAAGTATAAGAGCCAGAGCCTCACACAGTGCTCTCACCGTAACTGTTTGGGTTGGAGTTTTCCACCTTCAAGTCTTCCAGCCATATAGCCAGGATAGTAGAATCCGCATTCCAAAGCAGTTCATTAACCTGCAGAAACAAACATGGCTCTCACTGATACAGTTGCTTCTCTGTAGGGTGGGTATGCTCCCAATTGGTTTGCAAGACCATGAGTTCCTCCTTATTTTCAACAATGAAAGGTGCATGGGTTAATACACTAACATAGCTCTCGTGTATTGCAAAGCTCCCAACAGCAAAGCATCCTGAAGGAGAACCTGTCACAGTGGCTCCACACAGCTGAGGAGGTAATACAGCCACAAACATGACAGCAGTGTTCTCTTTGCTTTCCTTGGCACTGAGGAAGCATCTGCCAAAAGACCTCTCAGCATCCAAAGGCAGAAGTTGAAGTAACACCCTAGCAGTAGCTTCTCACTTCTCTTATTTGGGATCATGTGAGTATTTCACCCCACTCTTGCAACAGCTGACATCCTGAACAGCATTTTTGAAGCATTTGCCTGGTAGAAAGTACACAGGGGCCAGAAGCACCCCAGGCCCACAATCGCCCTTTACTTGTCTCTGTACTATGGGCCTGCAGAAGGCATTGCATCTTCTCCACAGGCTTCTTCATTGTTGACTTTTCAAGTCACTTTTTTCATCAGGACCAGCACTAAGTGTTAAGTTAAAAACTTCCTCCTGGAATCTGGAAAAGATCTAGTCTTCCTCTCCATTACACTCTAATCAAAGAAGCCCAGGCACAGCACTTACTTTGACCTGCCCTTTCTGGAACGGCAGGGTGAACTCCCCATGAAGAAGTCCATTCTTCTCCAAGAAAACCACATCATGTCTGTTGGGTTTTTCTTGCGTGGATGCTATCAGGTTTCCAGAGGGCCTTAAAAAAAGAGCCAAATGAAAAGTGGTTGCTCACATAATCACTAGCTGTCATTTTAAACACCAATGATCTCACATTTTCTCCAGAGAGATGAAGAAAAGGGGAGCAGAGGATGTGTTTTCCTCAGCACTGTGCAAGTCATTGGTGCAGCATAGACATTTTCCAGGCTCATGACATCCTCAGGTGAGCAAGTAAATGTCAGCACTGGCAAAGGGACCTGTAATACACCTATTTATACAGTTGAGTCCAAAACCACTTGACATTGAGACTGTGCAGAGAATCTATCCCTTCCTCCTGCACATAATGCAAGTATTAAGTTTTTTCAGGGTTTAAAGAGCTACTCTTCCTCATGCTGGATCAGAAGGAAGCTTTCTTCAAGTTTTAGGAAAAATAAACACAGGAGAAATTAAACTGATGCTGATAAAAGACTGTGACAAGGGAATAAAAAGCAACACTCTGTTGCTGGCATGCAGACTGCTTTGCTACTCACTTCCAGGACAGTGCTTGCTCTAATCCTGAGATAGGCTCACTTGTTGACTGCAGCACAAGCTCTCTGCTCCACACTCGGACCTTCCGAGCACCTACAGGTTGAGAGATCAATGAGACAAGGGTGTAAGAAAGCACTGGGAAGAGACTTTTCTAATTTTATGAGGGTAGGAGAGCAAATTTTGATGCACATTAATAAAAAGGAGATTTCTCATCTACACCTTACGGGGTGAAAACTTATTCTGTCTCAGGCAGTTCTGCCATAGTAACTGAGTGACTCTAAAGCAAATGAGTGGGAATTTCAGTCTGATATAGCTCAGTCATAGCCATTTCCATCTCCAGCTTTCACCACAGAAATATTAAAATATTCCCATAAATGCAAGATTCTCCCTAATCCGAAGTACTGAAGGTAAAAACCCAAACTAGTGGAAGAGCAGTGCAGTTTGGTGCAGCTCAATATGTTGACCAATACATTTAAACTGCTTAGTAGTATTTATCATGGAAGACATCAACTACAGTCTTAGAATAAATGAATGTGCTCATCACTTCTTTGGCTTTAGGGCAAAACCTGGGGAAAAGCATTACCAGTATTTAAACAAAAGTGTGCAAGGCCAAACTGCTAGTATGAGGGACAGTGGGTATGGCAACCCAGATTCATCCATTTGGCACTGGAAGCCCATCAGAGATTGCTTAGAGCTTGAGCAGTGATTTAACGCTGGTGAAAGAAGCAGTTAAGATAGTAACTACCCAGTAGTAACCTCTCCTGGCTTCTCACTGGACTGAAAACCAAACTGCAAAGAAAGTGTTCAGAAAATTGTGTCTATAAAATACCTCTGAGAACACCAAAACAGAGAAAAGAGCAATTAACTAGCTCAATTCACCCTTGCTTTAAGTGCCCAAGAGACCACAAACACCAGCCAGTTCTTGCCTTCCCTAGCTTCTGCTTAAGAAGCCTCTTACACATGTTGGTATTTCAAAGAAGTTTGGTTCCATACCTGTCTCTGGACAGACAGCACTCACTGCAACAAACTGCCCATCTCCTCTCCACGTCACCCGAGGCCTGCTGTCATCCCAGGCTGAAGTAGGTGACACTTCCTGAAGTCACACAACAGAAAGTTGCATCAAAGCTTAGGAAGGCAACTGCTGTCTTTGTCTAAACAAACTGCACTGCTAAACCAGCTCTTTCAAGAGCCTTGGCATGAAGTCAATCCATTAAAAAATCTTAAGGCTGCAAAGTTAAAAATTCATTACTCAGAATGTTGTTTTAGGAAACACTAGAATTAAAACTGCCTGTAAATTCAATCTGCTCCTCCTGCAAGGGCATATGACTGTCTATTCACATGATCACACGCTGTCCTTCCCCTCCACCAGGGTGTCTGCTTATAGACCAGCTGTGCATAAGCTGGACACAAGGGTGAATCAGGGTTTGCTCATGACTGATGCCTGGAGTCACAACCCCTTGGAAGGAGAAAGGTGGGAAAGGCATGCCATCCAGACAGTCTGTAAGGCAGGCAGAAGGTGGGATGAAAAGTAGTGTTCTTTGAGGTAGAACAACATAAGGAAAAAAAATAAAATCTCAACAGAATACCCATAAAGAGGCAGGTGTTCAAAGGTTTAACTTTTGTCAAGCTAGGCATATTTTCCCAGATACAGCCAAGCCTCATCCTGTCCTTCATAACAGTAAAGCTGGAACGGGCCACATTTCATGTGTCTGCACTCTGTCTGCCAGAGTGGACAGTTTTAATTTTGAAACTTAAACACAAGAATAAATATCCAGCAGTGGAGTGCTTTTAGCTACCTGACTTTTCACCAAATAAAAAGTAGAGAAAACAAGACCCAAACAAGGAAGTGTCAGACAAAAGAGCAAAGAGCTAAAATGTGCAGGCACATGGAGCTACCTCACACGACTGGTGATGGTGAGTAGCCCAAATCCTACTCCTTTTGCCTTCTGGGAGCTCAAACTACTGTTCTTTCTGCTCCTCTCAGCCAGACTACTTGTTATTTCTCTTGGTCATACAAACACCTGAGTATATAGCACACATTCAGCAAAATCTGTCACGCTGATTTAAGCGTGACTTTACCTCTGCAAGCACTACCACTTGCAAATCTTGCTTTGAGCTCTGTACGAACAGTTCTAAGTACTCACAGATGTTATCTTGAATTAGGAGAAGGAGAAAAACGCTGGATTTCAGATAACAGAAACAAACAGAAGCACCCTATGAAGGCAACTACCAAAAAGGCGGTGGCAAGCTGGCATTGCAGGAATAACAGAAACTCTATAAATGTTTTTCCAGAGACAGCATGGGCCTAACATAAGAGAAGTAGTATAATACCGTCTGTTTGCGATGTGCTGCCTGTTTTCCCTCTGATCCATGGAACTGTGTCTCCTTTTTACCCCAGCCAAGAGCAACAAACTTTCCTAAAGAAGAAATAATCATTGTCGTGGAAGATTTACAGCACTACTTTGCACAGTGTGATAAATATAACCACAGCTTCAAGCCACCCGCATCTTCCATCCAAGTTTAATTCTAAAAACCTGAAGAAAATTTATGTAGCCCAGAAAGTCCTCTAGTACAGGGAACTTACTTGAATTCATGCTGACAAGCAAAACATTGGCATTCCCCTTCAGCCATCCAGCAGCATTACAGTCTAAAATGTCTCCTGAATCCCAGTAAGTGCTCAGCTCCATTTCTTTACTTTCTACATGTTTACAACACACCAATGACATCAGTTTGAACAACTTCATTTAAGTGCACCTCTCACCTTCCCCAAACTCATCTTGGTGGATTTCCTTCTCAGTAATTGGTTCAAAATCCCTTGTCATCATGATAAGCGTTTGCTGACCTGCAGGGTAGACATTAAATACAATATTGGTAATGGTATCTCCAGCAAATAAAAACTCATTCTTCTCCTGTGTTGTCCCATTGTTCTGTCACAGACTTGGCTATAGAAATATTTCTAATGGTAATATGATACTAAAGAGAACACATCCTTCAAAGCAGAAAATCTCAAAACTGGAACAGAACACCACTTTCAAGTATCTTTCTCTTCAAAAACATGCTTCCTGGCCTAAACTTAAAAAGTTCTTTCCACTTTAAAAATAAGTACTAGGTACTCTCAAACATTTACTCTTGAGATATGAAGGACAAGGTGACTGGGAGCAGTCCGCATGAATTTATGAAGCAGAAATCATGCCTGACCATCCTGAAAGCCTTCTACAATGAGATGACTAACTTGTGGATACAGGGAGACCACTGGATGTCATTTATCTTGATTCTAATAAGGCTTTTGACACTGTCTCCCCTAACGTCATCATAGACAAACTCATGAAGGATGGCATAGATAAAAGGACAGTGAAGGGGACTGAAAATCAGCTGAACTTCTGTTGTGGTTTAAGCCCTGCCAGCAACTAAGCACCATGCAGCCGCTCGCTCACTCCTCCCCACTCCCAGTGGGACAGGGAAGAGAATTAGAGAAAAAAAAGTAAAACTCATGGGTTAAGAATAGTTTGATAACTAAAATAAAATAAAATTAAATATAATAATAAAATATAGTAATTGTAATAAAAAGGAATATAACAAAAAGAGAGATAAATAAAACCCAAGAAAAGAAGAGTGATGCACAATGCAATTGCTTCCCACCCACTGCCTGATGCCCAAGCAGTGATCCACCCCTCCCAGCCAACTCCCCTCAGTTTATATCCTGAGCATGACATTCTGTGGTATGGAATATCGTTTTGGCTATTTTTGGTCAGCCATCCTGGCTATGCTTCCTCTCAGCTTCTTTTACCCCTGCTTGCTGGCAGAGCATGGGAAACTGAAAAATCCGTAACTTAGGATCAGCACTACTTAGCAATAGCTAAAAATACAGTGCGTTATTGCGTTATCAACTTTTTTGTCATACTAAATCCAAAACACAGCACTGTACCAGCTACTAGGAAGAAAATTAACTCTATCCCAGCTGAAACCAGGACAACTGCCAAGCTCAGAAGCTTGCCGTCAGTGGCAAAAATTCCAGCTTGAGGTCAGTCACCAGTGGCATGCCCCTGGATACTAGGGCCAATGTTTAACACCTTCATGAATGACCTGGAGAATGGGACCCTCAGCAAGTTTGTAGATGACACAAAACTGGGAAGAGTAGCAGGTACATCAGAAGGTTGGGCTGCTGTTCACAGGGACCTTGTCACGTAGGTGAGATGGGCTGTCAAGAACGTCATAAAGCTGAACAAGGGGAAAATCCATGTCCTCCACCTGGAAAATAATAATCTCAGGCACCAGGACAGACTGGGAGCCAAGTGGCTGGAAAGCAGCTTGGCAAAAAAATGACCTGTGTTTCCTGGGGGACACCAAGTTGAACATGGGCCAGCAACAGCCCTCTGCTGAACAGGTGGCCAACAGCACCCTGGGCTGCATTAGCAGTGTTGCCAGTAGGTTGAGGGAGGTGATCCTTCTCCTTTACTCAGAGCTGGTGACACACACGTGCTGGCTCCAGTCCAGTTTTGGGCTCCCCAGTACAAGACAGACAAGGACATACTGGAATGAGTCCAGCAAAGGGTCACACAGATGATTAAGGGTTTGGAGAATCTGTCACATGAGGGAAAGCTGAGAGAAGTCAGACTGCTCTGGAGAGAAGGCTCAAGAGGAATCTCATAAGTGTGTATAAGTATCTTATGTGGGAAGTGGGGTACAGTGAAGAAGACAGAGCCAGAATGGTAGTGGCGCCCAGTGAAAGTACAAGAGGCAATGGGCACAAACTAAAATACAGCAAATTCAATTAAAACATAAGAAAACAATTTTTTACTGTGAGGGTGGTCACAGACAGGAACAGGGTGCCCACAGAGGTTATAGGGTCTCCATCCTTGGAGATATCCAAAATGTGACTAGGCTCAGTTCCCATAACTTGCTCCACGTCACCTGCTTTGAGCAAGGGGGTTGGAATAGGTGACCTCCAGAGTTCTCTTTCAACCTCAAGCATTCTGTGATCCTGTTTTGCTTGAGGCTAACTTTATTTTCTAGGTGAGACACATGTGTAGCTAAGTTAAGCCTGTGACACATTTCCTGCCAAAGGACAAGAAGCAGTTTTTTATTACTAAGAAATCAAATGGGGATATAAAGTAACATTCTTTATGATTTAGAGGCAAGATCAAATATACTTCCTTGAAAGACCCGAAAGACTACTTGCTGCTCTATAAAACTCAGCTTTTGGGGCCCAAACAGCTTCTGCCTGGATCACCAAAGCACCTCATGGATCATGAAATGAGATCTCATATAAAGGATCAGGTGGGGTTTTTTTCCTCTATAAGTCTTAGTCCCAGTTTCATAACTTTGTATTTTGTTTCTTCTATCTTAAACTTAACTGTGTTTTACACTTGGGCCATAGCAAGTTTCACTCCTAAGGCAGAAAGCTTACAGGCTGTTGTTGATACCTGTTGCAAGCAAAACAAGCTCTTGGTCAGGACTCCAGCTCATGGTATTTAGACCGCTGTCCACACTTCCAACACACTCCACCTGCAAGACCAAAATAAGATCACAGAAGTGCAGGAACACCAGTGCAGCACCAACTCAGCACAAAAGTAATCAGTCACCAAGGCACGGAGATCTTCTCCTACTTAGAAAAGTCACAAGCCTTACTTTACCCTTTGTGTTGAATGAAACAAAATAAACATTTCTAAGCAAAGATGGTTCCAGAACATTTTTGTAGGAGAGCCCAGATAATCTAGAGATTAGCATTTTCTACCATACAGTTTTAATAAGAGCTTTATTCTGCAACTCTCAGTCTTACGTCAACATGTATAGTGTTAGTATTGCCTGATCAGCTCTGGGGTTACATTGGTAAACATACTGAAGTCACAAAACACAGACATAATGGTTCTTACCTAAAGAATTCCAACATGCAGTTAAGAGACACTATATCCACTGAAACATCAGCTGATCAGCTTGTGCATGTTGAACTTGACAACTGTATACAGCTGCACTAACTTCAAAGTTCATGAAAAACTGGGCCAGTTTCACTAGCCATCATGAGTATATAAGCAACAGCAGCAGGCAGAGAACTTGTGTCATGCACTGCTATCTTGATTTGCAAAAGGCGTGGAATAGAACAACTGTGATAAACAGCAAGGTGATGCCATTCAAGGAATTAAGCTTAGGCATCACAATCTTTTCAGGTACACAAAGTGGGACTGGGCACCAGTGGGCAGAGTAACCATCACCCACATGCAAAAGGCTTCAGAACAAGCAGAGTAACCTTCAAGACTTCTTTCTTGGTGCCCAGACTGCACCAAAAGAACAACATTTTAAAATTGATAAAGTAAGCCAAAAAGCCTTGAAATAAAGTATCTGAAGTTAAACCTCAACTCTGACCCATATTATCAGTGCAATAAAAGTCTCACATATCACATCTTTTGTCAATCTCTATTCCCTTATGACCCTTAAGTTGCAATGCTGGACACATTTTTCTGATACAGTTGATTGTATATTTAAGGGGTATCTGCAAATCAAACGTACAAATCTGACACTAAGAAAGGAACAGAAAGCAGGTATCTCAGTTCCTGCCATATTTACTCAGCTGAAGTATTTTGGTTTCCCTTTAGTGTTTTCTAGGGCTTTTTAATCCAAATATTCTTCAAATCACAACACTTTCTCCTCTCTTAAGTCATGTCATTGTATTGACTGATAATAATAAAAAGGTAGCTACAGTGTGAGTTCTGAATGGATTACTTTATTCTGTACCTGGTCTCAGCAATATCCTATTTCTGTAAGACTGTCCAGTGGATCCTGTGCTGCTGGATGTGTGCCAACAGTCCTCTGAGCAAACATACAGGACAAGGGCTGTGAACAGGCAAGCCACTGTTTCAATGCCAGTTCTTTTACAGAGTGTATATTCTGTCCTTAATCCTGCTGAAGGCTCCCACAAAAATCAGCTCACCTGCCCAGAACAGGGAGACTAACCACAGCTCAGTATGTAATAAATACACAATTGCCCCCTGAAGAAATTAAAAGTGTCATCCTTTCCTTGGAAATCCCTCAGTACTGTTGTGTCTTTCCTGCCACGTTACCTGCTTCGTGCTGAGATTGCACAGTAGGATGTCTCCAGCTGCTGTAGCAACACACACGCACTCCTGCTCTGGAAGATCTTCAATACCCACAATGCAGCCACTTCCATCTTCAGGCATGAAACCCTCCGCAGTCAAGGAAACTTCTCTTGTCACCTTGAAATAGAGAGACCAATGACTTATTAACTACACATCATCTCATTGGGATTTTTGCGGAAATGACAGAATAACATCCATGGTTATATTTCATCCTACTGCAGTTACACAAAGCATTACACAGCAGAAGTAAGTATGTGAATGGCACCAAGAAACAGCCAATGTGCACGTACTTATCTTCACTTATCCATAGGAAACTGTGAAGGTTCTCTTATGTTAAAATCGCTAGACAATGAGAAAACTCACATAAGAGAGCAAATAATAAATGGCAATACTACAACTTCCAATTTGTCTCTGTTCTAATCATCTTTCAACCCCCTTTTCATACTTCTCCACGTAGTGTCAACATAAAGAGGTGAATGAGTAGCTGCTAGAGTGTGCCAATACTTTCAATGGGTCATTCAGACTTCACAGACATGGCATATAAAAACATTCAAAGGAAAATAATTTGGATGCACATTCAGGTACAGCAAAAAAGGGAAGTTCTGGCTAAACTAGCTCTCTCCAGCTTAGTTGCATGAATGTTTTTACACATCCAGTCATCAGGGAAAAACAACACTGTAATAAAGACCTGAAATAATCCACACCCCCCGCCCCAAAGCTGGAAAAGGAAGCTGACATATTTAGCAGCTTCAGAATTATTTTTTTTAATTCTAAAAGGATTTCAGCCGATAGTCCTCACAAACAGACCACAATGAAGATTTTCAGAAAACCCGCTTTTTTAAAAATAAGATCCCAGGAAAGCCCAAAAGCTCTGCTGTCAGCTAACTTCAGAACTGAACAAACTGAGAGGCAATAGATGCCTTGAAATCACATAGTGTGTTTCCAAAGAAGACACTGCAACCCAGCTGCAACCCAGCTCTAACAGGAATTCATGGCTCAATAGCAGTTTTTTATTTAGCGCTCTGAGGTTTTCTTTCTTCCCTACAGCACAGTTCCAAAAGCTTCCTCGTCCACTCTTCACTATCCCTTTGCCTGTTCGTTTCTGTTTTGTGATGCAACTGTTTGCCGGATCACGCTTAAGACTACACCACGGGGATGACCCGTGTCAAATACAACCACGCTCTTGCAGGCAGACTTCGTATTTTAAAAGCACAGCAAATCACTCGAGCCGCTAAGATCACAGTGCAGCCCCACAGCCAACGTCCTAGGCACCGTGAGGCAGCAGCAAGCGGCGGCAGGGAGCAGCAGCAGGCTCTCAGGCCCCGCAAAGGCCGCTACAAGGAGCGAGCCGTAGCCAAGGGCAGCCGCGACCCGCCCGGAGGCCAGCTCCCGCCGGGCGCCGACGCGCTCCCGCTGACGGCGGCCCAAACGCATCATCGCCGCTTTGCAACGGGCGGCCCAAAGCCGCCCCTAGCGACACGCCTGCAGCCGACAGCCCCCAGCACCCTCCCCCGAAGCCACAGCCCTGGCCCGAGCCTGACAGCGACAAGCGGCCGCGGCTCCCGGTGCGCCCGGCGGCGGCTCTAACCGAGTCGCCGGCGGCGCCCAGCTCCAGAAGGCCGTGCTGTGAGCACACGAGGACCGTGCCGGGCTCGGCGCTGAGGCAGAAGCACTGCGGGCTGCCCGGGACGGCGGCTGGGCGGCGACCGCCGGTCCGCAGCAGCCGCAGATTCCTCATGGCGAAGCAGTGCCACGCCGCTCACGGAGCCGCCATCTCCTCCGCGCCGGACGGGGGGACGGGGGGGCGGGCGGGCGGAGGGGATGGCGCATGCGCGGCCGCGGGCGCAGGCGCAGTGCGGGGGCGGGGGGGCGGAGCGGCACCTCAGAGGACTGGAGCGAGGTCTGCCCGGGCCGGGCAGGCGCCATCTCCCGGTCCGCACCGCGGCCTCCCGTCAAACCCTTCCCAAGGGCTCCTGCGGGCATCAGAGTCTTCCTGGTACGGGCTGGTGGAGGACTGCCACCGGAAGGTGCTGTGCCCGGCAGTGCTGGCAGCGTCGCCCGTGTTCGGTGCGGATCGCTTACTGTCCCGTCAGGTCTCCTGCCGAGCCCCTCCCCGGGCATTTCTCCGGGCTTGCCGTGGGACAGGCGGCTCTGCGGGGCCAGGAGCTGGCACTTCGACCCGTGTCAGACTGGGACCCTCGCGGAGCAGGCAGATCTGTGGTGGCCGCATGGCAGGCACCCCCACGCTCCTCCTGCGCTGCCTTTGCTGCTGGTTCTACAACCACCTTCCCCTCCGTGAGTTACGCAGCGTGGGCTGGGTCTGGAAGCCACGTGGGGTTGTGGTATAGACAACAAAACCAGTGCTTTGATTTTTCACCAGCTCAGTTCCCTGTGTGGTCGCGTATGCCTGTGCCGTACGGTGACAGGGTATAAGGTAATACTGAGAGCAGCATGGTTATTTTGCAGCCGTGCTGGTACTAACCAGCTGATGAACTCCAGATGAGAGTTTTAAGGCACTTCCAGGGCAGCCTACACAGAGACAGGCCAGTGCTGTCCTGATACCACCCTTTTTGTCACACTCGGTCCTCTCCCTCCAGCTGCAGCCGAGGGGGAGGAGAAGGCCGCTCAGGCTTCAGAGAGGAGAAAGACTTCATTCAACCGCAAGTATAGCCTTCACACTTTCCCCTTCTGCCTAGCGGAGCTAGATTCTGTCATCACTGATCCAGTCTAATGGCCGCATTTGGGTGAAGCTGGTTTTGGCTATGGAAATGTGTAGACTTTGCATGCTGTAATCATCTTCACGTGTGCTACAGTTTGGGAACTTAGGTCAGTGGAAGGATGGACCGCCAGACATCTGGGCAGTTTTGCTTCTTGCTGCTCAGGTACTAAACTTGGCTAAAGTTGGTGATAAAACTGTAAAGTTGGCTAAACTCAGAGAGGGGTTTCTTGAGGCCAACAGAAGCGAGTTGTGTCATCAAGGATCAGCTGTCGCTGCACGCAGAGAAAGTCAAAGCCGTACAGACTCCTTATCCTTGGGACAGGGTGTAAAAAGTGACTTCCCAGGCCAGCCCAGTGCCTGCCAAGCCCAGCGCCTGCCAAGCCCAGCAGGGCCTGGCAGCGCTGGCAGGAGGAGACGCAGCTGCCAGAGTGTGTGTGAGACTGGCTGTGCCTTGTGCCCTGTCCCCCTGTGCTCCCCCAGGACCTGTGCTACTGGGTTAGGGCAGTCTCTGACACCCCTGTTCCCTGCAATACCTCTTTTGGAGGCTTTTTCAGCGGTCGGTCTAGACCCTTTGGCCCCGCTTGATCCAAGGAGCCTCCAAGCTCCTGTGGCACCAAGTAGCACCGTTTTTACTGTGTGAAATTTGTTCACCTTATCCAGTTTGCCCCAGCTGACTGCATGGCCCTGGCTCTCGCACCGTGGGGTCTGGCGAGCAGCGGGTCTGCATCCACTGCCCCGGCAGTTTTGCAGGCTTGGGGCACGTCCCTCCTAGCAGATGGGACCTGCCGGTCCCCTCCAGCCCATGAGCTGTCCCCCTCTGGGCTTGCTTTCAGTGTGCCGCCTTGCCCCGGTGAACCATTTTCTTCCCGATACTCGGCTGAAGTGTGCTCTTTTTATTATTTTTTCCGCAGCTGCAGCTGGCGTCCTCCAGCCCGCACCTCTCTCGCTCCGCTCCTCCGTCCCTGCCGTCCTCCCCGGGCCGGGCCGGGCCGTGCCGGGCCGTGCCGGGCCGTGCCCCACCCCGCCCCGCCCCGCCGGCGGCCCGGCCCGGCAGGAAGCGCGGCGGGCGGCGGCCGGGGCAGGTACCCCCGGCCGGGGCTGCGGGTCCCCCGCCACCACCCCACCGCCGCCATCCTCCGGCCAGCGGCCCGGATGCCCTCCCCAGCCCGGCGCTGAGATCCCCCCGCCCCGGGCCGGGCGGTACAAGTGGTGCCAGGGTCCGGCCCCAGTGGCGCCGGGCAGCGCAGACCCGTGCCAGGCTCCAGCAGCCTTGGCTTGTGCCCGAGCGAGGTGCAGCTGGGCTGGGAGGTGCTTCTGCGGCGCTGGGGGGAGGGGCGGGGGGCCTGCCTTGTGCTGCTCGCACCAGCAGCCCCAGAAGGGTCTGTGAAGGGTTCACCCTGATCTTCTCTTTTCATTGGTGAGTCAGTGTCAGAGCTGCTTTCAGCTAAATGCCTCTTTCAGACAGCTCCCAGGCAGCGGCTGGACTGAAGGGAACTTGAGGCAGAGGCCCCTCTTCTGTTGCTGTTGGATTTGTTTTGGAGGCTGTGGTTACCTGCTTGGTGGTGCCTGCAGCGGTAGCTCTATGCGAGCAGACGGTGACTTCCAGGGGCATCTCTCCACTTCTCTTAAGGAGGTGAGATCTTCTCCTCTAGAGTGCTTTGTAATGCAGATCTGCCATGACTCCTTATAGCGTGGTGCTTGAACCCAAAATGCTGGCCCTGCTCACAGTCTGGGCTTATGGACCATTGTGCTGGCAAGATGTAGAAGTGTGATGCAGTCTTCAGGTGGCACAGGAGGTCATTATGCTGGTACTGCCATAAAAGCCCCAGGGTCTATTGGGGAGAGTTGAGAGGGCTGCTTCCTCCTGATGATGGTTCCTTTGTGCCAGCCAAAATTAGCTTGGAAATGAAGCTTTTGGGTGTTTCAGAAGCTTAGGTGGGGCAGCACTTTCATGAAGGGTGCTTGTTCCTGACATTTGTGAATGAGTTCAAGCAGCAGGAATATGGTGTCAGGGGAGTGAACTAAAAGAAGTTAAGTAGCTGTCCAAAAAGAGTGAGTATTGTCTATAGTTGTCTAAGAAGCTAATGTGGGATCAGGAAAGGGGAGCAATAAGTGTGATGGGACTTAGCCAGCACTAGGATGGGTTGAGGCTTCTTTCAGTCATGAGGGTAAGGTGTTCCTAAGAGCGTGAGCTTGGGCAACATCTCTTGTGTGCTCCACTGTATTAATCTCTGTGCTCATTCTCCTGCTGTCACACAGCTGGCTTCATGTTAAACAGTTTTGTGTCTGCACTTGGATTCCCACTAACTTAACACTGCAACAATTTATTTGCTTACATATTTGCTTCAGATACGTTAGTGTCTGAACTGAAGTCTCTGGTAGCCTTTACATTTGTTGATCTTTAAACTGTGTTTTTACTTAAGAAAAAAATGCAAGAAATTATTTATAGGTATTTTTCTGGAGTGTTGTTAGCTTTCTTTATACAAGGGCCATGTGTGTCTGCAGCTCTGAGCAAAAATCACACCTGCCATATGGTTAAGCACTTGAAAAAGTGCCCAGAAACATGGAAGAATTGCCATCCTTGCATATGATCAAAATTCATCTGAATGTGGACCTGAGTAGCTGACTACAGCTTTGAAGTAGGCCCCTTCTCTGAGAGGGAAGTTGGTCTAGAGATCTCCACAGATGCCTTCTAGCCTTATTTTTCTGTTTCTCTTGCACATTGTGTTCCTCTTGGGAACACAGCAGGTTACTTTGGCTGTTGAGCAACCAAGTCTCTTTTGCAAGGATCACAGAATTACTTTCTCTGGTGCGTAGTCCATCATATGAGGCCTGCTGGGTGGAGAGCTAACACATGGCATACAGGCTTTTTAACAGCAATCCTCAACTGACACAAATGATTTATAAAGATGCTGCATAAACCTGGATTTTTTCTCCAGACACCATGGTTTAAAATATTAGCTGAAAATTCAATGGAAATGCCGGGATATACTTACCTGAAATCCCTTGACCCGACTATGTGTCCCCCCTCCCTGAGCTTGTTATCTTGCCATGTTTTCTGCAACTGTTACTTAACTTTGTTGTCTATGGCTCCAAATGCCCTGGTTATTCCTATTGATTTGGTATGCCCACAGACTGTACTTATTTTTTACTCAAGAGATTGTGGTACTGCTCCTTGGCTGCTAGTCCAGGCTAATTTAGGAATGGAAAAGGGAGAAAACAGACATATAGAGGTCATCTGAACTGAGGAAGGCAGGGAGCAATGACCAAAAGTAGAAGTCAGTGACCTTGCTGGTCAGTTTGAAAGCTAGGGAATGTTTTTTGTTGTGTGTCAGGCTTCAGCTTATTCCTATTTTTTTTCATTTGCTGCAGGTTCTACAACAATGATGATATAGTTGGGACCTGCTGTTGCTTATTAACCTGGAGAATTTCCTGTTTCAATCTGATTCTGAGTGTATTTCCTGAAAGAGATGAAAAAAGGACCAGAAAGCGGAGCTTGTCCCCTTGCTGCTCCAGGCAATTTAGTGGAGTCAAATCCAGACAACAACAGCGGCAATGGAGCCTCAGTGAAAGAGAAAGACATGCTTTCCTCTTCTGGAGAACTGGAAAATGTTTCTCAGCTGAAACCCAGCAGAGAAACATCCAGAAAAAAACTCTGTGGCTATTTAAATAAGCTGGGCATCAAGGGGCCAATTAAGACTTGGAAGTCTCGCTGGTTTTTTTACGATGAAAACAAATGTCATTTACTGTACTACAGAACTGCACAGGACATCAACCCTTTGGGGTCTATTGATCTCTCCAGTGCCAGCTTTGACTGCAAGGCAGAAAATGGGGAAGGAGTTTTTGAGATCAGAACACCAAGCAGAGTTTTTACTTTGAAGGTAAGGGGCAGCATCTTCTTGTGGGAGCTGTTACGAAACATTTCCAGTCAGGACAGACGCATTGCTGCTAAGATACCTCTTAGCTGAGTTTCACTTTAGTCCTCCCAGCCTGGACTGTTACCATTTGGACCTAAATTACTTGCATCGTTTTGGCAAGACTGGGAGTCTATTACTTGTGAAATGGCCGCTGTTTAACAGAATAGGAGTAAAAGCCGAACTGGGTGCTGAATTAAAATCATTGAGGAGTTCTGCAGTCCACATGTAATTTGCTGAATAGGAATGAGCTCCCCTGTCTAAAATGGTTGCTCCAGCAGGAACCTTTGCTAGATTTTTATCTCTATGAAAATTGCTATTAAGAAGCTCTGTGGGTGATTCCTGGCTAAAATAATCATGGCATTTCTGCTTAGCCTTGGAGCGTAGTAATGTTTAAAATTGTTTAAAGTTTAAGACGAGGTCCGTGGTCCACTGAGGTTCTGTTACTAAGGCCGTGCTTAAGATTTACTCTGTCCTCCCAAATCAGTGTTAGGACCAGAGGATATAGCTTAGGCTTGACACAGCTGGCCTTTATTTCTGCTGACTTGGGCAGCAAAGTTGTGGTGTGTCTCATGCTGATGAGATTACTTTCCTCCTCTTCCTGTTTTGTGTTATGTTAGGCAATCAGCAAACAGGCAATGATGTACTGGCTGCAGCAGCTACAAATGAGACGTTGGGAATTTTGCAACGCTCAGAGCAGATTTCCTGTGGGCAGCTCCCAGCTTGTGAATGAACCTCTAACTGGCAGAACAAGTAGGTGTCGCATATATCAGCCTTTCTTTTGCTTTCGGCCCCCCAGTGATGAATGGTGCTCCTCATCTGTAAGTGGGCAGAAGTTTTGGCCAGGTTTTTAAATGCAGGTGCCAACTATCAATGCTTGGTTGACGTTTGGAACTTATGGCCTTATTATGGATGAATGTGAATGGGCTGTCTCCTAATCCACAGCATGTGGTTGGAGATGCTCAGGTATCTTATGATTGTGAATTCCCTCTTGAATTTCCTCATGCATGTGAAGTGTGTACACGTTGTATATCCTCTTCCTCTAGTGAGGCCTGTGAAATCTACAGCAAGCAATTTTTTTTCAGCAGTGGTGGGATTAAGGTGTGCATTCCTAGCAGTGGGAGTACACAGGCTGGTGGGTTGGGGAGGGCACAAGCAGTGTGTCCACCTGTTTAGTTATGACTAGATGCACATTTTGTTTGAAACAATAACCCTCTCCCTAGTAAGTGTCTGCTCTAAAAGGTTCTCGGTACTTCGGCATTTTGCTACATCAGGCAATAATTGGGTAACAAACTGTGTTTGTGGAGTGCTATCTGCACATTAAAACTATTGAACACTGTTTGGGGTGGGGGAAAAGAACAGCAACAGCTCCCTTCCTTATTCCTTTAGGTCATTAAAGTTTGATTGTTTAGGATTAGTCATTCTCATATACAAATGGTTGAAGTCACTTGATTGTCCATGGATAAATGACTCTATTTGTACATAGAACCTTCCGTAATCTGACCTAAAACTAAGGACACCTGTTCTGCTGTCCCTGTTCTACCTGACCAGTTGAATATGGAATGTATACCTGTAGTAAAATGTACAGCTCTTGAATTACATGAAGGAGCCAAAGTCCAATGGAATTCTGTTGTGTTCACTTGCTTCTGTGTCCTGGTTTGTTTTCACATAGATGTTGTTGACAATGAAGACTTTCTGCCTCCGGTGAAAACACCAACAGAAGCAGTGGGTTTAAAGGCAGCATCTCTGCCTGCACCACAAATATCTACTGCTTTGCAGAACATCTCACTTAAGCACCCTTGGACAGAGATACAGTAAGTGCATGAGGAGAGCTGCAGTGCAGTTATTGTGCTGGCCTGCCACTTTGTGCCTTCCTTGCCTGTTACCTATTGCATGAAATGGGACTCTTGCCTAAGTAGAATTGTGAAGCAGCTTTTTGAAGGATGTTCCAGGCAGAAGTAAACTTCCTGCCAGAGGGTCTTTCACATCCCCCTGTTCCAATGCATTTCACATCACCTAGCTCTCTTAGCAAAGATCCTAGTGGCAGACCTAGAGCTTGGTTAAGCTTTCTTCAGTATAGGTAGTAGTTTGCATGCCTGCTGCGATGCATCTGCACATACCTCTTGGAAGGGCACATGGGCAGGTTGAGCTGTACTCTGTAGGCTAGCCATAGAAGCCCACTAGCACTTTCCAGTGGTTTCAGAGAACACTGAATGTAGTGCACTCTCTAAAGCAGAAACTTCAAGTAAAAGGCACTTGAGCCTGTAATATGGCCTGACACTGCACAGCTTGCTACTCCTCGCTGAGTTTCAAGTATGTGAATATTCCCTCTGCCTACAATGATGCTGCTATCTGCGGTTGCAACATGTAGCTCCATCTGGGCTACAGTGGGTTACAAGCCTTGGGCAGTTACAATTGCACAAAGACAACCCCCATCAATATCTCATAAGTATGTGCTAGTCACTTATTCACATATAACCAAAAATGTGTAAGTGGCCACAAGTGCGGTAAGTAGCGTGGCACCTGCCAAATGTTTTTGGTGGTGAGGTTGGCTGTAGTTTTTTACTACTGCTACTGTGGCTACAATCCGATGCTGATAGGAAGAAAGATCCACCATGGACCAAAGAGGATCAGCGTCAGCTGTACTATTTTGCAGGGTATGCATTCTCTCCTCTTCCCTTTGATTACAAAATAATATGATCATCTCTCCTCCCCCCTCCACAGTGTTGCTTTTGCTAGCTTGAATAACAATTGCCTTTTTCCAGCTTCAAATTGTATTGCTCCCCTGGTTCTGTGAACATTTCTTCAAGCTCTGTTACTATCAGGCTGGGTCTTCATGGGTGTAGCGTGTCTGATTTCAGCTAAGTTCATCAGATCCCTGAGCTGCTGATGTCTCAGAGGAAAAACAAAGTACAGCATAAGGTAGAGAAAACGAGGAAAGCTGCATTGAATGAATGCCAACTGCAGACAACAGGGAATGAAGGTCTGTTGATCTTATGTGCCGATATGTTCCCTGAGGTCAGAAATGTCTGCTTTTCTTCTGTGGAGCTTTACAGTAACAAGGCAAAAGGAGAACAAAATCTAAATGCCAACTTCATTTATAGTTAGGAAATATCTGATGCTGAGTCTTTTGTAGATCTCAAAACAAGGAGCTTGTTTTATTTTAGCCAATGGACAACACAAGAGGAGAAGGGAAAAGACCTGTATAGAGATAGGCAACTGTCTCACTTTCCTGCATAGGTTTTACAGAAAATAGTTGTGCATTTGTGGTCCTGCATGATGCTTAAAGTCAACTCTTAGTGCTTCTGGCAATATCTGATAGCAGCAGCTGTAACAAACTGGTTCTCTGTCTGATTGCAATTTTGTTCCTGAATCTCTTTACTGCATCAAAGTCTATTGAGTTTGTTGTGGCAAGATTATTAAATGTGGTTCAGAGCACAGGACCTATGGCTGCTTCAGATGCGATCCTTGTGGCAGTTTTGGCTCTGCTGTAGATAGCCGAGCTGTTCTTGGCAACTGGGGATTTCCACAGTGAGCTAAGAAAAGGGAAGAAGGGAGCAACATGGTTGGTCTACTGTTACCTTTGATCCCTCTGTCCAGCCTGATGCATTTATATGCAGGGCTCAAGCACATGGGGAAAGATGTCCAGCTGATTTACATTTCTGGTACTGATTTTGTGGCACTTTCCTGATTTACCTCAGTTACAGCCTTGCTCCCCTCAGATCCACCAGTGCCCTGAACAGTTCATTTTCTCAGCACATGAAGGAGGTAGGTTTTGGGAGGAGGGGTGGGATATGAGAGGAGGTAAGGCGTTGAATAATTTGAATATGCACTGACTGCAGTGATCATGACTTCTGTTAACTAGGCTGTCTTGATCTCTTCTTGTTTTAGAAACACTGTCTACAATATCTGTGGCTCCAAGCAGCTCTGGCGGAACAATGGGAACGTCTTTAGCTTCAACGAATTCCAGGAGCATCCTGAGAACCCGGATGAGGAGCAAGAAGCAGAAGTGGAGGCAGGGTGTGCAGGTGCTTGTGACTGAGCTGTGTGAGCTGGTCTGAGTATGATGCCTTCTAGCAGGGAGTAGGCAGGAAAGGGAGGGATAGGGTGGCAAGTTGTCATGAGACATGAAAACTCTATCACATTGTCTTAGGTCCCTTCCTGTGTTATTGGCACAAGACTGATTCTTTTGGCTCTGCTTCAGGCTGCATCTGTCTATCTCCTATCTCTGGAACCTTCTGCAGAGGCAAAAATACCATCCATGGTGCCAGCCCGTACTAGTATTTCTTTGAGGTAGAAGTTAAATTGCTGCATGGTCACAGGCAAAGCTTAGCAGCTCCACTGCATGCTTGGGAGGTTACCTCTTTGCAGTGGTAACTTGCAATTGCTGTGCGCAAGATAGATGGTTGGGGTGCCAGCTGGGTTAACAGGTACTATAAAACATCATGGGTTTGTTTACTCTGGGGGTATCTTCCCTACTGTCTGTGCTTCAACTCTGTGGATCCCAGCAGGTCAATTTTCCTTGTCCTGTGTGTCAGTCTTCTCTGCTGAGCTGTTGTGAGCCCCCCCCCGCCCCTCCCCGGAAGACTCAGGAGTTCATAGTAGCAACCCAATTCTGTGTAAATTAACCCTACTTCCCTTCAGTTAAGGAGGGGATCCCGGAGGATGGAAGGATGAACTGGGTTAGGAAAGCCAGATGGATGAACAGTGGCTTACCAGGCTTGCCTGAAGAAGTGTCCAGGGAGAGGAACCCAATGGACAAAGTGAGTGTCCTACAGCAACAGATCCTGACACTCACAGAGGAAGTCAAGTCACAGAAGGTGAGTGTGGCGAAGAGTCTGCTGCTTCTAAGGGCAGGGCCCTGAGACTGGTCACAGGGACTCCCTTATACCTTGGTGTTAGGCTGAGAAGTGCTCAGCAGGGACTCACTGGGGACCAGTTGAAGCTGCTGGTGTTAACCCTTTTTATGTGCTTGATTGTGCCCAGTGCAAGGGAGAATGTGCCCAGTGCTAGGAAGTGCAGCTAGCAGAAGGACTAGAAATGGGAGGTAAAACAAATCCAAGTGCGCTCTTCAGGTGTCTTTCTGGTCCATCTCTATTGCTGAGTGAATATGTGAAGTACAGTTTTCAACATGTACTGTGACACTCGCAGGAACTGCCAGGCTGAGTCATGCTGTTAACAGCAGGTCATGCTTTTTGAACATCGATCCACCATTAAGAGGTGATTTGACTGTAGAAGTCAGCACATGGCTCACTGCAAGGGCTGC
Source organism: Astur gentilis (assembly GCF_929443795.1). NCBI lineage: Eukaryota > Metazoa > Chordata > Aves > Accipitriformes > Accipitridae > Astur > Astur gentilis. The sequence goes on along the minus strand of NC_064919.1, from coordinate 17,589,422 downwards.
CTCTCCTGAATGGTATTGTTTTTCTTCACAAGCATGGAGCAATGCCAGGCTCTCCCCGAATGATGCTGGTAGCTCTTCCAGCAGAAGAGGCAGGAGAGCCAGGTCCCATGGTGGGCAATCAGTTGCATGCTTGGTTTGCTTCCTGAAATGGCTGAGGTGGCAGAGCCTGGATCAGCAGCATGTTGCTGTGACAAGCTTTTGTGCCTTCATGTGGGATGGAGTAAGGGAGGACTCTGGCAGAGGGAGTTTCCTTCTTGTCACACAGATGGATGCAGACTGCATTATTTCCATCCCTCCTATTTTACTGCACTGCTGACCAGATCTCCAGCTTCTCTGGTCTCTGCTGGGTCTCCAAGGAAGGATGACTAGAAAATCAGAATTCAGACAGTGTGAGCAGCAGCTTGTCTGTTAGCAATCCACCTAAAGTAACCTGTGGTATGCTGCAGAGGCCTCTCAGAGCAAAGCTTCTCCACTGGGGAAACATTGTGATTTCAAGATTGCTGCATGCAGTTTTGCTTCTGAAATGAGTCAGTTTCAAGATCCTGAGGACCCTTCACTGTTCACTCATTACTGGTTGGGTCTGTGCTGTCCGTACTGCCATTGCCCTGGGCAGCACTGTGATGTAATGGCTTTGTATTCCCTTTCCAGGAGCTGGTTAAACTTCTCCATAAAGCGCTAGAGGCAGCACAGCAGGAGAAGCGAGTATCTAGCATGTATCTCACTGCAGCTGAAGATAAGGACAGGCTGGAGCTGGTGCGCCACAAAGTGAGACAAATCACAGATCTAAGCAGTCGACTGGAAGCTCTTGAGCAAGAAAAGAAGGAACTGGAGCAGATATTGACTTTGAGAGACAGCCACATCCAGGAACTCAAGGAGCATGTGCAGCTTCTGATGGAGAAGAACCATGCCAAACAGGAAGTCATCATGACCTTGACAGAGCAGATGGCCCGAGAGCTGTCTGACCCCCTGCAAGAAGCCAACACTATCACTGCAGAGACATTGTATAAGCAGCAGGAGGAGATTGAGCACCTGAAGGTGTGTGAGACAGCACAGGTCATTTGGGGGCTCCTATTTCTGTGCCCTCTGGTTCAGTGGGAGGGCATTCCTTGTTGAAACCACAGAATATACTTCTGCTAGTTTCTCCATCTGTCTCCAAACCAGAGGCAGGCTGGAAGGGGCTCACCTGATACCAATAGGGTGCTTAAAAGCATCTGGATCAGTTTCAGCTTCAGCTCAGAGCCTGTTTTGTTTGTCTTCCTGTCACCATTCAATGCCTTCATCTTTCTTTGGTCGTCTTTTGTTTCACAGCTGCAGATTCACTTGCTGCCATCACTAGCTTTGTACCTCTGTGTTTCCCTCTTGCCAACAGTTTCCCAATACATCCTGGTTCTTTCAGATCCAGCCTGTTGTATGTCACTAAATACACAGTTATAAAGACCAGTTAGTGTGGGGTGGAGAATTGCCAAAAGAGCCACTTATTGCATTGTGGGAGAGTGTTTGTTTTTGTGGCCAGCCATGGGGCTGACATTTGTGTCAGTTTTAAAAAAACTAGAACAGAACACATATATTCTTCATCTTATTTAGGTGCTTCTCTAGCTTTATATCACCTGGATTTCTCTGTGTTTTGTAAGCATGTACATGCAGTGCACTTAGCATTTTCAAGTGTCTTGTCTATGCACGACACTCCTATTTAATGTTGTGCCTTGATTTCCTTTGTAGGCAATATTTGTCCTGGGAGGTCCTGTCTTCTCCCCAGAACACAAAATTGTTGACATATTTTCTTGTCCTTAACACAATCCACACCTGAGGTCCCTGAACGGGGAGTGGATTCCAAGCCCCTCAGGAACTCTCCTTGTGTTACTGTTTTGCTTTGTGGCAGGATGATATTGATGCATACAAAACCCAGAACCAATTTCTCAACTCAGAGATCCACCAGGTTACTCGACTCTGGACAAGTGTTGCTGAGAATGAAAAAGCCCTTCTGATGAAGGTAAGGCAAAATTACTTTTTTTTCCTTGGTGAGAGCTGTTACTAATTTCTTTCCAAAGTTGGCACTGGAATGGGTTTTAGTCCAAAACACACCAGGAATAAGCTTTCTTCCCAATGTGTGTTTTTAGTGTGACTTTTTTTTCTGCTTTGTGTTGTTCCTAAATTAGACATGATCATTTTCATTCTTCAATAAAAGTAAAATACCTGCAAAGCTCGGTCTTAAGGATGCTGAAACTTAACCCAGAATTCTGCATTTCAGCTATGCTTTTGGATACAAATAAAAAACCAACACTATGTGTAGGGAATCAGAAAATTTTCTTGAGACCTGACAGACTGACTAAACTGTGGCTCCATCTAGTCTTGATTTCTCTACCAGGCTTGGCACTGTCAGGTGGCAGCACTCTCAGGTCCTGCAGCTAGATCAGAGTTCTTACGTTTTCTTAAGCTCTGTTTTTATTTCTAGCCTTGTAAGTGTGCATAACCTGATTACTCTTAGACTTGTCTAATCCTACCTTCTGGTCCTGAAACACTTCCCCAGGTGTGTGCTGGCATTTGTTCTGTGGATTTTCCCTGGGTTTTACTTCCCTGGGTTTTAAGGTATGTCTTCACAGTCTTGGATTCTGGAACAGGCAAAAAGCTGCTTCTGAAGTGTTATTGCCTTTCTTACATCTGTTTGCTTTCTAGTAATTTGAAACCCTGCCTACCTCCTAACTTACTGCCCTTCTCTGATCTTGAAACTTTTGTAACGTTCAGAAAGGAAGTAATCAGACCAACACGCCCAATGGGAGGCAAAATGATGATTAAAGTGGCAGTATGACAGTACCCCACTCTCCTTTTTGCTGCCTCTATAAGCAGCCTAATTCTCTCTGTGGTTTCCGTTTCGTTTTTGTTTTCAACTGCCACCTCCCACTGACCAGAAGTCTTCATTAAGCTTCCTGTGAGATATTGGATGAGTCTTGTCACCTGTGTGGCCTCAGTTCCCCACTTATGGAGTGGGGAATAACAGTCCTCATTCCTTTTTTCTGCTTTGTGTGCCCCAGAGTATGGCTGTGGCAAGCACTGTTCTGCTGTTTGAACTCAGTTGGGCTTCATGTGCTTGAGAAACACTGTGTACCAGTGCCATGGGACTGAGGTCACTGAGGGGTGTGTTCACCTTGTCTGTGGTGCTACCATGTATCCTGAAAATGGTACAGTCATAGTTCAGTCCCAGGAGAGGTGTTTTATCAGGATACAGTCAATGTGGCGTAGAGAACTTGTCTGAGAAGTAGGGAAAAAGCCTGCAGAGAACTCAGCTGCAGTGTTGGCTCTTGGGTTGTGTCCTGAGCTGAGCTGGCTGGGATATGACCATCCACTGATACAATGCAGTAGTTGAAGTAGGTGATGGTGTAGTAGGTCTCCCACTCCATAAGCAAATTGTTACATGCTAGCTACTGCAGCTTGTGCTTGTTCATAGAACATGGTAATTCATTCATAGCTGCAGTTCTGCTGGCTGTAGAAAACTGCTGGCTGTGTTTTCTGGTGCTTTGTTGTTCATGAGTCTTCACTTTACATGCAAACCAGACCAGTAGAGAGCAGTGGCAATGCAGGAAGAACCATCAATGAGACAGCTCATTCCCTCTTGTTTCCCCATTAGTGTGCCTGCCTGCAAGCACGAAACTGCCAGATGGAGAGCAAATACCTGACAGTCTTGCGGAAGCTGCAGGAAGCTGTGCCTGGCCTACCCATCTCCCATGCTGAGTTGGTAAGGAACCTCATCCAGGAAGCACTCCAGTGGGATGTGAAGGAAGAAGCAGAAGAAGGTTTTAACCTGAACCCTGTAAGGTAAGAGGCAAGAGCACGGCGATATTCACACCCTTGTAGGAGTCTGGCCGTGGAGGGGAATAAGCAGGCAAGAAAGGTCCAGGGACATTTCTGTAGCAGGGACTTGGAGCCATGACCTAGGAGTGGAGGTTGAGGAAGTTCGTTTAGTTTGGTGGTGTGGTGACCACAAGTATCTGATAGCAGCATAACACTGTAGAAAGGGGAATTAAAGATGGTACAGCTAAACTTTTCTTGGCAGTGGCAGACAGTATGGCAAGTGACAACAGCCATGGTATGCCTGGGAGGTAAATATTGGACATAAGGATAAACTTCTGTAGGAGAGGAGGCCACCTGGAAGGTGGGGGATCTCCATCCTTTGGGGTTTTCTAGTCCCAGCCATACAAAGCCACTGTTGCCCTGTTCTAGTGCTGGGGACAATCCTGCAGTGAAAGGGGGCTGGACTGGAGACCTCCAGAGAGCCTTGCCACCAGTGCTGCTGGTGTGCTTACATTTGTGTTTATACTTTCCTGCCCAGTTAATGCCCCAGTTCTATATTAGTTTCTATTTCATCTGGCTGGTCAGACTCACAGGTCCTCCAGGTAGCTTTGGAGATAAGACCCCCAAGCCAGGCTTGGTCTCTCTGTCAAGAATGCAATAATATCTTACAAGTATCCCAACATGTGGACTGATGATACAAAAACCCTCAACGAGCTGTACTATCAGTGCTCCCGGTGTTTTCTGATCCGTAGGTGATTTGCATTGTGTACAGGGAGACACCAGAAGGTACTGTGGATCTCTGTTCTTTGGTCTGATGCCCCAGAGCCTTTGCAGTCCCTTTCTACAGAACTGTCTCTGTGCTAGGACATGGCAGGGAGAAGGTACACAGGCTGAGCTAGATACTTCCTTACGGGCAGGGGACCAGGTGAGGTGAGAGAGGTTTGATGAGGTTGGGCTGTAGCTCAGAGCAAAGTTACGCTTGAGTTCGTGTGTGTATGCTGTTGCTGCAGGCTCTCATTTGTTCTCAAGGCTTTGAGACAGTGGGCATGTGTAGTGGTTTCAGCCCGGCCGGTAACAAAGGACCACGCAGCCGCTCGCTCACTCCTCCGCCCCCCTCCGGTGGGATGGGGAGGAGACGGAGGAGAGAAAAGAAAAAGAAACTGGAACCTCGAGGGTTGAGATAAAGGCAGTTTACTGGGACAAACACAAAGAGATTACAACAACAACGGCACTAATGAAAAAGTATACAAAAAGAGGGATGCACAGTGCAACTGTTCACCACCCGGGACCCGACGCTCCGCCACTTCCCCCACCGAAAACAGACACCATCCCCCGGCCTGCTCCCCATTTATATACTGAGCATGATGTCCCATGGTATGGAATAGCTCCTTGGCTAGTTCAGGTCAGCTGCCCTGGCTATGCCCCCACCTCCCAGGTTCCTGTAAAAATTAACTCTATCCCAGCTGAACCCAGGACAGCATGGCAGGCTCTCGCATGCAGCTGCAAGACAAGTGAAGGAGGAGTACCCGTGCTCTGGCATGGGTGACAGGAACCTGGCAGCAGGCTGTAGCTGGCATGGCCCCAAGCAGTGAGTGGCCATTGATGCAGGTACCAGCACTGTCCTTTGAACTAACCTCTGCCTTGTGTCCTTCCAGTGAGTATGATGAGTATGGATTTATGACTGTACCTGACTATGAAGTTGAGGACTGGAAACTTCTCGCCAAAATCCAAGCCCTGGAGATAAAGTCAAACAACCTGCGAAGCCAGGAAGTAGTGGAGAAACCCCTACGTGACAGGTGGAACAGTGTTGGAGAGCTGAGCCCCTCTGCAGAGCTGAAAAGCCTGATCCGAAGTGGCATTCCAGTGGAGCATCGGCAACGGGTCTGGAGGTGGATTGTCAGCCGGCACTGCAGCCGTCTGCCTGACCACTACCAGCGGCTGTTACGGCAGAGCAAGAGCACTGAGCACCCTGCCTGCCGGCAGATTGAGCTTGACCTGCCCCGCACACTGACCAACAACAAACATTTTTCCTCTCCTACCTCCCAGCTCATCCCCAAGCTCCGGAGAGTGTTGCTGGCATTCTCCTGGCACAATCCTGCCATTGGATACTGCCAGGGACTGAACAGGTGAGGAGCCAGGTATGCTGCTTCTTCATGGGATGGCACTGAGAAGGTGGAGACACATACTTTAGGCTGTGACTCAGGCAACCCGGGCTCCTGCCTCTCTAAAGTTCCGTTCTGGCTCTAGGTATTTTCCTGCAGAATTCTGTATTTGGTGTCTTTTTTCACCCAGTATTGTTGCTGGGATCAAGCAAGCAGCAGGATGTACTTATTCGGCATTTCCATAGTTACAGAATAGGAAGGAGCAGCTATAGGAGGTAGAATGAGGCAGTCTCTGAATAACAGCATGAGGCTGGGGCTGAATTGCTAAGTCTTAATGTGCTTAGCAGAAGAACACCCTGGTGATTCCCCTTTTTGCTGAGAAGAGTTGGAGGAAATGTTGGGAAGTGCTAGAGATAAGGGAGTTGCAGCAAATGACATGAGGAGAGGCTGAGGAAACGGGTGGTTCTGTCTGGAGCAGAGAAGCTTCAGGGAATCTAAAAGCTTCTTTCATTTCCCAAAGAAGGCTGTAGGAAAGATAAAATCAGACTTCTTAAAAAAGTGCTGCCAAGTAAAAGAGGCACCAGGTCCTAACTGCAAGAAGGGAATTTCTGGGTGGACCTTTTCACATGAGGAGAGCCTGTGTAAGCTATTCCTGTTGTTCTTTGAATGGTCTTCAGAAGGACATCTTCCACTCTGGAGAGTCCCTGACATTAGATATCATCTTTCCAGTCTGGCTGAAAAGGAGTGAATCAGAGCTGAAGGGGCTTTCTTCCTGTTTGCTGACAGAGGCACATGGGAAAGAAAATCACAGTCCCATGGTTCCTTTAGAAACCCAGAGAACAGATCATTTGCCTCTCTGACTAACTGCCTTGCCATGTTTGATATTTTGGACACTCATGGAGCTAGAGACACACCAAGAGAAATCTTGTATTCTTTGGTTCCTGTGCTGGCCTATGTCTCCTCCTGTAGTTTTTCATTGCCTCACTGTGTCTTGTCCTTCACAGATTGGCAGCTGTTGCCCTCCTAGTCCTGGAAGATGAGGAAACTGCTTTCTGGTGCCTAGTCCATATTGTGGAGAACCTAATGCCAGCAGACTATTACAGTGACACACTGATAACATCACAGGTGAGCTGGGCACCCTCACATCTGCTTGGACTCTGATACAGTGATTTACAGTAAAGGTTTAAAAGCAAGCAGTCAGCTTGCAGTGTGTTTGATTTCTCACAGGACAGTGATACCATCTTGCAATCCCTTCCATTGCAGAGGTGTTGTAGACTTGAGAGTACAAAATTGTTGCACACACAGGAGCAGCAAAATTGATCCCCAGCACTAGGAAGTTGGGAACCATTCCTGAATAATCACTTGAAGGTCAGGTTAGTCAGAAGGAAGGTGCCCATTAATTGCACAGTTACTTATTTTAAGGAGGGTGTAGTGGTTTAACCCTAGCCAGTAACTAAACACCACTCAGCTGCTCACTCACTTCCCCCACCCAGTGGGATAGAGGAGAGAATCAGGAAAAAGCAAGTAAAACTTGTGGGTTGAGATAAGAACAGTTTAAAAGACCAGAAAGGAAGAAACTAATAATGATAATAATAACAATAATAAAATGACGATAATAGTAAAATGATTGGAGTTTACGAAACAAGTGATGCACAATGCAATTGCTCACCACTCACCAACAATGCCCAGTTAGTTCCTGAGCAGCAATCCACTCCCCCAAGCTGACTCCCCCCAGTTTATATACTGGGCATGACATGTCCTGGTTTCAGCTGGGATAGAGTTAACTGTCTTACTAGTAGCTGGTACAGTGCTATGTTTTGAGTTCAGTATGCAAAGAATGTTGATAACACTGTTTTCAGTTGTTGCTCAGTAGTGTTTAGACTATAGTCAAGAATTTTTCAGCTTCTCATGCCCAGCCAGAGCACAAGAAGTTGGCACAGGACACAACCAGGGCACCTGACCCAAACTGGCCAACGGTGTATTCCATACCATGTGACGTCCCATCTAGTATAGGAACTGGGGATTGGGGGGTCAGGGAATCGCCGCTCAGGGACTGGCAGGGTGTCAGTCGGCGGGTGGTGAGCAATTGTCCTGCGCATCATTTGTACATTCCAATCCTTTTATTACTACTGTTGTCATTTTATTAGTGTTATCATTATCATTATTAGTTTCTTCTTTTCTGTTCTATTAAACCGTTCTTATCTCAACCCACAAGTTTTACTTCTTTTTCCCGATTTTCTCCCCCAGCCCACTGGATGGGGGGGAGTGAATGAGTGGCTGTGTGGTGCTCAGTTGCTGGCTGGGGTTAAACCACGACAGACATCACGTGGTATGGAATACCTCTTTGGCCAGTTTGGGTCAGGTGTCCTGGCTGTGTCCCCTCCCAACTTCTTGTGCCCCTCCAGCCTTCTTGCTGGCTGGCCATGAGGAGCTGAAAAATCCTTCACTTAGTCTAAACACTACCTGGCAACAACTGAAAACATCCGTGTGTTCTCAACATTCTCATACTGAATCCAAAACACAACACCATACCAGCTACTAGAAGGAAAATTAACTCTATCCCAGCTGAAACCAGGACAGAGGGCCTAGTAGAGGTGAAGCAGCTACCAATGCAGGGCACAGCACTATGAGGGCTGCTATGGGGAGAGTTAAATCCATCTCAGTCAGACCCAATACACTAATGTTTACTGGGACAGTGGTGTGCTGGTGGAGAGGCCAACCCATGGACTGGGGAAGCAGCAGATAGCTGCAATATGCATAGCAAAATGTCTGTCCAGAGCAGGAGGTAGTGTTAGCTGTGAGATTTAATAGGCAGTGCTCAATACTTGACAAATAGTGATTGACAGGGGAAACATGGCAGACTGAAGACACAGAGGGTCCCCTACATTTGGTGACAAAAGACTGTCAGCTGAGGGTGCCTTTTTTAGAAAGACTTCCTGACCTCATGGTTGGTCTTTGAAAGTCTACCCAAGACCCATATAAAGAGGAAGGTCTAGGGTGATGCTTTGTGGGTTGGCTTGATAAAGTGAAAGCTCTGAGTTGGCTGGAAAACTTAAGGTTTAGCTATTGCAGATTTTAAACACCATGCATATTGCTTTGTTTGGTTTGTACCACTGTGCCGTAGCTAAGTGGGCTGACACAGCTGGGGCAGTAGTATGGTATGGCGTAGGGGAAGAATTAACTGTGATCTTGCTCCTTAGCACTTCCTCTCTTGAAACCACGGCTTCCCTGAGATGATGCTTTTATAAACCTGGGTCAGGGATCTCACCAACTGCATTTCTGTGTCTCGGCTCATGCAACCAAAAGCAGAGCACAGAAATAATCAGACCATGAAGAGAAGCTAAGTGAGAAGATCAGGTCCTGCTTGGTCAGAGGGATTCTAGGTGTTCATTCTGTTGGGCCGTGTGCAGTCATTCAGACCTGGGCAGGTTTTAATCCCTGTCATTCAGTTGGATGCTCATGACTTCACAGAAAATCCCAGTAAGACCGATGTGGGAAGATGTGGCATCACTTTCCCTCCAGTCTTTGAGGTTGGGAAGGAATATGATCCTCTGAGTGAGAAGAATGTATGTATCTCTGCTTGTATGTTGGGCCTGTTTCAGCTCCACACCTTGAACTGGGTACAGCATACAAGTACACTGCTCAGTAATTTTGAAGGGTTGGAAGGAAAAGGATGCTCTGCTCTTCTGAGGGTGTGGTTAGGCTAGAAGGGGGCACCAGTGATTACCATAGCATGCATTGGTCACTGTCCCATTCCTCTCTTCCAACACCAGGGCTGCTCTTGACTAGGGCTTCATTGTTTTCTTTTTTTGTCAACTTTAGGTAGATCAGAGAGTCTTCAAAGACTTCCTGTCAGAGAAGCTGCCTCGCCTCATGGCTCATTTTGAGCAGTATCGGATTGATGTGTCACTCATCACTTTCAATTGGTTTCTGGTGGCCTTTGTGGACAGCCTGGTCAGCGACATCCTCCTGCGAGTGTGGGATGCCTTCTTGTACGAGGGAACTAAGGTGCAACTCTCAGTCTAGGCCTTCCTCCCATCTGCACCACGTCTGTGACATGATGGCATGGTGATGGACATACACATGTGTCAAAGAGATGTGGGATTGTGCTTCTTGTCCTACCCTGCCTGTTTGGTGGGGTGCCTTGATGCCTTCCAGCCCCTATGTTGTCTGTGTACTTGCTGCTGGTAGGCAAACCTCGTCCCTGATACTGTGCACAGTATCCCTGGCACTTTTTAGCAGGTAGTCTTACTATGAAACAGCTCTCTGAAAGGCCATGGTGTCTTCTGCTCTGTGACCTGGATAGCTGAGAGTATGACAGATACAGGGAACAGAAGATGGGCAGAGAGTTAGTATCTCAGAACATGAGTGTTGCATTGCCCATGTGCATGGGGAGAACTGGAGAACCCTTGTGAAATCCCTATGGGGTCCTTTTGGAGGACCTGGTATGCTCTGGGGTTTTAAGTTGGCTTACAGAGAGTCATTCTCTTGGCATTAGCCCTGTGCTTCTTTAGGCCTGCCTTAATGCAGTCTCTTGCAAGCAGGAGAAGCCCAGTGCCCAGCTTATACTGCAAGTGCTGTGTGCCCCACCCCATGTTTTACACCAGGAGGGCCTGGTCCCTCAGCTGCCTAAGACTATGTCAACTCAAATACCTTTCAACCCTCCAGGTGATTTTCCGTTATGCTCTTGCGATTTTTAAATACAATGAGGAGGAAATCCTAAGAATTCATGACAGTGTGGAGATCTACCAGTACCTACGCTTTTTCACGAGAATGATCATGGATGGCAGGTAGGACTGTGGGTTGTAGATAACCTTCCATCCTGAGTTTGTTCTTGCTTGCCTGTTAGGTCAGCATAAAAAAGAGTTGTGACCAGTCTATTAAGAGAGATGCATGCACACTGGCAGATCCATGGGACATGGATCAGTTTGTCTCTTTTTGGCTTGCCCTTTGAGGTATTACTTAAAGTCTTTTTGGCTCGGGCAAGGGCATGTTACAGCAGAGCAGGCTACAAAGTCTGGGCCAGCCTGCTTTTTGCAGCAGCTGGAAATTGTGCTGCCACTTGCTGTGTTTCTCTCAAGCTGTAGTTGGGGTATTTGGAAACACAGCACCACTCACAACCTTTAATGGCAATATGTGTCAGAGAGGAAGATTTCTGTGATCATAAGAGCTCAGCGTCAGGAATATTCTTGTCATGGTTTAACCCCAGCCAGCAACTAAGCACCACACAGCCGCTCACTCACTCCCAGTGGGATGGGGAAGAGAATTGAGAAAAAGCACAACCTGTGGGTTGAGATAAGAATAATTTAATAACTAAGGGAAAATAAAATATAATACTAACAACAACAATAAAACAATAACAATAGTAGTAATGAAAATGAATATAAAAAACCCAACAACCCCAAAAGAAAACAAGAAAAGATAAATGCAGTTGCTCACCACCTGCTAACTGATGCCTGAGCAGTGATCCACCCCTCCAGGTCAACTCTCCCCAGTTTATATACTGGACATGACGTCCTATGGTATGGAATATCCCTTTGGCTAGTTCAAGTCAGCCGTCCTGGCTATGCTCCCTCCCAGCTTTTTGTACCACTGCTTGCTCGCAGAGCATGGGAAACTGAAAACCCCTTAACTTAGGATCAGCACTACTTAGCAATAGCTAGAACATCAGTGTATTATCAACATTATTCTCACTAAATCCAAAACACACTACCCATTACTAGGAAGAAAATTAACTCTACCCCAGTTGAAACCAGGACACTGCCCCAGGGGGGATCAGAATTAGCATCTGATCCACCATCTCCTGCCACCGGTACCGTAAAAGGTGGTGTGGTGTAAGGCTGTTTAAGCGTTGCTTGTGTTGGTGTTTGTGTGAGAAGGAATTGCCTGTGATTCCTTGAAGACTCTGCTGCTTGGTGACTTATGAGCTCAGAGTGCTGAAATCTGAGGCTCTACTCTGCCTATGTCAGGATGCATTTGGTGTATCTGTTACCACCTGTTACAGCCAGTAAATTGGTTCACCAGACCTGTCTTTTCCATCGCAGGAAGCTGATGAACATCGCCTTCAATGACTTAAACCCCTTCCCCATGAAAGTGCTGAGGAACCGGCGGTCAATGCACCGAGAAGAGCTAGAGGCAGAGCTGTGCGAGCTGGAACAGATCAAGGCAGCCTATGTAAAAGAGAGAGCAGAGCAGGGGCCTCAGGACCTGAAGGAGGTTGTTAGTGAAGAGGAAGAAGAGATTTAACAAAAATAGAGTTCCTCATCACTTCCCTCACGCCTTGCAGAAGGTCTTCAGTAGCAACTGTCTGTAAGAGAGGGAGCAGAGGGGGAAAGGTGGTCACAGCAGGAGTTCATCTGCCACAGGCAGCGAGACTGTCAGTATACGACCATTTGAGGACCAAGCCAGACTTTGTAATGGATTAGAAGGTGTCACAGGAGTTTTATCCTCTTCTGTACTTCTCCCCATTCAGCCCACCCTGTCCTGTGCAGTTCAGGATTACAGCTGAAGGTCCATGGGAAATACCAGTTGTGGTACCATGAGAGAAGTTGACGTGGTGCAAAAAACCCAGCCAGGCAGGGCTCTTCTATCTTTTCTGATGGAGGCATGAAAGAGATCTTCGTGTACAAGTAAAAGCACTCGAAATAATGAACTGAGAACACTCCCTTATTAGTACCTAAAGCTTCTGAATTGGTCAGGAAGGAAACTGGCTCTTCGAAGGCATGGTGCCTTCAGTGGCTAGCCTGCCAGGAGAGCATGTGTTTAATGTTGCAGTAACTGAGTCATGACACTGTCTCCAGATGAGCGTTGGGCCTGAGGAAGTCCTGGGAGCTGGACGACATTCTCCCATTGGACTCAGGCTGGGACAAATGAAATGGGTTGTGGGAGAGAGGAATTGCCTCTCCAGTTTGTTTTGGTTCCTGTGGAAGTCCATGGGAGCACAAGGTGTGTCTCCCTGCCTGGCTGGGAAATGCTGGGAGCTACTTTTGCTCTTTGTTTAGCTTTGAGCCGAGCCATCTATGAGTTGGCCTGACCCTGTCAGCACTGTGCCTTCCAGAGGTGAGTTTGCTCCATAGGGGAGCTTTCATCTCAGCGTGAAACCAACTGCAGCCTGGCTGCAGGCAGAGCCAGGTGTTATGGAGATGTTGACTGCTGGGGACACCCGGATCTTCTGATTGCCTCACACTTGGGCAGGGTGAGTGTGTGGCCATCTCTCTCTGCCCCACAGTTATGCTTCTTCTGTGCCAGGTTTCTACGTTGATATGCCTGTCTCTGGCTAGCATTCATAATGGGAGGGAGGAGGTCTTTTCTGTAGGAGTTTCCAGTATTGAAGGTGTTTGACCCATGGAATATGGCAGTCTGGGAGTGAATGTGCAAACCACTTGGGCTAGGTCACAAGAGACAGCTTGATAGTCTTTAGAAAAAACATCAGTTTCCCCTGAGCCGAGGCCCTGGCCTCCATGGGTCTAGCACAGAGAGATTCCCTGCCTACCTCTGCGGTTGGCGTCTGATAGCCTTCTACCTGTCTCCCAGGCTTGCCCATCCACTGGACTGGATGCCCTGCCTATGCAGCTTAGTCCTCCGCAGACCCAGGACGAGTCAAGTGCTTCAGATAAAATACAGCTTCTTTACCCCAACATGGTCCCAGATCCTGCTGCCCGGCTTTCTGGCTGAGTGGTGCTTTATTCCAGGTGTGCCTGCACTGACACTGGCTGGCACTGACAGTATTCAGCAGACCCTGCTGTAAGGGGGGGCTCTGCTCTACTTTTATTAGACTGACCTTGAACCCAAGCCTGTTCAGTGGATGACGCCTCCTTTAAACCTCTTGTGGTATAAAGTTGTCAGTGCTTGCAGAGGAAGGGAAAAGAAGCATTCATAGCCCATACTGTTCTGAGCCAGGTGAGCCATAGCCCAAGATCACAGACTCCAGTGGAAACAGCACCAGCCTCTATTCACCTGAGACACGTGGTCTGCCTCAGCTCTGCCTTAGGCACAACCGGACAAATCAGCCAGTTTCAAAGAACTGTAAAATTCTGTGTTGGGAGAGAGCTGTGGAGGCCAACCACACAGTATGGAAGTAATTAAAGTAGAAATGAGGTTTTGGGAAGAGTGATAGTGGGCAAGAGTGAGGTAGGTCCCAAGCATGTTACTGAGAGCTGCATACATTGGAAGTGTGGGACGAGAAGAAAATGTTACTGGAGTCATGCCACAATATCTCAAAAAAATGCACTGGTTTTAAAATGATGCCACCTAGCTAGAGAAGCTCAAAAGGCAGAAGGTTTTTCTTTACAGATGATACTGCTAATCTAATTTACTCATACTGTTATGTGCATGGGTGGACACAAATACAGATTTTTGCTACTGTTAACGGACTTTTGAAAGGCATTATCTTTTAAAGCAAGACCATGGAAATTAGAAGTATACGTACAACTGTATTTTTTCTAGAGCCTTTTGCAACAGCTTAAAAATCTTTTTCCATCCTGCCTTTATGATTTTTAAAAAAGGCATTTGAAACATGCCTTATTAGACCAAACCATAGCCTGACGTATGCCTACAGTATATAAACAAACATTGGTCTATGTGATATATAATGACCTGTTAAAAAATAAACTTTTGTGAAGAAGGCATAACGACCAAGCTGTTATCCATGATGGGAAATTCTGCAAATAATTTTTATTTGACATCAGAAGGGGAGGACATCTCAGGGTTGGTAGAAGTTTCTCTTCTGTTGTGTCTTCAGCAGCTTTTGGTTTTGCTCCACACATGTATTTGCTGAGGGCCATTTCCTCTGGTCATACCACCAACCAGCTACTTGTGGTTGTTCTTTACTAAAATGTGGTAGATGCAGGAATATCTGCAAGGCCTGTGCAGGCCTGCACCTTAGAGCCAAGCTAGCATGTCTTCATGGCCCCTACTCTACTTCCCTTCTGCTCCACAAGCTTTAGGGCTACTGAAGAGCACTGAACTCGTGTCACAAAATGCAAGCTGGGCCCAGAGGTTGGCTTAGCCCTATGCAAGGCCTCAGGGCTCTGCAAGACCTGCAGTGAGTATCAGTTAGTGCCGGGGGTGCTTTGAACAGAGGTTACCCCTGCATGAAGTGCACAAGGGTAATTTGTGCTGCCACGGCAAACTGTTGTGGTTGGAAAACAGTTTGACCTGGTTACACAGCCCAGTAGCTCCCTCTGCTTGTGCTGACACCTGTAGATAAAACCGGTGTCTTTCCACCCCAGAGTCAGCTTTTGCTGAGCTTTGCTGTATGCATAACATTACTTGTTAAATTAAGCCTTCTGTCTCTGCATTAAACTAAACCTTGGGATACCATCTCCAATTGTAAAAAGGATGATTTTGATCTGTGCCCTCCCTAATGTGCAATTGTAGATCACCTTGTTGCAGGACTTTGCAGCCACCAAGAGTTTATATGGTTTTGAGAGGACAAATTGCTGAAGGGTGGCCAAACACACAAAAAGCCACTGCTGGCTCAGTGAGTCCCTGACCTGCAAACAGGTAGAGGCCAGGAGGCTTCCCTTCTTTACCGCTTTTCGGCCCTGGGTGGTATTGGGCTGGAAGGATCTTTGGTCTGAACAGCCATTACCTGTACAGGCTGCAGCTAAGCCCTTGCATGCAAAAACACTAGTGCACAGCAAAGACATTCGATCCACTCCTGTATCCTGGCACGCTGCCCCAGAAAGAGGCATTCCCAGGGGCGTTGTTTCCGTGTTGGGTTAATGTTTATCCCAAGCTTGAGCTACTCATGCAGGGTGAAGGAGAGAGCTAAGGGACAAGGCATTGCCCATGAGCAGGAAGCAGCAATGCCCTGTAGCAGGAGCTATGCCACAATGCTGTTTCTCCTCCAACTTGTAGGCTGGGCAGCCTCCTGCCACCATCACAGGCACAAGACCTGGGGCTGGCTCTCTTCCCATTTAAAAGCTCACTTTGGTGGCCTGAGCCAAAGCTGCGCCTTCTCCAGCCATTTCTCAGTGCTAAGAGCTCCTCTACAGAACATTAGCTCTGTCTGGGCTAGGGATGTGCCAGGTGCAAGAAGACAAACCATTTTCCCATGCTAGGGACATAGTGGTAGTACTGAAGTAATTTAATGCCCTCTGAGGTAATTTAACCCTTTTCCTGGAGTTCAGTGAGAGGCTGCAGGCCACACTGATGTGTTAAATCATGAGAATACCCCTGTGTGCTTTCTGATCACCCTCAGGAGCTCTCCAGAGAGGAAAACAGTAGCCCAGGTTAGTCAGTGGAAGAGGAGATATCACTAACTGTGGCAAGTGTGTTTGGGGTGAGGGGTCCCCTGTCGTGCTGCAGCCAGATGCTTGCTTTAGGTGCATGGTCCACTACCATTGAGATAAAGTCCTCATTTATTCTCGTTATTAAGTGATGGCTTCCTGCCAAGTGCAAAGTCTGGCTTTGAGATTCCAGCTGATAGATCAGTAACTGCTCTGGTTTTAAGCTTAATTTTTGTAATATGGAACCTCCTTGGCATGTTCTGGTGTCAAGCTGGTAGGAAGTTTTGTGGCTTGAGGCAAAATTCAAGGTAAGTAAAATAAAATTTCAAGGTCCCTTGGGAAAAAATAGTGCTCAGCCCAACATCACAGCCCCTGCTGAAAATGATACCTTTATTTTTTTTTTATGAAGTGATTCTGTTAGCACAAAAGTATTTTTTATGGCAGCATTTTGCAGGGAGGAAAAGTTGCAAAAGGAAATTAAAACCAACTGATATTTTTTGCTTCATCTTCTGATAATTTAACATTTTTCAATGTGCTAAAAGCTCTTGCACATTGAGGGGGAATGCTGATGCCACAGACTCTGAAAAGATTTCCAGTTTTGACACTGCTATCACAATGGTGTTTTAAATCAGTCCCTGAAGCTGGTGGGTGTTGCATGCGCCCACCTTCCACCCTACCCCTCCATGCCACCTGCCCCCATACATGTGGCACCATCAGTGATTTTGAACTTCGCAGGACTGGAAATAATTACAGCAGGAGAGGTGGGAACTAGGGAAGTTCTTGTTAAGTATGATGCTAATTGGGTATAACTAATTAGCAGCTTCTTCCACATGGCTCCATCCAAACCTACCATGGGCACATCAGGCCCCTTGTCCTCAGCAGACTGGGATGAAGCAGAGTACAGTGCTTGCTGCAACACTTCCTCCTCAGTGCAGATGTCCTAGGCTGTGTGCCAGTATAACATAGCCTTGAACTAAATCTACTTGAGGATATGTTGTCTGCCAACAGCTCACACCCTTCCTAAGGTTGCAAGGCGTATCACCAAGCAGAAAGCTGTTTTCCTTCCATCTCATCTCATCTGCTTCTGCAGCAGGTCCCTGTAGGACACTGCTCCCTGGGAGCCGCCCCCAGCTAGGTGACAGGTGCTTTATCCATAGCAGCACAGACACCGTGAATGTGGCCACACCACGTAGCTCCTGCAATGCAGAGCAGCCGCAACAGGTGCCGGCTCTGCTCTTCCCAGTGGCTTGCCACAGGTTGCAGTGCTGCACGTGGTTTCTGGCTAGCAGTGGGCCACTGGTGGTGTTGGATTGTGCTGCTGTCAGGCTCCCCTCTGTAACTAACTCTGCTGTCTGCAGTGATAGTTTTCATTTCACGAAAAGTGATTAACTTTTCGTTAATTTGCAGAGGCTGGGAAAAGATGTCCAGAGGTGACACTAGCCTGGCTCTGGCCCGATTTCTGTCACATAAGGATGTGGGATGGCAGAGTTATAGGGCACATTGCTCGAACTTCTGCTGTTGGATCCCAACAGAAAGCACTAACAACAGTGCTTTCTTTGGGGCTGCTGGGGGCCCTTTACACAGCAGGACAAGTGTTGTGTGTGGGTCCTCTTTGCCACAAACCACCTCCGTGGACACAGGCTATCAGCAGCAGTTGCTCAGCCAGGCCCTTGCTGTTGGATGACCAGTTGAGAAGTCCCAGGAAAGAAGACAGAGAGCAGGGTTCACCCCAGTCACTGAGGACACCCCAGTACCGACACCAGTCCCAGCCACCCAGTCTTTGACTGCAAAGGGGAATGGGCAGCAAAACCATTCACTTTGTCAGCACCTAAAACAGCTCTGAGGAACTGCACTTGGGCACAGCTAACATAGCTAGATGCCTACAGTGGACAGGGCTGCAGGCAGCAGAAACATTTCCCACCAATAACCTCAAACAAAGACATCTTTGTCTCCCTGTCAGTCCTGCATGCAATCTTCTACAGCTCAATCAGGGCCATAGCACAGCATGTGTGAAAGGAAGCACTGGAAATCACCTGTGCATCTGCACCTCACCTCTCTTGTACTTCTCTGTGGTGAAGATGTGAGCACATGCTGCAAGGGTCCTGAAGGGTTCCAGAAGCCATCTCAATTACTGTAGGCAGGGCAGGTCCAGGACAGCTGCTGCACAGGCAGCCATGATTTGTGTCCACAGCTGGATTGCTTCCTGTGCTCCATCCATGGACAGTGCTTCTCAACAGCTGTCTCTCAGCTCAACTGCCTCAGTCTCCTGGGTTGTCCCGACCTGGCACCTGGCAGCAAGGCACAGAGATCACTCTTGGGGACTGCTGGTTGCTTCTGAAATTCTGCTCAACTCCCTCAAAGGATTTGGTGGGACTGCTCTTGTCAAAGGCCTGCTTTTCCTTCCCCAAAAGGAATTCAGCTGCCCTGAAAGATGGGCAGACTCCTGTCTCACCACCACAGAATCAAAGCAGTGACACCCAAACTGCAGCATCTCATCTGTGGAGGACACCCAATCTCTCACAGTCTTGTCACACCCGCTGGCTTCAGCCCGGAGCTGCCACTGCTACCCACAGACTGGTGGGACTAAATCACGGAGATGAGCCAGGTGTCTCAGGCTCTGTTCAGACAGGACCAGAGTGGTGTTAGCTGTGTGGGTGACCTGGCCAAGGAAATCTCCGCTGCCTTCTGTCAGCTTGCCAAGATCCTTATCCAGGGTACCAGGTGGGCTTCTCGTGCTGCCAAGGTACCAGCTAACCCCACAGTCTGAGTGTGAGCTCTGCAGGCATGAGAAGATTTCTAGAGCCATTTGCTGTCAGAGAAGGCCCTGCAGCTTTGAGCTCACATGGGCCAGCGTCTCTCCATCTGCCAGGGACTGGTGGAGCCAGCCGGAGGCTACTGGCTAAGGCTGGCACACTAACATGTGTTGCAGGGGTGCGTGCAGCATTCAGGGTGCCGTGCCCAGTACCTGGTGCTTGCGCTGAGGATATGGGAATGTGCCGGCATGTCCACAGCGGCTCTGTGACCCTGTGGGTAAGGCTTGTGGGTACCCACTGCGCACATGATGGCAAAGTCCTGATGCTGTCAGGATGATCTCCTAGGAAAACGTGCCCAGCCTTCACAGTGTGCCTCCAGGCACAGACCTGCGGGACCTACCTGCAGCAGTGATAGCGACGGGGAACTGGGCACGCCGGCCCAGGCAGGCTGGCTCCCCGGGGCCCAGGGAAAGGAGAGGTGCCTGAGCCCTCTGCTGTGGTTACACAGGGGCTCTGCCCACGGCAGCAGCAGAGCAGACCCCACGCTCCCCACGGCACATCGCGCCCAGGGGTTGGGCACAGCCGTGCTGCCGGACCGGACCGGACCGGACCTTCCCGGGAAGGCGCTCCGGACCTCTGCGGCTTCAGGCTCCCGCATCGGGGGGCGGCGGGCAGCCCCTGAGCCCCGCCGGCACCTCCCGGCTGCGGGGCGCGGCGCGGGGGGCGGGGCGGGCCGGGGCGGGGACCGCGGGCGGGGCGGGCCGGGCCGGGCCGGGCCGGGCTGGCAGGGCTCGCCTCGTCTCGCCTCGCCTCGGACCGGCTCGGCTCGGCTCGGCTCGGCTCCCATGCGCACGCCCTGCGCGCTGCCAGACCCCCGCCGCCAGCGGCAAGGTATGAGACTGAAGGTGGTGGTGGTGGGTCGTAGGGCCGGGACACGCGTGGGCAGGGGCACCTGCCACAGCCCGGGGCCTGCGGAGCCCGGCGGTGCCGGCGAGCGGGGGGCGCCTGCCCTACCCGTGGGCCTGGGGTGCCGCAGCCCCCGCCGGCCCCACCCCGCTTTGTGCGGAGCCGGAGCCGCCGCCGCCCGTAGCCGGGGGTGGGGGGGCGGGCACAGGCGGCCGGAGGATGCCGCGGACCTCGGGCATCCCCCGGTGTGTGCGGCGGGAGCGGCGCTTCCCCGCTGGCCGCAGAGGGGGCAGCCGGTGCTGACCGCGCTCTCCCCGGGCAGGATTCTGGCTCCCCAACAGCGCCCTGCCCTTGGGCTGTTCCTGCAGGTAACCGCAGGGGGGATTTTGTGTGCGGAGCGTGACGGACCGAGAGCTGGCCCTCGGTAGGAGCCCGCCGGCCCGGGGCGGGGGGGTCTGCAGCGGGCCGGGCTCCGCTCCGAGGTGCGCGGCCGGTGCACGGAGCAACGGAGCTTCTCGCCGGCTTGAGGCAGGTGGGAGTCGGCATCATGGTCGTGCCGCCTGCCCGGGAAGGCTGAGCCTCTCCCTGCCGGCCCCGCTTGCCGGTGCAACGGGTGGCACGGTTTGGCATCCGTATGACTTCGCTTATGATACAGAGAGAAGCCCCTTCTATGGGTCTGTGTGTGTGTGCGTGCGTGTGAGGGGTTGAATTTGGCCCTTTTGTGCTGGAGTCGTGGGGATTTTGGGTGCTTGATGTCAGGGCAGGTCACATCTTGTGCGGAGCACGATGACAGACACATAAATGACATCTGGGCCATCCTCTCTGGCAGCGGGGTCTCCTGGAGCCAGTTCCCCCTTCAGGGCAAGCCCTTGAAGGGGTCTTACTTTCAGGCAGCACAGCCTTGGAGGGCTGCTTCTTCTCGTGGGTCTGGTTTTGATGCTGCAGCTCTGTAAGGGGCGAAGGCAGGCCGTTGTGAAGGGATATGTAATGATGACAGCACTTTGCAAACAAGTCCCCGGTGGCCTCGGCAGGCCAGCTATGTGCAGTGTCTTGCTGAACATCCATTGTTCACCCTGAAGGGAGTGGTGCTCTCCTTGTCTTGTTGTGGAGTGTGGAAAACCAGCCCTGCAGCATCCTGGCTGTTCCTGATCCCACCCGCCCCGGTTTACTTACACCTCCTAAGAAGGCACTGTGTTTGCTGTAGTCCCTATAAAGGGAATTTGCCTGGGCAGGCTTAACCTCTTCAGGCCTCTTGGGTGCTCAAGGGAAGTGATTTCTGCAGAGGACTGAGAGAACACTTGGGGGGAGGTTGGGTGTTGGTTGCCTTCTAAGCTCCCCAATGCAGGCTCCCTGGTGGGTTAACAAAGGAGCGGCCTGTGTAGCCCTGCTGTTCCCTTTGTTCTCCCACTGGCTGCCCTCTTTGGAGAACTCTGATCTCTCCTGGTTTGATCAGAGTTAGAGGGTGACTGGTGGAGACCCGCAGGGAGTTCATGTTTTGGTGTGACCGTTTCAGGAAACAAAAGCAAAGCTTTGGGAGGCAGGACAGGGGGGAGCTGGTTGCTTCTTAGAGACAAGGCAAAAAGGAGGTGTTTTCATCTGAATTGATGTTGTTTGGTGAATTAGCATTATTGCAGACAAGCTATGGCTCCATCAATGAGATTATTTCAAATTCATTCAGTCCATTAGGCCATAGCAACAAATCCACCCTTGTCATCTCTGTAGAGCTGCCGTAGACCTGGGAAATGCAAGGCTCAGGCACTGGAGATGTTTGGAAAAAGAGCCAGACAACTCTGCTGCCTGCACCCCAGCTCTGCCCCGCACTGCTCCTGATCTCTCTTCCTCAGAGGCAAAGCAAGCAGCTCTGCATGAGTGTGCCAGTTTTGCAAGTCCGGGGGGAGAGGGAGACTGCTGCCTTCTGTGTGCCAGCTGCATCACCCTCGCCAGCAGCATTGCTCACCTCCATCCCATTGATCAGACCAGTTGCTGGCTATGTCTGTGCAGCAGGTGGGTTTCCTGATAGCAGGTCAGGGTATCTCCAGATGTGGTGGGTTTCTTGCTCTCCCCCCCCTCCCCCCAGTAATTTCTGCCTCTCAGGTATGTTTGTTTGTCCCCTCTGAGCAGATTTCTTGCTCAGAAGATGTCAGTATTGGATAATATTTTGAATATTGCTATGTCTACATTTGTTAGTAGTTGGATAATGGGTGGATTTTGGGTTGTCTGACTCTGTAGCAGGTTTCTGTAAGTCTCTTTCTAGGTGGGTTGGCATTGGCCATGCTGCTGGTCTCTGGAACTGGTTTGTGGTGCCTGTGCAAGTGCAGTTCTCCCTTGCCTGTGGGCCATCTGGACTGCCAGATGCCCGAGTGCTGTGTGGACTGTGTTTTGGGGCTGTATGCTCGAGTATGGAGCCGGTCCCTGTGCTGTGAGCTGCAAGTGCCCAGGCACACAGGCACTTCAGTGTGAGAGACTTGGGGAGAGAACTGAAGGCTTTGGCAAATCCCCAGAAGCCAAGATGATGTTTTGGAATGAGAGACAACTGCCTCAGGGGCAAGCTAAAGTAGATCTTGTGCATGACCTTGCAGACTCCTTATTTGTTGTAGTCAGTTCACTGCCTCTGATGTTTTTGTATTCCTTGGCCCACAGCAGCTGCACATGAAGTCTTCATCCCACCCTGGTGGGTCCTGATTTCCACAGCAGGGATTTTGATGGGCAAACTGTTGGAGGGTGGGTTGTGGCAGGGTATGACAGAGACCTTTGAAGAAACAGGGTGGAGGGAGACTGTCACAGATCAGTTTCCCACCGTCTGCTCTTGGTTGGTCCAAGGGGACCTCAACAGAGTCCTGATCCTTAATGGCCAGACCCTGTCCTCCACTCTCATAAATAAACCATCGCCAAGAAAGTTTGATTGAAGTGTTTGCTTCAACAAAAAAACCCACCCAAACTCACCACCTTATGAGTATTCCTATCTGCCAGTTATAAACAGCAGCAGTCTTTTTTGGCATTAAAATGATAGCCAGTATTACAGTTAGCCAATGTCTGGGCGGCTGCTGAGGAACTTGCTGCTAAACCTCCTGCTCAAACCCAAGGGGACCTGTGGACTCATCCTTGCTGAGGCTGGACAGCAGCTGCTCTTTGAAACAGCTGGGGCTGGCTGCCTCTTGGAGCACAACAGGGCCACAGACAGTCTGATCTTTTGCTCCCGTGGCAAGAAGACACCTGTCGTGGTTTAACCCCAGCCAGCAACAAAGCATCACGCAGCCACATTTGTACTTCCCCCCTGCCCAGTGGCATGGGGAGGAGAATTGAAAAAAATAGTAAAACTTGTGGGTTGAGATAGGAACAGTTTAATAAAGAAGGTAAAATAAAATATAATATTAACAACAACAATAAAAAAAATAGTAGCAACAATAATAATAATGTTAATAATAATAATAATGAAAAGGAATATAGCACCCACACCCCCCCCAAACCAAAACAAAACAAGAAAAGAGAGGTGCAATTGCTTACCACCCACTGACTGCTGCCTGACCAGCGATCCACCCTTCCTGGCCAACTCCCCCCAGTTTATATACTGAGCATGACATTCTGATATGGAATATCCCCTTGGCTAGTTCTGGTCAGCCGTCCTGGCTATGCTGCCTCCCAGCTTCTTGTACACCTGCTTGCTGGCAGAGCATGGGAAACTGAACAGCCCTTGACTTAGGATCAGCGCTAGGTAGCAACAACTAAAACATCAGTGTGTTAACAACATTATCCTCACACTAAATCCAAAACACAATGGAGTTGCCTCTTCTTCACCTCTTTGTTTGCTACCTCTCCTCTTTAGCTTTGAGCCGAGCCGTCTATGAGTTGGCCTGACCCTGTCAGCACTGTGCCTTCCAGAGGTGAGTTTGCTCCATAGGGGAGCTTTCATCTCAGCGTGAAACCAACTGCAGCCTGGCTGCAGGCAGAGCCAAGTGTTACGGAGATGTTGACTGCTGGGGACACCCGGATCTTCTGATTGCCTCACACTTGGGCAGGGTGAGTGTGTGGCCATCTCTCTCTGCCCCACAGTTATGCTTCTTCTGTGCCAGGTTTCTACGTTGATATGCCTGTCTCTGGCTGGCATTCATAATGGGAGGGAGGAGGTCTTTTCTGTAGGAGTTTCCAGTATTGAAGGTGTTTGACCCATGGAATATGGCAGTCTGGGAGTGAATGTGAAACCACTTGGGCTAGGTCACAAGAGACAGCTTGATAGTCTTTAGAAAAAACATCAGTTTCCCCTGAACCGAGGCCCTGGCCTCCATGGGTCTAGCATGAGAAACTGAAAACCCCTTAACTTAGGATCAGTGCTACTTAGCAATAGCTAAAACATCAGCATGTTGTCAACATTATTCTCACACTAAATCCAAACCACACTGTACCAGCTACTGAGAACAAAATTAACTCTATCCCAGCTGAAACCAGGACAACACTGGAGCGATAATGCGGTGAGGTGTTTCACATGTAGTCATCACCTGGCTTCCCTTAAGTGCACGTTAAGCTGCTCTGGCTGCAGAGAGCTGATTGAGGCAAGCAGCCTGCAGCACATAGCAATTATGCTGACGTGCCTTCAGCCTCTCCGCAGGAGAAACAGGAAAGACCTTTAGATCATCCAGGAGGCTATTTGGGCTGAGGGTTTTGACACTCACAGGGTTATAGTGGCTTGCAAGTAGAAGCCAGGCTGGCCTAGTATTTCCAGGGATTTCCCCTCTGTGGTATGACAGGCTTGCCAGCAATTCTCCATTTTGAAAATATACCCTGCAGGGCTCTATTAGGGTAATGCTGATGCTTACTATTTCCAAAGTACTTTGAAATTCACAAATAGGACTTTCTGACCCTCTGCCAAACAAAGCCCCTTCTAAAGCTTGGAGACATGCTGCTGCCCATGGTAGGACCCATGACAGTGTGCAGCTCTAAGCCCTGTTCTCTCTTCCCCGGTTGACCTGCTCCCTGCTCTATTTCACACATTTTCACATTTTCCAGAGCAGTGCCCAAAGTTTGGCCTCTCTCTCCGTCTCTTTTCCAAGCATCCTTCTGGGCTCTGGTTTGTGCAAGGGTTTCCAGTCTGGTGAGTCGCTGTGCTCTTTATCTCTGTGCCAGGAAACATGGACATTCCTGCCTGCAGAGAGGAGGTCTTCTGCACCAATGACTTTGCACTGCCTCTCTCCCTCTGTGGGACAAAGTCACAGAGGAAGATGATAAGGAAGACAAAGCTGCAGAAACTCCCATCATTTGTAGTATTTTTATCACTGAGCTTGAGACAAAGTCCATGGAAACTGATTAGATAGCTTCCAGGAAAGCAGGAGAGGCCAAACTCAGTCTTGTTCTTCCTCCTGCGGCTCTGGGAGCTGTGCTTAAACAGGAGAGGACGCAATACTGGTGGAGTGTTCCTCCCAGGAAAAGGAGGCCGGGCAAGGCTCTCCAGGCCAGGGTTACTCTAGTAAAGCGAGTATGAGCCTCGTGGCTCCAGCTTGTAGTGGAGTAGAGCAGGGGCAGTCAGAAAAAAGGTGCAGGCAGGAGGATCCAAGGCAAGTACTGGGCCTACTCCCGAGAGCAGAAATGAAGCAATCCTTGCTGTACAGATACTATGATTTAAACTCTCCTTGCAGGGTGGCTGTGCAGAGGGCTGAAGTCCTCCTTGGAGAGTCAGAAAACTCTGGATCCCATCCCAGGTTTTCTGGGAACCACAGGCAGGATGCATGGGTAGTGTTCAGTCGTAGACAAGTGCCTTTTTCTCAGACATTGCCCTCTCCCTGGGTTGGGGTATGGACTGACGCAGCAGGCGAATGCGAGCATGTGCAAGTGCGGGACTGGAAGCAGCAGATGTCTGCTGAAGCTGCCTGTTGTACTCCAGCCTTGCCTGGGTCTTGTTTAGCCAGGGAGCTTTTTCACATAATGCATTTGCCTATCTGCCACAAGGACCCTTGAAGTGGTGCTGCCCCTGAATGCCGTCCAGTGTCATTGTTACACCGGTGAGCTGCGCTGGATCCAGCGATAGGCTTTTCACCACCCTCTGTAGCACAGTAGCTCTTCTCCCATCAGGTATCTATGGGGTTTTGCTTTCCAGGCTGTGGAAAGTTGGGCTCTGCCAGTGCCATTCAGCTCTCAGCCACCTTCCACATGGTTGTGTGTGAGGTTCTTTAAAACCAGTTACTTAAACCAGAGCTTCACAGTGTTTGCCCTGAGCAAGAATACACAAATCTTGAAAAATATGAACCATATTGCCTTAGAAAAGTGTAGCTACCATTTTGCCTGAACTGCTGGCACAGTTGCAGTGCTACTTTCTGAGGAACCTCACATTGATGTTTTTGGGAACATTGGTAACATGAACGATGCCAGGAAAGACCAATCTTCCTTGTCATCCTCTGTTTTCTTCCATTCTATCTGGCCCCTAAAAGGAGGCTGTGCTGGCAACAAAATTGCATGGTAATAGGAACAGAGAACCCAGACAGCTCTTTAACTGCAGTAGACAAATAGAAGTCAAAGATTGTCGTGCTAGCATCTACTTAAATATAATTAGTTCATGTTATTTTTCTCTGCCATTTTCTCTGATTTAATTTGAATACCAAAATACACACACAGAGCAACAAAAACAAAATCAGAATAGCATTGCTTGAAGTTCCTGCTCTCATAATATTTAGCTCCTCCTATGTATAGAGGCTCTTTTCCTTAAAGACAGGGAGGATCAGAGTCTCTTTTCTGACCGCTCCTGCCTGTGGTCATGGCTGTGGCTCATGTTTCTCTTTGAATTTGCAAAGGTCTTGATGTCAGTAACTGATGCCTGAAGTCTTAATTGAAAAGATCGATTTTGCTAATGATAGCCTGGCATCCAACAGCTTCCATAGAAATTGATAGGATTTCAGTGTCCCACAGTTTTAAAAATCATGGCACTCATTTAAAGGCTTAATAGGGACTGAAGGGATTGACTTTACAGCCCCTTGTATCTATTTGAGGCTCTTGACCCCTGCCATACATTGAGCACTGTGCAATAGCTATGGGTGTGATGCACCCTGCCAGGCAAACCAAGTTTTGGAGCAGAAAAACCCAACCCATCACTGAGACTTTATGAGTAAAAACTCAAGTGGAAAGTTGACAGTTCTGTCTTTCTTGGCATCCAGGTTGTGTTTTGATGAACTCTTGGTTCTTGTGGAGCTGAAAAGATCAGAAGCCTCTTGTATCTTTATAGATAATGGATTCTTCAATCTGGCTGACAAACCAGAACGACAGCCAGTAGCTGGAATCAAGAAGTTATTTGGCAAAATAATAAGGCAGTTGTGTTTTTAGCAGCAAAGAGGAGGAATTGTGGGAAGAGCTTCCTGGGATGATGCATTGCTAGAACTTGAAGGATGATCTTGCAAATAATGTCATTCAGTGAAGACAGCAGTGTTCTCTGGAAGTAAGTGACACCTCTCAGCCTGCCATTAGCTGAACAGCAGCTACCTGGCATCCTGCAGAGATTTCTTTCCCTGGCTTGTCACCCACAAAGCATCCCATCTCACCATGGTGGAGAGCATACACTCCTCTCTCCAAGCTTTCAGCGTGTGCTACTGGGCTTTGCCTTCAGGGCCCCAAGGTAGTATTCCTTCCCCAACACAACAGCTAACTCTCTCCTGAGTTTTGTTTTATGGTCACTGGAGGGATGACAGTTTGAAGGCAGGAGTCCTCTGAGACTCTTTGGACATTGACTGTAAGTGGAGATGGACTTCACTGACTGTGGTGGCTGAAGATCTGGAGAGGGAGGGGTAGGTGACTTATCCTTGTGGAGGCAGAGCACTGTGTGGGACCGGGTGTGTGTTGACTGACAGAGGTCACAGTTATTAGCCAGACAGGGGCTTAGCAGGATGGTTTGCTTGCCTGTAGTACCTTCACCTTTGGAGATTTTCAGAATAAAGGTGGACAAGGCCCTAAGAAACCTGGCCTACTTAGAGGCTGACCCTGCTTTGACCAGGAGTTTGGGCTACAGAGCCTCAGAGTCCCCTTCCAGCCTAAATTTGCCTGTGATTCTGTGATGACAGTAGAAATGAAAACCTGGTGTCCTGGTTTCAGCTGCGAAAGAGTTAATTTTCTTCCTAGTAGCTGGTGTAGTGCTGTGGTTTTGGATTCAGCATTAGAATAATGTTGATAACACACTGATGTTTTCAGTTGTTGCTAAATAGTGTTTATAGTAAGCAAAGGATTTTTCAGCTTCTCATGGCCAACCAGAGAGAAGGCTGGAGGGACACAAGAAAAGGGGAGGAAACAGAGCCAGGGCAGCTGACCCAAACTGGCCAAAGGGGTACATAAACTGGGGGAGTCGGCTGGGGAGGTGGCAGATCTCTGCTTGGGAGCTGACTGGGCATCAGTTGGTGAGTGGTGAGCAATTGCATTGTGCATCACTTGTTTTGTATATTTCAATTTATTATTATTATTGTTATTATTATTTTCTTCCTTTCTGTCCTATTTAACTGTCTATCTCAACCTATTAATTTTACTTTTTTTTGATCCTCTCCCCCATCCCACTGGGTAGAGGGAGGGGAGCGAGCGAGCAGTTGCATGGTGCTTATTTAAATCACAACACCTGGTAATGATATTAGGAACCAAAGTTCCAAGGAGTTTAAACCAAGGAAACCCATAGTTAAAGTCTACCTGGAAAGTCTGCCTTGGTCCCTATCTTTGATGTTTCTTTTTCAATACTCATGCTGAGTGTTGAACTTGGATGAGTGGTGAGAATCCCTAACTTTTTGCTGCAGGACACATATCTGCTTTATGGGTCCATCCATTGGATGGAGGCAAAATATCAAACGATGTCCTTGAGTCTATTGTGATCA
The DNA here is from genome assembly GCF_929443795.1 of Astur gentilis. Taxonomy (NCBI): domain Eukaryota; kingdom Metazoa; phylum Chordata; class Aves; order Accipitriformes; family Accipitridae; genus Astur; species Astur gentilis. Next base: position 17,560,818 of record NC_064919.1, on the reverse strand, counting down.
TCCTTGAGGTTTCAAAAAACATTTCAATAAAGCTCATCTTGCTGTTAGCTTGCAGAATCTCTTATTGTTGAGAGCAGGGTTTTGGTGCCCAGCCCTTTGTGGGCTGTTAGTGGAAGAGGACTTCTTAAGCTTGATTGAGAGTAGATCTGTTTGATGTGTAAAGAGGGAACTGAAGTGACAATTTCTCTACCTTCTCTTTCTTTCAATTTTGAGAAACCAGTGAAACTAGTCATTATCTTGTGTTTTTGTGTATTTCAGAAAAGTTTTCCAGAGTCTTACCTATTCTTCCTTCCCTGGTAGCATGACTTGCAACATGAACTTTTCTGTGGCTTCATGACAGCTTGTGTCTTACATATAAAAAAACCCATAGTAGTGTTTATACTCTTGTTTCTGCCTGTCTTGCAGTCAAGCTCAGTTGTGGGGGTTTGGAAGATTAATGGCATAGACACCATACGTGTCACTAGAAGGGCTTCACACACCTTTCACTGTTTTGGGGTTCTGCTGCCACTGGTGCCACTGGCCACAAGCAGATGATTGCATGGTGTCTTAGTCTGCAAGTCTGGAAATCTGCAAGTCTCTTGAACTACTGCAGAAAGGCAAGTGTCCCCTAGGAAATTCAGATCTTTATTTTGAGCTCTTTCTAAAAACCTTCCCCTTTCTTTACTTCCATATCTGCCTGTGTCATTGTCTGCTGTTCTTCTTGTGCCTGGAGTTCCCTGGCATTGCGGGGCACCAGGGTGTCACTGGCAGTGGTAGCACTCATCTGCAGCCCTCAACCTTCTCAGGGACCCCTCTGTGGGACTGTTCCCATTTAAAGTCATCTCTGGCTGAGCAAGAGCTGGGAGCGTGGTGCTGACTCTTCTCTGGCTCTGAGCAGTGTGCAGAAGTTTCCCGGAGCCTGAAGACTTTCTCTGGTACTGAAAAGCCCTAGATGCAGTTGTAATTTCATGAACGCATGTAAGATACCCAGAGAAAACTGCATATTCAGTCAGGTGCAGTGTGGCCCAGTGTGTCCTACCCAGTGCTTTTCCTCTCACCCTTCTTCACACAGACAGCCTTTGTTTTTGCTGCCTAAGGCATGAAAATCAAGTCCCAAGCGGCCTGGCCTGCATTGTCAGGAGTTCAAATGTTGCTTTAATTCACAGCCAGACTTCAAGGGCTGTGCTACCTTCCCTATTTTTGTCTTTTTTTTCTTTTTTCCTTTCCACTGGCACTGGAAAAAGATCAAATACTGTCTGGATACATCTACAGTGCCGCTGTGTCTTGAATGCCTCATGCAATGCTAGCTTTCTGCAGCTCATTGAGGACCTGGTCATGCAGAAGAGAAGGCAGAGAGGGACAAGTGTTTAACTTGGAAAAGGTATGCCTGTAAAGGGATATGACATACAGCCTTTGACATATGGTAGGATGATGGGATGGAGAGTTCAGATAGGGAGTGATTGTTCCTCTGTTTATCACTGCCCAGGAACTACAGGATACAGATAAACAGTGGAACTCATTGACACAGGATGTTGGGGATGTGGTTCAAGAAAAGCCATTAGATGAGTCTGCAGGCAGAAAATCCATTAGGGCAGGCTAAACAGACAGATAAGCCTTTGGCTCAAAAAGTCCCTGAGGCACAGATGCCCAGAGCTGACTCAAAGGCAGAGAAAAGATTAGCTTGTCAGTGTGGGTATCAGCTGTGCTGGAGAAATAGACTAGCATGGAAAGTAGCAGTGGTAGAGGGAGAGAGTGAGCGAGCCTGTAGCTAGGAGCTCAGTTGAGATGTGGAGGTTCTGCCAGGTATGCTCCCCAGCTGGAAGGGTTGGAGAGAGGGATCATGCAGAGGGACAGAGCTGGAAGATGATCAAAACTTGTTCTGGAGGAGATATGCAAAGAGGCTGGCAGGAATGAAGTACGTAGGGAAGAGAGGCTGATCTTCATTGATGGTAGATGGGAGCTGTGAAGAAGGGGACTGGTCACAGAGAAGAGCAGTGATGCTGAACAAAATGATCAGAGATGAAGGAACACTCAAACCGGTATAAGAGGGGAGGAGGTAAAGGAAATCATCTATCTGAAGATGGGCAAGGCTGAAGGTCAGAGAGGGAAGTCTATGGAAAACTGTGCGGTGACTGACCTCACCTCTGTGTTAACTGTAGCCATATCTACAGTGCAAGAGGAATGAACCTGTGGAGTGAAAGAGGTGGTACCAGGACTGCATATCCACATGTATTTTGGACGTTTTAACTCGACCCAGCTGGTCCCATTAGCAGATGAAGTGCACTGGGTTCTGATCCTGGAATGATTTTAGTTTCATCTGGAGGGCATCCTGCCTGCATGTGCCAAGATGGCTTTGCAGTGCAAACTGGAGTGCCGTAAATAGCAGCAATAAGGAGATTTGCTTCAAAAGCATGTTTCCAGTCTGAATGAAACACTACTTCTGCCCTTTCACTGATGAATTCTGTTCAGAGTGATGCCACTGGTTTCCCAGAGACTGTGCATTTGCCAAGCCCAGTGGGTGAATGAATGGGCACAGAATCTTATTTCCCTGGCAGGGAAAGCATGGGTAGTCCTCCTACTTAGTCAGCATCAATCAAAGCCAGACTAAGAACCAAAAAGAGCAAAACTGAACCCGCTATCTGTGCTCTAAATGGTGAATCGATTTTAAAACTTGTGATGCAGCAGAAGAAGGCATTGGCTGTTTTGTCTGTAACACCTGCCTTTGCCACACTCTCTTGCTGGTTTATCATGCATCAGATAAATGGGACCTGCTGTTAGAGAGCTCAAAAGTGCATTAGAAGCTTTCTGGAGAACAGAAAGGTGTCAGCTGTGATTTAATTAGCCAGTTGAAGAGAAAAGCCTTAACTGGAATCATAAAGCAATTCCACAGATGCTGCGTGGGTGTGGGAGAGCTTCCCACACTTCTCTTTTCTGTGTGCCCCTAAGTGTTTTTTGCATGCAGATGCTGCTGCAAGGGAGGTGGAAGAACTCTGCAGCTATGGGCTTCAGAGAAGACCTCTGATGCTGCCCACCACCTTTCAAAGAACAAGGACCTGCTGTCATTGCTCCCAGAAGGACAGGGACTGTTTCCCTTTGTTCCTGGCTCACTAATGGGAAATGCACAGCTGGTTCTTCTTTAGTCCATGGCAGTAGGCACCTGTGTCTTTTGGTGCCAAACCGATTTACTAACAGTGGGATACAACTCCTGGAAGGGCAGTTACAGAGCCAGACTCTTCTTGGCAGCTACAGGTAGTGTATAACAAGGAGAAAAGGACGCAAGCTGCAGCTGAATGGAAGTAGGTCAGATGTTAGAGAAAGCTACATCCCCAGGAGGGTGGTTGTCCTGGTTTCAGCTGGGATGGAGTTAATTGTCTTCCGAGTAGCTGGTATAGTGCTACGTTTTGGGTTCAGTCTGAGATGAGCGTTGATAAGACTGATGTTTTCAGTTGTTGCTAAGTAATACTGTGAAGAACTAAGTGAAGGATTTTTCTGATGCCCAGCCAGCAAGAAGGCTGGAGGGGGCACAGGAAGTTGGGAGGAGACACAGCCAGGGCAGCTGACCCAAACTGGCCAACAGGGTATTCCTTACCATGGGATGTCACATCTAGTATATAACTGGGGGAGTGGAGGTGGGGGCATCGCTGCTTGGGGACTAACTGGGCGTCGATGGTGGGTGGTGAGCAATTGCACTGCGCATCATTTGTATATTCCAATCCTTTTATTATTACTGTTGTCATTTTATTAGTGTTATTATTATCATTATTAGTTTCTTCTTTTCTGTTCTATTAAACTGCTCTTATCTCAGCCCATGAATTTTACTTCTTTTCTCGATTGTCTCCCCCATCCCACTGGGTGGTGGGGGAAGTGAGTGAGCAGCTGCATGGTGCTTAGTTGCTGACTGGGGTTAAACCACAACAGTGGTGCAGCCCTGGGGCCAGGCAGGTGGAGTTCTTCATCCTTGGGGGTTTTGGATCTGCCCTGATTAGAGCTATGGGCAGGTTCACTGTGAGGCTGGACTGGAGACCACCAGAGGCAAGGTCCCCTGGATTGTGTCCTTGCATCTGTGCTCGTGCTTTCCTGCCCAGACAGTCAGAGCCTGGTTAGTGCCCCAGCTCTGTAGCACTTTCCATTTTCATCTGGTTGATTGGACTCTCAGTTTTCCCAGGTAGCTTTGAAGATGAGATCCTAAGGCCAGGCTTGGTCTTGCTGACCAGAATCTCATCACGTCCTGCAAGCATTCTAGCCCATGGGCTCATTAGTGCACAAACCTTCAGTCATAGGGGAATGTGGTTACATTAGATCACATTAGATGTAAGGGCTGTATCTTCAGATATTCAGGTGAAGCGTGTAGCCTGCAAACCTTAGCAGAACTCAGGAGAAACATCTGCACTTGCTGCATTTCCACTGCCTCACCATCCTGCTGGCCCCCTCATATTTCCTAACATATCTGTGTCCTGGTGGCAGCCGCAACTCCTCAGCTAGGCAGAAGATGTTTGCAAAGAAGTCTGACTAGCCCCGAGGATCCCATGTGGACTCCTGTGGGCAACTAACCAAGGTCTTGGGATTCCCTGAAGGTGGCCAAATCCCCCAAACCAGTGACGCTCGGCTTTGCTGCAAGGAAAGCCTTCTGTACAGTAGCCTTTTGCAGAGATACTCCATTTGCTAGATGTCTGCAGGCATGCTTAGACCTCATGATAAAGAGCAGTGGGACCAAGCATCCCTATCTTCCCAAACGACATGGCAGGCTACTGAGACCTAGCTGCATCTTTTCAAGAGGGAGCTGAACCTTGGTTTCTGGAATGCAGAAGCCAGCTTGGTCTTGAATAGCAGGAAGCTTATTGCTGTGAAATAGGAGAGCGAAAGCATGGTGTTCTGGCGTCAGGACAAACTGCTGAGCTCACAAAGGGTCAGATGGTGAGTTTTTCAAGGCTGCCTTTCTGACAAGAAATGTGGCAACATCTCTTAAAGTTTGTGCATTTCACCACTTCCTTTTTATAATGAGTTTTTGCAAGGTGTGGGTGGTGGTGGTGGTGGTGGGGCGCGCGGAGGAGGCTTCCAGTTTTTATTGTTCGTTGAACTGGGATTGTTGTATTTGCTTTTCTTTCATAACAGAGCAGGATCTTGCCAGGGTAGAAAAGCTCTGTAAGGTGGAGTTTGCCCTCTCATTGGATTCAGAAGCACATTAGTCCTCACAAGGAAGTTGATAAGCAATAATATTTTCTTTGCTGCCCAGGTAACCAGCAGAATGAAGGAGGGTATTGTCTCCAGAGAATGCAGGCAAGTTGGTTTTATCTTTCTGCCAGAGTACGCAGGCTATCTTGGAAAGCTGGAGGTGAACCAAGGGAAGGAGGGGCTCGCTCTCCAAAGAGGCTTGGGTGGCCCCATCCTCTGCTTCAGTCATACTGCCTCCTGCCTTTCTTGAGAGCTCTGATAAGCCGAATGAAACTGAGTTGAGTTTCGGTGTCATTTTGGGTTTTGCCAGCCTTTCACACTCCGCCGACCCACTACTGTATTTCTCAAAGGTCCAAAGGTCGACTGAAACCATTTGTGTCCACAATGCATCATCTTTCTTTCTGTCAGATCTTGCAGAATAGGGGCACCACATGAAGCAGACATGGGACACATGGTGAAGGCAGAGGTTGAACTGCCAGAAAATGGTATTGCCACTGAATGTGGAATCATCCCTGGAGGATTCCCCTCTCCCTCCTGGGACACAAGTTTCTTCACACTCATTGGAGGGTGGGCCATGATCTTCACCTTGATTTCTAGCTGACAGTTGGCTTAAAAATATTCACGAATCAACTTTTGCGGCCTGGGGGAATTCACGTGCAGCGTTTCACTCCCTGTGCCAGAGTGAGAGGTGTGAACCTTCAGGAAGTGGAGCTCTGGGTGCCCTTGGCTGCAGAGTGACAGTGATGGTGCCATAGGAGCCTCAGGCTCCCTTGCTCCAGGGTGAATCACTTCGGTTGCTCATGGGAAGAACGATGCTTGTCTGGCCACTGCAGGGAAGTCCAAGGTCTCCAACAGACCCTCCATGGGCACTTCCCAGCCCCTGGGCTTCCTAAGCAACCTGGAGGCTCCCAGCCTGCTTTATGCCTTTCATGAGGGGAAAAACAGCCCCTCATGAACTTCAGTAAAGATAAATGTTGACTTCTGCCCCTGATTTGCAGCAGCTCCCTGCAGTGGTGCAGGCTAGGTCTGACTGGCAAGAGAGCAGGTCTTCAGTAAAGGCCACAACAGTCCTGGTGGGCAGCAAGGGCTTTTCCAAGGAGGCTGTGGGATCTCCATCCTCATCAGTCTTCCAAACTCAGCTGGACCGTCTGAGCAACATGACCTGCCTTTGTAGTGAGCTTTGCTTGGGCTGAGGGTAGGACTTGGGACCTCCAGAGGTGCCTTCTAGCCTAATTTTTTTCCTGTGATCCTGTATACTTTATTGTTGTAGTTTATTTTTGCTTGTCCCACTTGTCCCAAGGGAGGCTCAAGTACACATTCAGTGTCAGGCTTGGAACTGACTCCAGTGATAAAATAAAGAACAGATGACAATTCAGCCAGTACTTCATGATGTGGCCTCACTTTACAGTGTTCTGGGGGAATCCTACCCAAAATACAGTCTTGGGCTCCTCGTCAGGTCAGGTGATAGGAGAGTCTGAACCTCTTTGGAGATGCCTGAGGCTCTGGTCTCTTCCAGTTTTCCTCTTTGCTTTCTTCCCTCCTCCTGGCCATTGCCGCTGTCTGTGCTGGGATGACCCAGTTAAAAATAACCTGGCTGAGCTATTTTTGTGAGGCACAAATGCTCCTCTGTCTATCTCCCTGCGGTACCAGCATGACAGAAGATCACAGCCATGGAGTAATACCAGGTGGTGGGGATGTGGCAATACTGTGAGCAGGTGTCATCTTCAGGGATTCTTTATTCTGGACCCCACTGGGTGTTGCTCCCTGCCTCTGGGAGTGCCTTGTGGTTTCAACTTTGAATACGAATGCAGTCAGAAAGCTCATGTAGGATGGCCACTGGATTTTTGCTGTCTCAGCCTTGCCTTGTGGAGAATGGGCTTGTTTCACTTGTGGCAGCCCTAGCCTGCCCCTGGACGTAGGTGCTTAAATTTATTTTGAGGTTCACAACACTTGGTGTATCTTCTAACATGAACAAAATTTACACAACGTGTGTTTTGCCAAGTTTGGGGCTTTGGTATGTCCTTGGTGGGTTACTTTGGGGTCCCCCACTAGAAAGATGCTCTGAGTTGATATGGTACCACCTGGTGATTATGTTTATGGGGTGCAGGGCTTGCTATTCAGTAGAAGGCAGGTCTCTATGCAGTGTTTGCCTTCCCCAGCTCGAGCAGGTATTTGGGGGAGGCAAGAGTCATGGAACTCCCTTCTGCTTGTGGTCCGAGCAGATGATGCCTTTGTCAGCAGAGGAGCCACTGTCTTGCCCCTCCTCAGGCTGTGTCCACCTGGTACCCTCTGTGTAAGCTTTGGCCTACTGTTAGCATGGGGGAAGGTCTAACATACCTCCTCCCAGGGACACGTGTGAGAGCTCATGTCCTGCCCTGGCCAGCGCGCACTGAAAACAAGGGGCAAGAGGGGCTGCTGTGCCCGCTCAGAGAAAGATTTGGTCCTCGCTGTTTGTGGATGAGGAAATCATCTCATTTCCATCTTGAGTGACTCCTTCACCGCTGCTTCATGTCCTCTGTATTTGTGCAATGTTTATACTACAGGCAGAAGTGTTTTTTCACAACCAGCTTTCCAGGTCACTATATTTATGTATCTTTGCCACACTGGAGAACTGCAAATATTTTTGAGTGTTATTTAAAGCTGGATTTTCTGATGAAAGCTAACACATCTCTAGAATATGGTTTCCTTTGAGATCTTGCTCACTGTTGTCATTTTGTCCCACACCACCTCTGCAGATCCTAAGCCATCCACACCAGCAGCACGTCCTCCCTCAGGTAGCCAGTAGCCTTCAGGTTGTGCTGCTAAAATGAGGTGACAAGCAGTTCCCACAGCTTCTGGCAGGCTGGCAAGGAGAAGGGACCTTGGTACTTCTGCAGAGGACTGATGTTCAGACTGGCACTAGTGATGGACATGAACAAAGCACCACCTTCCATCACCTTTGCCTCCAAAAATACTGAAGTTTGAGTATGTGACTGAAGCTCGGTTTGGTGAAGGCTCTTTGCTCATACCCCCACACTGGGGAAGGGTACTTCCATTACGAGGCTGCTTTACAGAGCTGGGAAGGGCTGTGGCATGCGTACTGTGTGGCTGGTGGGGCTACCTTGTCCCTCTTGGGAAGGAGGGGGCACCTGGGCAGGCTGCAGGCTGTGAGATGCTGGTTTTGGGGGCTGGCACGTGTCTTGTTTCTGAAAGTGGACTGAAACCTTAGTCTGAGCTCCCTTAATCTGAGGCCAGTAACAGTGGGTATGGATCCTTTAGCAACAAAAGACAAAGAAAGGCAATTGATAAAATCAAGGCTGGTTGCAGAATGGCTGGTTCCCAGCTGGCCAATTTAAAAGGCTTCCAGCTCTGGTAGCAGATAGGGTTGTTTTTCCAAGGATATGCCTCTGAGCTGCTGTAAAAGGCCCTGCTGCCTGATAGAAAGGCGTGCTGAAAGGTTTTTATTTGCTACTGTGGATTGATTGGAGTACAGATGCTCTGGAAGATGTGCTGCATTATTCATGTGGTAGATACCTTGGCTAAAAGCTAATGCACAGCCTGGAGGCTGTGAGAAGTGGTACAGTCCTTTGTGTGGTTTTGTTGATTCACTGGAAAGCCTGGACTGCTCTTAAGCTTTTTTTCTGAGTACTGAGATTGATAAAGCAAATCGAGGAATGTGAGATCACTTAGCTAATGGCTCTCCACCTCCTTTCTTGTTTACAAACTATTCCCAGTTTTTTGGTGTTTTGGTTTTTTGGTTTTTTTTTTTTTTTTTTTTTTTGTTTTTTTTAATGCATTATACCTACAAAAGTGCTTGCTAGACTGGTCCTGTTTGTGAGACTTCACTGGTAACTCAGTTTTCTTGTGGCACCAACTTAAACTGCTTCCCTGATGTGGCTCAATTGTCTGAGGTGCAGTATGCAAGCCAACATGTGGTTTGACAACCTAGCCAAGCGACTGCAGTATCAGTGCCCCACGTTGGACTCTCCATTAATGCATACTCAGTAGTCTTACCCATGAAGATTCCCGCTGTTGAATGTAGATGCTGGGGCACCCACCACCTGCAGCAGGGCTGTGGGAGACAACTCATACGTTTCTGTGTGCTGGCTGCCATGGGAGGACCTCATACAGGGTTCAGGGTGCCATACTCTGAGATATGGGGCCCTCTTTTTGTGGGAAGAGGCACAACTGCAGCATGCATGCTTGTGCTTGGACTGCCTGAGCTCCCAAAGATCCCCTTCTGAGCTGCTGGCAGTGGGCAGTGTGTGCTTCTTGCAGAAACAGCTTTAAATTATACTGCAAACCCTGGATTCAAAGATGGGAAATGCTATTCCTGCTTGTACCACATCTGGTGGGGAGAAGACCTTGCTGGACTCAGCAAGGCAGACTTTGTTTGCCAGTTGTGGTCACTGACTGTAGTTGCACTAGTCTGTGAACTGAATGCATAAAAAGCCAGCCTGGCATCACATCTCTTTTTGTAGCTCCCTTCGCTGTCTTTTAGCAACTGGCTATCAAGTGACATGGTCAAGACCATGGTCCAGTGGTGAGGTTGTCCATGAGGGGATTCTGAACTGACAAACCTGACCTCCAAGGCAACATCCCTGTAGGCAGGATTTTGCTTCTCAGTCTGCAGTTGTGGAAGAGGCAACTGCCTCTGTTTGCCTTGTGTTAGGTGGAACCAAGCTGTGAACCAAGAAGCAAAACCCACTGTATCTGTACCGTTTATTACTCTCATAACAATAAATCTGTAGCCTCTGAGCTTCTAGTATTGTTTGAGATGACATGTGCAGATGGTATTTAAAGCTTTGGGTTGCTGCATAATCATGTTCTCTGGTTGACTTTGGATCCAAAGGAATTTATTACTGGTAATTTCTCCTTGATAGTTTTATTACACGGCAGAAGTGGAATTTGGACGGCGAGGTGCGTCCGAGGGTGTGTGGCCTGCTCGCTTGCAGATGTGCCTAGGAGAGTGTCCATGGCTTGAAGGGGACTCCAGCTTAAGCTCTGAGGCTCACAAACCATTTGGTGTGGCAGGCTTGAGAGAAGCTGAACCAGAAACAAAATGGTCTGTGCTTATTTGGCTCTTGACCCAGGAGGCTGATGGCTGGTGACAAAGTTCTGAGGCCTCTGATTTTGTCTTGAAGTAGCAGCTCGAAACAAACCATGACAAAACATCTGTAAAAGTCAGGAGACTGTTTCATATGTTTGTGTGGGTAACACTGACATTCCTGTTTGCCTTCAGGGTTGCCTTTTTGAGGAGGTACTCATCTTACATTTTGAAACTTTGAGGATGGAAGTGTGTGGGTGGATTTCTTCTAAAAAATGCAGACTCAAGAATGTAAACCTGAGAGCCTCAAATTAGTGAAAAATGTTGCCTGGAGAGGGGTCAGAGCCTGGATGCCAGCCTCTAACATGGCTGTGGCAAATACATGCACCAGAGCAAGTGAAATGCCTAGCATAGCCCACCAGGGCCATATGGCATAGCTACTGTGTGCATATGCTTGTGCTCTGACTGCACTGCTGTGTGCAGGGAAATGACTGGCAAAGGGCAACAGCCAAGACATGCTGGACCTAAGAGGTAGATGATAGATTACTTGCAAAAGCAATCAAATTGGCAGGAATGCATAAATTTTCTGAAGAAAGTGTTCTCTGGGAGCTGTTCCCCACCCCTTTCCTATGCAGGAAAAGACAATTTCTGTTTTGAAATTAAAGAGCCATGGCTGGCATAAAAGGAAGAAGAAAAAGAAAATGGGATTGATAGTGTTATCTGCTGAGCTGAAAAGTGTAAGCTGTGATTGCTCTCTGGATTTCTAGAGCTGTTGCTTTCCATGTATTGCAAAGCACAGATACCTTTACTTATCCTGTTACTACCACTGGGCTTTCCAGGCCTATTTATGTTGGAATACTTTTTCAGTAGAAGCTAAAGCCTGTAATTATTCTAACACAATCACACCAGTGTTGCTGGTCCACCTTGGCATGCAGAAACTAATCCAAAAGGGATTTCCTCTCACAGAGGAAAAGGTGAAGATGCTCTTCATCGCCATCTTGCCTGTAGATAAGCATGTCTGCACAGGGGCATTTGTTGGTATGCTGAGCAAAAGCCAGTGCAGGCAGGGGTGTGAGACAGCCTGACCTGCAGAGAGCCACCAGGATGCACAGCGCTGCAGGCCTGACTTTCCACACTTGGAGCAGCAAGACTTTGTGCAGCCTGAGAAGGTGTGCTGTGACAGGAGGTGTCCTGGCTCACCGGTTTTGAATTTGGACTCCTGGGTGTTGCTCCAGATCTCCAGTCACAGGTGAGAAGGCAGCTCTCCTCCTGCTGCAGATATGACTTTCCATGAGTGACCTGCTGATGATACAGATATTTGGTGTGCTGGACCTGGAGCTCATTCTTGTGTATTGGAAAAACCTGTTTCTGAAGGCCCATGAGAACAAAAGCTTGGAGATCCCAAAGAACTTGCACCTCTGGTGGGCTGTTGCGAACAACAAGGAGTTTTCTGTCCTGCGTGCAGTCCAGTCCCTGGACCCCAGTGGGTACTGGCATACTGGTTGCTTAGCCAGTGAGTTGCCACCTAGCAGGGTTAGCATATCCTGTGATCACCTCAGCAGCACAGTCCTGGCTGGCAGGGCTCACAGCTTCCAAACATATTGTCTTCTTGGAGGAACAAATGCAGACCCCTTCCTAAACCTAGATAAATTCCTCTGCAACAGCAAGAAAGGGTAAGTGGTGATTTGGGCTACAGTGGGGCAGGTGAGGTTAGGCAGTGCTCATGGAAGATGTGTGGGGACCCCAGTCAGTGCAGGCTGCAGGACACATGAACAAGTGTCCAAAATTAACTCAGACCAATTAGCACGTTGTCTTTGAGGACTCTGCAGAGGGTGAAGGAGATTCCTCAGCTCTAGACAGAGGGAAGCTTGAGCCTCTCCATAAGGAGAATATCAGAACAACAGGAAAAAGTGGAACATGTGGGAGAAATAATGACATGAAAGAGGCAAAATGAGCATGGCAAAAACAATCATGTCAACACACTCTGGTTTCCTCTTGCAAAGAGTGGTGAGCCCAGTGGATGTGGAGAAGCAGGAGATGTCTTTTATCTTGACTTCAGGAAAATGTTCAGTGCTGTCCCACACAAATAAGATAAGGGAATATGCACTAGAAACATGTGTCTATGGTAAGGTACTAGTAAATCTCGTGAGGGAACTATACAGGAGAGCTTATGTGACAGTTAATTATCAAAATGTGAGGATTTATTGAGAAAAGTTTTGCAGGATTCTTCCTGCCTTCTGATGCTGTTTGGTACTTTTGTTAGTAATTACAACAAAGGAATAAATAATAAGTAGGAAACCAGGAGGAGCAGGAAGCCTGCAGGACAGGGCTCTGGTTTGAAATGAGCTGAAGAAATGGCATGGGAAAATCAGGATGCAGTTCAGTAGTGAGAGGTTCAGGTGTTCAGATGATGCAGTAACTGTCAGACCCAGTGCAGCTCTGCAGAAGAGTGTTCAGGGGCTGCAGTTCATTCCAGGCTGAGCACGACTCAGTGACAAGCTGGAGCATGAAAATGATAAACATGGACTGGAAAGTATCTGGTTAGTTATAAAGGAAGCATCTCTTCATCCATGGTAGTAAAATAGGTGTATGCCAGTTTTAGGTGCAACCACTCTGGAAAAATACGTATCAGCCAAAGAGAAGGGAAGTGAGGAGCACAAATTCATCAGTTGTTGAGGAAACATGGCTGACAGAAGGAGAATGAGGTAAAAACTGGAGACAACTGGAAAGCTATGTGTCAGCTGTGGAGGAAAGCTTGCTGCAGGAAGAAGCGAATAGTCTTTTTCCTGTGATCTGGCTAAATAGGATAAGGCAAGGAACACTGCACAAAAGGAGATTTAATTTTGAAAGCATGGAAAAGCTTTGTAATTGTAAAAGCAGCTGAGTGCTGGGATAAGTCACAGGAAGATGATGATTTGTCCACTACTGGAGAATTTTAGAAAAAGATCCTTAGGGAAGGATGTAGAGACATGAATGAGAAGAATAGGAAAACAGATGGACTTCCAAGACCCCTAACCATCTGCCTCTCTTCCACAAATTTATCCGTCCTGGGAGACAAGTAGGCATAAATAGGGTGGTAGGCATATGAATAGGGTGGTGAGAGTCTATTTAAAACTTAAGTCTGCAGCACTCAGAAAGTAGGTATGTCCCATTTTTCACAAACCACTTATCCATCTGAGGACCTTCTTGCTAACCTCATGCTGCCTTATCACTGTGGTGAGGAACCATGCTACTATTGGAAACTGAGTACACTATGTCACAGAGATTTTGGCTTTTGTTAGTGCAGTTTGGCTTGTGAGACCTGGCGAGGGTTTACAAAAGCTGTGCTGACTCTCCATCTATCTCACTTTTATCTGTGTGTCTGCTAAGTTTGTTCCATTTTTTACTTCTTTGATGTCATTTTCCTTTCCGCAGCCTCCCCTGAAAACCATCTAACATTGCTTTCTTGCTTTCCTTATGTGGCTGGATTTAAATAAGAGAGTGCACACTGTAGTCCAGCTATTTTTATTGCTTTAAGTCAGCTGGTTGAGTTACTGCTCATTTTCCTTCCCCTGAGCATGGCCTGCTTGATGAGTCCCTGGCAGGCAATGTTGTGTAATGGGAACTTCTCCCATCTCCTTCACGCTGAACACAGGCAGAAAGTTCTGGTTTGCTTTCACTGTATCTGCTCGGGATGCTTTCCCTAGAGATCATTGTGCAGATTTCACAGGGTCATAGCATGGCTGAAGGTGGAGGTACCTCTGGAGATCATCTAGTCCAACTGCCAGCTCAAAGCAGGTTCACCTACAGTAGGTTGCTCAGAGCATTGTCTGGTTGGATTTTGAGTATCTCTAAGGATGGAGACTCCACAGCCTCTTTCAGCAACCTGTACCAGTGTTTGACCACCTTTACAGTAAAAAAGTTTCTTCTTATGTTTAACTGCCTGATCAAGCTCAGGCTGAAGGGCCTGTCGTTCGCAGATCCTCTGTCTTGCCCTTTTTGAAGATAAGGGTGACATTTGCTTTCTTCCAGTCCTCAGGGACATCCCCTGATTGCCGTGACCTTTCAGAGAAGACGAAGAATGACCTTGCAACAACATGGCCTAGCTTCCTCAGCTCCTGTGGGTGTATCCCAACAGGCCCTTGAGCATGTCCAGTCTGTTTAAATGTTCCCTGACCTGATCCTCCTCTAGCAAGGGTGAGTCCGCCTTGCCTTGGACTTTCCACAGGTCTCAGGGTCTCGGGATACCTGAAGGCTGGTCTTAGCAGTAGAGACTGAAGTGAAGAAGGCATTCAATGCCTCAGCCTTTCTGGTGTCCTTTCTCACCAAGTCCCCATTCCCATTCCTCAACAGGCCCACATTTTCCCTAGTTGTCCTTTTGCTGATGATGTAACAGTAGAAACCCTTCTTGTTACCCCTCCTGTCCCTCAGCAGATTCAACTCCAGGTGGGCTTTAGCTTTCCTAAGCCCAGCATTGCATCTTTGGACAGTGTCACTATAATCCTCCCAGGACACTTGTCCCTGCTTCTACCGCCTGTGTGTATCCCTTCTATGGTTGAGGTTTATGAGGATGTCCGGGTATGGTTGAGGTTTATGAGGATGTCCGGGTTCATCCATGTATGTCGCATGGTGCTTTTGCTTGTTTTCTTGCATTTTGGGTTGGACCATTATGAACTTGGAGGAGGTGAGTCTTGAAAAATCCTGCTGTGGTTGTGCTTGAGAAAGAGTTTAGTAGCTTTTGTGCCATTTAGAAATTGTTCCTCATGCCCTTAGTTGCGCTTTTTTATATTAAATCTGCCTAAACTTATGAGCCCCTTTCTATTTTCTTCATTTGACTTCAACTTTAACCTTTCTTGCTCCCAGTATAGTGCTCTTGAGTATTTTCATGCCACCTGCAAGGACTTATTTTAGCTGCTCCTATCACTCCTTTGCAACAACCTTCCTCATTTGTGCTTGGAACTACTTCCTGAGTTCAAACAGAGTTGCAGTTAATGTTTTGGTTTTCTGCCTTGTCTGGGCAAAAGAAAGTTTTACAATTCCTTTAAGAAAGGAGCTGAAATGCTGGAGATCTGTTACGACACATTCATTTTCCTGGTGCGCCAGTGAGCCTCCTCTGTAGCAGAGGACTGGAGGATGGCCTGTGCAGTACCACTGCCTGCTGTTGCTGGTTGGTGGGGACAAGATAACCTGTTAAATGTTCATCTCTGTGATTAGTTCTTAGCAATATTTCCTCCACAGTGACAGCAGTGTATTTCATATAGCCTTACTCAAAACCTTTCACACCCCAAGACAAGGAATGCTTAAAATGAGAAAGGACAGCATGATCCTTTTAACAAAAGGTTGAGATGGCTGTATGAGGGTTTGGTTTTGATTTATTAATGTACATTCTCTTGGGAAGATCTTGTTATAAATGAGGTGTCACTGAGCAGGAGAGGAAAGGAGAGAGGAGCATTTGCCTTTGTGATAGAGACCTTCTTCATGGGGAAGCAAGAGCTGCTAATAGGATGAGATGAGGATGATCCCAAACCAATGGAGCAAAGGGGTGCCTTGGCAAAACCTCCACCTGTTCTTGCAACAGTCTGACAGTTCAGTAATTCCCTTGGTGTTTTGAGGAGTCTCCTCTAGTTTCTTTGCAGGCTACAAATCAGGGACTGCCTCTCCATCTGCCTGGTGGTGCGTAGGACTTGGTGTTTATGAGTACACACATATCATTAGTGACCCTGTCATTAAGAGACTTACAAACTCAACCCAGCAGGCTTCCTCCAGGCTGCTGATGCGTTCTCTCTGGGGGCAGGAGGTGGGTGTCTCTGAAAGTACTCCCTGCTCTGCTGGTTCTCCAGGCCATGCATGGAGAGCCGTGAGCAGAAGTCTCCAGGGATAGGTAAACCTAAAGAGTGTGGTGCAGGGCACCAGGAGAGTGAGGGGCCATACTGGTGTGTCACTGGGGGTGGCCTTGCTCTGAGCCAGAGGGTTGTTCATTAACATCTGTGAAGAAACTGTCCCTTACTGCTGCTTCTTATGAAAGGGGAAAGAGGAGGGTAGGAACAGAGTGAGGTGTGAAGAGCTGACTGCTCTGGTCAAATCACCTGGGAATAATATTTGTGTGGGATAGCGTGAAAGATTGCTGGACTGAACCGTGCTTCAACGGGCTGACTGCTCATGCCGGAGTTTGATCTGTGTTAGCATGAGTTTGTCCCATCTTCCAAAACCCTCCTGGGATGAGTGCGTTCTACTTGCAGAAAACCGTAACTTATTACAATACTTGATGTAGCAAGAGGGACATGTTTGCCCTCTGCTGTTTCTAACAAAGCCCTGAAATTTCATTGCCGTGAAAGCTGGTGGCGAACAAGGACACATGGGTTGGGAAATTGAAATCCAGCACTGGTTGCTTGTAGCTAGAAAGTGGCACCTGCAGACCAGCACAACAAGCAGACACCTTTCTTCCTGCTTGCTTGTTTTGTGACCACTGTACTCCTATCAGGGTTGCAGCCAACAGCTTTTCTCTGCATAAGGCAAGAAGAAAGGCTGAGAAATGCATGTGGAGTGGTGCAAGGTTGAAAGTTTTAAAGCTATCTGAAAGTGAGAAGTTCCTCTGCATGCTGTTTTTTCAATGTCTGTCACTTTGAATGCTCTTGTTTAACTGCAGGGGCAGGGTGTATTGGAGCACGTGGCCTGCAGTACCTGGTCTCAGGGAGAGAGATCTTTGCCTGGGGGAGAAGCATTAGTAGCTTTATTAAGAGTAAATATAATGATATGATGTATTTGTCTTTGCCAAAACTGTCCAGTCTAGCTGGGTGGACCTGGGACTTAGTTGGCTTTGTTAATTAGTCAACTGCTAATAGCAGCGGTTTCCCAGTGAAAATGCTCGTATGTGAGTCTTGGTAGTGTACTGTGTCCAGGTGACAGATGTCTTCTGCAGGAGGTGTAAGAAATACTGACCTTACCGATGTGATGTATGTACTGCACTGCTCCCCAGCTGTGTGCTGATGTTGGCTAGGTAAGAGCAGCAAGTTTTGGAGCAGCCTGCTCCGCAGCTGTTCCTTTGCTGAGATTCAGCAAGAAGCATGCCCCTCTCTGATCAGAAGAGGGGCAACAGTCTCTTTAAAGTGGAGGGACTGAAACCGAGACCTTGTGCCTGTGTGAAGATTGCACAAGCCTGGTTTGGGAGCAGGTAGCAGATGTCTTTCTGCTTCAACATAAATCTATTGTGGGGACAGCAGAGTGAGGAGAGGGGAAGTACTTCTTATGGAGCTCTCTTGTACAGTCTGCTCTGTATGTAGTCATGTAATGAAATTTACAGTGCCTGTAGCTGGCTCTCAGGCAGAAAACCAGCAGTATTTCATGATATATTAATTGCCTTATTTAAAGCCATGTATTTAACTGGTTCCTTTCTACAAGTCCTGGGGTAGTGGGAATGGGAATGTCTCTCCTATTTCCCATGTGCAGCTTGGTGTTCAGCATAGGGCAGTGTTGAAGCTGACTTCGTGTACATCTTGTTCTTGTCGTCTGGCTCTAAGCATTATGTCATTGACATTGGCAGAGACAAGATAGCTGAAAGGACTTTTCCAGTCTCCCAGAGTGACTCTTCTTACCTTTTGGCAGTGAGTTACATTCATTTTTGGATGGGGAGGGCTGAATTTTTGAGATGATCAGCTGTATGGAAGAAAAGGACAGGGAGCGGAGGAGAGAAGATTAAGCAGGAGAGGAGAAGGATAAGATGAATGAAACAGTTGAAGACAGTAGGAGAGAAGGGGCCAGAGAAAATCATAGACCTAGTCAGATTTTGGGAAGGCCAATGATTCTTGCTTTTGTTTGATTTTATTACTTGGACCTGAGTGCATGTAAATATTTTATTTCATGGACTGCTGATTCAGGATTCTGAGAAGAGGATGTGTGTCTTCTCTGGAGCCTTCTAGTTGTGTACCCTTGTGCCAGTTTCAGTCTGCTTATTTGTATAGAGTTGGGAGTTTGAATCTCTTGTGGCACTCTTCTTGGATACTTGCAAACAGTGCTTCCAAGAGAGTAGCAAGGCTGCCCTATGGGTTTTTTAGCTGTAGAAACATCACCTAAAAATGACAAGGCTGAAAGGGAAAAGGTATTACCTATGCAATACAAGTTTAGCATTCCAAAAGAGAAAATAAAAGGGAAATGAAAAGTTTTCATGGCATTCCAGATTAAAATGTTCATTGTAACTTTCAAAATCCCCCTTATTAGCATTTACATTGCTTCCTTTCTCCCCTTTTTATCTCTTTTTGACCCTGCATGCAAGAGAAGGAATGAGGGGTAAATTTATTTTATTCTGTTGGTCCCTCTGCA
Organism: Astur gentilis; assembly: GCF_929443795.1. NCBI lineage: Eukaryota > Metazoa > Chordata > Aves > Accipitriformes > Accipitridae > Astur > Astur gentilis. The sequence goes on along the minus strand of NC_064919.1, from coordinate 17,542,346 downwards.
TTTCAAATTATCACTAACTTTCAAGAGATTAGGACCTCAGAAAAGACTTTTGAACTGTAAATTCTCTTGATTCCCTGTCAATAAAGACGGGGGAGGAAGAGAGTCCAACTTCTCAGGCTGGATCACCTGAACATCTGAAGTGCTTTTCAGAGTGGCAGGTGAGGTATAGGCAGAGTTTGGAAACCTGCCTATGAATGATAGAAAACAGTGCTTAGAAGTGCTTTGGAAGACTGTCATGTTATGTGTTTTCTCCAGAAGTGCACTGGGGCAAGGTCTCCAGAGGTATGGCTGGATTTCAGCCTGTGCCTCCTGATGCCAGGGCAGCTTTTACACAGGAGTGCAACACAAGCTCTGCGGAGCACAGGTCTCAAGGAGAAGGGAGGCTTCTTGTGTGAAACTGGGGGAATGTGAAGCAAACATAACCATTATTAATTCATTGGCATGTATTTGTACCCTGCTGTTGTGGTTTAACCCCAGCCAGCAACTAAGCCGTACACAGCCGCTTGCTCAGTCCTCCCTGGTGGGATGGGGGAGAGAATCAGAAGGGTAAAAGTGAGAAAACTTGTGGGTTGAGGTAAAGACAGTTTAATAGGTAAAGCAAAAGCTGTGCACACAAGCAAAACAAAACAAGGAATTCATTCAGCACTTCCCAATAGCAGGCAGGTGTTCAGCCATCTCCAGGAAAGCAGGGCTCTATCATGCCTAACAGTTACTTGGTAAGACAAATGCCATCACTCTGAACGTCCCCCCCTTCCTTCTTCTCCCAGCTTTATATGCTGAGCATGACATCATATGGTCTGGAATATCCCTGTGGTCAGTTGGGGTCAGCTGTCCCAGCTGTGTCCCCTCCGAACTTGTTGTGCACCCCCAGCCTACTTATTGGTGGGGTGGGGTGAGAAGCAGAAAAGGCCTCGACTCTGTATAAGCGCTGCTCAGCAGTAACAAAAACATCCCTACATTGTCAGCACTGTTTTCAGCACAAATCTAAAACACAGCCCCATACTAGCTACTATGAAGAAAATTAACTCTATCCCAGCCAAAACCAGCATACCTGCTCAGAGGTGAGCAGCACAAGAAAACAGAAAACAATTGTTTGGCAAGGGAAATGTACAATCCACACCATGCATGATGAACTGGAAGGCTCTCAGCCCAGGCATGGGGTGTTCTGAGGAGTGTGAGCATCTCAGTGTGTGTTTGGATGGGGAGAGGATGCAAGTCTGTCCCTTCAGGAGATGCTGTGCCAGATTCTGGTCTCCAGAAGAGCTCTGGCTGTCTGCAGGGGCATCACCTCCCCTGGCGCACATATTCCCCCTCCTTCTTCACTGGCCTTGCTGTCTGGATAGGTGTTTTTCTCACACTCCAATCTCCTCCCCTGCTGCAGGTTTCCCCTTCTTAAATCTGTCATCCCAGAGGTGCTACCACCGCCACTGATGGGCTCAGCCTTGGCCAGACGTGGGTCTGTCTTGGAGCCGGGGAGGCTTCTAGCAGTTTCTCATAGGAGCCACCCCTGCAGCCCCCTCCCCTGCTACAAAAACCCTGCCACACAAACTCAAAACATACCTGTAGGAACCTTCCTTGTTGCCCTTCACATCCCTTGTCAGACGGAAGTCCAGGTGGGCTGTAGTGTTGCTAATCCCAACCCTGCATGTTTGGACAGCAGTCACCTTCTTTTGCCTGGTGTCTCTGTCTGTTCTTCTGCACTATGGATGGCAGTAAAGGAGATGAAACCTGGAAGGAAACCAAGTAATTGTGACTGGCAAAACCTAAAAACAGAGAAAGGAAGTGAATGTTTAAAAATGGTAAAGAAGGACCCTGGAGGCAACACTGAGCAGAACCCCCTGGCAGATCCCACCACCCCTGGAAGGGGCCCACAGAGTTGGTGGATGCCCAGGGCTCTGCCTGGGCCTGTGAGCGGAGAGGAAGCAGACGTAGCCCTACTACTGTCCAGATCTCCTTATCCGGCACCTTTTTCCTGTGGTGATGGGAGCCTGTGTGACCAGGGCCAGGAGGAGGTTGGTGAGGGGTACTGCAGCGTGGTGGGGCCTTGAATGGGGGGAGGTAGGTGGAAAGTGCAGCCAGAGCCTCAGCAGCTTTGGAAGAAGAGAGGAAGGTTGCTCATACACTGGGGTCTCCTGCTTTCCATAGAAAGATGGAGAGGGGGATCCCATGGAGGTACCTCTGCCTCTTGCTCAAGGGAGGATTTTGCAGCTAGCTCTCTGTGGCCCGTGGAGTCAGCTCTGATGATGCTGCAGCCCCCCGCTGCCCCCTGCCCCCACCAGTGAGATGACCTGCTTCCTAATGTTGGGGTGGTAGGCAAGGGTGGGGCATGGAAAAAGTGAGATGAACATGAAAATGTGTCAGTGTGGCATGGCTTGGGCAGACTAGTTTGATGTGAAATTAGCTGAAGTGGAGTGTGGGAGTCATCTGGGGGTTCAAAGGCCCTTATGGAGAAGGTGGGGGCTGCTCTGCTGCAGGACTCACCCAAGATGGGAGCGGATTCAAGGTGGGCTTGCCTCCAAGAGTGAATGGTGGCAAATGCCGCCAGTGACCCAAGTGGCCATCGCTGCTCACTGCCAGGAAGCTGTTTCCATTCTGTGAGGAAGCTGTTTTGAGTAGCTGCCAGTCTCGCAGGGGTGGAGAATAAAAGAGGAAAGACCAGTTATCTCTGCCTGGTACACAGCAGATAACATTATGTTGTTCTTCCAAAACAGGCACTCGGGAGCTGCTCAAGTACAGCCCTGTAGAGAAGTGTTTTGCTCAGCCCAGCTTTTCTCAGCTACTCTATCTGGGCTGCTGCTTGGCTCTCCATGTGTCTCACTGCAGCTGTGTTCGGAAGTGACATCTGGTGCTTTTTCATTGAGGGCATGTCATGGCACTTCAGGCTACACTGCAGCTCCTTCTGGGTGCAGGACATATATCAGAAACTGGGATCTCCTTGTGCTTTTAAGCTGAGGAGACCCTTGTCTCCCACACAGCATTTGCAGAGCTGCCTTCTTTGACACCTGTGTAAGGAGGTGTATTGGGTTTGTGTGGTGGGGTTTTGGTAACAGGGGAGGGGGCTACAGGAGTGGCTCCTGTGAGAAGCTGCCAGAAGCTTCCCCAGCTCTGAGTCAGACCCGCCGCTGGCCAGGGCCAAGGCCAAGCCCATCAGCAACTGTGGTAGCACCTCTGGGATAACGTATTTAAGAAGGGGAAACCTGCAGTGAGTAGTGGGATTGGAATGTGAGAGGAACTCCTCTGCAGATACCGAGGTCAGTTCAGAAGGAGGGGAGGAGGTGCACCGGAGGAGGGGATGCCCCTGCAGCCCGTGGTGGGACAGCAGGCTGTCCCCCCCCAGCCCATGGAGGGGAGCGGGGCAGCAGATGCCCACTATGGCCCATGGAGGACCCCACGCCAGAGCAGGTGGATGCCCCCAAAGATGGCCGTGACTCCATGGGAAGGCCCACGCTGGAGCAGTCTGTGACTGAAGATCAGCTCACGGAAAGGACCCACGCCAGGGAAGTTTGTGAGGAACTGCAGCCCATGGAAAGGACCCACGTTGGAGAAGCTTGTGAAGGACTGTCTCCCGTGGGAGGGACCCCACGGCGGAGCAGGGGATGGGTGAGGAGTCCTCCTCCCCCCGAGGAGGAAGGAGCGGCAGAGACAAGGTGTGGGGAGCTGACCCCAACCCCCAGCCCCCTGTGCTGCTGGAGGGAGGAGGAGGTAGAGGAAGCTGGGAGTGGAGTTGAGCTAGGAAGAAGGGAGGGGTGGGGAAGGTGTTCTAAGATTTGGTTTTACTTCTCAATACCCTTGTTTTGATTTAATTGGTAGTAAATTAAATTGATGTTGTTTTTTCCCCAAGTTGAGTCTGTCTTTTGCCCATGACCATAAGTGGTGAGTGATTCCTCCCCGTCCTTGTCTCTACCCGAGCTTTTCTTTATATTTTCTCCTCCCCACCCCATGAGGGCAGGGGAGGATTAAGCGAGCAGCCTCTGGTGCTTTGCTGCCCGCTGGGCTTACACCATGACAGGAGGCAAGCCCAGCTTTTTGTCAGCTGCACCAGAACAGTTCTTTGTGCCCTGGATGGGAGATACTGTGAAAACCATGCTTCCTCTCCTTGCCTGGCCACGAGTGGTTTTTTCCCGGCTCTGTCTTTGTTGTGGTGCTTTCTGCTCTCCTTGTTGAGATGAAGGAATGGAGATACCTCTTTTCCCTTGGGCCAGTCCCCCTGCTTCACCTTCAGCCCTAGAGAGTGGACGTGGCACTCAGTCAGATTGTCTTTCCCGGGAACAAACATGGCATTGCATCTAGCGGAACAAAAAGTTGAGGGTGTTTGAGACAGTTGAAGTGCCACATGAGGAGTGAATAAACCAACACATTCCTTCCAGAAAGGTAGAGGGAGGAGGAGGAGAAGTGACTGGAAAATCTGCTGCATTACAAAAAACCCAAGGAAGAGACTTGTAGCTGTAGACTCAGGCCCCTTCTGCCCTGCCATGCAAGCACAGGAACTGAAGCAAAGAGGCTGGGCCAAGGCTGCTGATGGAAAAGGGCTACCGGTGGCCTGTGACTGGTTCCTGCATTGTCCTGACAGCAGTGGAAGGGCAGATCTGGGCAAGCAGCATGAAGGCAGACTGCACTGGGGACCTGCTTGGGGGAAAAGTGCTTCTGTAGTACCTGTACACCCACCTATGCATTCAGTGTTGGGCCTGCATTTGTACATACACAGCATTTGGTGTGTTGAGAGCTCTGATGGAGAACTTATAGGAATGGTGATCTCTTTCCTCTGAGAGGATCTTCTTGTAGGCACCATAGCTGCCACTGTCTAATAGATGAGAACTGTCAGAGCCCTGGACATGCTGTTATCATTAACAGCCAGCTCAAAGATCATCTCTTGCTGAGGAACCACATCTTGTGAACTGCACGGCTTGTAGCAGACAGGCTCTACATGCCAGGGCTTATTTTGCTTAGTGAAGATGTGAGCTTTTTCAGCTGTAAATCGTAAGGTTTCAGTATGGTTTGGTGGCACTGTGCCCTTGGTTTACTCCAGTTCAGCCACCTGTTTGGAGCAGGACTATTGTGAGCATTAGATCAAGGAGGATATGCCTTTGTCTAATCAAGTCATGAAAGGATTTCCAGGGATGGAGACCTATCACCACTTAAGCAACCTCTAGTGCAGAACACTCCTCCACCATCCTTCCAAACAAGTTTTTCCTAATGTCTGTGTGTCTGCTTTATTTGGGATCAGCATCTCCCACTGTAGCAGACACAGTCTACTGATGCTGCACCTATTCAGGCTGTTTTTCACCATATTTTATCCATGAGTTTTTTCTTTAAATGCTGAGCTTTCTGCTGTGGCTGAAATTGTGTCAAAAGGGACACTGTTCCACTGGGATTGTCTTTGCCAATTTTATGATATTCCCAGTCAGATCTTGTCATGCTGCCTGAATTGTAGGTGTTTTGAAGTCCACTGCTGTGGCAGCTGAACCTTAATTTACAAATCAAAATAGGAGAGAGCTGTCTTTGCTAAACACTGTCCAAACTTGGACATTTAATTCCTTTTATTTCCTCTATTCTGTATTTGCTGTTAACTTTTTACAGGTAGTCTGCATGGGATGTCAGTATCTTACTATGTGTTCCTGTTCTCTATAGAAATGGTGTTGCAATAATGAATATCTCCTGTGTGTTTGCCTACTCCTTTCTGCAGAAGAGCCTTGAACCTCCAGACCACACACTTTCTCCTGCCTCAAGTGCAGTTTAGCTAGAAGTTCCTTGGAGCCAGGAAATTAATTTCCTTTTGGAAAGATAATGTCCCTGCTGTAAGAAGGAACTGCTGCATCCAGACAATACAGTGATTTTTTTTTTTCCCCCGGTGTGACAAACCTAACCACTAAAGCTGTAATGAGCATGAAGTTGTTTGAGAATGCTGCACCTCTGGGGCTGTTTGGGGAGCTAGACAGTTGCGTATAACCTCAGCTTTGTTTCTGCCTGTGAACATCCCTTCTTCCAAGATTAGCTTCCTAGGATCACTGCTTTCTCTTTCAAATAACTTGCATTTCTTTGTTTTCTTTTTGGATAGGTAGCCCTCACTGTATCAGAGATCCTATGCCCCTAATGTTTTCTGCACAAGAAATTTGATCAGCTAAGAATATGGACAAATGCAGGGTTAACATAGGTAAAATATGCCAAGGTAAAAGTGAGCAACAAAAATGACTGTGAAAGCAACCAGTGATCTGCCAGGGCTGATTTTTTACAGACATGTATTTGCCCAAGGTGGGTTGGCTCTGAGCTGTGCTGGTAGATTGGGAGAAGGTGGGGAATAGGACAGGACTTGTGTTCTAGCACTATTCACAGCCCAAATCTTCCAGTGTGACGTGGGTGTTGCGGAGCATCCACAGGGGAAATCACGCACACACCAATGTGATCAAGTGAAGACCATTTACTACAACTTTTAGCACAGTTATATACCTTATGTGCTTGCACACGCGCCTTATACAATACTGTAATTGGTCCAATACCCCAGTTCACGTGACACTATCTTATCCTCTACTGGCTGTGCAAGCTTCTTCATGAGGTGTCCAGCAGTTACTTATCTCATTCTTCGGCATCCAGGAGTTGCTTGTCAGGCTCTTCTTATCTTCCTTTTTCCCAGCGTATAAGGACACAGTGTCCTTGTCTGCTCCAGAACTTTGTAAACTTATGCTTTGTTCCCACCTAACGGCTGGATTGCTCACATGCCCTCGCCCAGCCAAGAAATCCTCAACAATTCCCCCTTTTTGTTTTTGAGCAATCTAGGCTTGCGTAATAACTTGGGATGCCATTTTTCTTAACAAGCTGAACAAGGTAAAATTATTACAATAGCTAAAATCACAATAACTACAACAATGCCCATAATTCTTTGAGCCAACCTGTTACCCCTAATGACCCAGACCATGAGGACTATGAGGAAGATGAACCATCCATACCTTCTTGTGCCATCTTGCTCCGTGAACTCAGCCCAGCAATCGGTAGGTGCCAGCTTTCCGTGGGCGTCCCCACAGAGGCAACGATGGCCTCACCGTACACCAGCCCGATGCTCTTCGGAAAATCCCGGTATTTATACATTTGCAGAGGAACGGGTTTTAGCACACGTGGCCAGCGGGTGCCAAAAGTCCGCCTCGGTTGCAATCTATGACGCATGCGCTCGCTGGCCAGGCGCGCTGCACGAGTCATAGCCATCTTGTCTATTGGTTCGTGGGCTTTACGATACAGTTGCAACGCACAGAGAATCTTGACCTGTTATGTTAGCCAAGGTGACCTATACATTAGTTTTCGGCTGAGGTAGTATTCATATTGCCACATCATCTATGATGCTCCAGATGATGATGGTTGTGCAAATTGAACAGGAGTCCGTCGTGGGCCTGTATCTGTGGAAACACAATCAACCTCGTTCCCAGGTTATTAATGGAAATAGACCTTACCCCTGATTTTGGCTTTAACTAACTTTTACATTTACCCCACACTGTCTTCCTGTAATCACACTATGTTTAATCAAATTATGCTTAACACACTTTTTACCTAAAGCAAGTTCTATATACAATAAGGCACACTGTTCTAAAAACCTATCTGAAGGACTCAACGTCCGCTAGTCCTCTAAAGTGTAATACTCTATTAGACAGAATCTGTCGGATCAGTGGCTCCAGCACCCACCGGTGCCGTGCCACTTGCCATTGGGACAATTCCAGGTCCAGCATCAGTGCGAAGCCACGGCTTGACCCACTTAGCCGGGATCTCCCAGTAAATTTTACTTCTGCTGATCCGCACCATTTCCCGGATTCTGGGTCCTTATACATTACCATGATTCCTGTACTTTGTTGCGTCCTTTCTGCCTGTAAAAGAACATGATGAACTACCATTGGTGGGTCTTTGTGGTCACCTGTCAATCTAAGATAATTTAGCACAAATAAGGCTTTGGCCAATCGTTCCTCTGGGAGTAAGCCCTGGGTTCCCCCCTTTAGTTTTTGCAGCATGTTCTTTAGGGTTTGGTTGGCCCATTCGACAATAGCCTGTCCTGTGGGAAGATGTGGAATACCGGTACCATGGTGAATTCCCCACAAATTACAAAATCGAGCAAATCGCGTAGAACCATAGGCTGGGCCGTTGTCCAGCTTAATTTCTTTAGGCACACCCAGCACTGCAAAAGAAGCGTGAAGATGTCATTCAACATGTAAGGCCTTTTCTCCAGTTTGTGCCGTGGCCCACATGGCAGCAGGACAGGTATCAATACACACATGCACAGAACGCTTTGCACCAAACCACGTGACATGGGTGACATCCATTTGCCACAACTGCAATGGCAAAAGACCTCGTGGGTTAACCCCACGGCCCAAGCCCAGCCCTTCCTTTTGACAATCGGGGCATGCTTTAACCATACCTTGGGCATCAGTAAGTGGTAAGTCAAATTTCTTTGCTAACATCCTACCTGGTTGGTGCAAGAACGCATGTGATTGCCGTGCTTTGTTGAAAACGGTTCCCTGGAGGAGGCTCCCATGCCGCTGCAACCAATTGGTCAGCTCTGTCATTTCCCGTTTCTCATCTGCACAGTGCGCTCATACCCAAGAGTTCTACCAGAGGGGCCATATAGTCATTAGTGATACCGCAAAGATTCCGCACCCACTGGATATCTCCCACGAGCTTCTGGACATCATGTACCCTTGAAATTTCTCATGTTATGTGAACCTTCTGAGGTTTAACATTGCTAGCATCTATGTGCCACCCCAAATACTTCCAAGGTGCTGCCTTTTGCACCTTTTCAGGAGCGATTATTACTCCGCGATGGCTTAAGATGTCCTGCAATTGAGTTAAAATTTCATCCTGTGGCAAGTTCCTTCCCACTATCAAAATGTCATCCATGTAATGATAAATAATTGACTGAGGAAACTGCTTTCTTACAGGCTCTAATGCCCAGGCCACGTACACCTGACGCATCGTGGGGGAATCGTGCATTCATTGCGGTAACACAACCCAATGGTATCTCTTATAGGGCTCTGCCTTGTTAATTGATGGTACCGAAAAGGCGAACTGTTCAGCGTCATCTGGGTGCAAGGGAATGGTGAAAAAACAATCTTAGATCTATAATTAACAAATCCCATTCTTCTGGAAGCATAACTGGAGACGGCAAACCTGGCTGCAGGGCTCTCATACTGTGCATCACCGCATTCATAGCTCTGAGAGCATGTAACAGTCTCTATGTCCCGCTTTTCTTGGGAATGGTAAATATTGAAGTATTCCATGGACTAGTAGAAGGAACAACATGTCCCGCTCTCAATTGGTCCTCAACTAACTCTTGTATTTTTAGCAGCCTTTCAGAATTTAGCAGCTACTGATCAATCCAAACAGGCTCATCTGTTTTCCAGCTAATTTTCAGGATCGGCTGCCCCTCAGTGACCGCTCCTAAAAAGGATGGGTCACTAACATTGCCTTCATTTGGCTCAATAAATCACGGCCTATGAGGCCAAACAATTCAGTTGGGGTAGTCATGATATATGGACGCATCGTAACGTCTTCACCGTCGGGGAACACAAATGGGTAATCGGTAGCTGACTTACTAAGGTGGCTTGTGTGCCCCTATCCCTGCAATACCAAAATTTGGATTGATCGATGGCCATGATGGAGGCCAAATGCATCGTGAAATAATCGTAACATCAGCTCCTGTATTGATTGTCATCGGTTTCTTGACGATAACTCCATCAGCCCCTTCCAATTGCACTACCTTTTCTGGTTTACCTCGTGTTGTGTCCATGGCAAAGTATACCTGCGGTTTTCCTGTGGAGCCAAATCCACCGTCTCCACGTTGTACTTCACCTGGGTTCGGAACGCACGACCTGAATGGAACTAATTGTGCTATTCTGGTACCTTTAGGAATAGAAACAGGAGGGATTAAAACATGAATCATAATTTTCACAGTCCCACGATAATCTGCATCAATAAGCCCAGGGACTACCAAAATTCCTTTTAGAGCTGTTGAAGATTGCCCCATTAAAAATGCACTAAGCCCGAACCCCAGTGGTCCCTTTATGTTGGATGTGTACTGCAGTTTCCACATCCACTCCGGAGCTTCCTGCGGTGGCAGATCTGGTGGTTGCGAGGCTGCCTGAGGGCTGGCAGCCCAAGCCCCTTGCATTTGTGTCGTTGCGTGAGGGGCCTTCGTGGTCGGTGTGAGTTTTCCCTGCTTCCTGTATTCTTGGTGGTATGGTTATCTTTCTTACACTTGTTGCAGCACTTACTGTTAGCAGTAACTGTACATTTGCTCCTAATGTGACCACGTTTGCCACAGTTAAAACACTTGGCCAAGGGTGTCTTACTGGCCTTGTGCTTCTTTGTAGCTCCTTGCAGAGCTGTGGCAGCATAGGCTACTTTCTGCGAGTCCACTGATCGATCCATGTATTCCATCATACCAACGACGTCTGCATTTTTTGGCAAATTACACAATGCTTTGCGTGCCTTTTCAGTAGCATTTTCAAAAGCGAGTATTTTGAACATGTTTTCTTTCATGCCCTCGTTCGTGTCAGGGTGGTCATAGATTGCCCTATGCAGTCTATTAATAAACTGTGCAAAAGCTTCGTTATACTCCTGTTTCACCTGGGTAAAAGCATGGCTGCGCATATTGTCTGGTATGGTAAGAAAAGCTTGACATGCCAAGACCTGTGATAGCTGATGAACCTCAGGGATACACTGTAACTGAGCGTTCCCTGATGGGAAGGGTCCAGTACCCATCAGCATCTGCGTGGTTACTCCCCATAGGGGATCTGTTTGTTGTCGTGGCGTTGCTTGTTCCCTATCACAGAACGTCTCCCACCGCCGGAAAAACACTAACATTTGGGCGGGTGTCAAAACCAGCTGTGCTAGCTGTTTAATAACTTGAGGTATCAGCGTATCAACAGAAAAAATGAATTGCAGTATTTGGTGAGTTAACGCAGATTTGATTCCGTACTGACTTACAGCATTCCTTAATCTCTCAATGACCTTCCAGTCAAACGCCTCCCATTTTTTCTGTCCATTTGATGCAATAACTGGGAATGCTTGGAGCACAGTCCCTTCCACAATGGCGTCTTTTATTACTCCCCTCCAATGTCTCTGCCTTTCTTCTGCAGCGGCTATTACAAGCAGCTCCGTGTCTGACGGTGTCACCGTCTCCGGTCCCGAGAGGCGGGATGGATGAACGGGTGGTGGCGGGGGCGCGGACGGTTCTGTCCGGGGGCCGGCCGCGGCCGCTCCGTGGCCGGCTGACACGCGCCGCTGCAAACGGGCGGAGAGGGAGGGGGCGGGGGAGGGGGCGGGAGGGGCCGAGGGAGGGGACGGAGGGGACGGCGAGATGGGGGGGGCGGAGGGAGCGGGGCTGGTACACGGCCGGAATCTTCATTCTCTTGCCTTCTCGGTTCATCCTTTCGGGAGGGTGAACGTTTCTCCCTCACTTCTGGCTCTCCCGACCGTACTGCCATTTTTTGTAATTGGTGCACCGCCTCCCTCAGGAGCTCTTCCGACCGTACTGTCAGTTTTTGTAATTGGTGCACCACCTCCCTTAGGAGCTCTTCCATCGCACCACCCGATGGAGATGGTTCCCTCACCCCTGCAACCTGTTTATCCGCATTAGTCACCCCCGAATCTGTCGGGTCCGGATGTGTCGGGCGACAGTCGGCCCCCCCTAATTCCCCTGTTTCTTGTGGAGTAACAGACGGGGGAATTTTTTCGGCACCAACGGCCTGGCTGGGTATAGGCAAAGGCTGCGTCTGTGCAGGCGTCTCAGCGTTAACAGAAATGGATGTCGGGGGGGTGGAGATAGCTGTGTAGAGAATGTCCCCCCAACTCCAGCGGGGTAGGCTGACGCGGCAGCCGTGGAGGCAGCAGAGGGGGTCACGGCCGCGCGGGCAGCGGCGGCTGCCTCCCAGTCCGCCCTCGTTGCCTCCAGCGTGTCTCGAATTACTTTCCCGAGCGCTGCGTATTTTTTCATCTCCTTTACCTTACCCCTCTTGCAGTTAGCAGCGTCCTACAGTGCCTTGCCTATATAATCCCAGGTCGCTTCTTCAAACGCGACATTTACATTTGGGATAAGTTCTTCCAGGCCCATAAAAGTAACCCCTTTAACACAGAATTATGGAATTTCAGTCCTCTCTCAGAGAGAAAATTACGAAGGAGCTTTAGGACTGCTTCCTGCCTTTTGTCCAACCCCATCTCCTTCTCCGACCGCTCACCTAATCAGGGCGAGATTCAAGCTTCCGCGCGTCTCCTCGTTTTCCCAGCTCAGGGCAAGATTCAAACTTACGTGCGTCCCAGCTCAGCTGAAGCTCATGTCGTGCTTCCAGCTTAGCTGAAGCTCATGCCATCCTGCCGGGCCAGCAGGAACACTTTCGGCCGGCTCCTCTGCTTCCTCGTCGGTTCAGCTGCACCAGAAATTCCCACAGAGATGATAAAGTGCTGATCTGAGGGTCCCTGTTCGGGCGCCAAATGTTGCGGAGGATCCACAGGGGAAATCACGCACAGACCAATGTGATCAAGTGAAGTCCACTTACTACAACTTTTAGCACAGTTATATACCTCATGTGCTTGCACACGCGCCTTATACAATACTGTAATTGGTCCAATACCCCAGTTCACGTGACACTATCTTATCCTCTACTGGCTGTGCAAGCTTCTTCACGAGGTGTCCAGCAGTTACTTATCTCATTCTTCGGCATCCAGGAGTTGTTTGTCAGGCTCTTCTTATCTTCCTTTTTCCCAGCATACAAGGGCACAGCGTCCTTGTCTGCTCCAGCATTTTGTAAACTTATGCTTCGTTCCCACCTAACGGCTGGATTGCTCACATGCCCTCGCCCAGCCAAGAAATCCTCAACAAGTGGGATGTAAGCTTTGTAGATCTTTGTGTTGATGGGTGCTTGTAAAGGTCCAGTTAGACTGTCCAGGATCAAGCAATACAGTTTCCGAGCATTTAATAGTCATCCGAGGGGTATGAAATACTGTGCCAGCAACAAGGATATTTTAGTTTAGAATTGCTTAGACCCCTACTTGTCAGGTGATGATGTACTTGATTTCCTGCCATGAGTGCATGCTTCCCTTCAAATGCTTACCCATGTGAGTGAGCGGTCAAAGTCTTCCTGTAACTCAAAAGCTGCTTGGTTGAGTTCCCCTCTCAAACTGGAGTATTGTTGATTCAGCATCACTGACAATACCATTCACCCAATGCACGTTAAACAGTTCAATATGGGACAAACCCAAGCTCTTTCCCAGTCTTTGCCTATACTCTCAGCTGATTGTGTCGGGCTTTCTTTCACCCATAACCTTCTTGCCTGATCTGCATTTCTTTTCCTTTGTGCAGTAGGATCTTCTCACCATCCTCGCCATGTGCATTTTACTGTCTAGGTCTTGTGGAAAGAGCTGGAGTTAATAGTCTGAATTGCCTTTTCTGCCCAGCATGGGTGGTTTCCTATTTGAAATCAGTTGCATCAGTTCCATTAAGCATTATTGTTCTCTGTGGGAAGGGATTTCTGTGTTTAGCATGCTTTGTGTATCTCATTTAAACACCATTTAAAATGCTGTCTGTCAGAGGGCTGCAGTGCAGTTATAAACCAGACATGCAGAATGTCATTGTCAGTGGGAAAAAAACAACAGGTGACTGTAACTATTCCTATGATCTCTCAAACCTCTTTTTTCCCTTCATGTGAGCAAAATTTAGACTTGTTTTTGGTTCTAAAGCACCTGAGTGCTAAACGAAGCATGCATCCAGCCTGGCCATCTTTCAGGCTTTCCTCACCCAAGATGTTTTATCTTTCGTACTTCCTGAGCTCTGTGCAACTGAGATTGATCTCCTCTTAAACTTGCTGCCATGTGGCCCTGCCCCAGCAATAGGAACTGCTGGTGTGTGTACAGCCCAGCTGGCTGGTGATGAAGAGAGCTGTCTTTTCTCCCCTGCAGTCTCCTCTCTTCATCAGAGATGTGCAATGGGTGCAAAGACAGGTCATGCCAAAGGGGTGAAGACCAGCAAACAAAAACATGGCTGCTGCTTGCTGACTGAGGAGTTGGTTGGTGCGAGGAGTCCAAATAGGGAAGATAAGCCTGTGCTGTGGAGAGGGGAGTGGAGGTCTGCAAGCCTTGCTGGGACAGCCAGTCCTTATGTCACGGGACATTGTGTTTCTCCCCTTGCAGATGTCTTGGCACCCACAGTACCGCAGCTCCAAGTTCCGTCATGTGTACGGCAAAGCCGCCAGCAAGGACAAGTGCTACGACTGTGTGCCCATTACCCGCAACGTCCACGACAACCACTTCTGTGCCGTGAACCCCCACTTCATTGCTGTGGTGACCGAGTGCGTGGGTGGAGGCGCCTTCATCGTCATTCCCATCCAGCAGGTGAGCTTTGCTGAGGCAAGCTGGCTTTCAACTGCATTTTGAGGGGCTGGAGAAGAGCCAGGCTTTCTAGGGAGCTAGATCACACAGAGGATATTCAGTTAATGCTGTTGCCTGAATTGCAAAATGATCGAAGGGGCCCCCAATGTCCTGACAGGTGATTCCTGGAATGTGTGTACTTACATGTTTTACATTGCTGCTTGCAGTTTTTTAACATCTCCTTTCATTTCGTATCTCATTTGCCTTTCTTGTATAATCAGCAGGAACTGTGCTGTTCAGATGTTTGTCTCCTAGGAGAAATTGCAAATAAAAAAGCAGTAGATACAGAGGGCAAAAACTGAAAGGTGCTTTAATGGCATGGCTTCAGCTGTGACCAAAGGAGAATACAGTATGTTTTGCTCTAACCTGTCCTTTGTGAAAGAATGGAGACACAGTTATCAAGCAATGAAGCTCTTAAGCTTCAAGCACTGATGCTGGAAAAACTTCCTTTTCAGAAACAAATCCCATGTTTATGGGTTTTGATGACTTAGGGATCTGATGAGAGGGAGAAGCTAGCTGTCTGATGTTTATTGCTTCAGAAAAATTAGGCATGCACTAATGTGGATTCACTTCAATATAAGATTATGAGCTCTCTGGAATCAGGGCAGAACAGATGAAAGGCGAAAGTTCAGCCTTTAATTAAAAGTTAATTGATGGTGTTATTGCAATGCCACTTTTTCAATACATATTTGCTAAGGATGAAAGCGAACTGGCTATGCTTGAAGAACCTAGCACAGTTCCTGGCCCTTGTAAACTTTGTTTATTCAGCTCCTTCACCGCTGGTGCTGTTCAGAGACAATCCTTCTAAAATTAACCACTACCCTGTTTTTCTTGACTGAGTCATTTCTGTCCCCTCGACCATGATCTGCTGAGGCTGAAGAACTTGTCTTTATCACAGAGCTGCATCTATAAGCAGGCAGCTGGTGACTGTGGGATGTGAGGTAGGACCCAGCTCTCAAAGTGTTGGCAAAATGAGCTGAAGGTGCTTGCACTGCTTACTGTTAATTCTTCTGTCTTCTCACCTCTTCTCAGCCTGGCTAGTCTTTAGTAGCGATTCTTCCATTCTTAACATCTGCTCAGATACTCCACCCAGATCCGAAATACTGACTGCAGAAGTCAAAGGCATGGTAGAACTAGGAGATAGAGAAAAGGATAATTAAAGTACATCAGAAAATGTGAAACTGCTTTCATGTGTCGAAAGACTTTGTAGGTTAGGCCTCAGTCAGTCTGGGGAAAAAAATGAGTGAGGTATATAAAACTGTGAAGAGGGTGGGGAAGAAGTCTAAGGAGCAATTCTTGATTTGCGTGGTGAAGGGGATCCTGGAGACCAGGGAGCAGACTGTTAGAGGCAGATGTGAATGCTTCTGCAGTTCAGATGTGGAGCTCACTTCTCCAGATGCTGATGAACCCAGAAGAATTAAGGGGTTCAAAACAGGACAGAGTTATGGAGAGGAGTTGGTTTATGAACTGTGTTTGTGCAGATGTTGTTCCCCTAGTTCAGGAAGTCCCTTGAGGGCTGACCTTTGGTGATGTATCAGGGAAAGGATCTGTACGTGCTGTGCTTCATACAGCCGTTCTCTGAATACCTGTTCCTGACCCATGCTGGTGGGGGAGAGCAGCCTCAGCAACCGGCAACCCTGTGTCTGGGGGCTGTGATACAGTTACTTTTTTTCACAATGCACTTCCAAACCAGTGCCACCTAGTGAAAAGTGACAGCTTTCAACTTGTGCTCCTGGTGGTGCTATTTATGGCTGCCACCTCCTCCTGTAGTGGTGATCCATGGTAGACAGCACACTCTTTTAGCTTGTGACCCTGGCTGCCAGGCCACTGAGGGCAGCCCAGACTGGAGATATGTGCCTGGGACAGTATTGCCCTCTCATGATGGACAGCTGATCCATGGTTTTGACTGGATTCACAGGGAGCAGCCACATCCCAAGCATGCCACAGTGTGGATGAAAAGCCCAAGAGTCAGGACATCATGTTTAGCCAAGGTGGGAGATGGTAGCTAGGACAGGGAGGGCTCCACTTTCCAGGGAGGATGAACAACCTGCTCAGGGAGCTGCTCTTGTCCCTCCAGTGCTTTTTTGAGTTCATTCTCTGCGTGCTACTGGAGGGGCTGCCTGCTTCAGCATGTGCTCGAATGCAGGCTCAACCTCTCTCTGTTTAACTGTGCCTCCTTGCTTGATTGTTGTGCTCCTCTCCTGCTGAGTCACGGACACCAAGCTCTCTCATCTCTCCTTGAATAAATACCACTTCCTGCCTTCTGCACCATTCTTCCTCTCTGAGAGCCTGGGGCTGAGCAGCAGAGGTTATGTAGGGAAAGAGCTCTTTGCTATAGATATCCTCCTTTCAGCAGGCCTTTGCATTCAACCCGAAGAGGAATTAGTTGAATATTTGCCACCACTTGGAGAATGGTCTTCTGTTGCAGAATGTGTCAGTTAGGTCCTCATGAAGGTGTGTCATTGAAGGACATCTCACCAGGGCTGGAAGTGGCTGTGGCCACAGGGGCTGCCTGGTGCCTAGAACAGACTGAATACCTTTGTGAATGTTCCAAGTCTGAGGAGACACGGGCTCTGTGGCTGTAAGTGGGAGATGAGCTACTTTCCCACATTGTGGCCTGGGTGTAGATTGGTGTCTGACACAGATGTGTTGGGGAAGTGCATGCACTGATGCTAAGGAAGGATCTTGACCCAGCGGGCAATTTTGTGGCCTTCCTTTGAAAGACGAAGGCCTGCCTTTTTCCTTTTCTGATGCCCAGTCTTTGTTGAGACTGCATCTGTCTGTTCCTTCGCAACATAAAGCAAACGGATAGCAAAATAAGAACAAAGTCCTGAGAGACAGAGAGATATTTGTGTCCAAGTCTTTGCAGTCTCCAGTCTTTCAATGTGTCAGTATCAGGTGTGAAAGTGAGGACATCTGCGATTGTGTAGACCTCTTAGATGCAAACCCTGCTCCCTTCTCTCTGCGGGCAAGGAGTATGAAATGAAACCTGTGATGACCTCTTAAGCCTTACCTAACTGAAGCCGTATGTGAGTGCTGTGCTGTGATGACAAGGTGTGTTAATGTCCTTTGGAGAACACCTGAGAGGTGGGGCTGACCCATCTCACAGTAATCTACTATGTACAAATCTGCTGGGAGAGTTTTAACAGCTGTCCCACTAGAAGTGGTTTTGTCAAAGAACTCTGAATTTGGCTACTTTTTGAAAATGCTGGGAGTTTAGAAAGTGAGCGGTTGAAAAATTACTCATTTTCAAGCTCTGCAAGTAACTGTGGAAGTCAGGTACCTCTGCATGAATGACAACAAATCTAGTTACTGAAATAGTTTTTGGTCTGTAGAATGAAATTTCCCCCAGTACATGAAGAGCTTCACTTCTACATGCAGATGTGAGTCTGAGACCAACAGCCCTACCTGTTTGTTTGCAGCCGGGGGGTTCATGTGTTGTGGGTCCTGCTCTGTATCAGTGCTGCAGGGTTGCATTGGGGCAGGTGGGACACGTGGCTGGGAGGGTAAGGGCTCCTTTTCCAGGCCCAGTTGAGCCTGCTGAGGATGTGGGGGTAGGAGAGCATTGCAGTATGGGCAGACAGAGGCAAGCTCAGGGCAGCCTGGGAGTCTCCCAAATGGAGTGGGGAGCAGACAGGCAGCCAGCTCTGGGAGGGGACAGGGTTCCCATACGGATCAAGGGATCCCTGTGGAGCTGGCTGCCCAGCCCATTGAGTTGCCAGCTTGAAACCAGTCCTGAAGCCTACAAAAGGACACCGTGGGCGGGGCAACGCTGCTTATTAAAGGCCTTTTATCTCTCTTCTGCTTTCCCAAGTCACTTTGCATCGTTGCTATTATAAAAGGGAATTGTTTTAGACTGTAGTCTAAAAAACCACAGTCTTTTACATTTCAAAGCCCTCTGGGTGTTCAGTTTAAAGCAGGTTCGTCCCAGTCTATGCAACAAACTTTCCAGTGAAGCCAGAATATTTACATATCGTGTCCTATTCTGCCTTCAAAACCATATAAATTTTCAAGGCTGAGAAAATTACATCCTAGCCCCATCCAGGTTAGGGCCAACACTGATTCCCCTCTGCTGTGCACTCTTAAGGCCTACCTCTAGAGAGGTGCAGGGATGACACCAACAGAAGTGTCTGCTTTCCAGGAGAGCACGCATTTGCATTCATTTTGATTTACGATTCTTCCAGGTGGGATAAAAGTGAGCAGGTAAGCATCAGCAGCTTGCCACCACATCTCTCCTTAGGTGACTGACCTTTGCTCTTCGACAGATGTTTGGGATGCAAGGTGGGTCCTGCAGCTCCCCATACTTCTCCTGCTCCTGACAGGGAGCAGCAAGTGCTGCTCCAATATTAATAAAATCCCTAGCGCCTTCCTAGCACATAATAAATATACCGACTTGAGTTTGTAGCAGAGCCTAAAGTACGGGTTTATCCTGATGCAACACAGCCCCCATGTGGCACAATGCCCTCAATACTCCTTAGTGAACTTTGCAATTTTACCAGTAAAGATGCCACCCGAACAGGGCATTTTTTCTGAGAGCCTGGAGTGCTGATTGAATCCAGTGAATGGCTAGATTTGAACACTACCAGAGAGAAATAGATAGCTTGTTGAAAGAAAAACTGCATTTTTAATTTGTGTCACAAGTTTCTTTTTACTTAAAAAATAAATGCTAGCTGGTGAGGCTAAAAAATAAAAGCTAAACCATTTTCCCTCCCCTGCTTATAAGAAATGTCTTCTGAAAGAGACTCTGTTTGGGTTTTTTGTTCTCCCCCCCCCCCCCCCCGCCAAGATCTTTAAAAAATGTGGAAGATTCAACTCATTCATGATTATTTTTCCTCTAAGTTTTATTCTGGTGTCTGAACCAAATACTGTCTTCTAACTTCAGCAGACTGGATTGCTGTACAGATTTCTTGATAGCAGTGTGTACTTAGGAAGGCCTGAGTACTTCTTTCCTTTCTTTTCAGTGGTATCATCAAGACTTGCCTTGCAGGGACAGCAAAATCCCATTCTCAACAGCTAGAGAGCACCCAGGGCATTTGGAGCATAACAAGCAGAAAGAAGTTTCTTGTTGGAGTTGGCTTGGATCTTCCTTGGAAATGTCCCATAATTCCATGGCTCACCTTAGGTTTGATGATACTTGTTTTTTCCAGACAGGCAAGCTCGACCCACATTATCCCAAAATATGTGGGCACAAAGGGAATGTTCTGGATGTCAAGTGGAACCCGTTCAATGACTTTGTAATAGCTTCGTGTTCAGAAGATGCCTCAGTAAGTTTACCAGCTTGTACTCTGCGTTATTACCTGGCTAATGTGTTTTTTGGGGAAAGAAACAAAAAAAGAAACCAAAAGGCCCATGGATAAGATGTGAAAGCATATATATACTTATAAAAAAAGTCAGGTAAGAGTAAGTTTCCTTTCTTTCTCTTGAGGTCAGACCTTTGTGATCCCTTCTGGATGATATACCAAAATCAGTGTGAGGAGGAAGATCTGTTTTGTGGGGGCTTGCGTCTTTTTGGGTGTGTTTGCATGAGAAAAACAGCATATGAATTTAAAATGGAATGACTATTCAAGTTTAATTGCTATGAAACTATTCCTTTACTTTAGAATAAAAGCTTCAGCACAACATAATCTGGAACAGCTATTTCAGATTAATTCCCTGCAGAGCAAGTTTGAGTGTGTTCCTACACTCAGTTAAGTCATGCTGGATCACTTATGAGGTAGCTGAGGAATCTGCATCATACTGTTCTGAAATCAGTAGTTTAGCTGAAGTTAGTATAATTAAGATGCAGTCACATATTTTACTCCAGTGTAGGTACAGACCAGTTATTAGGAATTGAAAGATTAAATTCATGTTTGTAAGGGACAGTTTAGCCCATACCTACCCATTGAAAGGTTGCTTTCCATGTCCTGTCAAATGTGTGATGTTGACTTCTGTGATAGCGAGGACATCTGACTAACTACTGTGCTTTTTTCCAGAGATCCCATGTGTGTTTTCTCCCACTGGCTATATTCACCCTCTGCCACACAGCATCAGTGAGGTTTCCCTTGTTATCTCCTCCAGCCTTGGCTTGGTGCACATCCTCTGCCATTTCAGCTCTGCCAGAAATCACTCTTGAATTGGAAATCTAGGCCCTTTGAATTGTCCTTCCCGTTTAGTGACTTGCCTCTGCTTCTTTGGACATTCATGTCTTTTTTGAAGGCTCCTTTCAATTTCTGAGCTGCCTGTGAGGGTTTTATATTATCTTCCAACCTGTATGCCAGGCTTTCATGCTGTCTCAAAAAGGACTTGTTGCAGGAAGGCACCACCATGCCCTCTCTTTTGAGCCTCAGATGAGGAATGAGCACAAGTTTTGAAGATTCCTGCTGCAGTTACAGAATCACAGGACCATTCATGTTGAAAGGGAGCTTGAGTGGTCTCTACTCCCACCTCCTGCACAGGTCTGTGGAGCTGAGTCTTGAAAAACTCCAAGGATGGAGATTTCGCCACCTCTCTGGGCAACCTGTTCCTGTTCTTCACTGCTCCCATGGGGAAATTTTTTCCTTATGTGCAGTCAGAACGTCCCGAGTGTAGTTAGTGATGCTATATCCTGTCCTTCCACCCTGCACTTCAAGACAGAGCCTGGCTCTATTTTCTCAGTAGTCTTTTGTCAGTGTTGAAGGCTTCTGTCAGTTTGCGCTGAAGCTGTTTCTTCTCCAGGCTGAGCAAGCCCATCTCCCTCAGCTTCTCCTCACAGGACAAGTGCTGCAGCCTTCTGAGCATCCTGGTGGCCTCCACTGGACTCACTTAAGTTTATCAGCATCTTTCTTGCACTGGAAGTTGCAAAACTGGATGCAGTATTCCAGCTGGTTTTTAATGATTGCTGAGTAAAGGTGAAATCGCTTCCCTTGATCTAGTAGCTATCCTTCTGTTGTTCCAGACCAGAATGTTGCTAGCTTTCATCCCTGTCAGGGCAAGCTGCTGGGTCATATTTATTCTATTGTCCACCAGGACCCTGGGGTATATGCAGAAGGACTGTTCTCTGTCAGCTTGCTTTTCCATTTTCCTACTGCAACTTGGCACTGGATCATTCTTCAGGCTAAAGAATGGAAACCCTGAGCTTGTCACTGGTCTCAGCACCAAAAGTTGTTTT
Organism: Astur gentilis; assembly: GCF_929443795.1. Taxonomy (NCBI): domain Eukaryota; kingdom Metazoa; phylum Chordata; class Aves; order Accipitriformes; family Accipitridae; genus Astur; species Astur gentilis. Next base: position 17,520,829 of record NC_064919.1, on the reverse strand, counting down.
AAGAAGTCTTGCTGTTTGTGACTGTACTCTTTTTCGGTACTACCCTCCCATCATCATCCTTGTACCAGGAAATGGGATTCTAGGGGTCCCCTGCACAGTGAAACAGTGTACGGACACCTCTTCCCTCCACGCTAAGTAGTGGGGACAGCAGACTGTTTCTTAGTGTGACTGTATTTCCTGGTACCTGGTAGCTAGACCTGTGAAGGTCAATTAGTCCAAGCCCTGCTCAAAGCAGGCCAGTTGAATCAGGTTGCCTCAAGCCTTCTCCAGATGAGTTGGGAAGATCTCCAAGGCTACAGATCCTGTGGCTTCACTGGGCCCTCTTCCAGGGGTTGAGTACCCTTCTAGGGAAAATAGGGTGCTCTGATCTCCAGAAAGTGCCCGTGTTGCCATTTATGTCTATTGACTTTTGTGGTCTCCTTGTGCACCTCCAAAGAGTCTGGCTCGATCTTCTCTGTGCCTTCCTGCAATGCAGTTGAAGGGCAGCCAGAAGAGCTCACCTTTGCCTTCTCACTCCCAAACTGAAAAAATTAATTTCTTTCCAGCTCTCCTGAGATTTGCTGTGCCCCTGTCCCCTCCTCATCTCATTGGCTGCTGTTGGACTTACTCCATGGGGTCAACATCTGTCTTACTTGTCCTAGCCTGTACTGGAGAGCTCAGATTGCACATACTGTTGGGACATCTCCACAGTAATACTTTCTTTCTGTTCTGAGAGAAGTCTGAGGAAGTTTTTGGGGTCCCAGAAGCGTCCAACACTTCCACTGGACTGGACATTAGAGCCAAAGCCTCCCTTGCTATCTTTTCTTAAAGGCCTGGTGCTCTCTGCCATTTCTGAGCATTAGCATAAGCCACTGTTCTGGCTTGTATGTAGGATGCATCTGATTGATCTTACTGGGCTGGGTCTGCCTGGAACTTCTGAGGAGGCCAAAAGCTTCTGTGAAGATGGTGGAAATTTCCCATGACCCACATTCCTCAGAGGTTTCTTGGACATTAACCAGCCTTTCCTCAGCTTGCCTTGGTGGTACCACAGCTATCTTTTGTGGCGTGTAGCTGAAACATGTAGAGTGGTACTTCTGGGTACCGGAGGGGATGGTTAATCTCTGTGAACACCCAGTGACCTTTCCAATTCCCGCTGCTGCTTCAGGCAGGCTTAGGACTGAGGGCAAGGCAAGTGGCCAGGGGCTGAGAATTTGAACAGTATGGGGAGACGGCTTATCCTCTCAACTCTTCTGTTCCTTTTGGCAAATCATCAGGCATGTATGAATTCAGGTTGCTGAAGATCTCCCCTATGTTTAGAGGGGCAACTCTGTGCGTTTTACTTTGCTATGTCAGTTTTTCTTCAAGATGCAGCAGGGTAGAAGGTTCATGGATTGTTCCTGCTTGGCCTGACAGGTCTGGCTCCAAGACCTGCTTCTTCTGCATGCTAAGCACTAGCAAATTCTGCCATTTAATGCATCCTGAGATTCCTGCCAGGGGCTTTTCCCTGCTTTTACCACCAACCATTTCATAGCATGGGGAGTGAATGGTTCATTCTAGGCAGTTCTTCGCAGCATGAACACAACCTATTTTTCCCTTTTCTACTCTCTCAGCCCCATTCCTTTAGTGATAGCTGTTGAAACTGTAGAGTGTGATGCTGTCTCTTACAGCTGTAGAAGTTAATCTGGAGGCTACTAGACCCCACAGTCCTTGGGTTTTTGATGGGCTTGATTCCTCAGTGGGATAAACACTGTTGAGAACGGTGCTTATGATCTTTCCCAGCAGAGCCCAGAATTTGTGCCTCTCCTTCTTTGGCTTTGAAAGGTGTGATCCTCATCAGCCAAACAGTGGGAGACTTGGGTGGGTGTGGCTAATTCCATGAACTATCTGCTTCAAAGAGCATTTCCCTCTTGCTTCAGGCTAAGTCCTAGAAAAATAGCAAGCATAGTAATTTTCATTGAGCCAATGGGCTAATCATCTGTTCGCGTCCTAAATACTTGTGCTTCTACGGTTAGTGTGAGAAAGAGTCTTTCATTTTACCTGCATAGGTTCAGCCCCTTTTGCAGGTTTCCTCTATTGTCTTCTTCCACCCCAGGAGGACAAAGGATTTTTGTCTTCATATAGCATCCTTCTAGAATAACCCAGGGCTGCAGGTAGACTTGTTATGAGATAGCACACTCCCAGTGTTGAGTGCTACCCAGTCTCTCTTCTCAGGGCATCTGCTGTGTGGCCACCTGGGTGGGCTTCTCTTTACTTTGACAAATGTGTGTGTCATTTGCAAAGTGTTCAGCACTGGTGCATTTTTCTATGGGACAAACAGTACTATAGCTGTCGTTTGACCAGGGGAGTTCTCAGTTCTTTTACCAGGTAGTGTTGAGTGGATGACTGTTTGGATCAATCACTGCTATAATATATTCTGGGACTCTTTTCTAAAGTTTGTTTCAGATTTGCTTGCTCTTGCTCAAAGTTTGTTAGGAGGAAAGGTCTGTAAGATCTGTGGTTTACTTCTTCCCCTTGGGAATAACTTTTCCTAATTGTGCTGACAGCTTGGCCAGGTGTAAGGGTTGGATTGCCAAGAGAAAACAAACTGGTAGAACTGCTGGCTAAAGATAGAGGGTAACGAGGAGTCTTAAGGCCCACAAAAAAGTAAAGATACTAATTTAAAGGACTGGCATTCAGTAAAGCCAGGAGCTTTATTCACTATTCACTACCAAGGGAATAATAATAATAAGGCAATAATAGTTATTGGTAAGTTCCAAATTCGCTCCTTACTCAGGAATCTCACAAAGACCGATACTGTGCCATTCAGGTTAAAATCTGGGACATCCCCAAGCACTTGCTAACAAGAAACATTACCAATCCGAAGAAGGAACTTCTTGGGCATGTTCGAAAAGTGGACCTCATTGAATGGCATCCCACTGCTAATAACATCCTCTTCAGCTCCGGCTATGACTACAAGGTGGGTCTGTTCTCTGTGGACCTCTCCTCCGGGGACACCCTGTTTGGCAGGGTGTGTTGAAATTTGTTTTAATTTCAAGCTGTAAGATAATACTAAAGAGTTCAGAAGCCTTCTTGAGGGCTATATTCCATGGTGACCCCAAAGGCAAACGGACATTGCTACAAGTTCAAAAGGACTTGCTAATTTTCCAGGCTTCTCATGAACTTCAGTCTATTCTCTGCTTTTCTGTTACTGGATTGGATACAATATGCAATGCCATACACTTTTGTTCGGCTTCATTCTTGTGCTAGTGCAAATATCTGCATTGATGCTGGCCATTTTTATGTCTAAAATGTGGTTGCAAAGGAAATTAGAAAATTGGTTATTCTGAGCAGACACTGTGTCCCTGATACACTGCTGTAAGTACCAGGAATTATTTTAAATATCAGGGAACAACCACTTATGATAGTAAGACCTATACATTTAGGGAAGAGAGGAAGAAGTGAATAGAGTACACAAAGTCCCCAGTTGATCAGGCAGCAAAGGGCTGATTTTTATGTTCTTTTGCTCCAGATAATGATCTGGAACCTTGACACTAGGGAGGCTGTCATCTCAAACCCGGTGAAGATCCTCGACGCTCACAAAGATGTGGTTCTCTCCATGTCGTTCAACACAGATGGCAGCCTCCTTGCCACAGCCTGCAGGGACAGAAAGATACGTCTGATAGACCCTCGTGCAGGAACAGTCCTACAAGTAAGTTTGTGGTCCAGCTGATCATACCCCTTAGAGTGTTTCCTCTTCTGGGTAGATTCATTGCCACTAAAGAAGACGCACCCGTGCCCCACACTGCCCAAGGCACCAGATGGTACTATTGCCTTCTGCTTTTCATGGAACACTTGCTGTCATTGTAGAAAACAGGGTTTCTGCATTTTGGTACCATGCTCCTCGCTCCCTGAAACCCTTCTTGAAGTGCACTGTTTTCATAGCTCCCTCTTGCAGTCATAGAATAGAATCATAGAATCATTTAGGTTGGAAAAGACCTTCAAGATCATCGAGTCCAACCATTAACCATGCCCACTAAACCATGTCCTCAAGTACCCTGTCTACTCGCTTTTTTAATATCTCCAGGGATGGTGACTCAACCACTTCCCTGGGCAGCCCATTCCAATGTTTGACAACCCTCTCAGTAAAAATTTTTTTCCTAATATCTAATCTAAATCTCCCTTGCCTCAACTTGAAGCCATTTCCTCTTGTCCTATCTCCAGCCACCTGACAGAAGAGACCAGCACCCACCTCACTACAACCCCCCTTCAGGTAGTTGTAGAGAGCGATTAGGTGTCCCCTCAACCTCTTTTTCTCCAGACCAAACAGCCCCAGCTCCCTCAGCCACTTCTCATAAGACTTGTGCTCCAGGCCCCTCACCAACTTGGTTGCCCTTCTCTGGACACGTTCCAGCACCTCAATGTTTTTCCTGGGGCGAGGGGCCCAAAACTGAACACAGGACTTGAGGTGCGGCCTCACCAGTGCCGAGTACAGGGGGACAATCACCTCCCTGCTCCTGCTGGCCACACTATTTCTGATACAGGCCAGGATGCCGTTGGCCTTCTTGGCCACCTGCACACACTGCTGGCTCATATTCAGCCAGCTGTTGACCAGCACCCCCAGGTCCTTTTCTGCCAGGCAGCTTTCCACCCACTCTTCCCCAAGCCTGTAGCGCTGCATGGGGTTGCCGTGACCCAAGTGCAGGACCCGCCATTTGGCCTTGTTGAACTTCATACGATTGGCCTCAGCCCATTGGTCCAGCGTGTCCAGTCCTCTGTGGGATGCCTTGGGAGGGCTTTGTAGAGATCCAGTGGGCAGGTGGATGCAAGTGTACATGTGTCCCACTGCCAGGGTTGTTCCTGTTGCCTGTACTTTATATCTGTTGGTAAGGTGAAGCTGACTGTTTTGCAGGTGTTTGCACAGATTTGTGTACACAGGAAGTCCTGCCTACAACTAATAGAGATTGCCCCCTTGTAAATACTTGAATGAATAATTTGAGAGATTGACTGGTCTTTTGGGAATACTCCTGAAGAGTTTAGGCCACCTTCCTTGGATCCCCATGAAATCTGCTCACTGTAATTTAGCCAGGCTGAGCAGATCTTTCAGATGTGACTGAATCAGAGGTGTCATGTAGCATGCAATGTAGCTATGCAACAGGTGCTGTCTCTTACACAGTGTCCTTTCTCTTCCTATAGGAAGCCAGCTACAAGTCTCACAGAGTCAATAAAGTCTTGTTCCTTGGAAATGTGAAAAAGCTGTTCTCTACTGGAACATCTCGGTGGAATAATAGGCAAATCGCATTATGGGATCAAGTGAGTTGGACCAGCAATCATAACCATACCAGCTTCAGTTTTCTCTCTTGGCTGTCACTTTAAGTTTTCCACTTGCCAAATACCCAAGAATTGGTTTATAACAGCAATTCAGAAGTGATCTGTCACATTCTTAATGGGTGATAGATCTTACTGCTATGACACTGTTAACTGAATTTGAGTTTCTGAAGGTGGTCTCAAAGCTTTCAGCATAGAAATCCTCCAGAACAAAGAGAATGCTGTGCCCCCTACAGGAAAAAATCCTTCAAAGGACCTTCGGGTGGTCACCGTAGTTCTGACTTAAAAGCAGCTTTTACTGGTTTTACTGGCAAATTATTGCTGGTACTGGAAAGAGAAATGAGCTCTAGACACAGTCTACTCAGGTGAAGTCCTCAATGGGGAAAAAGATGTGGGGTGTTTTTGATTTCTGATGATACCTAACAGCAGAGTATTGAGGTAGCACTTACTGGTCACTTCCAAGACAAGATCTCCTATCATGATGACTGCTAGCCTTGTGAAAACCTGCTCTTCTCTACACCTTTCATATGCACTGAGATGCTTTTCCTTTGTCAGCATCTCACTTTGTCCCTCCGCATCAACCAACTTGCAGCACAATATTTTGCTTCTTTGTTGTGCTGTTACCCTTCGTACCAGACAAAGCTGGTAGACCAGGTATATGATTTGCCATTTGGCTATGTTTGGACATGGTTTCTTTGCATATGTGGGAGGAAAAGCACTGTGCTGCTGTCTGAAGGCTTTCTACAAAGCTGAGCAGTGCTCTGACACACCATGGGTCTCATATCAGGGTTTCACTGCCTTCAGACCTGCTAGAGGAGCTGGCCACACTTAGTTTGAGAACACAGTGGGAAGACCTGTGAGGCCAGGCATGTGCAACCTCCTTAGGGACATGCATTGGCACAGGACCTGCCCACAGGCCTCTTTCTGAGGTCCTCGTCCACCCATGTCATCATTGCATGCAAACAGAAGCTCTGGCTTTCTGGAGTCTGCAGCTAGGCAGTTCTGCAGGACAAAGTATGTATTAACCCTATGCTAAATACATATTATGTGACAATAGCCACAATGGCAACCATGGGACACTATACTCTGCCCCACTGATCCTCCCAACATTGCTCCCTTCAGCAGTGCAGGGATACCTTTATATGAGACATGCCAAATTTGTATATGGAGTGGTGTGCTATGTCTTCCTACATGGCTAACTTGCAATAGGCTGATGGAAGCTTTTGCCCTTGCAATAGGAACCTTCCCACCGTGCAGTGTAGAGACTGCTTGGCTGATGTAGACTGTTCTTGTGGTGAGTGGTGCACTATTGTGGAGGTATTGCCTTGACTAGAGGTAGTGAGGGAACATGAGTAGTTCACTGTGTGATGCAGACATGCCCTGAAGGCCCCTCCATCTCCCAGAGTCTGGTGGCCCACATAGAGGCAGGCAGTGTTTCTTATCTTATCTACCCCGAGATGTCATCAGGTGCATGAGATGTTCTGGTGGTAGGAACTGATGTCCTGAGGTGCTGCACGCAGTCAAGAGCCAGGGGCAGAACACCTATTTCCCACCCATAAAGCTTTGAAGAAGTCTGTATGTGGCCCTCTGCTCAGGGCAGCTGGCTGTGTCCTAGGATCTTTATGGAGCTGCGCTTACATACCTCTGCCAGGTGGGGTTCAGGTAAGGTGTCCCTGACCTGAGGTGAGTGACAGATGATTGCAGCTGTCTTTTTTTTCTGTGTCCTGCCCAGAATGACCTTTCTGTGCCTTTACTGGAGGAGGATCTCGATGGCTCTTCAGGACTCCTGTTTCCCTTCTATGACTCAGACACACGCATGCTTTACGTGGCGGGAAAGGTAAGTGCTTTCAATATCAGCGAATGCTGGCCTGTCTGATTCTTCTCCTGGCCTGCATTGCGTCAGGCTGAAGTCAAAGATGCTTCTGATGCACATTAGCCTAAAGATATATGCTGATGGGATGGGGCCTGAGGGTGCTGCAGCATCAGGCTATATTTGCCACTGCAGATGTACCATGTTTACTGTGGGGAGGTATGTTGTAGAGCCCTAACTGTCCCACATAGGAATTTGGCAGTAAATATTTGGTTCATTCTTGAGCCTGCATGGCTTCTGGGGCCAGGCATTCTTCTCAGGCCCTCATGCTGAACAGCAGACCCTGGCTTATGTTAATTTTCTTTGCCTTTAGGGTGATGGAAATATACGGTACTATGAGATAAGCCCTGAGAAACCATACCTAAACTACCTGATGGAATATCATTCTCATTTACCACAGAAGGGAATTGGTGAGTGGCGGCATACGTCTAATGTTATAACAGGATGGTGGCTTCTTTGTTTTAGAGGCTGTCAGAGTCCAGGACTATCCAAAATATAATTCAGAAAAGAGAGTGGGTCAGATTCCAGGCTCCACCCAGGTTTACAGGTGCACAACAGGTGGCTTGGCCCAGCTCACCTATATATCACAGGTGGTGTTACAGGGTCACAGCTTGGATGGGTCCCTTCCGACCAGCAGAGCATGGGCTGAGCAGCTTTACCAGTGGCTGCTGCATCCCCTTTCACATACCTGGTCAAGGTGGAAGGGATGATAGTCTGGATTTAAAGGTGGACGATGGTCCTTGCCCTTTGTGAATCTGCTCTGAGATTTTTGGCATTAAACTCTGTTGACATTGTTTCCACTCTGGAATTTCTCTGGTAATGGGTATTCCACAACTTAATGCCTTCACTCTTATCACTTGCCTACCTTCTGTACTGGCATTTCCTATTCAAAGATAGACCTGCTGTGATTAGGTCACCTCTCCTCCATTGGTGACCCTTGCTTATTAACCTGTGTGCATACTACCCACTGTTTAACTCATTCAAGCTACAGAATTTAGCTTTCAGCCCTCACACCCTCTTGGTAGCCCTTTGTTGAACCTTCTGCAGTCTGCCCTGTAAGCCATATTCCTCTACAGATTGACATGTTTTTAAGACGATTTGCCACCCCTCCATACTACATGTGGACATTCCCATTCTTGGATGTTGGTACAGCTATTTAGCAGCACTGGATTTTGTGCCTGCAGGTCTCCTTCAAAAAACTGTTATTGGAAAGGAATAAATTATTTAAAACTTAATTGGACTATCTCTCCATTATTCAGCTTTTATAATCCTTTCAATGTACAGCATCCTGATTTTATGTTGTCATACTCTCTTTAAAGAACATTCCATGAAAAGGAAATGTACAAGTGTTGTTAAAAGGCCTGAGTGAATCAAATCTACTTCCCTAACCTGATCTGTTCTGTTGATCAAACATACTGCTAAGGTTATTGCACAAAAGCTTCTTTCCCAATAATGCCAAACCAAAATACAATGTAGAGGAGCAGAGTTTAGATTCTCATTTAGATGAATGCATAACGTAAGGAGCAACAGTCCTTCAAATAGAATCTACTGTTTAATGAAGTCATTTGGTATTAGTAGAAAACGAAGCTTCTGTAGGACACCATGAAGCAAGGTCTACAAGGAGAGGCAATCTCTTTGTTAAGGGAATTGACATGGTTGTAGGCTTTGGAGTGTACAAGTTCATGGGAGAGAAGTCCACTGAGCATATGTCCTGGTTTCACCTCAGATAGAGTTAATTGGCTTCCCAGTAGCTGGTACGGTGCTATGTTTTGAGTTCAGAGTGAGAAGAATGTTGATAACACTGATGTTTTCAGTTGTTGCTCAATAGTGTTTAGACTAATGTCAAGGATTTTTCAGCTTCTCATGCCCAGCCAGCCAGAAAGCTGGAGGGGCATAAGAAGTCGGCAGAGGACACAGCCAGGACAGCTGACCCAAACTGGCCAACAGGGTATTCCATACCATGGGATGTCCCATCTAGTATATAAACTGGGGGGAGTGAAGGCAGGGGATCATCGCTCAGGGACTAACTGGGTGTCGATTGGCAGGTGGTGAGCAATTGCACTGTGTGTCATTTGTACATTCCAATCCTTTTATTATTACTATTGTAATTTTATTAGTGTTATCATTATTAGTTTTTTCAGTTCTGTTCTATTAAACCATTCTTATCTCAACCCACGAGTTTTACTTCTTCTCCAGTTTTCTCCCCATCTCACTGGGTGGTGGGGGGAGTGAGTGAGCGGCTGTGTGGTGCTTAGTTGCTCACTGGGGTTAAACCACGACAGCTTACAAGGTACTTAGAGACCTTGTGTGGCTTAGCCAGTCCCTAAAACACAAATAGTGCTGTATGACAGAGTAGACGTTCACACCCTTCTCATACTGCATTCTGCTTTGGGACAATGTTGGGAGGAGGATACTGGGCTGGAAGGGCTTTCATCCTGACCCATATAGCTATTCTGTTGTTGTTTAGGTGTCCTGAAATCCCTTCCTGGTGATCCTGATAGTTGAATCCTGTGGCATCACCTGCCAGTTCTGCTCAGTCCTGGTCACTCTATTTGCAGCTCATGAGAATGAATAAGAAACAGGAGACTTAGCATGAAAACCATGTGTAACTCTGTGGTCTGACGAAAAAAAATTACTTAGTCTTGTCATTTGTGCCACTGAGTCAGTTTTGGGTGCAGATTTCAGACCATGCTGCTGTGGAGCTGATGCTGTGACTCCTTTTGTTGTTTTGTGACCCTTTTTCCATGGTGGATGACCTTTCCTAGGGAGATTTATACCCTGTTTGTTTCATGCTGTGCCACCAGGAATAATGCCAAAGAGAGGCCTTGATGTGTCAGCTTGTGAGATTTTCCGTTTCTACAAACTGATCCCAACTAAAAGCCTGATTGAGCCCATCTCCATGATTGTGCCTCGACGGGTAAGTTAACCTCTGGTCATGTTCGTGTCTGGGACAAACACCAGAGGGCATTGCCTCCTCTCAGTGACTTTTGGGGGCACGAGAGTATGTAGAACAAGGGATTTTCTCTCTCCTGGTCTGAGGGACAAAGCTGGTCAGTTTGTGGGGCAGCACTCCCAACAAACCTTGGCTGGGTAAATCAAGAATTAGGTCTCTGTGTAATGCTAACTTTCTAAGACATGCTCACTGGTCTGCTCTGCTTGTGTGCAGCAAGGGGGCTCTCTGACTGTCAGGTCAACTAGTCAACTAGCTGGCTGTAAACTTCCTCAGTTGGTGGGATCTGTTTGACATAATGACCAAAGAGATAGAGATGTTGGGGATGATGGTGGGTGACATGAAAATCTCCTTGTGGAAGGAAGAAGAATCACCCTGGGAAAAAGTGAACGATTGGTTCCCAGGTCTGTACCCAGGGGGAGCAGCTGTGTTACAGACAGTTGTTCTGTAGCATGTAAGACACAACCCATTGCACTGAGAGCGATGTAGAAGTAAGTCTCAGAGCTGGTGTGGCTAGAGAATGACTCAGGTCATGAATCTGTAGGTAGCCAAGGTAGCTCCCATGTGACTGTGTGAGCAAAGGTACATTGGAACTGTCAGCACTGTGCCCTGTACTTTCATTAACATTGGAAGCTATGAGTGCCTTAAATTCAGAGAGGCAGCAGAGCAACTATCATTGCAACTATCAGTCAGGCACGTTCCTCCAGTGTTATCTCCTTGGCCAATTTCTGCCAGCTGATGATCAGCTGATGATTTGTGACTTGTGTCCATCCTTTGTATCCACTTCTTCATCCTCAGGAACGCTGAGTTCATAAGAGTTGGGTTAGCCTGTGTCACCAACTTCCCCCAGTCTGTTGTCTGGATGTGTAAAGACCTTACTGGCAGCAGTTAAAATAGACCTTCAGATACAATTCTTCTGATTTGGGGTGACACTCCCTGTGCTGAGGTGGAACAAACTTCTTAGTCCACAACAATCCAGTATGGCCTATCTAAGCCAAAACCTGACTGACTAGCAACTCTGGATTTTTGTTTTCTTGCAGTCGGAGTCATACCAGGAAGACATCTACCCCTTGACCACAGGAGCCCAGCCAGCGCTGACAGCACAAGAGTGGCTGAACGGATTTAACAAAGGTCAGCACACGGAGAGTTCCCCAGCCCTTCAGCTCCCCAGGGCTTGGGTAAGCTGCCACTGGCTCTCTGGCCAGTTCAGTGCCAGAGAAAGAGGATGGGAGGAAAAGGAAAGACATAACTAATACAGCTGTAAGCTAAAATAATTTGGTGGCTAAAATATTCACAGCTGTGAACTCTGGAAGCTGCTCCAGTCAAGTGCCTCCATGTTTATCCCTGCAGGTTGTTTGAATGAATTGCAGCTGATTTCTGGGTGTGGTTTGTGAGTGCTAATCCATCACCTGCCTCCCTCCCTAGGGCCTCTCTTGGTATCCTTGAGACCAGGCTCTGGAGCTGTGAATACCTTACCACAGTTTCTTGAGGCAGAGCCACTCACAAAAACTACTGACCTGAGCCGGCACTGGGGTCAGGGAGGAAGGTCGCCACTGGAGGACATACAGAAGCGAAGTGAGGTGGAAAACAGCAGAAAACAGCTGCGAGCGGAGAAGAAATTATGGAAAAATGAACAAACGCACCTCTCCAATGGCTTTGACCTATCTGAGTGTCCACCACCAAAAACTGAAAATGAGGTATGAATGTTTGGGGTGAAGGGTTGGGGCTGTGGGGGGAAGCCCAGAGCCGCTGGCAAAGGGGTGTCGCTTAGAAGGTGACAGAATCCAGGGAGGGTTTATTTTGCAGATGTGGGCCAGTGCAAGCTTTTTGTTCTTTGTGGGGGCAGAAGTTCTGCATGCCCTGGCTGCCACACAGGAAGTAGAAATGTGGCCCAGCAGCACCCCAACTGAGGGGGTCTGGAAAGGAGGAAGCAATCAGTATTCCCTCTTCTTAGGCATTCTTGTAGTACAGGCTTGCCTGGCGGCTGGGTGGGGACAAGGAGGTCCTTGTGACCTCCAGGTTCTGGATAAGAGAAGGGGGTTTATGCTGTGTAACCCTTCTATGAGAGTTGCACTCAGAGAGCCCAGTGAGGCAACAGGGACAGCTGTGGAAGGAGTCGGGGTACCCTGCTCCCTTGTCCTATGATGCATCCGTGTAGTCTTAAGTGCCTAACTGTACTGTGGAACCTGACTTGGGAAAGGGGCTGGCTCTGCCCTTGCCTTGGCAGCTTACTGCTGGGGGACAGCTTGGCAATGCAGTGCCACTAAGGCTGGCTGCTGGCTGCAGCCTGCTCCTGGGAATGGCTCCAGAAAAGGTCCTGGCAGCTCCTGATCTGTCTTGAGCCATGGCTAACTCCCTCCCTGTATAGTAACCAAAGCTTGTACAGTGGTAGGTCTCTGTGCCGATTTGCAAGCCCCCTGTCACTGGTAGCTCAGGGACATTTTTGAGTACATGCAGCTTGTTTGCTTTTAGGAACCCTGGAAGGATTTTCTTCCCATAGCTGTGCTCAGGTCCCCTTTTTGGCTTTGCAAGATTTTGGCATCTGCAGCTTGATGGGCAGGAACTTCCACAGCTGAATTGCCCTATGATGTGAAAAAGGATATTCTGCACGTTTCTGAGCTGGTGCCCCAAGGTTACAGAAGCAGCCCTTGCAGAGCTGGGTGCTCCGTTGCATGCACAGTGAAAGGCCATGCTAGTCCCAACTGGAGAGGACAGAGCATGATCAACAGGAAAAAAGGAGAAGTAAAAGGACTTGACGAAGGCCAGAGTAGGAGATGTGGCAGATCCAGGAATTTAGACTCCAAATACCCTCTGTGTCTAGGCTCTCTTTGAGTGATCAGTGGTATAAAAGTTATATTTTTCTGATCTTTTCACTTGAATTAAGCAGGTGTAGCATTACTAAATGGCACTGAGAAACACCCACATGGTCCAGGCTAGTGGACAGCAGCAGCACTGTTGATGTTCAGTCTGTTGGCTGAAGGTCTCCTCCTTAGATGCTGTTTCTCTCAGAAGTGATGCAACAGGACTGGTGGCATTTGACATGTTAAGTCTGAGTTTTCTTAGTATAAATGAAGTAAAATATGACTTTTCTTACAGCTTTTGCAGATGTTTTACCGGCAACAGGAAGAAATCCGTAGACTACGTGAGCTGGTAAACCAGAGAGATATCCAAATTAAACAGCTGGAGCTGGAGCTCAAAAACCTCTACATGGATGTAGGCAGTTACTGAGGGTGCTGGCCTGCAGCTCTTTGCACCCCTGGCAACTGGAGCAGTCTCAGCTCTGTGGATAACTCCTCTTAGTTTTTTGCTGGGGGGAAAATTGATGCTTCAGGCAGCGTGGACTTCCCTACCTTGTGGTGGTCACATTTCCCTAATCATCACCAGACGGTTATTGATGAATTTGCTGCACTTCTCCAGGCTCCCCTTGCTTGCCCGCTCACTTATGTCAGAAGCTCATGTGTTACTGCTAGTGAGAGACTTTGGAAAATCTTGCTCCTCTGGTCCCGGAGAAGCCATCTGTTAAGCTCTAGTAACAACCTGTTTTGCTGCCTCTCCACATGACATAAGGATGGGAGACTGAAGGCAGCTGCCACCTTCTTTTCCTACTCCTGGACCCAGCAGTGCAGCTCCTGTGGCTGCTGTTCTCCTGCCCTAGGAGACCACTCTGCATCTGGGCTTTGGAGACACCTCTAAGCTTAGAAGTGATCCTCATGCACCCCTCTCGCCTCACGGTTCGGCCCTGCAGCTACCGAGCTGGGGTAGGCAAAACCGTGGCTGCCCTGACCTGGTGCTTGGGATAGTCCCACTCCAACTGGAAGGCTGCACTGGAACTGCCAAGGGCCAGCACTTTTGTGATAGGTAAAGCAGAGTTGATGTTTGGAGGTCTCCTACTTTAAAGGGGTGGTGGTGTGTCCTGGTTCTCACCAGAGAAGCTGCAGGTGCAGCAGAGGTTTCTGGGTCCCTTGAGTCAGTGGCCTTCTTTCCTCCCTTCTGCCAAAGACCAGCCACAGACAACTGGGGGCCATGGTCCTGCGGTGCTTATCAGACAAATAAAGACAACATTTAAAGCTGCACAGTTGGCAGCGGGGGTTTTGCCAAGAGGGATTAAAAGGACAAGGGGAAAGTTGGACCCCCAAGCCACAGCATACCTTTCATCAATGGTGCTAGAAGTGTGCTGTCAACCACAGGGGTATTAAAGGACCATGGCTAGTCATGAACAGCCCCCCCCAGTTGCCGGTCTATTGCTTGTCCTTTTGTGAGCAGCTGCTGCTTCCTTAACTCCCAGGTGCCAGTGCCGTGCCCCGTGCCTGCAGCCATCTACAGCTGCAGGCTCCCTCTTCCCAGCTGTGTTGCCCAGCCCCCTGCCTCCTCCAGGGGTGCCCTGTCTCCCCAAGCCCTGCAGTCACACTCATCCGGGCCCTTCAGCACCAGCTCTCTATCTCACTGCCTTCCCCAGCCCTTTGCACAGCCCTTTGGACAGGAGCAGTAGCAGGATGCTAGTCCTGTCCTTGGTTTCAGGGCTGGCACCTGTGACCAGCTTTATGCAGTCTGTCCGCAATGTGCAGAGCTGGGCTGCCTGCCTGGTGGGTGCCTGGGGTTCTCCTCTCATTTGTTCCCACAGTGTGGGGCAAGAGAGCACGCTGTCAGTTGCCCTGGGGTCTGAGTACAGCAGCAGCACCAGAGGGGGAATGTTTTGCCTTGCCCTAAATGCAGAGCTTATGGAGATGTCCTAAACCCAAGGAGAGCAAGCAACTGCTGTTTAACTTGTAACTGTGCACTTCTGTTGTGACACATGTAGGAATGAATACTATGCGCTGCTAGTTCCCTGAAGCCTAAGGATTTCCCAAAGTCTTAAAAAAAAAAAAAAAAAGAAGTCTCTGTAGTCACAAACAGGACTCCTTAGCAAGGGTACTAAAGGCTGTGCACTGCCTGTGCTCATGTGAGATGCCCCTCTGGTTATCCTTGAAAGCAATAGCCAGCATGGAGCTCATGGGCACTGAATACTCTTATAGGAGAATCACACAAAGACTTTGGCATCCCTTCTGCTCTGCTGCAAAGACTTCACCCAGCTTTCAAAAATAGTTAATTCATTTCTAAATAGCAGCAACAGATGTGGGTGCTAAAAAGCCACAGATATTATTGGGTTTTTTTCTGCAGCATTACAGAGAGGGGGTAGTTGTTCTTCAGGAAGAGTCCTTTGGCATCAGTCGCTTATTTAAGACTACTCTTTTTGCGAAAAATAAAATATTAATAACAAAGTTGTTGAAACAAGCTTCAGCTCATTTCAGATCCTCTAGAATAGCCTTTCCTGTGCCCTGGGAACACCCTGCAGTATGCAGTTACATGCAAAAGCAGCTCACCCCAGATACAGAGCTTTAATCCAAACACATGAATCGTACACTAGAAGTGGTCAGGCTTTCTCACCAAAGAGAAGAGCTGTGTAAGAAATCGAGAAGCTCATGGTTTTTCAGCCATGTCAAACAGGCCTGACAGCTTCAAACTTCAAAGCCATTTTCACAGAGTGTAGCCCCAGGGATATGACAGTCTGGTTTTCATGCTATCATTTATCAGGAGGGAGAGCAATTGACACAGCCTCAGCAGTCTGGGGGATACACCACTTTGTCACCATATGTGTTTTATTTGCTGGATTTTTTTTGCTTATTTTTTCATACAGAATAAATTATTTAAATTATTTCCAAGTTAAAGCAATTTTTTCCAGGGGATTTTTAAATCCTATTGAGGACTCTTTCTTTGTTATCCTGTGACTGGTTAGCATAGAAAATGGTTGGCCACCATGGTTTTTATCTTAGGGTTGTGTTGATTTCAGCATTTCTGGAAAAGAAGTTGCTTTCATTTAGGCTTTGCTGGCAACATTTGATAAGTCGAGACTATTTAATCAAAAATTCTTTTTTAGACAGTATGCCTGTAAAAGCATAGACTGTGAAATATATTTCAATTTGGAGCTTAAATGCAACCATAAATCTTTCACACAGAGAAAAAAAGTGGAGGA
Source organism: Astur gentilis (assembly GCF_929443795.1). Classification (NCBI taxonomy): domain Eukaryota; kingdom Metazoa; phylum Chordata; class Aves; order Accipitriformes; family Accipitridae; genus Astur; species Astur gentilis. The sequence goes on along the minus strand of NC_064919.1, from coordinate 17,504,716 downwards.
AATGGGGTTATGTGTTAATGAACTGTGCCTAAATAGACTTAAGTGATCATCTTAACAGTTTCTAAAACTCCTAACAGCTTTCTAAAAAACTGTAAAACATGGGGATAAAAAAATTGTGCAATGAAAAGCAAATGTAACTGAATAATAAATATATTTAGAGTTTTACTTTTTGATACTTGCAAGGTTGTTGATTTCTTATTGTCATCCCATTGTTGAAGCGACTAAAAATTAAGCTGAATCAAGGTCAGAAAAGAGTATCACCTGCTGTCTCTTGCTGGCATTAAGTTGTGGCCTTACAGGTTGTAGCAGGTCTTAAGCACATGGGCCTGTCTTCTCACATCTTTCCCATCTGCCCTTGATGCTACAGAGGGGTGGCCATTTCAAACCGTTCTGCGTTACACTGCTATGTAATGTTGTCTTGAGTAAACCGAGCCCCCCTGGAGATGCATACCACGTGGTGAGGGGTTTCCTGACGATGCTGCCTTGCAGTCCCGGTGCTTCTCTTGTCCAATACACTCTGACCAGGCTCTTTTAGAGAGCCCTTATGAGAAGGGATTAATGTGTTATCACCAAATTTACTTATTTGAAGACATTTGATGTTAGATGGGATTTTGATTTAGCAGAGTTAAGCAACAATCACAATACAAGCACAATATAGCAGTTGCAACATCCAGCTGGAACACTATACAAGTGAAATTCCCATTACTGGTCTGTATATGCTCACTGTGATGATGCTGGGTATCTGCAGTCACTGGGAAGAAATATGTGCGTTGAAGACAGCTTGAGCCTGTAGCTGTCTTCAAAGTTTGTTTTGTTGGTTGCTCAGTTTTTGTGCTTCATGTTGGGCTGAGCCCCATGCTGGTCTGGCTGGCTTAGGGAAGATATTCATACCTTTTGATTAAGTCAGGCCACCTACTCAACCAGTTGATCACTCAACTGATATGGCAATTAATCTAAAGCAAAAGCCACCCTCTGCGTCCCTTTTCCATTGAGATAAGTTCATCTTTCTGTGGTCACTCCTTGTATTCTTCCCTGAGCATCATGAGTGCATTGCCTGTGCCCATCATCTCCGAGCCTCCTTCCACTGTAGGGGTTTGTTGATCAGTCACAGCTTTGGGCATGTAAATGTTTATGGCTGCATTCAGGATGTAATTTTTGCTTGATAAAATGTATTTTAGGCCAGTGTTAGGGGAAAAAGAAAAGGTGGAAATTACTGGAGGGTCTGTGCTGGGAACTTTGTGCACCAGCCATGCAATCAGGGCACTGCGACGTCTTGACCTCCCTGTTTTGTAAGGGACCTCGTGCTGGGGAGGGTGGTGGGGACCCATCCATCCCAGGGCACTGTGTCGCTCCTTTGGTGCTGACACAGGCTCACTGCTCTGAGCAAAGCCTAGGAAAAGGCAGTAGCAGGCAGGTCAGTGTGGGAGGCAGTGGAATAGCCTCTAGCATCTTTGCTGTCCTGGGATTATGGCTGCTGAACCACAAAGAGAGCGAAACGTGGCCCTGCAGTGTTACTTGCCTGCTGGATTTAGAGCTGCAGCACACCGTATCTTCAGCATCTACTCCAGGCCAGCTGCCAACTGCAAAATAAACTCCACTCAGACCTACGCAATAGTTGTCATTTTGTTTTCCACCCTGAGGGTCTGTACCCTTGGTGTGCTCAAGGAGCTGTGAGCAGAAGTGAGCGTGGAGCTGACACCCCCTTGTTTGCTCTGCAGGGAGAAGCAGCAGGTCACTTTTGTTGTCCCTGGCCTGGCCAGCATCCATCCCTGGCAGTGGGGTGGCTGCAAGCTGCAGGGAGGCACTGGAGCAAAGTCCTAGTGCCAGGAATTGCCTCTTGGGCACACCGCAACACCATTTTGGAGCAGGATCTCAGAGCCTGTGCTGGGGTCACTCTAGTCTGTCCACAACTTGCTCATACTGGGCAACCCAGAACTGGACTCAGGACTCCTCCACAGACGAAGGGGCTTAACAGCACAAGGAGTTATCCATGTTTTGCATCTTTCCCAGCACTCGGCCATCAGATATGGAAGGCAGGGGTGACGGGCATTAGAGGTGGCTAGAGTCAGTGCAATTTTTATTTTCTTTTAACAGGAGAAAGCTTGGGCCTTCATCTGCTTTAAATGTTGCCTGTTACATTCTTCCCTCTTGGATTATAGTGGGTGACTATGCTTCTGGCTACAGAGCTCTTCTGCTTTGTGTTTAATTTGATGTATTATACTTTCACCATCTTGACCCACATGGATATATTTGGTCAGACTTCACAAGGCCTATGGGAAAATATCAGCAGTACCTTAGCTCAGCTTCAGGTCTCTGTGTTTTACCTGCCTAAGCAAAATCTTTGCACTGATTCCATATCTCAGGAGGACTCAGTACACAAATGGACATATGAGCAAGCTTGAGTAAGGAACAGAAAACACAGGTGTGTAAACCTGAGAGCTAGTCTGTAGCATAAAATCACGTAAATGTGAAGGTAATGTGTTTTGAATCAAACCTTACTGCTTACTGATAGCCTTTACAGAACCCATTAACTTCTTTGACTTAATGCAGCCTGGAAAGCCTAATTTCTATGTCAGTTTCTGTGTATCTTTGTGTGACACAAAATGTTTAGGTGTATTTTAGCAGCAAGTCTAGCATGTGCGCATAAGGCTGGAGAGTTTTGACTCAATCTGATCATTGCAGGAAGCTTTTTTTGCCAGGGGCTGGGACCACGGATTCTTCTTTTCAATTTTCACAAAGATGTTCCTGCAGAATTTTTTTCCTGTAAATTTATCTGAGCCTTTAACAAAAAGAATGTTTAATACACCCATTGTGATTTGTGAGGCAGCTTCTTTGGGAAGGTTTGAGTGAAATAATGCTCAAGCACTATTTTCATGAACAAGGACACTGAGCAAAGATGCTTTGTCCCAGCTGGAGTCTGAAAAGTGGTGGAAGTAGCAGCATTTATGGATGCTACAGCTGCAAAATAAGGAACTGATTTTACTTTCCATGGCTGCTGAAACTACTTGAAAATAAATTCAAGGGAGGAGTTGTGAATGCACTGATGTTCCTGAGGCTTGGATACACTCTGATCTGAGGTGTGTCACGCAGTTTTCTACAGCCATAAATTTTGGCTGCCCACAAGCCCACAACTGCTTTTGGCGGTGGTAAAGTTAAAAGTGCAGTCCTTCTCAAGCCAAATACAGGGCTCTCTTTTTAAGGAAGTGAAGGACCCTGAAAAAGTGAGGGGCCGATGAGAATGCCTGCCAGCCATCTGAGAAGAGAGGTGAAAAGGGATTCAGTTGTTTTTAGGGCTACGGAAGTGAATCATAAGAGCTCATACCCAGGCAGTGACAGTGCTTTTTGGCCCTGGCCCTTTTGGGCAGAGGGATGTCATGATTCTTTGGGAAGATTTGCAAGTCTCTGGAAGCAAGGAAGACTGGCTCAAAAAAACCCCGACTAAAGACGCTACGAAAATCAGATGCAGTCAGTGGAAGTCACCTCCCACCCCCGCCGCATCTGGAGGACGGGGGGCATTTTGCTGCGGGGTTGCACAGCCCATGTACCTGGTGCAAACCAAAGGCACCAGTTCGGAGCAAGTAGAAGGTGCAGCCTCCCTCGGCTGCGGGCAAGCGAGGGCCCTGGGGAGGAAGAGCATGGGCATGGAGGTGAGGGGAGGAGGAGAAGGAGGAGCCATGGGTGCGCAGAGTCTTACTGCCCGCATGGAGTGGGGTGTTATTTCGGAGGCAGGAGGCATACGGGCAGCACGAGGGAGCACAAGAAAGCCTGCGGAATGTCAGCAGAGGAGCAGTGTTGAACGGCCCTCCACTTCTCCTTTGCAGGCTTGCTGGTGGCACAGCAGAGGGACAAGAGCCCCCGTGCCCAGGTGAGCTCACCGGGTCAGCTTCCTGGGTCACAGCATGGGAGCTTTGGCCAGGAGGTGGGCTGGTGGCCTCCAGGGTGGAGGGCCCCGAGGCTGCCGGGGACGAAGTCCGCACAGTGCCTTCTTGGTACCCGCAGACCCATGCCTCTCAGCCGCAATCAGAAGGGGGTTGGTGGCATTCACAATGGGGTGGCTCGAGTTGGAGCGGGCCGATGCCTTTGCCGCTGCGGTCCCTGCCAGTCCGCAGCTCCTCGCAGCCACAGGCAGGATAGCGCGCGGCCAGAGGCCGGGCCTTGCTGCCTGCAGTGCAGGCAGGGCTCTGCTCCTGCTGCTCCCCAGGGAGAGGCAGGAGCTGTGCGCTCTCATCTGCCGCCCAGCACCTCCTCTGCTGTGCGGCCTGGCCACCGGACGATGAAACTGGTCATGCAACACAGGAAGAAAGCGGCTCTCCAGGACACGCGAGTGGTGCTGCTACGTGTGTGGGGCGCAGGGGCTGCTGCTGGGCACCTGCAGCACCCCGTGGCTCTCTCTTGTCTCCCCCAGCCTGGACACTTTCCCTCAAATCTTCCACAGGGCAAGAGTGCCGGGCAGCATCCTTGGGGGGGAGAGGTGGTGACTGAAGCCACCAAAGAGGCTCCCTGAGCTGTGACACACCCGCCATTTGCACCACATCTGGAGGACTGAGGGCATTTTGCTGGGGGGGTGAAGAGCCCATGTACCTTGTGCAAACCAGAGGCATCAGGTCCTGCCTCCCTGGGCCTTGGGCAAGTGGGGGCCATGGGGTGGGGGAAGGGCAAGGAGAAGGGGAAGGAGGAGGAGGCGACTGAGGTGGAGAAGGAAAAGGGTGGGCATGCATGGGCTCCCAGTCTAGGTGGAGGGGATGTTTTCGCTGCAGCAGCCCTTCACTGCCCCCAACATCACTGGGATAGCATGGCTGTCAGCAGAGGAGTGGTGTTTGACACAGTCCCCTTCTCCTTTGCAGTCTTGCTGGTGGCACGGGTCAGGGACCCAGCGTCCCCCGGAGCACTTCAGGAGGCCAGCCTATAAGTTTGTGCACCCTGAAGCTCCTCCTCACTGCCCACCGCCTGAGGGAGGAAGGGCTGTTTAGGGGGCACAGCTCCTTCAGCCCCTGGCCCCACTGGAGACCCTGCCCCACCCTGGGTGGAAAAGTCGCCCCTCCCTGGGGACTGCCCTGACCTCGAGGCCTGTGGGCTCCTGGCCAGCCTCTTTCCTGAGGTCTGGCTGCTTGGCATCTCCACTGAGACATCCCCTGCCAGAGAGCCTTTCCCTGCGTGGCCCCTCAGAGGAAAGCAGGCTGAAGCAAGGCTGCATGACAGCCATGGAAGCACCTCTCACATCCTCTGCTTTTCTCAGGGCAGAAGGAGACCTCCGTGGAGGCCGTCAAGTTTCCCAGGCTCTCCTTGCCAGCCAAGGCAAGAGTTGTGAAGGTCTGTGAAGCAAGGCTTGCAGCGTGAAATCCTCTGTATGTGTTGTTCTGGAAGGGATTTCAGTACCATCTGTTTGGAAGATTGACTCTGTAGTTGCTGTTTGTCTTCAGCTGCAGGTTCCTCGGATGTTTCAGCTCTTCCATACTGTACATATTACTCTTCTGGGTAGCTTTTTGCAAACAAAATCTGGAGCTTGGGAGAAAACAAAAGTTAGTTTCCTTTGTCTAGTGTTTCTTCTTTCAGTGGGTGGTTATTTCTAATCTAGTCTGTAGCTGGTCTTTGGTTATATAACCCATGCTCAGATCCAAAAGCACAAGACCTTGAATTAAACAATTCTTTAAAATAAACTCCTCCTTCCAATTCAGTGATTTGTACAGTTTTTTTTTTTAACAACAGAGAGTTGGGAGTCAATGCATTCCAGAGAATTCATGTTTCACTATTGAAATGGTGACAGATCCTTACTTATAGATGTTGTAGCTATCAGTGCCTTCAGCTGAAATCGAATGCAAAACCGCACAATCCAATACTTCATTGATTTCTTCACCTCTCTTTCTTTATGTGCTTGACTTCTTTGTGTATAGACCTTAAGGCTTTTCTTGTTACTGTAGAGTTGTTTAATTAGGAAAAAACCCCAAACCCTCGGCAAACATTAACAGGAATTCTATTCTGCAGTGGTTTCTCTGCAGTAAGTGCAACATCAGCTCAGTCCAGAAGAGGGGACTATTGTTTCATGTATGGTAAGTCCAAGCAAAGAGTTTAGAAAAGGTTCTAACATCTACGGTAAACATGAACATGGGCTTATCTAATGATAATAAAAGATGACGTGTGAAAACCGAGCTATTCAGAAATTTTAACAAAACAACAAAAGATCAGAGCATACAAATTCCATCTATCTTTGCTTTTAGAGTATTCTTACATGGGTGATTTATATAAAGATATGTAGGTTAAATTGAACTGTTTATCATAGAACAGGAACACCTGAGATCCTACTTGTTTTCTGGCATGTGAAATAAATTGTATTAATTGGGTTACTTTGGTAATGCACTTGGGTTTAATTTGATTTTCTATTAAATACCTAAGCCTTTCTGGGGAACAATAAATGCCTTATTAAAAAAATGATTCCTTTCATTTGCAGCTTTCTGCTATAAGCCATTTCCAGAAATGAGAAAGGATGAGTGTTTTCCCTCCCGCAAGGATTCCTTTAAGTGAACACTCTTGAACTTAGAACTTGGATGTTATAAATGTCTCAGCTTCTTTAATAATAGCTTATTGGGAGTGATTTTTTTTATTATTGTATTATTCAGTTCTTGTAAGTATATGCTGGGAGAATTTAACAGCCAGTGTTCTTGTAGGTAATATTTGTCTTTGGAAAAGTGTCTCCTTTCTTACATCAGCTCAGTGATGATGGTATGTTTCCATCTTTAGCCACGTCGGTTTTAGCCTATATGCTCAACGTTAAATGAATTATTTGTATCCTGATATATTTTGCATATTCCTGTCATCATGCATAAAATCATGCAAATGAATGCCAAGTAACAAGTGAAGGCACAGCTTGAAGCCATTGAACTACTATCAACTTGTTTGAAGCCTGGGTCTATAGTCTGGAATTGAGAATATGGATGAATGCTATTTTAACTGTTTTCAGGACAATGTGTGGAAAATATATCCTAGGTATGGTCTCCCTAGTACTAGTGTGTACAAGAAAGCAAGTCTGCTGAACTGTTAAAAATGGTGCTAGCTAGCATCTGTGATTAGATTTGAATAGAGAACTAAGGGCTACCATAAACTTCCAGTTAATGGTTTGTCAGTTAAACCACACCATTATTCTCATTACTACTGCTAAACAGCAATATTATATATTCAGACCAATAAAACCAGCCTTAGCTTTGTCTTTAGTCCTGCTGATTTGTTGCCTGATGCTGGCAGCTATTTTGTGTGGCTTTCTTTGCTTTCTCACATAGCCATTACCAGTTCAGCTTGTTGACAAAAATCAAAACTGATGAAACATTTTTAAGTGTGTTGTCTGGCAGATGACACCATACAATGACTTCTGGTTACCACCAATAGGCTAAATGCATTTCTTGGGTAACTCCACATAAAACCAGTGGGATAGATTTTTGGATGCTGTATGTCAACACTGCAATTTGCAGTAGAGCTATACTGTTTTTTACAGTCTGTGGCTAGGAAGAAATGAGCTTGGCCACTTGGAATGAGTTTGTTCTCACTCTTTCTGTGTTTTCTGAGTAATAGTATCTATTTTTCATGGCTTTTGTCATTTGTTCACCCTCCTTTTCATCAATCCTTGTATCTTCTGACTCATTTTAAAATTTTCAGTAGGAATAGTGACACAGTGGCAAGACAGCTCTGGTGGTTTGCCCTATGAACCATCAAAAAAAATCACAAGTTAAAATTCCAGCTCTTGAATCTTAATGAATGACAATGATATTGCAAATAGAAAGAACACAGCTTAATTTGAGGTTAAGATGGCAGTTTAGAGTAGCTCATTTTTTGTCAATAAGCTAAGCAGATAGGACTCCAGATGATACCTTGAGGCTATATTATAATCTTTTTCCACATATTACTGATATTTGCATTTACAGCTGAAATTTGCCATGATGTGAATGAAATGCTTTATAAGTTATCTGTATAAAAGATTTTTGTTATACAAGCAAACAAATGTATTTCAGACTTAGAAAATCAAGCAAATGTGATCTGGAACTCACTGGGGAGAGTAAGTGCAGTTGACTCCAATGTCTCTTCCTTATTAGCTTTTTTTTGATTCCAGTTATGTATAGAGCAGAGCTGAAAAGGGCTAAAGGGGTCATCCATCCATCCCTCTGCCCGATGGATGGACCCATACCATCCCTGGCAGGTGTTTGTCTACCCTATTAAGAACCTCCAGTGATGGAGATGTGTGTCCTCTTCAGGCAACTGTGCCAATGCTTCTCCATCTTCGCCCTCAGCAGGATTTACACTAATGTCTTACCTGGCTTTTCATTTCTTTGACTTTAGACTGTTACTTTTTTGTCCCATTTTGTGGAACTGTAGAACAAACTATTCCTTTTTATTCTGCAATAGCTCTTTGCCCTGCTGAAGACCACTAAGTCCCTCCTCTGTAGGTGAAACTACCCTCAGTTCATTCTTTTCTTACTCACTAGATTCATCTCACTGATCCTCTGGGTCCTTTTAAATTTGTCTATTCAAATCTTGTGATGCAACACTGTACACAGACTTCCAGAGGACAAGGGTGCATTCACAGGTTACCTTGGCTGTAGTCCTGTTTCTGAATGCCTGTATGATGCTTGCTTTCCTACAGAAATGCATGAAATCATGCTCAATATATTCACTGTAATCCTGACCTTCGTTCCTGTAGAGATGCTATGTGCTTTCCTCCTCATATTTTTCTGATGACGATTTCTGCCTATATGTAGTATTTCACATGTCTTTGTTAAATGTATTTTCCAAACACCTTGAAATAAAAACATACTTGAGGAGGAAGGAATGGGAGGTTAAACTTCATCAGTGTGCCGTTAGGAATTAGCAGGTGAAATTTTTTTTCCTGAAGGTTACAGTGCTATGTTGAATTACAATAGCTGGAAGTCCAGCTGTCTTTATTAGTGGAAATCAATGAACAGTTGTCCAGTCATTCTTGCTCAACCATACTCAACAACATTATTCATGGAGTTGGGTGAGTGCCTACCTGGCTCAAACTTTATTTCATTCACTTCTCTTATTTATAAAAGGACTGGATATCTTGATACCTTGTTCCCTGGTAGAGGGTATGAGAGTGATGTCTCTGAATACAGAGTACCATAGAATGGGTTTTCTTCCTCATTCTTGAATTTTCAGTATAGGTGGAAAGTCTTAAGTTTTCCTGTTTTACTGAACTACACCTAGTTGCATATAAGAAGGAAGATTAAGTATAAACTACAAATATGCAAAAATGTTGGTGAAAAATCAGAAAATGCTGACAGAAAGTGAAGGTAGGAAAAAGCAAAATGGAAGTAAGGCTTCCTTTTCAGGTCTAAAATACTGACACCCAAATGACACTATCACAAAAAGGTTGTGGTGAATTCTTTGTCCTGTGATGTCCTGAGATTATGACAAGGTGCTTATTGGATAATATTTTAGCTAAATGTGAGTCTCTGGGCCCGTTGTGAAAGCACCTGGCTGAGCTTTTCCTGGCTAGGTCACGTAGGAGATCAGATCAGACAATTTAACGGTCCCTTCAGCCTTAAAATCATTGAAAGAGCAAAAGATCAGTGAGAATGTAGACTGTTAACAATGCCAGGGGCAAGCAATGTGGAAGTTAGGGCAAATTCAGTAGTAGTAGGCAACAAGGCTTCTAAAGAGGAGAGAATGAATAACAAAGTAAAGGTTCAACTCCATCTGATGGAGTCAGATGAAAGATTGCTGCAGATTTAAAGACTCCATGGGCTGGGCTCTTAAGCTGTCCGTGACTCATACGTGACCATAAGTATATACACCAGTAAGCATACACACACACACACACACACACACATACATACTTAAGTAATAGGAGTGAGTTTGTTTTGTTTTAAATAATTTTGAAGTGTTATCTAGCAGAACTTGGAAATGGGCTTGTCTTCAGCCCATGAGAGAAAGACATTATGATGCATGACACAGTACAAAGTGTGGTGATAATGGTTGGCTATTTTCTATGCAGTTGTGGCTTTCTTAAAGATTAAATTAAGAAGCAGCTTTTTAAAAAAAGTAAACAGTGTGCTATCTTCGTATTTCAGAGAAAAGCCAGATCTTAGATTTGTGGACAGAGAAAGCAGCAGATGTGTACCCCATCACAAAGAGAACCTATACACCTTCTGGTAAGGGTGTGAGAGTAATTTCACTTGTGCACTGCTTGTTAATGTGCAGAACCATCCTTTCTATTGGCACGGGACAGCATATTTCAACTGAGCTGTCAGAGGAAAGCACAAATATCTCTTCCAAAAATAAGAAAACCAGACAGCTTTGATAGAACTTGATTTTACTTCTGACCTTTGAATTGGGCATGTGGAGGAAAGGAAGAGAAGGGAATGGTTTTGATGGCAATACTTCTCTATTAAACATGTTCAATGTTTTGAGTCAAAAAGAGCATCCATCAATATTGCAAGATCGCTCAGTGGAGCAGCTGTGGTGGTCCAGCATATGCAGGTTACAAACCATTGCCACATATTAGCCATCTGGGGATGATTGGAAATGCCTGTCATTATCTGCCTGGGGCAGCAATTTGTAGGAGCTACGGTGCATTATGATGGATTAGCTCTGCAGCTGAAGGTGTCACAACCCATTTCTCTGCATCTTCTTTGGAATAACATTGCAAAGCAGAGGCTTTCATTGTTGCAGTATCGGGGGCAGGAATCTAATTTGTAATGGTGCTGTAGGACAGAAGGGAGAAAATGCTTAAATAGCCACTATACCTGTGAACTAAGCATGCACTTCAGTTCAGCTCTTGGCTGCCATCACACTTACCTGCTTCAGGGGATTCCTTATTCAGGAATTGTTTACATACTTCCATGCACTCAGTAGCTGAGCCATTAACACCACTCTGGGACTTGTTTGCCAGGATGCTTCTTCAACCATTGATAACCTGGCCTCTCACTTCCACCTGTCCACCTCCAACTCTCTCTGCTCTTGCTGACCTTCTCAACTGCTGTTACTCTTATGCTACTCTGATAGTCCCTGGCAGCCCAGCTCCTTGCAGTTCCTGCTTCAGGGAAAGCAGAGCCAGAGTCTGCAGTACCACTCTGTGCAACGCTTTATCTTTATCCTTCATGAGATCCTTTCTGAGGGATCTTTCTGTCCCTCTGATGGCTGTAGGACTGCGATGAAGTATTATGTCAGTTTTTCTCATTTCATCTCTGTGTTCTCTTACCTTTTTCTCATTCTGCCTCAGTCCAGTAGGTTGTACAATGGGTAGGAAGAGTTCTACTATGATATAATTCAAGGGTTTATCACCTTTCTCTTTACAACACATGGAGAAATACAGATGCTTGGTTGGGTGACTAATCTATACAAATATATGCATGTATACTCTCATGTGTACACACATGCACACACACTACCATGCACTACTGCTGATGTGTATGTAAGTACTTTGGTAGTAGACTGCTTTCAGTGTGGACCTAAGCATGTTTACATTGTTTCTGAAGCAGGCAGCAACAGGAAGTTTTGTACTTTTTGCTTTCAAAAGAGCCTGGATGGTGTGTATTTTTATTTATTATTTTTAAAGTAGAATGGCACCTGGCTGTGTGGATCCCAACTACCCTTTCCTTCTCACCACTGCTCTGACCTCTGTCCAGGCCAGTTTCCTCAAAGCATCAAGGAAAATATAATAACATATTTATTTGGTTGACTACTCAGACTATTTCTGCTTGTTGGCTGATCTTTCAATCTCCCAGCTCAAGCAAGTAACTACAGCAGACCCTTTGATGAAAAGGGTAATTGTGTGCAAGGAGGAACAAAGAAGTCTAAAGCATCAAGCAGGTGGTTCCTACACTTCTGTCCTTTCTTTGGGCCAGGTGAGTGAGCTTTTTGTACAGAAATGCAGAACATTGGTGAGGGAAAGGTGGATGCTTTCTTGGTCTCAGAATCTCCCTCAAACTCCTATATCTTCTGGCGGATTTTGTCCTTGTCCCAACAAACAGAGAAAAGATGATTTCTATGTTCTGGGATCAGATTCCTCTTTAACTCCCTTCACTGGAATTTGAATCTGAACCTGAGCAGCAGTTAGCATGCATTACCTTCCACTACAGAAAAACAGCTTTTTGGCTAGGTTGTCTCATAACACCTATACTCTCTCATGTTGACAATAGCATCAGTAACTGCATGTCTTCAGCCCTTACTGATTTCCTCTGCAATGACAGATACCTAGTCCTGTGCAAAAATGACAGCATTAGCAACAGGACAAGAGTTATTTTGATGGGGACAGGACTGACATGGGTACAGGGGACCTGCTGCCTAGATGATTCTGTAAGAGTCCATATGAAATTCTTTCCCCCATAAGACACAGAAAACACTCTTAAACTGCAGACTCCCTGTGACAAGAAGATAGATCTTATGTGGACTTATTCTTTGAAATGTGAAACGTAATCTACACTTGCAATGATATTTATGCATCCCTATTCACGTATAAACTTACAGTAGTCTTTCACAGGCCCTTTGAGAGGCTGACAGTCAAAAGACAAATATAAAATGCAGTATAGATACCAGCCAAAGACACAACTATTTGTTGCTCCTGAGTGCTTCACAAATAATTGGAGTTGTGAGGTTGGGATGGATGGTTAACTGGGATGTACAAGACATCCCAGGCATGTTATGCAGGGGGTGGAGTATGAATGTTGTGCTTGTGACACAAAGGGATAAGTCACAGAGCAAGTACAAACAGAGAGGATATAGGAGAAGACATGTCATGAAAAGAGGCAGATGTAGCTGCAACCTGCCTTGGTGGACACTACTCTGGGGAAACATGCTATATGTGTAAGTCAGTGGCAAGTAGCCACAGGCGGATGGAGTTAGGACAGTGCTAGAGAAAAGCAACCCTTCTGTGGCTTTTTCTTTTTGCTAGAAGAGTTTGCACCTGGAGCGGGGCTGTTTCACAATCTTCTGGTGCTCTCTCTACGAGAGTTTCAGTTGTGTGTAGTGAAGAATAACATGACTGAAAGAAGCATATCAACTAGAAATAAACATCAGTAAAACTGCATGTGCAGAGCACTGAAGAGAGTGTCAGCTCTCCTTCCTTTAGGCAGTGCCCAAGAAACTTATCCCATTTGGTGAGGAATGGGAGAGGAAAACACATTGTTGTGTGTTATATATAGGTTTCTCATTACTTTTCTGTTATACTTAACAGTTAGCCACTGTGCCACTGAAGGCTGCAAAGTCTGAGAGAACAACAATTGGACACTTTTACAAAGAGCCTCTAATGGACCAGCAGAGCAACTTTTTTCCTGAAGTTGCATCAGAAAAATGCAAAAGAGGTTACCTCTTTGGGTTTTAATTTAAAGCTTGCCACACAAGATGATGGTGGATTTTATACTAACTCTGGAAGAGGTACCACATAAGGCACAGCAGTCAATGCAAACTTGTGAAAGTGCAAGTGGAAGGCAGATAAACTCATGGGAGAAAAGGGAAAGAGTAATCTTAAGAGTGAAGAGAAAAAAATGTGTTAAAAATGTTCCTTTAAAAAGTGCAGAATTCCAAACAGATCTATGGACAAACTGTCAAGGGATGAGGGAGGACAGAGGGCACAGACAACTCCTGTCATTGCTCTGAAGGAGCACTGGGCAGGGAACATGCCAACATTCATGTTGCAGCCAGGGCAGAAGTGAATGGACTCAAGGAAGGGCTGTGAATGCTGTTTCCTTGGGTTCTGTAAAAGAGACAGAACCCAAACAAGCTTAGGCTTAGTCAGGAGCTGTAGTGGTGCTGGTACTTTTCAAACTGCATTGAGGTGATGACACCATAGACTTGAAAAGGAAAACCCAAGCTGTCTGCCAGAGCAGATAATAGTGCTTGCAACTGCAAACAGGTGGATGAGGTATGTAGGTAATTGTCAGGCTCAGAACATTTAAAAAGGCATGGGGGTATTTAATATATTGATGCCTGGAAAATTAGCTAAATGTTTCTTAGAGAAATATTAATCTTCTACCTGTGGGCAGAGACCTTACATCCGTCTCCTGCGGGTTTTATTCTGGAGCATTGGCAGGGTGTTTGCAGGGGAGGAATGACAGTGAATAAACAGGTACAATCATGCCATACCACTACTCTCTACTCTGCTATCCTCACGGATATGTGACTTTGGACCAGCCTCTGGTATGGAGTTTCATCCTGTTTAGCTGCAGGCACGTGGTGTGCATACATGAGCTCGGGACCAAAGACGCACCAACTATGGAGTCAGTGGAGGAGCAGCCTGCTTCCAAAGAACGAGGTTTTTGCCCTGAGTAGGAAGTCATTTTCTTAAAATGGTGAAGTCTGTGCATGGTGTGGGGATCCTGAATACAGTGTCACAGTGATCCTAAGGGACTCATCAAAGGTGTCATTTAGATAGATCAGTCTCAGCCTTAATCTGTCTGAGTCTCACAACTGGAGAAGATTTCTTTCCCTACCTCAGAGGAAGTTATTGAGGACAAAGACGCTGTTGGTGCTCAGATATCACAGTAAAGCACTGTAGGTACTGCAGATTTGCAAAAACCCATGAAAAGACATATGCAGCACTAATTGGCTTTTGTTATTTCTTTAGAGCACCTTCTGGGGCATTCATTCCTGTGGCCTCATTTCAGCTGCTTGGCAGGTATTCATCATTAGTGCTTCTTTGCCTGCTATATAAGTTTTTTTCTCAGCATTTTGAAAAGGCCTAATTTATTGTCCTAGGGATGCCTCTGGAGAACTTCTGGCAGTTCATGCTAGAGCTGCTTAAGATGTGACCCTCAGCTGTCAGCAGCAGTTGCGGAGGTAGGAGACTAGGCGGTGTGTCTTCCACCTGCTTGCCCAGGGTCAGGGACAGGTAGATTACAGTACATTGAAACAAAATGGCAATGATCCCAGCCTGAACAGAACAAACCTCATATACAGGCAGACTAAGTTTTTGGGTTTTTGAGATGTATTTGGTTGTAGGTCCTTTTCATATCCTTCAAAAGATCAAAAGACTGTTAAACCCCTTTTCTTTTCCTTTCTCCATGAAGGATGGCTCCATACATTTTCCCTTCCAGCTACATGGTTTGATTCTCCTTGGGCCAAGACATGGGTGCAGTCTGAAGTAGGGCAGGAAGAGGTGCTTAAAGATGTGCCTGAGCAGGGATGATTTAGGTAACTTGTCTCCTCTCCAGGCTCAGAAAATTTTCCAACAAGGTATTCAGTAGTGTGATTCAGGGGAGCAGAAGATTTACGGATCTCCCTTCGAAAAACAAATGTGAGTAGTAATGAAGGCTGGCTATTGTTATTTTTATCATTGTATTATCTTCAGAACTGGAAAATCAAGCCATCTGTTGAGCAGTTTCCTCTTTTTCTGTCTCCCTTTCAACCACAGCAAAGACAAAATACATCACTTAACATTTTGTACTTGCTGATTAATGGTTACATTTGAAAGCAGCTATGGGAGATCATTATAGTGGAGTTAAGGGACCTGAGATCTGCCATTGAGCTCCTAGGATTATGCAACAAAATATTATTCTTTACTTAGAATAATATTATTAAATTATTTCAGTTTTGCTTCTGAAGCTAGCTATTTATAAACAGAAGTAATAAATACATGCTTACTGTGCTTACCTGAACAAAATATCTTGCAACAAAGATTCAGGGACCAACATATACAGAAATCCATTTTGTAAGGATTTTATTGCAAAAAAATATCTGTTCACATAAACTTGAAACTCTTCAATATTTCAGCCACGCTGATGAGTTTATCAGTGCATCAGTGTGTCACCTGGTAACACCATAAAACTGTGTAAACATACACATATACCTCACAAACTAGTATGTAAGTGTACAAGGGCACAGATAATTTTCTTCAGTGCAAAGACTATAAAAATGGTTGTGGTGAACTGGATCAAAGGTCTATCTGAGGCAGTATTCTGTCTTCAGTAGTAATCAAAACAAGATCTATAGGGGAAAATAGGAACAGGGCAAACATACATCAATGTTTCCCCAGCGTCCAATTATTTTGAGCTTGGGAACTCACTTGTTTTGAACAGGGATCTGTTTGCTCTTCCAGCTTACTGGATATTCCACAAGTGGACGTAGGAGAGCAGTGGGTGATAAGCTAGTGGAAAGGCTTTAAGCATGTCCTACTGTGAAGGCAATACTTTATCAGATCACAGAACTGGATAACACAGTGCTGAGGGAGTTTAGAAAACCTGGCTATGTATATAATGCTATGGTTAACATGTTTGTAATGAAAGATGTGATTACTGGGTACAATAGTTAAAATATAGTTTGCAATGGCTAAAATGGCCGAGCCTGTGATTTCTAAGCATCTTTGTATGTAGCTGGATGACTGCTGCAAATGCATATGTCTACTTTATTATCTATGAACCACTCCCTGTATTTATAATCACAAAGTGTTTACTTCAAGAACCCCTCCAGCAAGTTCAAATAAACAAAGCAACTAGTAAAGTGGTAGCTGCCCAGGAGTGCCTTGGGAGAGGGGTGTTATAAATGCTGACAATAGATGAGCTCAATATATTGTTTGAGAAAGTTGTAGCTAGTGGCCTCATTCATCATGGTGACAGCAATACTGACAGCTCTCAGCAGTGCTTCATCTGTGAAATGATGGATCAGCAATGAGGGCTGGCTGGCAGGAGACACTTGAAGCATCCAGAGCTTTCAAAGTCTACCTTCTCTGTCATGCTTTATTTGTGCTGCATAATGGACAAGCACAGGCAGTGTGTTGAATCATAGGCTTGAGCCTTGAGATCCTGACCAGGGATGATTTGCTTAAACCTGCACAATTCTTCCCTTTTCAGGTGCATGCAAAAGTGGGGAAGGAGAGACCTCTTCAGGGCCTGGCCACTCATAGCTGTGCAAAGTTAATACACATATAGGCACGAAGAGGAGGTACCTAGAACAGAGGGAAAGGCCAGACTTCTTTGCTTTTGGAATAGAATTGGCCTAGATGCTGATGACCAGAAACTATTTTAAAGCTATAAATCAGCCTATGAGCTGTATGCACAGAGGCAAATTAATGATAACATAAATCTAATGGCTTGCGTAGCAAAAAGAACAAGTGAAGTTATAGTGACATGACAACAGCAGATGTATTCAGAGAGGATGTGAAATAGATTTTAAAATTTGGCAGAGATAGGCTGAATAAAAATAATATGTGCAAAATGTGACTGAAATGCTCCCTGACAGCACCACGAGACTTGGCTTTTTCTTCTTTATTACTGTGAAGCTGATAGGAGACTTGTTAAGGCAGAGCAGTAGCAGCATCTAAAGCTGTGTTTTAGTTAAGGGTCAGTGTCAGTGCTTTCATTATAAAACTTGTTCCTCCAGAGAATATAGTACTGCAATAAAAACATTCACTCTGGCCTGAAAGGTGTTGCATGACAGTTTGTTCCAGGAGCACAAACAGAGCAGTGAAACAGCCCAACTGAAAGCCTGCTGAAGTCAAGGGCAAGGCTTTGGTTTGCTTTCTGATCAGGCCCTGTGTAAGCTGAGTGGCTGTGAGATGAATTAACAATGCTGAATTTCCAGCGTCAGCAGAGCATGAACAGTGAAAGTGCTTGGTTCCCTACAGTGCCTATCAGTTGAGCACACTAGCTTTATAAGATGCACATTACGTGGGCACATTACCAACATGTGACACAGATCTTTGTCAGTTAATAATTTCCCCTTCCCCCTCCCTTAAAACACATACCCATGGCATGGGCAGGGGCCTGTCAACACAGTTGCATTCTAGGGCACGGATCAGACCATTGCTTGGATCCATTACTCCTAACACTGTGGAAGAGTTTGAGATAACCAAATTAGGACTTAAGTCTCTGTGTACTTGCTCTAAAGTCAGTACAAAGAAAAAAAATTTCAAAGATGGGCTGTGATATGGAAGTATATGGCTCCAAATTTATCATCTCAGTCCAGCGGCTGAAATGAGATAGGGTCACAGAGGAGTTGCTAGTAAAGGCTGTAAACAGCCATTGTCCTGCTGAGGTCCTTCCCAGGGCCAGGTCTGCCATGGTTTCTTACAAGTCAGTCCAGCTGGGATAGGTCCAGGTACCTTGTGGAGGAAGATTTCTTCAGTCTTTTGAGGCTTCAGTGACGTGTGTGTTCAGCATGTGGCTGGCAGAAGTGTTCACAGCTTCATGAGCGTGAAAGGCCCTCCAACTAAAGGGAAGATTCCTATGGTGTAAGGCAAGAACAGATGCGGATTCTTCAGTCAATCAAGTCTTGCTTATGAAGTACAGTCAGGGCCAGGAAAGCAGTGGTTTTCAACCTTCTTCAGTTTGTAGGCCCCTAAAATATATGGAGATTAGAGATGCAGACAACTGTATACCAAATTCAAGCCAATAGACAGCAGCTTGCTTGTCTTAATTACCTTTTTCAGATGCACTAGGTATAGCCTGTGAGCCTTAAATGGTGTGCTGATCACAGACTGAAAGTCAGCTCCTTGAAACTAGTATTCTAAAAGGAATTAATTATTTTTGTGTTTCATCATACCTGATTTACTTTAAAGCCTAATCAGTGTGAAGTAAATTGTCAGCGTTAAAACTGGACATGAGCTGGCAATGTATGCTTGTAGCCCAGGAAGCCAACCATATCCTGGGCTGCATCAAAAGAAGGGTGGCCAGCAGGTTAAGGGAGGTGGGTCTGCCCCTCTACTCTGCTCTGGTGAGACCCCACCTGGAGTACTGCATCCAGCTCTGGAGCCCTGCACCAGCTCTGGAGCCCCAGTACAAGAAAGACATGGACCTGTTGGAGCCAGTCCAGAAAAGGGCCATGAAAATGATCAGAGGGATGGAACACCTCTCCTATGGGAAAGGCTGAGAGAGCTGGAGTTGTTTAGAGGAGAAGTCTCCAGGAAGATCTTACTGCGACCTTTCAAAGGCGGCCTGTAGGAAAGATGGAGACAAACTTTTTAGTAGGGACTGTTGTAATAGGACAAGGTGTAATGGTTTTAAACTAAAAAAGGGTAGATTTAGACTAGCTATAAGGAAGAAATTTTTTATGATAAGGCTGGTGAAACACTGGAAGAGGTTTGCCAGAGAGGTGGTAGATGCCCCAACCCTGGAAACATTCCAGGTCAGGTTGGACGGGGCTCTGAGCAACCTGATCTAGTTGAAGATGTCCCTACTCATTGCAAGGGGGTTGGACCAGGTGACCTTTAAAGGTCCCTTCCAACCCAAAGCATTCTACAATACTATGATTAGCTGTCTCCCAAATAACTGAAGCATGTGAAGAATGACCTGGTTGTGAAGACCTGCATCATCTTAGATTTGGAGCCTAGTTTTGCTGTTTTATGAGAGCAAGAATTTAGGCATGAGTCGTCCTGGGCAGGGTGGCACGTACACTGTCCTGGTGCTTGTGCAGAAGAGCTGCTCCATGACCTCTTGTGGGGTCCGTGCTGCTGAGCTGGTGACCTCAGCCAGAAGTTCGACACTGGAGACAGGCTCCTCTCTTCCTGGTCTGATTTTAATTCATTGCTTCATCTGAAAGAATTCCAACTAATAGGGCTTTGGAAACGACTACAGCAGCTGGCTTTACCCACTAAAACTCCATGAGCTGAACTGTCATGGAGTTCAAAACATGATCTTCCTGTCAGAAGAGGCTACTTGCGCCCAAGGATGAGGAATGTTTGTAACGACCTACCATGTAAAGCTTCTCCATGCTTTGACATGTGGAAGTTTAGTTCTGTTGGCCATTTAATAATTTTCTGGATGTAATGACACTTGTTTCTATGACAACCAGTTTGGCAGCAGGGGTATGTTTTCATTAATTTGTATTGCTCGGTGTGTTTTTTTAATGCTACTTCTGGGACTTAAAGGGGAAAAAATTCAGTGTGAAGCATTATAATTTAAGATAGTCAAGTTTTCAACCTGAAATAAAAAAATAGTTCCATGAAATTAACCATTTTATCTGTGAGCCCATTTTCAACCTTTGTGTCTTGGTATTTTCAGAGCTACTGAGAATTTGGGTATTCGAAAGCAACTGATGCATTTTGTGGCATTGGATTTGTGTATTTCTGCTGCATCTTTGTTTTTACAACAGAACAATTAATGCTATTTTGGATCTTGCCTTTTAATTCCCAGAGTATATACTTTTACACAGACACTCTTCCAGTATGAGGTTTGCTTACTGCTTCATTGTGCTAAAAGGAATGGGAAAGAACAATTGCCAAATTAATCCAGTTTATACACTCATTAGTCCAAACTGGTCACCCAAATCCAAGCCAGTGAAGTCCTCTGAAATCTTCTAAGATGTGCTGCTTGCCTTTTAGTATGTTCAGGACTCCTCCAATATACAGAACTGCTGGTAGGTGGATACAGTGCCCCACTGGGAAATCTTAGGCCCATGCTTTACCTTCTAGATACACTGCCACCACTGTTCTCTGTCGGCATTATGCAGACTTTCTTGCTGGGATCACAGTCCTGTTGTCAATACAGCAGGAAACTCAACAGAAATATGATAAGAAACTAACTGAAGACAGGCATCTGACACCGGGATGTGGATCTGCACACCTTCCACTGATAACCAAGCATCCTGGAGCTGAAATTTGTCTTTTCCATCTCTAAATGAAATCAGTGAACCAAATGAGAGGCCAAAGCGTACTATCTGTTAGAAGTAAGTAATGGTCTGGCCAGTTCCTAAAAATCAGTGCATTTTTACATTTAATTCCAACCAAACCATAAGTCTAATCATTATTTTAAAAATAACTTTTTTTTTTTTTTTTTAAACTAAGGGTGTATTCTCAATGGTGTATGAAGGTTTACAACACAATTAATAGAGATTTGGGCAATATAATTTATTGTAGTTACTTGTAACTGTGGCTGTATAACCATTCACTACTCTTTTCTAGTATGTTCTTGTGACACAAAGAACAGCAGAGCATACATCAAGAACATGCTTATCATTGGCATATCTACTTACATCTTACCTTCTAGTCATGATGCATTAAGTTGTATAAGCTGTAAATGTGACAGCAATATATAATACGGCCTAAAGTTGTATCTTGAAAATGTTAAAGTTTCAGGAATAAAGAATTCAGAAAGCTGAAAGAAACAGAAGCATGGCTGCTGGTGGAGCCTAAATCCATTATTTGTAAGCATCCTTTTGATCTTTAATCAGAGACCCACTAAACACTCCCAATTTTCTTGGAGTCACTGAAATATGGGAATAATCATAGTCTATCACAGTTCATGAACTCTTCCTCATAACAAAACTTTTACACACTGGTTTTAACACTTCAATACATGGAGGCAGGCTCTTTGCCAGATGCCTTAAAAGAAAATCCCTTGTAGAGGTGTACTTTGATGTTGGAAAGCCCCTGTGTGGGGCATGGGTGGGCCCAGCTCAGTGGCTGCAGGATGGTGGAGATATAACGTGGGAGGTGATCACCACAAGACTGCAGATAGGGAAAGCAGGTGCACCCTAGCTCTGCACAGCTTTCAGGTCCTCCCCCATGCTGCATATTAGCCCTGTGTAGGGCTGAGGGGTCAGTAGGACTCACAATGCTCTATTGGGTAACCACAAATTCCTGGCTCCTTGCAGAACAGTGAGCACTGGTGTTTAATGCAGGGGCTGAAGCCCCGGAAGACCTTTTGGGGAATGCCCATGCCAGGACACTTCTTCTAAGATGTCCTATAGAGAATCCTTGTGTGCTCACTGGAGGAGTGAGAGAGAAGTGTCAGCACTCCTGTTCACACCACACCTTTGAGGAAATGTGAAATAACCTCTGCACTGTAGTAACTGGTGCACATATGCGTAGGGCTTTTGAAAAGATGGAACTCGTGAGAAATGTTTTAGCTGATAAGCCTGTGCATTTGCAAAACCTACATACACAAAAATTTATTTTGGTTCCTAGATATGCACAAATATATATATATATATATATGTATATATATATATACACATATTTTGCATATTATAATCCACTGGCAGGAGTAGAACTGGGTAGTATGTTTATGAGCAAATGATATTTTACTGGCAAACACTATTTCATGTTAAGGCAAGGAAGGAAAACAGACCAGGAGATACTGCCTCTCAATAGCATTGCAGTAAGAGTGTAAATATGAAATATAAAAAATGTATTTATGTCCCTCATCTATCTTATTCAGAGCTATCTGACATGAAAAATTCAGACAGAGTACTCCATCTGGGATTTTTCCAAGCTTGGCCCATGTCCCAGTCAAAGACATGCATGCTTGAACTGGAAAACCTAAGAATCCAATTTAAAAATATTGCATTTTAAAACATTTCTGTGTTTATAAGAATATTCTGAGTGGTCTTTTTCTAGCGGGGGACCAAAATCCCCTTTCAAAACTGTGTATGCCACAGGTTGGAATTGTTATCTAGGAGTCAGTCCTACTCCATGCTTTTATTTACTTTTGGGAGGATTTTCAATTGCTGTAGGCTTAAGACCCTGGGAAATGAAAATTGTAATTAAAAGAGTGGATTTTTATGAAGAATGATGGACAGTAAGTTATACATCTCAAAAGGTCTGTCCAAGGTGACAGCATCCAAGCATGACTACTCAAAAAGTGAATCAAGTTTTCTTTCCATGAAATAGGCCAAGTCATGGACTAGGACTCTGGAGGGCTGGCTAAAGTTTCAAGAGGTTTGGGGTCGGTTTGCCACATGTCTATGCCAGTTCCATCTCCACAAGTTTGGACTACAGACGTCGTTGATAAAGTCATACAGCGTCAGCCCACTGATGCTTGAAGAGGAGGAAGACACCTCTGTAATGGCAGCAATAAGGAAGTGAGTGCTCTAAGGTCCTCTGTCGAGCATGTTCTTTATGCATACATCTCCATTTCTGCCTCTTAGAGCAGCTCAACTTGACACAAAGTCTTACCATGTGGACTTACCTTGGCACACCAAAGCAACTGGAAGGAGCAGAGTTTCATTTGTAACCTTCCCTAGAACAACTGCTGTACTTTTGAATGCTTTAAATTAGAGGCTTCTGCAGCTGCACATTTCAGGGATGCAGAAGGCTGGTTGTGTTCTCAATATTTCTTTTGATGTTAGGCAGCTCAGGATAAGATAAAATTCTGAATGCTCCTTGGGTTATAACTTGAATTTACAATCTTGACAGCTCTGTTCAGGCACAGTGCCAAAAAGCTCTTGGTACATTTAAACAACGATAGGATGAAGTGATATTGTCTCCTAAGGGACAACAGGAAACAACTTGGCCTTTCAGAAATGTTACATTGATGTGCTTTCCTAAGAACATCAAGTCTAAGTATGGCAATCTCCTGATAAAGTATCTCCAGGGATCTCAATTGAGAGAAAGCTATGATATGATGAAAGTGCTGGATGGAATGAAAATAAGGAGAAAGAATGGAAATAGGAAAGCTGATTCCAATTAAATAAACCTTAAATCTTGAGAAATAATTTCTCTATAGGAAAAGGGATTCTTTGTTCTTTAAATAACGGTTTGAAAGGACACTTCTATAGTAATTGCTGTGTGCTGTAAGTGCATGATGGGCTCCGAGTGTAATCTAAAACTTGTCATTGTCGATAATACCAATGAATTCATCGTTCTTTATTTTTATAGCTGTCATTTCTTTTCCATCTTTGGGAAAATGAATATCAAAATTCAATCTTGTAACTCATGCCACTGCATCAACAGTGAAAAGCTAAATAAGGAAATGTGGGCTGAATAAGGCAGACAGTTTACATGAAAAGAGGCACAGATGAGACTGAGTTGGTCAATGCTGTCTTTGCCTCAGTCTTCACTGATGGGATCCCCAGAGGCAGGATTCAGTGAGGAGGGCAACAACCAGCAAGTGGATGAAAGCTGACTCAGGGATTACTTGCACAAACTCAACCCATGCAAGGCCATGGGACTGCACAGGCTGCACCTAAGGTTGCTGAGAAAGCTTGCTGATGTCCATGTAAGGTGACCTTCAAACATTTTGAAAGGGTGTGGAGATTGGGGGGAGATTCCCAACAACTGGAGAAAGGTAAATATCACACCTATCTTTGAAAAAGAAAGGAAAGATGATCTGGGGACCTTCAGAACAGTCAGACTCACTTCACTCCCTGAGACAATTATGGCATACGTCCTCTTGGAATACTGCCCTGGGTACGTGACGGAGAAGAAGGTGATTGGGACAGTCAGCATCGTGGACTAGGGGTGAATCATGCCTGAACCAGCTGGTTACCTTGTGTGATAAAATTATCAGATTTGTGGACAAGTGGAGAACAGGGGATATTGTTTGGGTTGGCTTCAGCCAGGCTTCCAACAGTCTCCCACAATGTCCTTGTATCCACGCTAGATGTTAGCGTCTGGGTGGGTGTTCCACCAGGTGGGTAAATACCTGTTTGGGCGGTCGAGCTCAGAGGTGGTAGTCACTGAGCTGTATCTGCCTGGAAGCGGGTGTCCCGTGGGGTCCCGCAGGATCTGCCCTGGGGCCTGTCCTGGTTACCATCTCTAGTGGTGAGCTGGGGAGGCCGTGAAAGGCACTCTGTATGATTTACAGGTTAACACCAAGGCTGTGGTGATTCAGCTGGGAGCAGAGAGAGCTTCAGGGCACCTAACATCACCTTGGTGCATGTGGGGAGGGGATCAATGAGACGGGGACAGGGACAAACTCTTTACAGCAATGCCTGGCTGCATGAAAGAAACTTCTTTTGCTTTTCAAGGATAATAGCTAAGCCCTGGAGAGAAGTTGTCCTGAGGGCCCTGGGGTCTCCATCCTTGGAGGCTGCAAGCCCAGACCTGAGCTCCTGCTCTGTACAGGTGGTGAATGAGGGGCCTCCTGGGGCCCCTGCTTCTGGCTGCTGCTTTGGGAAGTGGCTCTATGATTTTGTGAAGCAGAGAACAATAGACCATTGTTTTTTAAAGTGCAGTTGAAGGTTTCACATAAGCACAGCTCTGATTAAGCAGTAGATGGAATTTTCACAATCTGCTTTACTAAAACATTTTATCATTTTAGGCAATAAATAGGATGAATCAAATCCACGATCAAAAGCCTGTGACTTTGCAGTAGTGAAGGCAAGGGCAACCTGCTCTCATACCCTCGCAGCTAACTGTGGTCTGCGTGTCATGTGCTGTGGTCTTTGCTTAGACTCATTTACACCTCTGCAAAGCCATTGTTAAAGTGCTACCATCCCGATTGCTTAGTGCTTTGAATATACTTTGTGTGAGTGGAAATCACTACTTAAAAATTGGAGTCCTACTTTGTTCTCAGGCAACTGTGAAGTTTTAGCAATTTCCAGAAAAAAATACCCCGTTGACAATTTTTTTGCTTGCCTAAGACTGAAAGAAGTATGGGTGAATAAACTTTTAAACATCTTTCTGAAACTAGCCTCTCCACTCCTTTCAGACTTTGCCAAAGGATTCCACGACCGTTACTCTGATTTCTGAGTCATTTCCATGGCAATATTTTCTCATTCATGTTAGTTTTGGTTTTGAACTGTCAGTCTGGCTACATATGGTATTATTCAGCCTTATCTAGACAGATACTTGCTATAGTGCAAGGTCTATCAATTTTGGTATACCCAGGAGATTTTACAGTGGTAGCTATCATACTAAGGAACAAGCAGAGGCCAGCAGATTGATTTGCTATGGCAATAGAAAGGAATCTCATACTGATAGGCCTAACTGAAAGCTCATGCTTCACCCAGCAGGCTTTGGAAGACTGCATTGTTATTTCATATTTTTTTTTTTGGCTTAGAATAATGTGATAAATGACCTCTTGTCTTGCTTTGTAGTCTCTCTTTGCTCCATTTATTTGTTGCCATCATGGTCCCATGAATATTTCATCATTATTTCTACAAAACATCGCCCAGCAGGTTACATGCGCTTTAGTGTTTGAGAAAGCAGAAGCTGTCAGTACCAAGCTTTTGAAGAGTTTTTCCATTTATTCATAGCAGAGGGATGGGAAGGGTCAGAAGAAGCTCACTGACTTAATGAAGAGATGGAGGAGGAGGTAGTGAAAGAAAATGGAGAGAAGTGATCATTCTGCAAGCTGTTGTAAGCCATATAATACATGCATGCACACCATTTTTTTTTTTTCTTGGTTACTGTAATTGTGGCAGTGTGTTATGTCTTTATAAAACACTCAGGAAAGACACTGCAGATTCATTGACTTCATTGACCATGACCAAAAGCAAAAAGACTATGGAAAGAAATCAACGGCAGGCATTGTGCATACAGCACATTCAAGCCAGCTGGAAGCATTGTGCATTGTGTGGCAGAGAAGCTCTTCTGCAGAGAATGAAATATTGCTACAGTAAGGAACTTAATGAGATCTGGGCTGTGTCATTCTAGGGGAGGTCATCTGCACATACTTTTTACATTGTAGTGACTGGCTGCAGAGTTTCGCCCAGAACAATTCCTAGGTATACCATTTCCCAGCTTTCATACTCTCAAGGTGGTTTAGAGGCTGAACATTAAAGTACATTACCGAGAAAAAATGTTTTGTGAACTTAGTCCCAAGCTTTGCAAAATATTAGTTGTCTCTGTATGTCATGGAGGCTATGGATATTCATATATTCTGTCGTTATAAAATGGCTGGCTCATGGAGAAGCAATTCTGATATAAAGTGGGAAAAAAGGGTAGAAAATTTGATAAGGGGTAGGAAAAAGGAAGAATTTGAGCTTTATTTGGACAGGAGAGTTGACAGGTACCTGCAGACCAGTGTAGTTCTTTCAAAGAGTTGCTGGTTTTAAAATGGGTTTATTAGTTTTGGTATTACAAGGGTCAAAGAAATGTTCCTCAACAACAGGGGCTCTAGTTCTGCTTAAGTGCAGGAGTTTTTAATGTGCTTAGTTGGGATGAGTCCTAATTCTTCCCAGGCCTGGTGTCAACATCCCCTTGCTTATTCTTAACTCACTAGGTGGATTCTCCTCACGCATTTCCACTGGATTAGAGCCAGTACCAGAGCCTGGACCTCAGCCTGCCACTGCCTCTGTCAAATATATGGAGTATGCATCTTCTCAACTTGCAGAGTATCTGCAGGAAGACCTCTATTTGCTTTAATGCAAAAAAGGTACACACAACCTTTCAACCCCATATGTATAATAAAAAAGTCAAACCATGTTGTATTGGCTTTGTGTAGCAAGGTTTTGGTAGCTGGGTGGGGGGTTACAGGGGTGGCTTCTGAGAGAAGCTGCTGGAAGCTTCCCCCATGTCCGACAGAGCCAATGCCAGCTGGCTCCAAGTCAGACCCGCCACCAGCCAAGGCCAAGCCCATCAGCGACAGTGGTAGCACCTCTGGGAGAACAGAAGGAAAAAAAGTTGCTGGGACAGACAGAAACAGCAGCCAGAGGGAGGAGTGAGAACATGTGAGAAAAACAGCCCTGCAGACCCCCAGGTCGGTGCAGAAGGAGGGGGAGGAGATGCTCCAGGCGCCGGAGCAGAGATTCCCCTGCAGCCCGTGGGGAAGACCCTGGTGAGGCAGGCTGTCCTCCTGCAGCCCAGGGAGGTCCACGGTGGAGCAGATCTCCACCTGCAGCCCGGGGAGGACCCCACGCTGGAGCAGGTGGGTGCCCGAAGGAGGTTGTGACCCTGTGGGAAACCCACGCTGGAGCAGGCTCCTGGCAGGACCTGTGGATCTGTGGAGAGAGGAGCCCATGGAGCAGGTTTTCTGGCAGGACTTGTGACCCTGTGGGAGACCCATGCTGGAGCAGTGTGCTCCTGAAGGACTGCAGCCCGTGGGATGGACCCATGCTGGAGCAGTTCATGAAGAACAGCAGCCTGTGGGAAGGACCCACGTTGGAGAAGTTCGTGGAGGACTGTCTCCCGTGGGAGGGACCCCACGCTGGAGCAGGGGAAGAGTGTGAGGAGTCCTGCCCCTGAGGGGGGTTGAAGCGGCAGAAATAACGAGTGATGAACTGGCCGTAAACCCCATTCCACATCCCCCTGTGCTGCTGAAGGTGGTAGGTAGAGAATCCAGGAGTGAAGTTGTGCCCAGGAAGAAGGGAGGGGTGGAGGGAAGGTGTTCTGAGATTTGGTTTTATTTCTCTTTACCATGCTCTGGTTGATTTGTAATAAATTGAGTTAATTTTCCTCAAGTTGAGTCTGTTTTGCCGGTGATGGTAATTGGTAAGTGATCTCTCCTGTCCTTGTCTTGACCCACGAGCCTTTTGTTATATTTCCTCTCCCCTGTCCAGCTGAGGAGGGGAGTGATAGAACAGCTTTGGTGGGCACCTGGTGTCCAGCCAGGGTCAGCCCACTACACATGTACATAGTTGTGTCTACAGAACAGCCATCTCCTGCAGCCAAGACAAATTAAGATAAAGACAACACAAAGTTGTTAGACCAGCTCAAACAGAAGTTGAGTTCATAGGGAAGTTAGTGCCACTTTTAGAAATGTTTCCTCCTCCTAATGCTGTACTAGTTTCCTTCCTGCAATTATCAGTCACAGCCTCACATCTGACACCTTATATTTTAGATGGGTTAGTTGGGCTTCAGTGGCTTTTTAAGGCAAAGCTTTCTAATACGGTTTCTGACCCACTTGTGGCCAAAAGACAAAAGCTCTTCCTCCCAGGTTTTCTCTACACATTGACAAGAAATGTTTGTCCCTACTCCACACTGTGGTGCAGCTGACCCCAGCTCAGATGAGAAGGCTGTTGGCTCTGTACCTATATGCAGCTCTTTATCTTCCTGTGGCATCTTGCAAGTCAAGACCAGATATATAGGGAAGAACAAACCTCAGCAAAGCACAGCAGAAAGATGGACATCATTGCTGGAAGAACTCATTTTCTCCTTGCACTGTCCCATCTATGGGACAACATGGTGCTGGGCCTGTCACCATCAGATAGTCCAGGCTTTGCAAAGAGAAACTGAGCTCTTGCCTTGCCTGAAGTGAGGATTACAGATGTGTTAAAATAACTGTAGGGAGGGTGGAATGAGTAACAGCTGTGCAGATAGAAGATACTAAATAACCCTTTCAAAAAAAATTAGTATTAAAAGGGTGGGACAAATCCTTCACTGGTGCAAAATATTATAATACAATTCAAAGGCAACAGACTTTCATCAAATGACTGCTCTTATGAAATGGAAGACTCTGTTTCACAAAATACCTCTATTCTTCAGCAACTTTCATTATTAATGACTAATTCCTCACAGTGAGTCCACAATCATAGAGCAATGTCTTACACCGATGAGATACTAGCAAAGTACACTCCTGATGCACTTATTACACTCCAATTTTACCCAGATTTGAGACATTGTCAGTGTTTTGCCCTTCAGCTGTGATGAACACAGTGTTTTACTAATGCTGTAGAACCCCACTATTTATATTTCCATCTTATGTTCAGCACCTTATTTGCTGCCTCTTGGAAATACAAGCAGAAAATTATTATAATATTATAGTTGACTTCTCTCTTCATCTCTTGTGCTTTCCATCTAAGAAGCATTAGTTCACTTGCAGCATATCAGCAGGAAGCATATTCTGAAGCTTCACAGAAATGCAGTAAAGGACCTGGGATCTATAAACTGCCAAGGAAAGAGCTGAAATTTGTTGCCACATCCCTAACAGACCCATTTGTGGATTAGGTGTAGATAATAAGAAAAAAGCAGATTCATATATCCATTCTTCAAGATCAAAACTAGGACCAGGGACTAATTAATGGTTTATTGCAGAACAGTGGAAACCAGTGTCTGCAACCAGGAAACCAAAGCCTCGAATAAGTTAAGTCAGTACATCCCCCTAAGATGTGTGTGTATTTTAGACAGTCTCTACCACAGTATTAATAACTGGTAATGCTAAATGGAGCATCACAGAGCAAGTCTATATCACAGCTTCATCACTTTTTTAAGAACCCACATTGCAAAAGTTGAAAAATTGCTGACTCATGTTGTCCAATTAGTCTGGTGAATTATTACTATTTTTATATTTCACATTCCTGCGAACAATGTGGTGCCAGTCTGTCTCTGATCAATAGCAGATCTAGGTTTGAAATCAGGGTGTTTTTAACAACATGCACAAGATTCATGTTCAAATAGGTAGCTCAGTTTAAAGACATTTTATTGTCATGGTTTTATATTAGTTCTAAAATTCACTGGGGGTGAAGCTGTAGCACTTTGTCTCACTAACAACTTCAGGAGCTTTGAAGAAGGTGTAAAAGACCACATGAGACTACTCTTTACCTGCATCTCCTGGGGCAGCATGGCTTAAAGTGCTGTGGAATTCCTCTTTATGCCATGTTTCTGGACACCATCTAATCTAGGGATGCTGCAATCTGTTAAGAAGGAGGGTGGTAGTCGTCTCCTTGCTCTTCAGTCTTTCAGCTGGTTTATGGGAAGCAGGGAATAAGTTGTGGACTAGTTCATGGGGAGCCTAAGAAGGAGATACTGTAAAAGACTGCAGATGTGTCGCTGAAAGAGAAGACAAATAAGACTTAACAGAAATAACACAGGAAAGGGTGCAAACGTTCTCACTGCTCATGTTTCCATTCTTTTTCCCAAAGGGAATCTGGACATAGGAGATGTTCCACAGAATTGGACACAATATATTTAATGTGAGCAGAAAGATACAGTTTCTTTTTTGCATCATAACTAATAAATTAAAGCTTGTGAATTCATAAATACAGAGTTCTGAGCTCTCAGAAAAGTTAGACTCTTTTTGGTTGTTACATGGACAGATCTTTGGCAGCTGCTCTCTAGAAATTCCTGAAGTGTAGGAATTGAGTTAAATTTAACAAGATGGGGTTAAAAAACCTTTCCTTAGTGGCATGTTATTTTATCACAGTATATGATAGAAGTTTGTTTATTAGCATTCATCTGAAATCTACAGTATTGAGCAGGATATTGGTCTAAATATGCCTGAGGTCAGATAACAACTTCTATAAAATTGTCCTTTCGAGAGGTTTGCTTGTCCTGAGACTGCAAGATTAATTTTCTCTTTTTAACTGTTTGGTTTTAATTTCTGGATAAAATAGTCACTTTAGAAACTTACTCGCACGGCAAAATGAAATGCATTTTTCTTGTGGCTGTTCTTTCCACTGCTCTTATGAAGGAAGAAGACCAAGCAATTCTGCAGTGGAGGAATACCACTGAAATTTCAGTTCTCAGAGAGAAGGATTGCACTTCTCAAGTCATCATAAAAATAAACCTTGACAACATGGTGTCAACAACGCCTTCATGTTTGATATTTTGTAAGGCTAATGTCAATGCTGTTTCTACAGTGCTATTATCTACCTTTATTAGGAAAAAAAAGGCAGACACACAAGTTACAGTTGTTTGTTATAGCACTAAGATTCAAAAGAAAAATGAAATAGAGGCATGTTGAGACTAACAAGGCTTTTCTTGTTCCTCAGATTCCCAGCAGAATTAAACATCCCAGACTGCAGATGTTGGTTTGAGCATTGGCTGTAAATTAACCACTATTCAAGTAGCATCTGAAGAGCATCCTGCACCTCTGAACTAAAATGTAAGTTGTAAGCTCTTTTTTTTCTCCACTTTCTACCTACCCTTTTGTTTTGGGGCCTGTTTTGATAAAAATGTGCTTTCTTGAACTCTCTGAACTGACAGGAGGGAGAGGATTTTACAAGCTAGAGGAGGTGATTATGGTTGGGTCCCTTTTATGGCCTTGTTACCCCTAAACTTAGTGGTTAATCTCCTCCATGGTCAGTCCTGTCTGTCTCCTAGCCAGCCCCATCTATGAAGCCCAACCCACGACTCAGTAAATCCTTCTCACAGCTTTGTTAATGGACTCATTTATAGAAAAACAAACAAGCAAAGACAAGCCCCAAAGCCCCATAATACAGGGGCCAGGCTGTTCTGTCTGAAAAAGCATATGAGCACAGTAGGAAGGAAAAGAAAGCTTGATTGATCTTTTCTTCTCTGAATTGCAACATTATTGAATGTCTTTCATTACAGAAGTGTTTTGCAGAACACTAACAGGTTCAGACAATACTTCAAAATGGCTTCTCTGCATGCGTCTCTAGCATTTGTCTTTTTATATTTTGGGGAGATAATTACACTGGCACTAAAGTGAGCAGTTGGAGAGGGCTTGGAAAGATGAGGTCAGTGGAAGAGTTGAACTTGTTTATATGACTGTAAATCTTGAGGAAAGGCTACTAAAATGAAGGGAGACATGAAAAAAAAATCATGTTCTACAGGCAATTCATGTCAACACATTCAGCAAAGTGCTGGATCCTTGTGGATTTCAGCTGATTTTCTCCCATATGCGAAACTTATCCCTGAACCACCTCCTCAGCAGGAATCCGTAGGACACTTGGGAAAATGCTTGGGGCATTTACTGTTCCCCTTTCACACATCCCAATAATACGTGTTCACTAATCATTTCTGCCTTGTTGCAAAGCCCACTCAAGATGATGGAAAGACACCTGTCCATTTTGTAAAGGACTGTTGACCAAGCTTTCACTTCGTATATAAAGGATTTAATCCTAGGGCTGTGCAAAGATACTCTGTATATTTTCTGTGCACAGCATACATACTGTTTATTTCTTCTGAATTCTTTTGTGTTTTAGACAGGGAACTGGAAGGGATAAAGAGGAAGGAAATGAAAAGGAGCAAAATCAGAATTCTTGCTGAGCTACATAGGGTGGGCGCCTTTCCAGAGCACTAGGTTACCTGAAAAGACTACTGTTCCCACTGGTCGTGAAGAAACAGAATGGTGCAGGATCCATAAAATAAAATTGTTATAGCTCCATAACCATCTTTCACAACTTTGGTTTCACACTGAGTCCTGTGGACTTGGCAGCAAGCCCAGCAACAGATGTCTTGCACTACATTGACATACAGTGTGGTGGGAACCAGGACAGAAGTATAATTTTGCAGCAGGCGTGTGGAATAATTTTTTGTGCAATCATTTTCTGCAGTTCAGAAGACTACATTTTGGAAGCAGGAATAGGGCTGCTTTGACACCGGTGAGAATAAATGACTTCAGAAGAAGATTGGGGCTGGGTTGCAGCATTCTGTGTCCAAGACCCATAGAGAGGATCCTGGATGGAGTAACTGCTGATAGGCTGTCCTAACAGGCAGCACGATTACTGCAAATAACTCCTCTCTGCTTTTTTTTCTTACTTGGATTGTAAATTTCCTTCTGATGATTTTTAAGGACAAAGTCTTCACAGGCATGCCTACTGATATATTTCTTCTTATTGGTGAGTACTGCTTTAAACCTGAGAGCCCTGTGAGGCTTTAACAGAGCAGTTATGTGTACAGATATCACAGCTACTGTACAGTGGGAACCCGGTGTGTTCATTGTGATCCTAGGCACTCCATTTACAAGCTTATGCAGAGCCTGTGTAATCACATGGTCAGTTCTCCCCTGAATTGCACAGTTTTGCTCCTACTTATACTTCATTTACATCGATTGAAGGTGGCACAGGTTTGCCTTGCCATGCTGCAGACACACGAGGAAGGCAAGGCGGAATTCATGTTCTTTGCATTAGAAAAATTGTCTCCTGGCTAAAAAAGCAGGGTAACTTGGCCATGGCCACAAACCTGCATAAACTGGTGCTGCCTCTAGAAAACACAGTTTTGCCCTTGGCTCCTTGTTCCTTCTCTCTTCCCTCATGCCAGTGAAAGCAATTGTGTGGTTTCTTGGTGGGCCTCCCCAGTGAAGTGAAGCGGACTAAACACCTTCTTGCTTTTGACTCTTAGTTTTATATCAGACTTCCTTCACTCTGTGGTAGAAGAATATTTGTGCTATCATGAGGATGTGGAAGCCTGAAATGGTACCAAGCCAAGCAGTCAGAGAAAGGGCAGATGCGAGGCTGTTTATGCCAGTGATAAATGGCAAGGCCCACTTAAAATGATGGTGAAATTCTGGCTGAGGTTCATTCCTCAGTGCTGCCACAAGTTGGTTACCTGTGGCTGATAGCTTCTGTGATATAGGGATGATGGTGTTTCCCCTTTTCCTCTAAGTTTTCGATGTAAGTTTGAGAGTCTGAGGGTAGAGACTGTCCCGTTAGGTATTTGTACACCATCCTGCAAAATGCGGTCCTGATCTAGGCTGGACTTTTGCAGACTCCTATAATGCAAAGAATAGCAGCTAGTAAAAAAATGGAGGAAGGGGAGTCGAGGAGGAGAGCTGTGTTACTACACAGCACAGCTCTCTGCACTGCAAAAGTGCTGGGTCAGGTGTGTGGAAAGATCATTTGTGAAGGCACATTTTTGCTTTGGGGACCTGTGTTTTTCTCACTATCCAGTCAGGAAGGAGAGGTATGTCATACATCCTATGTGTCCAAAGAAAATATCAAGAAGTCTTCCTAAGAAGTACCCAAAGAGAAGTAATGTGACAAAACACTTCACACACTGGGTACATGCAAGATCACAGCCACTGGTTCACTAATGGCTTACACATGTATTGCACAAACAGACCATAATTAATTGGGTGTCTGTTTCCAGTATAGGGCAGCGGTTCCCAAAAGGTCATGTGTGCCATGTAGAAGATCCAGACTGCCTGCTTCTATATGGTCAGGGTCACCATATTCTTTAATACAGTCTATGAGCAAACTTCTCCCTGTCCAGAACTGTTTTCTTTTCCAGTGTGGAAATACATCTAACATCACGTCAGGTCTCATAAGCTCATGAAATATGTTGTTTATAAATGTCTACACTCATAAACTAATGAAAACAACAAGACAGGTCAGGAAGAGAGGAGCCCTTGGTAAGTCTTTATTTATTTATATTTTTAGGTGGTAATTCGGACCGCAAATAGGAGAAAGCAAGACTTATCAGTACTGCTATTGGTGCATAAATAATAATGTTAATGACATAATACTTGAGAATAATTGAGACCTAAATGGAAAGAATGACAGAGAGAGATGTGGTAGGCAAAGAGACAGTGAAGAAAATCTTAAATAACATTGACAAGCAATAGTATTTAATTATTTTTAAGGGAAAAGTGAGACATTACTTTAATACCATTTTAAAAGAAAAAAGAAAGTAAGCTGGTTTGCACAGATCAATCTCTTCCAGCAGGAATTTTACCTGCAAAACCTGGGGATTTGAAACTGGTGATTGTTGTGTCTTCCAGCAAAAGGCTTATTTTGAAAAAGCTAAATTAATGTTCCTTCTCAGTTGTTAATTTGATTTTACTGCTAGTGAGCTGGCAAAATGTATGTGTTGCTCTGCTGTGGTGCTCTGCAAAACAGCTGCACGTCTGCTAGACAGAGAATTGTAAAAGCTACTAATATATAATGGATGGTGAACTGGAGGTAGGTACATCTCTAGGTATGTCTCCCTGCGCTTGAGAGTCAAGTCCTGCATCAAGCTCTGTTCCTCATGTGCACAAGATGGGTAAATTAATTCACTTGCAGCTTCCACTTCTCATGAGGTTGTCAGGTGGAACACCATTACGTGTCAGAAATCTGGGAGGGGTGTGTAGGCGCAGAGTCCTGTCTCAACAGGGTCTGTGCTAACCTGCCTGTGGGTGGTGCTGTCAGAGATGTTAATTTGTAAGCTGATTGATAAGGAGTGGGACTGGGTGGCCTGGTCACCAAATATGTGATTGTAAATATATTCCCACTACAGTTCCAGGGAGTGAGGCACTGAGAGACACCACCCAGAACGTCAGAGGTGTGGAAAACAGAATATAGGAATGAACTTTCCTTGATGGCCCCTGCCACAGGCTATGAAAGCATCTCCTCTCATGGAGCAGGCCAATGGGCATGTGGTGGATTTGCTGCAGACCTGGAACTATCACCTATTCCTGCCTGCCCAGGGTGCTGTGAAGGCAAATGCAATGAAGCTTGTTGGTTCCTGAAGCAGCTCGTTTCCAGCAGGATGAATGAGATGAAACTGCTGGTGGTAAATATGGCGAAGGGCAGACAGCTGGGTAGCGCTGCTTAAGCCCTGCCTCCTGGCATGAGGAGACACTTCCACTCACCTCCAGGCTCAGATAGCAGAGGCAAGTGCAGGCTTTTGACTTGAGTTTTGTTTGCTTTCGGCTGTCACAAATATACTTTGGCCTTTAACATGACAGCAGTATGCCTTCAGTGGGCCAGTGACACAGAAGTGCTTTTACTTATGTCAGCCCTAAATTGAAATGAATAAGGAATAAAGGCAACGATTTGGTCATTACCATGCTCATCTCCAAATACTCACCCCACTTAACTCACATCTGCCCCTCGGCCATGCTGGTAGGCAAGCCTTGTGCTGCGTCTGGCAGCCTTCAGCAGGGTGCACAGGGGAGAAGGCAGCCAGCTCCCATTCTGCCTCCTTTCTCCTGCACTGTCCTGTGAGCTGGTGACATCAGCACAAAAAAGAGGCATTCTAGTGGGCAGGAAGAGAAATGTAAAAGGAAAAAAAAATACATCCAGAAATGTGTATGACTTAGCAGGCATGAGTACCTTGCTCTGTTGCTCAATGCACTTTGTGGAGGCAGAGGTCAATAGGACTACAGGGAATTGCTCCAGAGGGGAGAGGCTGGCAAGGTGGGAGAAAACACTCAAGGGACATGTAAGTCATGCAATGAGTTCCACACAGGGAGAGTCAGTGAGGACAGCACCGGAGAGTCCATCAAACCTGAAACTGGAGTCTCTGCAGCCTGAGCTGAGGAAGCAAACCCCGCAGATGGGGTTGGGTTTGAGTTTTATGCAGACTGGAAGGGCTATGTGACAGCAAAGTTACATGAGCGATTGTTGGGCTGTTCCTATGGTGCTAAACTCTAACCCAAAATTGTTCAAGGGAAGCTGGCTTCAGCAGACTCTCTTCCCATACAGGTGCATACAGTGTATAGATACATGAGCCTGGAAAGATATTTTATACCTTCTGCTGCATAGGGCTAAAAGACACAGCCCCTAAAAAGAGGCTACACGCTGCCACAAAACTTCTCAACAAAAGCAATTACATCTCCAGAAGCCCAAATCCCACCCTCTTAATCTCAGAAACTGGTAATTTCTTCTCAGCAAGTAGCAGTAAGGAGCAATTGCCTGTTGTGAGCCGCCCATTGAGCTGCGGTGTGCAGCCAGGGCTCCCTCCCTCCCTGGCCCTTGCTCACTGCCTGCTGCAGGCAGGCGGTCAGAAGCGTACGACCCCTGTTATTTCCCAGTGAGGGCTGGGCTGCAGCCCCAGGCAGCGTGCGCAGGGACAGATAGATGAGTTGTCAGAAGGGCCTATGGCCCAAATCGCAGCCCGTGCTTGCGAGGTGAAAGCCTAACCCGGGGTAGTGACAGCCTTGGCTGCACTCTCTTGCATTGGTAAGTAAAAGTTTTACAAGGCATCATGAAGGCCAAGAGAGAGAGGAAGCCCTCCAGCCTTTAAGGGGCTGATGATAAGGGAGCTCAGCCCATGCAGGAATTTCAGAAGATCCCACATTCCAGGCAACAACATACTGCAGAACTGAGCAATCTCCTTTCGTGTTTTCACTTCTGCATTTCTACCTGTCCTGTAAGACCAGGTGAGTCCTCAAGGAGATTCGAGGCTCTCTGGACCTTAAGGTCTTTCAGTAGGACAGAGGTGGTGAGGAATAGGTGAAGAGCATTATTTAGCTGGCACTCATGGAAATGTGGACTTCAGTTCTGTAAAATGACTGGAAATCAGCAAGGGTTGCTTGCTTGTTTTGTAGCAGTTAGAAGACAGTTTAGAACACTGTACAACTATCCCCAGCAATTTTTTCCCTTTAAAAAAAAAACCAAACAACTTTTTTTTTTTTTTTTTTTTTTTTTTTTTAATCTAGATTTCCCTTGAAGCTTTACTAAAGAGGCAGCCCCTTCTTGTCTGGCTGTTGGCTTTCCCCACTTCTTCATTACTGCTACATACACTGAGGCCACTTGTGATGGTTGCTTTTCAATTTCAAGTGATAGCTGCAGTGCAGAGAAGGCAGAGTCGGTAAGCCATGCTCTCGTAGCATCACTCTCCAAACTTGACCACAGTAATCCAGAGCAGACAGAACCACGCTATAACTAAACAAGGACTACTGTCTTAGGAGTCTCCAATGGGGTACACAGATGATGTTTCTGCTGCAGAAACTGAGGACTCATTGTCCATCATTGTGTTTTTATGTATCTGATGTTTATATGCACAAACCTGCTAAATATAGCCTGTTTCAGCCTTTCCACCACAACATGAATGACAAGGGCAACAACAGAGGCTGGCTTTTATGAAGTTGCTGACATTGAGTAAGATTATTACCTCAGGTTACATGGATGTTGGCAGAGGCATTTTAGTTGCAACTTGAGTGAAAAAACAGAATCAAGAAGTAGGTTTCTCAGTTGGGTTTTACCCTATATACAATAGTCCACCATGGTCAGTATAAAAATACTCGTGGGAAATACCTTGGAGTAGAAATAATCTTCTTGATTGAGAGAGATCATTGTTTAACTATGCACAATGATATAAACAGAATTTTAGCCCATGCACTGGAACATATGTGCACATTCTTGAGTCATTTCAGTGCAAGAGTTAATGAGACCGTCCTTTGCAGTATTCATCCTCAGAATCAGTTTAGTTGTATCTGTACTCCAATTAATCTCAAAATCATTACTCTTATTGACAAAACTCCCTCTGGACTAGCAGTGCTAAAGCTAGGTGTTGCAGGGGATTTTCTGCTGAGATTATTGCCAGGTGGTAAGAAGCAGCAAGTACAGGCCTCAACACTGTGTGTTCCCCTCTGTAAGCACGAAAAGGTTACCACAAGAGAATTTAGACCTTTTTTTGTGCTTAGATTTTTTCCTGAAGTGGCAGGGTAGATTAAAGGAGCAGGGATGTCTTCCTGAAATTTAGGAGGTGAGTGCAGAGAAAGCTTGGAAATAACCAGACTCAGGACATCCTTTTTTTCTCAGCTTCCCAACAGGGATGGAGAGAAGGCAACACCATTCTTTGTACATAAGTGTCCTGGTTTCAGCTGGTGTAGAGTTAATTGTCTTCCTAGTAGCTGGTACAGTGCTGTGTTTTGAGTTCAGTATGAGAAGAATGTTGATAACACTGATGTTTTCAGTTGTTGCTCAGTAGTGTTTAGACTAAAGTCAAGGATTTTTCAGCTTCTCATGCCCAGCCAGCGAGAAAGCTGGAGGGGCACAAGAAGTTGGCACAGGACACAACCAGGGCCGCTGACACAAACTGGCCAACGGTGTATTCCATACCATGGGACGTCCCATCTAGTATAGGAACTGGAGAGTGGGGGTGGGGGATCATCTCTCAGGGACTAACAGGGTGTTGATCAGCGAGTGGTGAGCAATTGCCCTGCGCATCATTTGTACATTCCAATCCTTTTATTACTGCCGTTGTAATTTTATTAGTGTTATCATTATCATTATTAGTTTCTTCTTTTCTGTTCTATTAAACAGTTCTTATCTCAACCCACGAGTTTTACTTCTTTTCCCGATTCTCTCCCCCATCCCACTGGGTGGGTGGGGGGAGTGAGTGAGCGGCTCTGTGGTGCTTAGTTGCTGGTTGGGGTTAAACCACGACAGTAAGGAACAGGCTCTGTATTGCTGTGAAGACACTTGCTCCAGTCTTCCTGCTCTGCATTTTCAAACTCAATTGCAGAAGGATCCCAGGCATGCAGGTCTCTGACTCTCATTTGCAGGGAAATTAAACACAACAAAATTCAGTGCAAGATCTTTTAGAAGAGGAATGTGATATTTATTTACAAAGTCTTTAAGCAAGTTGATTTTATGTGTTCACTCTCCAACACTCACAAACTCATAAAGTTCAAAATGTGTGAGTCTATGTGGTCTGGACACAGAGGGCAAGGAGCACTGGCTGTCAAGTCCTCATCAGATTTTTGTGGTTTCTCTTGATAGGAGACATCTAGCTAATTTCTGGACATTCCTTTTGTATCCCTTACAAATCATCAGTTGTTATCAAGCAATACTTTGCCTTGGGTTTGTGTTTACTCCATCTTTCATAAATCTTAGATTACATTGCTGTCCATTGACTGTTTTTCCTCAAGTGAAATATGTTTGAGATGTCTGTTCCTGCTGGTCTTACACAAAAAGATAGGTATTTGTGATGTGTTGCAGCCTTCTAGCCATCCTGCTGGTGGGTGGATTGGAGGCTCTCTGGGGTCGTCAGGAGCACTGGCCTGGTGGTTATGACAAAAACAGCACTTCCCTCAATTTTGCTGCTAGGAGTGGTGTCCTGGGAGCTGTGTGTCTTCTGGTATTCACATATAGCCTTATTTAATATTTTGCCATGAATCTCTGCAAGTTTATGTCCTGTATAACCAAGTAGTTCTTTTGTGCTCTGGGAGATTTTAGTGGTGGGTACATCTTTCAGACTTAATTCTTAGTGGTCCCTGAGGGAAAGAACCTAGGAAAAACATAATCGGAGGACTTCCCTAAACCTTGTTGAAGATGACTATGCCAAAACTTTTATTGACTTCCTTGCATGCTAATGCCTTTCCAGAATCTATAAGAAGTGCTTCCCTAAGAAGTAAAAAAGGGTTGGGGAGTGCTGCTAATCACAGGATAGGATGGGTAACTATGAGTGTATACAAATGCAAGGCAAAGAAAAAAAGATGATAAGAAAAATGCTCTGTATTGTTGGAGATGGAAAGTAGTTAAAGTTCTCTCTCCAAACGACCTAAGTAGCAGTTAGACTATTTTTAGCTGCACTATTGTTTGAACAGAAGGAAACAGGGAAGCAAAACTCAATGATGAGCTTGTTCTGCATCATGTTCTTGAAGGTAGTACATCATACAATTCTTAAAGTACCTTTTAAGACAGATCTAAGAGATCTTTGAAAAAATGAACTTTTCAAGAGTATGAATCAGACAGATATTACTGGCAAGCACAATGATACGTTCACAGGCTGCAACTAGGTCAGTCTTTATAAGATCAGTATTGACTTTCTTGTTCTTTCTCCTACGCTGCTAAAAACTCATCAGTACTGACTGCAGCATCTAACTCATCCTTCCACTCTGCTGTGTGTCAGCAAGCTGGCTGGAAAGCATGACTGCAGAAGGGAAAGGACAAGAATGAGGCAAAAGTCTTGTGGATGTTTGCTCACATTTATCTGTCCTTCCAGCTGTTACAGCCTTACCTGGTGCAGCTACTGTTCTTGTGGTTGGTTGTTTTAAAAATCAGCTTTCTAATGTGACTCAAAGTCTTTCTACTTGGCTGCAGAAGAAACAGATCAAGGTTTCACAGGCGTATAACACTTCCAACACTTCCCTTTACAAAACTGTAATAAGAAAGACTCAGCAAAAGACTCTTGAGTGATAAGGGGTTATTCTCATCTTTCACTGTTGAACAACAGATATTCCTGAGGTTAAGACTGCAGACGGTAGTCTGGGCTGAATTCTTGACAGTACGACTGAAATCTTACGTGGTCTTCAGCAAATTTGGATCCAGTCGGGATGTCTGGGTTCCTCTGCCAAGGACCATCAAGGATTATCAAGGATATCAATGTTTTGTCTAGACCTATCTGAAGTACTGATATTTGTGCATCCAGTTGTTAAGTAGGCTTTCTGGTAGGTTGGTAGCATTGTTGAACTAAAGCCATAGGAGAGGTTTGTAAAGAGAAGTGTTGTAATTTGTTAGACTGACTCATGTAACTTGAAAACGCATGTAAGCTTACAGATGAACTAACCCTTACTCATTGCTGAGGCACACATGGAAAACTTGGAGCTAGTGACTGGGAAAAATAATTTTGGGTTAACAATGTCAGTTGCATGAGTGGAGGGCATTTACACCCCCAAAAAAGGGAATTGTGTAAGAGAAAGTTTATCAGCTCCTAGAGGAAGGAGAGGAAGAGAAATCAAACATCTAGAGAGTGGGAGCATACCTTACCTTCAGCTAACTCATCAGCTGGATAATTCTGGGAGGACATTTCACTTTCCCTAGTTTTTCCATTAATAAAATAAAGATAGTAAGGACTTTGTAAAGTATTGCAAATAAAAGAAGCTATAGAACAGTTTTTTTCTTCAATGATTCATTTGATTATTGAAGCTAGTGATTCTGATCTGTAAATCTGGGAAGGGCGTGTAAAGGCCTTCTGAAACACTGGCAACTAAATAATTTTTATTGGAAGAAAACCCCACCTTCGTATTGCATTGCCAAGAAGTGCTTCTATGCTTTATATATATTTTTAAACAGTTGGGGTTTACGTGTTTATGTTGTCAGATGAACTTGTGAGAGTCTGTGTGACTTCACCCTCTTAAGAGTTTTTGTTTAACTTGAAGGGGTGTGATTTAAAACCTGTCAATCTTTAATAATAATTAAACTAGATCAAATCTCATGTTCATGTGGCTAAATTCTCTTTTGCTTGTCCCTTTACTGTATTTTGGAATTGCTTCTTCCCAAAATGATGCCCAAACTTTGGCTGGTAGGAGTTAGTTGTCACCAGAAAAAAATGTGCCAGGTAATGTCTTGATAACTAAAGAGTACGAATGTACATGTACCAGTCCTTAAGCCTATCCTCTGTCCCTCTTTAGGTTACTGGTATGGTTGTAGTCAAAGACACCAGATTCATATAAATTTCATGGAAGTAGATTAGTCTGGGAAATGAAAAGATGCCATCGATCCCCTTGTGGAAAGCAAAAAAAAAAAAAGAAAAAAGGTGACATTTGAATTCAGCCCCTACTATAAGCCAGAACAGGTACATTGGAAAAATGTGTGGGGCAATTGCCCAAACCACTGGGGGCCTAATCCTCAGTTATGGCTTCTCTGTGCTAGAGATGCTCTGCTGCCTAATGAATTGTGGCAGTGCATGCTTTATTCAGAGCATTTCCTCAATATATTTAAGTTAAAACTCAGCCAGCTAGAAGAATCAAATTCACTGGAAGTCAGTCCCTAGGTTGCTCACAGGGCAATTTATTGTATTATTGCATGTGTCCAGATGATTTGCAGAGTAGACTTGCTGGTGCGCAGTGGGTGGTACTGTCTGCCCTCAGGGGGTTTGCAGAGGATGGTGTGGAGGTGCTGGAAGTCAAAAGTGAGGCTTGTGTGGGTACCTTGTCACTCACCTTTCTGCTGTTTGTGCTGTGCCTTTTCAGACAGCCTGGCTGTATGTGCCAGGTGGTGCATTAAACTGCCAGCTCTGCTCAGCCATGGCAGAGATCCCAGGCACCAGGATAAGGCCTTGTCCATGCCAAATGACCCAGCTCTCCTGTCTCACTGGTAATTCCTGATCACTGCTATGGACACGAGTTCTGAAGGATCAATCCCAAACTTTGTTCCTATTGCTTCAAATTGTGTCATTGAGGCTCAGAGAGAGCATTTCAGCCCACATTCACTGTCTTGCATATAATACAGATGATTGCTGACTCCTTATGATACAAACAAGATTATTCCAGAGCAATTAGATTTGGAGAGAGCAAACCCAGTTTTCTACAGCAACATGGCAATTTCTCAGTGTCCTCATACAGTTTTGGATTGTACACTATCATGCTGTTATTTACCTGGTCAAGAACCAGGAGGGCAGTATAATTACATTGACTGAAAACTACATTATAGAAAATGGGGACAACTCCACTGTGACAAATCATCTCCAGAGCCAGATAAGAAAATAAGAGCTATTGCAGCATGTAACAATTTTAATAAAAAAAGAAAAGAAAAGAAAAAAAAAAAGACAAAAAAGACACCCCCCCCCCCCCCCCCCCGTATTTCATTCTAGGTAGCTGGATAATGTACATTGTCCTGCTCAGGACAACCTCCAAACTGTGCTTACATAGATGAGATTCTATTAAAAGCCATGATGGTCACAAAGATATTCTCAGATGTCTAACATAAAATGCCATTTAATAAAGATAAGCATACAAAGCATGCCAATTTTGAAAGAAAAGTTACTTTATATGTAAGAATTAAGACCAGAGATTTATCATCCTTGCATTACTTGGAAAATAGTTTGTTACTTGCTTGGAGGTACAACCTGAGTAAAACCTGTTAATCCTGATACTCAAGATAACTCCCTGGATTGTAACAGAGTGGCTGAAGGGGAAGAAGAGATTTGCATTATCATATCAGATCCTCATATCACATGATGACTTCCTGCTTCTTCAAATGGTGGGGGATACAAGCACTTTTCCTGAAAGGTGAAACATTTGCCATCTGCAAATTACTTAAAAGGCTCTATGAAAACCATATAAATCTTGAAAGAGTGGGAGGCAATTATTTTGCTTAGAGGAAGCGCAGCAGTAGTCATGTAGCCCTGCCAGAGTGGTACTACCTCAGAGAAGGTAATACCTGACCATACACTTACATGTAACAGGAACACTTTAAAATAAAATGTCATGCACTTTCGGAAACAAATAAGTAACAGGAGATTCAGTGGCTGTCTGATAGTTAAACCTTCCAGTATTTGGCAGAAGTTCAAAATAATGATTAACTGAAGTTAGGGTGTTAGTTGAAAAGGGAGTTGCAAGGTTTCTGAGCAATTTAGAAACACAAGCTGCTTTAGGAGCCTAATGTAGGTGTAAATGTCTAACTATAAGTGTGTCAGGTAAAATATGAACCATGTTCAGCTGTGACAAGAAGGAAGAAAGGGAGGAAACAAAAATAACACAACCTCAACTTTGATTTTTGGCTTTAGACTCCTTCACATTAGATAATTCAGTCTTCCAAGGGAATGGCAAGAGACTACTCCTGG
The DNA here is from genome assembly GCF_929443795.1 of Astur gentilis. NCBI lineage: Eukaryota > Metazoa > Chordata > Aves > Accipitriformes > Accipitridae > Astur > Astur gentilis. The sequence goes on along the minus strand of NC_064919.1, from coordinate 17,460,282 downwards.
CTGATTACATTTCATACCTTTTTTTCCTGGCTAACAAGACCTGCAATGCTGTGTCCTCCAGGGGTTTCTCTCTACTATGATGTGACAGATTAGACTATATACTGTGAAACATAGGCCAGAATTTCTTCTAGACTGAAAGCTGCAGTGACATGTTTTGAACCTGAGTTGTAATTAAGTTTTAACTTGGTTTGATATTTACATTGTAATGGAGGCCACTACATAAGCCAAGTTGGAAGCGTGTAAATACCTGAGCTCATTAATAGGGTTGCAGGGTTAACCATATGAAATATTTCAGAAAACATAATCTGTTAGGGCAGCAAGAGCACACAGAAATAGATGTATTTCCAGAATGCCTGAAAGGTAAAGAATCCATGTGGGGAAGACTGGTGAGGTTTCAAATAATGTACACACAGCACGTTGAATGTAGACAAGAGTTTGACTCTTTTCTAAGGAGAAGAGGCCCTAGGGTGTTGTGGATACCACAGTGCCTGCTGCAAAAGGATTTAAGCAGACAGATGCTTGGTCCACTGAATCTCTTCTTGCTCTTGGTTTATCAGATACCAGATTTACAGATGTATGGGTAGCATGTTGGATAAATGCATGGAGACACCTAGGAGAAAAACAAAGATATGAGTCATTAGGGTACCTAGTTTGTAATTTTATTTTTCTCTGACTTCAGAAGAATTTGGCTGTTAAAAAAAAATCATTTTAAGATTAGTTCTTTTTCTCTTGTGAATTATTGGTAGGTATATAGAGCCTGAACAACTGCTTTGCTATTGGAGGTAGCTGTCCAAGACCATACTGAGTAACTGAAGATGGTCCACTTGTGGTTTTTAAAGCACCTTTTACTTAAGGGAACCTTCTTAAGGCAAGTGCTCTAACACTTGCTCCCATTTTGCCACACTTGGGTTGATCAAGTCCTCTTTCTGACTTTGCTCCTTCTAAAAGGATTAATTTAATTCTGATAATCTCCTTTTCATTTTTAAGCTACATTCCATTTTTCCTACACATTTTCTTTCTGGACATAGCAAAGCTGCAATTAATTTATTCCTCCAGGTGGCTTTGCATATAACCTTCCAGAGATCATGTCAAAAGGCTCCAGAAACTTTCACAATTAACAGTTGTAGCTGTTTAGCAACTGGCTATCATTAGTAGCCTCTACGTTCAGCTTACTTAATTAGTTACAACCAGTTACGAGTAGGTTGTTCTTCTCTTCTGTGCAACTTGTTATTGAGTGAAACAGCTTTTCCCTCACCCATTTAAAAGACTAATGTGTATTGCTCTGCTTGATTGATTAATACCTACCTAGTAGGAGATCCATAGCAGGCACTTGATCCTGCTCGGACAGTACTTGCTAGCAAGGTTCCTCTAACAGCGGGTAGCCCGTGATCAACATAACTCACTTGACGGGCAGATCAGAGGGTGAGGCTCAGTATGATGTACATAGATCCTGGTGGAAGAGTCACCTTTTTCCCCCTGAACTGTGTAGATTTATGATAAAGCTTTATCCTCCTGTGCGTTTAAGATTAAAATGACTTTAAACCAGCTCATTAAAATGTGATTGTGCTGTGACAGGAGCCCCATTTTTTCCTGGGCAGATTGGAAAGATCAGATTTATCAGATCTGGGCAGGGGGTATAAAGAAAGGAGACTGATGCCTCCAGGGTTTACTCCTCCATGTCTCAGAGAGCTTGTCAGTCAGAGGAACAAAGAGAAAGCTCCAGGGAGACCTTACTGCAGCCTTTCAATACTTAAACAGGGCTTGTAAGAACGAAGGGGGACAGACTTTTTAGTAGGGCCTGTAGCAATAGGACAAGGAGTAATGGTTTTAAACTGAAAGAGGATAGATCCAGACTAGATATAAGGAAGCAATTTTTTATGACGAGGGTGGTCAACACTGGTCCAGGTTGCCCAGAGAGGTGGTAGATGCCCCGTCCCTGGAAACTTTCAAGGCCAGGAGGGACGGGACTTTGAGCAACCTGATCTAGTTGAAGATGTCCCTGCTTATTGCAGGAGGATTGGACTAGATGGCCTTTAAAGGTCCCTTCCAACCCAAACCATTCTATGATTCTATGTTCTTCCCCTCTAGTACCTTCATCAGAAATGTCTCTGCTGGCTTGAGAAGACTGTTGTGACCATAGAAGCCTCTTCCTAACAATGGCTATAGGACCTCCCAGATTTATTTCTTGTAGGGAGCCTGAAATTGAAGTTGAAATTACTTTAAGAGGATGATATACTTGCCTGAAGATGCCTAGCTCCTACCAGCTCATTTGGATTACTGAACAAGCCTTGCTCCATCCTGCAAAACACTGATTTCTTCACAAAGCTGAAATTTTAGTCCTTTGAGTTTAACCATGTATTTACTGTGTAAATCTAGAAAAGCATTTTCTAGTGCCAGGAAATTGTTGTGTAGCTATTTGGTGAGCCTCTGCAGTCTGGAGGCCTTTTTCCAGGGAATGCTGCACAATAATTAATACTAAATAGAAATTATTGAATGCAGGTGAATTTTAATGAATAGCACTTGTGTGCTAAACATATGTTGAAATGAATGCATAATTTAAAAAAATTTGTTCATGAAGGTTCACCTGAGATTTGAACAGTAGCAATCTAAAGTAAGCATTGCTGTTCTTCATGTGTGCCGGTTTGTCAAGATTTCTGAGCACAGAGCAGGAACAGCAAGGGAAGCTTGCTTTTATTATAAAATACCAGTTGTATTAACTTGCACTAAATTGATCAATCTTTAAAGCAAAGTGAAGCTTTGAAGAGAAGAGTGGAATTAAATAATTGCAAATAACTGCAATAGTCTTTTTATGTACAGTAGTCTTTTAATAGAAAGACAAGATGACACTGATGGATATGCATTTCTTGCTGCAAGAGGCACAGTACTTGACTAGAACTAAAGAAACATTGCTGCTTTGTATGAGGTGGATTTTCAAAGCCCAGCTTGTTCATATGTGTGTAGCCTCATAACTGGCTTCTTTGTGTTTCCCAGCATCTTATTTACATGGTATCTGCCTTGTTTCAACTATTCATAGCAAAAGTGTTTTTTACTTCGTACCCTGGATGCAGCCAAATAATGTGTGTAAACTATCCATGAAGCAAATTATGATGCCAAGAAGCCAAATAATACATATGTATAAATCTTTCCAGAGATTGAAGTCATGGCATGGATTGTGGTTAAATTAACTGTTTTTCACTTATTTATTTAGATATAAAACAAAAGTAGTTTTCTGAAAGCATCCATTAAGTCTATTTTAGGCTCACTTTGGAACAGTTTTGAGTGCTGAATGTAAACTGGGATCAGCACTCTCCATGCTCATACTGAAAGTGCAGTAACAACAGCAATTAATCCATGCTGTACATGATTTAAGCTTGTAGGTTTCTGGAGTTACTCTCTAGGAGGATAGCTGGCTCTACATGTAATGACACTCGCCTGTATTTTCCCAAGTGGTATTTTGCAGACACATTTAGTGATAACTCTAAATCTGTCCTTCATGAATTAATTAAGGTGGTGTTTCTGTTTCTATCTCCCTCAAGGAGGAATATAAATGAAGTATATTATGCTTTAAGAGTTACTGTTGCGTTGACTTGAAAATCTCAGTTTGAGAATGTGAATGTTGCCGGTACTGTTTGTATCAAGAAGCAGAATGTGTCTGTTATCCTTTTCCTATTAAATGCAGACTGTATGCTTAAAAGAACTGATTGGAAATCTCTATACATAACAGAAAGGAGAAAAATATTATAGACAATGTGTATCATATTGTCTGTAAAAACATATGTATTTAATTTTAGGTTATAAAGCTAATCAACAAAAAATCAGGAAATCTGAAAACTGTTGTGGAGTATATAGCTGAACTTTTCACTTTGCATTATGATGTAGAACCAAATTCTTCCATGGCGCCTTGGTTACCTACAAAAGTGTGTGCTAGTGGCACACATTGCAGTTCAAATAGAAAGCATGAGGCAGCATAGAAGCTGAGAACCCAGTGTTAACCACATACGGTTACATAGTCCTTTATACTTTTGCTGCTTCCTGTTTAGCCCAGAGTACAAACTTTTAAGTTCTTTGTTTCTGTGCATTTTCCAGCCATGTAGTACTCAGTTAAAATAACATGGATAATGGTTTATTGCAGGAGACTGAGGCAATGCCATTTTTAATACAGGGTTATACAAAATGTTCTTCTGTCACTAGATGAAGTACAGTAATGTAAAAAGCCCGGCAGCCTTGATACTGGGACTGAATCAACTGTTTATGGATTTGTAAATATGCTGTCAATCAGTATCAAGTGATCAGTAATATAGACCTCTGCAATTGTGTGCTTTTTCATCGGAAGTGCTCAAGCACTTCATCTGCGTGTGGGTGTACTATGGATTTTAAAGAGGGAGAAAATGGGACAGCGTGTGACTGGAGACTTTTCCAAGTAACCTGTGATGACTCAGATTGCCATTCAGCAGTTCTGAGGATATGAACATCAGAAGGTCTTACTGGTTTACAGTAGCTGTCAGCCTTCTCAAAAGTTCAAATACTACTAAGGTTTGCAAGTCACAAGGCACTTTTAAGAATCTGGGTAAGGAATGACCATCTAGGTGCAGCAGCAATTTACTAGCGAGACCTAGTTATTCTGTCTCTCAGGCTCTGAGACATGGTCCAAAAAAAGGACATGTAATTATCTGTTTGCCTGTAAGTCCTAGGTTGTCCCATAGCTATTTTTTATTTTTTTGATGCAGAAAAGTGATCATATTTCTCCTTTTAACTGTGTTTCTAAATGAAATCACTTGTATTTAAAAGTCTGAATATCTTTATGGCAGGCAATATCTTAGTCTGACACAAATTAGCTCTTTTTGGAGCTGCTTTTCTGGAATAAGGTGAACAAATGTCAACAAAAAAACAACAAATGTTTTCTGTTTCTGTGGAAATAGACAAGAGTGGATATATTTCCACCAATAAGATATGGAGGGTGATGTGTAATGTTAACATGCAAATTAGGTTGAGATGATATTTCTATCAGGGGAAATAAAAACTCCTCCATGAAATTCCCTCATCATGCCTTTCATTTTCTGCATACAAGCTGTATGTAAAGCCATCAGGCTGATAATTAGGCAAATTATAGGGACCTTCTCATAAGAAAACTAATGCAATTTCCAGAGAGAATTTCAAACGAAGATGCCCACAAGGAAAGCAAAAGTCTGAGCTCATTCTCCCCTATTGAGGCTGATTCATAAATACCCAGGTTTTTCCCTGTCTACCCTTGACAGCAGCAAGAGGATTTAGAGGAGGCCTTTGTTGCAATGAACAGGTCTCTGAAAAACACTTGGCTTCCAGAAAGTAACATATTTTAATGCAGTTTCATTTCTTTGAAAGTATTCCTGTTAGCTCTGGTAAAATTGAGCAAGCTGTCTGCATATTGCATGATTTTCATGCGAAGTCATGAACTGGTGAAGGTTTATTCCAGAATCAGCATAGACTTGTGAAGCTTTGAGCAATCTTTCCCAAGAGGGATTTTGCAGGGAAAGCCAATTATACACTAGGTTTCATAATTTGCTGCAAAATCTCTGTGCAGAGTTCTACAGAGAAATAGAATAATTCCTCACATTTCAGGACATGGGACAATAATATAAAAGTGTGATTATCAGCCTTTGTTCTGTTAAAAGAAACAAATAACATTCAGTAAACAGGGAAGAAAGTGCTCAGAAAAGGAAATATATAATAACCTAAGTAGGTAGGAGGCACTTCTCAAAATAATCAGGGAAAAAGTTTTAGGGTGGCATAGTCAATGAGGAATAAACAGGTGGTAATATAATGAGTTAATTCAACTAATTTTTGTGGTAAGAATTGTGCTGAAATAAAATGCTTACATTTCTGTGAAGCATTGTGCTCAGTCCTGCATGATGCCTGTGTAAAAAGATTATAATTTTTTAAAATCAGTCTATGCCAGACAAACCTAATTTAGAAGCAGTTCATTGGAAGATGAAGAAAATTAGTCCTGTTGGCACATCACCCAGTTGACTATTTCTAGTTGAGATCTCCAGGGATTGATTTGCAACCCATATTTAATATTTTTTCATCTGTGATGTGGAAGAGAGAATGGCAGCCACCTGCCTTGGTGGGGCTGCGAGGGGAGCACCCTGGCTTTGGGAGCTGACCTATTTCAGCTCTACAGATCCTGCAGCCCACTGGGTCTGGCTTCTCTTAACAACTATTAAATAATGTCTGCCAAAATTTGTAGCTCACACTGAGGTCACATTTTTAAGTCAGCTAGGGACTTTACAATGTGACTCCAAGGCATGTCAAGGATATCTGAGAGCATGCCTTGCTGCCTTTGTAGATACAGACTAAGTGTACTCTCTTAGCAGACATGGGGTCTGGTGTCCAGGATCTAGCTCACCAGTAATACGGTGAGTGCCCAGAGACACTAGTGTTCCTTACAGGAATAAAAACTAGCCAAGGCTAAAGTCCTGAGGAGGGACATCCCTCAGTCATAGTGTATTCATGGAGGGATGATTAATTTAGGCATATAACTATTTCACTCACATACTTTTCTTACCCACTTAAGAAATGATTCCCAAATCCTAGTGTTACTCCCACAAGTATGGCTGACTCTTTTCAGTCTGTTTATCTCTATGTGTCTGAAAACTGCCCCTTTCCTCCATAGCCTCCTTTTTGTGGAGTGGAGGCTGAAAACGCAAACATCATGTTTCCAAATACTGGTCCCTGTGATCGGGCTGGGAACATCTTTGGTGTTGAATGCCAGATTGCCATTCATGCTTATTATATTGCAGTGAAATGTCTTGAGGGTGATTATGGAAACTAGGAAACCATTTCCTCATAAAACTGCTTGGAGTCATTGCTGGAGGCATAGCGTATTCTCCTGAATCTATTCATGAAATTGAACACACCATGTATAAAATAATCTGGCAAGGAGAAGCACAGCCAATTTACAGGGGAAATGATTCATGCTGTTCTTAAACTTTAATTAAGCTTCAAACAAAATATCTAGGGATGTGATGGATTCTCCATTTATTTCCTCATTGCTTGAAGGGGTTAATCTCAGACCTGTCTGCAAAGTATGCTGCAGTTCAAATGAAAGCTCTGGACTTGTGGCAGGGATCAGTGCATGAATAGTGTTATCCAGAGGGTAACATTAAATAGATAAATGTTTCTCCTGTCTTTAACCTGGTGTAAATCCATGCATTTCACTGAACTGGAGTGATTTCATTTTGATAATTTGCATTTTGAAGATTGGTTCAACTACCTCTACCACTAATGAATATGTTTACATTTCTGACAGCTAGGTCAATAAAGTTAAGATGTATAAAGTAATGCAGCCTGACTTTACATAGCATTTTCATTCTTAAATCTTTGGGTTTGGTGGTGTTCGATGTAATGAAGTAGAATTTAATATCCACCCACAGCAGGGAGAAACATAATGTTTTTATACCCATACAGCTGCAAGGATGTGACTCCCCCCCGCCCTTCAGTTCTGTTATCTTAACAGCCAAATAGGAAAGCCCTCTAGGAATAGTAACCCTGTAAGCTTATGGTAGTAAAGTGCAAGATTTTATATCACAGCTATACTATCCTGTCTTGATATTTTTATCCATTCAGTTGCTGAAGAATCTTGCTGCTTTACTACTCATTTTTCTAAGAACCACCTCTGATTTCCAGAAGATCTGGATCAATAGTAATCTGTTGGTGTTATCAAAATGCTCTACCCAACACAGGACACTTAATGTATGAGTGGGTAAGGTAGGTGTGCTGACAGCATATCACAGGTATCCTTTTACACTGACTAAGGGAATAGAGAAGTTACCATTGACATCAGCGAGGGAAGATACTAAGAGTGTGTTTATAACATCTTGTCTCAGCCCATTGCTATAAGTGATAAGCCATAATTTTGGAACCTTGTGGTAAACTGCACAAGGCATCTTTAAGGTTTTGGTGCTGCAAAAATGGGTCCCTTCAAGAGAAGAGGAAGAGGTAAGGACATAAATCACTTTCTTCTCCTGTCCCTTGTGTTTTTCTGGCTCCTTAGGTTCATAGGGATGTCTATGTAACAGTATTTTTTTCCAACCAATTTTATGATTAAAGCCTTAGAAATTATTTTCTGCAGATAGGGGAGGCATTCACTGCAGCATGCTCAGCTGGGAGAAGCAAGACCCTTTTTGAGAATACCCAAGCCAGCTCTTGCTCTCTCTCACTGCTTTGCTGGGTTGCTTTTCAGTTCAGAGGCGAAGACTCCACTCCATGGCCCTTCAACCTGGACGTCACATCGATGTCTGCACACAGTGGCACTGTGTGGGCTGAGATGCATGGGGAAAGAGTGACATTGCCAGGTGACTATGGGGTAGAGGTATGTGGCATACAAAATAATTCTTGTAGATCCTGGCTAATGTGCCTGTATACAAAATGGTAACTGGAGACACATGCCTGCCTCTCTGTCAGCTGATGGACTGACCTCCCTTCTCTCCCTGCTTGAGCCTGTCTTTGAAATCTCTGATGAAAGAGGGAGCTTCCTTCAGCTGCAGATGCTGCCCTTCTCTGAGCTCCTTCAGCCCCCTCATGCCAGCTCCATTCTGTCGATCAGGATGTGCCTCCTTCATGGTAAACAATTTCAAAAATGATCATCAGTCAGACCTTACTGATGAAAGAGAAGAGGATAACTAATCTATCAACATGTTGCTTACTGGTGAATTTCCAGCTGTTAGGCTGCGCTCAAGTTTTCACCCAACAGCTAACCCAACCAAATTCAGCATCCACAGCTGCATATAAGTAATTTGCTTCACATATAGCAACACTATGTGTCAGGTGGGGAAGGAGAGAAAGAATTATCTTTTTCCCCTGCCAGCGAGTTTGGGAGGAACAAGAGGAGAGTTCTTACCTGAGAAATCTCTTGCTGTTTTAAATAATTAAAACCCTTCTTGTCCCATAAAGGTTTACCTCCTCACCTTTCATATGTGTCTGGGATGGGGAATCCCCTGTGCACTGCAGCAGGTAATTATCGAGCTGTGCTCAGCAAAAGTTCTGACAAGTGGCAATCAGATGAGAACAAGAAATGATTACAAATGACAGTGTAGGCTAAATGTGGTAGCGATGAAAAGACTTTAGAAATCCAAAACAAGACAAGTGATCACTCAGTAAACACATGTGACACAATTAATTAGTAATCATTATGTCTATTTTACTTGCTGCGCTGGTCTTCTAGAACTAAATATTTTGTTTCATTTTGAATATTTCATTTGCTTCTATGACTTGACACAATTTTCTTCTTCTGATGTGCTTTCTTATCATATCATTGCAGAGAACTGCCTTCACTCTCCCCTGTCCTCTTTCCCTCCTGCTTGCTTTTGCATAATTTTAAAGACATACTTGCTATTTCTGCTTAGAGCAGTTTTTCGATCCATTCAGACCATGTTTGTCTCCATGAAGAGTTTCTTTTTATTTCAGAGAGCCTGAACTTGTAGCAAAATATCATATGTATATATGTAAAAATTAAGATGGGAAACTGCAGGAAGAAAGCTCTTTGAACTGTCATACTAATGTAATTTTATTTTTAAAGCACATTGGGAGGCCTGGCGCTCATCATTTTAATGCATTAGCTTTGCATTTGCTGATCTGGCCTTGGAAGCAGAGGTGTGGGTGGAAGCTGGCATACATTTGGTGTCAGAGCAGTTTTGTTCTGGAGTCCGCAGATTTACAAGCCAGATCTAGAGCTGACTCCAGGACTACAAGTTCAGTTGAGAAGGGTGATGTTGCTTCCAGCTCCCATTGTCATCTGCCTGATTTGAAAGAGTTGCTGTGTTCAGCTGAAATCGTGTTCAAAAGTGTGTGCAAACAAGTAGTGGGTGTAAACCAAGGTGGCCTTTAGTTGACAACATCTGCCACATGATCAGTAAGACTGATGGGAAAGGAGTTAAGCACAGGTCAAAGAGTATTATTGTGATGCTCTTTGAGCATATTCTCAGATACAAAGAGGGCGTGGAGATGCATGTCTGTGCTTCCTCTCTGTGCATGTCAAAGGTTGATCAACTTGCCAGTCATTGTAATTCCTCTTCTTGGTCCCAAGGAGGGAGGAGAACCTCCAAACCTCAAAAGTAAGGAGTACTTTTGAAAGGATGTGCTGCCCTTCCCCAGATGGATATAGCCTTGGAAAGCAAAAAGCTTAAGAACAATGGATTTCTTCCCCTTTTTGGGTTCCTTGTGTCCTGATACTGCCACCAAGGCCAGGGTGTTGAAACTGGGTGACAACACAAGGGTAAGAACCACACTCTTTTTATTGTGCCTGTGAGAACAGTGATTGCCCTGTGGGTTGCTCAGGAGTCCTGTGAAGTGTTCCCAGAGCTGTCACAGAAGTAATTGTAGTAAAATCATTCATGCTGAAGACTACAAAGGGTTTCCTTTCATTCTTATTACTCTATGTTGTTTGTTTACCTTAATTCAGGCATTGATTTTGGCTGTCCACCTTTTAACATTTGGTTGGCAACACTTGTTTTCTTCATTTTCCATTATACAATTTTTAGTGTTCCAGGTACACAGTTTGAAAAAGTGTAAGGTAGCTAAAGATGTGGACAGACTGTGAAATTTCTAAGTTTCAAGAGAAGTCATGTGCCTGGGCCCTACTGTGAATTACCGTAGGTGTCTCATTGACTTCAGAGCTCTGAGGCTTTGTGAGAGTTAACCTTCAAGGGAAAAAGTTAGGTGTCCTTGAAAAGTTTATTTGGAATTTTCAGTGTGGGGACAATAACTTTCAATGACTGGGTACAATGAGAGAGCTGGGACTGTTTAGCCTAGAGAAGAGAAATCTCGGGGGGGATTCTATTAATCTCTGTAAATACCTGAAGGGAGGGTGCAAAGAGGAGCCAGGTTCTTTCCAGTGGTGCCCAGTGACAGAACCAGAGGCAATGGGCACAAACTAAAACACAGGAGGTTCCCTCTGAACAGCAGGAAACACTTTTTACTGTGAGGGTGACCGAGCACTGGCACAGGTTGCCTAGAGAGATTGTGGAGTCTCTATCCTTGGACAAATTTTGAATATCCAACTTTTGAAGCTGTCTGGACATGGCCCTGGGCAACAAGCTGTAGGTGGTCCTCCTTGAGCAGGTGGGTTGGACCAGATGACCTCCAGAAGTCCCTTCCAATCTCAACCATTCTGTAATTCTGTGATGCTGTTGTCACACTTACATGTCAGTTCTACGGGAACTTTATTAACATTGTTATTCAGCTAGTCGTTCTAGAGATCTACAATACTGCTTTTACCAATTATTCGTAAGTCTATATATAATTCTACTATCTCTTTCAGTTTGAAACCATTCATATTTCAGTGGCTTTCCATTATTTTAAAAGAATTTTGGCTCCTTGTCTCTAGTAATTCCTGATCCTCCACGTAGCCTGAAAAAGCAACCCAGTTTCTGCAACAATGCAATAGAAAACTAAGAGTAGATAGTACTCATATCGTCCCCAACAGGTGTAGTTTGTAAACTGTTAAAACATCTTGTCTTTTTCATAGATGAGGGACTAATTTAGCTTGCAGTTGTAAGAGTAAACCTCCTTCCTGCCAGCCTTATTGTATGGTAAGTTGTTTCATTTTGCCATATAAATTCTAGGGTGTTCTATTAGTAAATATAATTTTGTCTTTCCTTTTCTTAGATATTACATTTCTGGGGGCAATGGGTCAGCAGGAAGACTTCAGTGAAGGCGTTTCCAATTCCAGGGTACTATGTATTTTCCCACATTGAGCTAATCCAGGTAGGTTCAGAGATGGAACCATGAGCACTGAAGATGGTGAGGGTCTCAGCAAGGCAAGGAGCTGAGGGACTTAAACTCCCCACCAACCTAACCTGGAGAAAGAGACAAAAATGGGGTAGACCAAAAATATAACAGATTAAAAGATTCCCTGACCACTAGGCATAGTCTGTTCATGTAGGTAGCAAGACAGAAAACAAATGGTGCTGGACCAATAGTTTGCGCTGTTTGTTACTGAGTGCAGTGATTTTATATGGCGCTTTTACACACAAAGGATTGTATCTGGTGTTTTAAACCCATGCAACAGCACAACATACCTATTCATTCCTTGCAATAGTGGAATTACCATGCTACAGGCTTCGTGATGCTCTGCCTCAACTACAGTCAGTCCTAGCTGCTCCAAAGGGAAATGCCTGAAGTCACGTAGAGCATAATAACGAGAGGAACAACACATATGACATATTTCTTAACCGCTGCCTTCAGGCAGTAGTATTTCTGTGTCCAAAAACCTTAAGGGCAAGCACCCCACAGCAACTTTGAGTTAAGAGAGTTGTCTGGTATTTGTTGGGTTAAACAGCCTTATCAGGAAGAGGGCTGCACTGTCTGAAAACAGGTATGGGAGGTATGGGTTCTGGCCGTCAGTGGATGTTCCTGGGGAGCCATGCTGATGGGTAACATTGTCAGGAGTTTAAAAAGGGGAGGAAAATGGTTCTTTAGTACAGGTGCTTGTCAGGGAATTAAGTGACTTAAGCAAGCACACACTCACACAGACCAAGGAGCAGATCTGGAGACGCTTTTATATGGAGGGCTACCTTTGTATTACAGCATAATTCACCCTCTGGCTCTGACTGCAGTGTAAATGTGTAGCAGCTATGATGATAACTGTTCTCTGAGCCAGAGGCTGGGGGACAGAGTGCAAGCTGCCCTGCATTTCCACAGCTGTTAGCTGGATGGGTTTAGAGGTGCTTTTGGCTGTTGCACCAAAGGAGACTGGGGGGAAGGATGGGGTCTCCTATGGCCTCTGCTCTTCCCTTCCTCATCTTTTTTCTGTTCTTTGTAAGAAGTGGATGGCTATATGAATTAGGAGAAGAACTGAGCAGACAGTCAGCTCTTGCTCCTATAAATAATACACTGATTAATATGTATAGCTTCAGCGGATAACCCCAAAGTGTGATTAGGGCAAGGAACAGGGCAGGAAGGAGGGTGTTTGGTGTCTTGCAGTGCTGTGCAAGAAAACGCTTATGCTTCCTCGTGACCCTGGCTAGTGATTTCTCTCTTTGGCTTCAGCAGAAACAGCATCTAACTTTCAAAGTAAAAATATCTTCCTTCGAGCAGAATAAGGTTTCAAGCTCCAGCACTTGCTAGAAGGCCCTTTACCTGCTGTTCCCATTTCTTCCCAGTCATATGAGGAGGAAAAAGGGTAATTAAACTTATCATCATTGCTTTTTCTCTAATAAAGGAAAAAGAAAAAAACCTCATGGATTCAAAAGTGCTTTTCTGCTTGCTTTAAAAATAGATCTTGGCATATTAAGCTCACTTTAATTATAAATTGTACCTAGTCTGAGGGAAACTGAGGGAAAGATAACTGTAGAGTATACGTGGATAAGGGTATTTTATCAGCTCTTTTTACAGGATGAACAACAGCAATGAAAAGATGATCATATTTCCTTGGTAGCTCCATAACCTACCTTTTTGAGGCAGCTGCTTCAAGGGACTAGGACTATCATTGGTGCAGTCAAATTAAAATCTGTATGAAGGGTCTGGTCCCTCTCCCTCTTTCTTTCCTCTCTCCCCTCCCTTTCTCCCCCCCCCCCCCCCCCCCCCCCCCCTTCTCTCTATATCCCTCCTCCCCCTCCAGGTCTCCCTTTTTTTTTGTCTGTCCTTCTTTTCCTTTTCCTCTTAGGTGAATAATCCGGTTGGCTGGTAAGAAGCCTCACAAGGGGCTAATTCAAGGATAAAGCAACAGTGTTTATATTTATCCCATGTTTGGTCACAAGAGATTCTCTTTCATTTCATTTGAAATCATAAAACATAGTTAGCTTATACACCATAAATAATGTTAGCTTTCAAAAATCTATGGAAGAATGGCATTGTGTCTTTGCCGAGTGCAATTTAAAACCTCTTGTGTGAGCTGATCAAATTAAATAAAGCTTCTGTGCTGTCAAGGTTCAAAATCTACTGATGTGCCAACATTCATTCTTCAACTCTGTATTTTGCTTTTCAGGCAGACAAGGTCAGCTGGGTCTGATTGATCCAGTTTTTGTCTTGTAGGAAGACCAGGTGGTTGTTTCTGTAAGAAAGAGGGTGTTTTCCCCTGTTTTTCTCCCACAGCAGAGCAGCTGATCTGGTCTCACTCCACCAGATGGCAAGCTTTAACCAAGGAAAAAAAAAATCACACGTTTTTGCAGCTATCCATTTACCTTAGGGGAGAGGGGGAAGCTATCTTGGCTCATTGGTTACTGTTGTTGGGGTTTTTTCTTTCTTTCTGTTTTAAAGAAATATTTTTACTAAAACAGGCTCACATCCATCTTCCTGCATGATTGGTAGTGTTTAGAAAAATAAATCAATAAAACAACATTTGCTGTCAGCTATTGAGTAACTGACAGGTGTCACAAAGGGAAGTAAAAAATGGGTTAGAATATACAACCCATCCCCAAATCTCACTGAACAAAGGCAGATTCAGTGCTCCTAAACAAACAAATAAGTATGGTGGTTCCTGTCACAAATGAGAAGACGTTTCCAGGCTGTCAGTGAGTTCTGGTTATCCAAACCCCACATTAATCTCTGCCTTTGACCCTCAGGAAGGGGCTGCTCTGCTGTGTGTTTTTTCCATAATAACCTGCCCGCAATACCTGGATGATACACAGAGCAGAGGAGAACTGTGCTTTCTCTGTCCAAGCTACATTATCTCTTCAGTCCAGGGCAGTCTACCGGGTTCCAGACATCCTGGGAGTTGAGTTAGTCTGCTTGTCCTAATGCAGCAAACTTTAACTGCTGTGTTAAAGTTAAAGGTAATCATTTTCACTCACATGTCGCTGTCCCAGCTTCACAGGGGAAACAGTTGTGGCACTGGGAGGTAGCTTCACTTAACAGAGGTAACTCAACCATGAAACATTACAGTGATGCATGAGGAGCAAGTCTCCAAAGTCCAAGCTCAGTGACCTGTCCCTGGGGATCTGCAGATAATCTGCACTGTCTCCAGCAACAGGACAGAAATGTGGTGGGGAGTCTGCAGCCACAAGGTTAGAAAGACTTGCACGTAAAAGCCTGTCTGCCAGTTGCTTCACTTCTTTTTGCATTTTTTCTTAGCATTTCCCTTCTCTAGAGACCACGGGTCCATCCCCACTTGGTAACTGGGCTCCAGGTGAGTTGCAAGGTGGGTACATTGGCAGTCCTGGGGGTTGCTGTGCTCATCCCTGCATAGTAGAAAAGTGGTACGCAGTTGCTCAAAAGGAGGAGAGAAATGATTAGCTAACATCACATAAGACTTCAAAGGGTAGTGGGGAAATCCAACCTATGTCATCTCACTTGCTGACCTAATGACTGGAGAAAAACTCTTCCCATTTTTTTTCTGTAGGCTGTTTTTAAGTAAACTGTTACTTTTCCATAATAAACATCTTTAAGAGTTTGCAAATAGTGTTACCTGTGTCTTTACTCCTGTTTCTTAGCTCTTTCTAAAGAAAAACTAGAAATTAAATCAATGCCACAGACATTTGTACAATCATGCCAGATGAGCCTGAAGGATATCTGTGCAATGGACACAATTATACGGCAGATTGTAAGTAGTCAGAACTTGTGACCCCCAGTTCTGAGACTGAAAATTTTAGCTATTTTTGCCTTCCCTAGTTCATGTTTTTAATTTTTTTCTCAGCATCAAGGGAGGTTGGAAACCTTTGTTTTTCCAAAAATGGGAACTCATTCTACTGTTATCACATAACTCCTAGTACTGAGGCTTTACAAAAGGCTCAGGAGTGATAATACTATGAATTTTGAAGAGCTGCAGCAGTGCAGTCTGCAATGAAGTGGAGTAGCTAAGTAATACAGGTGACAGGCTGTGGGTGTCTGCCTCTGTAGTCATGCCTTGAGGACTTGCCTCATGCTTCATTTCTCTCAGGGGGAGGATTATGGGCTTTGGAGTTTTGCTTGGAGTTTGTTTATGAGTTTGGCTCCCCCCCCCCTCCCCCCCCCCCGCCCCCCTCCCTTTTGGATGAAGCACTGCAAAATCCTGCAGTGTCTCTGCCAGAGCTCCAGGCATGCCTGGGGAAGTGGAGTGCTCTCTGTGACTCCAGCATCCCTGTCTCATACACTTCTCTCTGGTAATACGCAATATCCCTCCAAAGCCATGCAGATCTGACTGACAGCATGACTCATCTCACCTTGCTTTGCTGCAGCTCATCTTACTATCCACGTAGCCTTTTGAATTAAGGGAGCTTTTGAAAGCATCCCTCCAAGGTGACAGCAGCTGCTGCCAGTGAAGTCAGGCAGGGACTGCTTGGTGCCTCCTAAGGCAATGTCTCCTCTGAGGGACACGGGAGCCCGGTACCCTGCCCAGGCTGTTTGCACCGGAGCAGTATTGTGCCAGCTTGGCATGCTTATCAGTATAAGGACATTGAGGTTAATTTTACCCTGAGCCTCACTTCTCTGCTGCTACCGAGAACTGTTACTGCAGTGGTATAGAGAGTCGGGGGAAGATTTTTTTCTTTCTGCTCTTGCTGTGGGCTTTGGCTCTGTGAATTTTGCTTTTGTTTCCCCCTTGTGAGTTGATTTAGAGATTACTTCCTTTTATGACAGGACACAAGGGATCAGACCGATCTGCTGATTTTGACACAAGACCACTAAAACCATGCCATGATTGCCCAGATAGAGAAGTATTTTTCCTTCATTTCATTGTGTCCAGTAAATTTTCAAACTGTAATGAAGTGGAAACCCACAAAAACCTTGGATGTTTTAATGTCTTTTAACCCATTTTACTTGGTTTTAATTTTACTATTGGTCTCATATGTGAAACTCTGCTGAGTCTGAATTTCTCCTTTTGGTTTATAATTCAATTGTTGATGCACAAACCGAAATAAAATCTGATCCCTTTTCTATATTCATGATGGCTCTGCAGTACTGACAATACTAAACCATAATAAACCAAAGAAATCAAACTTCTTTTTGCTGCTAAGAAAGGTCTGTAATAAAATTCCAACTAAAGGTGAAGGATTTCACAACCACATAATAACTTTTCAAGGGTAGGAATGGATTTTAAAGTCATGCATCTCAGTAAAATCCCCCTGCTTTCAGTTCCTCTCTGAACACTGTTTTTCTCAATGGCATTTTGCGGTGTGTAGGATTTGTTTAAGCACTAATCCGTCAAGTACAGAGAGACCTGAGATCACTGATCTAAGTCATTTGTGGAGAGGAAACAATCTTTCTACCTCAAATAAATCTGAGTTTGCATTGAAAGAACTGTTTGCATCAGAAGTGTCAGCCTGGCAGGAGTTTGAAGCCAGATGTGCTGTTTGGATTCAGAGGTATGGACACTGTCAGGCATCCAAAGATGTACCCAAAGATGTATCTGCATCAGGCTCAGGAAGGTTCCAGTGCTGCAAATAGAGGTGTGATCGAATTTTTGAGGGGACTTCTAGGTCTACTTGCCTTATCCTCACTCTTCTCTGGGCTTCAGCTTGCAACCATGCTGGAGAGAGGATCCTGAACTAGATGAACCTTCAGTCTGAAATGTATGTCTGCTCTCATGTTATGTATTTGCAAAGTTTTTCTAAGATATTATCTATTGACAATGTTGTGAAGTCTCTAATTATACTTACTGAGATAAAAAACTTTTGCTACTGATGCAAGCTTCTACTGAATCTCCCTCAAATAAATGTTGTGTTTTGTTGTTGCTGCTTTTCTCTGCCATGGCTAAAATAAATCAGTATCCCCATCTCAATGCCTGAAGAGACAGAAACATTTAATTTATAGCAATTTCCTTTTCTTTTTACAGTTTCTACTAAACAGAACATGCTGGGTCTCAACCTGCATTTGCATTTATGCTAAATTACAAGCAGAACAATCAACACAAGTCCCAGCTCATGCTTCCCACAGCTGAACAGCAGCAATGAAAGCAAACTGCCAAGGAAATCTTTCCCACCCAGCTAGCTTGTTAATACACAGCAGTGTTTAGCCATCTATTTATTTATCACAGTGGTCTTGGAGTGCCTCCCAAGTGTTGTGGAGAAGAAAAGAGGAGCTTACCCTTAGACACCTTGTGAGTCTGCCTGGTGAGGCAGCCCCAGATGGCCACTTCCCAGGGCAGGACAGGCAGAAAGGGTGTCTGGGCAGGATCTCCTCCCTGAGTGCCTAAGGAGACGCAGACAGGACTGTCCTTCATCCAGGAGTGCTCCTGAGGTAGGACGTCCATCGGAGTGGTCACTGTGGACACTCAGCCCCTAAAGATGACTGATGTCTTCATCTGTGACTTTGGGATCACTCTCTTTCTTCTCTCCCCTGCACCATTCCCTTTCAGACTTTTTTTCTCGCAGGTTCCCTTAAATCCCAGCTCATCCTGCTTCCTTACCATAGCCCTTTCTCTCACTCGTTTCTCTTCCTATTTGCTTTCCTCTCTCTTTAACACTCCTTAGTGGCCGCACCTTTATATTTTTCATATCATCACCTTCCTGGGATGAGGGTAGGCTCATTCACGGATGCCAGCGTGCTCTGGTTGGTGCCTGGAGCTCTTAGGTGTGGTGCATTGCAACGCTGTGCCTGCACTGGTTTGAGGGAGGTTCAGGCACGTTCAGCTGAACTGTCCTCAGGGGTTTGCAGCTGTGTGAACAAACCCATCTGAAATCAGCGTGGCTGTGCTAGGGAAACCTTTCTAGTAGAGCCCACAGTCTTCATGGACTGGCCTCACTGCCGGGATACTGTGCAGATAAAACCAAAATAAAATCAACAGCAATTGCTAACTGCTTTCATGCTCAGGCCCTTGTTCAGTGTCTCGCAGTATGTCCTTTCCAACAATTGGGTTTTAATTTGAAAGCAGAACCTGGCCTTCCTTGCTGCCAGTTTGGGCTTATCCGAAATGCTAACTAGTCTTTCACTCTTCAAAGTGTTTTAGAGCCTGACAGAGACTTCTACAGGCTTGCTTGTGTCCCTTGGCTTTCTGCTTTGGAAGTGTCTTTGAAGTGAGAACTGCCTAGCCACATTTCATATCACCTCCTATCTTCACCAAACCTCAGGCAAGAGCAGAGTGGTGAGGAAATACTATCTAGCTGATTGGCATTGCTGTGTGAGGCAGTACTGGCCCCTTGCACGTGCCTAGCTGATCTGCAGGAGGGGTGCATTGGCACAGCCAGGAAAGAGCAGGCTTCCTGAGCACACGCAGGTCCCCCTACCCGGGACACGCTCGGCGTGCCGCTCACTGGAGTTTCAATGCACACCCTTGCTCAGGAGGTGCCCCACTGCCATTTCCCTGGATCTCCAGGTGCTGGAATGCCAATTGCGGTCACGCCCAGCGCACTGCGCCGCATGGTCTCCACCCCACTGGCCAAATGAGGGGACCGTAGGTGACTGGCTGGAGGAGTGGTCTCGGTGCTGGAAGGATGCTGAGCCCACCAGTGCTGTGGTGACTATTCCCAGCTCCTGAGCGCAGCCCTGCTGCCCATCTGCTGAGGGGCTCCCCATATGCGTGGGCACCGCTGCATCCCTGTGCAGCCCTCCGAGTGCAGTGCGAGCGGGAGGGTGTTCTCTTTCGCCCCCAAACCCATGCTGAGCTTAAACCAAGCAGAAGACCATCTCTGTAATCCTGCAGTCAGCAGCTGCATCCTGCAGAGCAGCAGCAACTGACTGAATTGACAGGATTAATGTGACTCCAGGGGTCTCTCTGCAGCTAATCAGGAGATGCTGGTCCTAATGAATGAAGCACAGTGGAGAGAACTGGTATGCTAAAGGCAGTGAATGTCCCTTTTATTGTAGTTACAGCGTTAGTGATTAAAACATAACTCGGTGGGATGCAGCGAGCTCTCAAGCTAATTCCTTGACAAGAAACACCGGCCTGTGAAGTGTTGGCTTCAAATATTACGGAAATCAGTGCTCAGGACTTTTGTGTTTTTTCAACAGGGTCGTGCTGTTATTAACACAGGTGTTGGGGGCTATGGCTCCAGACCCCGCTTTTCCCCCATGCAGCTTCAACTTGGAGCCTGTTCTATGGCTCAGAAACAATAAGGTTCAATGGAAATGAGACAAACTAATCATTTCCCCTACATAAACCGATGCTTATAATCCTGGCTGTGATTCGCTGCTATGTCTTCCCTGGTGCAGAGGACTTTATTCCCTACTGTGATGAAATAAAATGAACCAAACCATTGTCGAAACAATTCAAAGCGCTTTGCTCCTTCAGGCAGAGGGATCAGTTCTACAGCCTACTTTGCCTTTTAGCTCCTCGAACTGTTGAAGAAACAGGTGCAGAAAAAATGATAGCCTGACTAATATTATTTTGTTAAATTCAAGTGCTATGTTTGTTTTATCAGTAACACAGCATGAAGTGCAATACATCTTTCTGTCCTGGCAAATGCCCCACCTTAGAAGAATAAATCAAAATCTGTGTGTACCTGTAAGCTATTGGCTAGCATGCAAATGAGCTCTTTTATGAATATGCATGAAATAGCATATAAAAGACACACAAAAATTCGCAGCTGTGAAGAATGGGCCCTCGGTCCCTGTTCAGTCACATTGTTAGACTGGAGAAGCTGTTGATTAAATCAATGTTAATCACACTAAGGGTGCAGCACAGCTTCCATATAGGCATCAGCCTGGGCTTCTCCTCTGCTCTAATGATACAAAGAATCTGTGAGTATGTTTCAGACACATCGTTAGTTGCTCTTCCTGTCTACTTGGGAGGCAAAACCAACAGTCCTTCATAACACACCTTGACATTGTGTATAGCTAACCAGCCACAGTCCTTGGTCAAAGCTAAAACAGTAGCAACTTTATGGTTGTTAAGTTTGCCACTGCATGCTGCTCTACTGAAAAATCAGTCTCTAATGGGAAGGGAGGGAAAATAAATTGGGATGATGTTCTAACTTCTTTTCTTTACTAGCTTGACTATAAACAGTTGACTTCACTGCTAAACCTTTCTTCCTCTGCTATTTTACAGCAATTTCCTGCACTGTTTGGCTTTCCTGCTGCCCAGAAAAGTAGAAGCCTCTGCAGGAACTGGGGCAACAGTGATCTGTGAAAAAGAAATCCAGCTGCCTGGTAGCTGCTGAAGTGTACATGGTGACAAGCAACAGTGACAGGACATAAAAGACTGGTAAGACTTCTTTCTTTTGCATGGAAAGGCTTTTTTTTTAAAAATTGTAACTCCTTAGAGAGCTCTCAGCAGCTAATCTCCCATTTGTTCCCAACCCCCCCCCAAATCCTGGAAGTCCACAAATGAATAAAAAGTTCACATTTCCATCTTACTTTTGAAAAAGGGGAAAGAATGTGATGGCCAAGAGTGTATTTTCAGCAGAGAAGAAAATGTTGTTATCCATCCTGTCCTTGGCAAGACCTACTTTTCTCCTGTCCTGTATTTCTAGGGTTTCTTTCCCCCATTATCTTTGTTATGCTAATTAAGCCCTAACTTCTACTTTCTCTCTTTCCCTCTCTCCTATTTAATTAACACGGTGAATGTTGTCTTTTGTCTCATGGTTACAATGAACAATGCTCCTGTGAAAACTGACATTTTTAAAAAGCCTTTTTAATTGAAATGGCATGAATTCAAAGATGGTCAGCCAGTTCTAGTAATTTTGTCACATGGAAGTTGCTTTGGAGACTCCCCAACACACACTTAAATAAAAAAGAACTAGCCTTTTGCTTAGACGCAACTGCTGTGCAAAGGAAAATAATAAAAAAAGATAGATTTTAAAAAAATAATTAAATATTTTCTAAATTTTGGCAGTTACACTTAATGTGTTGTACTCAAGCCTGGAGTCACTCTGATTTCCAATAAATGTCCTCTCTCTAGGGTAGAGAATAGGCCTCAGATACAGACTCTCTCTTTAAAGATTGATGCTAGATTCCATGGTGTGTTTCCGTATGATGTTTCCATATCTTCTTTTCACCATGAGATGAAACCCTCCTCCTCAGCATGTGGGCTCTAGATTGATTGCTCCTGCAGGCCAAAGGAATTTCCTAATTACTGGGACAAGGAGATGCTGGGGTCAGCACCCCCTCCACCTCCACCAAAGCTGGGTCACTCATGCACATGGGAAGCAAACCACAGATTTGGGAGGACAGCAGGAAAATGACAACCAGAGCCTAGGGCAGAGATGGGTGGCTCAGCTGGGTGGAGACAGACACTGATCCTTGCCCTGTGACTTTACTTTGTAGTTATGGCTCCTGTGTTTCCTGACGCAGCTTCTTTTCACTGAAAATAAACAAAATATTTCCATGGTTTTGCCAGTTTGTCTGAATCTGGTGTTACGTCCTCAAATGCTCCTACTGCTTCTCTGGTATTTTCACTTTGTTTCCAGTGATTTCTACATGTGCGTGAATTGTACACTGCATTGCTGGGGACCTGCGGGGCATGATGTATGTGCAAAGTGTGGCTGTCACTCCACAGAGTGCATTAACACTTGTTACTTAAATCTGCTAGCAAATAAAGGTAAATCTGAGCAAATTGTAACATTCAACAACAGCATGTAGTAGGTGCTTTGATTTTTTTCTCCAGCAGCCATAAACACCTTGAAAACTCATTTAGGCATTGTCCTCTGCATCTGTACCTGGTGTACAGTGCTTGCTGCAGAGCTGAGTAGTACCAAACACAAGAGATGAAATGCTGCAGTATGTTTCTTTCAATTTACACTGCTAAAGCAGATGGGACCAGCTGGGAGAGAGGTCCAGGGTGAACCTCCTCAAACTGAGCTATAGGCCATAGCTGCAGGGTTTGACTGATGCTAAAGCATCTGCTTTCAGGTGACGAGGTACAGCGTTTGCTAAAAGCACCAACAACTGCCCAGTCTGCATCATTTCCCCTTTCCAGGGTTCAGGCTGGCAACATGTAGTGGCTCCTGGCAGACTGCTCAGGGTGCTAGGGATCTGCTTTGCAGGGATTTGCAAGGGATCTGATCCTTGTACCTTGGGCAATCATTTACCCAAACACAAAATTGGATGTAAGACCCTCTCATTATAACTGAGTAGCATTTATGTACCTCCTGGGTCCTGGTGCCAACACCTATGTAATAGAATAATAACAGAGAGTAATACTAGATCATGGCCTTAGTCCATACTTCATTATCACAGTCACTCCCATTCTTAAAAAGTGTACCATCATGAATATCTGGAGTGATTTTTATCACAGAAAAAGCCATGCTATTTTTCCACTGCAGGGATGCTTTGTAGTTAGTCTAAGATCTGCTCCAGACTTGTTTTTACTGCAGACATGCACATATGACTTGATTTGATTCACTAATAGTCATATCAATTATAGGGTAGAAGGCATTTAATTAGAGTGCCTGCAGCTTGTGAGGCTTTATTCAAAGCCCACCAAAGTCAAAGAATGCTTTAAAGCTGAATGAAAGGAGTTTGAAGGACAGCGAGGAGTCCAAAATAAGCTGTGACTACTGAATGTATATACATCTTCCACAACAGGAAAAATTCTCTGTAAAACAGTGCTTACGTGCTTCTAATCAATTCTATTTACGGTCTTCTCCTTCCCTGATACTGTTTTTCTATTACAGTATTTGTTCTTTGATCTAATAGGTTAGTCCTTTTAATTTATTCAAATGTGGGAGTAAGCACAAATATTCTGCAGGAGGTTTTGGTAGACTTCTTGCACTTCTGAATTAAAACAAGATGCTTTTAGCAACTGGAAAGTTAATTTCACATGTATTTTAATTAAGTTACATTGACTTAGCAATGGAACATAATGCTTATTTACCTTCTGCCCTATTGTAAATTCTGTTTATGTTTTATGCTCTATCCTGGTTAAGGTTTACATTTATCCTATTTCAATAATACAGTACAACCATACAGCAGACTATAATGTGTCACAAAACCATTGTGGTTTGCTCTTTAGAACACGTGGCCAGGATGTGTGTTAGTGTGTGTCAGCATAACCCCAGTGAAAACAGTGAGGGAAGAGCATTTTAGAGAAACATTTTATAAAAAATCTCAGAACTGTAAGATGTTATAAGGCTGGATATGGTTCTCGGCTGCCCCCTGTCTTCTGTAAATATTTAACCTAGAGGAAAGTGGGCGTAGGATGCTGTTGTTCTGGCTGGGTAGCATGTTCGTTTCCTCTCAACTCCTGTTTAGGAGACTGGACCAATCAATGAAAGGTGGCATTAAGTAGACTAGTTTTGACAACACGGCACTGTGATCCCAGTCAATTTTCCAAACCTTTCTCTTGGCTTATTAGTAAACAGGATAATCATGAGTATAATGCTACCTTAGGGGTGTGGGAAGCCTTGCTTTGACCTTTGCACGTGGACTGGTGACCCATAACTAGCTGTAGGTGTGTGCAGAGTTGGGCACTGTAACAGTAGAAATATTGGTTTTACTCCAGAGATTGGTGTGGCTCCCCAAAATACTACAGTTGCTCCCTGTTGAGGAGTTTTTGTAAAAATGGGACTGATCAGTGTGTCCTTTGTCCACTGAAGGAGCCATGGGAGGAATAGTCTTCATGGTTTTCCATGTTAGAGGTCTCCTCTGTTTTTTCCCCAGGGAGATACCTAGCTTGGCTCTGAAGGCAAGAGATCTCTGGTGAGCCTCTGACTACTGTGAGCTCCTCAACATTTCTGCAGTACTATCAATGCTTCTGACATTTATTGAATCACGCACTGTATTAAGTTATTAGTAATCAGATGGATGTATTGAATTCATTTAATAATCCAAGTTTCTTTAAAAAATGATGCTACTCTTTAATGCAATAACATTAAGGAACAAAGAACACTGTACCTTTGTACGGGCTTTGTGTGCCAAGTCTTTGGTAGCAGGGTGGGCTACAGGGGTGGCTTCTTTAAGAAGCTGCTGGAAGCTTCCCCTGTGTTCGAGCGAGCCCATACCAGCCGGCTCTAAGACGGACCCGCCACCAGACAAGGCCGAGCCCATCAGCGATAGTGGTAACGCCTCTGGGAGAACAGAATTTCAGAAGGGAAAAGAAAGTTGCTGGGGCACAGAAACTGCAGCCAGAGAGAGAAGGGAGAACATGTGAGAGAAACAGCCCTGCAGACCCCCAGGTCAGTGCAGAAGGAGGGGAGGAGATGCTCCAGGTGCCGGAGCAGAGATTCCCCTGCAGCCCGTGGTGAAGACCCTGGTGAGGCAGGCTGTCCTCCTGCAGCCCAGGGAGGTCCACGGTGGAGCAGATCTCCACCTGCAGCCCGGGGAGGACCCCACGCTGGAGCAGGTGGGTGCCCGAAGGAGGTTGTGACCCCGTGGGAAGCCCACGCGGGAGAAGGCTCTGGGCAGGACCTGCAGATCCATGGAGAGAGGAGCCCACGCTGGAGCAGTTCGTGAAGAACTGCAGCATGTGGGAAGGACCCACGTTGGAGAAGTTCGTGGAGGACTGTCTCCCATGGGAGGGACTACATGCTGGAGCAGAGGAAGAGTGTGATGGGTCCTGCCCCTGAGGAGGATGAAGCGGCAGAAAATAACATGTGATGAACTGACCGTAAACCCCATTCCTCATCCCCCTGCACCGCTGGGGAGGTTGGTAGAGAATCCAGGAGTGAAGTTGTGCCCGGGAAGAAGGGAGGGGTGGAGGGAAGGTGTTCTGAGATTTGGTTTTATTTCTTATTACCCTACTCTGGTTGATTTGTAATAAATTGAATTAATTTCCCGAAGCTGAGTCTGTTTTGCCCATGACGGTAATTCACTGAGTGATCTCTCCTGTCCTTATCTCGAGCCATGAGCCCTTTGTTATATTTTCTCTCCCCTGTCCAGCTGAGGAGGGGGAGTGATAGAACAGCTTTGGTGGGTACCTGGCATCCAGCCAGGGTCAACCCACCACAACCTTGAACTCACCCTTGAAGGTATGAAGCACCTCCTTTAATGACAATGTAACTGAAATTAATTTTTTTTTTTCTTTTTTTTACCTGTGTGTTATTACTATCAGTCAAGTTCCTGCTTATTATTTATGAAGCCTGAACTCTAATGATGGCTAGTTAAACAAACTTTCACTTGGACTCACAGAATTAAAGCTTGTACTTCGATTTTTGCAATGTGTTTTTGCACACTGTTGCAAAAAGCCTGAAAGACTTTCATACCTAGTACCTGTTTACCCTGTGAGCTGCCTGTGCTCTCTGACTGGGGAAGGAGAAATTTGAAAATCTGGTGACAATATCTGTAGACCCTTACCATGTCTTTATCTAGTGTACTCTTCTGGGAGTGGAAGGAAGTCCTTGGTGAAGGTAAAGTTTCTAAATTTCCACTTGAAGAACTTGTCATGTTTGTACAAGTTATCTGCATTTTTCAAGTGTTCCTGATGTAGTTCTGCTATCTTTCACCCCTAAAGCCTGAGTGATTGTACTATGTTTGAGTCCTGTGACTTACATCAAGGCAAAGATACCATGAATTATCACCTATTATGGAAGAATTGCAGTTAGCTATTTTTTATAGAAAAGTAAAGTAAAATTTAGTTTATATTTTGTTGCCACACTATCTTTTAGATAATCTGTTTCATAGGTATTTGGACACTTTGCATATGGTTGTCACTGTGGTCCAGTTCCTCGAAGTGTAGGTATGTACTTAGCATGAGCGAGGTAACAGTGCCAGCAACTTTCACCTCAAACCACTAACTTACAGCAATTTTTTTCGCTGCTGTAAGGCTGAGACAAACTTCAGTGAGTTACAGAGAGCCTGATATCAATGTTGCTGTGTTTTTCAGAGATGTGTGTGTTCCCGTAGCTCTTTTCTGAGGTGGGAGCATAGAGAAGTTGTGCCCTGCTTGGTTTCAGCAAAAGAACATCTGATCAAAGACTGGTCCTCACGCCATTTTGAAAGGTGTCACTGCAGCAGAGGCAATCTGGCCATGGAGGTATCAGGGCTGTGAAATTAGATTCCACCTATTGATTGAGATTGCTCTGAATGCCACCAGCAGCATTAGGATGAATGACTTCTCTAACACTGTGAAGAAAGGGGGTAGCATTGCTCTCAAATATTTAATAGTTATTGATATTTTTCAATGTTCATATTATTGACTTACAGGACAGATTGTCAAGAAGGAAGAAACATTTAAAAAGAGTCATTAGCTTCAATGTAATGAACAGCTAACTGAGAACTATGGAAGTCTTAGACTATAACTTCCCACATATTATCTGCTACAAGAGAGATATGAAATGATGAAAAGCCAGGGCAATACTGCAGTACAGCTTGACTGAGTCATTGAAGTGTTCCTCTTCATACAGAATTTGAATGAAATTATAAGGATTAATGTAGTTTCAGCTGTACTTAACCAAATCTCTGTTGCTGTTTTACAAACCGTTCTCAGATTACCTTCTCTGGGAGCCTTTTGTGTCTAGTGAGCAGTTTTGACTGAAATTAACTTGTGCTCGGGATTGTAATAAAATAAGAAAATTTTCTATCTCAGTTTTATGCCAAGTTGCTTTTTAAACATACAAGCATTGCACTGTGTCCTGGTACACAGGCTGTAAGAGCTAGGCCAGGCTGGAATGTTTTAAGAGAGAAATGGAGTAGTATAAACAACAAAATGAGATAATTGTGATCCAGTGAAATAAGTTCACTGTAAAATGACAGCTGCATTCAGTCAGGCAAAGCAAACAACGACATCTTCACACAAAACACTAGTATCCAGAATTGGTAATAGAAAGCCGAATATCTGTACTGTGTTTCCTGAACCAGACTGCTGCAGTGCAGCAGCAGTGCAGAAGCATGTCCTTGGTGCAGCAAGCACGTGCTTACATCTGTCCTTGTGCAAGACAAGTCCCATGACATTTTTTTTTTCTGCCAGGTCTTTTCTCTTTCTTAAAATGTTAGGATGAGCAAATAGGAGCAGAGTGTTAGGTAAAGCTGTGTTATTCACACTTGCCTCCCCACAGATCTAGGTTTGCAGTAATCAATGGAACTTTTTGAACATACTTTCCAATGTCATCTGTTCATACAAGAAATGACAGACAGGCTTAGTGTCTGGAAGGAAAAACAGAGGAAGCGTGTGCATGCAGACGAGGCAGGTTTACAGTGCTGTGTGGCTGGTGTGTAGGGACCAGTAGGTCTGGAGAGGAAATCTGGAGGTCTGTAGTGGGAGAGAAAAAAGGCCATTATGAATGGCCACTTATTGACTGCAGAGTCATTAGAAGCAGGAGGTATGAGAGTGATGAACTAAGCCGGGGCTTACTTCCTCTGCTCACGTCAAAGCACCCTCATGCCAGCTCTGCTTGTCACCACAACTAGTAGCAAACTGAGGCCTCTGGTGTCAGCAAGGACGAGAAAGAAAAAGGTATTGCTGCCTGAGACCCTTATCTGAGGACTCAGGAAATGCATTTTTCACAACACTGGAAAAGAAAAACTTTTGCACTAAAAATAGTTAACCAAAAAGAAAAGCTCTGTAGTAGTTTTCACGTGTAGTAAGAAATCATACACGTGAGTCTGGTATCACTGCACCATGCCTGGGTGGCACAACCTTATATTCAGTGAGTTTAGGGGTTCTTTCTCTGCTCCTTCTCTGTTCTCTGCTGCAGAGCACCTGCACAGTGTGTTTAGTCGTTCTGCTTGTCTCGTTACCAGGCAGAGGAGACCAGACGCTGCTGCTGCTGCTGCCCTGAGCAAGTGAAGTGGTGGCCGGTTGTCTTGGTTTCAGCTGGGATAGAGTTAATTGTCTTGCTAGTAGTTGGTATAGTGCTGTGTTTTTGAGTTAAGTATGAGAAGAATGTTGATAACACTGATGTTTTCAGTTGTTGCTCAGTAGTGTTTAGACTAATGTCAAGGATTTTTCAGTTTCTTGTGCCCAGCCAGCAAGAAGGCTGGAGGGCCACAAGAAGTTGGGATGGGACATAGCCAGGGCAGCTGACCCAAACTGGCCAAAGGGGTATTCCATACCATGTGATGTCATGTCCAGTATATAAACTGGGGGGAGTGGGGATGGGGGGATCACCACTTGGGGACTACCTGGGTGTCGGTCAGTGGGTCGTGAGCAATTGCACTGTGCATCATTTGTATATTCCAAACCTTTTATTATTACTGCTGTCATTTTATTAGTGTTATCATTATCATTATTAGTTTCTTCTTTTCTGTTCTATTAAACCGTTCTTAACTCACGAGTTTTACTTTTTTTCCTGATTTTCTCCCCCATCCCACTGGATGGGGGGCAGTGAGTGAGCGGCTGCGTGGTGCTTAGTTGCTGGCTGGGGTTAAACCACGACACCGGTTCATCAACACAATGGCATTTCCCTTGAGAATTACAAAAGTTAGATTCTGCTGCAATTTTTGCAAGGTATTGTTTGTTAATGCATTGAACTCTGGAAGGAAAAAGCAGACTTTTCCTCCACACAGCCTGCTGCCTGCTGGGCTTTTTTGGAAAGCTGCCTTGATGCTTTTTTATGGAGGGTGTGAAAATCTGGCTCTGTCCCCTCTGTCATCACTGCAGAAAAAGGATTTCTTTCACACACTTGGTTATTACACAGACAGTTCATAAATGCTGTGCTGATTCAGATGTTCTGGGTTAGGCAGCATGGGAAACCGTTCTTCCCAGCTGGGTGCAGCTCTCTTCTGCCTCCTTTGAACCTGAACAGCTGCAACAATGACACCCCTTATTTTATTCATGCTGGCTCAAGGCTGAAGGGTTAAACTGGTCTAAATGCAAATTGAGCCCCACAACCTAAAGACAACTTAATGTGTTCTGGTTTAATATGTATGGATGTGAGCTGTTTGCTCAGGAAAAGCACTCACACGTTTTAGCCTATGGACTCCCCTTCAGATAGACTGGAATGGGAATTTGCATGAGTAGAAACAGCTGGATCAAGCTCACTGTAAGTAATTAACACACAGGAGAGACAGTTGTGCTTGCACTTTATCAAGCCTCTTGGTAAGATTATGTACTCCAGATAATTAATCATTACATTTCCCTATACACATAATTACATCCACTTTCTTGCTCTCCCACCTCCACACATATAAACAATTCATATGCATGTATTTACAGAGTAATTACAGAGTGCGTATGCTGTGATTAAAGGCAATATAAACTGTGTTACCCTAATTACAAGAAAAAACACAAAACAAATACTCCAAACAAATGAAAGCACAAGCAGGAAACTGTGCAACTTCTTCAAGTGAATCCAACCCCTTTCTTTTCGGAATATTGAAAAGAAGAAAACACCCTCAAATAATTTATGCTATTTGCCTGGCACAAAACCTGAGAGTGTCAGATGGCCCAGTAGGTCCCCTGGTTGTAAATTATTTAATATACAGGACATAAATCAGAAAGCAATGTAACTTGAGACAAGATGAAAAAAATGCTGTATCTCAAAGTTAGAGCACATTCTGCACTGTCTGGGCTCAGTTCTCTCCTACCAGGTAAGAGATGCTCCTGTAGACATAGCTTCAGTGGAAGATACCTGCATCCCACATCAGGTGAATGAGAGCATGCTTGCCTTTTTGAAACTCCTTGCTGGCTTTGTTTATATGAGGTGGTCTGGTGCGGCTCTTACACAAGCAGCAGCACTGTTCCCTCCTCCTTAAGCCTCACATCACCCTGCGATGTTTTGACATATGAGCTGTGTGTTTTCTATGGCAGACTGCTCTGATACTTTCCTTTGGAGATTTTTGGCTCAATGCTCTCTGGCAAATGAAGTAGTTCTGTGGGATGGGGAGAGTAGGATCAAATGGAGTAATTCTGTATTTTCTTCTGTTTTCTCCTTGTGATTCATCTTTTTGCCTGGGCTTCATGAGGCAGGACAGTAAAAGTAGTCAACAAGGAGAAAGAAGATGACATTGAAAGGACACATTTCCTAGATTTATTTCATCTGGCACCCAATTGTTTAGCAAGTTACCACTTCAGTTTTGCCAGCTAAGAGTGAGTGGTGAGACCACACTTGCAGCTTTTGGCTGACAAACACTGCTAAGAAATTATATTCATCTTTAGAGCTAGGAGTGGCCATAGACTGATGGTTGTTTGTAGTTTTTATTCATTACTGGGGCAACTGAGAGGGCCTGTACCTGTCCTATGTACCCCAGTGCTGGCCATGGAGTTCAACAGAAAGGGCTGTTACCTTCATATCTGCAATACCAGGCAAGCTAATGTAAGGGCTGCCAGAAAAGGCTGTTAGCACCACCTTCAGGAGCAGGCCGACCTGCTTTCTGCCACAAGTGGATCTCTAGGGTCCATCACCTCCGTGGATTTCGATAGTGTTGTCCTCTGCTATTCACACAGAGGCACCATGTTTATTGTACTGGGCAGTCTCTGGACATGCCTTTGTGGAAGTGGAAGTATTGTTTTGTGTTTTGAAATGCTTCCTATGCTAATGTCTGGGAGGAATTTAGTGTGCTTAGTGGAAATCTTAATGCTGAGAAAAGAAATCAAGTAGATGTGGGACATAGCAGGGGAGGAACAGAAGTACAAAATCCTAGGGACACTGAGGAAAAAGTATGGCATGACAGAGGATCGGCAGGGAAGAGAGGAAGGATACCAGACGGAGAAAGGGCAGGAATTAAGATAAACAGAGATATGCTAGTGGCACAGGAGCAGGGGTGGTATTGAGCTGTTATAATGCACTTACTGGTAGAGACTAGAATGAAACTCAGAGTCCCAGCATCCCTGTAGTGCGAAACAAGAGGGAGCTAAACACCCTGGTGTCTTGGAGTAGTTGGCTGACATGGATGGCAGAGCCTGCTACAGATAGCCCCTTGCGTTCTATTAATGTGAGTCTGTACAATAGCTCTCCAGACCCTCACCCTGCTTGTGACACTGCTGGGGGCCTCTGTAGGAGCCCAGTGTATCATCATGAGATTAAATCCTACATTTCATTCTTCCCAGAATAGTTTGGGGCTGGTGGCAGGAAAATAGGGCTGATCATCTGACCTTATTCTGGTATTTACTTTGTCTCTGCAGCCTTCCAAGTTAGTTTAATGTAGGTGTTACAATACAATTTCCTGGCTGTTTAAGAAGACAAAATGATCTTCTCCCTGGTCACCTGAAATTCAGAGCCTGGCTCGACCTTCCCTCAGTCCACGCAGCTTTGAATCACCTCAGTGCCACCCCTAACCCTTCAGTGTCTGGCCTGAGTAAAACTGTCTTAATTAATACACAAGCTGTGAAATGGGATTGGTGCCAGGTGGCTTGAAATTTTGCAGCCTGTGAGGTGAAGTGCTGTGTTGTGTAAAGCTGAACATGTTGATGCTGTTTGGCCCAGTGGTACAGAAAGAAAAGGTGTCTGTATCCAATTGGAACTATGCCTGGGATGGAAATTCTGTCCTCTTTGCGCCAGAGAGGTGATTTAAGCCAGTACTGTGTCATTACCTGAAGTGCAATTTATCCAGGAAACAAACCTGCACTTACTTGAGGATCTTTAATTATCACAGCAGGTCAGGACCTCAGTTTTAAATCTCATCAGGAAAGCATTTGCCCTCTGACATCATGCTGAGTCACTGGCTCAGTAAAGAGCTTGGAGGAAAGACGAAGTGTGTGATATGTCAAGTGACAGGACCTCTTCTTACAGAGATCCTTGGTCTAGAGGGAGATTGGGACCCTTCATGATTAGTAGTCTGCATTATTTGAAAGCAAATTCACCAGTCGGGTAGGGTTGCTCATAGCGTTTGTAATGCTTTCAAAGTGTTTGATAATTGCTTATCCATTCATCAGGATAATACATATTGGACACTGTGCATGTTGTTCTATATATCTTTCGTTTGCCAAGTACGGATTATAGTGCAGATTTTTATTTGAAAAATGTTATAAAGCTCTTTGCATTCCTCAGCGCATAGGGACAGTTGCCTGTGCTTGCATACCAATATCTTGTATAATAAGTTTGTAGTGAGTAAATTAAAAAGGAAGCAAGGTCACCTTCAATCTTGCCACAATACCAGGAGTAAACGTTGTGCAGAATTTATGTTGCAGGGTCTTAGCTGAGGTGGTAGGATCTTTTGCCGAAGGGGGTGAAGTGTGGCAAAGGCCTGGTCTTCTTAGGCCCAGGCTTAAGGTTAACAGACTTGATATGCAAAGGGGGCATGAGCCCTGGGTGTCAGCCTGGACAGATAGAGAACTTGTGCTCACAGTTATCTGGATGGTCTAAATTACACATGCATTTTACACAACTGCATATACTAACCAGGAATTATGTCAGCTGCAGACAAAGCAATTAGGCTAATTTTCTCACTGTGTATGGCATGTCAGCAGCTGGCAAACCATTTGCAGGAGGGCTCCTAAAAGTGCTAACATTAGCCAAATTATTGTCATGGATAATCAGAGATCAGTTTCCTCACATTGCCCGTGAAATGCACAGTTCAGTTAGGCTTTGAGATGGGGAATTTCATTGCAGCATGAAACCTTTTTCTTCTTATGAGGATAGTGCAATAAAATAGTTTTCCACTGATTAGTGAAGGACTTCCTTACCAGTGTTAAATCTGGTATCTGGAAATAATATCTAGAATTTATTTCACTATTAGCAGATGTCCAATGCCCTCATTTCTTCTGCAAAATACAATTTGCTCACTGTTTTCTCACCTAAACTGTATGACTAATGTCTTGAATTAAAAACGCTGCCCTGTTGCTTTACCAGTGAAAAAGTTCATGACATTTATAAGTCTGATGCCAGAGGACTACAGGCAAAAATACCCCCTTTTTTCTCTTCCTTCTGAGATTTTCAGTCTACAGGGATCAATCAGGTCCATATCTCAAACGGCACTTGGCTCAGCCTGATTAAAGCAAAGTGGAGAGAAAGGGAGAAGACCATGGTGAGAAACATGGGCATGAGGCACAGCTGCTCTGTGTTGTGTCTGTTGTACTGTTACATTTGAAGAGTGTTGCTGTAGAAAAGAGAAAGTTTGTGGTTTTAGTAGCATACACAAGTCCTGGTCAATTAATTCTGACTGGGCTTGGGGAGAGTGGACACCTTAACTGGTAGCAAGTGAGGTGCAAACCTTCAAGTCTGGGGGAAAAAGCAGCTGGAGTCTTCTGCAAGCTTTGTAAGAGATACAAACCAAAAGCTTTCAAAGAGCCTCCTGTGAGCAAATGGCTGTGTCTTGTTTCAGAGTTACACATACTCTTTCAGGGGCTGCTGGAGGCAGCTGCAGCTGGCAGGAGAGCGGTGGCAGGCCGGGCTAGGGGCTGGCGGGCAGGAGGAGCCGTGCGGAGCACAGCTGGGAGGGTGGTGAGCGGCAGTGGGTAGTCACAGCACCAAGGAGCAGAGAGAGGGCTTCACCCTGCTTCGAGAATCGATCCAGAAATGCTTTTGGGGGTTTGTCTTCGTTTTAGGCCTTCCTGGTTAGGCTTTCAAATGTAACGTCCAGCACTGTGACCGTGACTCAGTCCAAACAGCAAACAGTTCTCACCTGGTGCTGGGCCTCTATCGGTAGTGAAAATTGCAGACCTGGGCACTCACTCAAAATGCGGAATAAGCAGGCTGAGCTCCTCGGTGCCTGTTTGATGGCACTGTTGATGGCCATTTTGGGTGATGACTTGCCAGTTGCCTTGCCACCTCCTGTCCAGTGTTGTCTGACATTCACACGCCTGGGCTCTTGTTAGACGGTGGGGCAATGCATGACGAGGCCCGCTGCGAGCTCCAGCCAGGGAAGGTGCGTGGTGCGGAGAGTGCTCATAGAAGGCTGCATAAAATATTGCTTTAAAGCCAGGCAGGGAGAGACCATAAAATACAAGCTCAGAAAACTTAATCTTTAAGTTTGTGCCTGCGAGGGCAAGATAACATTGATAAAATAGGATTTACACATTGTTTCTAAGGACTTATCCAGGAATTTACACACTGGGCAAAGCTCATCTCTGTTGTAGTGCCACTGATCTCAGTGCCACTGTTAAATGATAATGGTTGCTTTGACTCCTTGAAATGGGTTTGGGGAGGAAAACAAAAATGCCACCAGGTCCAGCAAGTATACCTTCAGATGCAATGCTGTATTTGAAAAGGTCTGTTTGTCATTCTAGCTGTTAGTTTTCTCACGGCTCTTTTGATCTTCAAAGGACTTTACAGGTATTGATTAATCTCAGAGCAAACCTGTAAGGTAGATGCAGTGAGTAAGTATCATCTCTGCTTCAAAGGCTGGGAAATAGAAGCAAAGGAGTTTTGGCCACACAAGAATTTGAACTGGCTACCATGAGAGCCTGGCTATCCACCCTGGACTCAGACCTCTTGATCATACCTCTGTCATATAAATATTGTCTTACATTCTGCTCCTTGTTCCCCTAGCAAGTATTTCTTTTGAATTAATGGTTGATCCTATGGGACACTGAACTCTATCAATCTATTTTTAATAGAAGAAACCCTGGCTGGAGTTAGCCCAGAGTAACTGGCTAAAGTTACCTGAACCAGCTTGCATAGTTCCTTCTCTATTTACAAGAAGAGGTATAGGAGAGCACATACACAATCAAACATAAGCTGATGGGGTTTATTTGTATTGCCATTTAAAAGCATCACCTGCCACCATGTTCTTTCTGGGATATAAAATAAAACTGGCTGTACAAAGGTGTGAAATATACACAGAATGATCTATCTCTACTGAAGTGTGCAAGCAGTTATGTGCAAGCAGTTACGTTGTGATAGAGAATGAGAAACACGCTGAAGTTCATGTGGTATCTGGTAAAGAACCAGAGAAAAATTTGCAGGCAGTTGGCTTTTGCTGAGAAGCAGTTTTGCGATGACCTAAACTGAGTCAAATTCTTCTATGTGGATGAAGTTATTGGGAAGGAAAAAAAAAAGGAAAAGACTAGAATGGTCACTGTTCAGACTTGCCATTTCAGAAGACCTGCTGGCTTTGAAACACAGCTGGATTTTATTTAAAAGAGGAAAAATCAGTCAAAATGCATAATCTACAGCATTTTGATTTTTTTCCCAGAGAACTGCTACGTAGCTGTTAACCTTCCTGGTAAAAGTAGAGGAGCAGACATGAGGTCACTTCACTTTGAAAGTTTTGATGTTCCAGAATGGTCAACTTGAGGATGCCAAGGGGTATCTTCCAAGCAGAACTTTTACCTGGTAACATGCCTGTAAGTTTTGCCAAAGAAAAAAAGTTACTGCTCCTGTCTTAGGGAATGGCAGTTCTAGGATAGGTGGTGTTTAATAATGACATTTGTTAAACTGAGGCACCCTACAAATATTTATAATTTCATCCTGCGCCTAAATTAATGCTCAGAGACAGCCAGTGCAAATCTTTCTTTTGACTTCCCTTTTCAAGACTCCAATGAATAGTTTGCATTTGGTGAGACTGAGTGATCTTCTGCAGCCTGCATACTACATGAGTATGTCATGCTTTTTGAGGATCCAGGCTATTTATGGCACTGCAGAATTACGTGAAACTAATTTTAAGGAAATATTTAAATTTTAAAATAATTGGGGTAAATCCTGAGTGGTGTGATAATGGTGGAGCGATCTCTCTTAAAAAAGGGTGATTAAAAGCAATGCTTCTCTATAATCCACACAAAACTTTGAAGTCAGAAGTAGTAGAAACCTAGATATAAGCTACAAGTAATCCTATAAGTGTTTTCAGGTTTTATAACCCACAGTAGTCTGTGAGGTTTTGACCATATTTACAGAAACTGAATACATTTGTTGGCAGGATATTGTACAGCTAAACATATTTAAAAGTTGGCAGTGTAATACATTCATTCATTCAGATATGGTGATGAGATCTGTGGATTTAATAATCACAGTTATAAAAGTTATGCTCAGAGATAATCATGTGAGGCAGAAATAATTCCCTGTTGTTAACTGAATTTCAACTGGCTCTGTATCATTAACATTGAAAAATATTAATTAAATGCCTTTCCCTGACATTCATTTCTCTGAATAATTTTTCTTTTTTTCTCCCCCTTTTTCTTCTCTTCTTGGGGAGTACTAAATGAAATGTATTAATAAATGCAGAAATAGGAGTTTTATTACGGGTATTAGGTATGGAGAGTATAGTTGAATGCTGTACCAGAGCAAGGCCAATGACAAAGTATAATCTCAGTATAAAGAGTTCCATTTGTTTTGGAATAAATGGGGGGCGGGGGGGTGGGGGGGAAGACTTTTCCTTCAGGGAAAAACCTCTTAATAATGTTAAAGGGGCCATGAATTAAAATGACCTTTCGGATTATGGAAAGGAAGGAATTACTCAGACAGCTGCTTAAAAAGTTGATGACAATATCTTGGTAAAACTAAATTAAAGGTAGCTTTTCTTTTAGTGCCCATCCTCCTCGTTCACAACACAGAGTAAGAGATATGTGGATCTTCAAAAATGGTGGTGGGCATTTGAATTGGAGCACACACATCAGCTTTCTTCCAAGGGAGTGGTGAGTTAAAGAGTCACTATGAAGTGAATATAATCTCTTTTTTTTTTTTTTCCCAGAGCTGATGTTTGGTTCATCCAGGGTCTCAAAAACAGCTAGTGCCAGAGTCAACTTGCTGTAGCTGTTTGAAGGCAATTCAGAAAGTGTGAATGTGCAGCATTTTTAAATAACTTTTCAGTGTGATTGAGCAACCTCTGATATTCCACCCCTCTTCAGGGCAGTGCCACTCACATACTTCACTTGATATTGTGTGAATTACTAATGCAGAAATTTCAGTGGGGAAAGATGTTTGCGAACTCCTACACCAGGGGTGCAGAGAGGCAGGGATGGATGAAGCAGCCCTGTATCTCCTGGAGGTCACAGGAACTCCTCTGAGGGACCTTCTGCATTCTGATTGTGCCCCCTCCTCACAATGTTTCTCATTTCTTGTTCTCTACTATCCATCTTACTAACCAAATTTGCTTCCATGCTTTTTAAAATTTTATTTTCTTCAAACAGAGGCTCCACTTGTGAGCCCAAAATGCCAAGATCAAGAAAAGATGCTGAGACTCTCAGAAAAAAACCCTAACCCAAAGTCCCCAGCCATAACAACCAACAGAAATACCACGTTAGTATAGAAACCTCTCTCTTTCTCAGATACGCATTTTGTTCTTCCTGCTGGGGCTAATTTCAGAATCTAACACAAGTTTAAAGAAAAGGAAGTGGGAAAAATACCCTTTCCTTCTTTCATCTCAGGAACATACTGCAACAATTTTAACCCAAACTGCCCCAATTTTGAAAGGATCTTTCTCTCCATGTTCCTTCTCCAACACCTGAACTTTGGTCCCAAATGGAAATTGATTTTGTGCTCAGTGCTTGGTTGCTAGGTGACCCATGCAAAATCTCTCTGCTAATTTTCCTTCTCTTGTACATTTGACCGCAAACAAGAGAACCAGGTGGTTAGAGATGGGTTTCATTCATATGCAAGTTTTTTCTAAAAGCATAAGAATTTTTTCTGCACTTCTCTCAGGACTGGGAAAGAAATAATTTACATTGCCAAATCTCCAACCACTGGACAAAGAATACAGGAGAGCAGGAGCTTAGCTGCAAAAAAGGGCTAATATGTGACAAAGACAAGCAGAACCAAAATACTGACTCAGTGAGCTTTTTGTTGTCCTCACCTCCAGAAGTCGAATTCCATTTCAGCGGAAAGACAAGATCATAAAACTGGGAAGAAAGTCAAAGCCCTGTTTTCTCTTTCTAGAGGGACAGCTGAGTGACAAATGGCTGTTGAATTCGCCTGTGTGCCCTGATTTTCAAAAAAGCCTTGCACCAGGGATAGCTACCAGGTAGGGGAACTAACTCAGTTTAACTAACAACTTAATGAATTGGTTTGAGGCAAAAAGAGCAGGTGTTGAAATCAACTGAGAGTATATAATCTGGTGTTTTTCTTTAGAGTGGCTTTGACCTGTCCCTTTTTTTCTTGTTTAAGAACTTCATCTGAGGGGCAATACTAGCTGACATGCCATAGCTAAGGACTAAATTTGTATTGGCATAGACGGGGCAGAAGCCCTGTTGCCTGAGCATCAGAGGCTTACTAGCGACCCCAGTGGTAGTTAGCACCAAACTCTTGTGCAGTTTTAGAAGTGTCATAACATGGGACTCCAAAATGAAAAGGAGGGAGTGCTTTTCTTTGGCAGGTGGTAATCCCACACCTACAGATTAGTGGGGCTCTGCCTCTGTCTTCTGGGCTGACTTTGCTCCTCAGTTGTAGTAAATGCTTGCAGTATTGAACAGGCCAGCTTTTTTCACCAGATAACTCCAAGACAGCCAACAAAGGGGACATAGACCTTCCTCCCAATCAGGCAGTGCGTGCTGGTGCAGAATGGACCCCATCTCTCCTGGGTTGCTGCGTGCACCTCTCTGCGGCAGGTGACTTTTCCCCCAGCTCTGCTGGGTCTGCCACTTCCA
Organism: Astur gentilis; assembly: GCF_929443795.1. Lineage (NCBI taxonomy): Eukaryota > Metazoa > Chordata > Aves > Accipitriformes > Accipitridae > Astur > Astur gentilis. The sequence continues at coordinate 17,421,185 of NC_064919.1, read as the reverse complement.
GAGACCCTCCCAGCTATTGCAGTTCAGTAAAGAGAGTTATCAAGTGCAAGCAGTAGATCTTTGCTAATTTTGTTTAAAATAAAAAGTGCTCACACAATACCTCACATGGCAGAGTCCAAGAAAGCAGTGACACAGAGCAGGGGTGGCAGAGGGGCAGCAACATGTAGGCATGCTTGTAGCCGGGAGATGATGTGCATTCACAGCCTGAAATCATACTGAATGGCCATGCCTCTGTCAAGCCAGCTGTCAGCAATGCTGTGCTCTAGTAGGACCTGAGGACTAAAGAATCATCTGCAATGCAGAGCAGATTGTCTCTCAGGGAACAGAAGTCACAAAGTAGGAGCAGATGCAAGGTCTGGTGGTCAAGAGGGCTCTGCTGTGGTCTGGATATGAGAAACAGGACTGTCACCTGAGTTAATTCACTAAGCAGATTTGTCATTACTATTTTTTCCCCTATTTTATTAAAAAGGGCAATGAAGCAAAACACTGCCAAAATGCATTGTATTACCAGAACATTTTCACAGCCTTTCCTTATAATGGGAATCAACATCTGAGCCAAAGCACTATGCTTTTCTTCAATAATACATTGACATCAGTACTTGTCCCTGAAGAGAAGCTGCATCTTCATGGTCCCATGACAAAGGATATGATAGTCTGGCACAGAGACAGTGTCATCCTCACTCTGAATCACACAGATCCTTTTAACCAACAGAAAAAAAAGGCTGCATTACTTTGTTTTTATTGTTTTTAGATGTGGGGCACAGCTGTGTAGATTGTAGGCAACAACTGCCTGCTCTGATGCAGCATCCTGCACAGCAAGAAAACCAAACATTGCCACTTTTCTCCTTCATTTTGAGCATTGGCTTGTGCATTGGGAGTACCAGTGTACATCTGCCTGGTTGTGAAAAACCCACTGGATCACAATGCTGGTCTGACACTGGCACTGCAGAAGGGTTTTGATTAGCAATTTACAATTGATATCTTTCACTACTGAATCCCTGGGCACTGCCGCCTTTTAAATTAAGTCACATGGCTCAAGGTGTCCCAGAAATGAACATGAGCTCTGGAGGGGGGTAACTTTTCAGCTTTAAAGTTTTATAGCACTATGGCTTTGATGCTGCTCTCTAGCAGAGCCTGAAGACCCCAACTGCATGATGATGAGCTGGTTACTATCTTACAGCCTTTGCGGAGCAGGTGTCTTAGTGCTGATGTCTGTCTGAGGACAGGAGGGAGGGTGTAGAATGAGGCAGTGTTTTGGGGTGGCAGGCCCAGAATCTATTCAGTTCCCAGAGGAAGCCTACAGGTAAATTTGGCAGTCAACAGTATAAAAATATCAAATCTTTTTAATGTCAAAGAGCTGTTCCAAGGAAGGAAAGAAAGGATTTTCCCCTGTGTTTTACACCTGTAAATTCTCAAGAGGTGTTTCAGATTATACAAGATCCAGTGAAAGTGCAGCCTTGATCTTTATTAGAAACAGAAAGGGCCACACCATGGCAACAGCCTTATTCTCAAAGGGGGAAACCTTTTTTCCATGCTTCTCCCACCAAGAATTTGCCAAAACTTCTAGACAAATATGAAGATAGAATTTCTAATATCAGCCTAGTTGTGTTTTCATTTAAATTGAAATAACATTTTTTACTGGGATATCTGACAATTCCTCATAAACACCAAAAATCTTATTTATAACTTGTGTATTACATCTTTTTAAATAGATTTTTACTTATCTGTCCCACTTTTGGCATTACTCTGCTGTACTAGCTAGGTTCAGCAAAGAGTATAATAGCAGCACAGAAATACTGTGAGGTGAATATGGATGTTCTTATGTTAACTTAGGTCTGGGTGGAAAGCCTACAGAAGACCCTGCACAAATTACATTTTTAAGTTCACTTTGCCACATTTGAGAAATTTGAACAAGCTTTCCAATTCTCTTGCATTCATCCAAACTCTATCTGAGCTGTAGCTTATAGTCTAAAATAAAAGGAAAAATAAATGATCTGAACCACTAGAAAATTAGACTGGATTCAAGTCTGCAGTGTAAGAACTAATCCCCAAAGTGTTAATGAGCTGTTTTCCAAAGAAATCAGTGGAAGTGAAGTACCTACATACCACTGACATTCTGGGTATTAAATTTTGTCTTGCAGTGTCTTCTTGTGGTTTTTACACAGGTGTGAAATATTAGAGAAATAGGCTGATATGGAACTAATGTTCATGTAGCATGAACAACAACAAAATAAATATTTATTCTTGAGCCATCTATTCACAGGCTTCCCAAGTCAAGGGTTGGAAACCAATAGCAAAAATATGTATGTCAAATACAAAAGAAGTTCAGATCCCAGAAAAATGCATCGGAGATTTCAAATTTTAGTTGATATTTCAAACAAATAAATAACTAAATGAAGATGATAAAAATCCCACAACATCTGCTGATTGCCTCCTCTCTCCTTGTTTTCAAATTCAGGCTATTTAACAAAGTGCTTGTTATAATTAAATGAATATTACATATATATATGAAAATCATTGTTGTATTCTCTCTCAGGCTTGCTTTCATAATTTTCTCTGCAGGCAGAGCATGTGGCAGTCACAGGAGGTAGCTGAAAGGCAGCTGAGCTGAATGCCCAGCTGGAATACGTGTTTGTTTGGTCTAGCTGAAGGATGAGTGTGCGATGGCAGATGCCTTCCTAGTGGGTGCTCCCCTGTGGTTGGGTATGAGTTGAGAGCACCCCATAACACTCCAGGGAGTGGGAGCTGAGGAAGCAGACTGGGGCAGCCGCAACACCTCTCTCTCCTGTTCTAGCAGCAGGAAAAGAGCCTTGAAATGGGAATGGCTGTTTGCATCCCCTCTACAGCTCCTTTCCATTCCCAAAGCAGGCTCCATAGGTACTCTCCAGAGGAGAGGAACACCACCCCACCAGTAAAGCAGGGGAAGCACTGGATGAAAAGCTGTCCATAACAATGCTCCTTTGCATGGGGAGTGTCAGCCTGGAAAACTCCAACAAAAGCCCTTTACTGCTCTTGGGTGTTTACTTGGCAGGAGGCTGTGGAGGATGTTAAGCAATCATGGCTGTGCATATATGCAATACAAATGCAGAGTATTCAGAGCACTGCCTGTGATACCAGATGTTCACAGCTCTTGTCTTTACTTTTCAGTAAGGGTTTCCCATGCTGTACAACTGTTTATGGGCTTTACTCACTCGGTGTTTGGGGGTTCCTGCTGTGCCCAACTTCTGCTAAGGCATCAGGACAACAGAAGTGTCTTGAGGCCAGAAAATACCTCCTCAGTGTTTATACTGAGAGGAGAAAAGTTAAAAAAAAAAGTGACACAACACTCTCCAAATCCGAAAACATTTGACCACTGAAGACTCTGAGATCCAGTGGAATTAAAAAGACATATTTTATAAAAAAAGTGAAAAAACCCCTATAGAAAAATGGTGGCACTAACTGTAAGTGACAGCAATGGGGAGCGTAACTCTCTTCAATTTTCCCCCTTGCATAGGATTTGCTCTGTGTAGAGCAGTGTGGATACTGCTTTGGCATTGTTTCTGTACTCATGGAATGTAGGTGGGGGCAGCCTTCCACACACCACATTGATTCTGCTGAGTCGTGGACCTCTTTCTTTTCTTTGGACCTTGCGAAATCCTAAAAGGGGGGTGGGCTGCAGAGGTTGGAATTGTTTTTGTAGGATACATCATGGTAAACAAGCAGCTTTACTACTGTATTTTGCTGAGTGTCAGATTTGTGTCAGCTTCAAACGCAGTTTCTACTGGAATGGACTATCCAGCTGGTGGGAAGGACAGTGGGAGGGTATGGGTGTGAGCAGTTTGTGCTGCATTTATAATTAGCCCTTTAGCTTAACAAACTTTCTAGTGTTAATTAAGCCTGTAAATCTGTTTGTGTGCCAGGAAGTGACAGCTATTCCCACTTCATGCGGGGCCAAGCATCCTGGGGAGGTAAAGGCATCCAGTCATGAAACTACTGAAGCAAGTGATGTAGTTTTCAAGGGGACCATTGCCTTTGTTGTGTGAAAGTCAGGCTGTTCTTCCATAGTTTTCTGTGCTCATTGTGTTATTTATTTACACCACCCCCATATGTATATATTTATATATATATAAAATAATAATTTATAATTTATTTATAAATAATATATATAAAATATATATATATATGTATATTTCCTGACAGTTTTGAAAACTCATCTTGGGATATGAAAGTTAAGCCTGGTACAATGTGGCTTGAATCATGTGTTGTGTCTTCTCACAGGACATCATATCAGGGATAGGTAGATTACACATACAAGGCCAGGCCAAATCTAAGGCTCAGCTGCTGATCCTTATTTAACAATTCTCTAGCTTCCACAAATTATATTTATTTATTAACTGGAGTTTTTTGTCAACATTATTAGTTTAATTTTAGTTGGGTTTGTACAGTCTTATGGAAATGTTTTTATATGAGAATATTTTGTTATTTCTATATCTTGGGTATTTAACAGAGTAAAGAAATTCTGTTCTTATTAAATAAATGCATATCTGGACAACTCAGAGCAGTTTTAGATCATGAGAGGTGTCTATCTTAAGTGGAATAAAAAGCCTAGTATATAATGCAGTTGGGAGTGTCTCAGCTGTGTACTAAAAAAAATGTGCAGAATTTAAATCACCAGCTTTTATGAAAACTCTAGGCATCATTATCACTTATGCCATTGTAAGGCAGGATTAACTCTGTTGCAGCCAGTCAAATCTCAAGATAAAATGGATGTGTTGGGCCAGTAACTTCTACACAGACAGATAACAGAATGTGGTTTGCTATGACATAGTTATTGCTTTCTTAGCTTCATCTTAGCCCAGAGTGCTCATTTTGATGAAGGCAAGAACTGGTATTTTTCATGGTTCATAAATAAATAGCTTTACCGGGTGTGTATACAGATATAAGAAAGATGTTACTGCAGTTACATGTTGTACTTCTACAGTCCTGCTATTCCTGGTCAGGAATAGCATTTATTACAGCTATGCCTGCAACAGCTCTCAACACTCTGATGTGCTATAATTAATGAGGCAGATTCATTCATTCAGACTTGGAGCCAGAATTTTTCTCAGTGGAAAAGGGTGAAAACTATGTCCATGTGTTCCTGTAGTACTTTATCTCCTGCTTGCTGCACAACGTTAATGGCACAGGAAAGGAGGTAGCAGAGAAGCAGACCCAGAAAGGTAGCTGGGAGAATTAAGGTCATCAGGAAAAATTATCTGTTTTCTTCCTTTCCTCTTCTCCCCCTCCATCCACTCCAATAAAGCATTTATTTTCTTCCTGCAGTGAGCACTTTTGGCCAGAGAACTGCAGGAAAATTGGTAATTGTCTGGTTAAATTGTGTGAAGCCAGAGACATGGTGCAGTGCTGTACCAGAGGTTGTCTGGAGGCATTATATAAAGGGGAAATATAAGAATAATATGTTTTCTTCTGCTTACAAGATTTAAAGTAGTTCAAGACTCTAGCTTTCAGGACCAGAAGTCAAACAAGCCAGGCTCAGTGTAGAAAGCTTGTTACTTAGGGTAAAGGGATTTAGTTATGAAGTTACAGAGGTTGTGATGGTTTTGCTTTCTGATCCCTTAATCTTTTTCTAAAGGATGTTGGAATGAACTACCTTTTAGAAGGAGCTCTTGCAGAATGCCAGAAACTCCAGCAAAGAGATTTCCTTTCAAAGATTTAGTATCCCGATTTAGCAGAACAACAAATTTGTTTACAGTAATGAGTGTTGCATTGAACATTAATGTCAGATTTAACATTCAGTTTTGATGCGTCTGTTATTCAGCTTGAACCATAGCTAGCTGCTCTGTGTCCTTTTTTTTTTTTTTTTTTTTTTTTTTTAAATTTTCTTCCCTAATTATTGCTCTTGTCAGAGGCTCTTTTGCCTGGGATATTTTTAGTATGTTCTTCAGATAGGAGAGCTACTTGTCAACAGCAAGCCCATGGGTCCTCTCCGACTCCAGGCTTCTGAGCAAAAGAATTCCATTTTCACGCCCAGGGAAAGTTAAGGCTGATGTCCCTGCCGCAGCCAAGAAGTTCTAGACAACACTAAGTGAAACTCTGAATTGCCTTACTAAATTGCTTTCCTCTTTTTGGATCTTCTCCATTCTCAAGTTCATTCCCATGCCCCAGGTTGTACATGTGGCACAAGCATGTCAAGGACGGGGGTCTCACTTAGGGGTCACTTTCTTCACACTCCCAAGAAATGGTGCAGAAGGTCTTCAAAGTGCTCCCACAGACCTGCTAAACAGTATGTCCTACGGGCTCAGGCTGTCCTGTTCTCTAGTGGTCCCTAATGGCCCTAATAGACTAGAAGTGGTCTCAGATCATGTGCAGATCACCCTATGTGTTATATTTTGTAGATAAGCAATAGCTGGTATATTTTGTATTTTGCCTGTCACACCCATGAAGGGTCATAGGGCAGCACACAGCAGTAGTGCTAACTGACCACACCACGACAGCTCCAGCCTTCAGCAAGAGTTCCTTTTTCCCTAGATATCTGAGTACCTGTTCCCAGAAACCTAACCTGGAAGTCCAGCTGGAAAGTGTTAAAAAATTTCATGCTTTCTTGTTATTCACATTGATTTTGGACAGACAGTTTTGGGAAGGAAAACTCAAGCAGTAAATCTCTGACCAAATACATCACTGGAGCTGATATCAAGTTTTTTATCTGTAAAGGCAGAAAACCAGACTTGTGTGCTAGCTTGTTGAGTTGTGTCTCAGAGGTCATGTACTGTACAGGACTGGACCCAGCTTCCAAGGATATCGGTTTATTATAGCAGTGGTTAGGACTTTGCTTTGGTATTGAAAAGGGCAGCTAGTCTTGATGTCTGGCAACCAGATGTCAAGCTGAGAGAAAATGCTGATTGCTAAATGTTGTGGTTTGAGCTCAGTCAGCAACAGAGCACCATGAAGCCACTCACACACTCCCTGCCCCAGCCCCGGTGGGTTGAGGAGAAAATATGAAGAAAAGCTCATGGATCGAGACAAGGACTGGGAGGGATCACTCACCACTTATGGTCATGGGCAAAAGACAGGCTCAACTTGAGGAAGAAACAAAATCAGTTTAGTTTCCTACAGATCAAATCAAACCAAGGATCTTAGGAAGTAAAACCAAACCTGAGGACACCTTCCCCCCACTCTTCCCTCCTTCCCGGCTCAACCCCACTCCCGGTTGTCTCTCCCTCCTCCCCCCAGCGGCGCAGGGGAACAGGGGATGGGGTTGGGGTCAGCTCCCCACACCTTGTCTCTGCCGCTCCGTCCTCCTCGGGGGGGAGGAGGACTCCTCACCCATCCCCTGCTCCGCCGTGGGGTCCCTCCCACGGGAGACAGTCCTTCACAAGCTTCTCCAACGTGGGTCCTTTCTGTGGGCTGCAGTTCCTCACAAACTTCCCTGGCGTGGGTCCTTTCCGTGGGCTGATCTTCAGTCACAGACTGCTCCAGCGCGGGCCTTCCCACGGAGTCACGGCCATCTTTGGGGGCATCCCCCTGCTCTGGCGTGGTGTCCTCCATGGGCCATAGTGGGCATCTGCTGCCCCGCTCCCCTCCATGGGCTGGGAGGGGACAGCCTGCCGTCCCACCACGGGCTGCAGGGGCATCAACCTCCTCCGGTGCACCTCCTCCCCTCCTTCTGAACTGACCTCGGTATCTGCAGAGGAGTTCCTCTCACATTCCAATCCCACTACTCACTGCAGGTTCCCCTTCTTAAATACGTTATCCCAGAGGTGCTACCACAGTTGCTGATGGGCTTGGCCTTGGCCCTGGCCAGCAGCGGGTCTGACTCAGAACTGGGGAAGCTTCTGGCAGCTTCTCACAGGAGCCACCCCTGTAGCCCCCTGTCCTGATACCAAAATGCTGCCACACAAACCAAAACACCAAATAAAACTTTTTTTTTTTTTTTTTTTCCCCTGCAAGAAAGCCCACAAAGACTGAGAGACAATGAATTAAGACCATTTTGCTTTTGCTGAGATCCCCTCATTGCTCCTAGAGGTGTTGAAGGCATTTAGTTTATGGACAGCCAAGGCCATAGCTATCAACTGGTGGAACACTTCATCATTGGAGAAACAAGGTAAATTCCTTCATGCACAGCCTCATAGAGCAAGGAAACCTGCAGAAGTTACCCTATAAGGTACTAACTGTAATTTTTACTGATGTTTGGAAGCAGAGGTAGTATTCCCATTCTCCTCCAGTATAATTGCATCTCATTGCTCCTTTTTATATAGTATATTAAAAAAATAGTAAAAAAACCTTCCCCAGAATTGTCACTCTAAAAAAAAAAAAAAAAAAAAAAAAAAAGAACCTTCAAGAGCATAAATCTGCAATTCATATATCAAAACGTGCCAGGAAATGTGATTGGCTGCACACAAGGATTGCACCTGCTCTGCTTTATTCCTACAGACAGAAAGCTGCCCATAGAGACCACACCTCCTCCCACTCCTCCTCCTGTTCAAGTTGCTGAAATGCTGCCCAAACCCAACAACAGAAAATTGTCACTGAAGCGCTTTTTCAGCATGGCCCTGTTACCCACTTCAAAAAGGATATTTATTGCCTCCTGGTTCAGCGTTGCAGGGCATTCACTGTAGTATCTTTGGTTGTTTAACTAGTTTGTTGACTGGCCAGTGCATTCCCAAGACAACTGGCAGCATCATCACACACCTCTACTGTGTTTTGATCCATCTCATCCCCACAATGGATGAAGATGAGAAAGGAATTAAAGAACTCCTGACTGGGAAAGTAAATCGCTCTTGTTTCTAGGGGGTTTGTTTTCATTGGTTCTGAAAAATCTATTACTCCTCTCTTTTAAGAAATTCCTCTGCAGAGATGCTATTTTAATAAAGCTTTGTAAAATGGCTGCAGCTAGAGGCAAAAGTATGTATGTGAAGGTGTCTTCAAAGGCATATACTTTTATTATGAACCTTCCCTGCTCTCCCCTGATTTCATTTTCTTTTGCACTCTGGGTCACTCTTGGTTTGTTTCTAAATTTGTTGTTTCTAAATTTGTCTCCCCCTCTTCCCCAATGGAAAAAAAGATGTAATGCAGCATCCAATTTATTTGGAAACTATTGTTTCCAGGGAAATCTGAACACAGATATCCTGATACTTTATATTGGAGCCCATTTTGTGGAGAAAGTTGAATGCACTGCGCACATGGGATATAACTCTTCCTGTGTGAAGCATATCCCACACACTGCAAGGTTCGTTCTCTTATTCTAACTGCCTTCTTTAATAAAGATATTTGTCTATAGTGAGGATTGTGTATGTCTTTCAAAGGAGGTCCTGCTGTGCAGCCATGAGTTAGACAATGAACGATTATGAGACACATCTTCCTTGGCAGTTGGATGGAGCACGGAGTGAGCCATGAACCTGATATGTATTTGATCCTCTGTGTGTTGAGCCTGGAGAGAATGAAGGATCTTGGATACTATGATCCCGTGGTTTGCCTTAGTGGGTCAGCTCCCTGGGGCTGGCTTGCTGGCTTTTGCTATGTGACTGCTGTGTGACAGCCAGCCATACTGAAGCAATTGGGGTGGTAGTAGAGAAAAAAAGCAATGATGAAGTCTTCTTCTAAGGAGTCCTTTAAGAAGCCTTCTTCTGAAGTCCACTTCTAAGGAGTCTGTGTCTCCTTACAGGATTGTGCTGCTGCCTTTTTCTGAATATGGAGGGCCTGGAATAGTAGCGGATGTGGCAGGATGTAGCATCCCTGATGGAGTTACTTCTCTGCCATGCTGCAAAGTTCCCCACCAGATTCAGTGCAGTCCCTGTCTCAGGTCCCCTGGTATCCATGAGGCTGTGACCAGTCTCTCCCTTGGCCAGAAAAACATCATCATTGGGAAGGATGTCAGCAGACTTTATTCAACGGGGGGGAGTGGTGGGAGGGGTTAGCCACAGAGAAACTCTGCATTTTGCTGAGCATTTTGAGTTGCGCATCCAAGAGAAATCAAAATGACAGCTTTCGCTCTGCCTACGTTGGAGGGCTCTTAGCCATTTCTTTTGCTGCCTGCAGGGAGAAAAAGGCTATAACAAGAGCCAAAAAATCTGGTTTGGTTGTCCTGCTGCTCTCCCATTCTCCCTTAAGGGAAAGAGGATTTCACAGTTATTAGAAAAAAAACTAAAATCCTTTCCAAAATTTGACAGAAGTGGGAATAACAACATTTATGTTTGTGAAACGATTGCCAGGCTTACCTGCTGTTTGTGGTGTGTGTGCTACACCTGCTGAACTGCCTGTCTCCGGGAGGTCCCAGAACAGGCTGAGGGGCAGGCCATGGCTAGAGGGTAGCAAATGCACCTCCTACATGGCTGGAGCAGCTTAGTGAGCTGATCATTGCAGCATGCCAACGTGCCATGGTGAGCATACATTAAAGCAAAGCAGTGTGGTATTGACATATATATTCACTTGCATATTGATCAACCTCCCATTTTCCTCCCTTTGCTTTCTATTTTATATGCATAATTCATTCCTGAAAGTTGCCTCTTCAATGCAAATAAAATTCTAAACCAGAGACAACAGGCTGCTTTGTCTGAATCTGTAATTCAAATTGTTGCTAAGGCACAGAAATGTCATGAGGTTCTTTCTGACAGACCAAGTCTACTCTGTGTTAGTCCTATCAAGATCCAACTATCCATAAAGCTGGTCTCTTCTGCTCCTGTAGGAAAAACAAGAAAGGCTGGGAAAAATAAGGGAAGGGTCATCGTCAAAGGGGACTGCAAAGGATTTTGGAAAACTGTTCACTCTTTGAACAGCTAACATGAGACATTTCAGAGCACTAGTGCTAGGTGGGACTTTGCAATGCACATTATTGAGGCCAAGCACTTAATAATCATGCATCAGGCTCTCTATAAATGTGACTGGGATGAGCTGCCCCCACAGTACCTCCCAGAAGTTGCAAAACTTTAGGAAGATTCAGGCTTAATTTCTGAGACTTCAATGTTTTTTCTTTCCACAAACATGAGGATTAGTAACTGCAGTGTTTACACAGGGTTTTAGTAGGTAAAAAATAGCTAGTTCTGTTTGTGAAGCAAAATACCATGAACTGGGACAGACAGTGGCATCAAAACCAAGAAGCAGCCATGACAGCACCTTTCTGCTTCTCTGCAGTTGTTGCAGCATAACTGGAGAAAGGCAGAAACTAGGCACAATTCACATTTTTTCTGTTCTGGCCAGGAATATCAGCCTGTGCACAAATGCAGTAGGTGGGAAGTGCCTCAGGATGCACCAGTCTAGCATCCCAGCATATTTATGCAACACACGGGTTAGATAAGAAAGTGTCTTTGGTGGAGAAACATGGGTCTTTCAGGGAAAACCATGTACAGTCATGCACAATAGCTGGTACAGACTGATGCAGAAGGTGGCTTTTGGATGATGATGGCAGGCTGAATAAGCTCCAGAGACAGCATGGATGTCATGTTGGAGAAGCCTGAAGCTGAGAGTCTAGGAGTAAAAATAAGACCACGGTGTACAGATGAGAAGCTTAGTGGTGAAGTTGATTAGTAAGACATGAGTTTTGGAGTTGCTCTGAGAGGAAAGATAGTCTACATACACATGGAAGGTGTGGGTTAGTGTCATATGACAATACTATTCTAAGACTTAGAAATGGGGAACACCTCCCCCCCCCCCCCCCCCCCCCCCCCGATAAATTTTGGCCTTTTCTCCTTCCACTAACTGGCTTCCCTGGCTTCCCTCCAGAAGAAAACAAGTCTGGATCTGAATCCATTGCCTCACAGCACTCTCAAACATCCCTTTCTTGTGACAGCAGAAAAATGTTTGTGTCTGTCTCCATGTGCATGGGAGGGTAATCTGCAGAGAATTAACTTCGGCAAGTTAATTCATTGATATAAATGAAGCTGAAACTTTTGTCCATTTGTAGTTGTCATCATTCAGTGTGTTCTTCAGGATGGCCTAGAAGCCTCCACAGGCACTAAGGTGTCTGTCAGGGCTGAGTGTACAGAACCATCACCCTTAGATCAAGGACTACAGAGAGCTGTGTTTTAATTGTGATCATCATCTTCATCAAGAAGTGATTATTTATAAGTTTTTGCAGAATAAACAAAGCAAGCCGCTTAGTTCCCTTGTTAAGACATCTTCGTAGTAATGTAGCAAAAGGAAAACAGTTATTTGTTTCAAATATCAAAGAAATCCAGAAAGAGACCTTTTTCTAGTTTCCAACATACTATTTAGTAACCTCTGTCCTACAAAACCAGTAAAGCAGATCTAAACTTTCATTACAGAAATGTATGCCCTTCAAAATATTCATGGCAAAATATATTGAGCCGACATACAAACATCCATCTTCTTTCTCTCATTTGCCTTCTGTGAGGAAATACATAATTGCCATTGTTTTCATCCTTGCCCCAGCTCAATCTTCTTATTTTCATCATGCATACAGACGTAGATGCATATATATACTTTTGAATAAAACCCACTTTTCCTGCGCATCCTCCCTTTCTCCTTCCATAAGCATCCATCCATGGTTTTCTCTCAGCTAATTAACAGGTTGTCTCTAGTTTTTCACCACTTTTTCACAGGAAGATATCTCTGTCTCAGAGCTGCTTTTTTTCAGTGAAAAAGAGCCAAGTCCTTTGCAGGACTTTAGGTCTCTGTGGCTCACCTGGAAAGGCCAGGAAGGTGTTTGTGTTAGCCACTGGGCAGGCACCTCAAGGCAGTTGCAGCTTTGGTTTGCACAGCTGTATCCACAGGGGACATGGGCCCATGGATTTTTAACCCTAAGCCTTCACACCTTTCTCTCTGTGGTTGTCCTTCTGCAAGGCTGTGATCTTGCTAGGACCCTGCTGTGTGCTCAGCATTATTCTGCTAATCCCATCAAGGTGTTCTACTGGGATGAGAAGAAAACAGCATGGACATCAACTACTCCTATAGCAGGGCCTCAGTGCCAATTTGAAGATCATTATCTACATACAAATGCATACAAACAAATTCTAAAATGCGATGTAAAAGTTTCTAGTAGAAGTCCCTCTTCTCAACGCTTTTAAGCCAGTGTAATCAATTTTCCTGTGCTCATTGTCTGTATGTTCTTTAACTCCAGGATGTTACATTCTCATTATTTTGCATTTGCAACTACTATTTGCCATATAATTCATTCAGACTGATCTCAGCTGCCTTTAGGAAATCAGTTATATGGTCCTTTTTGTTTATTTATTTTGGTGAAAACACACTGAAGGTCAGCACTCTTCTTGCTTAGCTGCCTGAGAACACAGACATTTTCTTCTTTAGCTATGAACATGGTGTGTCTTAAAAATATACATAGATCTAATTAAATTATATTTCCCTTAGGCTATTCAGACAATGCAAAATGAATATTAATCCCCCTTCTCCCTCTTCACCCATTCCCACTGTCTAATCAAACAATTATTTTGTTGTAACACTGGGTTTGTATTCTCTCAACAAGATACGTGTTCTGTTCTAATGCCCTGGGAGTCATTAAAGCTTCTTGCAAAATGCAAAAATGCGAAACCTTCCTTCTAATGTTTTTTAATTATCTCACGTGCCATCTGATCTTGCCCAGCATTTAGCTCTGTCAAAGCTCCAAGCCCAGATTAACCTGGGTGTTCCTGCACCCCCTCACAGTCTAGTCATAGGACGATTCTTGTCTCCCATTGACTTTGTATTTTAATTGGTATCTTATTATTAACAATGGAGAGTGCAATATGCTAAGGGGAATATACTGGATGGCTAATATTTATTCATGTAAGAAGGGAAAGGAAAATAACTTAATCCCCAGACTTTGTCTGTCATCCTTGTTATCTCACTTCCTACTGTTTCTTACTGAAAGAATTTAGGAATTAGCCTTTAAAAGGAGAATAGCTTTGGCTATCCAAATCTGTAAACTTCACTTTCTTTGTTTTTATTTAGAAGGTTCTTTCTGAAGTAAAACTGGTAAAATTACTTTGAAGAGATATTCCAAAGAGGCTTGGGTTTTTGCAGATTGCATTTTCTTTAAGTTAAATACTTCTTAGTAATCTTGGGAAAAAGGAAACCAATTTCTTTGTCGTACAAACTACCAAATCTTCCTATGTGCAGAATATAACCACCTGGTCTCACCTTTCAACCTTTCACATTGAAAAAAATCTCCAGATGAATTTAGATCACATGCAGGCTCTGTTTTGACTGAGGAAACTGAAGAACAGCTGGGCAAGGAAGAAAACTAGTCTTCTCTCGACGTGTCCAAATAAAGCGAATTATTACCACATTTGCAATACATTTCTGCAGATGTATTCTCCACAGAAATATCATCAGTAATCATCATTAACATTATTAATCAAGAGTTTTATAAATAGATGTATGTGTAAGTTATTGATTCTATCTAGGCCTGAGGATTTTGTTGTGAAATAGAGTTACCTGTCACATTGAATTTCTGGCTGATTAAGTGTAAGCCATGCTGTGGGTGAGGGCATCCTCCTCAGTATTACTTAAAGAAAATAGTTGCATGATAGTGCACTGATTCATTTTGAATAGTCATAGTGTTGCAGTAGTTTACTCTCAGGCAGTTATTTTATTTTGACACTTACTGAGCACTACAAAATACCTTCAGTTTAAAGTTGTTTGTCTTTTGTCTCATGCAAATAGGTATGATGAGCTGTTTGTCCATCCTTTCCCCAGTAACTTTAGACTCATTAAGGAACTTTGAGTTGACAGACAGATACTGGTAACAAAGCAAATAAATTCCTTAAGAAAAAGAAAATAAGAAAACAAACCTCTTTAAGTGGAGTTTGCACTTAACAGCCCAACAACAATACAGAAATCCACAGGATACAAAGTTCGATCTAATTCTCAACCCATTAAGCTATTAGTAGGTTTGTAGAAGACTGATTCAAATTCAGAAAAGGTCTTGTCTTGGCCCTCTGCATGGATGGCAGTCCGCCCTGCAAGGCTGAACCTTTGTATCTGTGTATCTCTGCCTTCAGTGTTTTTCTCACCTTAGATGTCCCATTCTGCTTTGCAAATAAGAGCATGCAGTGCTCTCTTCTGCTTCGTGTGATGAATCCAGTGTACAAACAGAAATCTTGAGTTTCACAGCTGCCTTTGTAAGACCATGCATTAAAGGGCACACAAGAGACAGCCATGAAGTTACACCTTGCCAGAGGGAAAAAGCAGCAGTGGGGAAGTAGGGAAAGTCAGTGGCAGTTTCTAGAAGCTGTCTATGTTTAAGCAGAAGTGGTACTGCGCATCTTAAACATGTGTTTGAGAACGAGCGCATCTGCTGTGGGAGCTGGAAGGGTTCTGCCTGACTGGCTGTCAGGCCAGAGGTTACAGGTCATTGTCAGAAAATTGAGCTAATAAAAAGACTAGGGATATTTGAGATTTTGCTTGCTCTTCCGTTTAAACTTTTTGTTTCTTAGAGGTGTGTCTAGGAAAAGGAATGGAAGTGAGCTTTTCTCTGTGTTCGTTGTGTCTGTCTCTCCTTGCCCTTTTGTCTTCACAGCTTTTTCCTCCCTCTCTCTCTTCTTTCCCCCTATCCTGGATCTGTCTCCAAAGTTGATGCTGCTTTTGAGAGGGCTAGCCCAGATGCCCTCTAGAGGTCTCTTCCCAACCGCCTTGTTTGATGGCTCTGTTATACAGTGTCTTTACGGTTCTGAGTTGAGAAATAGGCTGGAACACTGGGAAGAAACCTGGGTGAGGTGGATATGGCCACCAAGCACCAACCAAATTCTTTCATGCCTGTGCAGCTGCATGGGTGGTAAGAGCTTTTCATTTAGGCATGATGTGTTGGAGAGGGCTGTTTCCTGGCAGTGGTGGGAAAGGAACATCATACCTGAAATGACAGGTTTTTTTCAGATAGGGAGAGTGCCTAGGAACCATGTGCGAAGAGAGACCCAAAACATGAGTTGTACAGTGGTTAAACTCATGTGCATCCTGTGAGCTCTCAACAGACTAAGGAGGCCAGGCTGCAGTTAAACACAGTGGGAAATGGCCACCACGTTATTAATCAGATACTGGTAAATTCTCTCCTGGAGAGAGATACTGGTAAATTCCCCTCATCACCTGGGCTTGAAATGTCACTGAGCTGTTTGTGAAAACAGTAGAGAAGATGACTTCTCACTCTGCAGGGAGTGGGATGGCTTCTGTTTCCATAAAAGCAAATTGGGGTTAAAGCAACTGAGAACAAGAGAGCAGTATTAAAAATAAGCAACAGAAGGGATTGTCTTTGATCTGTCATATGAAATGACGGTAATGTGGGGGCCAGTCATCAAGAAATGGCCATCTTCTTACATGTTATTGGAAAATTGTCATAGGGATATCAGGGACTTGTAAACCAACAAGACCTCACCCTTGCTGACACTAAAACATGCACTAAAATCTATATTGCATGGAGTCCCTAGAAAAGCTCTTAATAATGGATTGCAAAACAGATTACAGGAAAATCCCTGCCATGGACAAGGACTGCTAGTTACATTTCCATATTGAATGCTACCTTTCAAACAGCAACTACATGGTTCGGAAAACACAGAAAACTCTTTCATTGTATTTCATGTTCATAGTGTCATCAGTGGTGTATTAATCTCAAGTTGCTGACTACATTCACTTCAAAGAACAGCTATGGAGTATTTCAGTAGGAACAACCCTGACATCTGTGGAAATTTCCCTGCTCCCCAGCACTATGATTTTTCCACCTAGTGGTTAATTCAATAGAGAATTGCTACTGCACAGAAGGCTAATACTTTCTTCCTGATGTCATTGATAGATATAGGGAGGCTTTCTGAGGCACCAACAAGAATTTTATTTCAAAAGCAATAATAAAAAATTCCATCCCTAGGTCTTAAGAAACTGCTACACTCTATGAAATTTCACAGTTATTGTCCAGAACATCACAGGCAAAATTTCCCCATTCATTCCAGGTGCATAAAGGGCTGGAAAACAGGATTTAATTTCTCTGATCCATAAATAAACCCATCAAGCCCTTGCAGCCCCAGCAGGAAGTATGAGGATGTCTAAAGTGCAAATAGATAGGTCACTGCTATATTCTGGCGTATGAACAGGGACTGAGAAAATGGGCAGAATGGCTTATGAAAGGGAGAAAGAGTTGGGTGATGTACACTGGATCAGCTACCAGACTAGCTGGCACACTCCTGCAACTGATGCTATCATCAGCTGTTCTGCATCGCCTTGGCTGTGTCCAGAGGACACCAGTCATAGCTGAGACAGGGTTGTGAAGGTTAGGCACCCAAAATCTGCATGCAAACCTGATGTCTTCCTGTATTAAGCCTGGCAGGTGGTACTCTATAGATGCCACCCTTTATGCCTTCCCTTCACATCTTCCCATGAACCAGCTTTCAATTCATGTTGATATGCTAGTGGGAGAGTGGAAAAAAGAAAAATACATCAACTTACTTAAAACACCCAAGCACTTAAAAAATTATTCTGCATCTTTAGTCTGCAGCAAACTCATGGCACTGTAGTTGCAAGCTGTTTTGCCAGCTCACCCTTGAGACTGCAGAGTACTCACTGTAAGTAGGTGAACCTTCTCACACCAGGGCTCCTGTGGTAGAAGGGAGGGAGAAAGGAGCAGCGATTGGGAAGTATAGATCTTGAAATGCTTAGCCTCTTGTATTTGAGAGGGAAAACCCAGCAGAGTTTATTTGCCCCTCTCCCTTTTTTGAGCATAGTATCAGCAAGAGATGCTTTGGATTATGAATCTGAATCTTGGCTTCCATTTTATATTCAAGGATCCCTATGTGACGTGGCAGGATCCCTGTCTTGAACACTAGTCTGATGTTCCCTGAAGCATTGGAAACAGTCTTCACAAAAGTCAGAGCCCTTGGAGGTGGGTGCAAATCACCCTGAAGCATGCTGTGGAGTCTGAAAATGAGCAAGCTTCTCTGCTTAGCAGTAGCAATAGTTTGTTGTTGCAGTATAATTTATGACCAGGCTGCTGAAAGTGGTTTGGAAGAGGACTGCTACTAAGTACTTCTGCGAACGCTCAAACCTGGTTGAACTGAGATAGGGAGTGATCATATGTGATGTTATGCTGTAGCTGTGAGGGGGCAATAGTCTGTGATGTGTAGGAGGGACAAGCAGCTAGGGAGAAACTTCTTTACCTGGACAAGCTGTGCCAGGAAGAGCACATCTGACTGTGCCTATTACTTCTTCCAGGGGTGGCTGGGAACACCTTAGGGAAATCATGTTACTCTGACAGTGGCTTGTACATAAAAAGCTAGGACCTTCCTTTTTACCTTATCTGTTTAAAAACCCACTTCTTTTCTTTCATCTGTGTGTTCTCACCCGCCCCCTTCCCTCCCTGGGAGTGCGTTTCCGTAACTGGGTGGATATGAGGAGAAATCTTTCGTATGGGCAAGAATGGCAACTGCTGAAATAGAGTCTTTCTGGAGGGACAGAATCTTATTTGTTGATTCCAAGTTTGTCTTTTCCAGCTACAAAATAAATCAATCTCATGCTGTGTAGCTGTTGAGGTGAGACATTTCAGTGTAATACATGAATGCAACTTTATGTATGAAAATGGCATACCTTGAAAATCAATTTCATGCCAAAATGGGGTGTTGATCATTTTTACTCATTATATTTATACTTAAGGCACTAAAGGGCAAACCACAGTATGTAATTTGGCAGATATCGGTCTACTGCATGTGCATATAGCCAATTAATTATATAACGTATTTTGCAATGCTAAATGTACAGTTCAGGTCACGTAAGTGCTGATAGCTTGTGTTACAGGCTGCAGGATGGCATTTGTATTACAAGATTAAGATTAATCCACAAAATTAAGACAGGTTCACAACTGTGGCAATTGGTTTTGAAATGATTTATGGAGAATGTATTATGTCATTTTCCTCAGTAATGATATTGTACCTCCTTTCTTAATACCACATAAAACATTTCAGGACATGAGTGTATGAAGGGGTTTATATCATTACTGTGTAGTATATTTTAAACAAGAGTGAGAAAAGTATGCTGAGACTGATATGCTTGTGGTGGTCAGGCTGGGAAACCATCTTGCACACAAGAAGAAAAGTAGCCACATTCTTGGTATTCTTGCATAAGAGGACAGAACTGTGCATTTAACTCTTCATAGCCTTACCAGTGTCAAAAGCATAATGAATGATTGTTGTATTTCAGACATGTATGGGGAAAAAACTGCTGGAAAATTTACATTTACCTCAGTGCAAAGCAAACTCATCTTTAACTGTGTTCTTTTGGTTTCACAGCTGCAGTGAATAATTTGTTATTTGGATGAAGGCTTTATCTAAATGTGACGTAACTGATACCTGTATCTTGTCATGAACCTCTATCTCTATTTAAGTGTGTATTTCACCTAACAAAAATGCAGGTATTGGACACAGTAGTTAGTCTGAGAGTCTGAGAAAAAGGAAAGACACTGTTTGCATAGACATACCCCAGTCAGCAATACAGTTTGCTTCTAATCTGCCAGAAGGTAAATAATTCTTTATCTTTACTGAAAAGCCGGGTTTGTTTTTTACCTTATGTGTCTTTAACATCTTTTCTTAAGGGACACACTTTGTCTTTATATCCTTTACAGAGACATCAGACCTAATCCTCTTTCCCTGATGACTTGCAAGTACAGTGCAAGTATTAACTCATAGACTCTTTAAGTAGAAACTGTGGAAACTGAAGGGCAGCGGTGGCTTTGGTGCAGTGGAGTCAAGAACAGGTTATCTGTTAGATCCCTCTGTCTGCTGGAAGAGGAGTGTGACTCAGTCTCGCGTTGCACAGGGCATTCATGGAGTATTTGTCTCCTGTGGCTGCAGCCCAGACAACTTGGTAAGACCATGGCTGTGGTCACTGGATTCCTACCTCCATGAAAACCTTCTGTCCCATAGAGTAACCTTAGGTTTTTGACTCATTTAGTGCACTTTGGATTACTGCAGGAAGCAAAACCCATTCATGGTGCAACTTTCTGAGGTCCTGGCAGATGATACC
The DNA here is from genome assembly GCF_929443795.1 of Astur gentilis. NCBI lineage: Eukaryota > Metazoa > Chordata > Aves > Accipitriformes > Accipitridae > Astur > Astur gentilis. Next base: position 17,401,265 of record NC_064919.1, on the reverse strand, counting down.
TGTTCATTGTCTCTCCAGGCTTAACCCTCTGCTCCTCAAAAGGAGGTCAAAGTATAAATTTAGAGATATATACTGTCCATCACTGCAGTGTCTTCTCTGTCTTGCCTGCAGGTATTCACAATTTCACAAAGCTTGAAGCCTCAAAGTAATGACTTTTGAATATTAATGTGGGAAAACTCTAGAGACCTCCTTGGAATTAACTGAGTTCTCCAGGATGATCAGTCTGGGTTTCTATTTCAGTCTGTTCTTATTCTTTCTGGTGAATTTTATTTGGCCGTGGTGACTTACCTTTGTACAATTATTGTTTGTACTTTTCCGAGCATGAGGCTGTTTAGGAAACCTAGCTGGGCTGCTAATTCCTGAAGGCATCGTGGTGTGCGACAGCAGCATACTTGGTTGTGTCTCTCACTCTGTTCCTCACCACTCTGACCTCCTTCCTACAGTGACTTTGTTCCTTTTAAGATTCAGGAAATTGTTTTTGTGTCTCTTCCCTATTAGTAGATAACTTGCTGATGGCCTGAGAGAATTGATGTGCAATTTTTCTAGGTAAATCAAAGCCAATACTGACTATGAAAGACAGAGATCCCACAGAGCATGAAATCCTCCTTCTCCGTTGCTTCTTGAATGTCATCTGCCAGCCTAGTGCTGCATTTCACACAAAGAGCACTGCAGTGGGGGAAGTGTTTGCTGGTTTTTTCATGCATATTACGTCAGAATATACTTTAAGTGTAGACAAAGTTTGGATATACTTCACGATGAGTTTTAGTCATATACATCCTCTTTCACGCATGGGCAAGATTGCAGCAGGTCTTCTTTCAGCCCCTGCAAATTTAAAAACTTTATTTTGCAGTCAGCCATCCTTGTGTCCCTTCTGATCCCTCCGAGTAGTTCGATACATTCTCAGCATCAGACTCTCTTGTCTTGGAATCATTATAAAGGAGCACAAAAGACACACAGCTGGTTCACTGTTGCTACTCTGCTGGTCATCACAAAGTCATGTGCAACTGTGCCCTTCTCCTCTAGCCAAAAAAACCCATGGGGAGGTGCTAGACAGCTCCTGTTGTCACTTCAAACTGTCACTGCTGCTGTGCCTTTTGCTTCAGAAGGTTACTCCTTGAAGCAGACATTGAAAATAAAAACTTATTGCTACAGAGTAGGTGACCTTGACACACCTAGAGGTAACACTTTAAGTCAGGACTGAGGCACACTGGCAAGACCTGTAGTAAAGACAATGTGGGCCTTGTAGCTATCAGCTGTGGCTACAGACATTTGGGCATACATCTCCAACCTGTGAATTGACTGACAGCCTTCAGGAATATGAAATTCTCTTTTTAAGTGTTGGGATGCTTTTGGCGTAGAGTGGTTTGGAGGCACAACCCCTGTTTTTTTTTTTCTTGTCATGCTCACATCAGTAAGTAAACCTCCCCACAATAGCCTCCCGCCTGCCCCTTGCCCTTCCTCTCACTCACTCTCCTGTTCCTGGTGGGACTACAGTCTCGTCCTGGGGGCCTCTCTCAGCTCCTCTTGGGAGAAGCTTGTTAAAGTCAATCACAAGTGACACTCGCTGCCTGATTCATTCTGCTTCCTTGCACAGTGACTTGAACTGCGGTGTGTTAAAAGCTGAAAGGGAGCTGGACAGAAGCAGAGGGAAGTTGGAATTAAGAGGATTATGAAGTTCACTGACTTTCTGAAATGAAATTGGCAGGTTGGTATGTTTTCTGACATTATCGCAATACCATACTTATAAATCACACTCACAGCAGAATCCTGAGGCTTTCAGATGTTCCATATTAACCATTTGCTTAGGTTTAATTTTAACTGTCCAATCTATCATGCTCTGCATGCCTTTGGAAAGTGCAGTCATTGTAACGGTGACTGTGGTACCAGCATGATCTTGAGCAGTGACCCTGTGTGGGGTGCATTAGCGCAGTTCAGATCCTTAAGGGTGGGGTGAATCTTCTGGAAGGCAGAGTATACATACGATACATGGATTACAAAAGGCACTGGGAGTACTTCATATCACTTTACAGACTAGTAGCCCTGCTTACCCCCTTCCTGAGGAGAAGGATACTTAGAGAATTATTGTAGGTCTGAGTCATGCTATGAGTTCCATCGCTGAATCCTTGTTTGGCCCTGGGCAAGTCACACAGTTCATTACTGAGTTACGGGACATTTGCCTGTCCACAATAATTTCCTGGCCATGAATGTGAGTCAGTCTTAATGACATTGATTTTTCTCCTCTATGGGCTAGTTGAACCTGAAAGACCTCCTGGTTTCCACATGGTAAAAGCAAACACTTGACTTGTCAATACCACAGAATAGCAGAAGCATGTTCAAGCATTTGAGTCCTTAATCTGTTTGCTCACCCAACAGTAAGAAAAGGATAATAACAGTCCTGCACCTTAGAAATGTGTTGCTACGTTGATGGGGAAGAAGGCAGTTACAGTTAATTTCATGTGCATAAATATGTAAGAATGCCATATGCAACCCACATAATAATTTATCTCCTATGGCCCATTTCATGTACTGGCTGCTACCAGGAGCTCTGGATTAATTTACCTGGAGGGGAATTTGCTTCCTAAATTTACAATGGTTTATGCTATTACTGAGTGAAGGCGTTTAAATAGCAAAGTGGCCAAACTTGCTGATGAAAAGACTATTGCAGGTAGCTGGAGACAGTTGGGCAACTTGACGGTAAATTACATTCATTGTTGATGGCTGCAAGGGAATACAAATCGGATGGAACAAATTAATCTCCTTATATACATCGATGGATTCTGAATTAGTTGTCACCCCTCAGAAAAAATAAACTATAGGTTGCATTGTGGAAGCTCAATGAAGACGTCTGCTCAATTTGCAGCATCAGTCAGAAATTAATAAGCTGCTCAACAGCTTTAAACTGAGGCTAGGGAATACGACAGCAGCAATGTTCTGCACTACATATTTTCTGAATGGGGCCCTGCTGCTTTGGTTTCAGGTCTATTTTAGACCCCTCCCATTGACACCCTAAAACCCAGAAAAAGACAAACTCCTGAGCAGAAATCAAAGAGAGATCCCTGGACAAGAAACAAAAATTGGCAAGATTGTTAGTTGTCATCCAAGGAAAAGTTGTTTGGGGGCCATTTTCTCACAACCAGTGTAGGAAGGACCCATACAGCTTCAGTCTGTAGCCAGCTTTGTAGTGACATGGCCTACCCTGTGACCAAGAATGGAAAACCAGACTCATGGCTGAAGCAGACAAGCATGACCAAATTCAGTGCCATCAACTATGAGAGACAAACTTAATCTGGGGCATAATACCTGAGAAAAGAGGTGCCAAAGACAACTTTATTTTTTTCCCCCAATTAAAGCCCTTTCTACTATCTCTTTCTAAAAAGCTTTTTATAGTGTTTGCTTTTATCTGTTTGCATTTATTTGTTTTATTATTCTTGTTTTATGGAAATGTGTGTTGACCATCAGTTAGCTGAGGAACTAGCTTGTTCCTCGTAATAGTACATATAATCACATATTTTGTTGTAGTGTAATGTTTCTTTTCCTCTGAAGCAGCATTCTTTGGTTCTTACAGAATTTAGGATGCTAGTAAGAGCCATTTTGACATTTCTTATGTTCATATGGTTCTATGAACTGCAATTTAATTAGTCTTTCTGGGAAACCTATGGGCTTTGATACAGAATGTATCAATCTCCAGTTATTTTTTGGCTGTCAATCAAAAAGAATAGATTAATTTGATTTTTATTTTCAGCTTCATTTTATTCAAGCACAGAGAACATAAAATATCAGGTAAGAAATAATAAGAAACCTAAAGGTTAAAGGTTGAAGTATTCCCACATTGGATTAAAGATTACAACATAATGTCAGTACAATGGCAGGCTAAGAAGGGGGAAAATTAATGGACTGTGAAATTAAATTATGCATTTAGAGAGTACTCAATCTATTACTGACAGCTATTGATTGCAGAAATAATTGTCCATTTTTAAAGGTGTTCTTTTGCTTCATGCCGAACCGATCAGCTCCTTGGAAGTGGTCATTTAAGGGCATCAGCACGAGTCACTTTTTTACCTATAGAAGATTAGTGGTATAACAAGTTAAGATAGTTGGTTTTCATGGATTTTTAGTTAACACTAGTTGGCTGAGAATGGCAGCTTTACTAGCAGGCATAGTTTGAGAAGGTTATGCTAAATAAACATTGAATTTCAGGTCTGATATCAAGACGGCTGAATACTCTCAAATCCATGCGAATTTAGGATGCTCATTCAGCCCTCTTCAGGGAGAAGCTTGCAGTGTTTTTCATAAAATCATAGAAATGGTGGTGGAAAGAGACCTCTGAAGCTCCACAGTATAGCCTCCTGCTCAAAGCAGGACTGCTGCCAGCATGATGTCTGTGTCTTTGTCTAGCCGAGCCTTCAAAACCTCCAAGGATGAGATGCCACAGCATCTGTGTGTAACTTATTCTAGAACTGTACTGCTTTCTACTTTACTTTTCCTTTTCTTTTTTTGGAAGGACTGGACAAAATCAGTATGACCCATTTAAAAAGAGTGGACTCTTACCGCAATTTAACTCTTCTTTTGCTTGTTTTGTGTATATAAATTCACTTTTCCACCTTATATATCTACCAGTCCAGTTCATTTGCTTCCGTTTAGAATTGATTCCTTTGGCTGAGCCTGCATTATTCTTACATGCAGCACCAGTATCTTTTAGCCAGACATTCACATTCATGGATAACACAGAAATTGGGCACCCAGTACTGGTGGTAGCTGGATTATGACCCTGGCATCCGTGTCTGTGTTTTGTAGAAATTGGAGAAATAAAAACCATAAAAGGCCTGCCCCATATAAAGATCCATAGTGATGCTGACTCATACTTAGCAGGCAGAAAGACCTGCAGTAAACTCACCTTTTCCTTTCACTAAATTTTCAAGTTCCTCTTGAGCAAGCCACAAAGATTTATCCTCATGCTTTGAATTGCTCTGACCATTGGGAGAGCCCATGAAGATACCTGTGGTACATGGTGGCTCCTCTAGGAGCATTCCCTGCTGGTCTCATTGGATAGGGTTTGCCCCTTCCAAAGGAGATTGCATTTCAGCAGCTCACAGGTCCCCTGACATTCAGGGACTTGCTGGAAGTCAGGGCCACCTCCATGCACTTGCTGCAGACACCAGTGGCACCAGCCACAAGCCTCCAGCTGATGCTGTGTTACTGGGACCATGCAGGTGCGTCTTCTGTTGGTGCATTCATCGCCACTGGTTCCCACTTGCTTGGGACAGATAGGGTAGCTGCTCCCTCCTCTCTGATTTATTGGATCACTCTCTGTCACAGTGCATAAAGCCACTGTCCCTCTTATTTTCCTCTTCTCTTTGCCCTCCGTGGCTGTTGGCAGAGCTACATACAGGTAAATAATCCTCTTCCCCTGCATTGCTGCTGTTAGCAGTGTGAGCCAGAGGGAAGAAGCAGATCCATGCTGTGCAGAGCTGCAATGCTGCACATTCCTCCCTGCTCCTGGGAGGATGCATCTGGGCAGTGATACAGTGGCCCAACCATCTTCTTGCTTTGCTTGCCCTGGGTTTCACACCAGACCAGACCTCTTACGAAAGTGCTTATATAGCCCCTCCAGCCAACCTGATGGATTTTTTTCCTCCCACCTCCTCCATTGTAACGTTCCTTCCCGAGCATACAAAGGCCCTTGCTGTGACTACATCATTTAATTGGGACATTACCAGGGCCTTTTCAATGTACAAAACCAGATAATTGACATGAGGTGGAAACCAGCAATGCAGGTAGTACACCAGTTCTTCTGAACCCTCCTCATCCCTGCCTGAGGAAAATAATCCCACAGCTGTGTCAGGCAGGATGGAGGCAGATGAAGTACGCATGGGTGAGCCCCTAAAGGGACGCACTCCAGAAAGGTGGAGGGGGTATGGCTGGGGTGGAGGGAAAGTGTGGCAGCTGTATTTACTCTAGCTTGCGCTTGGTATTAGTTTTATGACTTGAAATTACACGACAATACTGCTGTGAGGAAGAGCTGCCTGAAAAGCAAAGTGGGGCTCTTTTAAAAAACAGCTAACAGCAGGGATTGTTCATTGCTCTGTGCCTCTGTGTGTTTGCTCTGAAGAGAAATTAGATATGCTGAACCTCTCAGACTGCGGGATGTGGTTGCATTTTTTAATAAGAATAATTTTACACAGTCACACACACACACACTTAAAAAGGTATATCTGTGCATATATATATATAAATATGCATTTAGAGCTTTGCTTCTTCTCTCAAGAACATCCCCACATCAGAGTGACAGTGATGCAGAAAAGCATGTGAGGGCTGGAGGGCAAAATTCCCTGCAATTAAGCTCTGCTAACAGTGCTGTCACCTCTCCTTTCCTCCAGCTCCCCCATTAGTTTTTTATAGCTTTTCTGTTTGGGAAGTCAACCATGGTTGTACCTCCTGGTGGGGAAAGACTCTGGATAGATCTGCCAAGTTCAGCTCTCAGGGAGGAGACTGCAGGGCATCTCACAGGACCAAGATTTCTCCCCTCTGCAGGAAACCACACCTGGTATATTGTTATATTAGTACATTCCTACCATATTCTGTGTCTGTAGTGGCTGTGTCCTTTTTCCTCCCAGAAGCAGCTGCATCCAGCCTTGTCTGTGTGTACCTGTTCTGCAGTCTGCAGACTGGCTCAGGGTGCCTCTGCAGTGTTTCACTGCCTGGTAGAATGTGCCCTTGTAAGGTACTTAGACCGCAAAATTGCATGGATTCTGGGTGGCAGAGACCAACTGGAAGAGGACAGCATTGCATCCACCACAGCCAATGACAGCTTTACATTGACTTCTCTTTGGGAAGACTGGGAACGAAATGTGTGCAATGCAGAAAAGAGGTCAGCAGACAGACTTCTTAGTAGGTTTCTAAATTTCCATGTTTAAAACCATGTATTTCAGAAGTTAAAAATGCAGGGCCCTTTCAAATATTTAAGGGGACATTGTGTTCAAAAAACCTGCTACAGCTTTTGCCTCACATGATAAAATATTGTCCTTCCTAGCATTTTTGAATCCATATTTGTGGAACAAAATGATAATTTCTTGAATAAATTTTCTCTTCCATCTGCATTTTCTCAGGTGTTGTATAGGAAGGTAAGCCCCCAAATAAACCAGTCAGTTATTTAAATATTTCTCCAACATACTTTCAAAGATCCAAAGGAGAACCACGCAGATTCAACTGTATGCTGCTGTCCTTATTACAATCATAATTTCAAGACATATTAATATTGAAAACTATGGCAGAATTGGTATTGACTTCAGTGGCAAAGACCTGGACAAATACTGTCTCAGCCAACCAGCTCTTTTTTTGAGATTTACTATATGACATTCTTTTCCATCAGGCAAAGCATCTAGTGGTTTCTGAAAACCCCTCTTCACTGGTTTCTGTCCTTGAATATCTGATAAATGGTACAAGTTTCAGAAATCACTTTAAAAATCAGGATCCTTTGAGAGTAGGGACATGTCTTCATTCTTATTTTACAGACAGAAAGCTGAGACAGACCAGACAGGTGAACTGACCTCCCTAAAGCTACCTGGTAGGAAGTGGCAGGTTTGGGACTTGTCTCTCCCTTGTTGCCATACAACCTTTTATATTTTCATTCAAGCTTCCATAAGGAGGGCTGATGAAATCATTACCCATGTTACTAAATCTTGGCCTCCCTCTGTTGGACAGAATTGTTCTCTGGAATATAGTACAGAAGATGAAAGCTCAGTATGGGTACAGAGGAGAGGCAGTTACAAGAAACAGAAGCAAAAGAAAATCAAGAGCGTAAATAATTCTGAGCCAAGGCTTGGATTACAGGGAAGGAAGAGCTTAATGAAAAATTTAAGGAGAATTTTTTGTTTTCCTTGTTAATTTACCAAAAGAGAGTAGTTGTTACACAAAGAACAAGTTCAGTGAAGTTGGGTGGTTTGTTTTGGTATGTGTTGATTTGTTTGCTTTTAATTTTCTTGCAATTCAAAGTTGGTTTTTTTTTTTTTTTTTTTTTTTTTTCCCAACAATAACTTGTCTTATATTGAGAGTTGGTACAGTTGGCTGCAAAACCAGAGTTTTACAGCAGGCCACTGTCTCAGCATGAGCCATCTCCTCATAGCAAAGTGCAAACTTGGCTCCCTAGGACTCTGGGCAGGACTAGGTAGGATGGTGTGCCTAAGACAAGTGTGAAATGGAACAGCTTCCAACTTTCCATGGATTCCTCTTCTTATGAGATGCATTTTCGTTCCGGAACAAAGAATGTCAAGAGGTAACTGAACACAAAAGATAAAAACAGCATCTCAAAGTTAAGCACTCAGTAATGTCAATACTCTCAAACTGCAGTGATCCTGATACTCTTCTAACTTGTTTTATGTCACTGAATTTTTACTGATTTTCATGTCATTAACTGTGATTTATAGCAGCAGGGTAGGGACAGGGAATGGCATTATCAGTTTGTAATATCAGGCTGCTCGCTGCATTCTCTCCCGTAATTATGTTTTTAGAAGCAAGTTAAAGTTTCCTATTATATCCACAGCAAGATCTATTTAAGAGATAGCAATTGCACTTCCCAACACAATTTATACCACTGAGGAGTGAATCAGCTTAGAAAAAAAGTTAGAGAAGATCTATATCTCTTTTCATCCCTCACAGCTCCCAGAGAGACTATTTTTCAGGTTCCAGCAATGCAGAGAGCTTGATTGTTTTTTTTTTTTTTGTGTTTTTTTTTTTCTCTTTCCACATACCAAAATTCCTTGCTTTTGTTCAGCAGCATGATGCTGAAATATGGTGTCCTGGAGCCTGATGTTCCACCTGCCTTGCAGAAACGCAGTGGACCTAATCTTACTTTTTTTTTCCAGGCAAAATCTTACTGGTTCCAGTAGAATTCAGGGTCAGAGTAGAAGCAGATGAAGCAGAAAGAAATGTGAGTTTGTGCATGTGTGGACTAGCTATCACACAGCATGGAAGTTTGTTCTGTGATAGTTCATGCTGATAGAGGAAAAGGTGGAGAGGGTGCCTCTATTTCCCTTACATCATCTGATAAATCTACCTTGGAAAGGCTGTTCCAATGAACTTGAAACTAAGCTGAGTTCCCCAAACCTCAAACCACAAAGTTATTGCTGGAAAAAGAAGTTTTACTGCTACTCTTATGATTTTCTTCAGGTTACTTTTTGCTGGAGAAACAAATTCAGAAAATTAATGTTATATGCTATCTTTCTCCCATTTCTTCTGTCATTCTTCTTTCCTAAAACTGCCCATCACTGGCACCTTTTATTATCTAAGAAAATGTAAATGCTTAAAACTTTTGGGAAGTCTAGTCTTTAATGACATTTTAGTTTGGAAATATTTTATTGAAACAATCAGTGTAATTTCTACTTTATCTTGTAGAAGAAATTATTTTCAGCTTTTTTCATCTGGAAAAGAGAGAAAGTTGCTGTGTGTATCACAGCCAGTTCTGCACTAAGTCCAAATGCTGCTGAGCTGCATCAGCAAAAATCTCAAAAAAATCAGTTCAAGTTATTCCTAAAGGCAAAGGCACATGACGCAAGACAGTTCATAGATGAAGTTAGCTTCTCCAAACTTTACAGGTACTGAAATGTCATTTCATAATGTCTATAGCTGAAGAGCCTGGCATTTTCTAGAGGAGAATTTCTTCTTCAGGTTTTCTGTCTAGTAGTGCAGTAACGTTCGGCGTGTGACTTATGAGTCCAGGACAATTTTTATCTTATGTAAATCTGCAGAGATTAGGAGGTCCTGGGTAGAGCAATGTCTGGCAAAGGGATGTTCCTGCTGCTAGGAAAATTCAGCCGACGTGTGTTCTTCTCGGTTTCTCCTGATTTCTGTCCACCTACCAGGAAGGACAGTCCCTGCTTTGGTGACAAGGGTTGTCTAAACAGCAGGCCCCATGTCTGACGACCCCAGAGCATGCAGGGTTGGAAAACATCTGTGTGCACAGCCTGACTGTAGCCCACAGTCATGTTGGTGGCGGGAGGTGTCAGCGTGTCGGCAGCCCTGTACAAGCCTCCTTGGCTCCTGCAGATGCGAAGTGGGTTTCAGTGTTACGCTGTGTGAGAGTTGGTTATTTGGCCTGTGGCTGGATTATACTGTTTGTTCAGTATAAGCATCATAGGATCAGGCAGGCAGGCTTTTTCTCTTTCGCTGTCCTTAATATTCAAAAGAAAATGATGATTAGCCAATCCTTTTTTTGATGTTCATTTGTGGGACACATATCAGCTCACAACAGGGACCTTCCGCATGTGCTTTTATCCCTTGGCTGATGCTCCAGGGATTCTGATCTGAATCTGTCTATGTATAAAAGCAGGAAGGGAATAGAGAGAGGCGGAGAGTCCCTAGCTCCCATCACAGATGGCTGATAATTAGTATACTGCTTCCATCTTCTTCAAAACACAGCAAAGATAGTTTTCTAGTGACAATGTGGTGACTTCAAGCTGTTTTACACCTCAGTAACACTCTTGGAAAAACACAGAAAGACTCTCTACCTCTGAACCCTTGGAAGTTTATTTTCACTTGTTTACACTGGATCAAATATTATATGTACTTCAAATTTATTAAATGGGAAATTTTGTCTGAGTGGGAACTACAGGCTTATGGGAATGGAGAAATATCAGTAATAGCTGCCAAAACCTTTCAGACATGAAAATCACAATAGATCTTGAAAGGAAGTATACGTACAATTAAAAGGCATAGATGACTGAAGCATGATGCCATTTCAGTTTCTGGTTTAAACTCCTGGTCTTAGCACAGGTCTCTGCTCTCAATAGGGAATCACGATCTGCCATAGCGTCTCCTCATTCAGCTGGTTCAGCCCGGTGGCTCCAGATACGCATCATCTGTTCAAGCACAGTCATCCCAAGTATAGCAGTACTACTCACACGTTAACGCAGGGTGTGCCATCTCCTAATGAATGACCTGTGTGGTTGCCAGTTGTCAAATCTCTTTTTTCCTTCTCCACCAACTCAAAACTTCCCAGATGAATGAAAATCCCCAAACACTCTATGGTTTACAAAATTTTGTTGATAACACTCCAAATTTTCCAAAGAGGCAGGACATAGGACCCCAGTCCATGGAGCTCTATTTTCCTTTGCAACACCAATCTCGATCACTTCCTTTACCTGCCTCTTCTTTATATCTTGCCCCATGTTAGAAATGACATCTCTTAATTATTTTTCTGCCTCACATTCTTAATTATGTTTCTGCTCAAGGGAGATGGGAACCTTCTATCACCACCAGCTCTGATGGACGACGAGGCTAAGGCTAGATCCTGTAGGGTGTCTATAGCAGTCTAGGATTTTTACCATTTCTTAACCCAGCATCTCACTATTGGGAAATACTCCTTTTCCTCACTGGTTGCTACAGTTCAGTTGGAGAAGTTAAACAAAATAGTGCAACTATTAAATGTTGTTAACATGGCCTTCAGTATGCTCAAGAATTATCCAGACATTATATGAACTCTAAATAAAATCTGAAGTTTGCTGTGATAGCTTAATTTTAGTTAAGTGCCCAGGGGACAGATTCTTACTTAATTTCTATTGGGATATCAGCTAATGCCAAGGGAGATTAAAAGTTGGCATCCTGTCTGCCAGGAGCCAAGATGAGATAAAAAATAGTCAGACTATGCTTTTTCTGGGACCTATGCATGAGTCTTGCAACTTCAGTAATGCAGGTGTAGACAGGTGCTGTATGCTGCACAGACAACACAAAACAAAGTCTGACCTTGCCTGGAGCAGCCCTGGATCTGACCTTGCTTCTGAAAGATCATGTGTGCCTTTGTCTTGTGTCTCTGAGTTTAATGCATTTCCTCAACAACTGTATGCCAAATCTGAATGAAGGCTCATACTGAGGATCAAGCAACATGCTTTGACCATGTACATTCATTGAGTGGGACCAGGATGTGATCAGCTTTTCCAGATGAAAGCACTACCGCTGTACCAATTTTCTGCCATTTATTTATGCAGTTTTCTTCTTTTCACCTTTTATTGCTTGTGACAAGTGCAATTAATGTCAATTCAAAGCCTCTTTTTTACTAACTTAATATTGTCCTAAAGTCCCTCTAGCTCATTCTTGTCCCATTTTTTAGGCCTTGCATGAATGCAACATGTTAGTAACTGAGGAGTACAGTCAGTGTCATCACTTTTTAGAACTGTAAGTCTCTGTACAGTTCAGAGAGAAGTCAGTAGTTCCCCAGCCTCTACACATATTACACCATCTGCTTCCATGAACTTATGCCAATTTACATCAAGCTAGTGAGCAGAAACAAGGTACAAATTCTTGCTAAGGAATGGCTGTGAATAATGAAAAAAAAGTTTCTCCCCCTACACTTATATAACAGTTTGTTGACAGTCTCAAAGAGTTTTTTCTCCTTCATTTATGCATCTAAAATCATACTGTTCTTATTTTGGTTTGCTAATGTGTCTGCCAACTTTTTTGGTAAATCACCATGTGCTGAAAATATATATGGGTGAGAAAAACTATTTGCTAAGTTGAGCTGAATTCATTGGATGTTGCTAAAACACGAACCAAATAATAAAAGTAGTGCTTGGAAAAAGTTTTGGGGGACAAATTTCTGAAGTTCCCAGGTTTTTGGCAATTGTAATGAGGCAGTGGGCTGAACTGAGAAAACTACTGGAGAAGGTGCTTTGTCAATTTGGGTGTGCATGGTTGTTGTTTTTCCAGATCAGTCAGTGTTTAGAAATCCGCCTCCAGCTGGTAAAATGATCATGTAGCTCCAAGGTGGCACTATTCTTCTGGAAGCTTGAATGTGCTGGTTCAGACCACGCTCCATGAGTGCGGCAAACACTGAACTCATTGGATGTAAGAAGACTCTTCACTGGATTTGAGCTCCTTTGGCTTTTGATTTAAGCATATGAAAAAAAGTGTCAGCCTGAAAGTTTTCAGTTTCTTTTATTTATTCAGTTAGTCGTTTTGAATGGTTCTGGCAAATAAATGAAAGGAAATAACGATTTGACAACATTTTGAGCAAGGGTGATTACCAGATGGCAAGAACGTGAGGTTTGTTCAGTCAGTGCACTTTGGACACAGAAAAAGAGAGTGTTCACATATGTAGCCATTAAATACCCCAACTGTTTGCCTATGAAATCACATAAGGCACCTTCTGAGCATTTTTATCATTGGCAACTTACACTTACTGCATTGGACAGGACCTGAAGAAGTTGAAGAAAATCATGAAATTAGAGTAAAGATAAGAAGCCCTCACAATGTCCATTTCCATCTCTCCCAGCTTATGAACCTGTCTGTTTCTGAGGATATCACATATGCTTTGTGCTTGAGCATCCTGAAGCTCCTGTTCTCTATACAGTCTAGTGCAGATCATTTCAAGCTGGTCCAAATTCTTTTTGTTGTGCAGCTTTTCTGCTTAGGTACAACTTACGCTCATTGGTTTAATGCATTTCTTGGAAGACAGCTGGCTCACCTCCTGCCACGTCAGAGCCTCTGCAGAGCAAGCTCTCCATCAGCTGCATCAGATGGACTTGGCATTGACCTGAACTGTTTTTTGAGGTGACAGTGTAGGTTTTGTCTTGTAGTGCCTGATAGGAGGGCTGCAATGCCTTCCCATTTCCCTGACATACTTGCTTCTCAAGGTCTATTCAGCCTCTGTGCCACTAGCGCATGAAGCCTGCAACTGAAGTGCAGTTTTGCTGTCAGACCTCTCAGGGGCATTGGCCCACCACTAAGACCACTGCAGTGTATTTAAATTTTTCTTCTGTAATGGAAGGAAAGGTAAGAGTCACCTTTAGCTGACTTGAAAGCAGTAGATGAAAACTAGCTCAGTTTTTCAAAAACTATAATTGTGACATTCTGCATGGAAAGCTCCACTTGCAAAGATGAATGTTTCATTAATTTTTAAGGATGTGAAACTGCACTGGAACATTAACTAGAGCATTTGCTATCTAGCCAATGCACTAATACCATGCAACAGTCATATTATTTTATTCTGTTATAATAGTCATCAAAAAGCTAGCTAAACTTAAAATAGTGAAACATCAAAGCAGGGCTTTTATTCTTATGAGTGATTACTTTGAAGAAATTACTAGCTTTCTTACTGAAAAATTACTATGAACTCTCCCTCAAAAAAACCTTGAATAATGTAAATCTCAATCTAAAATTCTGCCTGGGAGAGATGGGGTAAATTCTATTATTCATAAAGAGTGTGCTATCCCTGGAAATTAATTATGTCTAAACCTCATTTTTCTCTATTGCTACTCAATACCCTGTTAGCAGACAAACAGTGCCTCGTGGCTTTATCTGACCATTGTATTAATGCAGTGACGTTCTCTTTCCTTCCTTAAAACAAGTTTTGCAGATAATACTGGAAATAACGAGATGAAAGAGAACTGATTGTCTTCTCCCTTACTTGAGGTCTTGTGTAGTCATTCATGTTAGTCCAAAAAAGGTATTAAACTGTCTGACCCAAGGGAAATGATTATATAAAGCAGGAAGCAGTGAAAAATGAACAGTGTTTTGTAAAGTTGGCTGGGAGCTGATTAACTTTCAAAGTTTGCAAGAATTTATAGGGAAGAGGAAATATAAAAAAGTAACCTCCTATTTTTTTTTTTTTTTTAGCTTGTGCTGAGCATATTTGATTCCAGTAACAAAAATTTTCTTAAATTTTGCCTGCAATTTTCAGATTTTCAGTCAGTGTATATCCTCTTCTGTCCCACAATAACCAGCTTGGTGGCTTGTATCCAAACAAAATGTCCAGGTAAAACAGCTCCTTGCAAATGTTAAAAGTGGTAGAAGAGGTCATTGCATGAGTCATTTACCTACCTGCTCTAAGGGAGAGGCTTTTCATGAAGGGGCAAATGCATGCTGTAAGAGAACAAAGACTTGCATTTGGTTTAAAGTACAGAGGGAAAGGCAAAGGCTTTGGTAAACAAATTAACCCCCAAAGGGTCCAGAATGCTGTCTACTGTTGATATATTCAGGCAAAAAGGTCCCTGAAAAATCTTAGGTCAAGCTTTGTACTTTTCACTTGGGAAAATTGTCTTTTAAAAAAAGGCTTGCATTCTTTTGATTTTGGTGTTCAGTTCTCTAAAGTCCTAAAAGGGAAGAACCGTACATAATTTCCATAAGGCTACTTAGAGGAGGGGGGAAATAGCACGTCTGAAACATATATTTTGTATGCTGAATGCCAGTGCCTAAAGCATTTTGGGTTCATGTTATATGCTTACATCTTGGGTGCTGCTGAGACCCAGTCAAGTGTTAGCTCATTCTGTTAAGCGTAGAGATCCCAAGAATATTAATGTAAGCATTAAAAAAACCAAAAGCAACACAAAACAACTCAAAAGATGCTGTCATTCATCTCCAGGTTTGAAGAATCCAGGTGGGACACACTGCATGTTGTAATCACAGTGAGAAAGTTAAAAATATGTCTGGAGAAAGACCAGAGGAGAGTGTGGTTTATATGTGCCGAAGTACAGCAGTGTAGGTGTTGTGTTGAAACTTACATTTGAGAATGTTTTTGGGGAGGATCACAGAAGTGACACCATCTATTCTGCCATCTGAGGGAATTTGTTTTCAAGCAATCTACAGTATCCTCAGCACTGCATAAAATATTTTGTGACAGATGCCATATTTCCTGAATACATTTGTTTAATTGTGCCATTGTATGTTAGCCTCCTTTGCAGTTATTAGCAGGTAGGAAACAAATAATATTTATTAGACCTTCACCTAAAGCTAGAGGTTTAATTCTGTTTATCCTTTCTTCAAATACAGGAGACCAGCCTGTGTAGGAGCAGAGAGCACAGCTGCAGTGCAGGAAGAACTTGAATATACTTAAGAAAGGTATAATATTACTTCATCCAAATCTACCCATATTTTCCTGCCTTGCAATTACTTTCTCCATTTTAACTATACGTTATCCTTTTGTCAGTAGAACTTTCTGGTGGCAATCTGCAATCCTCTCTGACTGAAATAGAAGCCCTGTAAGAAATCTTTGTTGTTGAAACGCATTTTCTGGTTGGCTTATGATATTATAAATTTTTCTGACCTCTAGTATGAGCGTTGCAAATTCTCCAAAATAGATTCTGCCACTGAAAAGTTGCTAAGCAACTAATCCCATCTGATCTATTGTAGTTCAAATAAATGAAACAGGCAGATAAAAGAGAGTTTATAAACCTAATAGGTTGTAAAAAACAAACAAACACAAACCCATAAACAAATAGATTTATAATGTATTTTATCTCAAAATAAATAATTCTGCAGAAAAAAAGCCCACAAGAATTATTTGAAGGGACTTTAAGCAAAACGAAAAAAGGTCAGTGTTGCCCCTTTACTGGTCTGGCTGTCTGTCACCTCAGTCTACTCTTTGGCAACCTTAATGGTGATTTACATGTCCTTTTTGCTGGGTATTTTTCCTGGCATGATACAATATGTGATATTTATGTAGTCAAAAAGAAGCTATTGCTCATCTTTCTGAAGAGCTGTCATGATTTTTTAATTTTTAGTGTTTTAAATTTAGCTCTGGATTCAGGGGAGAGCTGCTCTGTACTTCCGCATACTGCTTCCCACTATAACTCACATTGTCCTGTTGTTGCAGTCTGGTCTTCAGAGGTGGCCAGTTAAAACCAGAAGAAGGAGGAGCTGGAGGCTCTTGGTGAGATTCAGAGGAGGTGAAGTGGCCCGGGCTGACCCTGCAGACAACCATCATCTTTATAGCCAGATAGCTTTTTCTGTCCAAGGCAAACTATGCATAGCTCTTGTCCACATGTGTGACTGTAAGGGTTTATTTTTCCATCTTCTTTTATCTCCCACAGGTTCATATTATTGGAAGGAAAAGGCTTTTTGTCTTTTATTTCTAGGCCAGGGCCCTGACAGCTTTGGTTGCTGCCATGAGTTGCTCCCCTGATCTCCTGTACCTAGGATTTTGAGGCTTGAGTTTCTGTGATTTATAGTAACCACTGTAAGGTTGTCCTTACCTCAATAGTCCCTTGGATGATTTCACCTCTACAAGATGCTGTGCATTCTTTCCTTCCATGATCAGGACTTCAGCGTAAAATTAGCATCACAAAATTTAGTGCATGTTCTTTAGGAAGAGGAAGCTGATTTTATTATACAAAATCTTTAAGCAGTTTGATTTTAGCCTTTCAGGCTTTCACACTCATGAGTGCCAAATTGTATGTTCAGATATGTTCTGTGTTCAGGTGGTCTGGCTAGGGTACTTGTGTGAAGCAAGACGATGAGGGATGATGACTGTATGTTTTCAGTACCTCTTGGCTGCTAACCACAAAGCAGTTTTTTAGACAGATCTTTTATATCCCATAGGAAATATCCACTGCAATGAGGTAATCCTTTGCCTCAGTTCTTGCTTACTTTGCCTTTCATAAATCTTGGGTCAGGTTGCTCCCCACTGACTTTTCTCCCTTGTTTGAAATATATATGTATTTAAGACATGTCTATAGCCTTTTCCTGTTAGTCTAACAAAAAAAAAAAGAGGTATGAGTGGTATATCACAGCCTTCTAGCCATCCTGCTGGTGTGAGGATTGCAGGGTCTTCTGCTGATGGACTGTCTGGCCTGTGGGGACATCAAGAGTGCCTGGCTGGCAGAAACAGCATTCATAGCAACTCCAATACTACATATCGTTACTAATTTCTGCACTGATTTATGAGCAGAGTCACAGGTCTTTACTGACAGCCTGTAAGCCTGAGAGGTGTCTTTGAGGTGAAATGCTGGTAATTTGAAAACAGAAAATAAATCTTCTCAGTTACACTGTCTGGTTGCAGATTTATATGCTGCAAGTGCTATACTGAGGTCTTTAAAGTCATTACTAGAAGGACAGAAGAAAACTTTGAAGTGAAACTCATGATTATAAGAGAAGTTAACGAGATGGAAAAATAGCAGCAGCCTCTTTTCACCATATCCTGTAAGAATATAGTCCTTTTAAGGCCTGAGTCAAAGCTAGAACTTTTCTACTGACTTATTTGGGCCAAGCTTCTGTTTTATTATTATAAATTTTATTATTATTTATTATTTTTATTTAGTGAAAAAGCTACTTGATCTAAAGCAAAGGCCAATACATAACTCCGAATTAAATAGGCACCTCAGATTACATTCTTTTCTCATTATTATTCACTTGAGGAAAAAATTCTGGTCCAGTCTTGTTAAGCTGTTGACAGAGAAATCAGTCACTCCTCAGAAATAAAGGAATGGAAATGAGTTATTTCTATTTTCTCCTGGTGTTTATGCAAGCTTCCCCTTAAGCACTTACCAGAATGAAAGCTTTTCATCTAACACTTTAATTCTGTACACCTTTTCCCTGGGACTGAGAAAATAAAATAATAGTGACAGTTAATGAAAGGAAAAAAGGAATCACTGGAGAAGAAACACTCCAGGAGCAGGTAACACTCACAACTTATTGAATACAGTCAGCATAATGATTAGACCTTTTTAATGACTGTCATTGCATGTGAATGCTAGTCATGGAAAATTCCAGGTGCTCATCTGGAAAGCAGATTGTCTCATAAAATAGGGAGTAGAAATCAGGATTTGAAAAGCTAGCTCTTCCCCTGGTATTTTTGCAAACTGTTTTTCTCTCAGCATGCCAGATTTTGTCCCACTGTCATTTTAAGAAGTTGGGAGTGAAGAACTTGACTAGGACTCAGATTTGTATGAAATTCTTATGTTTTGCAGATATTCTGCAACATCTTAAAGAAACCTTTTAGTCTGTCTGCTATTCCACTTAGCAAATAGGTATCACATTCTGAGCTCTCCTCCGTTGCTGACCTCTCTGAGCTATTGAGTTTGCCCCTTCTTTGGGAAAGGACATGCCACTTCTCATTATCCCAGCAAAAATCCTTATCACGACTGACACCTCCAGATTTGGTCTCATGTAGTGTCGTTCAAGGACCAGAAAGAGGAAACAGTCCCTGCTGGGGAGGCATCTGGGCAAGGCTCTGTAGGGAGCAGAAACACATGGTAGGGTTGGTATGGGGGATTCTCACAGCCTCCCTCATGCTATGTCTGCAAAACCGTGTCACCCTGCTCCTTACCAACAGTGCCTGTGAGGATTGTTCCTTCTGCACGGGAGAGATCATAGGCTATTTGAAAAGTGATCTGTGGAAAACAAATGAACTGCAGAGGTACACTGACATCCCTTTGCTTTTTTCTCCCCTTGCCTAGCTCTTGCTTCCTCTCATTTCATGATATCTGATGCATAGGCATTAATTATTTTCTTGGTACCTTTTAGAGCTATTTACCGTCAACTAGCAGAAGGTGCTTGGTCTGCCCCTGCAGTAAACAAACACAATATGCTTTCTGCCAACTTTCAATTAATAAACTTCCCCCTTTCAGAAATCAGTTGCCTTCTAGGTTTGTACTTCCTGAGGCCTTGCACAGCAAATGACAAACTGGAAAGACTTGTTTGAAGAGGATTTAGGGAGACTATCAAATTTTTGCAGAGTCCTGATTCATGATCCTGTGGCAAACGGAAGATATGACTGGTGAACTTTTGTACTGATAGTCCAGCACTACTGAGTAGCTATGGTTCTTGACTAAGAGGCCTGTACTGGGTTTCTCACCACTGGGCAGTAAAAGTGCTCAACACTCACCTTTTGCTAGGAAAGCTGAATATTAGAAATAACCCAAATAACGGGTAAAAAGCATCTTCTTTCTTTTGTTGAATGCACTGTATGTGGACTGTTACTGTGATATGTTTTTTGGCTTAGAAAGCTGAATTTAGTCTGGAGGAAAACTGTGTTTTGAATTTTCATTTCTCCTATCAGGACAAAACTTCTCTTAGGAAATGTGAACTGTCTTTCAGTGCAAATAGTTTGAGCAAACTTGTCTTGGCAGTAGAGTATACTCTTGCACACTCAGATGTGATTTTTTTCTTGTGCAAAACCCCATTCCTGCTTCCTATTCAGAGCACACATGCGGTAGATGTTGTGAGACAGTGGAACAGCAGTAGACTTTGGTTAAGACTGCTGCTGCAATTTCAGCATCAGTCCCTGTGTAAACCAGTTATTTCCTACCTGCCATTTCCCTCACATGACCTGTGTCTATGTCTTCCCAGAGGCCTTGCAATGGTCTGCTATAGGGGTGTAGCAGAACTTGTTTTATGCCTTTTACAACTTGACAGCCCACATGGGAAAGAGGGTAAAAAGAATGTAGCCCACAATAAGTAGCACATCGGAGATATTCAGGAACTTCTCAAGTGCTCTGACTTGAATTTATGAAATGGACATTTTCTAAGAGATGCTGACATTCAGACCTTGAATTTTTCTGGAGATAAAACAAATTCATCCATCCATCTACCCATCTACCACAGTACAGCTGGATGTCAGGACTGTGCCTGTGTGTGAACCCAGTGCTCCTGAGTCATTAATTCAGGGATGACGCAGGAACTCCCCAGCTAGTTGTCATCAGAAGGGAGAAAATGGACTGGCTGAAAATAATGGAGTCACTTGGAAACAGGTAATAGACTAAACTCCTGGCCACCTTCACAATTAGGTATTTAACTGTATGGTGCAGGAACTTTCCCGGTGGTAACTTTGGTGTTGTCCAGTTCATATGCTTAAAAGTACCACTCAATACCCTGGTTGGACAATCTGATCCTTCCTTCCAAAGACTACCCTAGGTGGTCCTGGCTGCAGAACTAATCAAATAGTAAGTAGTTAAAACACTTGTAAATAGGCATTTTAAGCTATTCATGCAAGAAGGGGTCATGCAGTACAGTCTTTTGTACATTGGTAAGATATTTAAGTCATTTTGTATCTGGTTAATATAATACGTAGTGATGTATTATACATGTGCTTGAGTGGTCACATAGGACTATAGCCAGCTGGGCTATAAGGACTAAGAAGGGCAGAAGTATAAGGAGTCTCACCCCATCCAGCTTGAGATGCTACTGTAGAAACTCTTGCATCAGAGACACCCATCGCCATCCAAATAGCAAGCTACCACCCTATTCAAAAGATTTGATTCCAGACATGAGCATCACCCCATGCCAAGATCCCAACAAATTTGTTTTCCTTCTCAGCAGACTGTCTGTGAGTATCTGTGCAACAGCCCTTAGGTCTTAGTCTTCCATTTTTTCACCTTAACCTAGTACTGATACTTTCAGACATCATGGCTCTCCTGACACAATGGTGTGTACAAAGCTGATGTAGTTCATGAAAGAAATTACAAGGCTCTAGAAGGAGTGGCTTCCTCCACCCTCCCTGCCCCCGCTCCTTTACTTCATAACTAAGATATTTCTGTAGATTTTGTGTTAGAGAAGGCATGGCCAAAATCTTTCCCAATGATGGTAATTTTATAAGAAATGAGGGGGAGAAAAAGAGTCATGTTAAATTCTGCAGCCCTTTTACTATTGTTATAGTTAGCCACCCTCCAAGAAAATGAGACACTATTCTTAAAAGGACCCATGCTGTTGATAAAAACAGCCAGAAAACAAAAAAAAATCCCATCTACTATCTCTCTAAACCAGCATCCTGCTCTGCAGAGGGCCTGAGCCCTCCCAGCTGAGATGGACACCAACTTCTTTCAGCTGACAGTGGGAGCAATGGTGATGCAGTTGGCTGAAGGATAGTCTATGCAGAGTCTGGTCATGTCACCAGGACAACGATGGATGGTGACTGGGGGATGCATTGGTGTCAGCTGTCTCAGTAGCAATTCTGAAAGTTTCTGTAAACCCCTCTCTTATCCTGCCTGGGGGCAGGGACTGACCTGAGCTCAAGTGAAATATCAATAGCCTTGCCTTGCATGCAGCATCTTCAGAGGGTGTATTTCACTTCTAGATACTGAAAATGTTGCTTCGTGCTTCCAAAAGAGCTGGAAGAGGGAAAGGAGGACAGAGCTTTAAAAAGAGACCTGAATGTCTTTCATCATCTGCTAATATGTCTTAACCTAAACTGTATCTCAGAAACAGACAAGTTCAGCTTTTTACAGAGTGTAGCCAGTTGCTTCCAGTTTTCTAATATTTTGTTCAAAAATATGACCCTGCACACGAGACAGTGGTTCTGAGAGAATGCTGGTGCAGGCAGAAATCTCCATTTATTCACAAAAGACATACAAACAGCTCAACAGAGCAGCAGAAACATTTATGTTTTCTTAGCAAATCTCACCTGTTGAGCTGGGGTGAGGTGATTTTGTGTTTAATCACCCTGGCGTTATTATGAAGTGTTTTGAGATTATCTGTGAGGCACCTGAAGAGCTTCATGAACATTTCGTGAGAGTAAAGTAGTTTTATATCTAATCAGTTACAAACAGTAGCTTTATTTTGAATAGTGACCTTCTGCTGATTTGAAAAATGAACTCATTCCACCCTTGGTGATAAAAGAGCATGATTAGAGGGCTCCAAAGCCAAGCACTTAAACAGTTCAGAGTGCTGGAATTATGTCTCCAATCTCATTTGAGCTGCCACTTTATATCTTCTGATACTGGAATTACATGCACACTTGTTTTTCTCTAAAGTGACCCATGCCCATTTGGTGCTTGGTTATATGAGCAGTTATATGACATTTATTTTATCTTCCTTCTTTACCATACACACTTCAAACCCTACTGTGAAAACAGAATAATTAATTTCTTCACAGGCTTTCTAAAGGTGTTTGTCACTATACTGTCTGAGTACCTTAAACACAAAACTTTGTATATTTCTGTGAATTAAAAGGATTATTTATACCTGTTTCACTGATAGAAGGATGATTTTAAGAGCAACTGGAAAAATATGTCTGTTAAAATGTTTGATGATACAAAGTGGTTCACTGTCATGTGCCACATGAAGATGTCAAAGACCAGTTCTTATTGCCTTCAGCTGCAGCTCTGAGGGCTCAGCTCTTCTACATTCCCCCTTGCTCAGTGGCATTTGAAAAAATGTGTCATACACTTAGTGATCTGTAACTCCTGTCACGCACAAACTCTGACGTAGATACCAGAGCTGGAATCCAACTCTTCAGGGCAGTGTTTAACAGTATAAATGAAGAAACCTCCCTGTTATACCTATGGTCATCTGTCTTGTTACACAGTCCTCATCTATCAGCCAAACAGCTTTACACACCGAGGGACCCAGCTAAATCTTTGCAGCTGACCTGATTCTGACTCTGATTTCTGTACACCTTTTTTTTGAATCTTAAGTTGCCTTTCCTGTAGTTCTCTATTTCACCTCTTTTTTCCCATTCCCAGACACTGTGAAAATTATGTCCTGAAAGAAATAATTCAAATAAAAGTAAAAAATATGACTTGACTGTGACCAAATTCCTTGAGAAAAGTGGACTCCTTTACACCAGGTTGGTAACAGCAAAGCGGCCTACATAGCACCCACTTGTAAATGATACCAATTTATTTTCTGAATCACATTACATATTAACATTGCAGCAAACATATGAACACACGTTGAGTTAAAATAAATTAGTTTATATACATTTAAAGTTGATCTTTCTTCAGCTAAACACAAGGTCTTGATCTTAGTCTTCCTGGAATGAGTTAATTTCTCAAGACTACATGCTGAATATTTGTTGTGAGGTAATTTGTATTTTTATGGTGAGATGCATTTTCTTCCACTGCTTTTTTCCTTTTGTTTTGAGAAGATTAATTTAACCATCTAGACATATTGTTGTTTGGGATTTTTTTCTTTAAAATAATAATAAATACACTAGGGAAATTGGTGCCACAGAAAACCGCTTTGTGTCATAGCATTAATACATGTATAAACTTTTTCAGTTTGCTGTTGGACCTGCTGTGCTGTGATTATGCTCTGCAGCATATTTCTGCCTTGACAAAGCATAAAATGCACCTGTTTAATTATATTTCCAAACATGTTTCTATCACGTGCCACCAACATTACATACCTAAGAGGAAACTGGAAGCTGTCTGAGTCCTCTCAGCTGAGTGGCATTGGCATTGCCCTATATATTATATACACACACGTACATATAGATATTTGGTAGATTATGCTGAATTTAACTCAAAGATGTGTCACATGTAAGCAATTTTTTTTTGAATGGACTTCGTTAATCCCACTGAATGTGAGAGTTAGTAGCATCAGGTAGGGCTCCTCAAGGACTAGCTCCAGCTAGAATTGCACATTTTGAGGCATCATGCCTCAGTATGACAGGGGAAAGGTGTATCTTACTCCTGGGTGATCCACCATCGTAAATAATAGAATCATAGAATCATTTAGGTTGGAAAAGACCCTTAAGATCATCCAGTCCAACTGTTAACCTAACACTACCAAGTCCCCCACTAAACCATGTCCCTAAGCACCACATCTACACGTCTTTTAAATACCTTCTAGGGGTACCTCAACTTTCCCTGGGCAGCCTGTTCCAGTGCTTGATAAGAACCCTTTTGGTGAAGAAATTTTCTCTAATATCTAATCTAAACAATATGCCTTGATTTTTTTACTCTTTACCTTGGGGTCTGTTTCTGGCCTGTGTTGGACATGTGACACTGAACTAGATGGACATTTGGTCTGGGCAAGTAAGGCAATCCTTGCAGCTTAGGTTTATAGTGTTATACTAAAGTATTTACTATCTAGGCAAACAATTCGTGCTTCTCTCTTCGTTTCATCTGGTGCAAATAGAGATGCTGTTTAAATACGAAGTCTTCTTTCTATTAGCAAGACATCACTAGCTTCTAGCTAAATCTGGTGAACAAGTCCCATTTCTTATGATTCATTCTGCTGCTAACTATGCCATATGGTTATTTATCTCTTGGTGAACTCTAACAGCTAAGAAATATTTCTCTTTCTTGACAAAAGAGTTAATGCATGTGTCTAATTACACTTCATAATGTATTTCCATGAGACTTCTCCGATGCAGGAAGAAACTACTTGTCATGGCTGACAGATTAGATGTGTTCTTTGGTTAGTTATTAAAGTTACTGGTACTTACTCTGCTTCATCTGCACTATTTTCAGCACCTAACTCCTGACAAAAATTTATGTTGTTCCTGAATTTCTCATTAAATACAATGTTTGAAAAGAGCAGCAGAAGATGTATGTACATCTGGTCAGAAATATTACCATGTAAAAATACCAAAAGTTGTCTGGACAGAGTAGTAACCCTTTAGGAAGTCAATACTGACAGTAATATTTATTAACAATTTTAATAGTAATAATAATAGTGAAAAGTAATAATACTAGTGATAACAATAGTAACAGCCAGTATGACAGGTTTCATTTTGCCTAGGACAGCAGACAGACAGACTGGAGTCTTGGTTTTGGTTCTTTCCTGTTAGGTGATCTATGGGATCTTCAACTTAGGGCTAAAGACTGGTCTGATTTTGGTTAACAAGAATTTTGCCATTGGCTTAGGTGGAGGCAGAGATTCCCTCTTGATCTTTTTAGGCAAAATTTTCCAATGTGTTTATGTGCTATACAAGGCTAAGACCCTATGTCAAAGCTGGGATAGGAGCTCAGGTCCCCTTCAAAGCTTGGAAAGGTGTCAGAGTTCCTAGGTTATTTCTGGCTGCTGGCTTAGGTTATGGAATATTCAGGGTAAAAACAAAATAAAGTAATAATTATTAATTCAGAGGGGTGTGTCAGTTATTTATTCATGAGATATATGTGAAGGCACATTTTTCTTCCACTACTTACCAGAATGTTCATTTGTAGTTTGCAGCTATCTGTAAGACTGCTGTGATGAGAGCTAAGCTCTGTGCTCTCAGAAGCATTCAAAGCAATTGCTTCCCTACAGCATTAAAGCACTGGAAATCAACATGGTAGCAACTAATGTGTTGAGGAGTTGCACAGTTTCTAGTATCTTTAGTGTGTTTTTTTCATAGGGCCCCAGACACTAAGACAGTTGGATATAATTTCATCCTTGCCTTGCTTCAGCATAAGTTAATTAGGAAGCTCATTATTTATTTGGCACAAATTTAGCATAACAAATCAATTTAACAGGGCACAAGAGACAAAGTAATTTAAAATGAAAGTCAGAATCAAGATGAAATGGCAAGATGGAATCTTTTAATTTGTAATAGCGTGCTTATATCCTAACGGCTTGGTGGGCCTCGGTGGCATTTCCAACAGAGACGGGTCAACACAAACCTTCCAGGGAAGGGCACGGTTTGCCAATTAATGTCTTGTGTTTTCTTTTCCAGGTGGCACCATCTCTCCAGTCTTTCCCATGCAATACCAATATACAAGGTCCACTACTGTAAACCAGATGGATAATCTGAAAGAGAGAACTTCTCTGAAATGTAACAAAACTGTATCAAATAGCTAAAAATATGACTAATAAAAATTTTTGGGTCAGTTACCTGATGACAGGCATTACAGTGATCCCTATTCAAATTGGGTTGGGAACAGATTTGTTGGGCTGATGTGGAGCCCTGGTAATCCAGAAAATGACTCTAGGATTAGTTTTTCCATGATCATGAACATTTTGGTTTAAACTTAGAAAGGTTGTGATGAGATCTTGTTTTTTATTCTGTATTGATTTATATAACTTAAAAAAAAAAATACTACCAAGATTAGTGTAGGGCAAAATGCTTAGCTAGAGTAAATAACATTAAAGTCAACATAATTATATTAATTTTCACTGGGGGGAACTAATCTGCCTATTTTGAATTTTCACATAGATTCCATCCACCATGAAACCTAACTGTTACTGTGTGGTTTATGAGATCTGGGGACAGTGGTAGCAAGTGTTTTCCAACCAGCATGGAAACTGGAGGGTCTCCTTGTGTGTTAGTATGTAGGAGTTGTAAACATTTAGTTTCCAGTATCATCCTGCTTACTTTTCCAACTGCTTTGATTTGTATTAGAAAAGAGTTACTGAGACTTGTTAAAATGACATTGCACTTGAAGGATGTGATAAATATTTAGTCTGTGCTGAAATCCTACACAGTTACAGATGTTTTCCTTGTAGCTGGCTGAACAGCTGAAGATTGGTGTGTTCTGTGAAGATAAAATTGTCAGATGCTTTTTTCTCCCACTTCCCTGATTAAGTCCCAACACTGATCCCTGGGCCAGACACAGAGCTGGTGCAAAAGCAGAACAGAAGATCTACATGGATTTACACCATGGTCACAGTGACAAACCTCAATCTGGGGAGAGGTGAAATAGTAGAAACAGACATCACAAATGCTATATCCTCAGTGCTGTAGTGTGGTGGTGGTCTTTTTGCACTGTCCATCTCCATAAATGGAGACATATCCATTCCTGAGGATTTTACGTGCTTAAGCCAGTGAAGAACTGTGCAGAGACATGCTCGCCTCCCTTAAAAAGTGAGAGAAGTGAGAGAAGGAAACCAAAAGTGGTGTTTCTTCAGGATTCATCCACCAAAAATATACATGGATTTGAATAAGCAAATAACTTTTTGGTGTATGAAGACCCTTCTCAGTGACTTAAATCAGAAACAAACATCATTGATCTATATAATGTAAGGCCACACAGAAACATAAACCGACAGAGACAGTTTTCAGTTTTCTGCTGATTGAATTTTGTGGCAAAATTGCCAGTGGCTTTTGTGGGAAGAGTTTTTTCTAAAACCCTTTACTAGCAGCTAAGCTTTTAACCATCAGTAAACTTTAGGAGATTCTCAGGGTCGCATTTAAGATATGTATGAGTTTGAACTGCCAAATCAGCACCTTATTTAGGCTACATAGAAGTTTGTCTGAATTGCCAAATCAGCACTTAGATAAGGATATACAAGAACCATAACCGAAACAACAAGAACTGACATACTTTCATATACTGTTTGGGACAGAGAAACAGACTGATCAAACTGCTAAATATTTCAGCTCCCTTCCAGTAAAAATTCTTGGCAAACCACGACATCAGATTTCTGTGCAGATGTTCATTGGGTAAACAAACACAGAGCTGCACTCCCTATCCAGTCTTTAGCAAACTGACTGGAATAGTAGCCCTCCTGCAATATAAGACCATCACTCTTAATTACACAGATGCCTTGATGTTCTTTCCTTTTCTGAATGCACTTGGATGCTGCCAGGCTATCCAAGTTAGTATCTATGCTGACAAATGAGGCAGTGGATCCACCATTAAAAAGCTACCAGCAATTATGACATTTATGAACAGAAGTGCTTTGAATATCATAGTGTTAATAACATTGAGCTGAGACAACTATCCATGAACAAAATGTCACTGTAATTTTAGGTTCAAGCTTTAAGTGCTTGAACACATGATCAAAACCTTCCAGGAAGATTTGTTCTTCCTTTGGCTCCCCAAGGAAGAGAGAAAACTAAGCAGTAGTGTAAGCATTGCAATCCTTGGCAGGTATGAAATGTGTGTCCACCAGATTTGTCCACTGCATGCAGGCATAAAACAAGACACAGTATTCCTTTCCATAAACAGATTTCTAGTTTTTGTTATTCTCTTGACAGGCAATGAATATATCCAAATTGATCTCTTGTCTAGCTGTCATTACTCCCAATTGTGATGTCTTCATTTTTCTTCCCCCTGCCTTATAATTCTCTGATAACCTAGACATAATTGACAAACTTTTGACAGTACTGAATATTGGCATGTACTTTCTGGACTCAGCAATATATGACTGCTTGTCTCACCAGGAACTGCTACTCACTGTGGACAGAAAGGAAGGCTGGTCCTTATATACCTTTTAGCAGGACACCATACTTTACCAAATTCATTATCCAAACTGAAGTTCAACTGTCTTCTCTGTGGTAAGGTAATAAAAGATAATATAAAGATATATATAGGGTAATATATAAAAAAATATATATGGTAATATATAGGTAATGATATAAGGTAATATAACCACTAATAAAGCTCTCTCATTTAAAGATTTTTGTCAGTATAATCTTTATTTGCATGGCAAAACAACAGACCAACATAAAGACTCCCTGAAGTGTTGTGCATTTTTATCTGCACTATACAGACATGGATACAAATCTTAGCAACAAGATTTGATGGCAAGGTTCACTTGATATTTACTGCATAGAGGACAGGGTCAGACAAAACTGTCAGGGAGACCTTCCTGTTGAGTCAGGGGGTTCAAAATGGACAGCCTTGTGTTCTAAACTCCTTCTTGGCAGCTGGTTGCACTTCTTGTCCAATATTTGGTCAACAATTTATGTCTAAAGGATTATATATGTGCAATCAATCCTTTATATCACTTAGCTAAGACTTCAAAGTTTAGCATGCTGTTAATCACTTACCAAGAATCTGTTGTGGCAAGGACTCTCTCAACCTCAAGGAGTAACTTTGAGGAGGAGATCCTGTCATGCAGCCCGCCGCTGTGCAGAACTCAATGGGCCCTGGGCTGTCCACTATGGAGTAAGAGAATTAACTCATAGTCATATTTACATACCGGCTACAGGTGTTAGCTTCTTCCAGATTTGGCTTGAGTTGGACATTGACCAGTACTGTGGTTAGGTAGGTGCATTCTTCAAATTAGCCCTTAAGTATTGTGTTATTATCTGTCTCCCCCAAATCCACTTTGAACCAGATGCAGCCATCACAACCAGAACACCATCAGTGATCACTTGAGCAGGATTACAAGAAATACAGGTCAGGTAGCCAGGGGGTGGGGGGAGGGTGCAGGAAAGCACACTGCCACAGTAGGGAAGGCCACTGGGGAGCATGGCAGAGGGCACCCAGGACCAGGGAGGTGGTGGTGCCTCAGTGGCCCTGGTGGTCTGCTGCAAGGCTGGCCTCCCAGTTATTGCAATGGCTTGGTAGCTGTGAATGATTTACATGAGAATGCTTACTTATCTCTATGTGGGTGATTGCATATGTAGGCATCTTGTTAGAAAAAGTGGATTTGGTTTTTGTTTTAAAAACCTTATAATGAATGAATGGAGGTGTGAATGGAGAAACTTAGCAGAAGGAAATAGGAAAGGGTGAATTTGTGTTTGTTTTTTATGCACTGATAGACCAAATAGAAGAGTGTTCTTTAACTCTTGGCCCTGGCTTATGTCTCCCTATAAGGTACGACAATATTTTAATTTTTATAAAATTCTACTGGAGACCAGAGGGCAGGGGGGTATAAAACAGACTAGTTTGGTTTGTTTTGGTTTTTTTTCCCCTTCTGTGAAGGAATCTTTCAGAATACTCCTGTCAGGCTTGCAAAAAGACTGTAATTTATGTAATTGGTGGTGAATATTATTACACACAATGTTTAAGAGTAGAACAAAGGGAAACAGGCTGGATAAAGGGAAGAAAGAAAATGGGAATGTTAAAAAGGTAAGTGGTTATGCTGTAGGAAACAAATTGGGTTTTAGGCACTTCCTGTGGAAGAAAAGTGTTCCTCCAGTTTATGGAGCAATGGGTAATATATTACAGATGTTCTCAGATTTTTGTAGGCATTATGAAGTGAAACCTAAGGATGGATGTCCCTTATTATTGGGATTATTGTGGGAAGCTGCTAAAATATTTTGTGCTGATTGTGCTGAACATAAGAAAAATCAGTGGCTGAAATCAGAAAATAATGGATTAAGGAAGGACCTTAAAAGTGGCCTAGTTATGAGAAAAGCAAAGTCACTTAGCAGCCCAGAAAGAAATTTCAGAGAAGCAGCATGACACTGAAAAAAGTGGCAACTAGAAAGGAAAAGGACATATTATGAGAACAAGTGAAGGAATTTAAGTGTAAAATTCAGCAGGAATTCAAAGGAACAATGGCAGACCCTAAGCAGGTCAGTAGCAAATATGAAGTAAAGATGAAACTCCTGAATAAGCTGATCATTATGCAAAAATTAAAAGCAGGTACTCTATTTGCAGGAATAAATGAAGTGTTACATTGGGAGCCATTGGAGGAAGCTGCCTTTTTGGATGATACATATGAACAAAGAAAGAGACAGGAGTGGGAACTTGAACGGCTACCCCAGGGGAAGGCAGTGCTGAAAACTGCCTTTGCCACTCAGTAAAAGAAACATCCCCAGCAGATGTGAAACAAACCACTGCAAATCTCTGGCATTTAAAAGAGAGCATATCTGGGGATTAGAGTGTTGTGCTGTACAATGAAAGCACCAGCCAGTAGGCTCTGAAAGTGAAGCTGGGCTTGACCCTCCTTGCTCTGCTCAAAAGACAAGAGCAGCAACCATCCTTCAAGCCATGCAGTGTGGTGATGGCAGCATCAGACATGGGTTTCTTCCCTGGGGTTCTCATCTGGGCTAAGCAAGAGCTGGGTAAATTTTCTTCACTACTGGACAAGATTCAGGCTTGTCTCCTCCCCTTCGGAGCATGCCCTCATGCCCAGGTTTGATGAGAGAGAGAAGTCTTGCAGGACTGAGATAGGTCTTTCCTCCAGCTTGTTCAAGTTGTTCAGTCAGGTCTGAAATAAACAGTGGTTCACTGAATCAGAAGAAAAGTGTGTGACTTTTTTATTTGTGTTGTGAGTGTTCATCTGAAGGCAATCATAGCCACTTTTACCATCAAGGATTGGTTGGTGTGTGGTGGGAGCCTATAGTCCTACAGCTTTCTTGTCCCCATGTACAATAAAATGTGCAGTGAAACCAGTGCTGAACCACAATGAAACTGAAAGGCCTTTATGGAAAAAACTGTGTTTCCTAGGGACAAGAACGAGAATTTCTGGCAACTGACACTAGCTTCAAACTTAGAAAATATTAGCAGCCATTATGTAATTAGTGCTACCACATGTCTGGGTGAGATTTCTGGTGGTCCAAAACCCCACAGAAACCCCTGTGCAGTACTTTTTTTGCCTTGCCTCTCACTGTGTGACTGTCCGTCTGGAACCTTAACGATGTCTCTACAGCATGTGCTTAGATCAGCCATCTCCTTCACACATGGTATGTCTGATACTTCTTGGAAGAGTTAGACTTACTGAATGGGTGCACATCAGCTGAAATGCACCTGCAAAGCAAGTCTGTTATGGTCCAGAAGCATCCTATACTTCAGATTTGCTGAGTGTTTAGATATGTGGGAAACCTTGGACAGAAGTGGGACTTAATTACACTGTTAGTGTTACAATAGTGAAGAACCCTAATATAAAATTTTTTTATGTGGAACCCTTTTGCTAGTGTTGTCTGTGTAAGTTCTCCAAATAAAATCAGTCACCCAGGACTTTCTGCTTGCTACAGATCAATCTATATGTATTTTTCTTCTCGTACTGTCTTGTTTACATCTGTCAGAGTAAGATTTCCTAATTTAGGTTTTAACCGAGTTAGTATAAATGCAATATTTTATAATTATCTCCATGCAAAATATTCTAAAGTAAATCTATATCAGCATTTCCTGTTGATTAGCTGATTTTTAAAAAAGTTTTTAATGTTGGGATTCTGTGAGGAAAGTTGCCTTGACAAGTAGGTTTTGACTGAGGCTGATTCATAGAAGAAATTTCATTTAGCTAAATACGGGAATTCAAATTGAAAAAAACCCACAGAATTGGAGGTAATAATGCGACTTTCCCCTTAGACTAGTTATTTCTCTTGAGAAAGTCTGTGCACCATAACCCAGACTCTTGAGCTGGGGGAATGAATGAGTACATAAATAAACTGAGCTTTTCAGTATCAGCTGCAGCTGTGACTGGCAGTTTTCATGGCAGGAGGCTATTGAGTTCAACTGCAACAACCCATCACAGATTATCACTAAATAATTAGAGAAAGACATTTCCTTTGCCTTTTATTATCCTAATCTCCAGAGATGACATCGGAATAGTTCACATTTTCTACACCAGATGCCATTGGTCTCAAGGCAGAAATGCCCCCCCCCCCCCCCCCCCGTTGCTGAATTTCCTTCCTGGTTTTTCTACTGTGATCCCTCTGAAACCAGCAAGGGCCCACTGAAAACTAGGCTGGTGTAAAAGTGATGATGAGGAGGTCAGAAACTAGCCAAAAGGCTTTGGATAAGTTGATTTTATTTCCTTTATGATGGTGAGCATTACAAGTGCTCAGAAGAATATAATAAGCTTTTTCATAGAAAGTGGGTATGGCGTACACTACCTGGAATCTTCTCAAAAGCTGCTGGTTGAAAACAAAGTCAGGAAGGATTGTAACACAGCTATCCCTCTGCTTTTTCTGCTACTCAGTCCACCTATGTTATGAAACACAAGAAGGTTTAGGAATCAGCAGTCAGAGGGATGGTCTTGACAATTAGCAGGTTTTAACATCTTCCTCAGAGACACTACCTACCTTGCAGGAACTTCAAAGAAGGATTTTCTTACTGTGGGCAAATGCTGAAACAAAGCAGACTTGGAGAAAGTCCACCAAATTTTCATAGCTATGCTTTATGTGTTTCTGTATTACTTTCAGGTTTACTTGTTTAAATGTTACTTCTGGTCCAACTGCTGCTTTGCCATACAGTAAATCACAGGCTGATGTACCAGTTGAAATTGTCCCACTGCCCTTGGGCTCTGGATTCAGGTGACAATCCTGTCTTTATGACCTCACTTGCATCTCCTTCTTGGCTTTCTGAAACTCCTTTCACTTTTTCTTTCACTCTTCCTAAGTCTTTCCTTCCTGGGCTTTTGTGAGGTTTTATACATGTCTAGAGAGGTGCAAGTTGAGACCAACTGTGCAAGCCCCAGCAGCAGAAGAACTGGAACTAGTGGTAAAGAAAGAAGTTTGCTAGCTATAAGGCACTAGTGAATGTCTGGAAATGGAGCTCAAAAATGGTAGTTCCAGAATGAATATAAGCTCCTAAACATTGATGAAAAGAGAAACTGTAATGACGTGTACTGAAATCACATGGGAGCAGCTGTTTTTCTTCTCTGTGAGTTCATGTGACACTGTGCCTTATCAGAAATGCTTTTGTTCAAGCTAGATCAGAGAGATCACTCTTGCCTGTGAAACACAGCAAGCCTTGTTTGTTGCTGTGTGACCAACAGAGGAGTGTTGGAACAGTGGCTTTGTTGGTGATCGTGTGTTTTTCACCTGAGAAACAGGGAGAATTACTGGAGTGAATTGTTTAAAAACAATTTTTAGGTAATAGGCAATCTTTAGGGTCTCTACTGTGTTAAATACTATACGTACATGTAGCAAGAAGTGATCACAAGTTCCAAAACCGTAACAACTTAAGCACAGGACGCCACTGAAAAGACCCTTCTTTTTAATAACAGAGTTGCATTAACAGACAACAGGGTTGAAGTATCTTGCTTAAGTACATGCCACGCTAGGGATAAACTTGTCTATCTCACATGCAGGAACCTTATCAACACAGAAACCACCATGAAAAGGGTGTTGTCTCTGTGAAGAAATCCAGGGAAGAGAATTACAGCACTGCTATCCTTGCCTGATTTGGAGGAGGAGGACTTTCTTTTCCTGAAAAACTAATCCATAAAAATCCATAAGAATAATACAGCATTTTTTTTTTTGCTCATTTTTCTGTAATGAATATTCAACAATATTAGTTGGGGAAAAACCCCCCAAAACCTAGACCTCTCATCCATCTATCAATACACAGCTGGCTTGAGAACTAGTGAGAGCAGATTTGCAATGAGCTGGTCTTTGATCTGTCCAGATGAACATCCCTCTGCTAATGACTGGGGGTTTATTTGCATGAATAACATCCAGAAACATTATTTGTAAATTAGCATACAAGGACTTTTGGTTTTTATTTTAGTTATTTTTCATACACAGAAGATGGCAAAGGCACAGATATCAGAAATCATCTGTGTCCATACTGGCAAACAATGAGACCTTCCTGTATGATAAAAGAACATAATGACACTGGAGAATCACAGGGAAAGAAATGCTGAGTTCAAAACACTAACTCAGGATTGCAGTGATTTATTGACATATTAATGGGACTTAATTAACCAGCAACTCAGTGAACTATACATTCAGAAGCAATATCAGAAATGCATCAAACTACAATAATAGACACTTATAAAACATTAGGAAACACCTACAAACTTGTAAAGGCCTTTCTATAGCAAAATCCAAGGAGATCTAATGTGTGTGTCCGTCCCCCCGTATGCATGCACAGTTGCACGCACATACAGATGCACGCATACACCCTCCCTGCACAGACTGGCGGTGTCACAAACTGCTCCCAAGTTGTGTGGGTCCCCTGAGGTGCTCACCAAGGGTGGCCTGTGGGAGCATCCCTACCCTGGGTGTATGCAAGTTTGGTCTATAACTTCAATGTAGACTCCAGGAATACTTTTTGGAGGGATCGACTGTGGGTACATAGGATTAAAATAACAATTAAGGTGCTCCAACTCCCATCGCATGCAATACTGAACATGTGAGACTTTGTTTTTAAAAACTAGAGAACTTGTTTTTAAAAGCTGGACTGTCACAACTCTTTTACTTGTGGATGGCCCCTCCATGTGTTTCTGCGCTGTGTATTGTACAGTGGGGACAGATTAGATTAGATTCTTGAAGCTGTGCAGTTTGGTACCATTATCACTGAGGCAAGCAAGGCTGGGAAGTCTCTACATTTGCTGTCCCCTTTCTTTGCAAAGATGTGTCTCCCACTGCAAAGTCTGGGGTGAGATTACTTAACATCAGTGCTTACTTCAGGTTTTGCAACCCATGAATCCCTGTTCTGTGATTTTACTGAACTTTGCAAGAATGAAAAATAGAGAGAAACAAAGACAAACAAACAAACAAAAAAGGACTTTGGTTTTCTCAATTTTCCTCATTGCTTTTTCATTTCAGGAGTAGAATTGCTTTGTCAAGGAATTACTGAACTGTAATCATCCTAATTCTTCCTCTTTATTTAGTTGTATTGGATTTGTGTGGCAAGGTTTTGGTAGTGGGGGGGTTACAGGGGTGGCTTCTGTGAGAAGCTGCTGGAAGGTTCCCCTGTGTTTGAGCGAGCCCATACCAGCCAGCTCTAAGATGGACCCGCCACCAGACAAGGCCGAGCCCATCAGCGATAGTGGTAACGCCTCTGGGAGAACAGATTTCAGAAGGGAAAAGAAAGTTGCTGGGGCACAGAAACTGCAGCCGGAGAGAGAAGTGAGAACATATAAGAGAAACAGCCCTGCAGACCCCCAGGTCAGTGCAGAAGGAGGGGGAGGAGATGCTCCAGGCGCCGGAGCAGAGATTCCCCTGCAGCCTGTGGGGAAGACCCTGGTGAGGCAGGCTGTCCCCCTGCAGCCCAGGGAGGTCCACCGTGGAGCAGATCCCCACCTGCAGCCCATGGAGGACCCCACACCGGAGCAGGTGGGTTCCTGAAGGAGGCTGTGACCCCGTGGGAACCCCACGCTGGAGCAGGCTCCTGGCAGGACCTGCAGATCTGTGGAGAGAGGAGCCCACGGAGCAGGTTTTCTGGCAGGACTTGTGACCCCGTGGGGGACCCGCGCTGGAGCAGTGTGCTCCTGAAGGACTGCACACCGTGGAAGGGACCCATGCTGGAGCAGTTCGTGAAGAACTGCAGCCCGTGGGAAGGACCCACGTTGGAGAAGTTCGTGGAGGACTGTCTCCTGTGGGAGGGACCCCACACTGGAGCAGGGGAAGAGTGTGATAAGCCCTCCCCCTGAGGAGGATTAGTGGCAGAAAATAACGTGTGATGACCGTAACCCCCATCCCCGTCCCCCTTGTGCCGCTGGGGGAGCTTGGTGAAGGAATCCGGGAGTGAAGTTGTGCCCGGGAAGAAGGGAGGGGTGGAGGGAAGGTGTTCTGAGATTTGGTTTTATTTCTCATTACCTTACTCTGGCTGATTTGTAATACATTGAGCTAATTTTCCCCAAGCCGAGTCTGTTTTGCCCGTGATGGTAATTAGTGAATGATCTCTCCTGTCCTTATCTCAATCAGCAAGCTTTTTATTGTATTTTTCTCTCCCCTGTCCAGCTGAGGAGGGGGAGTGATAGAACGGCTTTGGTGGGCACCTGCTGTCCAGCCAGGGTCAACCCATCACATTAGTAAAGCAGAACGGCAGTGTGATTGGAGTGAGGCATGATACTGTAACCTACCTGGGTTAATAACAAGCAATTCCTTTCCTATCTCTTGGTCTCCTTTCTGCTTGTTCCATGGTGTCCAGTCCTTTACCTGTTTCACTTCTTCATCTGCTTTGATTAGCTGCCGAGAAAATCCTAAGCGTCAACTCGGCTGTCAGGTCAGCAACTTTAAGTGGGTGCTTGAGGCTGTCTTTTAACATACTGTGCAAGTATCATATATTTCTTAGGCACCCTTCTACATTGTTAATGTGAACTGAACCTTGATTTGTGGAGTGCACCTCCGGCGCACTACTTGCTTCAATTGTGAGCAAGTATTTCTTGGTTTAGTGTAAAATGTCATTGTACAATTTATAAGGTTAATCTGCACAGTAGATTCACACACTGAATCCCCCTTTGTGAAAGGGTAAAAGGATCTTAAGAAAATAAAACTAGAAAACAAAATGGTAGAAAAAACCACACTTCACAGAAGAATATTATTTTTCCTCCTAAAGAAGTTTTCAAAAATCTATGCACAGTTTCTGGAAAGGAGTGATAGCATATTTTTATATAAATACTGCATTAATATTATATAAGTACATTTTAGTGTATGTAAGTAGAGTTAAATATGAAATATAGTACATCTGCTTTTGTCCTGCGTGTGAATCACTATTCTGTTTTGCAAGGTGACATCAATAACAAATGGTGTACAAACAATAACACATTAATTTGAAAATGTGAATTCAGGCAGATGCTCCCAGCATAAGGCAAATGAACGTGAAGGGCTCCACCATTTGTGGTACAGGCTTTATTCATCATTTGATACAGTGAACATCAGTGAACATGTGGTAAGCAGACCACCATCAGGTTTGCTTCAGAGGGAAAATCTGGGGTGTCTTTTGGTACAAAATATAAAGTTTCACCAAAGCTTTCAATTGAAAAAAATCAGAGAGTTAAAGGGAGAAAATATCACGGCTTGACGGAAGTAAAAGATACTCACAAACGAATGTACTCTAAGTATCAATCAGATTTAATTATGACTAAGCAAAATCTGCTTAAGGTCTGTGTTTGTACCTCTTTTGCCATTTTGTGAGTGAAAGAAGCTGTGTTTCCACTGAGCATTGTAGAGAGATGAAATCAGAGAACTTCATTCTGTGGTTCATCTGGCACATAGCATACAAGAAGACCTAGCAATGCCTAGATAAAGTGCAGGTCACAATCATGTTGAAAACTATTCAATTTTAATGTTTTCCCCAAGCTATCCGAGACACACTTCATGGTTTAAGCAAAAATCTCCAGAAGACTTGCAAAGGTGCAAAAGCACTTTGATACATCACAGTTGAATCTGAAAGTCTAACAAATATTGCTTAAATACAACCTTTTTGACATTTCTACATAGCATTTATCCAGTTTGCTGAGGTCTAGTGACCACAGTTTAATTTTGGAAGCAGCAGATCAAATTTTGAGGATACTATTAAATTCTTTGTAAGACTCAAAATGATACTGTCCTTGACAGAAATTATGACAGTATTTTGAACAGAAATGCATGAAGCACTTGATAGTAACAATTCATTCTGCATTGGCTGTACACAAAATGCACCAGCATGTGCCTTTGGTGTTATGAGATATTCTGGTGTGACACACTGCCAGACACCAGTCTGACAGAAGTAGGGAAAAGGATTTAAACTCTGTTTTTCATTGCCAAACCCCTCCAGTAATGACAACCAACTGTCTCGTGGCTGCAGATTCACTCTCTGAGCTGTGTGCACTGCTCTCTGCTTAGCTCACATTAAGAATTTGTGGCCTCATTTGCATTAAAGATCCATTCCTTAATAGCTTTTTGAGGAAGTAATGAATGAGTAAAAAGTGTTGTAAATAAAGTTGGTCAATTTATTGTGCTGTGGTTGAAATATTTTTCCGGGTCCACTTGAAAATGCTGCAGCTTCAGAGGTCTCTGCTGCAGCTCCTGGGCAAATATATGTCCATTAATAAATATTTGCATGCTGTATCTCAGGTTACCTGTGAGGACTGAACAATAGGAAGAAAACAAAGTCATGTCTGATCAGACTTAATGGCTAGTACAACCTAGTTACATGGAAGTTACATCATACAAAGCATTATTCTGTTTTATGTTATGTGAAATTGCCATTAATTTATATATATTCATTATAAATCTGAGAATAACAGCACAACTCAGCTGTTCTCTGATACTGTATGTCTTCAGACCACAGACAAATTCTATAAGTTAATCAGTTTTGGTATGTGGTTCCTTATATTTTGTGTGTTCTGAACTCAGAGAGATAAGGTATTGACACTGGTCAGTACATTGTCATTAGAGGGGATTTGGTACAGTGCCTAGCTAATTATCCTTCAGAATATTTCTGGGGATGTTCCCATGCACAGGCTGCAGGACCAAGGGGTCGTTGTGGGTGAAAGCTGGAGATGTGAAGTTGGGAATGATCTCAGATACACTGACTGGGTCAGTCTCAAGTTTCTCCCTTCACAAGATAAAGTTGGAGATGTCTCTTCCCTCTCCAGGGGGATATTTAACTTCACTTACATAATTAAATAAAGCTAAGCTTGCCAGGTCTGGGGTTGGAAGCACTGGTGGTTTCATTTTGTCCTGTACTGGGGCAGCACCCAGACAGACGTGTGGTCTGAGGGGGCCCAGAGCTCAGGCTATTGCTCCAAGAGCTGTGCTCTGGTGCCCTAATTTGACCAGCCTGTCAAGTGTGCAGGAGGCTGGTAAGAGGCAGCGAAGGCAAAGTGTTGTTGCTCAAATGACTTGAGGAATAGGAGGATGACTTAGAAGCAGTAACTGAGCACAGTCATACAGAAAAGGAGAGTTAAATCATTCCCTGTTATAGCACTGTGATTTCTGTTTGCATCTCTGAAACGTCCCTGCTGGTCTCAGTGATGTACCTGATTTTTCATTATATTTTATCCTTGTGCTTTCTCAATTTGCTTTTCATTAAAGTCCGTAACCTGAAAGGTAAAAATAATCTCAGATTTATAGGTAGTTGAGCATGGTCTTTAAAATGCTTTCATTACTCAAAGTGACCTGAATTTATAGCTTGCTCAAACCCTAATGCCACTTTTCCTGAGATTTTCTGTTTTTTAAGTCCTTTGTCTTGGATTTAATTTGGAGAGGCGATCTGTATGACAGAAGAATATTGGCTCTTCCTCCTCATGAAGGAGTATGGTGGGAGGTGTGTGACTGGCCCAATTCGCCCAGAGGGAACTGGAGGGGGTCTGTGGGACCTGCAGACAGTGTAAATGTGGTGGTGGTAATTCAGAGAGATTTAGTGTTAGACTCTTGAAGTAAAATTTGCCTCTTGCTTGCAGGGTACCAATGCTTTCCTACAGCAGTTATGGCTAATGATAATGCCTGCAAAGCTCCTACTCATGATACAGTTAGAAGAGCGAGGGACATACTCCACAGAAAATAACACTTCTCCCTTCTGCCTTCAAAAGCCAGATGTGGCTGGTGAAGGCAATGCAGAGTTCCTAGTGAGAATGAATTGAGGGTCCCAAACAACGATATAGGAAACATGCAAAAGAGCGTGAGAACAAGGATCTCTGGCTGTGCATTGGTGCGGGGTATGAAACTAACAGATGTGAAGATGTAGGTAGCTGTCTTTCATTTTAGACGTGTGAGTGGCTTTTCTAAAAAAAGGCCATTAGAGGTTGCGATATCCAGAAAGACATAAATCAAATCAGGAAAAAACACCATGGCATATTTTAAAGAATATCTAGGTCACAAAATATGAAACTAACACATACTCTTGCAAGTGATGGCCAAGTGTAATTTGGGATAAAATCTCTTCTGAAAGTGGCCTGTTCTTATGACTGGCTTTAGCTACAAATATTCAACAGCTATGGGTTTCTTTTATTACTTGTGCAGCCATTTCCTAGACAAATGTCTATGGGTTTACAAAAAGCTACCTCTGGATGAAGAAGATGTGACAGCCTAAATCCTGCACGCAATCACAACCCTCTTGGTGTGAGGCCTGGCATGTAAAGGATGTAAACTCCTTGAAAAACACTCTGGTTATTTGTATTTAGTTACATAGCAATATTTGTTCACTTGTGTCTCAGCAGGACCAAAATCCTAAGGGATTGTGCCTTTGCTGATGCTCTTTGTAGCCATTATTATTTGTTATCCAAACTAAGCTTACTGGTGAGGACAGCAGAGCCATTGTTACTCCTGTATTTACGCTTCCTTTGAAGGGGAATCAGAGCATTTGTGCAGACAAGTACCTGATATCCAGGACTCTGATGTTCACCTGAGAAGTCAAGTGAGAGAAAACCCATTGAGCACGGTACCATGCAACTGGAGAAGAAATACCTGGCATGAAAATATACAGTTAAAAGGCATACAAATAAAGTTTGGAAGGGGAATATTGCCAAAGATGGTAAGAGACCAGCCTTTTTTTGTTTGTCTGCCTTAATCTACATGACATCATCAACAGAGTGACCTAGTTCTTACCATTAGTGTTTACGAAAATCTCAGAGCAGCTCAAATGACACCAAGGGATCTTGCTTGTAGTTTGTCATTCCTGAAGTTTTGTGCTTACACTCAAGTTTTGCAGATAATCTTCCCTTAATATGTACTTGCATTTCTTCAGCATCCATTCTCTTATTTGGGCTATGGAGCTCCAACCCACTTTCCCATTTCATATTACCCTGCAAGACATTACAAGGAGTGACATATTTGACTCTTATTCACACATGCTGCTTGATCAACAGATCACCTTGTGCCAGTACTTTCCTGGGATTAGTTATCTAAAGAATTAGGTACATGTTTAAAAAAATATCTTTAACTTAAAACTTCAGTCACTCTCTGTTTAAAAGTATTTGATTTATTATGTGACAGGTCCTGATGCATTTAGTAAATATTTAAAAGGTCAGAGAACAACAAAACTTCCTTCCTTTTTCTTTTTCTCTCACTTTGATAACACTTTGCTTCGAGTGGAGTGTGTGGTATCATTTCCTGTTTCCTTTATATGCATCTTTTCCTTTTTCTGTCATTCAAAAATAATTTCAAAAAATTCTAGAGAAGGCAACCACAAATTTAGGAAGACTGCTAAGGCTGGATACTCTGGATTGCCTACCGTTACTTGATTACATATTGTAATCAAGTAATTACATACTGATATTATACTGTTTTTAGTGTATGCTTGGTGATCTACTGATAATGGAAAAGAAAATAGAAAAAAAAAACCCCAAAGATGATTCCTAGCCAAAGAACATGCAATCTAAGCTAATGTACTGGCCAGAATTATTTTTAATTTATGTATTTTTAAAGTGGTTAAATTTCAAGTTAATGGTTCCTTTAATTTACCACCACCCGTATTACAAAGCAAATCTTACTAAAGTTGTCAATATTTGCAGCTATTCAAATTCAAGTAAAATCCAGTCTAAGCAGACTGCATAGATATGAGTTTATTCTTTCATTTGAGAGTCAAAATTAAATACAAAACCAGCACCTATCTCCAGCTGCTAATCTGTTCACAAAAATATTATCTACTACATGAATATTCATTTCTTACATCCCCACTGATAAACTAATGTTCAGGCTTTTAGCCTCTTTCATGCATTTTCCAGCTCTGTCAGTGTGAGTCATTTAGTAGGTTAGTATCTAAAATGGCAATACATATATATTAAAATTACAGATTTTAAATTTACCTGATGTGAGGTGATTTAAATAAACATGTGCAAGGTAGGTCTTGTTTTGATCTCATAGGATCTTATCCAACTCCAGCAATTAAATGGTGTTTCTTGTTACTTCACTTTCTTTATAACCAAGATCAGAACCAGCTCTTTCGTATTATATAGCAAGGCTCTGGAAAGCTCCTTCCCCTTTCCTTCAGGCTTTATGGTGGAGTTATGCAGTTAACTGCATTGATAAATGAGATTTAGGATTTTCTCTTTCTTGCGTAGAAGACCACTGAGAAGAGAACTCTTTTAGTACTGGTTTGCAAGGCAGGATTATTGGACATGAAAAGTAAATTCTAACTCATTAATGTGTGTAACAGCTAGTTCTTTCATGCACATAGTTTGTAAGGAAGATTTATGAGTTTGTTTGTACACATCTGTTTAATATACATGTTTCTGTCTACAGGGAGATCAGAGAACATTCAAAACTTGCAGGTGCATTTCCCTTAAAAATAAGGGCAATTCAGTCAAGTGCTGGAACCAACATCTCCATTCTTAAAGCATGTAGGAAGTTTTGCAGAAGTTGAGGCAGGATGTGATCTGTGTCAGAAGAGGGAAACTTGCATAGAAATCTCAATTTTCCCCTTAAAATTATGGAGATTTTAATGTCTTTTTTTCAGTAACAGTGTACTCTCCATTCTGATTTTTGGAAAATCTGATTTCATTTTTGTTCAGTAAAAAAAAATTAATCAAGATACCTTAAAATTCTCCATGGAGACACTGTTGCAGAAAACTGTTCAGGTCCTTTAAACATGTTTTTCTGAATTATATCGTAATACAGAAAGCACTTTAAAAAAATCCTTGAAATCAAAGGCCATTCCTAAATGAAAGTCTGTCAGTAAAATAAGTTCAAAATAAACTTTTTAGATATCTCTGGAGTTTCCCTGAAATGTTAAAAAATTCTGGCAAAAAAAAATATATGATAAACATTTTGATTTTTTTTTCTGAAATCTGGCAATTCCAGATTTTGATTTCTAGTTGTAGTTTAAACTCATGAAAATATTTACTTGCTAGGCTAGGAAAATTCTTTATATTCATTATGTTTATTAAGTGATGGTTTTCAAATTTTATTTTTCAAACAGAAGTTCCTCTATAGGGCTAGGGATCTTAACATGGACCCTTCTCTGCCGAATCTGAAATATCTGGTAGTATTCCAGTTTACTCTGACTTTTCACCTTCATGTTTTTCTGCAATCTGCTTTCCCAGAAGCACTTGTCAGTATGAGGACACGACTGAAAAAGAGTAAGTCTGCTTTAATGCGCTGGTTTTGGCTGCTTGTTTATCTCTGTGTCGTGAGGTGCTTGTTCGTGTTTCTCTCTGGGTGCAGGCTTTTTCATTTATCAAAGCTCATTTTATTGCCTTCTGTTCCTGCTGCTTTCATCACTATGGCAGCTGAATGTTTTGTTCAATTGAGTTCTACTCTTTACTGCTACCTGCAAATTTGTCTGGAGGAGCACCGTGAAACAAAGGCATGGATTACAATATCTGAGATCTACTTTTTTGTAAGAACAGTATATTTTTATAAACAGTTTAACTACTAGCCAGTAGCAAACATTTCAGTGTTACTTCATTGAAGAAAAATATTGAAACACAATGACTCTAAACCCACAATTGCTACGGTTGTGGAAGATGACTTGTACAATATTGAAAATATTTTTAATTAAACAGAATGCACTGCTGTCTGGGAAATCGTGTAAGTATTTATTACAAACACAGCAAGTTAGTTAGCTGAAGGGAACCAATGCAAACGTAGACAGTGTGCATGTTTAGTAGGATTTACATTTATTCCAGGGTTTATAAATGTACGGAAACACTATGGCTTTCAGCAGCGTTTGTTACCATGCCAGTCAGGGCGATGGGCTGTCATCATTCTAGCGTGATTTTTCAGTATTTTTAAGTCTTATCAAAAGCATTTGTCAAAGTGGCATTTATTTATAAAGACAAGTTGAGCAATGCTATGTTTTTATGTTAATATGAATGGGGCTGCCACTTGGCAAAACCCATGCAAACAGCCAGAGCAGAGAAAGCCTTGAATAT
Source organism: Astur gentilis (assembly GCF_929443795.1). NCBI lineage: Eukaryota > Metazoa > Chordata > Aves > Accipitriformes > Accipitridae > Astur > Astur gentilis. Next base: position 17,356,769 of record NC_064919.1, on the reverse strand, counting down.
TTGAATGGGAGGAGCTTTGTTCCTATTAGGGCTGCAATGGACACAAAGGACTTCAGTTCCCATTTCCCTTGCAGCATGTTCGGTTTTCCTCCCGGCATTTCACACAACCTTTGTCTGTGCACAGGGAAAGGGAAGATGCTGAAAGTGCAGTCTGTGCCAAAGTAAATCCAGGAAGGTCCGTGGACTAAGCTGTTGCCCCTTCCCTCTTCCACGTTGCAGAAATTCCTTGGTTGCAGAAGCTGCTTGTCAGTCAGCTCCAGTCCCTTTGAATCCCATTTTTTTCTGGAAACTGGAGCTCTTATCGGGTGTCTGAAATAGCTTATGTATTCCACTCGGTGACAGTCCTGTAAATATAAATTTGTTTCTAAAGCGAACATAGTGCTGGAGAAATATGTCAGCGGTGGCACATGAAGAAACTGAAGCTGCCCTGGTCACCTCCACTGTTGGTGTAGCCTTGATGGCATGGTTAGGGCATTTGTCTTGCTCCAGATGCCCTGCCTCCCTCCATGCCTCTGCGAGCTGCTGTGAAATGGGGAGCGGCTTGCTGACTGTTTGCGTTTGTGTGTGGGGAGGCCCACCTGGCTTCCAGCAATGTAAAATTGCAGTGGCCACATCATTTTGAATGCCCTGACCCAGGCATTCAGGATTTCAGACCAGAGCAGACACCTGCGGAAGGTTCTCTGCCTCAAATTTCACATTAATGCTGAAATTCACACAGTGGGAATACATGAGAAAGATTTTTTTTTGCCTAACTATCTATCTTGCCTGACCAACTATCCAAAATGGCTATTCAATTCCCCAAAGTAATGGGTTTCTGCTTCTGTTGGTTCTTATGCCTGTGCCACTCCAAGATTTCTCCAATGCCCCATCTGTAAATGCATATTGAGTGAGAAGTGTGTACAAGGATTTGCAAGGTTACCCCACTATCGGCATGAAATATGGGTCCCCCCCCTTGTCTGATTCACATGGGCACTGCATCACACTGAGTTCAGTGAGCACGTGGTGCTGGGGAATGAGAGTTTAGGTAAAACCTGATTGCTCTATTTGTGATGAAAGCTCATGGTAGCCCTGAATAATCTGGCATTTTGTTCTCTGCAAAAGCAAGACCAAAATTACCTCTGAGATTATGGAGCTATTTTCTGTTCAGCCCTGAGTGGTTGTTCTCACAGTGCCAATGAGGAAAACAGAAATTATTCTTTTGCTACAGACAGCCATCAAACAAATTTTGGAAGTACATTAAAGAAGAAAATGTTGGATAATGCTTGCTTGTTTGTTTTTTTTTTTTTGTTTTTTTTTTTTTTGAGTATTTTTGGTAGAGTTAATCCTGATTCAGCAACTATGCTCTTCATCACTGTCTGTTTCACTGGTAGCAACATTTAATGGAATTTGTGTAAACCTACTCACTTTGTTTTTCCTCCAAACCCTTTTCTCCCTGTTGATCCCTCAGCTCCACATTGAGTCCCCCATTTTTATCTGACTGCTGAAAATGGGAACACTCATGTTCCTCTGTATATTGGCATAGATCCTCATGCTGGAGCCTGCAGTCAGTTAGAACCATAATCTGTACTGAGCAAAACGTGCCCCAAATTGTTAGGTGGGCAAGAAAGTAACATCTCCCAGCTCATCTGCTTCTAACAGTGCCTCTTGGGCTTTCTCATGCTGTGCATGTCCCAGAGCCCAGTTCTGCTGGAAGGTGCTGAATAAGGCACTTACTTACCTAGGTTACAACAACCACAAATGTCAAGGTGCTGTAGGAGAAAGTAAAATGGTTCTGGAGTGCCAGGATATTTTTGGTAGTCCTAGCTAGACTTCAACATTATGGGAACCTCACTGCGGTTTCTGAAAAGACCTCTGATGCCCCAGCAGCTGGGCTTGAAAATTGGGTTTTGGTGAGTACACTAAACTCTGAAATAAAAGAAAATGACTCCTACCAAGGCAAAGCCAGGTTGTGTTACTTGTCGTTGAGCCTGGAAGTTAGCAGAGACACCTTTCCTGGTAGTGGAATGCATTCACGTTTTCTCCCTTAAATGTGTTGTTACATTCCATGTTCAAATACATTTTCATTTGTTTGCTTTACATTTAGATGCTTCTATGAGTTTAAACCTAACAGACTCTTTCCATGTCAGTGCCAGTATCTGTATTTAAAAGCAAAATACCTCTTGAAAGCAATTGTTTGGTGAAGAGACTGTAGGTAGAGTACAGAAATAAATTGCAAATATCTTTTTTTTATCCCTTTTTTTTTTTTCTTTTTCTTTTTTCTCTAAAAAGCTGCATTTCATCTGAATGGAAATGCATAAAAATACTATTAAAATTGGTTCCACTTTTTTGAAATGTGCTGTAAGACTAATTCTGACAAAGTTGATATTTTATATGCTCATATCATGACTTAAGAAAGATAATAAAAATATGTTTTCTACTATAGTTGCTATAAAACCTGGTATGAGATGAACATTACATTTGATATACATATACTTAGTACTATGCCAGTAAAAAGAGAAAAGGACTCTGTCAAATACTGCTTTTACTTCCACTTGGCTAAATTTTCAGCTGCCTTGTAGGCTGACAACATTCTTTGCTAATATCTTTCCTGGTGGAAAAGCTGAACTTTTAATAATTTGTCAGATTAACCCAAAATGAATGTTTTCATTGATTTTTTTTTTCCCCAGTCAATGAGCTGAAAAAATCAGTTATTCACCAGAAGAACCTACACCCTGCCAGCCTTCATCTTTGCAGATGAGTTCATGAAACATGAGCTGTACAAACCTCATTCTTTCAGGCGAGCTTGCATTACAGGTCTGAAGATGTCTCTGGTCAAACCAAATATTTCAGAAGTAATCCCATCCTCAAATCATTACTGCTACAATGTCTTTTTTTTTTTTTTTTTACCTCCTAAGTCAGTGCTTAAGTGAACCTTTAATCAAGATTTTTTTGCTCGTGATCATGCTGGATATCTCCCCTTCAGCTTAGTGTTGAGTAGCTAGTTACAGGAAACCATAACACTCGGAACAAATACATCTCTGCTGCAGTGGCCTCAAGAACAAACTGACATTGATTTACACTGTAAGATCAACAGTGGGATGCAGGTTTCCATATTGTAATAAATCCTGATGACTTAAGGCTGAAGTTTATGGAGCTCAAAGACCATTAAAAGGTCTACATCCTCTGGGAAACAAAGTAGCCAAAGGCAGCACTTGCAAAAGCACCTCAGTAATTTAGGACCTTGAGATTGACTGATTTAAAGATTTATCACGAAATTAATTTGAAAGATTTGTCCTGGATGCTATATATAGATTTTATAGTATCAATATGAAACAAAGATTTCAAAATTTTTATTCACAAATGGCTGCTTTATGGTTGTACAACTAGATTCACTTATATTGTTGGGCAAAAGGGTCACAAGTAGAAAGCTTATGCATATCACCTACAGCATTGCTGTGGCGTGCCTGAGGTTTCACAGGCGATGCTGTGCAGAATGCTGGCCCAGCAGGGGTGCAGCCCAATTTTGCATGAAAGGCTTTTCTTGAGGAACAAGCATCCTACAAGGATTCCTTTTTCTGAGGAGACCCAGCAGAAAAGAAACTTTATTCATGGGAAGTTCTGACAAGTGTAAGCTTCTGGCCAGGTCTTTACACAGTTTACTAACTTCCAGGTAATGTATTCAGACACTTCTGACTTCCTCCCTAAAAAGAAATCTCTTAGTTATTTTCATTTGTTAATGATTAAAGGGCCTCTGTTTCATATTAAAAGCCTTTCTATAACTTCACAAAGTGCCCAACAGTCTTGCATATGGTTTGAAACACAAATGAAAACACTGCATTCACATGAAAAATACTATAGCTAGTGATGGTTAAAAACAATGAAAAAAGAAAGTCACAAAATACTTTAAATGTCAAGGTGACTTGAATTTCACAGTGTTCTGTCCTTTCTTCATTTTTTGAAGTTTTTACAAAGCACCTTTTCCTCCAACCTGTTTTTATTACCAACTGCAATAAAACGAAGGCTATCAAAAGAACAGAAGTTTCCTTTTCATTTTAATTTCTTTTTTCTTTTGCCATTCTGTGTCTTTTAAAATCTTCTACAACTTCTGAAATTCCAAAGTGATGGAAATACAGAAAGTGTTTTTTGTTGTTTTTTTTTTTTTCTTTTTTTTTTCTTTTTCCTCTGATAGTCTGTATTCAACTCAGTCCCAAGATATTTTATATCAATTCCAGACTGGCAAATAAAAATAGGAGGCAAAAAATAAAATTTAACAGCAACAGAAGTTTTGGTCTTTTTCTTGTGTTCAATTCATAAAAGGAAAGAAAGAGGGAAATACATGAAAACACCAAACTTTTGACATTTATTTTTCAATATGTTCAGTACCAATGAAAACCTAGAACATTAAAACCAAAACTAAATAAAAGCCCTGAAAGATTTGGTGTGGTTCTTCAATTACAAAAAAGGCCATTTTTTGGTCAGGCAAACAGAGCCAGGGGTAAACATCTGACTGACTTTAGTTGAAACACCTGCACAATGGTAAATCAGTTCCTGTGGAGAGTACACTTTCTCTATGAATAGGAGCTGGCAATCATATCTCCGCTGCTTGCTTCAAGCTTTCCATGAGAGGTATTTGTCTTATCCAAGGCAACAGCATCTGACCTTGGTTACTATGGCAACAACTTGTGCATGTCAGCGGCTGTAGGATCTGGGTCCAACCAGGCTTGTTCATCTTTTTTGCATTTGGGCTCTCAGAGTGCTCTTCCAATATGACATGTCTCGTAAGACAATGTTTTCCATGACCAAAGAGCCAATATACTTAGCAGCTTTCAGTTTTTTTAAAAATAGCTTTACGCTTGGTACCCAGTCCTTCTGCTGTGTGCTGTTTTGACTACCCATCATAGCTTGAATGATCTGATTGAGAAGAATAAAAGTTCTCCCCCCCCCCAATCTTACTGTTTGCTGTCACTTTACAGGCAGTCAGGGCTTTTCTTGGAAACTGGAAAAATTTTGCATGAAGTCCTTTCAGCTTGGGAAAGATATACTGTCAGGGCCAACAGACAGTGTCAGAATGAGTGAAGGGAGGAGTGATACCAGTGATAACCATTTACCAGTTTTTCTGGATCTGCCAGCCCTGCTGGGTCACACACCAGTTTCTATCTACTGAAGGGGTCAGGAGGGTGGGGGGAAGCTTAATGTAAAAGCTGGGGTAGATAAAGTTGATAAAAACCTGTGTTTTAGTGAAGTTTTAAAGTCATATCCCATGCTACGTGTGTGCTTTAGTCTAACAAGACCTTTAAAAAATATTCTAAGCTCTCAAGCCAAACCACTTCCAGAGTGCTTTAACTTCACCTACAAGGTCCAGCTACAGTAGATTCATGTGTGGATGGGTTACAGGGTAAATGCCTGCTGTGCTTCTGAGGCAGCTTTAGGGCTTTTCTGTGCCACTGTGATAATGAAAGCAGTGGTTGAAGGTCTGGCTTTGAGATCTTGTCGCATTTTATGTGAGGTTTGTATTAAACCTAGAGGATGGGCTGTTTAACTGTGCCCTGATCCCACGGTCATCTTTTCATTCCTTCTTGTTCACACAAGCCTGAATGGACTAGCTGGGCATTTTGATTTGAGTTGTTGTCCATTACAGCAAGAGCTCAGATGCGCTCCCTGATCATTCTTTATGATGGCCCATGTCACTTAAAATGAGTCTAGTCATCTGCCTATGTTGTATTTGCACAACTGCAGCATTGACTTGATGCATCTCCAGTCCCACCTCTGGACCCACGTGGAATGAACCTCTTTGACCTTCCTGGCACATCAAAGCCCTTTAATGTCAGTCGCGGCTTGCTAGAACAATGTATGCAAAAAAATACACATTTGGCATTTTCTTAACTTGAAGTATTATACTTTCAGCAACATTCCTGAAAGTAGTTTATCTAAGATGTATTATCTGTTACACCCACATCTGAATTTCAATACTCATCAGTTCATAAGCAGAAACAACTCCAGAGAAAGCAGGGATAGCATTTATCATGTTATGCTGTTTACCACCGGAAAGAAAACAGAGGAGCATTCCTATTCTGCCTTACCTATACTCTCTTTCTCACACCACAGTCTCTTGAAGGATACCTCCACTCATTGCTTTTTTCAATCTTTTGGCCACGCATGCAGGTAAAATTACCTAGCACAAACACAATGCTACTGAGGGTGCCAGTTAGGTCTCTTGGGTACTTCAGGGATCAGTTGTATGTTTTTCTTGTCCTTCTTTGTCTTGCCTGTCTTACCAGACAGCAAACATGTTGAGCAGAGGCTCTCTTTTCCTGAGTGCGTATGCATTACCTAGCATAAAGTGGGCAAGGTGTTTTAGACAGCCCTGCCAATATTAATCCCCACTGCAGCAATTTCCTCTTGCATGGTGCTGAGTATGTTCCATCCCCCCAGATGGCATTGAGCAATGACAGCTTTTACCTGGGATCTGGCTCCTAATCAACATTTAGTGTTGGTGTTTCTGATTTCCGTGACAGATAGCCACGCATGCAGGTTCTCCTGTCCACTTGTACGGCCACAGAAGTCCTCACTTCAGGAGGAGTCTGTGTGCAGAAGGCTCCCTGCTCCTGTGGGCTGTCTCACAGCTTTCTCTGTGGGGCTAAGACAGCATGAAGGCACCAGTGGAATGGTTAGAGCCTGTTGCAGCACAAACCCCTCCACTCACAAAAGCATCTTCACCCCCGTCTCCCCACTTTCTCTCTCACAGCCATATGAAAGAAATAAAAAACTCCTCACAGTGGTTCAAAGAGTCAGATTTAAGTAAGTGGGAAGTTACTATATTTGGGGACTATTTAGAAAGATAAGAGCCCCTAGGCTTCAGTAACCAGTGAAATTCTCTCCTCTGTATTCAGGGACGGGATGGCAGTTACCCTGGCTGAAATGAGCAAGAGGTGCAGTGAAATTCTCCTCTAGGCAGTTTGAGCCTTTCTAACATACTTCAGAGACTGCAAAACAAGCTAAAAGTAAATAGTGTTGTAAGTAACTTCTTAATATCTCATTAAGCTCTATAAGCATGGGTGAAGGCAGAAAGGAAAAGAAGCAGGTTCATGTGCTTTTTTCACAAAGCTTGCGAACTAGCAATAAGCAGCCGTTACTCCTCACAGTATTTTCTGACACGTTTCTGATACATTTCCTCACACTTTTCTGGTACGTTTCTTCTGCATTGTGGAAACATTAATTCAGTGTAGTTTGCCTGTGTGTATAGATGTGAGGGAGAAATCCTTTCTGTGTCCCCCGTCCCCCCCGCCCCCCCTTGTCCCTATCCCTGATGCAGAACATAGAAATCAGAGAAAAAGGCATTCAAGAGAGTAAGTGAATGGCAGCAAAACCCGTGCAGCTGGAGGGCTGGGCGTAGCAGCAAGCTGAACAAGAGAGAGGGCAGACAGATATTCAGAGAACAGTTGCAGGAAAACACACATCCTAGAACAGCTTTGAAAGAAGCATTGGGTTAAGATTTAACAAGTTAATCACTGCAAGTTAATTACTGTTAATGGCAAGATTAAAAATAATAAAAGCAATTTATCTCATTCCAAAATAATTAGCCTTAATGACATGTTTGTACTGCACGTAGAAAGACATTTTGATGGCAATCAGCCCAGCAGCTGTGTGTGCATACCATATATAGCAGCAATAGGTCCTTGTAAAATGTCTGACAAATGTGGGATCATTGGCTTTGCTGAGACTTTTCCAGGGTTCCACAGATCTGAGCACTGACTCACTCTGATTTTCTACGGGGTCTGCAAGTGTTCATGTTTCTGAAAATGAGGATCATTTCTTTGTATTCTCCCTTATGCATCCTTGTTGTATTAGCCCTGCTCTGCACCTTGAGAAACAAAAGAGATGTTACGGGATTTCATTAAGATGGGCTTGGGATCTGCCTTCCTGATGCCTGTGGCAAGTTTTATGCAGGTTTCCCATCCTGCCTCGCTCTTCTGTATCACATATTTGAGTAATAATGCTCTTGTGCTGGCTTATAAGTGGTGTTAATTCCATTTGAGGATCTTGTGGAGTCATTTAACTAGTGTGCAACTCAGTTTCTTTACACACAAGGAAAAGTTAATACAGATCTTACTGTTGTTTGTATTCAGTCATTACAGCACTCAGTCAAATCACTGGTGATGCAAACTGAGGGGTACAAGTGTGAAATGGTAGGGAATTCTCATCCAGGTGTCCTGAGTAATTGAAGCTATCTACACAGAAATCTTGCTGAGTTAAAAAGGGCAAAATATTATTAACATCATTATGCCCCTCATAAAATCTAATGAGTGGTAAACGTACTGGGAAGGATAATGATTTTAGGTGAGTGTTACCTATGGAGATCCCTGATTGAATAGTTCTGCTTAAACTTTTCCTTTGTTAATGACTATGACTTGTGCATTTGTTGCCATCTTGGCTACTGAGGTAGGATTGACAGTTGGATTACCTCTTTCACTTGGGCAATCTAAGTGATCTGAACTAGTGCTGCTGGCTACCACCTCGACTATTTCTCTCCATTCAGCTCTTCAACACATGAACGTAGTAAAGCAAGGGACGCAGCCTTTTTTCAGTTGTCCCCCTCCTTCAAAGGCAAATGTCTCAATGACAGCAGAGTAAATGACCTCTCAACAGCAAGCTTGGCACGTACCCTCCTGGTGTCTGCAGGCTACACTGAACAAGCAACAGCTTGTGGTTAGCTGATGCAGGGGCTAGGCTTTGTGCTGTGTGAGTCTCATCAGTGCTGCTCCCTTGCAAGTTGTTTTGGGTGGAGATACCATCTGCTGCACCTGGATAAGTGGGGTGGAGGCCTCTTAAATAGTGGCAGTGAGGGCTTGGGTTGCTAGGAGTGGTCAGAATGATGAAAGTTAGAGTAGTGATGGTGATATTGTTTTCCTCTTTGTGGTACTCTGAGGACTCCTGGCTCAGGCTCTTTGCTCGATTTCTGCTTAACTTCCTAGGTTTCATTTTCTGGGGCACTGCTGCAGCTCTGGCCTTTGGTGGAGTTTGGTGGATCCTCATCTGCAAGGACTATGGATATTTATATCAGGAATTTTTCTTGCCTCTGCCTGGCTGTCTGGCTGTTGCAGTTGCAATTATCTTGCTATTTACTGGAGTTTTGGCTATCTCTGTTTCTGCTAAGTGTTCCCGCTATAAGCAAGGGACTCTCATGTACTTGCTGCTGATCCTTCTTTGCCTAGAAATGTCTTTGGCAGTTCTGGCACAGATCTACTCTATTTGGATGGCTTCTGAGCTGAAAAGCTCTATAGGTTACCTTGTCTATCACTACAATGGGACACACTCCCAGGCTTCTGGCAACAGCACTATGGATGTGCTACAGAAGAAGCTGCAGTGTTGTGGGGTCCGAAACTACACAGACTGGCTAAAGGAAACAGCTGCTTCTTGGCATCTTCCAGCTGAAAAAGCTTATGTACCTGAAAGCTGCTGTAAGGAGGAGTATTTTCACTGCAGGGGTGACTTAGGCCATCTGGAGCAGTTTTTTCAGGAAGGCTGTCTAAAGAAGCTGGAAGACCAGTTGCATTTTGTCATGCTCTACGTGTTTTGGTGCTGTGTTGTGGTAAGTGTCTTGGAGCTGTTGGCTGGCGTCAGCAATGGCATCCTCATGACACATGAGACTTTCTACAACCTCCGATTTCTGGAGTCATCTAACTTCTTGTAGGCTTGCAGACACTGTCAGCATTGCTGGACCTACTGCATATTTCCTTGGTTTTGTAACACTCTGCAGCTGCACTGGAAGAAACCTTTTTTTTTTAAAAAAAAATATTTGTATGTAAATCAAACATTGTTCACTGCTGGATTTTTTTTTCTCATTAGTGTTACAATATTAGATCAGTTTTCACCCAGTTCTTGTTTGATAAGCATCCTGTGTCTTAAAAACTTCATTGCTGGAAGTCACAGCAGGGAGGGGAAAGTCTACAGCATGTGTAAACATGAAACTACTGTCTGTGAATGTGGGGGAAGCAGAGGTAGAGGTATGTCTTGGTCAGGGGAGAATGTTGCAAGCTCATTATCTGAACTTTTGGAATAAGTCTTAACTGTGCTAGAATCTTGAAGAGTAATTAAAGAGCAGATTCCTTCACCTTCAAACTTGTATTTAATGCTTTATGCAGAGGGTTTTCTTTTAGAAATACTAAAGTTTAATAATTTTTTCTTTTTCTCCTTCAAACACTGGTTTAAAAACTAAAATTTTTCAGAGAAAATAAATGTCAATTTTCGATGTGACATGAAGGTGCAATCTAAATGGAGAAGATACATTTGATAGCAGCAGAGTAACTAATAAAATGACATACAGTAGGAGGTATGGTTATATCAGGAGTTGCAGAGGAGCAATTCCCAAACTAAAGAAGAAGGAAGTCTATTTATTCATTTATTTCATGTCAAAGCAAGGAATGAGTCAATTTTCCTTTCCTGAAAAGTTATGCGGGGTCATACACGTGTTTGAATGGCAACAACAATATGCTGCTTTTTCTTAAGGTACATCTGCCTTACTCTTATGAAATCCCTTTATCCATTTTCTGTGGGTCTCACTCTAGTCTGCATGTGCTGAAATGGACTAAGTCAAGTGTATGGGCTATCCATATTCTTGTTTATGTCAGTGCTGTTGGTGTTTAGGGAGGTGCTGGTAAAGGCTCTGCTCTACCCGTGTTGGACTGGTCAGTGTATGGTTGTGCGTGCTTGTACATATGTGTCTTGGAAATGCTCTCAGCCTTGCTGCTGACCTGTGAGTGGGGACTGCAGCAGCTGCATCCTTTAGTAAGTGTATGTAGGGAATCTCCAGGGCCTATAAGTGCATGATGTTACAGTTTACCAGACTGGGAACAAGGAAACTGTTTGGGTCACAAAAACCACTGGACTGGGCAACTCCCCTACCACTTGAAGAAATCATCAGCTGCATCATTGTTGCTTTAAATTTTCTATCACATGTCAGGTACTTTATGACAATTTTCAGACCCCAAATCACCAGATACTGATTTTCATGGGGGCAAAAAACCAAAACAAAACATCAGAGGACATAATAAGCCTGCAAGAGCTGACCTAATAACTATGTGGAGACCTAACATGAAATATACTGCAGGGCTGCTTCATAAAAAAAAAAATAAAGACCTTGATTTAGATAAAGAACTAATTCATTATGAGTGGGTAATCCATCCAAAAAATGAATGTTCCAAAGCAAAAAAGGAAAATAGCTGTGTCTTTGAGTAAAATAATAGAAATAAATATTTCTTTCAGTTTGCTTGACACAGGATGCATGTGGCAGTGAATAAAATTCATCTAGTTAAGTACCACAATTTGGTCTTCATGGCTTTGTGGTGCCCTCGTACGTAAGTGTTTTGTGATGCAAAGTTATTGTTATGACATTACAAAGATGCAATGAAACTGAAGTGACATCAACTGGCCCAGGAAGAAATTGAGTTTGTTGAAGAAAGAAAGGTGGAAGAGTGGCGTGGCTGTAATGCCTTTTTACCACCTGCCTTTCTTAAGGGGGATATTTATCTTGGATCAATTCTTATCCTTTAAAACTTCCTTCACAAGTTCTGAGCCAGAACCTCTTAAAGGGGAATGCCTTTTTTTTTTTTTTCACTACTAAGTGGAAAGAAATAATTTCAAGGTAGTTAAAGAGAGCAATTACTAATGTGGATGTCATCATTTTCTCTTCAGCCTGCTAAAAGTCCAGGTCATGCATGGCTCTCTCTACTTTTACTGTACTAAGAAATTGACAAGATAAATATGAAAGAAAACCCCAAAATATCTTCGAGTTAATGATAAGAAATTACTTTAAGGAATTATTTCCCTGTGCCCCTACATACTAGACTCTGGAAGATCAGATCTTAAACCTGGTAAAAACAAAGTGGGGAGAGTGAGGATGCATGAGACAGACCTACTACAGATATAAATGGTTGTTAGTAGACGGTCACTAGACAAAACCATAGCTTTATTACCCCTTTCTTCTTCTGTTGACTTGGGTAGTTTGATTCCGAACAGTTACTTCTGGACAGGAGTAACTTCTTTTGAAATAAAAATGTTGTTATTTTTAAGTAACTGCAATGTATTTCTGTGTTGTAAGAAACATAAATCCTTGGGTACTATTGCAAGCTATACATTGCTTGCTTCATTCTGAAAGGATCTCCAGGTGTTTTTCATAATCTGTAAAAATGAAAAGTTGTATAGACAGGCAACAGATGACTTGCAGTCAACATTTCTGAAAATTGTGGTGTTTTGGGTTTGAAGGGGAGAAACTGATGCCTAGTGCAAAGCTAGAAATATATTCTGTGATTACTCTTTTGCAAAGTACACTGAAACCCATATATTCCATATGTGAACTGGTGATTTCACATCTTCTTGGATGGTAACAGTCAGAAAGGCAAAACTAATGCTCAAAGGCAAAGTCATCATTGCAGCCCTTTAAAAACCTGTTTCTGGCACACCTCTCTTGCACTGAACCACCAAACTTGGCAGAGAGCACTTGCTGCAACTTTATGACATGGCCATTTTGAAATTGATTGCTGCTTTCTGACTCCTTCAAATTTCCAGATGGTGAACGTGTTGAAATTATACTGTTTCTTTGTTTTTCTGTGTGACTGTTGGTGTTTCTATATGTCTTTTTCTCTCTTTCCTCCTTTCTGTCTTTTTTTCCTAGACGGATTCTTGCTTTCCCCTCCGCTTTCCCCTCCGCTTTCCCCTCCCTTATTGTGAGTAACAGCTTGTTTTAACTCTGAGCAGAACATAATCCAGATTCTGGAATTATGAGTTGTCCTTCATCAAGTCTATTGTTTTTCCAGTTTAAACTCTGTATCACAAAAATGAAGTGGAAAGATCTGGGGTATGCTAGAAGGTAGTTGAAGACTCAGTTCCTGCCTATGTCTCATAGAAACCATTAAATCACTTAAAGTTACTCTTTAATTAAAATTATGGCAGGAGGTTGTAGTGTTATGCTGTGTGTTTTTTCTTACAAATTGTGTTGGGTGACATCCACCAGCTAGAAAAGATTATGTGGAGCAGCTAAGCCTTTTTTTCTTGCTAAACAGGGTATTTTCTTTAGAGCAACACCAACAGCAAGGCCTTTGCCAGTATCTGGCATATGTTACTTCAAACACAGGAAGAAATCCCATTGCGTGTGATTGTTTCTTGAGCCAAATGGCTCTTTCAAAGCAATGAAACATTTTCCATGTGCATTTCTGAGAGCCAGAGAGTTGCCAAGTTGACATTTAGTTGGTCTGAAGCATTGAAGATGAAAGATTTCATGTCATCTGTTGTTAATATTTTTAGGTGTCAGAAATCATTTTCTATCCTGAGGGCTCCCTTTTACTTTTTTTTTTTTTTTTTTTTTATAAAATTATTTTTAAAGAAAATAACTGCATCTTCAAGAAAATAAGCATTCTGTTATTGCCTGCTATATACTGCAAATCACTGTGGGACCATAACCTGGTTTTCCATATCTAGATGTAGTTTTACTGAAGAATTCAGATAGTTCCTACAGTGAGTTTAATTGCCTCGATGTTGCTCTGATATACCATGGTAGTTTGTTTTGTAATGAAGAGTGATGTCATCCATCCTTTCTAGTAGAGGGAAAGATAACTATTTCATGTACTGACTTAATACCTAAGGGGATCAGCTCTAAAAGCAGCCGTACATGTGAATAACTTGATTTTGTCAGGAAAGGTCACAGAAGTAAAACTATCCAGGAGCACACATGTAGTTTCACACCTTAAAACTGGAGGAAGATGGCTGTACTTAACTGGTACAGATTTGGTATGAACCCATAGTTAAATCTATGTGGGGATACTGGAAGAGAAGGTTGCACAAACTGAACAAGTCAACAAAAGGTACATCCATATTGTTGCTAAAGCTAAGTGAACAGTAAGTTTTTTTTGAAAAATTATACTGCTTGTTTGAGAAAAAGATTAATCTTGTGCTTAAGGCATGAAAGATGGAAGGAGGAGGCTGTAGCTCTGGAGAGAACCTAGGAGCAATAACAAATACTTAAATCAGCCCACTCATGTATTCTTTTCAATTTTGGCTCTCTTCTATATATATTCCTAGAGAGAATACCTTTGAAAGCCACCTATGTGTGTTTCAGAGAGAGAATGTTTGAATATACAGTATGTAATTTATGTGTATAGGTGTGCATATTTACATGGAGACTGAAAATGGATATTATAGAGCCTTCTATAACAGCAAGCTATAGGTGATTAATTGTAAGAAATATATTTCTGAGTGCTTTTGTGCCCTGTAGAGACTTGGATTGGATGAAAAAGCTGAAACTAGTCATGGCATGTGAGTTACAATTTCTTTCCAAAAAATTCCTTTCTAATTAAAGAAGCTTTGAATGGTGGCTGTAGACCATTGGAAATGTCCAAGAAATTTGCATATAGGAAACCCCTCTTGTGTCTCTTCATCCCTTAAGTTATGTCAACTAATATCTCTTCTGAAAATTCAACAGATGCAGTAAGTATGCCTCTTTTTATTAGACTTCAAACTGTTAATTTCTCACCATGATTTATGTGTTACTTCCTAAGACAATTCAGCAGAATTCAGCTTTGTGAGTAAAGGTATGATGTTTGTATCTAAATTAATGAAAAGAGTTTTGAAGCTTTGTTGGATTATAGGTTAAAAAAAAAAAAAAAAAAGAGAGAAAAGTAATCACAGTCTGAGAAAATCCCCTTCAAAAAGTGAGGAACTCACTGAACCATTTAAACAATGCAATATTTAAGCCAACCCTCCAGGCTTTTTCCTCTGTTGTTGTCTTTAAAAAGCCATTTCAGGCATATTAACAGGTACCAGGGGCTTATACTTCCATTGGAGGAGTATGAAATTACTATTTACTAGATCCACAGGCACACCATAACTAATTTCTGCCTAGTGGAAGTGAGTTTAAGATTTATGTTCGTGGGGAAGGGATGCTGGGAAAAGCAGCAGCTCTTCTCAAACATTTCTGGTTTGGGAGATATTCCCATACAGCTCCTTGGACTAAGTGCATCCCCATGGAAAGCTATTTTAGGACAGCTAAGAAGGAGTTTCTGCACACAGACCTCCAGGTAGAGAAGACCTTCAGCTTCTCTGGCACTGGAAGACCCAAAGCAGTTTATACTAGGTAAGACCTCAAGTCTTCACACAGCCTGCAGTACGGAGAAAAACACGATTTTCTTGCTAACATGCATCTACATATAACATATTTAACTTACAACAGAGTAATGTCATTAGGCTGATAGTATGGGACAGCTTCATCCCTCCATCCTCACAGCATCCTGTGTGATCAAAAGCCAGTCACTAAACAGCATGGTGGTATTGGCATGGGCCTGTGGACATCATCGTGGCCTTTGGGACCTCATTTGTAGGAGTCCTGCACTGAATTCCAGGTGTATTTATAAATCCTGAGAGCCTACCTGCCTACAAAAAAGCCCAGGGCGCTGTTGTGCTGCAGAGAGGCTTTCAATGTTTGTTAGGCTCAAGGTGGTCTGAGGGCTGTGGTATATTTCCAGAGGAACTGTGGTAGCATCGTCACACTGATTTTTGGCAAGTGTGCAGGAAGTGGAAGGAGGTGCAGTTTTCTGCCTTTCTGTGTTCAAAAGACATGTCTGAGCATTTCCCTACCCACTTTGGAGAGAAGACAGGGAAAGTCATTTTGTCGTCTGGACTCACTGACTTCACAGAAAACTGGAGTGTCTACAATTTCTGGGTTTTAGATTCCTAACTTTAACTAATTATTTTGAAAAATTCAGCTTGCAGGGCTGGGCTATGTTCTTTCCTACAGACTGGGACTACAATGGGTAATGAAGAATCTGAGAGGAGAAATGAAACCCAACTCTTAAATCTCACAATATCATCCTGGAAGATGACAAAAAAGCAGCCTATTTGGTGATCTAAGAAGTACAGACAACGAGCTGAACTACTTATTCAATTATGTCAAATGATCAGTATTCATTTATTAAATGATGTAAAGTGAAATTAAATTAGAGCAAGTAAGTGATTACATTATGTAAAGCAATTTTAAAAACTGGGTAATATGATCACCCTTCATTTATTACATTAAGTTCAGAATATTGGATATTGGTGCTATTATTAAATTCATGGAAATGCTTATAATGATGGACTAGTTAAAACATAGTGCAAGCCACTCCTTTTCATATTTCTTTTCCACTATTGGCTGTTGGTACAATGCTGCTATTTCTTTCAAAGTGAAAGATGAGATTTCACTTTAACTCTCCAGCTATTATTTGTTCTTATATGTAAAGTCTTGTAAACATTATTTGTAAACATCAGTTGTAAGGTGTCAAAAACAGGCAGAAAAGGACCAACAACTAACGAGCTTGGCGGGGCGTGGAGGGGTGGAGTGGGGAGGGAAGGGGAAGAAATGGGTACTAAAATTGCAAACTTATAGGAAACTTACTAAAATGTTTTGAAAATAAAATACTGTCATACCTTTCTACATGACTGGATTTTCTATTTTGCAGACAGATGGGATGAAACCATCACATTTGATCATTATATTGAGACTTTTTTTGGAGTGGGAGAGGGAGAATAAAAAAATATGATCCTGTTGTCTACACACACAGGTTGAAATTGCATACTACTCTTTTGGCCTGTTTTCTCATGATTATACTGGATTAAAAAAAAATATTTTTTTTCTTCATATCTCTTTAAATTTCCCCTCCTGCTACTCAACCATTCATGTTGTGGAATTGGGTTGGAGGTAATGAAAAATATTAGAAATAGGATCCATTATTAAATCAGCTTATTGCCTCACAGTACTTAGTGAGAGAATATTTCCCTAAGGACTCAAATATCAATTTCTTACTGAAATTCAGGTATCCTTGTTGCCAGAACTTTTTAATGTCTTAAAGAATGTGTTCTTACTTGGTGAACCAGGTGCAAAATCCTTAGGAGTCTACAGAGTTTCCCAATGAATGTAATTTTGCAACTTAAGCCTAAAAAAAAAAATCAAATGTGAGATGCTGATTCTTTGCAGAGCTGTGTGGGAGAAAACAGCACTTCAAACTGTAGGTAAGAGGTACTATGCAAGTGGCACAAAGCATTATGCATATAGAAAAGGTAGCAGATTTAAGCATGTCTGGAAGAGTTATTTGAAGTACTTGGAGTCTACTCCCTGATACTTACAGAATTAAGAAACTGATTTCCCCCCCCTGCCCCCCAGGATTTTGATGCAGGAGTAAGCTGGCATGTCTGTGTGAGAGCCTTTGTCATTTCACTTAAAGAAGAGTTCATTTTCTTTCCAGGATGGTTTGATCCAGATGAAAACCAGTCCAAGTGTTTGTTAGAGATGGAGACACCACGCAAAGACAAAATAGGAAATTAAATAGGGTTATGGGAGAACCAGTGACTATTGGGCTCTAACTGAGGAGAAAATAATGAGAGAAGTACAAAACGTAATACAATACAACAGTGTCAAATATGCAAAGTAAAAAAAAAAAAAAAAGTAAAACGGGAGAAATATTTTTATCTCTGTGCTTTGGTAATTATGGTCTTGTAGTGCTGTTAACTCAAGGTTAAAAAACCTCCCCAAAAGAAATTTTGAGAATGTAGAATGCTTTCTTTAACCCACTGCTGTAGCAACGGCTGAAATATCTAGTCACAGGCTGCCTCTCTGATTTAGCATGGTCTGAGTTTATTATCTTCCCTAGAAAATTTTATTTTAAGGCTTTAAAATGATGAGTTTCAACATTCCCATAAGAAAAAAAAATAAATGTAAATAATCTTTTATATGGCAAGCTGTATTTTTCTTATCTTGTAGTTTGGAAAATGCATCAACATATGGCAGGTAATGTGTAAAGACTTTGTAAGCACCTTGTTTAGCTTTGTATTAGTCCAGAGAAATAAAAAAAATAGAACAAAGTACACCAGGCAGGAAGAAATTCTGAAAAGAAGACTAGGTTTATGTAGTGTATGTGAACAATGACAATGAAATATGATGGTTATTAAAGAAATATATTTTAATAGTTTCAATTGTTAGCTGCCTCATTTTCATGCAAATTTATAGCCATTATTACATCCTGGCCTAACCAGAGGATCAGAATAGACTCAGCGATTGATGACCCTAAATTAATACTATGCAGTCATTTCTATAAATTAATTTTATACAGCATATTTGCACTGCCTTGTATAAACAGGGGAAAACCAGGGTAATAAAAGCACCACCACCCTCCGAGTTAATAAAGTCTTCAGTGGTAGCACATTCTTCTGAGTGAAGGACTCCTTTATCATCAGTCACAGTGAAGGGAAGAAAAGAAAAAGAAAATGGGAGAAGAAAAAGTCCAGAGAACCACTCCAGCAGCAGTGGAAAAGCTTTTAAGGTGGGAGTGGGTCAAAACAATTCTCACGCTCAGCTGTGTAATGAGGGCCAGGGAAGTCCAGGCCTTGCCGACACTGCTTCTCCTGCCTAATTTTTCACTTTTTGGCATGTGACAGCAGCTGGTGCGTGTTCTCTGTGAATTGTGTGTGGGTATGACAGCCTCTGGTACAAGTAATGCCCCTTCCTTGCTGGTGGCACACAGTTCTGACTCCTCAGGGCTTTTTATCCTTCCCTGTATTAAAAGCTTTTGTGGTTGCTATTTAGATGAAAATTAATGGTTTAGGCATCTAAGAGGACTGCTTGGATGTACAATAGCTTCAAAATGAACGGGGACTGTGCAGCTAGGTTTAGGTAGAAAAAACCCTAGTCTCATTAATAAGAATAAATTCTTTAAAACTTTTCTGACTAGGCAAGACTAGAAGGCTTTGTATTTTACCTAGATGTCTCAAATACCTGAAGAAAATGTCTATGGGCAAAATACTCTCAGGCTGATAAAAGACAATGCTGAAAAAGTGTGCTTTCACATGGTACCTATTTGGTACTATGTTACTCTGTCCTTTAATCGTACTATTAACACAAAATTGGTTTTAACTCTGGATCCAGATATCAGGGCACAGTGACTAGCTGTGACTTGCTGACAGTGCTGTGCGTCTCTTCAGACCAGCTGCTAGCTTCAGTAAACAGTTGCATAAACACGACTCCTGATGCCATGTAATCTATGACTAGTTGTTTAGACAGCAGCAAAACGAAGGATTCTGTTCTACTTTGCTATATGCTTTACTCTGGGATGAGAAGAAAAGAATTTTGTATGTTTCTTCATTAAAACAGACTTTTCATCCCGCATTAGGCAAAACTCCAGGGAAACAACCTTTCCCCACCCTTAATTAATCCAGAGAGTGAACATGAGGATGATTAGACAGATGGGACATAATTTGAGTATGGAAAAATTGTCATCATCCCTCTTTAATTAGTGTTATAGGATGGCTCTCTTCAGATATAAGTAGATATGACAAAGATGTGTTTCACATATTCAAGAGGGTAATTAAACTGCCACATGCTCAAACCAATATACATACAGATCTGATTAAAAAGCTGACTCTCTGAAAACAATGATGGATGAGGTTTTAATGCGCATGGGTATTAGAAAAGCAGTGAGAAGGGATTGCTGTGAAATGAATTGTTTCAGTTCTTGGCTGTGAAGGCAAAAAAAAGGGGAAAATTTATTAAATTTAAAAGAGGGAAAAGCTATAAGGAGGAACTGAAGGCACAGGAGGATAAATTCATGCTATATATTTTAAAATGATGCTTTAATTTTAAAGACAGAGGAGAGCAGGCAGGCTGTACCAGCCATCAAACCAAAACATATCTCTCTGAATAGCTATGCAGTATGCACTGTGCAGACTGCTTTTTCATCTCCAGACCATATGGCTGCTCCTTGAGATAAGGTGGTAAGTTAGAAGTGTGTATTTCTGGACACGAGTTTTAACTTCTGCACAGAGACAGGCCCACAGGAAAACCAGTCTTCAGCTGGGGCAGGAAACTGGTTTGGGCTTTTGTTTCTGCCTTGCTGTTGACAGTGTTTTAACCTGGCAGTAAAATCTTTTTTCACCATTTAACAACAACAACAACAACAACAACAACAACAACAAGATTTCTAATGCATGCAGCAAAGGTTTTGCTGACTAAATTCTTGCTTTATAGCCTGCTTTCCTCTGGTGAGCTCTGAGTGGACTCTTGGAGACACTGCAAGTACACCTGCACAGGGGATGTAGCCTGAAGGACTTCCCAAGGTGTTCTGCATGCACAATGGGTACTTCTTTGTCCAGCTGCAGGTCTATCAGCTAGTGCAAGCTCCTCCCTGGAGGCTGCTCCCTCATGACACAAACCTTGAAGTTGTTTTGACATTCAGTCTCCACATACTGTCACTGTCTTTGCAGGATGGCTGTTGTGACTCAAAATCACAGAAAAACTCTGCCTAACTGCAGTGAAGTAACATTGAAGTGGCATGTTACTGAAACACTAAGAAGTTCTTGGGATGAGCTTGGTAGGCAAGAAAATTAAGGGAAAAGAGGACTTAAATATACTTGTGGTTTCCTGTCAAAATATCGCATAAATCTATTTACATGTAAGAAAGACAATAGAAAAACATACTCAAGTACCTGTTCTGTTGCTTAAGGGAAAATTGTCACGCCAAGTTTGGACCCAGTCATATTGTTCTCCCTATCCACTGTATCTGCTAAAAAAGACACCTCTGCTTGTGCTTATGTTATATGGGAAGTAATGTTCCTGTTGCTTTTATCTGTGAGATGTGAGAAGAGGCGAAACAAATAGTAAAGTTTTTGCACTTCCAAAGATGACTCCTCATCCAGCTCTATTGGACGTTTCAGCTTCAAATCTTAGTTTTCTGCTATTGTGAGTCTTGTTTCATTATGCCACTTCACTTGGTAATTTCTTTTTTTTAAGAGAATACCACTCACTAGCAGATAAATGATGCTTCTTGACAGGTATTTAGCTTTACTGTTGGCTTTGTACCTATATCCCTGGCAGAGTAGTGCAGCTAATGGGCAGCTCTGGTGGTGCAGAATGACCAGATGTTTTTTTCTTCACAACCTTATATTTTGCTGGAAGATTGTAGCAGTTTCCAGATTTATTTAGTTTAGTTTTGTTTTCTCAAAATCAGATGTATAATTGCATTCTGATGGCACAAATGGCCTGGCACTTAACATATCTGAATCAAACAGAAATCAGTACCCATTAAAGTTGCAACTAGGGTTAAATAACTAAAGCAGTATAGAAGATCCTTGAAACCTGCTTCAAATAGAAATTTCAACTGTAGATACTCAGCCAGTAGAATTGCCCTTTTATTTATTTCCTGCCACTTTCATTATGATTTATTCTTCTCTATACAAATAATCCCTGTACTGTACCCAGGGAGTCATTTCATTTTTAGGAGATAGAAATCATTCATTTCCTGCCAATGGAAGCTCATAAAACAATATATTGACAATTACAGCCAGCTGAGCTGGTGATTACAAGATTAATTACTGTTGTAAGTGATGATGTTTAACAGCTTCAGGTTTCCAGCTCTGGTACAGTGGACATTTTCTGCAGACAGAAGGCATCTGTGCAAAGAGCGCTGCAATGGCTGTTGGACATGGGGTCAGGTCTGTGCTAAGGACTTACAGCTCTCCTCCAAATGGGCAGGAGCATGATGGGCTTAGCTCTGGGATTTGCAGCTGATGGCTTCCTGACAGCTGACATTTTGTGAAAATGGTTCTAGTACAGTTTAGGTCAAATGCTATTTTTGAAAAGGAATTTATGGCTTTTATATGCAGGTGGGAGGCTATTTTCGCTTCTATTCACAGTAGGTTATGCAGGATATCCCACAGGTAGAGGTGACAGTTCAATTTTCCCTGCAGTTACCATGAGAAACTAACATTGCGACAGCCGTCATAAGAAACTAACCTGCAGAAGAGCTAGACAGTGTCCCAGATATTTTGGACCACATGCTTGTCAGCAATGACACTAGAAATTTGACTAAAGGAGTTAGAAGAAAAGCCAGTGAAGTAACTAAAACACATGAATAATTGGCTGTGAGCTACTGAGCAATCTTTCTGAAGAGATTAAGCTTTCTAAGGTGGATATGGCTAAAATACTCAAGTCCCAACAGTCATGAATGCATGGACAAATATTTTTTCTTTAAATGCACCAAGCTAATTCAGCTCATTTTAACTGAAAAAGATTAGGAATCAGTCTCCAGAGTGGTTTAGCTGACAGATCCACGTGGGGTGTGGCAAGCCCAAGTAGAAAAACTACAGCCATGAGTCTCTCCTCAGGTTTGACATGAACACAGGCAGATTTGCCAGAGGGAAAAAAGCTACTGTGACTGTAATGGCTGTCCCAGAGGCTATGTGCCTGCTGATCTTGAAGGCATTTTTACTGACTAGGATGAATACTGCTCTAAAAGCCAAAAGAGAGAAAATTTAAGTGACAGTTTACTTATTCCTCATCAAGAAAGTAAGTTGCTGGAGATGTATTTTCTCCACTCCCCACCAGATCCTTGCTCTAGCAGTAGCTCTCTGGGCAGCAGCTGATGGAGGTCAAGCCTGGGGTGAGCCTGTGGACAGTGTGCATTACATTGCTGTGGAGGCGGCACTGATGCTGTGACACTGTGGGGCAGCCCAAAGTAAAATGCCTGAAGTTCTCTTTTAAATGTGCATATTGCTGTTAAAGAGAACAGGAAAAATGTCGCAGTGCATGGATTATCTGCAGGCAGGGGGCCTGACCAAATGAATGGCATGTGTGGGTGCCCAAATGACTCACTCAGCTTGCTGAGCCAACAGACAGTGAGGTGGTGTGCCTCCAGTGCGGAGTTACATCACGTGCTCGGTCCACCCTCAGACTATGAGGGCCCAGGTCAGATTGTATCGGAGTCCTTGCTCTTGTGCCCCTTGTCAATTCCCTGGGAAAGGATGATTCCCAGAGTTGCAGTTTGAGATAATTATGTACAGAAAACATCACACAGTGTCCCAGTGAAATCCCGGGACACTCCATGTTCTAGGTCACCTCTAAGAAAATTAGATTGTCATGTCAAGATACAGTGATTGCCCAATTATACATCCCTGAGTGTAAAGGAACTGTTTAAGGAAAATGAAATCCAGAATACTTTGTCAAAATTTGTGCCTTGAATTGTATTTCACTTCCGTGGGTACCAGACTGTAAGGTGAATATTTTTATATTTCACATTCCTGATGGCTAAAAACTCCACTATGAATGATCTTAAAGCAACCTTTAAAATGGTTTAAGTGTCAGAGTTTTTACCATTTCTTTTCCTTATTCTATATAATTGCCAACTATAGTGTTATGAGCTATTTAGTTGCATAATGCATTTTGCTAAGGCTGGCATTTGATTTATCAAATACTAATTATGATGGGATTTTACTGGGGAACAAAAGCACACAATCTGTGTTGTGGATGCCAGAGAGCTGGTTTAGCAAGTGTAAGATGCTGCAGATGGAGCCAGGAGCTCTACCTTGGACTTGAACATATTTGCATCAAGTGTCCAACATATTAAATAGTCAATGCAAGAGACAGGGAATAGTGGTCATGCTAAGCAAATGCAAATTAACAATGAAGGGAAGGAGAAAGAACCACACCCCCCCTCCCCTCCTCCCCTTTTAAGGTATACCTTAAGAATGCAGTTGAGATGCCTATGCAAGTGCTTTGCTGAGAGCAGCATTTAGGTAGAGATCTGCTAGGTCTCTTAAGTGATCGCCAAACTTTCTTTAATTTCTGGAGTGCTCGGATGCTGTAGAAAGCCATGAAAATCTTTGGCTGTCACACTGACAGGCTATGTTTACATATGCACTCTACCTAAAGTCCCATGCTAAACTGTGTTAAAGTGATTCAAATACACTGGGAGGAAACTGCCAGAGTTCAGCCTCTGTGACCAGTCCACACTAGCTGTTCTGCTCTTTAGCGCTGCAGAGCTATTTGTCAGATAACACTTTGCGCAGTCTTTAAGAATTTGTGCAACTGCAGGTTGTTGTTTCGTTGCTTTTTTATTATTATTTTTTTAAAATACACTTTCCTTACAGTTGAAACATTTTCAAAACAAATCTGGCCTATTAAACCCCCCCCAAAATTAAAAAAAAGATGGTATTACAACTAGCCTTAGTTTCCTCAGTCACTTGTTTGCTTTCTCCTGTGAGTTTGCAATCAGGTTGTTCCATCTCCTGAAAAATGTTTTCCCATTCCCACTGATAGCTGAAAATTTCATACAAGCTGTAGAAGAATGACAACAAAGTCCCAGTTATTTGAATGATCTCTCGGAGTGGCAGATTCAGGCCTTTCAAAGTCTCATTGTAATTCCTGGGTCTACGCTGGGTGGCATAAACGTGTGGTTTGGACTGCAGGATGGGGACCTACGGACCTGTGGTACATCATGGTAAGGCTGCACACATAAGAAAAAATTTGACCCTGTCCTGCCAAATGAATGGATAAGAGGGAGCAAAACGGATTCCAGCACTTTGCTATGAGCTTGAATACTGCCATAACTGAAGATAGTGCACAGGCAGAAATGATTTTTTTATTTAATTTCTTCTTCTGAAAGGTGTTTTGCCTTAAGGAAAGAATTTGCCTGATACTTACCTGCTTTAGTTTCTGTCTTTTAAAGGTACAGTTCATTTTTCTGTGCAAATATTGTGTAAGCCAGAGATAGCCTTATTTAGCACACACTTGTATTCCCAAGTTGGGCCAGCTATGGCAGAAAGGTTTTTAAGGAAAAGGAGGGAAGAAATTTTCCGTTTTAATATGTAACCTTATTCCAGAACATCTCAGTAAAGTGGGTTACATCTTCAAGCTGTATTTAACCAGGATTACACATCATTCCACACTGAAATAACATACACTTGTTCTGTGAAAGCCCATTGTTTCCATCTTACTCTTTCTGGTTAGCACATCAAATAGCAATAATTTGTCTCCTTTTATTTCCAGTGGATGCCCTTCTCATCTGAAATAGATTGTTTCTTTGAACAACAGCCTCTTTTACTAATGACAAAAATACTAATAATCTTCCCTCATCTGAAAGAGCAATGCTGGAAACATTGCAGAACAGAGAACTAAAATGTGGCAGATTTTGGTTATGACTGAGCTGGTCTCTCCTGAGTGGAAGCATACAAATATTAAGTGCTCCCTGTTCTGAAATGCTCATGATTTAACATTGTCAAGGCTGGAATGAGGGAATGGTTTGTGTCAAGGCTGGAATGAGGGAATGGTTTGGCAGGTACAAGAGGTAAAGGAGATGGACCACGAAGCCTATGGCAGCTGTGCATTGCCTTGCTCTCCCCTCTGTGCCACCCACCATGTCTTCACAATGGTCTGTATGGGCTGCAAAGGATCAAAAAGGAGGCTGACTTCATAGCTGCCAACAGGATGCCCCCAAATAATAAAAAATGCTGTTGCATTTACAGGTAGGAGGTGAAATGTAATATGCTCCGATACCTTATCTAAAGCCACGAAGATAAATATCATGTGGTCATATTAATAATCTCATTCTTTGTGAAGAAGACCAATTCTAAAAAGAAATAGAAGTATTTAGTTGCATTCTAGCCTCTTCTTACAAAGCACTTGGTGTAAATCTCACTTTGGGTTAAATGCGAATAGAGGAACTCAACGTGAATAGTACTTGTCACTGATTTACAAGTGCTGAAGTCTTTTTGAGTTGATTAATGATTATTTCATTTTTGGTCAGTTGAAGGAACCCTGTTAATAAAGGATGTTATCATGGACTGTAAACATTTCAGCAGAAGTGGGAGTATTTATTCACTTAAGAATTAGTTCCCACCTCTGATAAATTGAGAGCAATAATACTCCATGACAGACTTGGCCAGTATATCTATGTTTTCTGGTCAAACAGTTTACAAGCTGCCTAAAGTTTGGTTGTCCTGGGAGAGGATATGTGAGCTACAGTACTCAGCTGCAAAGAGACAGTGTGGTAGGGGAAAAAGAAAAGTGCCATGAGAAAAAAATCCGCCCCCCCCCCCCCCCCTTTTTTTTTCCAATTTATAATTTGGGTTGCCTACATTTTCCTGCTGAGAGGGAAAATAGTATTGTAATGATGCCTTAACTCTTGACTCCATCACTGGATCTTCATTCTGCTCAATTCCATGGAAACCAGAACTATCACAGTAGCAGCAAATAGCAGAGAGCTTCAGGAGAATCCAGTGTACCCTGTATAATACACAGCTTTTTACCAATTTGTTGATTTTGACACCAAGATGGTTTAGAGAGAATTAGAGCTTAAAACATATAGGCATTAGGAAGGCAGAAATAATAATGTAATTTAAATCTCTAATGCTAAACCACTTATTTTGCAACTTAAGTTTATAGAAACAGGAGAGGAGCTTGTTTCAAGAACTAGTCAGTGGTGTGGCAGGGCTAATCCAGTGCAGACTGTGTGGCTGTCCAAATGTGTGTCCCAAGGGTGACAGCTATCATGCATATGCAGCATCTTGGTTGTTTGCACTGTTATGGGATGCAGACTAATTTATGATGGAGCAAAGATTGCTTTAGCTGAATGTCAGTTACAGATTTTCAACTCATAAAGGCAGGATACTGAGTCATATGGGATAAAAAAACTGCTATGGGCCATTATCTTTGGGGGTATTAAAGAGGGACCCCACCCTGCTGAGGGCACCTATGGGACAGTATGGATGTGTGGGGTGTTTAGAAGTTTGTACGTGTCTCATGACATTTTAAAAGTGGCTAGGATTGCTGGTATTGGTCCTGAAAGTATAGTTCACTGGTTGCTGGCTAGTTGTGTGTTGTTAATAAATACCTGCTTCAATCCTGATTTAACTATGTTAATGTAGTTTAAACGTCATGAACTGAGCAGTTTTTCCATGTAAGAATATATGTGTGCATATATATGTGTCTCTATATATGTATAATTTCTGATTTTATTTGTTGTTTATACCAGCTAATCTTATAAGGTCCTTAGTAATTTCTTGACTTTGCAAGCCTAGTATCCCTTACTTAAAAACTGCTGTTTCAAAAGGAGTTACCCGTAATCTTCTGTCTGTTTCTTCAATCACCAACCCACCTGTTCATCCATGTCCTTCTCATAGCTGGATGCCTGAACAAAAACATGCAAAACTTTGTCAATAATAAAGTTTAGAAGAAGATTTATTTATTCAGCATCTTAATACTTCTATGTGTGTGAAAAACACAGTATTCTGTTAGCCTTCATAGATGCCTTCTCACCTTGTAAACTTACCTAGTTCATCATGTCAATTTGGAAAGGCTACCTCCAAGGCAGGAGAAAAGAGTTCCAAATGTCTATGTGTTGGTCCCAAGTCTGGTTCCTTGTGCTACCGGTTCTGCAGCCAAAGGAGATGAGGCTGCTGTTGAACCTGGCCAGGTGTTGGGTGTGGATGCAGGGTCACCATGTTGCATCCAGACTCCATGATGGAAGCAATTTGAGTCCATCTGGACTGATAGTGTACAAAACTTTACTGCAAGTATGATGCAATTTAAACCCTTATGCACCTACTGCCTTTCTCTTTTGAGAGATGGGTACTTGCCACGTGAGAGAAAAGAGACCAATAAATGCTTTGCAGCCAAATGCACCCAGCACAGAATGCAACTGATTATTTCAAATTTGTTGCGGTTCTTTTCAATTCACCTAACATTGGTAAGATGTCTCTTGACAAATGGAAGCTGTCTGTCTGTCCTGGTTTCAGCTGGGATAGAGTTAATTGTCTTCCTAGTAGCTGGTACAGTGCTGTGTTTTGAGTTCAGTATGCGAGGAATATTGATAACACTGATGTTTTCAGTTGTTGCTCAGTAGTGTTTAGATAAAGTCAAGGATTTTTCAGCTTCTCGTGCCCAGCCAGCGAGAAAGCTGGAGGGGCACAAGAAGTTGGCACAGGACACAGCCAGGGCACCTGACCCAAACTGGCCAAAGGGGTATTCCATACCATGGGATGTCCTGCCCAGTATATAAACTGGGGGAGTGGCAGTGGGGGGATCACCGCTCAGGAATTAACTGGGTGTCAATTGGCGGGTGGTGAGCGATTGCACTGTGCATCATTTGTACATTCCAATTCTTTTATCGTTACTGCTGTCACCTTATTAGTGTTATCATTATCATTATTAGTTTATTCTTTTTTATATTCTATTAAACCGTTCTCATCTCAACCCACAAATTTTATTTATTTTCCTGATTTTCTCCACCATTCCACTGGGTGGGGAGTGAGTGAGTGAGCAGCTGCGTGGTGCTTAGTTGCTGGCTGGGGTTAAATGATGACACTGTCTGTTTCTTTTGCCTCAAAAGGAGGCAGTAGTCCCATTTCTTATTTTCTGGTTTGTTTGCTGCAGATAGTTATTTAAGCAACAGCAAAGAGCAGAAACAATGGCTTTCCTTGACTTGTAGAGTTACACAGCCTTGGTTTTTTGCTGCCTTTGGCTAAACTGAAGTAATCAGTGGAACAGATTCAAGTGCTCAAATAGTACGCTCGTGTGTAGCTGACCTGGATGTTACTGTGGAAAGCTTACAGTGCATTTAACTGCAACATTACTTCACTTGCCTGCTTCTTTTGTTTGTTGGAATGGCTAGATGAAAGGAGTGTCTAGTTCTGTTTGCATGTGAAAGAAATTACCGAAAGCTTCACAGCAAATGCATGGGGAATTTGTTTTAGTTTTTCATGAAATCCAGCAAATCTGAACATAGAAGCCTCATTAGTCAAACCAGAAATTTAGAAATCTTGGCACAAACCTTGTTTATCTTGCAGCCTGTGTTAAAAAGGTTCCAGTGTATGTGTCTGTGGCATACTTCTTGTAAGACATACTGTCCTTTAGTGGCCTCTCTCAGCCTTTGTTCACTGTAGGCTTGCACATAGATTACTATCCTTGTGGTTCTCCTAAATGCAATATAGGCTTCTATCACAGGCTGACATGAAAAGTAAACAGTGGGACCCTGCAGTCTGCCACTTGGCCCTCCAGACAATCATTTAGAGAAGTTCAGCCGTCATGTGGAACTGTTTTGATCATGAACCGTTTTATGCCACCTGTGCTCTGAAACAAAGGATGCCTGTTGCAGAGCAGCAGGCAACAGCGCCAGCCCTGGACTCTGTTCCTCCTGATCTTTACCCACCCCAGTGGAATTTAATGAGTCTTTTTATTGTGTTCTGTGTTCTCCTGGTCAGACTCTAACCCTCAGCTTATAACTCCAAAATATCTATTTGTCTGAACCATACTCTATAGAGAGTTAGTCTTTCTTATGTGGAGGCTATGAAAACTGATGACAGTGCTTGTGACCTTGCAGTGCAATTGAAATATAAGAGATTTAATTAACTCTGACACTCACCAGTTTAAGCCATCAGCTGAAGTGGTCCCAGGTTAGTGGTCTCAAGCTTTTGACTTTCTGATTATGCTTTGGTGCCCAATGAGTTTTGCACTCTTGATATAGCTCCTGCATTTCACTTTGCCAAAATACTGTCACAGTGGAAACATTCTTTGCAGCAAGACTGAGCTGAAGCCTTTGCTTTCCTCTGATTTCTTTCCACATCACAACTGCTGTTACTTTCCTTGTGCTTTTCTGATTGAGGACTGATGTACATGCTGAGTGAATGGTTGGATGACTAACCCTTTTGAAGTA
This sequence comes from Astur gentilis, assembly GCF_929443795.1. NCBI lineage: Eukaryota > Metazoa > Chordata > Aves > Accipitriformes > Accipitridae > Astur > Astur gentilis. The sequence goes on along the minus strand of NC_064919.1, from coordinate 17,327,292 downwards.
TTTGCCACAAGGTCAAAGCAACCTGTGGAATCTTGACTCGCTACGCCTTTACATGATGGTCTCAGGACCATTCTGATCAAGGGATAACATGTTTCCCATCAGGAGACTCAGAAAAGCTGAAGTTCCTAGTAGCAAAACTAAGCAAGTCCTTTTTACAGTCTTGAAAACACTAACTAAAAAAACAAAAAAGAAAATATTTCCCCAAATGTTTTTCCAGTTAAGTGCCTCACACTTTGATTTAGTGACTTCCTGGGTTTTTTTTAGATGTCTATACTGCACAACTTACTTAGGATCTTTGAATTTTTTTGCCTGTTTCTCCACCCCAAAAGCCTCTACTTGTACTTTTGGACTGTTACTCACACATAAAGTCCTACCCACTGTGGGCCTGTCAAAACCATGTTTCCTTACTGATAGTTACCACAGTGATCTTTCCACCTTCTGATTACATCTTTGCTTGCTGGGGGCATGAGCTATAAATCTAATGCAAAAATCATCCATCAGTTTACTGAATCCCATTTCTGTCCATGCATGACACTCATGCATAAATACACTCAAATACTCCAATGAACTCTTGTCACTGCTTATCACATTACCCATTTAATTGAGTTTTCTAAAGGGAAGAGTTGCTCTGTTGGGATGGATTTGACTCAGCTTGGTGAAAGTACATTGGAAATGAACCTAAGAAGTTACATCATCTCTGTGGGACTTAAAGAGTAAGTGTTCTTACCTTGATTCATGAAGGGAATCCTGCCATTAGCAAGTGGAGCACTTGATAATTACATAAACATTAAATCCTGCAGTATATGACTTCATCAATATTCTCTGACCATCAGTGGTGGTAGGGAGGGAAAGCAATCTAATGCTGATCAGAGTTAGTAGCACATTTGCATCATGGGTGGTCATAAATATAGTTGACCGAATTATTCATTGCAGACAATATTCATGAACAAGCTAGCTCCTTTTTCTCTGCTTCTAGTGATTCACAGGCTTTGCCACGTGAACAGTGTCTGTTGAGCCCCATTAAGTTCATGAAGGAAGGGCATTAATTTCTGCAAATGTGTTTTACTATTGCTACGTATTTGCCAACTAGCAGAGGTTATTTTATGGGAAATTCACAAACCGTTTACTTTGACTGTCTCCTGTTTAGCATTCAGTTGGTGTACTTCGTCAACTTAAATGGATAGGACTAGCACCTTTTGGAGACAAATAAATTTGATTCAAAACAGATTTTGTAAAACAAGATGTTTTTTATTGTAAAACTGAGGAGTGGCAAAAAAGTTAATCATATTATAAAATATATCTCAAAGCCAATAGTTGTTCTATCAACAATGTCTGTTCCCCTCCTGGAGTGTTTGAACTCATATATAACAGCACTGAGAAACTGGAAATGAAAGCCAACAAGCAAAAGTGAGATTTGTCATGTTTTGACAGTTTTACTTTCGTAGGCCTGGCTGAAAGCAGCCATTCTGCAGATAAGATACAATTTCAGTCAGTTAATATTGTGAATGGAACTGATCAAATTACTTTTTATGGAATGATGTTTTTGTCAAAAGTATATTTTTTTTTTAGAAAGAGGTAATTTTGAATGTTTCTTCTTTCACATTAAGAAAAATAAAACTGCTGATTATGACTGGACTGTTTCAATTTTGAAACCCACAAATCTTTCCACTAACTCTTCCTCCTTTCTGTAGCTCCCTTATTTTTCAATTTTGCCTCTGCATGACTTGTAATGAAATAATCTTCTTCTATCTCCTACCCCTTTTTTTTTCCTTTCCCTGTTGACTTATGGACAACTCTTCATTTTACAATTATCTGGTGACAGTTCACACTAAAAGAGGGAAGTGAAACAGGTGTTACTCATGCACTTATACAGACCATTGCACAAGGAATATCTGCTGAATCAGAGCAGTAGTCTATGTAGCCTGGCACTGTGTGTCCAGGAAAAGGGACAAAATAGCAAATTCCTGTTGTCTGTTCTGTTGGCACTCTGTGCCTGCAATTGTTGCATTAAGGATGTTGTGGAATATATTTCTATCTGACTTCTTTAAGTATTTGTTTATGGGACCTGTTGTTTATGAAACTGTCTAAACTCCTTTTTGAACCTGAAACTACTGATTCCCTCTACAAACATCTTTGTGGCAATGCATTCTAAAATTTTGCAGTCCACTGCAGAAGGTAGTATTGTTGTGCATTTTAAACCATTCTTCTGCTACTTTCATTGAATACCTTGTTCTTGTCTTGTGCTTTTTTTGTTTTTGTTTTTTTTTTTTTTTTTTTTTTTTTTTTGGCTGAGGTGGAAGGGGAATATGGTCAACCACAGTTCCTCAATTTGTTCTCACCTTTCTATTTTGGAAACCTTATTCACATCCATGTCAGCCTTCTCTCTAAAGCAAGTGATGTCAGCCTTTTCCGATGCTCATTGTAAGGCAGCTGCTCCTTTCTTTTGACAGTGTCTAGGCACATTACTCAAGATGTGGGCATACTAGAGAATAACAGCAAAAGTATACCCTCTATCTTTTTCTCAGTCCCTGCTTTCTTGAAGTCCAATATTTTGTTGGCTTTTTTTAGGCTACCACTGCACAAATGTGGGTCTAAAAATGTGAAGAACTTCCAAAAATAACTTCAAAATCTGTTCTCACATGTGGTGCCATATAGTGGGGGTGCATTGTTTCTCCCTGTGTATGGAAGGGTTAAAAGATGGAATTTTGGTCCATGGATGAACACTGAGTAAGAAGTAGATAACTAAAAAATGCAGTCAGTACAGGGAACAGATAGTTTATTGTCTATTGTTTGAAATGCATACCATAGGGATAAGAAAGTAGAGCAATGTTATGGGAAGTAGTATGTGCAATAATGGAGGAATACAAGGCACCACACATAATTTTGCTTACCTTGCAAAAGTCCTGCTATTGGTTAGAGCATAGTGGACGTGACTGATGGATTATGGTAATATGCCACGTGTACAAAGCCCATGAACCAACAGACGGGATGGCTATGGCACGTGCAGCGCACCTGGCCAGCGGGCGCATGTGCCATAGGCTCCCTATGTTGCAATTGAGACGTGTTTCAGCACTCATCGGTCACGAGTGTCGACACCCGTTCCTCTGCAAATGTATAAATACTGGAGTTTTCCAAAGAGCAGTGGGCCGGTGTACGGCAAGGTCACTGCTGCCTCCATGGGGACGCCCACGTAAAGCTGGCACCTACCGACTGCTGGGCTGAGTTCGCGGCACAAGACGGCACAAGAATGTACAGAATGTACAGATGGTTCATCTTCTTCACAGTCCTTGGGTCGGTATGTTAACTGCTTTTTTTTGCTTTGTAAGATACCCTTAGCATAACACGTCTGTAGTCAATAAAATGCTTGCTTCTTCCCTTACAGTCAGTGTGTGTGTGTGTTTACCTTCTCGGGAATCCTCGAAACCACCCTAAAACACTCCCGCAAACTTTTTCCTTATTTGCTGGTTTAGAAAAATAACATCTGCCTTTTATTTGGTGAAAAATTTTGATGGCTTTAATTCTTTTAATAAAAGAGTGGATTATCTACTATTTCTTGTGATACTGTACCTTCATAAAATATCTAATAAAGTTATTGAATAGCTAGCTTAAAACAAGAAAAAGAATGTTATTTTACCTCATGCCATCCTTGCAAATTTAATTGCTAGTAGTTGTTGGAAAGGTCCAAAGAAAAGAGGCTGGAAGATAGATACACTGGTAGCTATTAAACATGATAGACCAGTTGTAAAGTCCAACTCAGAAAGCTGTGAATCTGTTATACAAAATCTGAGGTGTTATTTCAGGCTGATTAGCTGTCCATTTAATCTTCTTGTATTTTCCTCCAAGCAGGTGATGCTGGTGGTCTCCCATATATAAACTTATATATTAAATTAAATTTATAAATTTCTTCTGTACAGAACTAAAGGGACTACTGAGATGTTGAATATAAGTATCTTGGCCAATTGTAATTAAAATCATGGAAGTAGAGAGATAAAAATGTCACTGAATATCTACAACATTAAAGTGAGTAATTTCTGAAGTTAGCACAGTTTCTATAAGCGTACCTTTTAACTAGATTTTTGCCTTCCTAATTCTTAAAGTAGCATTTTATTTAACCTAGCATGAGATAGGGGAGTTGCTAATGTACACTGCACAAAATAATTCCACGTGCATGCCAGAATTGCAATATTTAACCTATGACTTTAAAGCATACTCAAACTGGAAGGTTTGTGCACACCTAGTTATTTGTCATTACATTTAAACAAGTAAATTCTTAGGATGACTTATTCATTAAGTGATTATAGTTACCTTTCTTTAGTTTTGCAAGGATCTGCTGAGAAACAAAGAAAAGTGAGTTGAATTTTAGTTCTATCACCCTTTAACTGAGCTTATAATTTTTTTCCCCACCAACATCTCTCATCAACATCATTGTTTCCCTTGCTGAGTGAAAGGCAGTGATACAACTGAGCTGGTAGAGGCTCAATTTAAACAGAGATACCTAAATGTGTGTCTTCAAAGAAGGAAGGCAGAGGATGTTTTTGTTCCACTGTAACTGAAAATTTAATGTTTTGGGAGTGGAACTGTTCATTTAGGTAATGTTTATTTGCTTTAAAACATTTGGTGGACAGAATAAAAGAAACAGTTCTGGAAGATCGTGTAAGTTCTTTGTATTTGCAAATGGTTCATTGACCACTATCTAGAAATGTTATCCATTGAGAAGAGAATGGCAGTTCATTAATTTGAAACAGTAATAATTTAGCAGAACTGATTGTTTTCTGATGTGCACAGAGGACTGTTCATTAATTATGTTTCTATGGTAATGCTTTGTATTAGCAAGGACAAGAGCATGGGAATTGGTAAGAATGTTATAAAGCCATTTCATAATTAGAGATCTGGTTTTGCATATCTTGAAGCAAAGACAAAAGTAAACTAAACTCATTTCTTAACTATACAGATGCTCAGAGTCTGATATTGTAGTCAGTAATGTGAGCAGATGTTATGTGGTCTTGGCTTTCCTGATGAGGCATCAGAAACAGTATTTTATTGTTTGCCTCTGCAAAGGTAATAGATTATTTCCTTTTACTCTCTACAACAGCATATGGTAATTCTGGAGATGTCCTACCATGGGTAATATATTGCTGATTCACAGATGTTTTAATAAGCACCTGCTGAATTGATTTCTCCCTCGGTGAACTGGGGATAAGCTTTAGAGTGTTTTACAAGAACAGGGGTGGAGAAGCACCATAGCTGTGTGTTTCGTGGTTGCAGCCTCCTGGGAGAGTGGCAGTCAGGAGCAGTTTGTGATGACATTGGCATCTGAATGGCTGTGGTTGGGAGACGAAGGGCATGACAGGAGGCATTTATCTAATAATTAGCTTCTCTGCTTTTGGATGTATCTGTATGTTCACTGGCTCTAGATCTGGGCAGATCTGGTACTGTTGACACCTGGGAAAGAGACAGTGTACAGTAGAAATTATCAGAGTTTGCTTTGGATGGTGACGGACAGCAGCAAGGATTAATTGTAGTGTAGCAAGGATTTCTATAAAATGGGGTGTCTTATTGTACAGGAAGTATGGATATGAGAAAGCTGAGTACAACAAAGAACAAAGGGTGGAAGAAGAAGACAGAAGGACCTGTAGGAGACCAAGAAGAGTGGACTTCTTGATGGCATTGATGGTGACTCATGATCTGTCTGAATTATCTAGCTACAAAACAGGTATTATTCCAGATTGCCAATATCCTGGAGGAGGCAATAAATCTTTGTCCAGTGGAAAGACCAGTGGACAAAGTGGTCTTGGTTCAGTGCTGTAGGATCTCTCTACTACTCTCTACTACTCTTCTACAAATAGCAGCATGACAATACAAATCGCATTTGGACTTAAATTCAAAATCCCCCATGTATATTACTACCACATTCTTAAGGGGTTTTGTTACAGGTTCTCTAACTGCACTAACAGGGCTCAGTTTTTAATCCTCTCAAGTGCTTTTATAGAGCTTGAGCATAACCCAGTTTCCCACTCTTCCCTTAAGCATTACCATCTTTCACTGAATAAATTAATCTTCTTATCATGTACATGACATGCTCCATTAATATTCTTCCCTGTTGAAAGGGGATCAAGCCCTAATAATGAAATATTAGCTCAAAGTTGGAATCCAACTAGCTTCCCAACATTGTGCGTATTCTTTTTTCACCCAACGGTTTATTTTTTAATAATGAGTCTCAGAAACTCTGCAATCCTCACTACTTAAGCAAACTTTATATGCCATTTCTTATCAAAGCTAAATGAGATCCTAATCTACAGAGATATTTTCATGAGCTTGGATTGTTACTTGTCTTTTATTATTATTATTGACTTGACAGAAAGCTGTCTTTGAAGGAAGCTGAAACCCCAAAATATAATGATGTGTATGTGGTAGGACATTATTGGTTCCTTCATTTGGGATGACATAATAATTCCTGAACCAAAATCCAACCAAGCATATACACTCAGGTCATGTTTTCCAGAATAGAGAGCATGCTATGTGAAATACATTTCAGAAGAAAATGAGAATTAATTGTTTAATTAACGTAGACGTTTTTGAAAACTTGAGTCATTGCCAATCTACATCATTAGGTCTTTAATTCCTTTGGCCCTGTAGAGACGGTCTATATTGCTGAGTGGAGTCTGTGGTGTTCGATTAAGAAAATGCCATTGGAAAGCAATGAATCCTATACTTGTTATCACTTCAACAGAACTGAATAAAGGCATTTTAATTCTAATATATGCTACAGATAGCCACTTTTTTGGTTGTTTAAAGACACTTCATCTTGCCAAAACTATTGGTGGACAGCCTTGTTTTCTCTGTTGATCTTTTCCGAGCAAAAGCAGGAAATTAACAGGAGTCTTACTCTTGACTTATCTAATTTAGTTCTCAGACTAGTCTGAAATCTAACCATAACTAGGGATTTTATGCAAGTCCAGGCCAGTACTCCACAGAACCACTGGCATTTTCTTCACTGACATCAGCTGAACAGGGCTGGGGTAACCGTAGTCTCTTTCGGGTAGCCCACAAAAAGGTTTGGGGCTGGGGCTTCTTTCTTACCTTTGCCTTGCTCTCTCACTCCCTATACTGTACCTCCACTTGAGAACCTGTCCTCTGCAAGCTAAATGACCCAGTTCTTTCCTTTCCTTCCCTTCCCCAAATTCTTTTAATTTATAAAAAGATCTCTCAAGTAATTAATTTAGAAATGTCTGACTAAAAAAAAAAAAAAGCCTCATATTTACCTAATCCAGAGCTTCCTTTGATATTTGCTCATCTATATGAGTCACTAAAGCATGTCTACTAAAGGCCCAGCAACTTCAGCAGATTTTATTTACAGTCTGCTGGATCTATGAAACTTACTTCTAATTGATATGCTCAGTAAGTGGAGCTCCTATTGTTTCTTGGAGATAGAGATATCCCAGATTATCTTTCTTTTTTACTATTGTTATTCTTCCAACAGGCATCCCTTGCTACTCTAATGCATCTTGTGTTATAATGTAGAAATGGCAGAGTCTCTGCTTTCAAGCAAACAGTGTCTACAGTAAGAAATGCAGATGGGAGACACTGTATAATTTGCTCCATAATGATCAATTAGCTTGGAGTTTGCTTGAGCAACACTTTTACTTAGCTGGGCTAAGCAGAAAATTATATGAGTGTATTACATAAATAAGAAGCTGTTCCTTCATTGCACAGAGGAAATACCAGTTTTAATGACCTTAGAAAGAATTATTGTATTAATAAAAATTTTGCATCAGGAGATTATTTTTATGTGTTACCTTATTATAGTTAAATTTATTGCTTTTGCAGAGAGGGGTGTGGAGTTTGGGAGAAAATAGAATGTTGGGCAGTCTGTGCAACGTTTTTCTCATTTAGGGTCACAATGAATTCCTACAACTGTTGTTACTAAAATGTTTCTCTAAAGTCAGTCTGCTAGCAACAGAAAATGCAAATTTTTACATAGTGGGTAATGTTAAAGTGTCTTGGTAAAACAGACACAAAACAAGGAAATTTTAGTATTTCAGTTTCAGTTTAAGGAGCGTACACTGTCTGGAGGTCACTGTTACTTTGCAAAAAGCAGGTTATGTTTGTTTATCTCGATCCTTACAAATGCAGATGTACATTGCTAAAGCAGTCCTGAAACAAGAAAATTCTTTCCCTCTTCTATCTGCAGATTTTTACAAAAATTTGGGAGTCTATAGAAGAAGCAGGGTAATTCTGGAACTGCCCTTACAATTTTGCACAGAATACTCAATATTGGACTACTGGGTTAATTGGACTTCTGGCCAGATGCACAATTATAGGGTTTTTTTTGTTTTGTTTTGGTTTTTGTTTTCCTCACCTAGCCTGTGGTCATAGTTTGAGCTGATTGTTAAGCTACCTACTCCAAATGGTGAAAGACAAATTTCTCATCCCTTTATTCCGGCAGGAATTGTAACAACTTCACCATTTCCCACATCATATTTCTCTTTTCCAGACAAAACAAAGCTGATTCTTTAACAATTCCCCACAGTTCTAGTCCCTTGTCATCATTTCTTTCCTGGATTCTCTCCATTTTTTAAGCACAGGGCCAAAACCTAAGACAGAACCTAATTCAGTGCTTTGCCACTGCTGTGTATGGCAGAACGGTTATCAGGTCCCACACCTTCCAGATAAAACTGCTGATAATATTTTCTTGACTGAGCACTGCTCTTGCAGCAACATCATTAACTTAAAGTCAGTTTGCATGCTGGTATAAACTGGTTTCCCCCCCCCCCACAGCATTATTGTTGCCAACAGTTTTCCCTTTCATATTTACATACTTGGGTTCTTCTTTTTTCATTTGGTACTTTCTACTTGACATATGAGACTTTTTTGCATATTTTCTGTATCAGCTCTGAAACTCATCAAGCTTCCCAAAATTACACATTGTTTCAAAGTGTTACATCACTCAAATCATAAATGAAAAGATCGAATATGTCTAGGAAAGACCCATGGGATGCCACTTGTATGTTCTTTCAATGTGGTAGAAAACTACTGATAACCACGCTTAGAGGGTTTAATTAGTTACAAAACTATCTCCAGTTTCTCAGTTCTCCCTGATGGAATAAGAGTTTGAACTTATTCATAGGCCTGACGAACATGAAGCCAGTCCACAATGACCGTGATTTAACAGCTGCCTCTTTTCCACATATTTCTGTTAATTTGTTCTCAATTAACTCCACTGTTGTCAATAAATTTGGATATTGTTATACTAAGATAATTAATTGACTTGTTTTTTAACTTAATTGGACTTTGCTCAACAATCCTTGCTTGTGCTCTTTTCTCTGTGTTAAAATCAATTGTGTAATTAGTTGTGTTTCCAAAACTCTAGAAACAAGGCATTTAATACTTCAGGTTTTTTTCTCTTTCAGTGGTTATTTGCTCTCCTCCACAACCAATGAACCTATACTTCCCTTTTACTCTTTCCTGATTCTGTAAATGCAGAATAATATTTTTTTCTTATGCTTAATTTCTTTGGTCAGTTGTAACTCACATTGTGCCTCCATCCATTTGCTTTATATTCATACAAGCCTACACTATTCTTTTGCCTTCCCCTGCTAGCTTTTTTGTTATGTTTTGATTTTCCGCATTAAATGTCCTTTAAAATTTGATCACAGTTGTGTCTTGCCAATTCTTGTCTTTTTCACTACTTTAAGAGAGACTTTCTTCTTGTGCTTTCTTATAGTATCCTTTATAATCTGCCAGGTCTCCTGAATGCTTTTGTCTTTTACATTATTGGCTCAAGAACAATGCCTATCCATAAGGCTGCTTTATTTTTTAACTCTGCTCTGAATTTGAATTATTTTTCTGAGGACAAATTATGAAAATATTAAGGACATTTTTATAAGGTATCACCCTAATTCATATATTAAAAGAGTTAATTAACTATTCTTCATGTAAAACCACAGTTTGTGACTCTGTCGTGGTTTAACCTCAGCCAGCAGCTAAGTTCCACACAGCCGCTCACTTGCTCCCCGCGGTGGGATCGGGGAGGCAATCAGAAGGGTAAAAGTGAGAAAACTCATGGTTTGGGATAAAGACAGTTTAATAGGGAAAGCAAAAGCCACGCACACAAGCAAAGCAAACCAAGGAATTAATTCCCCACTTCCCATGGGCAGGCAGGTGTTCAGCCATCCCCAGGAAAGCCGGGCTCCACCATGTGTAATGGTGACTCGGGAAGTACGTCCCCCCCACTCCCTTCTTCCTCCAGCCCTGTATGCTGAGCATGATGCTGTATGGTCTGGATGATCCCTTTTGTCAATTGGGGCCAGCTGTCCCAGCTGTGTCCCCTCCCAACTTGTTGTGCCCCCCCAGGCTACTCGCTGGTGGGGTGGGGTGAGAAGCAGAAAAGGCCTCGACTCTGTGTGAGCACTGCTCAGCAGTCACGACAACATCCCTGTAGTGTTGTCATGGTTTAAACCCAGTCGGCAACTAAGCACCAACACAGCTGCTCACTTGCTCTCCCCCCCCACCCCTGCCCCCAGCCGGATGGGGAGAGAATTGTGGAAAAGAAGTAAAACTCATGGGTTGAGATAAGAACGGTTTAATAGAACAGAAAAGAATAAATTAAGAATGATAATGATAACACTAGTAAAATGACAACAGTAATAATAAACGGATTGGAATGTACAAATGATGCACAGGGCAATTGCTCACCACCCACCGACCGACACCCAGGTAGTCCCCAAGTGGCGATCCCCCTGCCCCCTCTCCCCCCAGTTTATATACTGGGCATGACGTCACACGGTATGGAATACCCTGTTGGCCAGTTTGGGTCAGCTGCCCTGGCTGTGTCCTGTGCCAACCTCTTGTGCCCCTCCAGCTTTCTTGGTAACCTGACATGAGAAGCTGAAAACTCCTTGACTTCAGTGTAAACACTACTTAGCAACAACTGAAAACATCAGTGCTATCAACATTCTTCGCATACTGAACTCAAAACACAGCACCGTACCAGCTACTAGGAAGACAATTAACTCTATCCCAACTGAAAACAGGACAACTGTCAACAGTTTCCAGCATAAATCCAAAACATAGCCCCATACTAGCTACTATGAAGAAAACTAACTCTATCCCAGCCAAAACCATTACAGACTCTTATTTAGAACAAGCTGACTGCATCTCTTTTATTTTCAATGACAATGAAGTAAGACACGCTTTCCACTGCTCAACTGAAGCCCATGAAGTGGAGTTAAAGTTTCTGCTAATTAGTCAGAAAAAAAAAAGACTTGTTAATCAGGATGACAAGCTTGGTTCGCTCAGTTTTTGGTAAAGTGAAGCTCCTTGTTCTCAGTGAATGAGCAGCATGTAACCACAGACTACCACTATGTGAAATACTCCTAAGTGATCAAATAGAGCAGATGATGTTAACTGTAATTATAAGAAAACTGTTCAGATAATTTTACACATCCCATTTATCAGTGTAATGTGATAAAGTCACTGATTAAAATATCACATAACTGTTGATAATATCCTCTGTATCCAGTGACACAGACTTATATGCTTCATTCGTACTAGGGTTTGGAGAGAAGTTTTAATTTAAAGCAAATAAAGAATTCACAACTTTTACAGCAAGATGTAATGGTGTTCCTTTAGCTATTGCAGCTAGGCTTGCTTCAAAGACAGATGAGGAGTAAAGACTTACAGAGCTATGAAAACAAGTACTGTCACCTACATATGCATGCTGCGGTGCCCTCCTTACGCAAACACTATCCTGTACAAAACACTGAACTTTGCATGCTTTATGGGACACAGGTGATCTTCAAGCACCTTTCCTTTCCAAAGGCTCACTCCAAACTCACCAAAGTCTTCAAGAGTCTTCCCATCAGTTTTTAAGTGTGTCAGGAATGTAAGTTAAGCTTGTCCTTTTGAAAAACTATACTTATAACTATGTATTAAGCCATTCAGGCACTTCAAAATGTTGTCAGAAAGCAACTGCTGTGCTACTTTGAGCCATTTGTTTGGGAAGGGGCAGAACCTGCAGCTGTGCCTGTTTTTCTGGTACCTGATTAGTTCTGTGTTCTCCAGATGATGAAATGACTTAAGGTGAAGGCTGATTTGACTCCTTAATTTCTAAGTCTCTTATAAGGAACATTTTTCTTTTTTTTTCTTTTTTTTTTGGTTTATCCAGATTGTTTCTGCTCTCACATTTTTCTGCTTTCTCTCTAAGCTCAATTTTTTGCCCTTTTCAATACAGTTTTTTGATTATTTTATGCCTTTTTATTTTCCTTTTTTAACCTTTAGTTGGTTTTAATATGTTGTTTTCCAGAAAACCCGTTTCCTCACTCATTTGACTGTGGATAAGAATATGTTTTTCTTCTTTCTGGTACAACAGTGGCTTCTTTCCACTCACATTTTCATGAACCTGGGATCAAATTATTTATAAAAAAAAAGAAAAGGAAGCCACTTTCCATGCAACTCAGATGGACCAGAGTTTACACTTTTGCATGGAGCACATCAACACGTAGTGCATCTGCTGCACTATACGCATCGATTCATATGCGCAAACAGCATACTCATTTAATTCTCAGACCAGTGTGTGTAACAGAGTGTGTTAAAATGCTACAACTAAGGGTGGACCAATCAGTAGGAAAAAAAACTTGACTGTAGAGTGTACTGCTGAAGTTCACTCATTTTATAGCTAAAGATCACCCAAGGAAAATTTTACTGTTCTTTGCATTGCAGGAAAACTGCAACTTTTTTACCAAAAAAGTAAAAACTTTCCAGCTGGAAATTTATCTGATGTTATCTAAGATTATATATATTACGTGGTGTGTGAGTCTCGTGGGTTTTTTTTATTAATTACCGTAATTCCCTGATGGGCAGACCCATGAGAAAAGGTGAAAGGGGGAAGCCTGAGATGACATTGGGATGAGTGGGAGCTGTTCCTTGTGGCTGGGGTAACAGGGGGCTGCACTGGGGCAGTGGTGATGGGAGTGAGTGCTGAGGGAGAGATGCAATGAGGCAGGGGAGTAGGGAGTAACACGACGCACTGGGAAGAGGCTCTGTGCTATCAGGGATCCCACAGAGGCCCAACACACCACAGGAGGGAGGAGACACATGAAGGGAGAGTGAGTCTGGGGCTGCATGTGCCATAAGGAGCCATGGCGTAGGTCCCCAGCCAGAGACCTTTCTGGAGACACGTCCATGGCAATATCAAATACCTTCTAAGCTGTGTCTTAGCACCAGCAGTTCAGAAAATGAATGACTTGCAGAGGAACTATCAGAGCTGTAAGGCTTAAGTGTATCTGCTGCCCTTTCCCGGGGTTTACGATGACTGAATACAGCGTAAAGCCATTGTCAAAAATAGCAAAAACCAAGTCATCCCCTCTATGTTTCTTTATTCTCTGTCACTGTAGAGACAGATTATTTTTTTGTTTTAAATCTCCCGCTGAATAAAGATATGACCTCTTGGTCCCCAAAGGTTCATAACTTGTTAATGAGAATTTCTGGGCTATCCAGATGCTGCTGCAACACAAATAGTAAGTGGACATATTGGTCTTGTAGCAACTATACAGAAAAACTTGAAATGAAGGAGACTGTATGTAATTTCTGAACTTTGAATGACCTTAGCATGAAGCTCTGAAGAGTTACCTTCAGGAAGTGTGGTTTCCTACCACAATATATGGAAGAAGAACATCTTTTGGAAAGGAACGTTCCTAAGGATTTAAGAGAGTTAGTCTTCACTTTGGCTGCTGTAAGCCATGGATGTTCACATATAATGAAAAAAACCAGTGTTTTGATACACTTAGTAGCCAAACTTAATGAAAAATTCTGTCTCACAAAGGGAATGAGCTTGAGAACAGTTGTATCAAAATCAAATCCCTGTTGCATGCTATAGGAATGAACTGTTTCCTGCTGAAATGCTTAGCAGTGTTCTTGAAGGAGGAACTAAAGAATATTATTTACAAAAACGAGAAGTCAGAAGCTTAATCTGAGTATCATGGAGCATTCCTTCGTACCATCCAGACTTGACTTGTGTTTACCTCAGTAAATTCTGTGTCTGAGTTACAATACTTCTTGCCTCTTGTAACTTTCTAGGAGTGCAAGGGTACCAGGCACTAAAGGTATAACATTTTCAAAGAAGCTCATAGTTCCTCAAATTCTGGATTATGTGTTTTATGTATTTGAAATGTCCCATCCTCTAAGTATGGATTTTTTTTTTTTTTTGTATTTTGTTCTGAAATGTGTTTTCTTGCCAAACATATGTTTAGTGCAGAACTGTGGAAAGACAATTCATTGTCTTTATGATTTATCAGCACTTTGATAGTTATTATACTTGAATAATGTACATACAGTACATCTATAGTAAAAGTAGTATGCTTCTGTCTCAGTGGTCCTCGGTCATTTGGGAGAGAGTATGTGTTTATCAATGATAAGTAACAACACACAGCAGATGCACACTTGCAAGGGAAAAGGCAACAGTTAAAAAATCAGGTCTGAGAAATGCAGAAATAACAGAGGTTCCTGTGAAATGAGAACACAATGTATGTGCAGTCCTTTTCCCATATAGCTACTTTGTAATTGGTGTTACACTGAATTCTCTGCTCTTCCAAGTAAGGTGTCCTAGGGACACCTTAGAAAGACTAGGCCCATAAGTGGCCTCTACATTAAAAAAATATCAAAAAATTAAAGCCTCTGCTGCAAAAGGTGAGTTGGTGTTTGGTTCTGAAATTCTGTAAAGCTATGGATCAATTTGCTTGAGCTGTTCTGGTTCGACCTCTTGCAGGAAGAGTAGGAAGGATCACAACCAAAATTTTGAGCAGAGCATTAACAAATGAACATTAGCATTATGAACAAATAAAGGAAAATTTTGTCATGGACACCAAAGGATGTATTAGAAAGCTGCAAATGACAATTCCATGCCTCACAGAAAGAATATAATTATCCAATTTGTTTCTGTAAATGTGGATGACGACATAATCTTAAACAGGCAACTTCAACAGTAACAGCTGAAATTCAGGTTTTGTTATCAGAGCTTCTGGCATACAAAGATTATGATGAATGAACAGCAGCTGGTTTATGACACTAGACATGTCTCAAGCCTCTTTGTAAATGTTCCTGGTAGAAGCTTGATGGTATGAGTCCAAGGGAAATATTTGACTAGCCACGAAAACACTGAAGGTAGAGAACATGCTACTTGTCCTGCAAACTTGAGAACTGTTCCAAACCTTCAGTTTTTTCCATGAGCTCTTCTCTAACTGTGAAGGTGTTTTGATGTCTCAGGTAGCAACTGAGTCTTTTGTAGTGTCACTTTGTGCTGTTAACTGTCTTGTTTCAAAACTCCAAAGATCTGTGAGGTTGTATGATTTTGGGGTTGCTCAGTTAGCCTAGAGGTCCATAGGAAGCTAAACAATCAAGATATCTGTACCTGGGTGACAGTAGGTTGCACTCTCCCAGCTTACCTGATATAAATACAGATGAGTCAGTTCAAGACTGTCAGTCAGAAAGTCCCAAGAGCCTTCTTATTTTGCTGATTTCCAAAGCCTTTCTGAAAGCCACCACACTTGTTAGCTCTGGAACAATCTATTGCATTAGATTGTACTCCCTTAGTACAAATGCATATAAACATTTGATCTCAGGATGCTAGAAAGCACTTCTGTCAAGCCCTTTCATTTCTTTATTGTGAACTGGTAAGGAAGTATTCTAGTGTTTACTGTGCAGCATAAGTAGTGCCTAACTTTATGACTTCTATTGCATGTAAAAGAATTTGAATATAAAGTACTTTGAACTCATATGGCTGCAGAAAAAAAGCAAGTAAAAATGGGAAAGCTCAGAAAAGGCTGTTAACTGTTGAGCTAAGTAACATAAAATACTGACTAGTATGAACTTCATATGAGTAAGCTGTATAGCACTTATGAGCACCAGTGCATTGACTTTTTTCATCCCAACTGTTTTTCAATAGAAAAAGAGAATGTTCCTGAAAAGGGTAATGGAAAAAAACTTTATAAGCTATACAAAGCCATACAAGCTTTCTTTCACACTCTGCCTTCTTTTTTAACAGGTTTGGAAATGTTATGAACAGGTCAGTTCAAAATTGAGCAAAGATTCTTTCAATTCAAGGTGCTTTTATCATCACAATAGAACTTTTGAGGGTAATATGATTCACTTTTAATTGCACTAATCAGAAAAAGCCAAATGAAAGATAGGTACCTTTTTTTTTTTTTTAAGCTGCAAAGTGAAATTAGTATCTACACATGCAAATTTGTAATCAATTATGTCACTCTTTCAACTTCCTCTTCTTCCTTTTTTTCCTTTCTTCTTTATACTCAACCTGAAAGGGCACCCTTAATTAAGTAAAAACAGTATTCAAGACTGTATCTAAAAATAAGCTGCTGCTTCTCTTCTCCTTCAAGCTGTTATGGTCATTTACCATAAGGCCAAAGAGGTAAGTAGAGACAGTGAAAGCATTTTTTTCTCTGCTTTTGTGTGTGTCTCAATAAGGCCCAGTTCCCCTCTCCATCTCCTTCTTCCCCCAAAACAGTTCTGTAAATGGACTATAATTAGGGATTTCAAGTGAGGTTAAGAATCTGCTGGTTCAAACAAGAATCAGATTTCTGAGCTCTTCATTTCTCATACAGCAGGTAAACGAATACTAACAGGAGTAGGAATGATCATTCACATAGACTCCGTAATTTTTGGCATACATTTTAGCAGTAAAGATACAATGCAGAAACAAAATCAATCTGATTTTATTATAGTGGATGAATTTGCACTTATTTGCTCTTTTAAAATTTTATTTTTGCATCATGACAGGTCCTTCAGCTTAAGGCGAAGCTCTTACTGTACTAGAAAATGAGCAGCCCTCAGTGGCAAAAAAGGTCTGTTTTGTAGCCTGGTTGCCTGCCAAAGGGTATTAATTCACTTCACACATTGGCCGATGTTCAAGGGATTGGGTGAATTAAAAGCTGTTTGAAATGAGTCATCTCTGTGAAGCCCTATGCTTTTGCATTCCCACATTTCCACATTCCTGGGGTGGACCTTTTAATGGGCAACCGAGACTCAAAAACATCAGGAATTTAGACAAAGGTTTCATAAATAGGCTGATACCTGAATGATTGCTGGTGAGAAAGAAAGATGCTCCAAAGAGCATCTCTTGTTGAGCAGTGGACTTTCTCCAGGATTTCGGAATGGACAATTAGAGATAGATATAATTTTGTCACGGATTTAGAGGGGAAAAAAGTGAGGCATGGTGGCAGAAAAAAAAGTACTGATTTGGTAACTAAAATATCATTCTACCAAGCAAAAATGTTGATCAGAAAACTTTTCCCACAGCTCCCATCTAATCTGAAAAAAGAAAAATAAGAGATTTTCAGTATAAACACACTGACAATACAAAAATCTACTAGGGAAAATGTTTTACAATATGAGTATCTCTTAAAGGGAAGGATTTGCAAGATATTCTTGATAAGGTGGTGATGGTATTAACTTCCCTACTAAATCTTACCTTTAACACTTAACAGTTTTTGGAAACAGCTTACAAAATTGGGGGATACCATTGTGCCTTATAACTCTGGAAGAGATTTTCTTCTGCAAACTTTTCTACTTGCTTTTTGAACATATCTAGTTTTGGCACCCATGCTATCTGGTGGTATAGAGTTTCACAGTTTGATTCTATGCAGTAGAAAGAGAAATATTTCTTCTCTATTTGTGCAAAGCTTTTTGTTTAATCTCCTTGGTGATTCTCACCATTTTTTCCCTGTATATTTTTCAGATATTAATCCTTCTTCTTCCAGAACACCTTTGATTAATAGTCTTGTCCAAAGCTTCCAGGACGGTGAAATACACATTATCAATAACTTCACCCTTATGAACTTGAATATTGACTGTTTCAAAGAACTTACCATGTGCTCATGCATTTCCAGTATATTGGATTTATCTCTTTTTTTTTTTTTTTTTTTTTTTAAACTTTTTGGGTGGGTTTAAGGAAAAATGGAAAAAAAAAAAAAAAAAGGTCCTGGTTTTACCCCAGTGCAGTTTGTTTTTGTTGTAGGACTCCTTTTTGACTGCAAAGCAAAAATTAAACAAATAAAAAATCGTTTTTAAAATGAGAAGTACTTTAGCAGTGTGCTAGGCAGGAAGAGAAAATTAAAAACCATTAGAAGATGTAGAAGGGGAAGAGGAAGCCAGAGTTTTTCTGTTGTAAGAAACTCATGAATCTTCACTGCATTTCAAAAATGCTAAGGGTACCTGTAAAAGTCTTAGGAGAAAACTAAATGTCATTCTTCCCAAACTTCTGAGACTTGTTATGTTCAGTGGATTTTTTAAAATGGTATAAATATTTTAATTTCCCTTTTGTTAAAAGAGATTACAAGATTACTACTAAAATAGCATGCTGAAAAACCTACTTGGGCCCATCTTATTAGCCAATATTCATCTACAGTGATAATTTGCAGTATGGTCACACTTCTTAAGCAAGGTTGATATTCTTTCTTCAACAAACAGAACCAATAGATCAGTGTTATATTTATTAATAGATATATTATGTTATATATGTTATAAATAGACATACAATTTCCCTAAGGAATGGGAAGTGCAGTGAAACAAACAAACAATTTTTACAAAAATGGGCACATTGATCTATAATTACACTTCCTCCCTTTGGTAATGTCTTTTTTCTCAAGTCTTCTCAATGAACTGAAAGACTATTACATGATTTTCTTATCTATAGAAATTATTCTGTTTTGCCAAAACCACAGTAAACTTAATTTATTGCCTCCAAAGTGAGATGTATATATAAGAATAACATGTGATTACACAGTACGTCATTAAAAATTTATAATGGTTGAACTGATTATTAAGTGAACAGCCTATTCTCTATAAATTATCTGGCTGAAGTATTTGCACTTTCAATCATCTAACACATTCATAGTTAGTAGAACTTGCATGCAATTACCTATGAATCAAACACTGCATCCAGTTTAATCCTTATGCAAAATCTGAGTTTTAATATGGAAAGGAGAGGCATCTTAGAAGTAATTTCTCTGCAGAGTAGAAAAACGTTTTTAGTAACACAGCTTAGCAAATGAAACTATGATGGTAGGAAAGAGACATAAATGTACAGGCAGCAGCTGCAACTCCCTTGAAACCCAAGATACAGTATTTCTGGTCAAATTTGGCCATAGACTTTTTTCACCCTTGTCTTTGGGTGACTTCAAACAATTGACCTTGAAGAGACATTCATACAAAGATAAATAGGATATGCAGGTTATAGAGCAGTGCTTTGGAGGACTATAAAGAAAAAAAGTATTAAAATTCAGGTTATTAATTAATCTCAAATTAGAAGTAAGAAATCCTTCATTAATGCCATCATATGCTGTCCTTTGACGTACCTTTACCTTTCCCAAAATTTGAGTTTCATGTCCTCTCTTCCTAAGGATGTAAATTATCTTATTCCAAGTGATTTGTGTTAGACATGCCTGAGAAATTCCTCCTTCCAATGCACTTTTATTTTCATGATACTTCTTTAAAAATGTGCTTTAGAAGACTGCAATTTTTTTCGCTAGAAAATTTAAGGGATGGCTTAAAATAAATCACCACCTTGAATGGGACATTTGATACACATTTCTTTATTACATGGTCCATTACAATATCTCTATCTTATCTCATTGTTACTATCCATTCTGAATAAGTTTGCATATATAATCTGTATCATTTAGGTGTATTGATTTTTTATTAATTTCTTTATGGGCAGATATTTTTCTAGAGACAGAAGAGAAAAACCAAAGGCTGGCATAGAAATACAGACTTCAGGATTTTTTTGCAGAAATCTTTAAGAATGTAAGTCTGAATGGTGCTAACGTATTGGATAGTTCTGCTGTCTTCTCAGTGTATTGTTTTTCTTTATATTTACTGCCTTTTTCTCTTATGAATTTTCCTTTCTTACAGTTACAATGCATAGTTACCAGTGAGATTTATTCAGGCTCTATGTTATTTCCATTTCATAATATTTCATTAAACTTTATTTGTGTGTCATTAAACTCACACCCTCTCTGCTCCTGCACTGTAGTTATCTTGTCATCATAAATCCTCTGTTAATAGGATTTTATTTCTGAACTAACAATAAAAAGTAATGGAAAAATGAAAATTTTGTAACAAATGATTGTAAAGTGCAGAAATTGAGCCAGCGGGCTGGAAAAATGAGATAAGTATTTTTCTTCACTTACAGAGCAATATATTAACAATTTATGAGCTATCACTCCAAATAATCTAATTGGATTGGTGGAATCTGGACAATAAGTCTGAAATATTGTCTCTGAGGGGACATCTCCTATGTTGTTTTTTCATTCCGCCCATGTTTCAAACACTGTTATAGCAATGGAGGGAGGGGGATGAGTTGGAAAGAATTAGTCTCAGTTACTTTTAAAATTTCATTAAGGCTTTTAAATTGCTTGTTACTTACCTTACATACAAAAATTGGTGCTTCTTCTGGAAAGTTTTGAATCCATATGAGGCTGCACTAATCTATCATAAATTTTATTTAATGCATTTCTTACTTAGAAGGAAAGACCGTTTTTTTATTTCAGATGTTTCCCAGAAGAGATTTAAAACTGCTACATCACCATTGTATATTCTTAATATGAAAAAAGAAATAGCAAATAATTCACAAAATTAATCAGAATCTTATATCTACTTATTATTCCTAGAAGATGATCAGATAAAACGAGGGTGCCATGGTGATGTTTTGCAATCACCAGTGTTTCAACATGATGCTGTTTGTTTCCAGCAGACCAACCATTCAAGCAAGGAAAGTATTTTTCTATCTAATGATATTTTTTAAACTGAAGCTGGGTTTCCTTCTGGCAGATAGGCTTTAAATAAATACAATATATACACAAATAATATAATTAACTGAGCTCTGAAGACAGATCACTAAGCAAAAATATGTCAGGTTGCAGAGGAGACATATATGTAGTTAAGGTGTTTTTGTTGTTGTTTTTCCTCCATTTTGTAATATGACAGAAGAATTGCAAATTTTTATATATGTGTGTTTCCACAATGCATATGCAGGCAAACAAACAAAATGAACAGGACAAAACATGAAAAAATAACATCCCATTTGAAATTTAGCTTAAATTTTATTTAGCTGTACGTGCAAATCCTCACAGTAGCACTAGGCAAGGTCCAAGTATGCTTCTCAAATTTGAGAAATGCTAATCTAGAAAGAGGACTAATAGATTGCTACTGTCTTTAAAAAAAGTTTTATCAGAACTGGTGGCCAAGTTTATATTCTTCTGTCAGTTTGGGAAAAGTAACAGTTTATAGAAAAACATCAGGAGAGACCCATATGGAAAAATCCCACACCCTTTAATACACTTTGGTTTTAAGCAGTTACGCTGATACTGTTCTTTAGATGAACACATATTAACTTTGGCTGGGTATAAAAAAACTCACAAAGTTGTTTAATGAAAATATGTTTCTGGAATGTATTGGGGAGACTTTTCTCTTTGGAAACTGGCAAGTCTCGTTAGGATATCATCACCTTTCTGCATGTGAAAAGGACTGGACCACAAAGGTCAGTTTGCAGTAGCAATTGCTACCCTGTGCATCTGTGAAACAGCATGATCTCACCTGTAGGGCACGGCTATGTTCTTACATCACCTTTCTAAGACACTCTTCTCTAGACTTCATAGTGTTACTAACATTTTTCTCTTGGTCTTGAATGTTCACAAGCTGAACCATCAGGAGCTGAAAGAGGAAATTTACATTTCTAACGTGACTGAGTAAAAGAGCAAAGTTGTCTAGGTGCCATGTAACAAGTATGGTATATCAAATACTGTCAAACGTCTTCGGTTGTGGAAACACCAAACAGGGAGAGCAGCTGGGTAGACTTTCAGAAGCTGGTATTGCCTTGGGAAGAATCCTAATAAATATCTTTCTTCTATTGCTTTTTGCTTTGGGGTTTCAGGAAGGTCTTGAAATTTTGTCTACTTTTCTGCTTTGCACATTAATGGATTTAATTGTGAGACACACAATTATTCTGTAGTAAAATGATTAACTGTTTAAGAGCAATGTCTACATTTTCTGGGGTGAAAGGAGGACAACCTCAAAGCACCAGGAGGGCCAGAGCAGTCAGTTTAGTGGTGTTATCTTCTATGACTTTAATTTAATTAAGGCCATGCTTTATGCTGTCACTGATCAGTCAGGAACCTGATGTAGAGATGTAATATTTAGCCACTGAATGTATGTACTTCTCTTTGGGCAGCTGCATAAACTAATTTCTATTAATATATGATACACAAGTAAACTCAAGGCCTGTGCATTTTGAAATTCCAGTTAAGCCTTAGTCTTGAGCTGGATTCAGTGACAAACAGGCTTTGTTGCAGCTTGCTTCATAGGGATGCATTTTAGCCATAAATATGTTATTTTGTGTGTAATGAGTAACAAAATTGCTTTTGGCAATTCTGAGATGAACTCACTTTTGATATAATTTTCTGAAGCAGTTTATACACTCACTAATCCATTTGGATACCTCCTGGCCTCCTAGTGTTATGTCAAATAGCTTTTGTGAAAGACTTTTCCGCTGTGTTTTAATCAGTGATAATGATAGGGCATAAAAATTATGGAGAAAATACTCTGAAAATAAAAAGGTGGACATACAACTACTTCTCACTGACATGTTTGCCTCCACTGACTCTTGGCATATCACTTTCACATCTGGGCATGCATCAGATGCAGGCATCAGAACGAGCCAGGTTCAAAACAAAGAAAAGGAGGTGGCTCTTCAAGCCAGAAGAGGCAGAGCTGTGAACGTCTTGCCATACTCAAAATTACGTCTAGCTCAGGAAATCCCTGAACGAGGAATTTTTATGAAGGTTGGAAAGGGCAGGGGAAGTTTTCCCTGTGTTTGAAGGTCACTGGGGGCCACTGTGAAGAAGTGACCCCTGAGACTGAAAACAGAGTGGTTGCACCCTGAGCAGTTATTTGCAAATCCCTGTGGTCTACTATTAACTGTGTTTTCTATCAATCTGATCCACTCCAAGGATCTTCAAGGGTCATTAGCAAAACAGCATACTCCTGAGGGATGTGTGCTCATTAGAAATTTTCTGGTTCTGATTTTGCAACTTATTTGTTGGATGGTTTCCGGCAATTTATATGTGTCTTTGTTTTCATGTGTTGCTCTGAGCATACACACTTTGGTTTCTTTCCATAATTAGGAAATTAAGTAGGAATGTGATCTGAGGAAATAGAGAGTTTGCTGCTGATGGGCTGGGGCTGCTAATGAGCATCTATCTCTCAGGTTAGAAGACAGCTGTGTTGATCTTATGAGTGCTATTGACAGAAGGCTGTAGAAGAGGTAAGAACCATCAAAGTGGCACTGGAATATTTTCAACTAACTCATCTGTTTCCTTATTTGTCTGTATCACAGGGCTACCAAACTACATCCTTCTCCCTTCAAAAATTCAAATTAGTTCCCCTTACTTACAAAACAAAATTAAAAAATCCACAGAGTATATTTTCTTTTTGTATATTTGTGCAAAAATTTGGGGGTTTGAAGAGGATCTTGGTTAGGCCACAAGAATGAGCTCATCAAAGCTTGTGGATATATTTGTCCTCCTGGAAAGGTGACACATTTTCTGAGGTGCAATATGTTCCACAAAAGGTAGGGAATGCATGACTTTAAATTTTGGCACAATATTCTGCCTGTATGAGGTTCCACACAAGTGCAACATGTGCAGTAGTGTACTAGGTGAATTATGTTGGACGGTATCCTATTATAACCTATTTTACTGGTATCGGTTTGTCATCACTTTAAGTGTATGTGCCCGTTTCCACCTGGCTATATGAGGCACTGAGAAAGGATGTGGTAATTAAAAAGCTCAAACAAGAAGTTTAGAACAAGACAAACTGCAAGAAGATGCTAGTAACTCCTTTTGCAGATGTAAATATAAACCTCTGGAGCTTCTGAAACATCCTTAGGTGTCTGAAATGAAAACTGTTTTGTAGCATCAAAACTCCGTAAAAGCTGAGGCAGTATGACTGCAGAATAATAATAATAAAAAGGTTTAAAAAGAAAGAACTTGATATCCATTGTGGAAAACACAAGAAACCTGTATTTAAATTCAGATTCCCAATCAGCAGCTACAAACACGGAGAAAGAGAGATGCATCTTACTGATGCTGTCAGACTGTCATGGACAATGAGCTCAGAGATTTCAAAGCATGTGAAGAAGCTTAAGCAATGAATTGCCCATTTTAAATGCAAAATAAATTCCTGCTGTACAAGCAGCACCAAGGAATGAAACTAAATGCATGTGAGAAATTGGATTTGAGGTTTGCCACTCTACATGTGTTGTTATGATACTCTAGGTAATAAAGTGTCCCAGCTTGCCATTATTTCAGCATTTTGTTTCTGTTAGAAGTGGTGCAAAAGGAAGTCATAGATATCAGGGAGAAGAAATAAATGCATGTTTCTTGTGGTTGATTATTGTTTCACCTTATTTGAAGACAGGCTCCTTTTCAAACAGGTAATGGTAGCTTTATACAAACAGGATAGCTCTTTGTGACTAGCATGGTGTACATGAGGCAATAAATTGCACAATAATGCTTCTTTGGATTTGATGGTCAAAACAATTGTAATGTCCTCTGCTTTTAGCTATAGGCATTTAATCACTTTGCCATAGTCATAGGAGGCCATGTGTTTGAGTCTTTCTCAGTAATAGGACCAAGAAGCCTGACCAGGGGATAAAAGAGTGAGTTTAATTATACAGTATCCCTTTGCATGGTTTCTGAGCAGTCTGAGCTATCTCCTTGCTGCTGTTCGAAAGCCACCCTGAACAGCAAGTTATCAATGCAGTTGGGCCTTTCAGCAAAACTTTGCTTATTACTTTTAATTCACTAAATATGTGGTGTCATCATTTTGTTTAGGTGTCAAACCAGAAAATTAGGCAGCCATCTGTTAAAAAGCAAACAGGCTTTCTGGGGCATATTATTTAGCTTATGAGTGCGGGATATTCTGTAAAGATCTATTTTCTTCCTATAGCTGGTGGTGGACATAATGGATGAACTTCTGCATCACTGTCTGCTTCTCAGTAATGCCAACATCTCTACTTACATTTCTACCCTGAACTTTAGATATAGAGTGGGGGTGACTGTCAGACCAACATGCCTACAGATCTTGGAAGTATTTCTACACCTTTAAGTCACCTAGGGATTGCCCTAAATGCTGCTGCACCTCAAAATGCAGGAGTGCAACTATATTAGGCAAAATACCTGACACAGCAGATTGCATGGGTGCCTTCTGGTTCTAAACTTTAGAAACCTGTATTTGTCTCTATTTTCTTATATCCAGTAGCAATCTTAGCAGTCCTCTGCAGTTCAGCTGACCTGTTTCACTGCCTAAGAATGGAGCTGTAGTAGTAGCAGTTTTGTGCATTCACAGGGAATTTTGCCCAACTGCTTAACTGGTAGCTGACAGAAGCTATGCACCAAGGAACACAAAACTCTTCAAGTCATAAGGCAAGTATGAACCTTCATTTAACAGAAGGGCAGTTTACATCCTTTTGTAACATTCCTGCTTTTATGCAGCTGAAAGGGAGCATTTCTTCAGATTACAATAATAGATCCATGTGCAAATATATATTCATATGAATTTACATTCACGATTCAACAAAGGGCTGTGCATCGCCTTCCTGGAAGTATGAATAGCACTATGGAGACAATGCACTTGGTCACCTGCAACAATCACCTGATACTAAATGAAGACTCAGTACAGTCACACAACTAAAATAATTCCTTTTAAAATTATTATCATTATTTATTGTTGTTGAGAATGAACTGGAGTGGTTTGGAAAAGCTTTACAAACGCAGAACCTGGAAGTTCAACAGCTATTCTAAAAACACACTACCTCCTGTGTAATTTACATCTTTAGCACTGCAGTCAAATTAATTCTCATATCCTGGGAGCATTTCAGTACTGCATGAGTTTTGATAAAATATCCACCTTATCGTAAGAGTAAACAGAAGCATGAACACGTGACACCTTGAAATTTATCACCCTGAAAGAAAAGTGCAGAAGTTGTCCTAATAACATCATATATTGTGAGACTCCTTTAGTGAGGTATAATGAGGTGATACTGGAGCATAGAAATTATATGACATAGGAAAGAAGTTTAGAAGGAGCCAGCTTTCCACACTTAATAACACAGAAATATTTAAGAGTGAATGAAACTTTGGCAGGATGGGCTTCTGGAAACGCTGTTGAAAGTTTAAAAGTGAAGCAGTGTACCTCTCCCTTTTTGTCCTGGGGCCTCATACTGTACACATTTCAATGAGAATCACATCTATGATTCACACTTCAAGCACAAGAAAATAAACTGTCTCCATAAAGTATTATCACCTGACTGCATTTTGTCAGCTGTACAGTTTAAAGAGTTTAACTTTTTTTTTTTCTTTTTTTGCAATATGAGCACTCGTGTTCTAAATGTTAAAAGCTGTTATCTGCATAGCGTTTGGAAATTGGCAGGTTATTTTGACTGGCAATTTCACATGCTCAGATGAGAATATTTTCCTGCAATTTTAACTCGATACAGAAGTGGTTCATGGAACTGCACAGCTAGCTCATTACTGTAGTATTCTGCCAGTAGTTTCATTAGCTGGATAGAAATACACCTGCAGACCATTAAGTAACAACTTATATTCCTGTGGAGCTGTATCTGTGGGGCTTTTAAAATCTGTAGTGGTATCTGTCCCAGCAGAAGACATCCATTGATTCATAAAACTTGCTGTCCCTCTTCTGATCCTCATGTTCAAAGGCAGGTTTGCATTCACTCCAGCAGCCGTCACGTGCACCACCTGGGCACAGTGGCCTCTTTTGTCATGGTAGTTGGTCAGGCTCCCCTGTCTTGGCTCCTTTCCAGTCAGGCACAGGTACTTTTTTAGCTTGGTTTACTCTTGTGACACTCCCAATGTCTTTTGGGTTGTATGATCGGACCCAAATATGAAGGATATAAGGGTGAGGAAAAGCAGGAGAACTGCTTCAAATGCACCAGCTGTGGAAACTCTTTGGGTGCTCACTACAAACCTAGGATTTAGACTTGTGCAAAAAAACCATGGCATGAGGCTTTTTTCCTGCTTTATTTGGTGCAGTAAAGGCACGTTTTCATGCTGCTTGCTCCACTGGATATTTTTTTCCTTCTCTTTTTTCAATTTCTGGGACTGTGAACAAGGAACCAAGTAGCTGGTCTGCTGCCTGCTGCAGCCAGAGGAGTGTGCCAATCCTCACAGTGTTTATAAGTACAGTGGAGGAATTTTGTTACCTCTCTAACATCTATCCCTGGAGGAGATGTTTCACTAATCTAACATTAAATTAGATCTTGAATTCCAGCTACTACATAACCAAAGTTAATTTGGGAAAATAATTTAATTACAGTGCTGGGTTACACAGAAGCAATAGGTAATGCATTATGAATATTATATAAATTTTATCTACAGAAAAAAACCCCAACTGTTTAATTGTAAAACTTATTTACCAAATATTTGAAGTAGATGTAGCTAAAAAGAAAAAGAGACAAGACAATGAAATGATTTAGTTAAACAGAAAGAACAGAGACAATGAGGCAGTAGCTAGTTCCGAGGCAAAGCAAATGGGAGAATTAGCCATGCCACCACAAACCTGCGGCATTTTCATGTGAATGAAATGGAAAAGGACCTCAATATACACAAAATAAAGGTGAAATTTAGGGATTTCTTGTCTAAGTTCAGTGCTTCAGGGTGAACAGGGGAAGTTCAACATACTGGAGGGAGTGCAGTGGAGGACTGCTGTTGGTGAATAACAAGCAAAGACTCTCACCCATGGAGACCAGAAACCATGTAACCCTCTAATGCAACTCAGTGCCCTGACAGATACATGCTGTAAGAGCCTCACAACAAAGTGCTGTGTTTTAATGTTCCCAAACAACTGGGTTTTCTTCAGCTGTATTCCCCTCCCCCCCCCCCGGCCCCCCCCCCCCCCCCTTTTTTTTTTTATCCCAACACTCACTTTTACTGCTGTTTTCTTTGGATTTGTATTTTCAACTTCATGTGTGCTGTCTGCCATCACTAAAGATCTGCTAAGGGGTAAAGGCATGAGGTCTGCACAGGAGTTAAGTAGTTTATAGCTGACTTTTTATGGTTCTGAGTATCTCCAGATGTGGTTTTACAGCACTTGAGTACATCTAACACAATCAGACAGGCTGTCTGGGGGTGATATCATGATATCGAAACAGGAGGGAACAAAACCTGGACTTGGAAACAGCATCACCAACTAGACCACCTGAGAGACCTGAAGGTGACAGTTATATTCTGTTTTGTGCTTTTTAAAATTTTGTGGTGGGGAGAATTAGCACAGGCACATGTGACTACTTATATGAGACATTTATTGAATTCAGCTGCTTAAGGGATTAAGAGGCCATCATCTATCACCAGTAGGTTTGTTTTTCAGTATTTTGTTTCTGGGAGTTTTTTTATAAAGCCACAGAAAAAAGGCTATGTTTCTATGAATGAGATGCACCACAATGTTACACTGACATAAACAATGATAATTACAAAGTCAATGCTGATCTTTTCAGTCATTGTAGTTTTGGCAAACAACTAGCTATCTTGTCATAGTGGAAAGAGTTAATAGCATCATTGTTTTTCACCTTCATTGTGCTTTCAAAAAAAGGTCTTCATATTTCATTTTTCAGCTATATATAATTCTTTGAAACTTGGCAATGTAAGTACAAGAGCCTAAATAAAATTTAGTAATAATTTCTACTATATCATATAGTCTTATGTAAAAAAGTGCTTTTAATGGAAACCCTGGGCAACTTTTCTGGAAGCATTTGTGTAACTTTGGATTCTAAGAACAGTTCAAACATATCTTTCAGGAGTCTGTCTCCCTGAAAAATCAATTCAAATTAAGCTCTTAAGTAATTTATGACATTTTTTTATCTGTCTATCTATCTATCTACCATCTATCTATCTATCTATCTATCTAAAAGGCCTTGGGAAGGTAGGATTGCTGGAGGTGAAAGATTCCCAGCTGTAATCCACTGCTGTATGTATCCAACAACCTACTCTGAATGCAGAGGCAGATAAATCAGAGAAAAGGATGAGGCAGCAGGTACTGAAAGACACCTTTTTCCTGGTTATTTCTGAATGTATATTAAACCAAATAATTTTTATCCATTTGGTTGGGATTATCTATCTAATCTGTCTACAATAAATGAAATTATAAATGATGTATTAATAGCTTGTAAACACTTAATGTGTAAATAGTTTCACAAACAATTGTGCTGTGTTGTTATACCAGATGGGAAAAGCCTTTTCTTATGTTTGTGTTGACACTGTACTTCTGAACAATGAGATTACATTCAATAAAAGTGCATGGAATGAAACATGGGCTTTTAAACAAGGTTTGTCAAGAATATAGCATTACATCTATGGCCTTGATTGGAACATTGGATTAAAGTTAATCTTGTTTTTAAAATAAATAACACAAGTCCTTAATGTCCTGAGAGGGGAAAAAAAGAAGACTCTGTTTAGCTGAGCAAGCAGTTCCATCTTGCGAAACATGAACATGAGTGAAATTTTCACACTGTAAAAACACAAAAGGTCACCTAGCTGAAGTGTGTTCTTGAGCAAAACCACTCATGGTGGAAGAGAAAGATTTATAGCACTGACTACTGCAAAAAAAGCACTGTAATCATCTCCCACAAGCTGTCATAATTGCATTTGCTTTGCTGCCTCTTTGATCATTCTTTGAAAGTAATCTTTATGGCTTATTTACATTTCCTGTTGGCATCAGAAACCATACTTTCACTGTAACTTTTGTAATGTGATATTCTTAGACAGATTGTAAAGCTTGGGCTCTGAACCTAGGATCTAGTTTCTGAAACAATCCAATCTAAAGT
Organism: Astur gentilis; assembly: GCF_929443795.1. NCBI lineage: Eukaryota > Metazoa > Chordata > Aves > Accipitriformes > Accipitridae > Astur > Astur gentilis. The sequence goes on along the minus strand of NC_064919.1, from coordinate 17,297,384 downwards.
CAGTAGCAAATTCATTACTTCAGTGAAGTAACTTTGCTGCCTGAGGGAGACAAAAAACTGCAGTTAACATTTTATTCAACTTCTGCCTACAGGTTTGTTTTTTTTTTTCGTTTGGTTCTTTTTTGTTTGTTTGTTTTTGTTGTTGTTGTTGTTGTTTTGGTTTTTTTGTTTTTGTTTTGTTTTGTTTTATTTTTTGTTTGTTTGGTTGGTTTTTTTAATCATTGATAGCAATGTTTGCATCCTTTTTGTCACTCTTGCTCTTGTTTTGCTCAGGTAGGAGCAAAGCTCAAAAACAGAGCTGGAAAAAATACCTGTGAACTTTTCTACAAGCACATCTCATTTCTCCGCTGCTGTCTCTTGAAAGAGAGTGAAAAGACGTCAGTTTTTGCTTTTCAAACGTTGTTAATTTGGGTCAAGCTGAGATGCCTTTGCTCCACATCTTGCTCCATGGAGAAGTGGGGAATTAATAGTATTTTGGCAGTTGTACAAGGTAATATTTTGTAAAATTATAGTCTGTTTTCAACAGACACTATCACCAACATGAACTTAGAAGGACCTCTAGGAGACTACTCCAAGCATATTTGCTCCTAAGTTAAGCTGATTCCTTGGTAAATTAAATAGAGCTAGTTTTTACCAGATGCATGCATTTCTTTTCTCAAATGTTCATACTAGTGGTTCCTTTTTTTTCCCCACTGAGAAGGGGAAATTTCCATGAAGAAGCAAAACCCCCAACTTTTTAGACCCAGTTCAGAATCATGTGCTTTATTTTGGCAATTAAAAAAAAAAAGAAAAATTTCTTGCATTACATACAATACTAAAAGGAAAGGGGTTGGTTTCTATTAAGGTATAGCGGAGCACATTGTGATTACTCACTTTTTACCTATAAGCCACTCCCTTGACAGCAACTGTTTATGAAGGCATGGCTTGAAATCTGCAGACCTTACCGAGGTGTACCAAACATCTGAAAATTTTAAAAGTGAGCATTTTTCCTAACTTTTTGTGTGAGGGACCCTAGTCTTACCATGGGACAGAGTTCAGAACTTCCCACAGTGGTGCTGACCCCCGGGTCCAAAAGCAGCACAGATGCATAGCCGTGCTGTTGACCAGCAGGTTTGGGAGCTGACTTGGAGGTGTTGTGCTGCAACCCTGGAGGTGCGGTTCAGGTGTGCCCAAGAACCCAGCCACCAGCAATGGCATAGTGGTGGTAAGTGCAGGGGTACTGTAATGGGTTTTCAAAAGTATGCCGGATTTTAATGAAAACTGTGCTTCCACGTAAAGGTATTTATGGAACTGCTGCCAATGACAAAGAAAGGGCCAGTGTGCCTGTCTCTCTCAGGAATCTAGCTTGATTAGTTCTTACATACAATGAATAGTATCATATAATGCAATTGGACACAAGTAATTAAAAAAGAGAAACTAAGTAATAGTGTGTGCTGGAATAATTTACAGAACTGTAGGGAGATCTGTGCCTAAGAAGATCTTCTGTAGGCCTAATTTGATTATATGAGTTATGAAAACAGGCAAAATAATAATTAAGGCAAGGGTGACTCCGTAAATATACTATGCTTTCTAAGCCAGAACCAGAATGTTAATCAGTTTTCAAAAATTAACAAGCTCTTTCCTGTATTGTGGGCTACCCACCTGATAATCTCAGTCTTTTATGTGGCATACTGGTTTGCATAACACTGTTAATGAAGGAGTCCCTGGTGCAATGCCTTGCTTTATGAATAGTTCTATCTCTATATTATAAAACTTTCTGGAAAATGAATTTGGCTGATGACCTGCCTCAAAGACAGATGACAAATGCATGTTAATCTGATTTGTGTCTAAGGAGGTAGAGTAAAAAAACCATTGTCACTAGCCCTCAAATTAGCTTTTCAGAAAAAGTCAAGTCCCACGGCAGAGCTCTTTACCAAAGGGTGCTGAGTCAAATTTTTATCACTGTCCGAATATGATAAATATGCAAATTCTTGTTTTATGGATTGGAAATAAGGAGAAGCAGCAGCTTACCCAAGGTGCTCTAGGAAAAATGCTCTGCTTTGGTCAATATCTTCATGCTATTATATATCTGTTCGTGGGGATTGAGAGACAGACACCTGAGAGATTCAGTATGGCTGGATAGGCTTCATTTATTCAAAACAGTCAATACAAACTAGTCAAAGCAAATGATCCCATTTCCTGAAAATAATTTGTTCTGATATTTTGTGAAGCACTTCAAAATAGTAAATATTGCCTATTTAAAAAAAAAGATAAAAAAGCACAATGAAACAACTGTTCCCTAGTCACAGGAAGGCTGCACTGATTCCAGGGGCTCTGAGGGTGATAGAAATGCTGCTTAACAGTGTATTGAACACTCTAGCTGCTTTGGTATAGGAAATATTTTGCCACCATGTAGCCAGCTGCCTGAGTGGGAAGAGACAGCTTTCTACATTACTTCCACCTCCTAAATTGAAGCAGTTAAGCATGGGAGGTTGCAGTAACAAAGGTAGCTGTCAGGACCGAACTCTGGCCATGACAGTCAAAGCTCTGAATCTGGAAGGAAAGCTACCAAAGCTAGGAAAAAAAGTGCAGGTGGCTAAAAAATATTCCTCACAGTCACTGTCTGTCTTGTAGTTCATTAAGTGACTTTTAAAATTTCAGTCAGCCCTGCAGTCTAACACAACTATCAGCAGGGTTCCAGCTTTTATTCTTGGCCTTAATTACAGAAATAAGTGATTCTGTCTAGGGGATGCAGGAAACATTTAAGGGTATATGCTCCTGTTATTTCCAGCCAATCTGTTTTAATGTCTTGTCAGGGCTAGAAAGAAGTAGGCATGTCTTTTGTCACCAATGGTTGTATGTAACTCTGAGGGCTGGCGTCAGGCAGCCGCAAGAAAAGAGAAAAAATATCCTCTAGGATGGAAGTGACAGGTATGTAAAATCTTCCTCCCATGGAGGCCCTTCCTTTACCCTTTTTCAATGTCTTTGAATGAAACTATAATGCCTTTTGTATTCTGGGCAGTAATCTGACACTGAGCAGGATATGTTTGTCAGGCAATCGGATTTGTAAGCTCTGTGCCTGTGTGTGTAATTCAGGAGCCTTTTATATTTCTGTGGATACAGCCTGTCAGGGCAGATGAAAGTTTGGGTGCATGCACGTCTGTGCTGAAGAGAGCAGGAGTTTGTCCTCTGTCCTGTCTCATGGAGCTTCTACTTTGCACCTTAGTTTCCTTGTTTAAAGTTCAGTTGAAAATATATTTAAAGAGTATGTTCTAGTTTTAAACTAAATGTTCTACAGTTTGTATAGCACAATATGTCATGAGTTAAGTTCAAAACTAGTACCTTGCTCTACAGGACTTGATTATTGCATTAGTATTTTGAAAACATTTGATTTTGGTTTTGTGGAGAATGCCACCATTTTCTCCCACGCTAGAAAGTACTTGGGATACATCACCCTTGTACAAGTCTAATCTGAGATTAATTCAGCAGTAGGCTTTGGAGGGGAAAGCCCCACTGTTTCTTTTTGGATTTGTAGCCAACAACTTCATGTGATTTTAACTGACTTATTCTTCTGTGTGATTCCACATGTATACAACAGTAACTAACCAGATATGAACTCAGCATACATTTGTCACATATAAGCCTCCCTGTGAGCTGTGGCCTCAACCACAGGGAGAATGAATGCATTCGAGGTAAGTATTGACTGACAGAAATGAGCTGCAAAATTATAAGAGTTTAAAAAAATCTACCAGAAAGAAACTAAGTAAATTAACCATCAGCTTAATCATGCAATACAGTGAGTACATAACAGGTGAAGCAATTTTGATGTGATATGGCAAATTTCTGTGCTACAGTGAAGTATATGCAGGAAACTTTTACAAATGTTTGCTGTATAGACACAGAATTAAAATAGAAAACAAATATAAAAAACATAGGTAGGAGGATTTGTAATACCAAGACTGTTTCTCTTCAGAGGAAGGAGTAGTTCACTCTAGCAAAGTCATCTGCTCTGACAGGACACTTAGTTAACTTTTCCAAAGTCCATGGCTATGAAGAAGCATGTAAGTTCCTCCTGATGGGAATTATTGCATACATACAGTTTCAAGTGCAAAGGAAGTTAATCAGGGTGTTGGATGCTTCTCTTACTATCTTCATATATAGAATAATAGCAGATTATGTAACAGAATGGATAAAATAACATAATCAATGTAACAGAATAGATAATAAATTTTGTATAATCTCTGTAAGTAAAATACCTTTGTATGTCATAATTGGATATCCTCATATGATCTTACCTCTAGCTAAGTAAAAATTAATATTGTTTATTGGCTACTTGACACCCCAGCTGTTTCTTTTTAATGATTGCCTATGGGAAGTCCCACATGATATGTCTTTTTCTCATTATCATGTAGAATCATAGAATCATTTAGTTTGGAAAAGGCCTTTAAGATCATTGAGTCCAACTGTTAACCCAACACTGACAAGTCCCTCACTAAACCATGTCCCTAAGTGCCACATCTGCATGTCTTTCAAATATCTCCAGGAACAGTGACTTAACCGCTTCCCTGGGCAGCCTTTTCTAATGCTTGACGACCCTTGTGGTGAAGACATTTTTCCTAATATCCAACCTAAACCTCCCCTGGAGCAACTTGAGGCCATTTCCCCTCGTCCTATTGCTTGTTACTTGGGAGAAGAGACTGACACCCACCACACCATAACCTCCTTTCAGGTAGTTGTAGTAATAAAGTCTACCCTGAGGCTCCTTTTCTCCAGGCTAAACAACCCTAGTTCTCTCAGCCACTCCTCACAGGACTTGTGCTCTAGACCCTTGACCAGCTTCGTTACTCTTCTTTGGGCATGCACCAGCACCTCAATGTCTTTCTTGTAGTGAGGGGCCTAAAACTGAACACAGTATTCAAGGTGTGGCCTCACCAGTGCCAAGTATAAAGGCACAATCATTTCCTTAGTGCTGCTGGCCACATTACTTCTGATACAAGCTAGGATGCTACTGGCTTTCTTGGCCACCTGGGCACACTGCTGGCTCATGTCAGCCGGCTGTTGACCAACACCCCCAGGTCCTTTTCTGCCAGGCAGCTCTCCATCCACATTTCCCAAAGCCTGTAGCACTGCATGGGATTGTTGTGACCCAAGTGCAGGACCTGGCACTTGGCCTTGTTGAACCTCATAAAATTGGCCCCAGCCCATTGATCCAGCCTGTCCAGATCCTTCCTACCCTCAAGCAGATCAACACACCCATCTAACTTGGTGTCATCTGCAAACTTACTGAGGGTGCACTCAATCCCCTTGTCCAGAGAATTGATGAAAATATTAAACAGAACTGGGCCCAGTACTGAGCTCTAGGGAACACCGCTTGTGACCAGCTGCCAACTGGATTTAACTCCATTTATCACCACTCTTTGGGCTCAGCCATCCAGCCAGTTTTTTACCTAGTGAAGAGTACACCCATCCAAGCTATGAGCAGCCAGTTTATTCAGGAGTATGCTGTGGGAAATGGTGTCAAAGGCTTTACCAAAGTCTAGGTAGACAACATCCACAGCCTTTCCCTCATCTACTAAGTGGGTCACCTTGTCATGCAAGGAGATCAGGTTAGCCAAGCAGGACTTGCCTTTCATAAACCTATGCTGACTAGACCTCATCACCTGGTTGTCCTGTATATCCTGTGTGATGGCACTCAAGATGATCTGCTCCATAACCTTCCCTGGCACTGAGATCAGACTGACAGACCTGTAGTTCTCCGGATCCTCCTTCCGACCTTTCTTGTAGATGGGCATCCCATTTGCTAACCTCCATTCAACTGGGACCTCTCCGGATAGCCAGGACTGCTGAGAGGTTGCAGTGGCTTGCTAAGCACATCTGCTAGCTCCCTCAGTACTCTTGGGTGGATCCCATCCAGGCCCATAGACTTGTGTGTGTGTAAGTGGTGTAGCAGGTTGCTAACCACTTCCCCTTGGATTATGGGGGCTTCCTTTTGCTCCCTGTTCCTGTCTTCCAGCTCAGGAGGTTGGCTACCTGGGGAACAGCTGGTCTTACTATTTAAGATTGAGGCAAAGAAGGCATTAAGTACCTCGCCTTTTCCTCATCCTTCATCACTATGTAGTCATATGTTTGAGTTACGGCCTAACTGTGGTGATACTGCTCGATTTAGGGTTAAACATGATGCATCGTGTTTTAAGGAGGACTATTAGTCAATAGTTTCACTATGTAGGCCTGGTTACTTTGTATAAATGATGAATGCTTTGCTAATGACTATACCCTTGAAGAGGGAACTACAGACGGATAAAAAAAGAAACATCCTGCCCCAGAAGGCTCCGAAGGCTGGATGATTGCCAAAGAAGCATGAACTTGGGGAAAGGTAAACGTGGCAGGAGGGGATCGTGACCACCAACTGAATTCATGACTGGAACGACTTGCCCCCCATCTGCAAGGACCATGCGTGCTAATTTACATAGCAAGTGAGGCTGATTTAAATATAGCTAACCAACAGTAGATAAAATGGTGACTACCAACCAATGAACAAAAATTTAGGTGGGTTTTTCCTAATCATGTGACAGAATAAATATATTGTTTTCTTTGGTGTGATGTGCTAGCTTTGTGGAATTATCACCTAGTACCCATCTTTGTGCAAACATGATATAAATAAATATCTTGGCTCTGTGTGTAAGACTGGCTTATTGCACACTGGGTATTGAACCCTGCTTGTGGGACAACAACTATGTTTCCCCTCTGCATCCAATAAAGGATGGAGATTCTCCTTAGCCCTCCTTTTGTTACTAATGTGTTTATAGAAACATTTTTTATTGTCTTTTACAGCAGTAGCCAGATTAAGTTCTAGCTGGTCTTCGGCCCTTTTAATTTTCTGCCTGCATAACCTCATGACATCCTTGTGGTCCTCCTGAGTTGCCTGCCTCTTCTTCCAAAGGTCATAAATTCCTCTTTTTTTTCCCTGAGTTCCAGTCAAAGCTCTCTGTTCAGCCAGGACCATCTTCTTCCCCGCTGTCTTGTCTTTTGGCACATAGGGATAGCCTGCTCCTGTGCCTTTAGGATTTCCTTCTTGAAGAATATCCAGCCTTCCTAGACTCCTTTGCGCTTCAGGACTGCCCCCAAAGGCACTCTCTCAAGCAGTCTCCTAAACACGCCAAAGTCTGCCTTCTGGAAGTCCAAGGTGGCAGTTCTGCTACCCCACCTCCATACTTCTCCAATAATCAAAACCTCTGTCATTTCATGATCGTTGTGCCCAAGGCAGCCTCCAACCACCACATCACCCACAGGTCCTTCTCTGTTCACAAACAACAGGTACAGTGGGGTGCCTTCCCTAGTTGGCTCACTTACCAGCTGTGTCAGAAAGTTATCTTCCACACACTCCATGAACCTTTTAGACTGTTTCCTCTCTGCTGTATTGTATTTCCAGCAGACATCTGGCAAGTTGAAGTCCCCTATGAGAACAAGGGCTAGTGATTGTAAGACTTCTTCCAGCTGCTTAAGAATATTTTGTCTGCCTCTTCATCCTGGTTGGATGGTCTATAACAGACTCCCACCATGACCTCTGCCTTGTTGACCTTCCCCTTGATTCTTGCCTATAAAAACTCAACCCTATCATCGCCATCATTAAGCTCTAAAAAATCATACCACTCCCTAACATACAGGGCTACCCCACCATCTCTCCTCCCCTGCCTATCCCTTCTGAAGAGTTTATAGCTATCCATTGCAGCACTCCAGTTGTGCAGGTCATCCCAGCATGCTTCTGTGATTGCAATTTTATCAAAGTTTTCCAGCTGCCCAACAGCTTCCAAGTCCTCCTCTTTGTTGCCCATGCTGTGTGCAGTGGTGTAGGTGAACTTCAGTTGGGCTATTGATCCTGCCACATTTTGGGAGGAAGAAGCCCTAATTCCTATGTGACTTTCTTAATCAGTCCCATGGTTTCTAACACATTGAACCCCCTTGATTCTTTGTCGCTGAGTGGATCTCCATGCCTTACCTCCACTGAGATGGTAGACCAAAGGACCTTGCTAGCACGCCATCCCTCAAACATTGGTGTGCTGCCCTCAGGCATATCTTTAGCGAGCCTGGTTTTATCCCTTTCCCCCTTAAAATCTCTTTCAATGAACCCTGCTAACTCCTGCGCAAAGATCCTTTGCCCCCTTTGAGACAGGTGTATCCCATCTGTTGCCTGCAGATGTGGTGTCATGTAAACGGATGCATATTCAAAAACCCCCAAATTCTGGCAGTGACACCAGGCTCAGAGCCAGGTATGGATCTGCTGGCAAAAAACCATGGAATGTTTCACAAATTTTGGTGTCATGCATCTTCTTATATTTATTAGGTAAGTAGTATACTTAAGCCTTCTATAAGATTTGTGTTTAAATGGTTGACTAGAAAAGCATATTTTAAAATTGTAAATGATCAGCTGATGCATTATAGTAATTCACACTTCTCGATGCACTTATTTGTACACTCTATTAAAGCAGAAATGAGAGACAAAGGGTGAAAAAGTCCAAGACAGCATGATTTAGGAAAAAAATAATTCTTTCTTACTTCTCTCATCACTTTTGGATTATTATAATGACTTCTCTTGTTTGGTTGTTTCTTTAAATTTACGTTTAAAACACCTTGCTTGTATTTTTACAACACTGAGTGCCACATCTGTATCTCTAGTGCTAAACAGGTAAGAATAAGCTTGACAGCCAACAAAGGCTTTGAAGAAGCTTTTTGCATATTGTTTCAATGGTTCCAATGAGATGGAAAAAAAAGGAGCGGGAGAAGAAAGCTCTCTTCAATGCTTCTCTACAAAGTCAGTGGAAACTCCTATTGTTTCTGAGTGTTTCATAGATTCAGAACAGCATGCTAAACATAGGGGGCCTCTCCTGAATCTCATTGCTCTTGGCTTCAACAGTGACAATTGAGTCTTCTTTTTTGTGTGTGTATTTTAGAGTAATAAAAAGTAAAAAGTTGTAAAAGCATCTGCTGTGGCTGACTCTTTTTGTCAGAAATCTTCACTGTGGATGCTTGTTGTCTTTTGCTGTATTTCTATTACTCTCCTCTGACCTTTAAAGGTCTTCTGAATGCTGCTAAATAATACTGGAACAGGCTGATAAGCAAATGATAGAGCAATCCTACCCTGTGGCGTGCAAGTCATCACCACTGTTTAACCTGGCCTAGTTCAAATATCTGGTTTTTGTTAGCTTAATACCAGTCATGAGAGATAGGAAACAAATTTGCTGGAAGAGCCTTAACAAAGCCAAAAACAAATCAGAAAATTTGTTTTCAATGTGCTCAGCTCTCCGAAGTGTTGTCTCCCCTCTGACTTAAGGGTCAACTTGCTGGTACAGTAGTTCTAAATCTGCTTAATATTTGTAAACTAATATGTGGAAGTGTGGAATATCCAATCTGGTAACTGACATGTAAGTCACATGTAACATGGAACTTAATGAATCTCATTAAACACAAGAAATAGTTGAGCAGGTGCTAGCTGAAGGCTACATGCAAACCCAGTTAAGTTTTACTGATATTACTTGAGTTGTGGTAGTGTTTTCCCTTTTCTGTAAATCTCTAAAGGTATACACTGTATTTAATTTTTTGCATTTGTTAATAGATCCTCACATCTTCTGTCATTAAAGATTTGTCATGTAAGGCCTTGTTAGGGTAGGGGAGATGTGGTTGGCCCCTCTTCCAGGTAGTCTACCCCATTGCTTGTGAATTAAGTGAATATTTGGAGCTGGTTGTGCGTCTCCAGGATATGATCTTTCAACATTAATTTACAAAATTATCATATAAAACTAATAAACAAATTACTTATCAAGCTGAGCTGTTTTTATGAAGCTGCCAAAATTCTGAATAGGGTTGGCTGCAGGTCCTCTATCTTGTCTGCTCTTTGAGTGCCCAGAATGAAGGTAATGTTATGTTATCCTCCATATGCAATGGGTAGTGCTCTGAAAATCTGAAAAACAGATTTTTCATTTTGCCATTCTCTCCTTTCTGTTCTCATCTCAAATGACTGACCATAGCGTATATCTGACCATATTTTCTGGGGCATTGCTACACTGGTGTTCCAAGGTACAGCTGGTGAAGGCAATTATTTGAAGTAATGTGTTCTTATAGGAAATCTATGCCAGTTTGGAGTAAGATGCAGGCAACCCTTAACTGATGCACATTAGGTTTTGACATGCTTGTTCAGCACATGGTGCGATTAGAATTATTAGAGAGGAAAACAAATTCACCCTACACCTACTAAACTCCTACCAATGCCTTGGTAATTGACAGTTGGGTTTACTTTCATTCCTCTAATTGTCATGTACCAAGAGACCCAGCATCATTTTCTTTCTGTTCAATAGAAGGAATTCTACCTCTGAAATATTAAGCACCTTAACCACACTTTTCCTTCTCTCCTTTTTCTCCTTCTCGTCCCTCAGGAGAGATAGAAATGAGTTAGTTCAAGGCAGGTAACAATCTGCTTAACATGCACAGGAGTGCATTTCTTTTGAGTTTCTGAAAGAGTTTTTGAACTTTGGGTGGTTTCACTGATACTAGGTAAGAGGAAAAGGGGGAAGAAAAACAGTCTGTGTCTAATTTTTACATTTTTGAAATTAATATGCCAATTCTTCTTTCGCAAGACATTGAGACAAAATGAACTTGAAGTCTGTATCTTTTTCTATCTTTACCTAGTTTCAGCCATTGTGTACTTCAAATTAGGATAGAGAAAAGGGGGAAGAGGGAGAGGAAGCAGGCAACTTTTTTAGAGGCAACTCGAAATAACTTTGCTTTTGGGAGAAGATTATGGGGGGACTCAGTAAATTTCAATGTGAGTTACTCTCACAGCTTGGTTTGCATAGGGAAGAGGGTAGCCTGGGGACTCGGTGACTTCCTCACAATGACGGCAGGCTCTTCAGAGAGCCTGGCCGCAGCTCAGACCTGCAAAGTCTCAGACAAGTGCTGCCATTGCAAGACGTTTCTCTTCCTTCTTGCTGCCTGGCTCTACAGCTGTACTGTAGAAGCACAAACTGGTAACCCCCTGCAGCAGATCTGCAGAGGACTGCTGCAGTGCTGTTGGAGGAGTGCCAGCTGAAGGCCAGGTAAGCAGAGAGGGGCAGCCATCCAAAAATGTTTTGCAAATCTAGAGAAGTGGCTGAATTTTCCAGGCTTTATCTCTCTGCCTTTCCTGTCCCCAGAGGCCTGACAAGCAGTTCTGACTGGGCCCTTCTTCCTCTGCACTCAACACACTCCTACTTTAAAAATCTTGCTGAAAAGGGAAAACTTGTTTGTAATAAAATGCTTGGGAAAATGATTGCTGTTAAACACCTCGGAGGGAGTGATTCATTCTGCCACCATACATAATAACATCACCTGCTGTACTGCTTCTGAAATCCTTGAGCTATTTTTGCTGCATAGAGGGAGGAATGAAAGGTAATATAAAGCATAGCAGACACTGATTAATAAATTGATGTCTCAGCACCACTGAGACTAGATCAATATCTGAGTCCACAGATAGGCTGGTTGCTTTATGAGCACTTAAAAAAATAGAAAATATAGTGCAAAAAGTGCCAGAATGGGTGGGGTGAAAGATAGTTCTTCAGCTGCTTTGTGCCAGACCCCTCTGAAATTAACCAGGGTAGTGCATAATTTCCACCAGGGACACCGAAGAATTGCTGCTGATACTGAGACTTTTTTTTTTTTAATCACTCTTCCCTGCTTTGCCATCAGAATAGTTTAGTTGAGAGGAGGGATTTGATTTTCCTAATAGACTCAAAGATTTAATGTTCACAACAGCCTCCAACCTTTTATACAGTTGTTCTCAATTTACCAGGTTATAATTTTCTGTCTTGCCTCTATTTCAGATACTGTACTATCAGCATTTTTTGTCTGTTTTTGTTTTCTTTTGCATAATGCCTTTTAAGAGAGGGAGCTAAGGTTAAGCAAGATACAAGACATCACAATAGGATGGTCTGAAGTAAGTTGCATAAAAGATTGTTCACCTTTCTCATAATGACCTTCTTGCCTAACAAATAACAGAATTGAGTGCTTGAAGATTTCACAGGTGAGCTGAGAAAAGAACGATGCACAAGAAGAGTAGTACCATTGCTTCTTGATGGATGTTAGTTGAAAGTGGGGCTGCTGGCAGCGGGTTGATCAGTGTAGACCTACCCCTTTCCCTCAGAGCAACCCTTTTCCCCTTCCTTCTAGAAAGGATTGAATGTGCTAGCAGTCTCTTCCTGGCCTGATCAGAAATAAATAGCTAATTCCCTTGACTGCAAACCTGAGGTGCTTTTGAGTAACATTATGACTTCTCAGCTGAGAGGTGGAAGTCTTGTGAAGCATGGGAAGGTCTCACTGCTGCAGTTGGTTGCCATGCCTAGAAACCCCTTTGCTAGGCTAAAATTGTACTGTGATGGGCTCTGGAAAAAGAGGGCAAACAGATGACTGCTACCCTGTTTGATGGCACAGACTTTTCATGGCATGACTCCTAAACAGAACTGTACTGCAATATGTAGAGCATATTGCTCTACAATATGCTGGATTTGGATTCCATCAACAGAGGAAGCAACGTGAGAGAAAATTTCAACCAAACAAAGAACCTTAATATTACCAACAAAGCAGAAAACTCTGTAGACTCAAATCAAGCTGGATAGCAGAAGCTATGAAAACAATTTCAGAGGGCCTCTTTAATAGGATGTTACCTCATGTGTTAGCCTTACAGGGGCTTAAAAGGTTTTATAGTAAATCTTATTTGTAACAGTCTGACCATGTGAATTACTTCAAACCAATGGTTTCAGTTACATCTTTCTTCCCCGACTACTACATTTTCTTGTTGGATATGGATGTTAGAAAGGCAGTACCTTGTGCCAGGTAAAGTTGCATGAATTTGTTTAGCTCATCAGTTTGAAGTTCATAAGAAAAGAAGAAATTCTCAGCATGAATAAATTATGAAATACATTTCAAAGGACATATAAGAATTACAAATGACCTTTAGAAGAATAATTGAGCCTGAAGCCCTTGTGCTATAAAAAAATGTGAAGACCAACAATGTAAGTTGAAAAGTGAAAATAATCAGTCTGCTAGAATTAGGAAAATGGGTTTTCCCTTCAAAGGCTACTGGCCTCTAGTGCAAAAATGTTATATTGGAAGAAGCAGCTGTCTATTTAAAATAACAGCTTGCCAATGACATTGGCTAAAGCCCTCAGCTCAGTAAACCAGCAGATTTCACTTGTACCAAGGAAACCTGGCAGAAGAGAAGCTATGGTGTTAATTACCAATGGACAGGTAGAGCTGTGTGTGTCCAATCAGTGACACTTTATATCTGTACCACGGTCAGTGAACAGTTAAGCCCTTAGGCCTGAATTTGTCCTTCCACAGATTAGAAATGGGTTCAGTCTGGAGTAATTAAAACAGTCCCTCAAAGATTCCAAGTTTTATGGCAAGGGCTTGGTTTTTTTTTTCGGTCCCCCCCCCTCCCCCCCCATTTCTCCCTCAGAAGGCAAATCTCCCCATTCTTGGCTTCAAAGGATTAAATTTATCTTGCCAAATACGACATAGCTGCACATAGCCCTCTACAGCACAGGTGGTAGCTGTACTATGTGTCTTGGTGATGGGACATGACACATGTGGTGATAATTCATCACATGCTAAAAAAATATCTGAAATAGACAAGATGCACCACACCATGGAACTGCCCAATTCTCTTTGTTACATGTAAAGCCAGATAAGTCAGACAAGTGTACATGTCAGTATTGTAAATACCTAAAGCTAGGGGAGATGTATCACCTTTGGACTGCTTGTCACAGACTCATATTGCCTATATAACTCCTTTCTTCATTTTATTCAGTCACGCAGGTGGATTATCCTCAGTTTTACTTTCTGAGGTAGCAGATCTGTCTCCCAGTCTCCTTGGTTGCTCTCCCATAACCATTCCACTCTCCAGCAGTCTTGGGAAGTACTTTTTTTGTCTTGTCCATTCCTGCAGTGATAGAGTAAACATTTGCTTTGTTCCTTATTACTTAGCTCCTGTTTTTCTTTATGTTGTTTATCATGGTAACCTCACCTAGTTTCTTGGTGTTGTCATTCTTTGGAACACAGTTTCTGAGGATGATGAGAGGAAAAAAGAACGTTACACTATAGGCAGATGGATATCAGAGAGAGGGAAACAAGGAGGATGATATCTCATTTCCCATTCATATCATTCATATTGTTCTTATTGCACTACCGGTCTTACAAGGCTTTTGTTATCTGTTGAAAGTTCATTAAGGTAAAAATAGAACATTTTTTCTAATTTGTAGTCAGTGTTGTTGTAAGGAGCAAAGAAAAGCAACTTTTGGAATAAATTGCAAGGATTTTGGCAGGTGGGGCAAGTTCTGTAGTATTTAAGCTATAACTGTGAAATGAGAATGAATTTGCTGCTGTGGCATAGCTGGGTACCAGGGCTCTGCCTGTGTCCCTGCCCCATGCAGTTAGTCCTCATTTCCTTCTCTCTGTGTAGTTCACATGTTGGGCTGGTTCAAGAGGATGGGCCAACAAGAGGCAAAGGAGTAATTCATAGCCACCTTCACAGCAGAGCAACTGACCAATTGGTAAAGGAGCTTGTGGGGATGTCCTAGTTTTGGCTTGGATAAAGTTAATTTTCTTTCTAGTAGCTGGTATAGTCTTATGTTTGGGGTTCAGTATGAGAAGAATGTTGATGACACTGATGTTTTCAGTTGTGCTAAGTAATATTTAGACTAAGTCAGGGATTTTTCAGCTTTTCATGCCCAGCCAGCAAGAAGGCTGGAGGGACACAAGATGTTGGGAGGGGACACAGCCAGGACAGCTGACCCAAACTGGCCAACGGGGTATTCCATACCATGTGATGTCATGTATAATATATAAACTGGGGGGACTGCTGCTTGGGAAATAACTGTGCATTGTTTGGCAGGTGGTGAGCAATTGCTTGTGCATGACTTGTATATTCCAATCCTTTTATTATTATTGTAATTTTATTATTGTTATTATGATCATTATTAGTTTCTTCCTTCTTTGTTCTATTAAATTGTTCTTATCTCAACCCATGAGTTTTACATTTTTCTTGATTTCTCTCCCACATCCCACTGGGTGGGGGTGGGGGTGGGGAGCGAGTGAGCGGCTGCATGGTGCTTGACTGCCAACTTGGGTTAAACTACGACAGGGGAGGACACCAACCAGTCCTGGATCACTCTCCACCCCAGAGAGCCCCACTGTGCTCAGGCCCCCTCTTAGGCACTTTTCCTGTGCTGAGATGCATTACTTAGTGCTCTTGGTGGGGATATCTGGGGCAGTCTACTGCAGGGATGTTCCCAGGCTGTTGCCACTGTGGAAAAAGGTTATGAACAAGCTATAAGCAGATTTTAAATACTCAGCAGAAACTGTCCCTGCTTATGCAAAAGGGGTCCTATAAGACAGTCTTCTGTATGTAATTGGAGATAATCAATAAAAAAAGATCATGTGTATGCTGAAGGAGTTGCATAGGACCATACGTGAGCTGGATCATAATAATTGACGAGAACTACAGTTTGGCACATCTTGTTTAATTCTGCTGAAGGTACTACCATAAGGATGCTTCTAATGGAGTCTCCTGTCAACATCTGGACAGCAAATGGCTTCCATTTACTGTGTAAATATTACCTTATTAAAAAAGACCTTAATAAACTAATTTTTTGACAAAGATTCTGTCTGTGTGTGCCTGCCTAACACAGGAGAGGTACAATAAGCCCCACCCTGGCACTGTATCCTCAGGAAAGTCAGTTTAAACCATGATCCAGTAAGAAACTGATGAAGTTCTTTATTTTCCCATTTAAGATAATTTGAACAGGTGGCAAAATTGTGACCTCCACAGAGGAAGAGTGGTCCAGATATTAAGAAGTTAGCACAGAAGCCAGTGTCATTTGCTGCTTTATCACATTTATCCTTGTGACCTTGAGCATGTTCTTCTGTATCTGGGGTAATGGGGGCTGGATAAGTACCATCAATAGAGAAGTACCTCTGCAGGGAGAAGATTAATAGTACTTGAGGACTCCTTAATCTCTTAGACAAAAGCAAAACAAAGTCTAGTGACTGGAAGAAGTTCAAAGTAGGAATAAAAAGTGGAATTATTTGGAGTTTTTTGGACTGTCTCAAATGGTACACATGATGAACCAACCAAAAAAGTTTGTACAGGTTGTTTTTTTGTTTGTTTGTTTGTTGGTTTTTTTTTGTTTTGTTTTGTTTTGTTCTTTTTTTTTTTATTTTTTTATTTTTTTTTAAAGAAAAAGCTAAGGAATATAGTTTATTCTCATAATGACTCAAACTACCATTTATTTAAGTATTTTAGTAAAAGTTTTCTTTTAATGTTGGATTTTTCTAAAGCTCATACTTTAGCCAGTGGAAACTTTCAACCACTTTGAGAATAGTTTTCTTAAAAATCCATCTAAAATGACACAATGAAGTAAATTTTGCTGAAAGAGGCAAAAGACCATTTAAAACCATTTTTCTACTTACATATTCCTGCTCAACAGTTCTGGTTAGGCCTAGGTATTAACTAAATACAACCACTTTTTCACTGGCACTCTGTGGAGCATTTCTTCAGACCTATTCTTATGCAAATTCTACCTTTTAAAAGTTAGAAAGGGAAACTTCTGAGAATGAATCTTGATAAGACATAGGAGTTTGCATCTTTGTAAAAAGATATGACATAAGCTGTTAATCTCATTTAATTTAAGTAAAAGACCATAAATTCCTTGTTTATTCTAGCATAAACAGAACCATTCAAAACAGGTGGTTTAGAACATGAGGCATATGGACAGAAATAGGATTATTTCTAGATGAACATAGATTTGGGGCATTTGACAAACTGAATGGCTTATGCAGTCTCAGACAAAATAACTGTACTTGCAAATATTTTCCATTATTAATAAACGCAGGACATCCTGTTCACTCTAATTTTCATGCAGTAAAATGTATATAGAAGAATGCAGATGATGGTTGAATATGGAAAATACATACTGTGTTGAGGCTCATCAGTTACCTTGATGCACAAAGTAAGAGAGAAGAAAAGAGTGAGTTTTGTGTATTAAATATTTTCAGTTCAAGGCTTAGAATTTTTCAGAAAATTAATACAGACACTGGTTGGTGAGTAGCATGCATGAAATTCTTCTGACATGCAGAAGATGTTAGCTTACGGTTATTAAATCAAACAGAAAAATATGCCCGTAAGGAATCGTATGCTGGAAGTATAGATGCAAACCATTGGAAGGTATATATATGCTTGTGGACAAGGGAGGCTATATAAAGCCACTGTAGTGTCAGGTGCGCGGGAGGGAGACAACAGGGTAGTTGAAAGGAGAGATGGCTGGCAAGAAAGAACTAACCACACAAACAGTCAATGTAAGTTTGCAGCTTATTAACTTAGTTCTAATTTCCAGTCATGAAAGCTTGAGTTAACTTAATAGTGAGGTACCTTTCCTTAGCTTGAAATTTGCTCAATGGAAGGGAACTTTCAGTAAGTCAAAAGGGTTTTCTACATTATCTCCATCATATGTTTTGATGCTCTACATCTTCCTCTTCCATGGCCCCATGCATTTGACTTTCTGTGGTACAGCACGGGTGTGTAGAGGGCCAAGTTCTCAGAGGCTGGACTTAAATTTTGTGGAGATACAGAGGAAAGGAGTGACAGACTGTAAACTAGCATATTCTGTAGTGAAGTGGCTTTGCTGAGAAGGCTTCAGTCCAAATACTATAATGAGTTTTGGGGGGCTGGATTTTCATTTATGCTAAATCAACTTTCATCATTCCAGCAGTCTAAAGGAGCCTTGAAGGGAGTACAAATGTAATTTATGCCCAATTTAAAGCCTTAGAGTCTGCAGGAGCTTTTTAAAATTATATTTGTATAATTGGAGAATCTGGCCCTTGGTATATAACTGCTAATTTTATCTGTGGGGTTGTGCTTTAATTGGTGACAAAAGCAAAACAATCTACACTTTCTGTAAGTGTTCATGAGTATCCAAACAGTAGGATTTAAAAGTGCCTGGCATTGACTATTATACACAAAAATAACCTAGCTTTCATTTTGCTGCATGCAAAAACACACTAACAAAAGAGATTCTGGGGTTTGGGACTTCCAAAAATGGCCTTATTTACACCATCTTCCTTATTGTTCTTGAGCTTTCTTTAATACGACTGCTAGATACTGTGAGGAGACAATCATCATCTTTAAGCTGGAGAGATTTATTTGTGGTTTCCTCACCTTGTAATAACGTATTTTGTATATAAAACTCTGTTCTGAAAAGTAGACTTTTCAAAGCAGCTTCTGTGCTGGATGATTCATAGTTGCAGAGTAACTGAATAGTAAGGTAACAAGTGCTTTGTGCCTGCCCAGCTCTCATTGCCGAGCCCCTTCAACGATGTGTTCTTTGGTCAACTTGGGCAGCAACAAAGAAGAGAGCTAAATATTTTGGCTATTTTTCCTCTTCAGTGAAATCTCTCAGATCTATGATTACGCCAAGCTTCTGCCTTGAGTCTGAGATGTCTCAGTCAGTGGCTTTGAAGGCTGTTAATGTTGCAGGGCTGATAAACAGCACAGCAGTCTTGAACTCTTCCAGATTTCTGTGAGTCTGATTCACCTGATCCTGTGACAGTTTTGTGTGCCACAGTAATCTTCGAAACAATACTGTACGTGCTTTTCAGCCAATTTCCAACTTTGTGCTCCTTTGTATTAAACTACCTGTGCAGGTTACTGGCAGTTTTCTTTGCGAAAAAAGGCACTCAGGCATTACCCACCTTTCTGGAATGTCTCTGGTTTTGCTTAAATTTGTTTTGAAAGCTCTGTGTGAGAAAAAAGGCTATGAAAAGCTTTGGGCAGTAAGAAAGCATTTGGTACTTTTTTTTGTGCTGTTTTCCCCTTTTCTCTGATAACTGCAAAGCACATAAAGCATATTATGTCTCCATGCAGTTAAGCTCGCTATTTTCTTTTATTGAGCTGCATATTTCTCTTGAAGATATTGAAATGAAATGCTGAGTTTCACAAAGCTATTGTAGAGTACTAGAAAACTTTCTGTGGACCAAGGTAATATAATACACTGTATTTGTCACTGAAGAACTGAGTTATTATCATTCCAGACATTTAAACTGGTGTGCTGATTTCCGTCCTGTAGAACTAGATTAATATTTCCATTGCCTGAGCTGGTTAGAACTTGAGTAATTAAGCTACCTACCATAATCAATCTTAGCTTAAATTGCTTCAAGTTATAACAAAATTCAATATAAATTAGAATGTATTTCAAATATTTTGAATATATTCACATATGATATGTGAATCTGTGCATTTGTAAACCTTTAGTACCAAAGCAGTACATGTTTTATTAGAATGCAGAGCTGTGCAGATATTTACATATTACATTCTTAACAAAAAATGTGGTTTTTGGTAAAATGATTTTCAAGTAGCTTTTATTTAACTTTTCATTGAAGTTTATGCAACTTGAAACCGAATATTTTATTATCTTTTTTTTTAAATTCCACAACAAATAAAACATTATTTCAATGTTAAAAACAAACCCTCACCCCAAAGAAACCCAAGAATACCATAAAAAAGTGTCAGTTAGAAGTTCTTCAATGCAATATTATAAATTAAACATAAGTTTGTCAAATATTTTAACTAGTTTGCATCCCTAATTTTCAGACAGAAAGATCTTAACTTGGTATTTTTATTCAAACTTTTCACCCTCATCTGATTAAATGTATTAGAACAGAAATTTAACATTCTGTTGAATGTTAGCATTGTAATATGTGTAAGAGTAACAGGCTTTTTCACTTTAAGTTGTAATTACATGGAATTCACTGTATGTCCTATATATGCAAAATGCTAAGGAAGAAATCAGCTTCCACAGTTAAGTTTTGACAGCAGTTGGAAATCAGCGTGCTAACACCACCATTGAAGACCCTACTCTGAAGCAAAGCAAGACACACAGTTTAGTACAGAGTTCAGCAGCATTGTTGTGGCACTGCAGACAGGTGGAAATTCTGACCTTGGTCTCACCAGGGTCAGAAGTGCTTTTCAGATTACTGGTGTTTGTCACAGATGACTTTCTGGGATGGTGACAGGTAATCAGTTCCCCGTTTCTCTCTGAGGGCATGTATGTTTGTAGACATGTCCATTCATCACCTTGTCTTTATGTGAGGCTAATAAAAGGTTAGGGTACTTGCTTTGTGGTAAGCCCTCATGAAATACTACATTCAGCTACGGTCTGCTTCAAACAACTAAAAAAGTCTGTATTTTGGAATTTTAATTATAGCATAAAGAATGAATCCATTCTAGTTTCCTTAAGAAAAGTAATAGGCAACATTTCAGTTTTAAACTGAAATGAAGAGAAACATGCAGTGACCTCTCCTTGTCTCCCCAAAATCTCAGACACTGGGTGCAGCAGGCACAAGTAACGGGAAGAAAAGGAATTTGGAATCGGTAAAAAAGATGCAGTTCTTTTTCCAAACATTTGAACAATCTCACATAGATTGACTTCAGCTTCTTAAAATGCATTGCCACAGACTTGGCAAGCTGCATCTTATTTTTGTGTCTCATTCACTCTTCAAAGCATGCTTTGAAAGCTGTTATATGCAGGTCTGCAGTGCTAAACCCTATAAGCATTGCTTGACAGATTACAGTTTGTAAACAATTTCCCCCCAAAAGTCCATTTGGCTTGACTAAAGATAAGACATCAGTGTGTCAGGGTATTTTTTCTCCTAAGATATATTGCTATTTAATTAAATCTTTTTCATTTCTTTCAAATGTGAAATATGAGATCCCTGGTATTAAAAAGGGGAGAGAGCAGAGAGAGAGAAAGCATCTTCCTGTAATTACAGGGCATAAACCCTGTCAGAGAAAAGATATAGACCTCTCATTACACCACTTTTCCTTTCCTGCTTAACTATCTTTTTGCAGGTTTTTTTTTTCTGTCTTGCTGATAGCTACCAAACTTCACGAACATATTTTTCTATGTGCGTAGTATTCAAGTAAAATCTGGGTCCCAGAAGACAGGTTTAAATGATTCAGGAGGCACGTCATGTTGAGCAAGTTCAAACGGGTAAAACATCTCAGCCAAGCTCAAGGCAAGCATACAGGATTCAACATCACAGGTGGCATAAGGTAGTCAATGAATGTACAATAAAGCCAAAGTATTAGTCTTGCTGGACAGATGAAGGTCAACTACACAACATATGATGCCAAACCTACTACATGCTGGCAGTTAGGAACCAAGTGTGTGCCTAAATGTGGGCTGTAATAGTATCAAAGACATCCTTGCATGCTCGTTTGAACACCCCTTTATTGAACTTCCTCTTGCTCAGCCTCCAAGACTTTTCTTTCAAGAGGAATGGGAAGGACTTTTGAAACTCAGTGGCCTTTATTTTGATATGGGTGGGAATGTGCACATTCAGTACTCTTAAAGTAGCTGCTGATAAAACATACACATGTGGTTAGGAAGACTGGGAGAACAGAGGATAAGTGAGGTAAGAAGGAGAAGGATATTCCACTTGAATAAGAAATTGAATATAACATCCTTTGCATTGTGTCGCGGTAGAGATGGACACGACAAGTAATAGATCACGCAAAATGGCTACTTTATTGTTCTAACACACCTTTTTATCCCCTTCTTCAGAGTATGTGTGTATTGGTTTTGTTTGGCAAGGTTTTGGTAGCGGGGGGGGGTTACAGGGGTGGCTTCTGTAAGAAGCTGCTGGAAGCTTCCCCTGTGTTCGAGAGAGAGCGAGCCCATATTAGCCGGCTCTGAGACGGACCCGCCGCCGGCCAAGGCCGAGCCAATCAGTGATAGTGGTAACGCCTCTGTGATAACATTTTTAAGAAGGAAAAAAAAAAGTTGGGACGGGGAGAAACTGCCACCGGAGTGAGGAGTGAGAACATGTAAGAGAAACAAGCCTGCGGACACCAAGGTCAGTGCAGAAGGAGGGGGAGGAGATGCTCCAGGCGCCAGAGCGAAGATTCCCCTGCAGCCCGTGGGGAAGACCCTGGTGAGGCAGGCTGTCCCCCTGCAGTCCAGGGAGCTCCACCGTGGAGCAGATCCCCACCTGCAGCCCATGGAGGACCCCACACCGGAGCAGGTGGGTTCCCGAAGGAGGCTGTGACCCCGTGGGAACCCCGCGCTGGAGCAGGCTCCTGGCAGGACCTGAGGACCTGTGGAGAGAGGAGCCCACAGAGCAGGTTTTCTGGCAGGACTTGTGACCCCGTGGGGGACCCGCGCTGGAGCAGTGTGCTCCTGAAGGACTGCACACCGTGGAATGGACCCATGCTGGAGCAGTTCGTGAAGAACTGCAGCCCGTGGGAATGGCCCATGTTGGAGGAGTTCGTGGAGGACTGTCTCCCGTGGGTGGGACCCCACGCTGGAGCAGGGGAAGAGTGTGATCAGCCCTCGTCCTGAGGAGGTGAAGCGGTAGAAAATAACGTGTGATGACCATAAACCCCATCCCTGTCCCCCTGTGCCGCTGGGGGGGCTTGGTGATGAAATCCGGGAGGGTAGTTGTGCCCGGGAAGAAGGGAGGGGTGGAGGGAAGGTGTTCTGAGATTTCGTTTTATTTCTCATTACCTTGCTCTGGTTGATTTGTAATAAATTGAGTTAATTTTCCCAAACTGAGTCTGTTTTGCCTGTGACGGTAATAGTGAATGATGTCTCTCCTGTCCTTATCTCAACCCGCAAGCCTTTTGTTATATTTTCTCTCCCCTATCCAGCTGAGGATGGGCGAGTGATAGAACAGCTTTGGTGGGCACCTGGTGTTCAGCCAGGGTCAACCCATCACATCACAGTATATGATTGGCTTAGTTAGTAACTAACAATTCATGATTGGTGAGTTTGTCAGGACGGTTCTTCTTATCACTATCTTGTTTTCGTACTGGTCTTCTCGGATTTTCCAGACTTCTCAAGGATATACTACAAGCTGCTCAAGGTCGCGCTGTTCTCGAACTGTCAGGAATTCCGTAGACTTGTTGCATCCCCCGACATCATTGCACTGTTTTATAACTTTTTGGATGAATGGAAAGAGTACCTCTGAAGTAGATTTTTCTTCAAGGGGAATAAAAACCTGCAGATGTTTTTTTCCTGCTTTCTAAACTCTTTATAATGGAAAATATAAATTCTGGAAATACAGATCTAAAATGTAAATAGCAAATTGTGATTTTGCAGACTTTTCATTGTCTTCTGCCATTTCATGTAAGCTTACAGTGACCTGCAGCAGGACTATGTAGGAATGTTTTGTGAAATGTTGTCTAGACTTAAATGACTATGTAATTATGCTTCAGGAAGGGTACATCTGGCCAGGTGTGCTGGTTTTGGCTGTGATAGTGTTAATTTTCTTCATAGTAGTTAGTATGGGGCTATGTTTTGGATTTGGGCTGAATGCAGTGTCGATAATACAGGGATGTTTTCGTTGTTGCTAAGCAGTGATTACACGGAGTTGAGGCCTTTTCTGCTTCTCACCCCACCCCACCAGCGAGTAGGCTGGGGGTGCACAAGAAGTTGGGAGGGGACACAGCCGGGACAGCTGACTCCCACTGTCCAAAGGGTTCATCCAGACCCTACAGCATCATGCTCAGCATATAATGCTGGAGGAAGAAGGAGGAAGTGGGGGGCGTTGGGAGTGATGGCACTTGTCTTCCCAAGATACCATTAGGCGTGATGGAGCCCTGCTTTCCTGGAGATGGCTTGACCATCTGCCTGCCGATGGCGTGGTGAATGAATTCCTTGTTTTGCTTTGCTTGCATGTGCAGCTTTTGCTTTACCTATTGAACTGTCTTTATCTCAACCCATGAATTTTCTCTCTTTTACCCTTCTGATTCTCTCCCCAGTTCCACTATGGGGGGAGTGAGTGAGTGGTTGTGTGGTGCTTAGCTGCCAGCTGGGGTTAAACCACAACAGGAGGTGTGTATATGTATTACTTTAATGTATGAATCCATTTAAGTACCTCTTAACTATGCTTACTTCTCTTAGTGGCCTGTACCTCATCTTCTTATTTGTTGTTTTATCTTCCTTGAAGCTGACTAAAAAATAGATTTACCAGAGATCTGGGACCTGAGAGTTACAAACCTCACTGTCATAAATGAGCAGGTTTCCAGGGTCACGTGGGATCTGATAATTACCAGGGGTCTGATCTAGAAAAGTGCTGAATGTGGCAACTGCTTTCAGGACTAGGAGGCTGTGCCCTGTGGTGATGATCTCTGCCAGTCATCCTCACAGGGCTGGGCTGAATGACTTAACTGGCAGTTCTGAAGCCAGCCTACAACTCTATGGATGTCCTTTCCCAGCATGCATGGTTGCATCTTACTGCATGCTGCCATCACAAAGCATGCTAGGCTGTTATGTACAGACACTTTGATTGCAAACTGGAGACTCCTTTAAAACATAGTAAGACTGTAACGATAGTTTTCTTCATTTGCATTGTTGCAGTGCTTTGAGATCCCCCTAGAAATAACGATTCCCATTCTGCTTAGTGCAGCCTGTTCTTATGTTGCAAACAGGACAGAAATGTAAATGGAGAGAAAACTGTACAGAAGGCAAGTTTTGGAGAGATCCATCGACCTTTCCAAGGCACAAACCAATTTCTAATAGTACTTAGAGCTTAAGATCTTCCCTTACTTGTAGTGGGCATGTCCTGAATCTTACAGATGCAGTTGATTTCTGTCCCCAACAAGCTAAAGCTGGATTTCTTTCCTACCAATACATCAGCAATTTCCCAGTTCTACAATTATAGCATAAATATGTATTTGTGTATCTGTCTATGCTGCTATAGTGCTTAGAGATAACACATAAAGAACCAAAATTGTCCTGGTCACAGAAATTTCTCATAATCTAAGCCTTGGATCATGCCAGACTTGATATATTCAGAAGCATTTCTAAATGCTGAGAAACTTTCTGAATTCACTGGATTTTTCTTCTGGCAGTCAGCTGCCAAGACCTTGGATTGTTGGCTCTTTCTGACCTGTTCTTTAAGATCTTTTCCTCTTGTCCTGTCATTCTCTGACATTCATAAAAGTGAAACTCTTTGTCTAAATCAGTGATTATACATAAAAAAGGAATCATGGCCTGTCAAGAAAATGACATTCTCTTTTCCTTATCACATTCTATGTATGAAAGGGGTTTTCAGCCCTATTTCACATATTAATTTCTTTATTATATTCAATAATATTTTGCAGCTAGTGGTTTTCAACTGAAGATCATAAAGCAGTTTGGAAGCACGTAGAAATTCATATTACCTGTTATGTAATATCTGAGACAAATGGGCTGGAAATAATTTAAGCCAAGGGCAGGGAGAAATTGCCAAGGATTTTGTTCAGTAGCAGAATGGACTTGATAGAAGGAGATTCAGAAATGCATGAGCTATTTTTGACAAAAGAATTCAGGCAGCGTGTTTGAAGCATCCAGACCTGAGTGAGGAACATGTGGTCCTGGCACCTTCCCTTCCTGCCCTCTCCCTCCAGTCACTTATGTGCACCTTTACCCCTGAAGACAAGAAACTGATGCTTCCTGTCCTTTCCCAACTCCCCTGTTATTCCTGGGTTGTTGATATAAGGCAGGAAGACCAAGTACCTGTCCTGCAACTCAGATGACAGTGGCAGTGAATGTGAAGTGGTTCTAGCAGAGCCAGGTATTTCACTATCCTTTGTGAATTAGAAAAAAAAAGAAATATTTTTTCCTCCCTTTCTGTTTCCAACTAGCATCTAAGGTTTTAACTATTCATCAGCAATAGCTTTGATAGCATGTCAGCACTGTTTTAAGTGGTCAGGTACCAAGTAAACAGAAGAGCTATGCAGGTATTGAGCTACCATGCATGATGGGTGCAAAAGATGGCTCAATGCCAAACATAGATATAATTTCCTGTAGAAAACTGGAACCTGCAAGAGAAAATGCGTATACACCACAGATGGCTGGTTGATGAATTTTCAGATTTATTCATGGATCTTAATAGTCTGAAGCAGAGGTCAGGACAGCCTCCCAATTGCACAGGTGAAAATAATGGTGAACCAACTTGGTCTGCTGTATATCCCTTGCTGGTGACAGACTGTATATGCAGCTAGGGCCCTTGAGATCTCATCCAGGATTTTGTCCCATTGATTTTAATGCAGGTGATGACCTTGAAAGAAATTAAAGAACAAAATGTACAACCCCAAATATATTTTAAAAATTCTTCCTCTATAAACACCTACACAAATATATAAATAAAATTTTTAATATCAGCATGTCTTCTGTGGATTTTTCCTGCTCTCACAGGGTTCTGGTTAATAATACTGTATAAATGCGAGACTGTTTTTCTCTTACTGGTATTGAAAAGATGTTTTTGCTTTCTCTCATTGGATTTTTTTTTAGTGTCTTAATTACAGCAAATTAGAATAATTAGAGTGAAATTATATGAACCCTACAATTCCCTATGGCCTTTATGCTGCTTTTTAGAATGATAATGAATGTTAATGTAAATCATCAATATATTCTTAACTACCTTTTAGTCTTTATAGCCAACTTCTCATTTCAAAATTTTGCTCTAGATAGAATTCTGTGCATTCAGTATTAAGAACAATATCATGTGATATTTCAGCAG
The DNA here is from genome assembly GCF_929443795.1 of Astur gentilis. Classification (NCBI taxonomy): domain Eukaryota; kingdom Metazoa; phylum Chordata; class Aves; order Accipitriformes; family Accipitridae; genus Astur; species Astur gentilis. The sequence goes on along the minus strand of NC_064919.1, from coordinate 17,270,822 downwards.
AGCAAAAAAGTGTTAATTAAGATTTTGGTGAACCATACTGCATATAAAACTTAGCAATGGGCAATTTCCTAATAAAAGGTATCTATGTTAACATAAAATGAAATAGGCTTCTGTAAAACCTCTCACACTTAAATCTATAGCTTCTGTATAACTCACAGAATAATAAAACAAAATAAAATAAACCAAAAGGGAGTGTGCTCAAAGTATAATGACCATACAAAGAAGCCACACACTGCAAGAGATCTAACAAGAGCTGATTTTGTTCCTCTTCAGTTTGGGATTTTATTTTATTTTTCAAAATTAAAAACATATATACAACACCACACTATCTGCAATAGCTCTTTTCCCGTTTCATCACTGGATGACTATCGTAGCTGAATGCCCTCCAGCATTATGCAATGTGACTAACAATCTGTCACCTGAGATTAATTTTCTCTCTTATCTGTTCCTGAAGGAGAGTAATTGTGTTTATAGTACTGTTAATATTTGTAAGGTTTCCTCCCTCACAGTCTCTATTAGCACACTCATTTTTCTGCATGTTCATTTTACAAGACTTGTGTCGTTAATGTGCATTTTGCTACTGGAGCAGAACGTGGAAGGTCATGTGTTAGCTCTGCTGCTATTTATAGAAGACGTTGAGAGAAATAGTTTTACCTGTTGGGATGTTTTTTTATTGCTGACTTAAAGGGAGCCATTTCCCAGTGAAATGTCCCCCAACATCATACTATAGTCATCCTTATGCCCAAGAGGGAAATAACTAATGTAAAAAATATGGAAGGGGGACTGTAATAGTCCCTTATAAATGATTAAGGGAAAAGAAAGAAACCCAGGAAGATGTTTCTTTCCCCAGGGCAGGCCAGAAGGCAATCTACTTCAGTGACAGTCCCTGAAAAACACAGAAGTGTGTCTGTGCCAGGGGAAACCTCAAAGGAGACTCTCCAGCATTGGACACTGTGAAGATAAATAATTGCAGGAAGACAGTACCCAAATTCTTGTATGCTGGCTATTAAGCTATGGTCACTTAAAGAGTTGAGTCCAAATCAAAACAGCTCAGCAATGGGCAAACCCCATAATTTACTTACAGCCTCATAAGAAGGAATTGTAAAAAAAAGATAATATACCAAAAATTTTCCTTTCTATGCATTCTCATGAACACAACAGCAAGAATATACCCAAAGCTAACCTGTGATAGTGTGTTTAAATCTAGTTATGTGAAATATCTTAACCTCTGGAACTCATTTCCATAGGTTTTGCTGCCAACTAAATCACAGGTGGATTCCAAAACTAGACAATCACATAGTGATGAAAACATGTATGATAAAATAAAAAAGGGGGGGAGCGAATATAAGCTAAACTTCTTTGGAGAATAAGCCTGTCACTAACTGGCTGGGCTTAGTAATAAAATGCCACTTGAACAACTACTATTTTATACTGGGTATGGCACTGTCCTTTCAGAGATCTGTTATTTGCACTGCTGTGGAAAAACATGTGAAGGAATGGATCATCATTATATTTCCATATAGATGCTGATATGTTTCATTATCTTGTTGTAAGTGAAAAAACGCTTAAATTCAAGCTAGAGACTGAAGCCAGTATTTTAGTCCTGTATGATAGATGAATTTGAACTTATTTCTTTGGATTCATGATAAACATTTGTTAACAAATTAACATATGTCAACTCAGTTGACATAAAACTTTGCTGGAAAGCTCATGAACTTCATGTACAATTTGGCTGCAAAGTAGAAAGAGGGCAATGGATATGCAAGGTTAAAAATATTTTTTCCTGTGCATTTTGGGTGAATGTGAGATGTCTCTCTTTTACTATGTGAAATATTGCTGTAAATGTACTCAGCTGAAAGAAGAAACACATTTTAGTTGGAAGGTGGGGGATAGAAGGTTAACTATGGAGTTGGTTTCTGAGCATATGCCCAGAAGAGTGTGGGCTCTAACACAGCATTTGTAGAACCATGAGAAATGTCGCAAGGCTTGTAGAGTATGGGAATGAGTATTTGGAGATTGGGTTTATGTTTTTGAACAACTGCCTGGCATGCTTAGACTTCAAATGGTAAATGCTATCATGGCTCAAGATCCAAGAAAGGATATTGGCAAAGGTTGGTCTACTCTAAATTTAATCATTGACTACCTGAGCCAGGATTTTGAGACATTTGTGTTAACTGCTCTCAGGGCTCTTGTCAGTCAGGAGCTAATAAGGGGATGTAGAGCTGTCTTGTCCTTGAATGAGAAATCTCAGTATGGCAGTTCAAATCAACTTTGGGGCCATCTAAAGAGCATATGGATACATTATGTACTATAGCAGATGGTAATTATGATTGGCATCACTCTTGCCCTTTAAACAGCATCAAAACAACGACTGCTCTCCTTATTCCCTGCTCATTCGCAGAACATCTGTTCCAATAAAATATTCTGTCGGTTCAGTTACAGTAGCTACTTTTAACATTATAGACTATCTTCTATTAGTCAAATGGTGTTACAACCCTTAAAGAAAAGAGCTTCTAGACATAAAAGTACAATCCATAAAATGAGTACTCACATTTTAAATAAGCCTAATCTAACTATGTGCTTTCACCCAGTTCTTACCACCTGAAGATGCATCCAAGCATGGGAAGCCTGAAAAATGAGCTTGTGTTGCTTACTTCCTTCTTAGCTCTTCACTTTACTGTGTGACATGCGAGTCCAAAGAAGGCACCGAATCCAAGGTATCTTACTATAAAGTAGGTCTGGGCTTAGTTTATGCTGACATTCAAAGATAAGATGACCTCAAAAAACTCAAAAAGAACAGAAGGGGTATGGGTGTGGGCAATGCAGTGTTCCACTACTTCATACATCCTTGGTTAACAAGTCTTGAGGAGATGAGCTGTGCATAATTTTGCTCACCTGTGGGTTTAGTAATATACCACTATGATATTGGGACTGAGTATAGACTGTCATTAACTATTGCTTAAACAGAACTACCAAGGGACGTTTTCTAGAAGTAGTAGGTTTTGGAAATGAATGTTGATGTTGCATTCTTGTTTTTTTATCTTTTAAGAAATACAATGTCATATAGCTGGATATGGATATGGTGTCCATATCTTTTCTGGCAGCTAAGCTTTTATAATTTGTGGCTGCATTTGATCCTTGATGTGCACTCACATCAACTTTATTCAGATAAATATTATTGCCTGCTATTTTGCTTAAGTCTTAATTTGTTTCTGTATTTGTTCCTCACAAAGACCCTCCCCACTGCAAAGACAGAATTTCACGTGAAGATGGGCATTTTACCCTCCTTATTCCTGCACTGTCTTGTGAACTCAGTTGGGAAAAGGCATAATTAAAAGCCTGGCCAGATATGAAAAGATACACTAGGCCAGCATCCTCCTGGTTACAGAGGTTTGCTAGTGTGGGGCTTACTCTGCCTGCCAGTAGAGACTTTGGTGAGACAGGACCTTCCAATTTGAAAGGTGCTCCACAGTCCTTCCTGCCTGGATGTTTAGGCTGTGGACTAGAGTCTGGGCTGGCTTTGGTAATGGCTGCCTGTGTCTCACCAGGATGAGAAAGGTATGATGCAGGAAGGTGTGCAAAGCCCACGCAACAAAAAAACCATGCGCAGAGATGCGTGCTTCTGTCCGGAATAACAATCCAGTGAACACATGTGACATGGTCAGGGGAGGATGTTATCCATGCTGTTTCTTGACACTTTGGTTTTGTGTCTTTTTACTTCCAAAGCTGCCCTACGCACCCTTCAGTGTACACAATGATCAGTGTTGTGAATAATTCCATATTACCAGAAACATTGGTGTTCCTGACCAATTAATTACGTCTTATAATCTGTTTCGATCCTTAGCCAATCCTCTTTTTAGATACCCTACAGTGCAGTGTTTGTAAACCCTGAGTAGGTCTATAAGTATTGATGTCTGCTCAGCTGTGAGAATTACTTGGGCTATGCTCTTTCCTGAGCTCCTGATTTTGTCCCCTGATGGATGAAAAGGAGAATTTAAAAATGAGTTCTATTTTGCCTCAGAGAACAATATGCCATGAAGGGACATTATCAGTTCTGATTTGTGTGCTGGCTGCCTGCAGTGTGATTGATCACTAGCAAATCAAGGTATCATCCCTCTACTTGCTCAGATGCAATGTCTAAGAAATACCCAGACTAAAGGCCCCCCAGCTCCTTCTTCATCCCCCACAACGTTGTCCGTAATTGTTTATGATTAAAGGATATAAGCATAAGCAGATTCAGCAAACAAACTGCGGAATAAGAAATGCAAAGATACTCTATGCCAAAGAAAGAGCAGCAGCATTTGTAAATGTTTCCCAGCCTTGTTTCCAAAATGAGAGTGTGTTCTGTTCCCTCCCTGTTTTACCAAGTCTGGCCAGAAAGGTGTCTGTAGAGAACAGCCAGTCATGGGGATGAAGAATGACCAGTTTCTTTTTAATCAAATAATGGAATCTGCTTGCAGCAACAGATAAGCAGCCATTTTCCACAGCAGCATCTCACAGCCGGTCTTCCAAATATGCTGATTTCTATTCCTCTGTCAAGAACATAAGAGGAATAGGAGCTAAAATAAGGAATGGGATTTGCCCCCCCTCTCACTTAAAAGTGAGATTTGCAGGTTAAAGGAGAAGAGGAATATAACCACTAGATAAAAAATGCCTATCTGCCTCCTTTTAAATAGACACTCCCCCAATCCTCAAGGTGCCATTTAAATTCAAGATTCATTTAAATTCAAACTAATTAAAATTCATGTGATCAGATATGGTATGGACAAACCATATATTTCATAGGTAGCTGTGTGTTCATAAAATCTTCATGGTTTATTAAAAAAAACGTTTAATTTTGTTTCCTAAAATAATTAAGCTTTTATGATCAACCAGCATACATGTTCATAAAAGAATGCACGTATGTATATGCCTCTGGCCAATAATGTTTTAAACTTATTGGTCAATTCTAAATAAATTAGAAAGAAGGTCTGAGGAGGCAGAATTATTAATTGCCCCAAACATGCTGTGAGAATAAAGGTTTGGAATAGGGAAGAGGCTCAGTTAACATGAAGGGGAGATGACAGAGTGGTTTCTAGCTCTTTTCTTTTTAACCAGCACAAAAAAGCATGCAAAAAGAAAAGGACTTTGACTACGAATCTGGTTTTTGGTGTTTGCACATTATTGGATAGCAAAGTGCTGTTTTCAAAATTAAATTAGAATATAATTCTCAATTGTATTTAAACATTTAAATATGTTTTACTGTCTAGACTCTTGCCACTGGGGAGACTTTAGTCCAATGTTGCTTTTGAATTTACACAATGGGGCAGATGTACTTTATGAAATATCATTAATGCTTGTTTCCAGCTGCCAGACCTGGGAACCAGGTGCAGAATATTATGTCTTCTTCCCTCCTTGTGCACTGGAGTACCCTTTTTCAAGAAACTCTAGCAGGCAGGGGTGATGGTGCTTGGCCAGGTCACATTCTGATACGGAAAAGGGATGTACCCTGGCTTTGGCTCAGGAACAGGAATGGCACTGCTTCAAGCAACGTGTTCCTGTTCCTTTCTGTAAGTGTGGCCACTGAAATACAAACTGCTAAAAGCTCGAGCTGGTTTTGCAAAAATGGGGCATATGCTCCTAAAGCCTTTAGACAAATTTTTAAGCTTTATCTTAAGTCTGAGGTAAATCTGAGCCAGAGCTCTCTGCTTAACTGCAGGTATTTGCCTGGTTTTTGACCCTGGACACTATTAAAGCCAATGGTTCCCATATAAGCTATTAATTTTCTACCTCATGAAGCACCTTCTCCAAAGCCATTCTGAAATATCATAGCATCAGTTAACTCTTTATAGTCTTTAATCTTTGTATATTTTAGGTAGAGAACCTTACTACTTACATTAATTTTTTTTAGCTCTATCTTTGTGCTAGGTTTCTTCCTTCACAGATTGCTCTCCATTCTGAACACTTTTATTTATATAAATATAATTATTTTTATTATTTCCATGGTTACATTAGAACTAGTCAGGGTTTCTTTTGTTGTTGTGGTTTTTTTTATTTTCCTTGGTTGGGTTTTTTTTTTTTTTTAATGAACTAATTAATTTCATGTAAAGATTTTTTTTCCCATTAAACCAGTGTACTTGTTTTTGATCAGCTGTGATTAATCGTAGATATTTAATAAATTATCTCTCTGCAAATTTTGCACTAGCTTCAGGCCCCAAAAGTGTTGTAGAAATGGTGAAACCAGTGAGTGGTCTCTAGGTGGACTGAAATCTTTGTCACCCTGGCTAAGAAGGAATCAGGCAGAGGCCTGAGAAGTCAGAACTTGCTCTTTTATCTGAGGGCACTTGCTTTGCAGCACTGTCCAGGAGGCATTCCTGGGGTGTGAGAGCCTGGCGTGTCAGACTGTGATGTCACAAAACCAGACAGTGCCTGCTCCACAGAGTCTGAAACCTGAGCTAAAGCCCTTTGAGGCAAAAAGCAGAATAGCATAATGCAAAGGGATGTCCCCTTCTCCTGGTGCTTGGCTGGACCCATGGACTTGAGCACTGAGGGAAAAAGGGGAGTCACGTCCATGGACAGAAAAGGCTTCCTATTGTAACACTGTGGATGAAAATGCTAAATAAGAGAGGAGGCATATCTTTATATTTTGCAGAAACATGAGTGCTCTGGGAGCTTGAACAAGTCAGTGAAAGCAGGACTCTACATTAGCGCAGAAAGGGTTGTTTTGTGAGCAAAGAGGGAGGAGGAAGGCAGCAACTCCTGCATTACATGTTTTCTTTTCCCATCTCCCTTGCAGTCTGTAGTAGCATGGGGAGATGAACAGGCCAAGAAATCCCCCTTTGAGCCCCCAAAAGCTGCAGCTATTTCTCACTGCAAGCATGGAAGCTGCCAGGAAGGGTGTTCTCAAGCTTACCTTGAAAAGAAAAAAAAAAAGTACTACTAATAAAAGCAAACAGAAAGAATTCCCTGAGCCAAGAAGCTGAAACTTAGGCTTGTAATAACATAAAAACCAACTTAAGCAGATGAAAAGCATTAAACACAGCAGTTGCAGTGAATGTGAGAGGTGAAGTGGTATGGGTAAAGGGGAGTACTCAGTTTGGAAGACAGATGTGGGGATGATGTTTAAATCCTCACATTTCCCTGGTATGTCTCCAGATATAGATAAGGTGAAACCTTTGAATGCAGGCAGTGAGGGCTTGCCAGAGGTATGCCACCAAGAAATGCCTACATAAGCAACAAGAAAGCACAAGGCATGATGCTTGGAAAGGGTTTTTAACCCCTATCCATCACTGTACTCTCTGTTTCATGAAGACGAATGGTTGGTTTTGTGTGGAAATTTTACTTTCTATCACCTAATATTTTTTGGTTGAATACAGCAGATGTGAATCAAACAGTGAAATGCCAGGCACAATGAAAGATGTGCAGCGTTCGTCCCTGTCAGACTCTGCAGTAGGACCTCTCCACAGGACTGTGTCTCTCCCAGGCAGCTTTCCCTCCATCCTCACCCCTCTACCCTGTACATTTTCTCAGGTGTGTATAACTTTGAGTTAAAAAAAGGAGAAACCTCTGGTTCCCTAGGCTACTGCAATTTTCACCAGAACAATAGAAAAGAACCCTGAAAGACGGACAGCTCAGTCTTCTTCTCCTGAATATGAAGTGAAAGCCCCTAATAAACACTTGCCAGTGCTCATTTCCACCTTCCTAATTTGAAGATTGTGTGTTCAAGCAGGTTCTGTTTTGCCATTGTCCTTTAGAAAATATGTCTCGTTCGTGAACAGCAGGTACCTTTCTTCATTCTCCATTTTGATGAACTCTGAAGTGAAAAGGGATTTCAAGTCTGCTGCACCTTTCTGTCAAGGGCCGGTCTTTGTCAGGCTGCTCCTTCATGTTCACTGGTGACTTCTTCCCAGGGCTAAATGAGTGTATAGAATTAGATTCTGCTCATAAAACTAGATTTTGAGAAGGAACTGGAAAGAGAGGAGGAGGAGAAAGCACCTCTCGCTGATCTGCTGGCAAGATACAAACTCCCAATATGCTTGCATCTCTATGTACCAGGAATAAAGGTATCTTAAAACCTCATTTTCCTTGGATAGGGTCCAAACAGACACTTGTTTGGAGCTGCCCCTGTATTTCCCAAAATGTTCATCCCATACTCAACTGGGACTTTTTCCTGATTCCTTGGTTTTTGTGTTTCAGTAGGATGAATTCACTTTTTAGGAAAAGAGACAAACTTTCAGGAGAAAACTAGCTTACAGTTTATTTTGAAGGAGATCAATAACAGTACGTAGAGTTGTAAAGCAGTTTTTCTTTAAGAATGCTTTATTCTGTGTGGTTTTGCCTGGAGAAAAAAGTGTCAGGTTGGGATCACCATTTCCACTCACACTCCCGGATAACTACCTTTTTGAGAAGCATTTCACAGTTGTCTGGCTGTATTCTGTGGAGATACCTAGAAAGTATAGTATTACTTAACAGTAAATTATGGTCTGTGAAGAAACCCTATACAAGATAAATACTTCTGTAGTAGTGGTCTGTGAAGAAACCCTATACAAGATAAATACTTCTGTAGTAGGTCATACCAAGATGCACTCCTGTTTTGATAAGTCATACATAGTCAGGTAGAGTTTTTAGTTTCTTATTTCTTTAACTTTTCATGTATTATTATAAGGTTGTCCATGGAAAAATGTGCATTACTTATAATCGAGTTCTCTGCCCATTTAAGTGGGTCTGTTTCCTGTGTTGATAAGGCAAAGATAATTTTGTCTGGTTAAAGCACTCAAATAACCCTTTCCTGATTTTGAGTTCCTATAACTTTTGCCACCTTAAGTAAAACTGAGGGTATGCTGTAGTTCTATAAAATTATGTTGGTTTTATTCAGAAACTTCCTTGTCTGTTGATGTTTTGAGCCATATCTTGATGATTTAAGCACAACTTTGTGTCACGATCTAGACTTCTCTGAGCAGTCCTATTAATACTCCAGTAACATATATAAATACATTTGTATTATTGTATAATAATTTCTCTTATACTAGCTGTGAAATTTTTGAACCTTATCAAAGTAAAGCTAGAAGAAGCATAGAGTAACACAGAAGAATACAGAACTCACAAAGTTTTAAATCTAGACCTGTAATCATTTTTGACATATTACTCATGTGGTCATTAATTATGTCCAGACTGTTCTTTCTTCAGAAATGTAAGTCCATGTGCTGATTCATAGCTTCTATAGGTGGTTAATCTTTGCCTCCTAATTGCATCTTGACCATATATTTCAAAAGTACCTGCTTTCTTCCCAGATTCCAAAAATGTTTCAGAAATTTCCCTGTAAAGTCAGCAGTTGAGAGTGTGGAGAAAATTTCGCTATAAATCTTTCAATTTTATTTTACATATTTTCTGCATCCCCAGAATGAATTATGTTATCCCGAGACCTTAAGTGCAATGAATCTGACCAGCATTTTATCTAATAACTTAAATGGTACATTATCAGCTAACTAGAAATTGCTGAAAATATTCTACTGGAAGCACACCTCACCCTGTTTGTTTAGGGTTTTTTTTAACCTTCATAATTCTGGTCGTGATAAAATTAAAATTTTTGTACCAATTATATTAAGAATATATGAATAATAAAACATAATAATTTTCAATACGTGACCTAACTTCTTCTGAGATGAGCTTAAACCATAAAAAAATTCAACTTTATTTCAGCAGGCAAATAAGAGGTTTCATCTCCTTATGTTACCCCAGTGGAAATGTGTGTTGTTTCCTGTTTGTCTTTCAAGGCAGATTTTGCTCTCTAAAGTTGGATTAATGGCTCTGAATACATCCTAATGAATGAGCTTTTCTGCAAGCATTTATCTCCACACTATGTGAATCCTTCACCAATATTAATTAATTTATCTATTATTTATGGATTGTGTTGAGATCTGCAAAGGCTGAAAGCAAATGGTAAAATTTCCTCTCTCCTCTGTCTCCCATAATGACAAATCTAGCCCCATAGGGAACTGAGAGATCAGATGGTAAAGCCATGAGTCTTTTTATTTCTAGGGAAAGCATGAGAGACACAAAGCTGAGTTATACTGTCCCTAGTCCTCTGGTAAGTGACAAGAGAGACTAGTTGGCAGAGCAGAAGAAAGAAGAGGAAATTGGGGCACACCGAAAATCAGGAAAAATAGATCAGTGGGATAAGGACATATGAAGTGGAAAAGGATTAAGCTTCATTTTTGGTTTTATGCTTGCTAATTTTATACTTCAGTGTTTTCTCCTGAAGAGAGTTGGTGGGGAGGGCAGAACTTCTCACAGACAGACCTGCACAGTCTGATCCCAAAGAGACTTTTCCCCAGTTTTTCACTGGAAGAATATCAAAACTTTCCAAGATTTGCTTTTTTAATTTTCCTTTCTGAATCTCTGCTGATGCTTAACTGCAGAGATTCAAAGACTAGAGTGCTCTCCTTCAGCAAAGGACATGCAGGTGATGTTCTCTTCTCTTGGATTGTGTTGATGCTTCTCATGTAGCAAGCAAATGACACACTTGCTCTCACACATTCCGTCCTCAGAGACATTAAATCAAAATTTCATATTTCTAGGTAAAGTTTGGTTGAACAAACTGCATTTCATATCTGCATTTCTTAAGAAAAGTATGCCAAACATTTCCAGAACGGCTGTATTGAACAGGAACTGAAAGTTTAATTACCTGAACATCATCCAGTCCATGACTTTGCTTTTTTTTCCCAGAAGAAAAGGAAGGAGGGATTTTAAACTGAACAGACTATATGGATCAACCAGACTGGATCCACTAAGCTGGGTTTTTTTGTATCCTAGGATGCCAACATTTCTAGTGCACCATCTGGTCTTTCAGGAACTAAGCTTTCGTTTTTATGCTGTACCTGTGAATTTAATCAAGTTTTGATCACCAACTGTGATACAAACGCAAATGCTTGTCTTCAAACTTATATATCAACTGCTTTTGTAACTTTTTTATTGTTTTAAAATTCCTTTTTGCAATATGTGCCCTAAAGCTCATGGATGACACTGGGAATTTTTCCTGACTGAGAAGCAATTCTAAAACTGGGGTTTCAGAAATATTAAAACAGTGCAGTTTAAGTGTTTTTTCTGACACTGGAGAACACTGTCAATGCAATCATTATTTTTGGTGCAACCATAAAAATGCAGTCTTCACAGGTAAAGTGTAACTGTTAATGATGTCATGTTTGTTTTGCTTGGTCTAATAGTAACCAAATATATTTCTCTTTAATCAGCTGCAACTCCCACTGAAAATTACACTTTTGTTGAAGATAACTAATAAGTATGCAAGGGACAATATTCTTATTATTGTACAGACTTCATACAGAACCAAAGGAATATATATATATATAAAAATATTATTATAATATTATATATATTATTGCCTCCCCTCCTTCCCTCCCCCCCCCAAAGTATGTGCTGAACTAGCCATTACTAACTCCCAGGGCCTTTTGTCCAACATTTAGAGATTAGATTTCTTCCTGGCAAGTAAACAAATGCAGGTATTAACAATTCACGGTACCCACCTTTATTTTTCTCAATAGCTCCTCTATTCATACTTAACATGCAAAAGGTATATATTGTCTGAAGAGGAAAGCCAATATCAGAGGGAAATATAATGTCATTCTATACAATTGTTCTTCTTCAAAATGGTGCTATTACAGGTGCTATTACATCTGGTGATTGTGGTATTTTGTGTTTCCTGAGATCACTTTCTTCTCATGTCAGTTGCAATGTGTTACAATGGGTATAGAAAATACTTTAATAGGAATAACATTTTATAGACAGCTTTGGGGATGGAAGAACAGTGCTGGCTTTTTGTTCATTGTAATGCCAGTTCTCTTGAATTCCTGACTGGACAATTATTCCAGCTCTGTTGGAAAGTAGAGCAGGTGTTAGGGTACACCTTGGGAAGTTACATCCCCATGTCTGAAGTCCACTGTGGTGTCCTGAGGCTACAGATGGTGTCACATCTGCTCCTTGCTTCTGTAATAAATAAATAAATAAATAAATCACTGAAACTCAGACCATAAATAAGAACATAAGACAATTGAAAAATATGTTGTAGGTTCATAGCTGCTATGGACTCAGGTAGCTTCTCCAAAGTCAAAGGAAAACCAGCTATTCCTGTAAACAGAATACCTTATGCTATGCGTCTCCTTTCTTCTCAGTGTTGTATGTTTTCTTATAGCTCTGGCAAAAAAATTTCTAAGCTTTAAAATTCTAAATTTATTACTTTTCAGAGAATATTTTTTTTTTTTTGTAGCAAGTCTGAAAAATCTCAGCAAATTCTCTTTCACTTCAGTGTTTGCAGGACAACTATTCTTACTCTTACTCATTAACGACATGGATCAGGCTCCTCCTCCTCCTTATCTGGAAGCTCTTGCAGTATCTACTAAACTCTGTAATAAATCCTTGAAATATATGGGTTTTATCCCTTGATTTTGTACCTGTTTTGCCTTTCATAGCTCAACTGCATTAGACCAGAAGCTACATATTTATTTTTTCTAATCTCTGGCTTTGAGTAAGCTTAGATCTTGGGATATCTACAAGTGGATTATGTCCCTCCAGTGCATAAAAGAAGGTAAATCTGTATGCATACTTTCTTGTACTTCCTCCATGGAATTGTTCCTCCAGGGAATAAACTTTGTTTGCTCAGCCATTCTGTGATGCTGTGATTCTGAACTGGCAAGGGAAAAAAAAGCAATGCATGTTAGGCAGGGTTACAAGCTCTGTGCCAGCCCTGGATGTTGAAAGAAATCCTTGTGGACCACATACATGTTTATAAGGGGCAGATCACTGAAATTGATGGCATGATGTAAAGGTCTTAATAAATTAACTCACTGAAGTTACTTATGCTTTTTTTTCACTTTGAACCTAATCTTCACCAAAATTCTTACTTTGGAAGCATATAGTCTTTTATGAAGTTCTTTTGGAAATGACAGTGTGCAATGCATGTTTACATATTGTCTGAACAGTGGCATGTCAAGTCTGCTTCTTGACTGCTCTGTCTCATTTTGGACTTAATCACTGTATGCAATTGAATACAGACCTAAAAGGAACTCTGCTGCAACTCACTCCTTCCTTACCAAATACTCTTATTTTCAGCATATATATATTTATGGGAAAAAACCCTACTCTGTTGTCTCCAGCTGTGTGAAGCTAGTGAAGATTACCATTAGCCTGGTTAGTCCTCCTGTGTTCTTACTGTGTGAAATGACATGTTTGTACTTTCATTGACTGAGATAAAACATCAAAATCCTTTTGGTAATTCTTGCAAAACAGGGTAGGTCTGCTGTTAAACAAAAATGAAATTTATTGCTTATTACAGAAGGACTTGCTAGCCATCAATGCTCTTGCCATCTTTTCTTTCTGGAAACCAGACCCTGTAGACAACAAATATCGCTAGTGCTGGCTACCCAGAAAAGTTTTACAGTCGTGCCACTTCCACTCCTTAGTGACATCTTTACACTGCCTGTTTCTTTGTCAGTAGTGTATTACCCAACACCTCACCTGAGATTAGCTTACAATGACTATTTTGGTGGTAGAACTAATTGCTCATCCAGTTATGAAACAATCATCCCAGACTGTTTCCACAGAGGAAAGAAACATTAAAGAATAAAAAGAAAGTAAAATTTTCAGACCTGCAGGAAATAAATGTAACAGGGATAACAGGAAAGACGAAGATGGGAAAGAGATGGGCAAGAGAGGGAGAACTGGACAAAGGTTTGAATGTTTGGCTTCATGGTGCTTCCTGCAGTGCTGAGACTCCTTAGTTCTGTTTACATTCGTGCTGTTGTCCTGCCTGTTCACTTTTGGTTTGGAAGGTTTTATTTTGTCCGATGGTTTATCTTGTGCAAGCAACTCACCTGTGGGCCAAACTCAGAAACAAGGGGACGACGAGAATGTACAGGCAACAATAGGGAAAGCGAAGGGTGTGACTGCTGGCACCAGTCTGGGTCACTATAATCTGTGGTGGCACTTCATGCAGTGTGACAAGAGCAGAAGAACATGGCCCTACACAAGCTCTGTGTTACAGAGTTTTTTGCGAAGGTCTGATTTTCCATGAACATAATTGATCTAACTCCCAGTTTCTCAACTCCAGAAAAAAAATCCCTTTTGCACTGCAGATATGGTGAATACGAATAAAGAAACAACAAAGGCCAAGAAGGTCACAGACACTTAATCTCAGTACTGGTTACACAACTGTGTGCTGCAGCTGAGCTGCAAGTGGTCACCGTTCAAGATAGGTTCAGGAGAGATTAACACACTCTAAGAAGCCCTCACAGACTATGAATACAGAAACACTGGGGCTGATGGTAATCCCTTTTTACAGCCTTAGTTATACATTATGCTCCTCTAGGAAGAATGCCTGGATGTGGAAAAGGTCACTGCCAGGAAGAAATCTCAAAGTCCTTGTTGACCTGGTATCCTAACAAAATCCCAATTGATAGACAAAACCCAGAAACTCAGAGTTTGTACTAACCCTTTACTGTATGTTGTAATGCACCTTCAGGTGTAGTGTTGCCAGTGATTCAGACCAAAGACTTACTAAAGCACGTACAGGCTCCCATGCAGCCTGCGTATCCTTTCCATAGAAACCAACAGCATACAGCGCCAGAGTGTTTCCACCTCACGTGTGGGACACAGGTGAGGCATGCTTCTGGATTTGGGCTCTGGGAAACACTCCTGCATCCCCTTGTTTCGATACAGCCAGTGCCATCAGAAACATCTCCAGCCTGAACAAAGATGGGTACTGGCATGTGCACCCAAGGCACTTCGCAGTAGGCGCACAAGGGCTCTTCTCTGGCTTGGCAAGAGAAAATGCTTCTGCATTATTTCGGATTTTGGGGATGAGGGAGGCAACTTACATCTGCAAGACAAAACCTGTGGGATATCTTACTTCTACAGCAAAGTTAACAAACACACAACCCGGAATTTTGCCAGAGATTACGTAGGTGAGGTAACTTCCTAGGAGAAAATAAAAAATCTGGTGTGTTAGCATGTGTAATACATACTGCATGTTTCCAAGCCGAATGTTTTCCTCTAGGATGAAATAAAGAGGTTGCACGAGAAAGGGGATCATTTTAGTTACATTGTTTTGCTCTGTCCACCAAGAAATTATCTTGAATTTAAAGAAAGACTGTGCCAGAGGATGTTTTGTTAAAAAAAAGAAACAATATTTTTCTTCTATGTGTTTATCAAATAACTTTAATAATCATTTTAAGTGTAATTCAGGGAGCATATAGGCATAAGGCAGTTTCCAACTGCAAAACTCTATCTGAGCAAACCAGACCATGAAATAATACAGTGTTATTTACTGATGCCTTAAGAAAATGAGCACTTTAAAATCTTATTTTAAAAATGAAGCCTGTGTGCTTTAGAAAGATAAATTCAGAAAAAAAACCCAAACCAACAACAACAAAGACACAAACCAAAGAACTTAACAAAGCAAGCTTGCCGATCCCAATTTTAAAGTAAGCCTATAAAGAATAATAATTCTTTGGTGAGCTACTGATCCAGGGCAAAATTGAGATAACTAGTGGAATAAAATCTGATTTGGTGATCCCTTTTGAGGGGAAGGAGAAAAATCCTGTCATATGAACATGCTGTCCAGACTTGGTGTAGAGGGAAAGAGATTTGCACCTCCATACTTACAGAACTGTAATTCAGTAGTGCTCAGGTATGTGATTCGTTAGAGTTAAAAGCTGTAATTAACAGCTTTATAGTCAAGCATAATAGTCTGCTTTATTATATAATTGTTCTAATTGCCGAGATCATTTATTCTTTTGCTGCTCTACCAATTTCCTCATGGTTTTCTCATCAATCAATAAATATCTTAATCAGTTGGCATTGGTTGCACTGCATCCTCTGATTTAGCTGTGGGATTGTGGTGCCTTGGCTGCAAAGAGGTGTTGGAAAGGATTTTGTCTTTCAGCAGCTCCTGTGGCTAAATGGGGGATGACTCTGGGGGATCAGATGTGTCTCACAGAGCAATCATCTTCTGATGAGGTCCACCTTCGCTATGCTACCTCCCACTTGGCTTCCACAGTCAGGGACAAGCATAACCTAATGCTTGGCAAAGGAAGACCAAGTTTTGTCTCACTGTTTAAAAGACTTGTGCTGCTCTTAAAATGAAGATGTCTTTTTGCCATGAGCAAACTTCAGCTAATGATGCATTCGGGAATGAGCATTAGCTGTCATGCAAGTCAACACACAAATGAAACCCAAATAATATCTTGTTCCTCAGGCAGCATTTTGCAGCATTTCATTCAAGATCAGAAGCTATGTTATTCTAGGGACTCTTGCAACAACTGCTGTAATGATGATTGCTCTATGGACTTTCATAAGAGTGTCTAAAGAAGGAAACTCTGTCGGTGGGATGTGAAGTGGCTCTGGTGTCTTCACCTAGCTTTTGCTCATTTGTGTTAGCCAGAAGATGACCTGCTCTGTCTTTACGCACTTCCTTACACTCTTTACAGTCTCAGTTATGCTCCTTCTGAGTTAAAATTCTTCCACAAATACAAAACCTTTGTTACCTGTGTTAAATGCTTCAGTCAGGTTTTTTCTGCTTTTAAGATCTTTTGTTTTAACAAATGAGAATGAATTTCAAATACTTCAAAGGACTTTTAAAGACTTTAAAATACTTTTAAAGATTTACAATTTGTGATTTATAAAGAGAACAAAGGATGGGCTAATGATAGGGAAGAGAGGTTTGGGACAGTTACTTGAATGAGAAGTAGAGCTCCATTTGATACAGGCTGGCTGCCCATGATTTCCTTTCTGCTTGATGTTCTTGGGATTATAATGCTAGGACCCCTAACTTGCTGCATTGAGAATCTTCTTTAAATATTACTTACACTGGAATTAATAAGTAAATCTATATACAATGCTCATTTGAAAGCATGCTTTTGCCTTATTCTTGGGTGCTTTTAATGTTTTGTATGCAGCTAGAAAAAAAGCACCTCTGGCCAAAAAGAAAGTGCACCATTAGCAGCAGCAGTCTGAGATAAGCACATGTGAACTCATACTTATGTTCTGCTTTAGCCTCTGCTTTTTGGATTTTGCACATCCCTTTTAAACCCATAAAGGTCAAGAAAAGAGAGTAGCTGTGAAGTGTGCCATTGTTGGCTAATAAACTGGAGCCATTTAGGATCAGATAGCAAACTGATAACCACAGCTACCAGGGTGTTTATGCAGAGACTAAAATGAGAGGCGGAACAGGTGAATGTGGCTCTCATCTGAATGATGAATCTTTTGATGTGGTGTGTCAACATGAGGTTTTGTCTCACCTCTTTTTCATCCAAAGGTTTTTTCATGTGCAGTCTTTAACTTTTGATCTTGACACACTGTTCAGTGTGGCTTTACATATCACCATCTGCCTGGTACCACTTTGTACCCAAACACCCCAAAATGGAGAAACGATCCTTGTTAGGCAGCTTCAATTTAAATTTGTTTTATATGCAGAAGCAGAGTCAGACCAGCTTCACAGTTACATAATTGAATCTGATCTTGCTAGCCAGCTCATCACAGAACAAAAGAAAAGGAGTTTTTAAACACCTTGGTTTCTCATGGCAGGTATAAAAACCTTCATGTACTTTGGCCACATCTCATTGCAAAGTTTTACAGCCAACTTTGTGTGTATCCTCTGATGAAATTCATGGCACATTGACAGAAATATCTTATTGGGAGACATCTAAATGAAGGTAGTGAAAGAGAAAGAAGAATTTAAACCTTGTGTTTGTACACATCTTTTATAGGAGAGAGAGTGGAAAGAACTGAATTGAGAGTCACAACCGTTAAAGAGCCAATAATAAAATAAGCATGTGGGACAAATTGTGAAGTGTGAATCTGTGTGCATATACATATGTACTGATTCAAAGTGCCACAGTAGTTAGTTACAGACTTAGTGACTTCATTTACTAATTATAGATCAGTTAATAACCAGTGGCTGGTGAAGAATGTTCACAACTAGATCATATGCACAGTATAACAACATCAAGAATCTCATCAGAAGTGTTATCACAAAGCTCTTGTAAACTTTTGGAAGTCTTTTCCCTACTTCTGCATCAAAAAGAACAGTTTTTGTAAAGTAGAAGAAAAAAATTGCTCATATTTAAACTGTTTATAAAAAAAAGCACTGTCTTGTCATTATCCTTCAACAATGTGTCTGTTTTTCTCTCAGTTGTAAAGATAATAAAAGTCTGGACTTTGTGTAACAAGAACTGCTCTTAACAAATGACACTGTTTGCATAGTGTGCATTTGGTGTCTTCTATAATTTTTTAAATTCTTAATGCAATTTTTATTAACAAAAGAAGATAGTTATTATATGAGACCTCACAAAGTTATTCGCTTCTACTAGAATGAGGATCACTTATAAACTGTGTACAGATTTTCTTTGTATTTCTGTGTAATTACTAAATTATATATGAAACCTTTTCTTCAACACAGCAGAAGCAAATAACATCTTTGCCTTTTAATCCAAATGGTTTCCAGAATGCAGTAAACTCTGCCTTCAAAAAATGGATTTGCAACTCTTGCTTCATACTTTTTCTTAGCTCAAATACACCTGCCATAAAATTCAGAACTTGGCCTGTCTACTTACAATCAATGAAATACTTCAACCTCTGTATGACGTAGCTCCGATCTGCTATCAGCCTTAGGCAGCTTCTCTATTTGTATCTTTCTTAAATATGTAAAAGACCATAATTGGTCACTTTCAGTGAATCTGAATGTCTGAAAAAACCCAGTACCTTCAGTAAGCTCCCTTTGTCTTTGGATGGATTCATTTTAGGACAGCCTTGCTGCATAATAGTATTTGGAGCAAAAAGCTCCAACTACCCCAAAGAAGAGCTGAGAGGCAGATGTTGAATAGTTGATTTGGATAGCAGCAGAGCTGCATCAATCATCAGACCAAACCAGAGGCTAATTTGTAGGCTGAACAGGTTGTCTGTGCTGACTTAGCAGAGGTAAGATTAATATATTGCTTCATAACCCCAGGACAGATAGTCTCACCTGTCCTCTCACTTTTAATCTATCTTCTTAATCCGTTAGAGCTTTGTTTCCCCCCTTTTTTCCCCCCCCCCCCCCCCCCCCCCCCCTTGTAGGTAGAGCTGTTATAACCCACTCTTTTTCCACCTTTAATTCAAGAGAGTCTGACTTTCACCTGTATCTCGAGGCTTCAGGTATCTTATACAGCTCTTTAGACCTCCTGCTGAGCAAGCAATCACTACAGCACATCAGGAGGAGATTCAGCCCTCTGCTGCTTTTAAGAAAACTGCTAAAATGTACTGATCACTCCTTCCTCTTTTTTCTCATTGTGTGCTCAGATCTAGAGAGTCCTTTATATTCGTGTTTTGAAATCCCTGCTCAGGAGCCACTGGACCAATGCTGAAATCACCAAAGCTTTGCTACTTTGGGCTAGTTAGCATTTTATCCATGGTTACATGAAGGTAAAGAGGAATGTTTCATGACTTTTTAGCTGAGTAATATTAGTTAGTTGGGAAGACGGTGATCCAGACTGGATTTGGAGTGGAGGGATGTGAAGTGCAGAAAAGCGAGGAGGAAAAGGGAGCCCCCCCAGATTGTAAAGCTTGGAAGAATTAAGTCCCAGGTCTGGCAAGTTCAGAGATGAGCTTTAAGCGTGAATCTTCCTTAAACACAGTAGAGTGCCTGGATTTCGTCTCTCTTTCCTCCCACTGAATGAATATGGATTTACTGCTACAGAATGGATTGATCCACAGATCTACTGTTCTATGACTAAGGCAGCCAGGATGAGCAGGGACCTCAAATTCTCACATTAGCTGTGGTGACCATAACTACCCCATGGAACACTGGCTGCTGAGGCCCTTGTCATCATCCTTTGAGCAGCAAAACATCTTTATGAAGATGAAATTAGTAAAGTCATTTTTCCAGTAAGAATAGGTTAACAGTAGCTTTTACACTAATCGAACAATACTATGTGACTTACAGTCAACTCCCCCCAAACCCTGCTGACAGTCTTTAGTCAATACACTACAGGGCTGTTTGTCTCATCCTACGATAGTTGTTTCAATTTATCTTTCTCTGTAAAAGCTTGATTTCTCTACTGATTTAAAAGGACCCTGGCTGACGAGATCAAACTAATACATAACTCCTGGAAATTTCCAGTATGATGCACTTCAGTCCATCTCCTAAAGAAAGCAGCAAGTCTTGAAGTGGCCTTTACAGGATAAAGCTTTACTGGTCACCTTAACAACCCATCACATCCAGCACCAGCTGTAATTCAGTAAATCCAGAGAGGCTGGTTCTCCTCAGGGTTATCACCTAGGTGTGATGACAGACCTCTGTTACCAGAAAGGTACTGGCATGAAAAGAGGAGTTGTTTATGTCTTTGTTTCCTAGCCACAATCAGAAAAATATATTTTGTTTCTCCCTTTTTTTTTGATTTTCCCTTCCTTGCTTATTACTCCAGTCTGTTCCCATCATACAGCAGCAAAGATGTTGAAGCTTCATTGGGCAATACTGAATTCAAAGACAAGGGCAGGAAAATGAAGGGGAACAGACCTCTACCCTCAAAATAAGCATTGACTGCTGCTTCTGCTAACAGACCTGACTGGCTACTCAGGGAAAAATTGTTATGATTTGCAAGGTTTTGTTGACAGGTATATTTGTTACCCAGCCCAAAGCTGTTGTGAGGCATTGCTTCTTGGCCTGGCAAACCCTTCCTCCAGCAGATGGCATTCGTAGCTCATTTCTCCCCGATATGTGTCAAAATCACACTGAGGATGCCTGTGTCCGGTCAAAGCTCTCTTCATTCTGATTAGTGTGCACAACTGCCTGTTTCAGCTCTACACTAAAAATGATAACCCAAGCATCAGTTACCTATAAAATGATAAAGGAAAGAAAGGCTATAAATGGCAGCTGTTTTGAAAAATTTGGGCTTTTTCTCTTAAAAGAAAAGCCTTGGGCTGCTATCACTTTCATTTTCTCTCTGTTATGATGCCTGCCAAGTGGATTTTCAGAAAAATAAAAACAGGTCATGAAACTGACGTGTATGTGTGTGTGCGTGCTACTATAAAATAAAGCTACTTTGCTCCTTTTTTTTGTCTTTCTCTAACCTAGGGATTCCCTACTGAATCTTACTTTATATAACATGTGAACTCCCAGGAAAAATCATTGCCTTTAAAAAGATGTGATATTAATCACAAGAAAATAATAATAATAATAAAAGTCAGAGATTATGGTACATTTGCTCTGTTTACCCTGACAGATAATGACAAAGTCCCTTCTGAGCTCCCATCAAGGCCTACTGTGTCGTATTTCTTTCAATAGGCTCCTTGCTGACAGGATTGCACATACTAATTAAGGTCTTGCAATAGGCAAAGAGAATATTACTAACTCTGTGGAACTTTGTTGTTCTGTTCCAAGGACTCTAGAAATTGAAAACAAAGGGCCAATCAGTGGCTACAACTTGTGGCATATATGGAACTGTGTATTAAATCATCATCCTAAAATATTTTGTGCCACTTGTTCCTATTACATTCTAATGAATATTAATTCAGCCTCCCAATTTTGTGAGGAAAAGAAACGCTTATCATAGACATAATTCAGGCACGCACAGAGGAAAAAGCTCAGAAACCTGTCAGATTCAAATTAAAAACACCAGAAAGGATAATTTAACCAGAATAGCTACAGCACCAAGTGAATACAGGGTGAGGGAAAAAATATCCTGAGCTTTAATCTATCTACAATTTGCTGGACCTTATTTAGAGATAAAAGTGTGCACAAAATATGCTGTTAATTACAAATGTTCTTACCTATAGCCTCTCAACGTGTTTTAGTGCTTTTGAATACTGGGCTAAAGAAGTTCCCAGGTATGCTTGCATGAAGGAGTAATGCAGCTAGAGAAAGATGTGCAGTGGTATTGCAGAGTATGGTACTTCGGTGAAAGCAATAGCTGATAAGGGGAACTGCTAATGTAATATAGGGACTTGCCATTGCCCAACATTTGTGTCAAATCTATCCCTCTTTGGTACTGGCTGAGAACTATTGGCAGGTGCTGGCCATTTATGTGGTCTCTGTGAATTAAGTTGGCCTAAATTAGGTTTTGGATGCAGATGTGAGGGTTGCAGATAACAGCAAAACAACTGGAAATGGCTGGCAATTTCCTGGCAGAAGCCTCAGAGAAAGGGGAAGACCTGGGGAGTTAGAAGCTAGGCTGCTAGGCTTATGCTTGAAGGAGATGGATGTAGTTCCTTTGTGTATTGTGCCTTCTTCAGCTGACTGGGGAGAAGTGATTTTATATTTCTTTGCTTCAGTTCCTAACTTCCTGACTTATTCACTTGAAAAGGATTCACTGACTGTTTTTTTTTTCTTTTCTTTTGGTCCAAGCCACTGTAATGCCCATTGTGAGTACCTCATCCTGTCTAGATGAGAGAGATTTTTCCCAGGTCAGAAGGAAATTACACATATGGTTATTATACTTAAAAAAGGAAGAGAAGACCTTGGTTTCCAAGCATCAGGTCGACAAACACAAAACAGGTGCCTATGTTCTTGAAAAGATAGGATCATGTTATTTGACATCAGTTTTTATTTACCACTTTCCCTTAATAATGAATACAGTTAGAAGGAAATATAAAATGTTTGGAGATAGGAGGGAGGTTTTCAGTGGTTTAGTTCTGGCCCAGAAGTCATCAACAGCTTTCACCCAAATAATTCACCCATCCTTTTGTATAATTCTCTGTCTTACAAAAACGTAAAAATGCACTAAGTGCTGTTGTAGCTGGGTATTTGTGGAGTTACACTCACATTAGTTTTCTATGTGTTGCAGTCTGTACTCATTTTTAAGGCCCACCCTAATCCCAACAGCCCCTAGTAGAAGTTGTGAGAGGTCAGACTCATTTAACTGCTGAATCTTCAGAGCTTTGCCATTAACTTTAATTTATGCAATATCCAACCTTTGGCTAGTGGCTTTATGTGTTTGTTTGTTTGTTTGTTTGTTTTTTCCCTGGTGATAAAGAAGGTAACTACACACTAACAAAATCCTAGCTTAGTTGGCAGGCTGAGAATGACTGTCATGACAAACTGGATGTAAACTAGACTATCAAAATCGAATAACCTAGGAAACCTGGGAGCAAAGTCTCATTTGTACCCTTCCCATCACAGTTTATGAGCTGCATGAGAAAAGTTTTTGCAGCTGCTTTAGCACGTTGACCATCCAAGATGGAAGAAAAGATATTCTAAGCCTGATGAAAGACTTTCAGAGAGAAGTCAGAGAGATGCTCCTCCTCACATGCCTTTGTTATGTTGTACAAATTACAATTTTAAATTTCCTGCACTTACGTTGTATTTGTTTTGTATATGGAATATATTTGACCTGTATGATAATGGAAATGTTTAACTTTGGGAATTTTCTGTCTTTGTGATATTTAATATTCCAAAAAAAGGAGATTCAAGGAACGCTGTCAAATGCTGTTTGGACGTCATTATCCTTGAGGATGTGAAGAGACATCTGTCTTCTGCAGTTCTGCTATACTCTTTAGGATGAATAACTGGCCTACCTGTGACCTCTATATACTCTAGCCTCTTCCACTCTCAGCTTTGAATCTAGTTTTTCCTCTTTTCCATATGGTTTTGCTTTACAAAAGACTTTTCCCCTACAAGTTAGAGCCACTTTTGCAATTGCTGCAGGAATTGCAAAGCTCTTGTTAGAATATTCTGATAATGACTCAAAGCTGGTGCCGGTTGGGAGGGATTTCTTTTCCCTTACTTCTCTGAACAGCTCCTTCAGGGTGAGTAAAGTAGTACTGAAACTGCTTTTTGCTACATCTGCTGTTGATGTATTGCTTTCTATTGCTTTTCTGTTTTCAGCAGTTCATTTGCAGTCTGTACTTCTGATTTCTTTCCTGGATTTATGTTATCATTAAGTTAATTAGAGTGGCTGTCCCTTATTTCCTCAGAATCTGATGCTGAGTCGTGTCTGTTGAGGGCTTCTCCAAAATGCTCTGCCTTATCTGCTGTTTTTGACAGGGTGAGATTTGAGGCTTTTTGGTTGTACCTATTTGTAAGCATTTTTCCTTCATGGCATTTGACTGGTCCATTTCTCTTTCACAATTTTCACCTGGAGTTTCACTCTTCCCACAATACTGTGCTTTCCTATCATAGCGGTGTTCGCTTGAATTTCTGTTTCCACTGTAACTCCATTTATCCCTTCTTCCATTGACTCCTTGAATTTGCTGCTTGCTTACACTTGTCTTCTGTTTTGTCTGATACTTGCCTGGTGTCAGCATGGGGATTCGTCCTGTCACCACATTCCCTTCCCAGTAAGGTCTCTTGGCTTATCTAATTCTTGCTCTGCCTCTGTTGGTGTCCAGTTGTGACTGCAGTGGTTTGAGTCTTGCTGGCTCTGAACACTCCATTTTTCTTCAGTTCCACTCTGTGTTTTACATTTCCCTGGTCTGATGGTATCTTGAATCTGTTCTTCGATTCAAAGGAGAAATCTCCGGGTAATCTTCTGTGTACTGTGAATTTTGTCTTACTTCTTCTTCTTGTTCTTAACTATTTTCATTTATATTTTTACTTAATTTTAGCTGCTCAGTGCTTCCTGGCATTTTGCATAGATGACCAGGCTGGGGAAATAGTACAACTGTGGTTCATATGACTGCACATTTTGTTATCTGTTAAATTCTGTGATATTCATTTTTTTTAATGAGAGGAAAGAGCACTTTCAGCTCTACAGTTTGGGTATAAAGCACAAATTAACAGTTCTTTAATTTCTGCAATTAATGATTCCTAAGCATAGTGTCCCAATCCAATGTTGGGGAAGGTTTTTATATGATCCCAAGAGTGAAATTAAGACACAAACAAGGTCCAATGCCGTATACCCAAAAGAGTTTTTGTTATCCAAAGTATCAAAAGTAGAAAATAGTAGCGATAGGATAGAATGGAAGAAAAGGCAGAAATCAATCAAGCAGTCAGGATAGAGTTGCAAGAATAGTCACCACCATGGATCCAGCAGCTTCCTGTTGGTCCTCAGTCTTCAATTCTTCGGTGGTGGGTGCACACCACGGCTTGTCTCCACGATTCTTTATAGGGCATATTTTGATGATGTATGCACATACGTACTGTTCATGCACTGTTCACATGCTGCAGGTTTAGTGTGTCACATGACCTTCACGTGATCCAGACCAGAAACCAGTATCTTATCTCAAAGACTACAGTTTCTGTGAGAATGGTAGCCTCCACATTCTTGTATGCTTGTCAGCTTCAGCCTCTCCTGGATGCCTCAGTGGCCTGGTAATTGTGCTTAGGGACGGAGTAGTGTCCTGCTTAGACAGGCCATCCCAGAGGCAAAGGGTTCGAGATAAGCAGTTCACAATCCTTGAGATGAATGGCTTGAGATGACAGTCTAGTCTCTCACACATAGTCACTTGTTATGCCTACAGTCGCCATACTGGATGTTAGCACAAGGCTTACTTACCTCAAGAAATTGTATTTTGGGCGTCTGCCACTCCCATGCCACAGGTGATTGTAAAACTTTCTCTTGTCCACACTTTGGACATAAAACAGCATAGTATCTGTAAGGTTTAGGAGCCTCGTTTGAAGTCTCATGTTTATCTTATAGATTCATAAGTTTGCGTTTGATGAGAAACTTCCACAGCCTGTCATAATGAGAACTCCTCTAATGTATGCTGCTTGTCTCTGTGGGACAGTGGTAATACAACGTTTCCTCTCTTGCATCTGACCCCAGCCTACCAGCTTGGATTTCAGGTCACTGGTTGTCCATCTCCTTCACAATGACTCTAGTTTCTGATTTCGGAAACCTCCTTTTCACAATCAGCAGTTATCAGAGTATGCATTTCTTTCCCAGCCCACACAAATGTTTTCTGGGTCCTGATTTTTTGGAACTGGTCTCTACAAGGAGTGGTTGAGGACCACTTACTTCTTTTTGCAAGAAAAATCAGTGACACAGAGGTGAGGCTAGGTGGGATGGTGAGCCTCATGCCAACCTGCTTGCTGTCTCCAACCTTGGCACTGCAGCTGCAGGGATGTGCCCCGGGCAGGACAGGCTGCCTACTCTTCAGACTGTCCTGCCCTTTCATCTTGCATATACTGGGGTCAAACTGAGCACTGAATTTCACATTTCAGTCTTTCCTTTGTCGATATTTTAGCGAGCAGCCACATTTCTCCACTAATAATAATGGCATGCATGTATTTGTCAATTACAACATCAAAGGCTAGAAAACTGGACTTAGATTTAAAGCACAGATGTATTTTTAAGGATTTCTTTTCTAGGGCAAGGCCAAGCTGGGAAAATTCTTGAAGTAAAGTTGACGTTTCATTGCAGAGTTCTGAGCATCTGAAACAAGATTTGAAAAGAAAATGGTTTTGTGATGGTAACTCAAAAAAGCTTGTTGCATACACTATAATCTTGTAAATAGGTTGCCTAGGCATCTAGAGATGTTTAGAATGGCATATTACCTTTTTTGTTCGTTTTTGGTTTGACCTTTTTGTAATATCTTCTGTAGTCTGATTCCTACTCTACAGAAAAAAAAAAAAAAAAAAAAAAAAAGATGTTGAATATCCTTGTTTTTCCTGTCATGTAATCCTTACCCTTATTCTAAACAAACACTGGTCAAACCAATTGTAGTCAGTGATGTACAAATAGATTTCCCTCTATATCAATATAATTTTGCTGTGAACTATACCATTATATTAATTTTAATTTTTATTCTCTCTCTTCTCTTTTGGAAATACTTAGAATCTGATTATATAAATAGGAATAATAAAAAGAATAGTGATTATATTCTCTAGGTTATATGAATTACCTAAGAATTGGACATTAGCCATGGCACTTATTGTATTTGAGGTTTAGAAAGGAAAATGGAGACTTATAATTATTAGTTAAATTATTTATGTGGTTATAAATAAATCAATCAATGAAATATCTACTCATTGGAGCAGTGCAGGATAAAAGAATTTCAGAAAAAAAGTGGATCTGTCATAGCCATTTGGATGCTGATAACCAGCTTCAGCTTACACAGCTGTGTTGAATGGCGGGCTGTTTTACCATATCTGAGCTTGGGGAACTCACCAAATAATTGAACAATACACTGAACTTCTGTAATTTTTAATTGCTAGCTAACTGCTATTTGCACAGCCATTTCAATTACTGGTATATATAGGGACAAGGAATTGTAAGACATGTATGTAAGCCACAGCTTCCCCTGCAAATCCATCTAACTGAAACCTTCTGTTATGGGAAAATGTAAATCTTCTGTGGGTATTTTCATGGCAAATGTGCTACTGTGAATGACTTCCTGTAAATGACTTCTTAAAAATTAATTGACAAATCTAGATAGAAGCATTTGAGAATAATATGGGAGATGGACCTACAAGTGCAACTTTTTTTGCAAATAATTGTGATACAGACTGAAGCCTAAGACTTGAGAAGACGTTGCTTACTCTCTGGTGTCTAAGCCTTGAGAATATGATGCTTATCCTCTAGTCTTCTCTATGGACTATTAGTAGAGTCATTCACAGGCACTAATAGACATGATTTTTAATTTGCATTAGGCCTTCCTGTAAGTGGGTAGACAACAAATCCATACTAGTGTTGATTTCTTCCCTTGGTATAGACACCAGTGAACCAAAAACTGCTGAGAAGAAAGCAAGAGCTGGGAAAATAGCAGCTGCTTAGAAATTCATGAACCTGTGGGTAAGGAAGACCACCTGAATAAGTATTAAAGGAACCAGCTGTTCTTCCTATTATTCAAATGCCAAAAGTGAATTTAAGTGCTCGGATTCCCTTCATGACAAAGCAAGTCTATATCAAGCTTGTTCTCCTTTTCCTAGTATATAACATTGCTCATTTGCTGCTGGTTTCTCCTTTCCATTATTCTGTTTCGTTTCTTTTCATATTCCCTTAGCTGCATCTACGTTCCTAGTTCCATCTCTAGAAAATGCATTTTCCCAGAGCCTACTGACATCCTACATCTTCTGTAGGAAGTACATTCTTTTAAAGAAAAGAAAGAAACAAAAAAATCCAAGTGTGTTAATTTAAAAAAATAAATTTTTGGAAGTTTTCTGCTGAATTTCCTCTCTACCTGCAACCTTCTTAAATTTTCCAATGTTCTTTTTCTTTCTTCTTTTTCGAAGTGATTTTTTTTTTCCTTAAGTTTCTTGTACTTACCTTGAGTAGATAGCTGGGAATGCACAATGAAATTTATGCTGTTAAGGAAAAATACAGCTGAACCATTCTTAAAGAGGGTTGCAATAACAGTTAAATGGCTAAGTTTTTCTGTCTAATGCTACCAGGCCTAAAGCTTCAGAGGCTGTGATGCTGTTTTCTTTCCATGGCATGTCCTCTGTTCCACGTTCGCCTCAGTATTTGCCAGTAGTCAGACATGATTCATCTGAAGAATACTACCTTCTGCATAGGGAGGCGTAAATTTCGTATTAGACTTTAAATGTATCCTTCTTATATAATGTCCCATAATGTACGTACAAATAATAATTAGAAAACAAACCAACCAGGAATTATGAGATTCTATATTAAATCATAATATGGTCCTTCTCTGGGCTCTTCATTTTGCCAGCAGATTTAGCTGCAAATTTACACAGCAATACCACATTTTTTGCTTTGTAAATCTTGCTAAGTGGTAATGGGGATTGTCAACTCCTGAGAAGTCATAACAGCTAAATTTAGGGCGCAACAAATTTATCAAAATAGATATACATCAGTGAAAGCACTTGCTTAGTGGGTATTCTATTCCCATTGAACAAAAAAAGGACCAGTTAGACAGAAGATTTTTCCATCAAAACTCAGCATTCAGGCCAGAAGCAAGAAAAAAAGAAACTATTTTAAGGGAATATTTTAATCACAAAACCTCTTCAATGATAACAGCAAGTCAGGGTTTGGTTAACTGAGTTGGTTTGGATTAATGAAGTCTAAATAGGTGGGATTCCTCTGTTCTATGTATATTAAAAAAAAAGGAGAATCCAAATCCTGGAACCTGGCTTCTGTGTCTTGAGAGAATTAACAGGTAAAACATTCCGAAAAAATCTCAGCAAGCAGGTGCAAATTAGGTAAGAGCCTCAAGCAAGATACAGCTGTGTTTCCCCTTGCCACCAGATTATTTTGTGTTAATCTCTCTGTTTCTCTCTTTTTTTCTATCACTCTTGCATACTATAAAAACAATGAGCAAATTTTAGGTACCACAGCAACTCACACCAACTGATGGTATTTATCGCCTTTTTTTTATGTTTCTATAAAAAACTGTCTCAAAACATACATACAAGAAAAACATTGAGACTTTCAGAGAAACAGGCAAACATTAAGTTATTAAGTTTTCATTACTTGCTTAGATAGTTTACACAGAAGTTGAGCACCTTATTGTTGCTCAGCAACTTTGAAAATACAGCAGTTAATTAGATACTTCTGCACATGCTTAGAGAACTAAATTTAGGGATCCATTTATTAAACACATTTGTTCATACTCTTTCCAGTTGAGCTTTCTGCATTTATGGATGATAAACTACTATGGTGTGATGGTCTTTATTGTGGGTGTTTTTCAACCTCTTGTTCAGATAGGAAAAGCTAGTTCAAAACCATGGTTTTAGCTGCTTACTGAAGCCTGACAGAACCCCTCAAGATATATAGTAAGCTGTTTTGTGAAGGTGTATTTCTTTTTCCTTTTTAATTGTGATAACATTCAAATATATCTGCTTAGAGTTTCAGCAGAACCTTGGAAATGCAATAGTAGATGTAATGAAACAAACTATAAGGAGGGGAAAAAGGTAGTTTCCAACCATTTTGTGATTCTTATATCCTGGGATAAATCTGTATATCTATATCCATAACAGAGTTGTTCTAGTTTGATAGTCTGTCTCTGCTAATGGCTAGAACTAAATATTTTATAGGAAGTTTATGAAATTATAATGTATAGGCACTTCAGGATTCACTGTCTACTTTAAGAATGCAGTGTTAGTCTCTTCGTTTAATGGTAGACCACTGTAACGATATGTGTTTCTCTGAACTTTCTTTGGAGTAATAAAAGCAAGGGTCAGATACTATCTGAAGGTAATTCCCCATCCTATCTTCAAAATTATTTTTTAATTTGAAGGTATCTCAGTCTACCTTCAATGCACAGGTGGGGAAATTCTATCTAGGGGAAGAAATGCACGTTTTTTTCACCTGAATGCTCAAGGTTGCCACACAAATTCATAGTGGCTGCAGGGCTGGCCGGTAAAGTAGGAACAGAATTGTGTAACAATGGGAAGAGAGACCTTCATGCAGTGGCTGTACTTCAAAATTTCTGTGGTAGTCTATTAAAGTTATGTAAAGCTAACGTAGCAGGAAATTTTTACCAATCAAGGCCTTAATTAAGGTACAAAGCTAAAATCCAAATAAACAGCAATACTTTTTTTTTTGGTGATTCTGGATGTTGCTGCTTATCACCAACAGAATTTTCTAAAGCATATATGTTAAGCTTCACAGAATTTTCTTTTATCTTTATCTTTTTTGTTGCATTGACATTGGAGTTTCTCTCTGTTATTTGCTACTGCTTTCTCTGCCTCCCCTCCACCCCCCAACAGAGGAATGCAGCTTGCAGTTTAGAGACTATACAACCCTTTCTTAGAGACCTGAATTTAAAACATTTTTCCATGTTTCTACTTGTCTGAATGAGACTCCATTTAAGACATTTTTTTTAACCGTAACTTCTCACACACTGAAAATCTATGCTTGGTTTCAAGCTGTCTGGCCTTGCTGCCAGTGGGGGGCACAGTGCTTGTACCATCTCTTAGAGCATTGACAAGTTTTGAAATTGCTTCAGGTTTGTGCTTGTTACAGTTGGCCATTGGTATCTGGCAAACAATTTTCATTATCCAACACATGTTGACTAATAATTGTGTGGGTTTTGACTGGGGTACTCTGGTGAGCAACTTTATCTTGGGGATATGGCATTTGTGGAAGAGGATTGTGACACAGCAAACTCTGGTGTCTCTGTTACATTTTTTTATCTTCCTGTTTCCAATATTTACAGTGTGATGTAGGAACAAAGTGTTACAAACTTTTGGTAAGTAATTGTGAAAATCACATTGCTGAGAGAAATTACTTCTCTTTCTCACAAAGAATTGGGAAATCAGAGTTGTTTCCACCTGGAGTTGATGCAATTTTGCCACTCGCTCACAGGGTGCAGAGTCATCCTACACATGGTATGCAGAAACAGCACAAGAGGTTTTAAAAATTAAGCCATGATACAGCCAATGTCTATTCCTGCAATAGAGAGCCAGGCAGTTTTACAGATGCTCATGCTGTTGTTCCCCCTCCATGACTGTCTGTGAAGTGGCCCAGGGGGCATTCTTTAATATCGAAAAAGCACAGTCCCTTTTCTACCAGGTGATATTCATGCTCTGAAGTCAAGGGTTGATCTTTCAGCAAATCCAGCTTTTGGATGCCCAAACCACATGAAACACACAATACAAAAGGCTGATACAGAACAAGCTGATATAACACAAACTGATACAGATTTATTTCCCCTCTTTTTCTATGCTTCAACATCCTTACCCCCTGTGAAGCAAAGAAGAAAGCCTGAGCACCCAAAGAAAGGCAACAAGAGCAACAAAATTCTAGTTTGTTGCACTCCTGCAGGCTTTCTGCCAGATCAGCTCTCATCCTTCTTCCTGCATCTAGCAGAAACTCCATACTGCATCCTCTGGCTAATTTGTCAGAAAAGCAGTTTTGTATTCTTGCCTGACCTGGATTAAATTTGTATTGCCGAGAAACCCAGCTGCGCTGATCCAATATTGATGACTGTGAAACCGCAACCTTGGGTAGCTTCTGACATGTGTGCTCTTTCTCTTCTTTACATTTCAATTCCAACCACGAAATTTCCTTACCGCTGTGGGAACCTTTCCATGGGGGGATTGCTGATAGGAAGTTGACCTCAGGACGACTGCATGGTGTTATTCTCAACTCAGGGTAAATTTGGAATAGCCATGCTCATGCCAATATAAACATGCGTAGAATAAACTGGTCATACTCTGCAAAACCTGAACAGCTCATGGTTCTATACTTAGAAATGGTAGATGAAAATCACACTAGTCTTAACTTACTGTTGGGAAATGGATTATTAAAATTCCCTTGCTTGGGCAGAGCCTATTTGCCAAGATCAGGCTGATCCCAAAAGTCGGAAATTCTAACTCTCATAATTCTATTATGAGGTTTGATTTTTTTAAGTAAAAATAAGAAAGTAAACCATTGTGTTTCACACACAGTTCTCTACCAAACAAGACAACAAATGAAATATACCTGTTGAAAGCTGGGTTTCAGGGTAAGGGGTGCCCTATCTCTGTGAGTGTGGTCTGGCAATCTTTCATCATCAGGATCAAATTAACATTTCCTCACTACTCTAAATTTTCAGCCACTGGTCTTCATCTTGCCTCTGTCATTCTATTACCAGCAGCTTATCTGAACATATCACAACTAGGTAAAAAAAGATTGACATGATGATAATGTGGTGGTGGTTTTGCCTAGCCAAGAAAACATAGCCAGGAGGTGAGAAATGTTTACCCAGGCTCAGCTGCTGTCAGCCTCCATCTTACTCCAAGCAGTTCATGTTTCCTGACAGCCTTGTTGATGTTGAACAACAGCAATCGCTAAAGACCTTGTAACAGGATGGTGAAAGCAAGTAAACCAAAATGTCTGTGTTAAAACAAGCAGTGAGTGCAAACAGCAAACCTGCAAGTGGTAGCACAAAGCATGAAACCACTGGTAATCATGGCCAGCATTCACACAACCTGTCTTTTTTAAAGATGGACTGATGTAAGATGGCTGGAGCAGACCTAATAGCTCACCAGCTGGAACCTGAGGGTTCCTCTGTAAGCCTACTCACTAATGCATATGAATGGCCAAAATAATTTGGTGGATAGTTGTTTCCTGCCATGTCAGTGAGCTGAAATGCCTCAGTGAAAATTGATGATGAACACCAAAACTGGTGGAAAGGAGCAAGCAGACTGCTCAACTAAGAGCAGGTACGGAAAGGAAGTGAAATCTCCCTGGTAGTAGTGAGCATCAGTGAAACTCTGCCCAAAAGGACATGAAGTGCAAGAGCTGCATGGATTATGAAAATCTGGAAGAAGCTTAAGACCACCTCAGGAGAATGCAATTCACTCATTTAACTTAGAAAATAATGACAGCAAGTAATGGTAAAAAAACCCCCAAAGAAAGAAAACTTTCAACTAGAAGTCACCACTAACACCACCAACAAATCAGAACCACTTTGTGGAAATGGGCAGAAGTCCAGCCTGACACTCTACTGAAGCTTTGAGAGAGCAGTCTCTGCAGAGGAGAATATTTAATAAATCCTTCTCCCCATATCCTGCCTCATCCTCCTGATCTATTCTTAAGTGTCCCAGGATATAAAATTGTGGGGCTGTGCTGTTAACGGCATCATGGAAAACCTGTTTCCAAAACCATCTCCCTTTTTGGAAAGTAATCTCTTGTGGAATCACCTCATGAGATGGCTCTCAAATTATCTAAGTCATATTTCCCAGTACTTAATTTCTGAAAAGTGTTTTTTTTCTCACCACCAGTAGTTAAGTAGTTAAGCAGAAAATACCCTTTGTGACCTTCAGTATGAAGATCTAAGCATGTCAGTGTTACTCGGATAAAGATTTTTATTGCTGTTGTTCCTAATACCTCCGTCAGATTTAGAAGGTCACCTAGTGCAATAACAGGAGACCATGCATGACTAGACTGCATCTTGTGAGGGGTTTTTAGGCTTCGGACACATCTTCGGTCTTACGGCAGCATGCCTTGAAAGCAACTAGTTATCAACTATTCAGATATTGGACAGTCTCCAGGCATGGATCAAGAAAGGGTTTTAGATTCCAAAGGAAATATAATAAGGTGACTCATGGAATGCATTGAAACAGAGGAAAAAGGATCAGCAGTGGTGGACAGGACCCCTGGATATTGTCTAAAAGCAGGTACAGATACAGCAGGGTGCCCAGGGCTGTATCTGTTTGAGTTCTGAATACCTCCAAGGGTTGAGACTCCCAACCTCTCTGGGCAAGTTGCTCCAGTGTTTGACAACCCTCACAATACAAATATTTTTCTTTATATCTAGTGGGGTTTCCTGTGTCTCAGCTTGTGTCTGTTGTGTTTTGTTCTGCCTTCATGCACCTCCACCTTCCTTGTAATCTGCCATCAGGTAGCTGGGAACAGCAATAAGATCTCCCCTTCACCATCTCTTCCCCAGGCTGAACCAGCCCATGTCCCTCAGGTTCTCCTTCCATGTTCCCAGCTCCAGGCCCCAACCATCCTGTCAGCCCTACTCCCTCCACATTCACAGCATCAAAAGCAGCAGGAGAGGTTCATGTGTATCACCCACTTTAGTCTACATTCCTTTCCCTGTTACTCTCATATTAGGCAAAGAATTACCTGAAAACCTTGCATAACCCTTGATTTTTTGTATTTTTAATTTTTTTTCTGGTTTAAGACGTAGGAGGTCAAGTACAACTGGTTATAGTAACACAAAGAAAGGAAGGCTGTGTTCCTCCTTATTGCCATGCCATACCAAGGAAAAAAACCCAACCCTGTCCTACCAGGTTGTCTTCAAACATGAAAGAAAAAACAGTTACATAGAATTTGGGTCTTATTTAAAAGGAATCAGCTTTGTTTGTATACTTGCGCTATTGCAGACAGAATGCAGGCATTTCTTCTTCCAGGGGTCTCAGCAACACACCAGGAACTGGGTCACTTGTGAAGGGACAGGCTTCCCTTGGGAACTGAGCCTGTCCAGGCCCCATGGACCACATTTTTGCTGCAACATGTCATCTAAGACCTGTTTCAAAAAAAATTGTTAATATTCTAGGAAAAGCTTATTAGTTGTGGGGTTTTTTTTCCCTTTTTCCTTTTTCCTTTTTCCTTTTTCCTTTTTCCTTTTTCCTTTTTCCTTTTTCCTTTTTCCTTTTTCCTTTTTCCTTTTTCCTTTTTCCTTTCCTTTCCTTTCCTTTCCTTTCCTTTCCTTTCCTTTCCTATAATTAAAGGCCTATCATTGTCATGTGGAAGAAGGTTCCTTTGAATCCAGCAAGACTTTCTGAATCTCACCAGAGTGAATCCTGGCTGAATTCTGACATCAGTGCTGAAACCAAAAGTTGTGGTAGTCCTTAGATCTGAAAAGAATTTTTCAGACTTGAAAATCTCCATTGTAATCCTGAATGTAGATAGTATGTAAAAGCACCTATTGCTTTTGCATTTTGAAAGTTGTTCTAGTATCTATTACCTTTGCATTTTGTTACTGCGCTTAACTGAAAGAGGTTGTTGCATAGACACAAAAAAATGTGAATATGCTTAGTGCATGTACATTTTCATCTTGAACAGATGGAGCAACACTCTACCCACATTATGTCATTGACATAAAAAGATTTAGCTGGTGCACAAAGTCTTTTATGCTTATGGTATGTGAGGAAGCTATTACAGAGTAACTATAATAAGGTGACACAACCAGGGAGCATCTTTTCTCCATACAGGAACAGTAGCTGCTACATTATGTATATTTTAAAATGAGCTTAATCAGACCTCTGTAGAATTGTGTTTGATTTTTTGCCCCAATTCAATGTTATTTGCAGCAGCACAGGAAAAAATACCATAAAAAACCTAACAAAACCCCCCACCCTCAACTTCCCTAAATTATCCAGCTTTAAAGTTGTATGAGAATATCAGAACAAATGATTCAGAAAACAGCCATGAACTATATGTCTAAAAACTGAAGAAAATGTGGCAAGGGAATAAAAATGTAGACATGTTCATGGTTTTGAAGGAACTGGGGAGTTAAAGGACAGCGCTAAGTGTGCCTTAATCCTCCTGTTCCTATGATATATCCAGGCATTAGGCATGGAATGCAAGGAGGGGAGAAAATCCAGCCGCCCTTCCTCAGATGGACAGTTTCTGTAAAGTCAAACTACTCAGAAGGATAGAAGCTGTAGAAAAGAGTCACAAAGCCAGGTTTATTATTTCAGCAAACAATTATATGCTGCAAAGATTGGATTCATACTCAAGATCCCTATTTTTTTCCCTACTGTAGGAAAGAATTGGCATAATTTGCTCTAAGGGAAACAAAAGCTGAATTCAGACAAAGAATCTGAACCTGACGTTTTGTAATTCAGAAAAGTAAGATGTTGTTTTGGTCTGCTTGCGTGGCTTTGGACTCCCTCAAAGTAACACATACTGCTCATAAAAAAAGCCCCTAAGCCAAGTTTTCTGTCTTTGCTTTTGTCTCAGCTCCTGAAATCAAAGCAATAAAATAATAAACAGGTAAACTGACTCTTGTGAAGAGACTTTGTTAAACAGTTTTCTCAAAATAATGCAACAGACTCAATAAAATAGGCATGCTACTGTAACTCAGAAAGCAATGTAAGTATTTGAAAATTATAACAAGACCACTCTTATTCTTTGGTGTTTTATGTTGCTAGGTATATATATTTAAAAATAATTTAGCCTAAAGTTATTTTTTGAGATTATGGAATAGAACAAAACAATACAAACTCTCACCAAATGTTTCCTCTGGAGATTGCACCAGGATTTTACCGTCTTGCATAGCTGTTCAGCTAAAGAATATCCTGTCATTTCCAGCTGTTTATGTCTTAGCAAATAACTTTGTAGAAGAAGTTAGTTTATCAGGTTATCCTAAGGTTGATTTAAAAAACCCCACCCAAACAAAATAAACCTCTATTACTTTAAATGACAGTGACCCTATTTATTTTTCTATTACAACGTGAAGTTTTATGTGTGTTCTTGCTCCAGCTGCAAGAAAACATGGGGAACTCAGATCTCCATATATCATATCCCCAGTGTATCTTTCCATCTAATCTAGCTATACGTGCACAGAAAGGTAGTCTGGCTATTTTCTGAGTTAGGTGAACACTGTCCAACAGCACTATTGTGATTGCTGCTGCTTTTCTAACAGCAGAGTCATATCAGAAATACAGAAGCAATTTGACTGAAGGTTAATCTGTGCAGGACCAGACTGCATGCAGGTATGGGCAGGTGCATATCTGGAGGGAGGCAACCCAAAAACTGTATTTGGACTTCTGAAACCGATGTTATGTTTTCCTATGCACCTCCTTTTAATCTAGCTGTTGAAGGGATGAGATATCTGTAAAATGAGTTCGGTTTTGTGGAACTTTTGAGCTGTCTTTTACAGACAGTGTAAATGTTCTGGAAATTCTTGCTCCAGGCATTTCTATGTCAGGGGCCCCTGGTAGGACCCTTGTTTACCTATACTTACAAAAGACAGAGAGGGAAATTATAAGCAGGGGAGCTGGAAAAGCAGCTGTGAGTACATGCTTCTTTCGGCAAGAGATGTGACAAAATTCTGCATGAAATACAACTCGACTGATGGCAGTAGTAAAGCTGCCTTTTTATTCAACTTTATTTCTCTTTCAGTGAAACTGGGACTTCTGGTCTGACCTGGTGTGGCATCTAAAGCCAGACCTCTGCTCAGAAATAAGCCTATGGCATGCCTTTTCCTGTGCACTGCTCTCGAGGTACTTGCAGACATGTACACTCACTCTGCATGTGGGCTCTCCGGGACCATGCCTCTGCTCGCAGAATCCTCCATAAAGAAGGGTTATAGAATCATTGAATGCTGGGTTGGAAGGGGCCTCAAGGATCATCTGGTCCAACCTTGCTTAGCAAAAGCACTGGCTAGACAACATGGCCCAGCACCCTGTCCAGCCGAATCTTAGAAGTGTCCGATGTTGGGGAATCCACCACTTCCCTGGGGAGATTATTCAGATGGCTGATTGTTCTCATTGTGGGTTGGCTCCTGGTGTTGAACTAACACTGAGCACCAGCCAATTCTGACCAGGCAGTGTCATGCCTTTTCTGCAAAGCTGTGCTTTTCTTCCCTGTATGACATACAGGATAACCAGGGTAATATTATATGCTGTTTTCAAATGTCTCTCAGGCTTAGAGACAGTGTGTTGGTTATTGTTCTGATGTTTGTCTGCAAATGGAAATTGTATCAGTGTACTGAAGTCAGTTGGGGCTCTGTTGTTGTGTGCCAGCTAATAAACTGGCACACATTACTATTGTTAGACTGTGATTTGATCACAGACTTTAGTGCTTCAGATACAGAATGAAAAGCACTGTTGTGCAGACTACACAAAGTGTTTACACTGTCATATGCTCCCTTTGGATATTTGTTAAAATGTGGCTTTGTCCTGGAGATGTTTGCGACGGATCAAGTGTTGCCTGTATTTCTGCAGCTGGCATAAAGGGTGTGAAGCCTAAATAGTGTGCTCAGGCAGGTCAATAGAAATGTGGTCATATGCTCACCCCCATCTTCTTCATTTTTGAAATGCAAGGCGTTTGGCTGGAGCTCAGGCCACTAATAATGATAGATTTTGAAGAAAAAGAGCTCAACATTTTGCAGGGTTGACTTTCCTAGACTGTCTAGGCTTGACTTGGAATAACTTTTTTTTACAAATGTTTAGTACTCTTATCATGCAAAAATTGTGTTTTCTTTATCTTCCTTTGTCTAGAGGGAAGCCTATTCTGAAAACCAAACTTGCTTTCCTCTATCTGGCATTACCAGTTGTCAGTTGGGTAGATTTTTTTAACCTTTCTTCCTGGGTTGCAAGTATAAAAATTTTTAAAAGTTTTGTTTCACTGCTGTTCAGCATTGCTTATCCTGAATTTTTACCACCTAATTTGGGAGAGCAGTCTAACAATGCTTTTCTAGTCAAGCTCTGCCAGATTTTAGGATTGATATTTTAGGATTGATATTGACGTGTGGTCTGGAGGTGACTGCCTCTCCACTGAGCATACAAGCATTCTAGGGCCATTTCCTTCCTTCCTAATTTATTGAAGGTTTGTTGTTGTTGTTTTGTTTTGTTTTGTTTTGTTGTTGTTGTTGTTTTTTTGTGTTTTTTTTTTTTTTTTTGTTTTTTGTTTTTGGTGTTTTTTTTTTTTTTTTTTTTAGGAAATGCAAGTTAATTATGCTATTGTAGCACTCATTCTAAAGGAACTAAGCTGACAATAAAAAATTCCATGTGCAGCTATAAAGAAAACTAGGTATTTCAAGCTGTATGAGGATTTCAAAGTTAATACAACTGCAATTGAATAACCACTTCAAACACACCATTTCTGAAGGCAAAACAAAAATCACAGTGTGTTGCTGTTGTGCTAGGAAACCAAAGCCCATGTGCGTGGTTCCATGGTGCAGGTGAGGAGTGCTGGGGCTTGGGAGCAGGCCTCCACCTCCTGAATGTCTCTTTTGTCAAACTGAAAAACAGAAACAAGAAAGAGTAGAAAGTACAGAAAAGAATTAAGTAGAAAACATGTTGTAAGACATCCCATTGTCCCCTCTTGGTGCTTAAGTGCAGTGTGAGGACTGGGCTATAGCTGAGCTGTCTTTGCAGAAGAGTAAGAGGTGTTATGGACACTGCTTGCAATGGTTGATTAAAATACTTAAACAAAGGCAACCCTTGAACAACATGTTTTAAGCTGATCAAAGTACAAAATAAGGAAGCAGAATAAAATAAAAATTTGTGGCCAAGTGACTGTAAGAAATTATAAGCATTGATTCATCAAAAGTAGGCAAACAATTCTTAATGAGGAAATATATCAGAGAAAATATTTTTTCTGTTTTGCAATGACATATTCACTGCCAGGTTTAGCAGCTTTGTTCCTTCTGAAAAATTGTTCACATAACATCTTCAAGAAACATTCTTTGAGCAGTAGCTGTGCTCACAAGCCATTTTTCTACCACAAGGGAGGCTGAAACTGTGACTGCATTGATCTTTGTGACCAAATTTCCACTGGTTTCAATAGGGCTGAGTACGAGCACCCAGGCAGTCGCCCGGAGACACCCTGCAGGAGATGACCGACCAGT
Organism: Astur gentilis; assembly: GCF_929443795.1. NCBI lineage: Eukaryota > Metazoa > Chordata > Aves > Accipitriformes > Accipitridae > Astur > Astur gentilis. The sequence goes on along the minus strand of NC_064919.1, from coordinate 17,230,943 downwards.
TTTTTTGACCATCCTTGAGGCCCTGGGGTGCTCGGCAGAGGGTCACACCAATGTCCTACTGTCTGAGCCAACCTTTGGGCTTTGTGAGCCAGGACTCAGGCACGTGCCACTTTGGGTACCTACTGTGTGCAACTGAAAATAATCCCAGATACGCAACACCCAGTTGCAGCCCTGCAAGTGTCTCCTCTCTCTGCGTGAGCAGGAGAGGTCAGGATGAAAACAATCACAGTAGATTATTCAAAATGGCTAGCAGATTGAAAAAGCCTGTAAAACAGTTGGCAACGTGTAGCCTACAGGTTACTTGTCTTAAATTACATTCTTTCAGCACCCATCACCAAGTGCATTTAAACATTTCTATACCTTTAATGTTCATCCTAGTAACAGAAAGAAGTGAAACCTTTTATTAAAAAACATCCAGCTTGCATCTTGGTGATTCAATAACATCAGAAGAGGAAAAATTTCACAGTCAGTCATTACTGAGGCTTGAGTCAAAGTTGTCAGCAAGTTTTACATTGTAATCTTTAATCTTTTCCTCAAGACGACCTGTGGATTCTACCTCCTGGAAAAGGTTGGTTTTGCCTTGACATTTCACTGTAAATTTATCAGGAAATAAAAACCCCAGCAGTTCCAGCTCCTTTGTCAGAGAAAAAAACATCTTCTTTACCAAACGAAGTTTTCCTTAGTTGAGATTGAGAAAGATAGAAAGCACTTTACCTTCATATTACTGAATTTCCTTTGTATTCAGACTTGAAGGATTTTCTCTGTATCTCTCATCCGATAAGGAGATTACCAGAATCCCATATAGAGAGTCTGATCCATCTGCACCACCAGCAGAGGTTCTCTCATGTCTCTTCATATGCAGGTGATCACCTTTAAACTAAATAACATGACAAATACTTGTTAACCACAATATCAGATGGATTGTAGAGCCCTTATTTGCTGGTATCATACTCCCAGTTTGCTGAGCCTAGAGTATTTGACTAAGGATTTCTAGCTCGGATTCAATTTCCTTGTCCTTTATTATACATAGATCATGTGTTATCTCTGCTCCAGGGTGAATATTTTCTTTTTTTTTTTCTTGTGTGCAAGTGTAACTTCTTCATGGTAACATACACACCCCATCATAGATTAGCCACCTTTTTATCTGGCTGTTTCTCCCTCCTCCTTCCTGGCTTTAGGTGGACCTTGTTGGAGGAATCCTCCACTCAGTCACTAGGAGTGTTGTGTGTAGAGACTAATGTCCCCAGAGTTGAATACAGATTCCACTGAAGTTGATGTACAGTACTTAAAACTCTTAAAACCCCAGGGATTTTCAGACACCAAAACCATAAGTACAGTCACTCTAAAATGTAAGAGTTTTCTTCTAACACTTCATATCTGATCACTTGCAGTGCAATCTGGCTCTTCTGGCTTCCAAGTGGAAAAATTCCAGTGGTGCTTATTTCCACTCTTGGAGGCACGGTTACTAACATCACTTATTTTGCAAATCACTTGGGCACAGGCTTAAGAAGTGAAAATGCATCTGGGAGCTCTAGGGCCTAAAGCTAACCATGTTCTTTCCAGAAGCAGAGCCTTATCTTTACTTTTGCACAGTGATCAGTTATAGAAATCTCTTATGTGCTCCCAGCGTGTCATCAGCAGAATGAGAAGTCATTTGCGGTGGTTAAGAGCTATCCTGATATGTCTAGAGATGATGTGAAAGTGTGCCCTTTGGTACTGGGAGGTGAATGGGGGGAAGAAAAAAGATTTTTGCCCTTACACTGCTTAAATGGAGCTGGAAGGCTGTAAGAAATTGTTAGGGAAAGGCTTTCAAATATGGTTTCCTTGGCATTCAACCATAGCAGCTTATATTGGTCATTCTCAGCTTTGCCACCCAATCCTTCTGGTCATGGTAAACTACAGTGTAATGTCTACCTAGTCCATGGACTATTCCTAAATTAATCTGTTAATATTCTGTTCAGAACAAAAAAATAAAAATGCTCCCAGTCTCTAAAGGAAATGCCATCAGAAGACTACAGAGTGAATAAAAACTCTGTTCAGTGAAATACTGAAGACAAAGGAAGAAAAATCTGGCACACTGCCCTGCAAGATGAGTTCGGGATTTCCACCATACAATTTATTTAATTATCAGTGCCAGCTTCACAAAATGCTGCCATCAGAAATTGAATAGATTGCGGATGTGTTGAACTGGAGTAGGTTTAAAATGTTGTGACTGCCTTAATGGCTACATATCCTGTAAAATGGATTCATTTTCAAGAGGGTGATTATGGTTTGCTTTTTATGTGCCATTATGTCTAATTTGTTTTATGCTCCAACAGAGAAAATTATTTTCCTCCTTCCAATTTATATGACAAACACAGAAGAATAATCAAGTGAAAAATATATTCATTTAATATGATCATACTCAGCTTCCCTGTATAAGTACATACCACTCCTGAACTACATTAGTGACAATAATAACAATATACTTTAAATGCATGCAGTTCCCTATTATCTAAGGAGTATATTTTTAAAATAAGTTAATCTTGTAATTAAAGAAGTGGAAATGGAAGTTCTTAAGGAACCAAACATAAGGTTATACTGACTTTGGGTAACCCTCAGGAATGGATTTGTTTTGATGTTTAGACTTAGGACTTTTGTCAAAAACATACAAAAAAGCCATCTGAACATCTATGTAATAACTGTCAGCATAATAATGATTCTTTTAAATCTGGAAGAGAGTTTTCAAATGGCTTGATACATCTGTCATATAATTTCCAGACTTTTTAATAAAAATATTTTTACATATTAAATATTTCTCATTTTCATAAAGTGATGAGACAAAAGAATAAATAATAAAAAAGTTATTTATAGTTTTCTAGTTCAAACCTTTGGCGCAATTTTAAAATAGTGTCAATGAACACCATACGTATATTTAGTGAATTTGTTTCAGAACCCAAACTTTTCTCTGTGTCTTTTTTTGAGTCACTGAATATGATCTTTTTTTTTTTTTTTTTTTTTTTTTTTTCTTCTTTTTACTATGTTGGAGGGAACTATAGCAGTAATATGGTGATCAGTTTGAGGTAATGACAGTGGAATTAGACATGACCCCTGTGAATCTAATTTCTTTTGAAGATGCTACATTTGACAAGCTGCTTTCTTCTGCCTTTAGTAACCTTCAGAATCAATTATTTAGTATTTGAGATTGCTACAGCCTAAGCTCACCAAACGCAAAAAAACCTTTCAGCTTTAGTAAAAAATGTTTTCACAGTTTGCCATTTCATTTCAGATGTCTGCTTCTGGTCTGAGAAAGGAAGAAATTAGCAGTCAGGGAAAGAAACAAAGCAGTATCCACAATAATTTTTGTGCTTTGAATATAGTGGAAAAGGTGGAGGCCAAAAGAAAAAAGAAAAGCAGAATTGTGCTGTGAAATGATGATGATTTTAAAGACAAGAGAGGACAATCTGCATTTCTGCTCACAGCAACACATGATCACGCACCAAGATGGCATTTAGCTGATGTACAGGCAAGGTACTGGTGTTTTGATAAGGCTGTTCAGTTCAGCCTTACCCAACAGCACCTGGAATTGACATAAGGGAAAGGAAAATAGGAAGAAACTCTCAGAAGAGGCAGGCAGGATAAACAGCATCTGCATCAGCAAGCAAACAATACACAGGAACAAAATAGCTTTCCAGTCCAGCTGATGGAAATTGTCCTCAGATTACTCCTCATTTAATTTATCAAGGACCAGTGTGCCATAGGGAGGCATGCCAGTGACCTATTCCTTGAAGGCAGGGACTTAAAATTGACTCAGAAGGTTGTACATTTCTTTTTTTCTCAATGTGTGCTATGATGTTAGTTTCAGACTTTTAACCCATTGTCTTCCATACACCATGAACCTGCTGCAGGATACAAGCCATCTTTTAAACTCATATAATCCTCTACATTCCTGATCATAAGCAAAATACCTAGGTTTGTGTTCTAAGCTAATAAGTCATCATTCAACTTAGTATACTGAAATCCATGGCACTGCACTTCTTTTTAATGAGGTAAATTCATCTTCCTAGGTTTTTAATCTCTTCATATTTCATGCAATTGTTATTTCCTTCATTTATCAAAAGTCAGTCAGTCAGCCCTTGGTTCTGCCAGTCCTTTGGCAGTATAGGAGTGACACGTGCTGCATACACATGCTCACCATGAGCAACCTTTGTTTTTCTGCAGGTGGCCTGCATCGAACCCACTCAAGCCAATGGCATAAGCAGAAACAGTATATGTTGTTCAGTGTAACTAGTTGGCATCTTTACCTCCACCATCCTTCTCTAGAAACTAGGTTTAAGGGATTCATAGAAACTAACCTGAGAAGCCATCCAGGAGTTGTCTCTATCAGTGTCTGCCTGCCACTGCCATGGAGCTGCAGCATGGCTACAAGCATTTCTCTAGTGGGGAGGTTTTAATCGTACAGTCCCCATATCATTATATGAAAAATAAAAACAGTTGCCTTCCTTAAGTTTTTCTCACCTCTGAGGAGACCAGTCTAGGTCTATCAATTTTTGCAGTACTTCCCAGGACCTTATTCATTTTACAACACCTTTTTTGTTGTATTGGGGGCTGGGTCAGCCCACCATATTCTGGTATCTGTCTTACTATTCCAGTATTCAGAAATAAAGTCGGCACCCTACTGTTTTCATCCCCCCTTTCTCATCTAACGTATCAGCTAAGCTTCAAACTGACCTTTATCAGAGAAGTGAGGGTGAAGGAGTCTTAAGACTTCTGGGAAGAAGTGTAGAACAAAACCAGGTCAACTGTGCAAAGAAGCATTTCACTCTTACCTAAACCATTTTTTTTTTTTTTTTCTTCTGGCTAATTATTCTGGTTGATCCTGACAACGTGTAAAGGCTCCAGTCGTTCACCAATGAAGAGAAAGGGATTTATACCACCCATATCAGTAGGCAAAGAACCAAGGACTACCACTTACCTGAGTCTTCATCATGGCAGAATGTGAAGACAGAAAGGCAAGATAGAAAAAAAAAAGAGTTGGGTGACCAAGATGCCTTCTGCCACTAGAAATGCCTGTTTGATTTGTCCATTCCTCTGTAGATTAATTTCATTAATTTAAAGTATTTTGACATTCTTGCAGACATTTACCAATAAAATTAAACAATATTTGAACCTATGTCTTTCCAGTGATTTTCTTCTTGTCAAAGATTGCAGTAAGCTCAAAATTAGACATTACTGTAAATTTCTTGTGATTAGATTCCTTTTATAATTTTTTAAAATGAGACTCAGAAATGGTAACATTCCTATAAACCCATTTGAATTAACAGATTTTAAAATGTTACTATTGTGAAACTCCTTGATTGCCAGAACAAAATTATAAAAGGCATTTTTTTTTAGCATGAAATTAAAACATCTTATAACAATTCTAGACAAACTGAGCCATTTGGCACTAAAGACAGAAAAATAATGAAATTGTTGGGGCAATTAAAAATTAAATTAAAAAAAAATGTATTATTTGTACTCTGTGACAACATGGAAACCAGAATAGGGACAAGTGTATGTTTTTAAGTCCAGTAAACTCTGTTGGAAACTTACAGCGCTCATATATGAATATATCCAGAACATATTTCTATACTAGTAATGAAATTCCATAGTGTCCCAACGGCATATTCCATACATTCTATGAGGCTAGCCTTTGGTCTTGCAACATATCCAGAAGACCAATGGAAAAGGATCCAGTTAAATGGGACATAAATAAGACTGGCTTTTAAGCATACATACAGAAGGTGGATGGTAAGAAGAGGGTATTGGAGTTTTCTACGTCCACACTCATACTGCTTACCTGATAATTACCTAGGAAAAATTGAACAAACCTGATGTTGGGAAAATGACAATACAGACAATGAATAACTAGCAAAATAGGTTGCCCCAAATTAGACAATTGATGCAATAACAAGGAAAACCAGAAACTGCTAGGCCTGCATTCAATTTATGCAAGAAGAGGACAAGAAAATTTCCTGTGACAAAGAAAGAATTAATTTTAAGTCCTAGTCCTAGTCCTGATGAGACAAGTACTAAAGCACTTTGAAAATTAATGGTTTCCCATGGATAATTCAGCTGTAGTTGCTGAGCTAAGGGATAGAGAGTGATGCTTGAGTTATTATGCAGAGCAGAAGATCAGAAATACTATCTAAATGTCCCAGTGATGGTACTCAGGAAAGAAAGGACTGGACAGGGCATACAGTGTGTTGCAGTTCAGTAGTCTTCAGTTTCTTTCAGATATTCCATACATAAAGTGTTTAATGCATCATACAAAATTTACTTGTTTGAATTTATTTGAAACTAGATGGCATATTAATTTAGCAGGGTGATACAGCAATGCACTTAAATCACAGTACAAGTACAAATTACACTTACAAATGCATAGCAATTGTGATATACAGTGGACTCACATGAGACATGAATTTCACTACTGGTCTGTATAATATGCTCACAGGAAGATATTTACACCCTTTTGACTAACTCAGGGACAAACAGCTACACATTGGGTTGATACACTTAGCTGATAATAATCAGTTGATTCATTCAGTTGAATGGCTGAATGGCTGATCTGCTCAGCTAATACAGATCCATTGAAATAAACTTAATTATTTCATCCCACAGTGCTGAAGGAACTATCATATGTTATGGTAGGACCCCTCTTGATCACCCACCAAAGGTCCTAGGAGTCTAAGGAGGTCCCCATTGATTGGAAGATACCCAGCGTTATTGCAGTCTACAAAAAGGGCGTGAGGGAAGACCCAGGAAACTACAGACCTGTTAGCTGAACCTCAGTTCCTGGAAAACTATGAAGATTATACTAAGTACTACTGAAAGACATTTAAAGAATAATGTAATCATCAGGCACAGTCAACATGGGTTCACAAAGGGAAAGTCCTGCCTAATTAGTTTGATATCCAAGGTCACCTGCCTCATGGTTGAAGGGAAGGTGGTAGATGTAGGTTTTTCTGTAAGGCTTTTTTGATGCTGTCCCTCACAGCATCTTTCTGGACAAGTTGTCCAACTGTGGGATGAGTGGGTTCCTCTTACGCTGGGTGAAGAACTGGTGGAAAGGCAGAACTCAAAGTGTTGTAGTGAATGGGGTTACATATGGCTGGTGACTGGTGACCAGTGGTGTTCCTCAGGGTTCAATTCTAGGGCCAGTCCTGTTCACTATATTTATCAACAATCTCGATGCAGGAGCTGAATGCATGTTTAGCAAGTTTGCTCATGATACCAAACTGGGAGGTACTATTGACTCTCTTAAGGGACAAAGAGGCCTTGCAGTGGGATCTATATAGATTGGAGCATTGGTCTATGATTAAAGGGATGAAATTTAACAAGTCAAAATGCTGGAGTCTCCACCTAGGACAGAGTAATGATGGAGACAAGTATAAATTAGGAGAGGAGCGGCTGGGCACCAGCCCTGCAGAAAGGGATCTGGGGGTGCTGGTTGACAGCAGTCTCAGTATGAATTAGCAGTGTGCCCTGGCAGCCAAGAGGGCATCTTGGTGTGCATCAAACACAATATGACCAGCTGGTCAAGAAAGGTGATATCTCACTGTATTCAGCATGAGCGCAGCCTCACCTTGAGTACAGTGTGCAGTTCTGGCCCCCACAATTTAAGAAGGATGTGAAGGTCCTTGAATGCATCCAGAGTGTCCTGGGTTCAGCTGGGATAGAGTTAATTTTTACGGGCACCTGGGAGGTGGGGGCATAGCCGGGGCAGCTGATCTGGACTAGCCAAGGAGCTATTCCATACCATGTGCCATCATGCTCAGTATATAAATGGGGAGCGGGCCGGGGGGTGGCTCTCAACTTTCGGTGGGGGGAAACGTCGGAGCGTCGGGTCCCGGGTGGTGAACAGTTGCACTGTGCATCCCTCTTTTTGTATACTTTTTCATTAGTGCCGTTGTTGTTGTTGTAATCTCTTTGTGTTTGTCCCAGTAAACTGCCTTTATCTCAACCCTCGAGGTTCCGGTTTCTTTTCCTTTTCTCTCCTCCGTCTCCTCCCCATCCCACCGGAGGGGGGCGGAGGAGTGAGCGAGCGGCTGCGTGGTCCTTTGTTACCGGCCGGGCTGGAACTGTGACACAGAGGAAGGGCTGGTGAAAGGGCTGGAAGGAAAGTCCTATGAGAAGTGGCTAAGGACTTGCATAGTTTGGAGAACAGGAGGCTGAAGGGTGATGACAGTCCTCTCTGCAGCTTCTGAGCTGCAGAAATGGAGAGGGAGATGCCAATTTTTCTCCCGGGTATCAAGTGATAGGATGCATGGGAATGGTTCAAAGCTGCATCAGGAGAGGTTTAGACTGGATGTTAGGAAGCATTTCTTTACTGAGAGGGTGGTCAAACACCGCAACAAACTTTCTAGAGAGGTGGCCGATGTTCCATGCCTATCAGTGTTTAAGAGGCATTTGGACAATGCCTTTAATAACATGCTTTAACTTTTGGTCAGCCCTGAATCGGTCAGGCAGTTGGTCTAGGTGATTGTTGCAGGTCCCTTCCAATGGAAAGAGTCTATTTAATTCTATTCCATTCTAGAAGTTTATCCAGAGCAAAGGCCATCCAGAACAAAGGCCATCCTCTGGTGCCCTCTAATTCTTTGTATGAGCCATGGTCAGTCACTCCCTGTAGTCTTCCCCAAGTTTTAGGAGAACCTCTCCCTTGTCTCTGTAGTCTTCTTCCATTGGTAGGTGAGACAGGGCACTGAGGACTTATCTAAAGATACATGTTTACCCAGAAACACTAGTTTCCCCACTTATTTGTTTAGTGCTTCACTCTTATGTGACATTACTGCTTATGCAATGCCTCAAGTTCATGGGGGCAATCAGGCATTCTGCCATTCAAATTGTTATTGTGAGGATGATCAGGAGAAATAATGATGGTGCTCTGTATGGAAGAGCTTACTCTTGTCAGTGAACCTGCCTCCCACCTTACTGCTGTCATCCCCAGCACCAAGTGACCTTTACCTTTTAGCCTTTTGTTTTCAGCTTTTGTTGGCCAGGCACATTACAGCAGCCATCGATAAACAGAAGTGGCCCAATGTGCTGTTGCTCTACTAAGAAAGGAAGGAAAAGACCAACAGTATAATGCCACAATCTCATATCAACTTTATTCCTCCCCATTTCCTCAATTTCTGTCACTGACAACCCGGTCTGACTTTTGGAAAACCTCTCTCACTACTGTACTCACTAATTTCCCATTCTAATCCTTCTTTTCATTCTTTCTCTAGATCTCCTTGGAGACCATCTTGCTTGTATTTTCCTGCTTCAGTCTGTCTCTCTACAACCTTACACTTTTCCCTTCTTTCCTAAAATCAGGGGAAAAATCTATATCTTCACTGCTTCTTGATACAGTTAAATACATTTCATGATACATGTTGGATTTCTTAGTTTTGACTCTAGTCGGTTTTGAAGAAGACAGGACAAAACTCAATCAGATATAAGAACAGCTCTCATTAAAACATCAGACGGTCATTTTCAACTTTTTTCAGCTTTTTAAGCAGCAGTTAGTCTTGTTGGCTATGAAAAGAAGAAAAACTGTGTGTGATTTCAGAAAAGCAAATTTTCCTGTTTCTCTAAATAAAATTCAGAAATAAAATTCATGTAGTTGTATCCCTGTCAGTTGACTGTGAAGTGATACTATATTTTGTTTGTGATTCACCTTTTGTAAGAGATTGTAATTGCAACTTTGTTCATCAGTAAAACATATGACTGCACTCAGCAATGATGGAAGTAGTAATTTACTGTCTATTTTTGTGATGGGGGGTTTCAATAGCAAGAACACTTAAACTGCACATCACAGCTGCATCAGTGAAGGTTACCCAGGGGTGTAAGTAAATCATCATAACTGCTTGTCCGAATGTTGTTGGGCATTACTTGCCATAGACCTCTACTATGATTGCACTGATATGATGAGCCCCAGGCAGAGCAGGGGTCTTGAATTATGTTGCTGTGCTACAGATTTTATTTCTTCCTTCCCCGGGTGATATCTTACAACAACTGGATGTGCCCTGTATCTAAGATTTTAGAGCTTGACACCCAAACCAGAATTTAGAAAGCCACCTCTCTGCTAATTTAAAGATCAATACTTTTTTGACAGGTGGCAGATTTATACACCAACAGTGACCTCAGCCTTAGCCTAGTGTTCATGGCCTTTTCAGGAAGACACTGATTAAATATTAGTGTGTAAGTAATTTTTCTGTAAGCAACTGTACTGCCTGTTAACTTGATGCACAGCTACAAAAGCTAAGCAAGTATGATTTTATTCAGACATAAGAAAGAGTCTGACAGCCTAAATTGATATCCCACTTAGATAACTGATTCAGCTTCTTAAAAATAGATTAAGTGAAAGCATGAAAACTGGTTAATTAATGAAATTAGAATATATAGCAGATGCTAATAATTAAAATGTTTCTGAAAACATAATGTTTTTCACAAACACATATGAATCCTGCTGACCATAATATGTTGAAAATCCAGGCAATTATGACTCATCTTTAACATTGAAACAGTGCATTTCACGCTGCAAAGTAAAATCAACAGAAACAAAAAGGAAGAGGAATGTAAGAATTTTCTCTAAACCTTGTAAAGCATTATCAGACAAGAATGTTTCTGGTGTGAGTAAGTGGGTCTTGGTGGTCTCCTTCACAGTGATAGCTCAAAGAGCAATAATAGTTTGAAGCAATGAGATTCTCTTAGGATGTTGAAAATTTCCATACTGTTCTTCTGACTCCTGGCAAACAGGATACCATCTAGGCCAAGGTGTCATTTTAGCATCGTTTCTTTTCTGGATCATAGGTAGCCAAAGTCTCTGAATGAAATACTAATTCCATGTGAAACCAATAACAGGGCTACCACTGCCTTCTACAACATCGGGATTTCGATCCTCTTTCTCAATTTTCTGTTAAATACAATGGTTAGTGATACCACCACTATCACACCTGCAGGAGGATCTGATCTTGACAAGAACCACTTAGGATCACTCTTGTAAAAATATCTAAACCCTGTATCTTAAGACCTACAATAACACTGAAAGTGCTGTGTGGCTTTCCCAGCCACTTGTTCTGTGGTCTGTGAAACTCAGAGAATAGTTAAATCACACCTAGGTTATGTAGGCACTTTTTTCTTGGTACCTAAATTCACAGTGTTCCTGTAATGAATGTGTACCTTAAAAGAGGGAGTGTAGTGTTTGTGTAACAAGATAAGGCTGAATAAAACAAGATGACTAAACATTAAATCACAACAAATCACACTGTAATTGAAACAGCCCAAGTCCTGTGTGTACTCAGTAATTTCCACAAGAAACAAGAGAAAATGTACTTTTTTTTCAAGCTCCTTTATAATGGAGCTAATGAGCAGAGTGGGGAAATGGACTCTGTATGTAGGTGAAAATGATATATGCATGGATGTCTATTTTTATTTGTTCAGGTTTGAAAAAATGTATCTTTTTCAAGTAGTATTATGTGAGCTTTTCAAATGATGTTTCACATTTCTGTTGTAGCTGGAAGGGTAGCAGCTTGTAGATTCATGGAAATAGTGAGAGAAGGAAAAAAAGCGCACCATCAGCAAGAATTAAAAATGAGGCTCTTAGAAATTGTTGTAAAATAATACAAGTTTTTACTAAAAATATTCACATGAAATGAATACCACCACATACATAAAACATTTCAAAAGACCAGTAGATATTTCACTGTTTGACTAGAATCTGCAAAATAGTTTCTGATCGCTATTAATTCTGGTTTAAAATAAACAATGATCAGTGAAGTTCAACTTTATTTTGATGATCTATATCTGTGTGGGTTCCTTCTACTTTCTGTCCTAATTTTTAAGCATCTTTTCTCTGCCAGACAATATTTTTCCGTCTTACTTCTTTCAGCCAAGAGAAAATAAGAAATCATTATCAACAAACCATATGTGCAGTTGAATGCAGATTATGAAAGTTCAGCAGTTTGTTACTTCTCAGATGTCTTGTGACTAACTTTGTGTTTCTGAAACAAACACATCCTGTATAAAAGCATAAACAAGAGAATCCAATATAAATGCTCCACAGCCCTAAGTGGGATTGAACAAGTATTGGGAAATACTTGTATGACATTTTCAGTCTGGGAAAAAAGGTCTATCAGAAAGTGATATATAAAAGGGACAATATTTAGGTTATTCTGCAGTTGAAGTAGAAGAGGAAGAGGGTATTAGCTTGCAGTTTCTACACAGCCAACTAATTACTTTCACAGCTGAGATTTACACGTAATTTTTGTGGTGAAGGTTTAACAATATTTACCTTATATTTCTAATTTAAGCATTTAACGCACTCGTCTTTAGTGATCTCACAATATCTGGGTTGTTCCAGCTTTGACAAGCCTGAAAAAACAGACTTCTCTCTTCTGTTAAGAAGTCTTGTAGTCAAATTATCTAATGCCTGCTTATCTGGCTCACTACAGTTTGATGGCACACTTTCTATTTTTTTCTTCTTTTGTCTTCTTTCCCATCAAATTGGATAAGGAATGTTTCAAACCAAATTTTGCTACAGAATTCTCTGCTGTAGAATGTGAGTAAACCAGTGATTGATGCTGCTTAGCTCTTGCAAAACTTCCTCTTCAGTTTTCAAATGCTTTAACCTAATATCAGCACCTTAGTCTTAAAAAGGTGTGTGAAAGAATAAGTCACATTGATGAAGAGTCCTCAGATTTTCTGTGTCTGAATCAAATGGTCTGGTGAATACCACACAAAGAGTTACTTCTTACTAAAGAATTAGCCTTAATGTCTCTCTGCTGTTATTATAATGAAGCTGTTGCACAGCAAGCCCAGAAGATACCTATTTGACTCTAAAGTACTCTTGAGGGACAAGCCTGAATAAAAAAAAGTGAATCAGGATAACAGATTAAGAAAACAAGCAAAGTTAGTATGTTTTTAAAAAGCTAAAAACTTTAGTGGAAAAGGTATGTTTATGATTCACAGTACCTTACTGCTTGTCTCTCTGCAGACTTATTTTGTGTTTGAATCTCCTCCTGAACTTTCTCTCATGAATGATGAGGCTGTGCAGCACATGCTGCCCTTGGGGGACCTCTCCAGGGGGATATGAAGCTCATGAAAGTATGGAGCTTCTAGTTACATGTTTGGTGGACACTGAAGAAGGCTGCTGAGAACATGACACTGGTGACATGCACTAGCTCACGTTTAACAGCTACCAGTGTGGGAGGGGCAAAGAAGACTCAAGTGTTAGCATGATGCTTTGGTTTGCAGAACTCACAGGATACTGTCCTTCGGAGGTTAGGCAATGAGGACAGAGAGAAAAGACCCATGGGCTTGATAAGGCACTAGGCCTTAGGGACTGTAGATATCTTGACTCATACCTACATGAGGTGTTCATTAGCTATCATAGAGGCTGCGCTGGACAGCTTGTGAAATGGGAATAAGACAGCAGTGAAGAGTTTCCAGGTCAGTAGTGCAAAGTTGCTAGGAGACAGAGGACTTACAAGGAGAAAGGGAAGGGGATTTAGGGTTGGGAGAAGCTCACGTTGCAGACCCTAGGCACCTGGTACCACTTCTGGGAGAGCTGTTCACTGGTCCCTGGGTTCAGTGTGACATACAGAGGAAACTTAGGGGGGTCTAAAGAGGAGCATCCCTGGATATACTGCTGAAAAGCAGAAATGCAGTGAGCCTGGAAGAAGGTATAGCACATGGTTAAACAGGTAGGGAGAAGACGTGCCATGAAAAGTTTGCAACAGTGATTTTTTGCTCTTCTTAGCCTGCAGCATGGTTATTCCTCAATCTGCTTGCTTTTTTTATCAAACTGATTTGTGGCACAGCCAAGACAGACATTCACCCGCCCCTCCAGTTCAAGGAAGGAGTGAATAGGTGTGATCTCACTTTCCAGTCTGGGTCTCCATCCTAACCAGGAGAAATGAGGCAGTAGAAGAGGGAAATAATTTGATGCTGGTCAATGTATCACAATTCTCTCCTCTGCTCCCATGTAATGAAGTGTGCTGCCCTTTCCTCAGGTTTAAATTACTTTTGGGTCTTGGGTGTGCTAATTGCTTGATGTAAACACGTGATGTGCTCTGCTGACACTCATTGGGACTGACCTGCTTCACTCTCTCTCAGACTTCTTGCTCAAAAGATGCTTTTCCTAATTTCACTAAATTCACTAAAACTCTCATAAGACACATAAACACTAGCTATGCCAAGGCGTTCCCTCTGTACAACACTCTAGGAGATGGCGTGTGGTGGTTACGCATGTTCACATATATATGCATAATCATATTATTAATGTGCATGCAAGTGTTCTGCTTCCGAGTGGCAGAATTTAGTGCAGATTATGCTTAATATAAGTTTCCCACTGTGTGATGGTGAATGAAGAAAAGTAATGAAGCTCATAATTCCATGCAAATATAGGTATCCTTGGATACTGCTGACACAAATGCCTGTTGGGATAATAAGAAAAGGAAGATACTGAACTCAACATTGTGACTTAAATGCCAGCAGTGTATCTAATGAATTGTTCTGTCATTTCTTTATTGCCAGGGCTGGAACTATAGTCATAGTCATATGGCAAAGTCCAATTAAATCTTCATGATTAATTTACTGCTTGTAGAAGGTGAGAAACTGTCAGCCTAAAAAATGGATATGTTCTACCTTGCCACATGGCACACATCCCAGAGGCATGGCCCTGGCAGGATTCCCTCTCAAACAGAGGGGAAAAGGGGTCTCACTGAAATGCCTGATAGGAGCTGGGAAACAAAGTTAACATCTCCCCTCCCTGCAATTCTGCACACGCAGACATGATTTCAAAATAGTAATAGCTTATTACACAGTTTCTTAAAGTCTTCCTTTATGGTCCAACCAATTGGTTGCAGCTGTCTTTCAAGTTCTGTTGGTTCTGGCTGGCCTATTCCCACTTCAGTCTGGTCTAATATCTGGACCACTTTTAAATTTATTTATTGATTTTTCTACAGCAGCAACATAGCTTCTGTTCTAGTGCCAAGAAGGATTTTAGTAAACTAGACAAATAGAAGAGAGTAGAAGTACTGACTGTGAGTTAGTCTAAAAGAAGCTGCTTCTTCGGTTAGTCAAGTAGGGGAAGAAGCTGTATCGTTTAACACTTATAAGGCCAATTACATCATAAATTCATCTTCTTTGGCATATCCAGGGTACAATAAACCAGTGAATCCATGGGTTAATAGAGCTGGGCTAGTGTGAGAGACAAAATAAATTACTAGAGACATCCTAAGGGTTCTTTTTTTTTTTTTTTTTATTCCTTTTTTTTTTTTTTTTTTTGGTAGGTCTTACAGAATCTGAACTACATGCAAAATAATTTTCCACAATTTGTGTTCTTTTTTTCTCACTCTTGCTCTATTTCTTTCATGTTGGAGAGCAGTAACAGCTTTTCTGATGTGTTCCTTGCCTTTAGGGGGCCACAGATGATGTTATTCTACTTAAGAATAAAACCCAGGTTTAGTTAAGACAGTTCTTCAACTCACTGATCTCAGATATCTCAGCACATCTTATGATCTTTCTGCAATGGCTTACCATCCATGGAGATAACAGGTTTCAAAGGCTTTCTGTTAACTACATCTTAGTTTCTTCTGCAACCTGCTCACGTCCAAGGTCTTCATGCTGAAACCATTACAATACAAGGACTAGCCAACTTTAACACTTACAGGATCAAAGACTCCCAACAATTAATCTCCTTGTGCTCACCAAAGAAAACTTTTGAGCAGAGCCCAAGTCTTGTCATAGCACTGAATCCTGTCTTCTCTCAAAACAGATGTTAAATGTTTTCCTCAATCTCTTTCTTAATGAAAGTCAGACAACCTCCTCCTTCATGTGAGTCATACTGCTTCGGAGTACTTGAAGATGATAGAAAACAACCTTCCCCGAGCAGGGCTGAAGGCTTGACTCATGTGTCAGTGGCATTATTTTGATTCATACCAGGTGAGGAACTGACATGGATATGTTTAAGCTTCTTCCATTCCTCCGCCTTGTTGCTGTACACAGAGCATGTAACATAACCTTCTGTTAGGGAACTGGCAGGGTGCCTAGCAGCAGCAATTACAATCAGCAAGTGTCAGCTTTCCTGCTGACTTTTTCAACTCTTACCTGCATAAGAAGGGATCTTGCACTTCCTAACCATCTTGAATGCTTGTTGTGGTGATGTTAAGTTGTTCTTTAGGGTTATTAGCAGTGAATTTGGACAAGATGAAGGATTAAGGAGGAAAATGGAAGTGTCTTGGGGTATGAAATCATTTGAGGTGATATAAATGTGTGAGAGAGTATTTTTATTTACCTTGTGCTAGAGCTCTAAGCTACTTAATACTGCCTGGAATCAAGCACTGAGAAGTCTTTTCTAGGCTTTTTGCATGTTATGGCCCCATCCATGAGCCTATATATTCATCCAGTACAGAGCTTGTATAAAATAGAAGCTCGTGATCCCTGCGCTGTAACCTAGGAGGTGATTCATATAGCCCTTCTCTGACACAAATGGCTAGGAGTGTCTCCTTTTCCTCTAGAAAAAACATGTCTGTGGAAGTATAAATGCTCTGGAAAAACTTGAGAAGGCTTTCTGATTCTGCATTGTGTTGCTGTATAAGGCTAGTGTTTTGCTGCCAACTAGATTTGCCTGTGTCTTCTCCCTGCTCCTCATGCCAGTTTACAATGCTGTCAAATGAAGAGGTGATCAGACTGCAGGCTTCAGTGATGGACTGATGTTTTGAGCTTCTCTTCATTGATGTGATGATAGGATTTGTATCTGTACTGATAGGTGTTGGTGGATATCTGTCTCTAGGTCTATGTACGCTGTTAAGGCTGCAAGCAAATGAATAGGGGCTGGCCTCAGGTCTACATAACTGAACAGAACATGAGAATCTACTGGACATGACATGCAAAATTGCTGGCTTTGATAATTGTTCTTGATAACAGTAAGAAGCTGGCAAAAGTTATCAAGAGCACTGTCTAGATTTTGCAGATGGTTAAGGGGAAGTGTGTGACTGATTGCCAAACTTCAGAGAGGTAACTGAGGGGGACCTTCTGGGGAGTGGAGGCTTGTAGGGCAGCAGTGCCTAATCCTGTCAATAATACCATGTAAGGCCAAGATGAACTAGGTAATGGTATCAGAAATACAAAATTTGGGTACGGAGATAGCAGAAAGGAAAAAGTAATTAAGGACAGGCTGTTTATTTGGAAGGAAACTGGGAGGGGGAAGACAGGTACAGCAAGGCAAAAAGGAAGATCAAGAAACAGGGAGAGGAATGACAGTGTATAGAAATGCTGTAGTTGGTGCTGTCTGGAGCTCTCTTTCAGCTAGTCCTGTGCTTCATCACTGCAGACTAAATGAGAACAGCAAACCAAAGCCATTGTGTTGACCCCAGCACAGAGGTCCCACCTCACTGGCTTCCAGAGTAGTAAGGATGGGATTGGCTGCTTCCCTAAGGAACAGCTGGAGGGACCAACCAAGCAACCTGGTGTGCCTGTGCAGGGGCCGCCTCCAGCACTGACTGCACTGGCAGCTACACACCTCTTCTGAATACATACAACATCCCTTGTAAGTGAGGGAACAGAAGTGGCACGACCAAGGAAAAGGAAGAGTTTGTGGGGGTGACTAGGGAAGAGAGGTTAATGGTTGGATGGAAAAAGGTGAGGATATTGAAGGGGCTAAAGAATCAAAAAGTTAAAAAAAATATTACAATGACTCTGCAAATACATACACACAGTTTAAATATCAATTGGCCACTGATCAAATCCCAGAGAAGGGAGTATGGTTTCTCCTGCTTTCTGGAAGGTGTACCTCTTGAAGCATCTTCATTTCAGTGGCTGCAGAATTTGATTCCCTTGCTGACATTGTCTCCTAGCTGCTTACATTTAGTACTGGTTGCTACAGAACATTCATAGTTGCTATCAACTGTTGCAGGCATAAATAAAGTGTGACAGATGAATTAGCCAAACAGTTGTAAACAGTATACTGTCCTGTAGGAGGTTTTAAATGTTGACTGACTTTGGTTCGGTCAGGCATATTTGATGCAACTTTTTTTTTTGGCTGAAAATGTTGGTATTTTCACATTTTTTTTATTTATTTATTTTTTTCTTTTATGAAGTAAGGGTCATCAGTGTGTGTAAGAAGAAACCTTTCCTTTTTATTTTTTTTTGTGAATAAAATATTTGCTTATGTTTCCTGTTGTTTCTGCTCACTTTCCAGTTAGATGTATTTAACTATTGGCTAAACTTTCTACTCTATACCATTTACTTACTGAGCCTTAGGTATTTATAATTGGAATATTCATATACAGCCTTTATATCTTTCTTTCCGATTTCTAAGATTCCCAGAACGTGACCACACCTACTTGTGTGGCTTTATAGCATCAGAAGACAACAGAAGATTTTCAGACTGGTCTAGCTGATAAAACAAAGGCCCTTTGAACTGGAAATAGCAGACTGTGCTCTGAATACAGCCAAATGGAAGAAGTGATGAGTGAATTCCCTGGCATTTTTTCTGGAAGGCCTCTCTTCCATTAATTGGAGCATTGTGTTTACATTTCCATCTGTCCTCACATGAGAGCCTAATTCATTGTTAATTGCATACAGAGAGAGGCCCAAGGGAAGAATAACTGGGTATAATAACAACTTCCAGTTTTGAAGGGGCAAGAGTAAGTTTGGGAGACAATCTTTAGCAAGCAGCAGCAAGAATCGATGCTAGTACTTTTTATCATCTGGTTCATGACATCCAGGAAAACAAAGGCTTTTAAAAAATCATTCTATCAGTTTTACCAATAAGACACGTCTTCACTACAGAAGAAACCCATTTCTACAGTAGGCAGAGATTTTACAAAACCTCATTTCCCCTGACACCATCTCTTATGGGTTCTAGCTAGGTAATATAGCTGAACACATGATACAGACATCAGCCTTCTTTGAAGTTATTAACCTGAATCGTCTCCTCCATTTGCCAGAAACTTGCAGCATCCCAGTTTCACTGAGGGCTACTCGTCTCCATCAAATGTGACTGAAATTCACCAGTAAGCTTGAAAATTTTGGAAGAAGGTGGGAGGAGGGGTGGAAACCAGAATGAACTACTCAATCAAATAAGTCTCCTTTACTTTGGAAAGTAGGTTTTATGATGTTTTTCCTAATTGCTATGATAATTGGTAGTAAGGTGCTTGAACATGGCTGCATGTTTACTGCTGTACAGCATTTCAGGGCACTGCTGTAAAATATTCTAGTACAGCACATAATGCCTGTTAACGTGGTTTTGGTGCTCTAGTTCATCTATCTAAATAACAGCGACCGACTGCTCTGCTTTCATTTCTTCGAGGTTATGGGGAAAGTCAGTGAAGCCAGAGCTTTGTCACTTCCTGGCTCTGAAACTAAGTTAACTGTGCAGAAGAGAAATTATACGAAAATTTCTTCATCTCATTTCGTTGTGGCATGAGCAGCTTTCTCTCGTTTCACAGCCTGTTTCTTAGGCTGTGGATACTGTGAATTACACTATACCGAGTATCTGTGTGGATAAAATATGTCTCTACATGTCCACGCCTGGCATCTGAGACTATAGCATAAAGAAAAAAGAGGATAAAGTTACGAAGGACTTCTGGTCTTGAAAATTTTGTTCAGGCCTCAAAAATTAAAGTTGCTTGAGCATCTCTTAATAAAAAGCCATTTATCTGACTGTAAAGTTATATTCCATAGAGAAAAATTTTATTTAGAAACAGCGTGTCCTTTACATAACATTAAGCATTAAGCAGTCGCATTTAGTGACTTTTTCTGTTAGACAAAAATGCTAGCAAAAAGTCGTGCAATATCCTGCCTCAGAAGGTCAGTATATATTCATTACATGCTCTCCCTTCCTCCTTGGAGCCAGTGAGCTTCTGGAGGCGTGAGCTCTGAGGCTGCGTGATAAAGATTCCTCCCCTCCTCATCTGTAAACTGGTTGTTCAGCACAACCCTCAGAGGACCTTCAATGAAATCAATCTTTTATTTTAAGCCTACTGTTCCCATCAGAAACATCAGGGGTTTTTTTTCAGTAAGAATATAGAAGTGGAAACTAAAGCTCCTCTTCATAATTTTGGCGGCTTCATCCAGTCTTCCCAGAATCTTCTTTTCTCCTCTGAGCATACTGCTGACCTCTCAAATAGGGACATAAGCGGGGTCAGCTCACTCCACAGGGGATTGAATAGCCTACCCTGTGCACAAGGGGCTTCACTATCCATCACCATTTGACCCATGTAGTCAAAACAGCATGGCAAAATGACTGTCAGGCACTAATACTAGCTGTGAACACACACAGAGAAAGAAAGCAGAACAAGATATTGCTAAACAAACAATGTTTTACATGATAATGTTTAGGGACACCCAGCAAACAGCGTTTAACTCTGGGCTGCTTCACTCACTCTGTCAGTGGCTGGAATAACTTCTACAAATTCTTGCTGGGGACACGGTGTGGGAAGATTTGAAGTTCACAAGTGTGTTCATTTGCTCATGGGATAGGTCAAGCAGCCCAGCTTATCTACAGTAGCTTTATTTTACTGATTTTAATGTTTTTACACCAAAGAAGAAATAAATAAATTATACTCTCAAAGAATGTGAAGTTAGGTCTGGAAGGAGCACATCCCAAAATACGGATGCATAGGATATGTTGTAGCCAACCCTGAAATTCAGATTTGACTGGCTGGTACTACTGTATCACAGTATCACAACTGTGATTGTTTCACAGAAGTTGAAATAATTAGCAGAATTGTTTAAAATTTGTTTGACAAACAAGTGTAAAAAAATCTTCAGTTTTCATATGTTTGGTCTGATATTGAAAATAAGGGGGGAGATTAAGGAACAGCAGAGACTGTTAAAGATAAAAAGCATGGAAAGTCTGTCCTGCCATCTCTTAGTTCACACAAGTTTTTTGGATCCCTTTTACTCACTGGACATACATGTACACGATACAAATCAGTTGCACTCTGAGACTTATTTTAAAGAACACTATGTGAAATTGAACTTGAACAGAAAAATAATGTAGTTCATTAAAGAACTCAACTGTGTACCAGTCTTGTTATTAAGTGAACCATTCAGTTTAATTTTTTTAATTTACAATGCCATTTTGGGATAATCAGAAAATTGAGTATTACATACCACACTGCCATGCATATGCTTTAAGATAATTAGATATTCAATATCTGAGAATCCCACAAAGAAAAGCAGCTGTGACTCTTAGCCTCTTTTGAAACTTGAAAAAACGTGTTTGCATTTCACTATTTTTTCTAACCACTTGACTTTTCCCCTTTCCTCTGCTGGCCTTTCTCCACCCCAGTTCAGTTTTGGAGGTGTGTTGCAATTTATGCTTGTTGTTATTTGAATGCAGGGTGTATGACAAAGGTGGAAAGACACTGGCAATAACTGCCAGACCTGTCTGTGCTATTTCAGAAAGCAGGGAACTGAGTGGTGGTGAGTTTCTGTATTCTGCTTGAAGACATCAGCTTGGTGTAAATGTTTGTCTGAGGATTTAAAATATACAGGAAAGCTCTCTAAACCAAAACACTGGCTTTACAAGAGGAAAAGTGGCATGACAAAGAAATAAAACAAAAAAATGAAACAAGATTAATCTACCACAAACATCTGTTTTAGGATGTTGTACATCACAGTAAACTATATTTACAAAATACTGCAGTTCTGCTGAAGTCAGTGTAGTCACTGATCTGCATCAGATGGAGAGATGAACTGTAGATTTAACACTTTGCTGTCTAATACTATAGGAAACAGTTTTGATTTACCTTTTGTACAGTGTTTTTAGATTTCACCCTGCTCTCCAAACTGCCCTGGGACATGAATTCAGCAAGAAACACTTTTATTCCCCTAGATCTACCACTCATCCACTGATTTAAAAATTACTACCCAGAGCTGTATGGAAGAGTAACTGAAGAAAACTGTGATTTTTCCTAAATGCACACACCTTCTCACTGCTCGTTTCCCTTGCCACAGCTGCCTCTGCAGGTCTCTGCCATGGTGGGGCCTCTCTGTGGGTTCCTGTTTGTTCAGTCAGACAGTTTTTCCCTGAAGCAGGCAAACTGAGCCGTGACACAAAAGGAGATGCAAAGCACAAAATAGGTCGGACTAAAAATATAAAAAGAAAACTGTGTTTGCGAACCTTTTTACATGGGAAACAACCCCTCCAGAAGACAAAAATCTACCTCTTCAGTGTTGCTACCAGCAAGAGTGCATCAGTCAAACTGGGAAGCTGATTTTGCCTAGACTGAGTATGTCTGGCAGCGTCTGGTATCCAAACGAAGATGGGGCATGTTTACCTGTCCTCCCCCTCTGCTCCTAATTCAGAGGGCATGCAGGAGACAGGTGGAGGGTTTGAAGTGCTGGTTAGTAGCTTTCATGACACCCCCATCCAACTGGACTGCCAGGAGGTTTGAGCTCTGAGGGCATCGCAGAATATTTTGTAGACTTAGTGCGATCCTGACTTGCAAATAAGGAATCTGGAGTGCCATGTTTACCAAAGGGCATATCTGCTCTGTCACTACAAGCATGATGTTTTGCTTTATGCTGCTTGTTTTTCTGTCCTGGCCTTTAGTTACTTTACATGATAACCAAATTTTTCTATTGTGCTATCCAGAAAGTTTTATTTTATCAGGAAGATAATAGTTTTACAACAGGAAAACCTTAAGGAAGCATTTAACTACTTAATTGTGAGTTGCTTGAAAATGATTGCAAATCCTGCTTACCCAAAATATTCCATTCCAAATCAGTTCAGCACTAAGCTGTATTTTACTGCCATGCTGTACTGTCCTCATGAAAGCTATGGTCAAGTATTCTGGCGTGCTGATGTTTTGCAGTTCCTGAATCTCTTGTCTGAACTGTGTGCCTTCTGAGGGCTGCAAACTCACCTCTGTCCAAGCCACATGATGTGACATGGGAAGCAGGAGAGTTTGGCTCATAGTGAATAATATAATCAAATAAAAATGCAGGTCTCATCAGATACCGTGACACAATAGCCACAGGGATCTTAGTATTGAGCTGACCTGACACAAAAGATCTAGTATCAGTTTAAAAATCAAAGTGTTCTGCCCTTTTGGAGTCTGTTTTTGCTTACTTGTTTCCTTAAAAGTGTTTGAAATGAACATTCAAGTTTTTTCATCAACAAGTGATAAAATATTGGTAAAAACATAAGAGAGCTGAATAACCTTAATCATTTCTTTTTCATAACCTCTGCCTTTTCCAGTTGTTTGTATAAAGCTATGAGCAGTCTGATATCATCTGTTTCATTGTTATTTGGTTAAGGACCAAAGTGTAGTAAAAGCGTAAAAGAAATAAGTGACATGCAAAGTGACAAACATACAGACAGACAAGTGTTAGCATCCTCTGTAAGTGGGAGGGGGTGTGTGTGTGTGAGACAACACTCAGCCTTGCTGCTGGCTGGACCCGTGAGCAGGAGTAGCCACAAACGCATCCCTCAGGCTGGGATGGAGGGACCGCTGGCTCAGAGAGCACCTGCAAGGAAAAGGGCACAGATCCTGGAGGTTGTGGGATCTGGCAGCTCCTGTAGCATCCGGAGCAGTTTACATTTAAACTCCTGTAGAAATTTCTCTGGAGTGATCCTGTCTGGTTCTGTAACACAGTATTAATAACAGCCCAAAGTGAAACATTCCTTAAGATATTAGGATTAAAAAAGCAGAGGATGGCTATTAGAGCAAAAGGGTGTCACCTTGATGACAAATGCAAAACAACATTTACAGCCTGGGAGGAAAACGAAAAATTACATTTAGTATTGTGGTTTTGTCCCCACTGCTACTTTAACTAGACGATGTAGACTTTCAGCAAAATCCTCTGAGTCATAAAATGCCTCATTTAAAGAGAAAAAAAATCAATAACTCCAACTGCCTATGTGCTTTTACTTTACTGTATTTACTGTCTCTATTTAAATGCATATTTTGACTACAGCACTGCCAAAGAGTACGAATATAACATTCCTTTTAGAGGGAATTGCAG
The DNA here is from genome assembly GCF_929443795.1 of Astur gentilis. Taxonomy (NCBI): domain Eukaryota; kingdom Metazoa; phylum Chordata; class Aves; order Accipitriformes; family Accipitridae; genus Astur; species Astur gentilis. The sequence continues at coordinate 17,206,961 of NC_064919.1, read as the reverse complement.
AAGAAAATTGTAACCTTTTGAATGTGTAGGAGGTGAGGGGACAGGGGAGGCGACTCTTCTACCATTTTTAAAAGAAACTACATTCTCTAGCTGCCTAAATAAATGAACTTTACAGAAATAAACATGTGCTCTAATTTTGAAAGAAGGCATAAAAACAGATTAAAATTGAACACGCACTGAAAAATTAGGCTTTGGTATTAAGTAGCAGAGATGTCAGCATTTTCTGTATGTTTACATCTTTTATGTAAAGGTAAATAAGATGCAATTGGGAAAGGGCATCCAAAAAAAAGACTATAGAAAGAATGACCAAAATTACACAAAGTACAACTTAGGTATTTCTTTAGTTTAGAAAGCTAATTCAAAGAGGGCACATCATCAACCCACATGCCTCCTCAATAATACTAGTTATTTGTGATTTACTAGGGACCTGAGGAGTTCAGAAGATGCAAAAACATTAATAGAACCTGAACCCTCAAAGTTTACAAGCCCAGGTATAAGGCAATAGATGATGGTTTGCAAAAAAACAGACAGGAATACAAAAAAAATGGTGTGGCAATGCATGATGAAATGGTGAGCGGTGCTTTCTGCTTGTTGACAAGTCCACCATTGTCAAGGTTCTTGTAAATAGATTGAAGGTGTCTTCAGGAAAGCAACAAGGTGGTTTTGCATATTCTTATGGGGAACTATAGCTTGATATGCAAGCACTGTCCTTACAGAAGGACTTTAGAATTTATGTATGATGAAATGATACACAAAAGCACTGTATGGGATCAAACACACTTTTTTATGCATGGCTTTTTTACCAAAGATCCTGTTCTCCAATAGGGATTATTAATACCCTTATTCCTTCATCACCATTCCCTGACCAACTGTCTGCTAGAAGCCCTGTGGAGGATTTTGCCTACCAGAGAGATAAGGAAATTAGCAGAAGACAAGTAATGTTTGCTTGCTGACTGCAAAAAATGACCTCTGTGACTAAAACTTCGGACAAACATAAGTACTGGTGGGAAGGCAATTATTTACAGCTGAAGTGTGACTGAGGTACTCAGAAGACTTCAAAGTTGGTGCTTCCCTGGGCTCTGTACTACAAAAGCCCTTAGTACGCAGAAGGAGATTCAGAAACACGCAAGGACAAATCCCAGGCAGAGGAAATGCCCAAAGAGCTTTATCAGTTTCCACAAATTATAAGCGTGCTGTCATATGCTAATGTGATTAAGTGTGCCAACGGTGAAACTCTTCAGATCTTCAGAGGGTGTAACCCAGCTGAAACAGCAAGGATTAAATCCATCCCTGTGATTCAGAAAGTGAGGCTAAATCAGTTTAGAGGACCCCGATCTGAAATTGAAAGGCCTGAAATTACTTCTCGCATCATGAGTCAGTTACAAGTGAGCTAGCCATGGTGAGGTGAGAGCTGAGGCAAGATGCCAAGTGTGCTGGGCCTTTCAGCAGCATCTTTGCAATATGCAGCCCTGGTTTTACCACCTGCCTCTTCACTGTAGCACACTGTCATTTACCATACTTGTTGCACTGTAGTTGTCCAATACCCAGAGACTTTTCAAGCACCTTAACTTAGGGCTTCGCCTATGCAATCATAAAGCAGACTGCAAAGCCACAGAGGAGGCTTGGATACTTCTGTAGGGTGACTCCTCCCTTGGTCGTGCCTCCCAAGAGGTACCTCATGACATTACAGTCATGCTTCTGAGAGTGTCTTCAAATTCCTCCCCAGCCTTCCCTTACACCCGTGTACTGCTGTTCCCCCTAGAGGAAATGATGGTATGGGGCAATGTATGAATGAGACACAGCCTAGCCCACACTGTGGACATTTTTGAGGGTGCTCTTCTGTCGTGGTTTAAGCCTAGCCAGCAACTAAGCACCACGCAGCCGCTCACTCACTCCCCCCATCCAGTGGGATGGGGGAGAAAATCGGGAAAAAAGAAGTAAAACTCCTGAGCTGAGATAAGAACGGTTTAATAGAACAGAAAAGAAGAAACTAATAATGATAATGATAACGCTAATAAAATGACAATGGCAGTAATAAAAGGATTGGAATGTACAAATGATGCACAGGGCAATTGCTCACCACCCGCCGACCGACACCCCGCCAGTCCCCGAGCAGTGATTCCCTGCCCCCCTACTCTCCAGTTCCTACACTAGATGAGACGTCCCATGGTATGGAATACACCGTTGGTCAGTTTGGGTCAGGTGCCCTGGCTGTGTCCTGTGCCAACTTCTTGTGCCCCTCCAGCTTTCTCGCTGGCTGGGCATGAGAAGCTGAAAAATCCTTGACTATAGTCTAAACACTACTGAGCAACAACTGAAAACATCAGTGTTATCAACATTCTTCGCATACTGAACTCAAAACATAGCACTGCACCAGCTACGAGGAAGAAAGTTAACTCTATCCCAGCTGAAACCAGGACATCTTCTGGCAGCTGAACTCCTCCAAGGTGCATATCTAGCTGCTCATAATCCTCAGCTATTTCAGAAGGTTGCCTAATGGTTGGTCTTATTATATTTCTTTCTTTGCTACCTTTTCTTAAAAAAAAAATAAAAATTTCTTTTTCTGGATGATGCTTTGTCAGGAGGGTTTTTTCTCTACTTCTGTTTTTTTTTTTTTATCCTGTCTTCCATTTTTCAGGCCCTTACCTGCTTTCCTGTCACATATTTCACTTCATTTTCTTAAAAATGGCATCCCAGAGTGTTTATCCAGGCTACAAGTGGCAGTTTTTCAGCTCACCGGTAGCTTTGATCCCTCAGTCAGCTTCACACAATGTGAACGAAAGGGACTAAAGTGTCTCAGCACAGTTCACATGATTCAATTTCACCTGAATAAAAGCAGCCTCTGTCCAGCCGAGATGCAGGAGATCTCCACTTGATTTATTTATTTATTGGCACATCAGAAAGGTCTATCTTGAAGGAAAGCTACAGAAATAAAGGTTAATTGAGAGAAAGTAGAGAGAATAAAATAAACGCTGCTTCATTCTCAGTCCGTTAGTGTGATTCAGCAGTTATTCTCTGCATAAGGTCTGTGCACAAGGAAGAAAATGCTAAGACTCACAGAGACAAGGTGACTCTTTATAGGCAGGTTTTACCCCGTCTGTGTTTTGTGATGGCATCCACCTGTGCCAGAAACCCAGCCGTGGCAGAGAAGCTCTGTTACCCTTCCAGGTAAAGCTTCCCCAGATTTTTGGAAACTAAATTTATGTAAAAACAGGTCTTATGACTATGACTTTTAGTTAACCCTATAATTAGGTATGCAGCAGAACTGAATTTTAAAGCTGAAACTAAGCAAATGACAGTGATTTAACCAAAACAAAAGAATGAACAACAGTGACAAGAAAAAAAGATTTTTGTAATGCTACCATTTTTAATAACCTATGAATTAATTGAAGAAAAAAATGAATAAAAATTGTATTCATTAATAACATTACATTTAATTAGTTGGCCATTTCAATAAATCAGGAAGTCACTTAGTTTGATCACAAGAACACTTGTTTTCAGAAATTCAGAATTTACTTATTTTACTAAAAAGAAACGTACCCTAAACTTTAGGTTAGCTTTGCACAAACTAAGACAGAATTTTGTATGGAAATCCATCCCTGACCATGCTAATTGTGCAGGGTTTTCCTTGTGTGTTTTTTTTTTTTTAATTTGTCTTTCTTTTAACATTCATGCAGTTCATGTTCACTGCACAGATACTCTGAAAGGAACTTATATCCATGTGAATGTTATCATTAATCTATTGCTATGCAATTAATATACAGTTACCTAGACATTCCTTTTCATGCAGGATTTTTTAGTGCTGATGAATGTTGACATGTATGGATTACTATGCCTTTTAAGCCAGAGTGGATCATTGGATCACCTAGCATAGGCTCTTATATAACCAAATACTAGTTGTCATCTACTTATTCCCTCCTTCAATTTATAACTTGATTAATCTTGTGAACTAAAAGAAAAAGTTAAAAGTACTATAAAGACAAATATTTGCTTGGTTCACATGGCTGCAATGATACAACCTAGTGAGTTTTTTTTTTTAATTTAAATTGTTCATCTTTAATACTTGACCAGTAATTGTTATTGTGCATTTTTCAATGGATCGCAAGACCTTTTCATAGCAGTTAGCGTTTTGTCGCCTCGAAGATAATTACAGTTACTATAATCATATCACCGTTTGGTCTTCTGAACAGTTAAAATGTTGTGTTCCTTAACTTTATCAGAATTTCCTTTCTTCCAGTCTTCTGTCTAACATTTGGATTTTTAAACAGACTTATTTTTTAAAAAATTCCCTTATGACCACAGGTACTATTCCAGGATGGATCACACCCATGCTATAAAGGCATGTAATATCACCTTCTTAACTTGATACTCTGTTTGGATGGAGGGAGTAGGCAGTCAGGAAAACATTAGGGCGGAATTTGTGAAAGGTGAAGATATTTTGTCTTCACAAATAGCTGTGCAGTAACTCAGCCATCCCATCTCCTGTGCAAGAAGCAGCAAGGAATTCTCTCAGGCTAAAATCCTCTCCAGAATTACTTTGGAGAACGCATAGTTCCTCATGGCTTTCTGGAAGAGTTATTAAAACTCCAACTAATTAAAAAATAAAAGTTAATTGAATCTGAAGTGGGCTAAGTCCCTGGTGACATATCCCAAATGAGAAATAATGAGATTTTCTGAAATTAGCAGATGAAGCTGAGTCCCTTCTGTGGAACTGAAGACTGAATAAGTACATTCACCTCATCTATAAAGCACTGCACCGTCAGGAGCACTTGCTGTATTTTCCCTAAGTAGGAAGCAGGAATGAAGGGTAGAAGCTAAAAGAAAAGTAAGGCAATTTTCTTTTCTGCTTTGTAAAATATCCCTCTAATGTATCGAGAGGGTCTTTTTTCTCTAATGATTTACTACACACCACAGAAAATTCACCAAAGAAAATATTTCTGAAGAGCCAGCAGACAAGGCATGGTTTCTGCGATATCAGTGAGAATTTTGCCATTGATTTCAATGATACTAGAATCTCACCTTCAGGAAAGATCACTTGTACTTTATTTCTTCACTCTTAAAAACGTTATTTGATGAAAGACAATTTAGAAATTATTTGGGCAATGGAGTTTCTATTGCTTTAGAAGGCAATCATTGACAGCATGGAAAGTTCCACTGCCAGAAATTTTCATTTAAATTTCTTCTATTAATTTCATTTTACTATTATCAGTAAGTGCCACATTACCATCTTAAATCAAACAGCAAATGTTACATAGAATTTCCTTGAAGAAAAGCGGTCAGTACCTTTCATCCCTAGGGGTGTTGTTGCTTTTAGGGAGACTCTGAATTGCATGCACTTAAATAACATGTCTTTGTTTAAAAAGTTATTGGATAGCATATTTTTTACAATTAGCAATACAATAACAATTTTACAAAACACTGTCTTAGTACATCTTTACTGAATTCCTTTTCACTATTGGATTTTCTTTAGGACATAACCAAATGCATTATCCAAAAGATTTCTATATAATATAAAATTATTCCCCAAAGTCTATTAATAATCCTATGGCAAAAAGCCTTCATTGTAAGGATCATGATAAATGTCCTCTAAAATTCATATATAAACTTCAACCACTTCACTTTTAAAGATACAAATATGTATTAAAATCTTGTCTGTCCAAAATAGGTGATTAATCCAGGTACTGACATTCGGATGCCTTTAAAATAGGCAGGTGAATGGGATTTGAATGTGGTGGAGATCTTGATCTCATATCTCTGATTCTGCTACAAAAGGCCTTTGCAAGAGTTTCAAATAACAAAATTATATACTGCAAATGCTGAGTTTCAGTTTTGCAGCTTATCCCTTTGACATATAGGTGTGCCTTCAAGACTACATCCCAGCACACTTCTGTAGGCATGCACTGGTGATGTACCTACTAGTATTACAAGGAGGATTTCCAAAATGGCCTGGCAGCATAACTTAAGGTATCCAGAGTCTATTGGAGAACAGGGTTTCATATACATTGCAATACCTCAAATGAGATACTCAGATCTGAGCCAGGAAATCCAGAACATAAAAGCATAAAATTCTACTATTCAAGAAAATGAATTGGATTTTTATGTTGGACACAGTCTGAAACCAGAGATGGTGGTGCCACTAGGCAAAGATGAGACTTTGCCTCAATCCCAGGTGGAAGTGCTTGCAGACTCCTGGGCAAATGGAGAAATTTGTGCTTTAGTCAAAAAAGTTCTTGGAGAATGTAGTTTTGCCTTTAATTACCTGAGAAGGAGTTGCCCAGAAGAAGCTGAGGTTTTGGTGAAGCTAGAGCTAAATTCTTGATACTCACATAATGAGAAAGATTTTCTAATGTTTTACCTTCAATTCCGTAATTATGCTATTTTGTATCTCTTCAGTCAAAAGGCTGAAGAATTATTCTGCCAATTACTCAGGATTATTGGAGTTCTCTCTCTGCCTCTTTCTCTCACTAATTTAGGTTAAGTTTTCTGAGAAAGAAATAATGCCTCAGGCTCGCTCTTGAGATGGAAGGGATAAGATATTTAAAGTTTATCTTGACCCTTCAGGTATTGCCATAATCCACTCTAATGCATCCTTGAGGGCTGTGATTCCTTCATTCCTTTAGTAAATTAAGATAAGTGATATTACCTAATGAAAGTATTTTTATCTAACTTCATCTCTTTTACCAAAAGTCAGAGAACTCAAGACGAAGTCAAAGATGGTAAGAAACAGACAGAAATACTAGACATTTTCCGTGGCACATATTTATGTTCTTTTTGGAGAGCAATTAATCTTCCTGTGATGCTGCTGTATGGCCTTATAATAGTTGACTAATGTACCCAAGTAGTCTTCAGCACATGGTGCTTGAACAATAGCGAAAAATCAAAAGGAGAATAGCAGACCAAATGTGTAGCATGAGTAAAGAACTAGCCTAGTTCTTTTAATTCCCTGTGGAGATATTTGTATTTGGAAAGAAGTGGTCTAGAACAGGCATGTGATAGCTATGAAAAAAAAAAGAACAACAATAACAACACACTCCAACACATTCAAGTGATGAAGAAATTGAGGGTGGCAGGATCAGGAATCAAGAGATAGTCAGGGCAGGCTTGTTTGCCTTTTCATCTTTGAGCCCCTGACTGTATTCTGTAGGCTGAAAAAAGGATTGCCTTTAAAGAAGATAATTGAAACAAAAAAAGGGAAAAGTTTCAATACCAGTTATAAGTACCTGCAAGAAACAGCATTTAAGGTGAACCAGATTGGTGATTACAAGGGCTGGGGTATCAGCAGAGCAAAAGAATGGCATCAGCTGTGACTTGGAGAGATGAGGCATATGGGAGCACTGGTGACTCAGAGAAGTCACATTTGACACCTATAGTAAGAAGAAAGGGTCCTTTTTTGTTATTGTGCTGAATCAAGAGGAAGATGCAATGACATTGTGAAAAATATGAATAGAAAAGAGTTGTTCAGGCAAAGCTGCAGAGTGTAAGGCTGAGTTAGTAAAGAATGGAAATATATGAGGTTCTAGTATGAATTATGTTGGTGAGGGCAGATATTAATTATGAAAGAAGTACTAGGATTCAGGATGAAGTTGCCTTTCAAACAGACAGTGTTATCAATGATTGTACAAAGATTTCTCTTTGCTCACATTCTACACACTGAAAGTGGTAGGAAGGACCAAAGCTTGGATGTGGACCAGCATTTCTAATGCAAGGAAAAACTTCAGAGTCTCCCGAATCAATGCTTATGCAGAAGCATTAGAAGCCTTACCTCCAGAGACACTTGGGATGCAGATGCAAGTCACTGCAAGCAGGACTACAGAAAATCATCCCTCACTTACAGGGTGGGAAGGGTGGGAAGCTGGTGTTTAACACTGACCACAGAAAAGTAATTTCACTTATCTGCTCTGGTCTATTTTCCATCTCTGTCCTCACTTGAGCATTTAGACTAAACTTTTTATAGTATGAACTGTCAGATGTTTTCATGCTTCTGCATGAGTGCACACACTCTCATGTCAAATAAGACTAGGTTTCAGTTCATTTTTGTTACGTGTACCAAGTATGAAATAACATTTGTACACAATTCTCTTTCTGATAGCATGTGCTCGGAGCAGTTTTCCATGCTTTGCAGACACTGACATCTCACTGACACATAGGAGACTTTTCACAACAGTGTGACAGTGCAGAGCTAGCAGGGCTATCACATGTTCAATAAATCTGTGAACTCAAGGAAGGATTTATAGCTGCCATTGACTTAGTGCAAACTAGAATTCATTGTGTCTGGAGTTGTAAGTTAGTGCTGGAATAATGGTAATAAATCAGGTATTTAATGTCATCATATGCTTTTCAGACAAAAAGAAGAGAAAACACAAGGCATAGTAATTCCCAGAGGAAGGACAACAATGCTGCAGAGAGCTGAAGCCATAAACATCTGAATGCAGCCAGGTGGTTTGTGCCCAGCCTGTTGGTTTTCTCTATATCAACGCCAGCGCACATGTGAATGCAGCACACAAGCTGGCATCTTTCTGGCAGCCTCTCCCCTGAATGAATGTGCTGCAGGAAAGCACTGTGTCTGCATGACAGCTGAATAACAGCCTGTGGTTCACGGTGTTGTCACTGTCAGGAAAAAACCACGCACACTGTTTCAGCAAAGCACTGAAGTGCTCCTGCCAGTAAGGTCAGTAAAAGAAACATTTAAAGAGTGGTTCTAGTAATCCTCTCCCTTTGTGTTGGGTTAGAAGTCAGCTGGTATTTTCCATGAAGGATGGGAAGAGCTTAAACATTCATAATTTTAGTGCCTTGTGGAACTGCCAGCCCACTCTGAAGACTGTAACTTGAAAACAATTGGTTTTGAAAATAAAGGCAAGCTGGGGTTCCCCATATGCCAATTCATGCACGAATGCAGCTTATTGCAGAGTCTGGGAGATTCAAGTTAGCAGTGAGGAATGTGCTTGTTTAGTGTGGCAGGATGCTGTCTCGTTATCATACTTCTGCTAGCATTCTTAAAGGGAGGGTATCTCTGATTAGAAGTTGGTCCTTGCGAAGCATAGGTTTTAGCAAGTGAAACGGGATAACTTCTCAGTCTTCGAAGTCAAAGGTGTACAGGGGGATGGGAAGGAAGCAGCCTGCTTGTAATGAATCATGTCTATTACTAACATGCAACAGCTGTTGAATTGTACTTCAGCATGGCAGATGTGGATTATTCAAACTGAAGAATTTATGGCCTTTGTCATGGGGTGAAGAGTATCCAAAAGCCACACTTAGATAAGTGAGACCTTGGCTGTATCTACCCATCTCTTGGGGACCATCAACACACAGAAGTGTGCAGAATTGTGAGTCCACAGAGAAATCATCCCATACTACCCCAAGATGGGTGGTCAGAGCAAGCGTCTGGTCACCCGAGGCCATGGCACCAACAGAAGCTGGAGGGGAGAGTAAAGCACTGGGCTGGACTGGGATAAGCATGAAGTCAGTGAATGTCACAGAAGTAAAAAGCTCTAGATTGTAATTTCTATCAACCCACTGCACCCCTCCCACTTAATAAATAAACTGTAAATTTTAAGTCAGAGGGTGGTGTGGGTCTGTCCTTTCAGCGATCTCACCTCTAATTTCCCCTGTGACATCCTGGCTGAAAATTCATGCTGTGACATCAGTGCTGAAAAGATATATTTTTCTCCTGGAGACTGCAAAATAATGTGGAAAGCTTACAGAGTGGCTGGACAAAGATCTCGTTTGAAGAGACGCAAGCTCTGGCAGAAAAGCAAAATCTGTCTTCGAATAAAGTATTACAATGAATAAAAGTTAATTTTGCCAGTCTAAAATTACCCTACCTCAGACCTGGATTTTCCTAGTAAACTTCAGAAAACACAGAGTAGTGGGTGACAAAAGGGACAACTGGTCAATTAATGGGAGCCATGGATTGGAAGCAAGTATCTAATGTGCCATTTAGTTTTCATGGTTGCATATAAGATTACACACAAATTACCTTGATCTTCTTTAAGCAAATACAGTATTAATCATTAAGCTACACTCTTTTATATTTACATTTAGTTGCAGAACCTTTAATCTTCCTCAATCTTTCACATTTCCTCTTTAAAACACTTATGGTTGTAACAAATGCTTGTAGATTCTCTTTAAAACACATAATTTATGAAAGCAATTAAGGCAGATATTTTGCTAAAAGAAATGTAGAGGGATTAAATTCATAATTAGTTGGAGATAATCTCTGAGAGGAAAAGAGAATACCATATAGAGCTGGAAGGAGAAGATTTACCCATTATTTTATGAATATTGAGCTGAAGACAAAATCAAATTATGAGATCTTAGTGACTGAAATGTGAATTACATTGCATTTTTGCAAAACCCTCAGTGAAATTTAACAGAAAATGTGTAAGAAATTAATGCTTAGCTACTAAAACACATTTTATGAAGGTTTAAAATGCAGATATAAAATGGCTGGCACCTGTTTTCCTACTGTTTAAAATTGCACTATCTACTTCTAAATATATAGAAAACCCCCATGATGAATCTAATGATAATTAATACAAGAACTCTTGGTTTTCATTGAAAGGCCAAGAAATTTGAAGTTAAAGTTTCCAACTATAGGTTATGAAGAAAGGAGCTTATACAGCAGTGAATTGCACTCTCAGAACATTTCTGTGTGGAAATTGTCTACCCCTAGAGACATTGCATAGCTTCAGAAAACATGGAAAGAAACACAAATTGACCTTTATAATCACATATCAAAGCTTGCTTTACAAATCCCTAATTCAGTAACAGGGATAAAGCAGTCATGCCTCGTTCCTCTCTAAACACTGATCCTTCAAGATGTTGAGGGATTCCTGCTTAGTCACGGTTAAAAAGCATGATTCAATACCATAAAACCTTAGCTTCTTGATGGACAGTGGGTTAATTTTCTTCACATACTTATCTGGCTCAGATAATAAATTTATTTTCCTCTTATGGAAAAAGAAACTGATATTGTGGCCCCAAATTGTTATAACCAGTTTCAAAAGACATGCTAAAATACATTGGGCAAACAAGTTTCTCAGATTTTAAGTCCTCAAAAAAAATTAGCATCCCCTGTTCTCACTTCATTCTGTATCAGCCTTACCAATAAATTTAGACTATGTCACTTTGCATGCTTATACACTTGCTATTCAGCAGTTGCTGCCCTTAGTTAATAAATGAGGGGAACTAATGGGATACAGATATTTCTCACTGATTAGTGAGAATCTATATGTCTGCCATAAAGAAGAAAGAGAATAGATGTCCTGGTAACCAGCCAATACAGAAAAGTTGATTATAAAAAAGTGCATTATCAATGTGAGAGCATCTGAGAAGTTAATTGAAAACCATCTGTTTCCTCCATGTTTGTATAGTGTCTAGCACAGCTGAATTTCAGACTATAAGCTAGTCTTAAATGATAACAATTGTCATTTACCATTATTACTTTTTCTAATTTCAAAATTTTACATATTAGAAACCTGCAGCTAAACATGAAACATCAACAGAAATGTACCAAGGCAAACACTGGGTACACTACATGTCACCAGTGTGATTTTTTCTGGTTGAGTGCTAAACACTAGACAACAGGAGTTTTATGTTGGATACACTGACATATCCTTCACTGCTGTGTCATAAGCTGTTGCTAATATAACTAAACTCAACAGCAAATAGTGTGTAGTGCTCTGAATTAACTAAATCCATATTTATTTATTTATTTATTTGAAACAAAGCCAAATATTGTGGCATTTTCAACAAATCCTATATTCACATCATGCAACAACTCCCCCCCCAATAAAAAAACCTTTACAAATACATTAATCCTCCAAATACCCACCCCCCCAACCCCCCTCATTTTGTTGAGGTTTTGTTAGTATATTTAACATGATGCGTGTTTTATCTTAAATAAGTGGAGCTAACAATGGCAAAATAATGGAAGATGTTCGATTGCCAAAAATATGGTGTGCTGGCAGAGAACAAGAATTTCTGTCTTGGCTTTAAAATTCTGGTTTGTTGTTGGGTTTTGTTTGTTTGTTTGCTTTTGTTTTGCTGGTTTTTTTTTTTTGTTTTTTTCTTTTTTTCTTTTTTTTTCTTTTTTACAATTCTCTGTATGTATTTTAAGTTTGGAATTTAAAGCTGGTAGTGTCAAATAGGTCAGGCAAGTTATATATTACTACCTTCCAAATAGGAATTAGTTCCTTTTTGCTAATGATATTCTCCTTAATGATAAGGACATGGAAGGAAGGTTTATCAAAAGCACCTCATTCCCCACAAAGTCCCTTGGTTGTTGAAAAGCTGACATGCCTTTTGCAGCAGCACGGTGTCTTCTCCGAGGAGCTCTGACCACCACAAACAGAGAGATTTGGAGCATTTTTGCAGACAGAGATGAGAATCTTTATCAAAAGCAGGAGCTCACAGCTCACAAGGGATGGGGTGAGAAATGTTATAGCTTTGGTAAGAGTTCTGCCCTTGAAGGTCCATGTTCTGAATGTAAAGAAGCTGGCATATTGGCTAGACTAGCACAAAGCAAGTCTCGACAAAACAAAATAGCATATTTCCCTGTAGGAATGCCAGAATGTGTGCGGCGTGTGTTATTCTTCTTTGTGCTAGGTTGCTCGTAAATGAGGTCCTATGAAGCACATGTTCTAGGTTATTGTAAAACCCCCTGTTAGGAGATGCATCTTAGCATCATGCTCTGTTTAGGCAAGCAATTTTAATAAAAATGTACCAATGTCAATAAAATCTAACCTAGAGAATCAAACTCCTATATTTGACAAAAGATCTTACCTTCTGGGCCATAATTTTCATTCTGTTCTATTTGTCTTGCCATGTGAGGGTGTTTTCCACACGGATTTAGTGCTTTGCAGTGGGTGGCTGTCAGGGCAATGGAATAGGAAAATAAATGTCTGAGCGGATAGCATTACAGGGGTGAGCCGCAGGCTAGCTGCATTTTACGTGTCACTAGTCTTTTAACAGAACCCTGTGAGTGACAGTCTGACAGTCATTTTTCAATTATTACCACAGTTAGATTCCTGGGAAACTTTTATTTTTAATAGCATATTATAACCAGGCGTGTCTTACAGTGGGTTATTATGCTTTAAACATGTTAATCTATACTGTGAGACCTTGTACAAAATTAAGCCTCATAATTAGCACTATCCTCATTTCTCTGGTGTCAAAATAACAGTAGGTGCTGTGGAAATGTTTGGTAAGTTTTGCAGGAAGCCTGGCTGAAATCAGTACAGAGCTATCGTTCTACTCTTTAGCTGCCATTTATTTAATTATATGCTTAGTCAGACTTCTTGGAAGCAGAAGGGTGTTCCTTCAGGGACAATTTCCAGGAGCACAATACAGCAAATATACCTGGGACCTGCCACTTATTTGTTTATTAGACATGTTCATAATGTGCCTATTGAACTCCCCTCCAGGGCACCTTAAGTATGCTGAGATGTAGCACTGGCATCCTTAGAAAAAGCTCCCATCGAAGGTGAAAGTGGTGGCAAACAGTACATCCTGCCTCTGTGTGCACTGCTGAGGGTACAGAGGACCTTTCAGTTCCAGCATAAGTAACTTCTGATTACAGCTGCAAACCCTTCTGTTTTCCTAGCAAAAAAGCACAAAATTTCCAGCTGCACCTGGCTGTGACAGTGTGAGTCAAAATCCACTCTTGGCATCCTTCCCTAGCATGTTGTAAACAGAAAATAATAGGGAATGATTCCTACCCTTAACTGTCACTTAAGTGGTAGAACATGAATGGAGTATTCTTCCTACAGATAAAGTAACATCTCATATTTCAGACAGTTGCAAGAGCTTTGGGGTCACCATCCAGAAATGGAGTAATTCACAAGTGGAATAATTGATTTTTAGTTTGGAGAGTAACAATTTCCCAAGGACAGTTTATAGGGAAATCCATTTGCATTTCACAGATTAAAATAAAATAATTGAAATGAAACCCTGGCTATATATACAGGATATAGAAAAACACCTAGACAATAATTTTATAGGGCTGTATTTCTTGAACTTTTGGGAGTGTTTTTTCTTTTTTTCTTTGTAAATAGCTAAAACTATGACATGGTAGACTTGAAAAGCCATGTCTTGTAGTTCAATCACAGGATGTGATCCATAAGGCCTGCTCTTCAGTTCTTGAGGCTGGTGTGCTGAAAGCAATCTTTCTCTGTTTCAGTTTCTCATCTGTGAAATGGAGATGAAATATTTCCTTCTTATATTCTTTATCCAGTTGGTTTTGTGAGCTCTGAAGAATAGTAAATATCTTTTACTTTGTGGATAAGCAACATGTTATACAACACAGCCTTGAATTTGAATGAGTTTCTTGCAGCTCAGGAAGTTCTTGTGAAGGGAGAAAATTCCCTGGCAACTGCAGTTCACTCTCTACAAAATTGAAATAAAAGGCATAACTGTAATACAAGGTATTAGTATAGGTTTAGTGCCCTATACAGCAATGCAGTTCAATACACCACAGGATTTTTATTACTGCAGTTTAGCCTGATTTCCATAGGCAGATGATTCTCTCCACATGCAGCTTGATCAGGGTAAGAAAATTTATTTAGAGCATTGCTTCTTGGCTATTTTCTTCATATTGTGGATCCCACTGACAGATAAGGTCAGGTTCAACACATACGGTGACAACAATGTAAAAAATAAATAAATCTGTTACTACAAATTCGTGGATCATGAGAGAGAACTAAGCTGAGTTTTCTTTATTCTTTTGTTCTTTCATTATTCTTTCTTTATTCCGTGTGTATTGTTATCCAAGGAGAAGGTGAAATTCTTTCCTTTTTAACTTATGTTCCCTAGTAAGACTAAGTGCTTTTGGACACTGTTGTGTGAGTTGCAGGACTAAAGTTTGCCAGTTGCTAATGGGCATATGAGCCTCACAAAATGGAATATATATTCCTAATTTTGTCTTTATTCTCTTTGCCAGGGTTCAGGACTTTTTGAAATGTTTCTGCCTAATTCAAATTACAGATTGGATTGTTTGAACAATAAGACATTAGAAGGTATGAGATGAAAGTGATTAAAGAAACAGGATATATTTTACAAGAACATATTTTATTTCATGAATACACATCACAATACGAATCTTTAATGCAACCAACCTGAAGTCTAGTGTATTAACATAGAATAAACCTGTATTTCAAGTTGAATGTAATGGCAGAAGAATGGGGTTAATTCAAAAGTCAGACATTTAAGTCTCCTATAGTCTAAAAGCAGAGTAATGAAAAAGACATTATGGAATGTAATTGCATATTACCTTACTATTGTGGGGAAATATATAAAAAAAAAGAATTGGTCTTAATAATAATGAACCTATAATTAGAGATACAGATTTCAGAATACAAAATCAGTGAGAACATATGGTTGCTTCCCTACAAATGGGACACTGGGAGTAATCACCAAGCAGCAAAACCTATTAGCATTGGGATGTTTTAGATTTTATATCTGGCATGCTCAGATACATCCTATTGCATAATAAACACTGTGTTAAAAAACAAGACAAAGGCCTGTCATTTTTTAGAAGACAGCAACACCACCTACCAAAATGAACAGACATATAGAACATCTATGCTGAAAATGTTTTTTAAAAACAGATCTAGGTAGGGGAGTCTTTTACTTTTGAAGGCATCATCAGTCTCAGTAAAAAGGGGAGCTTACCTTTATGAACAGTCTGTCTGTGCTGGACTCATGTGCTGGTGCAGCTAGTGTCCGGGGATGAATTATTTCACTCACTCTCAGTGCTGTTCTCTGAAAGCATTACAATTAATGCAGAAATTGCAGTCAATGAAACTTCCCAGCCAGGAGACTAGTTGTCAGCACTGTGTTTATTGTTTCTTCATATGAATGTTCAAATTGAATAAGTTGGGGACTTATTTTTTTTCAGCATCCCAAATGAGCATATTGTATATAACAATTTTTCATATGTTTTTGAATCAGCAGACTGCCTGTTAATTGCCTGAAGTATTCCCAAATTGGCCATTAGGAAAAAGAACTTCTGCAATGCTTTCATTTTTGCCCTCACTTGTTCTTCATGTCACCAGCCCTCAGCTGAGAGAAAAAATGCCAGAATATTCTCATTTTGTGGCACCTTTCAGTTCTCCAACTGGCAGCCCAGACATCAACACACTAGGTGCCTGGAAAACATCTCTAAAATATTTGTTCCACAATGAGTCTGTAAAAAATGTAGTGCCTTGTTAGACACTAATTGTATCTGCCATGTAACCGCACCACTGAAATTTTCCAAAAAACATTACCCATACGTCAAGGTATTCCCTTAGCTCCCAGATTAATAATAAACTCTTTTATTACATTCCTGATAACTGAGGATACTGTGCATCAATACAAATGTGCTACCCACTGGAGGTAGCTTTCAGGGGCAAGATTCAAGTAGCCCACTGACTGTCTGCAAGAATTTCATTCCTTCTTGCTTCATTAGCATTATCTGGTCCATGGAGACCTTATCCCAGCTATAGCTTTTAAGTCACTTTAGGGACAGTAACTTTTACTGGCCCATTACCACTCTTAGCTGTACAGGAATTGTTCCAGAAGAATGCATTTTGGCTGAGGTAGCCTGATTTGAGCACATGCCTCCAATACACACAGGGTTACTATAGTTAAGACCTGTTTAAATAAAAAACAACAAAACACCCATCTTGCTACAGGCAATATTGTGTAGCTTCAGTATGGAATGAATGTGAACATCAGGAGAGCAACACTGAGAATGCTAATTTCAGCCACCTGGTGGCATTTTATCCTCTGCTTCATCTCACCCTGCACACAAAGTACTTAAAATCAAAAAGTTTTGCAGCTGCCACAGTATCTCCCAATACACCTACATGGCTACCACCCCTGATGCTCCCCCAGCTAAAATAAGAAGGATGAATCTATGAAAAGGCCTGCCTTTTTTTTTTTCCCCAAATGTTTCAGTTTAAACCCTTTTTCTGTCAGACTGAAGCATGCCCTTATAATTTTAATTGAAGAAAAATGGCATTTAATGCATTCAGGCAATTTTATGCTCAGCAGCCTGATGTTGCAATATAAGGAGCAGGGACTCTGAATCTCTGAATCTCAAGTCAGCTATATGGAGCCTGTTTGTAATTACATGCCTAATTGATAGTCGTGAGTCACAGGGTTTGGCTTTCAGGTGCCTAATCTCTAGCTACAGGGAACTTGTAGTGTGAGGCAGAGATATTCATGCTCTCTATTAACGAAGCGCTATTTTATCTCTGGTTTTGTCAGGGGAGCCAGCATTGAAGTGCAAATACCTGTATAGTAAATTCTCAAAGAGCTACCTCTAAACCATAATAGATAGAAATTTGGTGGAGTTGTGCATTCAGAGAAACACACCTGCACCTTCCTGAGTGGGTGATGTTTTATCGTTGCAAATTTCCTTGCTAACACTGGATGTCCTCATGACTGAAAAGGAGGAAAATGCAGGTATTTGCCTTGTGTAGTTGCATATTTGAGTGACAGTACTTGGGACCCAAGCTCTTCCACATATTTGAAGTAACATCCAAATTAATTAACCATACCCAAATGTTGCAAGAAATCTGTGGCCACCAAGGAACATTATGGTTATCACTCAGATGCATATTACAGCCTTTGTTAGTTTGTGGCAGCAGTTGGATGCAACTGAACTTTCCCCATGTACTTGTCCACCTTCCCAGTCATCATTGCTGGTAGAACAGATACAACTTTCAGTTAAATATTCCTTAATATTTGTTTTAAAAGATCTAGTTGTCGGTTGCTGTTTTGGTCAGAACATTCACATATTGGGCCACTGCTGACAGCCTTACCCTTCTCTTAGAGATTCAACTCTAACAGGTCAGTCATTTCTGTGTATAAAATTAGCGTAAAGTAGCTTGTTTTGTTTTGTGAAAAGAAGTATTAAAACTATGTAAGTACTATTCTTTTGTGTGTTTCCTTGCTTTCAAATACGACTTTGAAGTCCATCTGGGGTTTGAGTGTCTTCACAGCTGAAGAATCCATAAACTTTCTAGGGAACCTGTTCCAGTATTTTATCACTCTCACAGTAAAAAACCTGTTTTTCTTATGTTCATATGGAATTTTCTGTGTTTTATTTTTGTGCCCTTTGCCTCCTGTCCTGTGACTGACCACCACTAAGAAGAGTCTGGTTCCATCAGCTTTACTCCCCCCAACTGGTATTGGGAGTATGGAGATATATGTAAAATTTTATAAATATATATATCTTTAATATATATATACACTTTATATATGTTATATATAGAAAAATATATATTGTCCCTGAGCCTTTGCTTCTCCAGGCTGAACAGTCCCTGCTCTCTTAACCTCTCCTCGTATGAGAGATGCTCCAGTCCCTTCATCATCTTTGTGATCCTGTACTAGACTTGCTTCAATATGTCCATGTCTTTCTCGTACTTGGGAGCCCAGAACTGGAACCGGCAATCCAGGTGTCTGATGTTGTGGTTTAACCCCAGCCAGCAACTAAGCACCACGCAGCCGCTCATTCACTCCCCGCCCCCCCCCCCCCCCCCCCCCGGGATGGATGAGAGAATTGGAAAAATAAAACTTGTGAGTTGAGAGAAGAACAGTTTAACAGAACAGAAAGGAAGAAACTAATAATGATTATAATAACAACAGTAAAATGAGAATAATAATAACATAAGTATTGGAATATACAAAACAAATGATGCACAATGCAGTTGCTCACCACTCACTGAGTGACACCCAGTTAATTCCCAAGTGGTGATCCCTCCCAGCCCCACTCCCCTCGGTTTGTATACTGGGTATGACATCGCATGGTCTGGAATACCCCTTTGGCCAGTTTGGGTCAGCTTCCCTGGCTGTATCCCCTCCTGACTTCTTGTGCCCCTCCATCCTTCTTACTGGCTGGCCATGAGAAGCTGAAAAATCCTTGACATAGTCTAAACACTACTTAGCAACAACAGAAAACATCAGTGTGTTATCAACATTATTCTCATACTGAATCCAAAACACAGCACTATACCAGCTACGAGGAAGAAAGTTAACTCTATCCCAGCTGAAACCAAGACTTCTGATCACGGCTGAGCAGAGGTGGAGGATCACCTCCCTTGACCTGCTGGCAACAGTCCTCATAATGCAGCCCAGGAGGGGCTTTCTTTGTTGTGAGGGTCTATTCCCAGCTCACGGCCAGCTTGCTTTCCCAAGAGGACCCCCACCTCCTGCTCTGCAGACCTGTTTTCTAGATGGCCAGTCCTCAGACCATACTTGTGCCTGGGGTTACTCCTTCCCAGGTACAGGGCTTTGCATTTCCTTTTGTTGTTCCCTTTGTTTGGTTCCTGTCAGCCCTCTGTCCAGCCTGTCCAGGCTCTTCTGAATGGTGGCAGAAGCACCTAGTGCATCAGTCCCTCCTCCCTCTGCAAACCTTTTAGGGGTGTACTCTGTTCTATCTTCCAGGTCATTAATGAAGAAGTTAAAGAGTATATGAACCCAGTGTTGATTCCTGGTTTACACCAGTAGTGTCTGGCCTCCAACTAGACTTTGTGACACTAATTACAACCCTTTCAGCCCACCAGTTCAGCAAGTTTTCAATCTGCCTCAACGTCCTCTTATCTAGTCTGTACTTCATCTGTCTGTCAATGAGGATGTAACAGGAGACAATGTCAAAAGCCTTACTAAAGTCAAGACCGATAACAACAACTGTTCTCCCCTCATCCACCAGGCCAGTCATTTAATTGCAGAAATCTATCAGGTTGGTTAAGAGCAATATTCCCTTCCTAAATCCGTGCTGACTACTCTTGATCACCGTCTTGTTCTTCATGTGTTTGGAAATGGCTTCTAGGATTAGTTGTTCTACCACCTTCCCTGTGACTGAAGTCAAGCTGACAGGCCTGTAGTATCCCAGATCCTACTTGCCCATCTTGAAGATAGGAGTGCCATGTGCTCTTTTCGATTACTCAGAAACCTCTCCCAGTCACCACTGCCTTTCAAAGGTAATTGAGAGTGGCCACCTGATGACATCAGCCATCTGTCTTATGGTCACCCCAAAGTTCTCTACCCCACCAATTCTTCTTTGCTGTCAGTAGGACATCCAGTAGTGTTTGTCTCCACATTAGCTCCTCAGAAAATTCTCAACAATGCACTCCAGAAACCTCCTGGATTGTTTGTGTCCTCCTGCACTGTCCCTCCAGAAGATATCAGGGTGGTCATAGTTCCACATGAGGACCAGGGCCTGTGACCATACGGATTCCTCCAGTTGCAGAAGACCTCTTCTACCTCACCTTTCTGGTCAGGAGGTCTACAGCAGATAGCCACAACGATACCACCCATGTCAGTCTGCTCCCTAATCCTGACTCTCATCTGCATAAATGGTTGAATTATAAATCTCTGAAAAGTTCCGTTTGTATTTTCTGAGTAGGTAAATGTTACAAGCTGCACTGAAAGTCTATTCACAAATATGTTTCTGTTACTTTGATTTGACTTTTTGGCTTTGCAATTTTAGTGTCTAATTATTGGGCTTAGGAGGAGAGAGGGGGCAGATGTGTCATTCCTGCTAAACTGTAGCAGCAACCTGAGCAAAGAGATGCTTATGAATCCAGACATCTGTTCAAACACAAATTGAGTGGTTACTGTTTGCAAAGATTTTCATAAATATTTAGTTATATGACAGGCCATTTTTTCCCCTAATTTGTTCTAGTAAATATAGAGTCAAACAGCATTGATCGGTAGTTCAGATTGGTGCTCATAAAAGGTATGACCTGGCATTTATTACTGAAATTTGTTCTGCCACCCTGGGATAGCTTCTGCAAAGTCTTCTCAAATATTGACCAACTTGTTTCATGGTGCTATTTCTGGCATCTCAATCTTATCTTTGCTTTCAGTGTTTAATTTATATTTGTATAACTACTCTGTACAAAACCAATCCTAGCAGAGATGCAGGGACTACTGCATTCTGATATTTTTCCCAAGTTGGAAAATGACCATTCATTCCCACTGGGACTTTCTGGCTAAATGCCAATAACCTCACCAAATTCAACAGCAGAACTCTCTCACTTCAGTAGCATTCAAATTTCACTACCCATTTCTAGTCCATGGCACCACTTTAAGAATTCCACTGCACAAGGGAGTTCATCAAAGCCTGTTGGAAGTCTGAATAAATTATATCAAGTGTTATTCCTTTAGAAATATGCAGAAAACTTTGTGGGTCGCCCCCCCCCCCAAGCATCTTTGCTGAGCTATGCCTTTGTTCTTCTAGCCATTACAGACACCCAAATTTATTTAGACCTTTTCTGTAGCAACCAGATTGCTGCAGAGTACAGATATGCTGCTGGAGAGTGTTCTTGTCTAAGACCCTCATGATAGTTTTTGTCTACTGTTTCTTGCTTTGGTTTTTTCCCATTTCTCTTTCCCCTTTGCTTGCTGTTGACTGTATTTGGGTACTTTACTGATAGGTGTTTCAATTAAGCAAGAATTAGATATATTGGCCCTCCATTTGTTAGTTCAGCTTTGTATAAGAACGGAGCTTTCTACTGTATACTTACTCCTAACGGAACTTCTGTTTTTATCTCTGAGCTGTGTCACCTTGAATTTATCATGCTTTTATAGGGAAGTTTTATATGTCTGTGATGCAACTAGGTTATTTTTATTGTTTATACCTGGTTTCAGCATGCCCGTCTAAAAGCATTATTGTGACAATTTTTGCTATTACATGGAAATACTATAATGCCTCCACTTAAGATTCCTTCAGGTAGATAGGCCTACCTCAATGTGCTCTTAAGGCTTCATCTACTTGGGTATGCCAAAGGACTGTAGATACTCTCAACAGTGGTTACTGAATTGTTTGTCAGAAATATGTGGTATGGAGGAGGCTTTCATTTTATAAGTGAAGAATCCCCATTCCTAAAAAAATAACTTCCTTTCAAGTTTCTTCAGTTATCAGTTCAAACCAAAGTGCTGGATGCATTAGAAATGTAGTCCATCATGCTCTGAAATCCCCAGTCCAAAGTGTAGAACTCAAACTTGTTGCACAGACTGTAATGGACTGTGTTATTTTTATATTTAAAACTTACTTTATTGAGATTTTGGCACAGTGTAATGCTCGTATGAGAAATGAAATATTCCCAAAAAGATGATCAGTCACTGTATGGATGGCAACAGGAGTCTCTGCTGTAAGGACCCCAGTGGCACTGTCTTCAGGTGGATCAGGAGATACTTCCCAAACCCCTGCTTGGCTCAGTTCTTATACTCCAGCTGATTGTGGTTCTGTATGAGCGCCACAGCACAAGCATGTTCCTTCATTATTGATATCCCTCATTATAGTTAATCTGAACCACATGCAAAATGCTTTTAAGCTACCTCTATACAAAAGGGTATCATGTGTGTATCATATGTGATCATTTCTGTACTAGCAGCAACAGCTTCAAATGAGTATTGACAAATATTTTATGTCTGTACAAACTGACCAGTTTTGCAGCAGGGACCACTGAGGGTAGTCTCTGGCAGTCATGCTCCAGGCTGGGTGTTAAACAGCCTGGAGGAGACTCCAGAATCATCTAAAATTACCACCAGGAGGGCTCCTGCACCAACCAGTCAGGTAGCTAATTGTGAAGGTGGCCACGAGTCCAGTCAGTCACGCAGTTCCAAGTGGGTCTGTTGTCTCCAGCCAGAGCATTGTCTCACCTCTGCCAATCACCTTCTGGGGAGCTCCTGGGCCACCCCCAAATTAACAACTCAGGTCTACTGGTTGTGCACACGGGCAAAGCCCTGATATGCAGCTGAACCACAGTTCTCACTAAGTGGCAGGCTTGATTTTCATACCTATATCTCATTTACAATTTAAATTCCACAGGTCTTGCCACAATATCTTTGTTAACATTGTAATCTTTTCTCTTTCTGTGGCTGTGCCACATCCTTACTTCGTATGGGGAACCTTTTAGAAGTTGTATTTGGTTGCTATTTTGAAATAGCCTGCTGGGTGTTTATACTTTCCCCATTCCATGTAAACAAGCTTGTTCTCCAGAATTGCTAGGGGTAACATCGTATTCCATCTTTGTCTGGCTCTGATTTAATCTTAGCTCATTTTTCTCATTTCACTTGCAGATTCTCATTTGGCATGTGTGATCCCTCATTCATTTTAGTCAGTATCCAGGTCTCTTCCATCAACACCCATTGAAATTTTTACCTGTTCCAGGATTATACAAGCCCTTAGCAGCAGTGTTGTCTCATAGTTTATTACTATGGGTGGACTGCTTTTGAATTTGGACAGAAAAGTCACACATTTCATTACAAGATGCATTCCTGTAATGTACAGGGAAACCCTTTCTGATCGACTTCCTATCATTTCTCTCCTCTTTCAGGTAACTTTGTTGCAGCACAACTTGGGTTTCAAGGGATTTTGCATTCCAATGTTTTTCTAGCAATACTTTTTTCTTGGGACCACATAGCCTGGAGAGGGCTTTCTTTTCAGTCTGTCATTTCTAGTTGAAGAGATAAACTAATGAGGCGGGCTATTTTTCATCAAATTGAGGGTGTTAGTCAATATTGCTGGACTTAAGTAGAAAACCAGCTGAATTATTAAACATAACTGTCTCCTTCCAAATCTATAAAGCAATGGAGCCCAATCTCACTGTGCTTCATGGGGGAGACTTTGGCGCCATGCTATGATATAGGCACCTATTTAATCTTTATTGTGTCCCTCTGTATAATTTTTTTGTTTGTATACAACTTACTCCCTTTTTTTCTAGAAACCCCTTTACAAATACAGCAAAAGAAGACTTTACTGGGCAAGTATTTTTCTGGTTTAAGTCTTTGCAATGCTGTGAAACTCTAGAGCAAGTGCTGTCAACTGAGTCTGCCTGCTGCTCTGCCCTCACACAGAAAGACACTGTTTTATGCTTTTAAAGAGGGGTTTCTCTCTAAATGGCAGGACACACCCTTGCACAAACACCCCACCCATCTGCCTACTATACTTCCTTTGTGCTATCCCTTCTGGAGAAAGAATTTGTTCCCATTGATAGGAATTCATCCTTATTACAAGCAAAAATGCTACATTAAATCATGTCACTTCAGTAAAAAGCTATGCTTTTGAGTTCTTGACTGAAAAACTGAGAAAAATAAAATAAAAGCAATAAAGGAGGAAAGTAGAGAAATGAGTCTTTCAGGATAGTCTTTCAGGATAGCTGACATTTAAGTCTTTCCTTGTGTACCACCATGGGTCTTTCAGGCCCAGCTTAGCCACGGGGTCTGATGACTAACCTGGTGCTGTCTGCCTGGTTACTTTTCCTCAGAGCTTGTGATGGGGATCTTGGCCATGCTGTTTTCAGGGCACCTCACTTTTTTCAGGTGTTTCAAGGAAAATGAAACTTCAAAGTAATGTGACAAGAATATATCCACTCAATTCATATCTAATTTATAGACCTTACTGTACTGAAGTTTTCTTCATCTATTTGGACTCAGAGGATGTAAATGAGGCATGTGAGAATGATTTTCCTTTGATGTACTTGAAGACTGTTCATTCATGTTTATCCTTTTGCTCAGGGAGTCAATTAAATTTCAGCTGTAGACATACATCAGAAACTTTTCTGAGTTTATACCAGATTACACAGTAAGTTATCCCTGTATAGAAATATATGCAGACACCAAACATCACCATAATAAAACAAATGTTGGAGGTATGGACACAGTATTCAAATGAAGAAAATTCTGTTCCCTTCATTTTTATCCATAACAGGGACTGAAAAACATCAGGACAAATCATAACGGCAAGAACAATATTCCTAACCACTTAAATAGAATACAGTCTTCTCTGTTCCTACTAGATACTGCTAGCAATAGTGAAGGCGTACCTTAAATGTATCTTTCCATGGTCTTACATAGGTCACAAGTGATGTAGGTAGTGCGTTATTTGCTCTGCTCACATGCGGAAGGGCTTAGGGCATTCTTATTCTTTTAAAAATTTCTCACTCAAGATACGGGTTAATCAGAGAGTATATTTCCCCTCTCTCACATATTCCTGAAACTGCTGTACCTGTTTGCTCTCTCAGTCATATTAAGTACCCTCTCTCATTACTGAGATAATTAAATTTCTGATCCACAGCTTTCCACACAAAGGGTAAAATTTACTCTTGCTCACAACACTGACCCAAACCTTACGTGTCTGCAAGTGCTATGCTGAACACTGAAGTGAAGGACAGGTCCTGTGTTAGAGTTCTCAGAGCAGTGAATTTCACCCTTCAGTGCTTCACAGATCCCAGAGAAGTCACTTACGCTGGCTGGTAATGGCAAAGGTTCACTAGGCTATCCACGCAACCATAATAAATATAGCTGGAGTTAATTTTCCTATGTGTCAAACTGCTACACTGCACAACAAAAACAATTTCTAGCATATTAATCAAGCAAAATGACAGTAATGCAGAGTCATCCTCTTATAACCTTCCTGACTATAACATCTGAAAGGTGTCATATGCCATTCTTTCTGCATGCTTAAAAATCCTTTTATGCTGCTGTAGCTCCCCAAAGAAAATAAGCTATATTTGCCTGAAACAAAAAAATCAATATGAAAGTCTTTTTGACGTTACTACTGTGTTGAACTACAAGTGAGTAAGGGAAAGTGCATGATTTTATGTTACTCTTTTAACCAAAGTAGCTATGATAGCAAAATATTTTAAGTAGCAAACATTCCTGAGATGAAAAGAGAAGAAACACTGTACAAAATTTGGGTATGTAGAAAAACAATCTTTCTTATGACACTGTTCTGAACAACCAAATAGCTGTCAGAAGACTGTTTGGGGAAAAACAGTTTATAGAGACTCCGCAGACCCATAAAAAGTAGTAATATTATAATTAAGGTCTACATGGTATGAAGACTAAAATATCTAAAATTAAAGGCATACTAATCCTAAATTAGTCTATTTTCCAGGTTGTCACATCTCTTATATGGACAAAATCTGATTCAGTAGCAGGCAAATGACTGATTTATAATAGCCTTCCTGGAGGTCTAAAGGATGTTTGCAATTTTTTCTCTCTCTCTTTATGGCAGGCCTGTGATTATTTAGGTCCCTCATTTGCATGAATGAGTTGTTCTGTAGCTTTGCTTCTAATGGTAGTTGGTTCAGGCCAATAGTAACCCCTCCCCCAACCTGTGGCTTTCACTTAAAGCACGGCAGCGTGTAAGAGTACACAGAAATGTTCATTATTTTGTCCTAAAATTGTGTGTGTTCAGTGTGTTATTATGTATACTTGTTCTTTTTGAAGAGTGTTTTTGATTTCATAGGCCTAAAGGTATGCTTTTATAGGAAGAGTCTCATCTGGAGTAGTGCTGAGCACCCACAGATCCATCCACAAGCCAATTCTGAGGAGCAATTATGGCAAAGCTTTGGATTCTTTCTGCAAAACCAGACTAAATACAGTCGGCAATAATTTTCTTCCTGAAAAAGAATTCCTCCTGTGGAAGTCCATCTTTATTACCTGCCCTGTACAAAATAGAATTCAAGCCTTGAATCATAGCTTTTAAGGTTTCACAAATGTGCTTCCCTATCTTCTCTGCTCTTTCTGGAGCTACTAAATAACAGTAGTAATAAAAACAGCCTCTGGCATTCCCTTGAAATTTCTTGTCATTGAGTGTCAAAGCTCAATTTCCCACTGCCTCTCTCATTTACATTCATAAACTTAAATTTGCAAATCCTTCATTCCCTCTCTAGATATATGAAATCTAAATAAGTTCATTTCATTAACCGCCCCCCCCCCCCCAAAAAATCTAGCTGAACTATATGCTAAGCTATAAGCCAACAGCTATGCTGGGACAGTTGAAGTTTTGATATAATAGGTTTATTTTCTTTAAAACCTTCCACGCTTTCTTCTCTTTTCCCACTGTTTTTGTATGTGCTTTCTGTTCCTGCACTCATTTGCCTTCAGTTGAGACTTTTCCTTTTCTCCTCTTTAGCTCTGTGGAAAAGTCCAGAAAATTAAAAATATTATCTTTCTTCAACGATTTAGTAGAATTAAAAGGAGATTAATAACTCAACTATACAATTACAGAGGAAGAATTTGGAATATACTTTTAAAAAGAAGTCTATTTGGTATTCAGGTATGTTGTGTTTTGTTGTTTGTTTGTTGCTTTTTTAAAATATATATAATTTCATTTAATCTCTGTTGAACACAGAGGAAACTTTCCATTTAGGTGGTCCATTATCCACATTTACACATAAACAGAAAGTTCTACATTATAGGGTTTACATTTCAGTTACATTTAAAAATACATACTGGATTTTTTAATGACAGTTTTTCCCTTTGTCACTAAAATTTAGCCTATAAGATCTGATTCATGCTTGCTCTTTCTGCCCATCTAAGCCAAGTCTCTGTTTTTGCTTTTTTGAGACCTTAGATCTATTGACTATGTGGTGCATTGTCCTTGACATATGATTAGGGAGCAAGAATGATCTCTGAAAACCAGGCTGACTTCTATTCAGTGTTTTACATATTTAGCAGACACAAGCATCCTCTTGTCTACATTGCCCATAACCATTTTTACAGCCTTTCTGGAACTCATTTTCCTGTTTCTCCCATTTTACAGCAGTGTCTGCCTGTGAGAAGGCTCTGTGTGAATATGGGGAAGGACAATGTTGGATCAGGAAGTAGCACCAGAAGAGACTGGTGACAAAATCTGACTCTTGAGCATCTTAAGGTAATGCTACAGGAGAACAAAGCACATAAGGAAGAATACAGTTTTATGTCACTACAGAAATGTCCTCCTAGCCTCCCTTCTTCATATGCTTTTACATATATGTATATAAATATATATAATTGATGATATAGTTTTAATACCTACAGCTTCATTTTATTTCTGCTTCTTAATCAGAGTATTAACATGTTTTCAGTGGCTGCTCTGAGAACTGTTTAAAATAATAAATTAAAAAAAATCATATGTTTTTATTAAATCCATGATGGAAGTTAAATTCCATACTTCATATATCTTTCTCTTTGAAATCACTTGACAAATAACAAACCAGGAATACTGATTTTGCAGGCATGTATTTTTTGCAAGCACATGAAGGTATGTGTAAGAAATCCAAGATGGTATTTGTGAGCAAATTCAGGAACTGATTCTTGAAATTGCTGGGATATAAACACTTCCCAGAGGATTTGCTTGATTGATTTATTAAGAATTCCTGAAAACTTTCTCACATTTACTTCCCACCCTTCCACATCTTGATTTTTGCTCTGCCTATATATTTTATACATGTAAATGTGGGAGTCTGCACTAAATTTAAAAATGCTGTCCAGATTTTTTATTAAATATCATTTATTACTATCTTCCTGCTTAAGGAAAAAACATACGCTCATTAGAAGGATTCAGCAAGTACAGATAAAATAAGAAACATTTTGTGGAGCCATGTTAAGTGGTTTATAACATATCTAGTTGTCTGTCAGCTTTCCAGAAACAGATTGACTATTACAGATGACAAAACCATTGAACTTAAAATAATTATCGTACTCTTTGCATGGAGGTTTTGGTGAGTAGCCTTGGTAAAACTACATGGCCTTATTCTCCAGCCAGAGGCTGGCTGTGCCTAACAGTGCTTTGGGAAGGGTTAAGATAGATTCTGCATCCAGAGTGTGCACCCTTTGATCTGCTAGGCTGTTAGTCCTCCTTTCATCATAACAAGAATACGAAGGTTCTATACATATTAAAATGAAATATAAAATATTAAATTGAGATATCCTATACTTTTCTGCTTTGCTACGTTTTAATTTTTGTAGTTGTCTTTCCCAAATTGCTACCAGTGGATTACATGTTTCATTGAGCAGGAGGCAATGCTTGAAGGCTGCTTTAGTTGTTAGGCTAAATACAAGTCTGTAAGCTGTCACAGGCAGGACGCAGGAACAACCACACAACCATGGATGAAATGCAAACAGTAAGTTTACTTTTGTTACCTCACCAACTGGGGGATCCCCAAAGCAGCACCAGGGCAGATGCACACAAGCAGGGATGCAAGCACTGCGGAGCTTGGTCCATGCTAGAGAATTGCCGAACCTGCTGGTTTTGCCTGTATTTCAGGGATTCATACAGGTGTAGTTTACTACTGTGCTTTCATCTTTCCCACAGCAGGGCAGGAATCTCAAGTGTGTTCGACAGGGTGCTTCTAAGTCTATCACAGGCCTATGCTATCGAAACACAGATGTTCTACTTGTCCAACACACAAGGTTAAACAACAATTAGCATGACGTATGTGTTTTTCTATACCTCAGGTGCAGATCACTTGAGCATGTTTATAGTCCTCCTCACCACTCTTCTGTTATTTTCCCACAACAAGCAAATAAACAGGCAAGCAAACATGGAGATTTAGACTGTGGAGCACATTTCTAGTAAAGAAAGTTTTATCTATTTGCTTGTTTGTTCACTTGTTTAATTATTTTGCCACAGACCATTGGGAAATTACAAGATAAATAGGAGATATGGGTAGGCAAACCCATGCTATCACAAAGCAGATATCCAAGTCTGGCCTGTGTTACCTGACCGTTTCTGTAGGGTTGTGCACAGCTAGGACTTCTGTGGACTTGTCATGAGGGCTGAGGACATCAAGTGCAGGCTCTCCTTCACATGCCTCTCTTCCAAGCATCTTTCACAAAGGAAGAGAGAAGGCTGAGTGAGCTCCTGGTTGACCTTATTCACTCCCTAAGTCTAGTCCCATAAGTCCTGAGGATATTAAAAGACCTCAGGATGCAATTTTAATTGTACTTTTTTTTTTTTTTTTTTTTTAAAAACTTCTTAAGTGTCCTAGGAAGAGAGCAACATGCAAATACAATTGTTTACCACTACAATGGGTAGATAAAGGCTGTTAATTTGTTCATTCCTTTATTGTTGCACAAAACCCACTTCAAATACAAAATGCAAGCAGGAAAGCAATCAAGCTTCCTGAAGTAGTTGAAATATTCCAGTTTTCAAAAAGAAGAGTGGTGGGATTTCTTTTTGGTTTTTGTTGCATTTACTTTTGTTCTTGAGAGTGTGTGTATGATTTCTGGCAGAGGAAAGTGTGAAAATAAGGTACACATTTGCAAGAGGCTGAAATGAAATCTGTTAATAATTGCTTTGGATTGCATTGTAAAGGAAGGCATTATGCTTCCAACAGTAAGTGGACAATTTGTGCAGATGGTAGTTGAGGGATGCCACAATTCCCATGTGCAATAGGTTCATAGCAGCAGATGTTGGAGACTGAGACACCTCATCAGGCACGCCTTCTTTCCCCCATGAATCTCTTTGGAAGTCCAGGCAGTACTTTGTACTCATCTGGGTTTGATGGTTTTCAACAACTCCGTTACTCTGACATTAGCAACAGTGCACTTCGTTCTGCTGATGTACAGCTTTTAGAGGCAAACTTGTTTTGTGTAAGTACACAGATGAAGCTTTCACCTCATCTGTATTCTCTAATTGGAAAAAAGGCCCTGTGATGAAATGTGAGAGGCAGCAAGCTTCCTCATGTCACCACAGAGTAGGTAATGTCATTCAAATGACAGCAAAGACTAGTTATAACATACGAAGTCTACTGTGCTTCTGAAAGTACACCGAAGTGCAAATATTCACATGAAAATGCTATTCGGTGTGTGTTGTCTTAACAATCAAGGACGCTTTTGCAAGGTTATTTTACCGGTGATAATACGTGCTTGTTTGTTTCTCAGTTAGATGGCTGATCATAATGTGTTTCTTAAATTTTGAATTATTTTGGCTTTACTAATACATTGACTATCACTCTTCCCCCTCACCTCAAAATGGGGGACAGCGCCCTCCCCCCCCCCCCCCCCAAGATATGTTAACCCAAATATTTCTTTGGGGGAGAGGACAGGAGAAAGGGGTATATCAGAGCATTACTATGTCTCTGTTGCTACATCTTTCAGGCTATATTTTGCTTTGATTAGATGGGTCTGTTTTCCAGATACCTGAATTTCCTGCATCATCCAGCAAGCCTGTTTCAGTTGTGCTTGTCTGGGACATTAAAGCAAACACATAAGCACAAAACCTGCTTTGTGCTTTCTGAACTTCTGAGCACAGTGCAATTGCCTTTCTTTCCTAAGGAATCAACTTTATTTTTCTGATGGTCATGCCCATGTAATAATTCATCCTCTACAAAGTACTGCATACTTCCCATCAGCAGAGAGAAACTGTCAGTGCTTTCCTCACAAACAACTGCATTTAAAAAATTTGTTTGTTTTATTTCTCATTAAACCAAAGTAATGATTTGATAAAGTTTTTTAGCAGCAAGAATAGACTCACTTTAAGTTAGGAATGGATAACATAGGCTCCTGGAGTGAATGTATAAATACACTTTTGTGTGTTTGTGTTTAAAGCATGTATGTGTATGTATACATGCATATGCACATATACACAGATATATGCATAAAAAGAAGTAGAGAGGAGATATGTATTTTGAAGAAGGAAGTTAGTAAACAAATACGTCAAGGGGATTTCAAAGTTTACAAAGGCCGCTATCAGTTGGCCAACATACTGTTATTTTTTCCATATGTGATTTAGTGAGGATTAGAAAATTAATCCTGTACCAAGGATTAGATGCTAAACCACTGAAATTACAAGAGAGGAGGAACTAATAATCCTGACTGGTCATTTTTATGTAGATGAGATTGCAAGCTGCTGCCCCACCCTCATGTCTGACCTTCTGCTGCTCCCTGGACAAGCTATGTCACATTGCCAGTTTGCCACTTCATATGATGATTTAAGAAGTGGTTGGACATCTCTTAGATGGAAATCCTGTGTGTTGCTAAATTTACTGATGCAGTTTAGACCACTACCTCCTTTGCATTAGAATCACCATTGCAGTACATTATGTCCCCACCAGAGGAATATCCTGGAGACAGGGAGATGAATGGTGAAACTTTGTGACCTCTTCCCTCTTGACCTCACTGGGCTCAAGATTTTAACTTCCATTTCCTACAGGAACCATTTCCTATATTTCATACAGCTTATATGGGCTTGTGATTTGCCATCTTCATTTCCCCCTTCACTCAGAGAAATTAAATTTTTTTCAGGTACTTTCTCTTCTAGCAGACTCTTTGATTGGCTCTGTTTGCTGACTAGATTTTCTTTAACTAAAGCCACGTCTTTGCAAATAATTATATTTGAGGACGTCTGGAACTTTCTGTCTTCATGTTGAAAACTTTATTACTGTCAGCATTCTTCTAAAGCATAAGAAATGTACTGATAACATTACCAGCATCCTTATGATGAATAGCTTGAGAAGCTATTCCAGTCACATATTACTGAAGGACTGCGCTCAGATGAGACTTTTACCTTTACTGAGAGAAGACAAAGGCATACCAAAGAGCTTTGGCCCTCTTAAAGTGGTTACAGCTCACTAATGGACTGGGTAAATGAAGCAACAGAATACTGGTAATAATTAATATGAAGGTCTGCCTTCTGCACACTGCTGGGGAACACCATCATTGCAAGGAGGTACATGAGCAAGGTGAATATATATCTGCTAACTCTGGAAATCAGTGCGGCTGTATGTATACCAGGTATTCAGACTAGAGGGACAATCTGCTTCCCTTTTTGCACTTCTCATAACATATGTGACCCAAATTTTACAAAGACAACAGAGTCTTTTGTAGGTTTGTTGCAGCAGATCATTGTTGAATTCAAGTGGAAGATAGACGCTGCTTTCCAGGAGCAATATGATTGTTCAGATCTCTGACAGAACTGCATGTTCTTGAATGATACTCAGATTGATGAAAGAAAAAAACTCCAATACTAAGACATTTCATGAAGAAGAACACATTTTGGTAGAACAGTTGAATCCCGTGTTAAAATTCCAGCAGTGCAGCACATTGCTGTCTAGGTTTTTACACATGGGGACCATATCCCCACAGGTTCTCACTCACTGTTTCTCTGTTGTGAAAGCTCTTTGTGTGCTTGAACTTCCCCCAGGTTTACTGGCGGCAGGTACTCTTTATGCTTGTGTCTTATCAGTATTTAAGCAAAAGGCAGTTGTAACTTAGTGTTACAACCTCTAAACTGCCAATTGCACAGCTAATGGGGACAGGACATCGGTGGATGTCGGAGACAACTGTCTTGAATGACACCAGCTGAGTCTGGGAATGCTCATGTCAGTGGTGAATATGTTCCTTGCTAAAAACCTGATAGATGTGAGGAATGGGGATGTGCTGGTTTCATACACATTTGGTATTCCTAAACTGATAAGACGGTATTGGAAAGCCACCATGGTGAACTCACTTCTCCTGAAGACTGTCACCACTTCTGAGTTGCTTTTCCCGCCCTTTGCACCAGAAAAAAAATCTGCTTCATTAACACCAGAGTAATTTGCCATAGTATTTTGTATGTACCCAAAATGCGGTCCAGTTGAGGAGAAGATGCTACAATTGATCTGTGTTTTTATAGTATCCTTTTAACCCTGGGAATTTCAGAGGCATAGCAGAGGTATTGGCAGCGTCATTTGGAACAGTGCTATACCCTGTTCTGAGATGAAAGGCGTTAGTGGGCCAGTGTGTAGATTTAAAACATAAAGATTGTCATAGACTTTATTAAAACAATGGATTGTGCCAAGCCCAGACCCTGAGGCTCAAGAGAAAATGTGATCAAACCTCTCTAGGCATAAACAAGTTATTGAAGATAATGGCTGGAGTTGCATAAAGCCTGGTAGGTCAGAGGAAACACAGTACATTAAGCAAGGATTTTCCTCAACACAGAATAGAGAAGCTGTTAGCTGGAATTTATGTTTGTTGGATAAAAAAAATCAGAATTGAGAATTGAAAGTGAGACCTTGAAAGGAATTTTGGGTTTGGCTTTTTTTTTTTTTTTTTTTTTTTTAATTTTGTGGGGGTTTTTTGTTTGGTTCGTTTTTTTTGTGTTTGTTTTTTTTTTTTTTTAAACTAGAATAATTCTTCCAGAGAAACCATTTTATGGACAGATTCTGAAAGGCATAGACTCTGAAATGTTCTCCATGTTCACTATGTCCATTTCAAACCGTGGATATCTAATAGGCGACTATGGCATAGGCCTGGGATGAATTTTTTAGACTTTTTTTCCCAGTTTGTCCTTCAGGAATTAGGCAGGAATTTTGGCATGTGAGGTGGGCACATTTTCAGAGTGGATGATGAATTTGCTTTATTTTTCATGGCTTGCTTCGATACTTTGAGGACATTGCTCCATCTTTCAGGAGGGCAGGCATCTCTGAGTAATTTACGTATATAGCTACTACTGAGATTTAAGCATACTAGCTAGGTGTGTATGTGCATGTTTCATTTGAGGAACCTAATACTGACAACAGTGATATATGGTAGTGATGCCTTTAGTTGTAACGAAGAAAGCTGCTTGTATACCTATGATAAAAGTATATGCCCGTAACAGACAGATTAAACACATTTTCAAACAAAGATACCAGAAAATATGCTAAGCCATAGGAATCTGTTTGTCATTTTGCTATTGATTTCTTAGGGAAGAATCTCAGACACTTTGCTAATGGTGGCAGCTTAAAACCTTAGAAAGACACACATCTGGAGGGCTACTCTGCCGGACTTTACTATTTAAGCCTGTCATTTGGGCCTTTAATGAAGTGCAGCTATTGAAAACAGACCAGGCAGGGGTCACTGAAAAGCCTGCTTTTAAATCATTCATGGGCTTTGTTTCATTTTCAAATCTATTTCCATCCACAGAAGATGCAGATGGGCTGATTGTCAAAACTCCCTCATAGCTGGAAAAAGCTGCTGTTACCAGGAGTTTTTCGTTGAGGGTATTTACAAACATCATCTTTTTGAAACTTTGTTTAATTAAAGCATGTTTAACAGTTCATGAAAATTAATTTTGCAAGAAGACAAAACTGTCCAAGTCAGTCTTCTGTTTCAATTATCAGTGCTTCCCAGGCCTCTCAGCGAGCTCCCCTTTCCATCTTTGAACAGTGCTATGGTGTCTCTTGCTATGAGCAGTGTATGTCAGTGTCACCAGGCCCATGAGGCAAATGCAGCCCTCCTCTACCACACTTTGACTTGCTGTGGAGTGAAAATGGTGTCTTATTAGAAAATACATTGAATCCATGTGTTTCCATCTCACCTGAGAAACTGTAGGAGTCAATGCACTGTTCAGAAAGAGAAATTTTTTTTTTTTTTTTTTTTTTTTTTTGGTAAGGTTTGTGCCTGCTCTCTCTTTTATCAATGGCAAGTTGTAGGAGAAAGAACCTTTATTTACTTTAATTTCTTTGTGGGTATAGCTGCAAATACTGGTCTCCTTTCTTATAACTGCTTTTTTCAGGGCCAGCCTCAGAAATCAGAATCATACCTGTTACTTTCTTCCAGTTTGAAAAGAGAAACTGCTGGGAAATACCCCAGAGAAATGCTGGTAGCTAACACAGATATTTTTAGAAGAAATTTTTACTTTTATTAATTTACTTTTTGATCCATTTTGATCTGGAGAATAAATTACAATTAACGATCACAAAAGATTTTTTTTAAGTATCCAATAAATCATCTGTATAGAAGTTTTCATGAACTGTCAGATGTGTCTGTCTAGATAGATCTTACAGATGACTCTCCTGAAAAAGAAAATAGATGTAAACTTCCGTTTATTTAGGAAACACTTAAGGATAGCAACAACTTTTCCCTTTCCAGGCTACAGAGATTATGGGCTGTTAAAACCCACAGTAGTGAATGAAAATCTTTAGGTTGTCCAGCCTGCTTCTAAATAGCCAGATAATGTGTATTTGCTTTGTGGGAAGTCTCTAAGGGGCCATGTTTGTGGTATTAGGTGCTGAATGTATATGCCTACAAAGAGGCAGTCTGTTTCTGAGGAGTTTATTGACTTCCGCTTTACAACTGAAAGACAAAACGAAGGAGAAGATAAATGTCATTATTTGTACTTTACACAGGAGGGACTGAGGCAGAGAGAGTAAACACCTTCCTAGGCTATAGATTTAGTTAACCCTCTTCTCCAGGGGTCACATCTCCTGTCTGTCTTCTTTCAAATGGCAAGTGCCAGCTGGAACAGAAACCATGGGCTCCTTCCAGGCAATTGCTAACCAGAGCTGGAGAGAGATTCTCTGGGCAAATTCACCAGTTATACCTTCCTAACCTTAAACTTTGAGATCTTTGTCAAACTTCTTTTAAAAGATGGAGCTCAGTGAATAAGCCAGGAAAAAAAGATCTGTTTGTCCTTTCATTATTTTCAAAGATAAGTCTGAAAGTCTAGAGTCTTTGAAGCAAACCTTGCTTTCTTGTAGAGTCCTCAGTGTCCAAGAAACTTTGGCTTCTCCTCTGGGAAACACTCTCATTACAAAGAGGAGTCCTGAGAAAGTAAGTACATTAACAATGCTGATATGTAACTCTGATTAGGACTGTAAGAATAACTAGAGAAATGACTCTGGTTAATAAACCTCCCATGCTAAAGTTTTACAACCTGCTGTTTGTGCTTTATGCTCAATTTTTTTTCCCTAAAGTTGCTTTGTAAAACACCACCACCACCTATTTCTGTTATTGTTAACTTTCCATTGCTGCAAAGATCTTTTTGTTTGTTGGAGTGATATTACTAACCAAGCCTGAGCTTTCTCACAGAATTGCATCATTGCTCTACAGCACAATAACAAAGAATTTGGAGCAGGAAAACCCCCTTTTGAAACAAAAGCAGAAATGATGATGTAGAACAAGCTTGTGGCTACCCTGCACCCTATTTAATTAACAGAATGAATCACTTCTTGGAAAGGATAGAGTAATTTGCTAGAATTCAGAGAGGAAACAGGTCTTTTTCAGGGCAGGGATAGTTCCTTCCTGATACTCCCACTGCTTTTTAAAATTGTTTTCTGCCAATCCCCACAGAGGAGAGAAAAAAAATGACTTTTCAATTATTTTTTTTTTCTCCTGTATATATTTAGAACCTCAGAGTCTCCAGAATGGTAAGTCACTTTATGGCAGATTTCCCTCACAGGACAAGGCCTTCTTATTCAAACTACTATTTAATGTTAAAACGAGTAAATTAGTTCAGTAGGGTAAATACACAGTTTCAAAATACATTTTACATGTAAAGCTTTCACTGCTATATATGCACACATACATGCGGACATTATAAATATTCTTTAAACAGATTTTCCAAGTTAGAAATATGGTATCTATTTTCATATGTAACCCACCCAATTTGTGACTCAGATGAGTTTTGAATTAAAAGATATAGTTAGCACCAAAACCATGTGTGTTCTTGTTCAAATAATAAAAGTCGTGGCCAGTTCTTCAAAGGTCCTTAACACCTGCTGA
Source organism: Astur gentilis (assembly GCF_929443795.1). Classification (NCBI taxonomy): domain Eukaryota; kingdom Metazoa; phylum Chordata; class Aves; order Accipitriformes; family Accipitridae; genus Astur; species Astur gentilis. The sequence goes on along the minus strand of NC_064919.1, from coordinate 17,169,728 downwards.
AATAACTGAACTCTGTACCTTGAAGACAACTGCAAACCTATTGCTCTTCATGGATTTCTCCTTCTTTTACAGTAGGATAGTCAAATTCATGTGGGTGTATCAGATTTGCATAGATGTGAGCCCAACCACTACAGGAGCCACAGTGTTTTTATGGAACGTGTAATCCATTGCAAAGCAGAGAGGCAAGCAAAAAATCCAGCAAAACCCATTCAAATGATGCCCCTGTGAACACACATTTACTGTATCCATTTCATCCTGAGGTAAGTTCTTTATATTGCTCATGACTGCATAAATTGAGGATTAAAAATCCAGTTTTCTGTCTTCTGTCATCCTCACAAATGTGGAACTGGAATGTCAAGAACACCTGACATTGACATATTCACAAGTAATGGAGTTTGTCTTGTTGCTAGTTTCAAAAATAAGGGCACCAAAACCGTATGTAGAGTATCACAGTTAATTTTCTAGAAACTTAAACAGCTCTGGAAAACTAAAAATAAGGAACATTTGGAGTGTTTCAGTTCTATTCCTTCATATAAAATATGTATTTCTTAGCACCTATATATTTTTGGAAAGCATTCTCTGCCTCATTGCAGAGATATATATATATATGTATATATTTAATATTTTTCTTTCCACTCAGAATGGGCAGGTATGTTTGTCTGTGCTGGTGTAACATACAGATCTACCAACAATTTCAGCACTGAGCTGAATAAACTCAGCCTCGTTTTTTTGTTGCCTGAAACATGCAGTACTAAAGCAGTCATTTTTCTTTGTAAGCCAAAATATTGCCAGCATCACGCCTGCACTATTGTGGGGTTTGCCAGGAGGTGGAAAATAAAAAAGTTCTTTATATGCAACATCCTCACTTGCAGAAGAATCAGACTTCCCATTTTAGAAATTGCAGAATTAAATGTACACAGTCTTTTCCTAGCAAACTCAGGTAAAAACTATGTTTCATCAGAGATGTTTGAAATTTTTGAGGTTTCTCCCCTGAAATCATGGCAAACTGTCAAAACCACTGGTGTCAGGATCAAAAGCAAGCTGTCTGGCTCCAAACAAACGGGGTCACACTTGGTTAATATGGCTGGGTAGAATCATGACCAAGCTCATCCCTGCCACATGCACCCAGGTGCTACCAGCTTTTGTGCTTTCACCCACCTCCCTTGGGGACTGCAGCCTTCTGCAGGTTGCCTGTGGGCTGAACTTAGAGGAGTGACAGGCAAGTCCCCAAGTACTCAAGGCTCCTTTTAAGTGTGCTCCTGAAGGTTGCTTGGAATGACTTTGCTCTGAACGTCAGCCACGTTTCCTTGTGTGTCGTAGGGTGTGCTGACCTAAGCAGGCTGCTAGATCAGTTTATGGTGATCTTTACATGTCTCATGGGGTGGACTGGAGATGTGATGATCTGCTGTTGTAGTAGATGAGCAACAGAGAAAAGGGCACACAGTATCCCTTTCTGCTAGATGTAATTTGCAGTTTTTCAGTTGAGTCTGGGGAGGTTCAGGCCTCCATGCAGATGACCCAGACTACTTCTTCCCATCCAAGTCACAACCCCATGTTGTACAGCTTGCAGGAAGGTTTCAGAGACCAGCTGTCTGCAGGCAGTGATCAGTGAGCAGCCTGTCATGTTGGCTACAGGAGGTCTCTGACACGAAGCCATGCAGCTTAAAAGCAGTCAGAGGTCTACAGCTTTGACCCTGCTATGCTGTCTTGTGTATAGGGAAAAGAAAACAAAATGCTAAGATTTTCAAAGCTAATTAAATAGTTGGGATAAATTTGACTGGTCTCTCATAGCAGCATGGCATATTAGGGCACAAATAACCATTACATGTGACATTGGTTTAAAATGGACTTCGGTTTTGGAAGAATTGTGAAATCTTTATAATCATCTAATAAAGCTGTTCCCCAAACCTTAGGCTTTTCCCTCCAAAAAGCCAAACACTTGTAAAATATTCTGTCAAAGCCTTCCTGCAACATTCCTTTTACTGGTCCAGAGCCTAGAGTCTCCTTTATTGAATTTCTAATAAATAATATATTTTTAATTGTTTACGTCTCAAAACTGCAGTTTGATTTTATCCTATGCCAAGAAAGCAAAGCTGAGACTCATAAAACAAGTAGAATTAATGATGTGCTAATGCACTACATTTTTCACTCTGAGAAATCCAGTTCTAGCTCTGTATGCCTGTATGACCACTTACTTGATGGAGAGGAAATAGAAAAATGAGAAAATCTGAGCAGATCTGTGTGTTAAGGGGCATACCTGAGGGACAAACACATAAATCCTCAGTTGTGAAAACAGGACTCAGCTGTCCTTTGTCACATAGTTTGTAATACTGATGAAATCAGTCCTTTTAGTACACAGATATTTGCAGGCAGGGCAGTTTTCCCTCAAACATGGCCTGTACCTCCCCCTCCCTCTTATTTTTCTTCTCTCTCTCTTTTAATCTTGTCTTACAATGAGCAGCTTGTTAGTTCTGTTTAAAAGATAAGGCCAGTGCCTGGTGAACTTTCAAAGCCCAGAGGCTACTGGTTTCCAGTGTTCTATCTTGTGCAAGCCCTTCCAAAAGTGAGTATGAAGAGGCATCCCATGTTGCCAGGAGGCTTGCAGGTGTTCCCTTCATTCTTCTGCTTTACCCTAACACTTTACGCAAAAGAGGCGGGAGAGGTACAAAGAGCTTCATGACATATATGACAATGATTAATGGAGCTCTAGTTCACTAGGCTGTGGGAGATGTCCAGGCTAATTAAATTTCCTCCAAGACTTTCTGCTATTTTGTTCCCAAATTTGCAAACTGTGATATACTTTGCACTCTAAGTGTTGCATGAGATAGCCATTAACAACAGTGACTGACCTATGAGAAAGGTAATATGTTTCCTATCCAGCATGACTACCATCCTTTGCACTTGGTTTCTGTCTTTGATCTGTGCTTAAAGGAGAGAAAAGCTGGCATGTTCAGCTGGAAAGCAAATTCCTCATAGCCTGCTGTTATGCCCAATCCAAGGCACTGTGGATCTGAGAAAAACATTAACATTTTTGGATAACTATTTAAAGAAAGTTTAGGGGGACCATGTTCTGTTTCACTCTAATCATAGTCCAAAATTGGGTTAATTTCCCTGGAAGACTGATTCAGAAGAAAACCAAATCAAAAGTTAAAGCAATGTCTAAGAGAATTGTTTATTCATTTTTCAAGTAACACACTTCCTTTTTTAGTTTCTTTCTTCAAAGTTACATTAATTTCATTTGGATATTCCATCTTATTAAAATACATTTTTAAAAAAATTAGGTGAAACCTGACTCTGCCATACAAAATCTTTTGGTAGCAACCATTGATTAGGAAACAATAGCTTGGCGAGTTTGAAAATTTACCTTTGTGTCAGTGTTTGTAAGAACCCTTCATAAAAATGCCACTTGCCCTCCCTTTTGCTGAGCTGTGGTATTTTTTTTTCAGTTTTTGTGAGTAGTTTTTTTAGAGGAAAAATGGAATACTGTAGCATCACTGTGAATGAGCTCTGCCATCTAAAAGAGCTTTTATTCACAGATTCCATTTGATCTTCAGATGCTGAGCTGCAAAGATACAGAATAAGAGAATTTGAGTACACATTTCTGAAGTGGCCTGCTTAGGAAAATACAGGCAATTTTTAAAAAAAAACAAACAAACCAGACCCAGCAAAAGAGAATGCAGGTACCCATTTTGTTTTCCATAGAGAATGCAATACCTTCATCATACAGGAACAATCCAGCATACAAAAAGGGACTCTGAGTACTGAATGCTTTGAACTGTAATACGATAGCAGAAAGATGCTTATAAAACTAGCCCACTAACTGAACTTTCACAATGTTAAAAAAAAAAAAAAAAAAAAAAAGTTAAGGTCAACCTTTATGAAAACATGGGCAGAAGAGCAAGGCAAAGAGTTTGCAAAAATCTATATCCACCAAAGGATTTATAATTGAGCTAACACAAATTATCCATCAGTAGCAAATCAATCTGAAAACATCCTGAATGTTTGACCTTTAGAAAAAGGGTATTAAGGGATTTGAAGCTGGGGTCCCATTGACTTATCTAATTCAGTTAACTCTGACTTTTTACCCTTAGTGTTTGACTAAACAATATCCTCTTAGCTCTGTTCTTTGGATGGGCAGAGAATGCTCTGTTTTTATAATAATTCTCCAAGGTTTGCTTTTTGCCTGCTGTTAGGACTACTTAACATTTGCTGAAGTTGCAGATGGAGTTGTGTATGTGCTATAATGCTCAGGGCCCCTCTTTTGCAAAGGAAAAGGGAGTGGGGAGGGAACTGCACCAAATATGTTCAATCTTATATTTGTTTTTCAGTCTCACAGTCTGAAGAGATTTTTCATGTAGAAAAACTGTATGAGTCCTTCATTTTTAAGAGCAAAGAGAGGGCTGATTTACATTTAACTCAAGTGTGAATTTCCTTTACTTTCCAAGAGGGCATTTTAAATCAGTCAATTGACTAAAAAGTAAAATGAACATAAGAAGAAAACAAGGAATCCAGGTTTTTCTAGTAAAAAAGAAGCTGTATTAAGAAAAAGATCAGGTAATTTAAGCCAAACCAACTCACATCTGGACAGCAGGACAGATAAAACAAATCCTATCTAATACAAAAATAAAGATGTGTGGCCAAAACCTCTTCACTGAGAATGCTGAATGCATTGAAACATAAGAAGAGGCCATATGATATTCCCTTCTTTATACACAATAAAAGAGTGAAACTTCAGTCCTGCAAAAGCATAATGAAGTAGGAAGCATCATAAGAATTTTTTAGGTGAAGTACATCTCAATATCCTCTGTGGTTATTTAAATTGTTGGTCCATTGTGGATTATCTTTTGAAAGTGTCAGGTTTAAAAGCAAAAGAACACCATTTTTAGTTGGATCTTTTGTACAAAGAACAGGCTTTCTGAAAGCAGGGGAGGATGACATTTACATTTTATTTCAGAACTTCAACATTTCTTACTGGAATTGATTGCTAAGGCACTCACATTTTTCCAGGCAAATAGGAGTATTCATCTGAACTTGGTTCAACCTACATGTAGTAAAATCAGCAGCAATGAAAATTTACTGCATGATCATAAATAGAAAATGGCTATACTGTATTAAGATGTAAATGTTATACAACTTAGCTTAATCTAGTGTGGCACATAAGTAAGAACACTGGAAAGCATAACTGATCCAGTTGTTTCCCACTGAAGTTTATGGTGAAAGCAACATTTTGAAAATCACCCGTATCTTGCTTTCTAAAATGGATGAAGTTTTTAAAAGGCCAAATTTTACTCTGGAGTGTTAAACTCAGACTCACATATGAAGCTATGCTGCAGTGGGCAGAGGGCCTAACATTTTGAAGGGTACAGTGGCTTGCCGTGGCTGACAGAGAAGAATCCACCAAAAGCCAAAATACTGGACCCTAACTAGAACCTTGGTATCTCGTGTGATTATGCATTTCTGCTAAATACCACTCATATCAAAAAATCACATGTTGCACTTTGCATTTCACAGACGTATGTAGATGACTAGACAAGGCAAAAGAAAGTATAAAAATCAGCTTCTACTTTCTTACTGCTGTTGTCATTAAAATGCAGTAATCACTCCTCACCTACTACTGTGGGGTGTTACCTGTTCCCTTTTTACCCTACACACATATCTTTCCCTTGACACCTCTAGCTTTTGCTGTGTACATTTCTTTTCTCTCCTTCTTTGTCAGGAATTGGTAACCTGTGAATTACGATCCAAACTGGACTGTTCCAAAAAGTGTAATGAGCCATCCCCTTCCTCCAGTTTCTTGTGAAATTGTAGACTCAATTTTCTCTTTTGCTTAAAAATACACATACTGTAATACCTAAATACCTCAACCTGCAATGTAAGTTGGATAATGCCAAAGGCGGCACTGCTGTCAGTGGAGTGGTAGAAAAATGCAAGAATTATTTTGCTGTCCTGGTAGACTTTGATGAGCGTAAAGCCCTATTAGGCAAAATGTGCTTGTTCTTTACTGATTTTAGAAAATTTTTTCTGTCACCATTGCGACTTAAGGACAGAATCAAAATGCACTTTCTACCTGTGCCTAAATTTTTAGCTATTAGAGAGCTTTCATTTTTACAGGCAAAGAATGATAAAACCCTCCAACCTGAAGATGTATACATTTTAGAGAGCTAATAGAAATCAGTAGATTTCCCCTCAGCTGGATATTTGCTTCCTCTAAAATATAAACTACAGTTAAGAAAGAAGTCCCTACACTTTCTGCACAAATTAATGTGAGGTTCTGTGGTTTGTGATACGCAAGATTTCAGTGTAGATGTTAATTTTTACCTAAAAATATTTGAGCTGAACCTCTGACTTTGGGAGACTCACCAGAGACATGTTCTTGAGATGTTCTTCCCCACTATAAAAAAGAGTTCTCCAGATAAACTGAGCTTCCTGTTTGCTGTCTTGTAAATTTTGCCTACCTTCAAGAAAACTACTGGGCTGAAGAATAGGCCCAATAACAAGAGGGAGAGTATGGATTTGCAAACACTTCCCTTTGGTGCGGATATGTCTGTGATAAAATCAGAAACTATTCTCATTAAAGTATTTCTCTAACATGATGCAGCCTCCCAGGAAAGACAAGCCATTAGTAACAAGGAAAAATATGAAAATCTAGCCTTCTTTATCTTCTAAGACAAGCTATTTTTCTAACCAGTAAAACTTGTGCCTTTCTCCCCTAGAATTACTGCAAAGGAGATTATTTCTAAAGAGAAATGTCTCCTTACTTTTGGAAGAAAAAACACCGCAAAAACTCAAATTAAAAAATGTCATATATATATATATATATATATATATATATATATAGTTTTCTTTTTTCAGGAAAGGCAAAAAATCAAAGAGACCAAATGTTGGTTGGTTTGGGGTTTTTTTCCACAACAATACCAAAACATGATTTTCTGTTAATTTTCTTCGCTGAAAGGATTTCTTTACAGCTTTATTGATCAGTTAATTGCACACTCAAAAGTTACCTTCAGAAGCAATGACAGCTTTTTGTCTATTTGAGAGGTCTTGGTTTATAGGTTAATCCTCTACTTCATCAGTGGCAATGAACTTAAGACTGGAAAATGATATTAATAAATCCAGAATATGATATTTTTAGATCTTTGCTTGTCTTTATAAGAAAAAAAAGGGATTTAATTTTAGGCCATCCTAAGAATCCTAGGGAATTTAGTTGTGTGAACATGTATTTGACATACTATGGTCAAGTGTGTCTGAAATACAACTTACAAAATGCTTTGAGGAACTGTTTGCATGCATCTTCTCCAGCATATCCATGCTTGTAAAAGACAGCCAAACCTGGCTTCACAGAGCCTTCCACTTCTGGTCACAGAGGGTACAGGGACAGTATCTTTAGTAGCTGGCAGGTAACTTTCCCGGTTTGATGATAACTTTGGCTCTGTGTAAGTATGTTTAATATTTACTTGGGGGAAGGTTGATGGACAAAGGCACACTGATCATATTTATGAATGTAGACTTCATAACTGAACCATGATTCAGTCCAACATTCATTGTTTCTGATGGAAAGACTTTCTTGACTCTGTGTGTGTGATATTCAGAATTTTCTTCTCTTTCCAGACACCATTGGTCTGCAAGTTATTCACAAAATGCTTTCAGTGAGTCAGGTTGCCCAGAGAGGTTGTGGAATCTCCACCCCTGGAAATGTTCAACAGCTAACTGGATATGGACCTAGGCAACAATCTGTAGGTGGCCCTCTTTGAGCATGGGGGTTGGACAAGATGACCTCCAAAGGTCACTTCCAGCCTCAACCATTCTGTGATCCCGTGAGTCCATGCCTACAAGTTCTTGGACTTTAACAAGTTAGAAGCAACTAGACTGGAAATTCTCGAAGGAGTTAAAGTAAGTTAAGCACCAAAATGTTCCCGCAAATTCCAGCCACAGTTCAGGAACTTCAGAGAATCACATGAAAAGTCCGTGGCCAAATTAAAGTTACCAATAAAGGGCACAATACCTCTTATCTTGACAGACTAATTTTTTCTTGCCTATGTGCAATTTTATTTCCCCTCAGTGGGGGGGAAAAAAAAAGAAAAAAAAAAGAAAAAGCTTGTCCTATATTCTCCTTCGGCTTTTAAAGTGTGATTGTTAAATACTCATGAAGGGCATAAAAAGCAAAATCTGGTTTTCAAATGTGTTGGCCATGCAGAAAACAGCGGGAGCTGCTGATTGACACTTCTGGAAGTCTGGACTTCTATCATAAGTGTTGAAATATGGATTAGGAGCTGACTTTTAGTAGCTGGGTTACAAAATATTCACCTTTAGTCTGCAGGAGTAAATGTCCCTTTATGCTCTGTGAAAAACTGACCAAGATATGCAAGCTTTCACCTGCTGTGTATGAGCTGTAACTATATAGTTTGCTAAATCTATAGATGAAAAATTCCATTAGCTGTGCTTTCCCTTGGCTTTCTCTGGGAAAAAAGCAGAACAAATCCAAACCAGAAAAAATACTCCAAAAAGCCAACAACATCAAAACGCCTTTCTTTGTCTGTATCATAAGCCTTTGAGGCATGTGGCAAATTACATCTCCTTTTAGCTGATGCATAGTGAAAAAAATGATGCTATAGCCACTTTCATGAGGACTGTTGTGTTGTTTTGGAAGCTAATAATAAACAATTCATAAAATGGAACTTCTTTTTTAGCACAATGCAACTTTCTCCAACTTTTCTATGTTTTCATTACTGAGTGACAAAAAAGTCTTCAGCGTGTATTTCACATCAATGGAGTTTACATATTTTCTGTCACTATGTGTTAGTCTAATGCAATCTAGCATATAAAACATCTTCCTACTGCCCTTACATAGAATAAACTGTATTTTTTTTCAGGAAAAGAGGAGTATTTTTGGCATGTAGAAAAGAAGTGTACCTTTTTTATAAATAAAATAATGCTTAGAGATTTCTTTTTATACCTAGGGACATGTATTGGTTTTGTTGCCTCTGTACATCACATTTTTAAGAACTATCATTAAAATCCACATTCATCACACAAAGTCTTCACTCACATCACAAAAATAATTCCCCACACCAAAATCAAAATAATATCATCACAAAACTGACAAAAGTGGACAATTTACACACACAATCCACCCCTCATCCCTTCACCACAATTACAACAATAAAGATTCCCCACTCATCAAGCAGCTCTTAACTCTCTAGCTGCGTTCAGTCCATGTTTTGCCCAGTCTATGTTTTGCCCGTTACCTCTCTCAGTCACTATCCTTATCTCAAATTCCTCACATTGCCCGCATTCTCCACCAAAAAGACTGTGATGGGTTGACCCTGGCTGAACACCAGGTGCCCACCAAAGCCGTTCTATCACTCCCCCAGCCTCAGCTGGATAGGGGAGAGAAAATATAACAAAAGGCTCGCGGGTCGAGATAAGGACAGGAGAGATCATTCACTATTACGGTCACGGGCAAAACAGACTCAGTTTGCAAAATTAACTCAATTTATTACAAATCAACCAGAGCAAGGTAATGAGAAGTAAAACGAAATCTCAGAACACCTTCCCACCACCCCTCCGTTCTTCCCGGGCACAACTACCCTCCCGGATTTCACCACCAAGCCCCCCCAGCGGCACAGGGGGACAGGGATGGGGTTTATGATCATCATACGTTATTTTCTGCCGCTTCACCTCCTCAGGACGAGGGCTGATCACACTCTTCCCCTGCTCCAGCGTGGGGTCCCTGCCACAGGAGACAGTCCTCCATGAACTTCTCCAACATGGGCCATTCCCACGGGCTGCAGGTCTTCACGAACTGCTCCAGCATGGGTCCCTTCCACGGTGTGCAGTCCTTCAGGAGCACACTGCTCCAGCGCGGGTCCCCCACGGGGTCACAAGTCCTGCCAGAAAACCTGCTCCGTGGGCTCCTCTCTCCACAGATCCACAGGTCCTGCCAGGAGCCTGCTCCAGCGCGGGGTTCCCACGGGGTCACAGCCTCCTTCGGGAACCCACCTGCTCCGGCGTGGGGTCCTCCATGGGCTGCAGGTGGAGATCTGCTCCACCGTGGACCTCCCTGGGCTGCAGGGGGACAGCCTGCCTCACCAGGGTCTTCCCCACGGGCTGCAGGGGAATCTTCGCTCCGGCGCCTGGAGCATCTCCTCCCCCTCCTTCTCCACTGACCTTGGTGTCCGCAGGCTTGTTTCTCTTACATGTTCTCACTCCTCACTCCGGTGGCAGTTTCTCCCCGTCCCAACTTTTTTTTTCCTTCTTAAAAATGTTATCACAGAGGCGTTACCACTATCACTGATTGGCTCGGCCTTGGCCAGCTGCGGGTCCGTCTTAGAGCCGGCTGGTATGGGCTCGCTCTCTCTCAAACACAGGGGAAGCTTCCAGCAGTTTCTTACAGAAGCCACCCCTGTACCCCCCCCCCCCCCACTACCAAAACCTTGCCACACAAAACCAATACAGGACAACAGAGACTAGTTGTGCTATATAGACGCTTCAGAGATCATGTAGCAAATATATACCAAATGAAGCTTCTGCAGGTGCAAAGCCAGACTAGTAGGAAGGACATCAAGTTCCCTCTGAATTCTGGAGCTTGACTTTTGTCAGAGTGGAGGAAGCTCACAGAAATTGTATGGCTCTGCCATTCAGAGGTCTTACAAGCACAAAGGGAGGCTGTAACACCATATTACCTCCCTTAATTAGACATAATATATCTATGTGTCCTGGAAAAAACACTTACCATCACTATATGCTGTCACTATATATGTTACAAAGTACATTCTTTCTGTAAAAAAAATGTGTATTGATTTGTACGTTGTTCCTGTGCATTTTTACCCCCATAAGTCTTTGTAATTTTTTTTTTTTTTATCTATATGTTTTTGCATTTTTTTACAAGATAGGGTTCTCAGCCACCACCTGGGTTCTGTGACTGCCCTGTGCATGGCAGACCAGTCTGAAACTTGCACTCTCTCCAGGTAAAACCATGTACTTTTAAAAAAGGTTATCACCTGGAGCAGATGCTCAGAACCATGTCCAGTCAGGTTTTGAAGGCTCTGGACTCCCCAGTGTCTCGGGCTATCTGCTCCAGAGTTTGATCACAAAATAAAACCCTCCCTGTTTCTCTTATGTTTAAAAAGATATTCCCATATTTCAGTTTGTGCTCATTGCCTTCTGTCCTGTCACTGGGCACCACTGAGAAGAGTCTGGTTCCATTTTTTTTTTAAATTTTCCCTTCAGTTATTTATATAAGCAGAAAAAATGCCCCTGTGTTTTCTGTTGTTCAGGTTGAACAGTCCTATCTCCCTCAGCCTCTCCTCATATGAGAGATGTTCCAGTTCCTTCATCATCTTTGTGGTGCTTCACTGGACCAGTATGTCCATGTCTCTCTTGTACTGAGAAGGTCAGAACTGGACCCAGCACTCCAGGGGTGGCTTCACCAGGGCTGAGCAGAGAAGAAAAGTCACCTCCCTCGACCTGCTGGCAACATCCCTCCTGATCCATCCCAGGATACTGATAGCCATCTTTGCAGCAAGGGCACATTGCTGGCTCATATTCAACCTGCTGTCCATCAGGACACCCAGGTCATTTTCGACAAAGCTGCTTTCCAGCTGGGTGGCCCCCAGCATGTACTGGTGCCTGGGTTTCTTCCTCCACAGGTGCAGGATTTGGCATTTGTTTGCCTTGCTGATGATTTAGCAAGGGAACACAGTCCTGTCCTTGTAACTACAGCCTGTGAATCACTGCTAAAATGAAAAGAAAATGGAAATGTTTTTCTCTTGTTTTCAGTGTGACACACATTAGTGATCAGTATTTGATAGAGATGGTAGCTGCAAACTTGCTATGTGTTGACACATGAACCTTTTTTTGTGGTAGAAGCTTCTTTGGGCAGCATATGCCTCTGAGAAGAACTGCCATCCCCCTCAGGCATGATAATAAAACCTGATTTTATCTCTAATTGTCAATAAATCAGCTATTATTTTGGAGTCATCATAACCCCACCTCTAGAAATGGGTGTAACATTTCCAAGACCTTCTGCAAAATCAAATTATGAAACTTATTTTCCCTGAAGCAGTAAGCCAAAAAAGGGACAGAGGTGACGTGTCTTACTTGCCTCCTCACTACTGTTTTGTCTAGCTCACAGTCCTTTTCTGACACACTATACAAAATCCACCTACACAGATAGAAGTTTTGAGGTTCAGTGTGCTGCTTTGAGAAACTATTTGCTTCAAGACCCATCAGATTTGCTTATCTCTGTTCCCAGTACGGATAGCTGTGCCATGGTATTATCTAGCCAAGACAATTTAGCAGAAACTGGTAAATTTAGTTTAGAAATGTAAAGAAAGCCATATAATGTAATGGAAGGACTGTATTATGGAAGACAATATGATACTGATGGCATTCAGTTAGGTATCTTATTAATTCCTGACATCATCATTGTCTTTACCTGGACATCACAATCCCTTGCAGGTTCAGGCCTCTGACAAAGGACTTGCTCTGGCGAATCTCAGCAAGACCAAAGTAATGTTGGAAACAGTTTGCAATTAAACTCGGAAGATGCCTCTCCCTCTCTCATTAGTGGCCTGATGCACAGTGACCCAAAGGTCTATGAAATTTTCTAGGCCCTTTTCTGGGGATTTCACATAACAACCTTTTCCATTTTCATAGAGCTTTATAGAATTTTGGTCACAATGTTCTCATTAATTTTAATAGGAGAGAAACAGACATGAGAATAATGGGAGTAACAGTGATTAGATTCACAAATCTCTTTCTACGTTTTTCTTTTACCATATGAAATTCATCCTTTAGAACTACTCATGTTTTAGCAATTTTATGTTTTGGGATCTTACTTGCTGGGGACAGCAGCTGGCAGTTTACAAGGGATTTCTGGTGGGTTTTTTTTATATATGACAAATAAATATCAGTGAAATGGAGAAAATGTCATGATTCCCCTTTCCTTTTGTCTCTGCTCCAGTTAGATGGCAAGTGGATATGTAGGAATAACCTGTATTATGCTCATTATCAAAAGGGAAGAACCTCAAAATGTAAAATGATTCCTTCTCCCTCTTATTTTCAGTTAAAAAAAAAAGGGGAAAATACTTAAAGTGTAATTTAATTTTAAGTTTTAAACATTTATAGGTACCTTTTAAAATTAAATAATTTCTAATTGAAAACATGGATAAGTCAACGTATTTCAGTGCTCTGTTTTCCAAACAAAACATTTTGTGAAAGTTTGCTTCAATAGCACACTTGCCATAATTGTAATGAGCTTGAACTATGGGATATTTGAACTTAATCCTTATTATAAACTAAAAAAAAATTCCTTGTAAATTCTCTTGAGAGTTTGGTCCAGGAACAATCTCGTGTTATATTGGTGCAAGACTTACTTCACACCCCTGCTAATGCCACTGAGCAATGCTGGCATTGGTATGAGTTTAGATGAAAATATTGACATATTACAATGTATAGGATATACGACCATCAGAAGACTTTTCCTTATTTAGTTATTTGGAGATGATATTTTTCAATAAATTCTGATAAACTGAAGTGGGGACATGTACAGGTGACTTAAAAAAACAAAACAAGATTATGAACATGGTGATAGTTTCCAAATTACTCTAGATCTCTGGAAAAGCTGAAGTGAAGCTAGTATTTGGAGTGACTGAAATTCTCATACATAAAGAAAACATATGATATTATTCATAGTGAACATGAGTTTAATTACATTCTGTAAGCTGGACAAATAGCATGGTGTGTATGTCAACAAAATTTCTATATTGAATAGTATCCCGTATGCAGGTTCGAAAGAAAGTAGACCAAGAGAAAATATGGGTTGTGTGAAGCTAGCAAAGAAAGAAACTTGCCTCCTCAAAACAAATATTTTTCTTTCAAATAAAAATGATACTACAACAGAGCAGTCACAGAAAATGATTTCTCCTCACCATGAATAGCTGAAGCAATTTTTATCTGTAATAATTCTTTTCCATGCTGAAACTAAGCAATGCAATGGTGATAGGTTTGGAATCAATGTGTATCAGAAAGACAGCACATTTCTGGTTTTAGAAAGGGTTGTTTTTTAAAAGGGTTGTGATAAAATTAGTACAGATGTCAGAATAATGCTTTAAGCAAAACAACAATATACTATTAATCATTGTTACACAGTGACTGCAAAATATTCTGCCTTTCCCTTTCTAATTCATAGACACATATATACACACCACTGTGTGTATGTTTCAACTCTCTTCAGAAGATCAAGAGAAAAATACATGATAATTATGAGAAATTATTCTTCTCAGAAGCACGAAACTTACTAAACAAATGATACTGACCCAAGAATGGCAATGCAAAAACCGAAAATTAGGCATCTACATGACACAAGAAAACCCATGCACTGCATTATCCTGGTGTCGTGGTTTCCGTCCAGGCGGCAACAAAGCACCAGTAGGCTGCTCGCTCACTCCTCCCGCCCCCCACGATGGGATGGGGAGGAGAATCAGAAAGGAGAGAGGAGAGAAAAAAATAGAACCTTGAGGGTTGAGATAAGGACAGTTTATTGGGACAACACAAGGAGAGAAGTTACAACAATAGTACTAATAAAAGAATAGACAAAAAGGAGTGATGCACCGTGCACCTGCTCACCACTTGGAACCCAATGCTCCACCACTTTCCCTGCAGAGATACCGCTCCTCAGCCCAATCCTCACTTACATACTGAGCTTGATGGCACATGGTGTGGAATAGCCCTTTGGCTAGGTCAGGTCAGCTGTCCTGGCTGTGCTTCCTCCCAGCTTCTTGTGAAAATTAACTCTATCCCAGCCAAACCCAGGACACCTTGCAAAACTAGATTGCCTCATTGTAAGAGTGAGCGGAATTGTGCTTTCAGAGTAGGTTTTGAAAACTAGTAATTTGAGTACACTGGGCTATGGGTGTCCAAGCTGAGATCATTCACAGAAACAGCTGCCCTAGGAAATGCTGTATGATGTACGCACACAGTCTTCTGAATTGGCTTAGAGTAGGAAATCAAATATGAACGTAAGCTGCAAAAGCTCTCTTCCCTAGATGTGGATATCAAAAACCTGTGAAATGACTTGCCTCCCCAAATGCAGGCACCTGTATGAAGTATGGCACGTATAGTATCCTTTGTACTTGTAAACTACTGCTGCAGCTTCAAGTACCATTGCAAGTGAGACTGCATTACTATATGTGAATGGTAAACTGGATGGTGGTGGATTTGACTCCAAGATCTGTTGTCAATATTAAAACATTACAATATTGTGTGTATTTATTATCATGATTTGACCTTTCCATTTGAACCAACTTTATGAATGATGTTTTTTTTTAGGGACAAATCATAGCTTCTGCTTCCCTAGTGTCCTGGTTTCAGCTGGGATAGAGTTAATTCTCTTCCTAGTAGCTGGTACAGTGCTATGTTTTGAGTTCAGTATGCGAAGAATGTTGATAACACTGATGTTTTCAGTTGTTGCTAAGTAGTGTTTAGACTCAAGTAAAGGATTTTTCAGCTTCTCATGCCCAGCCAGCGAGAAAGCTGGAGGGGCACAAGAAGTTGGCACAGGACACAGCCAGGGCAGCTGACCCAAACTGGCCAACGGTGTATTCCATACCATGGGATGTCCCGTCTAGTGTAGGAACTGGGGAGTGGGGGCAGGGAATCACTGCTCGGGGACTGGCGGGGTGTCGGTTGGCGGGTGGTGAGCTATTGCCCTGTGCATCATTTGTACATTCCAATCCTTTCATTATTGCTGTTGTCATTTTATTAGTGTTATCATTATCATTATTAGTTTCTTCTTTTCTGTTCTATTAAACTGTTCTTATCTCAACCCATGAGTTTTACTTCTTTTCTCGATTTTCTCCCCCATCCCACTGGGTGGGGGCAGGTGGGAGTAAGTGAGCGGCTGCATGGTGCTTAGTTGCTGGCTGGGGTTAAACCACGACAGTCCATTTTGGCGCCCAACGTGGGGCACAAAGGGTTGAGATAATGACAAACCTGACCAGAGCGTGTTAAAACAAATTTGTTATAAGCATTCATTATATTGGTCTAATAGTCATTGGTCATTATGTTGATTTATGTGTTCTTAGAGTTGTTGCTCTGGTTTTTAAAGTTCTGTTATGTATCACCTCGCTTGCTGTATGTAGTTCCTCTTCTGCTGCTTATCATCCGTGGGAGGTGGATTAAGGTTTTCGCTTTGATGTATGGTATAACACTGGTTTATGGTATGATAAAGTCATCAGCTGTGGGAATAATCTGGTATTTGCACTCAGCATTGTCACCTTTATACTGCAGGAGCCATCTGTGGAAAACTGTTAATAATTATACCATTTACCTTTCCTCCATGGAAAACCAGTGTATGGGTGGGGTACCTTTCTTCCCCTCTCCTTTCTCCTTCAGTCCAGTTACAGTGGTGTTTGAGAACTTTGATAAATTTGAATACTCCTGGGATGTTGGGACTAACACGGTCCTAGCTCTACTGCTAGGAAATAGCATACTTCTGAATGTGGTTCAGCTCTTGTTTAAGGTTAAACAACTATTTAAGAAGATCACCCAGAGATGTGCCCCAAGGCTGGATAATTATGAGTGGCAGGGTGTGTGGGGTAGTATGGGCAAGTACCTAGAAAAGTGGGCACCTCCAGTGTTTTGGAAATTCACCCCTGAACAAGTGCAGGATCCAGAAGAACTAGTAAAATATTTGGAAAAGGTGTGCTGTCACCCCGGCAGCTCCAGAGAGATACAAATCACTGCAACGTGCTGGGGCCTGGCCCATGCCTATCGAGCCCTGTTCGACACCACTCAGTACCCTGAAGGGGAAGAGAAAGTCTCTAGACCTAACAACAAAACAATGAGCACCGTGGCCACCCAAACCTCGGCAACGGGCGCTGCGGCCCCTCCAGGCCTGGCAAGGAGCATTGCAGGCACCCAGACCTTGGCGACAGGCACCATGACCCCTCCAGCCCTGGCGACAAGAACTCGGGCTACCCAAACCTCAGCAACAGGCACTGCAGCCCCTCCAGCCCCTGCAACGAGCACAGCAGCTACCCAAACCTTGGCAACGGGCACTGCGGTCCCTCCAGCCCCAGCGACGAGCACTGCTGCTACCCAAACCTCGGCAACAGTCACTGTGGTTATCAGTGATGCTTTTTGGAGGATGCAAAAAATACCAATATATGGTCAACTTTGACTTTAAGAATGTCAGTGTGATGTACATTTTAGGGACTGTAAGGAAATAAGAATCAGTTCTTCCCAAACCTGTTGTCTTCTGGATCTTATGTCCATTTTCTTTTTGAACTTTCTCATGTTTCAGTGTTTTAGATCAAGAGAAAAACAAATCAATGTGAAATAATCACTACCTGTAAAGTCTAGGTAACAACATAACAACAGTGGGGTAAATTTAGAGAGTGACTTTACTGATCTTTTATAGACTTAGATAACATTACTGAGTTTCCAAAAAAGCAATGCAGGTCTTGATTTTTTGGAATCTAAGAAACACAGGTGATGACTGGAGAGAGAGTCAGTAAGAAGACGAATAATAGTCCCTGAAGAGGATAAACAAGATAAACATCTACTTGTACTAAACAGGAATACCCGTGACTTGGGAAGGGCTTAAGTTGTGACTGACTGGCTGAACCTCTTTTCCATCAATGAATGCTTGTGTAAGTGGCAATTAGGTTAGTAATCACAGTGCGACAAGAAGCCAATGGGCATAATTTCCGATGCTCTTCTTTTTTAAAAAACGTTTACACTTATTACACTTGGTTGATGACTGCCTTATGTAAAAGGGATTTTCACTAATACCCAGCCATGCTATTTCATTGGTTTCAGTTTCATTCAAAATCAAGATCTAAAGGAGGGATGCAACTGTGCTTAGAAAGTCATAAATTCTCAAGAATCTTGAATTTTAAATTAATGCAGTAAACCGAAAAGCTAGTGAGCATACAAATTAAAGAACTTATTGATATATTGTGAGAGCAGTATAAAAAGAAAAAATTTGCACATGCAATCTTCATTTCTATACTGCCTAAATGCTTGTTCTATGTCTATTATGGAGTCTTATAATTTCTTTTAATATTAGTTAGTTGTCTTTGGTGAAGATGGAGGGATGATACAGAAATCTGAGAGGCTTTTATGGTTTTGTTGGGGTTTTTTTCTTTGTTTAGGTTCTTTTTTGTGTGCTTTGCTCTTGAAGGGCCATTTTACATCAATAAAAATAAGTAGAAACCTGATGCAGCAAAGTTAGAAAAGCATTAAACAGACCATCAAAACCTGTGAAATATTTTGAAGTTCCTAATTATAATGTACTGATAGCAAAAAGCCCTTTTTCCACCACATACACGTTTCCTCATGAAATTGCCTAGTATCTAGCAGGAAGATGATTTCATCTTAATCTTTGCCTCCAGAGCCAATTGCAGGTCTAGTCCCAACATACTTGTGTGTGCTTGTTTATAGGGTTTTCTCGCATCTAGTTCCTCATGTTACATTCCTCACTTGAAGCAGTGGGAGGATTTGGCTTGAGCAATACCTTTGGGTCAGAACAGTAAAATCTGATCTCTAAAATTTCAAACTGGGATCTGGAAGATCTGATTCTTACAATAATGTAAGGCCACACTGTTCTCTTCTCTTCATCCCAGGAGCATGGCTGCCACCAAATTATTCATTCTGCTCAACTTTAAGTCTTTCCTTTCTGTCTTGATGTCTAAAATCCTTTCTCATGAATAACACTCCTTGCCATGTTCCACTGTCATGACTAGGCTATTTGAAGACAACATCCTATTACTACTTCCAGCTGGAGGACCACAGCTTCTAGTTCCGGAGGTGGAAGTCTGCATTATAATAATGCATTTCCAAGATCAGCATTTGCTGGTGATCAGTCTGTAACTAGCTAGCTTTAATAACATACTTCTTTCCTTAAATTCCCTCCTTCATAGTTGCCCAACATATAGCAGCAACCATCAGTGATTTCTGTCAGATGGCTTTCTCTTCCATGCAAAGAACTGATAAAGACACAATAATTTGAAAACATCTTTCACTGCACAACTCACCCTCCCATAGCAATCTCTATTTTAAATCTGTCTCTACTGAAATTTTCTATTGCTCTTTCTGTATCCATGTCTCCTACTTTTCCACCTCCTTGTGATCTCTTTACGATCACCTACACCTGCATGTGCAGACCCAGTAGTAGTTGTGTAACTGTTAGCAGTAATTTCTTACTGTCTTACTGTGTGAAGGAGATGGTTTGACAGTATGTTTGCTACTGAGAGCAGTAACTTAATTGTTCGCAGTTTCAGATGGGTTGACCCTGGCTGAACACCAGGTGCCCACCAAAGCCGTTCTATCACTCCCCCATCATCAGCTGGACAGGGGAGAGAAAAATATATCAAAAAGCTTGTGGGTCGAGATAAGGACAGGAGAGATCGTTCACTAATTACTGTCATGGGCAAAACAGACTCAATTTGGGAAAATTAACTCAATTTATTACAAATCAACCAGAGCAAGGTAATGAGAAATAAAATGAAATCTCAGAACACCTTCCCACCACCCCTCCCTTCTTCCCAGGCACAACTTCACTACCCGATTTCACCATCAAGCGCCCCCAGCGGCACAGGGGGACAGGGATGGGGTTTATGGTCATCACACGTTATTTTCTGCCGCTTCACCTCCTCAGGGCGAGGGCTCATCACACTCTTCCCCTGCTCCAGCGTGGGTTCCCACCCATGGGAGACAGTCCTCCACGAATTCCTCCAATGTGGGCCATTCCCACGGGCTGCAGTTCTTCATGAACTGCTCCAGCATGGGTCCTTTCCATGGTGTGCAGTCCTTCAGGAGCACACTGCTCCAGCGTGGGTCCCCCATGGGGTCACAAGTCCTGCCAGAAAACCTGCTCCATGGGCTCCTCTCTCCACAGATCCACAGGTCCTGCCAGGAGCCTGCTTCAGCGCGGGGTTCCCATGGGGTCACAGCCTCCTTCGGGAACCCACCTGCTCTGGCGTGGGGTCCTCCCCAGGCTGCAGGTGGAGATCTGCTCCACCGTGGACCTCCCTGGACTGCAGGGGGACAGCCTGCCTCACCAGGGTCTTCATCACCATGGGCTGGAGGGGAATCTTCACTCTGGTGCCTGGAGCATCTCCTCCCCCTCCTTCTCCACTGACCTGGGGGTCTGCAGGGCTGTTTCTCTCATATGTTCTCACACCTTACTCCAGCGGCTGTTTCTCCCTGTCCCAACTTTTTTTTCCTGTTTAAAAATGTTCTCCCAGAGGCGTTACCACTATCGCTGATGGGCTCGGCCTTGGCCGGCGGCGGGTCCGTCTTAGAGCCGGCTGGTATGGGCTCTCTTGAAAACAGGGGAAGCTTCCAGCAGCTTCTTACAGAAGCTACACCTGTAACGCCCCGCCCCCCGCTACCAAAACCTTGCCACACAAAACCAATACACATTTTTCTTGCAAAAGCTCTGTTTCACTTTGTCCTGAATTCTGTCTTTTACATCCAAAAGCATTGCCTCACAGGCTGTGGCCCAAAGGCTGTATGAAGTGCATTGTGTAATCCTGCAAGCAACATGTTGAACAAAAACTAGTAGACAAATTAATTCAGTGCACTACTGCAAGGTCTGGGAATAAAACCAGCTGAGTTATTTGGCAGCTGTATAGCTTTAAAAGCTCCATACTAACAGAATCCTTTTAACCCACCGACAGAAAGTAAAACTCTTGTTTTTGCTGGCTGATTAGTAACTATCTGAACACATCCCCATGCTGTAATTTGTAATGATACAGCTGCAGTGGACAAGCCACTATAAAGCATTTTGGTCAGGATATTGACAAAGAACAGGTGCTGAAGTTTTGCTACAGTTCTGTGCATTTCCTACCCAAGCATTACCAGTATATCTTATTGACAGTGGCAACCCTTGTGCTGTAACTTCTCAAGTCTGAAAAACTTTTCTAAACTTACTTCAGTAAGTAAGGTTTGGTTTTGGTTCATTTGTTTTGTTCTGTAATTTCAGTTAGGAAGGTTTACTTTGGTCCCTTAGCTAACTTGCATGAACATTTCACACCATCTCACAACAACCGGCATGAAGTAAGCCTAAATTCAGAGCCCTAAACTATTCAGCTATTCTGTTTCAGCTTCGTGATTGTGGTAACAGAGACAATGAACAACCACAACTTCTGCCTAAAATGAATGGCAGTTTAACCTTTCTGAAAAGCAAGGTTTAACTGTGTATAATATTTGAATTGTAATTTCTCAACTTTCTTCTCTTTAAACTTTATTGTCATTGTGTCACAAATGGCCACACCTTCTAGATCTAGATATAGAAGGGCTTTTTCTCTGTTACAGTGTCCAGGCTCCAAGCTAAACTTTCTGGCAGGCACAACGGATACAATCTAGCTGAGAAATTTAGTTGACTTTATTGGGAATGCAGGGTAAACAACTCTAGACAGAGCTAACATGAGCGGGTTTGTATCTCAAAAAGATGCACTCGTACTTACCAAACAGATGTTTTCATTTCTGTTTTCCCACCCCATGCTGACATTAACATCATTAAGATTACGTGCAAAATGGAAAGAGTTCTTCAGTCAGAAGAGGTGAAGGTTCTTTCAGATGGGGAAAAGGCAAGGGGGAGCTCCTTGGCTGGCACAGGCTGACCCTTTGCCACTCCGTCCACATTGCACTGCAGAATTTTATTTATAAGCATACTCACTCGATGTCCGTTATGGAAAACCCTTGGGAAAATAATTTTCTCCTCTTTTCCTGAAAGCTGGTAAATCCGTTTGCAGTCTAATGTAAATTCAGCTGTGAAAAATTGACTTGTTTTTGAACAGCAGACTTATGTCCATAGTTCAGGGCTGTACAAAAATATATAATTTTCCATGGTTTATTGTAGTAAAGACTACTGGAAAATGGCTTCACTTGCTTTTTCTGTGTTGTTTGGTCCCAGATGAACATAAAATGTTTCCTATTTCAGTCACCAGTAATATTGGTAAACCTTTACAGCAAAAATACTCAAAAGTCCTACTATTTCTATATTCAAATATATCACACCTCTAATGTGAACTATTTTACCATTGGGAAAATGTAGTTAATCCATGTGTATCTTTGTTTAATTTCTCCCTATTTTCATTGCTTGATCAGCTACAATGGAACTCTGATGTATTATTTACAAAGCATAAAATAAAGTTCAGTGTTTTCTAAATGTGATTATTATTAAAAGGTTCTCTTGGAAGGGTTTTTTTCTAATCCCACATATATCTAAAGGTGTCATCTGATAAAAATAAAATAAGTCTCTCTAGTAGTGTTGCTCTTCCACAGTCACCGAATCCTAAGCAGCCTGATACTGTACTATACTTATATATACACTATGTATGTACTATTCTACTATATTTGCCTAAATGAAAGTCTTTGCTGTTCCTTTTTTTTTTTTTTTCCTGTAGCCCAGTGTAGTGTTGTACTTCATCATATATGCATACATAAATATACAACTCTGCTTTACTAGGGAAATATATGGGGGGGGGGGGGGGAAATCCCATCATTCTTATCCATGCATTTTTTTTGTGCATGAACAAGGCACCAGTAATCAAAATGCTTTTCTTTTTTTATTTACTCTCTTGTGTATTCTGTTACTTATGGCAAGGGGATTTGAAGACTTTTCTATAGAGGAAGGCCCACAGTCTCTGTACACCTCTATAATTTCTACATGGGCAGCAGGGAGTTCTTGATCATTTGTACTTTTCCCTAGATCCATTCTTTGGACAAAAAAGCAAATATGGTTAAGCACAGATGATGGAGTAAAAATCTATATCTGAAGTAAAAACTTGCAGCCTTGGGTTAAGCTTCCAGAGAAGTTATTGTTTAAAGTATTTAAATAAAGAAATAACACTTTGACTCACCAATATCCCAAATCCCTCCTCCCATTGTTGCTAGAAACTGCTGATGCAT
Organism: Astur gentilis; assembly: GCF_929443795.1. Classification (NCBI taxonomy): domain Eukaryota; kingdom Metazoa; phylum Chordata; class Aves; order Accipitriformes; family Accipitridae; genus Astur; species Astur gentilis. The sequence continues at coordinate 17,146,805 of NC_064919.1, read as the reverse complement.
AAGAGTCAGGGGATGACTCTTTTCTCTTTGACTGACTGCACCTTGCTGCAGCCTGGTGTATTCAGACAAGCCCTTAAAATGCTGAGGGGAGCACAAGGGAGGACAGCCACCCCTTGTGGGGAGTGAAGGAGGAAACTGGTTTTGCTTCCTTCCCAGCCCCTCCCATTTTCACACCTTGGTTCCAAACTTGGCATTGGCCACTGACAGTGACATGCCTAAAATTCATGCTGGGAAAGGCAAAGGTTGGCCTTGCCTTTCTTCCTTGACCAGCAGAAACAATTTAATAAGCATAGCAATTATTTATGTGACAAAAGCAATAGACCAACAAAAGCTGAACTCTTCCCGGTGCCTCCCTCTCAGCATTTCTGGCCTTCGCCTAGTAGCACTGTTCCTCTACAGTTTCTCTCTTTGCTCCTTGTTTCCTCTACTGAAAACAATAACCATTCAATGCTCCTCCTGCTTGCCATGCCCTCAATATGCCACATATTCCTCCAGTGTCATATTGTAACTTCATTTTATTCTTATTTTTCCCCTTTGATCACAGGTCCTTCTTTCAAAAACCTTTTCTCTTTTTACCCAATTTCTTCCTTTTTGGGATAAAGCTTCTCACTGGGACCTACTCACCTCATGGGAGGCAGTGAGTGTTACACCAATAGGGATGAAGTGCAGTTTCACTTTCTTTTTCCGATTTTTTCGACAGAGGTTGCATCTACATTGTCTTTTGCAGGCAGATGCACACTCACAGTTCTCACACTCCATTATATATGCAATCACATGGTGCTAAGTCTCAGTTAAGTAACTCACAGAATTAGCTTGGTTTCATTGTCAAGTTAACAGTAGTTATATGGATTTGGGTTGGCTCTGCGTGCAGACAAAGTGAGGCAGGGCATCTGCCTGCAAGACTCTGTAAATGTACTCAAAGGAAGCAAGACCTGCCTCTTCCTTCTCCACCTTCAACTATCAGATTTAAATATAAATTTGGTTTGCTTTGAAAAATACTGTCTCTATTTTACGGTTGAGAAAATTTTATAGAATTAAATCCTGACTGAATAGAAAAAGTATCGAATGATGTAGGATCCCAAGAGGATGCTTGTGAGCCTGCATGACTCTTTCAGTGCTTGAAAGTTATCTAGCAAGCAAGACTGAAAATCAAATTGGCTTAAATTCAATGTTAATGCACAACTTGTTCATATTCTCAGAACCTGCCATCTGGAGGTGTTGGTAGAAAGCACGATCACATCTGAGACAATCAGACTTCCTGAACTTTCCCAAGTAATTTTTTTCCCCTGTCATGTAAGCCTTGATAAGCCACAAATAAGAGTATCTTGAATGCAATAAACTCCATGTGTGTGACACTTTGTTCAAAAAAAGGAGACTATAGCCTTGGACTTGCAGAAATAGGGAATAAAGTCTGGCAGAGAGATTGTTATTTGCACGTATGTTAAGAGGAGAGCTAAAGCTTACCCTACCTTACGCATAAGTAAATAGGCTATCCTATTGTAGCCATAACTACATTGTCCCTTAGTTCATAGATGAACTGTCAGGAGATATGCTGAGTAGCGCGCACCATAATTCTGGTTTGTATAGGCCCAGTAGCAATTGCTGAGCATTGTGCATAGCATTCCCTTTCCACTTTCCCTTTCCCTTCATCTCCAGAGCTTCAACTTTGCACCCAGTGTCTGTTGTTTTTCTGGCTACCGGGAAAACTGCAGTGAAATGTCCTTTCTGACCATTGTTCCTTGAGGCAGGGAACAACACTGATGTTTCTTTCATTCACCATGACTAACCCACACAGGATTTACTAGCTCCAAAACCAGCAATCTGGAGACTTACTTTTTTTTTCCAGAAGTCTTTTCGAGATTGATTGATATATTGAGATCAAGGAGGCTCTTTGAGGGGTGAAGAAACACAAGGGATGAAACCAGTGTTCACAAATACACTTCTCTGTGTCGATCATGTCCCTTAAAGCACTCCTCATTGTTTGGTTTCCTTTCCGTAGGACATGCTGACCGCATGTCTTTCTACCCACTTGGCTCCTCATATTTGACAGAGAGGAAACTACAGTCTCAAAGAGGCTGTTTTGAAACTGTTTGGGACTTGCTGCATTAATTTCTCTTCTGCCTGGTAAATAGTCTTATAATCTCATTGTGTATTCCATAATTTGTCTTTAAAGAGAACAGAATGTCTCCTAGAAATGCCTGTAACAGATGATAGCCCTCTGATGCATGTTAAATTCTAGTGTTCTGCAATCTTTTTCAGTATGTAAAATATCTACTTGAACTCTGCATTATGTTTTTTGATCCTGGAGGGGATCTTATTGACTTATGGGGGAAAGTATATCAAACAAATATTGCAGAATCAGATGGGATGTTTCACAAGGTGTGATTCTGAGAGCAGTTTTGGCAGTCCTTATGGCAATCATTGAAGCAGAAAATATGCTGGCTCGGCTTATTACATGTTAGTCAATCTAAGTAGGTTTAACACCTATAATTTTTTTTTTTTTTTTTACTTTAGGTGAAAGCTGGCTTCTGTTTTGTTGTTGCTTAGCTGTTCACTATGGCTAACTGATGAAGTAAATGGGTTTCATCTCAGGAATAAAAAGATTACTAAAGCCTCTAAGCTGTGGAATTTGAGAGTATTCACATGCCAGCTCTTTAACAATTTGATATTCGAAATCTAGAGACAATAATATTGGTCTTAATAAATATTAAGACCATAAATGTTACCACAGTTTTCTTTTTGCTCACTTTGAACTTTGTTAACATTTACATGGAAAATAATTTGATGAAAAATGTTTTAAGCCCCAGATACTGCTTTCAATCCAGATTCAGCTGGGCATTTATTTCATGCATAAAATAACCTTCATTTTGACCCCTACAGTTCTATTTTCCTGTATATCGAAAGATTTATATTCTTAAAACCAGTGATCCCTTTGAGATGATTCACTGATGCATGCAGTTTAGAATAGCATTTGATTGACCAAGCTGAACTGTCTACTGGTACAGCTTCACTGAAACGTATCACAATTGTATCCATTTAACCTAAATGAGAAATTCTTGCAGAAAATACTAATTCACTGTAATTCTGAGGAGAGAGTAAATGAGCATTTTATGGGGATTGACAGATGGATTTGAAGGATTATGATCAGGGTATAATTGTAAGGATTCTGTGCACTGGATACTGCGGTCAATTGCTCACTTTTAGTTTCAATTAACAATCTTCTAGGGAGAGTCAGAGAGAGCCTCTACCAGTGTAGATCAGCATAGCTGCACTGAAGTGAGAGAAATACCATTCAATTATGCAAGCTTATTTTCTCACTTGGGGCAAACAACATGCTAATGAAATCCACAGAATATAATAAATTGGGAAAATTTATGAACATCAATAAGGATAAAGAAATAATAAAAAGTCAACCTAATGAAATAAGATATGTGAATGGAAGAATAAATGAGATGTTAGGTGGGAAAATACAAACAAATGTATTTTGGGAAAAAAATATTTCTGATACTATACTCCAGCAATAGAAAAAAAACCTTAGGAAGCGGTAATTGTGTGCAATTTGGAGGAAATACTCAGACCGGAATTTAACCCTCAGTGCTTATTGACTTTCAATAGGATTGGGATGCTAGCTCCACTCTGTACATTCAAAAATCAATCCATCAACTGGCAGTGATATATGGTGGTGCTTTCAGGTTTATGTCGTTTGCTTGTTTTGAAACATCTAGTGGAATATGGAGGTGTCAAATGTAAGATTTTCTTTTAGCAGCAGGAGAAAATGAGTCTGGGTCTCCCTAGAGAGACTCTGTGTGCATCTGGAATACTGCTTGTGCTTCTGGAGAAATCCCCTTATTTCAAACAAACTAAATTACAAAGGAATTAAGGATACCTATATTAGGAGAAGGAAGTAAGTTACTTTCCAAATACAGGCCTCAGATTTTCTTAATGCCAGAACAATGAGATAATTTGGGCAAGGTGTACTATGCATTTTTAATGTTATGTCTCATTGGCTATAGAATAATGGTCCAACGGAAACTGCAGGAAGCTGTGGTTAAGGACAGTATAACCTAAAATGTACACGCTACTAGATGTATGGCAAATAATAGGTGTTGGTAAAGGGGAGGACTGGACAGGCTAATACTATCTTTTCAATGTCCATTTTTAAAGTCAGCACCCAGACAGACAGTGTTAGTTCTTCGACTTGCAAAAGGCTTTTACAAAGCAGAGAGACTCTTGGTTGCCAAGATTCCTATTTTTTTGAAAGGGACTCCAAAGGGATGTGAAACTGAATTAATAGAGAAACTACTTAACACTATATGTCTTAAGAATAAATCTGAAAAAAGATCTGCGTTTGACAGGCTTCTGGTTCAGCCATACCGTGTGCCTTCAAAAATTTAACAGATAATTTTTTTCCCTAGTTTATTCCATGGACTCAATTAGAATTGCAGACATTTTTACCTCTCTATGCCTGTTCTCCCAGCTCTAAAATAAAGATGATGTTATCTACTAAATGATTAATTTCTTCCCCTTCTCCATTTTTTAAAATTGCCTTTCACCTTCAAACATTTCCATTAGTTATCAAAATAAAACACAAAACCCCCAAACTCCATATTTTATTACAGAAACACGTCACCTGTGAAGAGTACAGAGAATGAGAAGAAGAGCACAGAGGAGGAAAAACCAGTGGTTCTCTGTAGCTTGCTGGGTATATTAACACTTATTTTTTTTCAATACGATGTGGACAGCCTTTCTGTAATTCCAGAAGACTTTCTATTCAGTAACATTTTTCCCTTTCTGATGCTTCAAATAGGCATGTATTTCTAATACTACTTTCTGTATGCTGCTATTTAAGCTTTCCTTAGATGGTTTATAATTGCTACCATGAATGCTTTATCCACTTTTAAGCTTTTGTTTCAGTGGCTTTCTAATTTCTTACACCTAACTATGTCTGCCTCCTCTCCAAGCCACCCCCACTGCCATCTGTCTCCATGCATACTCCTGGCTTTTGATCATTATAACTGCTCCGATGTTCTGTGAAATAGCGTGTGAATGTTTGCTCTCACTAATCTGTTCCACTTTCCAGCAGGCAGCAATAGCATTTTTTTCGCTCTCTCAGTGAGGCTAGTCTGCATTGCTTGTGCACAGAGACCCTTCAACACTGGATCAGTTCGCTGACAGCGAAAAGGGTAACAAAGCATCCTTCCTATGTTTCATAATCTGCAACCAGTCATTGGTCGTTGGGTGGCTTTCAGTGATAATAATAAACCTATAGACTGAGGCAAAAGGAAGTGTTTTTGCTTGTAAATACTTAGATTCTCAGTGTGAGCCAATACAGTAACCTGGTTGGAGGTGAAGGTCTTATCTGTCTCCATCAAGTTAGACAGAAATGTTACAACCTTCGTGGGCAGCTTATTATCTCTTTTTCTCTGCTACCTAACCACCTCCAGGCTCTTTCTCAGAAACTCTGCATCCTTCCCTTTGCTTTACTCTGTAACAAATGCCTGGTGCAACTCTGCAGGAGAAACTGTCAGGACCCTGACCACTGTAGATGGGAGAGGGCTGATTTTAGAGAAAGTTGAACAGAATGATCAGCATTTCTGAGTTCATGTGTACTAAGGTCAGCCCAGAAGTGATCCGGGAAGGCAGATGCTGGTTTGTTCCTTATTCAGGTGTCAGCTTTAGAAGTGCTTCTAGCTAGCTGCAAAGTAGGACAAGAGAACTCCATAGAAAAGAGCTTACCTTGAAGATGAGTCAGGTCTAGGGGCAAGACAAAGTATTCTTACAGCATGTTGGGACTCAACGTCTAAGACTGATGAACCCCATGGGCAGTCCCAGGCAACAGAGAAATGCATGGGAGGAGTGGGAGGATAATTTCAGCATGGGATGACATGGGTTGTCATGCAGCTGTGAAAGTCCTGCTATGCAACCAGCAGCAAAAAATGGCTTAAAAAGAAACAGACCATGAAGTAGTCATAGAGTTCCTTCTTTGTATTATTTTTGCCTACAGCAAATATATTCTTCTTGCAGAAAATTGCAGGTTTTCACCTATCAAATATTCAGAGCCTGAAGAGGCCTTGTCTGAGTACCAAGACCTTTTGATTCAGATATTCTTCTATATGTCTCAGGAGAGATGGCATTCAGCTGCTTTGTTTCTCAGCTCTTACCTGGAATTTTCTCTGCTTTGGATCAGATCCACCAGCCAAATCAGAGCTGGTGTGGTTACAAAGTCCTAAGCCTTGGTGTCATCCAGGAGAGGGCCGAGCTATGTGTTTGAAAATGAAAGGGAAAAATCAATGGATTGAAGCCAACAATCTCTTAGTTATCATGATCGTCCATTGTCCAACACTTGTGGGATGTGCAGTCTGAGAGGCTATGGGGCAACATGAACTTGCACTGATTTTGACAGCAGCCCCAGAGGTTTAGCATTTTGCAGAGTACAACCTGAACTCATCAACTCTGTGCAGAGGAATCTGTCCCAGTCCAAGTTATTTCCTCCTTGTCTGACCTTGCCTTGAAGTTTTCCTTTTGTCTTCAGTTCTTGACAGACTGTCTTGGTGCAAAGTCTTTTGTGTTACTACCTCTGAAGGATGCTGCTTAAGAACAAACCCTTTTATAATGTATTCTTTATTGCTTTCCTCGCATACTATGCTGCATTTTAAGCAATGTTTAAAAAACCAGTATTCAAATCCTATGAAAAATCTGACTTAGAATATTTACAGTGTAACGCTGGGTGGTGCACTGAGGTGTATTTGGGGCCATATGAACATCTTTTTTCGTTTGCCTAAAAGATTGCTCTGCATAATGTTTCAAGAAGAAACAAGACCTATCGTCTTTATAAGCTTGATCTGATACAGGTGGCTATTAAGGTACCAGTGTAGATATACACAGTCATTGGTGATGGCTGATTGTTTCCAGTAATCCCATTCAGTTTTGTCACACTATGATGTGTGGGTAGGTAATACCAAATTAAAACGGTAACATGTCTTTATCGTTTCTCTGCAGCTATCTTATGAATTCAATAAAACCAGTTCATGCTCCCAGTTGTGTATATCCAGAAAAGTGGATTACTATGGCTGCTATCTCAATATCCCTAGATATAATGAATTAGTAGATGTGTGATCTAGTCACCTCCATATCTGGTATGAGTTCACTTCAACATGAGATCTTTTTTTTTTAGATACTATCTTTTCTGTCCTTCTACACTGATATTACAGATAGCAGAGCACCTTTCCTTTCAGACCTTTCTGTACCGTACCACCCCCTTCTAGTGGTACAGAAAGCAAATGGATATTGTTAAGAAAGAACCTATGTAACCAGCGCACATACAATTTAGTTCTAGATGCCTTATACTCTCAATTAATAGATGTCTGCTGGGGCTAGAGGAGCTTTGGCATTCAGAATTGTTTCAAAATTATATATTCATCAGACAAATAGGCTAGTTAAGTGCCTGTGTGGATCTAGCTTTTAAGGGGAAATGTTGCAAGTCACCCACAGACTTCATCCATTTCCTTTCCCTAAGCATCTCAATAATTGAAGATTTCTCCATGTAGAGGTGTGCCAGGAGTGAGTAGGAATACTTGGGAGGAAAAGTCTTCAAGAAGAGGAAGTTTTACAAGACTAAGAAAAGAACTGAATTCTCCTTGCTTCTTTTCTTTCCTCACACTTTGTGGAAGGCAGTCCAGGTTTCCCACTGCAGAAGAATACTTTCACTGGAAGTTTCTGGGTTTAGTCCCATATTTATTCACTCTGTGCTCAACTTTTCTACAGCTTATAATTCTGTTGATATAAACAGAATTAGTCACACTACTCATGTTAAGTAAGTGCTCAAATATTTGTAGGCAGCAGCTTTGAGACAATACACAAGAATTTGTCTTATCTAACTCTTCCTGTTCCTATGAAATTGTATTTTAGTTATCAAAAGACTCAACAGTTCTGGAACATCTGAAAGGATGTGCAAATCTGCTTCTGAATATTTTTGGCTAGAAAAAGAAAAAGGACTAGCCATCTTGGAAATCATAAATATATATTAGGATTGTTCTTCTTTTAAAAATTAGGAAAATGAAGCATGAAAGTTGACAGAATAAATAGTAGTGATAGAATGAGATTCCTTATTGATCCAAGAGCCTGGAAGTTAATGCATTCTCCAAGGATAAGGAAGAAACAGGTTAATTTCTTCAGTCTGAGATCCCTGGAGGCCAGGCCCTTCTCCTCACCCCCAGGTGTCATCTCTTAAAAGCTGCCTTCTGTACACTCAGACCTTCACACTTCTCATCTCTCCTTTTGGTGCTCTGTTGTTTTGTGCTGAATATAAGAACAGCCCCATACCCAGAGATACTTCTGGGAGATGTGATACCTACCTCCGTCTAGGTTTCAACAAATATTTCTTTCAAAAACTACAACTTCTCTGTGAGAAGTGAATCAAATTCTCCTTCAATTTTACTGGAAGTACATAAAAATGAACACATATAAAAGATTTTTAACCAGCTGAGCTGAATCTAGATCAGAATGTGTTTTCACATGTCAAGTTCTGGCAACCAGAATTAATCTTTAAATACAAGTTCATCTGCTTTGAATTTCTTTTCCATTTCTCAGGTGCAAAATCAATTATCTTAAGAGATCTAGAGTGGCCACCCCGTGACACCACTGAAAAAAAAAAAATACTTTGCAATCTTTGTGAAAACCTTACATTTATAAATCGTGAAATATTAGTATTTCTTTTGCTTTAAAGCTTTGGGGTTTTTTTTGTGTCATGTGTTGTGTCATCCCCTGTCCCCCCAAAAAAGTACTTGGCTTTTTGTTTGTTTGTTTTTTGAATTGTACAGCCTGTGTTTCATAGTGGTAAATGTTTATTTTTTTGGCACGGAGAGTCCTTTTCATTGCCAAGATATTCCCATGATGATAGAAATGACAGATAATTTCCAGAACTTTCAAACAATCATCCAAATATTTTTCTCATTTATAAACAACAGTAGTAGGTTTGTTGAGATCTTCTTAACAAATGTGATAGTTGTGTGAAAGAATCGCCGAGGATTTTCAGGAAGATATCCCATACTGCTAATCAAATTCAAGTGTCTTCATTTAGGCAAAACCAAACAAATTATTTTCCATTCTGAAGCAAATTCTTAAAGATTGCCCTCTAAACATACAAAGCACAGTTGATGTAGGCTCCCTGGGGAGCGTTTTGTTTCCGATTGTGACAGATGACTGGTTAAGCAGTCACCGCTGTATTTTCCTATATGAGCCTCTCTACCTTCATTTTCTTAGCACAGAAATCCTATCGCTGATTGTGGACTAACTTCAACTTGCCTTATCAGTGCTGTAGGTCAGTGTTAGTGACTTGAGCAGCAAGTGTGTGGATGTTTTTGAGGGGCCGCTTTACTTAGCCATAAAATACTGATGTTAGGCTGTGATTCATTGTTAAAACACAAAGCCCCTTCTTAATGATTTTAATGATTACCATGGTGTTGTGGGTCTCAGGCACTTATTTCTCTTGCTTTTCAGTGAAATTAATATAGAGTAATTTAGCTACACATGAACAGGTGGATAATATATGACATTAAAACTGAATTCTATCACACTAATACTGGCTCACTTGTTGATTTCAGTAGGGATGTGTAGGTGGACAAATATCAGAGATTTATTAAAGAATAATTTCATTTCTTTTTTTCTTTTTTTTATATGCAATCATGTTTAACTCTACAGAGAGAGGGAGAGAACCACAACTGCTATGCTCATCATACACTAAGTTAGACTTCTTGTGCGAAGTTTTGGTTTAAAGTATTCTCATGTTCTGCTCCAAATCTAAACAAATTCATGGAACAGATTCCTATCAACTTCAATGGCGAGCTGGACTGGAACCTCCATCTCTGGATAAGATAGGCAATTCACAGAAAGGAATATTTCTTTAAGTACTGGAATAAAAATCAAGGTCTCAAGAAGCTCAAGTTCTCAAACCCTAGAGCTGCAGTTCTTAAAACTGGATGCTAAGATAATGATCACTGTAAGTTACTGAGGGTGAAAGAGCCATTTTAATGGATGATGGATGTGTCTCACAACACACTTTGCACAGGTTAGGCATCATTTATGTTAAAATCACTATTTTGGTCAGAAAGACTGAAGCCTACCTCAAAACTCCACAATTAGCTACCCAGAAATGAGCTGTCAAATGCTTGTGGACAGTGAATGAAATCTGACATTTGATTTTATGTCAGCACTGTGAAAACAAACAAATCACCAAACAAAACTCCTGTAATATTTTTAATTTTGTAATTGAAATAGAGCAGTAACTCAAGTAACTGCTACAGACTATATATGCATACACAGTTGTTTAGCTACCTCTTTTTGGTTCTTTGTTTCTATTCTGTCCTGCAGTTCAGAGAAATTGTTTTGTGTGATTCATAGATGATTGAAATCAATGCAAAGATCCCGACAGACTCATTTAACTTTGGGCCAAGTCCCTGGTTTTATAGGTAAGCATTTATATTCAAGGATCCTTGGCTGCTGTCTGGCCTGACCTAAGTAGCCTAATAAATACACAAAGCTCTGACATATTCTGCCATCAGGGGAAGGGCCAATCAGGAGAAAAAGACTGAATATAAGTTATTGTCAGTCTCAGCTGAAATAACTTGGGTTCTTCAGCAATTGCAGCTCTGTATTGGTTCAGGATTTCTTTGGCTAAAGGCTGATGGGCTTTTCATACCTCTCAGCTCAATCAGAAGTCCAAATGAAAAAGCAACACTATGTGAATTTGTAATGCTCTGTGGAAGACTTTGTGTCTACTACACCATCATGAATTAGCATCTTCATAATCTGTTTCACCCCTTGCTCATGAAAGAGAGATTTGGGAAAAACAGATTTTCTTCTGTGTCCTTTCTTATCCTATGAAAAGCATCTCTTCCAGCAAACATTGTGTTGAAAAAAATTCAGCCCTGTGAAGAGAGAGCCGAAAGGAGAGAGAATATTAGCTAGTCTGTAAAAACCTGCAACTAGCCTGGGTGGTACTAAGGAAAGAACCTCTTTTAAAGTATATAGGTTTGGACCCTGCTCATGAATACAGGAGCTGATAACAGGATGTTACAGTGGATCCAACAGGTTTTAACAAGTGGGAAACTGGACTGGAAAACAGGCATCAATGCTTTTGGAACACCTGCATTGGGTATAACCTGAGATCCATCATTTGAAAGAGAAGCCTGTAGTAAAGCATTGCAAAAAGAACAAAATTATTACATTTTTGTGAGTTGTTTGGCCTCAGTAGCTTACTGTGGCAGTAAACTTAATATCTAATGATCGGTTGATTGGAAAGAGTTTGTTATTGGGTCTGAACATGATGCATTTCAAGTGAAATGAAAACCCATAGTTTCTTGTCCCGAAACTGAAATAGCACTGAAATGTTTTCTTGATGTTATCTGGAATTTCTCTGTGCATTTGTATATTCATCTTCTTTATTTTGGTCACTTGTGGTACAAAGACAAAACCTACATTTATTCTTAAAATATGAACATGAGCTCTAATTTTTGTCAAGTCACACTTTGATGGTGATTTGTGTTAACCATCCAAAGCTCACAAAAGAGGTTTAAATAATAAGACAACAAAAAAAGTTCCAGCTTCAGAAGTGTTTGTCTTGTTTAATCTAAATAAGTATTGCTCTGCTGGGGTGTTTCAAATGTAATTCTCTTTGATAGACCATGCTTTTTGCTTATTTATGTAAAACCACCCAACTGCTTGCCAGTCGTAATGTAACACTCACATTGTTTGTGTAGCAGTATAGAAAGGCAGTATGAATGGTATTGGCTATTTCAAGCTAGTATATTTTTAACAGTGGCATGTAAACTGAGCATGCTATATAATTTTTCTAAATATATTCCAGTTGCTGGAAATTTTCTGAGTTCTGAGATTTATAGTGTACCAGATTTAATTCAGACAAGACCGCCAAAGTACTGAAGTTTGGCCAGTTGATTCCTTAGTAGAATTTAGTAACGTGCAATTGATAAACAACTAATAAAAATCTGAGGCAAACTGGCAGCAATGATTTTTCTACACCTATCTCTTTGCCACTGGTATTTGTATACTTGCTTTATATTGTCTGGTGGCAAAACAATGACCTTTCTAGACTGGCTTGCAAAATCCATATCTGTCATGTATCTGGGCATTACTTGATAAATCCCCCAGGTATCCTTAAGAGGAAAAATTGTCTCAGTAATATATATTAAGAAGATTTTCAAAAGCTTTCCTTGTTGCCATAGCTCTTTCTCTACAATTATAATCTGGAACTTTGTGACTTTTGAAGGAGAAAAACATTCTCTGTACAGAGAGCTCCAGAAATTCATAGCATTTGAGTTTTTGAGCTCACAAGTTTCTCAACAGCAGCGGCAGTTAGGCATATGTCACACTGGGGTCTGAACATGGCTTATGTCACTTGTAAAAAATTGTGACGCTGTCTAGCAACATCTATGACTTGCAATGGTTACTTTCTCAGAACTATAAGCACTGCTTTGTGCTTTTTTACATAGCTCTTTGATAGCTAATCCTCATGAATAATGAACAGTAGATGAAAACTGCAGTTCTGCTAATAGCTACCAAGTAAACAATTTTCAAAACCCAACATTTTACGAAATATAAAATGAGGTTTTTGAAAAGAAATAATTACAGCTCCTAAGTAATTTTTTTCTGAAATAAATGAAACGGTTATTTCAAGTCATACTACAAATTTGACCCTTATTTCAGACTCATTAAAAGGTTTGCTACAGTTCCATCTATTTAGATGGTTAATGGCTTTTGCATTGCAGCCAAGTGTCTAACAGTCACAGGCTTTTGGTCACATGAAGAGTTGTGTACAGATCAGGTGAAACATAATATATCTTCAACTGAGATTTGTGCTGGCTGGAATAACTAAATTAAACTGTAGCTCAAGTTGTGGACATATTTGTGTGTGCTGGGGAGATGGAGTAGAAAAGAGAGTGGTGGCTCATCTTCCCATGTGGAGACTGAGATCATTGTTCTAAAGGTAATAGGTTAAGTCCACTCCAGGGTAACACCAGGGAAGGAACTCTATGAGACCCTTTCTTGGAAAAGTACTTAAAGTATCTTGAATAAATGAAAATAACCAAAATATCTAAGTATAAGACAGTTTTTGGAAATTTCAGGAGATAAATAATGATGGGCCAGATTTTGCTTTTAGATAACACTGCTCAGTTTGGCACTAAGTTGTAATGTAAAATTAAGATGAAGAGCAAAACTGAATATAAATTAGTTGAGTGGTCTTTTCAAGATAAAATTCCACTAAAAAAAATAATCCTGAAGAAGGTAATTAAACAAGTATTGTTTTTCTTACGTATTAATGGAAACAAAGCCGGCTTTGTATGGGTAAATGCTCCTAGCGTTAAACATTTACTCACAGGTAAATGGATTGAAAAGGTCACATCAGGATTGAAAGGAAATAATTAAAGCGTGTGGATATAACCTGCATATTTCCTCAGAGCAGTGAATCCAGACACAGCTGGGATAAATCCCTTATAAACAAAGGAAGCATTTTTCATAGTATAATTAGTTGATTAATCAATAATTGTGTAATTAATTAGTTACATAAGGCAATACACAGTTTAAATTTCCTTCTCATGGACCACTAATATGGCATATTTGCAATAGCTGTGAAAGCAGTATAAGGAACTCACAAAAGGGAGATAAGCCTGGAGGTTTATGAGACAATAAAGTTTAATTGGCTGTATTCCATTAAGATTAAAAAATACCCATGTAAAAGCACAAAACAGTAAGCTTTGCAGATCTTCTTAGCGATATTTCTATTTACCTTGTAAAATCTACCTCTGCAAGCATGCTCTAGACTCGCTATCAGATGGATTACCAGCTTGCAAAAACTCAACTGGTTCTCTTCTCAGAACACTGAGAACATCTGATTTACATACATGTGCTATACTTGTCAGTAGTAGATAGTGTGTTTCTGTGGGAAAATGTTTATCTCCTTGATAGCCATTTTCCCATTAACACATGCAAGAGTGCTTTCTGCTACTGGCTGTGGACAGCAGATGATCACTTCTGTCAGGTTTTTGTGCCTCAGTTCTCTCCTGCTTTCAGTTCACTATCCTGTTATTGTCCTGCTCCTTTACTATCTTTTGTTAGTCTTCACTCTAATTCAGATGCCTAATACATTCTTATTCTGGTATTCTGTTGTATGTATAAAAATGTCTTGATGTGATTTGGCCTTCAGTGACATTGGTGGGGTTGTAGCTTGTAAGAAGGTCAGCTTAGTTTTGCAACATTTATACTTCAGATTTATTTAAACCTTAAATTAGAGGGAGTACGTTAATATTTATTCAGTCCAAAAGAAGTACAATGATTACCATGATTTTGAAATGCATTTGATTTTACTAATAAAGCTAAGAAACTGTTTTACAACATGGAGAAAGGTTGGCAGAATTTGAACAAAGTGATTTACATCATGTTGCAGTGGCAGAGTTTGTTTCACCAAATCACTGTTTTGCTGAACCTTCACTGAAATATTTCCTGAAGGATACATGAACAGCGGGGTTCAATATATTCTCACAGATGCACTTGACATCTAAAGGTAACACCTTACTGTGCTATTGTCTTGCAGAGCAGCTGCTGTGATTAGGAGAAAAGAGGGGAGATGACAAAGTCATCAGTTATAGAAATTTATTCTGTGTGCTTGTTCCAAACATGCATTTGCAGCTAATATTTTCACTCTTGTAGGTCACATTGACCAAAATTATGCCTGGAAATGAAATTGAAATTGTTCCTTTGAATTTTGTCTGAGACATTGCATAGACTTTTTTATTTCTCCTTAAAGTAATTTTGGGGAAGAGATCAGAACACTTCTATAGTGACAGTCCTTTTCAATGATGCCAAGGCACATTTCTTTGTTTGCTTAGGCAAATGAATTGAGCATTGCAGAGATGAAGTTAAAGCTAAATAAATTCAATGGCTCCTTCAATTTCTGCTTGGGTGGCTAAGCACTTTTATTTCTGTCTTTTCGTCTGTTCCTTGCAAGCAGATCAGGCAATAAAATTAATGAAGTTAGCATACACAGTGTTTCCCACTCAGAAAGCATAAAGTTATCCCCATTTTGATGCCTTGTCATGTGCAGCTAATGACTGCAAAAGCTACAGTCTTAAAATACAATACTGACATCTTGGACAGGTAAGTGCTTATAACAATGTACAGAGCTTAACTGTTCCATACCCTACCAAAGCATGGAAGAACATTTTCTCATACACCTTTGGGCTGGTTTTCATGGCTAAATTTAAATAAGAATCTGATTTACACACATGTGCTATACTTGTTAGTAGTAGATAGTGTGTTTCTGTGAGAAAATGTTTATCTCCTTGAGAGCCACGTTCCCATTAACACATGCAAGAGTGCTTTCTGCTACTGGCTGTGGACATCAGATGATGATCACTTCTTGACTGCTGCTGAAAGGTCTCATTTCTCCCCTCAAACCTTCCAAATCTCACTGCAGAAGCACAAATACAGTGACAGCAGATACTACATATACCATAGACAAATATTAGGCAGTGTTAACTGCTACAGTGATGAACAGAAGGATTAGAGACTAATTTAAGGATGTTCTTCTTTGGATAGTGACAAAAGAGAATCGTACTTTTCAGTCATCCCTAGCTGCTTTCTGTTACACAGAAGGCATCTCTCAGGCTTCTCTACAAGGACATGACCTGCTACTAGAGAGCTGACTCAAAAATCCCTGTGTGAAGAATTATTAAATTTTTATTGAAACGTGAGTTTGTGTGCATGTTTGCATTCAGTCAAGTGAAAAATAATTCAGCAATATTAATTGGTAGACTAAGTGCAGAAATGAGTTTCTGAAGCATTGTTAAGTCTGGTATCAATTGCTCTGTATGCAAAAGGAGTACAGAATACATAAAGAGGAATCCCTGAAGTACGATCTTGAATGTCTTCATGAAATAAGAAATAACACAAAATAAATAAATAAGAATAGAAACTAGTTTCTGTCAGGGATCATCTTCTAATTTATCCACAATTCACATTTGAGTAAAAAAAAAAAGAGGCAGCTGAGCATGATCTTTACTAATGCTAACTTCAAGCATCTACACATCCTATTACTCCTGCATGAGCCTCAGGACACTGAAACAATTGAAACAGATAGATACTTTTATTTCCTTTAGCAGTTGCTCTTGTTTTCTATAGGTATGCCTCCAAGTTTTTTAAATACCTCACATACATAAGTTATGTTGTTAAGCTTCTTTTCAACCATGGAACTTGGTTTTTGGAAAGGTGATCAGATGTTATTTTTCACCAGTAAATTTATCTTAAACTGCTGGAAGATGAAGACTTAAAAAAAGCATAATTTTATCTACCCAGTAGTATCACCACTACATGAATATCAGCTGGTATTCCATCAAACAGGCAGCTGGAGGAAGATATAGCTATGAAGTTGCTTTCTAACATTTTGGGGTTGTGGGTTTCTAACTGTCTTTGTGGAAACTGGATCAAAAAAAGTGAATTATGCTGCATTATTACATTTGGCTTAATTGCCAAAATATTCATGATCATTTTCCCATACTTAATGAGAACTAAGCTAACCATTTCAGTCAAAGTAGCAATTTAAACAAAATCCATGTATTTCACCTGAGCTCTCTATTACTGACAAGAAAATAATATTTAGGGTCTCTCACTGTTTTATTTTTTATCATTCAAACCTCAGTTAAGCTTCCTGATATTGTGGGGGAAAATCTGAGTAGGAATTGTAATTATATCTTGTATGTATTGATTTATTGTAGTACGCTCTTACTTTTATAAACCAGTTAAGGACCAAAGTAAAATATCAATGAATACGCATTCCATAGCATTAATGATTTTTAAAATAATTTATTATAATCGAGTTTAGATGTTCAGGTAACTTGGCACTAACATTGGCATAGTTCAAATTGCAATGCATGTATTAAAGAGTTACAACTTTTGCTGCATGCAAGGGTAATATGAGAAATTATATTCATATTAGCTACTGCTTGATATTGAGAAGGCTAGTAGACTATTGGAAACATCTGGTACTCTCACTGGAACTGTTATTTAAAATGGGGCAGTTGAATCCTCCACATATTCCCCCTCCCTCCTCCCTTCATGCCAGCCATTGTTACTCTAAGTAAAATTGCAGGCGGAAAACAGTAAGGCATTGAAATAATATGAAATTTTCTCTAATTTTCCATGAAACTAGTGTGCAGTATAGTTGTGTAATATCATTCTGATGAATCCAGCTACTTATTTTCATCTGCCATGAGATTTTTTGTCTGCAATCTGCCACTAAGTAATTCCTTTCCTAAAATCTTCACTCCTTGAGGTCCAGTACTTCCTTTTTCCAGCAGACAAGATTCCTCTTAGAATGAATGAAAGCATGTTTAGGCATATTTTAAAAAAATGTCCTAGTAATATTTCCCTTGCCTTGAAAAACCCCCTGTTTTCATTTAGCTTGCTATGCTCACGAGGAAGTCCTCACTTCTTGAGGAAAGATCAAATGATGCTCATAATCAGCTTGTCTTCCCTTCCTATTTTTGTTAGCAAATCTCAGTCATGATGGACTCCTGTTAGTAACCTCATATCCTTGTTCCTGTGTAAAAAAAACATGGCATGGAAGAGGCTTATCTTTCACACAGAAAACTGGAATATGCCATTGTGGTACATCTAACCAGAAGCAGCTGAATTAGTAAACTGCTATATGATAAAGAGCACCCAATTTTAGATATTTCTCTCCAATAAAGTTATGAACCAAATAAGAGAACCCAGGTGATAAAAGTAATTTTCAAATGTAGAAGGATAAACTGAACACTTTGTGTCTAAAGAAAAGCGGAAACATAGATACTTCATTGATTAACAGGACAATTGCCTCAAGCAGAAAAGAAATTACCCATCTTCCATGCACGTGAAGGATAGGGTAAGAATTATCAGCTGCAGAAAAAGATACAGAGATTTAAAATGTGCATTAGGACAGCTTTCCTAATGGTAGATAATAAAGCACTCAAATAAATGGTCTGAGGATGATATGGAGTTTCTCTAATTGTAACTTAGACAAAATCAGTCACAAATTAAATCAATGTTGCTGAGTTTGTCTTATGCAAAGAGCTAGGCTAAATGATCTTTACACTTCCATTTCAATGTTATCATTCTGTGACAGTAAATGTCATAAGTGAGGATCACATTTTTAATAAGTAAATGCATACCCTCTGTGCAGTGTCAGCTTATGTGACTGCAGTGAAAAATGTTATTTCTGGTTTTTTTACCAACACCAATTAATTACAGTTTTTAGAAAGGGTGGTTTATGGTGGACTCATGTAGTTTAGAAAGACAGAGACAATTGGTTTGGGATTAAAGTTTATGGCTGGGTTTTTGCATCTATCTGGTGCTGATTTGTAATCATAAACCAGCAAATGATAAAACCATCTGGAATGTGTTAATATTCCAGATTATATTAACACTCTTACTATATTGCCAGTGTTGCTCACCTGCTACCAGGACCAGAAAGACTTGAAGTACTGGTGATCTTATGTTCTGCAATTCTTTCGTTCTGGGACTGTTCTGACTTTCATGACCATTGATTTTGTAGAAGAAAATACTTATGGACCTAGCCAAACAATAGTCACCAGTTTGCATTTCAGAAGTACAGTACTGAAGAGCACACTTCTTATCATGAGTTTAATTTGTAGACTTCTTTTTAATTGCTTAAACAAACTCAGTGAATGAATTAACTGGCACTCCTCCACACCACTTGAAATATGATTAGTTTATCATTCACCTTAGATTAGATTAGACTAGATTAGATGAGATTAGTTTGCTCTGATGCTGAGATTAGGACAAATGGCTAGTCTCACTAAATTCTGTTTTGTTCAATGAAACCTTAATTTTATATTGAGACATAGCACTTAACAAGAATGCTGCCATAGGACACTGGCAATAAACATTGCTTCATTAACATGAAGTTGTGTGTACGGTGCTGTCAGTGTGTGCTGTCAAGAAACAGAGTGATTATTAGCATTCTACTAGAAATCACATTTATTTTGATATAATTGAATTCTCTTGTCCTGCACTTCAGCTTCACAGTGGATAATTAGACACTGAGACTCACAATTTAAATAACTTTTTAAATGTATGTGCTGTGCTTGCTTTTTATTTGCTGGGTGACATTTCTATTAGAGCCCTAACTTTCTCTAGTAGTCAGATTTTTTTCAACTTAAGAGTCAAATTGTTACAATTAATGTCCAATTATATACACAGCAAAACTGTCAAACAGTGTGGGATTGAATCACAAGTCAAGTTATGCAATAAGGCTAATGGTTCAGAAGCGTGAAGCAAGATCTTTGGTTTTACTTGTACTAAAGCAGTAAGACTGTGCAAGACAGAAAACTTATTATCACCCAAAGGCAGGAGATGCTCTGAGATAACTGCTTGTGAATGGGGTGAAGTTGTGGCTAGTCAGGGTATCAATGACCTAGACTGCACGCACATTGCCTTGCACAAATATTCTACTTGATATGTGGGCTGGAGCATGAGATCTGAAGCAAAAAGGTTATGCCAAAATTTCTTGTTGGGAGGAATAAAACATTTGCTGTCATCAGGCACTTGCTAGACAGTTTAAAACACAAAATAAAAGACAGCTGACACCTGCTCTGACTTTGCCAGTCTCCTTTCTCTCTTCTAGCAGAATTCAGAGCCATTTTCACTGTGTAAGGTTTCCCTTTATTCTTGGAAACTAAGCATTTGCTCCTTTCATTAGTGAGGCTTTTCCTAAAACTTTTCCACCAAGCTTTCTGTATCCAACTTTCTGTATCCAACTTTCTGTACTGTACTTCTATTTAATATTGGAGCAAAAATAGTTGTAATAACTTTTCTATAAGCCTTCTGCTCATTTTTTCTGCAGTGCTGTTGATAGCAAAAACTTGAACAAACTTAGAAAAAAACCCCACACCTTAGGCAGTTTTTCTTATCCCTCATTTTCATATCCAATATTTCTATCTACACTAAGTAGTTTTCTTCTACAATGTCAGATGAAAATTATCATAGTTGTATACCTGCTGAGTTAAATACAGTACACTACAAATGAAGTATTTAGTGTTTGAGAATATTTATATTTCCTACTTTTTTCATTTTAAGGAAAGAAGACTATTCTTCCCAAATATGACTAATATTGATCAGTTTTCATACTTCCATAGCCTGGGGACATTTTACAAAAAATATAATAACTTCATACTGCATAGGCAAGTGAAAAGGACATATTTGTTAAGATTAGTGTAGATCAGATGAGACCAGCCGCTGCTGAGAGAACACAAAGTTATTGGGATCCTTTGAAATTCTCATTGACTGGATTTGGAAAAAACCCAGCATTTGTTGTTTACAACAGGAGCAGCTGGAAGCTTGAAAATCTCGTCTTTCATTTGTATGCTTTAGGCCTTTTTTTAAACAGAGAATTTACTCTGGCTTTGTTAAAGTAACCTCAGGGCTTATCTACATGGGTATGCTTGTGAGGAATAAGCTAGGATATGAATTTTTAAGTGTCACAGCTGGTTCCCACAGAGAGGATGCTCTAGGATGTAAGTGCCTTGCTGTAGTTAAGGTTCATCTATGAGCAGAAGAACCGTTTCTTTCTGCATTCTGCACCTATGAAGTCAATTCCTTCTGAAAAGTTCCTGTTCTTTGAATTTTTCTTTATTTCTCAGCTAATGAAATTGGTTTGTTATCTCTCCCTACAAACTTTTTTTCATTATTATCTAGAATATTTCAGGTGCAACTACAACACTATGTTAGTATTACACCAAGCTGGTTTTGACTTCTGAGACAGCTTGTGCGCTTCTGCTTTTATATATTGTGTGTTAAAAAAAATTATTTCCCCCAGGTGTGATAAAGAAATTACTAACTCCAGACTAAAGCTCTTTTAAATTCTATTTCTTGAATATATCTGCCTGCTTAGTACTGACCCCTGAAGTAAAGAAAGTATCACAGAGCAAACTGATCGAATGTTCCCAGTTCTGTTTCTGCAGAGTTTAATGGAAATTGTGACATTCACAATTGTCAATTGTGTACTCAGCTCCTTTAGCTGGGACATACACCTTTATTTTTAAAGTGGAAGCAGATGTCAACTTTCTGTATTTTCACTGTGAATTTGCTAGGTGGTGGGACATGAAGGTGTAGTAGGAAATTTATGGAAATTTATCAGTATGTTAACTGTTCATTTTTGTTATTCCCCTCATCACTTCAATGTAGATGTAAACAAACCCCTACAATCTCTCTCTCTCCCTCTCCAGTGGGTAAGCTTGCAAAACATACAAAACACTGAACTCCCTATGTAAAAAACATATTTGCTTTGTGCAACAGGCAGCACTTTTGTCTTCATTATTTTCTCTACTTAATAGGATTTTTCCACTTCATGTGTGGATTAACTTTGCTGTGTAGTCTTGCAGATGCCCAGTTTTTGGGCAATGTACCAGACAAGGTAGAAATGTGCTGCCTCATGTTGGATCACTGGGACTGTGAGAAACTTATGCTTGTGTGGCAGCATGATGGCAACTCCAGATAAAAAAGTAGCAGACTTGGTTGATGTAAAGCTCCTTCTTTTTCTTTATTGGCTTAACTTTATTTGCCATGACACCTTCAAGTGATGGAAACAAACTGAAAAAACACTCTGTGCTAACGAGGAGGAGAGCAGAAAAAAAGGACACACGCTTGCTTGGGCAAGGGAAAATGATTAGAACCAAATAACTATCTGCACTTATAACATGCTAGGTGGTCATTTATATAATTGCAAAGACTGTACTGTAAAAGCGACTTGCCCAACCCATACCCCCACTCCCCAAAGAAATGTTAGACTTTATACGTCTATTCTGTATTAACATTGTAAGCAACAATAACTGAAATTTTTCATTTATTCAGCATAGCAGAAGTTTTAGAACATGTTGTTTTTGATAGGTAAAGGCTAGATCTGGTAGAGAAAGGGGCTTTATCACTGCTAAGGATATATTTTAAAGAATTAAAGAAGGAAAATAAATTAATTTCTTTTTTCTTTTTTTTTTTTTTTTTTTTTTTTTTTTGTTCACATACTGAATTAAATTATTTAAAAAGCAGAGTACATGAATACTTTTTCTCCATTCAGTGAGGAATCTTTAAGGATATGTGAGAGGAGAGTGTTTGCTCCTTTAAGGGTATCTGGACAAGGACCTTTTAAAATGCAATAAGGGATAATAAGAAGGAGGAAGCCAGAGACAAAATATGTAGAGACACAGACCTGACAAAACAAACATGGAGAAAATTACAAGAAACAAACCTAACTACTCACACTAGTTGATGGGCTATCAAGAAACTAGAGGTGTCACTTCCAGGAAGATGAACATGGACTTTGCAATGGGTAAGACTGTAAACCAGAACGGGGAGGGGTGCGGGAATCAACAGAGCTGTACAAACCCATGGGGGACATGCATGGGAAGGGGAGCAGGGAGGAACAAAGCAAGGGCAGGCAGAGAAGGTATAAAAGGGGCTGTCTGTCTGTAAAACAGGGCTGGTCAGTACACGTGTCTAGCTGAGCTCTGCGCCTGACTACCGCAGCCTGTCTCATCTTCTTAGATCTTCCCTCACCCAGCTGTCTGCTTATTCTCACTTTCTGTCCTCTGTGTGTGTGCTGCAAGGGGCAAGTGCCAGCTACTTGTGTGAGGGGACAGGGTGCCAGCTCCTGGAGTCAGACTGCATGTGGGTGCCCCAGCCCGTGGTGTCAGCTATGGCAGTGAGTGGGGTCTCAGTGGCAGCTGCTGTAGCAAGTGGGGGTCTTTAACATCCAGCCATAGGGTGGGAAAGGCGTGTGTGCCGAAAACCAGCTACTGGGGGAGGACCAGCACGAGTGGGGTGAGTGAGGGGCTCAGCACTGGTGGGTGCCAGCAGCTGGAGCAGGACCATGGTTTGCAGCCCCTGTGCAGGGCGGGGGGCATCTGTTTCTTTCTCAGTCCTAGCGTGCATGGGGAGCATGTGTGTATACTTGCTAGTAAACTTCAAGGTGGACCAGCTGGGATGAGTCTGTGAGCGCTGCATATGTGCAGCAAACATAGAGCTGGAGCAGCTGGCAGTTGCTACACAGCTTCGTTACCATTTGAACCTGCAACCAGGAAAGTGGCAGCTGTGTGCCACAGCCCGGGCAGAGGCCCCAGGTCCCTGGGGCACTGCATTGGGCTGCAGTGGCTGGGCAGGGGAGAGCCCCGTGTTGGAGCAGCTGGAGCAGGGGGCCACACTCCCAACATCCCGTAACAGCATCTTGGTAATTTCTACCTCTTTTCAAATTGCTAAACTCCACAGAAACTCATGTAAACCCCTTCGTTGTATACCATTCCTCAGTTTACTTGGGACACAAGTTTTTGATAACGTGGCTTCCGTTGCAGAGTGAGGTGTGGTAAGCAGTTTAAAGCTGCTATTACCCAATACACTAAATCAGAAGAAGAAGTAAACATTTACTTTTACTTGCTGTAAATATCTGTATTATGAGGTGTGGGTGGGTGACAGATTTAAATTACTGTTGATGACCATCTCCATGACCTTTTGTAATAATACAAATATTTTTCTCAAAGCTTACCTGAACAGGTAGCTGATGAAGAAAGTCCCAGTTTATCTTTCTTTGTCGTGAAGCATTATAACGGCTAATTCAAAGAATTATTCCCCTGGTAGCTACCAGCTATTTGAATTAGTTACAGCCAAATGACTTTACAGTTACTCTAAAATATGACAAACTGAAAAGATATGCCCAAAGGATCTTTCATACAAATGTGCACAGGGCAAGTTTTCCTTGTCTGTTTTGATAACTCTCTAGAAACGAGGCACTATTGGTTAAGAGAGAGATGTAAAAGTTTGAATGTTCAGGACTAACATACTTACCATTTTGAGTTAATAGAGAGGTCAGAGAAGATCTGGTGAAAGATAAGATGAATACATTCTTAAGAAACCAACAAAGAAACTGACCCCAACTTTATTCAGCTAGAAAAAGCATGAAAATGCCTACACATGTTGTGCCATAATGAAAGGTGGCTTTTGTGGTCTAATCTTGAAATTCGGGAACTAATTTCTGACAGCTGTTCATTCAAATATTTGAACAAACAAGGATTCATTATTTGCATTATTTCCTCCCTCAGTATGGTGACATTTCTTGTCTTTCTTTCCCAATGCTTCATTTTCTTAGGATTTCATCCTTGTTCTCTTCCACAAACACAGCAACAGCCAACTCCCATTGCTGGTTCATCTACCAAGGCATAATTACGCTTTCAGTGCTTAGCAAATAGTACCCTTGTGCTGCTGCTTTTCCTCTGCTGCATTTTCAGCTTTTACAACTGTGAATATGCTGGGGAGAGGCACGGTAATGACAGCCAGGGGAGCTCCATGTTCATTTGTTGCAAGTCGTCTTCTTTGCAATGCTTGTGCACACCCACAGAGAGTCTTCTGTCTGCAGGAACCAGAAACGTATCACACGTCTTTGAACCACACAGGTGCCAGTGAGGGCTGCTAGTGCTGGGCAACTGCTGAGGTAGATTTCTGCCCAGAAACAGACTGGAGCTTCCAATTTTTTATCGCAGAGAGCTTTGATTGACTTGCTATCAGCAGTTATCATTCTGAGCTAGCTTTGGAGCAGCACCTGATGCACAAAAAATTATAATAGCCTTCTGGAGAACTAATCTTTCACAATCCATTCCACTTTATTCACTTTAAAAACCCATCCCCAATCACTGGAGAGCACATGGCTAATTCTGCAAACAAACCTAAAGGCTTAATCAAAACTAAGTGATTCAGCAACAACAGAAAATAAGCTTTGCAGGTTCTACTGCTTCACTCTGAAATTGCTGCCTGTGCTTTTTGTTGGGGGAAAAAAAAAAAAATCACTTATTTTAGATATGAAAGTTGTATCTTTTCTTAATCATGCAGTGTGGCACAACCTGTTAGGGTGTGTGATAAAAGCTCTCTGCACACCTGCACAGGAGCACAATGGCTACAAGGAACCCAAATTATGGAATCAGAGGAAGGGACAACCTGTCTGGGCCCCTCCCAGCCTCAGTCCCATAGTTTCAGCATGAAGCCCAACAAGACTGAGATTGAGGGGTAGCTACAGGGTAAACAGAGTATCTGAGCCCAGCTGCTGGGGACATCCACCTTATATCTACATATACACCTACATGTTCCCCATTAACAGATGTCTATCCTTCACAGCCAGAGAGGGGAGCAGGATGGGGCCACTGGAGTTCTCTGGATTTGTGTGGCTGCTCTGTGTGTTTGCCTGTGCTGATCCATGTGGCCAGCTGTGTATACACATGTGGAATATATGTGTGTTTGTATGCATGTGCCCACTGGTAATGCATGCTCTTACTTGCTGCTGGTCAGACCTGGGTGCATGGACCTGCAGCAGCTTTGCCTCTGTCAGGCTGCTGCACACACCCTCTAGCTTCCAAAAAAATCAATTATGATCAAAGATGCATATTCTCTCATCTCTTCTCTCTCCTTGGTTTGCTCAGTGTTCAGATTTTTCTGTCTTGATATGATCAAAATATGCTCAGCAGTTACCTATTTTTCCTGTGCTATCTCCATCTCAGTTTCCAAATCAAACTTTTCAGTGTTTTTTAAAGAAGGCTCAAACTGCATATAATTCCTTAAATAATTTTTGCTTTCTTTTTACTTGTTGTAGACTAACCTTTCCAAGAACAGTTGATGAGGAAGAATTCGTTTTGGTCCACTGAAGATCCAAACTGTACACTAAGCTGCTGAAAGAAAATGATGTTGATGTGCTGGTAGGATGATGAGGTGGAGAACGTGAACAACACTTCAAGGTTACAATGATCCCTTGACTGCCTTTCTCTTTCCTAGGCTTTGACCTTTGCTCCCCAGCACCTTTTATCTTGCACTAAAGCAATCTCTCACCTCAAGCACATTTAAAATGGAGTGAAATGGCCTAGACAGCCATTATTACAGCTGAAAATTTTCACTTCATGCTTTAACAGTCTTTTTCATAGAAATGCTTTTCAAATACAATTAACACAAAACTGCGTTTCAGGCCTGTCCATGCCATTTTTCCACTTATTTTCCCTTCGTTCCACTGTACCACAACAGTCTCCACCCAAGCCTGCTCTCTTACTTCTTTACGCCTGGGATTTCTTAGGGACTAGGTGACCTGGGGCTTATGCTTTCCTTTATGCCTTTGTCATTAAGTTACACTAGTACAAGCAACTATTCTTAGCCAAATGACGCTAGCCCAGGAAGTTTTAAACAGGCATTTCTTGTATTTTTTTTCCTCTTCTATTGTAAAGACCTGTAGTCTTACTAGAACAAGTCTGTAGTGATGCAGAGCACAATCACACAACAGCACATTGATGTATATCTACAGCTACAAAAAAACAAATTGGTATTTAGCTCTTTTAAAAGTACGGGTGAACTGCTTGATTTAACACAACCTAGCATCACAGATTTCAAGCATTTATTATTGTCTTCAGCTCCTCCACCACTCCTTGTTTAGTTTTGATGGATTGTCTGTTACATTATAATTTCTTCAAACCCAGATCCATTTTGCTTGTGTGCTAAAATTATGTTGCATAATAGAAACCTCAATTGTTGCATTTATTGTCATTCAAATAAAATTGACAGGATAAACACATCTGAATCTAGGCAGAAAATATATTTTATAGTTCATCACAAGAAATTAGATTTCATGTTCTCTTGTATAATAAAGAGTTTATGCCATTTTGGTAAGTTTAGTTTAAACCCTAACTGGCTGGTCCAAGACTCAATGTAAATATGCAGTTTTAAAAATGCTGTATTTACTTAGTTTGTGTCCTTTCAAAATCTTGAGAAAAAGAGGAAATATATAAGCCTTTTTTTTCTTATTATATTAACAGATTATTACATTGACAGATTATTACATCTAACACAATATAACATAATGTAATATAATATTTTAATATTTTTATTTTCTATTTTGGTTTGGCTCATGTTTTCTTTTTTTTGTTATTATTCAGTCAAGTTGTAGATGTAAACATTGTTTTCTTTCACTACAAGAAGCTGTAGGCAAATTTGGAGCTCTCCATGATTTAGTAATGATGTTCAGTGATTCCTTCTTTAGTTAAGCTCTACAGGATAAGAAATAAATGTTGTTTTCTTCATTAGTCCTTTTGTAGAGATGATTGATGGGGGAAAGCTGCTCTTTATGAAATTTGAACTATGGAACTATGGAAATGTATAACTTGGGGGAGACGGAGAGAGGGACAGCCCCTGAGCACAATTTATTTATAAGAAGAAAACTATACTAAGGAACTGATATAACCATGAAAGCTGTGGAGCACAGAAGTTAAAATGGGACAAGTATTCCCTGTGCATTCCCATAACGGTTGTTCATTTAAGAACTGGGGAAATATGCTGCAACTAATATTTTCCTGACATTTTCATAATCAATTCTGTAATCTATATCTTCTAATTCTACAGACTTTATTAATTGGTAGCTTGCTGCTCAGGGAGTGCTGAGTGGCATAAAACAGGTTAACTTAGGTGACTTACAGAAGAAAGAAAGGCAACAAATATAAATTCTATCAATTTTACTGGGACTTGTACTTCTCCTCTACAGTTCATAAGTGAGCAGTGATCTGTAAAAACAGTTTCAGATGAATAGGTTTGGAAATCCAGATTTCTCATCCAAATGCTACAGGAACGCTGCAGTCAAATTTGGTCTTAAGGGTAATTGATATTTACAATCCAATGGAGAGTGTGTGGGTGTTTTAGAAACCTAATTATTACTTGTTGCTATTGTATCCTAAAAATTTTGACAGGGAAATGGAGAGCAAGAATCTATAAATGAAATAGCGTGACATATTTTCTGCCCATAGGATGAAAAAAAAAATACAAAAATACATGTCTTTGAGAAAGAAGTTAGAAAGAGACCTGAACTGGTAAGACCCCTCTGAATGAAAGTCTTTATTCCTCAGCTGCCTCTTCTGTAAAATTGATATGATGATCTATGAAAGAAGCTTGGGAAGTGCAGCTCTTTTTGCAAAGAACAGCTTTTAAACTGGAGACTTACTGGAACTGGATATTCATCCTCTCTTCAGATTGAATTTGCCCTCTCCATTCAAGATACTAATTCTCCACATCAGTACAATTGTGAAATAATTATGTTACATGTGACGAAGTGCTGGGATGCTTTGAATGCTGGGATGCATGCTAGAGCTGAGCAATTTGGACAGATAATTCTCCCTTCCCACTAGGGGGAGAGGCTTTGACCAAAATACTGTAACCACCCCTCTGTGTGGAAATACATTAATCATATACAAGGTACTGATGTTATTTTTCTCCACGCCCTGTGGTCTGACAGATGAGCAATGCTTCTGTCACTCCAGTATGATCGGCATGCTGGTCCCACATATCCCTCAGGAACATACTTAGATCAAGGCAGAGGTCTATAGGACTAAAATAAGGTGCTTGTTTTGCATAAGAAATCTGTCTGTCAGAAAAAGGGCTGGGTATGTAGGCCAGTAAAATGTGGTACACAGAGGAAAAGACACATTCTGCATACTTTACCTCATTTTTACCTCATAGTGAAGTATAAGTATGACTTTTAGAGATTCTTTTTACAGAGTCTGTGTGGTACTTTGCTTTGCTGTCACTTGCCAGAAAAGTGAATTGCTGTGCCCCTCGCGTGGCTCTGAAAATGAATGTTTTTCATGTGCTGGAGGAGATGTTATGGGTTCAGCACTGATTTGGGGACATTGCGTCCTACTGGCCCATGTAGGAAGAAGGGATTTGAGATCTGGGAGTGAGTTTAAGAGACCAGGTAAAACTTAAAAATGCTATTTAGACACAGGGGACTTGTCTCATAAGAAATACCTCCATCTAAATATAGCAGCCTTCGGAGTCACTAAACCAAAGCTGTGACCACTTCTCTCCAGACCAGAGAGTTGTACTACTGAGTTATAAATGCTCTTATATTGATGATTTGTGTGTGTGTGTGTGTGCGTGTTGACACTTTTAGAAAAGAAGCTCGTATGTGTATGTTTGTATTTTTCCAGTTGTATATACTGAAAAGCTGAGGAACATCTAGAATAAATTACTTGCCTGAGGTTACTCAGGGAACTGGCAATACAGGGGATAAAGAACCTCTTTACTATTTTACCGGTAAGACTATGCTATGTCCCTGTACACTTCACACAGTCACACTGCAGTCTTTTCCAAACTACCACATTTCAACTGTAACTGTTGCTGATGATGGGGAATGGCTGAATTTGGGGAACATCCTAACTTGTTCACCTCACATTACTTTTCTAAGAGGCTAATGCAATGTGCTGAACTGGTGAATTTGGAGTGTAATCACTTTTAACTTATGGTTTAAATTATGGTGTTTCGTCACCTGACAATGAGAAACACAGCAGAACCAATTTGAAAGGCAAATGTCTGAATGTCTATCGTGGTAGCAATGGTTACATGTCTGATCTTATTTGTGGCCCCCAGGAATTTTGGTGGCATTTAGAAATGCGTTTGTATTTAATGTGAGCTTCAAAGTGCATGTTGGAACAGAGCAAATAAACTGTTTGTAGGTAAACCAGTTGTTGAAACCAGAAATGGTTTTGATTTCTTGTTAAACGTAGACTTTGTATGTGAGTTCAAACATGTCCCTGAAAATCTCTGCCTTAGCTCCTCCTTTCTCCTAGTCCTCTGACATATATATTTGCATCCCGAGCTTTTGAGGTAAAAGAACAAGACTTACCATTAAAAGCTGTCCTACCGTACATTAAGTGGTATTTCTGGAGCTTACGGTGATGCAAGCAAAAACCAACTGCGGTAGGCAAAACAGCTACAACAAAAAATGCTTACGTTGTGAATGTTGACTGGCAGCAGATAATTGTGTGTGTATGAATATCTGAGTGAGTAAGTGTATGAGATAACAAAGCAGGGTAAAAGCTCTGATCCTGCTGGTCCTTAAATAAGCCCCAGTAGGCAGATAGACTACGGGTGCACTTGAGCACTTAAGCTTTGTGAGAAGATGGAGTGAGGAAAAGAGTGGATTACGTCGGCACTGCAATGCTTTCTTATTTGTCCACAGTTAAGAGCGGAACTGCATTAAGACTGCTCCAAGCTGACAGTCCTTGCAGGGTAGCAACTGGGTACAAGAGAAAATGCACAAAGCCTAAACAGATATGGTATCAAGTCATACTGACTCAGGATAAGCATACTGTAATGGTGAAATAAGGATGGATTTGCTGTGGCTCTCAGGAAATCCATCTGAATTCCAATTTAGGCTGGCTGGGTGCCTGTTGGATATTAGATGACTGTTCCCATACCTTTACAGAATTTTGAAGATACAGGCCAGGCACAATATCAAGGAAAGCTGGCTAACGACAACGCTACCATGGTGCCAGAAATTAGTGACCCAAATTTTATTTTATGTTTGTCAGTGAAATGTCTTGTGGCTGACCCACAGCTTTAAAAGTTTGCCAGTGATCCACAAGTTACTGTAGGAAGTTTACTATCACAAAGATGGAGGAGCATCACAGTGGTGGCTTTCAGCTGGCTAAACACAATGACCCTGGGATATGTGAGATACACTGCTAGCCTCTAGTTGCCACCAGGGAAGTACACGTCTCCCAGCTACTACTGCTACCAGTCTCATAAGACTGTCAGAAACAGCAATGAAGGCAAGACCTTTATATAAACTAAACTTCTGAGCAGTATTTAATTCCTGCAGAAAGAATGAATAGTGCTCCCTCCCCCAAAGCAAGCTGGCTCTATGTTCATGAATATCATACAGCTGACTGGGGTAATGGCCTTAAAGAAAATAGAAAGCTGGTGCTCTACCAGTTTTTTACTATAATGTGTTCATTTTCTCTCAAGTTCTTGCAGTGCTGCATATGTTAAGGTATTTTACCATAATGGGCTTCTCCATGCCTGTGCAATACTAGAGGCACTTAAAACACAAGCGTGGGTTGTCAGGGCTGCTCCTAGTAGACACTGCTCTGTGTTCGGTCCTTTGGGAAAAAACAATCAACTGACAGCTTCTGCAATCAGAATCCTCCTTCCCACCCCTGGTGAGTGAGTCTGAATGCTGACTTAGAACTGTTTGCAGTCGGACTTTCCCAAGTAGTTCTGAGTGTCTGACAAATCAGACCAGACCTCTTGCAAATAACATTGCTGGAGAATATGGATGGTGCTGTCACAAACAGTCAGAAACATATCTGCTCACCTGGAATTCCCAACCAACAGAGATGCCAGTCTGTGGGTTTGCAGAACTTCATCTTGAACTGTGTGGTGCTTTATATGTATACTGCTGTAATAAGACTTTGGTGATAAATTTGTAAAGCAGTAATAGATATCTACTTTTTCATATGTTAGCCTTTTTGCTTTAATGGAACAATTAATAAAAACCAACAGGTAAACCATCATTTACACTGTAAAACAGACAAAACCATTTTTTAGTATAAGTGATTGTGATTGTGTACATGAAAAGCAAGGAAAAGGTTCTTAGGCCTACGGCTTAAATGAAATGAAATAATATGGAGGGTATGCCATCATGTTGTTTGCTTATTCATTCTACAGTGTGCCCCTGCAGTTCATCAAATTGCACATTGAGAACTCCCCAGTTGGTTTGTATCAGCTGATTGCCTGACCCTGTCACACCATAGTTCAAATTTTAATTAGTGCTGGAGTTGAGAATAGCATTGTAATCTGCATTTAGTAAGCTATCTCCCCAAAAAGCTGTAATCAGTTTGATTTCTACACCACTTCTGCTACATATTAGCAGCTAAAGGAAGTATTTAGCAAATCCATCATACTTAGCAAAGTTCGTTTTAATCAAATTTGACAAAACCAAGATAATCTTGAGAGTCTGGAAAGGTGAAACTAGGGGGAGCAAATTACCTTGCCTGGAGGAGTTACAACTTGATCACTAAGCCACAAAGCCTGCATGAGGGTAGGCCCAGGTGCTTAGCAATAAGCTTGCTTTGCATCTGCAACAGAAAGCACACTGGTCAGACAGCTCAGCACAACCAGCTGATCACACAGTGACACAATCTCACATCTAGAGCAGGGTAGGGAATCTTAGGCAATTTTAAATACTCATTAAAGCAAATCACTGTGTCCACAGACAAACAGGATCCCCAATATTTGGTTGCAAGGTCTGTTCCCTGTGCTGCAATTGTAATTATCTGATGGTTGTGTGGTATGCCAAGAGCAGAAATGTAATTGTGTCATTCTCCGATATTCATTCTCATCCGGCCTGCAGGTCTGTACTGCAGGTGCTTTTCTCTGCTTGTCAAAGCCTTCCACTCTCTACCTATACGAAATTACATCAGCAATTTTCAACTTCTAGCTACAACTGTGGCTCTGAATTACTTTCACGTGATGTGACCATAATAACCTCTTCAGGCAGTGTGAACCTCTGCCGTTACAAAACTTCTCTTGCATTTCTAGGGATTAGCACTAGATGGCAGTGCTCTGGTGACTAAAATTTTAATTCCCTTTCTGAAATAAAACACCAACGAGGATTAAGAACAGCTTCAGGATTCATGGGGGTGGGGATTATTGCCGTTACTGGTAAATTTCTGGAGGCAGTGAACTACTGTGCCAGGGAAACAGCTGATCCTTACTAAATACCCATTATAAAATCTGAGAGAGCATTGACTTCTTAGGCTACCTTGGAGTTTGCATTTTACTGGGGAGGGGGACATAACAAAATACACAGGAGAGTGAGCAGTGGACGTGTATGGGCAGGATGGGAAGCAAAGAAGAAGCAGAGCAACTTAGAAAGCTTTGCTCTTCATCTTACCCTCAAAAAGGGTATAAACTGTACTACTGCTGAGTGGCACTGAAAGGGAAGGTAGGCTTTTGGGGCAAGAGTAGGCTTTTGAGAGATGGCAGTTTCCCAAAGACCTCCTATTTTGTTCCTACCACCCCATGTAAGTTGTGTTTACACACCTGCCAATGCAGTATCACAATGCTTTCTTTCACAAAGTGGTTATTTCCCTTCTTGGTCTGTTCGTACATATCATGTAAGTGATGGGTTTATGCATACTGTATTAAGTGATGGCTTCATGTGGATCTTCCCAGAAGGCATTTGAAACCTGCCTGCTCTCCTGAAAAAGGTGATTTTACAGTCATTGGACATGATTTTAATTTCCAACTCCAGTGTCAGTGGTTTCACAGTTCACTAGCATGGATCTCTAATACAACATAAAATACAAGGATTAAACTCATGAAAACCAAGGCATTTCTGTCTCTGTTTTCCTTGGAAACAACATCATCTTCTAGACAGTTGTCTTCTTCACTGTGTGCAAAGGAATCTTTTCATTGAGACAGACATTTCTTAAACTGAGCTGTTGAAAAAAAAAAAAAAAGAGAAGTAAATCCTATTAGCCAACTCAGTAGTCTGCTCAGAGAGCTGCCCAGGTCCCACTCACCATGGAGAGTTACAGACAGTTATTTCCCCCTCCTGTTTCAAATGACACTGAAGCAAAGAAGAAACTTTCACTGAGTCCACTTTGCTATATCCCAAAACCATTTGGGGTACTGGTGTCCTGGACTTGGTGACAGACGCAAACTTGTAGTTAAATATTCCAGCACATCTAAGGGCAGGACAGTCAAGTAAGCACTACAGAGTATTTTATTAAATCAGAGAAGAAAAAGAAACAATAAAAAGAAAATAATATTTGCAAAAGGATTTTATTAATGCTGTAAATTGTATTCACACAAGCACTCAAGAGCTCTCTAAGTAAAATGGAAAACATTCTTTTCTCTTTTACTGACAGATAACTTTTAATTTTTTATGACTGGGCATTGAGATCAATATCAGCAAGCTTTATGTCCCTTGCTTTGCATGTTAGAAAAATAGAAAGCCAGGAGGTAAACTGTTCCTCTAAATTGCATTTTTGTTGGCAGTTTATTTTATGTTTCTGTAATTTTATTAAAACCACTTATATACATCTGACATGATTCCACACACAGAGTCTGTAAAATGAGCTATTTAAGCTGCAATGGTTTGCTGTATAAACATATTTATCAGGGCTAAATAGCCAGTCAGCATGTGTGTTGTAGAGAAATGGTAACAAAAGAAGTACGTGTATCTCCTTTCATTTGGCATTTTCCTGTATTTTAATCAAATCATACTTTTTAAACTGGTATCATTGTTCAGTCAAAAGCTCCACAGTCGTAGTGAAATCCTTTCAATGCCATTGTTAAGATTAGGAATAAGCGGCTTTCCTTCTACACCAGCACATACACATAGCTGAGTACAGAGCAACCACTGAAAATGTCTTCAGGCAGTCACTTAGGAGTCAGAGTTCAAAGGAGAAATACATTTACTCTAGAAATTTCATGCCTTCCTTTTAGTTACCTGTGTTCAGGACTAAAAAAGTCACTCTTTTTTCTTTCTGCAGCAACACAGGATCAGCAAACTCCAGCTCCTGCAAAGACTCAATTCTGATGCGTAGTCTCCTTGACTAAAAATGCTAGTGGTCATTTCACTTGTGACACTATGTGTACACCTGAACAAGCAGCATAATGATAGGACAAGAAGCAAGGGACACAAGTCATGGCATGGGGATTTCCAATAAGATATATGGAAAATCTTTTTCAGTGTGAGGGTGGCTGAACACTTACATAGATGCCTAGAGTGGCTGGGAAGTCTCCATCCTTAGAGATATTCAAAACTCAGCTCAACAAGGTCCTGAATAATCTGATCTGACTGGTCATGCCACGAGCAGTGGTTTGGACTAGGTGACTCCCAAAGGTGGCTTCCCACTTAAATTAATCTCTGATTCTATAAGTCTAACTGGAAAACAGCAGGGGGAAAAAGGGAGAAACGTTTCAACTTTATGTCTGTGTGTGAAATAAGTAATTTGGGAATCTCATACTGTCCTGTAGTGAAAATAAATTCTCTCTTAATGTTGAAGCACCATATTGAGCTTCTATTTTATTTAATTCTATTTCATATTTTAGACTCCTCAGTGGTTGGCTATTCCCAACCCAACTTAATTTCTTTTTAGTTATCTTGTTCCATCTGATTGCCTTTCAGACTTCCCTACAGATGGTGGTACGTCCTCTTCTCCTGATGACTCTTCTTTGATGTCTGTGTTCATGTGTTTTGAAACAGCATAATCATTCATGAAGCTCAAGTCAGCAGACTTTAATCTCCCTCTGAAGAACGCTGCATAGAGTCGACGATATAAGCTAAGGTCTCTTATTTCTGTGAACATGTCTGAATATAAGTATTTTTCTTTAGCACTAACAAGACCTACAAAAGCTAACAAAAGCAGCCTGGTTCTCAGCTCTTCCTTTGTGAGGCTGTAATCCTCCAGAGCACTCTGTGACAACACCAGCCCTATCTGCAAAGGTGGTTTCTTACTTTGAGATCACTTTTTTTCTGCAACAGCTCTTGTCTTTCTGTCAGGATATAAAACAATCATAGGATGGGTACCGGCAATTATGTTCCTTTTTTTCCCAGCTTCATCTCCTCCAGAAAACTGTTGTGGTTTTTTATTTCTTTTTTTTTTTTTTTTTTTTTTTTTTTTCATTTGCACCAGCTTTACTCCAAAATGCTAATATGTGTTAGGTCCCCAGCTCTGACTTTATTTCTTCAAGGAACCATTTTCCAGATCTTGGTAAATATCTTCTCCTCTTCCATTGTGATCTGAGTCCAAAGAAGCTAAAAACAGTGGAGGACTTCCACCACAGAGGCTGAGACAAAGGAGTGCAGAGAAGGAAACAAATGTAATAAAACTATTATCAATGCTCACTAACTGCAGTTACAGAGACGTAATATTGCAGATGCTCTTCTACTTTGGCTTCTTGCCTTTAAGATCTTTGAGAATTGGTTTCAAAATTGGTTTTAAATGTTCAGCTGCTTCTTTCTGAGGTGTGTAGGGTGTATGATGTAGAACTATTGATCCATAGGTTTTCCCAAACATATATATATCTAAAAAAATATATATATAGAAAAATATATAATGAAACAGGTGACACCTTTTCTTCCATATTATTTTAAAAGGAAACCTCAGTTTTCACTGAGATATGGTAAACTTTGACGAGAAAGTGTTCTACCAAATTTGCTCTTGATGTGTCTTCCTGAGGATATTCCTGATCAGCATTGTATCCCCCCACCTTGTTTTTAAATTTTTTTCAAAACACAGATAACAGGATAAATAGTTTTAAATAGTGCTGCAAAGATAGGCCTAAAGTACGTGCCTTTTAAATTACCGTTGGGTTTTTTTATTCAGTCCTTCTGTGTCACGAAACTATCCTGGACCATGCTGTCTATCTATTCTGTTCTGCCAAATTATTGCCTTTCCTGTATGTAGCCTACATATATCCTATCTTATAGCTCAAAATCTCTACAGGATTGGGTCTGGAATGACATACCACAAAACTTCCAAAGGTATTGATTTGCTTCCTTTAGTCTCATTGTGAATGGCTTCTTTAATGTTGTTTCAAATGTCCTATTGTTCTTCCAATACTGAAATGTTGTGCGGTAGTTTGTTTCTGTTTTATTTTGGAAAAAAATCAAACAACCTACCAACAAAAAATGAAGTGATGTCTGCATACTTCTAGCACTTTTTAAATTTTAGGTTACTTTACTCAAAGGCACAGGACTGTGAATTTCCACCAAGTGTAATTCTGCGTATGATGTGTATCAGGACTGAAATCTATAGATGTCTACAGCATGGGTGTGCATGTTCGTATGTGTGTCTGTGCATATGTATTTTTCACTGCCTATAGGTAGATACACTATGCTATCTGACTTTGGTTTAATGTTTTTTATATCAGATGTCATCTCTGTTACAAATGAAATTTTAGCAGTAGAGAAGATTGCATCAAAGCCAATGAGCTCACTAAAAATGACCAGTGTTCCAGCAGTGCATCTAGACTGCAAAGTAGTGGGGAGATTCCCAGGTGGGCTTTGAACAACCTACCTGGTTGTGAACATACAAAAGATTAATGTGAGATTTATTTTTTTAATTTTCTTTTTTTAAGAAAGTGCCAGGCATACTTTTTCTTTCAGCTTGTGGATAGAAAATAAACTGGTTTGTTAGAAGTTGTGATTGTCAGAGATTTTTAACAGATTAAGTCACTTTGTGCTGAATCCCAAACTGCTATGTTAAATTGCCTTAAGAACCCAAATTACTGCTTCTGCATCTAACATGAGTATGTCTAAACTCTGCTTCAAGACACAGGTCCTAGTCATTCAAAAAATGTATGAAGACTTTGGATCAATAAAATAAAAGCTCATTGTTAGTATTGGTAGTGACCGAGCAAGCTTTCTTCTTCTTTGGCTCAATATATTTCTTTCTCTGCATTGTGCAGAATAGACCTCTTCTTTTAACTACCTTATTTAAACAGGTGTAGCACTTGATTATCTGCTGTTGGTATGTTTGTGTTTTGAACAACTTATTCACTAGCAGGGTTTGTTTCACATTGATATCTGGGCTCTTCCCCTCTGCCATCCTCTGTCTGCTGCTTCTCCCTGATCCTCTCTCTTCAGCCATTCATCTCTAAGTTTTGTGTGTGCTATCTGAAAGCTACTGTACTTTAAAAATTGTGACACTGTTTTGGGTTTGTGTGGTGGGGTTCTGGTAGTGGGGAAGGGGCTACAGGGGTGGCTCCTGTGACAAGCTGCCAGAAGCTTCCCCGGATCAAATCAGACCCACCACTGGCCAAGGCCAAGCCCATCAGCAACAGTGGTAGTGCTTCTGGGATAAAAGATTTAAGAGGGGAACCTGCAGCAGGGGAGGAGGTTGGAACGTGAGAGAAACCCCTGTGCAGGCAGCAAGGTCAGTTCAGAAGGAGGGGAGGAGGTGCACCGGAGGAGGTTGATGCCCCTGCAGCCCGTGGTGGGACGGCAGACTGTCCCCCCCCAGCCCATGGAGGGGAGCGGGGGAGCAGATGCCCACCTGCAGCCTGGGGAGAGCCCACGCCAGAGCAGGGGGATGCCCCTGAAGGTGGCCGTGACTCCATGGGAAGGCCCGCGCTGGAGCAGTCTGTGACTGAAGGACTGCAGCCCACGGAAAGGACCCACACCAGGGAAGTTTGTGAGGAACTGCAGCCCACAGAAAGGACCCACGTTGGAGAAGCTTGTGAAGGACTGTCTCCCGTGGGAGGGACCCCACGGCAGAGCAGGGGGCGGGTGAGGAGTCCTCCTCCCCCCCGAGGAGGACGGAGCAGCAGAGACAAGGTGTGGGGAGCTGACCCCAACCCCATCCCCTGTTCCCCTGCGCCGCTGGGGGGAGGAGGGAGAGAGAACCGGGAGTGGGGTTGAGCCGGGAAGGAGGGAGGGGTGGGGGGAAGGTGTCCTCAGGTTTGGTTTTACTTCTTAAGATCCTTGGTTTGATTTGATCTGTAGGAAACTAAACTGATTTTGTTTCTTCCCCAAGTTGAGCCTGTCTTTTGCCTGTGACCATAAGTGGTGAGTGATCACTCCCTGTCCTTGTCTCAACCCATGAGCTTTTCTTTATAGTTTCTCCTCAACCCACTGGGGCCGGGAGGAGGAGGAGTGAGTGAGTAGTTTCGTGGTGTTTTGTTGGTGGTTGCGCTTAAACCATGAGATAGACTTTGGAAGGACTATCAGATATGTAAAATGTGGAGAATTATAGCATTTTTGTTCATGTTTATAATTAATCCTGTATAAAGGGAAAGAAGAAAACATAGTATGTATGTAGGAAACTAATTAGTATTTCATTCACAGCTGAGAATGTCAGAAGAAATGTTATATCTTAGCTATTTTGATTTTGAACTTCACAAACCTCGAGAACACTGCAGGTTATTCCCTGCATTGGGGAACAGTTTCAAATTTATTTTTCTGTTTTCCTGGTATAAACCAGTTTGGCCACTATGATGTCAATTAAGATAGATAAAAGAAAAAAACTATGCATAAGCAGCTAGTTATTGCAAATACAGTTTTGCAACTGAGAACTACCATGTGAGCATATGGTAAATATCATCTATGCAAATAATCTCTCTCATTTTAATATATAGATACAAAGTCTCTGCTAGAAATTAAAAAATAATAGGAGAAAGTAATGAAAATTAACAGAAGGGAAAAATTGGAGCTTTTATCCCACTGTGCCTTATGAAGAATATTTTTATGCTGGATGAAAGTGAAAGGTTGTAAAAACATGACCTACTTAAAATCAAGTATTGAAAGTGAGAGGCCTGTCATGATTTGCTTATATTTTTAGTAAGCCTTCAGGAGACCCTCCAATTATTTGTCTGTTCATGCTAATATAGGCCATGTTGCCTTCTTGGAGAGACTGGTCTGTTTTCATATGGATGCTTATATTTAGCTTCCTACCTTTTCTTTTATAGAAGAAAGATTTCTTAGCTATGACCTTCTTGCACACTCTGAGCTCAAGGAAAGTATGAACTACTTTGTCTACCAGGCAAAGCTTTTTATTGTAGATGAACCCAGACTTCCATTACAAGCTCTATTACTGAATTCTGACAAGTTTTTTCTGTATCTCTAGGTGTTTCATCATACTTGTGTATAAATTGATAGCCCCTGTCTCCCATGGCTTAAAATACGTTAGTGTTTCTTAGGATAACTGGCATTTATGTACCTTTGTGAAATACCACGCTTTTGCAACTTGGACTGCTTAAGCTGGCATTTATGTACTTCTGTGAAAGTTTCTGCACCTTGGACTGCTTAAGCTGGACTATGAGCAAATGAAGTAATTTCTTTGCTGGATTGTTAAAATACCTCAGTGTATTTCTCTAGCAAAGAATACCTTAATGCAAGAGATCCTAATCTTAATTGATTTTTCCAAGTAATTCTATACTGGATATTCTAATATCTTAGAATTGGGATCTTCAATAAGCTAAGTAATATTTTAGAAGAAAAAAATTGACTGGCTGCATCTAGAAACTCATTAGTCATCCTAAAGGAAGTACTTCGGATTTTCTGAAAAATCAGATTCTTTCTGGGTATCCAAAGTTCAAAAAATCTATGTTTGCTAAGGAAAACCCTGAGATTTAAATAGTTTTTTAAATAGTTTTGGTGTCTGTGAAGCAATCTCTGATGGCTTTGAAAGGAAGAATGAGTCAGAACGGTTAAACAGATTACTAAAATATGTGATTGAAAAACTTCAGTTGCATTTCTACATAGTGCTTGCACTCATGTGGATGGCAACAAACAAACAAATGCACATGCATGCATGTGGACACGTGCACCTTTCTTCCAAAAGCAGATGCTGATATGCTTTTGAATGAAAGGTTTGGTTTGCATGTATACATGCAGCACAGGCCTTGGCCTCAGAGGCAGATAAGCCTTTGTTTTTCTGTGACAGACTGAATCTCAAAAAAGCTGGGGTTTGAAATCCTGTGAGAAAGAAATCATCTTGAAGTCTTTACTGAGATTTCCCACAGAACTTCTGGAACTTCCAGGAGTATTACGAGGGAGGAATCCTGTCTTTCCTGCTTCACATTGGATTCTGCCTGAGCTCCACAAGAACTGGGGTTTTACGTTCAGTTTCAAAGCATCTCACCAAGTGCACAAGTTTCCTCATCACCATTTTAACTGAGGCATGAAAGGTAAATGAATTTGGTCAAGGTCAGACTGTTTAAAAAAATTAAAACTTGAAACTCTGTACTCATCAAAACCTGTGATTCCCAAAAATATCAGAAAAACATATTTTATTGAGTATCTGAGTGAATCCCTTGTTTTCAAGTTTAGAGAGGCTTGTGGCAAACTGTGCAATTACATGGGGTTCCCTCATCTTTAGTGTGACAAAGGCTTTGTTGTCTCCATGAGGCATCACTATGTATCATCCACTGCCACATCAACAGGAAAAAAAACCCTAGATTAGCTATCTTGTTCCCAATTTTCTTTTAATATAAAAGCCTCTCTCAGTCAGAGCATCTTTCATTTCACTACCTGTAGTTAGATTTATAGCTACAGTATAATAAAGCACTTAGAATCTTTTTTGTTGAGGGAATGAAAATCAGTCAACACTAGCCTTGTTTAAATAATTGCTGATTTGAGATGAAACTTTATTTTAATAAAAATAAACAAATATCTAATATCACATCCCCTCACGTTGCTATTAGTATGCTAGTGTCCACTGTCTATGTAATTTTGTCATGGCCATTCATAACAAATGCCCATGAAATCACCATATTTGAGAAATGACTTCTGTGGGGATGCAGACATTTTATATATTTCTTTTTAATGGGGTTTTGCTTCCAAGCATATATTCCAAAAAAATCACAAATCACAGAAATTAACGTTCAGGCAGCTAAGGCCTTCAGGCAGATGGATCACCTAAGGGATGACAGGTATGCTAAAACATCTGTGCTAGTAGATTGAGGTAAATGAGTCATCCCCTTAAGGAACAAACCACGTCTCTCATGAGTTCTCCTTTCTCCTGACAATAGCTCCCTGATGAGTAGTGCTGTTACACTGACTTCAATTTGGGTCCTTATTTCCATGGACCTTGAATGAATCTAGGAAAATGGAAGCCAGAAAATCCAAGAGCTTCTAAGATTTCCCCCATTCCCAGGTCATATATCAGATACTCATTAAAATCCTTATTTCACTGAAAATAAGGATTTCACCAGCTTCAGCTCAGAATGCCATCTTCTTGAAAATCTTGATACTAGTGTCTTTAGTGTGGTTTAATGTTTTGGTTATAGTTTTTTAATTGCTTGGACATCAAATAACTGGGCTTTAAGATTAAGATTATAGTTTCCATGCCGGAGAATTGACTACTGTGTGAAATCAAGGACAGCACTGTCTTAGTTTCCTTTCTTTAATAACATGCAGTGGGCCTGTTATTTAAAATTACCTATAGTCACATTTGCTAACACTAAATAACATGCCCTCTGGCCTTTGAAGACTGGCGAATCTCAGATGGAACTATGTGATAAATAAAGGCTTATGTCTTGCTCCTTCATCACCTCATGTTGCTGTAAGCTTGCCTGTGCAAAACCACAAAGTGCAATTACACATCCAGACACCTAGCCCAATTTAGATAAGTTTTCAGGCACAGATTTAAATGCTTTCCTGCACAGAGATGCTTTTCCCAATCTTTTACCAGGGCAGTGCAGGGGCCAGGGGCTGCTGGGGACTGGAAGTGTTGGGAGGTCACCTGGGGATGGCATGGCAGGACCTGGCAGCCAGGACTGCCCCACTGCTCCACCAGGGAGCAGGGAAGCTGGAGGCTAGCTGGGGCACCCCAGCCCCAGCAGCTGGGGCAGCCCCAGCCCTGGGCAGCTGGCACCATCCTGGGGACGGGGACAGGGACAGACTGAGCCCAGGCTGAGTTGTCAGCCTGTGCATGGGATCAAGATCAGGTGTGGTGCGGGAACCCAGAGTCAGTTATAGCCCTGGGATGGCTAGGCAGGGTTGAGGGGACACCTCTCTTGTCAGAGGCCAGAAATAAAGGAATCACTAATAAAATAATGGGAGTGGTGGGTGGAAGGAAAGGAAGAAAGCAAGAAAGCAAGAAAGGTAAAAAGGAAGAAAGGAGAAATAATTGCCCAAGAAAGAAAAAGGGACCTATGAAACTCCATTGCAAACACAAAAACCTGAAAGTCAGTGTGAAACTTGAACCTCAGAAACTCCACGTTCAGCCTGAGCCTGAATTTGGGTTTTCACTGTGGGCATGGCTCTTATCAGCAACTTTGAAGGTTGCTGCACAGGAGCCCAGGTCTGCTCTGATGCAGGAACTGGGCAAAGGTAAGCTGTGTTGAGGATGTTTCCTCGAAACCCTGCTTCCCCAGGCCTGGTGCCTTTGAGTCCACTGGAGGAGCTGGTTGTTGAAGGAAGAATGGACTGTGGAGACAGACTGGGGGAGGAAGAGGAAGACTCTGGCTGCCTTCTGCAGGTGCTCAACCATCTTGCCGGACTCAGCCCCTGTGAGAGAGGTCCCTGCACCTGGGTGCTGAGGCTCAGCTGGC
This sequence comes from Astur gentilis, assembly GCF_929443795.1. NCBI lineage: Eukaryota > Metazoa > Chordata > Aves > Accipitriformes > Accipitridae > Astur > Astur gentilis. The sequence goes on along the minus strand of NC_064919.1, from coordinate 17,103,887 downwards.
TAAAGCCTCTGCCTCAGAAGCAGGGGATCCTGGAGACAAGTCTCAGCAGTGCCTGCCTCGGGGCTTTCAATAGGAAAAATGGAGCTGTGAGCCATGCCAAGCACACACCCTTTCTTATGACCACGCTTGAAAGACGACTCTTGTCCAGGAGTCACATGCCAGGATCATCCTTTATCTAGCTTGGTGCCCACTTCTTCCTCTTCCTCCCATGTTACTGGTGGAAAGCATGCCTCTCCACCCTCAGAGCTCCCTGCACTCTCTGCACGCAACTATGATCCCACATGGAAAATCTCACTAATATGCCTGATGAAATTGCATCTGATTCTGTCCCCAAGCACCCCCAGCAACACTGCCCTGTCATCAGGCCACTCCTGGAGCAGCTGGGAAAGACCCACCATGCCAAGAGAGGGCCCCAGGGCACCAGGTCCCTCTGCAGCTCACAGAGCTGGGGCATCCATGCACTGGGGCTTGAGAGGTTTCTGGCCCTCTCCATTTGGAAGGAAATGTTGGGGGCTAGCAAGAAGACAGCAGGACTGGCTTGTACTCAAGTCTCCCCATTCCCTCTAGGTCCTGGATTGCACCTGACTGCCAAGGACTGAAGTGTGTGACAGACCTGCATTCTGGAGTTATTCCCAACTCATCATCTCCAGAGAGCCCATGGTTAATAAAGGTACAGAACATTGCCAAAGGGGAGGCTTTTTTGAGCTCTGGCTATGGCAGTGCTCTGGACAGTGCCTGTTTCCTACATGAACTGCAGGCCAGAGGACTCTTCATTCTCACTCTTCCCCATCCCTCCCCAAATCATTACCATGGGATTTTTCCAATGCAAAAGCTGACTGGCTGGGTGCAGTCCATGACCCATGGAAAAAAGGGCAGTGACAGATGTCCATCACCACATGAAGGTACCTTTTCTTCCCCTCCAATATTGCAAGGAGCACAGGCTGGCGATTTCTAATTAACATGTATGTTTGACAGCTGAAGCTATGTTGATGTCAGTGGCAGCAGGATAGTCTGAAATGGAAAGTATAGAAATATCTAGTTCCTTTCACTGGCAAGTGGAGTCTTCTTTGGAGTGGGCAAAGCCTGGCTCTGTCCCCTGCACACGTGTGCAGGCAAGACCTTCCTTGCAGGCTGTATTGGGACCTGGAAGGATTTTGGCTGATGTTTCTGGACCTGGATTTCTGGCTTCATTGGTGGGGAGATGGAAAGCCACTCATGCAGCAGCAGCTGTGGCTCAGTGCACACACAGAGCTTGAGATCCAAGGAAGCCATAGGTTGAGAGGGACAAATTAGTCCAAACCCATGAGCAAGGGCTTCAACTTGGCTCCAAACCATGCATAAGCCCTCCCATCCAGCAGCATGCAGTGCTGCCCATGGGCCTCCCTAGAGTATTAACAGTTCCCTAGCAATACTGACTCTAATGGATGCCCTGTCCCCAGGCTCTGTGGTCAAGTACAAAGGCCTTCAGAGGGAAGAGGGGGCTGATACAGCCCTGAAGCCTCTATGGAGAGGGAGAGTCCCCTTCACTATTCTCTCCACAGGGCTAAGAGTTGCCACTTTTGCACCTTCCTCTTTGCTCCCACTTGTTCTCTGCCGACAGGCTACAGTGATAAGGCCCAGTGCTGGCCCACAAATAAACTCTTCCTGTTTTGGTTTTTAAACCTGATATTGTAATGAATTCAGGAGCTCATCTTTTGAAGTATTACTGAAAATGCTTTCTCCTCTACAGATACTCTGTTTATGTGTATGTGCATATATAGCTCTAGTTCACGTAATATCAGGTAAGTGCCAGTGCAACTTTCCTGTACAGCTTCTTTTGGGGCATAAAAATCAAAAGTGACCTACCTGCTTTGGATCCTTCTCTAATGGGGGTCTGACTTTTCATTAGCCAGGATTTCTGAGTTAATGCAATGTGTGTACTCATTATTTTACAAAAAGATTTAGAGTAGAAATCGTCTTATAGCCTATATGAGTATAGTAATTCAACACTTTCCAACCAAATTATCCAGGAAATAAATGACAAAATAGAAGTGAAAAAAAATTAAAATCTTGCAGTCGACACTTCTGTCCTGGATAATTAAAAAAACCAACCAACCAAACAAAAACCAACAAACCTCAAGTCAGCATCTGGTTGATGATCCACAGCCATTGTCTTTCTTCAGTAAGTGTCCTGTAAATATATGACCAAATACCCTTTCAGTAATGAGTAATGCTTCAAACTGACCTATCATGTTCCACTAAAGAATTGGAAACATTTGCAATTCTCACAAGTCACATCTCAATTTCCTTTTATTGATTTATTTTCACCTAGACAAAATTAGACAGAAAGTGACTGATTTTTCTAAAGTCAAGGTGGGAGTCACATGTAGTGTATCAAGCCCCAAGAGAATGAACAAGAATCCCCTTTTTCTTTTTGGTAAGTCTGCAAAGCAATCATCTTGTGACTGGTTAAACTAAGCTCTTCTCTGCTATCTTAGCATGTACTGATCTAGTGGCACATTGCCCCATTGGGACTGCAGTTAAAGCAGATGGTTAGCCATGTGGTGAGACAATGTTGGTCCAGAACTATCTGAATGTTTCAGCATTCTCATTTTTCTATCCCATTCCATACAAGAAAAGATTAAAAGAACAAATGTATAAGGCTGATTAATGGGGAATAATAGAGACTTCTTCTTACTATACAAGGGTACTATGAATAAAATGCCTTTAATATTTGGAAATCTTGAGAGGTATATGTGTATATTTAGGACTTCCTGTGTTAAAAGACAGGAGAGTATTTTTCTTGTGTTAAGAGCACTGTAAGGATTCACTTAAGAGGTTTTGCAAGAAAAATGGCTCAGGTACCTGACTAACAGGTGTTTGATGGCACCAGGCAGAAAAGGAAAATGCTGTCAGGTTTGTTCTCTTGATCAGGTGGCCAGCCACACAGGAACCCTGGAGAAACCCTCCTGCCCTGTGATGGGGCATGGTGGCTGTTCTGTTTTTGGCTGGGATAGAGTTAATTTTCTTCCTAGTAGCTGGTATAGTGTTATGTTTTGGATTTAGTATGAGAATAATGTTGATAACACACTGATTTTTTCAGTTGTTGTTAAGCAGTGTTTATACCAAGTCAAGGATTTTCCAGCTTCTCATGCCCAGCTAGCAAGAAGGCTGGAGGGGCACAAGAAGTTGGGAGGGGACACAGCCAGGGCAGCTGACCCAAACTGGACAAAGGTGTATTCCATACCATGTGACATCATGTCCAGTATATAAACTGGGGGGAGTTGGCTGGCTGGGAGGGGCAGATTGCTGCTCAGGAACTGGCTGAGCATCGGTCAGTGGGTGGTGAGCAATTGTATTGTGCATCACTTGTCTTTCTTGGGTTATATTTCACTCTCTTTTTTTTATCTTCCTTTTCATTACTACTATTATTATTTTTGTTGTTGTTGTTTTTATTATTATATTTTATTTTTTATTTCAATTGTTAAACTGTTCTTATCTCAACACGAGTTTTACTTGGTTTTTATTCTCCTCCCCATCCCACTGGGGGAAGCAGGTAGGAGTGACCGAGCAGCTGCGTGGTGCTTGGTTGCTGGTTGGGCTTACACCACGACAGTGGCCAACTGGAGAATGCAACAGGAAGGCACCAGGCTGTTCTGAGGGGTGTCAAATTCAGCAGCGCCTTGTTAGACTAATCCGACTATTTCAGGTTTTGCCTTCTAGTGCTGGAAATGATTGCATGTATTCTAAGACAGGCTTATTTTGCTCTTAGGGACTCCTCCTCCCTGTCCAATCAGGATTGCATCTCATGATTTTCCTGGTATTGCACCTCAGCAAACTCTGCATGAGGCAGTTCCTCATCTGCATGCAGGTGGGCCAGATCTTCTTCTTCCATGACTTCTAGAAGAGCTTCAGAGTTTCTGCAATCAACACCTCAAGCATCAGTTTGGCTTCCATGTCAAAGTCCAGCACCTGAGGCTGGCAGTCAGGGAAGCAGAGATAAAAGGATCTTGATCACAGTCTCTCTTAACAGCTTAGTAAGGACAAAGGAGAATGAAAAAAGCACTTGCGCTGAAGGCACTCCTGTGAAGTGGAGCTGCTGGCCCTTGTCAGCTATAGCAAAAAGTATTAATGCAGCGCAGGGCAAAAGGACAAGTGTGGTGAAGTGAGCTTTAACCTGTCTGATGGACTCATATCACAGTCCCATCACAGCTGCACTGGGGGCTACCAGGGAGAGGCAGACCAGTGACCTGGGCTCTATCTCTGCTCACATCCATATTCTGACGTCTGCATTAATGTTTTGAGCACTCAGAAGCTGTCTGCATTTTCACAGATTCACCTCAGTGACAAACTGAAGAATATAGAACAGCAGCCCCACTTTGTGATGATCCTCAGTTCATCCTCCCATCTGTGGAGCTGTCCATGTGTGCTGGTGATTCTTCAGCTGATAGACTGAAAAGTCAAGCAATCTCCTTCCCAAATATCTCAGTTCAGTTGTTAATGAGAAAAGCTACCACCACCTTCACCTGTACACATAAAACCACAATGGGATGAAAACATATAAAACAGACTTTTCCGTTCCTGATCCTTGTAGTCATGTGTCTGTTTTCACATGAAACTCCTCCACAAAGGTTCAAAGGAGACAGCAAGGTACCTCTCAACAGGAATGCTCTGATTGGCCCAAAAGGGTTGGTAAATTTGGTGTACCTTGTCTTCACCAGAACTTACAGTGGGAGCTGTCCTTGACTGAGCTCAGAATATTTGGCCCAATGCATCTGGCAAGATTACTGGAATTCATCCTGCTGGTTGAAGAGTTTTGGCTGATGTGGTGGAGCAGAGAAAGCAACTGCTTGCGGAGGAAAAGATTTGCTCTAGGCAATTGACAGCCACCCTAGGGGAACACAAACGTAGTATGACATCAGTGTCTCAATTCAGTAGCTGCTACTTCTTTATGGAGTGCATTTCCATTAAACTCACAGAAATAATGCTCCTGCCAAAAAACGTGTGTGCTTTTCTCAGTGACTTAGCAGAAATGCCATTCAAAAATCCCCAAAGGCAGCTCAGCATGAGGTTAATTTTAAGATCTGGACAAACAGGTCAGCATTGCAGAATCCCATGTCATTGAGTAGATCAACAACATTAATAAATACTATAATGTTTCACCAGAGGCTTTGCTAAGGCACATGAAAGCTTGTGTTTTGTAGCTTCCAAGGTATTCTAAGTCAGTTTTCAAGTCTCCTGCTTTTCAATTATGAAGCATGGTGGTGTTTCTCATTTCCATGCCTGATCTACAACAGAGTGACCACCTTCACCAAGATACCACAACCTCTCTCCCCTTCTTAGAGTCATTTTGTGAAGCAATCTCAAAGGTCTTAAAGAAGTATTCTGACCAGAAAAATGCTTTCCTATGTTATCTTCCCTCCAAATTCAACTGCTGCTAGCATACGTTGCTGGGTCATATTCAGTTCTTCATCCACCAGCACCCCTTAGTCCTTCTACGCAGGGCTGCTCTCAGTCTACTGATCCCCCAGCCTGTATCCATGTTTGGGATCGCCCCGGCCCAGGTGCAGGACCTTGCACTTGGCCTTGTTGAACTTCATAAGGTTCACATGGGCCCACCTCTCAAGCCCATCATGGTGCCTCTGGATGTCATCCCTTCCCTCTAGAGTATCAACCACACCACTCAGCTTGGCATCATCTGCAAACTTGCTGAGGGTGCACTCAATCCCACTATCAATGTCCCTGACTAAGATGCTAAATAATACTGGTCCCAATATGGACCTTTGAGGGACAACACTCATCACTGGTCGCCACCTGGACATTGACCCATTGACCACAACCCTTTGAGTGTGACCATCCAGCCAATTCCTTGTCCACTGAGTGGTCCATCCATCATATCCATGTGTCTCCATTTTAGAGACAAGCATGTTGTGTGGGACAGTATCAAATGCTTTGCGCAAGTCCAGGTGGATAACATCAGTTGCTCTTTCATTATCCATCAATGCTGTAACACCATTGTAGAAGGCCACCAAGTTTGTCAGGCATGATTTGCCCTTAGGGAAGCCATGCTAGCTGTCACCAATCACCTCTGTTTCCCATGTGCCTTAGCATAGTTTCCAGGAGGACCTTCTTCATGATCTCAACATCTTTTGGTAGGCCCATTTACACATAAGCATTTCTGTGAACATCACAGTTCTCTAGGCTTTCTATGGATGGCCTAGCTTTTCCAAAACTGTTCTCACCCGCCATTTAGGATGACTAAACTGGTAATAGGAATGGCCTGACTGGTGCTTAACTCATTGTCAGGTTTGCCAGTTGAAAGCAGATCTGAAGCTTTTGATAACCAAAAGCTATCCCTTTGACCAGGGAATGGACGACACAAAAATATAACCCTGTATGTCTGGTCCATCTTGTTCCAGCTGTCTACACACTCATATCAGGTGAACCTTCACCTGTAAACCTGGCATCACCTGTGGCATGCTGTACACTCACTGCTCTGTCTCCTTATAAAGGGCAGAGGCAGTTCCAAAAATAATGTGGGCATATTTTAAAAACTCTCATATCCCAGCTCCTGATGGAGCGTGCTATACTCCAGAGAGGGCAGAGGGTGACCACGCTGAGCTTGGAGGATGTAAGGCCTGGTGGACTCCCCCATGTCTGAGCACCTTGCCTTGTGCTTGCAGAGAGATAAGGAGCCTGCACCTTTGCCTCATATTGGAGCAACCTGCTCCTTGCTCACAGAAAGCCCTTGTGGCCCAAAATACTTACTAGCCCTCTTGATTCGGTAACTAGGAAAGCTTTACTGTGGGGTTTGGATGGTTTAAATGGAGAAATGTACAGGATTTGAGCAGAAACACCTTCAGCCCCCAGCTCCCACCCAGCACGTGCAGCCTGTGATGACAGACTGTAGGGTGGAAGGCCCCAAACAATCAGGCAAGAAGCATCAGGTGAGAGAGGTAAATCAGGCAGGGGACCATGCCATGGGCCTGCAGCCCCAAGGGCCCCATGGCTCCTACCACCCCGACAGCTAAGTGCTGCCCTGTTCTCAGCTCAGCTCCCTGCCTGACCCAGACGTGGGGGCAGAAGACAGAGGTGGCACAGAGGCTGGTAATGGCAGTTCAGCTCCTGGCTGGGCGCCAGTAAGAGAAGCTGTGGCTACGACCCCACCACAGTAGCAGTGGGGCAGGTGCTGCCCAGGGGCACCAGAACATTTCCCCACAACCCACGAGAGGCTGAAGACGGCAGCACTTGCATGGCCACATCGTGAGACCTAGTGTTACCATGGCAACACTGTGGGGTGGGCATGCCTCGAGGTCCCTGCAGCAATAGGGGCGGGGCTTCCCTGAGCGATGGTGCCAAGACCCAGTGGGAGAGGGGTAAACTGTCTGGGGGCCAATGGGAGCTGGCAGGGGTGGGGCTGGTAGAGGCTGCCCCCTCAGCATACCGGGGCAGTGTGTGCCCAGGGGTGGGCCGCAGGGGGTCTGTGGCCAGGCAGGCTGGGCTGGGCCATGGCGCGGCTGGAGACCTGGCATTACTGCAGCCTCCAGGGCCCTGACAGCCCGCTGTGAAGTGGTCAGTGGAAAAGCATTGTGTATTCCAAACTGGAGATGGAAAAGAGCCATTAAAATTCATGAGGGATATTCATTTTAATATATATGAGAAAGAGAGTGACAATATGCAACCAGTCGTGGTCTGCATGATGAATTGCTGTCCACTCACATGCAGTGCGTGCAGTAATATCCATCTGCAGTGATATATCATTTTCTTTATTATTTAATCTCATAGCTCTTTATTAGCACATCGAATTTTATGGTTATTTAAGGGCTTGTAGGGACATGACTAGAAACTGTGTGTAACGTCCCTCCCTGGATGAAACAAGAAAGCCTCAGTTCAGCAAGTTCACAAGTGAAATGCTATTTTGCTTTACCTTGGATGAATAGTTTAAGCCACTTCTCACCTTTTTAGTTTGTTTTTAAAAGACTTTGATCAAGGGAGACCTCTGCTTTTTTCACGTCAAATTGGCAGTGGTTTATCTCCCTGAATGCAGAACAGGTTCCTCCTGACTTGCATTGATGAGAGTCAAGGTAAACAGCCTTTGAGGAAACTCCTCAAGAGATTTTCACCTGGGAGTCTTCCTGAAAGAGTAAAAGATTGGAGCAGGTCATGGGTAAGAGCATTTCTAGACATGAGTTTTACTTCAAATCTTGGTTCTCAAATGAGTGTCATAAACCCAAACTTCCGTTGTGAGGAGGGACCTCTATAATCTCAGAGAACACGGCAACCATCACATTGGAACAGATCAGCTAAGATGTTAGATGGTATAGCTCTTTAATCAGCTCTACTGAGCACAATGGTATTTTCAAAGTGCTTTAATGATATCAAGTCAGATCCCTTTTAAATTCAGAACAAAACAGATGAGATAATACTGGCCAAAAGAGGTGGTTAGTGATGCAATTAAAGAAAAAGGCAGCTGACGTTCCAGATGTCCAATAGGATGATGAAAAACTGTTCAAGAGCAAGTGTGAGAATATTAAAGATGATTAGTTAGAAAAATAAAAATATCAGCAAAAATGATTATGATATTATGAAAAAGTTTAATAAATAGTAAAAAAAGAATGCAGTTTCAACAGTCAGATGGAGAGTTTGTGATAGCATTACAATCTTGACAGGGAAACAGTTGTAAAATGCTGGAGTGCTGCCTGAATTTCTTGAAAAAGAAATAAGAAGGTGTTGTGGTTTCAGCCCAGCTGGTAACAAGGCACCCTGCAGCTGCTCGCTCACTACCTCCCCTCCTGGCCCCAGTGGGATGAGGAGAAGCTATAAAGAAAAGCTCATGGGTTGAGACAAGGACAGGGAGGGATCACTCACCACTTATGGTCACAGGCAAAAGACAGGCTCAACTTGGGGAAGAAATAAAATCAGTTTAGTTTCCTACAGATCAAATCAAACCAAGGATCTTAAGAAGTAAAACCAAACCTGAGGACACCTTCCCCCCACCCCTCCCTCCTTCCCGGCTCAACCCCACTCCCGGTTCTCTCTCCCTCCTCCCCCCAGCGGCGCAGGGGAACAGGGGATGGGGTTGGGGTCAGCTCCCCACACCTTGTCTCTGCCGCTCCGTCCTCCTCGGGAGGGAGGAGGACTCCTCACCCGCCCCCTGCTCCGCCGTGGGGTCCCTCCCACGGGAGACAGTCCTTCACAAGCTTCTCCAACGTGGGTCCTTTCTGTGGGCTGCAGTTCCTCACAAACTTCCCTGGCGTGGGTCCTTTCCGCAGGCTTCAGTTCTTCCTGAACTTCCCTGGTGTGGGTCCTTTCTGTGTGCTGCTGTCCTTCAGTCAAAGACTGCTCCAGCGCGGGCCTTCCCATGGAGTCACAGCCATCTTTAGGGGCATCCACCTGCTCTGGCGTGGGGTCCTCCGTGGGCCATAGGTGGGCATCTGCTCCCCCGCTCCCCTCCATGGGCTGGGGGGGGACAGCCTGCCGTCTCACCACGGGCTGCAGGGGCATCAACCTCCTCTGGCATACCTCCTCCCCTCCTTCTGAACTGACCTCGGTATCTTCATGGGGGTTTCTCTCATGTTCCAATCCCTCTACTCACTGCAGGTTCCCCTTCTCAAATCTGTTCTCCCAGAGGCGCTACCACTGTCACTGATGGGCTCAGCCTTGGCCAGAGTTGGGCCCGACTTGTAGCCAGGGAAGCTTCTCACAGGAGCCATCCCTTCATCTCCTCCCCCAATACCAAAAAAACCCATGCCACACAAATCCATAACAGAAGGCAAAGCCAAAGAAACTGGGATTGATTTTCTTCCAGGTGGGAAAGGGTGTTGAACTGTAAAAGCTGCAGACCTGTTAGAATAAAAGAAGCATAGCCAAGAACACAAGAATTTTTTCAACAAAGATTTGGATTCTCTAAGGACTGAGAAAGTGCTTGCAGGATGAAGTATGGCTGAGCAATGTGATTCTTCAGTTTTAAGGAGTCCTTTCATAGAAAGAGAGGCCTGTAAACCTTGCCTCTGTTTTAAGATGAACATCTGATTCCTCAGTTTCCTTATATACAGTTGGAAATGCTGGTGCCAAGTGAGGACCAAGAATTCTCAGTTCATGACTTTGTACAGATGCCTGTGGCTGTGCTGAGTGTTGAGCAAGTGGGATATCAGTTAATGAGGACACTGAGGCAGTGTTTAAATAAATTAGGGGAGAAGGGATGGAAATACTGCTTCAGCAATGAACAGGTTTTGTATCCCTTGAAGTACCTGACAGTTTACAAACAAAGCATCCCTATTTTCAGCTACCTTAAAGCCTGAATTACCTAATCCATTGTGTCATGTGTATCATGTTAGTGAGTAATTGGACTTGAGTTTCCAGTACATGAGGTTCAGAAAGAACTGAAGCAGCAAGTTTGAGAACAACTATCTGTAAGAAAAAGGAGCTAGCTTAAGACATTTGGTAAATCCATTTGTGTTCAGTGTCATACTATTAGCAGAAAAAAGCAATATGGATGCTATGAATACAGTTTTTGTATATCCAGAGTTATTTTTACAGATGTTAAAGCTTGTTTTGCAGACTGGAAAGCTGATTCCTAAGAGGAAATGGAACCATAGATTTGACAGCAATGTAAGTTTTGGTTAGGAAGTAACATTTTTTTAAATTATATGTAGGTGACAAGAAAATATCTCTGAATAAATGTGGGATATTTGGAAAACAATGGACATATAGTGAACAATCCAGGCACAATGGAACTGATTATTCCATGAGCCAGAGGCCTCTGCTGGCAGCAGGCCTCAAGGATTTAGCGAAGATTAACTGTTGCTACAAGTTTGATGAAGCGAGCACGAAAAGTAGAACAAGGCTAACTGTTGCTACAAAGTTTGATGAAATAAGCACAAAAAGCTGAACAGAGTTGGGCCTTTGTGACTGAAAGCAGGACACAATACAAGATACAGGTGGAGGGAACCATTCGCGTGATCAGAAGGCCTTATTCTATCTAATTATTGTTTTAGGCACGTGGACAGCACATGCTAACCAATCAACAGATGGCTTACACAGAAGCAGGAACTAAAATACTTATATAAACCAAGCTATTTGGGCAATAAAGTGACATCTGCCTTGATCATATTGATTGTGTGTAGTGTCTGTGACTTCTGCGTCGACAAGTGGTGCCCGAACAGGGACCCTCGGATCGGTGTTGAATTCTACGACAGGAGCCGACGGAGAGAGGGTGCGGAAGCCGGCCAGAGGTGAGTGCTGCCCTGGCACTTGGGAGAGCGCCAACACTGAAGGGAATCTTGTCCTGATCAGGCGAGCGGCCGGGGAGGAGATGGGGTCCACTATGTCTAAGGAAGAGGCAGCAGTGGTTAAGCTCCTCCAACATATGCTCTCAATGAGAGGGTTAAGTTATGACTCATCTACCCTGAAAGCCCTGTTACTTTGGGTGAAAGAAAAAGGCTTACTCCCTACATTTGGAGAAGCTTTCGCCTTCCCTACTTGGGAAAAGATAGGACAAGAAGTATGGCAAAATGTAAGTTTGGGTTCAAAAGAGGCGAGCAGATTCTCCACAATGTGGAGGTTAATTATAGAAACGTTAAAAAGTATGAAGGCAGAACACTCGGCTGTGGCCTCTGCTTTTGTGGCATTAGGACTGGAGGGTCTGGAGAAGATGCCTTCCTCAACAGCTCTGCTCTTTCAGCAGCCTCAAATTCCAGCCACTGTTCCAGCCCGTGTATCTGGGGTGAATAGGGTCTCTGCAGGGACTTGTGCAGCCAGGAAGTCTGCAAAAAACAGATCCAGAGCCTGGAGACCAGACTTTGGAAAAAGCTGCCAGCCTGGCAGAATTTCCACCACCACCAGCAGAAGAGATGGGAAACAGTTCAGTCTCTAGATCCCATTGTTCATCACCTAAACCAGTCGCCTTGTCCCTGTATCCACTGCTGCTGCCATCCACTCCTCCATCCCTGTCTGAGGAAAAGGAGGAATGGCTGACAGGTCTGGAGGATACGCAATTGAGAGAAATGCTACAAAAGCTGGAGGCTTTCGAAGCCCGCCTGGAGTCGTCGGTGAAGCCCCAGCCAGTGTCATCAACTTTTCCTGCACCTCCACCACCTTTCAGGACAAGACTTTCGTCATTCCTGCAACCACCTCCAACGAATCCTTCTACTTCACAGGACGTATTGGGTGAGATTGGTGCCATGGCACCTTTGCCGCCGCCAGCTCCGACGGGTTTGTTAACAGAGGGTGGGGTTGGAGATCCAGCAAACAGATGAAGGGGGGTAATTAGAGATGCTTTAATTGAAGGTCAGTTTATTCCGTCTGCATTCCTGGTTGTGGCAGGTGCACATGGAGGTTCTGTTTGGGAAACATTAGACTGGAAAGTTTTAGAAGAATCTGAGTGACTGCTGAGTCACTCAATATGGGTTAAAATCACCGTACAGTCAGTCTATTACTCAACATGTATTTTCTGCGCATTTGTTGACACCATACGATGTTAAAATGATTGTGCAAATGTTATTGCTTCCATCCCAGCAACTCCAGTTTTATCAAAACTGTCAAGTGGCCTGTGAAAATGCAGCCGCTATCCCACGACACCAAGGGTATCCTTTATTTGGAGTGCAAGCTCAAATGTTGCTGGGTGTGGGCCCTTACACCAGATCCAACTGGCAAGCACAATTTACCACAGAGGTCTTACAACTCAGTCAAGACTTAGCTTTTAAAGCATTGAATAACATGCATGCTGAGAAGATTAAACATACTTTTACCTCGGTGAGACAAGGCCCCACGGAAATGTTTTCAGCTTTTATTGATCAATGGCATACCGCTATCATGATGCACGCTGATTTAGATCCTGAAATGAAAACCAGGTTCTTGGATATGCTTGCTTTTGATAATACAAATGAAAAAAAACCAAAAAAGCTCTTAGTATACTGCTAAAAGGTTCTACCACAGCTCAGCTGTTAGAAGCTGCAGAGCGGATGCTAGAATCAGAAAAAGCAACAGTGATGGCCGCTGCGGCAGGAGTGGCTGTAAAACCCCTTTTAACAAAAGGCAAAGGAGTGCGAAAAGATAAAAAATGTTTTCGTTGTAGAAAAATGGGGCATTTTAAAAAGGATTGCAGGAGCCAAATAGCTGTTGGCTTGAGTGTAATCAACCCAAGTGATTCACAGAAAAAATGGTGTGTAAACTATCAGCGAAACAATCATAACACCCAAGAGTGCAGGAGATTGGGAAACAAATTTCAGAGCGCGACTCACCTGTGCATGATGACACAAGTACAGGGTGCCTGGACCACTGCGCAGCCGCAACCAGCAGAAGCGCAGGGGTGAACTTGGCAGCAGCAGTAGGCATTACACTGGTAACATCCGAAGTGCAACTTATAAATTGTGATCAAAAAGGACCATTAGGACATGGGCTAAGTGCATGGCTATTAGGTCGTTCTTCTGTTTCTCGGAAGGGCATTTTTATAGTGCCAGGACTTATTGATGCAGATTATTGTGGTGTGATAAAAATTATGGTCTATACTCTGACTCCTCCTATTACTATACAAGCTCAAAAAAAAATAGCCCAGTTGGTACCATTTTGGGCACATGTGCCCAGACCGCAGGCCGTGGAAAGAAGCCAAGGGAGTTTCAGTTCCATGGGTCAGCCTCAGGTGCTGTTGGCTGTTGACATTGCTAGAGGAAAGCCTGAGAAAAAAAGTCACAATGCTACACCCTAATGGACAATCCCTAACAATGTTGATGCTGATAGATACTGGAGCTGACGTTACCCTCATCCCTGCAGACAGATGGCCTAGTCAGTGGCCACTAGTGTCGGTGGCTACAAGAGTAGTGGGAGTAGGAGGTGTTCAACGAACAATGATCGGTAAAGTACCAATTTCCTTTTGTTTTTCAGATGGCACTATGGTAACTACTTGACCATATGTGATGCACTTACTGATAGCTCTAATTGGTTGGGATCTTTTATCCCAAATGGGTGCTCGTTTAGTTACACAACCTTTTTAGGAGCGGCCTGGATCAGTGGCCGCTGAAACAAGATAGGCTGCAAATCATTCAAACATTAGTGAATGAACAATTGACAGCAGGACATATTGTATCTTCCACAAATCCATGGAATACACCCATCTTTGCAATTCCTAAAAAATCAGGAAAATGGAGGTTGCTACACAACCTTTGGGCAATAAATGTGGTCATGCTAGATATCGGTGCTTTGCAACCAGGTCTGCTGTCCTCTGTTATGATTCCAGAACATTGGAAACTACGAATTATTGATTTGAAAGATTGCTTTTTCACAATTCCCTTACATCCCAATGATGTTGAAAAATTTACATTTACAGTGCCCTCAATTAACAAATCAGAACCACCCAAAAAGTATCATTAGGTGGTGTTACCACAAGGCATGAAAGATTCACCTACATTGTGTCAGACATTTGTATCATGGGCATTACAGTCTTTTTGAAGAAACAATCCAGAATTGCTGATATATCATTATATGGATGATATATTGGTTGCAGGAGAAAATATGGACACGAGTAAAACGTTAGCAGAGATCACTAAAGAAGTGGAGCCTAGAGGTCTGAAAGTAGCCCCAGAGAAACTCCAATGTTCAAATCCGTGGAAATATTTAGGTTGGATCATTACAGAAAGTGTGATACAGCCTCAGAAAATTGTGTTGAATTCCAAATTTTCAAACCTTACAGATGTTCAGAAACTGATGGTAGACATTCAATGGGTAAGACCCGTTGTGGGAATTACCAATGATGATTTAGAGCCCTTAATGCCATTGTTAGGGACAACAATAGGAGCAAATGATTATTGAAAATTATCATCTGAACAAAAAGATGCACTCGATAAGATCATTGACAAAGTGGTTTCTAATAGTGTGCAGAGAAAAATAAATGATTTGCCATTGCAATTCTTATTGATTAATACTTCAGTTGAACAAAAACACCTTATTGGATTGATAGTTCAAATAACAAAACAGAAAATTGCTATTTTGGAATGGGTAGTTTTGCCTTTTCAACCTAAAACTACTGTATATATAGTAAAGTTAAACAATTAGCACATTTTATGATGAAAGGTCAAAAAAGAGTTCTGGAAATTTCAGGGCATAAATCTGAAACCATGCTTGTGCCAATAAGGCAAGACTATCTGGACTCGCTAATGGCCACCTCAGAAATAATTCAAATTGGTTTAACAGAATATCCAGGAAAAATCACAAATGATTGTGATAAACTGTTACCATTGTTACAAAATCAAGAATTTGAAGAAAAACCAATCAGGTCAGAAACTCCCGTTGATGGATTAACAGTATTTACAGATGCAGGAAGAAAATCAAAATGAGCTGCTATAGCCTGGTATGAAAGTAATCAGTGACATCAACAGCTACTTTCAGGACATGATGGGGATTCTTTGCAAACTTTAGAATTACGAGCAGTTTTCTGGGTCTTTAAACATTGGCTTGATACACCTATCAATGTTGTGTCAGACTCCTTGTATGTGGTGGGAACTACCCAAAGATTAAAATGAGCAATGATTAAGCAAGTAAAAAATCCTGTTTTACATATGTTGTTGATGCACTTATTGTTTTTGTTAAATCAGAGACAAAGTGAGTATTTTATTACTCACATTCGCAGTCATCAATTTCAGCATGGATTTTCTATTGGCAACAATATTACAGACAAATTAGTTTCTCCTGCATGGCAGCAGCATGGAATTAACCTGTTTGAGCAGGCCCAAGTATCGCACGACTTTTTATCAGTCAACAAAAGTTTTAGCATAGCAATTCAACTTGAAAGTCTCTGATGCACAAGGCATTGTGCAGTCGTGCCCTGCTTGTCAAAAGGTAGGATTTGGCTTAAGCATTGGAGTGAATCCCCGAGGTTTAAAGTCTTTACAACTGTGGCAAATGGATGTCACTCATGTGCCTGAATTTGGCCGTTTAAAGTTTGTCCATGTCTGCGTTGACACATTTTCACATGTGATATGGGCAACTGCTCAGACAGGTGAGACAACTAAACATGTGATAAAACATATGCACAGTGCCATTGCAGTCTTGAGCATTCCGCGGGAGCTTAAGACGGTTAATGGTCCTGCATATGTTTCAACTTCTTTTAGCAAATTCTGTTCTTTATGGGGAATTAGTCATCTAACAGGTATCCCTCACTCACCCACTGGACAAGCCATTGTGAAAAGAGCTCATGGGACTCTTAAATCACTTTTGCAAAAATAAAAAGAGGGAGAACTGTTGCCACCATCTGAGAGACTTGCTGCGTTGAACTATTTATGTTTGACAGAAGGAAGAGACTCCCCTCCCATTGTAATTCATCACATGTCATTGCAATCAGGGATTCAAAAAGAAACCGATGCAATTAAAGTGCTATATCAAGATGTACAAACTGGGGAATGGAAAGGTCCAGTAGAAGTGAAACTGTCCGGTCATGGTTATGTTTGTGTTTTAACAGATGAAGGACCAAAATGGGTGCCAAGTCGATGGGTGAAACCATGGAAACAGGGAAAGTGATTTCATAATTTTTGTTTTTGACAGAGACTTGAATGGGTGGTGATCGATCATGTACCACCATTTTCGCCAGCTGTTTGTCTTCAGAACCAAGCAAGTCAGATGATCACCATGCCCAGTCTGTTGTTTGTTGTTATTATTCTATTTTAGGTTAAAGATGCTGAAGTGGTGGTTTGTTGTTTTAATGTTTTGTCAAGGCGCTGGAACATTTTGGCTCCTTCTTTACCCAAGACAAATATATGGCTCACGATTGCCAACCTTACCCATCAATCAACCCTGTGTTTGGCTAGGGCTAACCCTGACAACGCACTTTCTACATGTTTGGTGGGGGTGCCTTTGGACAATGAGGCATGGCCATTGCCAAGTACAAGACTGCCATCATCCGTGACCATGGCAGGGTTGACAGCTGGGATGGTATTATGTCATGGTTACCTAAGGCAGTAGTGGAACCACAGGAATTAGAACTTTTAGGTTCTGTAAAAATGTAATACTGTGTAATGTTTAACTATAGCAGTAATCATACAAAAAAGGACAAATAGTCAATGCAACATTGCCTGTGTATCGCAATGCAAGTGGTTGGTGTAATTGTACTAGTTCAACCTGTTCGAGATCTAGCAATACACCAATACAATTACCCCCAAGGGTATTCTTGATTTGTGGGGACCAAGCCTGGCCCGACATACCCTCTCATTTGCAGGGTGGGCCGTGTAGTTTGGGTTGTTTGACTGTATTACTTCCCAACAACACCCAAATTTGGCAACATAGAAGGAGACACAAAAGACAAAAGTGCAAAATTTGTTACCATGCATTTGAACCAGAATGCAATGATCAAATGGAATTTTGGTCACTTAGCAAAATTGTGGCAGCCGGGAGTAGGAGTTGCAAGTGCTTTAATGAATCTATGAAAGTTGGGTTGTTGGCTGGCCAAACAGAGTAATTTAACTCACTAGCCCTAGATGGCTTGCTTAGCAGTGTTGATAGCATACGGCATGCAATGCTGCAGAATCGAGCTGCTATTGATTTTTTGTTCTTAGCACGTGGTCATGGTTGTGAAGATTTAGATGGAATGTCTTGTATGAATTTATCTGATCACTCTGAAACAATCCATAAAGCTATACAAAAGATGAAAGATCAAGTTCAAAAGCTGTAGGTTAGTGATGGTTTGGGATGGTTAGACAGACTGTTTACCCATTGGGGAATTATGGGATGGGTAAAAGATTTGTTAAAAATGTTGGGAACTGTTTTGTTAGTATTGTTAGTCTTGTTACTAATTATCCCTTGTATACTCAATTGTATAAGAAATATGGTACAGAACACAATGGCCAAAGTCTGGATTGTTCAAAAACAAAAAGAGGGATTTGTGGGATATTTGGAAAACAATGGACATATAGTGAACAATCCAGGCACAATGGAACTGATTATTCCATGAGCCAGAGGCCTCTGCTGGCAGCAGGCCTCAAGGATTTAGCGAAGATTAACTGTTGCTACAAGTTTGATGAAGCGAGCACGAAAAGTAGAACAAGGCTAACTGTTGCTACAAAGTTTGATGAAATAAGCACAAAAAGCTGAACAGAGTTGGGCCTTTGTGACTGAAAGCAGGACACAATACAAGATACAGGTGGAGGGAACCATTCGCGTGATCAGAAGGCCTTATTCTATCTAATTATTGTTTTAGGCACGTGGACAGCACATGCTAACCAATCAACAGATGGCTTACGCATGAGCAGGAACTAAAATACTTATATAAACCAAGCTATTTGGGCAATAAAGTGACATCTGCCTTGATCATATTGATTGTGTGTAGTGTCCGTGAGTTCCGCGTCAATATGTAAACTCAGTAACATTGTAATAGGGGGCTAGCCACAATGGAGTTTGTCACTTTTCTGTAATTTGTTTAGTTCCAGCTATTCTGCAGCTCTGTGAATGTTACATGGTCCCTTAGTCAAAAAAAAGTTCTCTTTTTTCTTTCTTTTTTTTTTTTATTTTTTTAAACTTTTTTGGAAAAGCTGTGAAACAATTTCCAGTCAGCTTTCCAGGTGGCAGGGGAAGGTAAAGGGAGTGTGTTCTTCTTTCTGAGTTAGCTAATTTGTGGTATTTCCTATAAGGCTAAATCATATTACAGAGAGAGGTCGTTAACATACAGCTATTAACTGAGAATTCCTAATATGAAGTAAGAACACTTTGAGTGCTGAGTGTGATATAAAAGCACTGCAGTTGGTAATCAAAAAGATATATTCTAATGTGACTTGAAATGTGACTTTAACCTTGCTTTTTTAAAAAAAATGCATGTTTTGGGTTTGTGTGGTGGAGTTTTGGTAGCAGGGGAGGGGCTGCAGGAATGGGTCCTGTGAGAAGCTGCTGGAAGCTTCCTTGGCTACAAGTAAGGCCCAACTCTGGCCAAGGCTGAGCCCATCAGTGACAGTGGTAGTGCCTCCAGGAGAAGAGATTTAAGAAGGGGAACCCGTAGTGAGTAGAGGGATTGGAATGTGAGAGGAACCCCTCTGCAGATATTGAGGTCAGTTCAGAAGGAGAGGAGGTGCGCTGGAGGAGGTTGATGCCCCTGCAGCCCGTGGTGAGATGGCAGTCTGTCCCCCCCCAGCCTATGGAGGGGAGTGGGGGAGCAGATGCCCACCTATAGCCCATGGAGGACCCCACGCCAGAGCAGGTGGATGTCCCCAAAGATGGCCGTGACTCCATGGGAAGGCCCACGCTGGAGCAGTCTGTGACTGAAGATCTGTGGCCTGCAGAAAGGAGCAACATTGCAGAAATTTGTGACAGCCTGTCTCCTGTGGGAGGGACCCCATGGTGGAGAAGGGGACGAGTGTGGAGTCCTCCCCCTGAGGAGGAAGGAGTGGCAGAGACAGCGTGTGACGAACTGACCCCAACCGCTAATCCCTGTCCCCCTGCACTGCTTGTGGGGAGGAGGTAGAGAAAATTGTGATTGAAGCTGAGCCCAGTACAAAGGGAGAGGTGGGGGGAAGGTGTTTTAAGGTTTGGTTTTACTTCTCATTATCCTTGTTTTGATTTGATTTGTACTAAATTAAATTGATTTTGTTTTTTCCCCAAGTTGAGCCTGTCTTTTGCACATGACCATAAGTGGTAAGTGATTCCTCCCTGTCCTTGTCTCTACCCATGAGCTTTTCTTTATATTTTCACCTCCTCATCCTACTGTGGCTGGTGGGGAAGAAGTGAGCAAGCAGCTTCATGGTGCCTTGTTACCCACTGGGCTTAAACCATGACAGTGCATTAATTAAAACATGGGAATTTTAAAACAAAGTGGGATGCTTTAACCCACTTCTTATGTTTCTAAGTATAATAAAGTTGCATCAAGCTAATGCTTTTCATTTTGTTAATGTACTGGAGATACTTAAATAATAGGGATGATTGGGAAAGCCTATTTTGACATCTTCAGTGACAATGTCATCCTGATAAAATATGGAAAGGGATCTACAAAAGTGTTCTTTATACCTTCATTAGTTTTCTGCTACACGGACACTGCATGTAATGTTTATACACCAGAACAAAATGGGTTTGTGAGTTTGCCTCTGGATTTGGAATTAAAACCAAAGTGCCAATAGGAAGAGAATCTAGACTTGTTGACTTTTGATAACTTGCTTAGGTAGTGATTTAGATTGCAATAGCTATTCTGTATGTTTTTTTTTGTATGCTTTCTCAGCATTACAAATTCCCCATTTCTTTTAGAATAATATCTTTCCAGACTCACATTGTTGTGTAACTTAGGTGCTTTAAATTTCTGCTCCATTGTGTTTGTTTATGGGAACCTAATCTGCAATTCCAGTTCTTCTCCTCTTCTGCAAATGAAAGTATTAGGCAGATAATGTATACCCATTTTGTTTCCTTCCACCTGGTGTTGAAGTAAGCTAGAGTTAACCATAATTGTTGACCTTGACTATTTTACTTCCTTCAAGAAGAATAAGTAAAACAGGGAACCTTGCTCATTCAATTAGCTATATAGTGTGTTGTCACAAAATTATATTCTCCATTGCAAGCGCATGGTCCTGAGATGGATGAGAGGGGAGGTCTATCAGTATTGGGAAGGATAATAAACAAACCAAAAGCAAATCTTAGCGCTAGGCCCTTCCTGTTGTCTCCAAGTACAGGCTGACCCTTGACAGCTTCTATGTGAATCAGGAATAAGTCTACCATTTTCTGCCATTCCACACAGTGCTAGTGCTAGCAATCATACCTTTTTTTTCTCAGTTGGTTTAGTATGGTCTTTAACAAGCTCTGGGTGAAGTTTTGATTTTGCTAATGGATACGATTCTGCTTTTCCTGGTACAGCACCTCTGTTCGGTGTAACCTTTCAGGCTGAACACTTCTAAATGGCTGTAGCCTATGAATCATTCAGTATATTTCTTTTTTTTTGTATTTTGGACTGTTCTAACAAACAGTTTATAGAAGTGAAGCAATGTTCAATGTCAAGACTGGAAGAACAGTGCACGTTTATGGTTGCAATTTTCAAGGGCTAAATCTGGAGGTAGTTCTGTTTCATGCTGCTCCTGGGTAGCAAAATTGTTCCCTGGTATTGTTGGTTCTGTCTCAAATCTCTAATTTCATTTTTGATACTCAGGTCTATTACTGTAGTCATTCAGCTTTGAGTCATTGCTTCCATTATATCAGCAATCACCAGGTCACTGCCTGTCACGATCCAGGCTGGACAGTCCAGGGAGAATTGTGGTGAATTCAGAATTCCCTCAGGCTAAATTAAGGTGAAATGACACCAAACAATCAGTTAAACATGTTATTTATGGCAGAAGCAAACTGAACTTGGAAGGCGTTAACAGTAGGTGGAGCGGTTTCTTACAACAAGAATGAGCATAAAACTATGTTAGTGGACTGTGGTAATCATATGTAAGACAATAAGAAGTGCCCTTCTGTTGAGTCACGAGGTTCAGAGTGGACCCCCTTGTTTTCCAGACTCCTTCTCAGAGAAGAGCCTAGGAATGGCTGGATCCACTCCTAGTCCCACACTTGGTCAATGGTTTATATCTACAGGGTTGAGGTGTGGGGGTTATGGAAAAGAGAAAGAGAGGAGAAGAGCGAAAGTAAAGAAAAGAGGAAAGAGAAAGACTTCACCAGTCCTGTGTCCAGTGTTGGTCCAGCCAATCTAGAGGTCCAGTCCTGGAGGGTGTGCGCAGTGCTTCTCCTGTCTGTGCCTTTTATAGCCTAGTTCCTGCCTTTCTTCACATCAGTCATGGCCCTTCTTGGTTTTCTGTGCACAGCCCCTTAGGACTTATGTAACTCTTGGTCTTCTGTGCAGGCGCCATTATGGGGGGTGGTCGTGAGCCCCTTCGCCAAATAAACTTGGGCTGACCCCTGGTCACATACGGTGAGTTGTCCTGGTCAGTTCATTGGGGTGTAGGCCTGCACGTCCTCTGACACGTCTCCGGCATCCTGTTTCACATGGTGTTGCTATGCAGAACTTGCCTTGTTCCCAGACCTCGGTCCATTCCTCCCCTCAACCACAGAAGCCAGGCCCTGGTCCCTGTCAGTCACAATGGGTGTTTGAGGCATTAACCATGTCCAGTCTTTCACACTGCCTTTTGTGGCACTTATGACAAAATTGACTGAAATAATTTTGTTTTGGAAGTGGAGACAGCTCAGGTTTGCTGCAAGTCAAACAAACTCAGACAACACACATGCCCTCCAAAAAATGCGGATGAGAAGAATTCAGATGGCTAGAAATACCTTCTTGGTTTCCTCCCTTTCTGTCTCTCCTTTTCCTCTAACCAATTCTCCAGTGTGTATTTGTTCACTTATCCTTTAGGTTTACTCTTGCAAGGTATTTTGCAGGCTTAATCAAGGTCATTCATTAACATGTGGAAGGGTAGATGCAGAGACAGGCAGTAGTGACAGTGGGTTCCTCCCTATCACAAAGTCTTCTTGACAGTGCTATATTTATGTGAGGAATATATATGAAGAGGTAAAATACTTCTAGATGTCTTCCAGGAACTAGGCAGCACATTCCTGAGTTTTGCAGAGCAAGTGGACTTCAATGTGTACCACAAATAGATTGTCTGATTGCAGTACATTAGCTCATAAACAGATAATTACCCTTGTATTTTTTTTGGCTTAATAACTCTTGGATAGATCTTTGCCAGAAGGGTAAGTCTGTTTGGTTGAAATCAATTTCTCAATTGCCCAAATAGAAAAGAAGAGGCAGATTAAATAAAGAGTAAGCATGAATCAGATCTTGGAGGAAGGCAGTTAGTTTGCCTGAGTTCAGATCAATTTATCTGTATAACTGAATGTTTTTCATGTTCACATTGGCTGGAATATAGTAAAAAAAAATTTCAGTTTCCTGCTATGGAAGAATTTTGAATGTCTTAGAGAAAACATCTTCTGTGCACCTTTGTGTTTCCATTTGCTCTGCTATCTGCTTTTTCTGTTTCCTAGCACCAAGCACAATGCTGACAAAGGTCAATCTTCTCCTTTTTGTAAAAGGAATATATTGCCCTGTTACATTGTATGGACAAACCCCCCCCAGATGTTTTGTGATTTTGGAGATGTGGTCTGAAATGAAAAGAACTCTTCAGATTAGGTTATACTGAAGTCCTGAGAAAGTTGTAGTGGAAAAATACTGCTTAATATCTAGTTAAGCAAGAGTATCTCCCTGCAAGAATGGAGTCTTGCAGGAGGGTAAGGATGTTCAAGTTAGGAGGAGCAGATCAGAATCAAACCTTCACAAGGAAGATAGTCCTCTTTGGTGCAAGGACAAAAATAGCTGGAACTACCAGAATGTTCCCAGGCTCCTGTGTGAAAGAGTAGCCCTTCTGTATTGGGTTTGTGTGGCAGGGTTTTGGTAGCGGGGGGCTACAGTGGTGGCTTCTGTGAGAAGCTGCTAGAAGCTTCCCTTATGTCCTATGAAGCCAATGCCAGCTGGCTCCAAGACAGACTCACTGCTGGCAAAGGCAGAGCCCATCAATGGCGGTGGTAGTGCCTCTGGATGTGTGTGTGGATGTGAAAAAAACAAACAAAAAACCTGTGCAATTGCAGCCACAGAGAGGGGTGAGAATACGTGACAGCCAGGTCAGTGGAGAAGGAGGGGGAGGAGGTGCTCCAGGTGCTGGAGCAGAGATTCCCCTGCAGCCCGTGGTGAAGACCCTGGTGAGGCAGGCTGTCCCCCTGCAGCCCAGGGAGCTCCATGGTGGAGCAGATCTCCACCTGCAGCCCATGGAGGACCCCACGCTGGAGCAGGTGGGTCCCCGAAGGAGACTGTGACCCCGTGGAAACCCCGCACTGGAGCAGGCTCCTGGCAGGACCTGAGGATCTGTGGAGAGAGGAGCCCACACTGGAACAGGTTTGCTGGCGGGGCTTGTGACCCCACGAGGGACTCACGCTGGAGCAGTCTATGCCTGAAGGACTGGAGCCCTTGGAAGGGACCCACGCTGGAGCAGTTCGTGAAGAACTGCAGCCTGTCGGAAGGACTGAGGTTGGAGAAGTTCATGGAGGACTGTCTCCCATGGGAGACACCCCAAGCTGGAGCAGGGGAAGAGTGAGGAGTCCTCCCCCTGAAGAGGGAAGGAGCAGCAGAAACAATGTGCGATGAACTGACTGCAACCCCCATCCCCTGTCCCCCTGTGCTGCTTGGGATGGGAGGAGGTAGAGAAATCATGAGGGAAGGTGAGCCTGGCAGTAAGGGAGGGGTGTGGGGAAGGTGTTTTAAGATTTGGTTTTACTTCTTATTACCCTACTCTGATTTGCTTGGCAATAAATTAAATTAATTTCCCAAAGTTGAGTCTGTTTTTCTTGTGATGGTAATTGCTGAGTGATGTCTCCCTGTCCTTATCTTGACCCGTGAACCTTTCATTATATTTTCTCTCTGCTGTTCAGCTGAGGAGAGGAGTTATAGAGCAGCTTTGGTGGGCTTCTGGTGTCCAGCCAAGGTCAACCCATCACACCTTGCTGTACTGTTGCTGGTGAGGGACAATGAAATCTGTCTGATCCAAATATTAGTCTATTAAAAAAAAAAAAGGCTGAGGGGGAGAATTAAGAACTGTCAAAGTTGTGCAGTGGCTTGAGCTCTGACTGATTTCTTAGTTGTTTCATAAATGAAACAATAATTTTTCTTGTGCTGTAAGCCTGGTATAACTTTTATATTTCTTTGTTTTAAACATTGCAACTAAGGTGTCAGCTCTGATGTGACTTGTGTATTACCCAGTGAAAAGAAGATGAATTTTTTTCCCCTGTCTTTCTTGCTCTTTCCAAGGCATCAGTTTAATCTTTTAATAAATACAGAAATACACACATGTGGGTTCTCTTAGAGATGTAGCCAGAGTCATTACTTATGGCACTTGTACTGCTTCTTCAACAAGTGGTGCAGGAACTTCCTCCTCAGGTCTAGCTAGCTCAGGTAGCCCAGCACCATCTCCACCATCTTTTGGCCCAGTGGTGATTAGAAACCAGAACCAGATTAGAAACCTGGGTGCAGAAACCAGGATGTATGCAGAGTGAACTTTCTTGGACCTCGACCCTTTGAGTTTGTTTGACTTAAAACTGCTGGAATGCCAATAGGATCTGATGATTTGGAAGGGTTGCTCTCTGGTTCTTTTCATACATGGAGACAGCAGCAGCATTTGATCACCACTTGTCTGTTGCTCTTTGCTGCACCGCTGTGTGCACTAATAAAGCAGGGCTTGCTAGAATAAGGCCATGTGGAAGCAGCTCCAAATTTTCCCTTCCTGTAGGGAAGGAAAAGCTCTGTACTTTACTCCTACCTCTTAACTGTAACTGGGTGAGATCAACAGTAGCAGCAGCAGGAGGGGGGAAAAAATAAAAAAATAGAAGGCCTCATGTAATAGGGTTTAGCTCTGCTTTTGGAGACATCTCCAGATGGCAGCTCAGCATTGCTCCAGGGGAACTGTTATCTGAATTTCATAGGCAGTAGCTCTAGAAGGGAACTTGTGAATGAATGACTGCTTCCATTTCAGGATTTGACAGCAATCTTTTGAGTGACTTCTGTGGAGCCTCAAATTCTCCTTAATTGTGCAGAATGTTAGACAGCAGAACATTCTTCAAATTTCACCCTGTTCTGTAGCAGCTTTTACTATTCTATAACCCTTTCTGTTATATTGACAGGTCCCACTTTGTACACTCATCCATTTTGTCGGTGCTCAGGATCGTATGAGAACTGATCTATTTAACAACTCAAAGAGGCTAATAAGAAACCCTTTTCAATGTATGGTGTTGTTCTTCCAAAGTGATCTCTCTTTAAGGCTTCTCCTTGATGTTAATCCTTCTGAGTTTTTCTACCGATTATTTTTATTGGATATTCTAGAATACAGCAGTGCTTACAATAAAGGTGATATATATTGCTATGTGAAACTGATGTTAATGCAATGAAGCAATTAGGACAACATTTGGATAATCAGGAAGTTACAGCTTTTTGGTATCATGTAGTTAACATCTGTCACAGGAATAGAAAAAGAGAGAGATTTTCTGGGAGGGGGAAAAAAAAGAAGGAAACAGAAACACCACCATCAAAAGCCAAAACCAACAAAACTTGACACGAGTTCTTTGGAGTTTTTTGTTCAGCGTATGACTCCTACCTAGCACAGTGTGCCCATGCTTGAGATTCCTGGGTGCTGCCATAATCTACATCCTTGTGAAGCTAGCTTTTGCAGGGCCTTGCAACTAACAGCACCATTTTTTGCAACATGAGATCTGGGACTGAGTAGATTACCCCATATACACTGGTTTTGATGGTGAGAGGTACTTCTGGCTTGGGGGGTGGGGGAAGACAACTGTGCTGAGCATGATCAAACTGTTCCTCCTCCCATGTTGTACTCATTCTTCATTCATGGTGTTGTAGGATGTTGTCCTCCTGCTTACTTTCTGCAGCCCAAAACCCTCAGAGGTTCTTGATCTTCTACCTTTCTGTGGGCAGGTCCTATCTGGTCAGGGGGAAAGGCTTGTGAGACAGCAAGAAAAGGAATGGTGGAGTTGACCTTGCAGAAAACATTCAATAGGAATGTAGAAATGCCCTGTAAAACCCAATAATAACAAGGTGGGGGAAGGAGCAAGTGGAAGGTCATAAACTCATATTGATAACATATTACTTGTTTTTATTTTGTTTTGTTTTGTTTTGTACTGCTATTACATCGAAGAACCCAAATCATCAGGACTCATTAGGCCAAGTGTTGCATGGAAACAGCAGTGAGAGAGTTCACAGCCCTGAGCTGCTGCTGAACTAGGAAATGCAGCGTATATTTAAGTGTGTGCATCTGTTCAATGGTAGAAATTGGGAGACTACTGAAAGTTTCACAATGAAGGTTAAACTTTTTCTGGGATAGTGAGCCTGTGTGTGTAGAAATATTTTCACTGAAAGGACTGAAGAATTTAGAGATAATCCTTGTTATTTAATGGCGTGTTTACCTGTGGATACCTGTTAAGTGTGTTTTGAAAGAAACTGTTAAAAAAAGAAACTGAGAGTGAGGAGAACCAGAATTAGACTCATATGCTTCTAGCAGGTAGTTGTGCAAATGTCAAAGTCTAGAAACTGAATACTGAATCCAGTCAATGATGAATATGCTATATTGCTTCCATTCAGCTGGCATCAGGTCTGGAGTCATGAAGCAGGCACCCACCAGCCGAAACAATGTGCAGAAGTTGGGCCCCATAGAACTGTGATCCGAATTAGAGCACAAGGTTTTGCCAAGACCCAGCCAGCTAGAAACTCTTGGGATGGAGGAAACACATCTAAAATCCCATCTCCACCTGGAATCTCAGATTCTGCAATCTTTTGTGAAAAACTGCACTCTTTTCTTTTATAGAATAGCAGAAGACAGTAGTGCTACTCTTCAGCTGGTTCTATAATAGCTTAGGAGTTGGTCCACTCATTCATGAAGTGAAAAACTTGGGCTCAATACCTCATCAACTTAAGGGGCTATGAGGCTGTATCTGTCATACACAAAGAGAGTCCTTAACTGCAAACCTCCAGACTCATTTAGGAAGAGGCAATTTCCACTCATCTGTTGGGAGAATGTACCCCATACAATAAAGAAATTCAACTTCACAATGACAGTAAAAAGAGGAAGAAAAGGACCTTCACTCTGTTGTCTACTTGTTAGGGTATTTATCTAGCAAACAAGCACTTTTTATTCTGCTCCCACTTTCAGGGATAAATCTGTATTTTTACTTCATATAAAATACTGTAACAACTTCGTTGTGGCTATAATGGTGTATTTCATCTGTGCTTTCAGCTTTAAAATGAATCAAGAATGGGGCCACATGATGAATAAATTATCATACTTCTCTCATAATTTTCCTGTTTCACTAGAGGTGGAAAAATCATACTGCTTCTGCAGTTCTCTGAGTTAACCTTTTATATACCACAACTCATTACATTAAGCAAAACGTTTTTCCCTGCTTTCGACACGTTTCTATAGTAACACCAAGTGTAAACTGTTTTCCTTACTGCTTTTGGTAACTCTACAGTGTATTTCTAGCAGCCTTAGAGCTCATCAAATAAAACTCTTCATGCCCAAAGGATGGAATACAAACTTTTCAATAGACTATTTCTGTGCTAGCAAGTGCTAAATGTACAAGGGTGATTAAAGCACATTATAACTGATGCACAATGAACTGTATAAAATACTGATTTCCTGACACAGACAACTCAGTTAAGAGGTGTGAATAAAGAACAGGTGAATTAAGTACAAAACCATTCCTATTCAGAATTTATGAAGTACAACTGATTCTGGCATAATGGTCTTTCTCTCCCAGGCTTTCAGAAATGGTTTGTCTTGGGGAAGGAGCGCATAACTAAAATGGTTTAGGAAAAATAAGAGACCAAATGACACACAGAAACTCGCTGTTGGTTTATGCCTATTTCTTCAAAAACATCATGGAAAAAAAACCCAAACCCATGCATGGTATCAAATAATTTTACAGTAACTACTTTTATTGTGAGAAATAGCTTTTACAGAATAATTTCAGATGATTAAATATTGTTTCTGCATGATACACATAAATAGGTGTTTCCATCTTTACACTATTTATGAAGAAAGATTATCTATCATTTGATAAAAAATTTCCAAGTGTACCTATGAACCTTGGATAAACAAATCTCTATATTTACTACTGAGCTATTAATAAAGTGCATATTTCTAGATATGTATATACAAACTTTTTAAGATTTGTATGTAATTTCTAATACATATCATTGGGAGGGCTGACAAAAGTATTTCTTCCTAAACAAACTACAAACTGCTGGTGTCAAAAAGAAGTTGAAATGATATACCTATGAGGGTAATATTACCACTTTGTACCTTATGATTAAAGATAAGACCAAATTATTCCATGAATACCAGTGCTTATGAAGCCTGATTGTTGCAGAGGATCCACAGGGGAAATCACGCACAGACCAATGTGATCAAGTGAAGTCCATTTACTACAACGTTTAGCACAGTTATATACCTTATGTGCTTGTGCACGTGCCTTATACAATACTCTAATTGGTCCAATACCCCGGTTCACGCGACACTATCTTATTCTCTATTGGCTGTGCGGGCTTGTTCATGAGGTGTCCAGCAGTTACTTATCTCATTCTTCGGCATCCAGGAGTTGTTTGTCGGGCTCTTCTTATCTTTCTTTTTTCCAGTGCACAAGGACACAACGTCCTTGTCTGCTCCGGCACTTTTGTAAACTTATGCTTCGTTCCCACCGAACGGCTGGATTGCTCACATGCCTTCGCCCAGCCAAAAATCCTCAACACCTGGTCTCTTAACTGATCTCAATTCTTCATGCTCTAGTTGCGCTAGGTACACCAGTTCACCTCCTCTTCCTGCAACACTTTCAGTACTGAAGTACTCCTTCCTGTCTGACCCCAAAATACAACTGCTTTTCTTGAGCAGGCTCTAAATCATCTCATATATCCCCCTAAATTTCTTCTTCCCTCTTTATTGTTGGCTGGCAAAGAAAGCAGATGAACGGCCTGGGGTAACCGAACTGATTGGCCAAAAACCATGTTAAACAGAAAGTACAGGTATTAAAATCATACTGTTTTCTTTTTAAATGTACAAACTAGGGGTTTCCTAACACAGCTGAATTTGTAGAAATATCATACCTTTGAGACTTCAGTCTCTATCAGATTTTCTCAAAACTGAACAAGAAATTCAAAAGGTTTTGATGATAAGAAATGCAGACAGCTACGATCAACACAATGGCTATGAAAACAAAGCTTATGGGAGGAAGGCTGAAAATCTTCAATGTACTGTATGAAAACAGCCTGTGCAACAGTAGATTATGCTGTATGCTTTATAGCTGTAGTCCAGGATAATTGATGGACCTGTTGTTTTGTCCATTTGAGTCTTTGTGATCCAGTCAAAATCTGAATTAATTCATCAGCTTCTTATCTGAGTTTGCTGACTGGACTTTACATTTTACTATAATTTTCTTCCAAATAAAAATCTTGTAGTTTATTCTTGCTTCATAAAATGCCTGTGTATAAATCACAGATGTGTAACTTCAGTGGTGGCCTTTTGAGTATTAAATTTAGTATCATTTGGGTATTACTTCCTTTCTGGAAAGTTCTCAGCACATACTTCTGTTTAACTCTGGTAGCCTAAGTGTAAATCAGTATTCTTATAGTGGTTCATACAACAGCAAGATACAAGTAATGTGCTTCAAATATTAATACCGCTGTGGGATTCCTTTAAAAACTTCATGTCTGTTCTCTAAATCAACATTATACCCAATGCAGAACGCAGCAGGTATGAAGCTACAGAAGACAAAACCAAGGCCTGAAATGTCTACGTTAAAATCTGCAATTCAAAACCACAGAATGCATTGCTCTATAAAAAAAGATCATGTAGTCTCAGATTTCCTTTCAGAGTCACAAGAACCTGATCACTCTCTAATTCTAATGAAGAAATACAGTTGCCTATGCAGGAATACTTGGAATCGAGGTAATGAGAAAATGTCTAGGTTTTTTGTGTCTAGAAGGCTTTTGTTCAAAATGAGTGACTTTTTTTCTACTTCAGAAATTTGTATTTTGTTGAGCATCTAATCAAGTTATAGATAATTATAAACCCCAGTAATTTAGAGTTTAATTTGTCAAGTGCAAGTTTACAGTAGTTTTACATGAATCTTCAAGATTTTGTTTGCCATTCACATTGTTTTCATTACACAGATTTCATCACACCACAGCATAATAAATAAAATACTTAGTAATTCCATTAGAAATAGTAAGAAGGTTTAAAACTTTAACCTGTTTCTCTTGTCTGAAGTGAAAAGTGGAATATGAAAAAAAGATTTTGCGTAAGCAGCACGAAGAAGCAGCACATGTCATGGACACAAATCAGTCACAATTAGAAAGCGTGTTTTTGCAGTTTCAGATTACTTGAAAAATCACATTGTACACTGAAATACTTTAGTTTGAAGTGTATATCTTCTGTGGAACTAGAGTTCAGGCATCTGTTTCTGCTACAGAGCAGGCTCTGAAGTCATTCTTTATCTCCCTAGATGAACCAGGGTTTCCAGTACTATTTCAGGTGGTCTTTTCCTTTTTTTCCCCAAATAAAATATTTTATCTCAGTAACAAGACACTTGATTCATACAGAAAAGATCCAAGCATTTATGTTTATTTCAAATTGTTTGCCTTTCCCCTCTGTCCTGGTTTCATCTGGGATAGAGTTAATTTTCTTCCTAGTAGCTGGTATAGTGTTATGTTTTGGATGTAGTTTGAGAAGAATGTTGATAACACACTGATGTTTTCAGCTGTTGCTAAGTAGTGTTTGTACTAAGTGTTATGGATGCATGAGTAACCAAATCCAACAGGTGTTAAAACTCAGATTTATGAAGTCTGGTAAACATTTTATAAAACCACTGGTTCAATGATGTAAGGAGAATTAATACTACACAGCCGACTTAAGAATCCCCAAGATTTAAAGTGACGGCTCAAAATGCGCGTATCACTCCCCTGAAAGCTGAGGGCTCTCTCCCTCGAGGAGTCACCTCGGGCAGTGCCCCGACCCAAGGGGTTGTCCCCAACTGCAGACCCGCTGCTCCGAGGAGGACTGATTCCAACATGTCCTGCGGTGGGACCCCGATTATACCCCTGTCGAATCTGACCGGTGGTCGTTTAATTGTATTGGCCAGGAGGGTCACCTTGGTGCACCTGGCGCGTCTCGATTGGCCAGTTCAAATTTCAACCTGCAGCCTCCAGGGTTTTCTTCCCCTTCTCCCTGCCTGGAGAAGTTTCGTTTCCTGCTGGCAGGATGTGGGGGGGAATGTATTGGCACACTAAGTCAAGGAACTAGCATGTTCCTGAATGTGGTTCAGGTCTTGTTTAGAGTTAAACAACTATTTAAGAATATCACCCAGACATTTGCCTCGGTGCTGGGCCTGGCCCATGCCTATCAAGCCCTGTTCAACACTATTCAGTACCCTCAAGGGGAAGAGAAGGTCTCTGGATCTGACAACATAATGACAGGCACTGTGGCCACTCCAGCCTCCATGACAGGCACTGCGGCCACTCCAACCCCTGCGACAGGCACTGCAGCCACAGCAACCCTAGTGACAGGCACTGCGGCTGAACCAGAGAAATAAGCTGTACCAGTATTAGTCACCCCCATACAGAAGAAGAATACACAAAAAAAAATCAGTTCTCTTAGTGAGGGATGAAGATGAACCAAGGCCATCATGAGAACAGGAGAAAGAGGCAGAACCAGAGATAATCACCCAATCCCTATCCCTGAGTGAGCTGCAGGATATGTGAAAGGATTTCAGCTGCCACCCTTCATTCAGCTGTGACCACCTTGTTACCTGACTGCTCCGATGCTGGGATAATGGGGCCAGTAGCTTGGAATCAGGAGGTAGGGAAGCCAGCATCTGGGATAATTTTCTAGGGAAAGTAGCATTGACAAGGCAATTGGTAAAGGGACACAAGCCCTCAGCCTCTGGAGGCTACTCCTGTCAAGTGTCAAGGAAAGGTATCCCTTCAAGGAAGATGTTATAGGTCAGCCAGGGAAGTGGACCACCATGGAGAGAGGTATCCAGTATCTAAGGGAATTAGCTGTGCTAGGGATAATTTATTATGACCCAGACAATGCACAATTACCCAGAGATCCAGATGAAGTCCAATGCACACAACCAATGTGGCGGAAGTTTTTATGAAGTGCACCATTGTTGTATGCCAACGCATTGGCAGTACTGACCTGAAAAGATGAAGAGGCACTGACAGTGGATGAAATGGCTCGCCAACTCTGGCAATACAAAGAAAACCTCTCTTTGTCCCTATGAGCGTGTCTCTTGGCTGTGGACAAACTGTCTGAAAAGTCCGAAAAACTGATCAAACTGAAGGAAAAGTCACATTCTTCACCTGTACGGACCAGTATCCCAGCTATTAGGAATGAGCGGTCCTCTGCTCAAGAGGTAGAATATAGAAGATACATGCCATGGGGTACCCTGTGGTTTTACCTGTGTGGCCATGGAGAGGACATGAGGAAGTGGGATGGAAAACCTACCTTGGTCCTAAATGCACAGGTAAGTGAGTTGCGAGGAAAAACAACAACAAAATGGGATTCTTCCAGGAAAAATGCTGCTCCAGTTGCCAGACAGAGTGGAAGGGCTGATCTTTCATCTGATCTTCTTGAAGAGACTTCTGGTTCATGTTTACAAGAAGTGAGTAACAAACACTCTGACCAGGATTAGAGGGGCCATGCCTCCAGCCAGGTGGAGGAAAGGGATAACTGGGTTTATTTGACTGTGTGGGTTTGATGGCCTGGCATGATAGATCCACAGGAGTATTAGGTTCTAGTGGACATGCCAAAGAGCATGTCATTGAGTGGGTGTATCACATCCCCTATCATGCACCAGCCTCTGGGAAAATCAAACGATACAATGGACTGTTAAACATTACATTGAGAACAATGGGGGTGGAACCTTCAAACATTGGGATACACATTTAGCAAAAGCCACCTGGTTATTCAACACCAGAGGATCTGCCACTCAGGGTGGCCCTGCCCAATCAGAACTTTTACGTACTGTAGGAGGGGATAAAGTCCCTGTAGTGCACATAAAAGATATGTTAAGGAAGACAGTCTGGATTACTCCTGACTCAGGCAATGGCAAACCCATTTGTGGGATTGCTTTTGCTCAAGGGCCTGGGTGCACGCAGTGGGTGATGTGAATGGATGGGGAAATCTGATGTGTACCTCAGGGGGATTTGATTTTAGGTAAGAATAGCCAATGAATTAAATTGCATGATGTTAATTGCTGTATAACCCTGCTACTGTATGTCATCATTACTATAATTGCTATACGCTATATCAATGGTATTACCACGAGAATCACTTAGATTAAGGAAAAATGAACTTTGATAAAACTGAGCGAAGCGCAGTAATGATGGAACCAGAAATGACTCCAGCATGCAACAGTCCAACAGTGCGCATCTTCTGCTGCACCTGCCACACCGCACCAAAGCCTGATCCTCCTCTGCTGACTGAGTGGACTTCGCACCATGCCTCCTGCCCAGAAAGCCTGTTATGACAGATGGAGCCCAAAGTCATCGACTAAATGACTAAATAGACTAAACGGGTATTTTATAGAGATGGCAGAGAGACTGAGGGAATGATATCTGTGTGTGTATACATATATCAAAGGACAGGAAAGGTGATGGCGATTAATTGGGATGTATTGGGAAGTATGGGACCTCAGCATGACATAAATGATATAGAATAAAGGGTGGATACTGTCCTGGTTTTGGCTGTCCTGGTTTTAAACTGTCTTTATCTCAACCCATGAGTTTTGCTTTTTTTTTTTTCTCTCCGATTCTCTCCCTTATCCCACTGGGTGTGGAGGGGAGTGAGTGAACAGCTGTATGGTGCTTAGTTGTTGGCTGGGGTTAAACCATGACGCCCTCCTCCCCACCCCCCCCCCCCCCCCCCCCCCCTTGGCCAAAATTATTCTAAGAAATTGATCCCCATTTCAGAAAAGCAGTCATTTCCTTCGAAATTCTGCCATAAAGCAAATGCAGTGATCAGAGAAAAGAAAGTGACCTGCCTCTACACTGAATTGTATAAGATAAGAATTTGGGCAAGAGCCCATAAGGGTTTATATGATGATGTCTTATATTTTCAGCTGTATCTAATGGCCAATGAATCAAATTATTTGAGCCTGCAGAACTCATTAGTGGGCTTTGGTAAGCTTTTGACTGCAGACCTATACTGGTGATAATTAGTACTGGCAATCTCTCTGAGTATTAACACATTTGGTTTTCAATGACAGACAAATCACTTTAAGGCACACTTAGAAGATAACTGGTAAGACTTATGGGGTCTTACACGCTCCCTAGCATTCATGTGCTTTTCATAGTATTTTCTGAAGAAACTGCTCCTTTTCAGCTCTGCAAAACGGTGTTAGAAATAGTAGTGAGCCTAGAAACGTTTCTGGTTTTTTTATAAGGCTTCAGATACCATAATTACAGTACTTCTTATAGCTCTGCAGCTCTTCTACTTCTCAGGATGCACAAAGACCATGAATAAGGATGAAAACATATCAGACAAATTCATAGGGGTTGGTTCAAAACAATTATTTTTGAACAAATACTGCTTTTATTTTGCTCAAGATGTTGTGTGTGGTAGTATATTCATGTGACTTTTTATGAAGAATTTGAGGAAAGCTTCCTAAGATTACAGACATTTTCAGTTCTCTGAAAAAAAATACATTGTTAAAGATTTTTTTTCCTGTGTTTTAGAGCTGATATGAGGATATGATAGAGTACTCTGTTGCAAGGACAAGGAGAAAAGGATAGCATAAACTACCAATGTACTGACAAACTGCTGCACACTGACTTTCTTTTAATGGGAAACTGATGCCTTGTATCTTTTAATATTCTTGTCATAGCTTTCAGCTCTGATGACACCCAGTAGGATGATCTCAGGCCTTCTCAGGTGCTGAGTATCTCCATGGTTCTCTAAGGCCAGCAGAAGCAGCAAATGCTCCTTTGATAAAGCCAGCAGTGGGCTGTTATGACTAATGGTAGCTCAGAAGCTACCTACAGCAATTATGAAATAGTTGTCTGGTTGCTCTGTGTCCTAACTCCAGGGGTGACTAACTCTTCTGTGACTCTCCCAAGAAGTCTGTCCTCTCAGTCTTATGGCAATAGCAGCAATGGATTTGTCTCAAATAGTGTTGCAGCTGGTCACTAGATTAATTGCCCCAAAATTTTAACTCTTACTCTGTTGTTGGGGTCTGATATGCAAAGGTGAATCCTGATGAAGAAGTGTACCTTTCTCTGAATTGTTTAAGGCTGCATCTGGAATATATGCTGGTATATAATTAAATTTTCTTTCTGCAGCAATTCAGTGCCAGCAAAACATGGCATGTGACAACTGAGAGACAGCGTCCTTTCTTCTTGCCTACCAGTGACTATGTCAAGATAATGATGCATGCAGTGTGTGTAGTGAACAGAATAATCATTACTGGCAAGCAGTTACAAATGTGTAATGGTTCTGCTATAAAATCTTTAATGCATTACCCTCACCACGCCACTCTGCTCTTCTGGGTGTGCTTGAAAAATATCAGCTCGTGGTGCATTATGGATGCTGTGTAAATGCGCATCTGTCAAATCACTGAGTAAGTACTGAAGGTGGAGGGGGTGGGAAGAAGGCTTGTTATGTTTGCAGCTGAGATCAAGCCAAACAGTTTATACTTTACAATGTTTAATTAACTCTGTGGTCAGTCATAGTACTGCTCAAGATTCTTAGGCAGTTCTCCCCATTTCAGAGAGGTTTTTACTTAATCTTCCCATTATGTGAGTGACTGTATTGGAACTGTTGGAGAGCGTCCTCATGCGATACAAATGTATGGGTCATAGTGGTACCTGCTGTTAGCTCAAAAAAAAGAAAGAAGAGAAAAAAGAAAAAGTGCTACTGTGAAGCTAATTAGTCTCAGACAAGGGCAGGTCTTGGAAGAGAAGGTACAGCCCTGCGCTAATACTGCATTGTTCTTCGGGGCACCTGGGCCAGCATCACTGTCAGCACAGTGTTGCACTCTGCTCCACAGGAGCACACTAGACCTCTGCAGCCTGCCTTGGAGTACTCCATGCCATACTCTGCCGCACAAAATAGACCAGGCCCAAGTCATGGCTCATCCGGGCAAACCACCCTGGCCACCAGAGTAGGCTGGCTGCAGCCTATTTGTAGTAAAGCACTGGTCATTTCCTAAGAGAATGCTGATGTCTTGCAGCACTAAATGGTGCTGCATGCTTTTTCTTTTAGCTTTTTTCTTCATAGGCACTTACGCTGAAGGGAGAGGGATACATTTACATAAGTTGAGTATGTGTTGCTTCTAATGAGGATAAACTGGTAAGAATTATCAGCACTCATTGTTCAAAGTATACGCTAAATGCCAGTGGCGATTTGTTGTGGTTTAACCCCAGCCGGCAACTAAGCAAGATGCTGCTGCTTGCTCATGTGCCCCCACCCAGTGGGATGGGGGAGAGAATTGGGGAAAAAAATAAAACTCATGGGTTGAGATAAAGACAGTTTAATAGGACAGAAGGGAAGAAAATAATAATGATAATAATAATAATAATAATGAAATTATGATGATAATGATAATAATAATAATAAAATTACAATAATAATAATAAAATAGTTAGAATGTACAAACCAAGTGATGCACAATGCAATTGCTTACCACTTGCCAACCGATGCCTAGGCAGTTCCTGAGCAGCAATCTGCCCCTCTCAGCCAGCTAACTCCCCCCGGTTTATATACTAGACGTGACATCCCATGGTATGGAATACACCATTGGCCACTTTGGGTCAGCTGCCCTGGCTGTGTCCTGTGCCAACTTCTTGTGCCCCTCCAGCTTTCTCACTGGCTGCGCATGAGAAGCTGAAAAAGCCTTGACTTAGTCTAAACACTACTTAGCAATAACTGAAAACATCAGTGTTATCAGCATTCTTCTCATACAAAATTCAAACCATAACAGTATACCAGCTACTAGGAAGAAAATTAACCCTATTACAGCCAAAACCAGGACAGGATTAAATGAAAAATCCCTCAGTTTTGTATTCTAGACATGTTGCTCTGCTTTCAGTCCAT
The DNA here is from genome assembly GCF_929443795.1 of Astur gentilis. Lineage (NCBI taxonomy): Eukaryota > Metazoa > Chordata > Aves > Accipitriformes > Accipitridae > Astur > Astur gentilis. Next base: position 17,066,328 of record NC_064919.1, on the reverse strand, counting down.
TTTATACGGGTGAAATCCTGCCAAAGACACTGGAGTTGTTATTGACTAAAAAAATTATGAAAGAGAGGGCAGAAGCTGGTATTTCATGTTTCCCAGAAATAAAAAGACACCTGCTTTTTTGTAATATACATAGTATCAAGGGTTTCTATGTTTAGCACAAACGGTGTTCCACATTAATGGAAACCTATAGCACAGTGTGATGTTTTTGGGCAGCAGATGTGGGAAACAAGACTCCTGTGATTCAGGAATTGTAAAGAGTCCAGCTTCTATCTTGTCTGTTGATGCTGTGTCTTAAATACTTCCAAATATAGTGGAGAGTATGAAAGGGTTAATCTTAATACCTGGTTTTGGGAAAATAAACATAGAATGTGACAGATTTGTACTTTTGGCACAACATGCTGTGAGGTTAGTTAGAAAGGGGAGATCTGCTTCTCTTCTACCTTTTTAGGATAATTTCTATTAAACTGTACTGCATTTCTGTTATAGAATCATAGAATCATAGAACAGCCCAGGTTGGAAGGGACCTCAAAAGATCATCTGGTACAACCTTTTGTGGGAAAGGGAGCCTAGATGAGATTACCTAGCACTCTGTCCAATCACATCTTAAAAACCTCCAGTGATGGGGACCCCACCATGTCACTGGGGAGGTTGTTACAGTGGTTGATTTTTCTCAATGTAAAAAATTTCTTTCTTACATCAAGATGAAACCTCTTCCAGTGCAACTTGTTGAACAGCATGGGGCCCAGTATCAATCCGTGAGAGACCCCACTTGTGACAGGCTACCAACCTGAGCAAAACCCATCGATCACTGTCTTCTGTTCACATTATTTGGTTTCTTTCCTGTTAAAATTGTAATGGTTGCAGAATATTGTGCAACTAATTGGTCTGACTTTACTATGTTTAATAAATGCAATGGTAAACAGTTTGCATAGATTTAGCTTAAGGAATACCTTACATGCTTTATATTTTAGTAGCCTGATTTTAAAACATACACACAGTGTCTATTAATTTTCTTACTTATGAGTATTACTTTTTAACCGTATGGGGCTTTGGAATTCTCAGCTTTATGGAGAATAACATGACTGGTGAGAAAATGGTTGGGTTTTGGTTTGGTGTTTTGTTTTTTTTTGTTTTTGTTTTTTTTTTTTTTTTTTATAATTTCTCCTTTTTTCTCAGTGGCAAGAGGCATCCATGAGAACCTTTCTGAAGGTTTGTAACGGGTGGAGAATATGCCCCAGAGAAGCACCTGTCTTCAATATCATTTTTTAAAAAAATCCAGCTGTCTCAGAGCAGCTTTCTGGAGGGAGATAGCTCAGTGAAGAAGATGCTTGAAGAGTAGGTTTCTGGCAGTGTGAGACTTACTGATTCAGTGCAGTTCTGCAGGGGGAAGGAAGAAATCTCTCCTCTCACAAGGGATGTGATATAGTTTCCTAGCTTCAGTACTTCCAGTTCCTGTTTGAAATCACTGTTTCTCAGCTCAACATTGTCTTTGCTTTCTTGATCTGACTCTGTTCTCTCATATAAGAAACCATTAACTGCATTCATATATCTCCAGCTGAGCTAGAACAATTGAAAGTAAACCAGTACAGATTCTGTTTTGCAAAGTATTTTTTTTTTTTAGTTCTGCATTAAAAAGAAAAGGCTTGGAAGATCACTCATGATAAATTATGGGACAGAAGTTCCATTAATAACCTATATCCCACCCTGCAAAGGTCAATAACATCTTCAACAGAGTAGTCTCTAATGTGATACAGTGATCCAGGTTCCTGGTGACATGTCAGTCTGTCACAGCCAGCACCAAACTGTTATCTGTCTGAAGGCTCTTTGTCTCTATCTTTGTCTCTCCTGCCTGGCTTTCTGATACCAGGATGTTTTAAGAAGTTGTACTTTCTTTGTTTACTAAAAGACTTGATTTAAAAAAAAAGAAATACACAATATTTCCGGCCAATCAGAATAAAGAATTTATTGGAAAGCTGATTAAACTATACATGATTTTCTTACCAGGCATTTCTTTACTTTTCACTCTTCCCCTTCCTCAGATACCTCAGGAGGTATGCTTCAGTGAAAACATGTTTTCAAATCAACGGTGAACTTATAGCACAGTTTTTTGCAAAGGCACATGTTGTATGTGCAAGGCAGGTATTCATGGGTCTCAGCTTCTCTCTAAAGATGGATCTTGGTTTCAGCACTCATTTTGCAGTATTCCAGAAGGCTAGGTAGTTTGTCTACTGCTTCTGGTGTACTGCAGAAAATCTGTGTCACCTGCCCTTGGATAATCACAGCTGGTAGATGATCACCACCTGGTGGGTTTGGAGCAGCTTGGTGAAGCTTGTCCTTGAAAATCAGGGGCTTGAACAACTTCAGTTGTGTGCCAAGGAAAGGAACATCCTGTCATGCAAATGGAAGATAAGTTTCGGTCCATACAAAAATTCATTTCCAGTTGTTGACAGTTCATTTTCACTTTTCCCTTTGAACCACAAAAGGTTACTCACGAGCTTATTGAAATGTAGTTATGAGGAAGAAATTTAAACAATTCACTTATTATTCACACTGAAACCTTGTAATAGGAGCAATGTTATCCATTACTGAATTCAAATCTGCAGGGTAGGTGCTTTTATGTAAGTAAAAATATATTTCCTATAAAATATGAAGAGTTCTCCCATGTGACAGAAGTGCAGCAAGGACTGGGGCTGTGGGGAATCTATTGCTCCCAGCTGGAGTCTAGGGCAAATGCCTATGGGCTATGGTAAGATTAGGATGTCCTCTTGTTTATAAGTCCCTTCTAGTATTCTGTTATCAGTACAGCTATTGTCTTTCCACTTTGTTTTCTACCACTTTACATGACAACTAAATTCCTATAAGACAAATGATACACGTTGATATAAATTTATTTATTCCAGTAGATCTGGACCCATTTGTTGTCTCTGGAGGGATGGCCTTTTATACATGGATACATCACATCTTGCAAATATTATCACTGACATTTTGGTTCCTGTAACAAATGAGCATCTTGGAGTTGACCTTTTTCATGAAGCAAACTTCCAAGTATCACCATCTGGATACCTCACTCTCTTTCTAAAAGAACATATAAGCCAATGAAACAAAAAAAGTAAGTGATTAAATGTTGAAAAAAAAAGAAAGAAAAAAAAGAAATCTCATATGACAAGATTATGTTTGTATTTAAACAAAAGTTTATAAACATCTTCTATGTTTATCTTCTCCCCTACTTTTGGTTCTTTGGAAAAGCATAGTGCATTTTCTATACTTCTGCACCAGGACTACATATGTACTATATGTTTACAAGGTCTAAACCTCTTCAGTTTTTCATGTGCAAATAATCTGTATAATTTATGCTTTATCTCTGTCTCTGTACATAGCTTTTCACTCAGATATGTGTACAGGAATCAAGACAAGCTACTCAGAACTCTCTCAGAACTAATAATTTTTCTTAAAGACAATCCATAAACTTGACACGATGCTACTGGGTTTCTGGTTCAGTGTATTATTTGTGTGATGAGTTTAAGAGTACTCAAGTCTTTCAAAGGAGTTATCTGTTTCATTGGGTTTTCAGTTAGAACTTACCTTATTAGCGGAGCTCAGGTGAGCTTCACAGGGTTTGTGTTTTTTTTTCTTTTTCCCCAAATCATCATCAACAAAATGCAGTTAATTTCAGTGTGGCCGAACACAGGCTGAGTGAGAAGGTGACATGTGTTTTCTTATGGTTTCACAGATCATGGCTTTGTGCATATATATAACAATAGCCATGAACTTCTAGTACGCCAGTGTATGGAACAGACTTATCTCAGATACACTAGAAATATAGATGTGAATCGGGTCACTTTTTTCCAGCAGTTTTCACTGTTGTCTTACCTTCCTCACACTCATATTTGTTGCTAGGAAAAAAATCCCTTTCCAAAGATTAAGCCTTGGTATGGAAGTGAATAATGATCCAGAGGTCACAAAATGAATTCTTCTAGGTGTTAGGTAGCATTCAACCAAATAAAGTATATTTGTAAATATTTCCAGACAAGATCAGCATTGTTATAAATGGGACCAGGACTTCATTCAAAGAGCCAAATGTACGGATTCACCTGCTGATAAGCAGCGTTTATGTTTCTAGTCCCTGCTCCAATGTAAGTCAGTCTGTCCTCAAAGCTTAAGTCAGTGAGATTTTTTACTTCACTGAGTTGTTGGGAACAAAACAAAAAAAAATGTGTCTTTTTGCAAGTCAGTAACAGTTGCCACTTAATTGAGCAGTGAGATTTAGCTCTGAGTCAACTCATTCCCAGTTATGACAGTTTGAATACAAAACTGTATTTTCAGCTGTCGTTCAAACATATGACTTTGCTATCTTCCACGCAGAACTAAGCTAATTCCTTTTTATGTTACAAAGGAGGAGGTAAAAAACCTTAAACAAGTCAGTTGGTGCCCTTCCTACACGCTTCTTTTGCCAAGGCATGAGCATTAACTTATTGGTATCTCCTGTGCTACAAAGGTGAACTCATTGTCACTGCCTCTCTTTGACTGACTTGGATGGGAGATGTGATAAAAGTGCAAATGATTAAAACAATCCATCTGATTTGCTGAGACATACAGGAAGCTTTGACAAAGGTGATATGATCTGTCTTTGAGCATGTACGTTATAAACTGCTGGTATATTTATGGGAGAATAGGAAATATTTGATTTCACTAATTTAAATTGCTTTATTTTGTTAGTTGAGGTGGAAAATTCATGTATTGTGGTGTCTTAAAATAAAGGAGGTTAACATTTAGGACAGGGTTGAGAGAAGACAGCTCTGTACATTAGTATCCAGTTAAAGCAAGCAGTCCAAAAACAAGCCATGGGTGATTGAGTGGGATTATGAATCAACAAGACAGACTTCATTTAACAATTCTATTGTTTATGAAAATGATAAAAACACCTGTACAGGTAAAGACATCTTTTACTCACTTTCCTGTCATCTGTTTAATAACCTTTACTATAAGACTTGAGCAGTCCCCATTATATTTGGAAGTTATGTGACTGTCATGGTTTAACCACAGTCAGCAACTAAGCTGCTCACTAACTCCTCCCCTGTGGGATGGGGAACAGAATCAGAAGGGTAAAAGTGAGAAAACTCATGGGTTGAGATAAAGATGGTTTAATAGGTAAAGCAAAAGCTGCACACACAAGCAAAGCAAAACAAGGAATTCATTCACCTCTTCCCATGGGCAGGCAGGTGTTCAGCCATCTCCAGGAAAGCAGGGCTCCATCCCACATAACTGTTACTTGGGATGACAAATGCCATCACTCCTAATGTCCCCCTCTTCCTTCTTCTTCCCCCAGCATTATGTGCTAAGCATGATGCCCTATGGTCTAAATGATCACTTTGGTCAGTTGGGGTCACCTGTCCCGGCTGTGTCCCCTCCCAACTTGTTGTGCTCCCCCAGCCTACTTGTTGGTGGGGTGGGGTGAGAAGCAGAAAAGGCCTCGACTCTGTGTAAGCACTGCTCAGCACTAACGAAAACATCCCTGCATTGTCAGCACTGTTTTCAGCACAAATCTAAAACACAGCCCCATACTAGCTACTATGAAGAAAATTAACCAGCCAATTTGGCTGGCAAAATATGCCAGCCAAAACCAGCACAGTGGCAAAAACAATAAAATAAAATAAATTTAAAAATCCACAGCTTTTCAAGCTTTGGCAACTTCCCCCAACTCTGAATAATCTGTGTATTTTTGCACCTTAATTTTATAAATGATATATATTGTTGGGGAAAACAGTCACTTGCCAACATGTCTGTACAAATAAATAAGCCTATAGTCCTTTTCTTCTCTTTGCTATATACCAGCTTTATAATGCATCATGCTGCACAGAGCAAACTCAATATAACAACTACTTCTTCAGTTGGGCAGATGTGAAGGGACTGGCTGGGAACTGAGAGAAACTCTCTCCATGACCCCAGGCTTGCCTGGTCCTATCACTGAACCTGTGTGAGGAGGAAAGTTATTGGACCTTTTGCCTAAATTTGCACAGCTTCTGTGTTCTTGGACCAAGATGACAAAACGAAGGCTGTACTCAGCTTACTTCATATTCTGCCTGTGAGGGTGTATTTCACACTGTTACAGTTTGTCTGTGTGCCTAAGTGAAAGGCACGGAAGTCAATGCAATGGGCGCTTCACCAGTCCTGGGTATAAATCAGTGGTCATACAACGGGATCCATCTATGGGCAAGGGACAGTCATTAAAGATGTTAGAGACCCTCAACTCGCACTTGTGCCAGAGACGTTTCAGGGCTGTTTATGTTCTCTGTTTTGATGCCTTCCTGTTTTTTCAGAGTATCACAGGGATGCTAATGACATGGATGCATTGATAACCCTTGATTAGGCCTCACCTGTCCTTTCTTGGTTTTGCCTCTAACAGTGCCAGCTCCTTTGGAGGCAAACAGAAGAATGCAAAGGTGGGATAAGCTGCCTCCAGATAAATTTGATGGTTCTGAAATCTGGTGATTGCACTGGTGCAGAGACGATTATATATGCTAAGGCGATGCACTCTCTGTATTCTTATAAGGGGTTTACGATCATAATCTTTCTGCAAAATGTGACCTCATTTTTAATCCAGTTTCATGACATGATTAGCTCACTCATTTGCTGCTGTTTAGTTCTTCTGCTCTATCATGTCTTTAGTCAGAATTTTAAAACATGTGTGCTGATTCACTTAAAGGGTAACCTTATCCAAAAAAGACACATTTAATTCTGATGAAATTTCATGGCTGATACTTCTTGGACAAAGTCAACAGTATGGTCTGCTGAACTCAGCTTATTAATGTCTGATTCTACATGAACGCCAGCTCAGCTCTGCCAGTCTCCTAAGCAGTTTAAGCACCAGGATTGCTCCTCCACCTCCTCTGGTCACTCAGAGTTTTGTGAACACTTCTTTAATATTTGCAGGACCTTCTGGTGTAAGGATTACTATGGCCATAATTAGAAGAACTAGACTTGGGGTTTTAGTCATATTCCTGTTTTGCATGGACTGTGATTAAATCAGTGGTAAGTGCTCTGTTGATCATTGTGTTGGATCTTTTTCTAATAACAAAATATAATGGCTCATTTTCTGAGTTTACATAACCCTAATGTAAAGATGGTACAGAACACAAATTTATTCCTAAGCAAACAGACTGTTTGTGAATTATCATGGTTTCAGATAAAAGAAAATTAATCTAAACCAAATAGAAAAATAACTGTTGTGAGTGCAGGCTTTTAGGTAGTTGCAGCACTACTGATTTCTAACTACTGGGAAATTTTCTGTTTTCTGTAATTTTACAGGAAACAGATATTAACTGTGGGCTTAACATCTGGCTTATTGAAGAAAAATATATTTCCTAATGCTTCCTTTTAAAAGGAGTTTTGAATTTTAATCTCCAAAAACTTGGAGCACAGGAAGGGGTCCTGTATAGTTCATCTGTTATTTCCCTACTCTTTTACTTAGTAGCAAGAAACATTGAACATGGGAATGTTCAACACATATGAGCAATTTGCTGCTAAGCCCCTGAACCGGGGCTAGATATAAAGGAGATAGCTTCAAGGAGGACAAAGAAGCATCGTACTTCCTTTTGACAGTAACCTTGTAATTGTTCAACTACAAATAGTTTTAAGTTGGAAAATCTGCTTCTTAAAATAAAGATCAACTTTAATGGAAAAAAGAAAGCCAAAAGCCAGTGAAAGTAAGTAGGGATTTTGTGTTTGGGGTTTTTTTTTGTGGGAGGGGTTAGTGTTATTCCCAGATTTCAGATTCCCCTCTTGCATTTCTGCAGATAACTCCAAAATAAAATATAAAGCAAGAAATAGGAAAAAAAAAAAAGAAAAAAGTTTAAAACCCCAAGCCCTTAGTATGCCTATTCAGTTAACTGGTATCAAATCAACAAAGGCAGTTCTATTTCATTTTGAGACTTATGTATCAACTTCATTTAGTTGTTCACACCAGAAGCAAGTAGGTAAGGAAACCATGTCCAGTCAGATAGAAAGGAAGTGGAAGGGGAAGGAGAAAGGGAAAGGAAGGGAAGGGGATGTAGCAAGAGGGAAAATGGGCTGACTCAGATGACAACTCCATGAAACTCCTCCCTCTGCTGTAACTCACATGAAGTTAGTTTTGCCGTTTGGCACAAAGAGACCCCTTGTTATTTCTCTGTGGAAGTATGAGACATTCAAAGAAAAAGACTCTTTTGGTGAAATGTTTGCTTCTGGTACTTTCCTATTCTCTTACATCAAGGAACATCAAATTTAAATGCCATCACATTTGGTAGCTATGCAGTTGGACGGCCAACTTCTGTCAGGTAAGAGGAAGACATTTTGAGTGATATGGGTCAGGCCCTAACCAGCAGGTTCATTTGCATCTGTCAGTGATAGACAGCCTTGTCTGAATTAACTTTCTTGTCTGACTTTCTGCCTTTTGCTGTTAGGTGGTACGCTGGGATGCTGTCACTTGGGATAAGGGCTTGTTTCCTTGAGTGTCTGAGCACATCACAGATATTCCCACAGTGTGCTGGTTTTGAGTCAAGGTCTTATGAAATTAATATCACTTTATTTTTTTTTTTTTTTTTCTCTGTCTCTCACAATGTCTTTTCCAGTGGTGATCTCAAGTGGCTTCTGTCTTGTTCCTTATAGAAGCACAAAAGGTGGTGTGCTTTTTTTGGGAGTTTTTTCTTTTGCTTTGTTGTCTTTGTGGTGAAATGTTCATTTTGCTGAGACTGCTGTTGCACTGTTGCACAGTGCTTTTGGTCCCTTAGTCTTTGTAATGCTATAGAACTTCCCGTTGCAACTCTGGAGCCTACCTTTTTACTTCACAGTCTTTCATCTACACACCCAGAGAATTCCTGGCAGTGCTTTTAACCTGGTGTCCCAGCAGTTGTCTTCCCTTGGCATTGCTCCTCCAAACCTTTGTTGGCTCTCATCTCTTGTGGATGGTGATTGCCACTGATGTTTAAATCATCCTGCTGTTTCCCTGCCTTTTTACCATTTTTCTTTCTAGCTTCTAGTTCATAACTGTACACTAAAATCCCTTTACACTTTGCCTCATAGCTTTTAGTCTATAACTTCATATTAGAAGATACAGAGCCTAGGAGGTAGAAAATGGGTAATAGTCACATCACTTTCCAGTAAATATTATCTAATAGTTAGATACCTACCTACCTAAATGTTAGATAATATTTAATAAGACTAATATTAGCACTAATAGTGTCATAAGCAGAACCTACCCATTGGGGCATTGTGTTAGTCTCAATGAAAACTGTAATTGTGCTAGGAAGGAATGAATAAAAGTTCATTTTCAGCATCTTCCTTATCCTCACAGCCTCCTGTACTGGAAAGAAGGATGCTTGCCATGGGATCCTGCTGCTCGCCACTAGCCAACTGGCCACTGGATGGAAGTCTTTCTTTTTCTTTACCTCTTTTCTGCTCAGTGTTTGTTTGGGTTTTCTTACCCCTGAGGTAAGTTTGAAGTTGATGTATGCGCCCTCCTAATCTAGTGTTTCAGCTTCCCCTGTGCAACAGCTGATAAGTCTGTGGATAGTGGAAGTTCATCTGTACAAGTTAATGCTCGTTTAGTCAGAGTTTGCTGTTCTTACAAAATCATCATATCAAATTACAGAAAGAGGCATTTCTAATGTTTCCTGCTTGGAATATAATTAAAGTGATGTTTTGCTAATACTAAATTAACCCTTATCACTCTCTTCTTGGCTGCAGAACCTCTGCTGACAAAATTTTGTAAGTTGTCTTTGGTCAGGCTTCTGCTGTGAGTTAAAAGCAACAGAACAGAGCACCTTGCATTATTTTTTTCTTTCATCCTTCAAATGAAAAAGCATCTCCTTTCTCATTTTTAAGCTTGAAGTTTTTGCACATCATTGTTTTTCTTTATTTGGCAAGGAAGATTGACAACAATCAACTTTTTCTAAATGCTTTTTTACATACAAGCCATTTTGGACAGGTACACACCTGAAAAAGCAGTGTGCAAAACAGCTGTAAAAGATACACTTGGTTTCACTTTTCATTTTGACCTTGAAAGAGGCTGTAGTGAGATTAAGTGATGCCTCTGGCAGAAAGGTGCTGTCAATTTTGATAGTAGCATTTGAACACGTGGTGACCCCCATCAGCCATGTGGGAGACGGCAGAGCTCCATCTTCAGCTCCAGTCATCCACAGCTGCTGCTGTTAGCCCACACTGCTGGTGATTTTGCTCTGAATTAACACAGGAGGGCTGTGAACTCAGAGGGCAAAAGGCAGAGCCCCAAAGGGACCTGCCTTCACTTGGGATGCTGCTGCCGCTGGAGCCACCAGGGATGAGGACCGAAAGGTTGTGACAAAGAGGCACTGGCTTTAGAGGTCCATCAGTTCTACAACCTGAATTTGCTTTTCCACTATTTGCCCTGCAGATGTGATGTTAAAATCTCATTCAGTTTTTCAGTCACTAACAAGAAAGTGTTCTGGCAGATCTGAGGGAAGGTGTTATTTTATGTATGCTGTGGGTGACTCTTAAGTTGGCTTCGTGTTATCTCAATTTTGGTTTTTGCTTTGCTACAAAGAATACAAAGGGATCTTACTGCCAGTGAGAGATTGTATTTGTTGATTTAAGGAGAAGCCTATGCTGGTTATATTATTTTTTGTTACCTTAAATTAGCTGTTTAAGTGAAATTGTTGACTATTAGAAGAATCCAGTAATACAAGAACAGAGAATGGGTGTTTCTTCTGTTACAGTAATGGCTATTACTGTTACAAATTTATAGGTCCAGAATACAGTAAGAGCCACAATGGATTGCTTAAAAATGTCATCCAAAGAACTGTTAATACATTAAAATATGAATATTTTATGCAGGTCATTAACCTTGATAATTTACCTTAAAATAACTTTGAAATGGCTTGATTTTGATTAGTTTCTAATGGAGCTTGAATCATCTAGATGTTAATCTTCCCTGTGTGGCTGCCAGTTTGTTGATGTACTATCAGATTGATAATTATTCTTCTTTCATCACCCTCACACACTTTCACATAGAAATAGCTTTATATATTTAGTAAAAGAATTAAGGAATAGTAAAGCTATAGGGGAACTCCAGAAGCACATCTGTTTGTTACAATAACTTGAGACATGCCTGAAGGAAAGATTAACTCTGTGTTTCTTTTTTTTCTAGTGTTCTTTGTTTGTCTTTCTTTTAAAAATATCCTGCATGAGCAAGTCTGGATGTCCAAGACAACTTACCTTGGAGGTTCCCTATCCTGAGAGCAAGGAAGTTTCCAAATGTCCAACATTTCTGCTGCAGTATTAAACTGGTTTCTTTCTGTGCTGTACAAAATGAATGCAGAAAACAGATTGTTCCCTTCCTTTTTTTTTTTTTTTTTAATGGGTTTGTGTGTACTTGAATACTGCAATTAAATTGCATTTGCTTTCCTGTCTGTCTTCTGCTCTTTGGAATTGTTTCTTTCATAGGGCAACCTTTCTCACAGGGTCTAGAAGCCAGGCCAGTCTAACAACATGGTCATTTATGTTTTGGGAGTGGAGGAACAGAGGACAGAGGGAACAGCTTTAGCAGGTAGTGGGAGAAAGAAAAATCAGTTGGCTGGGAAATCTGCAGTGCTGTATAGAAATCTCCTGTCTCCTAGACATTCAGAAGATGCTGGAGGTTGGTTTGATTTCTGTGGTGTTTGTATCCTTTGTAGTAGGAATGTGTGGGTTAAAAGAATATGTTATCAACTATTGTTTCCTAGTAAGGAGAACACAGAAAATTCAGAGCTGTGAAGGAAGTTTTAAACACATAGGGAGAGTTAGGGATCTGGATAACAATGACACGACCCCAGTTTAAGGGGTAGGAAGGTCCTGAATTAGAAGAAGAAGAGAAAGCTGGAGAAAGCCAGGATGGAAATAGTGCCAAAATGAGGGCTGGTTGATGAAACAGCAGCAGTCAGCACAGATAATCTTGTGTCTGAGCCCAGTCAGGCTGTGGGGAATGTTTTGTGACACCTTCTCTCTCTGGCTGTGTTTCTTTTATAAGACTGAAATGTTTACAATATCCAATTAGGTATGCAATATAAAAATATGCAATATATTTGTTCAGAAGGGGGAATAGTAAATATAGAATAGCATAAGGCATAGAAATAAAAAAGCTTTTTGAATATGAAGTGTTTGGTTAGCAAGAACCTTGCATACCTCTTGATGAGATGGCAAATTAGTATAAGTAATATCAGACAAATATCTTTAGAAAGAGGTAGATATTTTGTTTTACTTCAGAAGTTCCTAAACCCCTGACTACTCATGCAACATGTCATGTCATCTCAAAAAATAAGGATAAATCCCTTTTTATATGAATATTTCATTTTCACAGCAGAAAAGGAGAAAAGTAAATTTTTTAAGTATTTGCGTTTTTTAGACAAATTGATTTGTTCAAGATTGCACAGATAGGCTGTACTGGCACTGAAAAAATCAGTTCAGGGCTTTTGTATCCCAAAACAGTGACTTAATTATAATTAACTTTTAGCCTTCAAGAAGATTTTGTCCTTCAGCATTATCTCACTGTCAAAGGGTTAAGAAAAAGCTACATTTTTTCAGAAAGGTCCCCAAAAGCAAGCTCTGTAAGTTGCATTTCACAGTAGTCATTTCTCTTAACTTGGTTCAGCATAGGAAGCTATTTTTAATACATGTTTTATATTTTCCTCCTGCCTCTCTTTAACCCCCAGCATTGTCTTTACAGTACTCCACATTAGGGTTGCCCTTTATTCCACCATTTTGACTCCATGTTCGGTGAAGGACCCTGTACCTAGCTGACACTAGGTGGTATTGGAGTTCTTTTATTCTCACGAGTGCTTTGAAACATATCGTTATCACCACATTTAATTCATGTATACCCAATTTAAGAACTGCCATATGACCTAGACTTATTTATCATCTTTCTTTAAAGAAGACAGTTTAGTCAGTCTGCTGTAGTTTGCAAACTGTTTCAGCACTCAGCAGCCTTGAACTCTCAAAAAACAGATTTAAGAACCTGACAGTCATTTTAGCTGTATGCAGTTTGTTAGGATAACAGTGAAGATAGAGAAGGAAAGGACAGAAGATTACAGGGAAAGAATGCAACACTTGAAGATGGCTGTACTTTTAAGTTAATGAAGAGGGAGAGCTACTGAAGCATAAAAGAATAGCTCAAACGTTGTTGCTGCTTGATAGGTATATTCTCTCTTATGTTGTCTACAGGTGGCTTCAGAAATATTTCTCCTGACTGTTGTCCGAGGGATAAAATACAGGACCAATCAGGAAAATCATAGGCTAAATGTTCAGACAGCTGCCTTGGTTTGTTCTTGGTTTTGTTTTCCCAGATGAGTGGTAAAATGAGATTTTTGCAAGTCTGATGTTTAGATTTAATGAAGAAGCAGGTGATCACGACTTACATTAAGAATTGAACAATGTGGGCTAGTTCAGTAGGCTATCATGGCAAAACTTCAACATGAATGACATTCTCATTGTGCTTGAGAGTGGTAGGTGGGTGGCATCCTGAAACAATTGTTCTTTGTGCTGCTAATATGACATTTTCTAATTCATATATCACACTGTCTCCTAAAAGCAATCCAACAAATAAATACAACATTAATAAAACCATGTTCAGAAGTAACTGTTATTTTAGAGAACTCATTTCCTCCAGATAGTTGCGTCAAAATAACATATTTCATCTTTACGACTCTTCCTTCTTCAAACATCCAGAATCTCTGAAAACCAGAAAGGGGGGGGGGGGGGGGGGGAGGGGAAGTGTAAGAAGGCTTTTAAGTTACAGGTTCGGTTTCATGTTTTTAAAAGCATAAGAGAATAAAAAGAATAAAAAGATGTTTTGTATTTCTGAACAGCATTCCTAAAGCCTGAGACTTTCCCCATTACCATCTCAATGATTAGATTTTCTTTCTTTAAACTTTCTTTCATTGATTTGTAGCACAGAACAGATTTACAGTACAGAGTGTGGTGATGAAACTAGGGAAGTAATACTGAAGTGACCAGCTTTCAGTATAGGAGGACAGAGAAATGATGTCTGACATTTATTAAACATAAAGTGCTGGCTAAGTCACACCCTCTGTTTATCACACAAATTTGTCAATTTGAACTTATGTAAGTATTTCCTGGACATAAATTGTCATGCCTGTCATGGACAGATGATTTTCATGGACATAAATCTGTCATGCTTGCAGAGATACTCATGGAGTATCTTCTTTTTTTTTACTTTTTAACTTTTTCCAATCTAAAGTGAGTGACAATTCAAATAAACATGTTTCCTCCTTTGGCTTTTAGAAAAAAATTCTAAATCCCATCATGAATGAAGGAGATATTCCAGTCTCCTGCTAATGTTCTTGGGAATAATTCTTTCCCTAAAAAATGTTTGATAACCAAGATATTTTGCTAAGGTTTGACACAAAACATCAACCAACAACATGAGCATGGACACATGAGGGTATGTATACAGCTGAAGCAAAAGCACATATTATCTCCACAAACCCCAAAGCTATTTGTATGTCTACTCTTCTCACTGGTTTTAAGGCTTCCTCCCCCACTCCAAATTACCCTGGCCTCCCTGCTTTTCAGTATGTGTCCCCTTTCACTGAACTTTTTCACTCTCTCTGGCTTCTTTGTGCAGTCAGTGTTGTCACTTGGAGAATCCCTAATTTCTCTCTGTGAAGACCTTTGTGTGTAACTATTTTGTCCATCCCCATTCTGATAACATAAATTATTCTGTAAGGAAAATCAGATTAGTTTGCTTCTCTGCGTTTGTCCTGAGAGTTTCTTGAAATTAGGATTTTCCTTTCATGTCTGTTCATAAAAGTGGCTACATCTTCTTTCAGTATGAGAAATATAGAATAATGACAATAATCTAGAATAGTGCTGCAGTGCCATTGTGAAACTGCACTTGATTTGTAGAGTGAAACTTGCCCTTTTTTCAGATAAAATGGTTAAACTAGTCCTATTGTAGCACTTGATACCTCCATATCCTCATTATTCAAAGCTGTTTTCAAAATATGTTTTTACATCTCCAAAACATGAAATAACTATGTGTATCTTGGTGGGACTGTGACTGGTTACAGCAGCAGACTAGAGGACTGAGGACATCTGCACCTTGTTCTGAACATCAGATATGGATCTTTTTCTAGGGAACTAACCCTAGTCACCTTTTATAATAGGCCATGAAGAAGTGACTTGATAAATCAGGAGAAGACAGGATTTTGAGGAGTGGGAGAGGTGTCAGTATTCAGGTGCCTGCTTATGTTTGCATTAGCTGTTTTTGCACTTTATGTAGTACAAGATAAATTCATTTAAATGTGGGTAAACAGTGCCAAAGCACTGGAAGTAAATGGGCATAAATGAATCAGATTACATAACAGATTTAATAAGTTCTGCAAGATGTATCAGGGATTATATGAATTCCCCTCAAGCTTCTTGTAAATTACCCTTCCTTTAATTTGAAGGCCTATTAAGATGACCTAAATACTTTCCAGCCATGTGAGTTTCTCTTCTGTTTCATTCATGGAATTTATAAGAGCTCATTATTCTGGTGTTATGAAAGCTTTTCCTCAAAGAAATTTTCTAGTCCATGACTTTTTTTTTTTTTCCCCTGAGTTTATTCTCTTAGAATAAAATTGTTGAATAAAGAGAAAAGAACCTCAAAAATTCATAATTTTGCACATTCTTCTCTGCAAAGAAGATGATATCAACAATGCATTTGATAACTTTCAGTGAAAATTAAAAAGTGTCCTCATCTCAAATTCTGCTTTTTAATATATATAAAACACAGAAATAAAGGATGAATGACTGCTCCTTGTTTGCAGCCTTATATGCTAGTTTCTTCTTTTTCCATTCAGATGAAAGTCATGAAACATGTTCTAGTACTAGTACAAGTACTATTCATAGTCAAAATTTGTTGCAAAGGATTTTCTTCACTCCAAGAGGGCAAAGCAAGGACATGGAAATACAAGTTGCAAGAAGAAGCAGAGGGGGCTTATACTAGGACGTGGGTTTAAGACATTTTGCAGAGAAAATGTCTAAAAATGTCTTTACTGAAGTAAAGAGGGCTTCTGATACTGATTTGTCTGATTTCTGTAGTCCCTCACTATCTAGTTACTTTTCTGTCTTACATATTTATGATGCTAGAAGGCCATTGTGACAAAGCAATTTAAAAAATACAAATTCTGCTCAGCAGTGACCTTTCAGATACCTAGCACCTTGAAGATTTATTTATTATACCCTTTCACCTTTTAATTTGGTATGCACAAAGGGTTTTATTTTACATAAACATCAATATTTATTATTTAACTCTCTAAGAGTTGTCCGTAATGCTATAATCAAGCAAAGCATTTACAAAGGAAAAATCCCAATATCTAGAGAAAACAGAAATTTTCTTCCCATCAGAGCTCAGAGCATGAGCATACTTGCAGCTACAAACATACCTTCAGAAAATTCCTCAGCACAAGTTATTTTCCAGTGTGAATAAAGGAGGCAGAATTTGGATTTGTCTTTGATACTTAGACATTGGTGGTTTTCACCTTTGATAATAGATAAGTACTTATTTTGAATCAAGAGCTATCTTTGTGAGTGTATTACTGTTTGCCTATATAACTTACCAAAAAGGGGTTTTCTTTTTGTCTGTGGACCACATATTGGTTTTTTTGCCTTTCTCATGGTCATGTCATTCTAACACGTACCAATGTATATTTCTCTAGGTTACCATTTTCTCTTGTAAAAACATCTGTTCTATGTCCTACTGTAGGTTTAAAACCCTGCTATATTCCAGTAGCACTAAGAAAAAAAATGCTAAATCAAAGCTGCTGTGGATCCTGCAAGGATTCTGCTGTTACTACTGGAATATAAAATAATATGACATTTTCCTCTTAAATTATTTTTTTACCAGAAAGAAGCAATGTCAGAAATAGAGAACCTGGCACTTTAAATAGACATTAGAGGAGAAGATTTATTTCAGTGTCTTTTCTTTGGTGGCTAAGTTCTTATAAACCTCTTATAAAAGTTGAAATATTTATTTCATGGGAAGATCTTAAACATTTAATTCTTATCCTGAATCTGTACTTTGTCCTGATCAAAATGCTTTGAATAAATGAGAAATGTGTGTGCTTTGAATGTTGTTATTACAATCCAAGACTATAAGACAGTAAGTTTTGTTTAGGAACAGTGTATTTTTAACACAACACCCACGCCCCAACCCCCTTCTTTTTTCCCCTTTGCTTTGTAAATGGGAGTAAAATTTTGCAGCTTTAGATCTTTTTCATGTTGGTGCATTTTAACATCAGGCTCCATCAAATGCAGTATGAATATGTTATTTTTTGTTTGGGGCCTGCAAATATACATGCTCTGAAGAATGTCTGTACAGCCCAAGCATAGGAAACATTGCAATGTTTCCTACAAAAGTAGGACTTTCCAATGTGCATTTCCCGGACCTTAAAAAATCCATTGTGGGATTTTTATTTGGTATTAATTCATTTTGCCAGAAACATACAATTTATATGATATCTGTAGGTGTCTAAGGAGTGCCTAAAAACATTTAAAAAACCATATCTTTCTGGATCTAAAACAGAGTCTGGAAACTTTTTTTTCATCCTCACATCTAAGCAATTCAGTTTTAGGTGGGAACTTCATTCACTGGAAATTTTATGTTTGCAATAAGAAAAACATGACCTTGACATCTGTAGAAAATTTTGTTATTTATTATAGTGCTGTGAAAAGAGTTTGGGGAACCCCTTTGCTTGGTCTCCTTTTCTATCCAGAAACCCAAGTTCTGTTTTTTCCCAATCTACATATTCAACATGCAGAAGCACAGCATATGATCAGACTCCTAATGACTAGTTCTGTCTCATGTCTTTTTATTAATTGGAGCATCTGGGATATGCCACATCTGTTTAGTCCAGGTGTTATCAAAATTTACAACCTGCCTGTCCTGGATGCAGCTAGCAAGCAGCAGACTCTTGCTGGAGAAATCAGAAGTTCAGTTCCAGACACCTCTTCACCCCCTCTCCCATTTACCTACCACCTGTTCATGCTCAGTTTAAACAACTTATTTTCATGGCTGACATCATTGAACCCTTTGCTTTTTCATTTAGACTATTTAGGTATGTTTTTTGTAATGGCATAGGTACTTGATTAACAAACTAAAGGTATCATCCAGACATGGACATACTATGTTAAAATTGGATTATTAATTTTGGTCCAGTTGGAAGAATACAGAGGCATTTTGACATCTATTTTATGGGGTAATACTTGACATATGAATCTTGTAGTCTAATTTATTATTTCTTATTTTATTAATTATTTGCTGTAATTTATTACTTGGTACTTTAGGTCTATAGAGTTAAGGGTTGTACCCAAGTTCAACAATTGTATGTGGCTTTTTTATCTGGATAGTGCTTTTGGTTAAGCTTCAGTCTATCATTTTCCACCCCTTGGATTGTGTTGACCTGATATATATAATGGGGTCAGTGAAGTTAATATGCCAGTCCAGCAACATACCAATCCTCATCTGAATGCAGCAGTTGGTCCTGTAGACAGCCATCTCCCAACTCATTCACACTGGCTGGTTGGATGAGGCTATGTGGTACACCATAGGAAACCATACAGCAATCCACATAGTTAGTATAAAACACATTACACTAGAATACAGCTGTTAATCTTAGTTATCAGACAGGTATGAGTATCCTCTGATACTTATCTCTGCCTTTTTTCTTCCACATTACTTCAATTCTGGTTCAATTATTATATCTTAGTATTCACCATCCTCTTTCAAACCCTCATATTTACATGCTTAGCCAATATTAAGCTCAATTTTTAAATACTTAAGTACAGATAACACTGACTTGTTTTCCCCTCTGTTACAAACATTCTACCTTCTTGATTTCCCCTCCTATATTACACACCTGTCAAAAACAATATGACTGAAACCAACAATTTTATCACTAGGTCTTTCTGTTTCTTTTTCAAGGTGGTGGTCTTCAATGGAGCATCCTATAAAACAAGGCAAAAAGACTGACCAAAGCAGTTAGGTTGTTATAGTCTGCCTTTAACTGTGACTGCTGGTACTGTTTGTTTTTAGACTACTCAAGGTTATGTCCATCTATTACTTGAATTCAAACTGTTTCTTTACATCATTTTTGCTTTATGACTAGCTAATAATACACAAAAGCTTTTCTTTTCTGAACGACACTGTAATTTTTTCCTTTTTTGGTGCGGCAACAAAAAAACTCTGCACCTGAGTTCCAGGATAGATATAATGCATTCATACTGGTGCATAAATAGAAAGCAATACTAACGTATCGTTTATCCTATTGAAAATCACTTATCTCCAAACACTGACATTAATTTATGTGCAGCCACACAAAGAGGGTGCTGTATATGTGCAGTGTGTATTCAGACACATACCTTAGAGTTAATTGCGTCTCGAATGTGTTGTTACACACAGTGCAAAATCTTCAGTTGCAAAACTGGAGTCATGCTTAGCACAGAAGCTAACTCAAGTCAGCTGTCTGCCTGGCTTATTTTTCTGTAGGAAATTGATTTTCTCATTTCCCATGGTTGTGGTAATGGCTGTAAGCTGATACGAAAACATTAAATAATTTTGGAAAAAGAGCACCTAATTTCCAAGCAAAACCAAAGTACTACTCAGAAAGAGTATACATTTTTTCCTGTGGAGTAAGAAAGAAAATTAAAATATCTGCCCAAAATATGTCAGCCAAATCTCAGCATGTACTAAGACTGGAGTATATTTGTAGAATATATATCTAGAATATTCTACATGGAGTATATATATATTCCATGTTGTTACTTGAATGTTGAATTTAATGCCCTATTGCTAAAATGATGTTACAGCAATCAGAATGTATAAGGACACCATTAAGAGAACAAAAAACCCTGGTGTAATTACCCTTTCTGGTCTTATCCTTTTAAAATCATACTAGATAACAAGTGTTAGGCATGAAAGCAAGTGAGTTTAGAACTTTTCATGGTTTGCCTTTAGAAAAAAAAAGAACATCAATCCAATAAAGTGTTTCTTTTTAAAATTTAAAAGGAAAATGCTATTTAACTTGTCTATATAATGCAATAAGATATCCCTGAAAATGATCCCTTAAAAGGATTTATTTTAAAATGCATGGACACTCATGTAGGTAAGGTTACCAATAATTACAGAATCACAAAAAAAGCAAGTTTGAAAGAACATTAGAAGGCAGTAACCGCACAGCCACCCCCAGAGTCAGGATCATTTATGTTTGTATTATTCCGCACAGAGCTCCAGAAAACTCCTCTTAATAAATTCCCTATTCTATCATTTGACATAAAGCCATTGATAATTTTTCCTCTGATACATCTAGACGATTTTGTTCCCCAGTTAAAACAAGTAAGTTTTGGCCTAATCTGTATGTGTCTGAAGACCCATGTGTTCTTGGCTTGCCTCTGAAAATGTCATAAGAGATGGTGTCAAGGCCACATATCAGTCCCATCGGGATCGAGAAAGCTGCCTTCTCATGCACAAAGAAGTTAAACACTGTTAGTTTTTTCCAGACTTTGCTAACCATTCCTTCTACCTTGTTACCTTTCAGGTGAGTATGAATGATTTGCTTGATTAACATTTCCAGACTTTCTAGCAATCAAAGATAAGAAGCCTGACCTATAGCTCACTGGCTCACTTGTTTAACTTTTTTCCCTTTCATCTCCCAGTATGAATGTCATTAGTTCCATCTGATTAACAGCTAGTTTTTCAAGTACTTTCCAATCAGCTTTTGGGGTGGGTTTTTTCACTGTTATGGCTGAGTAGTCCTTTTACAGTAGACATCAGTTTTGCTGGCCACCAATCATTCTGCAGCTGTACTTTTTAGAGAAGTCATGTTGAGGGAAAGCATTAACTTCTGCCTTTGATATTCTCTGTTAATAGCTTTCTGTGTAGGCCACTTGCCATGTATTCTTCCTATGACAAGGGTCATACAGAACAATTTCTCACTCCTTTTGATGTATTTTGTTATTTCCATTACCACTTAGTTATTTTCTAAGCTCTTCACATTGCTTTTATCAAGATTATTGTACAAAACCTCATTGGTTTAGCAAACCATGCTAAAGCATGTAAACCAAATGTTGAGGGAAAGAGGGAAAGGAGTAAGCTCCTCTCTCACAGGAATAACATAGTAATTATGTTCATGCTCACTAAAGTATAAGATATTAGTGATCAAAACTGAGCTGGTGATAACTGGCATTGAGCTTTTGATGTCTGTATACTATTTTTCACTAATCATCACCAAACACAGAGAAAAAAAATAGCTTAGTTGTATATTTTCTTCTGGTTTAACCATGATGTTTAGCTAAGTTTGCTTTGTGGGACATGGGCAACTCAGATTTACTGCATGTTTTGGCTAATCATATGGTATCTTTATGGTATGGTATGGTGTCCATATCGAGGTACTGTTTTCTGCGTTGATGTAGGTTGTATAATATATATAGCATATCTGCCATCATACTCTGTTTTTTCCATATCATTTGTATGTTCTGTGATTCTCTTTTAAAGCTCTGTGGGATTCAACTTAACTGGAAATGCTTTTGGACTCAGAGTGATTTATAGTGTTCTCTGGAAGTTGTATAATTTACCAGCCATTATTAAGGTCTGAAAAGAAATGGATAGCAATATATTTCTTGCAAGAAATTTATTATTGTAGCAGTTGTCTTGCACTACTTTTCTAAAATATGCTCTTTTTTATATCCTGTGAATTTTCTGGGGAAGTCAGGGAACTTTCACTGAATGCCCAGATTTAATAATACTGTTTCAAAAATGTTTATCCAGATGCATTGTTTTCTTCTTGAATGCTGAGAAAACAAAACAAAATGGTTGACTGCATCAAAGCATTAGGTATTCTTAAATCTGACTTGGGAAATACCTGGACTATTGATGCAGAATCAATTTCATATTGAGGTGTATTTGTTAATGGTACAATATCACGGGAACTGTGAGTGACTCTTGTGCTCAACCTTATGTTGTAGGGGTGTGGTTTCTTCTCAAATGACAGCCTTAATGATGCATGGTCAGAGAGAGCATGAGGAGAGAAAAGAGATGATGTATCATGAACACCAGCTAAGGAGTAGAGAGGAATAAAGAGTAGATAAATGACAACACTAGGACAGCTCTATTGGATGAAGACTTTTAGCATCAAAGTATTGCCAGAGGCAATGCCCCAATTTACTATGACAAGGAAAAAGAGTGCAAGGGGTTAAAACAACCTCTAACCAAATCATAGAATCATTTAGGTTGGAAAAGACCTTTAAGATCATCCAGTTCAACCATCAACCATGCCCACTAAACCATGTTCTGAAGTGCCTTTTCTACATACTTTTTGAATGCCTCCAGGGATGGTGACTCAACCACTTCCCTGGGCAGCCTGTTCTGATGCTTGACAAGCTATTCAGGTTATTTTGGGAAGAGCCTTGAGACTTTTTTTTTTTTAAACCGTAGTAAATACACAATAATATATCAAATAATAATCTTGATTTTTTAATTTTTTTTTTTTAAATAATAATACAGAAATAGCATTTTCCCATTAAAGGATCAGCTGTACCAATTTAAGTAGTGAGGTATCACTTACTACTTGTAAAACTCTTTTGTAACATTTGCACATGTAACTTTTGCACGTTAGAACATCTTATCATCCAACAACTAAAAAGGGGGACCCCGCCACACACCTGTTTCTCTCTCACTGAAAAGCTGTACATTTCCTGTGATTGTTAGTACAATTTCTAAAGCATATCCTTTTGCCATGTTGAGACTACTTGAGTTTTCCTGTGTAAAGCCAAGAACTGAAGAGATGACAGACATGAAAATAAATCAACTACATATATTCAGCTGGAAGGAATAGTTTCAAGGGGGAGAAATCCTGCTGAGGTCTGAGTTGAATTCTTTATGCAAGTAATGAAGCTAGATAGGTTTATGAAGGTCAAAACTAGTGTTTTGCAAAACTATTGAGCTCTGATTTGTGAAATGTTCACTGCAAAACCACAGATTTATAATCGTTTAGGGATATTGATTTTTTTTCCCTGAACTCTCCTAGCCTTGGGCAGGTTTCCACCATGAAGGAACAGAATGAAGTTTTTATTAGATCTACTGAGGAAAAAAGTTTGCATGTATATTTACTAAGCTGAGTAGCCTCCTACAGCATGTGATGTTTAAAGAGGTGATTTTGTGTTATAAGCACTGTAGATGAAGTCCTAATTCCTAATTTAATGTAAGGAAGGACAGAAGCCAATAAGATTTTGTAGTTCTAAGCCAGTTCAAGGTAGAGCTGGTGTAACAAATTGTGGGATAACTCCAGATTTGAGAAAGAAATACTGCCCTTAGGTTGTGTATCTTTTTCTCCACACACCCCTCCCCCCGCCCCCTTCCCCCCATTCCATTTTCTTTCACAGCTAACATAATTCAGTTTTCTGTGCAGTCCCAAGCTAAGATGAAGGAAGCTGAATAAGGGGTGTAAGGTCTCTGGACTGTCACAGTTACATAACAGAGGGGAATGAAAGCTGTTGGAGTCCCATATCTGCTCAGCATCTGCTCACCATATCTCATAGTGAGAAACACCAACATAATACAGCATGGGAAAAATGATGGAAGAATGAAAAATCAACCTGAGAAGCCTTCAAAATGCCAGAATGTTACTAGCAAAAAATGAAAAGCAGTGACTTATTCAGGGGGACTAATCCTTGTTTTGAAAATATTGATAAGCTTAGGTCTGTCTTCCCATACAATGATGTTTTGCATCTGGCATATAACCATCCACATGGAAGATTTCCAATGCTGTTGTATACAAAATTTTATTATGGTAAGTAACAACTATGAATAATCATCAAAGTTTTAATCTCATTCTCTAAACCTGGAAAGGGTTGCTAATCTCAGATATCAGTAACTTAGGCTATTTTTGTCATTCTTGGAAATCTTGTAGTTGTGTACTGTATGCCACTCTTTAAAAAGGCAAACTTTTTTTTGGTTGGTTTTTTTTTTTTTTTTTTAAATTCATCAGCTAAGTTGGTTGTTTAAGCCAAGGAAGGAGCAGGAAAAAAACTTTCTAATCTTTCTAACAAAGTGCATTAAAAATTCTAGAAACTGCACTGAAAGTTGCTCATGCATAGCATGAACTAATTTTTTGGATACTCCCTGGGAATACTGCAGACTCCACTTTGTGTGCAGGAGAGGTATTTATGAAGTAAAGTGTTTTTTAAGTAACTTAAACCCCCAATTTTTTATTTGATAAAAAATTCTCCACTTCTTTTCTGAAATTAATTCTCATATTTATTATCCAGCCAACCCTTTAGTTGTGGATCTCACATTTTTCAGAATAGGTATCTTCCTTCTCAGTTGAAGTTTCTTACCTTCCAGTTTCCTTACAGAGTCACAGTGGCAAGTCTTAATAAAATAATTTAGGGAACTGAAATTCTTAGCCAATCAGAGACTGATAATTAGGCAGATGACTTGGACATCATGACTATTAAATTCTGTTTCAGACACTAATTCACAGTCTGACTGCTAGCAGTCACTTAATTGCATGTCAGTCTAGTGAAGCAGCAATAATATTGCTCATCTTTAGGAGTCACGCTGAGATTAATGAAACTTTTTTTTTTTCCTCAAGTTAAATGCAAGGTGTTGTTTGATTCCTTCTCCTTTTTTTTTTTTTTTGTTTTTTTTTTGTTTTTCCCCAAACAAAACCACCCCAACAAAACAAACTAAAGCTCCAGCCTGGCAAACAGAATCTATGGTGATTGATGCCATCATAAAAACCTAGCATATCACTGAACATTGTTGTTATTGCTCAATGCTAAAAGCAGCAGAAGGTACTAAATCATATGTTGAAAATGGGAGAGGTCAAGATGGAACAATAATGGATACCAAAAAGCCATTTTGAGTTGAGGAAGATTTTTATTAAGGGAAAACAAAACATAATACATAATCTTGCTAAGAAACTATTGTAAATTCTGGAGAAAAAGTTCTGGTTTCATCCTGTTCAGATAGGAACATTCATCTTGATTTTATGATACTACATGACTAAAGATACTCATCTAAAGAAGGCGGTGTATTTGCGCTTGGAGGAAGAAGAACATTTTTAATACAGCATAATATTTATTAAATATATTTAATATAGCTTTAAGAACCCATTCAGTACAGACCAGTGTTTTAGAAGGTTTTACTTAGGTTTTGGTACACATTTCAAGGACACAGGCTTTGCAGTTGTCCTGGTTTCAGCTGGGATAGGGTTAACTGTCTTCCTAGTAGCTGGTACAGTGCTGTGTTTTGAGTTCAGTATGCGCAGAATGTTGATAACACTGATGTTTTCGGTTGTTGCTCAGTAGTGTTTAGGCTAAAGTCAAGGATTTTTCAGCTTCTCATGCCCAGCCAGCAAGAAGGCTGGAGGGGCACAAGAAGTTGGGAGGGGACACAGCCAGGGCAGCTGGCCCAAACTGGCCAAAGGGGTATCCCATACCATGGCACGCCACATCTAGTGTAGGAACTGTAGGGAGTGGGGGCAGGGGGATCGCTGCTCTGGGACTAACTGGGTGTCGATCGGTGGGTGGTGAGCAATTGCCCTGTGCATCATTTGTATATTCCAATACTTTTATTACTACTGTTGTCATTTTATTAGTGTTATCATTATCATTATTAGTTTCTTCTTTTCTGTTCTATTAAACCGTTCTTATCTCAACCCACGAGTTTTACTTCTTTTTTTCCCTATTCTCTCCCCCATCCCACTGGATGGGAGGGGAGTCAGTGAGCAGCTGCGTGGTGCTTAGTTGCTGGCTGGGGGTTAAACCACGACAGCAGTCTTCACTGTTTTGCTTGTAATTTGAGTAGCAACTCAGTATCCATAACTGAACAGCTCAGCTCTGTGCATGTGTTCAGTACTTTACTATCCTCACACAGCACAAAGGAATGGGAAAATGACTGTCTTATCCCTGCTGAAGCTTGTCATAGCACATTGGCTTTTCTGCCCAGACCCTGAACCATGTTCTGTTGAAGGCAGTCTGTGTATGTTCTATAGATGTTTTGGTTGCAAAATAATAGGCTGGTACACAGCTGCCTGGGACTCCTCTAGGCACTATCAGTCAGTATAGGGAGACAAGTAGGAGATAACCGGCTGGCTGTGAGGTATGGCATGTGCTCCTGGCCAGTGCCCTGCTCCTGCCAGGGTGCCACAGAGGCTGGAGGCTCCTGGTGGCCGGGACAGCTGGGGAGCAGGAAGGTCAGCCTGCCACCCAGGGCATCAGGCATCTCCCTGGGGACAGGGTCAGTAAGGCCCACTGGTGTTCTCAAATCCCTAGGAGCTGCCACTTGTGTCTGATTTTGCTCTTTCCTTTTCAAATGTGCCCTGTTCAGCGAGTAAATAAACCAGCACTTATAGGAGGAAGAACACTTGAAGATGTCAGTGACCTCAGATATTCTGTTACTGAGTGATCTGTGGCTGCAATTTCTGACACTGATATCTGTCCAGCTGCTGCGAGCTGGAAACTTCTGCATAAACAAGACTGAGGGCTGAGGGGCAAACTGTATTGTGGTTATGTATATTAGCATGCATTGCGAAACTCTGCTTCATAGCTCAGTTTGGTAGGTTACTGAAATTTTGGAGGGTTTTTCTTAAGCTTCTAGGAAAAAAAAAAAAAAACAACACCCAAACAAACCCTTTAGTTCTTTTGTAAGGCATGGTTTAGTTTCTTTAAAGTTTTCCTTTTTAATTCTTTCTTACCTTATTCCTGAGGTGTAAACGTCTTGGTACCCTCTTCCATTCATCACACAGTTGTGTAGTGTGATCTGGAAAAGTTCTTGTAGGGCAAACTATTGCAAGAGGGTAGCTGCAATATTTCTCATACATGGAAGATGTTCTGTGCTTGCCTGCCCACACAGAGCACCCTTTTAATTTAATTTCAGTGGCACATCTCTGAGGTGATTAGTTTGATTTATTTTGGTTTCTTTTAGGCTCAAGCTTGTGCTCTTTTTGAGACACTGCTTTCAAAAATCTGAGAAACTGTGACAGATCTGACTCATTGCTACTAGCAGCGTGGAAATCCTCAAGGGTTAAAATTTCATGGTCACGCTTCTCAAAAAGCTGTCTAAAAGAAATCCAGGAGCTTTCTTTTAGAGACAGCTTTTCAAGTTACATTGAAGAGTCAGTTGGCTGATGGGTTTTCTTTATCTGCCCCATGAAAAGTAAGTGTAAGTTAGTGCTTATCTCAGGTTTGTAAATAGAACCAATTATCTTGTAAATCCAAGTCTCAGTTTTCTCTGCAAAATAGAACTTGGTGGTACTTCTGGGTGTTCTGAGCAAATGTCTTACAGGAATACTTCTCAAAAGTACTAAGTTAAATACTTTCCATCCAATGAAAAGCAATTCCAGAGACATATAAATAGTTTATAAAGAATCATTGAGAAGTTTGGTACATTGAATTACTGTCTTGTTTAAATATTTCTTGATGCAGACAACTGTAAAAGACATTCCTCTTTCTGTAAGCACCTGCTCCTGGTAGAAACAAGAGTTTTATTGATTTATGGCAATTTATTTTCTCCCTGGATTCTGGTCTTGACACTGTGAGAAGATTAATTGGAATTAATGGCATTTGCAGAGCTAATTAAAGTCACTCTTCCTCCAGTCAAATCAATTGCTTTAATCAGAGAAGTAACAATGTCCTGCTTGGTTCCTGCAGTCTGCATGTAAATGTCCTTTGCTTGAATAAGCATCTCTGCAGTCATTAGTGGTTGAATACAGGCACTGCTAATGATACCTGGTAATTTCTTCAGCACTTGAAAAGCACAAACATATATACATATTCATTCTTACAGATAATGCAACAAAACAAGATTTTTTAAAATTTGAAGTTAATTAAAGACAGGATTTGTTCTTACTCTTGATCGGTTCTTCAAGAAGGATTCTGGAGATGAGTTTAGTAGTATCAGAGAGTGTAGTCTCAGTTTTTCATGCACTGCCCTAACACAAATAAATGGTACAGCTCAAGGGAAATAATTCCTCTGTACAATTGAATGACGCAGTCTCTCTTTCTAAGCATCATGCAAAATAGCATGTAAACAAATTAATATGTAAAAAGGACTTTAATGGAAAACACAAACAGAATGGAAAGCAGAACAAATCAACATGCTGTTAATCATTGTGTTTCTGTTTAAGTTGTAGGAGGCATAATTTCTACTGAGGGAGAAGGCTTTAGAGGAGTATTATTCTTAAACCAATCCATACTGCTAACTTAATGCTCGAGCTGCAGCAGACTCTCTGTCAGCAAACATGCAGAGCATCACTGACTATAATGGCCTTCTGAATTGGTATTGCAGCCTGACTGCTCAATGAGTAAGGTCCAACAGGGTTTTTGTTCCATATGGCAGTGGATTTATGTTCTACTTTGATTTTTGCTGATAGCTGACATGTGACAATGATGTGAAGCCAAGGACATATTGAAGATGTTGCTTGGCTATGGATTTATTACAATAAATCCCTGTTTACTGAATGTTTAATGTGAAGAATCTTTTAATGTGTATGAAACCTTAATTTATGTTATTGAAACAGAAAATCTTTGGCAATCAAGTCAGATCATCATTTATCATATGACTGTGATTACAAGTTCTGTTTCCTAGATACTGATCTAATTTTCAGACTCAGAACATATTTTTTATCTTTACTTTTATACTAGACCTACTCTGAAAAAAGGTGATGAATAGCATAACAAAAAATTCCAAATTAATCTCTGGCAAAAGTTGTGGCTGATATTATTCTTGCAGTCTCTTGTGAATGTTGGAGTAAAAGTTTTCTTTACCTGAAAATTCACAACAGGAGAACAACTTTATGATTACCTGCACTGGTAATTGCATTATGAATTATGATCTTGGAAGATGTTAACTACTGGCATTCAACAGGAAGATAAATTGCAATTTGTGTCTTGCATCCATCATATGATGAATCAACCAGCAAGTTACAAGTAGAAAATGATGGCAAATCAGGAAAGGAGGGGAAGACAAAAAGCAATTCTAAAGTACATAGAAAACTTTTATTAAAACTAAATGAATAGTAGATAAATTCATTAAATTCATGGTTGCTTCTCAGCTATATGAAGCAGATTGTTAAATTCATTGAATATCTTTCTTCATTTCAAATAAGACTTCTGTATTCACTTAAACCCCATTTTTAGGAATAAGTTGTGGTATTCACATTTCTTGGATGTTAAACCAATGGAGTAGAACATATGCTTCCAGTCCTGTACAGACATGCAGAAGAAAGACTATGTTTTATAGTGAGATTATAGAGGAGTACATTTTATCTGCAGAGAGCCAGCCACAAGACCTATTCAACAGTACCTCTATTTTAAGGTAATAATTTCTACTTCAGGGTACATCAGTCTCTGCTTTGAGACTGTTGTGCGTGAATGGAGTCTTTATATCATGTTGCACAGACTGTAACATAAATTGCTTGTCAGTTTTAGCTGTGAAAATTTTAATAATGGACAGTGGGTGCAAAAAGGTCATATTTTAGCATCTCTACAAAATCATGTTGATTCTTAAGCCTTGTTATAAGGTATAGGGAGTTAGTCTATGGGCTGATACAGGCAAGGTGATAAGCCACAATGGTGAAAAATCCTAAAATAATCCCAGAGAAAGTAGTATGATTCTTACTACAATGTGGTTTGTAGAGCTAATCTCTGAACTTTGAAAGTTTTGCAGACATACTGTTCTTCCTGGATGGTGGCAGGAATTTAAATATTCAAAGAAAAGTTACAGGAAGGCTAAACCCAAGTCTCCATGTCTGGGAAAAGTCACCCTTTTAGCTGTCATGTGATACTAAATGAACAAATTCAAATGAAATAGTAGGCTTGAAAAGCCTGTGATCTGTTTCTAAACATGGATATTCTATAGTGGGGAAGGACTCTTGAAGCTCTACTTCCAATACTTGCCTATACAATGTCTGAGTGAGTTCAACCTCAAGTAGGATTGCAAATACATTTTGCTATGCTGTTCCTTCCCCAAACTGTAAGTTGGCACTGTGTAGTGTAGTCTATTTAGTCTGCTCAAGGAATCACCGTATTCATAAGGGATAAAAAAATTTTATACATTTTTTTCTTGTTTAGACAGTTTGATACTGAAGTGTTTCCAAAGTTATAATTTAAAAGCCCAGTTCTGAGCCATGTCAAAGACAGACTTCCATTACAGAGATAGTTTGGCAAGCTAATATGCTTTGGGATGAATGAATTATTGAAAGCTTCATGACAACAATTTGGTAGTTGTGTGCCGAGAAGGTATTTCTCATTCTTCATTTCACTTCTGAAAACCTTCTGAATTGATACAGCTGAAATAGCAAATATCTTTCAGATGCCATCGTCTTAACTCAGAAAATCCCCAAAGCTTTTTATTCAGTCCTTTGAAAATGTCACCTTTGAGTTATCTGAATTTGTAGTGAGAAGTTTCTCAACCAAAACACTATTTCAGCTGCATTTTGTTATAGTTTAACCCTAGCTGGCAACTAAGCACCACACAGCCTCTTGCTCACACCGCCCCCCAGTGGATTAGGGGGAGAGAATTGTAAGGGTAAAAGTGAGAAAACGTGTGGGTTGAGATAAAAACACTTTAATAATTGAAAAAAAAAAAAAAATTGTAATGAAAAGGACAATAACAAAGAGAGAAAAATAAAACCCAAGAAAGAGAGGTGACGCAAAAGAAAATTATTGCTCACACCAACTGACCAATTCCCAGCCAGTCCCCGAGCAGTGGGCCCCTGCCAGCTCCCCCCTCGTTTTATTGCTAAGCATGACATCATATGGTGTGGAATATCCCTTTGGTTGGGGGTCAGCTGTCTCAGCTGTGTCCCCTCCCAACTTCTTGTGCCCCCCCAGCCTACTCGCTGGTGGGGTGGGGTGAAAAGCAGAAAAAACCTCGAATCTGTGTTAAAACTGCTCAGCAATAACTAAAACATCCCTGTATTGTCAACACTGTTTTCAGCCCAAATCCAAAACATAGCCCCAAACCAGCTACTATGAAGAAAACTAACTCTATCCCAGTCAAAACCAGCACACATGTTTATTGGCAAATTTTGCCTTTGTCTAGATTAATAGGAAAATCAATATATTTACATAGCTGAATATCTTATTGATAGCATTTAAGACTATCTTAAATTAGCAGCAGATTCAAGTCTTCAAACATCTGGATAAGCAAATGCAGAGCTTGACATATTAGTCTTCCTTTTGCAGCACTTTTTGAGGAGCCATCTTTTTTTGCTGCTCAAAGGCAAGAGTTTAGAAATCTTTTCCTTCGATTTAAATATATTTAGGACTCCACAAATACTGTACAGTTTGTTGAGAATTAAACCTTTTGACTTAGTTGTCTAGGGCCAAATTCTCAATTGCTGTGAGTCTGCTGGAGCCAACGTCTGTTTCAGTAGTTTATAGAAGAAAATCTGTACACCTAATTTTTTAGTTGGTATATAGACCAAATATTATTTCATGGGAGTCAAGTAAGTTCCCCCTTCCCAACCCGTTTTACCACTTCCATATGTTGTAGAGGGCTTTTTAATGCTGATTAAAAAAATCCCAAACTTCTAAATAGCTTTTCTCTCCTCTTAGTTGAGTAGCAATTTTCTACACAAATATCTTCAAATTAAAATTAATAATATAATAAAGATAATATAATATAGTATAATATAATATAATAAATACAGTATAATATAGTATATATGTATTTTTAATAATTAAAATGTAATATAATTTTGACAGATCATGTAATGAAAATAACACAATATTGAGAAGTTAAGCTTACCATGGGTTTCAGAGCAGATGCTGGCTAGCTTTATCACACATTTTCTGTTTTTATGGACGAGATCAAGTACCTTTGTAGATAAATGCATTGAAGCACAGCTGTTCCCCCATGCAATCTTTCCTTTAAAGCATTTTCTCTGCTTCTTGAATAGCTTGGCTGCTTTGTATTGTGCAGGACATTTCTGCCAACACTCTCTGCTCAGCACTGGGGTCCCCAGAAGCTGCTCTATCTCACTCTGGAGAAGTTAAGAGCCTGAATCTTCATGAGGTTGTTTGCTGAAGCTGGGTGGTGGAAGAAGGAAGCCAGGCCTAGCTAGCAAGCACATTGCTATCTGAGAAAAACTTGGCTGGAAGACTTCTCTGGAGGCTACAGCCAAAGTCCAGGTCCAGTACAGGTGATGCTAAAACTCAGGAGGCAACTGTAGCTGGGTGAGCTGAAAAGTTCCTCCGTTTCGGATGGAATCAAAGCATAATTTTGTAGACACAGAGCTCCTGCTTAGCATTAAGTAGCAAAAAACAAGCCTCACAAAAACTAGAGGCTAAATTGTAAGTTAGCACAGGAAAGGCAAAGTTTCAGTCAGGGAAAATGAGCATCAAAATGGTGCAAGAATATGTTTAAAATGATGTGGCATATACAGATAATCAATACTAGAGAGGTCACTCAGGAGCGCTGTCTGAGTTGTTGATAATGGTAAAGTTGCTTTATTTCTCTGCACAAAAGATTATGATTTTGAACCCCTAATGTTATCCGCAGAAGTGCCTTGTTCTCAAATGTAAATTAGGAATGTTAGTGAGTGCAGATGACAGCGAGTCAGTCAGAAGAAACAATCTTCTTCATCTTGTTTTGAAGAGTTTTTCAGACAGGAAAATACTAAGCTCAACCAAACTGTGGTGAAACTCAGATGTGGAACCAAATCTGACAGAAGTGTTTTGCTGCAAACCTGGCTGGTCCTGAGAAACTTCTCTTGAAGGCCATGGCTGTCGTTAAAGCCAACAGTGATTCAGTAGCTTTGCGCTTGTAAGGGTAAACACAGTCTTGACATTTGAACACAGACACAGCAGAAGTTAGCTGCTTTGTCTCAGAACCTGAGCAGAAAGCATCAGCCATTGCCGCTTTCATTCACTTCCTGTACTTCCAGCTGATGCGGACAGTAAAGAAGAGAAGCAATTGAGAACAAAAAGAGTACTGAGGTTGGGAGGCTCCTACTTGAAATACGAAAGGAAAGTACCCTGTAGCCTGTGCTTCTGCATGTGCATGGAGCAGTTAAAATATCGGACTTGGAGTGTGCCAGTCATGGGAGGAAGTGGCAGTGCCTGGAGAGATGCCTAGAAATCACAGGATGTGGTGGCCACTGATGAATACCTGCGCCTTGGAAAATAAACACAGACAATAAATCTAAAGCTACAAGGACCCTTTTTTCCTTCACCTAGCCTGAATTTTACATATCAACAGAAGCTTACAAAAAGTGGATGATGAGCAGGAGATAGCTAGCTATTTCACAATTCTCTAAACTGTGAGGGCTTCAGTGTGCTAGTTGAGATCATCAGCAGTGTTGGAAGCAGGCTGCTTGCAACAGAAGACAGAGTTGGATAGCTGTCTAGCTAGTTTTGGACAAGAAACTATAAAAAATCATGTACATCCTGCATAATTGTAAAAGCAAGAAAGTGAGTGACAGGAAAGTACTTTTTAGAGGGAAAATTTTATTTCTTTAGAGGTTGGAAAGCCCTATTGTACTCTCTGGAACATGGTCATTCTTTCTGTGGGGGAAGATCCAAAGCTGGCTGAAGTTCATAGGAACGCTACTGACTCCAAAAGTCACCAAGTAATAGTCAATGCATGGAGACACCATGAACAATAGAAAGTTGATTCCTGCTGTTAGTGCTGCCAAAGCAAAAATGATGGAAAGAGAAAATAAGTTTTTCCAGAGAAGCAGGAAACCAGAATACTCCTTGACTCCTTGACTGAACATATCATGAAAGCACAGTGATTGCTTTTATTTGTGAAATCTGGGACAGATTGCAACTGACTTCAGTAAGGCTATCAATTCTTCCCTTCTTCCCCATTTACTTTATTTGCTCCTAAACCTTGATGCAAAGTGAACTCAATATTATTTTTTCCAGGTTTTTTTTTTTTTTTTTTTTTTTTTTTTTTTTCAGTTAGGTGTAGATTCAGTGATCATTTTTGATGATTTTCCCGCATTATCTCATTTTATAAATGCCAACTTCTTTTCCTTTTTCACTCCTTTTGTTTTTAAGAAGAAAAGACAGAGTACAACTTTGCTGTTCAGACCTAAAGACTGTTAGAATCACAATGATTTTAGGTCAAATATGCAAGGTAATAGGGGTAAGAACCAGAAGTATGTGGGGTTTTTTTTAGTAGACAAAACCTTTTACATCTAGTTGATGACATTCACTTTCCTCTTTACTAAGGATCATTAAAGAGCACCCTTGTTATTCACCTGTAATGTCAGAGATTACATCAGGTATAACCTTTTAACAAGAAGCTTATATCCAAGCAACAGTATCTTCAAGATGTCATTCTAAGAAATTAGTCAGTAGCTTTATTTAGCTTTTACATATATATTGGAAAGATGGAAGCTCGTATGAATTAGTATTGCAGATATTCTGGTTTAGAAGATAGACATTTTAATTCAGTAAAGTTTTACCTTTACTCTTTTTTCCTCATTAAAAAAAAATATTATTCATTATATATGAAATAAAATATTTTAATTGCTTCAGTTTGGATGAAGCCTGGAACTGGTGAGTTTAAAATTTTAAGAGCAGGGTAGAAAATGGTATTATTGTTTTGAAGAGCTTTACACTGTATTAAACTCAGAAACTAGTTAGTCATACAACATTAATTTTTTGTATACTTTTTAGATTTATTTTCCTGAAGTGACAAAATCTAATTAGTTTGCACACTGTAAGTCACTAAAAAGGAGGTATCAAAACAGTTGTAAGAATGACCTCCACAAAAGCACATGGTTCAGAAGATGAAATTGTGCAGATGGCCAGTGTGATGCAGAGTCTACCAGGTTAGTGTTGAGAACAGGGCTCACGCAGATGATGAATCTTCTAGAGGTGCTTGGTACACAGGTCAATTTCATTTCAGACTGCAGAGAACTACAATTTGATACACCAACATTGGCCAAACTTCTGTTTGGAGAAGGATGTTTTAAATCTTTCCTGTACTTATCCAGCATGCTCACTGAGGGACAGATTCATAGCATGTGTCTATTACCTCACAGCAGAGCCAAAATCACAGCAGCATGGACACAGCTTGCAGACTGGCAAGGACCTCTGGAGGTCTCCACTCCAAGCCCCTGCCGAGAGCAGGCTCAGCCATGGGGTCAGACCAGGTTGCTCAGGGCATTATCCTGAGCGGGCTGGAAACCCTTCAAGGAAGGGACAGCACCCTTTCCCTTGGCCTGTTCCCACCACCCAGCCATCCTTGGGGGAGAAAAGCTTTCCCTTATCTCCAGCCTTCCTGGCCCTGTTCAATTTGCTGCCCACCAGGGCCTAAGACGTTCTGCCCAGGGCTGCCCCTAGCCCCACCAGCATTGCTGCTGGGGCTCTGCCTCCCTGGGACTGGGCTGCACAGTGCTCTGGCCTGAATAGCATGAAGGCCCCATCAGCCTCTTCCTCCCACTGGCCTGAGTCCCTCTGCACAGTGGCTCTGCCATCCTGAGCATTGAATGGTGCGCCCCTTTTTGGGATCACCTGTAAACATGACAGATACACACCTTGTCAAGTCCCCAGATTGTTAACGAGAGGCTGCTGTGGGAGCCCACTTGTTCCCAGCCACCAGGCAATCCATGACCCATCAACCACCCCTCTCTCAGTCAAATTATCCAGTCTTTGTGGTTTTTATTTTTCTTTTCTTGCATCTAGTTGTGCACCCCTCCAGACCATAACATCCCATCTTAGAAGAATAATGTGGGAGACAGTGACAAAAGCCATGACAACGTCAAGGTGAAGGACTTCCGCAGTTCTCCACTTATCCACAAGTACAGCTATGGTATCACAAAACGCAACTGTCTGGTACTGACATGATTTATCCATGAACAATCCCTGCTGGCTATTCCCTGCCACCTTCTTCACCCTCTTCCCCCAGAGTTGTGCTCCAACAGGACTTGTTCCATTATTTTCCCATACACCAAGCTAAGTCTGACCAGTCTGTACTTCCTCAGACCCTTCCGTTTTTTCTTTTTTTGAAGGTGGGTACAAAATTTGTCTTTATCCAGTCTTCAGGACCTTCCCTGATCACCACAGCCTTTCAGAGGTGCTAGAGAGCAACCTTACAAGGACACCATCCAGCTCCTTCAGCACCCTTGGGTGCAGCTTCTTGGGTCTGTACACCTTTGACTAAACTGGTCCTGACAACACTGTGCTGTTTTATGTGGAGAGATGAGCTGTGCAGTGATGCCTCTTAGTAGGGCAGATAAACGTAGGTGCACTACCTCAGCAGTGCAGTTATCTGCTGCTGATTCCAGAGCTGTATTTGTCACGGTAATTTGGATATTGCTGTTCTGTACCACATGGATGGTGTGAATGCACTCTCCTGGCTTCTCCTTCACTATACAAGGTGCTGCCAGCCTGTGGAAGAAGTCCCCCATGAGTTTCTGCAGTGCTGTGGTGCTTTTAGTAGGGCTAAACTGTGGGGCATGGTGACATCTTCTGCAGAGCTGGGATAGGACTGACAGCTTCAGAGTTCAGATAATAGTGAAGTTCTTCATTATCCTAATGGTTTTCAGGGTCTCTTGGATTCAAATAATTGATAATGGCATCACTTTGATTTCTAGTTTAATGTTATTTGCCATTGGTGCGCAGCACTGTATGAAACAAATTACTCAATCGTATCAAATTTTCTTACTCTTTTGTGATTGGAAATAAAGGATATTTAATATATGACTATTTTCTATCTGTATACATATAGTTTTCAATCTGGATTTTTTTCAGTCTTTCTTCTATTCCAATGCTTATATTAAGTTAAAAATATACGCATACACATCCCCTTTAGTTTCTAAGAACTGGTCCAATTATTAAATTAAATGTTTTTATGCTGTATTTGCATTTACTTTCTTGGGATTTTATGCCACACATTGTCAAAAAACCCCAGCCTAAGCCAAATTAGGAAATCAATGTAATTTCATAACTAATAATTGTGGCTCAATTTGCTAATAAAGCACATCCAGTGAAGAAAAATAGCTGTATCATGTGGCCAGTTAAAACCATTCAAATTTTACCATTTAATATTCTGACCAAATAGCCCACAAATGAGTGGTGAACAAAGAATTTTCTCTGAAAGTATCTGATGAAAAGTTTTGAATTACTGATACATTGAGAGATAACTGCAGTAAGAAAATGGAGACCAGCCTGACCAAATAAATTATCCCTTACAATATATTTACTCACCTCTAATTAAAAACAATAAAACCTTCTTCATGAATATTTAATCTCAACAAAAACTGCACCAGTTCAATTATAGTTGTTTGGAAAGGTTTATATCAAGAAACCATGTGATCTAGTAGTTCTGATTTTTTTTTTCTTTAAAAGCATGAATATTTTAGTACAAATTAAAATATTCTTGCCATCTAGTTCTGACAATTAATTGGGCCTATGCAGTAATTTCTTTAACAATAAGTGGTATTGCAAGAGGGTATGAAAAACATGAATATGGATGGTTTTGTTCCTAATATGAGAGGAGGCAGAGTATAATTTTATAAAGGAAGTCCAGGAACACTGGTCTGAGGATATCTTTACAAGTGTGTTTTAGATGATGGCAAACCATAATCAAACCTTACATATCATTACAGCTAATAAGTTGCTGAGCTAAGGAATTCTTGTGTACAATCTTGGGCACTCTCAAGGAAGACAAGCAGCTTGATGTTGCGCTTTACTTCTTCTGACACACTTCTAACATTTTGCAGTGCCTCTTGTATTGCTGACTAAACATAAGTCAGTTTCTTCCACGAAACCTAATGTTTCTATGACCTTTCCTGTTCCAGAATTTTTAAAAAATGCCTGTAAAGCAACTGTTCAGTCTGCTGTTTATAGATGAACTTATTGCATATTGTAACAAGGCTTTGTCACACTAAATGATATTCACTTGATTTTGACCATGCTTTTCAGCAATGAAATGAAATATTGGGCAGAATAGGGATACTTATAAACAAGATCAGGCAAAATGTTGGTAAACTTTACAAAGTACTACTTGGAAAGTTGTGTTTTCTATGCAGAAGGTTTCATTTGTCTTTCTTTCTTTATGAGATGGATTGAAGAAAAAGGACTGCAAGCTCATTTCATTATGTATTTGCTATATGCATTACTGTTCTGTAGATAAGAAGACGTCTAAACAGTAAGATCTTGAATCTTGTGGTGCTGAATAGATAACATTGCTAGTCACATTCAAATTGAATTGAAATAAGTATATTGAGAGCATAAACTGTGTTTTCTTGCAGCCACCAAAACCTTGACATTAATATAAAAGGTATTGTACATGTTCTGGGTGATGAATGGATTGAAAGCAGCCCTGCAGAAATGAACTTGGGGATACTGGTGAGTGAAAAATTGGACATGACCTGACAGTGTGCACTTGCAGCCCAGAAAGCCAACTGTATTCCAGTCTGCATAAAAAGATGCATGGCCAATAGGGCAAGGAGGTGATTCTGCCCCTCTACTCTGCGCTGGTGAGACCTGGCCTGGAGTACTGTGTTCTGTTCTGGGGTCCCCAGCATCTGGCTCCGGGGATCTTGGTACAAGAAAGACATGGATCTGTTAGAGCAAGTCTAGAGGAGGGCCGTGAAAACGGTCAGAAAGTTGGAACACCTCTCCTATGAAGGAAGGCCGAGACAGTTGGGGTTGTCCGCTCTTGGAGAAGAGAAGGCTCAAGGAAGACCTTATTGCAGCCTTTCAATATATAAAGGTTGCTTATAAGAAAGATGAAGAGAGACTTTTTACCAAGGCCTGTAGTGACAGGACAAGGGGCAATAGTTTTAAACTGAAAGAGGATAGCTTTAGATTGGATATAAGGAAGAAGTTTTTATGATGAGGGTGGTGAGACACTGGAAGTGGTTGCCGGGAGAAGTTGTGGAAACCCATCATTGGAAGTGTTCAAGGTCAGTTGGGATGGGGCTTTGAGCAACCTGATCTAGTGAAAGATGTCCCTGTCCATGGCAGGGGGGTTGGGCTAGATGAACTCTGAAGGTCTCTTCCAACCCAAACCATCCTATGAATCTATAATTCTATGATCCTTTTGCCAAAACAACTTCTCAGTGCTCATTAACTTTATGCTTATTGTTGGTCTACATATTCCTTTTTCAGTTTTCATGCTTCTGTTTGATTTGTATCTTGAGCATATGAATGATACAAAAAACCCTAAAATTTTCCCTTTTTTTTTGTTTCTGTTTTTGCATGTGTTCTGTAGTTTTTGTTTCTCTAATATCAATCATTGTGTTTATATCCATGCCTAAAACATGCTGATGATGTCTAGTTCCAATGGGACAGTAGAAAGCGCTAAGAAAGAACAGGGAAAAAAGATGCAGCAGACTCATAGGGGACAGCTCTGTGTGGAGTATACGTGCTTTGGAGTGTCCTAAATGCCATGTGCTGTCCCAGAAGGTTTCATTAGTGGCCACTCAAGACAAAAAATCTGTCTTACTTGCTGCACAAGAGGTGCTTAATGGCACTGAAATTGTTCAGTTAATTAAGAACTCACCAGGAAGGATGGTGTTCTTCCTAATGTTCCTCGTAACATAGCAAATTATTGACTTTTGTTCACATTTAGAAATGAAGACATCATTTACAGCTAGAGAAGAGTAAATGGCATCCTAATAGGACTCCCTCCATTTTATACAATGGGCTATGCTCTTATCTCAGTTTGGTGTAAATCTGCAGTAGTTTCATGAAATTAATGGATTTTTTTCTATAGTTACACAAGAGTAATTAATGTAAGCCTGTCAGGAAGAAGGCCAGAGGCCAGTTGTGCTGAAACTCATGTAGTTGCTCTGGGTACAATGAAACTATATAGTGGCTGTTTTTCAAGAAAGGTGATTTAGATTTCCCCTCTGGCAATAAAAGAAGGAAATTTATCCATATCCTATTTTCCAGTTGTGAAGTAAACACAATGATCTGTTAAATATTCTCCAGTTCAAAATAAGTAAGCACAAAATTTCTATAAATAAATAAGAACAAGATTTCCATAGTGAAAGCAAATATGTTCTTCTGCCTTCAAACTCCACCCATTCATCCCCTTCCCTTTTCCTTTTCAGAACGCTGCATGGTTATGTCACTTTGCTCCTTGCTGCCTTAGGAGGTATTTTTGACAGCAGTATCCACAGGTCTGTCTACCAGGCCTGAAGATGCCAGGACGTTTTCAGAACTGGTGAAATATGCTTGTCATGGTTTAACCCCAGCCAGCAACTAAGCACCACACAGCTGCTCACTCACTCCCCTCCCACCCCCCCAGTGGGATGGGGGAGAAAAATCAGGAAAAGAAGCAAAACCTGTGGGTTGAGATAAGAACGGTTTAATAGAACAGAAAAGAAGAAACTAATAATGATAATGATAACACTAATAAAATGACGGCAATAATGATAAGAGGATTGGAATATACAAATGATGCGCAGGGCTATTGCTTACCACCCGCCGATCAATGCCCAGTTAGTCCCCAAGTTACGATTCCCCCTGCCCCCCCGCTCCCAGTTTATATACTAGACGTGACATCCCATGGTATGGAATACACCGTTGGCCAGTTTGGGTCAGGTGCCCTGGCTGTGTCCTGTGACAACTTCTTGTGCCCCTCCAGCTTTCTCGCTGGCTGGGCATGAGAAGCTGAAAAATCCTTGACTTTAGTCTAAACACTACTGAGCAACAACTGAAAACATCAGTGTTATCAACATTCTTCTCATACTGAACTCAGAACATAGGACGGTACCAGCTACTAGGAAGACAGTTAACTCCATCCCAGCTGAAACTAGGACAATACTGAATTGGGCGAAGGGTTGGACGAAAGCTAAAATTCTAGACTGACCTACTCCCCAGGTGGTTTTCAAAACAGGTTACCATCAGTCCAGAATAACTGAACTGGGGAAAAGACTGATCCTTGTTCTGAATTCTGTAGATTTGATCTGACAAATGGCATTCTGTCAGTGAAGGGCAAACCTTCACAGTTCACAGCTGTTTTGCTTTTCTGTAAGTTTGGAACTGCTTTTCTGTAACTTTGCTGGTCTTAGATTGGTGAGTTTTTCAGATGCTTATAAAATGCTTGCTGAAATTGACAATCAAAACTTCTTAGGACAAACTTGGCTTTCTTTGAACATGCCTGATAAAACTGCTTATTGCTCTTCAGATTGTTAAAGGCAGTGCCTCAATACAAAGAAAAACTGGCAAATATCAAAACCAAAGTAATGGTTATACATTAAATTCCAGGAAGGCTATTGTTGCTGACTTTTTGAAAATAAAGAATACCAGTCAGCCTCCATACTGAGTGACATGCTTAAAGGTTAGATCTTGTCATCAACTTTCTCCCTGTTGTTGATTTAATATTAAAGCATATTTTCATGTTGTTGTTAAGAGGCTCTTTTGGTGCAAAATTGAACCTGGTTTTACTCATTATCTAATTTTGGTTTTCCTACTGATAGGGATTTTAATTTTGAATATGTAAAGAAATAATTTGTATTTTATTATCAAATGCA
Source organism: Astur gentilis (assembly GCF_929443795.1). Classification (NCBI taxonomy): domain Eukaryota; kingdom Metazoa; phylum Chordata; class Aves; order Accipitriformes; family Accipitridae; genus Astur; species Astur gentilis. The sequence continues at coordinate 17,024,833 of NC_064919.1, read as the reverse complement.
GGAAGCTCACAACTCAGTATTTTTGGCAATCTTGAATGCAAAGTCTTCACTAAAAGAAAATGCTACCTTCTTTTCCATTCTTTTAAATAGTCTAGGAAATATAGCCTACATCCAACCCAGTCAGTGCAGGGAGGAAAACTGTAACAAGAGAGACCTAGTTATACTGTAAGAAACGGAAGCTTTCATACAGTCACTTTTTGGTTTTATTTTGTTTAAATCGGCGTAAGAGCTGGGATATCCTTGCTCAACTGAACCATGGTTCTTCTAACCAGCATGCTTCTTATGACACTCAACAGACAAATGTGATCCATATAAGGCAAATAAAACATCACCACCACCACCACCACCGTCGTCGTCATCATCATCATCATCATCTTCATCATCTTGCCGTCTCTATATGGTACTTTCTGTTTGTAGTTACCAAATTTTGTTAGAAGGTAAGATGGAGTATTAAAGCAAAAATCAACATAATAGTATATAGAACTTGTCATGATTACCTCAGGGAGGGTAAATCTTAAGTTTTCCAGGCCCATTGTGTGTAATGACATCAAACCTGCTTATCATCATCTTGCAAAATCTGACGTGCTTCATACACCAGAAAAACTCCTTGTAACTTTGGTGGGTTTTTTTTTCTGATTCTCAGAAAGTAATTTGATTTTAACTGGAGTAAATCAGTTCATTAATTGCAACAGTAAGGGCAGTATTTAATACTTGCATGATATCCTCAATATAGGAGATATTTGGCATTATACTTACAACATGAAATGATCAGATTTAATTCCAATAGTTTAAATACCAACACAAGGATCACAGCAAATTAAAAGCTACTATGATATATTAAAGAATGAGAAAATTAATCATCTTCCCCTTCCCAAGCAGATTTGAATCAAACTTTTGAAATACATATTGCTTATAATATGCTTAATTAGTGTAATTAATATTGCAAGCGATTTAAGTTCTCTGTTACGCTTTGTGCTTAATGATATTGTTACAGCAGATAATGCTCATCTAGCTGGTGTCTTCTGAACAAAAAGTTGTCTTTATCTTGCTTTTCCTATAATGTCATTATGTAATGCTCTTTGCCTTATTCCTCTGGTTTTGCTCTCAGAGGATTACAGAAGGAAATTGCGTTTTGTGTTCTGATGCATGAAATATGGTTCTGTACTGGTTTTGGCTGAGCTGCTCACTCACTCCCTGCCAGTGGGATAGGGGAGAGAATTAGAAGGGTAAAAGTGCAAAAACTCATGGGCTGAGGTAAAGACAGTTTAATAGGTAATGCAAAAGCTGTGCACACAAGCAAAGTAAAATGAATTCATTCACTACTTCTCATTGGTAGGCAGGTGTTCATAGCACCATGCAGCTACTATGAAGAAATTTGACTCTATGCCAGCCGAAACCAGCAGAGTTCCTTTTCTTACTGTTTTGACAGGGGCCACCCGTGGGCCTTACTGGCCCTGCCCCACCCCTGGGACCAGGAGTCCCGTGTCAGCCCAGTCCTGCTCCAGTGATTCCTCCACCCACAGTCCAGCGTCCCAGCCCTGGTATGTTCCAGCTCTGACCCTGATGTGCTTGGGGGCTCCTGCTGCTGGGGAGGGGAAGAACTCATTGGTCCTTCCTCCTCCTTTGGGGCTGATGGTTTGTGGTCTAAAATGCCCAAGCCCTCTTGCTCATTGTCTTCTTCAGCAGCCAGGCAACCCCCTGAGCCACCTGTGCTCCTATTGCCCCACTGCTGTAGGACGGAGTTGCTTCACACAGGTTTTGTCCTTCTGGGATTTGGAAAGTAACAGTAGAGCCAAAACAATGCTTATAAAGACTTGTTTTGATCCACAGCATGGCCCTGTTTTGAGAAGAAAATAAAAAACTGTATAAGAACAGGGAAGGAGACATTACTATTACACCAACAAGGAAATGTCTACCGGGTGCGTGCAACAGAAATATCCAGATATTTCCAGGCTGGTTTTGCATGATCGTATCCATGAAGGATATGATTTCTTTCTGTCACCTTTTTTACAGAGCAATAAGTCATGCTAATGTAGGTCCTTCTTCGACTTCCAATGACACTTTACTTAGTTCCTTTGACTGTCCCAAGCAGAAGGCAAGTTGTCACTAAGATACTACACCACTAACTTGTGGTAGGAATGTCCCATAGCCTTCATACCTGTGTTCTGCTAAGTTGGATCTCAGTTCTACTCCTGGACTACTGACTGCTGTGAGCTAATCACTTTGCCCATGTGACAAAGTACAATGCTGATGCTTTCTTCCACCCTTTTCTCAGTGATTTGAGTGTGTAAGTAAAATACTTTTAAAGAGTTGGGAGGGTGCTGCTGTTCTAGAAAAAAACATTTCAATAATTGGTGTAATTTTATTGGAAGAGAATTGGGAAAAAACTATAAAAGCAGAAGCACAAGAGTTAATGCTAGGAAGATCTGTGTTTTTTGGTGTGGTTTTTTTTTTTTTTTTTTTTTTTAATTTTGTAATGAAGAATGCTTTTTATGTTGCAGCTGATTAGAACTGAGAGCATCTTCTCCAGAAGACTTTTGCTAAGGAATATGAAGTTTCTTTTTATACATTTGTTATGTATTTGAGAATATATGGAAAGTATCCTAATTCTTCTTTTGATTTTATGTAATTTCACAATGACATAACCTTCTTTTCCCTTTTGTGATACATTCATTTAAGTAATTCAGTCTAGCAGCAAGGGCCATCAAAATGCTCTATATCCAGTCCTCCTCTCACTTCCCCAAATTTAGCCATTGAAAAATCCTGAAACAGATAAGTGCATTCAATTCACAGTTCTGACACCAATTCTTTGTTTTCCTTGAGCAAATCTTCTAACCAACTGTTTTCTCTCTGAAGTGAAGAGAGTTGATGATGGTGTTTGAGCATTTAGGTGAAATGGCATTTTACAAAACACTTCATAGAGGAAGTCTGAATCTTTACAAATGGGGAACATGTTGCATACAAAGTTGAAAATGCTTGCCCAGGGTGATCCCACAAACTAGGATTATGCGAGGTCAGGACCTATTGCATCCAGGTCAAGAAGTATACATGAATAATTTAGACTTCTGTAAAACATAAATAGCTGGTTTAGAAAATTCTTGGAAATAGAAAGTGTCGCATAATGGTATTACAATACAAACTATGTAGGACAATCAGATCTATGGCTTGCAGCGTCTTACAGATGTTATTGCAGCACACAATTTTTAAGAAGCAGTTATTCTTTAAGAAATTATTAGTGTATGTCATTGCATAAAGTAGTACATTGAAACTTTTGGTGTGTTCAATTCCCACTTTCCTTCTTTATTTCAAGTAATCACAAGTACCTGCTAAAAATGGGTGTGCCCAGAAGTTGGTTTGCCTGATTTCTTGTGTATATAACATGGCTAGAATATAGAAAACAGGAAAAAAAAGAAGCATGCTGAAGGTTTTTGAGATGATGATAGTTTATTATAAGTCAAATGTGTGGGTTCTTCTAGCAGCTACAGTCCCACTGTCATTTGCATTTATATAAAAAGCAGAAGACTCTTATCTCCAAGGACACAGGCCCTAAGACCTGACATAAAAATGACAAGTTAGACAGTGTGGTCTCCCTCTCTAGTCAGTAAGCCTGATAGTTTCTGTCTCCTCATCTGGAACATGCAGTTACTTGTTTAAACATTTACTAAATTAATTGCTGCCCTCTTTAAACCACACCCATGTAGAAAGGGATGAATACAAACTTTCTTGGTTTTCTTATGAATTAAAAGCTGCTACAGTCTGTTCCTGGGCTTTACTGGGACTCTTTGCTTATGCCTACATTGATCATGGTGCAGCTAGCTGAGATACCAGTGGCACCAAAAGCAGCACTATGTAATTTCAAAACACACTGAAAAAGTGAGACAAATAAATATTTGAGCAGCTACCTTGTGCTGAGCCCCCCATGGCTGCAGTCAGACTCTGATCTAGAAATGCAAGAGGTGGGCCTTTCCCTTGGTGTAATTTTTTAGGACCGGCAACCCAATTTGACTAAAATGTTAACATTCAACTGAGAGTTGCAAACATTTAAATTAGATCACATTATCAACTCTTTTTGAAAAGAGTAAAACTTAACTAAAGAGAAATGAAAATGTATAAAATGTTAAACCATCCATTATATGATAGTGACATAATATTTGCTTAGAACTTTTACAAAGACAGTATAATCACAAATGAAGCGACAGCAGTCTAAAGCAATGATACAGATCTGTTAAATAGACACAGTTAAAAATTATCAGCTTTTCACATATTTAATGGCATAGTATATTAAAAATACTTTTCTTTCTTTAAGCTTTAAACTATAGTAATTTTATAATGAATCTTATTTTTTAAAAAACCAAAACAGAGCCAAAACCCAACAAGAAAACCTTAATACCACCCCTACTCCCTCAAGTCAGGTTTTTCCTGATAGGAAGTATGATAGGCTTTAGGTTTTTGTTTCATGGCACAGTTGGTTATATCTTGGCATATATGAATTTATGGCACATAGGCTTATGGACAACACATTGAGCAGACTACTAAATGAAATATTAACTGCCTATTTCCTGGAAGCCTAAAGCCATCCATGAATTTGTGTGTGGTGAAAGAGGAATTCTGATTTTCATTATAACTCAGGCTTTAAACAAAATTTCTCTCAGATTTAGCTCACTACTTTGTGCTACGTGTCACAGCCTTATTGATAACCTCCACTTGTCAGCTTCCAGATATGAGTGTTGCACATGCATATTCTAAGAGACTTATTGTGCATGTTTTCATAGGTCTCAATAGTCTATCCAATTTTCTTCTCTTAATGATTTGATAGAATCATAGGTCCCTTTTATTGTAAAGCCTGGACCTAGCTCTAAAATGTCTGCATCACCTTGACAGAGGAAATGTTTTAAGTAACTTCTTATGGGATCTTCATTACTTGCTCCTCCCTTGTAAAAATCTGTAATCTCATCTACAATGAAAAGTGTATTTATCCTGGGAATTGTCACATTTCCTTCTCTCCCTCCTTTCCTTTAAAATCTGTGAACATCCTTTGTGTTCTTTATCTTCCAAGAATATCTGCTAACCTGATGGCTGTCTTGTGCTTTTAATGTAACAAACCTTTTTTTACTGACCTAAGCTTCTATTAAGTTTTAATGGTCTCTCCTGTGTTGATCTTTCCCTTAATTCTAATTATCAATACCAAGAGGGATGTTTGGGGCTATGCCCTATCCTACCCTTTTTATGTTTCAATTTTAAGTATTAGCCACATCTGAAAGCTGTCCTGTTACACCAGCAACAGAGGTAGTCTGTCTCAGACAATTGAAAACACACCTGGGTAGAAGCATTTATTTACCAGGTCTGCCAGGGTATGCGTAAGACAGTAATCACTCTGGCGTAAAGGCTGAGAATTAAAGGAAAGTGTAAAAAAAAAGAACAGAAGGAAATTTTATTATGAAACTCCAGAGGGACATCAGTACTCTGTGCATGGCTTATGGCTTCAGTAAGACTTTGTAATATTTCTATATATGTCTATTCTAAATCTTTGAAGATGCACACCCAGTTCATGAAGTGTACGACAGTTTGAGCAGAATATGAAGGCAAAGAATTTGTGCTGTCCTTCATAGAAGAAATTTTAGATGCTAAGTTACTGCTTGCAAAATGCTTCAGCAAATGTCTTGGTATTATTCTGTTTTAGAGCCAGTGTTAAGGGAGTTCGCATATTTTGTTGTATTGAGTTCTTCTCTGTCTCATGTACCAGAGAGGGACATAAGTTCCAGTTCCTTGATTTCTTCCCATGAAAAAAGCAAAGCCTTGGACACACCAGTATAACTCTGCTTCCAAAGGGCAGAAGATGAGACTTACAGCTACCTCTGCAGGTTCACCCTAGCTTGTGGACACGTCTTTCAGGCCTGGTTTTACAAGAGGGACCTTGCTTCTATTGTTTTGTGTATGAATTAGACTTGTAAATAATACTTTTTGGAAAAGAAAAGGTTATTTACATCAATGATATTGAATCTTGCCTTTACCTAATAAAACTTCCTTTATCCAAAAGGAGGAAGGGGTAGAAGAATATAATCTAAAAGTAAAATATAAATAAAAATAAAATTAAAGAGAAAACCCAGTACAATTTTAAACCAAAAAACACTGGAAATACTGGGGATTGAATGAAATGAAACTGTGTTTGCTACTGATTTTCCAACTGAGGGTCTTTGCTTCTCCTTTTGTGTTTCTACCTAGCAATAATAGGTCTGTTTTTCCTTAAGGAATAGCTGGTCTAATGCAACATTTTCACAAGTCATGGGAATGTTTTTGTCAAATCCAGGAGTGAAGGGTAAATAGGAAACAAACACATAAGTCCTTTTTGCTACGTGTATGATATCTAATTTTTATTTCTAGTTGGATTTTTTTCCCCTTTATTTGTTGGTATCATTAGCAGAACTGCCCACACTGTGGGTATTGTAACTCTAAACTTAGCAAGATGCTCTTACCTTCAGAGACTTGTACTCTCTCTTCCACTACTAAGCAGTACAGACTTTCATATATCTGATGCCAGCCACTAGTCTGTTTCTTAATCCCTCCACAGAAGTATTTTGTCTGACTTCATTATGGAACATTCGTCACTGAAGCATTGCTGGTCTGATCTGATGAGGCTATTACAATGTTCATTGCATGCCTCAAATTTCAAATAGCTGGCTTTATATTCACCAGAAAATATTTATTTTTTAATCAAGTACAATCAAGAGTAGCCATATTTGAAAATGTTATAGTTTGTATTCTATTTATATTAAAAAGGGGGTTGGAGGGGAGCACCCTGACAGTAATATAAGTACTTTCCCAAAGTACTAAAAATGGCAATACTATTAAAATGGCAAGTGCAAACAACCAAAACTAAAATGAAGTTTTCTTTTACAAATGTTACATTAATTGTGGCTTTTTCCTGTATTATAAGAAGACAGATATTTTGAATCCTCTAATCACCACCAGCACTATGTTTCTTCCTTTTAATAGTACATTTGCAATATGTCCCTTGTTAAGTGAGCATTTCAGTCTCGGTTTAACAAACAGTATGTTTAAAATTACTTTAAAAAGCATTGCTTGATTCTATTAAAAAAATATTTGAGCAATCAATCCTGACAAATTACAGTAGAAAGACTAATTTGTGCAGACAGAGAAAGCTTTTGTTAGATATTTTTATGTGCTGAGTTTTTTCTAACATTTCTGTAGTCGAGCTACAGAGCCAAATCATCTCTGTTATAATCTGTGTGAAGTTAATGGAGAAGTTTTACGGCTGAATTTGGTGAATTAAGTGTGCAACTGTAATACACAGCTACTCTGTAAAGCAAAACCAGAATTTATGATCTGCTTCATATACCTCCACACATTTTTATGCTGCACCTATTCCCTTCCTGTTCAACTTCTTTACCTTGTCTTGGTACACATTTCCCAGAGTATGGCAGAGTTGATTTCTTGATGTGAGAGACAAATTACTGGAAAATGAGGAATTATTGCACAAAATATGTGACTTTGAGAACAGAGATATTTGTTGATTGACTAGATAAAACATGAAAAGACTTAACATCATGAAGAGATGCTGTGTATACTGCCTTGCTCTCTAAAAAATTGTCAGTGTCTTTCATGGCGGAGTGTTATACACAAGGTCATATAATGGAGTTATGTAATTCTCTCTCCCTCAGCGTGTTCCTCTCTCCCTCCCTCTGCCTTCCCCTCTCTCCCTCCCCTTCTTCCTTCTTGGTTCTCTGGTCTTATTTCTTCCTTTCTTTTCCTGTTGGCATGGAAATGACAAAATTGTTTGTGTTAGTATATGAAGTTGCATTGTTTGTGTGTTTGTTTGGGTTACATACATTTTAGTAGAATACTGATTAAGTCAATGGTCAAAGTGGTAGAAGTACAGCATTTTAAAGGGATCTTACTGATTAATTCTGGAAGAGTCAGTAAGGTAGTCTGTTTCATACAAAGGGTTTAAACATGTAGAAGAAAACTTTTTATAGTTACTTTTTTCATTTATCACTCTGCAGAAAGTAAACATTATTTAGGCTGTTCATTTCATACTAGGCCTTTGACATTAATCCTCAGTAAATTAAGACAGATGTCTTGTACCTATGTAATTCAGGGATAAACCAAACAGAATAGGTAAAGATTTATAGATGAGGTCATTCTTCAAGAAAAGGTTAGAGTGAAGGAAAGTTTGCAGAATTATAGATAGCTCTAAAGATAGAAAAAAAATTCAAACAATGTTTTGGCCACAGTCGTCTGAACAACTGGGGAGACAGGCTTAACTTTTAGGAATAGGCTGGATGAGCTTAAATGTGGGCAGGATGTAGTTCTTCACTTGACACATGATGCACTACAGGTTTTTGTAAAATATATATTTAAGTCACTTCCAATTTACAGTCGTACTTAGAGTCTAAAAAGTGCGTGAGAGAAAGAATGGCCACTGAATATATCTCAGGCTCTATGCCCAGATTCTTGATACAAATCTTTTCCGTGAAGGACAAATGCTTTTAAGATATTTCAGAAAATGAATGTGGATTTCCCAAAACAGAACCAAGTAGAAAGCACAAATACATTCTGGAGTATACTGGGAATAGCAAAGAATGACAATATTTTTTGTTATTTTATGTCCTATTCAAGAAACTGAAGTAAAGTAATTTCACTGTTCTTAGTTCTGGAAATATAGATATTGCACTGAGCAGAAGACATTGTATTACTGAGTGCAGAATCACAGAATGATTGGAAACAATCTGTGGAGGTCATCTTGTCCACCTTCCCTGCTCAAGCAGGGCAACCTAAAGCCAGTTTTGCAGGGCTGTGTCCAGATGGCTTTTGGATATCTCAAAGGATGGAGACCCCAACACCTCCTTGGGCAATCTGTTCCAGTGTTCAGTCACCCTTAAAATAGTGTTTCCTGATGTTCAAGAGGAACCTCCTCTGTTTATTTGGTTTAGTACCTGCAAAATAAAAGTTAGATTAAACTAATGAACACCGTAACACTTTCAAATTGATCTGCCTTTTGAAGCTTGATAGTGTGTCAGCCACACACAAATTTCTTAAACATTTTTAGTGATCTGAAGCGCACTTAAGAAAGAGGGACCTTAATTTTTCTTCAAGAGAAGATTGATATTAATTGGCTTTATTAAAGCTATGTAGACTTTGCTGAAGTATTTCTCTCTTGTTCAAGTTTCAATGTGTTCAATGAAATGTTCTTGAAATGTTTCCTTTTAACTATCTGGCATCACTTCTAGCAAACCCTTCCTTCATCCCTCTAGAACTGGAAATTCCTGCCTATTCAAGTCAGCATTTTTCAGTCTCTCCCAGTTTGAGTTTCATTTTGAAACTCAGTATTTCAAGAGGCTGTGTATAAACCACTGAACTGTTAGTAGCATTTGAGATGTGTGTACTAGTTACTGGTTTCTGTTGATCTAACCTGAATATTAAGCTTCATCTTTCAAAGGCATCAACTATCAACTGACTTCAATGGAGATCTACAGCAATAATTCACATGCTTTAACTAACATTTATTTGATTATCTTTCTTCCTTTTTTTTTTTTTTTTTTTTTTTTTAATATTGTGGCTTCTTTTTCATTCATATGTGAAAAATGTGAAAATTTCTAAGCCTGTGTAAGAAATTGGCTTCTCAAAATGTTTTTCTGAGAGTTGTGTAATGGCATTTGTAATTAAAAGTAAGTGTTGCCATTGGCTTCAATGGAAGCAGAGTTGAGCTGATGCAGCACACTCAACACACTTCAGCAACTCAGCAATTCATCTGCTTCCTTGTCATGTGTTCTTTGGCACTGATGGGAATTTCTGTCCCTTAATTTCTATGCTCTTTACTTTATAATTAATGTACACTATTACATCATATCATACAAATTTTTCTACTGGTAGCATAAGAAAAACAATTCAGGGACTTTATAAGTTGTGTCCTGGAAAGACTTCACTTTATATTGTTTTTATTACATTGTTTTTATTTTAAGTAATATCTCTCTTTTCTTCTTCCCTTCCCAGACACACAAACTCTCAGGTAAGTTGAAAGAAAATGTAACTGGAGAATTCCAAAATATATGCCTTAGTGATTCAACAAGGAGGGAGACTTGGGTGCATTATCAGAGGCACACCACAAACAGTGAGCTCAGCAACACCTAATCTGGGCCTTGTTGTGGTTTAAGCCCAGCTGGCAACAAAGGCCCATGAAGATGCTTGCTCATTCCTCGCCCCCCAGCCCTGGTGGGATGGGGGGGGAGAAAATATAAAGAAACACTTGTGGGTCGAGACAAGGACAGGGAGGGATCACTCACCACTTATGGTCACAGGCAAAAGACAGGCTCAACTTGGGGAAGAAACAGAATCAGTTTAGTTTACTACAAATCAAATCAAAACCAAGGGTAATGGGAAATAAACCCAAATCTCACAATGCCTGCCTCCTCCTTCCTGGCTGAACTCCACTCCCGGTTTTCTCCACCTCCTCCCCACAAGCAGTGCAGGGGGACGGGGAATGGGGGTTGGGGTCAGTTCGTCACACGTTGTCTCTGCTGCTCCTTCCTCCTCAGGGGGAGGGCTCCTCACTCTTGCCCTGCTCCAGCGTGAGTCCTTCCCACAGGAGACAGTCCTCTATGAACTGCTCCAACCTGAGTCCTTCCCATGGGCTGCAGTCCTTCATGAACTGCTCCAGCGTGGGTCCTTTCTGCGGGCTGCAGTCCTTCAGTCACAGGCTGCTCCAGCGCGGGCCTTCCCATGGAGTCACGGCCATCTTCGGGGGCGTCCCCCTGCTCTGGCATGGGCTCTCCCCAGGCTGCAGGTGGGCATCTGCTGCCCCACTCCCCTCCATGGGCTGGGGGGGGCACAGCCTGCCGGCTCACCATGGGCTGCAGGGGCATCAACCTTCTCCCCCGCTCCTCCTCCCCTCCTTCTGAACTGACTTTGCTGTCTGCAGAGGGGTTCCTCTCATGTTCCAATCCCCCTACTCACTACCAGTTCCCCTTCTCAAATCTGTTCTCCCAGAGGCGCTACCACCATTGCTGATGGGCTTGGCTTTGGCCAGAGGCTGGTCCAACTTGGAGCTGGGGAAGCTTCTGGCAGCTTCTCACAGGAGCCATCCCTGCAGCCCCTTCCCCCCACTACCAAAACCTCACCTCACAAACTTAAAACATGCCTATAGGAAGGCACCACACACACATTTCCATTTTTTTTCACAGGATAAAGGAGATAGAATTTTCAATAGGAAAATAAGTTAGTTTGATTTTTTTTTTTTTTTTTTTTAATTAAAAATACCAATTTTCTGAGGGAGAAGAACACCCTGACCACATCTTCCCTCTTACTCAGCAGCTGTGGAACATAATGGAAGTTCAGTGTGACTCCATTTGCATCAGATAAGAGTGTGAGACACCCAAAATACAGCATTCTTAGGGTATTGCAGTGGCATTGTAAAATTAATGTGGGGGAACTGAGTCAGTTCTTTTTCAGTTCTGATCAAAATATGTTTCAAGAGCTGAAAAAATACTGCAGGAAGCAGACAGATTTGGAAGAAAAATCCTGTCAAAAATGCATAATGATTCATAATTTGTATTGCATGCAAATAAGCAAGGGATGGCAGAAAAAAAACATTCCTTGCCTATTAACAGAATAGAATAGCTCCTTTCATTGCTAATGCTCATTGTGTATGTCATAAAACAGGTGTTCATTTTAGTCCTGACAAAAGCTTTTCCTGTACTATATACTTCTCTTGCTCTTATAAAATAGTCCCCAGCATGTGGTAGCACTAAATCTTTACCGACTAGTACTTTGCCAACCAGATTTCCATCCATATAGGTTGGACCAGTCATATCTGCTCCTTTCCCCTTTCTTTCCTGCTCCTTGCAGCTTGTGATTAATGTCCAGTATTTAGATGTTTTCCTTATGTATGTTTTGTTTTAGTCCTGGTGGTAGTGCTTCATCTCCCCACGCCATCTTGCATTTTCTGTTTTTAACCTCAGTATGTACAGTTTGTCCCTTGAAAGGCTTACAATGTCAGTTGCAGGAGGAAGCTAATCTTAGTTGGAATATCTAGATTTTAGTGTGTTATATATAAATAACTATGAATTGTAATTAAACATCCCTTTTGCAGTTGGCAACTCTTTTCCTTTCATTTTTTTCTCTTGTATTTAACTCATTTAAATAAGCAAGTTAAAAGATTGTCTACACTGGCAGTCTTATTGGTATCCTGCACTCTGGCCAGTCCAAGGTGGCTTGGTGACCTCGTGCATGTGATTTACAAGTTGTAGAATACAGAGAAGTAATGTGTGATGATTTTTCTTTATCTTTACAGATAAAGCTTTGTCCTGCAGCTTGAGCAATACAGAAGTTTTTGGGTTTTATGTAGGTAATAACTTGCCATGGTCAGCACAATAGGTACACAGAGGCCACAAAAACAAAAAAACCAAAGCTCCACAGGTAAGATTTGTATGGTCTTTGGGTAAAGTGCTGGTGATAACATCAGATACACATTTAAAGAAAACAAAATTTCTTGGGATTCCCTCTCCAGCTGTTGTCAAGCAAGTAACTGAAGGAGGCAATATGTACATGTTTTTTCCTTCTCTTTGTTGTTATACACATTACAGTAGGGCTGCTTATTAACATTTTGTTTAAAAAGGAAATTTCAAAGTGATGCTAACTGGGGTTAGAGGTCAGAAAGAGTACAGAGGCACAACAGTGAGGGTGAGAAAATGATTAAATTAAAAAGGGATTTTGGAATCCTTCTTTGGCAAATGTTTTCCCAGTGCTGTGAAGGTGATGTGAAGGTGGTGTGAAAGTATTAACACAATCAAGTGGAGTATGTGGGGGACGGTCTCCTGGAGAAGGCATAGTAGATCTCAAAGAAACTCTTTTTTATAGTATTGCATTCTACCTTAGTGAAGCAAAGAACTGTTTTCCTGCTCAGCTGAAATTTCCACCCATCCTCAGAGGGAACAGCTAACACAGTACCAGGTGCCTGTTAGCTTCACCAGAAAGATGCATGTTCTAGTTAAGCCTACTAGAGACTGTATGTTAAGTCAGAAATTAAATCCATCCTGCTCACTGCATGCTGCTTTCCCATCTCTGTTTTATTGCAGCAAAATGTGTGTTGCTGCCCTCCCTCCTTCTTTAACATCTTAGCTGGATATGGCTATGCCTCAGGACTCCTATAAAACCAGTTTCCAGTCTGCTTCTGACAACTCCAGATATCAGTATAGCGGTAAGCTTCCAAAAATGGAAGACCTTTTTCCAGCTGTCTGGTCCCATTCCATTTGTTGCCATGACTTAAATAATGGTGTGATAGGAAGGTCTTGTCACAGGATGTTCAGGAGAAGTAAATTGTGTCCCTAAAATGAAACCAGCTCAGATGAGTTCTGATAAAATAGAAGATAATTCAATATACCCTCTGTGTAAAATATGACATCATGATTACTCAAGATTTGGGAAAGGCTTTAAAAGTCTAAGTTCTTCACCTTATATATTTCATTGCCAATTGGGTAAATTAAATGTATTCTCATTTAGGGTATTCACTTTTCACTCCTATTAGATCTGTTTAACAAGTTCTTTAGACTGCATAAGACAGTGCAATCATAGGTTGTTGGGTTTTTAATACTTAACAATAATTGTAGCACCTTCTAATGCTTAGAAGCAAGTCTTGGGACCCTATGGTAAACTGAGAAACTCTTTTTTCATTAGCTTACTTTTATTTAGCATTAAAGTTTATATTGTTTAGATGTAGATACTATGCTGACATGTTCTTTAGGTATAGGAAAACCTATTAGGGAGTGCAAACCAACTCTAGTTCACTGTAGGCTTCAGACAGGTATATCTTGGCGAGAGAGGAGCAGGGTGAAAAAAAACCACAAGTAAACCTCCCAAGATTCTGATTTCTCTATTTCAGGAAGAAAATTATGCTTCTCAAAGATTTGGATGCTGCAATAAACTTCAGCAAAGACAAGTTAGACAGCAGATAGCTGGCAAGAAGATAAAGAAGATATGTTCAGTTAATAAATCAGATCTCTGAACTCCTAAGCATAACAGCTCCACATGTGTGTAATTTATATATATATTAAATGAATGTAACTATAAAACACACACACACACACCATCCCACTGAATACTCAGTCTACTAATGTTTCCAAAGCACTTGTCACGGTTCTGTCTAAGCTTTGTGCAGAATTAAAACACCACCATAAATACTTGAAAAGTAGCAATTAATTGTCCTTCTTATGCCAGATAAAATAATAAGCTGCTGTTTCTCAAGAAAAATGACAGTTGCACTCCCGCTTTCATTTTAGTGAAAGACTGTTGTTTTACAATCCTATTTTTTTTGCTTTCACTCTGGTCCTTTGGGAAATCTTGAGTGATGAAGCAGGTCTTCTAAAATAATCTAAAGATTGTAAGGTGATGACTTTTCTTAGATCTAATTTTGGAGGATATTTCAGACTTAGACCTACACTTAGCTGTTAAGTGTAGTGCACTTGTTAATCAGAGCAGTAACAGCTACAGAAGAAAGCCTTGAATCTGTGCCAGAGCATTGCACTGCAACAGCTACAGACCTTCAGTCTGAGTGAAATAAAGCAAAACCCACATTTCTGAAAAGATCTTCATATGTTCCCTGAATGGTTCCTTTTCCAATGGGTAGGTAGCTAACTTATGAAAGCTTGCTTCTTTCCCAGCTTTTAAGAAATCCATCCATCACTATCACCCAAAGATATGTGAAATAATACTACTCAGAACACAACACTTAAATTACTGGAACTATTCATCTAAAGAAGTATTATGCTTCTTTCCAATCCCAACCATAAATGCAGTTCATCCTGTCTTCTTTCTTCATTCATTCTTGGTTTGGGTGGGATTTTGCCACAGGGTTCAGCCACGTTCTTCACTTGTTTTCCGTCACTGTGGATGGCTCAGCAGCAGACTGTTCTGTAGACAGAAAGATGCCTGTCTTCCTCCCCTACCTCACTATTTCAGTTTCACACCTTCCTAATGTGCCAGATGTATCTAATCAAGTAATTCTTCAGAAAAACCTCAGTGGTGCTGAATTAATGTGTATGGGGCAGAATAATACCATGTAACAAGTTTGTGCATCCCCAGACAAATGCACAGCCTCTAACATTACACCAAAAATGCAAAAAGCTATTAAACTGCTACATTATAAAGTAACTGAAGGGTTAGGTTTTTGAGTACTTAGTACGATGCACGCTGCCTCCAACCATACGTAGCCTGAGTCCAGTAGTCACCCATAAAGAGGAAACACCAGTCTCAACAACATTTGCCAGAGATGTAGATATTACCTGAAAGTGAATAGGTGTTAAGAGAAATAAATCTATATGCCTTTTTGTCAAGGCAAAGCATTGACATTAAATCACCTCTGTAATTTTAATTTATTACCCTATTTTTAGTAGTACATATCATACTAACTCGAGAATTTAGCATATATTATTACCATTTCCACCCCAAATTGTGTGAAACATTAGTCCATGCAATGTTGTGTGAGATGCAAAATCTGTGCTGCTGGCTTTCACTACAAGCTCATTTGAGTTAACCAAGTTCTCATCTGCTCTTGCCATTCAGACTCTGTGGTTTACCACATTGTGGAACCTCCAGATCCTGGTTCTAGATCAAGTTTTGGCCCATGGGCTGCTACTAGCCTTCATGAGGTCATTCAGGTTACAGAAAAACACACCCACGTGCTTGTCTCCCTCCAAGCACCAACTGGTAGTTACATTTTAATACACACAGGCAGTTAATGTCTACAAACAGGAGAGTGTGAACCACTCTTTTCTCTTATGCTTTTGGCAGTATGGCAGTATTCAAATAGCATTGAAAGCCTTTTGAAGATCAGGTGCACTGCAGTAAAAAGGGAGGTTTACAAGAGCTAAATAACGCCCTTAGTTACCTGAGAATTGTTTTATGTATCGCTTATTTCTCAGGGACAAAACCAGATATCTTCCTCTTAGTCAAGACTCTCCACAGATGATAATGTCTTTTTCATGCAGAAATGCAGTCATATGGATGCACACACGCTCATGAAAACTATGTGCTTTCTGCTAACTCCTATCTGCTCCAATGGATTCTAATTACTAATTGCCCAGATAGCTCTCCAAATTACATTCTCACAGGGAATACACAAAAAAACACAAAATCCCTTTTTTTGTTTTTTTTTGTTTTTTTTTTTTGGTTTTTTTTGTTTTTTTTTTTTTGTGTGTGGTTTTGTTGTTGTTGTTGTTGTTGTTGTTGTTGTTGTTGTTGTTTTTGTTAAGAAAAAGAAGTCCAGGGGAAGACATTCTGTTCTGAGGAAGTAATAAAAGAGTAGGAAGTAGGAAGGGAGATGTATAAAAAATGAGTCAATGAAAAGCAGCTTCAGCAGTTTTGGTCTGTCAAGCAGGAACCCTGAATCCAATCTGCTCCATTAGAGTTATAAAACAACCTGGCAGGCTGAAAAATCTGGGGCTGGAGACTATGGTTAGGACAGATGGTGAACATGAAGAAAAAAAAAAAGATATTGTTTTGAGTCTCATGCTGAACAACTTCTTCCCTCCCCCTTTTTTTTGTGTGTGTGTTTTTTTGTTTGTTTGGGGTTTTTTTTAGTTTTTTTAGGGGTTTTTTTTGTGTTTGTTTTTTTTTTTTTTGGTTTGGTTGGGGTTTTTTGTTGTTGTTGTTTTGGTTTGTTTTTCTTTGTTTTACAGTTTAGTCACTTGATTCAAACCATCCAAACAAATTTTCCTTTGGTGCAAAATCTTTATCTTACTTTACCCTGTGAGGTCTGTCTTGCACCACAATCAGGTACTATCACCTGCTTGCCCAGAGTAAAAGCTGGGAATGTTCAGCCTGGGGAAGAGCAGGGTTAGGGGGGATCTCATCAAGAAGCTGTAAAGCTGAACCACTGATTCTTTCTATTCTGACTTTTCAGGTGTTTGACTTTTCCCCTTCCCTTGTATTTTAAATGTTAGGTTTGGGACTTCAGGAGGCAGGTTTGAGGCAAGGACTAGTGGAGAGCTAACTGGATGTATTAGTATGAATTGTTATGGTTCATCCTATATCTAAAAATAGTGATTCATAGATGGAGGTTTTAACTAAAATCTGGTTACTAGAACAACAAATACTGCCACATGATGCTTTTCCAGACACAAAAGCTCTTCAGGGACACTCAAGCACATTTTATGTTTGTGTACTGAATAAAAGTATATTAGTATTTTCTTTCTTTATCTTTTAAAAAGTATAATAATATTAAATTTGTGTTTTGTTTTTTTTTTAATTTGAAACAAGGTTTCCTTTAAAATACTTATTTATTTATTTTTAAAAGGCGCAGAACTGAACACGTATGTACCAAAATGAAACAATACAGGTGCTCAAAGCAAAATTTTTTTGGTTGTTTCTTAAAAGAACAGAGATTTTTTTCAGACGCAGAAAAAATGTTTTTAAAATTTTCAGAATACCCTAAAATTGAAAAAATCTATTTTCTGTCTGGCTTTGCTCATGGGATAACTCAGAGAAGCTAGTGATATGGACAACAGCTGAATACAAACATTGTGAAGTGACATTTATAAACCTGGAAAAAAAAAAAAAAAGATACAAATTGTGACTGGGTGCATTATTAATTGTCTGATAGGTTTCCTGTTCTTCAAAATGTATTAGGATGTAAATTGGGTGGTCTGTTTATCTTGGAAAAAGTCTATGCTAACAAAGACTTTTATCACTTTTTCTTACGCTTAAAAGGCAAATAATTTTTTTTTTTTTTTTTTTTTTTGTGAGACATCTTTAAAGAAGACTTGTGTTTCAAAAGTCACAATTAAATGCAGAGCCTCCCAGAACTAAGAAAAATAAACAGGGAGCAGAAGAGATGGGAAGACTTAACAGGGAGACTTAGAGGTTTCCAATGATTTGAGCATGGACTGCAGATGATGTTGTGTTGGGTTACTTGATTCAAACATAATCCTTCTTCAAATTTTAATGTTTTGGCATGGATTCCATGTAACATAAATGGAATTGCCATGATATTACTTTTGGAGGTGGAGAGAAGCTTATTTTAACATTGCTTTGCTTATGGCACATCAGTCAATAACCCAGAAACTTGCATCAGCTCAGCCCACATAGCACTGGCAGGGCAATTTCGTCTGAACTCCTCAAGTGCCATGTCTAGTGAATGCTTCTACACAGCAGGGCTAAATGCAAGTGAACCATGATATCAGTTTGGGGTTTTTTCCCCATAAATCAGGGTTTTGTTTACACATTGAAAAAATAGTACAAAACATCAATTAAGGACTGTAATATTTTTGCCCCCCATCAGTCCCAGTGAACTGAAGCAGATTGCTGGCTTTTGTAGTAAGTTTAGATTGCTTTGCTACTGTGGAAGGATGGTGTAGTCAAAATCATGAGGGATTTCTTTTTAAATATTATTAGTACTTTCTTAAGTCTGTTCTTCTACTAACATTTTTTGTGCTATTTTCCTCAGGCAATAAATATTAATGCTGTTTTAAACCATGATAAGAAAATCAATCTGTGAGTTATTCTTTTCAGATGTTGCTTCACAGGACCTATTCAAGAAGTTAAAAGCCTTTTCTAGGACTTTCCTTTCTGGTGTGATAGACTAGAGAGATTAATGATTAACCAGATAGTTCAAGGCAAAACTCTGCAAGTGATATATGTCCGGAAATATTTGATACACTGTTTGACCACAAACATGTTAAATTACAGGCATCATAAAAGACTTGCTTCCAAACTTCACTTACCTATAAAATGTAATTTTACAACTTGTTACTTACATTTTTTTTTATTTCCTGAAGAGCTTGCTAAATTTTTTTCTGAAAATAGGTTGAATGAGTCTTTGAGCAACCTGACCTACTGGAAGGTATTCCCGCCCATGGCAGGGGGGTTGGAACAAGGTGATCTTTAAGGTCCCTTCCAGCCCAAACCATTCTATGATTCTATATTTCTGTACTACTGAATGTTACTTAGAATTAATTCAACTAGTTTTGAAAATGCTCTTACTCCATGTTACAAGGATGTGAATTCTGTCCCTCAAAGACCTACCAATGGATGTTCTTCTCATGGTGTTGATGGTTATGCCATGCTGGCCTGAACAGTTCTCTGGTGCTCTGACTTGCCGGTAATCCTTGTCACCTCTGAGCCTTTCCCTAAGATGAGAAAGCATGGATGCCACCATGATAAAGTGTTTGTGTGAAGTCATCTAGACTTGGCAAGGGTTTCCTTGAGTCTTTCTGCAAAGCAATGCAGAGACGTATGGCAAATATCAGTGTCCTAAAAAGTAATGTTGAGAAGAACTGTGCATTAATTTCCTCTGAAATTTTTCTGTCTGGATTCTTAAATCCCATAATTTTACAGAGGGAAGAATGATTCCTGAGAAGAAAGCAAAGTCCATAATGATTCTAAAATCCACAAGGAATTTAGAGGTGGGAATATTTTATTTTGAAATTTATGTGCAGCGTTGTAACAAAGAGGAGCTAGCAAGTAGGTGCTAGTTACCCTTTGTGGGGATGGTATCCCCTTATGGAAATGTGGTTACTACTAGATTGTTATAGACGAGGAAATTTTCTGTACTCTTAAGAGTTACACAGCTCCCTTTTCTTCCTGTGGAAGTATACCTCAGAGTGTGGGATATAACAGCAACAAGAAAATTGAATTCCCTCCTAGTGTTGCTAAGAACAAAAACTTCAATGTCTTTGGAATACAGGATTTTATGCCCTGAGTATTGCGGTGCTGATGGGTTGGAACTGGTCTTGGTCGTATGACTCGGTATTAATCAACCCTGTGATTCCTGTCTTGTTTAATCAAGAACTTCATGTACAGTTTTTCGAGCTCTACTACCTTTCCACATCTTGAATCAATCAAATGCTGACTGGCTTTTATGTTAAACAAATTAAATTCCAAATTCACATAGCCTTTGCTAGATTATTCTGCCATGGAAAAAAAATTTATCATTTACTGAACCTGACTGAAAACAAATAGTTGTGTAATCCTGTCCCGATCCAGTGTTGGGGAAGGTTTCAATATGATCCCAAGAACAAGATTAAGACACAAACAAGGTCAAATGCCGTATACTCAAAAGAGTTTTTATTATCAAAAGTATCAAAATTAGAAAATGGTAGCAATAGGATAGAATGGAAGAAAAGGCAGAAATCAAGCAAGCAGTTGGGATAGAGTTGCAAGAATAGACACCACCATGGATCCAGTGGCATTCCGTTGGTCCTTGGTCTTCAATTCTTTGGTGGTGAGTGCACACCATGGCTTGTCTCCACCGTTTTTTATAGGGCATATTTCGATGATGTATGCACAAACAAATTGTTCATGCACTGTTCACGCACTGCAGGTTTCGTCTATCACTTGACCTTCTTGTGATCAACACTAGAAGCCAGTATCTTATCTCAAAGACTACAGTTTCCATGAGAATGGTGGCCTCCACACTCCTGCATGCGTCGTTGGATCCAGCCCATTTCCTCCCCTGGGTGCCTCAGTGGCCTGGTAATCGTCCTTATGTACAGAGGAGTGCCCTGCTTAAACAGGCCATCCCAGAGAAAAAGGGCTTGAGATAAATAGTTCACAGTTCAGTGTCTCACATCAAACAATCATTGAGATGAATGGCTTGAGAGGACAGTCCAGTCTCTCACACCTAACAATCTTTGAGACAAACAGCTTGAGATAACAATTCAGTCTCTCACAAAACCTCCTAGCTAAAACTCATACAGTGCATAAACTGATTTCCAGTTAATGTTTCATACATTAAAATGGCACTTTCCTATACAGAGTCATATAGAGACCTTTTAACAGTTTAGAGGGGTTTTTTTTTACTATTATTGGAAAGAGTACTTTAAAATCTGCTCTGTATGTTTTAGCCACTGCTAAATGGTACTTGATATGTTGTTGTGGTTTAACCCCAGCCAGTAACTGAGCACCATGCAGCCATCCAGTGAGGATTCTGTCTTTTGTTTTTTCCAGTTAATTTCACTGGAATCATTCTTTCTTCCTTTTGGTCTGCAGACAAAAATCTGAATAGTCTGGAAAAAGAAATTACGGGAAGTGTTATGACATGAATTTATTCAGGCTGTTTTCCAATTTACATCAAGAAATCCTTTCAAATATGTTTTCACTGTATCTATAATTCAAAGTGTGATTGTTTGCACACAGGTTTTTTTAACACGACTGCTACTGGTATAGTAGCTAGAGTAAAATCCTTGAGACAGTCCTTTTAGAAATAAAATATATTTTAAATTACATCTTTTGATAGCTTGGAAATATTTTTCTGTGAAAAAATTCTTGAAATATGGACTCAATTAAATATCCTTTTTTTTGTGCACAAGCAGCTTTTAGACTAAGGAGGAGCAGCTAAGAAAGAGGTATGGAAAGGAAATTGGAGTTGTTTATTTTGTGATTGCAAATGGTTCTGAAAAAATGTACTAGCAGGAGTAATGGGAAAAACATGCACATATAGTCTAAATCTTCACTCCATATAAACTTAACAGAATTTCTTGAAAGATGTTATTAACCCACCTGTAGTTATTCTGTTCT
The DNA here is from genome assembly GCF_929443795.1 of Astur gentilis. Taxonomy (NCBI): domain Eukaryota; kingdom Metazoa; phylum Chordata; class Aves; order Accipitriformes; family Accipitridae; genus Astur; species Astur gentilis. Next base: position 17,003,308 of record NC_064919.1, on the reverse strand, counting down.
ATCAAAGTGCTCCCATACTCCAAGAAGCTCCCCAAACCCCCACCCTTTAAGATGGCTTTGAGCCCAAACTAGTGTGTCTTGAGCCTTCATGTCACTGAAGGGATTACTATATGCATAAGGACATGATCATCTTGTTGGTTTAATTTAAATATATTATTTATGTAGCATAAGTTTAATTAATTAATTAAGTCACTGGCTTTGAGACAACATATGTTTGAACTGTCTGCTCACTCCCTAAAGACCTATGAATAGAGAGCATGTGGATTTACAAATACAGATTTTTTTTTGGTGCTCCTGAATCTAGAAACAAGCTCAGTTAGAATTGTGTAAGAATTTAATCTTTAAGAAAGGTAAGCAAGATAAACAAACTTCTTCTGTTCCTTGTCAATAGTCCTTCCCATTTGTCTAAAATGGATTAACTGGTATATAAGGGTATTTTTAATTTTTTTTTTAAGATGGAGCAACAGTAGGTACTGAAGAATATCTATTAGTAGACCAACTCTGATTTACCAGATTAGCTATGTCCCATTCCGTCTCTAGCCCTTTTTTTTACCAAGGGCATTTTAAAAATCACTTTCCTGGCTATTATTCGTATGGAAACATCTCTACTCCTTCTCTCAGAGCCTGATGATGGTTTTTACTAGGAGCCTGTTAGCAAAGGAGTTTGAAACAGAATCTTCCTACTTGAAACAGACTGGGAACCAAAGTCTAACCCCGAAGGGAATATGAGGATTTCCTTTGTGATAGCTTTACAGTCTAAGTCCTCCATCTGGGTTTATTAGCTTACTTGAAGCAAAGCTCCACTTGTGTGTAATATCAGTGAAATAATGACTACCAAAATTTTGTTTGTTTTTGTTGGTTTTTTTTTTTCCCTTTTCTTTTCATTCCATTAGATGGACTGAAAAGGTGGTGATGGAATTCCTCTTCTAGCTGCTTCATCATCATGTACATTCAACACCTTTACAACCTGGTCTTGAATTTTTTGTAACATTGTTGATTTATCTAGACATGCAACATAGAGTGGTTCAGGATAATAGAGAAGATGTTCCCAGCCATGATTTTTCAAGTCCAGAATCTAATTTTAACTTCTGTCTTAAGACTACCTTGAAGCCCTCTGTTTGTGCCCCTTGTAGGACTTTGTTTCTATTCTCTTCCAACTCCTGAGCAGGCATGTCTTTACTGACTTCAGAAAAGTTATGGCAGTGCTTGAAGACAGGCATTTGATTATACTTTTGCACTAAGATATGCATTTATGATGTATGTCCCAAACTTAAGACAAAATAAATTTTAATATATTTGGAAAAAAAATATCAATAGGTAACTTTTTTTTTTAAATTTTGATAACTCACATGCTGTCTCTTTTACTGTCCCTCTCTCTCACCCAGTTCTCCATAGGCTCTATAGTGACTCTCACTGAAAGGATGCTGTGTTCTTACCAGTCAGTGATAAGGACAATGGCCCTGGTAGTGTATATTTCTGTGCTATTTCCATGGCAGAAATCTAGACCATCTCTATGTACAAAAGCTACACCAGTGCAATGCCTTGGACCTGCATCTTGCAGACTACATTTCATTTTACCTAACGCCCTTTCTTGAGTGTCTTCTCAGTCAGCTGTATGTGACATTACTCAAAGTGCTTTGTTGCCTTCAGATACACCACACAGACACATAAAAAAGATATAGAAAATGGCTAGATTCAAATGTGCAGTTAAGTGTTTGTCTTGTATTTGCTACACTTTAACCACACTACAAAAATGGCCTACAGTCTAACAGTGTGTACAATTGTATAAATCCACACTTGTTCAAATTTCAATACAAAATCACAGTTTTGAGCACAGAACTCAGTAGAACAGTAAATATGCAAATGTGACTTATCAGTAGTGACTACAGTATGTAGTACAACAAATAAGAAACAAAGGACTGTAGTCCTCAAATAATAATATTTAATAAATCAAACTGGTTTTATTACCTGTTCTTTCAGCTTCATTTTCATGGTACTTACATCAAAGGTTTGTTTGTTTGTTTTAAATGTTTATCCTGAAAGATATTGGATTGATCATAATTCAGCTCTGGAATCCTAAGGAAGTTGTCAGATTTTAATGAGTGAAAATAGGTAGTTTTGCTATTCTCAGTCAATTTAATTTCATTATTTATTTACTTATTTTCAACAGTCATATTGAACCTTTCAGCTTCTTTGACAGATGAATAATGACAGGCCAAGGAGATGGATAGAAGTTCATAAGACTAATTTTCCATTTGAATACTTTGAACTGTACAGAAGTCACATAGTATATCTGTTTGATTTGACCTTTTAGATTTTGGTGTTGGAGGTTGCAATATCACTATGTTGATGCTAAAATAGTCACTTTAATTTTTATACTATTCTCTTGACAGCCACAGGTCAGCAACGTACTTAAACTTTACCTTGACTTTAAGTACTAGTTTAATTACCTTAATGGATCAGAGATTAAATGGAGGTCTTAAGTCTTGTTTCTGGACCAACTATGACATTTTACAAATAGTTGTTCTCATGAGCATGCTCTGCATTGTCAAAATATTCCTATTTTATTACAGCACTTTATATGTGTCCTTACATATCAGCAGGTTGGCTGTTCTTATTTAGAGTTGTGGACACTCTTTAATGTCTCTCTGAATTGAGCCATTAGTGCTAAATTTCCTTTTTTTTTTTTTTCTTTTTCAAAAAAAAAAAAAAAAAAAGACTTTGATGTGTCTGATTTGCTATAGAATGATTCATTTTTACACTATATTCCTGATCTTAAATTAATTTAAAAAAATGGGTTAAGGATGATTCATTTCAATTCATAATCTTTCATTTGCAATTCATCCTATATTCTTATATTCCCTTTACAGCTTCTTTTTCACATGGAAGTCAACCTCAGCTTTGTTCAGGAAATAGTAACATAAGAGCATTTTTTAACCCTCTCAGAGCAGTAAGTGCACTATTATTTCTTTTGTCTGCAAGAAATCCAAGAAAAATGTAAAAACTAAAATATAATATTTAAGGAATATGGCAGAGTCAATCTAAAAAGAAAAAAGTTCTTCAAGATTTTTCTTTTACCCTGCATGCACCTCACTCTGAAAAGTCTCTTTTTATAAATTAGTTTTGGAGAGAAACAAACAAACAAAATCTTCACAAACTAACCCTGTTAACATAGCCTTTTTTTTCCTTTTTTTTTCAATGTCCTCTTGCCTGGTCTCGTGAATTATCATGCAGGAAATTTGCAAGTTCAGAACTAGAAAGACAGAGAAAATCATCCCTCAGAATATTGTGTTCCACACACAGGTTCTTCCATGCTGTTTTAGGTATAGAATATTGCACTGTAAGTCACTGTACATCAGATTAAATTGTATATATTCAGAAATAAGTAGCAAGGCCAATCCACGTACTTTGCTTTTGAGCAGATTGGACCACTTCCTAGATACCTAGATTGACATATATTTGGAATGACAAGAAGTGAAAGGATGGCTATTTCATATCTTTTATGATTTGTGCCATTTTTAAAGTAATATTAAGTTGAGTACCAGAAACAGAGACATGCGTTTTCTTTTTCAAAATTAGTTTATCATTTTTTATGTTAGGTGCAGAAACATGAATGATTGATCAATGGTTGTTCAATGAATATGCCAAAATAATTGTCCTGGGATGGTGAGGCATTAATTTTGAAATGAGTGCTCTTTTGGAAATGACATTTTATTACTTTTTTTTTTTTTTTTTTCCCAAGGGAATTTCATTTGGACTTTAGGTGGACTGTCAGAATTTTGAATCTTTTTAATGAGCTCTGTTAAAAGCCAGCAAGCATATTTAATATTTGGATACGAGGGAATTTAATTTTAAGAGTAGGTTATGCTCAGTGGCACTTTATTACTGCTGTGAGGACTATCCTTGGCCTGTCTAAAGGCAACTTTACCATTTGTATTTCCTCAAATAGAAGAAGCAACATTCAAAATAAATCCTCGCTAGTAGTACTGTCTCCTTTTCAGGTTTTCAGTCTTGTTTGGTCTAGCAGAACAAAATTACTGACAGATGTCCAAGGTAATGCCTTAGAAAAAGTGCCAAAATACCCTAAGCAGTAATGTGCATTTGGCTAAGTATCCCCCAGTGCACATGATACTAACACCACTCTTTGAATGACAGTTCATTTACATCAATTCCATATTAGCAGTACCGTTAAGGCTCCAATTATCCAAGACACACTGTTAAAATTCTCAATGGGTAAGCTGCTCAACTTTACAAGTATAATCCTATTCTCATCCCAATTTAAAAATGTTTCAAGCCAAACAATTACATAATCTAGGGCTACATTGTTTTATTACCTAATTAAAAAAAGTGGTTTTTTATGTCAAAGTCATGGGCATAGCTTTTTGTCATTTCCCTGATATTACCTGGGAACACTGTAAGCCAACTGTGCTGTGTTGGGGGCCAAATTTCTTTATATTTGTGGTGTTTCCTTTACCAGAAATTTTGAAATGATCAGAGGTCCCCCCAGCTGTCCTGATAGGAATATGAAACATTCTGAGCACATTTTTATACTGCCTGAAATATTGTGCAGTCGTTGACATTTGTGTAAATGAGCACAAAGTATTCCCAAATTGGAACGACAGTTTCACATAAATTTTTCATAGATATAAAAAGCCATCCAGTGGGCAAGGCTTTGGCTGCTAAAAGCTAGCTTATGTTCGCTTTCAAGGCTGTGTTTAACTCCACTGGTTGCTGTAGAACATGCTTTTTGCTCTCTTTAATGCTGATGTGGAAGTGTTTGCATTACTAATGTATGACCTGATGCTTTGGAGATTCAAATAATTAGTGAAAACAGTCTGCTTGTCCATGGCAGGCAAAAACTCACCTTGACGATAACAGGGGGATTCTCTCTGCCTGTTCCAATCATTTAATGCCACAGATCAGGTTGACCCCTACTAGCACAACATGTCTGCTTATGTGTAGTCATTAAGTCAGTGCAAAGCCAATTAACCCATCCCAGCTTGGAGGAAGGCATTATTGACAGCTGGAATTTGCAGCACAATAAGCATGTACATTGGTGTTTAGTTCACACAGAGTATGATGATATACATCCTCTGTATGGCTGTGGCTGTGCCTACCAGAGAAGTTCTCTCCAGGGCTTGCTTCTGATCTCCTTCCCTTGGTTGGCTCCCTCTTGGGAGACTTTACTGGGATTCTTCTTCAAGAATTGCCAACCCTATTGTTGGTATAAGCAGTCACTCACCTTTACCGATCAACACATGTACACCAAGTTTTTGTTTTGTTGTGCTCAGTTTTTCAGTCTGACCCAGGTGAGTGAGATCACTCTGAATTTAAAATGCCAGGGAAAGCTCATCTGAGTGGCAGAAGCATGGAGCTTTTGGGTGGTTTGCTCCAGAGTTACCAGCAATAAATTCTTTAAAATAGCACAGCTGTAACCAAAGGAGAAGTTACATCTGCAGCTTAACAAAAATGCAGCTTTAGACAAGCATAACTTCTTCCAGAGTAGACGTACCCAAAGGTATTTGAACCTATCTGAGTGAGTGTATGAAGATCATTGCTGTAATAAGATAACCACCTGCAACTTGTGCTTTATTTTCTCAAAACACACAGTGACTTTCTTAGTCTAAAGCACTTGAGTAATCCCGCTGAAATCAGTAGAGCTACTCACATTTTACACAACTTAAGTTTCCATTTAATGTAATTTTTCAAAGAATAAAATAAACAGAAAAGCATATGCATAGATGTAAGACATGCTTCAGTTTGTATAATCCTAAATCTCATAATGTCATGCCCAAAAGATTGAATTAGATCCTACAGCAAGAGCATTATTCAGAAACAAATCAGCAACAAACAAGTACATATTATTACTAATATACTGCAGAGGATTATTTATATAACTGTAAGTCTCTGAATTATGGAAAAGAAGGTAAAATGTCTTTATAGTAAACTTTAACTATGAGATCTGAAAATGGATTATTATTAATTTACTTTAGGTCCAAAATATCTCCAGTACTTTACTTTCCCGAAGACTTTCGTATACAATGTTGTCTCCCTTCCTGTCACTGTGCACTTCTGAAGGAAGTGAGGCATTAAATGAAACTTTTTGGAAGCTAAATCCTTAACATTACTGTTTGCTTTTAACTTTTCTTTTTCAAAATGTAGCTGTGGAATGACTATGCAGGGCAATGTTGAAGTTTGGGGCTTGGAGTATTTTAATGCCATTGGTAGTTGGAAAGCAAGTGGGCCTGTTTTCCAGTGGGTAGAGTGGATTTATAATGTGCTCACAGTAACAGTGTTTGAAGTATTTTAGCTGCATGATAAATTATTTTTCCCTATATTTGTATATGCACATATGTAGAAACTGAAATACTTCACTTTGCCTCTATGTGAGCAACCAAATATAACAATGTTGCTCATTTTTTAATAATTTCTGGAGAACAAGTTATTGTTCATCTTATTGCGATATTATTATCAGGAATAAAATATTTCTGTGAGATGCTGAGACCTGTGCCACAGTGGAAGTGTTGCATAAGTATGGAAATCCTTAAACTCCAACAGGTGTGGCATGGGCCGGTGACCCCCTTTGCATGAAAAAGCCAAAACTTTATGGACAGTGTTTGACTCCTATTTCTTAGGATCTCTGTGACTAGAGCTGGGTCTTAGGCTGAAATGCCAAATAAACTTCACACATCATTGTCACGACCCAGACTGGACAGACCAGGGAGTTGTGTTTAATTTGAAATTCCCTCAGGCTAAATTAAGGTGAAATGACACCAAACAGATCAGTTAAATATTTTATTTATGAAAGAAGCAAAATGAACTGGGGAGGTGTGGTAGTAGGTGGCAGGGTTTCTCACAACAAGAATTGGCATAAGACTACTTCCGTAAACTGTGTAACCATATACATCGATTCAGGGAATAAGGAGATCCCTCCCGTTGAGGCACGAGGTTCAGAGCAGACCCCCTTGCTTTCCAGGCTCCTCCTCAGAGAAGGGCCCAGGGGCGGCTGGATCCACTCTCAGTCTCAGACTTGGTCAACGGTTTATGTCTTGAAACGGATGAGGTGTAGGGATTGTGGAGAAGGAAAGAGAGAAGAAGACAGAGAGAGAAAAAGGAAGAGAGAAAGATTTCACCGGTCCTGGGTCCAGTGTTGGTTCAGCCAGTCAGCTGAGGGGTCCAGTCAGCTGAGGGGTCCAGTCCTGGTGGGCTTGCGCACCCGGGTCTTCAGTTTGTGTCCTTTTATCATCCTTACCCCCACTTCGGGCAGGCAGTCAGGTTAATGAACAGTTTGTGAGCCTTTGGGCTTGGAGGTCTTTTGGGGAGTCCTTCCCTGCAGACGTGGCATTGTCTGATCTTTGTATCAGAAGAGCTTATCAGAACAGGGAGCTGCGCACCCTCCAGCACGGCCTTCCCCTCCTGTTGCTGATGTCTGAGCTGGTGGGCTTTTCACCTTGGTTCCTTGCTGTGCAGGCTTTGTCTTTAAGCAGAACTTGCCCCACCACAACGTTTGAGACATTAACTCTTTCAGTGTCTCACAGTCATTTATCAGGTAACTATGTCCTGACCTTAGAAAGGAAGTTGCAGTGATCTACAGTCTAATAGGCCCTTCTGTTATCCTGCCTTTTTGCTTCAGTAGCTCCCTGCTCAAAAGACTGATGGCAAATGCCTGAACGTGATAACCAAAAGTAAAAAATAGTGACCTTACCTTTCTGCTTTCGTCTACTGCTATTAAGGAAGAGATCAGAACCCAAGGCTTCATTAATGACTTTGGCACTGCAAAGCTCATTAGTTAAATGTAAATTTGTAAAACCAAGCACATAACTAGAGACTCTGTGAACTCTGGTGCTAATTATGAGATGAAAAGTTTCTGGATTTAAAGAAAGACTGTGAGTTTTGCCTTAACCTGGCTGTGGGAGGAAAAAAACCCAGCAAAACAAACTCTTTTCTAATGAAGGACACTGTAATAGTTTGATAATATATCTGCATTGTCCAGGGATCTCTATATGTGTAATACTCTTATGAATCCCTTGTTTTGAAAATGCTGATATTTGCAGGAGTAATTCATTCCAGGCCTGTGCTTGAATAAGTAGCTGATATCTGTCCCTCACTGTGGTATACATTTAAAATGAAGTTCTGAGATGGGACTCATTACAGATGAAAGGTGACAGGTGTAACAATGGCAAATAGTTTTCTTTGTTAAATGTCTTTCTTGAAGAAGGCAAGCTTTACCTGGAGACTGCAAATGTCATCTTTGCTGTTAAGCTACATAAAGGTGCACATTTCACTCCTTCAAGTCTCCTCTGATGCATTTCAAAAGAATTAATGTCCATATTTTAATTTCAAGAGCAGTGTTTTTAAAATATATTTTTTTCCTTTTTTTTCTCATCTTTTTTTTTTTTTTTTTTTTTTACCTAGAGAAAGTGCATTAGTTGCAGAAGTCTCTGTGAAACAAGTAGAAGACAGGTCATTTCAAAGTGGTAAATTTTTCCTACTAGACTCAATGGAAAGAGACAGCATAATCTAACTGTAATTTAAAATGTGCATAATATAAAGCAGCTAATTTCTTTAGAAAGATGACAGCTTTACCCTGGAACAACACATGTTGGTGTGTTTACTCCAAATTGGTTGGTGGGGTTTTTTTCAGAGTGAACGAACACTGTGTATGTTGGCAGGGCTTCTCTCCTTCATTTCCCCTTACTATCAACCCAGTCTCACGGTAAGTGCAAGGGCCAGTTGGAGGATCGGTGGTAGATCTTATCCTCATGTGCTGTGACTGACACCGACTTCTCATATTCCATTCACCAGGAAAGGTATGCAGTCCTGCTTTCTTGCTGGTTACTTATTCTTGCTGTACTTGTGTATTGAAAATAGGTAAGAAAGACATGACCCGAAACATCTTCTACCTTATCTTTTTTAAGTTTCTATAGTCTACTAGCAAGCATTTGCTCAGCTGAGATACAATATGTGATTAATCAAGAAAACATCCTCCAGTTTTTGTGACAGAGATTACATCCATTCCCTTTTTATAGTGAACTGACTTGCTGATTAGAGAACATTTGCAATATAGGGAAAACTGCATTGCTGGATGTGAAGGACCGAGACACTGCGAGACACTGACAACCATTTTGTCCCAAACAACCAAGTAGGTAGCTACAAGCGGCTGAAACAGGACGTGCCCTATGGAGGTGGGGTAGTGAACTGCTTCTGGGAGGCTTTCTACCGGTTGTGCCTCCAAGAGGCTTTCTCGCGAAGTTTTCTAGTAGTTGCGCTTCTGACGTTTTGTCACAGGTTTGGAGTTTTGCCATGGGCCCTTGACACAGCAGTTGTGTACACAAGTTAAATGCAATAAGGGGCCATCAGGCCCCCCCCACGCCTGATTCCCTCCTCAAGAACCCAGACTCTTTCCTTCCAATCACTATGGCAACTCTAATCCCTAAGTAACCAAGACTGGCATGAAATGGGGCAGAAATGTCACTGAAGTCCTGACACTGAATAAGGAGACAAGCTAGGAGGTGAGGATAGTAAAGAAGTTTTATGGGTAGAAAAGTGGAATAGACACTGATACATGTCATGAATCCTTTTGTTACAGAGATCATAAAGGTCAGTTCACATCTTGGTCAGTTCTATGTATGCACATTATTATTTGAGTTCAACCGCAACTTGGTCCTGTTTAATTTAACAGATTTAGTTAAATGGGTACAATGTATGATATTGTTATTTTTCTTGAACAGAAGTGACAAAACATAGAGTTCCTTCTAAATTAAATAGCTACACTATTTTTATATTGTCAAACCCACTGCAGCGGATTATCAGAATTAGCTCATGGGATGCAGTCTGATTCCCAAATACCACCTTCCCAGATGTGAGATCACACTTGGCCAACTCAAAATCTATGGTGCCTCTCCTAGTTTGAACAGGAAATTATTATAATCGTATACTCAGTGAATGTCCTGGTGGTTGTTGTCACCGATATTCATTTTGCACCTGCAAAAAAGAAGCTTGTAAGAGAATGAATTAACAATGGATCTGGAAACAGAACTGAATCTAACTTCCCAGCCATGGTCTCACAGAGGCTGTGTATCATTCCCTAGGCACCAGTTTGGTACAGGTATCTGGATATAGAACATAAATCTGTTGTGTAACTGTGCTGGAGAGGCTCCCAAGTAGCACAGATATGAGCGGAATAAGCCCATCTGCACCTTGCACGGCAAGCTGTTCTTCAATTGATGCTGGTCTCTTTCTGCTAGCACTTGGATGGTGCTGTCTAGTAGGAGTCAGGCTGGGAGGATTGATGTTGTCTATATCATGGCATTCTTTACTGATGGTTAGCCGAACTCTGAACAACCTGTGATGCGCACAGTGGTGGACAAAGTACTTTTGTACTAAGTGACAATTAATTATTAATTTCAAATACAGGGACTCAGCCTGCATTAAAGTGCAATCTGTACATCCCACTTAACATTTTAAAGCTGCATAGCCAATAGCACTGTTATATCTGTGGAGCATTACCACATTAAGAAGACTGAAAAAATTTGGTAGTTGTTTCAAACAGAAAATGTTGGAGCTTAGAAGATAAATGTTTAATGTCATTCAAAGTACCTATGACAATCTACTTGGGGTGGGGTGGGAAAAAAAAACTGTAACCCAAATACTAAATACAGTACAACAGGAAAGCATTTCAAATTCTGTGAGAATGTGTACCAAATATATCTGATACTCCAGATAACAGATTAAAGGTTTGTATGCCTTAGAGTGTGTGCACCAGATATTAAAAACAATTAGATCCTTTTGGGTCCCTTTGTTCCTGACCATTCCTCCTGAGAAACATCAAGAAATCCTAACTTTTTTTTATTATTATATTTCTAGGGTTTTTTTTTGTGTTGATATTACCTGAAAGTCAGTCCAGGCTTTTGTAGAAAGGTGATGGCTGTCATTTTCCTTGTAGAAAGCTTTTCTAAGTTGCCAGCCCTGTGTGACCTCTTAAGGTAAAGAAGGGATACTTGCCTCCCTTAGTACCCCTTTCCTCCTAAGGAATTTCTGGGAATCTGCAAGAGGATGTCTATGATCACTACTAAATTTCTTTACAACTCTTTCCTTTGTACAGAGTGAAACTTCTTTTGAAAATGCGCAAGGAGCAATAGGAAAAGCTAAAAAGAGCACAAATTTATAGTAGAGTAAGCTAAATTAATGATGACTCGGCCACCTAGGCACAACTGACATAACCAACTAATTCACTTGTAAACCACAACATTTGCAGTTAAATGCCCCCTTTGGTTTTGGATTGATTATTCCTGGGATACTTCTCATTATACTTTTGAATCTGTCTCACACATTTCTCAACCAATGTGTTCTTATTAAATTTGCATTATATTCAAAGCAGAAATGAAAAAAAAAAAAATAAAAAAATCTGTGTTTTTATTTTACTTTCAAGAAACACACTGAAGCTAATGAAACATCACTAAAAAAGTGTTCATGGCACCGATGAGTAACAGGGAAGGAGAGATTAACTGGGCCTTTTGTTGTTTGTGAACTGAAAAATTACTTGAGCAAATACTGATTTTTGAGTGCTAACAAAATTAAATCTAGTGAAATAAATTTGCTAAGAAAGTTCACACATCACCACTTTTTATTTTCTTTCTTGGTTTTAGAAGGGGTAAAAGAATTTATCAAGTGACAAAACTCAGGATTTCACCAGAGTGAGTTCATTTAAGTTTAAGGTATTGATTGGATTTGTAGCTGCTAGCATTTGGGGATGTAAAGCTACAACATCAAGGGAAAGAGACTTTAGGTCTCCATCCACATTGTTCAGAAGTTAGTGAACATTAGGGAAATGACATAGAGGAGATCTGCAGTTTGACATATTAGTGGTGTGGTGAACTATTTTCTTGCTCTTGCTATAAAAATGATATACCAATAAATTAATTTTTTCTGACTCTGTTTAGTGATTAACTCTTTCCTAAAGCGAGTCACTTCTTAAGTTATGAACCAGATCTCCAGCTGGTTTAAATTACTGCAGCTCATCTGAATACAGCACACTGTTTAAATAGACCTGAGCTAAGGGTCTGTTGCTATAAAGGGGCAAAAAGATTCAAGCTTTTTTCCAAATTTATTTTAATCTCAGGTAAACCATTATTTTTGCTAGCAGATCAAAAAAAACATCAGTAGTGTATCAACAACCTGATGTTATTGCTGTTGACAAACCTCAGCAAACGATCATTTGCAGACGCTAATGGAAAGGAATGTCATTACTGCATAGGAAGAAGTGTGTAAATGTAGTTCCTGAGGTTCAAGGTGTTGTAATGAAATTTCCAGGATAACGTGATGAGAGAGAGGTCATGACTCTCATTCATCATGGCAGCAGTTTTTACCGTAAATCTCCACTCAGAGTGTTACAAATGTATTGCCATAGCATGCTGCAGAGTATAAAACTGGTATCTTCCTCTGAGATTCAGCAAGAAAGTTACCTCAGAGGGATCTAGGTCTCTGAAGGCTCAATGGTCCCGGTCAAAGGCTTTTGCTAGACTATAAAGGGATTATCTTCCACTAATGAGTCATGTCTTACATCTATTGGGAGGAGGGATTCCTGAGTCAGCTCACTTTCTTTGGATCACAGTGAAAAATGGCATGGGAGCTGGGGGTTGCACTTTGGGGTTGTGCGAGTCACAGCCCTCTCTCCCAGGCCCTCCCTCTCCCTCCATGCTTCAGTCCTCATCTTCACCTTTCCTTCTGTTAAATAAAATGAGAAAGCTGCTGAGGCGTTCAGCCATCCTTTCTATCCCTGATATTGGGAGGCTCAGCACACTACACATTTCCCAGTCTTCTGCTGGGGTAGCTTGCAAACCCAGATATACAGTTTTTTCCCAAAGCGTGACAATTTTTTATATTAGACCTCTTCAGGGATTTGCATTAGGCTGATTTCCAGCTTCTGCAGAAACTCTGTCACTGTGCAGATACTCATTTAGCACCCTGGCAGTGCTAAAACACTAATGCTTACCAAAGCTGATAGGGTGATCTTTGAATGCTCCATGAACCCATTGCATCTGCTATGACTCAGAACAACCTTATTACCAAAGGGGAAACTGCTCTTGGAAAAGGTCCAAGCATAATAATGAAGCACTGGCAGTATTAATAAATATATTTGAGCCCCTTTCTGGATCCTCACTACACAAGGGTAATTGCTCAATACCTACAATTCTTTAACAGTGGGCAGCTCTGTTCCTCTAATACACCTGTGTTGAAAATGGGTTTGTTTCATAATGATGAGATGGCTTCTGTCTACCCACTGTTCACCAGAAAGCACTATAAATACACTATAAATTCCAGTATTATGGGTGCTCATCCAGTAGACACTGTGAATTAGTAGCTGTGTCTGGAGTCAGAACAGTTTGTATGCTGAGAACAAATGTGGGCACAGTAGCATTTAAAACCAGTCAGATTTATCTATGGTTCCTAATAGTACACATATACAGGTAGGCAGAATTAACATTAGAAAGTACAGGAATTAATACACAAATGTTCATGTATTCCCTGAAATTCATTATTAATGGGTCTTCTGTTCTTTATCATGTGTGTCAAGTTATCTGATGTGGTTTGTTGTTTTTTTTTTCCTAAACCTTGGACTTTTCTGAGTCATGCAAATAAAAAATACTGTTTCTTTAAAGAAATACATTAATGAAATGCTAGAAGAATTACCACTGAGTGCTTTAAAAGACAGTGTGATGTGAAGGAAAATCCATGAAATCTGTTGTTTTTAAATTCCATTTAAAACATTTTAAATTCAATTGCAAAAAATGCTGTGTAAGAATACTGTTGGAAGAGACTGCTTTTTTGTCTCAGTCCTTAAACTGGGGAATATTAAAATTAATATTAAAACAACTATATATATGGAAAGAATTGGAAGGCTGCTACTGACTGTAGTTACACCTATCTTCTGCTTACAGTCACTCTTAGCACTCAGCTATACTGAATTGAATTTGGAGATAGTTAACTGAATTGGGTAGCTGGCTGATTGATTAAGCCCTTGAAGTTTTCACCTGGGATTTTTCATTGCTGACTTATAGTTTTCCACTGATGCTTCAATGCAGCAGAATCCCATAATAGTTTAAGTGTTAATCCATTTACATGTGTCTCTGACTGCAGAATTTCCAAGAGCATCAGGAGAACACACAAAGGCAGAGACATTAAATGTAAAGGAAAAATATCAATAACTTTTTCTTATCAAAGCACAGAGAAAGAAAAAAAAGTGGAAAAAATGGTTGTTACCACATGTACCTTCAAACATTATAGGTTGTTTCCAGGGGCTGTGATTTGAGTGTCATCAGTTTTAGACAAGAGTTAGAAGGGCATAGGAAAGCTAAACAACTCCGACAGCAAAAAAATGTAGTACTTATTAGAATGAATTTCAACTCCAGATAACTGTAGGGCTGAGTCATGCTAATAAACATTGTGCTCTGTGAACAGTGATGTCTTTGCATAACTTTTTCCCCCATTCATAGAAATGACTGAAAAGAGAACAATCACCTGCAATTGTGCAAAAAAAAAGATGCAGAATGAAAATTTCCTTTTTTAGTTTCTTATTCAAGAAAAATATTTTTATCAGATTTATGGTAGAATAAGATGTAGAGAACAGTGCCAGATTACTTCAGTGACAAAACATAAAACTGCAAGTAATGAACAGTCTAAGAAAAACGGCTTCAATCTATGTCCGAAAAATTATTTTTCTAGGATGGGCTCACACTTCATCTAAAACCAGCCATCTTTTACATGGTTTGTCATGGAGTTGGTAGAACCAGCTATGTATACCTGACAGTACTCCTCAAAAATTCTTAAGGGGAAAAAAAAAAATATTTTGGATTCATATGCAGAACTCTGAGTTGTACCAGGAGAGATGGAAGAAAACAGAGATTCACATACTGTTCAGCAAAGATCCACAGAAAGTGTGTCGAGGAGGATGTAGTTGAGATACGAGATGCTCTTAGGATAATGGTTTTTAACAGAAGCAGGGAGCGGATATAGCACTTTGTTCATACAAAAGGAGACAGAAAATCTGCTAAGAGCAGTGTATGTGTGCTCAGTGATAGTGGTGGTGCACCACCTATCATGGTCCCCAGCATCCATTAGGGAAACTACCTCAGCACATGAGAGACATCAAACTGGATGGGGCTCTCCAGGGATAATGGAGGTCTCCAGGTGTGGGGCTGAAGGTAATGCAGCAACATGGGGCTTCACTGAGGCCAGGACGGGAGTGATGATGCTCTTATTCACAGGGGAGTGTGTGCTGGTGGAGGTTCTGTATTGCCAAGTAAGGCTACTGCAGGAGAAGGTCAGCAGGCTGCACGGTGTCAGATCCAATGAGAAAGAGCTCAAGCTGGGTCACCTCCAAACAACAGCTGAACCATTCAGCTGTCCAAAAGGAGGAGCAAGCAGGTTCTGTGATTATTAGGCAGGGAAATGGAGAGTCCTTCAAGGGTGAAGGCTGGGGGGTGGCAACTTCTTGTACCAGGAGGACAACTCCTGCTCCATCTGTAGGTCTGCAGCTACAGAACAGGTAGAGTGTTCTGACAACACTGGAGAGGCTAGAAACCATGACCAACAAAGCAAGCACACCAGCAGAGCCCAAGGCCAGCAGCAGCACCAGTAGGAAGTGGTGAGTGTTCGTACATGCAGACTCTTTGCCACAGGGACAGGTGCCCCATCTGCTGACCTGACCTGCCGTGGAGGGGGGCTGCTCCTTAGTGGGCCTTGGACATGGTGGAGAAACTGCTGGTGCTTGTCCAGTCCTTGGACTAGTCCATGTCCTCCCTCATGGCCACCAGTAATGCTGCCAAAGAGACATGGAGTGTTCCAGCAGTGACTGTATGGCTTAAGGGATGAGAGCCAAGGGCATGGGGGCCCATGAGATGTCTCCTCAGTCTTGCTGGTAAGGGGGAAGAGCCTGAAGATGAGTAGATGTGTTCTGCAGATCAACAATGGGTTTGCTCATGTCCAGCTTGGTGTCCACCAGCACCCCCGGGTCATTTTTTGCAAAGCTGCTTTCCAGCTGGACAACGCCCAGCACATACAAGTGCCTGTGGTTGTTCCTTCCCAGCTGCAGGACTTTGCACTTGCCCTTGTGAAACATCATGAGGTTCCTGTGGGCCCATTTCTTCAGATTGTTGAGGTCCCTCTGGATGACGGCACAGCCCCCTGGCCTATCAGCCATTCCTCCCAGGTTTGCGTTACCTGTGAATTTACTGAGGGTACACTCCGAGACAATTAATGAAGGTGTTGAGCAGGAATGGAGCCAGTACTGACCCTTGGGGTGCACCGCTAGTTACTGGCCTCCAACTAGATGCTGTCCCACCACCTTCTGGGCCTGTCCGTTCAGCCAGTTTTCAGTCCACTTCACTGTGGATTGAAGTGAGCTCAAGAAGAGTGAGCATTTCATGGAGTCCTTTGCTATGAGTGTATTGGAAATGGAGGGATTTTGGGAGAACCCGCCATTGCAGACAGCCCACAGCAACATTAAGAATGCTCTTCCGCTAGGTGGGAGAGCAAATGCAGAGCAGAGACTGCTTCTTGGTTATGGGAAATGACTCCCTCTCCAGTGAGTTGAGTTCAGCAAAGGTATAACAAGTGACAGCAAGCTGCAGGAATCTTCTGGCCAGTTTGAGTTTCCAGGTTAGCAGTAGAAATCACATGACAAGCAACTTTCTGCTTATAGTCAGTCCTGGGAAAAAAATCTGGCAGCATACCTCACATTTCTTGAATGGGAAGAAGAAAACTTCCCTGCCCCTAATCCGTCTCTTTTTCTCACTCACACACACACTTCAGCACCCTTTTCCAGAATATGCTCAAGGTTTTAATCTTTCCTGAACTGATCCACTTGCTTTTCATGGACCACATCCCTGCAGCTATGCACCATGGGCTCTTCTCTGCTGGGGATGAACAGCAAGGGCCATGCGGTCACAAGTCATTTCTCAGAGACATCACAATCCATTGCTCCGTGACATCAAAATGGGCTGGTTCCCCAGGCACCTATGGCACTGGGAAAGCCCAGCTTCAGTACAGGGTTGAGAAGGGCCTGGTGTTCCCCCAGCACGCGCTCGGCAATGGGGTGATACAGCACTGGTCTTCCCCAGGGTCTGTGCCTGCCGGGAGCGATGACAGCAGGATTTGGGAAGAAGGTGAAGGCTGAACGCTTTCCCTGTTGGATCTCCTTCTGGCCTGGGAGCTCCTGGGCAGCAGCTAATGGCACTGCCTTCTTCAGACAGGAGAAAAGATGTGTCCCATTGCCTAGTTCATCCACTGGTGGTCATTACTGGTCAGACAGACAGGATAAATGAGGAGCGAGGCTTGAACGCTTATAAAGAGGTCATGAAGCAAGTTCGTAACTTTTAAATTGCTATTGTCCATTTGACCTAGGTATACATCTGTCCTGATTTCCTACCCACCTAGTGGATCAGGCTGTTTACATCAGTTAATTTAATTTAATTTAATTATTTTTTATTTTTAAAATTTTAATTTATCATTTATTTTATTTTATTTTATTATATTTTATTTCATTTTCTGTTCTGTTTGAAAGCATCTTTCTCAAATGGAGAATATAGTCATATCACAGGCCTGGCTCTGATGATGGCTACCCAGACAGCTGAAGTGTGCTTTGAAGAACTGGGAAGAAAGAATAAGGAGCTAGGAGTGGGAACTTCATAAACAAATCTGTTATTTAAAGAATAATGAGTAACCAATGCCTCTAATGTAACAAGAAACCAAATACTCTGCTCCAAAGTTTTATGAATAATTTGGTTTGGTAGCTGAATTTCAATGCTCATCACAGAAATAGAAAATCAAAATACATGACATTGTCTGACATGGAGTATTTCATTTACTACTGAAATAAAATCTTAAAATTTAGGGACATGTAAAAGAAAACCAAAGGAAGTCAAATTTAGGATCCCGAAGGACACTAGAGAATAAAGCAGTTGTATCCGAATTATTTTTAGACAATTCATTTCAGGGAAGTCACTCTAAACATGGTGCTGTAGGGATCAAATTTTACTTTTCACCACTAAATCACTGTAATTGTACTCATCCCTTATTAAGTTTCATGTTCCATTTACTTACAAAGCTCCCTTTTCAGGTGGTATTTTTACATCAAATTTCAATCAGCATAGATTCAGGGACATTCAAAGTGCAGCACTGTTTTTTGTGACTAGTTTCCACTTCTAAAAAAATTTAGCTTCCTTGGCAAAATGATAGGCATACACAACCAAACAAAATTGTGGGACATGTAACTATATCTTTCAGCATTCTTCTTAATCTTATAGAACAAAGAAAGTTTATGCATCTCTTCAAAGGAAACACAGGGGGATTCAACAGAAGCTTTGCTTTTTTCTCTGTCTGTTTCTATTCCCTTTCTCCTAGATCTTTGCATACCTCTTTGCACCTCTGTAGACACACTCCTCAAATGGTTTTCCTTCAGCAGAAAATCTGACTTTTACAGAAAATACCCTTTTGACAATTCAGGGTTCTGTATTTTTCTGAACAAACAAGCTTTTGGAACAGTGCTTTAATTTTAGGGAATTGTCCTGCATTTTGAAAGTGAGTAGACTTTGCAATTTAGTAGAGTTTGTATACATCTATAAGTATCTCTATGTACATATGGGTATGTAGGTAAAAGACTCCATCTTTCTCCTTTCATCCAGTTCTGTAAACTAAAAAATAAATAAAAAGAATGTGAGGAGACAAAGTTAAAAATCCTACAGTAACTGTCATAAAAATATTAATCTGAAATAATAGTGTTCAAACAGTAGAAGGTCAATCATCATTTCTAAAGCAATCTTAAGTAAAATCAGTGCAACTAGTCATGTATAATGAAGACCTGACTCCTTACACAGCAAAGGACATAACTAAGATGTCCCAGTTAATGAGTATCAGAAATGGGAACTGATATAAGATGCCTGCCCCTAAATCTATTAGCACCTGAACAAATGCCGTAAGAATTTCCCAATATGCAGGCAGACTTTACTGGCTTCTGCTGATACATGTGTGACTGGGACAGGAAAAGGGGTCAACTACGAAGCATTTCTCATCTTTTGCCCAATGCTGGACAATAATAGTATGTGGAAAAGGAAGTGCAATAAAGGAATCAAGAAAACTAGCATCCATCTCATATCTGTCTCTCATGCTTTCAGGATAGCTGTTTTTCTTCTAGAGATGTCATGTCTGGATAGTAAACTTTATCTATGCCTGTGCTGCAAGAATAGGAACAATGGTGAATAACAGAATTCTTTTGGCACAGTTATAAGCCTAGAAGTAGTTTGCAAGCTGGCTTATGAATTGCTACCCTGGCTGGTCAACGTGAGATAGATTGATTCTTGCGTTAAAGAGTAGGTCAGGTTTTGTATGGCTGCAGGTTTTAGGCTTCCTGAGATGACTTCACCATTCAGGCACCGTTGGTAGTGGTCTATGTGTATACAGAAAGTGGTAGAAAAAAGCGTAGTTGGAAGTACCCAATTCATCCAGTGCATGGGATCTGTCAGAGATGCCAAGTGTGAAATGCACCCCTTGATTTGTATTTTACGCTGCCACCTGGTGATCAGACAATAACAAACAATAGTAGAACAGGAAAATGATAATATGTACAAAATAGAGAAATGTTTGTCTCTGCTATCTGAACAGAGATCGTTCCAGAGGAAATAGAGGAAGCAAGACCTTTACAGTGGCCACCAAACAGAACTGTGCTGATGCTAAACATTTTAATGCTTACATTCAGTGACAGTGTTACTAATGAATGTGTGTTTCTCAGCTCTATTTTTGCAGATTCTTTTTTGTACAGGGGTGGTGCTATGCCTTGTTTAATTAATTCCTGTATTTTCTTTACTGTATTCATTGTGACAAAATTGTTTGTTATGGGGACTGAAAAACCCATGTCCCATTGTACCCATATTTGCAACTTTTGAACTTTACCAATAAAATACATGCCAATACAATTATAAAAACTTGCGTGTTCACAGGAGCAAATAAGGAATTCAGATAATGTTGGTATATGCTACATGAAGTTTACTTCATTTACCAATACAGTCTCAAAAGAGAGATCAGCAAACAGCATGCCAACAATCTTGTAATGTCAGTTCAACAGCAGTCCCCATTTACTAAACAATAATTCAGCTTCCTAGTTCAAGAGTGAGGTGGAGTTTAAACTTTTCTCTATTTTGCACAACCTTCTATGTAATTAGTTTGACATATCCCTCTCTCTTTCCTTCTTTCCCTCTGTGTACACACACACACACATATGCCTGAAGTATATAAAAATATCTTTATATGAATTAAATTTGCATGCATTCTGAGAAAATGAATTGTCAACCTATGCCTGTTACAAGGGTATCCTGGGTAGTTTTCTTCAATACTGAGAATTTCTGAAGTTTGAAACAAAGCTTTCCTAAAACCCAAAAAGTGACTCTTCTGTTAGATATTTGGTTGGCTAATGTGACATGCTTTAACAGTGGTCAGGATAGAAAAGTAGAGTTTCATGACTACTACTTTTTTACTAGGGCCTTTTAGCATAGTTTGGGACCTGCTGGCCTAAGGAATGTGCTACCATAGGAAAAGGACAGTGCCTCCTGAAAATAATCAAAAAGAGGGAAATGTGCATAATGCAGATACCTAAGGCTGATCCCAATGAGTTATCAAAAATACTGGAAATAGGAAGCAATGTCAGAACATGCCTCTGCCTGGGTGATATGCACAGCTTCACAGCCTGCTCATTTCTCAGCAAGTTCACCTATGGGAGGAACATGATGGCAGCGGCACGGGAGGCTCTCCTATGTTTAAACAGGCTCATGTTGAGCTGGCCTTAAGAGCTCTACACAGAACTGTGTTGTGCCGTGCGTACTTTTTCATTGGCAATTTGTGGCCATGTTAGAGCTGAAATTACATTCCTTCAGCCCCAGAGAGTTTAATGAGAAAGTGACTTTAACTTACTGTTTTCCTCCCAAAAGTATCCATTGGACAATTTTACCTGTATATATACAGAAGTAGTCCTAAAATTAAGAATAATGTTTAAAGACTGATTTCCTTCTCAGGTAAAGAGTTTTGTTTGGTTTCATTAAGCTGCCAAGAAATATTTTTTTAAAGCCCTGTTGTACGGAGGTATTATTTGGAACAAATTCAGAAATCTCCTGAATGAATAATTCAATGCACAGGGCAAAGGAGAAATGTTCTGCTTTTCTTCATACTGCCTTTGTGTGCTTAGTGTTCCTATGGCAGAGAAACCGTGATCACAATGAAAGCAAAAAAGAAGAGAATACGTGCATGCTGTGTATGCTTTGTGTATATATGTGCTCACATGTATAGTATGCTGTTAGTACTACACTATTAGTCACTCAGTCACTTTAGAAACAATGTATCTAAAGAGGGAAACCACAAGAGCTCCTTGCCAAAAGAATATTGGCAGAAAGCTGTACTCCAGACTGCCAAGAAATTCTGGCAATTGTCAAAGTTTTGTGAGCTGACCATTTGAACCAGTGTGGTGGCTTGGCCCCTGGCTAGCCATCAGGTGCCCACCAAGCTGCACTCTCACTCCCCCTCCCCAACAGAATACGGGGAGAAAATATGACAAAAAGCTCATGGATCAAGATAAGGACAGGGAGATCACTCAGCAATTACTGTTACGGGCAAAACAGGCTTGACTTTGAGAAACTAACTGAATTTATTGCCAATTAAAACCTGAGTAGAATAATGAGAAAAAAGAACAAATCTAAAAACACCTGCTCCTGCATGGGCTTCTCTCCATGGGCCACAGCTCCTGCCAGGAATCTACTTCTGCATGGGGTCTCCATGGGCTGCAGCTTCCTTCAGGGTGCATCCACCTGCTGTCATGTGGAGTCCTCCATGGGCTGCAAGTGGATCCACCGTGGTCCTCCATGGGCTGTAAGGCACAACCTATGTCACCATGGTCTTCCCCACAGGCTGCAGAGGAATCTCTGCTCTGGCACCTGGAGTACCTCCTTGCCCTCTTTCTTCTCTTAGTGTCTACAGGGTTGCTTCTCTCACATTTTCTCACTCTTCTCTCACAGGTGCTGTGCAGTGGTTTTTTACCCTTTCTTAAATATGTTATCACAGACATGATACCAATGTCACTGACTGGTTCAGCTTTGGCCAGCAGTGGGTCTGTCTTGCAGCTGGCTGGAACAGGCTCTGTTGGACAGGGGGCCAGCTTCTGGTGTCTTCTTACAGAAACCACCTCTGCAGCCCCCCCTCCTACAAAATGCTTCCATGGAAACCCAGTACAACTAGAGAAGAAAATAATGGGAAAATGAGGAGAAGACAGTCTCTTCATCATGACAGCATGATGTGTAAAGCCAGCAGTAAAATAATGCAGTAGGTTTGATTCAGATCCATACCTAGTCCAACTTGTACAAGTCAAAAAGTAACAGCAATTTTTTTGGTGAGGAAGGTAACATTATAGTAAATAGTAACAAAGACTGAATTTAGTTCTTTGAAAACTTATATATTCATCTTGAAAGGGTAGCTTTGTTAATAAGGGATGATTCATACCAAGGAAAAGTGGAAGAGTCTGGTAACCTCAACTAGGAGTAGAACCACTGTCAATCCATAAAGTGAACAGGTTGAAAAATCAGAAGAAAAAAAGCAAAAAAAAAAAAAAAAAAAAAAAAAAGGGGGAATCCCTGAAGATTATGATGGCATAATCATTTCATGATGTAAAGATCTGTGTGATAATAATATAAAATTCTACTGTTTTCTGAATAAGGCTATAAGTGAACCTGATTTTTTTTTTCTATCATAATTTTCCAATTAAAGGCTCCTGTTTTTAATTAAATTACTATTTTAAGAAAGATTGAAAAATGGAAACATTAGATGAAGACTGAAAAATAAAAATAAAAAGTGGTCTGTCTTTGGAAAGCTCTGGAAAATTTTCATGGGGAAACTGTAATCATAACAAGTAAATAAATTAAAACATGATATTTCAACATCTGTGTTTCATAGAAAAAGTCTCTAGTGAGCTTTTCACTGACACTCTTGAAGAAGTCATGTAGAGTCTCCCCTTAGGTGCTTTATTGTTTTCTCTTCTCCAACGAAATGCAACTCTCTTGTGTATCTACTTTATTCTGATCTCCCCTATCTTTTCAGTGAATCACCAAAACAGTTTCTCAATATATAGAAAAATACAGTTGACATCCTATGATTCAGACCTCTCTAAAGAGAAGAGACCTCTTTCATAGAGAGGTAAAATGGAAGGAGTAGTCCTGGGTCAGCATATCTAGATGATAGCTCAGGTAATGGG
This sequence comes from Astur gentilis, assembly GCF_929443795.1. Classification (NCBI taxonomy): domain Eukaryota; kingdom Metazoa; phylum Chordata; class Aves; order Accipitriformes; family Accipitridae; genus Astur; species Astur gentilis. The sequence goes on along the minus strand of NC_064919.1, from coordinate 16,980,024 downwards.
AAAAAAATACAAAGTCAAGTACTGCCATTGCCTGTTTAATTGGTCCCTTTGGAATGGAAGCAGTTGTTGCAGGAGTGTTACATAGAGAAAAAACCTGTCATTTTCCATCTAAAAGATTTCAGGTTTTGTGGGGAAAAAAAAAAAGTTTTGATGGAGAAGGTTTGGTTGGCCATTTTTCACGTTTTTTTAATCATCATTATTTTCTTTCAGAAAATTCTACTGACTGTCTTATGTTCTACATGTGAACTTGTCTATCAAGGCAATGTAGTTGCATGCGACACAATAAAACATCAGGTAGGATGTAATTGCATGTTGTCTTATGAAGTTATGCTCTCATTCAGAGTATATTTGTGCTAGCATACATGGATTTTTTTAATAGTATGGTGTCCAAGAAAAGATTTTATTTCTTCTGGGAGAGTGATTTTTTCTGTGAATGAAGTTTACAGCCTGCCAGGGGAGTCTCAGAAATGATGACACCACAGAAGATGTGATCTCAGTTTCTGGCAGCCTCTGAGACAGGTGTAGAGACCACTCTGAGACACGGTGTAGCCAATGAAACATTTGTCCATATATTTCCATCCTAACTTGACTTGTGCCTGCTAGAGGTTATTTTCTGGTTTCTTCGTTCTTCTTCACAAGCATGGTATAAAATCTCTGTGTAAAAAGTTAAGTTCTATAGCAAGAGCTATCTCAACAGTTGACAGTCAAACTACTAATTTCATTTTATAAAAACTCAGTCAAATAAAGACTGAACCCAGGAATTCCTGACTCGCCTCTAGATTTTCTGACAATAGGGGAAATTAATCACTGGCTTCTTAAAATTTACAAAAATATTATCATATTTTATTGTTTTGTTGGTTGGTTTTGTACTGTTGTGGTTTTTTTTTTAAATAAAAATCTTCTCTTATGTGTCATTACACTGCAGAGCTCAAGAGTTTTTAGAGTATTACTGGGCTGGATACTTTCAAAGCATTATGATCACCTAAATAAAGTGTCAGGCAGGAACCTGCGAGATTGTGATGGCACTCTTGGTTTTCTGCATGGATTCAGAAGCTGGCAAGCCAGCAGAGCATAAGCCCAGCAGCAGCAGCAGTAGGAAGTGGTGCTTGTGTGTAGAGATTCCCTGCTATGGAGATGGATGCCCCATCTGCTGATCCAGCCTGCTGTGGAGTGGGGCTGCTCCCTGGTGGGCTTTGGACAGAGCGGAGAGACTGCTGGTGCTTGTCCAGCTCTTGGACTAGTACCATCCACATTTTCCCCCATGGCCACCAGTGATGCTGCAGATGAGACATGGAGCATTCCAGCAGTGACTTCACATCTTGAGGGGTGAGATTCAAGGGCACAGGGGCCCAGAGAGTGACTTCTCAGCCCCACCTCTCTTACAGGGAAGGGCTGGAGGAGTAGATGTGTCCTGCAGGTCAATAAGGGGTTGCAAATCTGGGGTTCACAACAGGGTTTTGTTTTTTATGACTGGGATATTTTTTGAGAGCAGAAGACTGTTAGGAAGAGATTGGGTCCACCTGACCAGGTTGGGCAAAAGCATCTTTGCCACCGGGCCGGACAAGTTGTTGAGGAGAACCTTAAGCTTGAAATGATGGGGCAAGGGAGAAGTGGTGGCCTGGGCTGGCAAGCAAAGTGTGTATGCTGGTGTGGACACAAAAGACCTTGAAAACAATAAAAGAGCACTGAAGGGGGCCAACCCTAAACATGTGCACATAAATGAGTAAGAACTGCCTACAGAACAGCATTATCAGGGAAGCCTTCGTACATTTTCTGAGAAATCAGCACAACTGATTGCTTCTCTGAAAGCATCTGTACCCTGACAGATGCAGCATGGGGACCAAACAGGACAAATTAGTGGTCTACATGTGGCTGCAAACCCACATTCTCATTGGGATAATGGAGATGTGGTAGGATAGCTCACGCAACTGGAGTGCTGCTGCAGGTGGATACAGGTTTTTCAGTAAGGACAGGCCAGGAACACGAGGAGGAGGAGTTCCAACTGCTGTGAAAGCAGCAGGTATGTATGGAGCTCTGCTTAGGAATGGATAACGAGACAACTGAGAGCTTATGGGTCAGGATTAGTACACAGACAAACATGGGGAACATTGTAGTGGTAGTCTGCAGTGGACTGCCTCATCACGAATGAAAAGCAAATGATGACTTCTTCAGGTAACTGGAAGAAGCTTCACATTCACAGTCACAGGGAACTTTAACTACCCTGATGTCTGTTGGAGGGACAAGAAAGCAAGGCACAAGCAAACTAGGAGATTTCTGGGGTGAATGAATGAAAACTTCCTAATCTCCTTCTAGAGGTGCCCATGCTGATGGCAGGAGTCCCCTCTGGGGAGAAGAAGGATCTGGGGACATCTGTGGCACTGTCCTCCTGTCCCCTGGTGGTTCAGGTGTCCTTTTGGCCCAGCTGCCCCTGGGCCTCTTTGCTGCACTGGTGCATGATGACATTGATTCCTGCCAGTGCAGGAAGATTGCTGTGTCGTCTTGCAGGCTGGACTGCAGCTCCTGGACCAAGGCCTCTTTGTCCAGCCCCAAGAAGCACAGGCTGCTCATGATGAGGGCCTCTGCTGCAACCACTTGCCACCACTGGGCCCCATAGATTTCCTACAGCTCTTGTGGCAGCCAGGGCATCAAGAGCTCCAGAGTTTTGGGGGTAGCCTTGGAAAATGGTCACCCAGATGTCAGGTGGGAGGCCACCCACCATAGACCCGGGCACCATCCCTGCAGCCCCTGGATCATCCAGGAATGGCACTGGTTGGGAAGAGAATGGTGGGGATGCCATGGGGTGATGGGGGTTCTGGCATCTCAGTGCCATGGGCATCTGGGTGCCCAGAAGATTTTTGTACCTAGCTGCTGGCATCCCATGGCTCTGCATCAGGCGTGTTGGTATACGCTAAAAAGCCATCTCCCATGCCCACCGAGAACTTGATGGACTGGACAGGGGCCCCACAGAGGGGCAGTCTGTTTTTCTACTGCTCCGCTGTACCATGCAGCCAAAACAGACCTGGTGCAGACATGGGATCACACAGGCCAAGTCAGACCGACCTTTGCAGGAGGTGGGACAGGTCCAGTCTGATGCCACAGCCATGTTGTCTATGCACTGCGGCAGGCTGGGGAGAGCTGAGGGCAGAAGCTGCTTCCCCATGGCAGCCAGGGAAACAGCCAAGAGCTCCAGGGACAGTTACCGAGAATTGCTACCAACAGCCCCCAAAGCACAATGCAGCAGCAGCCAGAGCCTCGCTCAACCCTCCAGACATGCAGACACATTCAGCAGGAGTCCAGGCATGAGCCAGGCTGGTCCAGGCTTTGCCAGCACCTGGGGATAGGAAGTGAGGCTCTGATGATGGCTAACTAGACAGTTGAAGTGTGTTTTGAAGAACTGGGGAGGAAGAATAAGGACCTAGGCGTGGGAACTTCATAAACAAATACGTTCTTTAAAGAATAGTGAGTTAGGCAAGGGCTTGGGAGATCCTGATGTCACTGTTGTTTTTCTGCATGGATTCAGAAAAGTACATACTTCTTTGTGATCCATAATTTCCTCATTGTAATTTGTACTGCACTAATTACATATTTTGTATCCAAAAACAAATTATGGAGGGAGCGAGCTTTTTGGAAGACCTTACTATTGATATTTGAATAAGCAAATCTGCCTCATGTGATATTATGCTTAGTTACGTAAAATTTTCAAAATATTTCAGTAGGTATATTTCTGTGTGGCTACTTTTTCAGTCAGCAGAAAAATTTACCACTCTCCTTTCTGCCCCGCAGAAAGAGAATTTTTGCCAAAACCTCAGATACAGTATGGACTTGCCTGTACAGCTCTTATTCCCCTGGTTCTCATTGGTCACATTAGTCAGAAAACCATATAGCTGAACTGACATTGCATTGTATACCAAGTAATTCTCCTCATTTTAAGTTTTTAGAGCTATATGGCTTCCAGATCAGAAATTTGCTGGTTTAGGTTCTACATGCCTCAGAACCCCCAAATTCATGTGCATTGTGTTGAAGACTCAGACAGGCTAAGATTACCTAAAGATCCCAACAGTGGCTTAATTCTGTTGTTTTTGCAAGAATTCTATTTTCTTCTCTAGAACCTTTGTTGAGAGGAAAAATCTTTCTTAATTTTCTGAAGAAAGTTGGTTAGACTTTCAGACAAGCAGTTTTACATGTTTACTGAGTCAGTATTAACAGCTGTAAAGGACAAAAAGTTTTCAGTATTTGTTCAAATATTCAATATTTTTTAATGTCATCAATGCTTAAGATGTGTCAGGCACTTGTTTTCTATGTGAAGTGCCTTGTAAACAGAAGGCATTTAACTAGTGTTTTTACTGGTTCTTACAGAGGCACTTCCTCGAATTATTCTTTGAAATTGTGCATGTTTATCATAACACTGAGATGATTACTTTTTCAATAGTCTAGATGAACAATGCAAGTAATTTCACTCTTGCCAGTTTGATGAATAAGAGATAAAAGTGGTTTTCTTTACCTTCTATTGAATGATTAAATTCTATTCTACAAATCTGGAGAGCCTCATACCAGTAGCAGTTATTCCAAAAGTTAGGATTACAGACATTTCTTGATTTGCCTGTGCATTTTATAACAGCCTTTATAATATCAAATTATTTGGTTTTATTACATGGCTGCCTAGTATGCTTGCCTAGGATCCTTACTTTGCACACAAGACAGCCCCTTGCTCATAAAAAAATAATAATTCAACTTTAGGTAAATGTATGTTATAGTAGGAATGAAAATTTTACCCAAATATGAGCAGAAGATCTGACATAATGCTGAAAATGAAACCCAGTATTCTTGCCTTCCAAAACAAGGCAAAAGACACAAGCCAGTGATTTTTCTTATTTTTAATTACAAGCTTTGTGACTGCTCCATGTTCAGGATTTGAAGCTCAAAACTTGCACACGTTTCTTGAAATGAAATTGGTGGAACAGTAACGTCTAATTTTCTGTCAAAGTTTTTTCTTTCTCTTCCACAGTTTCAGAGACTCTTCCACAAGGAGTTCTGATTTACTTGCAGGCAGATAGGTCTGGGCATCTACGAGCATGCTCACTGTGCATATGTCTGAGTAAGGCACTAAGTAAGCATGATCCTAATTCCCATTGACATCATGCTGAAGTGATTCTGAAGTGAGGTCCTGACTCCTGTGCTAGATAGGACCAAGGATATATGACGTGGATGTGCTGTGCTGTCACACAGCATCAGAACTGTCCAGTGTTGGTAGCATCTGTGGACAACAGCAATAAAGCCACGTGTAGCCTGGGACGGCAGTTGCAAAGGTTATATGGAGATTGTGGCCCTGAGGTTGCTGTCATCAATTCCTTTGTTTTCTACTCCCAGAATTTTTGTTTGTTTAAGTTGATATTCTTTTGCTTAAGTCTTCTTGCTGCTATTGTATCTCCGTGTCTTTCCATGTTCTGTCTTGCATGGGTCTATTCTGTGCACATTCTCACGGTCCTCCTCACAATGTAGACATTTCCTCAGTCTGAGGAAAGTCTGAGCTATGCTTATGCCTCTGGGCTGTAAAAAATCTAGGCTTCAGGTTGCAGCTAGGTGCACTCCAAGGGAGATGGGGAGAGAAGGTTGGAAAACAGGACATAAAAAAAAAAAGAGAACAGGACATTTGAGTGAATATACTGGCCCCTTTAGAAAAGTGGAGGCTGCTGATTATGATCTGCTTATTTGATACATTCTTCATATCTGGAAAACAAAATGAGAGCAGAGCAAGATGGAAAATTGCATCTGGAATTTATAGGAAGATAGGTGACCCCTGATAGCATTGTCTATACTGAAAATTCAGCCTCCTTTGCAAAGATAGTTACAGAATTTCCCAGGGCGCTAAGCTGAAATCACTGTTATCCATCAGTGAAATCAGATAGATGAAACCCTCCTTCAAAAAAAGGAAGGACTAAATCAGAGTGTCTATTAAGAGCAAAACTTTCTCTTAAGGTAACTTTCACAATTATTTTCATCTTATCCAAGATAAACATGTATCATATCCCATTGTCAAATATGACTTTTGGTTGCTGTCATTGTTTCTAGTATCGATGGGGTTAAGAATGAATATTTTTGAAATTATACCACTAAGAAGAGCTCCTAATGCATTCATTCTTTGCTCTATCAGCAAAACCACAAGCATGGAGGAAGAGATTAGAACCTAACAGTGTTCCTTCTAAGCAGTGGTTATAGCAGTAGAAAACCTTAATTTGACTGCTTTTCTGAAAGAATGCAAGATCATTACACAAAGTATAGGAGGAAAAAGACAGACTTGCACAGATTTCAGTCTTGCAATAGCATGCCTGAATGATTCCTTTCTGTTTCAGGATTACTGTTGGTATAAGTTTGCAGTGTCAGCTGGCTTACAGATAATAGAAAAGGGAAAGAATTGGACTCTTACACTACTGCCCACCCCACTCTGCCTGTTGCTGAGAAAAAAGAAGAGATAAACCCTTCAACTGTTACAGAAGTTTTCTGCTGTGCAGCACCCAATAAGAACTGTAAGCCCTAAGACTTTAGAGCTTCAGGAGTAGTTTTAAGCCTTGGTAAAATGAGCATGAAAGCAGAGCCAGAAATGCACAGGTAACCCTGAGAGCAGAGCTGTTACACATGAGAGAATATGCTCCAGGCACTTCAGGGGATTCACTCTTGGACTTTTATCGATCATAATAAGGACTATAACTTACCATTACATTTGCTCAGCCTAGTTAGTGTTTCTTAGCTGAAACTGGCGTACAATTACATCCAATGTGTCAATGTTGCATGAGTTAAACGAAATGGGAATTTCTTTTCTTCCTATAAAATCCTTTTTCAGAAGAAAACACAAAAAGTCAGAAAAGTCCACATATTTTCAAAATGCTAATGGAATGATCTGTTCTTTTGCTAGCTTGGTTTGAAAAAAATAGTTAAACATAAAATGCTAAAGAAGTAATTGTTTGTCCTATAAAAAGTCCTGCTCCTTTCAAGATGTCACTTTATTGTATTAAAGAAATTTAAAGTTCAGAAACTTGGTAACCCATTATTTTTATAAAAGTATTTTTGAGTGATGTAAAACAGAGTTCACGTAAAGTTAAAATCTCATTTTGAACTGTAATAACTTTGGTTTTGCCCTGTGTGTCTGAATTTGTCAAAAATAATGAAAAATGTGTCCAGTTCCAAACGTAACATGAATTTTTTAAGAAAACATTTTTAATTTACTCATTCTTAGGTCTTTTCTTTCCCTCTCATGATCTCATTTTGCCTACAAATATAATAGTTAAATAGTTTCTTCTCACGTTTTTTCACAGCACAAAATCTCTTGGGGGTGAAAAAAGCGATAATGAAACCACACTCAACCTATACCACGGATTAGCAAAAAAGTGCTGTCCATTTTTCAAAAGACTACAACAAATGTTCATAAATCTAATTGCTAAATAAGTTGATGGTAGATCTGTGTTTGTAGAGCTGTAATGCTTTTCCTCTTCATTGATTTCCCTCATGACATTGAGAAGATACTCTTTGTACTACTGGTACTTTATCTCTGACATGGACACTGAAGATGATGTTTATAATATCCCTGATGTGAAACAAAAATGTGAAACTGGGAGGAAAGGTTAGCTAAAGAAATAAAACTATCATGTTTATTTTAGTGCCCTTGATGGCAGTGTAATTGCTGAGGACTAAAATTCAAATGCAAGGAATTATGTATGCATTAAATAGATATTTGCATTGATCTCTCCAACCACTGTGACTTTCTCAAGCAGAGGTGAAGAGATCTTTTTAAGCTCATCTCCTGTAGCTATTTCCAAAAAGAGTTTGATATAGATAACAACATGTCTTTCACAAGAATGTATTTCTGCCAGCCTGTGAAGTTCCTCATCTTAACTAACTGGTAGCATATCATGTTGAGGCCTAATGGGAAAACTCTTTTTAGCATTTAACACATAATATTTTTGTTGGAGTGGAGGCACTTGACCTTTTTAAAGAAAAGTTGTAATGCAAGGATCTATTGCAATCACAGTTTGGAGCAACTATCTTCAAAACCAATGTATTTCTGCAATTTTCAAAATGAGGAAGGATCTCTGACATTATTGCTTTCCCCCAATTTCTCCCTTCCCTTTTTTCCCTTACTCCCTCCTTCCCCCCTCCAAATTATGATCATGCAGCTCAGCAGCATTCTGTTCACATTGCTGTTTCATGAAAACTCGGGTAGCCCCTCTGGTGAACATTTCTGCTGGTAATTTGTGTGATAACATCGGATATTCTGGAGATCAATGTTCTATGGCCTGCAAATAGCAGAATCGCTGTTCTGTCTGTGTCGCAATCCATTTCCACATTTCATTCTGCTTTCAGGACTTGATTTGTGTGACTCCTTTGTATGACTAATACGAGTTTAGTAATTTTTGACATGTAGTTAGTATCCATGTTTTAGGAAAACAAACCCAAATCTGGAGTAATAGGTAATCTATTCCTATACTTCGAAACTGTCATCTAGCTTTATTATCTTTTTGCTGTTCTCTAAACATCCTCTTTTTTGATATTGCTCTAATATACTCTTCAAGTTATCAGCATTTGCCATGTAAAATACTGAGTTGTGTTAGTAGTGTTCTTTATCAAAGGCAGCGTACAGATAACTGCTGTAACTGTATAGTTACTCATTTTGAAGCTTAAGAAATTGAAAGGGGGCAGCAGGTAAATTGACTGACCATGAAGGAATTTCTTAGAGGAGGAAAAGTATGTATCATTTTTACTTCAAACTGAATGCGACACTCTGACTAACATAGAAAACTGATGAATCTGAGAGGAGGTGTGACAATTTGAAATGTGGAGGAAGAGGAAAAAGAGGCAAGGAGGCTGATATCAAGAATATCTTGTCAGGAAGCCTGTAATACAGAACTCTAAAAATGGTAGTGAAGACAACTAGCATGGAGGATGGAGAGACTGAGCTCTCAAAGAATGGTGATGAGCTAAGACTTCAGCATAACAGTTTTTTTGAAACATTGTGAAATGACAGTATTCATGAATAATATTTACCACAAGAATGTGCAAAATGATCTTCTCACCTTAATATTCCTAGATAGCATCTTTGTTGCATCATCACGTATTATCATTTGAGCAAAGTACCCAGAGCTAAAATAAAAGTGAAAAATAATAACAAAAAAAAGTCTGTGAAAGTTTCTTTTCTTTTTATTTACCTTTTTCAAAACACAGTAAATGCAACTGGTTCAAGGCCTTCAGAGCTCAGCTGCTATGTAAATACCATAACAAATATTCACATTCTTTCTTCCTCTCCTTATAACTATTCAACACTGAAAGCTAACTCCATGCTAAGAGCTATTAAAAGAAAAAAGTTTCTGACCTTTGCTGCAAAATACTCGGAACTGTTCACTATCTGAAATACTCTTATACTAATTATAAAGAAAATGAAAATCCTTGGACTTAATGTGGAAGCAGTTTTTGCAGGCTGTCCGATCATTATAGGTAAAAAAACAACAACAAAAAAAGGCTTTCTGTATCTATATTAAATATATGTATACACTCTGAAGAATGTTCTGAATCTTCACATAAATGTTTATTTTAATTGGGAATATTTTGTGAAGAATATACTGGAAATGTATTAACATTCTACAATAAGGTATCTTGGAGTTCCAAACTTCTGAAATTTTTGAAAAAATTCTTGGCTGATAGTGGTTGCAGAAAACATGCATATCTTTCATTTTAAAAAGTCATGCACACACACATACAACACTGGATTAAACAGTATGCATCAAAAGATTTTTTTTGTGCAAGTTAGGGGAGGAATACAGGAGAAATAGGGCAGGGAAAGATCATAACATATTGACTGTGCATCTCTCCCTCTGTCTCAGAAAATAAATTTGGCTAAGGTTATTAATGAGGTTGTGCTCAAGACTTAAATGAGTGCACTTCCCTGGCTGGCTAAATACAAACCAGGAAACCTGTTTTAAAAAATCAGCAAAGACAATCCTTGATCTGTAAATTTAAGGTTAAAATTTATCACATAGACAGCTTTTCAAAGGTCTTCTGCCCCACTCCAACAAATATACAAGAGTAAGTCTGGCTTGAAAATGCTGCAAATTCTGACATGCACAAGCTAGATCTGAGACAGTTTATGGTAACTCCTTTGTCTCATTACTGTGGGACAATGGAGAAACATATGTTTTTTATGCTGTATGTTTTGTCTGCTGTATCAGTCATTTCTCTGAGTGTTTTACTATGGAAACAAATAAACAAACCCTAGCACAAACTTTTGCGCTACCATCACATAAAGCAGCTGTTGTTCATACTGCTGCTCTTCTGGATTTGTTTATTTATTCAAAATATACTGTTTAGTTATTTTAATCTGCTCATCTATCAATGGTATAGGATAGAAAAGATGGGAGAAGTTAAAAAAAAAAACAAACCTCCCTCCTACCACCACTATATGTGAGTGTCTATGTATTTCCTAAGACATGTTTAGATTTGTAGTTCAGGTCTTTTTGCTTGAAATTTTCATTTTGATGATGAAGTGATGAAAAGCACTTATACAGAGCTATGTTATGCCTATGTTGTTGTTGTCCCAGTGCTGTGAGAGTAGCTTAGTGTCTGCTTTTGCTGTGCAGTGTAATGAGAATTTTTTCTTGTTTTTAATTTCTTATTTTATTATTTAGATTTTTGTTTTAAAATATAGAGATTAAAACAAGAGTTCTTTCATCTGCCTTTGTTGTTTGAAACTAATTTCTTAACTTTAGTAACATAAAGTTCCTCATGCAGATCATCATTGCATTTCTTACTTCTAGTACAAAAGATTAATAGAGAGAAGACCGTTAGAGGAGGCAATACAGCATTGAGAGGGTGTTCATGAGAACTAGCAAGTGTAAAGAACCAAACTTTGGAGGCAGATAGTGGAATTGCTGTAAAAAAAAAAAAGTCATAATATGCTTATGAAGTGGAAAGCTGTCAAGATACCTGCACATTGGATTTTCTTCTACATTCCTTATGCTCTATGGTAATGCAATGCCATTTGTTTAATTTGACTAAAATGCTAAGAAAGAAGCTGTTCAAATGCTTTTCATAAAGTGTTTTGCAAGAAATCATTTGGCCAAACTGAAGCAGGCATGATCCATGAGGATGGCAGGTTAACACTTCTCATGTGGCTGCAAGGAAGATAGGAAAAATGCTTGGTCAGACAGTATAACCTGGAGATGAAACTTTTCCAATTTGTCTAAAAGCTGAATTTATAGAAAGTGAAATGTTTTCTCCCATGTGGTAATGACAGTTTGGCACTGCAGCATTTATTTTGTGCCTCAGGGATCAGGTTGCGGTAGACCTTGGAGAGATTGGGCAGGTGATATAAACTAACGCAGTCTTACAGATGTGCCTAAATCTCACTGAGATGAAGGGGAATTTCAAACACATTTTCTGTCAGGCCTGTGCCCATTGTGTATGTTCCCATGGTGGAGCGTTAGTGCTTGAAATGCCAATTTCAGCCCATTAAGGTGCAGCTGGAGCTTTCCACTCTGAGAGGGGTGTCCTCTCATGGCTGCCTGGCTATGCTCCACTGCAACCAGGACACCCTTCCAAAGGAGGAAAAGACACCTTCTTTGCAAGAGAGAAGGGGTGGGAGGAGGAGTGGTACAGTGACATTACCTGCAGTAGTAGGAATTACAAGACAGAGTTCATAACTATAAACCCAGCCAGGTGTCCTAGAGATTTTTCGTGTCTGTCATTCAGTGCTAATATCTACATTGTCTGCCAGTATTTGTCATGGGTTTGTTCATCAGACATGCATTTCTGTTGCTCTAGTATCTATTGTTTTTAATTTGAGGCCAGTTAAGCAGCTGTCATGTCCCACTAACTTTGGGGTTTCCAAAAAATAAAAGTGCATTAGCAATACAACAACAATGCTGTTCTTCCTAATGGCTAAGCTGCTCATCATCTGTAACACGTTTCTCCTTCTGAAGCACTACTGTCTCCAGAGACTCATGTAGCTCAGTCCCCTGAGGCACAAAACAAAATGCTGTCTGTACTCTCACTGCTGTATGAGAACAAGCATTTCATTTTCTCTACAGGATTTAAAAACATCCATTGGACTGCTTTAAAGCCAGAAAATTTTCCTCACTAATGGTATCCTATCACAAACAGTTGTCATATATCCTTTAAATTCACACCATCACCTGGAGGTCTTTTAATTTTTAGCCATTAGTATACATTTCGCTCTCTTAAGTGCCTCTACTAAAACATTATTTATGTTCTGTGACACCAAAGCTCTTGATGTTATGCTCTGCTCCAAGGCACTGTTTGCTGAGATAATACGTCACTTGGTTTGACAAATCTGTGATAGATAGGATACAATTCTCTGACAAGGTAAAGGCTTTAAAGATTTAATTTACAGAAGTTGCTTTTTATTATTCTTATGTTTACACACACAGAAAAAGTCAACAGCTAATATTAAATGCCTATCAAATACTGTTGGCATTGCATATTAAACTTATTAACAGTACATTACTGTCTCTTCAGGGAAGAATTTAAATTTGAGACATAACTCTGAATTTGATTCCCCCCTCCCGTGGTATTTGTTTTCCAGATGTTCTTCTTTTGTTCTTTCTCTTCTTCCTAGTAGGGAAGAGAACTAGCAAAAATCAGAGGAAAAGACAAACATTAACTGTAGGAAGAAAAATGGGCATGCTGTAACAGGGTTTTTTTCTGCAGCTCCATCACGTACCACAGCGATTTTATCATCTTTGCTTGCAAGGAACTTCCCAAAGGTTCCCATGGATATGTGCTATTGCTTTCACTCCAGCTGTCATGCAGTTTGTCTTTGCTATGGTTTTTTTCATTTCCTTTCCATCAACACAAGGAAGGAAAACAGACTTTTAATCTGAGGGTTGGAGTAGGAGTCATAGAGTATCTTAAATAAAATTGAAACTTGGGTTTTAAATTTCTGCATGCAATTCCACTAAAATCATTGTATGCAGCATGTAGTAGTTTTCCTGAAATAACTGTTTTTTCTCTCAGCTCTACAAGCAGTTTCCTTTTGCTTTGGGTAAAATAGCACATACTTTGTAATTGTCAGCATGTACCAGTTTTGTCTAAACCCCGGAAATGTGATTTAACTGGAATTTAATAGTGGTGGGGGGGGACACACAACAAAAAAATCGGGATGAAATTAATCCCTAGATATGCAAGCTTATTTGAGATTTCTGGTCTAAAATTTTGTTTTGCTCTAAATCATGACAATTTTTTTTTTCCAGCTTTTTGATCAATAGTCATGTGTATTGGTCTGGGAAATGCATATAAAAAATATGATGAAACACAATAAAACCAACATGATTTGTGCATGTCTTATCATTCTCCATCACAGCTAAGGGATAAAATGACTAATAGTAACGAGCTGTCCACAAACAAAACTGTAAAACTAGCCTCTCACTGGCATATCACTGTGCACCCAGACTATAAACAAAACAGCTTATTATGGTGGCATTTATAATTTGTATGTCATGGGATTTGTTTATTCTGTATCTGCTACCAGCAAAATGAGCAGAAAGAGTAGACATCCCATGTTAAACCAAAAAAGTTACATTTTCCAGTGCTGGGAAAAGGGTTGGGAATGATTTGATACCTTTGAGGGAAGCTACAGAATCCACACTTTTGTGTTTGATGGCCTGGATCAGCCATCAAGCTTTTTCCATGTTTTTTTTTCCTAGCTTTGAGTAATAAGATTGACAAAACATATGTAAACAAATATAACAATTTCCTAAGTATGAAATACTGTACTGTGGCAAGCCAGTAAACAACTGGCATAAGATTTTGAAGTTATGTCTTTGTTTCTTTTGTTGGGGTTTTTTTTGTCATTATTGTTAACAGTAGATTTAAAAAATCTTTTTAAAAAATCTAAAAATCTGTAATAAGATTTCTATAGTTCTTGCACTTTAAATTACAAATAAATTGTAGATTCTAGGGAACAGAGTTATGTAAATACACAAAGCTGAGAAGGACACCATGTTCACTTGACGTGTTTGGTGAAAGCTAAGAAAACATACCAAAACACGTTGGATTTTAGAGGCATTTGAGGAGCTAAGGCCCTTTGCTTCCCATTCATAAATTATCTTTTTGCTCAGTAGAATCAGTATAGAATAACCATGAACATGTAAACTGCATTTTGTTTTCTTCTATTTTAGGAGGTTTTTTTACTTTCATTTGAAATGGAAAAACCTATTTCATGGTGACAGGAGTAGCCTAAACAGGGGTATGAGAGAAGGTGGAGTGGGGGGGTCCTGTAGGTACTATCCCAGTGCTGTGTACTTAAAAAACATTTGAAGCACATGTGTGCAAAAGCAGTGCAACTTAACAGTGAAAAGTCACTGTATCATGTGTGCAGTTAAGTGTCTGAATAACACTTGTGCATACCTGCTTCTAGATCAATTGTAAAGAATGTGTTTCAAACAGCTTCTCGCCTTATCTGAATCACACACATAGATGCAAACTGAATATACATACAAAAAATGAAAATATAACTATAAATATATAAAGATATATACATTAAATTTGCTTTATAGATGCTATATACTACTTAGAGACACACACCTATATAAATGTAGTTTTTTAGGTTTGGTAGTATATACCCTTTGACAACACCAAACAAAAAAGGGCTAGGACCATCTGTTTACCAGGGGAACCATGCACACTAATAGGCCTAATAAATAAGTTGAAACACAAAATAAAAGCCAAGCATTGGTGATTTCCTATAAAGGGGAAGAAGTGACTCTATTACTAGGTTTTACCTCTGAGGAAGTTTGTGTTGGGGGGGGGGGGGGGAGAGGGGGAAGAAAAAACCCACCTTGAAATTGTCTGACCTGTGAAGCAAGGGAAATTCTAACTCAAATCCATTGTAATGGTTTGGGAAGGAAATAAAGTGCTGGGGAAACAAACAAACAAACAAACAAACACCCACATTTGCTGTGCATATATGGTATAGATTCATCCATGTGATATATCATAAAAGGACCTTCACAGTGTCTGGTAAGATGGATCACTGCATCCACAGAGCCTGGACTTTTCACTGTGGTCCTGCTAGTAGCGTTCAAACTCTTCTCACTGGGATGTCTATCACTTTCCTGTGACCTGTATCGTGCTTTACTACATCTTAGTCTCTCATTTATATGGAAAAGGATATTCATCTACTGGCAAGCAGAGGATCAAATTTATTTCTCCTTTTACTCTACAAATATTAGTTGAATAAGAAGACTGATAACACGTGCTTAAGAAGTCCTGATGATTTTCCTTACTAGCCATGTGATAGGAGTTGTTCACAGACAATGTTTACCTTTAAAATTAAATTAATTCCTGATCTAATCAGCTTTATAATTACCTAAATCTATTTCATTTTTTTTTAAATCATCCTTTGCAGTGTGCATTGGGTTTATGTTTCATGTAAAAACTCTATCAGACTTAGAAAATATAGAAATATTTTTTCCTCCTTTTGCCAAGTTGTGCTCAGCAGTTCATGTCCTACCTTCCTGGCACATATGTGCTGTAAGGTGCTATAGGCCAGTGTGTGTTGTTGTAATTTATTACTGCTGTAGAGGATCATAGAAAAACAATAAGTATCAATATTTCATTTTGCTAAAAGCTTTACACAGGTATCGTGGAAGATACGGTAGCTCTGTAAAATCTGAATGTTGAAATGCTGATGTAAAGAAGCAGTGATTATGCTTATTTCAGAGGAAAGTGACTATAATGTTGAAAGCACATGGGGAGGAAGACAGTTTAATTCAGGATAGCTGACACACACTCAGTCTTAGATATGGGTTTAAGTATCACTGTGGACTCATTTTCATTTATTGGTGTGCTGGTTTTGCCTGGGATAGAGTTAATCATCACAGTAGCTAGTATGGAGCTGTGTTTTGGATTTGTGCTGAAAACAGTGTTGATAATACAGGGATGTTTTCATTATTGCTGAGCAGTACTTACACAGAGTTGAGGCATTTTCTGCTTCTCAGCCCACCCCACCAGTGAGTAGGCTGGGGGGCACAAGAAGTTGGGAGAGGACACAGCTGGGACAGGTGACCCCAACTGACCACAGGTATATGCCAGACCATATGATGTCATGCTCAGTATATAAAGCTGGGGGAGGAAGAAGGAAGGGGGGGACATGACGAGTGATGGCGTTTGTCTTCCCAAGTAACATGTGGGATGGAGTGCTGCTTTCCTGGAGATGGCTGAACACCTGCCGACCCATGGGAAGTAGTGAATGACTTCCTTGTTTTGCTTTGCTTGTGTGCATGGCTTTTCCTTTACCTATTAAACTCTCTTTATCTCAACCCATAAGTATTCTCACTTTTTACTCCTCCGATTCTCTCCCCCATCCTACTGGGAGCAGCTGTGTGGGGCTTAGTTGCCAGCTGGGGTTAAACCATGGCAATAGGTGAGGGGAATAATTTTATCTTCCGTCCCTCCTTTCTCATGAACACACAAAAAGTAGTGCAGAAATTCATCACAGAGTCTTAAAACATAGAAAAGTAATATTGTATGAGGAGAGAAGAGAAGACAAGAGAAGAGAAGAAAATATTCAAGTTGGAAGGGACCTACAATGTTCACCTAGTCCAACTGCCTGACCACTTCAGGGCTGACCAAAAGTTAAAGCATGTTATTAAGGGCATCATCCAGATGCCTCTTAAACACTAACAGGCAGAGGGCATTGTCCACTTCTCTAGAAAGCCTGTGCCAGTGTTCTCTCAGTAAAGAAAATGCTTCCTAATGGCAAGTCTGAACCTCCCCTGATGTGGCTTTGACCCATTCCCAGGCGTCCTGTCACAGGATCCCAGGGAGAAGAGCTCAGCACCTCCCTCTCCACTTCTCCTCCTCAGGAAACTGCAGAGAGCAATGAGGTCGCCCCTCAGCCTCCTTGTCTCCAAACCAGACAAATCCAGAGTCCTCAGCTGCTCCTCACAGGACATGCCTTCCAGACCTTTCACCAGCTGTGTTCCCTCCTCTGGACGCATTTGAGTACCTTCACGTCCCTCTTAAATTGTGGGGCCCAGAACTGCACACAGTACTCAAGGTGAGGTCGCACGAACACTAAATACAGTGGGATAATCCCCTCTTTTGACCGGCTGGTTCTGCTGTGTTCGATGAGCCCCAGGATGGGGTTTGCCCTCTTGGCTGCCAGGGCACACTGCTGACTCCTACTGAGCCTGCAGTCAACCAGCACCCCCAGATCCCTTCCTGCAGGGCTGCCCTCCAGCCACTCCTCTCCCAATTTATACTTGTGTCTGGTGGTACTCCGTCCCAGGTCCAGAATCCACCATTTGATCTTGTTAAAGTTCCCACCATTGGTGACTACGTGATGCTCCAACCTACCTAGACCCTTCTGCAAGGCCTCTTGTCCCTCAAGAGAGTCAACAGCACCTCCCAGTTTGGCAATGTCAGCACACTTGCTAATGGTGTGTTCAACTCCTGCAGCCAAATAATTGATAAAAATACTGAACAGAACCAGCCCTAGAATTGAGCTCTGAGTAATCCTGCTGGTGATCGGTCACCAGGCAGATGTAGTCCCATTCACTGCTACCCTTTGAGCCCTGCTGTTCAGCCCATTCTTCACCCAGTGCACTGTGAACCTGCTCATCCCACAGTTAGACAACTTGTCCAGAAAGATGCTGTGAGGGACAGCAAGAAAAGCCTTACTAAAATCCAGGAGAAGTACATCCACCACCTTCCCTTCACCCATGAGGTGGGTGACCTTATTGTGGAAGGATATCAAATTGGTTAGGCAGGACTTCGCCTTTGTGAACTCATGTTGACTGTGCCTGATGATTGCATTGTTCTTTAAATGATTTACAATAGTACCCAGTATGATCTTCTCCATAATTTTTTCAGGAATTGAGGTGAGACTAATAGGTCTGTAGTTTTCTGGGTCTTCCCTCACATGCTTCTTGTAAATTGGAATAATATTGGCTAGATTCCAGCCAGCAGGGACCTCACCAGACTCCCAGGACCTTTGGTAGATGATCGAGAGGGCTCCTGCCATAACATCCACTAGCTCCTTCAGTGCTCTGGGATAAATCTCATCAGGCCCCACGGACTTAAGCACATTCAGCTGATACAACTGGTCCTTTACAATTTCAGTGTCCACAAATAGAAAGTCACTGTTCCTGCACTCATGGTCATCTGACCTAGAGGACTGGGCAGCCCAAGATCTATCAGTGTTATTAAACACTTAGGCAAAGAAATCTTTGAATGCTTCCATTTTTTCTTCATTTCTATTTGTCAGGTGACCATCTTCAACAAGTATCGGTCCAATATTTTCTTTGGACCTCCTCTTGCTATTAATGTACTTAAAAAAGCCTTTCTTCTTGTCTGATACAACACTGGCCAGGTTCAACTCCTGCTGAGCCATGGTCTTTCATGGTTTCTCCCTGCATATGCAAACCACAGCTCTGTAATCTTCCTGCAAAGCCTGACCTTGCTTCCAGAGGTCATCCAATTTCTTTTTCCTTTTGAGCTCCAAGAGGCATTCCCTGTTCAGCCAAGCTGGTCTTCTGCCCTGCTTGCTTGACTTAAGACACAGTGGGGTTGCCTTCTCCTGTGCTTTTAAAAGGGGGTTCTTAAAAACTGACCACACTCATGGACTCCTAAGCCATCAAAGACAGATTCCCAATGGACACTGCTAAGTAAATCCCTGTGTAGCTTAAAGTTTGCTTTCTTGAAATTCAGGGTAGCAACTCTGCTGACATTTTTTCTCATTACAGAGGAAAATTTAAATTCAACCTTTTCATGATCTCTGTGGCCAAGACAGCCACCTACCATCACATCTCCCACAAGTCCTTCTCTATTCACAAACAGCAAGTCTAGGAGTGCATCTTTCCTAATTCGTTCACTGAGTACTTGTGACAAGAAGTTATTTCCCACAAACTTCAAGAATTTCCCAGACTTGCTCATCATGGCAGTACTGTATTCCCAGTTGATGTCTGGGAAGTTGAAAACTCCCATAAGGACAATGGTTACTGACCCAGAAATTTCTCCTAATTGCCTGTAGAATAACTCCTGTGCTGTCATCCTGGCTGGGTGGTTAGTAGTAGACACCTACTATGACATCTGCTTTGTCTTCCATCCCCTTAATCCTCACCCAGAGGCTCTCAACCACATCATCTCTAACTGTAAAGGCTGTACAGTCAAATCTCTCCCTTACATACAGTGCAACTCCTCCACATCACCTGCCCTGCCTAGCCCTCCTGAACAGCCTGTAGCCCTCCATCCCAGCGCTCCAGTTGTGGGACTGATTCTACCAAGGCTTGCTAATACGAATGACATCATATCTCTGGGAACTGACCAATTAGTCATCTGACAGAGAACTTGCTGTGTGAATTTTGAAAAAAAAAAAAAAAAAAAGAAAAAAAAAAAAGCATCACCTCTTACGATAATAAGGATGACTGCAAGGTTTCCATATATGTAGCAGTTAAATGTAACACCCAAGGCAGTTTCTCTGAATTTAAGTTCTGTAAAGGTGTGTAATCCTTGCTCCACAGACTGTGGAGCTCCAGCCTACAGGAGAGTTGAATTACTTCCTTCATTAGTGGTGAGAGTAAATGCCAGTAATTATTTACATTGTAGCAGAGGACTCAGATACAAGCCCTGTTGGAAGTCAGGGGTCTTTACCGCTAGTTTTGAATCCAGATACTGAAATTTAAGAAGTCCCTATCGATATCTTCAGGGTGTGAATTGGGCCCTATAGCCAGAATCTCTGGTGTTTGTGTGACAATCACATTATTGTGCAACATAATGCAAGTTAGAGGCATAGTTAAAATGTTTCCTTTAAGTATTTCACTGTAAAAGCTTAGGAACTATGGAACTTTGTTAGGGAATAAAAAAGTATAACATAAAAGGTGCTGAATTTCCATCTTCTTTAAGGGATTAACCATGAGTCTTATAAACCTAAATTCTTACTAAATTTCCAGCTGGTGTAAACTGCATTGTTCATGTGAATTGGTGTACACATTTGTGAGCCTGAGTCATGGATCAGAGCTGGCTTGATGAATTCAGTCTTGTATAGACTGAGCTGTTAGGACTCATCTTGGAAAAATCAGGTGGCACAAATAATGAAGAAGGTCCCTTGTTGTCCAGAAACACATTGCAGTGGTTGTGTGAAGCAGGCATATGAACATATTTCTACAGTGAGAAAATATGAACATATTTCTATTTACTTCCAACCTGGAGATTGCAACCATATCTCCAGCTTCAGTGATTTGCAGCTGATGTGCAGGGGAGTGATCTCATGCCTGGATTTTTTTTGTACATTCTGTGCTGACCCATCTCAAATCTCATATGTCTTTTAACATTTAGGTAAACTTGTGATGGTACTGAAAATGACTCACCCATTAACATACCTTGTAAGTCACCCCTGAACTATTACCTTTAACCTGTCTTTGTTATAGAATGACAAATGTTTTCTATTTAAAACCTTGTTTGCTTCCATGGGTATGTCACAAGCATTCAGACAACTGATGGCTCCTCTTTGTGTGAAGTTTTTAAGAAAACTAACATATGAATTAAATTTTTTTTGGAAAGTCTTCCAGAAGCAGTAGTAAAACTACTGCTATAGCTCTTACTTTCCATGTAATATATAGGAGCTAAAATATCTAAGCATGGGAAAATTGGTGCACTGGTCATTGAATGAACCTGATTCTTTATTGTGATTCATTCTGATTCCTCAAACTGGAGGCTAAAAGGTACATTGGAAGGGAAGATGCATTGCTGGTGTTTTGTGCTACATCTGAATGTGACGTGTAATAGACTTTCAGTTCAGGAAGCTGAGGTTAAGGGAGTTTAATTCATTGCTTGTGACCAAATACTCCTAAAATACACTGTGATTCTATATGTTTGTTCTAAATAATGACTGTAGAGTGAAACCAAAGTAATTTCAAAAATCAAGCTTTTAGGATTGTTTTTAAGATTTAATTCTGTAGATTTCCATGACAGGAAAAAAAAATATATTCAGATTATTTATTAAGCTTTAATTTAATTTTACAGCATCAGTTTAGATAACTCTATCCCATTCAATCTTGTAGGGAATGGCAACATTTTGCATAATAAAA
The DNA here is from genome assembly GCF_929443795.1 of Astur gentilis. Classification (NCBI taxonomy): domain Eukaryota; kingdom Metazoa; phylum Chordata; class Aves; order Accipitriformes; family Accipitridae; genus Astur; species Astur gentilis. The sequence goes on along the minus strand of NC_064919.1, from coordinate 16,958,932 downwards.
ATAGATACATTTCCATTTGATTTTCAAATAAGCTGAAAGGGACAAAAGAATAGGTGCTGCTACATTAATGATTAGTACGTGTTTAAACAAACTCAGTCGTTCCCAGGAGGAAACTACAGCAGATATGGTCAGCATTAGCTTGTTAATTTTGCTGCATACATTTTGCTGCATACATTTCTCCTTTTTTATGTGTTCATCTGGAGTTAGATTTTCATAGCTTTTCTTCAGCTGTGTAAGACAGTAAATCTGTTATTTTTTTCAACCACATAAATCACAGAAAGAATAAATAAGTTGCCTTCCTGAAGTGTTCCTTTACAGGTAACAGAGGGGAATAAATGGGAAAAGAATAAGAAGCTCTACCTGCCCTATTTCCAGAGTGCGAGTGGCCAGCATTTGGCTAGGTATACAAATAAAAGGAAGCTAAAATCCAAAAGGGGGAAAAATAATCAAATAATAGCAGTCTATAGATGATTTTTACTGATAATATTTTTCAGTCCACAGGTATCATTTTTAGTTTCATATTAGACAAATCAACAGTCCTTTTATGCAAATATTTTTGCAACACTTCTGCTCAGGAAAGAAAGTATACTATCTGGAGACTCCTGCCTGACGTAAAGTGCAGCACCTCAGTACAAACCAGGTAATACAGACTCATGGCCTGCATTAGTAGGACCATTGTCAGCAGGACAAGGGAGGTGATTTTTTCTTCTATTTAGCACTGATAAACACATCTGGGGTACTGTGTCCAGCTCTAGGCTGCCCAGTACAAACGTATGGATTTACTATGGAAGGGCTGTGAAGATGATGAAAGGACGAGTGCATCTCTTCTACGATGAGAAGCTGAGTGACCTGGCACTGTTCAGCCTGGAGAAGAGAAGGCTTAGGTGGCATATTATCAATGTGTGTAAATACCTAAAGGGACATTGCAAAGAAGATGGAATCAGGCTCTTTCCTGTGGTTCTCAGTGACAACGGGCACAAAATAAAATACACTAACTCCGTCTGAATACAAGAAAAAAACATTTCTACTGTGAAAGTGGCCAGACAGTGGGACAGTTTGCCCAGAGAGATTGTGGAGTCTCCATCCTTGGAGAAATTAAAAGCCCAACTGGACACAGTCCTGTGCAACCTGCTTATGACTGAGCAAGGGGCTGAACTACTTGGTATTCAGAGGAGCCATTCTGTGATCCTGTGAATATAAAGGTCAGCTGGCATCACCCAAATATAAAAGTGAGAAGGGAGAGCAGAGACTTTGCACTGTGTTATCTGAGTGTGGAGCATAGTCAGACTGCTTTCTGGTACAAAAGTCTCAGAGGTATACTGAAGTTTACCATATAGGAAGGAGAATAAAAAACAGTATGAAGGAGAACTAAAATCTTTGAGCACTTCCTGGGGTAGAATATCCTCTGTTAAAATGTCTGCACTACAGTGACTATACCTCTCCAGGTTTTGTTTGGTCTTTATTTATATACAAGATGGAATTATGATAAGGATATGAGGAACATTTAAAAGAGAAAACAAAAGAAACCAAACAAAAACCCAGAAAGGATAGCCATTATGAAATAACTTACTTTTTTTCCCTAGGTATGGTCTGTGATAGTTAAGCATTCAAATAACACCTTTCAAATACTCCAAGACAGTGAGTCTACTGCAAATAGATTCTTTTAATTTTAATTCTGATATTTCCATTACAACATCAGTGAAAGTAAATGAAATAGACACCAACTGTAAATGAAACAAATTTTATAATATGCCGTAAAATTTTAAGAATGTCTTTGTAAGTGCCTAAATGAATGGAATTGAACTGTTCCTGAAATCTACAATGAAATCTGATCTTTACACATCACACATCATCTTGATTTTTTGTGAATTCCTTCAGAGAAAGGAAGATTCATGCACACAAGGAAATTTTTTTCAAGTTTTGGGGGAGGGAAATATTGCACATTGAAATAATTATGTAATTCATTTATTAACTTTACAAAACTATTTCTTTCATATTGCTTTCACATTTAGCCTGAGTAACCTTAATGAGGTCCTAAGTCAGCTAGAAAACCTCCTGAGTGTGTGTTGTTTGGTCTTTTCTCTCTGAACAATGAACTTACTGGTTCCTAGAATACCTGTCTTCTTTCTTCCAGGTCTTGGATCAAATTCTTTCCTTGCACTGGTTCAGTACAACTGGCAGCATTGGAGTGGTGAACCAGTCAAGTCAGCAGAATGGGAAGAGAGGAGAGACCTAGCTGTGGTGGGTTGACCCTGGTTGGATGCCAGGTGCCCACCAAAGCCGCTCTATCACTCCCCCTCCTCAGCTGGACAGGGCAGAGAAAATAGAACAAAAGGCTCGTGGGTCAAGATAAGGACAGTTTAATAAAATGATAGCAAAGAAAAAACAAATGGTGTTACTCTCTACTTCCCATCAGCAGGCGATGTCTGGCCACTTCCTGGGAAGCAGGGCTTCGGTACGCGTAGTGCTTGCTCCGGAAGACAAAAATGCCCCCCCCTTCCGTCTCCTTTTACTTAGCTTTTATATCTGAGCTGACGTCATATGGTATGGAATATCTGTTTGGTTAGTTTAGGTCAGCTGTCCTGGTTATGTCCCCTCCCAAGATCTCACCTAGCCCCAGCCTGCCATTGAGGGGAGGGCAAAAAATGTTGGAGAGGCAGCCTTGATGCTGTGCCAGCGCTGCTCAGCAGTAGCCAAAACACTGGTGTGCTATCAACACCTTTCTAGCTACTGATGCAGAGCACAGCGCTATGAGGGCTGCTATGGGGAGCATTAACTCCATCTCAGCCAGACCCAATACACTAGGCCAAAATTTTTATTCAGTCTATGTATAGCTTTCCCACACATAAATTGAAAATTATTCACACTTTTGTCAACACATACATGGTATTTTTAAATTACACATCTTAAAGGGCAAGACTGCTTCTCCATGTGGTTTGGAATAGTTCTCCACAAAACATGCCTCTGATGCACATTTGAAGTTGACATCCAGGCTGCTTGTTATATACCATTTGGAGTTTGATTTGCACACTTTCTTGTTATTCTTATAGTTGTACAGTGGTAATATCAGATCAAAAGGTCAAAAGCATATGATGCTCTTGGTGAAAATTTTTTAAGGTATTCAGCAGACTACAGATGTCGACTAGCACTTCTGAAGGCATTTCTTTATGTCTAAATTATGATTTTCTAACATTTGCTATGAGAACTAATTTTATTTTAAATCTGGACTGCTGCTCAGACCCCATTTTTACAAGTGACAATGGGAAGTAGGAACTTATTGCTGTGTTAAAGGTGTAAGTTATTATGATCAGCAAATACCCATGAAAGAGCATCAAGCTGGGAAACTCATGTCTTTGATGTCTGTAAAAAGGGAATATGGCTGGGTCAGAGCTAAGAAGCACTCTTTGGCCCAAGACTGTGATCAAGTGCTGAATCTATTCCAATACTTTTTTTTTAAACATTGAATATCAACAAACTAAATATATTTGCTTGTATTTGCTTGTGCAGTTTCACAGCCTCTAGGTAGAGCTTTTGGTGACCCTTCTGAGCCTGTTGATTTCAGGTCTCCTCCAAAAGTCATATGTATCATAAGTGATTTGGTGGTCCATTTGTTGCAGAAGGTAGAAAAAAGAGTTGGTGCTACAGTGGAGTAGGAAGTAGGAGGGGAAAATAATCTTTTCTTAAATGGACAGAGCTGCCTGACCCCAAGGATATCATGAATAACCAGAATAACCTAACTGCTATTGAGTGACAATAAGAAGGTATTCCCAGCTACTGCAGGCAGCCGTAGTGTTGGAATGCCTCTCCACATGCGAGCAGTGTGTGCTCGTAAGCAGGGGTTAACAAGAGTTGCCTGAAGAGCTACCTAATGTTAGCAACCACAAGGGCAGAAAGACTAATGAAATGACATAAAGGGTCTTCTGCATTTCAGTTGATGTGGCAATTGTTCCCTCAAAACTGCACAAGTAGTCTGCATTTTTACAAACACATTGCTACACCACCGTACCCCAGTACTCTCCTGGAATATAGAATTTATTTGGAAAAATGTAGAAGCAACAGTTACAGAAACCCCTAAATTTCTTGCATTTTCTGGTTTTGCTCCAGGCTTTTCAGTAGTTTATGGTGAAATTACAGGAACTGATTTTCACTTATATTTCATTAACATAACTAGAATACATAGTCTGGTTTAAATTACTGTGATTACAGTTCTAAGTTTAGCATCTTTTTAAGTATTGCTAGGAGAGTGAGACTGTATATACATTCAGTTGGTGAATAACGGCTAATGTGTGCAGTCTCTAAATCACAGGTGATTATTCAGCGCTGAAGTTATTACCTCTTTTCAAGGTGAGGATAAAATAATCTAAAGCAGAGAACTAGAATATCACATTTTGTGAAGGTCCAGTGCTGTGTCCCTTGAACATCCAATTGGGACGATATCAGGTAATTTAACTAGGTAGATTCACTGAAGCTAAATAGATTAACATATCTAGCAGTCTGAGTCTCAAAAAATACTTGCATCTACACAGATTGATTAGAGTCTGGTGGTATTTCTACACGGTATGATTAACTCTCTTAAGGTATTTCTCTTAAGGAAAGTTTATACTATATTTTCTATCATATTCTTTCTACTTATGCCGTGAAATATATCTCAGGGACCCTTGGATTTCTGGTAGACTCATTTCTTTCACAGCTAGAGATCAAAATTTATTAAGAACTCAGTAGAGTGAAATGTTGTGTATTACAGAAATATATGTACACTTGGGAGAAATAGAAAACAGAATTAGAAGAAAAGGCTTGGAGCCACTCTAAAGCTTTAGCTAACTGTGGAAAGGTATTGTAGCCTAGGGTTACCTCTATCTGTGAGTCTTATCCCATAGGGGCTACGTGACATTGACACAAGACTCTGGAAATGACGTGAAATGAGCTCCGACATTTAAACTTGCTGTGCAGTGGGATGTTTGCATGCTAAAGACTCCAAAGGAAAACCAGGAATGAGTGAAGAAGTGACTTTCATTTTTGAGTGCAAGACTTGTTTTCTGAAGAGCTGATGAACATGTTACAGTCCTTCACTGTTGTACTATAGCAAACATGAACCCACATTTTTCTGATACTCTGGGAAACATGCACCCACATTTTCCTATATGCAAAAAAAGTCTTAAAGCTGCTTGCAAAAGCTGGAAAATATCAGCTATTTTTAACCATTATTAGTTTTCATCTATACTAAAAACCAGAATCTTACATGTTGTCCTTCCTGCAGCCTATTATTTCATTCAGTAAACAAATTAATTTCTACCTAGTGTAGCAACTTTTTTTTAAAACTATCTTCAATTAATTTTAATAGAAATGGGCTACATCCTTCACTGGAACATGTAAGAGTAGTGTCATCAGAGGTAGGGCAACAGGGTTGGTTAATATGTGGTGGGCACCTTGCCCATAGCTACCTTCTGTGCCACACAGCCCTAGTCAAACTGAATCAGAGATCTGGTGACTTTATTCAAAGATTGCCTAGAAAACATCAGTAATGCAAACTTCTACATCAATGCAAAGACTGTCCTTGGAGCAGGAGTTTAGTTCATTTGTCATTCATCTTCGGAGTGCCTCTGCCTGATCTACAGCTGGTATTAATCAGCATAGCTGCACCGACTTAAAAATAAACTTAGGCTGATTTATGCCAGCTAAACAGATAGACCTCCTGATATTACTTTTTGTACAACAGATATTCATGTAGAAAAGTTGGCTTGGCACTGGCAATTTGATTTTCACTCTCAGATTATAACAACTTCTAATAATATGTACTTGGCCTTCAGCTGAAGTTTAGAAGTTAGAAATGTAAATAACAAAACAGGTTCCCCCACTATGTTTCCTGAGTTTTAGTATGTTTTTTCTCAATCGAAAGTCTTTTTCCACAAGTCAAAATGAATCGTATTTCATAGAGTTCCAGGTTTTAAAAAAACACAGTATGGTGAACCCTGGGAGAAAAGCTGGGCTCACAATCTAGCTAACCTCCAAAGTGACTTGCATGCCTCCTTTCTGTGTCTCTACTACCAAAATAAGTATGACATCCAGTCAATGCCTTCATGTCTAGAGGATAGGGTTTAGGTCACTTTCCTGTGTTAATTTGGATAGTTTTACTCTTTCTGGAATGCCAGCTTGCTTCTTTAAAAATCCAAAAGTTTATTTAAGAATTTAGATGCTTTTAACCATAGAATTAGTAGCAATATAAATCAGTGGTAACAATCTCTCAAATTCTTTGCTTTCAAGGACTACTTGCACATACCAGTCTTGCTTCTGCTGTCACCTGTCAAATTAAGTAAACTTTGTGTTTCACATACTGTTCAAAGACAACAGTGAGCTTCTCTGATGACACTAGTGTAACATACAGTGCAATTCCTTGAAAGGCTGTCCTTCAGGAATCGGCTTGGGATAAAGGTATCTCTGGAAAAAGAACAAAGGCAAGTAATAAGTCAAATTATACGTTTCTGTTTGTTGATGTGTATTTCTAATAGCTGCGTACTTGGAACAGTGTGTTTAAGAGTTTAGAAATTGTCTTTGCATCCAGCTTTAATGAAAACTTTCTTTTTTAAGTTAGTGTAAGCCATGATGCATGCAAAAATGGAAGACAATGTATGTAAATGGTTTTGCACAATTTTGGTTTTTCTCACCTTTCCTCCCCAAGTTTTCTTTTCTATTTTCGCTCTGCATACAAATATAATAGAGTAATTAATCATATGACATTTTGGGTTTGACAGCTTTAGCCTCTTGAATACATTTATATCATCAGCCAGAGCTTCTTTATGCCACATCCTTTGGCTTGCTATAACTTGCCCAGTAATCCTTAGTGCCATCTACTATTCACCTCAGACAGCATTATGTAGCCACTCAGGAATGATTATCTATCTGGGAAATCAATAAACTGTAGGTCTATTAATAACACACATTATAAGGGATACGCCAAAATGACTGTCATGTTCTCTTGTGTGAGAGCTGTCTTAACATAGAGGAAGATGTCAGAAACCCATTAGAAATAAATCATCCTGACACCATCATTCTGCTTTTTTAATAGTGGGGTGTCAGCACCTCAATATTTCCCTGTGTTAATAGACTGGGGGGAGGCAGGGGAAATAACGTTCACCATCACCAGCAAGAGACTTTCAAAGCTTGAGTTTTGGTGTGACATAAAATGAAAGCAACAGACCAACTTATTACCTCTTGCCCCAGGGTCACTGTTACAGACTAGTGATTCAAACACACTGATTTGAGAGGCATTTGGAAGCATGCCTGCTTAGTTGCAGTGAGGGAGTCTTGAAAAGATTCATATCAGAATAAAATTGAAAATTACTCATGGAAATCACAGCAATTTAAATTAATCCCTATCTCTGGATGTTGTATGTTTGCTCACAGAATATGACGGCACGGTATCATGTTGCATCTTGGGTGAGAGAAGTCTCCATCTGACCTTAGTGGTTATATATCCTGATTCGAAAAAAACCAGCTTCTTGCAATCTACACCTCCATCATCCGTTTCATGGGATGATACAACTGAAGTGTTATGATTTCCTGGTCTGCTCTGAATATTACATGACTCTCACAGTGGCCAGCTGCAATCAGGTGTGTGGGATTTTTGAACATAGCACTTAACAAGCGATTCAGGTTGCCCTTTAAAATAAGTAGTATTGGTAAAAAGGAATGGAAGGAATGTAATTGTAACATTTCCAAGCATTCCTGGGGGTATATGTCACAGCAGATAGCTGTAGATTTTCAGATTTGTACCACTCTTTTTCCACTTTCTGCATTGGTTTTCAAGTCTGAGGATGTCCTGTAATCATTATGGAAGAAATCCTTTCACTCAGCAGAATGTGTTTATTTAGCTTATTATTAGACAGGGCATGCAGAGGAAAAATATATTATCATTCAGATCCTTAGATAACAGAAGCTTATGCATTACTGTATGAAGCTGAATATACGCTCTCCATTCCTGTAAGAGAAAGGTAGCTCCTTAGGCCCTTCTGAGAGAGAGAGGTGGACACAGCATATCATGTATAAGATAACACCTACAACCCACATGTGGAGATCTGTTTTGCTAGGTAGATGTGTCTGCAGATCCATGCCCGCAGGACTTCACAATGTGAAGAGAGAAGACACAGTTGGTTCCAGTTTGTGCATGGAATTCCCAAGTCTCAAGTAACTGCGTGTCCCATAATTTGAGCCATGGTGCTGTCCTGTCCCCACAGTTGCTAAAATTATACATGGAAGTTTCAAGGACTTGGACCACTTGTAAGGCATTTATTTGAAGATCTGAGTGAACCTGACGTTTCAAACACTGTTGGGGATTTGGGGGCTCCACTAGGTTTTGAATGATATGCAGAAAGTAATTTGTTTTTACTGGTAGAATTTTGTGCAGAATCAACTGCTTTTAAACTTCTACAAGTAGACAAATGACAGTTTCAGCTGTTACTTGCTATGAAATGCAAGAGATGCTGAAACCCCAGACTCACTGAAACACAAGACAATTGAAACAAAGAAGATAATGATACATCACTGCCTATGTGTAGAAAACATGAAGATTTACATAGTAATTAGCAACCATAGGTGCTAGTGAAATAACTGCAATGGTAGAAATGTAACTCAAATTCAGAAAAAGGGTTTTGATAGATATTCAGTGAAATGTGGACTTTCAGGGAGTTTAGCCCCCGAAGTTCTTGCCCTGCTGCCAACTAGCTGTTACCTTCTGTGTCTCTGTTGTCATATAGATGAGCAACACTTTCCCATTGGAGTGCTGTGGCTTCTCTCCAATTTCTGAAGCTGACAAGTTAGACACGGTCTATTGGCTTGGAAGTTAGGCATGCATATTTTCTCAGCCCCTGAAGTAGAGAAAACCCTGAAATATGGCACAAAGGCAGGACAAATTTGCCTCTTGTTGAAATGAGAAGTAGGAGTGGGGATGAGGAAGTTAATGGTATGCAAGCTTATTTTTGCATTCATATTTATCCTCCTTTGACTTACACATTTATGTGCTTTCCCTCAGCAGCAATAGGTAATGCATTCCGGGATACCGCAAAAGAGCTGATATTAACCTTTGTTGGTTACCTGTTTGTAGTTTATAAATCCTAGTGCAAACAAAACTTTTAATTTATGTATTTGACACAAATTTTGGGACCATACAACTTCTTTCAGAAGTAAGTTAATATTTAGTTAATATCTGTGACTTTATATATATTTTATTGATTTTTAAGAGTTTTGGGGAATTTTGGCCATCTCTGCTTGGTTGAATGTTTACAGGTTTTCTTTGTGTGCCTCTGAATATATGAAGAAACACTATTATTCCTTTTGGGCAATAGCAAGTTCACAAATGCCATGTTGTATTTTTCCTGCAGCCCACAAGGATCTGTGAGAGATGAGAAGAAAGGCCTTTTTTTTTCTCTTTCTTTTTTCTTTCTTTCTTTCTTTCTTTCTTTTTTTTTTTTAATTGCTGCATCTCATTAGTATTGTTGGTACAAAAAGACTTAATGGAATGACTGATATGGCAGATTGAAACCCATGAGATATTTTTCTCCCCTACTGGTTAGCACTGAATAACAAAAAATTGTAGAAGACTAGTTCAGAACCTGCTCAAGATTATTATTTACGTTGGCTGTTCATATTTTCTCTTTTTCTCTTTTTTTACAAAGCAGGAAGAGAAGAGGCAGGAAAGGAATTCTGTTTCTGGCAACAAGGATTTCCCCACAGCACAGCCAAACACCCTAGGGCATAGCTAGCAAAGGTGAAAGAAAAGCTGACCTAACAGATTCTAGGTGCAAGAAAGATGTAGCCTCAGATTTGCAAACTTGAAGAGTATGTGAGGAATCATGTCAGGTGTTATATAACAGTATTTTCCATCAGGAAATAGATTTTGTTTTTATGCTGAGAAGCATATCTTACTTAGTACAGAACTCCTTTAGGTGTGAATGGGACTGCTCAAAATAAAATATTGCTTAGTTGGAGTAAGAGACCACATTTTGTTATATGCAACTTGGAACCTTGAAAAAATCTGGATTTGTTTATTTCTGTTACTTAAAAAATGTAGAATTATCATAGGACTTCTGCTCTTTAGACCTTTACTACAGAGAATAAATAAAGCAGGGCTCTATGCATTGCTTAGAAAAGTTAACCCTGCTCTATTCCCAGGAGAGAGGTGCTGCTGGTGACATTTAGGCTTCAGTCACTAAAGAAAATACTGGTTTGTGCAGAAGTAGAAAGAAAAGATGCTTGAAAATGGAGCAAAGCAAAAATAAAGCTTATTAGCATCCTCACAGAAGAACAAAGTAGGAAGAAAAAATGGACATGATGAATAAGAGGCAAGCTGTGGCTGGACAGTAATAGGTAGGATGGCAAGTAAGCTGCATTTAGAAGGGCGCGAGCACGTGTGTGTCCATGTGTGTGAACATGCCTGTGATGACATTAATGGTTGGTTTGTTGGTCTGAAACCTTAATTAACTGCCACAATTTTTGGAGAAAGAAAACAAACAAAAAAGTAGTTATTTAATCTAGTTGATACTCAGTTTGTGCAGTTTGTCACTGTGTCTTTGACATGAAACCGATATTTTGCAGTGTGTCACAGTTTGTAGGGGAATATAGTAAGTTTTCTTGGCCCACCTGATGAAGCTGGAAAATAAACAATCTTTCAGGCACGCTAGTCTGTCAAGACTTCCATTACCAGTATGTCTACAACATCCTATTTTGTTTAATTCTAGGAAATCAGCAAATGTGATTTACCAACTATTATTTAAAACAAAACACCTACAACATGCGTATTTGCATTTGAAACAAACTACTGAGAGTCAGCATGCAGTTTGTTGCTTAAAATGTATAAACAAAGGTATTGAAAGTAAGGTATTTAAAATAAATAACTCATATAAAACTGCTACACAAAGGGTGGTAACTGTAGAAGGTTATTGTGTGTGCAGCTATGTGGGAAAATTTGTCTACACTTCTCTTGACGTCAGTAATATAAACATTATTAGTTTTGTGAAAACACTTTTATTAACAAGAAGGCAGAAATAGTGATATATAAATATATAGATATATATACATTTGGATAATAGTGACTGTCAAGAGTTCCACACTAGGTGGTACAAAACAGTTTTATGCTACTTGCTGAAGAGCCTATGTCTAAAGTTCCTGTAGAGACCCAGATCATGCAGTAAGGGTGTTTCAAATCTCTGTGTCTGTGATGCTGACTGAACAAGAGAAAAACCTTGGTAGGATCTCACACACACACACAAAATCTCCCACTTACTTACACAATCAAGCTTGTCAGCAGTAGTACAACTTTGGTCTTATACAGTAAAATATCAGCTGTGGATCTCAGATGTTACTATAAACGTGCAAAGGATTGTTGAACGTATTGAACAGATGGAAAAACTGAAGTACTTGGATAGTGACTTATACAAAGTCAGCACAAATACTTAAAAAGTCATGTATTTCCCACCAGTATTTGTAACCTGTTTTATCTCCAAATGGAAGAGACGAGTCTCATAAGGCATAATTGAGATCCTGACAAATAGTAATGTAAGGTATATTATTAATAATATAAAACAATAAAACTGATTTTGTCTACATATTATTTTTAATACTCTTCTTTTCTTAAGACTTGATATTTCAAATTATTTTTTACTTAAAATATTACTACTTCAAGCCCACCCCCCACGAAAGTTGTTGACCTGAAAAATAAACCATTCCTGTGCCAAATGGTTTGATTTATTCCAAGTGACTGAACTAAAGGAACAGGTCAGCTATCTGAAAACCAAAGAGTGATTTGGGATAATTCTGTTGAAAGCTGACGGATTCTTTTATCCTGCAAATTGATGTATTGTCATCAAAGTCCAATCAGTTCTTAGTTTTTTGGATAACATCCTTCACAGATGTAAACTGCTGCAGTTCCAATGACACTGATAGGGCTAAGCTGATTCTGTATTGCCTTAAGACCTGGGACAACCAAGGTTGTTATGGAAGTAAACTATGTTTCAGAGCCTGAAAATTGGCAGGAAGTAGGCTTTAATATATAGTACACTTAAAAAAGCAATGAGAACCTCAGTGTGTACATACACTAAAATGTAAATCTGGAAGAAAAATCAAACCCTCAAAAACTATGAAAATTCTGAATTAAGTCTGCCTGAAGAACTTTATTGTGGCTTCCTTGGCATACGCATATAAGGCAAACTAAAACATTGTGTTATCCCCACCCACTCGGCATGCTGCTTCAGAACAAATGGTAGTAAAAACCCCTGGGTTGTTATGCTGCATTTTGTTCTTTTCCTCATCAGTCAGTGTGTGGTCAAAGTAATGTTTTCTACACATTGTTCAGATGCTCCCCTGACAATAGATTTATTCATTTCCTCCTTGAACCTGAATGTTTCAGTGATGAGCAGTCCATTTATCTTCACAGTGCCCTGGTGAGGTGAGATGGTGTTACAGCCATTTCAGGATCTCCGTCTGAGAGCACAGACCTTTTTTATTTTCTCTTTTCACAGTGCTTTCACATTGTTTAGTATCTTTACCTCTATTTAACTTCAGTTCAAAGGTGAGTGATTGGCTAGCGCTCAAAATGCGACCCTGCTAATTCATATGGTGCATTAGAAAACTGAGAAGGCAGACACAATGGTTGCTGTGAACCATTAGTTGAAATAACTTGGTCAGTGTTGGTGAAGAAATCTGGAGGGGAAGGAGAGCAAAATCCAGTTCTGTGTAGCAGCACCCTGGTAGCTTCACCATGAAAGAGGCTGTGTTCCCCTTTCACTGGCTGGTAAACATGGTGCTTGCTTTCCAAATGAAAAAATACTCTGTAATACTGTATCCAGATGAGAGGTTAATGTTTTATACAAGAGAGATCAAATGCCTATTGTGGGTGCCACTGACAGTTTTGTTACCGGAAGCATTTAAAATGGTTATCAGACAAAAACCGGCACTTACTCATACCCTGGTTTTGGTTTTGGCTACCTTTCTTAGTATGAGAAGTAACTGTACTGGATTCCTTTTGAAACAGCATGTGGGATGGGTTGACCAAGGACGCGGTGTCCATCACTCTGCTGGGTTCCCATAAGCAGTGTGAGATTCCCTCTTTGCACATGTGCATAAAGGCTGTCATGGGATGTGACACAAGGGATGTGACCAAACTAGAGATGGTCCATAAGTTGGCCAGGTTCTAGGCTCAAGGTCAGGTGATACTTTCTTTCTCGTCATGGTTTAACCCCAGCCAGCAACTAAGCACCACGCAGCTGGTCACTCACTCCTCCCCCCCTCAGTGGGATGGGGGAAAAAATCAGGAAAAGAAGTAAAACTCCTAGGTTGAGATAAGAACGGTTTAATAGAACAGAAAAGAAGAAACTAATAATGATAATGATAACACTATTAAAATTGACAGCAGTAGTAATAAAAGGATTGGAATGTACAAATGATGCGCAGCGCAATTGCTCACCACCTACTGACCGACACCCCGCCAGTCCCCGAGCGGCGATTCCCTGCCCCCCCCCACTTCCCAGTTCCTACACTAGATGGGATGTCCCATGGTATGGAATACACCATTGGCCAGTTTGGGTCAGGTGCCCTGGCTGTGTCCTGTGCCAACTTCTTGTGCCCCTCCAGCTTTCTCGCTGGCTGGGCATGAGAAGCTGAAAAATCCTTGACTTTAGTCTAAACACTACTGAGCAACAACTGAAAACATCAGTGTTATCAGCATTCTTCTCATACTGAACTCAAAACACAGCACTGTACCAGCTACTAGGAAGACAGTTAACTCTGCCCCAGCTGAAACCAGGACATTTCTGAAAGCTGCCTTTAAGACTTGACTGAGAGCTCCTACTGCTCTTGGATCACATCCTCTTCCTAGGCATAGACAGACACACCTGTTGTAATTAAATCAACAGGACTGCATCAGGAAAATTAGGGGGAAAAAAATATGTAGTCCAGCACTTATAAACTCCTTTATATCTTACAACAGAGGTTTTTCAATAAGCAAACATAAAGGGACAAGAAGTGAGAACTATTGTAGCAGATAAGATTACTCTAATTAAATTTAATTAATATACTCTTGCACTGCAGTATTTGAAATTCAAACTAGTTTAATAAATACATTAATCATGCTGGTTAAATGAAAATGAATAGGTAATTCAGTATGCCCTTCAGTTTCAAGAAATGTATTAAATCTTTTACCAAATTATATACCTAGGATAGAGGACACTGGGGAAAAATATGACATTTGTCAACACTTCTGTCCTCTCAGAAGTCCTCATGGCTAATAATTTCTTTTCTAAAGCAGTGTTACTCAACCTTTTATTATTGAGAGACCACTTAACCTGTAAAAAAACAACCCATAGATCTCCCCAGTATTGTTTGGTAGCTGAAACGAAGGTAATTAACAGATTATTTACCATTTAGATATGATAAATTTATGTTTTGTACAATAATGTAATGTGCTGTTATGATTAAGAATGATGTAATTAAGCCTCCAGATGCCTAAAAAAAAAATAAAGTGACCATATATCCATCTCCAGAAACTGTTATATATTGTCAATTTTCCATATGTATGTATTTTTTCCTCTTTTTACTTTTATTCCCAGTTCATTCATGAGGTTCTTGAGAGGGGAATTAATGGATTTATGAGGCCCTTTGGGTGACCACCAAAAAAATGAACACTGTTGCTTTAGCGAGTTGATCTCTAGTCATTAAATTAGTATGTGGGTATGAATCTAAATATTGAATTTGGGTGGATTATTGGTGTACAAGTCCACTGAAAGAATGTGTGCTAATGTATGTTAATGCTGTATTCAAAACCAGCCTAGATATTTAGATACAGTAATTCAGTCAATAAAAGTGACTAATTCCTATTGTTTTAATGGTATTTATGAAGTAGGTCTGGTCCATCAGATAATATCTTCTGTTGAAAACTGGCAACTATGCCTATTCTATGTGCAATGTATGTTCAGTTTTGCATCCTTCAATCCTGGTCTTTGCACTATCCAAAACAGTGGACATTTTGGCTGATTCTGTGCTTGTGCATTTAAGTTTCCTTCCGAAGAAAGCAAGGTGTATGCACAAGGGTCTCATCCAGCTGTACAACAAACACTTGGTCATGTCATCTATATTGGAAACAGATTTCTAGGGCACACCCAACCTGCACTGCATTGTGGATGCACCAACTAGAACCTAAATTATTAATTTTGTTCACTAAATTAATGATTTTGGAAATGTCACCTCTGAGATAAAATTTGAATTATTTCAGGGACTTATAGACTGGGGAGCATGTACACGTCCCCTGAAAAGTGAATGTATGCTTGTTGTGGTTTAACCTCAGACAGCAACTAAGCACCATGCAGCTACTCGCTCACTTCCCCTGCACCCAGTGGGATGGGGGAGAGAATTGGAAGGAAAAAGGTAAAACTCATGGGTTGAGACAAATACATTTTAATAGGACAGAAAGGAAGAAAATAATAATAATAATAATTTAAATAAAATAATAAAAAAGAATAGCAGCAACAATATCAGCAATAATAAACAATAACAACAATAAACAACAACAACAACAACAATAATAATATGACAATAGTAATAATAATAAAAGAACTGGAATATATAAAACAAGTGATGCACAATGCAATTTCTCACCACTCACTGACCAATGTGCAGTTACTTCCTGAGCAGTGATCTGTGTCCCCCCACCCCCTCCCCCCAGTTAATATGTATAGACGTGACATCACATGGTATGGAATATCCCACTCACCACTTTGGGTCAGCTGCCCTGGCTGTGTCCCCTCCCAACTTCTTGTGTCCCTCCAGCCTTGCTGCTGGCTAAACACGACAAGCTGAAAACTCCTTAACTTAGTCTAAACACTACTGAGGAACAACTGAAAACATCAGTGTGTTATCAACATTATTCTCATTCTGAATCCAAACCATGACACTATACCAGTTACTAGAAAGAAAATTAACTTTATCCCAGCCAAAACCAGGACAATGCCTCATCATGTGATCTTAATCGAGGGGAACAAACAGGACACAGGATTTATACTTCTCTTGATTAACTCATGCCCGGCCATGAAATGGAGAATAGGAAATATCACTTCTATACTTTAATAAAATAGTCTTCTAGCTTCCAGAATAATTGGTAACTTAAGCTGAGCTAAGCAACTGTAAAGTTATGGAACCTTTTAAAGAATCAAAACATCTTCTTGTCTCAAATGTCCCTTCTAGATCATTGCCCAGTATTGTCAGTACATTGTGGATGTGCCTGTGGTTAAGAGCCACGAGCCAGAGGTATCTGACAGTGATGTGACATGCCACAGCAGAACTTCTTGTAGTGGGAAAGCCAGTAGCAGTGCTCTGCGAGATGAGGACTTGCAGAGTGCTCTTAGGTCCGGGGATCAGAGTCAGGAAAAGGGACCAAGAGGATTGTGCTTGTGTTTAAAGTTTAGTACTGAATCTATAAAGGATCTGGGATTCTGTTCCTTGTAGGATCAGAATTCCCACAGAAAACACAAAACATGGTGGGTGAATGAATAATAGGAAAATGTGAAAAACAGGAAAAAAATTCTGTGACTGTATCAGAAACAATTACTTGACTATGGTTTTATATAAACACATGTTTATATATATATATATATGTGTTTATGCATTTACATGTACATGTGTTGTGGTTTCAGCCCAGCCGGTAACACAGCACCACGCAGCCGCTTGCCTACTTCCTCCCCGTCCCAGCCATGGTGGGATGAGGAGAAATATAAAGAAAAGCTCATGGGTTGAGATAAGGACAGGGAGGGATCACTCACCACTTATGGTCACAGGCAAAAGACAGGCTCAACTTGGGGAAGAAACAAAATCAGTTTAGTTTACTACCAATCAAATCAAACCAAGGATATTAGGAAGTAAAACCAAACCTGAGGACACCTTCCCCCCACCCCTCCCTCCTTCCCGGCTCAACCCCACTCCCGGTTCTCTCTCCCTCCTCCCCCCAGCAGCGCAGGGGAAGAGGGGATGGGGTTGGGGTCAGCTCCCCACACCTTGTCTCTGCCGCTCCGTCCTCCTTGGGGGGGAGGAGGACTCCTCACCCGCCCCCTGCTCCGCCGTGGGGTCCCTCCCACGGGAGACAGTTGTTCACGAGCTTCTCCAACGTGGGTCCTTTCTGTGGGCTGCAGTTCCTCACAAACTTCCCTGGTGTGGGTCCTTTCCGTGGGCTGCAGTCCTTCAGTCACAGACTGCTCCAGCGTGGGCCTTCCCATGGAGTCATGGCCATCTTTGGGGGCATCCACCTGCTCTGGTGTGGGGTCCTCCCCAGGCTGCAGGTGGGCATCTGCTCCCCGCTCCCTCCATGGGCTGGGGGGGGTCAGCCTGCCGGCTCACCACGGGCTGCAGGGGCATCCCCTCCTCCGGTGCACCTCCTCCCCTCCTTCTGAACTGACCTCGGTGTCTGCAGAGGGGTTCCTCTCGCATTCCGATCCCACTACTCACTGCACGTTCCCCTTCTTAAATCTTTTCTCCCAGAGGCACTACCACTGTCATTGATTGTGTCAGTCTTGGCCAGAGTTGGGCCCGACTTGGAGCCAGGGAAGCTTCTAGCAGCTTCTCACAGGAGCCACTCCTGTGGCCCCCTCCCCCACTACCAAAAAACTCCATGCCACACAAACCAATAACAACACATTATAGACATATGCATTATGTCTCAAATATCATATTTTCCTTGAACTTGGTCCTGATGTCAAAGTTATTTTTCAATATATATTTGCTATTCTACTTTAAAGAGTAGATCAAGATAATTTTTTTTTTTAAGTGTATTTTAGGATTAAAGAGATCCCACATACCATTCTTTAGGAATGCGTGACAATTTTTCTTTCCTCTACTCCCTGTGTTTTGACAGTACCCATTAGAAAAGCCATGCATTTAAATTTAGCCTCCTAGATTATTTGGCTGTGCTGAGGAATTTAGGATCAATTTCATGAAGCTGGATTAATAGCATTTGACTTTTTCTATGATTGCAAGTTGGTGTAATACTTTGTAAAATCAGGCTTAACTACCTTAAAATGGCCACTTAAGTGATTTTATTTTATTGTGGTATTTCTAGCAATACCCCTGTTTTCCAATAAAGTTTTCATTCTTAGACTCCCCAGGAACCAACAAACTAATATTTTTTAATTGCCTTTTCTAAGAGTGTGTTTCCCCATGTGTTCTTTCTCTTTTCATGCAGTCCAAATTTATAACACAAAATATGAAATCCCAAAGTAAGGGTGTACAATATGTCTATATTGATTCCATTATGGTAAGCAACTTCGTTGTTAGATCTGTTTCCTCATCTTGCATTTTGGAGGTCAAGTTACCACAGGCCACTCTGAGACTAGGAGGTAATGTCGAGATAAGAAGTACTTTAGAGGTAATGATCTTGTTCTGCAGTGTCAGCTTAAATTAACTTCAGGTTGACTTACCTTATTTCTTTTAATGCTTGGCAAGATTTGTGACAAAAAAATTACCATTGTGCCAGTGACAGGAAGCACAAAGCCTAGGACACACCCTGCTCTATGGCAATGAGTCAATGAGTCCAGTGCAGGGTCCCTGTGATGGTCAGGGCTGGAGCACAGGGTGCACGGGGGGAGGTGGTGGGCGCCAGGCTGCTTCAGCCTGGGGAAGAGGAGGGAAGAAGAGATGTCTCTGCAGTCTGCAGCTGCCTGGGGAGAGGCTACAAAGAGGGAGACAGACTCTTCTTGGAGGTGTATGATGAGAGGACAAAGGAATTCTCAGTAGATATGAGTAAAATAAATGCTTACCAGGAAGGCAGTCAAACGCTGGCTGCCCAGAGAAACACTGGGATCTCCATCCATGGAGGTACTCAACCCACGACAGAACAAAGCAATAAGTAATGTATTAAACAGCCCTCACTGGAGCAGAGATTTGGACTAGATGAACTGCAGAGATCCCTTCCAATCCATGTGAAACTTCGATTTATGATATATTAATTTTACTCTACCAAGTTTTCTTAGAAGAATCACAGGCATACTCCCATATTTGTATATTTCTAACTTGCATAACATTTTTGTATAAAAATCTGTTTTATATTAATAATTCCAAAACAATATATATTGCCATTTTTTCAGTTCCCCCTGTGCTTTTTTCCCTTGTTCATTTGATTCTCATATATTACTTTACGAATGCTCTTACAACTGAAATTAGCTCATAAGCAGGCTTCATTTCCATGAAAAATCCAGACCCAGATATCCAGATTTTGATCTGAATTTAGAAATAATATCTTTACTTGGAGAATTTGTGAATCCAGAACTGAGCTTTTTAAAAGGCAATATTAACTTATCTGGATTTATAACACTTTTTTAGTTTTGGGTGTGTCGTGTCCCTGTCCGTCCACCGTCCCCCTTCCTCCCCCCCCCCCCCCCCCCCCCCAGTCATCTTATTCTGAATATAAGGGCAGAAATCTGCCATCTTCTCCTTACGTGAAATAAAAGAAATTGAATTAGAAATAACTGTTACCTCTCCCTTTGTAAGTCTTTGTATTCCCAATATCTTTTAGACCCGTAGTATTGCCCACTTAAGAAATATGTGGTAAGCATAGATCAGTCAGATGTCCAGGTTTCCTCCTTCAGAGTAGTGTTGACTAGTAGGTCATGGCAGACTTCAGTTCCATAAAAGGAGTAAAGACTTTGCTTCATCTCCATATATTTTATAACCAGGTGCTACACAAAGGTACAGTAATCTCTTGTGGAATTGCTTGCTTTCAACCTGACTAGATAGCAAAGGAAAATTTTATTCTCTCAGGATGATACATTGAAATGAATCAGAATAACCCTAATATGTGGCATGAAAGAAATGCACATGTGGGTTAAGAGTTAATTCTAAAAAATTCTTGTTGCCCTAAACAGAAAAAGACTTTTGGCTTTCAGAACTCAGTATAGACATAGGTTTCTGTATATGGGTTTTCATAATAAGTGTGTGTTCCACAGTCCACTTCCACTAGGATCAGATCAGGTCCCTGAGATTTATGATGGAATCATATTCATTTATCATCTTGTGACTCTGGAGGAAAGGAGGAAGAAGTGTGGTTAATGGAGTTCTGCTCTTTCATCTGATGGAAGCCTTGAATGCCGTTACTAGAGTGTAGCAGAGGTGTTATTGCCTCTGGGTAAAACTGGTTCCTGCTACAGAGGAACAGTATAGTATGCAGCATTGGTTAAGTCTTGCACAGTGTCTGACTGGAGTTGATAGATGTAAAGATATGCTTATGCATCTGAAGACAACTTCAGGTTTCTCAAAAAAAAAAAAAAAAGTCAGAGTTTAAACATCAGGCTAAAGGAAAGCATTTATTTAATGCTTATCCATAGGTAGTCATTTAAATGTTTAAAAATAATTCAGTAACTCTGGACACCAGCAGTATTGCCACTACTGTTGGGAACTGCAAGCCAGCTTTTATTTTGAGGGAAATAAGTCTGTCATCATGAGCTTTGTCAGTGTCCTAACACTCCCTTTGTGTAGCCTGAATGCCCAGATAGGACAGAGGGCTCTGAGCAGGGTGCTTGGAGGTGGTGAAGAACAATAGCATCACGTGGATAATTCCTGTTTGGGAACCTGTGCCCGTATCAGACTACATAGAAACATTTCCAGAAATTGCCTACCATCTGCTAGGCTGTCCACATGACTGACTGAGGCTGGGATCAATCTCCATATTGATTGATAGATCTATTGATAGTGAGTGTCATATGTTTTTGTGTATATGGCTATTTTTTTCCATTTCTTTTCTGTAAAACATATAATTGTTTGAAATGTCCCCCTTCAAAATTGGAAACCATTAATTGTGGGGCAGCTGGTTTGTACTGTAATGAATACATCTTCTTGAAGATTGCAATGTTCTTTATGTGTATTGGGTTTGCACGGCAAGGTTTTGGTAGTGAACAGGTGTTTTGGGGTTATGTGGTGGGGTTTTGATAGTGGGGGAGGGAGCTGCAGGGGTGGCTCCTGTAAGAAACTTCTAGAAGCTTCCTTGGCTCCAAGTCAGACCCAGCTCTGGCCAAGGCTGAGCCCATCGGTGACAGTTGTATTGCCTCCGGGGGGAAAAATTAAGAAGAGGAACCTGCAGTGAGTAGTGGGATCGGAATGCGAGAGGAACCCCTCTGCAGACACCGAGGTCAGTTCAGAAGGAGGGGAGGAGGTGCACCGGAGGAGGGGATGACCCTGCAGCCCGTGGTGAGATGGCAGGTTGTCCCCCCCTAGCCCACAGAATCATAGAACCATTTAGTCTGGAAAAGACCTTTAAGATCATCAAGTCCAACCATCAACAATGCCCACTAAACCATGTGTCTTGTCTAGGCGCTTTTTTAATACCTCCAGGGATGGTGAATCAAGCACTTCCCTGGGCAGCCTGTTCCAATGCCTGAGAACCTCTTCAGTAAAGAAATTTTTCCTAATTGTCCTGGTTTCAGCTGGCATAGAGTTAATTGTCTTCCTAGTAGCTGGTACAGTGCTATGTTTTGAGTTCAGTATGCGAAGAATGTTGATAACACTGGTGTTTTCAGTTGTTGCTAAGTAGTGTTTAGACTCAAGTCAAGGATTTTTCAGCTTCTCATGCCCAGCCAGCGAGAAAGCTGGAGGGGCACAAGAAGTTGTCACAGGACACAGCCAGGGCACCTGACCCAAACTGGCCAACGGTGTATTCCATACCATGGGATGTCACGTCTAGTATATAAACTGGGAGCGGGGGGGCAGGGGGAATCGTAACTTGGGGACTAACTGGGCATTGATCGGCGGGTGGTAAGCAATAGCCCTGCGCATCATTTGTATATTCCAATCCTCTTATCATTATTGCCATCATTTTATTAGTGTTATCATTAGCATTATTAGTTTTTTTCTTTTCTGTTCTATTAAACCGTTCTTATCTCAACCCACAAGTTTTACTTCTTTTCCCACTTTTCTTTCCCATCCCACTGCGGGGGGGGGGGGGGGGGGGGGGCAGTGAGTGAGCGGCTGTGTGGTCCTTAGTTGCTGGCTGGGGTTAAACCACGACACTAATATCCAATCTAAACCTCCTCTGCCTCCACTTGGGGCCATTTCCTCTCTTCCTATCACCCACCACCTCACAGAAGACACCAGCACCCACCTCACTACAACCTTCTTTCAGGTAGTTGTGTAGAATGATAAGGTCTACCCTCAGCTTCCTTTTCTCCAGGCTAAACAGCCCCAGCTTCCTCAGCTGCTCCTCATAAGACTTGTGCTCCAGGCCCCTCGGCAACTTGCTGCCCATGGAGGTGAGCGGCAGAGCAGATGGCCAGCTGCAGCCCATGGAGGACCCCACACTGGAGCAGGTGGATGCCCCCAGGCTAGTCGTGACTCCATGGGAAAGTCCGTGCTGGTGCAATCTGTGACTGAAGGACTGCAGACCACAGAAAGGACCCACATCAGAGCAGTTAGTGAAGACCTGCAGCTCATGGGAAGGACCAATGTTGGAGAAGTTCGTGGAAGACTGTCTCCCATGGGAGGGAGCCCACACTGGAGCAAGGGAAGAGTGAGGAGTCCTGCCCCTGAGAAGGAAGGAGCGGCAGAGACAAAGTATGATGAACTGACCCCAACCTCCATTCCCTGTCCCCCTGCGTTGCTGGGAGGGAGGAGGTGGAGAAAACTGGGAGTGGAGTTGACCCGGGAAGGAGGGAGGGGTGGGGGAAAATGCTTTAAGATTTGGTTTTATTTGTCATTATCCTACTCTGATTTGCTTGGCAATAAATTAAACTAATTTCCCCAAGTCAAGTCTGTTTTGCCCATGACGGTAATTGATGAATGATCTCTTCCTGTCCTTACCTTGACCCATAAGCGTTTTGTTATATTTTCCCTCCCCTGTCCAGCTGAGGAGGGGGAGTGATAGAATGGCTTTGGCGGGCACCTGGTGTCCAGCCAGGCTCAACCTACCACATCCTGAAACAGACTATTGAGACCCTTATTTAAGAATGTTCTTTTCATAAATGATACACTCAATACCCTCTGCTTATTACACATCACATTTCATTCTTCATATAGCACATATCTATGGAAGATATTACAGTTGTTTATTACACTAGAAAGGCACCCACTAATTATCTTTAATTAAGGCTTTTGTGAAGGTCTCTGTTTTAATGATGTGTAAAAGAAGTTTAAAATTATCTTAACTCCCAAGACCTGCAGTTTATAGTGATAGTTGAACACTGCTAGCCCAACAATTAAAAAATAAAAGGATTTGAAAAGAATTTGTTCTGGGACTATTTAGCTTTTTTTATCAGGTTAAAAAGGAAGAGAATTTGCTTTGTCCTTTAATTTATCCTGTATCTTCCCCTAGTTTCAGGTTGGTGGTTTGTGGGTTTTTTTCCTTTTTAATCTGACAGAAGAAATCTTTTAAGAATCATCTGGGTTTTTTGAGGTACATGACAACTGTCATGAAAATGATCATAGCATTGCTGAATAAGATGACTGTTGCAGCATCCTTTTTCCTGAAGTCATTGCTCAATCACCTAGATATTATGGTAGGGTCCATTAACAGCAGGAAATTGTGTACTTTTTGATAATCTGTTTTTTAAAGGCCATGCTGTACTTAAAATCCTCTCTACCTAAGCTGCTGGACTTAGGCAGCAATTTTTCTTTTCCTGTTCTTTTGTTTCATGTGATGATTGTTTAATGAAAGAAATATGAACAACTGGGTCAGTGGGGACCAGAACATAGGACTCTTCCTTTCCAAACCACTGAGTCATACTCATGTTGGCATATTTTTCCCTTCAAGAAACCAATATTCTTTGCTACACCAGTGAAACTGCTTCAGTAGGACAGGTTTGGTTTTTTTCTTTTTGTGACTAAGCAGAGTAGTAAATCACTTCTTTTAAGGGATGAAGAAAGGGAATATTATCTGACAGTCAAGAAAAGTCTGTGGAAAGTGGACAAAGAAGATCAATAAAATAGAGAATGTGTCGTCTCTCTCAACAAAATGTGCAAATCTCAGAAAAAGGCAATTTGCCTTTTTCTTTTGCTTGTAAATCTGTGACTGGGGTGCTTCCATCAACTTCTTTCTGTTCTACTAGGGTAACGACAGTGAGTGCCACTTTAATCATTCTTCAGAAAAAAAAAAAAAAGAAAAAAAAAAAGAAGAAAAGAAAAAAGACCCAGCCCTTAATTTAAACAACAATTTTCTTACTTTTAAACAATCTATTTTCCATGTGGCAATTACCGGTCTTCTTTCCTATAAGTTACAGAAAGAAGGACAAAGGCTTGGTGGTGCCTTCCGTATAGTCAATGCTAAAGATAAAGGCAAGCTTTTTCAAAGGCATTGATGTGACTCAGAACCCTCCAGTTAATTTCAAAAATCACATAGGAAAATTTAAAAAAGAAATTATCTCAGCTTCTTATTGATTTGTCACATTTGAGTCAAAAGCATTTAGTATACATATCAGCATTTAAGCTCCTACACATTATCATGTGCAAAGGTATTTTAGGTGCAGTTGGGAACCTGAAATGATCTCTAAGCACTAAAGGAAATAAATACAGATTCAAGTCTGAATCCAGAGGGCAAAGCATAACTCTTTTTTTTTTTGTCATAAGAGAAGGATAGGTTTTTTCCACTCATGAGAAGAATAGATTGTTTCTATGGGTTTTAGGCTTCCAATTCCACCTTCTGGACTTGGTTTAGTGCTTTTCAGAATTTTACTGAAGACTGATTTTATGTCAGAAATGTATGGTAGAAAGAAAAAAAGACTGGCATAAAAATACCCAACTATTAAAAAAACAAAGTCAGAATAAACAAAACAGCCCAGCTGCTCCAAAATTAATTTCTTTCTATTGCTTCCTCCTGGAGGGCCATGTAGAGAAGCCTACTTAGTAACAGCTTTTACTTACCTTTACTTTTATGGGGTGGTGACCCATTGGCAAAAGGATTTTTCCTGTTGTCAGCTTTCTTAGGCATCTGCTTCTCTCCTGGTAACAATTTAAGATATTCAGATATTCTCTTCTCTCTCTGATTGAGGATTTTATATTCTGTGTGACACAAAAAGAAAAAAAAGATGTCGTCCTCTCAGACACAGAAATATGCAATGTTTTGTAGCCAAACTTGAGACTAAACATCTTTTTCTTCATTGCTATATTCAGCAAAATTTTATGCTAATAATCCTATTCTGATTGTACTTCAGAGTTTGAGGGAGAATGTGTGCTGTGTGATGTATTAATATGTTTATGTGTGTAGGGAGAGAATTCAGTATTAAAAGGAATGCAACATCGAAGTTTACATGTAAAACATGTGATACAGAAAGAGAAGGTGTCTGGACTTTAACCATTACACCTAAGAGACTTTTACTTTTTAATCAACACCTATAATGCTAAGCAATGTAATCGGTATGCCAGTTAATACCTGCAATGGATGATGGTGTACTTCAATCCTGGTAAAAAACAAAACAAAACAAAACAAAAAAACCCTTACATTTGTTCCTTTTTGCAGGTATTTGGGCAGTGTGTGGGGGGGTGAATATGAAGTACCTATGGGTCAGCAGTTCCCAGGAATGAAAACAGCTAGGGGTTTTACTGAAAACCCCATTAGACCCAATTTATTTTCCAGAGATAGTTGTTCTATCCAATATTAATGAACTTTGTTATTTATTGAAGAAATAATTTCTCAAGTTTATGGGAACTACCTAGAAAACTCTTACATAAATTCATCCTAGAAACTGAATCAAGTTCTTGTGGTGTCTTTAGGATGAATTTCAGTTGTTGTCTGACACTTTAAGGTAAGCAGTGTTTTATGTACAACAATGTTTGACATTTGATGAGCTCAGTAGTAAATAAATAAAAAGTTGATTAAAACCCACAAACAAGCCAGTATTTCTCTCTTTGTGCCATGAGGACAGATCATGGTCGTCTGTGGACTGGTATATTAGACAATTTGGAATTTCTGATCAACCAGCTCCCAAGTCTTTATTGTCATACTCTCCGCGAAATTTTTTTTTAATACTTACAGAAAGCACAGGCCATCTATGGTCATGCAGCACTGGTGAGCACAGCCTTCCAAAGGACTGCCTCAGACTATCTTGGCTGAAACCAATAGTTCCCTAATGGGACTACCTGCTGTATTTAAACCCCATTGCCCACCACAGATTCCTTTTCCTAGTCTCTGGTAAGTGAGTGGTAGAAATAGTCACATGCAGAAATTAAATACATGGTCCCTGAGACTTTGAGTACCAAGAATGCCAAAACAAAATAATTGGAATACTTGGTTATTTTATGGGGATAACATGTTAATCTTTTGTACAGTTTTAGAGCCATTAGGTTTCCTTAGCTTCTTTTACAGGAGCTTTTTCAAACCCTCCAGGATGCAAAGCCCACAGGCAGATGAACTGTGTGTATTTACACAGGTTAACACACATGTCTGTTTGGAAAACTCCTGCTCTGTGTGAACAGTGCTATGTGGGGAGAAAAAGCAATACAGCTCTCTGTGCCTTGCTCAGCTGCTCCAGAGAAGAAAAGTAACTTAATATGAGTCACCCATCATCAGTAGTTACAAGTTTCAGATGTTCCTAAGCTTTGACCCTGACTCAGATGCCAGATCCTTTTGGATCTTCCTGAAAAACTCTGTCCACTTCCATCTCTCCAATTGTATAACAAAATCAAAAATGCTTGCTGGCTTCAGGCAGTAGGAAGACAAATTAGCTGATGTTTTTGAAATGTTTTCCAGAGCTTTATGCTCACATAAGATATATCCTTTATGATTGTTAAATATTCAGCACGTGTCCGTCCGCATTGTTACAGCAACAGGATTATAGGTATTTGGTCAAAGGTAGTGTGGGATAGAAATAGTTTAGCAGGTGTGTCCAGGAGGAAATGAATAGCATCCCATTAAACCATAAAATAACAGAAGAGAAGTGTTAGTAGTCATCAATTTTTGTGGTGGATTTTTTCCCGGCAAAACTCATCATGCTCCTTACTGAAAGTGGAGCTGCGTGCCTCCAGTAAGCATATGTGTATCTCTCACTAGCAGAAGGTATACCAGTGCACTGAGAGAGTATTCCCTAATGAAACAGGAGATTATTTTAGTATAGTTCCTCTTTTCTATTAAACACAAAAATTAATAAAGTACCTAGACTGACATAACAACTCTCAACATCTGTTCTTTAACCTCTACAGACCAGTAAAATATGCATTACGTTAAAGTTAGGTATTATCATCAACACGTGCAGTTCCCTACTTTTTTATAATCTAAAAAACCAGCAACCAGAAAAACTGTGAGTGATACTGTGTTGGTAGGTGAGTAATACAGGACAAATCATCAATGAAACTGTGCTTAGGACACATTTATGATGAATGCTAGGGCAGGGGGAGGGAAGAAAAGAGAAAAGAGAGGGCTAGAGAGTGGAGAAAGAGAATTAAAAAAAAAAAGATAATTGTTTATCCCTTTTGTTTTTCACTAAAATATCAATGTTTGCTTTAAACCACTCAATGGCTCCTCTCCAAATGTCCAAAATTAATTTTCTTCTTTATAGTGATGCAAATCTATTTTTGCTTTAAAAATATTTCTTAAATTACTACTCAAATTGGTATCTGAAAAACAATGAAAAAAATCTGGCAGAAATTAGTATGACTTTTTTAAATTTTATTTTTTCTTTGGGAAAAAGCCACGTCCTTAGGCTGTAGGTCTTCTCTTATTTTGGTAAAGTCACCAACTATGGAATCATCATAAGGTAACCTCAAAATTTCCTTTCAGTCTTTGGCTAAAATGTGTAAGACTACTTCAGTTTCAATTAATGAACATTTAGATTGTCACTTTAGTAAGAATTCATGTATCATGACTATAATAAATCTCTTTAAAGATGATAAATTACATATATATGTCTACATGTGTAAAAACCACTAAATGTATATGCTTTTAAGCATACATTTTTTCTATGATAGAAACATATCATTGAAATCAGACTAACCGTATCAGATGAGAGATAAAAGCTTTTTTTGGACTCTGAACTTCTCTGACTGGGTAACTGTACTTGACTGGGTGTTGTCTTGCCTGTGTGGTTGTGCATTATATTTCTTCACATGCTCAGTGTCAAAGGCATGACCAGAGTCAGCAGAAAATCTTTTTTACTTTGTTTGCTCATCTGTTTGGTTTTTTGCATTTTCTGCAGTATGAAAATTTCTTCTGCACCAACTGATCACGATAGCATCCATCCATATCTTATATAATTAGTTGCCTATCTTGTTGTAGTGACACTTCAGCTGTAGTGAAGAAACAGAACATAACTGAAAACTAAGGGTTGGAATAATTTTTTTTCAGTGTGATATATATTTGGAGATGGGGATAATATGCTTACAGACAAAGTACAGTTTGATTGGGAGGTAGGTAATGCATAGACCCATGTACAAAAGGAATTTCAGGTTCCTCAGTGGAGACATGTTTGACAAAGGCTCTCTTTTTTTTTGCTGATAGCCAAAAATTTTGGCTTTTAGAATTTGTTTTTGATTTTTTAGACTAATCTCCTGAACAGATAAAGTATACTTTAAAAACACCGGTGTTCCCTTGGAAGGAAACAGCTCCAAATATTTAGGAAAAATCTACAGAAATAAAGGGATTGTAATGGGAATCAAAACAGGAGCTGGTATGACAGTTTTGTTAAATTATGGGATTTTTTTATCACAGGATATACTTTTGAGCTATTTCTTTTCTATGTGAGCAACCCACATATCATAAAGAAACCATTCAAAGGCAGAGTTAAAAGTGATCAAAGATGCTGTACTATTATAATGAATAGTGATGTGATGGTGTTACTACAGCAAAAGTGCCTCACTCCAACATCTTGTCAATGACAAGAGTCTAACTTTTTCACCTCTGCAGTGGTTAACAGAAATAATCCATCAAATTAAAGTTGTCTGAGGTATCTTTTTTTTTGTTCACATTGATCATACAACAATGAGCATTATTCTGTGTTTGGATTATTATAATGACTTAATTGTGTGATGATGTCATATTGAAAGTTTATGCATGTGTATTGGGATTTGTTCCATTAGTTTCCTGCATTCAAATTAATGTTCTTTTTTTTTTTTTGTTGAGTGGGATTTGTAACCGGAGTGTCTGAAAGGTTGTTTCTGACTTGTGGCTAAAGACCAACTTGCTCCATGTTCTGAACTTTATTGACAGTGTATGTCAATAAACAGAACTATTCTGGAGAGTTGCATCTGCCAGCTGACATTGGACTTTACCTCTATTTGCAAACAGATGATGTAGTTACCTTTCATGAGCACAAATGTCAATATAAAAAGGAAAAGATAAAAAAAATCCAACATCTTAAATGTCTCTTTTTCAGGTTTCAAAAGTAAAAGAACATGTTAGCCACTGAGAAACTTAAGTATTTCATAGATACTGTAGAGACAGCACTTATAAACATACTTCAAGTAAGAAAAACATGTACAGCTCTAAGATTTCTCATATATTACTAATACAGAGGTCTGAGTATTATTTAATCATACTGAGAATCTAAAGTACTAGAAATACTTTTGATTTTACACATTATGCAGGCTTGCAAAGGCATTACACTGTTCAAAACAAACTTTTCATATGTGAGCTCCTTGACACAGCTCTTTTCACTGCTGAGCTGCTGGTTTAAAGTTTGTGTAAATTATATATTCTCACCCATTAAAGCATGCCTGGATTTACTTGGATCAATATTGTGACCCCTCTGGTCTGAAATTTTATTAAAAACTACTTAATCTTCTACAGTTTCTCTGTTGTATACAATTATGCAATAATTTTGAAAAGAATACTGAGAAGTTGACCTATGTTTGTGCATGCCCAGGGTTAGTTTCTGAATGGACTTTTCAGCCTGCAATTAGTTCTCTGTGTGAGTTTAATCATGTACCTATGTCTTCACCATTATTAATGAAATGATTGATTAAAGCAATTTGGTATGTTCACCTAGCTCCAAGCATTTGCCCTGGAAGGCTGACAATATAAATGCTAGTTAAACTAGAGTACCTGGAAATAGAAGTATGTTCAATACTCCGCATCTTTTTTTTTTTCTTCTACAGAGATTTTTTGTGGCTGGTTCTGTCAAGAACAACTTGCTAGAAGATTAGCTTTGCAATGGTACTGAAAGTCTTTGTGATAGTGACCTTTCTATTAACACAGGAAAAAAAAAAGACTTATTATCTTAGCACCTGATATTTTTAATTCCATCTTAGACCTGATGCCCCAAAACATTTTCTTCTGTCTACCCTGAGCTGAAAGACAGGGACAGAGAGCAGAATATACCCCCCATAATCCATGAGGAAGCAGTTAATGACCTGCTACGCCATCTGGACACTTACAAGTCTACGGGACCAGATGGGATCCATCCAAGAGAACTAAAGGAACTGGTGGAGGATCTTGCCAAGCCACTCTTCATCATTTATCAGCAGTCCTGGTAAACAAGTGAGGCCCCAGAAGGGTCAGAGAGAGGATCTGGGGAACTACAGGCCTGTCAGCCTGACCTCAGTACCAGGGAAGATTATGGAGCAGTTCATCTTGCGTGTGCTCACACGGCATGTACAGGACAACCAGGGGATCAGGCCCAGCCAGCATTGGTTCATGAAAGGCAGGTCGTGCTTGACCAGCCTGATGTCCTATGAGCAGGTGACCTGCCTAGTGGATGAGGGGAAGGCTGTGGATGTTGTCTACCTGGACTTCAGTAAGGCCTTTGACACTCTCACATCATACTCCTTGAGAAGCTGGTGGCTCATGGCTTGGACAAGTGTACTCCTTGCTGGGTCAAAAACTGGCTGGCTGGACAAGCCCAGAGGGTTGTGGTGAATGAATTTACATCCAGTTGGCAGCTGGTCATGAGTGGTGTTCCCTAGGACTCATTACTGGAGACAGTTCTCTTTCATACCTTTATCAATGATCTGGATGAGGGGATCAAGTGCACCCTCAGTAAATTTGCAGATGACACCAAGTTGGGAGGGACGGTTGATCTGCTCAGGGGTAGGAATGTTCTACAGAGGGATCTGGACAGGCTGGATCGATAGGCTGAAGACAACTGTATGAGGTTCAACAAGGCTCAGTTCTGGGTTTTGCACTTGGGTCACAACAACCCCATGAAGTGCTACAGGCTTGGGGAAGAGTGGCTGGAAAGCTGTCCAGCAGAAAAAGACCTGGGGGTGCTGGTTGACAGCTGGCTGGATATGAGCCAGCAGTGTGCCCAGGTGGCCAAGAAGGCCAACAGCATCCTGGCCTGTATCAGAAATAGTGTGGCCAGCAGGAGCAGGGAGGTGATTGTCCCCCTGTACTCGGCACTGGTGAGGATGCACCTCGAGTCCTGTGTTCAGTTTTGGGCCCCTCACTACAGGAAAGACATTGAGGTGCTGGAGCGTGTCCAGAGAAGGGCAACCAAGTTGGTGAGGGGCCTGGAGCACAAGTCTTATGAGGAGGAGCTGAGGGAACTGGGGTTGTTTAGCCTGGAGAAAAGGAGGCTGAGGGGAGACCTTATCGTTCTCTACAACTACCTGAAGGGTGGTTGTAGTGAGGTGGGTGCTGGTCTCTTCTGTCAGGTCGCTGGAGAGAGGACAAGAGGAAATGGCCTCAAGTTGAGGCAAGGGAGATTTAGGTTAGATATTAGGAAAAATTTTTTTACTGAGAGGGTTGTCACACATTGGAATAGGCTGCCCAGAGAAGTGGTTGAGTCACCATCCATGGAGGTATTCAAAAAGCACATAGACAAGGTACTCCATAACACGGTTTAGTGGGCATGGATGATGGTTGGACTCAATGATCTTGAAGGCCTTTTCCAATCTAAATGATTCTATGATTCTATTTATCCTGATTTGAATAGTACCTACGAAAAGGACTGAGGATGTTGCTTCTCAGCAGGAAGAGAAATTTGCATAATACAAGAGATGTATTTTGGCTGGGGATGAAGGAGGGAGATGAAATGATGGAAACTACATTATCAATTTTCGATTAATATACTTTCCTTTGATTTTTAATGAAAAAAATATTTAGGACTGAAGTCTTTTTGGTGCCAGTTTTTTGTATTTGTTGTAAAGTTGAAAGGAATGGCAGCACACAAACGGTATTGCAGAAAGAAAGTCATTGCAAGGGTGTAACTTCAATTCAGTGACTGTCTTCCCTCCTCAGGCAGCTGTGGCTTTGTAGTACTGACTTTTCTTTCTTTGCACTGTTAAGATGAAGACCTACAAGACAAATGGTTGCTAGGAGCAACTCTTTGCAGTAATGTTTATAGCAGAGATAGCAAAATTTATTCCTATTTCAGCAGAATGTCTTCAAATGTCAAAGGCACTTTGATATGGTTGTGGGGTCTCAAGCACATTACAGTATCATAAAATCACGTGGAGTTTTCATTTGAAGGTTTCTCTTTTTCCTACAGCACTGTACTGGGTCTGGCTGGGATGGAGTTAATTTCCTCCATAGCAGCATGTATGATGTTGTGTTTTGGATTTGTGGCTGAAACAGTGTTGATAACACACTGAAGGTTTGGCTATTGCTGAACAGTGCATGCACAGTGTTGAGATTTTCTTTTTCCACACTCTGCACCTATAGAGAGTAGCCTGTGGGGAGACAAGAGGTTGGGAGGGGACACAGCTGGGACACCTGACCCCAACTGACCAAAGAGAAACTCCATACCATATGATGTCATGAAATTTTCTGTTAAGCTAGTCAGTAAGAAAGAGAATGTGCATTTTATTAAACAGCTTTCTTTTGTACAAGATATAATTTGTTATTGTGTCTTTTGTGTTTCCTTTAAGTCTGTAAAGTTTCACACAATGTTAGCATTTGTTCTGCTCCAAAAAAAAAAGCTTTCTCCAAGATCTAAGACCAGGTAGAGGAATGAATATCTTAATGATTAGTTATAACAATGTACTGGGTTACGGGGTCTGGCCAGGATAGAATTAATTTTCTTCATAACACCTCGTATGGTGCTGTGCTTTAGATTTTTGACCAAACCAGTACTGATAACACACTAATGTTCTAGCTTTTGCTGACAGTGTTTGCATCAAGGCCTTCTCTATATCTCACTCTTCCCCACCAGTGAAGAGACTGGGGGGTGTGCAATAGACCAGGAGGGGACACAGCTGGGTAGATGACCCCAAAAGATATTCCATAACACAAAGTCATACTCAGCAATAAAAGGGAAAAGAGGCTACTCTAGGGGGATTAGCCATCTTTTGTTCAGGCACTGGCTGGGCATCAGTCTACCCATGGGAGGTGGTGAGTGATTGCTTTTGCATTACTTGTTTTGTTTTGTTTTCATCTCTCTTCGTCCACTTATCCTTCCCTTATCAAGCAAGTTTGTTTGTTTGTTTGTTTGTTTGTTTTATCTTGACTTGCTTTTATCTTCCTTTCCTTTTCTCTGTCCCACTGGGGATGGAGGGAGTCATGAGTGAGGGGCTGTGTGATGCTTAGCTGCCCACCTGGGTTTACACGCAACAAACAGTGATTCTTAAAAATCTAAATACTGTATGGGAGAGCCTTGACTTAAACACAAAACTGAAATTTATGAAGATGAGTGACTGGGTGTTCACATATAGTTTTAAAAGGAAATCTAAACAAAAAAAAAAAGAAAAAGACAATAATTTCTTTAATTCTACAGCTGATCAGAGTCACAGAGACAGGAGTAATTGACCCATTTTTATCACTACATAGAAAAATAAATTTACAGGAACATAAAAAGCAATTCAAAACAGAGTAAGAAACAACCCAAAGGAAATACTTTGGCTGTTCCCCACTGTAAAAAGGAAGATTAATGAATATTCAGGTCTACTTTTGAAAACTGGCCATTAAGCTGCAGGTCTACAAAGTTTACATAATTTTTTATCCCTTCTTTCTCTCAATTTGAGAATTCCAGATTCACAAATATCTTGAAATATTCCACAAAAGTAGAATTGGTGCCCACTATCCTATCGCTTTTCTGGATTACTCATCTATGTCACTCATCTTTCTTTCTTCCTCTAGCATCACCATTATTGCTGTACATACTAGAAATCCATGGAAGAAACTAAAGTACCCTCAGATTTACACGGTAACTGGTGCATACCAGGAAATGAAGTACTAGCTGGCAGAATGATAAATAGGCAAGTTTTTTAGGAAAACTGTTTGGTTTTTTTAAGTTAATGTTTTTAGGAAAATCCATTTGGTTTGATCTTTAATAATGTCAGGTTGTCATTGCTGACAATGTGGATGGTAAGAAAAACTTGTGGGAGTGTGAAGTTCAGTTGGACATTAGAAGCATCCTAATTTAGGCTGGTAGAACTGATTTCCAGGCTTGCAAGTAGGCACAGATGCTTGAGTAAATGTTTATAGACACAGACTACAAATGTTAAATGGATTTTACAAGCCAATATATACAGATCTATTCAGGTCACAGATAGCTACTTTTTGTTCAGACTGGGAGACAAACACTTGGGCTAGAGATTCAAAAGTGTTAATGAGCAGCTGTTTTAAATCCTTCTGAACTGAGACAGCATGTTGACTGAAAAAGTAAATGGAGATGTAGGAATTGAAGGCTCTGGACCAAGTCCCTCAAGGATGTGAAGAAACACAGACATGGCCAGGGATATGATTATAGTTTTTCAGTGGCCTCTTCAGGACTTTCCTGCTCTTTTGTCACCTGGAGTAAGGAGTTTCTTCCATGAAGAATGAGACACAACAGCAGTGTAATCTTCAGAGACTCATGAGAAATGTTATTTGTTCTGTGACCAAGTGAAAAGCTAGGTTCTCCCCACATGTAAAGCACTTTTCAGAACTGAATTTGCCAGTACTTTTCTGCATGATTATTAACTTTTCCTCTCAGAAAGTTTTTGTTTTCCTCTCAGAAAGTTTTTGTTGTGTTTTCTACACGTTATTCCCAATACCCCTAACTTTAGTTTCAAGGCGTAGTTCTTGCTTGCTGCACTATTTCTTGGTCCCATATATACAAGATGACCTTTCTGATTTTGTGATTGTTTTTTTTTTTTCCTTCTTGCTATGTTTTTGAGTATTAGTTCTGCAAACCTGAGTGCAATTCTCATTTCAACTGAATAGTCCTTCTGTGGTTTAAATTCTGTGTTTAGGCACTTTACTTAGGTGGTGGCTTTAAGTTTACTGTTATTATCTTCCTTTTCTTTTGCTTGTGTGATATGTTCTGCTTTTCTGTTTTGAAGAAATAGTTTCCACTGGTGGCTTCTAAAAGCACCTTTATTCCTGAGTACATTTGGTGACAATCAGACTGAGGGAAAACAGAATACATAATTCATCACAATTCCAGCATATTTCCCTTCAAAGCCAGGATGATCCAAACAAATATGTTTTTGAAAAAGTTAAAAAAACCAAACCCAAAACCCCACAACAAAACCAAACCCTACCCACTCACCTTCTTTCTTTCTTTATTGCTTCTATATTAATAATTCACAATAAAACAATCACAGTTTTGTCTTTTCTTAGGTATAATTATGAAAGCTGTGCACTCGGGATGTTGCAAGTGTTGGCCAGTGAAGAAAATGGCAAAGTGGATGAATTTCTTCACTTTAGATTTTGTAGATTGTGTTAAGTGTTTTTTTCAGATTCTCCACTGCTTGATCTCCTGGCATTTATTCAGACTTCCCTTTTTGCCAAGATAACAATTAAGGTATTCATAGATGTTTGCCATCTACCTGCCAAAACACAGCATTGCTATCCTAGAGCTTGGAGTAAATGCCAAGTGTTTTTTTCTGATTCATTTACATTGTTTAAACCTCAGAAGGCATTTTGCTTTGAAAAGGGAATCTGTGTTATGTACCCTCAGAACTGTGTCCCAGATAATCTTACTGATGAATAACTGTTACCAGTGAAGAAAACAAAGGTGAGGTTATTGTGATTGTTTTGAGAAAAAGGGTCCATGTAAGAACGCAAACAAAAGCACAAAATTTGAAAATTTGGTCGTCAAATATTTTATCAGAGAATGAGATGAAAACAAATTGCTACAGAATACTGGACTGGATTTGATAAAATATTGCTTTCTCCATGAGAGACAGTCACAATTATAGAATTGAAATTATAGAAATTATAGAAAAATCCTATAGATAGGATTCCTTATTATTCAACAAAAACCAGTAGTTACAGCATTTATCTTGCCTTAGCATTTAAGCACATTGAACAGAAAGGGAACACATATAATAACCAATTTTTAGTAAATGACTACTTGGTCTTTGGGACATCTCTTTATCTCCTCCATCTTCCTTATTCTTCCTGTTTAACCTCACTTGTAGTTAGTGTCCTTCTAATTGCAATGCAACAGTTTTCTATAACCTGCTTACTTGTACACATGCCTTCTTTTGAAACTACAAAGCCATTAATATAGCACTTGTGAGAGCCAGAGTCTTTGTCTGCAAACTGGAGCATGCATGACAGAAGGTTATGTTAAACAGGTATAATAAGGTGTTAAAAGAATGTAAGTTAAATGTGGAAAGAACAGAAATTTTAGCTCTTGTGTAAAAAAAAAAAAAAAAAAAAGTCTTATTCTGGAAGTGGAAGAAATTTTAGAAGTCTTACTTTAATGACAAAAATAAGATGAATAAGTGATATAGCAAAGAAGTGTCACATGAAAGAATATTACAAAAACAGGCCAGCTTAGAGTATTTGCAGATTTCCAAATGCTACAGGATTAACTGTTATGGCTGTGTACTACTGGGCTATTTCAGCTCTAGAGTGGTATCAGTGATGACTACCAACATGAGAGATGACCTCCTTTGGGCCTGCTTATGTGTATATGGTGACTGTTTTGTTTCATTGTTTCACTTCTCCATTGTGCGTTAAATACTGAGAGTCTTAAAATGTGTGCCTGAAATTCTTAAAATTTTGGCTCATGAGAAATTGTAAGGGTTGACTGAGTTTAGTTTTGGGCGTTCATATGAGAAGCTGGAAGTTTAGTAAACAAAATAAGAATAAACCAATGGATTTTTGTCTATACTGTTTTGATAATCTCTTTATAATACTGTTTCTTCTTTGATGTCCAGAGGCAGTAATTCCCGTGTCCTTTTACCTCTACAGCTTTTAGGCTTTCTTGTAGCCACTGTCTTTTATGCAATTTCTTTCATATATGCTTTCTTGAATATGGCTATGGCACAAATAGTCAGTGTTCCCATGAACATAATTTCTCAGTGTTCTTAAGTACCTCCTGTGCCATATAGACAAAGGACAGAGGGGCAGGTCATTAACCTTCATCCACCTTGTCTATTAAGCAGACTATACCTGAGAAAGGGATACAGGGCACCCACGTGTTGGCTACATAACCTCCCAGCACTTGCACAAACTGGTAACCAAGAGAAGACAAGCAATATCTAACATCCCAGTCATTTTAAGCCTTTGATTTGCAGTGCTTATCAGGATGATGATGTTTGACTTTTCTGGTACAGGGCATAAGAAACCATGGAAATACAGCAGCCATAGAGAGCCTTTGGAATAACATAGATACTACCCAGCCCAAGAATGTCAAGCCCTTGCATCCTTTTGGCTTTTCTTTTGTACTGTCCAATTGTGTCCCTTAGTACTGTTGAGAGACATAGATTTGTGCTGTAGTTTTAGTGATT
The DNA here is from genome assembly GCF_929443795.1 of Astur gentilis. Classification (NCBI taxonomy): domain Eukaryota; kingdom Metazoa; phylum Chordata; class Aves; order Accipitriformes; family Accipitridae; genus Astur; species Astur gentilis. The sequence continues at coordinate 16,921,393 of NC_064919.1, read as the reverse complement.
CCTTCATGGAATTTGGAAAGATGCCATGATAGTTTTTGTTCTTGTCCTTTATGTTTCTTTATTCCCCAACTGGGATACCAATAGTTACTAAGCTGTTTTTATTTGCTGTCTGTATGGGTGTGGTGGGTTGACCCTGGTTGGATGCCAGATGCCCACCAAAGCCGCTCTATCACTCCCCTCCTCAGCTGGACGGGGGAGAGAAAATATAACAAAAGGCTCGTGGGTCAAGATAAGGGCAGTTTAATAAAATGATAGCAAAGGTCGCGAGTGAAAGCAAAGAAAAAAAACAAATGATGTTACTCTCTACTTCCCATCAGCAGGCGATGTCTAGCCACTTCCTGGGAAGCAGGGCTTCAGTACACGTAGTGGTTGCTCCGGAAGACAAAAATGCCCCCCCCTTCCGTCTCCTTTTACTTAGCTTTTATATCTGAGCTGACGTCTTATGGTATGGAATATCTGTTTAGTTAGTTTAGGTCAGCTGTCCTGGTTATGTCCCGTCCCAAGATCTTGCCCTGCCCCAGCCTGCCATTGAGTGGAGGGCAAAATTGTTGGAGAGGCAGCCTTGATGCTGTGCCAGCGCTGCTCAGCAGCAGCCAAAACACTGGTGTGTTATCAACACCTTTCTAGCTACTGATGCAGAGCACAGTGCTATGAGGGCTGCTATAAGGAGTACTAACTCCATCTCAGCCAGACCCAATACAATGGGTTGAGCCTGGCTGGTTGCCAGGTGCCCACCAAAGCTGTTCTATTGCTCCCCCTCCTCAGCTGGACAGGGGAGAGAAAATAGAACAAAGAGCTTGTGGGTCGGGATAAGGACAGGAGAGATCATTCACCAATTACTGTCATGGGCAACACAGGCTCAGCTTGGGGAAAATTAACTCAATTTATTACAAATCAACCAGAGCAAGGTAATGAGAAATAAAACCAAATCTCAGAACACCTTCCCTCCACCCCTCCCTTCTTCCCAGGCACAACTTCACTCCCGGATTTCTCCACCAACCCCCCCCCAGCGGCACAGGGGGATGGGGATGGGGTTTACGGTCATCACACATTATTTTCTGCCACTAATCCTCCTCAGGGGGATGACTCCTCACACTCTTCCCCTGCTCCAGCATGGGGTCCCACCCACGGGAGACAGTCCTCCACGAACTTCTCCAATGAGAGTCCTTCCCACAGGCTGCAGCTCTTCACGAACTGCTCCAGCATGGGTCCCCCACGGGGTCACAAGGCCTGCCAGAAAACCTGCTCCAGTGTGGGCTTCTGTCTCCATGAGTCCACACGTCCTGCCAGGAGCCTGCTTCAGCACAGGCTTCCCATGGGGTCACAGCCTCCTTTAGGAACCCACCTGCTCCGGTGTGGGGTCCTCCACGGGCTGCAGGTGGAGATCTGCTCCACCATGGACCTCCCTGGGCTGCAGGGGGACAGCCTGCCTCACCAGGGTCTTCCCCACGGGCTGCAGGGGAATCTCTGCTCCGGTGCCTGGAGCATCTCCTCCCCTCCTTCTTCACTGACCTGGGGGTCTGCAGGGTTGTTTCTCTTACATGTTTTCACTCCTCTCTCCAGTGACTGTTTCTGTCCATCCCAACTTTTTTTCCTTCTTAAAAATGTTCTCCCAGAGGCGTTACCACTATCGCTGATGGGCTCGGCCTTGGCCGGTGGCGGATCCATCTTAGAGGCAGCTGGTATGGGCTCACTTGAACACAGGGAAAGCTTCCAGCAGCTTCTTACAGAAGCCACCCCTGTAACCCCCCTCCGCTACCAAAACCTTGCCACACAAATCCAATACAGTCCTGCATTCAAACAGCTCAGTTTGTCTCTTTCCACAGGCCTTGGTATAGACTATAGTGTAGTTCTGGGAATATTTCTGAGAAGGACTTGCTGCTTTATTTGGAACGGCAATCTCTGGTCCCAGACCAAGTGGTCCCTCTAGTTCTAAGTGTTTGATTCCCTCCTGCCATCTCAGGCCTTTATATCTGGTTGTGCCTTTCATCTGAAAAGACCTTCAGTCTTTTTAAATATTGCTTTCTTATAGGTCTAGTATATCATAACTTAAAGCTTTGCAAAGTCACTTTTACTAACATAGAAAATTGTTACAGCTTACAAGATAGCTTGTAGCAGACCAATGGAAAGATATTTTCCTGTCTCTTGCAGTCTTGTTAGGTATCTATTGTTCAGCCATAAAATTGTAGCAATTGTACATCAGCATTGTCCTGATGGCTGATTAAGTCAGTTTCATTTGCTTCCATTGATGGAGGCACTGGACTTCATCAATCTTTCTGTCTTACTGTGTTATAGCACTGAATCAGCACCCTATATTTTGAACGCTAACATCTCAAGGAATAGAGTTTAAAATGGTCATTAAAGGATGAACAGAGAAACAAAACATTGACTTTATTAATGTTCAAAATGAACAGTTGCCTGAACTGTTGCCTTCAGAGAATGCTTGGTTTTGGTCTGGAAGCACAGAGCCAGCTTTTCGCTCTTCAAATGTATAGAGACAGTACATTGTGAACATCTGCTTAACTTCTAGAGCCAAAATATTTTCCTTAGTATGGAAATTCCCTCAGTATGGAAAATTACCCCAATATAGAAAACACACTTTGCTTTTCTCTCTTCTATACTCTTCACCTCCTATTTCACACTCATGTCTTTCAGATCCATTGTTTCTGATACATTTAACTGTCATGTTCAGTTATGAACTATATAACAAACACAACTTGTTGAAGATAAATTCTTCCTACATGGGGAATGCTACCTGGACATAGATACAGATCTCCTTCTGAAGGAAACTAAAACCATGACAAACCTGAGTAGGTTTTTTTTTTTTAGAATTGGTACAGTTCCTTTTTTTCCTTCCAGAAGTCTTCTGAATTGTAACTCTTTCTCTCCTGCTTGTTTTTAGTGCTTGCTGAACTTTACATCCAGCACATGTAAGTTGAATTAGTCTAGTATAATGCATGTAGCATGTTTACTTACATTGCTGATTTGCTACAGTCTTCATAGGCCTTTACATCATTGTACTATTGCTTATTTAGCAGACTGTGGTAGTGGCTTTCCTTCCCACATACTTGTGACTCAATAGGTTAAAGCACAATAGAGATTTATCACCAGATCTTTTGGTTTTCTTCTATTTCCTGGAGATATGAGATCCCAACTGAATAATTTCTACCTCTCTTACTTGCTCACTGCCAAGCAAAGCTTTGAAACTGTTTGCATAGGCCCATCTACAAAGTTCTAAAGCTCACTTCAATAAAAATAAAAGCTGAGATAGCCACTCTGCTGACTAGTTTTGTGGGTGCTTCAGGAGGTAGGGGGGGGCATGTTCTCAAATTGCAAGAACTAAATGTATCTCTGAAAAATGGTCAATATCTTCACTTTCAAAAGGTTCATCATTTTCCATTGCACCACATAATGGAATCCTGTACAAGCTTCTACTAAGACAGCATTAATTAGGCTCCAAAGGAATATATGAAAATGCCAGATGTCAAAGTGGAAGTATTAGCAAAGCTGTTAAATTCATGAACAGACATAGGAATATCTCATAGCATAACATATTGTGTGTTTAATTCTCTGACAGGAATTGCAGAAATTATAGGTTTATTTTACTTGAAAATCTGCCTTGGAAAACATTCTGCTAGTGAAGGCTAAAAATCTTTCCATAAGTCCCAAGAGCAAATGGGTATGTAATTGTTGCTGAGTTTTTAAATTATTTTTGTTGTATGTTTCTAAAAATGCTGCTGCTAACAATGAAATGAAATTAAAACACCTGCAGGAAATGCAAAATTCAGGTGAAGTCAAATCCTAGTTTGACATAAACAGGCTGAACTCCAAAGGAACATTGAAATTGTGCCTTTTTACACAAGATTCATGCTTAATATATAATATCTGCATTACTTGTTTGTGTTTAAGGATCTGCAAGTACTTTGCCATTACCAGTTATCCCACTATGATTTCTGAAGCAGGCAGGACTTTAATATGCTCCATGCAGAGCTTCAATATGCTCATCACATTTGGCTTTCTACAAAATTTACCTGTCTAAGCTGCAGAGGCATACAAATCTAGCGCTGCTGCCATTCACATGGGTCATGTCTCACAGAACAATAAGAAAAGTAGGAATGTGACCCATAATTCTTTCTACTTCAAAAATTTTTTTCTCTCTCAAGGTCATTGCTAAGTTAGGGTGATCCCCTTCTAGCCATAGTCAGGAGCCCCTGTGTGAGTTCACCACACCCATAGACCTGCTTCTGTCAAAAAGTATCTACTTACTACGCAAGTAAACCTTCGTGGAGTCTAAATCTGAGGTGTGTTTTTGCAATTTAGAATAAACATAGGAAAACTGGAAACCAGGATCTTTCATAAAACTTTATGTGAACACAGATTTGAATTAATAAAAAGATGCCTAGATGATAGTAATCTGTGTTAGATCTTCACCAAATACAATGTAAGGACGTGAAATGCAAATTCTGTCTGTGAACACTCAGAGCATTAAACCAGAATTGCACATTCATAGAATGGCTGAGGTTGCAGACAACACTGGACATTGTGTAGTCCAACCCCCTGGTGAAGCAGGGTGACTAATCATGTTGTCCAGGATCGTGCCCAGACAGCTTTTGAATATCTCCAAGGATGGAGACTCCACAATGTCTCTGGGCAGCCTGTACCAGTGCTTAGTCACTCTCATAGTTAAAAAATGCTTTAGCGTTGTGGAACTAGGACTCAGATTTCCTGGATTGCTTTCATGTTGAAGGTAGAATATATGGCAATATTTTTCAAAAGGTTCTGTGATACAGCAACGTAACAAATAGCTTTTTACCTATTGTATTCTCTTGTCAGTCTCTATTATCAGCAAGTATGACAGATTCCATCAGTTTGTCACTATAAAACTGGACCTAAATTATTTTATGTTGTAAATTTCTTTGCCAGTTGACCCGGCCAAATTCAAAATTGTATGGCAAAAGTTAGGTTCTCTGTGTTGTTGCTTATACTAAGAATGTCCATTTTCTGCCTGGCACTGACAACCTTAAATCTGGATGGAAGAGGGATAGGAAATAAATTACAAAACCAAAAGACAGCTGTTAATTTCATATCCTGAAAAAAGAAAGTCTCTTTGCTTCACTGTATTTTTTTACTAAAATTTTGACCCTTGGTATTGTTTGAGGATGTGGCCTAGCAATTTAGGAAATAGATGTAAAGTTTCCCACTACCATAAGTATCCATGGATTAACCACTTAATTGCAAGGCAGCAAGTATTCAGGGATGTCTGGAGTCATGATATTCTAGGATATATCCATTTGCTGCTTTGTTTTGCTGCAGAAATAAAACAATGCTCCTTTAATGTTTGCTCCAGACTCTACCAAAGTTAATATAACAATGATATTGGCTTCAGTATTCTTTGACTGAAAGCCTGGAGCACTAAATTAATCATAGAACCACACAGTGCGATGGTGAATCTACCTTAGATTGGGATCCACTCTTTAGTGGCTAAAAACATCAGACCACTGTTCGGACTAAAGCAGTAATTTCAGGTTTTAAGTGGCCAAGCATGAAAAACAGCTAAGTAATTGTTAACTTTTTTTTTTTTAGTTATTATCTACAATGAATATTTTACATTTTAAAAGACAATGTCTTCAGTCCTGAGAAAGAATCCTGTTAAGTGACAGTTCCTCTGTTTGCTGTTTCCACTGCCCTCCATCATTTTCTAAAAGATTTTGTGTAATTTTGTGAGGCTGAACCTAGATCTGGTGGACCAGTAATTATCTCATACAGAGAGAGTCAGTTTCATTTTTAGTGCAATTAGTGAATGACACCAAGAATATGTGTAGTTTCCTCCTAATGCAAGAGGGACCAGGCTACACATTTGATCAGTTTTAGCCTTCCTTTACCTCTGCCTCTCTGGAGGTGAGGGGAGTAATGGACCATGAAAGGAAAGAGGTGACACACCAGAAAAATGATGAGACTTACACTATTTCCTGTGTCTTGCCTCCTGGCAAATGTCTATCAGGGTAAGTAAATATGTGCAGCTCCTGCTAGCCCATAAAATATTCAGTTGACAAGGTTTAAAGTCTCTAAATCAATGTAGCCTGTCTTTACTATCTTGAAGGTAAGAAAAAGCTGCCATTCAAAACAAGATCAGCAGCCAGAAATGAGGGCTGTGGTGACCACACACAGACACACTCACACGTGTATATATATCTAAAATATATGCTAAAAGTTTAGCTCTTGGATGACTAGAAATACAAATCTCTCTTTACTATAACTGCACATAGACCGACAGTTTTGTGAAATGAAATTCTCTCTTTACCAGTTAAAGCATAAGAGGTGATGATACAGGCTTTTGTTATGTTGTTTTGCCATGGCATATCAAATAAACTCAGGAAAGCTTGTTTGGGAGGAAATGTTCATTAGTATAGTATAGATTTGCACTGAATCTGTGTGATTAGGACTGATAATCCAGCTCTTATTAAACATAAAACCCTAAAACTGCCTCTGCTGTGGAAGTTGTATTTCTATAAACCTCTCTCTAAAATCAGTTCCCTATTCTTGAAGACAAATGGCTATAATAAACAGAATATTTTTTCCCTCAAAAGTCCCTTTATAATTTCCCTCAAACTCATATGCTACACAAGCATTTTATACAGGTTTGAATATTTGCACCTTCACTTTTATTTTGTCCTTTTCACTCTTTGCACACTGTAGGCATATGCTTTACAACACATTTGCCTTTATCTCCTGATACTGTGTTGGTTCATCTTAGAAACATTAACATTTCTTGAGAAAAGTATAAATAAAGGGAAAATCAAGAAAGCCTAAAAAAATTCCAGTGTCAATATGGTGCAACTTCAGTCTGTACCATCTTTGTGGAAGTTCTTCTTGTACTGTTCTTACATACCTCCTAATCTTGACAGCTGGAGATAGGATTTCATTGCAATGTGTATGTGAAAGGTAACAGTGAAAAGATGGACTAGAGATGCAAGTGCTGTGTCTGCTTGATTCAAAGAAGAGAATAACTTAGATGGCTAAATCCGGGTCTCAAGGCAGGGATGCCATGGGTGAAGGGAAAGGGAAAGTATGAAGCTTTTTATTTACTATAATTCAAAAGTTGATTAATTTCATTCCAAATTAAATAAAACTTATTCTGTGTGTGTGTGAGGGGGGGATATTGTTAATCTTTGGGGATCTTGCTATACATAGAAGGTGTAAGCTATGACATCATCAATCTCTGGCTAGCTCATTATCCCATCACACAACACTTGACCTCAGTGTTACCATAGGATGTCTGAATCGTGAAACAGGGATGCTGCCACAAATAATCATATTTGCAGGAGCAGGATGCAGCATAGAAAAATTAAAGAAAAACAAAACTTACTGCTGCAACTGTTTTCTAATAGCTGAAAAAAATGTTCAGTATCAATGTTCATTTTGTTCATTCTCTGAAGGGGAAATCCTGTAGAGAGATGCTCAGTCTCAAGAATATGTACTTGTGATAGCAAAGACAGATTATTTTTTTTCTTTTAGACAGATAGCGTAGCAAAAAGAAAATGGAATATTATTCACTCTCAAACAAGTCATGTGAAAGCAAAATGACAGTTTTTTCTCTACATAAGGGCCTTTTGGCTAGATTCACTCAATTGTATCAGACAGTGTTAAATTAAGATCAGAAGCTCAATGGAGTGGCCACATTACGCTCAGATTTAAAGATTCCCCCTGTGACATTCAGTGCCTTGAGACTCAAGCCAGACCCTTGGCTCCTTATGGCATATTTCCTGGTTGCACCCATGGAAGAAGAGGCAAGCAGAAAGTTGCACAAGGAGACTTTACAGTGCACAGTGCAAAGTTGTCTCTATTAGCACAGTGAAAAGATGTGCCAGGTGGATCCACAAGATCTGTATGGCCTGTCCTGTGCTTTGTTCCTGAGACCCACACTGGTCTTCCCATTTGCAAATTCCCAGTACTTCCCTCACTCACCAGGTGTTTCTGAAACATTTCCCTTATGGTAGTAGGAAAGAACTTGAGAAATTTCCTGAGAGTGATAATTAGTGATATTACATGGTAATGCTGTCAGTTTGGAGTGATGGAAACTTTCACCCTAGGAAATTGGCCTCCAATCCTGAAGTGTCCTTCAAGGTCCTGCTCTGTTTTTACCACAGACTGCAAAAATCTTTGCGTGAAGGTATTAAATTTTCTTAGAGTAATAGTTTTAAGATTTCAAAGCTTGAAACATTAACAGCTTCTTCAAATGTGAAGTCTGTTGATCTAAACTGATGCTTTGTTGTGTCTTGTTGAGGGTGTCATATATGTGTGACAAACATAAAGATATGTGAATGTAATGATCCTGCTCTTTCTTTTAGTCAGGATCAAAGTGTTATGTATGTTTTACTGATCTTGAAACTTGTCCTGGGCAAATTTAACATATGGAAAATAAGAATGGGTACAGCCTACGAACACACTAATTGCTAGCTTATAAGTCTAAAAAGTGCAAACAGAATGGTGCAAAGTAGTGTTCAAAATGGCCCATTGTTTAAAGCAATGAGGTCCTCCAGGATGTTAGGTGTGATGCCTACTTCTCATGTTAATCACTTCAGTGAAATAAACCCTAAGACAATGGAAATATTATTCATTGTACATGAAAGGTACAAAAGCCTTGCATAAGGCAGACAACATGCAACAGATATGTCAAGTTGGTTGTTTACACACCCTGAAGTTTCTTAACATGCTGAAATTCTGAGACAGGAATGTTAAGGTTGCTGAGAAACCCAGATACTCTGGTGGTGAGGACTATCGGAATAGTTGGAATATTTGGATTATAAAGTTTTTTGGAAAAAACAAGACTATTGCACAATAATGTCTTGCCCATAGCTGAACTGATGATGCCAGTGTTTATGAACACCTTTCCATTTGTTCTCCAGCTATTGTGTTCTAATTAAAAAAATGGTCTGCATGCTGAAGGAGTGAAAGACTTTTAAGAGCACAAAGATTAAGGTAATTCTGTAATTTTGGTCTGAGTGGGATATGAGCATTGCAAGGGGACACCTGGTGCCAAAAATAAACTAAGAAGTGCAACTGATATTATTGTGTTTTGGATCAATATTATATGTTTCTGGGGGGACTACTACATCGATTAGCAGGAACTTTTTCCAGGAGAGGGAGCAGCTGCTACTTGCTCAATAAAATAAGCTTCTACTCTTGTTTGCAATTCTGTCAATGCCAGTAATCTGTCGCTATTCTATCTTCTTAGAAAAAGCAATAAATTTACTCATCTGAATTCAGAAGATATTTAGATCATCACAGGTTAGGATTTCACTGTCAGCAGGGAAGAGCTGGTATACTGCTTTTATTAAGACATTAAAGAAACATCTTCTGCCTCTCTTGATAGTTATACCATATTTTAACCTATTATTAGCAGAAAAGGACTTCTGAGACTCAAATCTTGTGGCTCCATTAGAAAATTAATGTTAGCCTTGTAGAGTTATTTCTTATTTGCAAATAATGAAACTTTGTGATTTTTTTTTTAATTTATTTTTTGTGAATGAGTCTCTTTTTGTAACCAACAGTCAATATGTGATTTTTAAGATGGGATTGGAATGAATACAGTGAATTGTTAAATTCCCTGAATATGATTTCAGCCTCTTTTAACTTTCCTAGCTTTCACCATTTGTTTGGTAATTTTCTTGGTTTGTTTTATATGTAGAGAGATGTTATATAGAATTCATGTAGAAAGATATATAAATCCTTTGTAACCAGAGCAGATCCATACATAATGCACTGGACCTGCTTAATTTCAAAGTGGAAAAGACATGAGTAAGTACAGTAAGGTCTTATTGTGAAAAGGCATAGAGTCTGGTAGGAAAAATACAAATAAAGCTATTGTCATGTTCTACACAGCCACCTTCAACTGCAAACCTGTAAGAACTTTAAAACCTGAAAGCTTTACTAAAAGAAATACCAGATAGCCTATTATAACTTCTGGCAAATTCTTGTTTCTTCCAGTTCAACAAAATCATCTTTCCTTTCTAGTGCCAAAGTCACAGCACTGATAATCTTTCTCTGAATACTACTATGCAAAGAAGAGAAACATTCATGTATACCTGTATGGTTGAGAAGAGTAGGTATTAGCTATCTAAACTATCTCTGCATAAACGGTATTAAGAAAGCCTGGGGGTAAGAAACAAAGGAAGTATTACAATAAGCCTGTTAGTAGTCCATGTGATGCAGAGTCCAGCTAATATTCTACCAAAGTGTAAAACTATGACATGTTAATAGGATGACCTACTTTCAGGGTAGTCCCTTTCATTTGCTGATCAAATACCAAAAAAGTATAGAAATAGGAAAGTTCATACTCCTTTGGAAAATGATGCTTAAAAATACTTGATATAAACTTGAAATTAATAGTGTTGTAAAAATATACAAATACCACATAATTTCAAATGGATATGTAATTAGTAAATGACATTGATAGGCAATGCAATCAACAAAACTCATAGGATATATATTATGACATCATTGATTCTCCACAGAGCCTCCTCTGATTTATTTTCATGCTAGTTATCTTGTCAGCAGGCTTTTACTTTACAGGTCCATGACAGCAATGACTTAAATTATTAAAGAATAAAGCTAAAAGTATCCTTCCCCCCCCCCCTCCCCCCCCCCCGTTGAAATATAACAAGTTAGCTAGCTTTTATTCTTAGATGTATTTGAAGTCTTTTAAGATACCTATTGCATATTAATTAATATTTATTATCTGGGTGGGTTCGTTTCTTCAGATTCCTTCACCTTTTCCTTTTTAATTTTGAAATCAGACTGTTGCTGAGGTTAACAGAAATCTGTTCCGTAGGTTTTGGTGTTTTTTTGAAACAGTTCATATCTTTTCTACAGTTCAGTATAATTTTAATACAGATATACATCACACATTTGAAGTAAGTACATTTTCCATTCCTAAATACACTGACATTGAGATAAGGTTGCTCTGTTCACTACTGCTACAGGGATTACAAAAGGCATCTGAAAGATGTATTCTGAAAGAGAAATAACTTATACTTCATGTTAGTCATTAGGTTGACAATGCTATCTGAGTAGAGAAAGGAACTATTCAAGAGAAAATTTTACACTGGAGAAAAAAAAATCACTTTCCTGAAGGTTTAGTAAGGACTAGATATGATGATAGTAGAGCTTCACATGATGAAGGGTCAAGACATTGAGAAGAAATTGTCAGTGCTGTGACAAGAAAGAAAATGAGTCCCTAGAGTTAAATTCTTAGGTGCTCACCTGTGAATTTTCAACATCCACATGATTTTCCAAATTTCTGTGCACCTAGACTCTTCTTCCAGTTGTGTAAGTTATGGTGGTGTGTCAGGTAGCATATCTGATTTTATCATGGATATGTTACTGAACAGAGGCATCTAGTCTTTGCCCAGTTTTACCGATGGAATAAACCAAAATATGTCTTAATGCAGGTGCTTGTAATTTGCAATACAGATCAGTATTATTTTTGATATGATGGCAGTATCCACCTCCATGCCTAATTTTATTTCAAATGAACTCTTGAGTCTCATTTCTGCTTTGTTTTTTTCTTCAGTAAATTTGGGTTCCAGGTGATCCCCACTAGATGTGATAAATTGTAGATGATGTGTGCATGTCAGTGTGTATACACACTCACTGCCTATGTAATACACTTATACTGTGAAAGGTCTAGGTGACAAACTTTGTGCTTAAGATGCTGGTATAAATTTCAGGAAAATAGTTTTCAGTTTGGTCATTAGTTGTATCAAACATTTCTGTGTGACAGGTTGCTTGGTCTGGGATGTTCAGTCTATCTGGACAATGTGAATTCCTGAACCCTCCTGAATCAAAAAAGATTTTGTTACTGGAATTTCTTAGACTAGTTTTGGATGCCAGACTCTACCTCCCTCCTTTCCCCAGTGCTCTCTGCCACATTTATCCTCCATTTTATCAAGCTGGTTACTGCCCAAAATGACAATACTCATGTCACATACTTCAAATCTATGATCTCAGCAGGTTACTCTCTGTGCTACAAGTGCATAAGTCACTGTTTATGTGTAGCACGTACCTTAAGAAACACTAATTAATAAGCACATAGGCAGCACCTTCCCTGCAGTATTCTGAATAGAACCAAACAATTTTGGTCTTGGTTATATTTTTGTGGTGGTTATTATTCTGCATGTGTGTGAAGTTGTGTCACTTTGAATTGTCAGACGTTTTGGAAGTAATCAACTGATTTTCAGTTATCTGCCTGAAAGGTTTACTAATTAAAAAAAAAAAAAAAAAAAAAGAAATTAAAAGCTTTTTCCATTTCTTCATCTCCTTGTGGTGGTCTGAAAAAAGGCATTTCCAGCAGTGCTTTTCTGGTTCCCATAAAAGCCTTGTTTGATTTATGATAAATGTTAATTGCCTTCATATAGTTTCCAGCCTGTCCAAGTGAGTGCTCTAGGACAATAAATGCCACACTCATTCAAGCACACTGTGTTCAGAATATTATCTATTAAAGCCACTGTGGATTAAATGAAGCAGATAATATGTGATGAAATGTTTATTCTCTTCTTTTGGCTCACAAGACAAGTATGCATTACTAGATGTCTTGCCTGAAGGAAGAAAGTTCCTTTGTAGTTGTGTGGCTCTAATGCACTGCTTTTTTTTCTTCACACTGCATGTACATTACTTTTTTGCTGCTGGAGCAGGAAGACAAACACTTAGCTGGAGAAGACATACATTTTCTCAGGGCAAAATATTATTGCAACCTGAGGTGAAGCAAACTGGTAAAGCATTAAATTCAAATGAAGAATTCACTTTTAAAATCAACAGCATTGCCCCTAAAACAGAGAAATGATATCATCAGTGTATTTTCTCACCCAGTACAGAGGAATGAGAATTTTTACTGCATTTGACTAAATATACCAAATATCCTCTTAGAATTGTGAAAGCTCCTAGTATGCTCCTTTCATGCCTTTTTTTTTTTTTTTTTTTTTTTTTGACATTTTGCCTCAGAAGACTTGGCTTCAAGTAAATCCATCACAGAAAAGTATCAGCAGTGACACCTGTGCAGTGACAGTGCTGCACTGCACAACGAAAGATTACAGGCTGTGATGATTGCAGCTTCCTCACAGTGTCGTTACCAACCTCCCCCAATCTCAAGCAAACTCAGAGACACTATTTAACCTCACAATTCCCTATAAGGCTTTCTTAGAATATTTTAATTATCCTTGTTCTAAAGAAGGCACAGAATTTCTGTATCTACATCTGTACCCATACCTGTATCTGCATCTGTATCTATATGCCTGTCTCCCTCCCTCCCTTCACCTAATCTCATCTCTCTTTATATCTAGCTATATCAATATCTGTCTATATCTAATCTCTCTCTCTCTCATCTATCTATATGATCTACATCTAATCTACATCTAATCTATCTATACCTATATCTATATCTATATCTATCTATATCTAATCTATATATTCTCTCATCTATTTATGCATGCATATGTACACACATAACTACAGCATCTTTCCCTCTCCCTCTCTCTAGCTCGTTCTCTCTCTCTCTCTCTCTAATTTGCATCACCTTTGTCTCTATTTTTATCTCCATCATCTCTCTCCCCCTGCGCTATATAGGCATGTACATGATACATATATCTATAGCATCTATATCTATACATCTCTGTCTATATATTATTATATTTTCTTTTTCATTCTTGGACCTTGTTCATACATTAAGTAAAATGGTGTTAGTGAAATGCAGATAAATTGGCAGTCAATGTAAAACCAGACAAGTCAGTTTGGCAAGTATCTGTATTAGAGATTATAACACAAAAAGTATTATTTATTTATAGCCAAGAGATCAAGATTGGCCCTCTTTTTAATGTCTCATTTCTTAAAAATAGTCGTGTTAAAAGGAAATATTAGGATTTCAATTGTTGAATATCATGTAGCTGGTGGTTCACCTCTGCTGTTATCAAGTGAGAAATGCTGAAAACTGAGGTCTATCTTTAAAAAATATTGAACATAAATGGAAGCAACAAAATGCACATGTATAGCAAAGGTAAATAAACTGGATTGCTATATATGTATGTACAGAAGTCCTAGGGTGGGTAGGATAAATTCAGTTGAAATGTACCTTGATTTTTACACCCAGAATAAATACTTCCTATTTTTTGTATTTGTTTTAATACATTTCCCATTCTCCTTTTCTGCTTGAGGGTAACCCCTCCTCCAAAAAACCCCAGGCCTTAAAGACTGTGTAAGTTTCACAATGCTATTGTCATGGAGAAATAATTAAGGTAGGTTTTTTTCTAACCACTTAAAAAACTTGTTGACATGATTAATGATCATCTTTTTTCTTTTTTAATTCAGAGGCGAATTAACTGCCACATTGAAGCATTTTGCTTACATATGGTTATATCTGTGTTCATATTTTTTAAAACATAGTTGTGATACCTTTTCTCACTTTATTCAGCTTTTTTCAATGTTTGCTTCACCTTCATAAACTGACATGTTGGTAGACTCAGTTCCTATAATAAGCTAAATAGTAATACAAACATGTCCATGATCTTTTCTTTTAGTTAATATTCTTCTTTCTGTATGCAAATGTGTTAACAAATTTTTACAAAAAGTATATTATTTCCCCACAAAATGTTTTACCATAAGCCAACTTTCCTCCTTTGTGAATTTAACAGTGCAGTCAATCTGTGCTCAGAGGTGCAAAATACTATGGAAGAGGTTATAATGATAGATCTTGGTCTATGCCATAGTCATTGGAGAATGTGCTTGAGAACCTTCTCTGTATATTTGGCAGCATTTTTCTAGTGAGCAAAGAGAAATCTATCACACACCTCATCTTTCAAAAGGTCAGGCAGAATGTCATTTGACTTTATCTTTCATAGGAAAGTAATGCTATTATATTTTTTTAAACAGACATGTAACAGCTTTTGTGTTCTACTTTTTCTCTGCCACAGTGTGACTACTAATACTGTAATTGTTCCATTCTGTACAAAACCATATATTTTATTGCAAGGTTTGGGAGTTTGTCTGATTTTCACTTTTTTTTTCAGTGAAAATGTGTTTGGTAAAAGAATAAAGTTTTCATTTTCAGATAAAGAGTTCATACAGCTCAAAATGCAGTTGTTTGTGTGGTCCACTGCCCTTGCAATGGGTGTTAATGACAGAGGAGAACCCCTGGCAGGCTTTGACTGATGTGCTTTGGCAATTTTCCTGGAAGATTTGCTGTGGAAGGTTTTCCAGTGTTGACACCTGGTGTTCAATGTTTTGCTCAGTCAAGATTTCTATAAGAAGTCAATTCAATTCACAGATGTAGTCAATGGCTTTAGAGAGCATACTGTTGTTTCTAAGCTTTGGGTCCTATTCCTCCCATGCCTGATTATACAGCAAATATATTTCCTATAAATCAAGCTTTCTCTTTATGTCTCTGACAATCACATGGTGCTATTGCTGAAACATGTTAGTCATTGGGTATGACCAAAAGTCTTTTCACAGTTTTTTTTTTGTTTTGTGTATTTTTGCAATGTTCACTTAATAAGATATAATTGAATCATGGTTTTGGCTTTCTGTCTTCTAATCAGGTTATATCAAAAGCTTATTTACCTATGTTCAGCTTTAATCATGCTGTGGAAGACATGCTTGAAGAGAATGTCACATTTGGTTTTTGAATGTGTCCTGACAGGTAGACTAAAAGGCAAAAGAGTTTGTTCCATTTTTAATATTATCTAAAAAGATAATGCATGAAATAAATTTGCAAAAAAATGTTTTCATGAACTTACTGTTTAGTAAGGCTTTTGGTTAGTGTTATTGGCTTATCTTAACAACAGGAGAAACTGGGGGTATAAGATGTTTTACAATACTTCATTTTGAAGTTTTTGAGACCTTAATATTCTGGTTTTTTTGGTGGCACATGAAAATAAGATTAAGGTATATTTTTAATTTCTAATGGAAAAATAAGAGGGAGAAATGTACTCTGCCCCCATTGATAGCTTTGTCATTACTACACTGATCTGGAGTTGAGTTTTTAGTTCAGCCCAGGCAGAACAAGAATTCCTGTGTCTCAGTCACAAGAACACAGGCTCTTCTAGTCCCCTTACTAGCCAGAAAATCTTTTCATACTGAGTCTAATGGAACTGATGTGAAGTCTTGACAAAAAAGACCTAATATGATGAGAAAACCAGCTCTTGTAAAAAGTTCCCAGTAAGTGTAGCAGTACTGCTTCTTAGAGCAAATTATTTTGACTACTTTCTGTACTTGGGTTTATGAGACTGATTTTAAGGTTTTTAAATGTTGATGGCTTATTTGAAGCACAATCAGTTTAGAATTTAAGGAGCTCTTGAAATAATTTGTAGATGTCAATGGAAAGCACCAATTTTGTCACAGGTTTGATACTGAACTTTAGATAAATGAGTTAGTTTCTCTCTGAGTCTCAATTCAGCATCTGTAATATTTGTCAAATTCTCTCACTTTTTATTTATATATTCTGTGATTAAAGAGATACATGATTGTGAGGTGCTTCAGCACTATGGAAAGGAAGTGACAAAATTGTAGTGCAAAGCATTACTAAGTAGAACAAAGAAACAGCAGAAATTGATCTACCATGATCTCTGGAGTATAGAGTGGCTTTGCAAAAGGATGTGTCCCTTGATCTCACAGCCAAACTTACCTACACTTATTTATTTCCCTTCATGTGTGCGCGTGTAACTCACAGATGGCTGTTGTGACAGGAAATCAGAGAAAGGTGATTCTCATGTGCGTGCATTGAAACTATATAGCTTTTCTTTTCTAGACAGCTGTCTATTCATTTCCAGTGGAAGCTGACTGATCCTGAGCATGTGGGGTGAACCTACTTAGTAATTTCTGTTCACTGGTAAGCAGTTTAAAAGTATGGCTTTAAGAAGTGAAGTAGCTATGCTTAGTTATGCATAAACACTAATCTAAGGGAGATCTACTCATCTCGGGGACTGAGCAGTTTTGCAGGAGCAGGATTTTGGTGAATTGGCTCTTCACAATAGTACTGTTAATATCATTCTTACTCTATACTATGAAACTATTGGGAATTATTTTTTTTAATACTATAACTCAGAAATTTTCTCCTTCCCAATTGCTTTGTACATTAGTATGACACTACAAAGGACAAAATATCACAACATAATCAGGAAACATTTGTATATTTGTTATGTAAGTACTGTTAGTGTAAGTCCATTTATGCTCACAGTTACTCAGCTTGGAATGTACGTATTCTCTTATACATACATACCTACATCCTATTTGTATGTGACTGTAGGGCTTGGCATATGCAATGGGGACATATTTACATTTGAAAAATTTAGGAGATTGTTTCGAGACATGAAATCCAAATACTCAAATCCTGTGTGAGCATCTGAAGGTTTCTTTTGATTCCTCTAAGTATCTAAGTTATCTGAAGCAATTCAGAGAACAATTCCCTGAAATTTAGTGATTAAAAAGTAACTTTAAAATTGGATGGTAAACTAGAAATCTTCATTTTTAGCAATCTGCATTTTCTGTAAACTACATTGTTTCAAAAAGGTTGTATTATTATTTTTATTACATTGGCTCCACACTACTATAGCCATAGTTTATGTATTTATACAAGTTTGAATGATTAATTAAAACATTCTATTTTATCTTGTGGCAACTGATACCAGCCACTTGATATCCATGTCCTATACCTCACTGTGCTCTCAGTAGTATTTTTAAAATGCTTCAACAAACATGTGCTATCATCTGTAAAACAAAAAAGTGTAAAAGGATAAGTGACATGTTACAGTTTATATTGCAAGTTGTATGAAAAAAATCAGTCCTGGACTGTCTGACGTAGATGGCCAGTATCACAGCTGCAAGCAAAGCCCATTTTCAAGAAGAATTCTTATAGTGTTTTTACATAAAATATAAGTCTGAAATGCTGACAAATAGAAACAAGGAAGCTCACTAAAATCTGATAGTATAATGTATGGCTTGTACAAAAGTTGGACCTAACTAACAATGAAACATTTATTGTGATACCTAGTCAGAAATGTTTTCATTTAAATGACTTATCTTTGGAAATTAACATATTCTGTTCCTTAATAAATATTTTCTGCTTTTCTTATTAACAATAAATCTGGTAACTGTATGCTTTTTGAAATTGCAATTATCTGACATTCATTAAAACCCCATATTTCTTAAAAATTATTATTTTGTGCCTACTCTGGAAGAACTTGTGCGGTTTTGACCAGCTTACCAAATGTTGGTCAGAGCTCTGTAATCCTTGTAATAAGCAGGTAAATTCTACCTGTTAGAAGCAAATACTCTCCTACTGTATATTTCATTTTTAAGAGGCTAGAAAATTTGATGACAGTGTCCAAATACTGTATGCATGTTGCATATACATAAAATGACATCGGAATAAAAATAAATAGAAAAAAAAATACTTTACTGTATACCTGCAATTGTACTCAGGACAACAGGCTTGCTGAACTGAAGTGTTACATATGCAATGTTCACAGTTGAAATTATTTTTCATGCAACAAAATCTTCATGGGTTTATACAAAACTCCTTCCATTTTCTTGCTTATTTTATTGCCAGCCATATTTTTTAATAGGAAGTTCAATAGCCATTAGTATGGAGGCTATGGAGGATCCTTCAGTACAGGAGATCTAGGAGACTGTGTACTGGTGTAAGATTTGGGGACACACCATGCACTTTTACATACATGCTGAGGAAAGTATAGCCAAAGCCTAGCTTGCCAGTCTAATACTCCTCCATCAAGCTACATCCTCAGGAAGAGCATGAAAACTGAAGATCAGTGGGGACTTGGTGGTAGGTTATGAGATCCAGAGCCTTGCTAACACAATCACCTTGCTCTGGAGTCCTCTACAGCAGAGTTCAGTGATGTTTGGAAATCAGTCACCTTCCCCTTCCCACTGCACCCAAGTTTTACATTAGGATTGAGTGTATGCAAGGTAGTGTGTACAAGGCACCGTTATGGAAAAATCCCCAAAACCCTTTCTAGGAAGCCAACAGCCTGGTGTGCCTCTGTAAAGTGTCTGTGTACTAAGGCATGCAGTATGATGAGTTAGAGATTTGTGTGTAGTTATAGAGCTACCATCATGTTGGGATCAAGTAGAAGTGGTGGGATGGCTCATATGACTGGAGTGTTGCAATGAAGGGATACAGGCTGTTCAGGAAGGACAGGCTGGGAAGACCAGGAGGAAGAGTTGCCCTTTATGTGAGAGAACCTGGAGTGCATGGAGCTCTGCCTGGGGATGGATGAGAAGCCAACTGAGAGCTTATGGGTTAAGAGTGAAGAGATGACAGCTTTAGGTAACATGACAGTGGATGTGTGCTACAGGCCACCTGACCATAAAGAACATGCAGATAAGGCCCTCTACAAGTAGGAGCAGCCTTACATTTACAGGCTCTGGTCCTGATGGGGGTTTTCAACCATCCCAGTATTTGCTGGAGGGACAACACAGCATGACATAAGCAATCCAGGAGATCCATAGAGTGCACCGATGACAACTTCCTGACTGTTGTGGTTTAACCTCAGCTAGCAACTAAGCACCACACAGCTGCTCACTCACTCCCCGCCCCCGCCGCTAGTGGCATGGGGGAGAGAATCAGAAATAAAAAAGTAAAACTCATGGTTTGAGATAAGAACAGTTTAACAGAATAGAAAAGAAGAAACTAATAATGATAATGATAACAATAATAAAATGACAGTAATAATAATAAAAGGATTGGAATATACAAGTGATACACAATGCAATTGCTCATGACCTGCCGACTGATGCCCAGTTAGTTTCCAAGTGGTGATTCCCCCAGCCCCACTCCTGCCAGTTTATATACTGGGCATGGCATCACATTGTGTGGAATACCCCGTTGGCCTCCTTGCTGGCTGGGCATGAGAAGCTGAAAAATCCTTGACTTAGTATAAATGCTACTTAGCAACAACTGAAAACATCAATGTGTTATCAACATTCTTCTCATATTGAACTCAAAACACAGCACTATACTAGCTACTAGGAAGACAACTCTAGCCCAGCAGAAACTAGGACACTGACCCAAGTGATAGAAGAGACAATGAAGAAGGGTGGTCTGCTGGACTTCATACTCATCAGCAAGGGGCTTGTTGGGCCAAAGGCAGCCCTGGCTGCAGTAACCATAAGATGGCGGAGTTCAAGATCCTGAGGAGAGTAAAAACACAGCTCACAACTCTGGACTTCAGGAGAGAGACTTTGGCCTCTTCAGGGGTCTGCTTGGAACAGTCCTACAGGGTAAGGCCCTGGAGGGAAGAGGGGCCCAGGAATGCTGGTTAATGTTCAAGGCACACCTCCTCCAGGCTCAAGAGCAGTCCATCCCAGTGAACAGGAAGTCAGGCAAAAATTCCAGAAGGTCTGTGTGGATGAACAAGGAACTCCTGGCCAAACTCAAACACAAAAAGGAAGCATCTGGATGGTGTAAGCAAGGATGGATAACCTGGGAAGAACACACACATTTTCTGAGCATCCAGGGAAGAAATTATAAAAGTTAAAGCCCAGCTGGAGTTGAATCTGGCCAAGGATGCCAAAGACAAGGAGGCAAGGAGGGCTTCTTTAAGTGCATAGGCAACAAAAGAAAGGCTAGGGAAAATGTGGGACCATTGCTGAATGAGACAGGGGACCTGTGGTTACACAAGTCATGGAAAAAGCTAAGTGCTTTCTTCACTCAGTCTTGCTAGCTACACTGGCTTTCAGGAATCCCAGGTCCCAAAGACTGGGGGAAAATATGGAGCAAGGAGTCTGTACCCTTGGTGGCAGAGGATCAGGTCAGGGAATACATAAGCAAAACTGGACATAAGTAAGTCTGTGGGTCCTGATGAGATGCACCCATGAGTGCTGAGGGAGCTGGCAGATGTCACTGCAAGGCCATTCTTGATAATCTTTGATCTATCAAGGTGATTGGGACTTGTACCTGAAAACTGGAGGAAAGCAAATGTCACTCCTATCTTCCAGAAGGGCAAGAAGGTGGATGCAGGGAACTACAGGCTGGTCAGACTCACCACAATCCCTGGGAAAGTGATGGAGTAGCTAATCCTGGAAACCATTTCCAAGCACATCAACAACAGGAAAATCATCAGTAGAAGTCAGCATAGCTTCACCAAAGGGAAGTCATGCTTGACCAACTTGAAAAACTTTTGCGATGAAATGGCTGGCCTGGTAGATGAGGGGAGAGCAGTGGATAGACTTCAGCAAGGTCTTTGACACTGTCTCCCATAAGATCCTCATAGAGAAGCTGTTGATGTATGAGATGGATGAACAGAGAGTGAGGTGGATTGAAAACTGGTTCATTGGCTAGGCCCAGGCGGTAGTGACCAGTAGCACAACATTTACTTGGAGGCCAGTAACTAGCAGTGTACCCCGGGGGCCAAAAATGGGTCCAGTCCTGTTTAACATCTTCATTAATCATCTTGGTGATGAGACAGGGTGTACCTTCAGAAAGTTTGTAGATGACACAAAACTGGGAGGAAAGGCTGGTAACCCAGAGAACAGTGCTGCCAACCAGAGGGACCTAGAGAGGCTGGAGAAATGGGCTGACAGGAAGCTTCTCAAGTTCAACAAGGGCAAGTGCAAAGCCCTGCACCTGGGGAGGAACAATTACAGGTACTAATATATGCTGGGGGTTGTCCAGCTGGAAAGCAGCTCTGCAAAAAAAAGACCTGGGTGCCCTGGTGGACGCCAAGTTGAACATAAGCCAGCAATGTGCACTTACTGCAAAGAGAGCTAAGGGTATCCTGGGCTGTGTTAGGAGGGGTGTTGACAACACGTGGAGGGGCATGATCCTTCCCTTCCAGTCAGAACCGGTGAGGCCACCCCTGTAGTACTTTGTCCAGTTCTGAGCTCCTTAGTACAAAAGAGTCATGGACATACTGGAAAGAGTCCAGTGAAGGGCCATAAGGATGATGATGGGACTAGAGCACCTCTCGTATGAGGAAAGACTGACAGACCTCCAGGGTTCAGCTCAACCTGGAGAAGAGCAGGCTTGGGGACTGTCATGGTTAAAGCCCAGCTGGCAACAAAGCACTGCGAAGCCACTTGCTCACTTCTCCCCACCTCTGGCCCTGGTGGGATGATGAGGAGAAAATATAAAGAAAATCTCAGGGTAGAGACAAGGACAGGAGGCATCACTTACCAATTATGGTCACAGGCAAAACCCAAACTCAACCTGGGGAAAACACAAAATGAATCTAATTTACTACCAATTAAATCAAAACAAGGATAATGAGAAGTAAAACCAAATCTTAAAACACCTTCCCCCACCCCTCCTTCTTTCCCAGGCTCAACTCTACTCCTGTTTTTCTCTACCTCCTCCCCCCCAGCAGCACAGGGGGATGGGGAATGGGGCTTGGGGTCAGTTTGTCACATGTGTCTGCTGCTCCTTCCTCCTCAGGG
The DNA here is from genome assembly GCF_929443795.1 of Astur gentilis. Taxonomy (NCBI): domain Eukaryota; kingdom Metazoa; phylum Chordata; class Aves; order Accipitriformes; family Accipitridae; genus Astur; species Astur gentilis. The sequence continues at coordinate 16,898,956 of NC_064919.1, read as the reverse complement.
GAGGGATTCTTCACTCTTTCCCTGCTCCAGCGTGGGGTCCCTCCCATGGGATACAGTTCTCCATGAACTTCTCCAACGTGAGGCCTTCTCACAAGCTGCATTTCTTCATTAACTTCTCCGGCATGGGTCCTTTCCACGGGCTGCAGTCCTTCAGTCACACACTCCTCCAGGGCGGGTTTTCCCATGGAGTCATGGCCATCATTGGGGGCATCCACCTGCTCTGGTGTGGGGTCCTTCACAGGCCACAGGTGGGTATCTGCTTCCCCACTCCCCTCCGTGGGCTGGGGGGGCACAGCCTGCCGTCTCACCATGGGCTGCAGGGGCATCAACCTCCTCTGGCACACCTCCTCCCCTGCCTTCTTCACTGACCTCAGTATCTGCACAGGGTTTCCTCTCACATTCCAATGCCACTACACACTGCAGGTTTTCCCTTCTTAAATCTGTTGTCCCAGAGATACTACCACCGTTGGTGATGGGCTCAGCCTTGGCCAGAGCTGGGTCCGACTTGGAGCTGGGGAAGCTTCTAACAGCTTCTCACAGGAGCCACCACTGCGGCCCCCTCCCCTGCTACTAAAACCTCACCACACAACCCCCAAACAGGGAGAATATCATTAATGTATACAAATAGCTGAAGGGAGGCTTCAAAGAAGAAGAAGCCAGGTTGTTTCCAGTGGTGCCCATTGACAGGACAAGAGTCAATGGTCACAAACTGAAACACAGGAGGTTCCTCCTGAACATCAGGAAACACTGTTTCACTGTGAGGGTGGCCAAGTATTGGCACAGGATGTCCAGAGAAGTTGTGGAGTCTCTATCCTTGCAGATATTCAACAGCTGTCTGGTCACAGTCTTGGGCTACCAGCTCTAGGTGGCCATGCATGAGCAGGGGGGGGTTGGACCAAATGATCTCCAGAGGTCTCTTCCAACCTGAACTGTTCCATGATTCTGTGACTGTGATTCTATGCTTCTGTGACTTCAGGCTAATGGTTAGCAGCCTCACAGCAGCTGAGAATTTTTTCTGCTTCCAGCCTATGTGTGTTCTTTGCCCATTTATCTCTTTCTGTGCTGGCATGAGTGCTTCTTTTTAAACAGCTTTTCTCCCTCTATACTTCAGCCTCCTCCCTTGTCACTCCCCACCTTTTATTTGTAGAAAAGTGACATCCTTAACACACCCTTGTTTCTGTTGTCTTGGGAAACATGAATCTCTTTCCTAGTTTTCTTTCAAATTAAGTTAGCGTAATTTCTAATTAGCTTCCTTTTCCCAACCTGTTCACATTCCAGATCAGCTTCTTCAAATGTGTGTCTTTAGAACTGTGAATAGTATTCAGCATGAGATCTTAGCAAGATTTTGGACAGTAGCATTCAGTAATATCCTGTTTTTGTGAGAATTAACTAATAAATTCTACATTTGTCTGTTTTTTTAGATACATCATGTTGTTGACTTGTTCATCTTGTGATCAGTTATGACACCAAAAGCCTTTTCAACTATTCATGTTTGTTAAACACATTGTTTATTATAGTAAGTTTTCTTAGAAATTTCTGAGAGTGTGTTCTGTATTTTGTAGAACATATTTAATCCTGCCTTATTCCCAGACATATCCTTAATGCAGTCATAGTCCCATCCTCAAGGTAATTCAGTTATTTCTGTGTCTGTATTTCAGTATCATCCTGATTCTTTTCTGTATTGAAGATACTTTGTGCCATCAGATAATTTAATCAGCTTGTGCTTCTTTTACTAAAAGGTTACTAATGAAATTAAACAAGGCTGGTTCCAAAGCAGGCCCTGAGGAGCTCTGCTAGTGACTCTGCTCCACTCTTCTCACTGCACTTTTCAGTATTAACTTTATGCTCCCTCATTTTACGCAAAACCTTAGCCACTCTATAGTTCCTTAACTAATGTCTTCTAATGTTTTCTTCAATATGTTTCACTGAAGATAGTGAAAATGCAGCTTTGGCTGGACTTCCTTGGCATATGCAGGTGCTGTAAATCTAAGAAAATGAATGTAGCTGGGCTTGTGACAACACTGGTTGTGTAGACAGGATAATAGGCATATGCTAGCCACTTACTGGAACAAATAGGTACTTACTAACTGAGTTTCTCAAAGAAGAGCTCCAACCCCACCTGCAAAGTTATTAACTTGAGAATTAATTTCTCAATGGAGATAGTGCTCTCTCACCCAGTGACCCAGTGCAAACAGGAAAGAAGGGAAAATCAGCCCTTGTTAATTGAGCAATAAAGAATTTTCAGTTTTACAAGCAGAACAAGTGGAAATGTAAATGGTGATAATCGGGCACTAATTATTCCCAGTAGCACTTTGTGTACTTTCTGAGATGCACGCATGGAAAGAGACTGGAAACAAAAGATATACTTGCTTCATTTTTACCTTTAAGTAAAGGTGTAAGAAAAAATATCCCAAACAGAACATAAAACAAAGTTTAGTACTCTGTTCCTGAAGGAGTATAATTTAATGGATTTTTATATAACAAAAATATAAGGCTGATTTTTATGTTTCAGTTATATCTTATTTCTCTTTTTCCCTACCTCTGTGCCCAGGAAAAAAGAGTTTCTGTAGTCTTTTGAAATATATTTTTAAATATTGCATTCACGTAGCATTTGGTCTTGTGGGTGTTGATAAACCAGAAGAACCTACATAGTGCATGATTCAGTTCATGACATGTAAATAATCAGTTATTTGTTCCCTGAAACTCTAACAGAAATCCCAGGGGTGACAGAGGGACTTACATAGGAGTTCAGTGTTAAGGTGTAAGCATGTCTATTCTGTTAACTGAAGGCCTGTCAAAAATAGGTGTTTCTAAAGAATTTCTTTGTTAACCTGTATGATAGCGCCTACAGTTGTGTGATGCTTTGATTTTGTATAGCATGAGGGAAGAAGACACACATGCATCTCATTTCAGCAGAGGAGTATAAGCACCCACTGAATGCCAGTGACAGGACTGCAGTGCACCTCTAATGGTAAAATCACTCCAGGTAGAAGGCCAATAAGAAGGCCGTTAAGAATTATATTTTTTTTAAGAATTACTTACTTAAAAAAATGTTTGAATTGAAAACTCTACCAGCAAAAGTTAATAGACACCTAGATGAATTTTAGTACAGGCAGTCTTCCTGTCTGGGTACTTGACTGCCTTGTGGTGTGACTTCCATTTTGTGAAATGCCAATGTTTTGGCAACTATTTTCACAGCACATTTTTAAAAGAGGAAGGAGGTGGGAGAGAACAGAATCCACTCCAGAACAGCCACCTGTGCAATGGTTAGAAACTCTTCTGCTTTGTGGGAAACTGACAAGATTGTCTTCTCTTGACTCACTAGAAAAAGCTTAATCACAGGGCTAGAGCCAATTATCTTTCTCAGTTTTGGTGAGTTTTGTTGGTTTTGTGGTTTTTTTTTAAATTCCACCGAATTATTCTAAATAATTATATTACATGAGAGAGAGAGAAAGAAACAATTAATTCTGGATGGAAAATGGTCTTCCAAATATCAGGTGAGGGGCCAAACCCAACCTGATGGGTTCCCAAGAAAAAGTTTAGCAAACTTACATTTACTGATATCTCTCCTCAGATATATTTTCTTGACAATTTTTTTGCTTTTACCATTAATGTTTTACTGAACTAATATATGATTACTGCCACACGCCACAGACATTCTTTTTAATATTACAAAGAAAGAAGTACTTAAAAACTCATAGGTGCACTCTTAAATTGTTTGATATAACTACAGCTGGGAAGATGTGTTGTCTGGAAAGTTAAGCATATAAACTAGGTAGAGGCAGCTATATGGTGCCTAAGGCTGTGTGACATTACAGTGCATCTCTAAGATTTTTTTTTTTTCTCCTATTCTCTTGGTATTTTCACTGACCCTCTCTCTGAAAGAATTTAGCAAGGTACTTTTTCCCTTGTTTGCTGAAGCAAGTATTTTTCCATTGTGCTGTTTTCAGATGCAAAGTGCTTTATCACAGCAAAGGATATTTTAAGCCTGACATTACAGTCAGAGAGAAAGAAACAATAGGAGGTTAATGACTGCTGTTTCAAAGGTGGTGGTAATCACAGAAGTCAAGGTGAGAAGTGATTTCATTTTTTCCAAAGTGATATAGACGCATCTTAGAGGAATATGGAGTCACATGATAACAAAAAAATGTCCTACTATTTTTTGAAAAAAGTGGTTGAACTGCTCCGTCTTTCTGATATGACAAATCTATGCAGATGCTCTCTATTTTGTTTAAGTGCAAAACTTAACACAGAAACTGAATAATTGCCTGTTTTTTCTTTCTGGAGTGTTGAAGAGTAGAGAAGTAACGAGAAATGTTAAAAGAAAAAGAAGACAACATAACAACAGAAATTAATTGCAGCAAATGGATCAGATAGTTTGGATATTTAGTTAAAAGTCAAGTCACTGAAAATTTAGCATAATAATTTTAGGCCATCACTAGAGAGTGAAATGCACATTTACAATGGAACAAACCCAATCCTCTGGATAATATGACATTTTCTGTCACTGTATAAACACACACACACACAAATCTACCTCAACATATATACTTTTTACATAAAATCATAAGAATTTTACTATTCTACAGAATGACATTACTGTAATAATACATGCATCTGTAATCTCAAAAAGGTTAAGACTGGGATTTTTTTTAATTGACTCCCTTAAATTTGGGATTTTAGTAAATAGCAACACATCCCCACAAACTGTACACTCAGAATTTGATTATGAATTGAGGAGCACAGTTTTGTTTGACTAACTTTGTTTGGCATCATTTCTTTAACACTTAGTTAAGTTAGAAGGACATAATTCTTAGCTGTAGAAGAGACTGAACAAAATCAAACCAATTAAAAATGCCATATAAACATACAGACAGCATTAGATAACAAAATTGGATTTATCTGAGGACATAACACAAAGCTTCACAAGTATTTGTTCACAAGAGATAACTATCTGCTGTGGCCCTGATTGGAATACAAGAGTTTGGGTTAGTACATTTCTAGCAGTTCTCAGGGGTCTCATGTAGCTCACTGGTATTGTTCAGAATAAGTTTCTGGATTGTCATGGAGTGAATGCAAAAGCCACTTAGTATGGGCATATAGCACAACGCTGCTTTTGTCTAACAAGTTCTTGTAAAAACTGTTGACTGAACTGTTCAGAGACTGAGAGATCCTACATCTCAGTATGCAAGATCCTAAATATGTGGTCAGATTTTTATGCATGCGCTCCATATATAAAAATAACTTTCACTACTGCAGTACTGCAGTTTGCTTATTTTGACCTTTTTGTTTTTCTTTCTTTGTATCATACCGAAGAGAACATCCAAAATAAAACAGATTCAGAAAAGCCATGTTTTATCAAATAAACAGTTTGAAGACCTTCTGTGCTGAAGACAGCAGCATGAGTTTTCCAAGTAGATGTTTCTGTATCTGTACTTTTTTCATTAATTCATACAGAGCAGTAACTGACTGCAAATATAAGAAACTGATTAGGTTTGGAACCTAGCTGCTAGGTGGGATTGTGTGTGTGGAATTGGAGTGACAGAAAAGAAAAATATTAAAAATAACAAGACATGAACTAAGGTTACACTCTTCACAGTTTTAAAGAGATTTTGAAGTACAAAATCATATGATGCCTTTTAGGCACCCGCATGGAGTTTAGCCTTCCATCCTAGGATCATGCCATCAGTTTTAGCTGTTTGCTTATCTGTAGCCCTTACTTATAGATACTTAAAAAGCTTTTTTTTAGTCCCTGTATGGCAGTATTGTCCACGTGCAAACACAGTAATTTTTGATGCTCAGAAAATAAGGACCCCAGGGGTCTGTCCTGGGGCCTGTCTTGTTTAGTGTCTTTACTGGAGACCTGGGAATGGATTTTGTCAGTTTTTCAGGTGACACCAAATCCGTAGGGGTGGGGCTGGTTCAGTCGGGAGCAGGGACAGCTTCAGGATGCCTGACAGTACCCTGCTGTCTGCAGGGAGAGAACTGAGGGAGGGGAATGGACAGGAGAGTGAGACTGCAGCTGGAACAGGAAAGGTTCAGACTATGAATACAGTAATTAATATGTCACCTTGAGTATAAATAAGAGGTGGAGTAAGTTACCCAGAGTGGCTGCACAAATCTCCTCATCTCTGGAGATTTTTCACATCCCCTTGGGACAAAGGGCTGTGCCTCCTCATCTGAGTTTGGTGTTGGCCCTTCTTGGAGCAGGGTATCACGTTCAAGAAGTCTTGAGGCCTCCTCAAACCCATATAATCCAGTAATTTTGTGTACAACACAGAGACTATGAAAAATGCTTGTGCCTTCAAACAGCAGTTTTGAGATGGCATTTATAGACTGTGAAATGAGGAAGGCTTACTCTGACAGTGAAACAGAACTGAATGTACCATTTCTGTTTAGGTCCTTCCTTTGCTGATTTTAATATTCTTGTAGGCACCTGTGCTGAACAAATGGGCTTCCTCATACATGACTTGAGAGTGGCCTTTCAGTTCCATCAACTTGTCTAGCCAAAGACAGATGGGTTATATCTTCCTAGTGCTGGTGCATAGCATTCTCTGGAACATACATTTTCAGTAAACACCTTTGCGTTCTATGCTTTGTAACTAACACAAAAGACTGGAACTTTACTGTATTAAGATTGATTTTTATATTTAAAAAAAAAAAAAAAAAAAAACAAAAATCACGTACTTTGTTGGATTTTAGTTCTTTATTGCAAAAGAAACAAAATACAAGTTCTGAAAAAACATCAGTTTTTTGAACATATGAACAGTCCTATAGAGCAAGACAGAAGTTTCTCTGCTTCACTGTTCTGTTTCTGATAGTCCATTGCAAAGCCTTAGGAAAAGTACAACTATAAGGCAAATCTATGTGATACTGTCTCAGCCGTGAAAAACTTGGCATACTGATGCACTTTGAACCAAAAGCTGTATCTATGTCTTTCTGTTTACCACTATTTTATGGACTCGAGTATTAATTTGCCTATGTCTCTGGTCCCATCCACAATATTCTATGATTAAAAATATAACCAGTTTAAATGATGTCTTATGCAGAAGGCAACTTCTTTGTGTCTTTGAGTGGTTAAAAAAAAAAAAAAAGGAAAAAAAAAGTCTTGCTGGCAACAGTCATATTATTTGACATCTTCTTGTGTTCACCACACAGGTAGTTCAAAGCTATTTGAAGGACTTAGCCCTGGTTCAGATCCTTTTGTCTCTAACAGGGTTTGGAACAGATAGTCCTTGTCTATAGAGGATCCTACATTAGAGTTTCCTGTGAAAGGAAGCTAATTTGCACAAACCCAAATCCATCCTGTAAACAGAACCTATGTAAGAATGTTAAGTAACTGGGGACAACTGGCAAATCCACATCAAAATCACGTTCCTGCTCTGAACCAACAGTTCCGTGTGCATCAGCCATGTCGTCATCCACCTCACCAATAGTGTTAGTGGCTAAATTATTCATCTTCCTCAATAGAAGCTATTTTTTGCTTTTTTTTCACTCTATTTTACAGTCTCTGAATAATTTCTTGTTCTTCCATGTAATTTTACCAAAGGAAAGCAAGCGGGAAGAGAGTGCAAGAGCTATACACTCTCTTCTGATTTTCAGTGCCACATGTCTTTAAACAGAACCATAACAAAGTTTTCAATTTTTATTCCTTTCTAATAATTCTTGACATTTGATTTTCCTTTCTGGTGCTGGGTGCTGAGGTGGTATTTCCATCAAACTACCCAGAAAGACATCAGGACCTTTTCCCAGAGTGGCAACATCTTACCAAAGTATATTTACAGTTAGCTTGTTTTTTCTCTCCTTTCTGCTTTACTTTGCATGTTGGGGCATAGCGTTTCATCTCTCATTTTCTAGCCAGACTCTCAGCACACTGTGATTCTTCAGCAAGTCTTAACAGTCAAATTCTGTTTTGCCTATCTTGAAGATGTTATTTCAATTACAAGCTTTGTCATGTTACAGTTTGTCTCCTTTTCAGGACTTTTAGAATAAGTTGGCATTTTACTGGGGGGGGAGAACAAAAAAACCCATCTCCTGGTTGTGATACATAACCATATATTACTACAGAGTAGTAATAATAACAACAGTAATAACAGTAGCCTATCTTTCTGTGCTTAAGCTATGTGAGATTAATCCCATACCAACATTTTCTTCTTACTGTTTTCAAGGTCTTTCCTTGAGAAAGCTTTCTAAAAATCCATGTATATTCTGTCAGACAATTCCCTATTATCTCTGACCTTTCCAAGTCCTGCAAGGTACTCAAACATATTTGTGATGTATGACTTCCTTCTATAAGAATCGTGCTGACTCTTTCCCAATATATCAAATTTATGCATACCTATTATTTACAGGTGGTCTGCAACCCCTTAAAAGGTTGGGATAGCTTTTCAACTTGATTAAAACACTGTTTTCCCCATTTAGATGTTTCATTTTCAGTAGTGGCTGCATCTTCTCTTACACCAAAATGTCCAGCCATGACAAAATGGAAGAATTAAATTCTGTTTAGAAAGTTCCATTTTAAAATACAACAAAGATTAAAAGCAATTAAAAGCAGGATCTGAGAATAAGTAATGTAGTGGCCATAGTAATGAGGTATGTTAACACTTCCTATCATGTATAGCTGTCTATGTTGTATCATTTAGAGAAAACACAGAGGAAATACTTAGCTTTACAGTACTATACTCCTTCAGCTTGTAAGAAAACTATTGTCAGTCTTTTTGGATAGAGTTAATATACTAAACCAATAGAAACATTTGGGTGTTTTCAGCCAGTTTTAAAGTTGTATCTTCAGTTAGGAAGCTAAAAATTTAATTTTTTGCATATATTGCCCAAGTAAGATGTTTAAGTAATAACAGATAAACTCATTTTGCCACCAAAGTTGACTGCTGTTTGATCAAATCTGCTTTGTATTTAAGAGACAAAATCGTGCCATTAATGGAAAATCGGAAAGCACTTGTGCCTTGGTTGTAACCTGAAAGAAAATCTGCTTTGCACTTGGCTGTTTCTGTGCATGATAAATATTCATGTCCAGATTTACCCATTATAGAAATGCTCACTCATATCATTATGCTATATAATGAATTGCTTCCCCTGTTGAAAGTAGTCATTAAAACTTTGTATCTCATCCAAATGCATACTAAGTTTTCCCCTTTCCCCAGGTCTATACCTCCTTTTGTTTTATGAGGTTCTTTTGAGAAATAAAGTTAGGGCTGATATCTTACAGGATTAATTACAACCTGCACCATATAGTTACAGGTTCCTTATGTTACACCTGTTAGGCCTTCTGAGGCCAAACAGCTATGTAGCAGATCACAGACTGCATATTAAAATCTGCCTTTTCAAATTAAACTGAGCAATGCCTTCCAAACTTCCCTCCTGGCATTAATTATCTTGTAGACTATCTCAATTAAATATTATGTCCAAATTTGCACCTCAGGGTTTCTTCTGGTGAGGCACCTTTTGTGTCCACAGAGTTCACTACTTCCTCTCCATTCTCAGAAAAGAAAACTCACGGTTCCTGGCTCTTGGTTCAGTGATATGACTTTACAGCAGGAAACAGAGGAAGAAACAGTAGGAAGAGAACTCCAGACTAAGGTGGATTGTCTCCCTTCCCTCCACTCTCAGAAGCAAGGCTCCTGGTCACCACTCAGTGGATGGTGCTAACCACCCTCTTAGTGACACAGAGGGAACAGAAAAACAAGAAGTCTCACTTTGAAGAGGAAGCAATCTGTTTCTACAACTTTCAGTTATCCTAAAGAGTTTGAGAGCCGGAGCTATGGGAAACAGAAGTCTGACTTTTAACCTGGTTTTGGATTGTAACCATTTGCACAGGACTCAAATTATGGCTCAGACACAAAGTTCTGACTTGATCTAAATTCTCTGCACTCCAAGAAAACATGAATCACCTCTGCCAGTAAGCCAGTTTTGCCTTCCCTTCCCTTCCTATTACCCTAGAGTACTTGGTTTGCATGTAAATTGAGTGAGTCGTGTCATTTTGAACAGAAAGTACAAGCCTTGGTCACTGAAAAATGTTCAAAGTAATAATGACAAGCATTTCCTTATGGTCAGAGATATTGAATGCAACATATATTCTTTTCACAGCATACCAAATAGAAAAAAAGTCAAGTAATAATTTTGTTTGTGCTGTCTTGTAACTAGTCTACTTGTGGCAGGTAATTTTTTTTAAGGTTGAAAATGTATTTTACTTATTCTGTTTATAAGTAGAGATAACTTTAATCAGACCCTTGCCACAGACACATAAGTATCTTAAAGTCTTGAGTGCCTGATTTTATAACATAAATAGCCACCTGTAAGAAGAAACCCTCTTTAAAGTGAGGTTGTCCAAGTTTTCTGACAAAAAGTTTTGCTGTTACTGCTGAATCACTATGAATAGTTAATCTAGTAGAATCAGTTGGACAATGGATGGGCTGGGAAAACATTTCACTGGAACAATTTTTGAAAGCTGTACTTCATTAGTTTTGGACTGGGAAAATTGGTGATGTCATGTATATGTGTATGTCTACAAGCCTCTGTGCCTGCATATGCCTGAGTTATAGACATTTATGTGCTTTGAAAGGGATTACAGAAGAGAAGTTTTAGAAAGCACAAGCTTGTGTGATACACTTGGTAATTTACTTATTTTAAGGAAATGGTAGAAATCTATTTAAATAAGCTCTAATAGCATGCTAGTCCAGATAGTTCAGGCATGGTATTTAATATCATTTATTTTGATATGGAACTCTTCAGAGGTGTACAGCAGAAAATAGTGCTTGTTTACAAGGATCTAAGGAACAACAATTTTTTTATCTCTTTGAGGATCTCAGTTACAAAATAGGAACATGAGCTTTCCAGCATCATCAAGCACAAGTCTCTGCAGCCCTCAACCTCCTTCTGTGATGTGTACATGCCTGTGTGAACAGCAGCTCTGACCATTCTTACATCCATTGTCAGACTGAGGTAGATTACGTGCCAGATGGAGAAGTCCGAAGTACAGCTGGTTGCTAATTTTGCCCACCACAACAACATGCTTTAGGGTAGTACTTGGATATATGTATGGACAGATATCTTGGTTTAAGTTTCTTATGTCTAAATGGAAGTTTACAGGAATCCAGCCCATTTTAATGATCAGACTGTTCATGTCAATAATTTTACTCTGATATGAGAGAAGGGGTTTTTTTTTGTCACAAATAGCAGTACCTTTTCTGGCTCAAATAGTTATCTGCTTCACAACTAAAATAGTTACTGTGGTGTCTTTTCTTGAATGAGTTTTCTACAGCCTGCTTCTTTTGTCTAGCTGAATAGGTGAATGGAGATTTTTCGAAAGAACAGCAGTCCAGCTTCATCCTTAAATATGGCAATGAGTAACTCCTTGTGCTGTAGTGCCAGTAGTCTACCTCTCTATGATTTGACATGCTCTAGCCTGCTGCAGACATGACAGTCTGAAGGCAAGAGAAGACGTCATGGGAGAACTTACTGGCAGAACGAATGACTGAAGCAAACATCTTGTCTGGTGTTCCATGTGACTGCTTATACTACTTCACTTATAGGAGTTCACCTTGACTACGTATGTCAAGAGACATTTGCACATTCATTAACTTAGTCTGAAATAAATCTGGAGTCCGAACTTCCACTATATTACACTGCATAGCTCTTTTCACACTGGTGGACCTATGTTTTAAAAGACCATTCGTTTCTGCACTGTTGCTTACGCTTGTTAAAATGCTATCCTCAAATAGAGGTATTGCCTGCTGTCTAACAGTTTCATTTGAAAATGAAATTACAAAATTATACTGGTGTGAGAATCTTAAATGGTTGGCAAATTGATACATCCTTTAGCAGACTTGGTCCTCAACTAGTGAAAGATCAATATAGTCATTCCTGAAGTCAAGACTGAGAACGTAACTCTCCATACAAACTTACATGTACCAAATTACTGTAAAAAACATGTTGGAATCCTCAGATGCTTGTAGATATATCTAAATGTGAGCAAAATGTGTAAAAACCCAATACCTATGCATTTGAGAATGTAGAGAAAAATCAGAATGAGATTTTTCAGTCCCATAAAAGATGAGAATCATGCATGATAAGTCATTTAGCAATTCAAAGACTAAATGACACAGCAACCTTCCTGCAGTCAACCAATGCATTTCATGTGAGCACAGCTGCCATCCCATTTTAAGTACTACTATGATCATGGCATTTATTTTTAATGGAAGTAGAACTAATGGTATACTACTGTTCTTTATGTATATCAAAAAAATGTACCTGGATTACCTAGTGCAAAAATCTAACGGTATATTGGAGCTGCACTTCCCTAAGCTGGGACAAAGAGGACTCAGTAACATTGTTTCATGATCTGAAACATTACATAGTCACAGTCATGTTCAATGAGTGTTTCAGCAAGTTGTTGTATGTTATACAAAATTATTAATTAATTTGATTTTACTATTAAAATATCTCTTTTAAAGATGTAAATAGAAATTATGTGGACAATTAGATTTATAAACAGAGAATCTTATTAAAATAAATTAATCCAGATGTTTATTACCATTTAAAAAGGTGTTCCAGATGGCTCAGTATACCCAGTTATGTGAATAACCCTGGATTGCTTTGCTCAATCATAAGAAAATATATCAATTCTTTTGTTTGTTTATTCACATACACATACAGGTGAAGCAAAAGCTGCACACACAAGCAAAGCAAAACAAGGAATTTATTCACCACTTCCCTTGGGCAGGCAGGTGTTCAGGCATCCCCAGGAAAGCAGGGCTCCATCACATATAACAGCTAACTTGGGAAGACCGTCCCCCCACCTCCTTTCTTCTTCCCCCAGCATTATACGCTGAGCATGACATCATACGGTCTGGAATATCCTTTGAGTCAGCTGGGGTCAGCTGTCCCAGCTGTGTCCCCTCCCAACTTCTTGTGCCCCCCCAGCCTACTCGCTGGTGGGGTGAGGTGAGAAGCAGAAAGGGCCTCGACTCTGTGTAAGCACTGCTCAGCAGTAATGAAAACATCTGTGTGTTCTCAACACTTTTTTCAGCACAAATCCAAAACATAGGCCCGTACTAGCTACTATGGAGAAAATAGTCTATCCCAGCCAAAACCAGCACAGTATAGAATTGACTCTTTGTGTCAGAGAGGTAGAGTATTGTACATGAAGAAATTATGAAAAGACTGAGTACCCTGGAGTGGATTCACCCTCAGTAACAAGCAGCAGCTGCAGAAGTAAGCCATTTCATGTGAACCAGTGCAGTTTCTCCTTCTGCCCAAACTTCTACCTTCCTTATCTGCTTTTAAACATAGTACACGATTTTCCAGCAAGTTTCTCTCAGAATGAAAGTGAAAGCCATACACAGTTACAACCACAGTAAATGTGGCTGTGGGAGAGGATATAGAAGGTTTTTGTTTTCTCAAAGCAGAAGGGAGATTGTTACTACCAAGGTGTGTGAATAAAAAAAAAAAGATTAAGGGAAATTAAGCTTCTCTTGTTTCCCAAGCCTGAAAATAGACTTGAGGTATACTTTAGTCATTGCCTCAACTGTAAATCAAGATGTGAGGTTTTCTTTGCATAATTGTAATCATATAGCATTATACTTGATGAGTATCCCCACCTACTGCTCTGACAATCCAGATCACAGGAAGGGCAAACTGCAGCCATATTTCTTATTTCTTCATGTGAAGTCTGTTATGACACTGTCTACTTTAGGCACTATGTAAATATCACTATTCAATTTTATATATTATATCACTATGCTTTTATAATAACTGAACAGTTTTTCGTTTTTACACTTAAGCTTACTAAATATGTAAATGTGAAAAATATTGGTAACAAAAAGGCACATAATCTGCAAGTAAACAAAAGAACAGAGAAACCAGTCAGACCTATTCTGATCACTCTGAAGATTTCAGATGGTATCAACACCCTTATGAACTAATAATTTTAGTTGCCCAAAACTTAAAGCTTAATTTGTTGTTATTCTGCACGAGGATACAGCAAATATATTTGGGGAAAGGGAGGGAGGTGTTGTTTTGTTATAATTTTTTCTATTTATTTTTCTTTTGTTGACTTCACCACCTTGTCATTTTCAAATTACCTGAGCGATTTTTGTCACAAGCAGCAATTAAAGCCATTTCAGTTTGGTTTCTGCTTGTCTGCTACTCATTTATAAAGTTATAACATTGTGTGTAGCACTTGTGTTAAGATTTACATTCTACATAGCATTGCAGTTTTGTCCAGTGAAGTTCATGGGGGTTCTCTTCTTTGTCCTTCTACCACTGATTTTTATGATCTGAAAAATAGATCGAATAATGCACATATCACAAAGGTTGGCAAAGGTATGGTGTGGTGCACCATACTGCACATACATTTGAGATATGCATTTGCGTATCTCAAAGACTAAAATGTACAATAAGCTGTATGTGTCATTCTGACCTTCTGTGTACATGGAATGATTGTTCAAGGATGAAGAAGTTTGCCAAACTTTGGTATTGATCTACACTACAAAGTCAACCGTTTTAGGCAATTCAATACAAAGCCTGAAAAGTAAGCTCTTTGAGAGACATTTTCACCTCTCCTTCCTCTAATGTAATCTACTATTCATGTAAAAATGTGAAAATTTTCAAGAAAAACTGTATCACTGACAATTGTGCTCCACAGAGTAGAAAACTTTGCCTTGAGATCTGAGCTGTAATGTTCTCCTGTGTAATCAGAGAGAAGCAGTAGTAAACTACTATCACTGCAAAGACCTGCAAGAAGTACATAACACATACATTGTCCTGTCAGGTTCCAGGAAGAGTGTCTGACAAAGGGTGTGATGCAGTGCTAGGCGCACATGTAGTTTTTTTGTGTGTGACTAATGATCTCAAAGGTTAATTTACCACCCAAACTTACTTGGATACCAAACTGAGCTGGATATTGCAGGTAGTCACATTTACTTCTCATATGATACTGATGAGAATTAAGAAATTCAGAGATAAACTAAAAAGGAAGAATTTGAAAAAGATTGTTTTGTTTTAGATTTTGGACAGAACATGAGTTTTTATAAATATATTTATTAGCAATCTCTAAATTCAGTTAATAAGTTATTTATAAAGAAAAAATCAAAAGGAAGATTTATTTTCTTTTAGAGGTATCTGTTTACTAACTTCTAAAATCTATGGATCAAAATTCTTTCTTTATTTATGATTCTAGAATACCTCTATTTCACACAAGCTGTCTTTCCAGTAATGGTTAGATTCAAAATAGCCAGGAAAGAATCTTTATTTCTAAACTATACACTAAACTGATGGTTTAGCTGGCTTTCCTCTCATCAGAACAAGCAAATTTTCTCCTCTTAATTTTGTTGGCTGAATCTATGAATACATAAATCCTTTCTTCTTCTAGCATAAAATACCAATAAAGGGATTAAATGTTCTATGGAAAATTAATATAGTTTTGTATAAAGTTATCCTTTGAAGTACAGGTGTTTTCATGTGTGTCTTAATATTTTCTGCTTTTGTTAACAAATTTTAATCTTATTGGTCTACCAAGAAAACAGTTGACTCTATAAGCTCTGTTAACACAGACATTTCATAACATTTAGGGATAAATTAGTTATGTGTCAGGAAGGTTCAACATGTACCTCTCAAAGACTCCCTAAAACTTCTCTAATATTATAATTGTTATCCCAATAGGTTATTTCCTCTTAATCATGAAATTCCAATAAGTAGTGGGTGACTGTTACAACTTGAACTTTGACAGATTCTAAGAGAGATGGTGTGAAATACTGTCAGTTAAAGCTCTTTTAGAGACTACCTATCTAAGGCGGTACTTTAGACAGGGCTAGGAGTCCAGCTGCTTATTTTCTGGGAGTTTCCTGTCATTTCATATCAGTCAGCTACAAGTCAGCTCTAACTAGAACAAAAAGACAAGACTTCCGCAGATGTCTATGAACAGCTGCAGATCTAATCTTTCAAGTCAACTGCAGATGCTTTATCACAAAGTAAAAATCAAGGACATAGGTAGCTCCTGCTTTTAACCACTGGTATTAATTTTACTTTTATTATCTATACAGTGGAACACTTGTGAAGTGCAGTTAGTAGTCAGCAAAATGTTTTGCTACATCAGTGAAAATCACTAGACATAACTAAGCATACTAATTCTTGAAAATAGAAAGAAGTCCACAAGGCCAAATATCACCATTAATTGTCTCTCAAACTAATTTTTATGAATAATTGTTAATCATGTTTTGCACCAGCTCTTGATCTTACTGCTGGTTGGTTTTACTACTACTACTACTACTACTACTACTACAGCTGTTATTGTCATTATTGTAGAAATTTCAAATTTATTTGGCAACATTTTAGAATAATACTTGTACCAAGTTTTGGTTCTAAGTTGTCTGGGGTTGGGAACTGAAGACAGGATTTTTTCACTTTTCTCAGATATATCTATAAATCATTCAGGTGGCTTTTAAACTACAAGACTAAATGCTGCAAAATCAACTTATTTCTTTGTGTCCTTCCTACACTTTATTTCTTGGCATATTCCTTCACTTCTATGAGTTTTGTGTTCTCTTGGAAAGATAGTAGTGGCAACCCTTACATGGAGACGTCTGAAGTACATCTATGTCCTTCACAAATCCAGGAATAATCAAACTGAGGAAACATCATAGTTAGGAGTTTAACTGTAGAGTTGCTGTCTCATCTTTATGGCCAATGATGTCCTTCCTCCATTTCAAGGAGAATCAAAGGACAAATATTAATGATTGCACACACTAACTGAAATGTGTGTTGAAACAGATTTAAACAAAACAGTAGCCTAACAAGAATTTTAAGTCTTTATTGCCAAAGCAGTAAGAGAAGAATGACATTCCATAAAAAATATATAGTTTATAGAGTTATGGCTAATGCTAAAACTCAGTTGTGGAAGAGTTATATTCAATTATTTTAAATTGCATTCTTTCTGTAATAATAAATCAGGGGATGTGTGAAATAATTATATGGTAGAAAAACTGTTTCAAATCATGCTTTCCAATGTTGCCTTACTTACAATGGTTTTATTGGATTTGTGTGGCAAGGTTTTGGTAGCAGGGGGAGGGGGTTACAGGGGTGGCTTCTGTGAGAAGCTGCTGGAAGCTTCCCCTGTGTTCGAGCGAGCCCATACCAGCCAGCTCTAAGACGGACCCGCCACCAGACAAGGCCGAGCCCATCAGCGATAGTGGTAACGCCTCTGGGAGAACATTTTTAAGAAGGAAAAAAAGTTGGAACAGATGGGAAATAGCTGCTGGAGAGAGGAGTGAAAACATGTAATAGAAACAACCCTGCGGACCCCCAGGTCAGTGCAGAAGGAGGGGGAGGAGATGCTCCAGGCACCAGAGCAGAGATTCCCCTGCAGCCCGTGGGGATGAAGACCCTGGTGAGGCAGGCTGTCCCCCTGCAGCCCAGGGAGCTCCATGGTGGAGCAGATCTCCACCTGCAGCCCATGGAGGACCCCACGCCGGAGCAGGTGGGTTCCTGAAGGAGGCTGTGACCCCATGGGAAGCCTGTGCTGAAGCAGGCTCCTGGCAGGACCTGTGGATCTGTGGAGAGAGGAGCCCACGGAGCAGGTTTTATGGCTGGACTTGTGACCCCATGGGGGACCCACGCTGGAGCAGTGTGCTCCTGAAGGACTGCACACCGTGGGATGGACCAATGCTGGAGCAGTTCGTGAAGAACTGCAGCCCATGGGAATGGCCCACGTTGGAGAAGTTCATGAAGGACTGTCTCCTGTGGGAGCGACCCCACACTGGAGCAGGGGAAGAGTGTGATGAGCCCTCCCCCTGAGGAGGATGAAGCGGCAGAAAATAACGTATGATGGACTGACTGTAAACCCCATTCCCCATCCCCCTGTGACGCTGGGGGAGGGGGATGGTAGAGAATCCAGGAGTGAAGTTGTGCCTGGGAGGAAGGGAGGGGTGGAGGGAAGGTGTTCTGAGATTTGTTTTATTTCTCATTACCCTACTCTGGTTGATTTGTAATAAATTGAGTTAATTTTCCCCAGGTTGAGTCTGTTTTGCCTGTGACGGTAATCGGTGAGTGATCTCTCCTGTCCTTATCTTGACCCACAAGCTCTTTGTTATAATTTCTCTCCCCTGTCCAGCTGAGGTGGGGAGCAGCTTTGGTGGGCACCTGGCGTCCAGTCAGGGTCAACCCACCACAGTGGTCTAGGCAGAAATTCTTCCAGCTTTTATTGGTGTAACTCAGCAGAAATTCTCCATTCTTGTGCTTTCACCTTCTCATGTTCATTTCCTTCCATTTTGCTTGTATGCAGAAAATGAAATTAAGATATTTCTGCACATTCGCAGGTTAAATCCAAGGCCTTATTGAAAATTACCTTTCAAATGACATCTGGCAAGGCTTTAAATTCCTAATAACCTAGGAGGAGATAATGTTCTATGGTTTATTCATTCTGCATGCCTAAACTTGATGTAAAATTATAATTAGGAATTTGCAAAGAATAAATTATTCTATTCATATATTATTGCATTCATTAGTCTGATAATTAATGAAGGAAGTAGCTGCCAGTGTTAACCAAAAATTCTCTCTGCCAGAATTTTCTATTACTGTAGTACCGATATTATTGAATTTAATCTCTGTTTAATGTAAAATCAAATCAAACAATAACCATTAAAGATTTTGGCTACTCTTTGTTAATAGATGCCTTCAAGGTGGGGAGATTTTTCTTCAGTGAATTTAACTCAATAGATATTTGAAACATAACCCATGCTACTCCCCAAACAATAAAATTTAAGAGAAGTCAATAATGACCTGATTTATGCAAAGATCTGGTGATCACCTCATGGCATGCCTAATAACAGCCTTTTCTTTAATCTTGGTGCAGCCCTAAGATCATAAATGGTGTTGATTTTCTTAAATATCCACTATTAAAGATGTGGTCTGTGACAGTGGGGTTTGGTTTTTTTAGAGCAATGTGAGGACAGAGTGAAAGCCTTATTGCAAGTATTAAGAGTTGTTCTTATGCAGAGTGTATCTATACAAGAGTACAGGTGGACATTGCCCTAATTTTTTCATTTGGATAGCAAAGACTTATAATATTGAGTTCTTGTCCTTTCCAGTTTTTCTGAGACTAAATGGTTTCACGTGAACTGAGTATCTCATTGTGTGTAATTTTGCTTTCGTTCTTGAAAAGAAGACAATCTTGTATAAGTAGATTATTCTCAAAATCAGAGCTTAAAATGAAAAATGTATATGGTAAATTACTGACTCACTTGAAAATAAAATTTGATATGCAATATTAAAAAAAATTGGTGTCATTCACTATTAAGAATATACAGTGGCACATAGACATAAACACATATATGAATATGAATGTAAATATAAAAATAAGTATGGTTCCCTTAGATTAACATTTTGGAATATCACTTTGTCTTCTGTTTTTTTTGGGAGGTGGTGATCTTTGCGGGGGGAGGGTTGGGGGTGGGGTGGGGTGGGAATGGTGAGTGGTATTTAGTGTTCCATTTTGTTTTCAATGTCTGTATGGAATTTAGGGCCTGCTGCAAAGTGTATAAATTCAGCTAGAGAGTGGCAACCTTAAAGAAATCTGGGGTTACTGTCCTTTCAAGAAATGTTTTTCCTTACAGAAAAAAATAAGTGCATGACCAGAAGATATCATCTTTATTTTGATTACAAAAATTATTATCTTTCTTTTGTAACCTAAGAAGATATATGTTATGACTCCTGCCAGACGACCATGAAGTTAAAATGATTCTGAATTACGTTTGGTACTTCAGAAGCAGTAAAAAACATTAGGTTTTCCATCCAGCAGGAGCTAAATATTGCTGCTCACTTCTTTTTCTTGTTAGGATTTCTATACAAGATGAATTTTCTTCTCACAGGAAACTAAGATGTTAATACTGTCACTTTTATTCGAGTTTTGCTCCAGTACACTAGATGTAAGAAATTAAATGGAATACTTGAGAATGACTTGGCAGTGACAGTTCAAAGATTTCTTCTCAGTTATTTTGATTCTTAACATATTTATTTTAATTTTTTTCAAATTATTTATATTTCTTCCAGGAAAATAAAATATGACTGAGAAATCTGATTCTTAGAAGAAATAGGTGGTTATAAAAATTTAAAAGTTGAAGAGACAAGATTTCTGAATACTAAACACATCTTCAAATAATGAGATAAAAATAAATGTTAATATACTGACTCATGCTTTACTATGTAATAGTTTTGACTTTTTTGAAGATAAATGAGCTGTCTGTAAGGGTGAAGCAAAAGCAAAAGCAAGAGAAAAGTGAAAATTAAGATTAACATTAAAACAAGAAAAAAGTGAAAAGAAAAAAAAAGAACGTGAAAAGAAAAAATAAAGTGAAAAGAAAAAAGAAGAAATAAAAAAAAAGAAAAGAAAATGAAAAGAGAAAAGGAAAAACTGAAAAAGAAAAAGGATAGGAAAAGAAAAAAGAAAAAGAAAAAGAAAAAAGCAGGAGAAAAAGAATAAAAGAAGAAAAAGACACTGGAGAAAGAAAATAAAAAAAAGAAGAAAAAAGAAAGAAGAAAAAAGAAAATAAAAGAAAAAGAAAATGGAAAAAGGAAAGTAAAAGGAAAAGAAGAAAAGGAGATGTAAAGGAAAAAGAAGTCAAAAATGATGAAAAATAAAAATAAAAGGGAAAGAGAAAAGAAATAAAAAGAAATAAAGAAAAAAAGAAAAAGAAATAAAATGGGAAAAAAAAAGAGGTTTGGTCTCCTGATTTACTGTATTGTTATTTAACTGTTTATTTTTAGAACAAGTCCTTATGACACTTTCTTACCCAACTTTCCCAAACCTACAAAACCAGATTCATACTGAATAATTATAAATAAGTAGGGAGTCACTATATTGTTATCCACTGCAATGTAGAGTCGTGTTGGTGGAATCGAATAGTATGTGGCATGATCCATCAAATGACAATTTGTTGCATGTAGGACAGGAAGTATAAGAGCAGACTCCCATGTCATGTATATCATGATGTTGAATTTCAAGAATGACCAAAGGTCAGTTGCTGTTTTAATATGTGATTCCTACTTGTACAAAGATCCTCAGTTTGATGTGTGTGTTGATTATGTTTTCTTTCTTTATAATGGAAATAATGTTTAATTTGGTTTAAGTTTTTATCATTAGCACTATACTGGGCAGGAGAAATAGATTCATTAACTACTTCATTAACTTGATTAAAGTTCTAGGATTCACTGTCTTCCTAACTGAGTTATGTATTACTGATCTGCCTTGCCTTTAAATGTTTAATTG
Source organism: Astur gentilis (assembly GCF_929443795.1). NCBI lineage: Eukaryota > Metazoa > Chordata > Aves > Accipitriformes > Accipitridae > Astur > Astur gentilis. Next base: position 16,877,682 of record NC_064919.1, on the reverse strand, counting down.
CCTGAGAAATTCCCGAGGGAACATTTCTTCTTTTTTTCAATGCAGAATTATTTAGTAATAATAACAAACTTTTAATGAGGGAAGAAAACAGTCTGATTCTTTACATTCCTACTTGATCTGACATGCCTGACTTATGTGGTTTACTGAATTAATCTACTAAACTAGGTGAGAAATTTGGTTTTGAAACATGGGTTGTAGAGAGTAAGCATTTCATAATGCCATTTTTGAATAGGCAGCAGGTCTTACTGTTAGAGTGATTCATCATGAAATGTACAGGCTACTTCTCCAATAGGTGATGCACTCAGGTTAAATTTAGGAGACTGGGGTTCCCATGCTGTCTTTCTCATCTTTATGCTGTTTTAACCATCATGACTTATTTTTCATTTCTGCAAAACCAAAATGTCAAGAAATTTGTTTCAGTTGGTTACCTCTGTGATTCTAGAAAACTTTACAAAATATGAATTTCTTTGACTGTCCCCACAGCCATTCCCCCTAGTAAATCTGACATCCTTCACTTTATGAGAAGAACCAAGAATTACTTTTATTTTGTCTGTCGATGTTCATTGTAACAAGTCTTTGAGGTAAAATGTTCAGCTGACCTTTTCACTGCAGATAGTGTTTGGATCATTCCACAGTTGCTCTCCTCATACAACTTTCCAGTTCTTTTTTTCCATGAATAACAACAGAAAAAAAGACCTTTTATCCCACTAAGGTCAGTTTGCCCATATGATAAAAATTTATTCAGACCTGACCCTTCATAGCTCTGCATGAATGTGAGGGTTGGGATATGTATGTATATAATTATTGCTTAGCATGAAACCTGAAAGTCAAAAATTCTATGGCTGCATAAGGTCTGTGTCAGAAAATATGAAAAAGAATTTGTAAGCTTTTAAAAATATTTTGTTTCATATCTGAAATAATTTTTTAAATGTTGTTTATTTGAAATTTTAAATGTACTATATTAAAATGCTTTGGTCTTTTGTTTTTAATCATATAGAAAGATATATAAAATATCAGGTCTCTGGTACTGGATATTATCAAAGACATGATCCTTAAGTTTGATCTTCTATAGCAGCATTTGTAGTTGTATCACCATACATGCAATGGCATCATCTTTTATACCAAATAGCCTTATGATTTGAAAAGATGAACTCTGTTTAAAGAAACAGATTGTCAGGAGTATATCTGATACGATGACTGAAACAAAACATTTCTCAGCTGTAATTTTATGTTTCCTTTTGTTTTGGAGGTAGCTACTTTGTATGGCTTATAATATGGTATGGCCTTTAGGATTAATCTTGTCAAAACCGAGCTCAGTTTTCTTTGTCTTTCAGAATTCTGACCCTGATGCAATGTTATTCCAGTCTCCATCAGGACCCGCTGCTTATAATCTATACTGTTCAGGCTAGTATGTAAGCCTACTTTATAGCTTCAGATCTTCATAAATTCTTGTCATAACAATGTCTTTTTATTGTTTCCAGCACTTGAAAACTTTTTTTTTGTTTTAATTTTCCCAACATACTGCGCTTTTCTGTTAGTGCATTCTGTCAAATGCCTAGCTTTTAGCACATGTTCTTCTCATTGATTTCAGTCTTCTAGTTCTTTCTATTAAGCTACTACTGAAGTTATAACTTGCTGAATTGGAAACATAAGGAGTTATTTTCAGGTTTGGTTTTTTCCATTTTTTTTTGTTTCATCAGCAAGTATATGCAACTTGATAGAACTGAGTGGGAGAGAGAAATCCTAGGGATTTTTCTACTAAAAAAAAAGTTTAAAAACCTATCTTTTGTTCTACTGATCCCCTTTATCCATGTGTCCCAAGGCTAAATTCACAATAGTGTAAAAACACTGACACATCTAAATATAAAATTCAGATTCTCAGAACAGCCCAACAAATGCTGCAGAAATCTTAGTCCACAAAATACACAATGTTCATCAGTATCTTCCTTCTGGCTGCCTCAAGCTGTTGTGATAGGCATGCAGAGAACTGCATAACCTCACCTGTGCTGAGTAGTTTAGCATGTGTTTTCATCCCTGTGTTGTCTGACTACTTTGTATGTGGGGTCTTATCTGGTAAAAGTGCAAATTGCAGCTGTCTCCTAAGAGCTTATTTAGAAAATCAAGCGGGATGTGCCTGAGAAACTATCACGTCCTCAAAGGACATCCCAAACCATCATCAATAGGGTAGTCGTTGTACGAGAGGTGGTGACAAAGAGAACTATCTCGCGGTTCCGAGATTTGGACATTTCCTACACCTTTTGACTGCTCCTGCTCTGCCAGCAGAGGCTGCCTGGGTGCCTCACCAGGGCTGTGGCACCAAAGCTTAGCTAAATAGCTTGTTACAACCAGCTACCTTCTGTCTGTGTTGTTGAGCAAATAATAATTTATAATTCTAACTTGTGCATCCCCTACTTGCAATCTCTCTATGCATGACTGATGATGTTCAAACAAATATATACTCACTTCTGTAACACATTGTCCCCTTAGAATCTGCTGGGGTTTGATCTTTTTTTTTTTTTAATCTCTTCGCACAAAACCAGATCAGCATTGTATGATACAATACAGACTGTCAAAAAATGAGCCTATTGTCAGCCACATCATCTATTGATAACCATTTAGCCTTTGAGTGGTTATTGTGTGTCCACAGTCTTTTTGATTAGCAAGCTATTGTTACCATGTAATTTACTAACATATCTCAGCAGCCATGAGGGCTATTGCGAATTTCAGATATTTTCTTGAATCAAGTATTTTTAAATGACTGTATCTATCTTAAGTTTGCTTGGTTTGTTGGTAAAATTTTTGTTAGTACATATTCATCTCTGTTAGACCACAGCATGAGAAGCACAGTGTATTACACACTCTTTGCAAGGTGTTTTTCTTACAAAAAGCATGGTTTATAACTATGTAATTATATTTCCTGCACTGTGGGTACATGAATGTTTTCTCACTTAGTTGCAGATTATTTAAAATCATAAAACCTCTCTGTAGTGTGTCTTCCTTATTTTTTTATTTTTCACAGAATTATTCCACCTCTCATTTAAGATTTTTGTAATGAACGTGGCTTGAATCAATTGTTTAGTCACAAAACAAATCTTGGGATAGGAACTCTTACCTAGGCCATGTCCAGAAGAATGATTTTTTTGAAAAGTAACAACTATCAGCTGATGTCAGCTACTCTTGTGACATTAATTGCATTCCTTTTTCATCCCAGGTTGAATGGTTGGATGAAGGTAATATAATGAGAAAGCTGATGGAGACAAGAAGTGTTATGCACAAAAGACTATTGTGAGATTTTGCATGCAATCAATACTGTTAATTTATATCCTGAAATGATGGAAAACTAGAACACACTTTGAGCTTTATTTTGTCACTTTCCCCTCCTTTCCTGCACGTGTTCTGCAGCTCTACCCCAAAACTTCTCTACTGGGGAGCCAGTGGTCCCCAACAGCACAACCTTCCTACACTAACAATAAAAAAATAAATCTCACTTCAGAGAGCTGTATTCACATACTCACAAAAAGAAAAATGTTAATAAATAAAATGCCCTTTCTCTCAGTGAGACATTTTCTATTGAAGACATTCTGATCTAAGGAAAAACAAAAACAAATCAGACAGAACTTGAAGTTTTCAGTTGTTTGTTGCTGTGTAGCACCACAATAATAGGCGGTATGACTGAAAGAAGTTAAGAGTAGATGAAGGGAAAAGTAAAGTAACACAAATGTTTTTAAAGAGCCTGAAATTTACTCTTCACACAAGATATACTGTAATGTACCAGAAAGCTGGCTCAATATTTGCTTTTTCATCAGACTGTGACTTCAGGATAACCTTTCTTAAGTGGACCTGTAAGTAGCTCTAATTTACCCAAGAGAAAAACAAAAACAGAAGGTCACTAGTGATGTGCCGATTAAATACCCACAGTATTCATGTAGAAAATTTTTCCTTTGGAGAATTTTAGTTTTTTTCTGAGGGGGTAGGGCTAGGTTAGTTTCTTCTTTGAAGCAGATACAGGCTTTTCTGGCTGCATTTTTGTGGAGCAAGGGTGACGTTTTGCATTCAGAACTGGCTATGTGCATTCCCAGAATGTATTTTGGCCTAACTTTCTTCTTTAAAAATAGTGGTCTGAACCATAACTGGGTATTGCATCTGCTGCTGTAATGGTCTTTGTGTTGCAGCATTATGCTCTTCAGGGAAAGGGAACCTTGTGGTTGTTCTAAACTTACTGATGTTTGGTTAAAGTTACATCTGTATGTTTTCTTCTGGAAGGAAGTATTTGGATCTGTTATTTCAATCAGTGGCAGTACGCAAGTAGATTTTCCAGTAACTCAGACATTGGCTCTTGATTATGCCTTTTGGGAGCTCAGGCTCAGTTCACTTCTTTGGACAGGGAACATGAACTCCTATAAAAGATGTTGCTCAGTATGCTAAAGAATATCTTGTTGTGGGTAATGTACTATACTTTCTAATACTAATGTTTCTGCCAAAGAAAGCCTAATTAAGCAAAACAGAAAAGCATCAAAATGAGTGATTTTGAAAGTCACCTTTTCCAGCATGTTCTCTACTGTAGTAGATAAGGTGTTCTCTGGAGATAATAAAATATCTGGGAAGGGTTTCAGAAACCATCTGAGAGAAGTTGAACACAAGTCTTTGCCAACCATGGGGGAGGCATACTTCAACAGTGTAAATAGCCTAAATTGAACCATTCTTTTTTTGTGGTTCTTTTTCTCTGTTTTTTTGTTGTTCTCTGCTTAAAGCAAAAAAAGAGATAAAAGTGGAGTAGGGAGCCTTAATTTCATGTTAGTACTCTCTTCTTCAACAATGGATTTAAACACATCTCTATTTCTTTGGGGATTGTTTTTAACAGTAACATCAGGTGACTCTACTGCTGTCCTGAGAACATACACAATCTTCTAAGAGAAGTTTTGAGCAGTATATTGTTCTTAATCTATACAACACTTAGTATTCAGGTAGAGAAGAACATGTGTTGCTAATGTTTTTCTCTTAAAAAGTAGCATATTGTAATATTGGAAACCATAGAGAAATTAAAATGAATAAACTGTATCTCTGGATTTTCTCTTTCTTTTTGTTTTTCCTTTTTTAAGTCAGTGGCAAAGCCAGAAAGAAATTTGACATGAAATTCAGTCAGAATAACTTGTTCTTTCTCTAGTCTTTCCAGTTTAGCACATAAAGTAGGCATCATTCACAAATGTCTAAACTGCTTTGCCTTTAGCCCTAAAATCCCCAAATGCCAGAGACAATTCCATAATTGGATCTGGAATTATGACATCAAGGGAGTCTCATTAAAAGCATTTAACTTATGTATTTAGCATACATATGTATAGAAAATCTTACTGAAGTAGAAGAATTTGCTTCACCCTTTTGAAGTTAGTACCACCAAGCCACTTTGCAAGAATGTAACAGTCTTCCCATTCTGATTAAGTGATACATGGGATGACATTTTACAACCGAACAATAAAAACTCCTTTGTTATTATAATCATTGAAGTTCCAGGGTAGGACATTATAGTCAATGTTTCACTCATTTCAACCACAAATTGCACTTTTTTCTTTATGTCTGGTACAATGTTTTAAGCAAAACACTTTCATTTTACTCATTAACATGTGAATTAATACACTAACTTAAATCACTTTTGCTTGGTTCTTCCTGGCAGAAAATCTGCCAGGGTTTTCTTCTATTTTTCCCAGAGCATTCGTCCCATCTACAAACAGTTAACAGTTCTACCCTTAAGTGAATTGCCCTTGCTCTGAAAAACTAATGCAGTAGTTTCTTTCCTTTTTTTCTAGGAAACTCCCCTGCAATTGCGATATGCAGTTTACAACACATAAAACATACAGGAGAATTTTTCATTTGCATTTTCTTAAAAAAAAACATAGCAAAAAAAAACCCCAAACCAAACAAAATGCCAGAAAAAGCCCTATTAGGCTGTCAAGTTATTCAACCTTCAAAATATTGAATAAAACTTGCCAGCAGCATAGGTTTCTCAAAAATTCAGAGGTATAAACTAAAGACATAGGCAGGTTATATTGTTCTCTGCTCATTCCCAATACAGATGTAAGAGGTTTTTGTAACATTAAACTTCTTCTGCACAGAATGGATGAAGACTCTTCTGAGTGAACTTGATATATAACCAATGGCTAATTCTCCTGTCCCAGATGTACACTATGCTTGTCAGTGGCACACATTATGCCTTTGATTTGTGAAAGCTTGAAATACAAGCACTTAAAGCCACCACATTGAGAAGGCTGACATTTGGGTTTTTTCTTTATCCATTCCCAAGGTTGGAGGAATTTCAAAAAACTGGAAGAAACATCAATGCACCCCTCACTGGAAATTAGTCATGGTGGGTAGTGAATCACTCACCTTCAGACACTACTGTGCCAGTGGAGGATGGATAATTTATTGGTAATACACTGAATTAGTATTTAGGAATTCTGAGTGCAATTTCATTCTCTGCTTATTTCCATTCCCTCAGGGAAATAATTTAGTGTCTGTCTCATTTCTCCTTTTGTAAATTAGCAATAATATTGCCTTATGTAACTGGATGGAGTGGAAGTTTGTAGTTGTGTGGGACTCAGATGTAGTGATTAGGTAGGAAATGTTAGATAACCTGATAGCAGGACACAGGGCATCTCCAGAAAGCTTCAGGAGGAGAGAAATACAGGTGTTTGAAGTGTCTGCAACAGGAAAATACATTAAAAAGTATTTTTTTCCCTGGAGAGGGTCACGCGCATTTATATTCCACATTTTTCCTTCTTCTTTTGGTTTCCTTCTTCCCTTACTGCCTTTCTTTCCCAGCCTATCACATCTTCTGTATTTTTAAAATATTTTTTCCCTTTTCACTGCCAACATCCTTTATTCAGTTGTCTTCTCCTTTACTCACCCAACTTCATATCTTCAGTTATCAACTCTCAACTCTAAATTTGCCTTCTTCCTTCTCTACATGTCCTTCTTCTTTTTATACTACTCTCTTATCTTCACAGTTTCCCTATGCCCATGTTTGCTGATCCTGCTGTTGGTTTTATACTGCAGAGTATCTCTCTGAATTTGAATTATAGGAACGTTCCAAGGGTGCTGTTTCCATGTGAGTTTCAGACTTACCTGTGCATACTTGGAAAAGTCACCCTGAGCAAGGTGTGTATTATCTTTCCCATGTGGACATTGATTTCACTTGTGGTTTTGACAGAACAATAAGATCCCTGCTGATGCGTGTGTACCTCTTTATATGTATTTTGCATTTTGTAGGATGGTATAACCAAGGGGAAAAAAGCTAAATTCAGAGAGAAGTCCTTTCCTTTTTAAAACTTCAGAAGCTGTAACCCAAAATATATTTTCCATGCACAAGTGATTTCTAAGTTCATTTATGCAGCACTGGAGAAACTGAAGTTCTTATCTGATCTGAGGTACTGCTCATAGAGAGTGACATAGCAATTTTATAACCCAGCAAAAATAGGGAAATACAGTAATCAAATAATTCACATTTTTAACTCCCACAATAAGTGACAAAGAGCATATCCAAACTGTGTTTTCATTCATCTGCAGTTTTATCCTTCCTTGGTCTCTCTGGAGAGTAGTGATATCTTATTCTATCTTTGTTGTCCTGATGTGACACTGAACAACCAGATGTGACTTGTGAGCTCTGAATGGAGAAAGATGTCTGAATGTAGCCTTGTCAGAGGAGACAATCTAGTGGGACAGAATATTTAATTGGGAAAAAACTCTTGTGTAATAGCTTGAGTAGTGCACTGCTGTGACTTATATTTTCTCAGAAGGACTCACCAAAAGCATTGTGGTTTGGGGTTAGAGCAGCCCAGTTAATTCCTTTCAGCAAAGACAGTTCACATTTTTGTAGCTTTCCTCATTTGTGTGCAAAGCCAAATAAGACAATTATCTTTATCTTATGGTTCCTGCCCTCATTCCATTAGTATATTATTCTATTACACAGCTAGTCTAGAATCCAGTCCTTCAGGACTTTAGTATCATATTGGGCCAAAATAATTGAATATTTATTTCTTGAGGCAAAAGAAAAAGTCTGAGGTTTTTCATTAGTTTTCAGTTGTGTTTTGTGTTTTTTTTTTTCTTTTTCTCTCCCTGTACAGAATAAACATGAATGCATTTCTAAAATGCAAAAGAAGTGATTTTGCTGCTGCTATAGACTGAAAAAAAAAAAAAATATTTAGGAACTGGGGAAATGTTCCTTACCTATTAAAACTTCTATGCACCGTAACTGTAATTTTGGCAGATTTCTAATTCACTGCATGGTCAGAACAAATAAGTTCCAAGTGTTGATCTGCTCTTCTTGGTTTAGTGCATTCAAAACCAGAACTAACAGATCAAGATTAATATCAATTTCTTTGATCAAGTTTTTCTATGTCCTTGTGGTTTTTTGGAGGGCTTAGTTGTTTTTTGGTGGTTTGGTTTCCCAAAATAAAACTTCACTGCATTAGTTCCTTGATGTGTCTTCATTCCACTCTATCTGCAAAATGGGCTACAATGATGCAGCTTTCATTCTGAAAGGATGTAAGATTTCTGGAGGAAGAAATTGGTATTACCTGTGCACTGTCATTTTTTTTTTAACCGTATATCTTGATCAGTAATTTAACAGCAGGACTGTTTGAGTAGTAAGATCTTGGCAAAAGTAGGTAGTATCTGACCTTTGATTAAAATATCTGTCTTTTAAAAATGAAAATATGGCATGCGTACATTCATTCATGTCGTATATTTATTCCAAGTATTAAAATACTGATGAACCAAATTGATTGGAATAGTTGATATAATTGGTAGTTACCAAAATGGTTAATGTAAAAATAAGAAAAAAATTTTTCATCACAATCTCAAATTAGAAACTGTCAAGGATGTGTCAGATTGACTTTATTTTTACTCAATAGTAATAAAGTTTACTCTACACTTTCCATGCAATATTAGAACTGGAAGCTGATTGTTCAGATTGCCTAAGAGCTAAGAATGCTGCAGGTATATTTAAAGACTGGTATGAAGCAAACTCATCCAAATAGCAGAATTAAACCCCACCATGGTTTAACCCCAGCCCGCAGCTAAGCACCACGCAGCTGCTCACTCACTCCCCCCCACCCAGTGGGATGGTGGAGAAAATCAGGAAAAGAAGCAAAACCTGTGGGTTGAGATAAGAATGGTTTAATAGAACAGAAAAGAAGAAAATAATAATGATAATGATAACACTAATAAAATGACAACAGTAGTAATAAAAGGATCGGAATATACAAGTGATGCACAGTGCAATTGCTCAGCACCAGCCGATCGACACCCAGGTAGTCCCCAAGTGGCGATTCCCCACCCCACTCCCCCCAGTTCCTATACTAGGTGGGACGTCACACGGTATGGAATACCCTGTTGGCCAGTTTGGGTCAGTGGCCCTGGCTGTGTCCTGTGACAACTTCTTGTGCCCCTCCAGCTTTCTCGCTGGCTGGGCATGAGAAGCTGAAAAATCCTTGACTTTAGTCTAAACACTACTGAGCAACAACTGAAAACATCAGTGTTATCAACATTCTTTGCATACTGAACTCAAAACACAGCACGGGTACCAGTTACTAGGAAGACAATTAACTCTATCCCAGCTGAAACTAGGACAAACCCCATTTCATATTGAACAGTTAAGAAGACTGATGAATGAAAGAAGACATTAAATCTTGTTCTCAGAGTTTTAATTATCATCTATGACAAACAAAAATACACCACCTACTCTTACAAAGCCTGAATGATTTTTGTGCTCCATATATACATGCACATACTCATGTTATCACACTTCCTTGAGGGGAATCCGTTACAAAGGTCAATATATATTTCATTCCATCTGTGGTGAAAATCAACCTTTTAATTAGATATTATTAATGAGTTAAGAAGTCCACAAAATATACATAAACTATTTCAGATACTTTTATTTCCCAAACACCCTCATATTACTGCCAATTTCATGCTAAACCCAAGGCATTTGTGAGTGCTGCAACCGTCACTGAATTCACCAGCAACCCTTTTGAAGCATCACTGATTTTGACCACCTACTTCAATCATAATTAGAGGATAAATCAGTTGACCATAGCTTTGGACAACTGCTTAATGGCATTGCCCAGATAGCACTGTTGGAGAAGTGATGTTGAACGTTTAAATGGCTGGTCAAATTAGATTTTTTTGATTAAGGTTCTTTGTGCTACAAGATGCTTAGGCTATGCTAATGATTAAATGAGAGAAACTGTGTTCTTGGATTAGGAAATCTTCCTAAGTTTTTATACACTAAAAGAAGCAGCAATCCATTGCAAGCCTGCCATGTGGATGTATTCTGTTAATGACTATCAATGTGATTTTTCATTTTTCCACATAAGAAACTCTGAGAACAACTTGCTGGTATATTATTAGGTGGTCTATGATTGTCTGAAAAGGGATGAGAGACAAGCAGTGGATGCAAGTTGTTAAGTTGTTTAAATGGTGTCAGTGATTTACTATAGCAGAGGAGGTAGACCTATAACTTGTAAAACATTATTATTGATTTAAGTCTTATCTGTTAGCTTCATGATATAGAAATGTTAGTAGACTTATAAGATTTCAGAAGACAGATAAGTAAAGCTAGAAAAATTCATTTTGGTGATCTCATCTAACAAGTCCTCAAGAGATACCCACACTGTTTAAGACATCAGTCACCAATGAATAAATGGCAAATTTGTGGTCTATCCCCAGCCCGGGCAGTGCCTGGATATGTTTTATCTATCTGGACTTAGAACATGCCACTGTCTGAGTCCTACTTCCACTTTGCTTCACGCTGATATTGTTTTGAAAGAGAAGGAAAAAAGGTGGGGGTGATCTTCATTAGTTTTTCCTCTTCTATCTCTAATTCCTGTGTTCTAGTCCAAAACCAGTTAACAACTGCATTGTTATTCTATATGAGTATAAATGTCACATCAGAATCAGGGCACAAAGCCGGTGTGCTTTATAAATAGAAAAAAAATCCTTAAACTACAGATGAGACAATTATTGTCTTCAAGACACCATCTATCCGCCATTCTCACTTAAGTGCATTGTAAATGTGTTAATGAAGGAAGCAGAAGACACAACATTTTGTCTCCCACAACATTTAGTACTTCAAAAAAAAAAAATTCTTACTCATGCAGACCACGTAATGATGGTTTTTTTCTTCATTATCATGGAGATAGCTAAGGTAGGATGTGATTTTATAGTGGTGCAGACTGGTATAATTTAATAGACAATTTTTTTGACCTATACTGCTTTATAGTGCTGATGTTCACTATTGTAGCTTCCTTAATTTATTTTGCAATTTGCAACTTTCTGAAAGTTGGAAGAGAGATCTAATTTTTGCCAAAAATCCCTAAAATAATCTAGTGTTCTTCTTATCCATTCTTGTAAACACTGATCACACTATATGCGTGATCCTTGCACCCTCAAGTAGAGAATGCATGAAGGACATGCATAATTTCGTCAGTAGTGAAATTTAGGTGGACTTGAAATAGTAGTATATAAAAGATCATATCTTCCAATAATTATCTCTGTGCGCTGCTAATGTCTTTATAAGCCTGCAGTACTTCATATTCACTTTGACCCTGGGCAAATAAAAACAGCAGGTACAATTTAGCAGGGAATCAGAATCTGTTATTTCTTCTTGTTTTTATAATAGCTCACGAAGTCTGTCCCTATCAAATTCCAAATGTAAGGAACTGCAGTTTCAAGGGTGGGCTGTTCTCCTGTATTGTAATCCAAGCAAATCAGTATGTGTGATTCAGTCAAAAGAAACCTCTGAAGAACATTATGTTGCAGTAATTTGAAGGAAAAAAATAAAGAGGTGAAAAAAATAAACCAACATTGGTGTTCCCGACACCAAGAAGGGAAAAACTCTATCTCCAGCTTGAAACTCCATGTATCCTTGTGCACCATTGACCATACACCCAATCATGTAGTCTTCTTGAGATCTGCAAAATTCACCTTGCAAAATAGTGGATGTGAATTAGGTATGTATTCAGATGTTTTCTTCGTGTGATAGGAGGATAGATCCCATGTTATTGTAGGACTTCTCACACTAATGGCTGACTGATACCTGCAGGCTTTTTCCATAGCTGAAAGTAGTCCTGCCAGTGGTACAACTACTGTAGCAGGTAGCATTGCCAGCAGGCAAGAAACCAGTAACGTTTCCTCTCCTGTAGCTACAGGTTTTGCTTCAGTGGGTGTTGAAAGAGGGAGGTGGCTTCAGCATAGAAGTCCTACAGTTCTGGGAGTGTGGAGGACAAGAAAAAGGTCCCAGTAACTTCAGTGCTACCTTTCACTTCAGTGGCAAACACAAAACAATGGCTCCAAAGGAACCCCACAGATTTTAAGTGTTGAACGGAAAAGAAAAAAAAAAGAGAGAGAAACTGAATTTTCCTCCTTCCCTGTACCCTTGGAACTCCACTGCCCAAAAGCTTAAAAAAGCAGTGCAACTGGTGGTATCATTATACTGCTTAGGGTCAGATACAGTCATCACTGAACAGTTGCTTAGCTTTTAGAATCTTTCTTTTGGTGGCTAGATTATGACTATATAATTCCACTGTGAATAAAGTAGTGTGTTGTTTGGAGTTACCTACAGAAGTTCAATGAGATGTCTATTCCCTACTTTATTTGCTGCTTCCTTTTACCTATCTTTATGTTGTGTTTAGAGATTAGGAGGCTTTTTATGTTTCTTGTTACTGATTTTATAGCTGGTATAAGAAAGTGTTACCCAAATTAAGACCTATTCCTTCCCTCAGCAAGCTCTCTCGCATTACTCAAAAGATGCATGTGATTTTACATCTTCACATTCCTTTTACTTCATATTTTTATACTTTATATGCAGCTTCAGGATGGCCTATTTTAGCTAATGATTTTTGCAGGAAGCATTCAACATTGCAGTTTTACATAAATTGTACTTCTTCATTGACATTTTGGTAAATGTTAAAGGTTCTGATGCCATCTATGTTTATATATCGTTATTAGAAGACATAAAGACAACAAGGATAACTTACCTTATTGTTGTTTGTCTAAGTATTCACTAATTATTATTAATTTTATTATTATAGCAAATTAAAGCAGAAAAGAGTCAGAGTTTATTCACAGCTAAATTACAGAAATCAGTGGGTTATACAGTATTTGCATTTTAATTAAGTCATGAACATTTAATGCTATGTGCTGGAAATACAGATGGATTCTCTGGCTTCATTGAAATTTAACTTTCATCTCATATTATTTAATTTTTGGTAGAATTTTGTATCTGTGTGTCTGCAAATATCCACAGGTGTAAGCATACAATTTTGTTACTAATGCAAGTCCATAATATGCCAAAATTAACAGACAATTTTTCCTATAGATCATCAAAACAATCCTAAATCTGCACTACAGGTTATGCAATACTTTGGTTTTATTACCATGAAATAAACTTTAAAATACCCCTTGATCCTTGGCTGTTCAGCTTACAGTCTAGGTGTTGAGAAAACCTTAGATTTGCAACACTCCAGTGCATGACATGCTGTTAAACTGTAAACCAGACAAGTTCTTCACCTTAGGGTCTGTGCAATGTAAATTCTAAGTAATAATGTTTTGGCATCTGGTCTCCATTCTGAAATTCATTATAAAATTCTTCATAGGCTGTCTTTATATAATACATAGGGAAAGTAGAGAATCTCCCAGGTTAATTCACAGCAACCACACAGCAGTGCAGAGAGAAAACCCTTCGTCCAGACCAGCAGCCCTGTCTGAGCTTGGTATCTCCAACCAAAAGCATTTCAAGCCCAAACAGAAAGTAGAGGCCTGCAGTCTTTCTTCAAAATAAGTTTTTACTTTTGGCTTGTTTGCTTTTGATGGGTATCAGGAGGATGTAGTACTACTCACTCTGGTCTGTACAACTGCCAGGATGAATTATTTCTGCTGAAAGGAGAGGGGTATGCAGGTTTCATTATCTCCTCAATATAAGGGAAATCTAACCTGTAATCTTCCATTTCTAAAACACACTCAGTCATTAGTGATATTTCAAGTGAGGAGAGTGCTCTCACCTGTTAAATTCAAAGCTAGAACAGGCAAGCAGGATCTTCATCTAGGTCCATTTTATCAGGCAATTGTCCTAAAATCTTATTTTTTACGTTGGTCAAGGAACATGTCTCATTATCCCATGAAGACTGGAAAAGAGAGGTAAAGCGAGTCAAAACATTTTTTAGGCAAATATTTGGCAATTTTCTCTGATGGAAGGGAAGATCTTGATCCAAACTGCAGCTCTGAATTGGCTACCAAGCAGACACTGTTTTATTATTCACACAGGCTGAAACTGAGACAATGGCCTCTAGGAGACCTGAGTCTTTCTATCACCTGAATGAGAAAAGGTGTCCTGAAGACATACCACTTTCAGTTTGGCTCCTTGTAGCTACTTGATGAATCTGGGAGGTCTGGACTTGTGAGCAGGTATCAGGAGTTTCAGGGCTATGCAATGATGTGCTTCACCCAAGTTCAAAATCAATCATCTAGAAAAACAGTAAAGAAGGTGCCAGGGGATTTTGTTGTACAGCTCTCAGGTTAATGGAAGCTGTGTGACTAAATCTCTGTGCTCAACAATGAAATTCTATCCCTTAAGTGAACATATTAGGAGAAATAAGGAATTAATTCAGAGGCTGAATGAAACTTTTGCAAGTTTATGTTGCAATAATTACCTTCTCCACTCTATAGGAAAACTACTTAAGTCAAACATAGCAAATTGTAAACTGCAGAAAGTACTGAATGTTATATAGCTTCAGTCCCAGCTCTGTCTCCCCTTGCTGCTGTTCTCATTGGTATGTAACACAAGCCCTATACAGAGTGCTGGCTTTAAAAGAGTTGAATAGAGTAAATGTCAACACTAAATAAATCCTATTGCCAACAAGCTGCCAGGAAACGTTTATCACACTTCTGGTAATGTTCAAAACAGTTACTGCACAATGATGAATCATACCTTCTATTGCACACATGTTGATCATAAATATTTATCAGACTTCTGGCAATTTCCAGAATGTTGAAGACACTCTAGAATTTGTTGAAGAGAATGTCTCTCCTCTATACAGTAGGTAGATTTCTTGACTTAAAATACAAGCAGAACATGTTTAACTACTGTTTGGTGGTTTCACCAGAGATAAAGGAAAGATGGATCTCTTTGTGAGGTAGCGTACAAATATATAGAGATGTATTAATTTTACTGTGTTCTGACAATCTTCTTTTATTGTCTGATTATTTTTTTTTTAATAAAACTTTGATTTTATATTTCCTGATAAATCAAGTCATAACATATCCATGGTATCAGTGCCATAGTAAACTTTACATGAATTCCTTCAGGTCTTATTTAGGAGGCTTTGAAGTTAATGTAGGCTTGATTATGGTTTAATTGGGTACAGACACAGGCTGTAGTGTTTACTGTTATAGCAGATACACCCTTCAGTTATAAATTTTAAAACATGTATATTGAGCCCAGCACACAAAGACCACAGAAAATAGTACTAAGTATATTGCTGGCTGATATATCAGTGTTGCATTGGTAGCTATATGGATGGTTTAACTGTTTGGAGAAGGATGAAATGTACCAGCTAGAAAAAGATTAAAAACTTCAAGTGAGGATCATGTTTCTCTTCCATTCCTCTACAACATCATGCAAAATGTAGCATGGTTTTGAACTATACGACTGAAAATTAAATGATGGCATAAATAAGCTTTGGTACATTTTAGTGTTGTAAACCTCTATGATTTCATGCTTTGAGTTCTGATGCATGTCAGGCAGATAACACCATGCTACTGATGGGAACTGAGAGAGCAGCTTAGTGGCTTATGACAGAAGAAAATAAACATTTATCCATTTTTATATCCAGTCTCATGCCCTAAACATTAGATCTTTCTTTCATTTAGACTTTGCCATCTGATCTGATGCTTGCTGCAATATTGCTATGATGGATCAGGAGCAGGGAGAATTCAAAGGCATCGCCCTTTGAGGGCAAAGTGAGACTGGTAGTCTGTATTTTCTCCAGTCTGAGAAGAATAAGAAAGCCTCCTTTACTATCCTTTGTTTTGATTAGAGCCGTGGGTTCAAAATGCTTTTTCCCTTAAACATATTTTTTTTTCTGCATTTATATTCTGTATAAAGAGAAAGAATCTAAGAACAGGATTATGTCAGGAAAAAAATTCCCAACATGACCCGGCCACACAATAAAAATGAATAATTGCACAGTCTCTTATATTGGATAAAAATCAGAAGGTTGCAATATACTTCACAGGCAGATTTAAATTGCTACATCATAATACATGATCATTTATTCAGATGTTAACTAAGAATTACTAACTGGCAACTTAGTTATGCAAAACTTAGCATTCTTATAAACATCATTCTGAGAATTTCTCCCTCCTTTAAAAATAAAGACAAATTTTAGGGCATCAGAAATGGATATTTCAAGACAGATAAGGGGTTTTTTTTTGTTCACTAGCTGCTAAAATCTTTGCTTTAGGAGTGCTTTGGGCTGTTATAGATAAGTCCCTTTTAATGAGGTATGTGCTTGCGATAAGATCAAAGGAATTTCAGGAAATAAAATGAAAATGAGGTCTCACAGAATTAGTAGTGAAAATTAAAAAAAAACCCCAAGAGTCTGTTATCCAGTTACTAACCAGCTTTTGAATTATCTCTGAAATCAGAGCATTCTTTATTGTACTATTTAAAAAAAATTAATCATTCTGGAACCCAGACTGCACACTCAGTTCTCTGACATAGAGCAATACAAAGTTTTACACAACAGTGTGACCATATATGAAAAACCTTTAGGCTCAAAATAACCTTTACCTTCCGCAAAAGGAGCTTCTCACAGCAGTGAGGTAAAATTACCATGTTCCCTTACTATTTTTCTATTCAAGTAACTAGAGAAAGGAATGATTCAGTAATGGCTCTGGTAATGAGCCAAAATGCATTTTAGAAAGGTACAAAAATACATGCTAGGATTTGCCTGCCACAGCTGAAAAGTGTAAGCTAATGGAACCTAAAGTGCTTCAGTGTGGAAAGAGCTCTCACACTTCCTCTTCAATCGGATGAAAGAAAGAAGACAGAAGGTTGTATTTTAGAAGGGACATTTTACATGTCTTCAAGAGTTTCATCTTCCATATAAAGGTTTTTTCCATACTGTATTGGGTTTGCATAGCAAGGTTTTGGTATCAGGAGGGCTAGAAGGGTGGCTTCTGTGAGAAGCTGCTAGAAGCTTCCCCTATGTCTGACTGAGACAATGCCAGCCGGCTCCAAGATGGACCCGCCACTGGCCAAGGCTGAGCCCATCAGTGATAGTGGTAGCATCTCTGGGATAACAGATTTCAGAAAGGAAAAAAAAATTGCAGCAGGCACAGAAACTGCTGCTGGAAAGAGGAGTGAGAACGTGAGAGAAACAACCCTGCAGACCCCCAGGTCAGTGCAGAAGGAGGGGGAGGAGATGCTCCAGGTGCCGGAGCAGAGATCCCCCTGCAGCCCGTGGGGAAGACCCTGGTGAGGCAGGCTGTCCCCCTGCAGCCCAGGGAGCTCCACCGTGGAGCAGATCTCCACCTGCAGCCCGGGGAGGACCCCATGCCGGAGCAGGTGGGTGCCCCAAGGAGGCTGTGACCCTGTGGGAAGCCCGCGCTGGAGCAGGCTCCTGGCAGGACCTGCAGACCCATGGAGAGAGGAGCCCACGCTGGAGCTGGTTTGCTGGCAGGACTTGTGACCCCGTGAGGGACCCACACTGGAGCAGCTCGTGAAGAACTGCAACCCGTGGAAAGGACCCACATAGGAGAAGTTAGTGAAGGATTGTCTCCTCTGGGAGTGACTCTCCTCTGGAGCAGGGGAAGAGTGAGGAGTCCTGCTCCTGAGGAGGAAGGATTGGCAGAGACAACGTGTCATGAGCTGATCATAACCCCCGTTCCCTGTCCTCCTGTGTTGCTCAGGGCAGGAGGAGGTAGAGAAAATTGGGAGTAAAGTAAAGCCTGTTAAGATGGGAAGGGTGGAGGGAAGGTGTTTTAAGATTCGTTTTTATTTCTCATTACCCTACTCTGATTTGCTTTTCAAGAAATTAAACTAATTTCCCCAAGTTGAGTCTGTTTTGCCTATGACGGTAATTGGTGAGTAATCTTTCCCTGTCCTTATGTCGACCCATGAGCCTTTTGTTATATTTTCTCTCCCCTGTCCTGAGGAGGAGGGGGAGTGATAGAGTGGCTTTGGTAGGCACCTGGTGTCCAGCCAGGGTCAGCCCACCACACATACTTTGTAGATTTAAAGTTATTTCATTTATTACAGCAGTCGGACTGACTATACATAGGAAAGAATAAGTAATACTGCAAAAGGCTTACAAGCTGAAAAGCATGAGATGAAAAGCAAAGAGAAAGAAGTGCTGTCTGTTTTTGAATATGAGGAAATAAGGTCCAGAGAAATTAGGAACAAGCCTTACAAATTACTTAGGCAAATTCATCTTATATGAGATTTAAACTGACTTGAGCAGAAATTAAGCACTTCTGAAAATACCTGCTACATGCTTTCCTGCACCTGAAGGAGCCCAGATCCTATCAGCAATTGCCTTCCCAGGACTATATACAGGAAATACACAGGTTAGCATAGAGAACTATCAAAAAAAGTCATGATTTGTGACACATGCCACAAAAGTCACATGCACAATTACCTAAAAAGAATAGGATGATTGCTAATCATGTTCAATTCAATCCCTAGTTGCATAATGAATGTAGGCTTGAAGTCTTTATAAGGACATTTATAGACATTCTGAAAAAAAAAAAAAAATACAGAACGTAAGAATTAGCTTTGCAAATAACTTCTAAAGTGGGGTTTCAGCTATCAAGACTGTGTTTGTTAGATGTTCTTGTGCAGCCTGAAAATCAGCATTCTGATTCACCTTTATTCAGAGTATTAAACACTACTTGAAACTTAAGGTTTCTTTGTTTCTGTTTTCTTCATTTGCTTCTTCATAACTATGGTGTTAATTCAGTATAACCTAGCTGTGTTCACTGTTTATCTGTATTCTGTTGCTCAATAAATGCTTTTTTTTTTTTTTTTGCTTTATTTTACTAAATACTCTTGACTTCTACATCAAAAAGTAGTTCATGAGTGGGTTGCCATGGTGATTTCAGGTGGCTGGAAAATGTCAAGATATAATGTGTTGTGCATGTAAAGCTACAAATATGAAAACAAAGTAAAAAATATTTTTTTGAGCACTATGTGGTAACAAAGTAACTACATGGATATCTAGTGAAACTGAAAAAACTAACTACTTTGTAACCATTAAAAAAAGTACATACTCTTTCAAACATAAGCTTATGTAAAATATTAGTAAAAAAAATTAATATATGGATATTAATTTTGACAGTGTCAAGTGTCCTGAAGGCTGTCTGTCACCTTTTACCTTAGTGTTCCAGCCTTGGATATAAATATTTTTTTGTAGAACACTACAGACATGGACAAAATATTAGTCAAAAAAATTAGCCTCTTCAAATGCCAGATTGGGTCTTTTTGTTTGTTCTTGCAGGTACGGACTTATACACCATCACCTACATGTACATAGATGCAACAGATACTTTTGCTCTGCTCAATTTATCATGAAGTTGGGAGTGAGACAGGATAAAGAACGAGGAGAATGGAAACCGATTGAAAATTCTGCCTTAAAACTGGACATCAACAGAGGTTACGGAGGTGCATTTGGGCCTGATAATGACTTGATTAGGCAGTTTAGAGTATATGGAAGACTGAAAATTTAGGAAGGTATTGATACTTCTAGAGAAGACAGATTTTCAGTTGCTCAACTCTGCTTCTCTTAACATCTGTCTTGAGAATTTGCATCTATCTGGATATGCCTAAAGAGTAATGTAAGCTTGCTTATTTGAGAAGGTGAGTTTCAGAACAGAGATAATCTTTTAGGAAAACAAAATAAATAAACATCATTTAAAGCACAATTTGTTTGACCAGAGAACATAAATAGGATTTTAGTTTTGAATTTCAGCTTTTATTGTTATATCACAAAATAGTCTTTTCTTTGTGATTTATTTAATTCTTCTATTAAACTTATGAGAATGCATTGCTTTATCTTAGTGATGTGAGTCAAAGAATGAAGCCAAGTCCCCCCAGCCAGTAACTACATGTTACTTTGCTAGTGCTGAAAAGGGGATAGCACAATGGGTAATCTCATAACCTAATCTTCCTTTCACTCCTCCTAGCCTTTTCTGCACTCTAAGGGACAATACAAGGAAGCAAATCACCAGGCTTGCTCTTTTACAAGTATATGTAGCAGTTCTGCAATTGCTCCCCATCCCTCAGGCTCATCATTGCTGGAGCTCTTCATGTTCTGCACCAGTGTGGTGGTGTGTTCCCCATTCCACCCACCCCAGTTCCAATGCCTGCATCCAGTTTACTCCGGACTTTGGGGATGCATGGCAACATTGTAGTCAAGGGCTGCCTGGAATGGTGAGTCAGATGTCTTGCTGGTATGCAAATATGACTATAAGTCAATCATTTTACTTTATAAATAGTGGACTGCCCAGGGCCCCTTGAGTTCTTGTCCACGGCAGTGGAAAGCATACCAGAATGTCCCCTTGAGTAAGGACACCCCTCAGAGTTACTCCGCAAGGCTCAGAGGCTCCTTGTCACAACAGATGCTCAGTCAGTGTTTAACAGCATGCTGAACTTCGAAATCTCAGCTAAGTTTTAAAAAGGATTGATTGCACATATATAATACTCTAGATGTAAAGCATTGACCAGGTCTGGGACTAGGGCTGGATCCAACCACACCTAGACTCCTCTCTGAGAAGGAGTTTAGAAAGCAAGGTGGCCCATTCTGAACCTCATGACTCAATGGGGAATTCCTCCTGACAGTTCTGTCTGACCCTGTCCTCTATGCAGTAAATAATCAAGTGGAATCTTGCTAAACCCCTATGGCATTTACTGTCAAACTTTAAGTCACTGTTTTATATCAATAAACATATTGCTATTTCTTGGTTATGAGTGAAGAGTGTCAGTCCATCTGCAACAACCAGCAGTGGGGTCAGAACTTAAGTTATCTTGGTCACATGTTAGGTAAATATTTCCCAGGCTTGGGAGTGGGTACGGAAGACAAGACTTCATCATCCTCTGTGATTTTCAGAGCAAATAAAAATATCTGAAAGGTTTGCTGTGACATTGTTGGACAGTTGTTTTGGGCAGTAGGAACTAAACCTGCAGTAGTCAAAGTCTATATTTACTGCATGGAAGACACCCAAGAAAAACCTGTTCTTTAGCATGCCCCAGCTTCTTTGAGAAAGCTGCTTGGATTGAATTTCAGGAACAAAATAGGACGTATGTGTCAGCACCCAGTACTCTCTGGCCAAGTTCTTTTGGACACATCACACATAGAGGTGTAGTGTTTAATATAATGTTTACTTATTTGAAGATATTTGTTGTTACATGGACTTTCAGATTTAGTAGAGTTTTAAAAGCTATACTGAAAACACAATACAAATGTAAGTTACACCTGGCAAAAATAAAGCTGTTGCAATACACAATTCAATCACAATACCAATGAGATTCCCAGTCTCTATAACATGCTCATTGTCATGATGCTAGGTGTCCCACGTTGCCAGGAAGCAATATGCAGGTTGAAGCCAGTTCAAGCCCCTTGCTCTCTTTTAAATTCTTTTGTTAGTTGTTCAGTTCTTGTATTCTATGTTGGGTTGAGACACATATTCACTGCCCCCATGCTGGTCTGGCTAACTCAGGGAGACACTCACACTCTTTTAATGAGTTTGGGGAGAAACACTTACATCACCAGTTGATAGCTGTTTGTCTAAAACATAGGTGACCTCCAGTCCCCTTTGTGTTGAGAGAAAGTCGGCTTCTTTGCAACAGGTGTGGTTAGTCACAACCTGCGTTATTGCCTGAACTTCATGGGCACATCACCCTTGTTCATGTCCTCTAAACCTTCTTCCGTTTTAAGGGTTTATTGGTCAGTCACAGTGTGAAGAGTATGGTCACAAATATAGGAAAATGACATTTATGATGGGGGGATCAGCAACATTAAAAGCAATAGGAAGAAAGTCAAATTGATAGTGTGGAGAAAAACATAAACACTAACACAAATGTTGCAGATTGGGTGTTAACAACTAGTGTAACTTATGTTTTTAAAGGGCTGTGTCACAGCACTTCATTTACATACACACACTGATCTCCTATTTCTAATTGTGCTGGTTTTGGCTGGGATAGAGTTAATTTTCTTCATAGTAGCTGTTATGGGGCTATGTTTTGAATTTGGGTTGAAAACAGTGTTGACAATTCCGTTACTGCTGAGCAGTGCTTACACAGAGTCAAGGCCTTTTCTACTTCTCAGCCCACCCCACCAATGGGTAGGCTGGGGGTGCACAAGACATTGGGAGGGGACATAGCTGGGACGGCTGACCCCAAGTGACCAAAGGGATATTCCAGACCATATGACATCATACTCAGCATATAAAGTTGAGGGAAGAAGAAGGAAAGGGGGGGACATTCAGAGTGATGGTGGTTTGTCATCCCAAGTAACCATTAGGCGTGATGGAGCCCTGCTTTCCTGGAGATGGCTGAACACCTGCCTGCCCATGGGAAGTGCTGAATTAATTCCTTGTTTTGCTTTGCGTGTGTGTGCTGCTTTACCTATTAAACTGTCTTTATCTCAACCTATGAGTTTTCTCACTTTTACTCTTCTGATTCTCTCCCCCATCCCACTGGCAGGGAGTAAGTCAGAGGCTGTGTGATGCTCAGTTGCCAGCTGGGATTAAACCACAACACTAATAAACAATGTTGACAAGCAAATACTTCTTTCAGAGTGCCTTAACTTTAACTGTTGTGCTAATACAGGAATATTGTTTGGAAGAGGACTGTGGGTCTTAGAGCATAACCTGGTGAGTATGGGGAAAATGTTCCCTTTTGTGCTTCTTCTGAACTGCTTTTGGTAAACATCATACTGAGCTACCTGCAGAAATTTCTTCATCTACAAAAGAGTCTTTAAAGTGTAACCATGGAGCTATGTAAAAAACAAATCAAGAAAAAGAAAGTAAGAAACTATTGTTAATGCTGAATTACTAATTATATGTTTTTAAGCATTAGTTTGCAGTATGAACAACATAAATGAAGGTCTTCAAATAGCTTTATGTTTCTAAGTGGCACACAAACAGTTTTTCAGAGCCGAAGCTATGAACAGTTATTTCTCCCTTTTATCCTGTACTAAGTACTGAGAAAATTACCTTCAATAGCATCAGTAAGGCCTTTGACATGGTCCCCCACAGCATCCTTCTCTCTAAGTTGGAGAGGGATGTATTTGATGGGTGGACTGTTTGATGGGTGAGGAACTGGCTGGATGGTCGCATCCAGACAGTAGTGGTCAATGGCTCAATGTCCAGATGGAGATCAGTGACAAGTGGTGTCCCTCAGGGGTCTGTACTGGGACCAGTACTGTTTAATATGTTCATCAGTGACATGGACAGTGGGATCGAGTGCACCCTCAGCAAGTCTGCAGACAATCCAAGCTGAGCCTGACATACCTGAGGAACAGGATGCCATCCAGAAGGACCTGGACAAGAACAAGAAGTGGGCCCATGTGAATCTCAAGAGGTTCAAAAAGGGCAAGTACAAGGTCCTAAACCTGTGTTGGGGCAGCCCCCAGTATCAATACAGTCTGGGGATGACTGGATTGAGAGCAGCCCTGCCAAGAAGGACTTGAGGGTACCAGTGGAAGAAAAACTGTACATGAACCAACGTGAGCTCACAGTCCAGAAAACCAACCGTATCCCGGGCTGTATCAAAAAAAACTGTGATCAGCAGGTCAAGGGAGAGGATTCTGTCCCTCTATTCTGCTCTGGTGAGACCCAACCTGGGGTACGGTGTTCAGCTCTGGGGTCCTCAGCACAGGAAAGACACGGACCTGTTGGAGTGGATCCAGAGAAGGACCACAAAAATGATCAGAGGGATGGAACACCTCTCTTACGAGGAAAGACAGAGAGAGTTGGGGTTGTTCAGCCTGGAGAAGAGAAGGCCCTGGGGACACCTTATTGTGGCTTTTCAGCACTTAAAGGGGGCTTACAGCAAAGATGGGGACAAACTTTTTAGTAGGACCTGTTGTGACAGAACAAAGGCTAATGGTTTTAAACTAAAAGAGGGTAGATTTAGACTAGCTGTAAGGATGGAATCTTTTACAATGAGCAAGCAGTTGCCCAGAGAGGTGATAGATGCACCATCCCTGCAAACCTTCAAGGTCAGATTGAATGGGGTTGTGTGCAACCTGGCTTGTTGAAGATGTCCCTGCATATTGCAGGGGGGGTGGACTAGATGACATTTAAATATCCCTTCCAACACAAACTATTCTATGATTCTATGATCAGGTTCTCAGGTTAGGCTGTTAATCTCTTACAACTTTTATTGTCTGCGTGTTTCTACTACCTCCTACCACCCGCGTGCTGTTACAAGGCATTTTATTTTTTATGAGCTTGTCCTTTATTGACAGTATACTTTCTTCATCAAAAATGTTTGGGTTTTTACATTTCAAATGATTATATTTTATGGAAAAAAAATTAGAATTTTTAATCAGTTCTCCCACCTGGGTCTGTTGAATGAAAAGGCTTGTTACATTCACCAAGGATAACAATAAAAGCAATTACAATATAGCAGATTATGTTTTTTCAGGCTGCATCTTAGAGCTTTAATTTTCCTTTGGTCTTCATCCCAAACTCCATTTTCTAATAACTTTCACCATAGGAAGAAAAGAGCTTTAAAAGCTGCCCTTAGCAGCAAGAATGAGTGCTAATCAGCTATAAATTAGTTCTAGTCATTCACAAACAGTTAGAGTAGGCTCATTACGTGGAAAGTAATCATGAAAAAGCTACTCTTCTTGCAGAATTTAATTTCACTAGCAGAAACTAGTATGGATGATAGGCCAGAAAAGGCTGAGATAGACTACTGTACAAAATGTTAGGGTATTTTTACTCCTTTTGAGATTTTAAGATCTGACTGTCTAAAATACTAAACTAGAGATAGTTTAGGGTGCATGATTTTTCAGAAGGAGCCCATTATTAAAAGCTTACTGTTTCTCATGATGGATACTCAGACTTCAGAAGTACCACCATAAATGACCTCCAAATATTCTGTTTTGACTGACTCCATTTCATACTTCAAAGTGTAGTTTGTGAAGTTTTGTAAAGTCCCTGCAAAATACAAGATCGAAGTGTTTACACTTGTCACAGAGGGAAGATGATATTGGGTTTCCATGACTTTACTGATAGCTTTTAATAGGGCTTTCAATTTCTATTGGTAAGGAATAAATCAAAGAGCTCTGCTTTTCAGCTTAATTGCATATACTTTTCAGCCGAACTAAGAAGTGAAACACTAACTTTAGAGCTTTTGTTACCATTTTAGTACTCCACACTTTTATGTTAGAGCTCTTGCTACTCAAGTAACAAAAAAGTGTACAGAATTTTAAGTTTAAAATTTTCACATCTCCTTTTTGGTTAGAACAGTTTCAGTACTCAGCATGGTGGAAAATTGGGACATTTTCTTCAAATATACGTCATAGAAAACATGTTTTAAATTACTTATTTGTATATGCATCAAAGTACAATTTTCCACTATCGATATAGTCATGTGAACGTATCTAGCTATAAATATGAATGATACTCATACATAAAAAATGTCATTTGGTCACATCTAGTTTTGGCCTCTGCAGTACAAGAAAGATACTGACACATCAGAGCAACTCACCAGAGGACTTTGAAGGTTGCTGGGGTTGGAGCACTGGATGTACAAGTGGAAGCTGAGAGCATGGCTTGTTCAGGCTGGAGGAAAGAAGGTGAAAGAGAGGCTTTATAAAGGTATCTAATTGGAAAAATGTAGAGATGATGGGGACCAGACTCTTTTTGAAGTACAGTAGAAAGGCAAAATGTAACAGACACAGGTTGAAAGAATGTGAATTCAAATATCATCTTTTTTGCCATGAGGATAATGTAACATCAGAGTAAACTCCTAGACAGGTGGTGGAATGTCCCTGGAGATGTCTCAACCTCAGATGGACAAGGCTTAAACAACACAATCTTACTAGACTTTCATTGTACAGGATGTTGGCATAGATGACTTCAAGAGGTCACTTCCAACCTTCATTGCTGTGATTCTATATTTCTACTTAATGAAGGTTGCTAAAGGGTCTTACAAGCACTTGTAGCCTATTCTGGTGAATTATTACAGTTCTGCCCACAAAAGTATTTTGCCTCTTTTATTATATGAGCTGGAAGCACTTCCCAGGCATTGACTACATAAAGTATATCAGAAAGTATATCAGGGTGAGTTTGTCTGTCTGTCTATCTATCTATCTACACAGTTATATATACATTTCATATTCTGGACCTACGCATCATGACTATTAAGCAATACTGTCAGTTTGTCATTAAAGTAAATGAGAACATCTTATGATAGTCCAAATCCTATAAAACAGTGAATACTATTTATTTTCTCTAGTTAACAATCAGAAGAATTGGAATAGGATCCCACTTTGGTCCATGTGCTTGTACATTCTCAGCTTTGGTTTGCAGTGTGTAAGCTTTCTGAGTGACAGGCAGTTAAGCCATGAGAATCTCAGGCATGCTGATTCAGAAAAGGTATTTAGGCTTCTGATGGGAATTGTTATATTTCATTTTTAACATATGTAAATGAACATTCTTGTTGTGTTCCATGGACCACATTTCCTCCTTAGGCTCAAACTATGCATGGGAAAATTGTTTTATTATGCAAGCTACCATTCCAGTACATGTCAACCATAGAATTGAAAATCAATACATTATTTCAAATAGCCTGATAACCTAATAATATACAAATGACTCAACAATTCATCACTGACTGCAGAGGCATATTTGAGTGATATTGAAATAAGTAGTATTAGAAAAGCTTAATGTGCCAATAGAAAATCTTTGGGTCAATGTATATGTACATACATTTGAAAAAGAAAGAAAATATTATTTCTATGACTAATACTGTGCTACTTTGGCCAATAGTATCCACATGTGTATCTGTCAGAAATTGAACAGAAAAATGCCTTACTAGAGGAGAGGTATTTTCCCCTGATAAAATATAAGTAGTAAACTCAAACAGTTATTTATTAATGTGGTACCATCTATTTAGTTTGGAACAATAATTCCAGAGTTTAAAGGCAAATTACAGCAGAATTTTAGTTTTATGAAAGTTAACACAAGCAAGACTGAAAGTTTCGTATTGCAGGGGAAAATAAAACTAAATTCTATCTCCATTTCCTCCATTACCTAAGCACAAAGTGATTTAATTTCCATCATGATTCTTTAACCTAGCAGTTTCCCTCAGTGCTAGTTTTCCTGTGAATTATACATGGCTACAGAAAACAGCACTGTCACTACTTTGACAAACTATTGCTGCTTCTCCTGCACTAAACAAGTTCCAAGCAATTTAGAGAAAATATTTGTTTGTAAACCAAATTTCTCAGCCTAGGCTCTGGAGTTGACACAACAGCACTGTTTAAAATTAATAGTAATCTACTAGAAGATATAGAGGTCCTTCATTTTGAAATTTTACTTTAAACCAAGTACTTCAGTTAGTGTTGCAACTCCTACTTCCTTCTGGACATCCCTGTTGCATGCAGCTTCCAGCTTTCTGAACTTTATTTACCTTCATTTAGTCAGTAACTTGCAATCACTTTTTGCAGCTGACATCTGTAAGACTGTAACGGGTGCCTCAAGGCCACCAGGTTGTCCATTTGGGACTGCATTAAGAAAACAGAATCAAGACTTTCATAGGAAGTCTCACAGGAATTCCTTTCTGTGAGAGTCATTGGTGTCCAAGACCTTTGTGTCCTGCCAGATGGCTTTGAGGCAAAAATTGAAGTATAATTTTTCATGTATTAACGCCAGCTCCATGCTTCAACATTTCAAATCTACTGCTTTATCTGTTGCATCTTTCTGTCATGCTTTCAATCAAATGACACTGGATTAATTTTAAAAGAGAGTTTGGCAGACTAAGCCACTAAGCCTCAAAACCACCTATCTCAACACCTCTTTCAAAACAGATCTTTGCAGTCCTCTTCAGGATGTGCTGGCAAAGACAGCAAAGAACTTCCAGGCTCCTTCCTCCCTCCCTGAGGACGGATAGACCATTTCTATTTTAGAACTGCAGTCTTACTTACAAAAGAAACCCCTGGGAATATTTTTGCCTAAATATTTTCATTACATTTAAACATAGTGACAATGACATTTTCCTCAATTACAATAGAAACAAACAAATAACATCCAGTTGTTATTAGAAAAAGGCACCTTAGCAAGGCAAAGTGTTTAGTAGCAGAGCGAAGGGTTTTAAAAATATGTCACAGTGCTAGCAGAACTCCTCCCTTTTGGACTCCCTTTATGGGTTCAGGTATTTCAAGAACATGGCAATTGATTTAGCCCCCTCATGATTTATGTGAATTGAGCTTGGACAGAACACATGGAAGTGTCTTCATCTCTGAAAAAAATATGACTTTCTTACATATAAAAATTTGCATGAAAGTTCTTTGAATATAATCCCCTATATATATATGCACTATCATACATACTCACGTAATTATTTTCTTGAAATTTATTGTCAAATTATCAGTACAGACATATATGCTGTATGATACATGGCATATGTATATAGCATACAGTGTATGCTATTGTCTTCAAGTACATTTTCAAGATCTTCCACGGTGGGTTTTTTGACAAGTAGAAAGAGGTGAAAGTATTACTTGCAAGGCCATTGAGATGATGCTGGAGCATACTGAAAAAAGGCAGGGATCACTGTGTCTGACTGAGTGTGGAGTATAAATGTGATAATAGGATGAAATTAAGAATGTCAAAATGGAAGCTGAGGAACAGAATTCCTAATTATGAAACATATTTTTTCTGAGAGCAAAGGTTCCTACAGCAAGAGTCAAAAATGAGTTGTCTTAGCTTTGTAATACAGGTTGGCTAAGCAGAGGTTACTTCAGTGGCCTCTGCAAAAAAAAGAAGAAAAAAAAAAAGTGATTTCTACACCTTTATGCCATGTCTTCTTCCACCACATCATAGGCATAGTGATTGATAAAAGACAGCAGAATCCACACAGAATAGATTTCTATGCTGAAGGGTTCATATATGGTATTTGTTCATAGGCTTCCCTTCAGCTACCCCTGACTGATTAACATGAGTCCTGTTTGCAGCAAATTTGAATCCTCCTCTTAATAT
Organism: Astur gentilis; assembly: GCF_929443795.1. NCBI lineage: Eukaryota > Metazoa > Chordata > Aves > Accipitriformes > Accipitridae > Astur > Astur gentilis. The sequence goes on along the minus strand of NC_064919.1, from coordinate 16,848,417 downwards.
TGACTAGCAGTCAGGTGAGGCCAGGGGCTCATGAATCACGAACAAAATACTGGTATATACACCAGAGTTAATTTGGCATTGTCCAGAAAATTAATCAAATGACCAAGTGGATCACTTTCACTTCTGACTCTTCTGATTGCTATGAGAGTCAAACTTGTTGATTTTATTTTACCGTTTAAGGAATGCATTTTGCTTTTGATTTGGTTCTTTGTCTGGCACAGATGCAGCTGTCATGATCAAGGAGAGGAAAAGTACAGTCTAGGAACAGAAAATGAAATATTTTCTTACTAAATAAAAGAGTTTTCAAAATATTGTACTTTGAATGCTATCTTTTCAAGTACTTCTTGGTGATTAGATCCTTCTCTAAGGAAAGCAAAGGTATCTCCTCTGGCCCTTTCCTACAGTAACTATTTCACATTACTTAAGTTTCAAAATCTATGGTTGGGTTTTTTTGTTTGTTTGTGTTGGGTTTTTTTTTGTTTGTTTTTTGTTTTTTTTTAAATTTGCAATTGTGACTCTGATTTGAGCCATCTTCTTCAGATTAATCCTTCCACAAATTAATTATTTTTGTAATTTTTATTAGTTTTAAGAAATAACCTGTCTATAATTTGACATATCTTTATGCAGAGTTATTTTCTGGATTGTTTCTCACTGGCCATTCTTGCTGTCCATCATGTCTTATCAAATAAAAGGACCACAGTTCCCACCAGGAAGTCTGTACATTTCAGTAGACCAGATGCCAGAGACTGATTAGTTACAAAGACATTTTGATCACCATCTGCACTAGTACACCCTATTCTATTTAGTACCATGCCACAAATTATCCATATGGTTTCTGCACATGTTCTTTCCTGTGCTTACATATCAGATATTTAAACAGTAATCAGGTGAGTGACAGAGATGCATAGTTAGTATTATAAATGTGAAGGTATAGCATAAAAATAACGAGCTGTTGTCAGAGACTGAAGGAGTTAATGTCTCAAACATTGTGGTGGGGCAAGTTCCTTACTGTTTCCCCTGAACTGATCCCCAAATAAGCAAGGCCTGTAAGTGTATGCTTGGTGAGGTATGGTTAGCATGTGTTACACAGTTTACTGACATAGTTTCATGCCAATTTTTGTTGTGACCATACCAATTTTGGTGGTGAGCATGCAAATTCTTGTTGTGAGTAAATGAAAGTTGAGTTTTGTGAATTAAAAGATCCCTAGTGTCATTTCACCTTAATCCTGACCTGGGAATCAACAAACCTGAATCGTCATCCTGAGAAGCTGGGATGTGACAGCTGTCCAGTTTTATGCCTCTGCAGATGGTGTTCTGTACTTGTGCCTTTGATGAGGTCATGGAATTGGTGGGTCAGTGTTGGAGGTCATCATCTGTTTTTGTTTGGTTTTTTTTTCATTCTCCTCAGTATACCTCTGTTCTCCTGTCTATGTACTTTATTCATACCTTTTTCCTTTATGAAATATCATTTATGTATTCTCTCCTTTACATGGCACTCACATTACCAAAGATGCCATCTTACAATATTACCTTTTTTTTTTCCCACCTCTCATTTCCCTGTGGACACCAGGCTATCACACTGAAATGGTACTTGCCTCCTATTACTAATGTAGTAAGAACATGGTAGTAGGGATATAAGGTTATGCCAAAAGGAAATGTATGGAATTCAAATTTTTTTCTGTAAAACAACCTGTCACAGTGTAATAGGGCAATAATACAAAGTTTGTCCAGTTTAAACGTGGAGTCTTTTGTGTTATCTGACAATTATTCCAAAAAAGCTGTCCTTACTTTTTATTGCTCGTCAATGAAATACGGTCTATGTGTATGTGCATGTACAGATTACTGCACATATTCTGAACTGTTCACAAGACCAGAACTATACTCTCCGTGGTGTAGAAGTAAGGCTTACTCTCCAAGCTCACCCAAAGAGCTCAGCTACACCATGGAGAATCCCCACCATAAAACTTAATACAAGATCATTATTCAAATCTTCATTTAAAACATGTCTTAACCTTGACAACTGCATAACATTTCAACCAAGCTGGATGGTCATGATGAGTCTGTTCCCTATTGTACCAAATATCCCCTTATTCCCCTTCCTTCTTCACTGACTTTGGTGTCCGCAGGACTGTTTCAATTTTTCTCACTCCTCTCTCCAACAGCTGCTTCACAGCACTTTTCACCTTTTCTTAAACATGTTTTTGCAGAGGCACTACCAGTGTGGCTGGTGGCCCCTGCTGAGCCATGTGGTGGGTCTGTTTTGGAGCTGACTAGAACCATCTGGAACTGGCTGTGTCTTGTCTTTGGCAGCCCCCCTGGCCTCTCCTCGCAGAGGCCACCTGTGCAGCTCCCTGCTGCCAACACCTTGGCACCTACACCCAATGCAGAATAGCTGGCCATATTCAATAAAAAAGTTGAAAATTGACTGTTTGACTTTTTAAAGATAGGTATATGATAATAAATTTCATTTTTTTAATCTAAGGATGGTATAGCATGCTTTTTTGAACATGGCAGTACCATTTCCAGCATTGCTAGTGACTAAAATACCAGATAGGAGGTAAGTAGCATTGTTCACTCCACAATGTTTTTTTGTTTTGGAAAAGTCAGAAAATTAATTAAGACAATGTGCCACCCACCTATTGACAAAAATTTTCATGAATTGCCAGAAGGTCCTTAAAAGGCTTGGCAGTGTTTTCCTTTTGATTGCCAGGCACTCCTTGAGTGCCAGGGCTGATGCAAGCTGCCATTGCAGGAGACGATGCTACCATCAATGAAGGCATACATACTGAAGAGAGTCTGCTGCCAGCTTAGGCAGTGCATAGTTCATCACATTCTTATTTGTTAAATGATGCAATACAACTTTTTAGATGTCAACTTATTACAATTAGTGTAGTCTTTCTTATTCCCTCCCTCCTCTTCACATAGATGTACATAAGCACACTTAAACACACAGAAGAATTGGTAGCTATATGCACCTCCAAAACCAAATAGATACTTCACATAACATTTGTTACATAAGAGTCCTTAATACCAGTGATTCACAGGAGATAGTCCTGTGACATCTGAGACAAAAGTGGAGTACTTATGAGTCAGGACTACATTAAATGGAACATGCATTAGCTGCTTCTATTTATTTTTGTTGTATAAAAATGATCTACAATAAAGTATCTAAGGAACATTTTCTTACTTTGAAGAAAAATTTCATAGCAGATACAATTTTCATACTGCTATACATGGACATTGAATTTGCTGTGAATTACAGAAAAGTATGAAAATATTTTTCATGTTTGATTTCTTAAAGCTTTGAAAGAGGAACATTCCTAATTCTGTTTTCTGATCCTTCACCATGAGTCAGTTCCAGATGTCTACTGAAAAAGAGCATGGGCTTTGTGAGTCCATTCAAAAAATATTATACCCCCAAGATATGCCACATGAGAAAGGAAGGCATATTCACATTTTATTTACTTTTAAGGTCTTTCTAAATTGTTTATTTTTTTGCTAGTTTCAGCATGAATAATGCAAAAACATAGATATATTAACTTAAGGTAGCATACTAAAATTTGGTCAACTGTTTTCTACCCCACAGCAGTTGGGAAAGGGGAAGAACCAAATGGAGAAAAATAACTGGTAGCTGCTCTCAGATACTGATACCCTCTTCCTCTAGTAAGGCCAAACTCATCCATCAGCCAAAGCTTAGTGTATGAGACTCTGACTCCAGCAATCCCCTTTCATTTGATTTAATGGGGATCAGCTCATAAGAATCCATATATTTGTCCTTAGCACCCAGGACTGTGATGGGAAATGTCCTAATGGAGACAATGAGAAATGAAAAGTTCTTACTGCATCCTATGCCACTCTGACAGCACACAAATGGTATAGCATATTCTGTTCCTTGTTATGAAGCTCCAAATATGTGCCCAGTATTCTGTTAGTTTGAGAGCAGAGCTTAGTATGTCTCCCAATGTGTCCTCAGTGAACATTCAGGATAGAAATTATTAAACAGTGGGAAAAGAGTGACAAAATCTGACCCTGTAAAACTTTTGCATTCCAATCATCTTTAAATGAAAATAGTTCAGTCTTCTTGACAGAAGGCCAGATTCTGATATGCTTATGAGTGTTAAATACCTGCTTGACTCTACAGGGACCCTTATTTTTATTGCAATGATTACCTTCAATGATTATCTTTTATCTTGTTTGATGAATGACATTCAGCCTTCATAAAGAAAAGGCAAGAGAAGTTCCTGAAAGTCTAAAGATGTGCAACAAGTTTACATTTTCATGCAAAGACCGTATTTGTAATTACATATCAAGAAGCAGGTGGCCGCCTGGTCCTTTGGTTTCAGTCAGGGCAAGAGGACATAAGTACTCCCATCGTATACAGCTAGTAAAAGAGAAAGTCAGGGAAGCCAAATACATAGTGCATAAACCAGTATTTGTTTATCTATCTGCCTTATTTTTCTTCTGTATCCAGAGATAAGGCATATACACATGCTACATTAAGCATCCTATAGGAACAATTGCAAGTAGCTATCTTTTTTTAAGCATTGTCAGTTTCTTTTTCTAATTACTAAAATAATTAAGAATTTGTGACAGTTATGTTCTGAATTAATGGCAAAGAAATGAGCTGTAATGCATAGAATGCTCTGTTCCATTGCCTACAACCTGCTTTGGGAGAATTATTTGTATTATGCTTATGCTCATTTCTGCGAATAGCACAAGTCCAACTGGGTACAGTGATAATTAAAAAGTGAACAAACTTTCCTATTTGGCTCATCTGAGAAGCAACAGAACTCCAAATTTCCCAACTTAAAAGTGGGTATACTTCATTTACTAACATACGATGTTGGCTAGGCACTGCATGCCCATATAGTGATAGTAGGAGTGCTCTTAAAGTAAAACATGTTTCTGGAGAAGGATTAAGCACATTGTGGGAGATAAGCAAGTGAGAAAGGGAACTGATTATTGTTCATAAATTTTTTTGTTTAGAATCATGTTTTATAGTTAAAAGATCAGATTTTGCTTTAAAGAAGTAGTTAGCACTTTGCAATCTCCACCTAGGTCTTTGCCCTCCCTTTGATAGCAAAAACTTAGAAAGAAAGCCATTTCCCATGGCAACCTCATTGCCATGGCCTTGAGGTCTGAATGAAATGTACTTTCCTGTCAAATGCTGAAGATAGTTAACCATACTACTTTTGGTGATGTTGAAACTGGAAGGAAAGCAGAGTCCTCTGTTGGAAGATACATCTATCTGTGTTGCAAGTCCTCCTCAGTTGTCTAGGAACATTTTATTTCCCTTGCTGAAGTGAAAGAGGAAATTTACCATCTAAGCACCTATTTATCCTTCTGAATGTCAAAACTGTCAAAAAAGAAGCTTATGAAGTGATATTTTTTTTCAGTTAGAATTGTTAGCCACTAATGATGACATGAGCATAAGGAGATACCTTAAAATGAGGATGAGCTGCCAACTACTGAAAAGAAAATGATATTCTAGTGGAGAAAATGTTACAAACTAAGACAGACATATTTTTGACATTTGCTGCTGCACAGTTGAAAAGGAATTCATGAAGCTGACTTCGTACCCCTTGAAGTTCAGGAATGACAGTGACTCTGTTGTCTTCTGACAAACTGAAAATTTAAGTTTCACTGGAGACCTTAATGACTTGTGATTTCAGAAGTGCATCACATTCATAGAGAAAATGTTCTTTACGCAGCTAAGTACAGATTGGGTGTAGATGCAGAAGTGTGGGAAATCACCTGCAACACAAAACTTAAAAGGCAAGGTCCAGTCAACTGTTTTTGTTGGAAGAAAGTATCAATGGCTCTGTGGAGAAGTTAATGAAAAATACCATTCAAATACTTACCTTCATACTGAGGAATAATAGCAATTTCTTGTCTCAAAAAGTTATACCACATTGGAGGAGTCAAATAATTTCTGAACGTAGAGTCAAGGATTTTGCTGAATAAAATATTTCATTATGTGTAAGTTACTATACTGACGTTAGCACTAATTTGCACTGAAAAGCCATTAAGGTGTATTTATGCCTTTGCCTACACCACTTTCAAGTTAGTAAAGACAGAATTAGATCCAGGATGTTTGTCTAGGATTTTGGCCATGTAGTTATCTCCGTCTTTGACTGTCATACTTAATCCTGACCTTAAGGATAAGTACAAGAATGTTTTGATACCATACTCTTTCTTCCACTGGGGAAAAAAAGTGTACTTTAGGCCTCAAGATGCAGACTCTAGAGGAACTAATCACTTTAATCACATGAGAGAATTAATATTGCTGTTAGAGCTTTCAGAGGCCTTCTTATTATACACATTAATTTTAGTGGAAATATGTTATCCTAGATTTTCCTAACATAAACACACTTCTACAGTTTCTAGTAAAATTAAATTGTTTTGCATTAAATCTGTCAGTACTATTTTTCTCTTTAGAAGAAAATTAAAAGCAGGATGTACTCTGGATGGGGTTTTTGGTGGTGGAGGTGGTTTGTTTTAGTTTTTGCCATTTTGTTTGAAATCTATAATTTTATTAGGAAAACATTTTCATTTGTAAACTCATTGAGCCTGGCTTTTCAGCAACTCAGTATCCATTTACATTCTGAAAGACTGTCATCATTACATAGGAAAAAACCCACTTGCCTTCTTGCATTCCAGAGGATAAATTGCAGAAGCTAATCTTTAGTAAAATATGGAAGAAGTACAAAATTATGATATACCTTCCAAGCTGTCAACACCTGAATTATAGGAAAAGAGAACAGAAAGCAGCTATTTATCCACTCTGATTTAGTAATGCTCTTCCTGTTTCATACCTGTGTATGCACTCTTGAGGATTAGCATACAGAGTGTAAATATGAAAAAAAACCATTAGTAATCATTCATAAATGATCCTTCTATGGGAAAAAAAAAAAAAATTTGCAAACTCAAAATAAAACAGAATAGAGATGAAACTTCCCAGTTCTTGAAGGAAGTAGGAAGTGAAGATGGGGTCTCAACTCACTACTGTTCATTTAGCTACAGAAAATGACTGCCTCTATCTCCAGTTAATCACCAGAGCAGAAACAAAGCAGCAGAAGATTTATGCACCCAAAGAATCAATGACTTCTGGAACATTTATGTATCTCCTCATGAAAGCCATACAAGCCCTTTCTGAGTCTTATAGGGGAAAGCTTTCCACATAAAACAGGGACTTGTCTTCTACTTGTGTATTGACTATAAATAAATCTATTGCAGAGTGGTAAGACATGCTATATGAGGGGATTGTGCACAGATTTTTTTAATTTTTATTTTTCCTAGAATCATGTATTTTCAGGTCTCCAGATTACACTTAAAATTAGTTTAAGGTATATATCTAAATTCCCCCATGGAGTGGATTTTAGCAAGCTGTTCAAGCTAACCTTTGCTCAAACCCAGCAAAACTGATACCTGCAATAGCTGGTTAAATTTGGTCTGCCTTGTTGTCATTAGTTGCTGTTATTGTCTTACCTCTACCACCTCTACCAAGGATCTGATCTAAAAATATGTTCTAGCATTCTGCAGGATTGACTCTACATATCCATGTCACAGGTTTTCTGGGAGAAAATTCAAACATTTGTGAGGAAAAATGTCCAGGCACTTTTTTGTTTGGAAAACAGAATAATCAATTAACAAAATGGTTGGAGTATTGTAGAACACAGCCTTTAGGGGAAAGCTTAATGCTGATGGATAAGTGGTGTCCATCCAGCACATATCTTGGTGGACAATTCTTAAGTGAAAATGGACTTATATTCTTTGACTAACTAGTGTAAGGCTTGCGCTGCAATTTCTGAGACAAAACAAATCCCAAAACACCCACCCCCAGCCCAAACCCCTAAACCAACAAAACAAACAAACAAAAAATCCACAAATAAAACCCCAAACCAAAGCTGTAAGAACTATGTGGCTTGTTTCATGTTACTAGAAAAATTTAGAAATTTAAATTTCATTTAAACACTAAAGTTTGATTGATGGCTAACAGAATTTAAAAACAAACAAGCAGGATTTAGGAAAGATGTCTAGAGTATATTCCCTTAGATGACAGTTTAATCATTTACCCTAGAGACAAAATAGTGTTACAGGTTCACTTTTTATTATAAAGGTGAGCAGTACTGAGATATGAGGAAGAAAAAATTAAAAGGGAACTGCATACTAAAGCCTTCCAGTTGTATTTATAGCATCTTAGAAAATATTTTAAAATGCCTGCAAACTGCTACCACCATTTTGACTGCCACCACCACTTTTTTCTCGATGTTCTGTTAACATTAGTGAGATCATTCCCAGATCATGAGATATCTGTGTTCATTATTTCAGCCTAAATGTAATACATTTTCTCAGTCATGTTTCTTAGTTGTTTCCACTTTGTCACCTTTTTGAATAGAAAAATAAAGAAACTGGATTTAATATAGAAAACATAGATGCTCAGAAGAGATAGAACTCCCCTAACTATTCAAAATCTGGTTTAGGACCATCAGCGTTACATGTTGAAAATAATTTTTATCTAAAAAGATAATTCAGATCTTTTCTATTCTGCTCAGAAAAATTGGATAACGCTTAATGCCGCTTACATTAAATAGTAACTGTTTTCTGCAGCCAAACTAAACTAGGAGTAGCAGTAACAAAAAGATTTTGTAAATTATTTATGTGTAAATTCATATATTACCCCAAACCCCAGATATATGACAGCAGCTTTAAAAAGAAAGATTTAAATCTTTAAAAGAAAGTGGTTTGGGTTTGATTTTTTTTTGCTTTTAAAGCTTTCTTTTTTGGCAGATAACTCCTGAAAAGAAAGATATTTTATACCTGATTTACATGCTTGGTTATATTTCAATATGTTTCTTAATAATTTTTTTTTCCCAAAAATTTCACTAACTCATTTAATGAATTTTCAAATTAAAATGTGCCACCTCACTTAGGCCTTTCATTTAATTACTGTTGACCATTACCTGTTATTTTGATGTATGCATCTTTCAGTTGTCTGTATCTATATTAATTTCTTCTAGTCAATATCTCCTGCATTTATCTTCAACTTAGTTCCTAATGAAAGTCAATTATCTTTATTTATCAATGGGCTGGTATTAGGGATTTTAATGAAGTTTAGGTGCATAACACCTAAATTGTTATGGAATTAAAAAAAAAAAAAAGTTAATTATCTACCTATTTTGTATTACAGTTGCTCATTTAGGTATTTGAATGTCCTAATAATCTGATCCTTGCTTCAAGTTTCCATTTTATCTATCCATCCATCCATCCAAGAGACATATACTTCTGTAATGATTCTGAAAGAATAAAAAAAAAAAAAGCTAGCAAAATATTCTGTAAAATCAGCAATAAAAGGTGATATGTAGAGTGTGACAATATCTTCTGGAAGCAGCAACTTGAATTCGTACAGCACTGGTTTGTGGTAAGTAGAAGCAACAGGCATCTGCTGTGCAAAAGGGGATCTACTACCAAAACCTGGACAAGAAAGCACAATGAATTTTCATTTTCAAGGTTAGAGTATTTTTTGTTCGGGAATGCTGTTGCAACTCCCCACAAACCAATGGATACTACAAACAATCAATGAGCCATAAGCAAAAAAAACCATAAAAATAACTGTCAGGCATAAAGGGATTTTAGCAAGAGGTGATTTCACTTAGAACGGCCTGGGATCAAAGTCAGGCTTTTGCTGCAGCCCACGCATGCCTGTCTTCAGCCAGTCTACCACCATATTGCCAGAGAGTGACATACTGGTTCTGCTGTGGAAAATGTGAGGCTGGCATTCGTTTTTGTCAGGCCAGAGTTTCAACCCAAGTGAACAGTGGGCTACAGTAATACTTTTTCATGTTTTATCTTTGTTTTTCTTTTATTCATAAACATATGTCTCAGCGAAACAAAATTCCAGAGGGGGATGGCTTAATGCATCTGAATTTATAACCTTAATTTGAAATTGGAGTGTGACAAAAAGTGTATACCCAAGTAAGTTCTGAGAAAAGTTATTAGTGAACACACAATTGTTTTCCCACTTTACAAGAAGGTGAACTTAATGAAGTCTTACAGAGTACTGAAAATGTGCTTTAAAGAAGTGTGGGGAGAAGATAAAACAGATTTTTAGTAGTTATTTGAAAAAAGGAAACGATTTGAGGAAAAATCCAAAGCACTTTTCTGTAGTAACTCAGGTGACTCATTGTCTTTTACAGACTGTGCTCCTGTATTGCATTAAAGCTCTTCATGAGAAGAAACAGTTCCTGAGAGTACTCTAGTAATGTGATGCTGAGGCAATTTAGTTCAGCCAGACACATTTGCCTCATGATAAACGTTGAAACTTAGAAGAACTAAACTAAAAGCATAACATGATATCACAGCACCTTTTGAAATTAAGTGTTTGAAGGTTTAGTGCGGAGACTTGAGGGGTGACCTCATTGCTTTCTACAACTTCATTACGAGGGGAGCAGAGAGGGATCTCTTCTCTCTGATGTCTGGTGATAGGATATAAGGGAATGGCTTAAAGCTGCATCAGGTGAAGTTCAGACTGGATATTAGGAAAAAGATCTTCATTGAGAGGGTGGTCAAGGACTGGAACAAACTCCCCAGGGAAGTAGCCATGGCCCCAAGCCTGTTGGTGTTCAAGAAGCATTTCACCAATGCCCTTCAATACATGATTTAACTTTTAGGTTTCCCTGTGTGGAATCAGGAGTTGGACTCAATGATTCTCATGGTTCCATTCCAACTCAGGATATTCTATGATTCTATGATCTAATTGTTTGTTAAGGAATCACATTCCTGCATAAAGCAGTTGCTTTTAATGAATTAATAAATAAAATTGTACTATTAGCCAATTTTCATTTGATATGTAATTTAAGTAAATGGTCCAAAAATTCAATTTAAATTTAGTTTTTCTATTTTAACATGTATAATTATAGGAACAAAGACAGTTCACCAAAAGCATGATGGATATACTCCATTTCAGGATAAAGAAAAAAAAAATTCCTTTAAGGTTTTCAAAGTTTCAAAGGTTTGGGGCATTTTTTTTTTTCTTTGGGAAACCTACCTTCTGATTCCTGCAGAACAAAAATACTTTGTGAAATACCTGTATACTTGTTATGCTTGTGAAGGATACTTAATTCTTGCCTTAATATGTCAGATGTTATTAAGAATAATTAAGCTTTCTGTATCACATCCATAACTGCAGTGTATGCAAGACCTATGTTGTATTAGTTTGAGTTTACTAAGCAGAACCATTTTTCTCTCCTCCCGCCCCCTGCTCCGTATCTGCTGAAAAGTAACAGGATAAAATCCTTAAATTCTTTCTATAAAGTATTTGTTTCTAGACCAGAAAACCAGCTTGCCCATTAGTTTAAATCAGTGTTATTCAAAATAAGAACTTGTATAATAATGTGTCTAGGAATCAAAAATCTAGTAGAAGCAGACATGTTTAATAGCCTGAAGTGTAAGCACTCCAATTCATGTAAAACTCTTCGTTGTCCCTGCATGAAATGGGAGAAGAATTTTATGAGTTTACGTCATATTTGAGATTGATTGATAATTTCCAAGTGGACCATGGTGTGATCCTATGGTTGCTGCGCTACCATGTTGTTGTGTGTTCCTAAATCGGCCTTCAAACAGCAAATCCAAAAGCGTAAGAAAATTTAAAAGTTTTTATCACACTTCTCCATTACAAAGACTGACAGGGAACTCACTCCACTTTCAAGACATTAAAAATGATATTTTTGAAGGTTCTGCTAGATATTTTACAGTAAAATTTACTCATCAAGTGAATTTTGAATTATATGACTTACTTAAGTCTGGGTATTTGTGAGTAACTAGCTGCTTGTTGCTGCCTCAGAAATGTACTTATTACCAAACTGACCAAAACAAACACATTCACATGTTTAAGCCTTCACTGTAGCAAGAGGTTATACTCAAAAATAATATGATGAAATAGACACACTGGACTTCATCCTGAAGGATCGCAATATCTCCTTCAGAGCTGCTGCTCGCAGTTGTGCAGCCCTTTTACCTCAGGCAGGTAGCCAGTACTCACCACCTTGGAGAGTCATGAAAAACTGGACGTAAAAAATAGGAATATTCTTCATATGAATACTGCTCACTTACCAGGAAAGAAACAAAAAAGAGAAAAGAAAAAAAAAGAAAAAAACCACATGATTTCCATTCATTCAAGCCTCAAATAAGCCATCTCAGTGAGTTCCTGACCAGTACCTTCTTTCTTTTGGTTTTATCTCAGGGCTGTACAACCTGCTCTGTAACATTTTAGCTTTGAAAACACAGAATTTGCCTTAGGGACCATTGCCTCCCAGCCCTTGCTTTTTCACTTTTCCAAGGAGAAATGAGTTTGCTGATTTCTCATTCCCATTTTGCATTGTGAAGGTTAAATAATATGATATGAAATTGGCTTTTTAGTTGACTTTTTAGTGATCCAAACAACTTTTTAATGTAGTGCAGACCTTACAAGGAAGTTTTAATTTGTCTGAATGGACTTTCTGGAAAATGTATTGGATTAAGCTCCTGTTTAGTTCAAAGGCAATTTGACAGAGAAGAGCTGATAATTTCTGAAAATGTATTCTCCTTAATCACCAAGAGAATTTTAGTTATGAACTGAAATTTTGGTAGTCCAGGTACCAACACAAGCCTGATACAAACACTAGCTTCAGTGCTATGATTTTTCAGTAGAAATGCCCTAATCCTATCTGACTGTGCACGTACCTAGTACTTGAATGTCTAGGCTGAACATACCCAGCTAACACCATGTGCTTTTAAAACAATATTGTGTATTTGCTTCATGACGGCATTTTCTTCAATATAGTTGTTTTGGGATTATGTGGTGGGGTTTTGGTAGTGGGGGAGGGGCCACAGTGGTGGCTCCTGTGAGAAGCTGTTAGAAGCTTCCCCAGCTCCAAGTCGGACCCAGCTCTGGCCAAGGCTGAGCCCATCACCAACGGTGGTAGTATCTCTGGGACAACAGATTTAAGAAGGGAAAACCTGCAGTGTGTAGTGGCATTGGAATGTGAGAGGAACCCCTCTGCAGATACTGAGGTCAGTGCAGAAGGAGGCAAGGAGGTGTGCCAGAGGAGGTTGATGCCCCTGCAGCCCGTGGTGAGCTGGCAGGCTGTCCCCCCCCAGCCCACGGAGGGGAGCGGGGGTGCAGATGCCCACCTATGGCCCATGGAAGACCCCACGCCAGAGCAGGTGGATGCCCCCAAAGATGGCCGTGACTCCATGGGAAGGCCCGCGCTGGAGCAGTCTGTGACTGAAGATCAGCCCATGGAAAGGACCCACACCAGGGAAGTTTGTGAGGACCTGCAGCCCACAGAAAGGACCCACGTTGGAGAAGCTCGTGAACAACTGTCTCCCGTGGGAGGGACCCCATGGCGGAGCAGGGGGTGGGTGAGGAGTCCTCCTCCCCCCTGAGGAGGACGGAGCGGCAGAGACAAGGTGTGGGGATCTGACCCCAACCCCATCCCCTGTTCCCCTGCGCCGCTGGGGGGAGGAGGGAGAGAGAACCGGGAGTGGGGTTGAGCCGGGAAGGAGGGAGGGGTGGGGGGAAGGTGTCCTCAGGTTTGGTTTTACTTCCCAATATCCTTGGTTTGATTTGATTGGTAGTAAACTAAACTGATTTTGTTTCTTCCCCAAGTTGAGCCTGTCTTTTGCCTGTGACCATAAGTGGTGAGTGATCCCTCCCTGTCCTTGTCTTGACCCACGAGCTTTTATTTATAAATTTTCTCCTCCTCATCCCACTGGGGCCAGAATCAGGGACGAGTGAGCAACCAGCTTCATAGTGCTTTGCTGCAAGCTGGGCCTAAACCACGACAATAGTTAATCAAACAAAATAGCCTAGACAGTTATATCTACTGTGACAAGTGCAGTTCAAGAGATTGAGAGTTATAGGTAATTTTTGAAAACAAGCTGCCTCTTGAAAAAAGGTAGATTGTGCAGTTTCTTTTGAAGCACAGGTATCCTAATTAGACAGACTTAATGAGTAGTTGTCTTAGGACATAAGCAAATGTTAGCTGCAACCTTTGTAGCCCAGTTATAACATTTTATGTGAACTTCACAGCTTATTTATAATGCTGTTAGGTATTGTATAGTAGAACTTAAAATTTATAAAATTAAATGTAGTACTGAAATGTTTTTGACACCTTTACAACTTTATTGTGTTCTACATCAATTGAACTGTGTCATTTATAAGTTTGTATAACATATCAAGTGAATAATTTGCCTTTCAAAAATTTTTAAGATCTTGAAGGAAATCATATGTAGAAAGACAGTAATAATCCTATGCATCAAGCTGCCTCTTACCTCTGAAGAATGAGGTATACTTTGACAATGAATGCACTGATGTTTTTTCTTTGAATTTTGATATATCCATGGTGGTGATTATAGGCAAATACTTTCAGATCTCAAACTTTTTCATGTGCAGATTTAAACTTGATCTGTGCTAAGTGAGATTACTATTCTCAGCATTATTCAGGAAATTACTGTGAAACACTATGGCAGAAGAAAACCATGGGAACTGAGAAAACACTGCACCACCACCAGTATTCAGCTAGCCTGTTTAAAGACAAAAATTTTGTCCAAACTAATGTTGGTGCTAAATTTCCTTTTCATACATTTCTATCTGTCTATATTCTTTCCTCCTTCAGAATGCGTTAGTATGTGTAAATATAGACATTTTGAAGAAGCAGGTAGGTCTTCTGCAGACATTGAAATTTGGTTAAGCTACTGATTATATCAAAAATACTAAAATGTTTTTATAGTCAGAGACCAGAATAATCCCATTAACTATGGCACAGATGTATTTCTGGTACTCAAAACCTATTTAGGAATGCAGTTTCATTGTTGTTTTTTTTGGTTTCCCAGGCCCTCCTTATGTCACATACAGAAAATCCTGTGGTACATTAGAAATTCCTGTTTTAAATTAAGTTAGTTAGATCATTCTAGGCTTTTCTATTCTTTCTGTTTAATGGTGCCTCACCTGGAGCTCCAATTCTACTTCTTTCTATTCTTCCTGACTGATGGTGCAACCCCCTTGGCAGGAAAATGACCACTGACCCGATACAGTGACCTAACAGTCAAAGTGAGGATGGGATACCTCCTCAAACGACCACTAAAGACCACCCGAGACCCCACACATGCGGAGAAGGCATCTGTTGTGTCATAGTTACATAATCCTATGCATACACATTTGTGGCAGTACTCTCCCCCCAGCAGGAAACAAAACTTCTCCAGGCAGGGAGAAGGGGAAAAAAACCTAAACCCTAGAAGCCACAGGTTAAAATTTGAACTGGCCAATTGAAATATGCCAGGTACACTGAGGTGACCCTCCTGGCCAATAGAATTAAACGACCACCGGTCAGATTCGACAGGGGTATAATCGGGGTCCCGCCGCAGGACATGTTGGAATCAGTCCTCCTCAGAGCAGCGGGTCTGCGGTTGGGGACAACCCCTCGGGTCGGGGCACTGTCCGAGGTGACTCCTCAAGGGAGAGAGCCCTCAGCTTTTAGGGGAGTGATATGCATATTATAAGTTATCACTTTTAAGGATTCTTAAGTCAGCTGTGTAGTACTAGTTCCCCTTACATCATTGAGCCTGTAGTTCACTACTTTTACCAGAGTTCTAACTTTTCTACTGAAGAATAAATCTGGGCTTTAACACCTGCTGGATTTCATTGTGTGTGCATCCATAGCAGCATTAGATAGTTTCAATATGTATTAGGTAGGAGTAGTTTAATAAATTAAATGCAATTTTTACTGTATAAAGGGGACACACCTGATGAATCTGGTGTGCTTGATTTGTGGAAAGTTCACCGAGCACCCTGCACGGAATAAAGCAATATCTCTCCTGAGTGTGTGAGATTGGTTTGTTGCACACCGGGTACTGAATCCGCTTTTAGGACAACACTCCCAGCGCACCCCATCCCCCACTTCCTGCCCAAGAAAACTACTGAAAATCTGCCAGTGCTTGAAATTCACAAAATTAAGAAGTACTTTATGGAGCTCTCACTTAAGACAGGTTGAAAAACACTATTATAGCATTTTGTACAACTGTACTTCCTGTAACTGAAGGGTTATAGGAAAGTCATAAATGGACTTTGTAGAGTCCTTGGCTCTTTCTATGATTACAAAAGACTGAAGTACCTCTAGAAAACGTCTTATGACTGTACATTCAGACACTGAATTGATCTCAGAAATTTTTCATTAAAAAAAAAAAAAAAAAAGGAAAAATTGAAAAGGCTTTAAAGGAAGAGCTTAAGAAGCTATATATTTTTTTTTTTTGTGAACTGTTGCCTTAATTTAAAAAAAAAAAACAAAACCAAACTTCAATGATATTCCATTCTGAGGCAATCATATTAGTTGATTATTTTTAGCATAAAACCTTGTCAAAGTGAAGTGATGGACAAAACTTCCATAATGTAACTTTAGATTTCAGGTATGAGTATCACCATAATCCACACATTTGAAATTTCAATTCAGTGAAGTTACGGATCAACATTAAAGGCACAGCTCAGCTTTTAGTAGCATTTTGACATTTTAGTAGAATTTGGGGGGGAGATCAAGAATCAAAAATAATTACTTCCATTGCTAAAAATACAAATATTTCTCTCTTTCTAAATCAATTCCAATTTCTGGAAAGGCAAAACTAGGACAGTTATTTCCAGCATGAATACAGCATTAAACTGCATATACACTTGATAAAACAGTTTCTTGGGAGCAGAAAGAAACAAACCTTCCATGAAGAGAAGAAAAATAATGAGATGAATACTAATATGTATGAAGTGAATTTGCAACTTCTTAAAGAAAAATAAGATACTATATAACAAATTTTAAAATAGAAATTCATGTGTTTCCATTATATCTAATGGTGGGACTTCCAAAAATATGCAGCATGATTATATAGTCAGATACTCAGAAAACTTGTGAATCAAAATGTGTGTTTCAGTTTTACTCATATATTCTGGCATTTTAAGCCATTTTCTGTGACACTAGTTACCCATACATTCAGAGGATGGGTGAGTGTAATTGGCCAGTAAAAAATAACTTACATCTGCTTTGAATCCCTAAGGACTAAAATTTGCCAGAAAATGCTGGATAATATAACTTTCAGTGTCTAAATAAGGAAGAGTATCACTTTCATTTTGAAATAATGTATAGATTTCTGCTCATCATGAATACATAATCTGAAAGAACTGTCATATTCAAATGATTTGGCCTGAAATATAAAAATATGCAAGAACAGGAGAAAGTAACATAAATACTAGTGACTTATTTATTTCCAAAACCTAAAATCCTACCATAACATCAAGAAGGAGAGCTGCAGTGCCAATGAGAATGCATTATTGAAATAAGCAGTAGAGGCTCTGATTTTATACTCCACAAATATTAAACTATTGCACAGTGGAAAAGCACATAAATTTTGGAGGTAGATGATACACAAAAATTGCAAGAAAAAAATAAAATAGTTTGAATGCAAGCGCATTATCTTAAACACAAAGAACAACAACAAAAAGATAAAGATGAAAACTACATTTCTTCATAAGGATGTTGAAGTAATTAAGAATAATTTAGGCTACTAGTATTATACAGTAATTCAAGGTCTGGTTAGCAAAAATCTTACTGTATTGAACTTAGCATTAATGTATCACTTTATTAGCCATTACTTTAAAGAAGCAAGTGTACTTTGGTTTAATTTCCTTGACTTGTCGTGGTTTAATCCCAGCTCGTAACAAAGCACCACACAGCTGCTCACTCACTTCCCACCACCCAGTGGCTCAGGGGAGAGAATGGGGGGAAAAAAAAGTAAAGCTTGTGAGTTGATATAAGAACAGTTTCATGGACTGTCGTGGTTTAACCCCAGCCAGCAACTAAGCACCACACAGCTGCTCACTCACTTCCCCCCCCATCCAGAAACTAATAATGATAATAATAACAATAATAAAATTACAATAATAATAAAAGCATTGGAATATACAAGTGATGCACAATGCAGTTGCTCACCACTCGCCGAATGATGCCCAATTATTTCCTGAGCAGTGATCCACACAGGCCAATTACCCCCAGTTTATATGCTGGGCATGACATTACATGGTATGGAATATCCATTGGCCAGTTTGGGTCAGCTGTCCTGGTTGTGTCACCTCCCAACTTCTTGTGTCCCTCCAGCCTTCCTGTTGGCTGGGCACAAGAAGCTGGAAACTCCTTGACTTAGTCTAAACACTACTTAGCAACAAATGAAAACATCAGTGTGTTATCAACATTCTCCTCATACTGAACTCAAAACATAGCACCATACCAGCTACTAGAAAGAAAATTAACTCTATCCCAGCTGAAACCAGGACACTTGTGCTGATATAAGACAGTTGCAAAGAACTACCCTAAAGTGGGTGATTTATTGTTTTCTCAGTGCTCACTCAGAGGGAGCAGCCTATAGTGCTGCTTCCCTAAAAATGAATGAAAACTTTCCTAAAAAGGGAAATCTTAAATATTTCTTTTTTTTTTTTCTTTTTTTTTTTCTTTTTTTAATGATTTCCTTACTCATCTGTGTTAGGAAATATTTCCAGGGTTTACCTCCACCCTTCTCTGTGCAATAAGGTTTTACTGGACAGATATTGAAGAGACTCCTATTTATGTTTTCCAGTCAGGCTCTTGGGTTACAGCTGAATATTTTTACATTTTGTCCCTGGTTCTGGGTTAATTCAGAAGATTAGTACCTGGATTCCACAGCTTTTATCATCTTTCTGGACTCCGCTTTTTTCAACTCTTCATTCTACAAACTCACAACACTTTGCTTACACAGTACTTTCCAAGATGTTAAATGGTTGTTTGCTAGTCCAAACCAAACAGATGCATGCATGTGGATGAATGTCAATCTAATATTTGCACCATGTAGTATTTCTGCAAAAGACTAGAACAATATAGACATGCCTTATTTCATCCAGAGAAGTTTATGTTTTCATTACTGTATATATTGACTGATAGAGTTCTCATTTTGACACCACCCTAAAAAAGAAATTCTCACTGAAAACTCAAAGCTTAGTTCTCCATTTTTAACTTTCCGTTCATTGTAGAATGTCCTATGTCTAAATAATATCTAAATTGTAGGGAAAACACATTCTGACAGGTTAGACGAGTGTAGTTGTACATTTTCCTTATTTTTTTTTTTTGTTCCCTGGTTTTATTCTTTGCTGGTGCAGTTAACATTAGTTTGGTAGGTTTGAGGGATGGTTTTCCTCCATGTTTTCTCTTTCTTTCTTTCTTTCTTTCTTTCTTTCTTTCTTTCTTTCTTTCTTTCTTTCTTTCTTTCTTTCTTCTTTTTTCTTTTTTTTTCTTTTCTATTTTTGTTACTTTGTTTCTCCCCCCCCCCCTTCTATTTTTTTCCTTATTTGTAGCACTCTGGGACCTCAGCTGAGACTTCAGAGTTGTAAGAATGTTGTAACTGCTGCTGATTAGCAGCAAATACAATTAAAGAAGCCATTTATTGATTAATTTTCTCTATTTTCAAAGTACTCAGTTGTCAAGTAGCATAGTGATAAGGTTAAGCCGTCTTTGACTCACACTATTAAAAGGCACAATCCAATCTATGTGTACAAGTGTCTACAGGGGAGTAGGAGAAGCTTTCTGAAGTGTACATAGCAAACTGTTGTGTATCAAAGATAAATAAAACTTCTTTGTCCTTTCCAGTCTACCCTAGATAACTTTTTAAGGAGATTTACATGGCATGTAGATCCATTAGGCTGGATTCTGAGTAGTGATCTGTCCTTTTTGAAAGGGAGTACATTAGTGAAGAAAATGGAATGACAACACCCAGGTACTTCAGTAGCTTCCCAGCTTTTGATTGAGTAGAGCATCCCCACTGGCACATGAAACCAGACCAAAACTGGGGCCATAGTCTTAAATTTTCACTACAAACAAGTCCTTCCAGAGAACGGAAAGTAAAGTACAAATGTAGTCCCATGGGCCATTGAGATTATGAAATTATGCAAGATACATCTGTTTTTTGGATATGATATGTTTTGATGATATTGTGATGACTCTAAAGCTTCCACTCATTAATTACATTCTTGGGCATTACAGTAACTTTAAAGGAGTAGTTACATATAAAGATGAAAATAAAATCTTACTCTTTTATTTATAAAATAGTTATGCTAGTATTTCTTCCCTAAAAAGATATGTATGTTTAAGCTAAAATGTAAAAGTGACTGGATTTTTAGAGTTTATGTAGACCAGATGTCATATTGGAAGAGGTGTTCAATGGATTTCAAATGAATTGCCTTTAAGGGTGGATTTATTCCTTTAGAGCAAAGGAGGATGCTAATCTTTGAATTTCAGTGGGTAAAATGATAAATTTATAGACCTTGATTTTTCAGTTAAGAAGTAGCTTTTTCACTTTTGAAAGATAAAATACCATGAATCACTTCACTGATGTGTGTATTTAATTTATACATAATAAAGATTTAACCTGAGATCTTGGTAATGGAAACTGGCCAATCTAATTGGAAAACTCTACTCTTAGGCAGAATTGACCCTGATCCAAGATTCAGTACTTGATAGGGAAAAAGTGTGGTGCACACTGCTTTTGTTAGTGGATCTTTGACCTTTTAACTTATTTTACTTTTTAATATATATTTTGCCTCCATGGATTTTCTGTGACAGGAGCCAAAGCCTCAGATGAGTTAGTGGTGTAGACCTACTTGGAAAGGATGGAATCATCTCAAGCCTATTTCAGTTCATAAAGGAAGCAGCACTACTGATGTAGACTGTTGTGATCAGCACTACTGATGTGACTGTAGTCATTATAGTCTGAAGGTATTCATGTGGAAGAATACCCCAATGTAGTTTCAGTATGCTGCCCAATCAAGTTTCAGTATAGTAATTTAGATACTTTAAAAAATAAAAATTAGGATGCTTAATACCCTGTCCTTTTGTTATTTCTGTAAAGTATATTATAAAACCCAGCAGATGATACATTTCTTTGTATGGACAGCTATTCAGCAGTCACTCCTCATTTATCCCACTAACAATCAGAATTGCAGGCAATTAAATGAGAAAACTCCTGACAGGTAACACAGAGAAAGGGTAGGTTATGAGGGGCTGTTAGGTAGGAAGGGTTTTTTTGCTTGGTTTTTTTTTTTTTTTTTTTTTTTTTTTTTTTTTTTCCATATGTGATTTAGGTTTTGGGTTGGGTTGGTTTGGTTTGGTTTGGTTTTTAATGAAATATTTTATATAATGTTTATATGTGTAGGTGTGACAACATTGTTGTCATCTGAGTCAGTTCAGTGTATTAGTCTTGTGTGTATATTTAAGTGATGTTAAACCCTTCATGAAGGGATCTGGTGGAGAACATGCTGTGCTCTGTGCTCTTCCAGGGGCTTTGTGGTCTATCTTTTCTTCTTTCTTTTCTTCCAGTTTGCAAGAGCTGCTGGTATGGAATGCCATTTAAAGGAAGACTGAGTTCTAACTTTTTGTCTCCTTATTCAGTTGCTGACATCATAACAGATATGCAGGAACAACTTCTTACATCTAGGAAATCATAACTATAGCTCTTTCAAGGAAACAAGCACCAAATTTTCAAGCCCTTTTAGCTTCATTTGAAATGAGTCAACTGTGCCAAGGCTACTTAAAATTCGGTTTTCAGATAATGGGTTGTTGTTCTAACTCAGCTTTTATTAGTGCAGATATTGCACTAATTCACATGTTAAGTCTTGAATAATCCCTTTAAGTTTCTTTTGAGTACATTCCAACTTCTAGGTCATCTTTTCAGTCACTGTCCAAAACCACCTCTCTTTTAGTAGTTTCCATTTTGGTCTTAAATGTTTGTAGTCTAAATTCATGTTTTACTTTGACGTCAAAAAAGATTACGAAAATTACAAATAAGGGGTCTGAACAGTAGTTTCATGTAAACTACCCCATGTGGCTGTCATGGATTAATCTCACTGAGTGTTTATCAGCTTCAAGAGTTTAGGCTGATGGCACTGCTTTTGTTATTACAATACCACATAATTCTGTGTAATTGTTAAATACTTGTTTTTCTCAATAAAGCCTAATTTATGTTAATTACTTGCATTTTGAATGTTAGTTCTTTTGAAAAATGTGAGTAGCCTGATTATTAGGTTCATTTATTTCACATTCTAGTTCTCAAATATGTGATTTTGCTTTTAATGTGCCACCGCATCCTGTTAAAAATCATAGTCTGAGTGTGTATGAAAGATACCAGGTAGGGTAGGAATGTTAAATGGTGTGGGACAATTCACACTGTGGGGAAAAAAACCCCAACAAACCCAAACAACTCTTTCCATTACTATTTATATAGCTTGTTATTTCTGACAAGAAAATTGAAATTGAACTAGATTTTAATGGAAGTAGGTAACCTTCATGTAAAAAAGGCACATCTAAGGTTTTAAAGCTGGTTTTGCATTTGTAAACTGCTTTATGTACATAAGCAGTACTGTTGGTTTACAATTACTCATACAACTGGGTGGAGGATCACAGCCTGACTGCAAAAATAATCCTGCTGTATAGGAGACTAAAACCACACCCTAGTTACTAAGTTTTTAAACTACTTTGTAATATATTTTCTTAAAGAAAAGACAAACAATTAATGGAGGTTCCTAAAATCTCCTTTTTTTCAATACATGTCTCTGAAGAGATGATGAGAAAGTTGATTTTATATTAAAGCTAATCTTCTTAATAGTGTTATTATGTATCCAGAAAATACTTTCCCTAGAAAATTAGCTAAGTTAAATAAAATTTACCTTCACTTACTGTATTAAATGGTATTTACTATGGAAGTCACAAAAAACAGACTGCTTGCTTAGTAATAGGAAAATAAATCTGCAAGGTACGAGTGACTCAGGTATATAAGCATGAATGTTCAGAGTCAGTTGAGATGCCCCATAATAGCAAAGACTGGCAGATATAGACAAATTAGAGCA
This sequence comes from Astur gentilis, assembly GCF_929443795.1. Taxonomy (NCBI): domain Eukaryota; kingdom Metazoa; phylum Chordata; class Aves; order Accipitriformes; family Accipitridae; genus Astur; species Astur gentilis. Next base: position 16,825,475 of record NC_064919.1, on the reverse strand, counting down.
CTCCTTTCTGGAGCCCGTGGTGGATGCGGTGTGGTATATACACTGTGCCTAATATAAAACGGGTTACTTCTGTTTAATCAACTGAATCATGTCCAACTACCCAAGAACTTCAGGGACTGTGAAACAGAATAAATATATTGAGCATATTTAACATTATTACTGGCTTCATAATCCACACATTAACCAGTTCTTAGCTTATGAGTATGGCTTTTGTGATACTCTTATATACTAGTATTAACAAAATAGGATTTTGAACATAAAAAGAACTAGACATCTAAGTCTAAGTCTTCTAGGCAGATTTGAAATACAAGATATTATAAGGAGCATGCAAATGTAGATATCAAGTCAGCAAAGGTACACATTAACACCTGTTGTTACATGCATAAAAAAGTACATTTTTGTAGAAGAAATATCATAATTTCCCACATTTGCTTGAATATTTTTCTTTTTAAAGGGAATAAAATGGGATATCACAGCAAATACTAATACCCTGATAAGAGAGCCATCACACAGCAGAAAATAAGACTGTCTTGTGAATACTTTTTGTAGTCTTTATCATGACTGGAAATGCTTCTGAACCTTGAAATCCACAGGCTGCTGTTATTCATCCTCATAAAGAGGGGACAGCCTCTCCTGCTTTTCATTTTTGAAAAATTCCTGTAGTTTCATCCTCATAGAGATTATGAATAGTTGGTTTATGAAATACCCTTTCATCACCAAGGTGAAGAAATGATTTTTTCTGACGTGACAAGGAAAGAAGGGTGCCATTTGCCTTGTCTCACATATTGATTTGATGTGACAGAAGAAACTGTTTGGACCCCTTTAGGTGTCAACACAAAAGTTATGTGAACTGCTGTATAAACTATGTGAAAGGTTCTTGCTCTAAATTGGAAGGAAATAGTAAGAAGCTGAGCATTGCCTGTGACTTTATTGAAGGGTACTTATATGTAAATGTGTAGCTGTATGTGCTGTAACTTCATTGTTGCTCATGATTTAATCTTTTGAATTTGTTCATAGACAATCAAATTTTACAGGTTTTGATGCTTTCTTTTATCAGCACTTCTTATTTGTCACTAATGTGGCACTTTTTCTGAAATGGTTTTGGCTATGATCTTATGGCATAGACTTTGTCATGAGAAAGTCAAAAGAGAGCAAATGAGGAACCAGTACAGATCTGGATGTAACTGCTATCTTAGTTCTTGTACTGTAATGGAACAGACAAAACTCTTTCTTAACTTAGGAAACAAAAACCCAGCTCAGACTTAGAGATCTGGGTGCAGCTCTTACAGACTGAGCCCTGCAAAGCAGTTGCATTGGACAGTGCCAAGAGGATGAACATATGTCACTGCAGTTACATATTTCATGCAAAAAATTACATCACATTTTACAGGGCATAACCTTAAAAAAAAATGAAACACTGTTAACGGCAGCAATTAGCCTTTGAGAAAGAGCAGGGCCTATCAGATCAAAAGAAGCCACAGAAAATGCTTTGACTATACGCTTATAGAAAACTCAGTCCTTGAGGAAAGGACTTACCCCTACGACTAGTTCTTCCTCATCACCATATAACGCCATTAGCTCTTACTTGTTGATTTTTTAACCTATCTTCTTCTCCTATATAGGTAAAACAAAAGCATTGTTCTTTCTTAACAGAAGTTGCTACACAGCTTTATTACCTGCCATTCACTAAATAGAGGATTTTTGCTTGCATGGTAATGTTTAGTGATACACTTAAATGTCTTTCTGAAGGAACCTGCTCAATTGGATTGTTTGTGACATTAGACTGATAATCGATAGGAGTTAAGAACATTTTAAAATTACTGAAGTAAATGCTGAAGATAAACTATAGGGGTTAAAACACATGTCTAAGTAATTTCTTGAATCTAGCCATGGAGAATGGTGTTCATAAGTGACCCCTTAGTGACAAGATATGTTAAATAATTTTGAATTACCATTTAAAATAAGACTGTCAAGAAGACTGTAAAAGCTGCTCCTAGAATCATCATAACCAAAGGGACAAAAGAGAGAGAGGGCGAGGTAGCTAGGATAATTAAATGTCAATGCTATGCCCTCTGAAAACTCTTACTTAGTTCAGCTTCTAGGATTCACTGCTTTTGTTTGGCAGTGGCCTCACAATTTCCTAATTAAATCTTACCAATACATAGATATGCAATTCTGACTTCGTTATCTCTTCAAATCATACAGTACAACAATGGATCACGTAATAAAAAGCCTTTTTTGAAGGATGTGGAGCCCACAATTAGGCAGTTGTTCCACAAATGACCCAAGATGATCCAAAGGCGATGAAAAAGTAAAATATTAGGGTACCTATTTATTTTTAGTCAAATTCCATTCTATAAATAAGGGAAGTTACTTCACCTTTCTGCATTTTTGTCTTCTCTTCCGGTAGCCCATAAGTATTCAAATTCTGTTGCACTCGGGGGGGGGGGGGGGGGGGGGGGGCAGAAACAGCATCCTAGGTCAAGTTTGTACTTCATGAAACACAGCAGGATTTGTCCTAGGTAGGTTCCATACCTGCCTAAAAGCAATTAAAATCTGTCCCAGACTGAGCTAAATATAAGAAGATGCAGTATTTAAATATTCAGTCCCAAAGTAGCTCTAAATTATAAAGAACATGCAAGTATCCCTCAGTACGTGGGAAAATTTCTCTGTTGCAATAGTGACAGAATCTGACAAATTAGCCTTTGTTTGTGTTTTGATTATATTATTACCATAATATTCACTTTGGTTTTATCACAGTGTATATGATGGTTTTCAGAGGTTCCTGCCTGTCCACCTGTTCACATGTGCTGTCAATAAGAAAACCTAAGATTAGTTTATTATTACTTTTTTTTCCAAACATTTCCCAGTTTCTAGTCTCATGTCATTGTAACTATAATTGGAACTTTAAATGAAGACAGTTCCGTGCCAGTATGCAATATATTGACTAAATGAAAAGAAGTTATTTATAATAAATCCATTTAATGAATGCTAGACATGAGTTGTTATTAGGCATAATTCTAATTCTGTCAAGGGTATGCAATGATATTACACTTTATAAGCCTGACATTGTCATCCTGAATGCTACTCTGTATCTGTTACTGCAGTTTGATCTACCTTCTTCCTTCTGCCCCACTGCATTCCCTGTGTATCTGGCTTCTGCCACAAAAGGGACTGTTCGTACTCCTTCATCTTCCACTATTAACCTGAGAATTTAATGATTTAGGAAACTTGCTTAATTACTGTTCTTTCATTGCCTCCTCCAATCATTATAATAAACAGTATATTATATAGCCTGCATTTATAGTCATGAGGAGATTGAAGCTGTATAATTCAGTATGGTAAATTTTGATGATTTATACTGATGTGTGTTAATTAGATCAAATCAACCTTTGGAATATTTAAGTGAAGGAGGAAAGAATACCCATGCTCAAAGGTCTGCATCCCTTCTCCCCATACAACACTTCACTGAACTGATACACTGCACCACCACCAAAGTTTAATCATGTCCTCAGATGTGTAGAAGTTGCTCCTATAAAATTGGCTGAAGATTTTAAGTGCAAATTTAAGTGTAAAAGATGTATTTTGGAGGGGAGAAAAAGACCTTTGATAAACAATCATGTTTCTATTAAGGTAACTCATGCATTTACTAAAAATAGATCTGTAACTTATTTCTGGAGGAGAAAAAAAAAATCAAATACAGTAGCAGCTAATTAAAAGCCATCAAAGAGACTTGCAACAAGGATCCTATTTAAGGTCCAGCTGTGTTCTCCTCCATGTGATCCCTCCACTAGACAGGATGCAGTTTTCTGGCTGCCAGCTATTCTTGACTGGGAACATGAAGGGGATCTTCTTGAGCCCACTGATTGATCCTCAAGGATGAGTGAAGTTTAGACTGATGTACAATGTAGTGTGCTTGATCATCAAGACTAGACACCTGGTTGGAGCATAAGGTAGCTTCTTTTTGGATTACATGCTCATGTAATCCTGCTATGGAAACCATTGTGGGAAAAGACAAGAAAATGATTGCATGTGCCTCTTTTAACCCAGCATTGAGCCAAGACACAGATGCCACCCATGTTGATAGAGGCCTGCTTGGGAAAATGGAATCTGTGTTAGGGTTAATACTTTGGGCTTAGCTTAAGTTAAGCAACACTAAGGTTTTGGAGTTCAGGTAGTATTTGCAAGAGATGCACTTAAGACTGAGCGAGCCAATTATTATTTTCTTATAACTGACATTAACAGACTGAGAAAACCACAATTAAGCTATTTGATGGCAAACTTCTGACATAATGTGCAGCAACCAAGGAACTTTGACAAACATCCACAGGTCTATGCAATAGCAGTAACAGGATGGTACCAACAAACTTTGTGGTAAGGGTGAAGGCAATACAGACGGTAGATTGCTCATGTTCTGCAGTGTCATAGTAATACCTGGAGCACAATGTGTTCCTCCTAATTGTGGTGCCACTACCTTGATTATGTCTTTGTGGATTTTTGTCACCACTTGAACCGAACTTTATATTGTAACAGATTCCTTTCTTTCTCCATCTACCTAAAAACCAGCCGGTTTGATCTGAAAAGCCTGTTGGTGGGGCTGTGCATATGCTGTTTTCTCTTTCTGAAAGAAACCATGAGAATTATTTTAATGAAAGAGAAAAAGCTCTGACACCAGAGCTTTTTTTTTTTTTTTAGAATATGTTAAAATTCAAAACTTCTTATCAACCCATACAGAAAACATTTAATACTTCTGTGGTAGTTCTGCATTCTCATTTGCACAGAGACTGAGCAAGGTAAAAAAACATCTATCAGGTCAGTAAGATACATTATACCCTTCTAATATATGATTTAGGCTATCTATCAGCCCCTATATAAACCTTGCTAGACAGTTTTAGTATGAAAACCTTGAACTTTACAATACAACATTTATCACATTTTCTAAGTTAGCTCTCTGAAAATACAGGTGTATTGCTTTGCTTTATCACCTCTTCTCTCTCCAAACTGTTTTGGATTTTTCATGAAGTCTAGTGATATTCAAGCCCCAAGAGAGTAAGTATATCATGCTAGCCCAACAAAAGATCCACATTTAGCACTGAAGTAGTTCACTGAGAGTATTTGTGTGCTTGCAGATATTCTTTTTACCTTATATGTACACATCCTGTACATTGTTAAACATATTTCATTAAATTTTTCTCCATGAGTGATGGCACTTCACTAGAAGCATTTAAATTTTGTCAAGGAAAGAAGAGGAATTTATATTTCACATTCACCACAGTAAAACAAACAAGCTAAACATTAGTGAAGGAGCTGCAGTTCAATCCTACCTAATTTGATATAAGGTCTCCATCTCTTTTTATCAGAACTACAGGAGGAATGAGCTGTAACTGGTTTTGCAGAATTTGCATTTATTGTGAGAGACCAAAACAAAAATAATAAAATGAATCTCACATTTTCATTACTATTTTAGTGTAAGGCTTTCTTAAATTAACAGAGACTTTGTGAAGCACTTTAAAATGTACCCCTGGTAAAATGTTGTTAGAGGCTTATTTGCATATGTCAGGTCAACTAGTAGTGATTTACTTATAGCCACAACCAGACACAGCTCATTTGGCTCACTTTTGCTGTAGGGAGGTTTAAAAACATCCTTGGCTAAAATTTATATTTCCCCTTCACAGATTCTCATATAACCAACACATTGTGTGAAAGAAACATTTAGTGAAATTAAATAAACTCTGGATTTGAAATATATAAAATCATGAGTGATGGAAAAATGGCTCAATAGATCTCATAACACAAGAATCAAATTAAGGTACTAAATAACTTGATTGGGCAGCAGGGTTAAATCTTGTTAAGTAAAGCAGATTCTTTATAATGAATAATTAATCTTTGGAACACACTGCCACAGGACCCTATGGAAACCAAAAGTTTAATACAGTTCAAAAAAAGATTAAATCATCTAATGGAATAAAAGTCTACCTGAGGCCAGGAAGTGTGAGAATGCAAATGAGTTCTTCATCACCTAAACACAAATTTTTGGAATGTGAGAGTGTATGTTATGGAAACACAAAAGTGCTTTCACAGCTACTGTCAGGACCTCAATACTTGTGCTGGAGAGTTTTGGTTTTAACAAGCATTGTCCTTTTTTTTTTTTTTTTTCCCCCTCCATACTGGAAAAACTAGCCCATATTACCTCATTTAGATACTTCCTATATACCTCCATAATGGCTATAATTTAGTATTTATCATGTAAATAGAATATTTAATCTTCCATTCTCCTTTCTTAAGCCTCAATATCAAGCTCACTGTTTATAGTGTATTTTCTAGCAAAATTTCTAATTAATTGCTTATTTTGTTTTCTTTTCCTATTGAAATTTTACAGGCAAGTAGTATAGGTAGCAATATTTTTATTACTTTCAAAGATAAATTAAGTTTTCAGATAACAGCAGGTTTTATTTGTATTTTAGATAGAAAGAAATATTGTTTAAAAGAAAGTTAAAAAGAAAGAAAAATAAAAAGTGAGAGGATTCCCTTTTCATGCAAAATCGCTAATGAGTGCATAACCACACTGCAAAATATTTCTCAGATGCACAACTCAGGGAAGATGCTGTTCACCGATTTTGGTTGCTTTCTAACAAATAGCTCTTCCTATGTCTTCCTGTGTCTGTGATCCAAGGAAATTACTATTGTTGAAGATATCAGGAAATATTCCTTTCAATCTGAGTATGAAGGATTCACCTGGCAATAATGTGTGTCCAGCTGTAAAACAGAGATTGAAGAAGTCTATAGGAATAGAAGATTCCAAAAACTTGAAAGTGAATGGTGGTAATTTTTTCTTCTTAAGAAGTTTAATTAATATTGACTGTTAATGCAATTAAAACAAACAAACAAACTAACAAACAAACAATTTGTATGTGCTGCCTTTCCTCTTTTTCTCTTAAGCATTTTTCCAGAATTTAAATGGCCCACTTTTTCTATTTCTCTTTCTCTTGCAGTCAGGAGAAAATAGGAACAAACACATGCACATGCACAGCTGAACATCTTGAGCTTCTAACACTGTGAGCAATGCTTCATCAGCAGTGCTGCTGGAAGGTAAAAGTGTAGTTTTCCATGAATAAAATAATTTAGATGCATCTTGAAATGTGAATCATGGGTGTAAAGACTCCTAAAATTTCCATGGGACATTAATTCTTTGGGGATGTTTGTGGCAGCAGAGATAGCAGGGAATTTGATTGCACTGAGACATTCATTCAATAAATTATCTAATCACATGGTTTTCAAGAAAACACCTGATCGTAACTAAAATATTAACTATATTCTTAAGCATTTTACTTGCTCATATGTTGAGATAATTTGCAGAACTTCTGACATCCCAGTTCTCATATTTATGGTGGATGAAAAACTGGACAAGTGAGCTTGCAGCCCAGAAAGCCAACTATATCCTGGGCTGCATCAAATGAAGCATGGCCAGCAGCTTGAGGGAGGGGATTCTGCCCCTCTACTCCACTCTAGTAAGACCCCCTCTGGAGTACTGTGTTCAGCTCTGGAGTACAAGAAAGACATGGACCTGTTGGAGCAGGTCCAGAGGAGTGCCACAAAAATGACCAGTGGGATGGAACACCTCTGCTATGCACAAAGGCTGAGAGAGTTGGGGTTGTTCAGCCTGGAGAAGAGAAGGATTCAGGGAGAACTTCTTGTGGCCTTTAAATACTTAAAGGGGGCTTATAAGAAAGGTGTCTACAGACATTTTAGTAGGGCCTGTTGTGATAGAACAAAGGGTAACGGTTTTAAACTAAAAGAGGGTAGATTTAGACTAGCTATAAGGAAGAATTTTTTTATGGTGAGGGTGGTGAAACACTGGAGGAGGTTTGCCAGAGAGGTGGCAGATGCTCCATTCCTGGAAACATTCAAGGTCAGGTTGAATGGGAGTCTGGGCAACCTGATCTAGTTGAAGGTGTCCCTGCTTATTGCAGCAGGGGTTGGACTAGATGACCTTTAAATGTCCCTTCCAACCCAAACCATTCTATGATTCTACGATTCTATAGTTAAGTTCATAAACATCCTAGAATATCTCCTAATAATACACAGCAGCGGTATACTTCACCAGGATTATACCAAAATCTATCACCATTGTGCACCTATATATAGGACAGTCATGTAGGCATGCAGACTTTCTAGGCTTTTGCTACATTGCTTCATAGTTTTTACAGCGAAAATCTTTTCCTTACCTCCAATTGCTCTGGCCCTGCTCAGCTCACTGCCTGCCAGGGCAGCCTTCTCCCCAGAGCTGACCCTGGCCCCACCAGCACCACTGCTAGGGCTGTGCTTGCCCTGAGTAGGACTGCACGCTGCCCTTGCCTGCACTGTATGGGTCCCAGTCTGTACACACAGAACCCTGTGAGAACTTGCTGGTGAAAACCAAGGCAAAGAAGGCACTGTTTGCCTTAGAATTAGCTGTGTCCATTGTCTCAAATCACCTTATGTTTTCCCTGTTCAGCATTTTACCTTTAGTTCAGCCATAAGATCTCTTCCCATTGCCCTTGAATTCCCTTGCCAATCTGAACTCTAGTTAGGCTTTGCCTTCCCTCAGTGTGTGAATGTTCTGAATTTCCTCCTTCTCAAAGAAAGAACAGAGTTAATATTTGTAACAACTACACACATAGGTTAAAAACTTTAAGGGAACATAATTTTTCAGGTAAATATATTTCTTCTTTTAGAAGATATAGAAGCTTTCAGGTAACAAAAGTATCCAGATGATACATGGTACACCATGGAAAGTACCAAGAGCATTTAATGAGTGTTATGTTTGTCAGTCCATAATGAGTAGTTTCAAATATAATTTTTAGCACGGTCAATCTCAGGTAATGGTAGTTTCAGGAAGTAACATTACAGTACTGAAAATAATTTCAATGGATGTCAGAGTCTGCTGAGTAGCTGTCTGATGTATGTTTTGAAGAAGATGCAGCTTGCAAGTAATAAACGCCCATCCAGCCTCTCTTCTTTTGTTACCTTATCTTTTACTACCTTATTTATTTAATTTTTTTGCTTAAAAGCCACTAATTAGCATCATTTTTGCTGCTGGGGTCAATGTATTGGTGTTTAGAGGGTTGGTATTTTGAATGAGGTTGTCTGCTATTTTTGCTTTGCCACTTATCTGCTAAATGATTTTGATATCTCATTGCAACACTTGGTATCTCTCTATGCCTGCCTAACATATTGAAGCAGGAGATTTTTTTTCTGAAGTCCTTAAATGATTGACATCCCCAAGTGAAGTTTTTCAAAAGCATGGTAGGCTCCTACAGCCTAATTGTCCCTGCAAGTAATAGAGGCAAACCAGCAATTTTTCTCCTCAGTTGCAAGTACTCATGATGGTATCTTATACATATGTGTGGATGCTGCTGCTGTTCATTAATTCCAAGCAAACAGTAGCTTTTGCCACTGTCTTCTTCTGAAAAGAATTAAGTCAAAGTGTGTTCCTGTTAAAAGTGCTCCCCTTTCTGAGAGATTTTATGGAATTTTCCAGGAAAAGAATTATCAAATTAAAGACAAAGATAAACTGGATCAAAACATGAGTTCCTGAATTTAGTATCTATCAATCTCCAGCATTAGATGTTGCAGAAAACAATAAATAACTAATCTGAAAATCATGGGAATTACTATCCTCTTTATTTAGGTATGTTTTATAAATTCTACCTGCATCAATCAGGCACAAAAATGTTTGTCCATTATTACCTTTCGTGTTTCTGAATAAAACAACATGCTTAATGATGTCCAGGATTTGAGAAGCATATAATTCTCTAGGCAGGACCGTCTGTCTGTGTGTTCATACAACTGTCCGTAATGTGTAAAAGTGCTGCAATTCTGCAGGTGGCCTCAGCAATAACAGAACTTAAAACATTAAGAGCAACAGTCTTGGTGCTCCAGGGCATTATTTTGTAAAGCTAACAGGGCAATGGTTATGTGCTAGCTACTGTTCTTACACACTGTGCAATACTTAATTTTAAGGGTGCCTAAGAGATATGGGAACCTTCCCATATAGGCATTGTCTAGATTTGAAACACATCTGAGTATCATATAGTATTTCTCTTTGAAAGTAATATTTGTATGAACACATAAGGACTGGTCCATGATATGTGGAAATTATTGAGGTCAATCAATGCAAAGTCAGCTGAATAATTTCCTGGACTGTACCACCTTCCATAGGTCCTTTCTATGTTGCCCTTAAATAAAAAAAGCCTTCATTAAATAGATAACTAGTCACTCAGACATGCATTTCCTCATTTACCTATCTCTTTGGGCACAGAAAATATGTAAACAGAAGTTGCTTTTTTTAAGCAATCTAGTACTTATATTAAAGATGAGTGATAAATACCATAATAATTATAATTTATCAGAGTAAACATCTGGACATAAGCCACAGAAATCTTGGGTTCAAAACAAGTACCATAAATTAACTCTTGAGACTAGGATATTAAACCTTCTGAGGGTCTTGCCTGAATTTCAAACAAGGTCAGGAAGTTAGCACTGATTTCTTGGACAGATTTCAGGCTTTTGATTCTTCTTTTTCTTTTTTCTTTTTTTTTTTTCTCTTTTAAGTCTCCCAGTACAACATCAAATAACTTGGCAATATTACTATTTGGAAGAACACAGGGCATGCTGTAGTCAATCGCAATGTGTGTGTTTGCCTACCTAATTGAAGGTTATTTCCTATGAATATTTGCTGCAGGCGTATGGTCTCCTCCTTTTCATTCCTGCTCCCACCTGCAGCAGTAATATCCTGATGAGTAAATAAGGAGAGAAGATTTTTCAGTTCTTGCAAGAAATTTCTGTGGAGACCAGCAGGTTATAAAACAGTAGTATGTAAACAGCCCAAAGCATATATAGAATTTTTTTTAAGCTTAATGGAATTACAAGATATCAGTTGCTTGCAAAGAGGGATCTTCCTTTGCGTGGGGAAATCTAGGAAGAAAAAATTTGTCCTGCTATCCTGCTACCAACCTGTCAGGATGGTTTTTTGAGTCTATATAACTATATTAAAGAGCTTTCACGTAGCTTCTTGATGGAATCCAAACTATAGTGCAATCTACAATAGTAATTTTAGTCTGGAAAAGGTAACATGCAGGGAAGAGTAAGGAACAATTGATTGTGTCATACCTCTCAAGAAGAATCATAACTATTTTAATAGTGTATAACAATCTCTGCTGTTTTTCCATTTTCTTATTAACTCCATAACTCACCACTAATGTCATAAACTACGGGAATCATGAGGGGATGATTGCAGTTTGCAGGAAGGAAGAGTTTATATGTACCACAGCTCTCGCTTTGCACAAATTGGTCTTGAACCTGATACGTAAGTAGCTGATTTGTTAAGGAACTAGTGAACATCAAAGTCAACTGAAAGTTTGAAGAAGAAAAGAGACTTTAGAGATTGACCTACACAAAGTTTTTAACTTGGCAAGAGCACGCTCCCTCTGATGTACATGCATGCTTATCTCTACAAGCTATCCCTCTGCTTGGCTGCTGCCCTAAAAGTGCTCTGATTTTGATTAAGACAAAAAACATTCAGTACAGTTTGAACATAAAGTTTAAAAATTAAACCTGTACAAGTACATAAAGCAGCTGAAATGTTCAAAAGTTTGTGACATTCAGGATGTAACCTCCAGGTTGAAATGCAGATTTGAATATGACATGGGGATAACACATTTCTCTGGCAGACCAGTTCACGCATGTTCCATCTTTGTAAGATTACTTTAGCTTTCTTGCATGTTTCAGTTGTATGACTCATGTCTGCTAAAAACAAAAAGTAAATACAGAAGCCAAGAAAAAGAATTTTGAATTAACAATGGGTATTCACTGTGCTGGTGCTAGTATTGCAGTGCTTTTGCTCAAAGGGAGAAATTAAATGTGTGATTCAGAATCCTCTAGGCACAATCCTTTAGATTACCTTCTTTGATATTCAGGAGAAGATGATCTCCTCAGGGGGTACTGAAGCCTGGGAGCATATTTTCGTAATTTCACACGGGGACAAAAGAATAGCCACCCTGGTTCAGGTCAGTGTTGTGTTCCAATCCAATGTCAGGGAAGGTTTCAATATGATCCCAAAAGCAAGATTAAGACACAAACAAGGTCAAATGCCGCATACCCAAAAGAACTTTTATTATCAAAAGCATCAAAAGCAGAAAATAGTAGCAATAGGATAGAATGGAAGAAAAGGCAGAAATCAAGCAAGCAGTCAAGATAGAGTTGCAAGAATAGTCACCACCATGGATCCAGCGGCATCCTGTTGGTCTTCAGTCTTCAATTCTTCAGTGGTGAGTGCTGTGACAGTCTGACAAATTCGATGTCTCAAACATCCGCTAAAAGAGCTCTGCTGGAGAAAACGGCCTCTGTAAAAATGCTGGAGTTTTGTGAACAGGACAATGTGGCCAGAGGAGAGGGCCCCGCGGAGGGTGGGAGCGCAATTCGCCAAAGCCCCAATTCCTTATCTTAAGTGACCAGGAGAAGGAAGACAATTTATGCCTCCCTGGAGGAAGAAGGCCCCATGGAAATTGGGACTGTGCTTCTATCTTAAGTCGTCATGCCAGCAGGAAAAGAGAGGCAACTCCACAATGAACACCCCCCCAAATCTCACTGACCGATTCCAGTGAACCCCTGAACGCTGCAGGTTTAGTTTGTCACATGACCTTTGCGTGATCAACACCAGAAACCAGTACCTTGTCTCAAAGACTGCAGTTTCCATGAGAATGATAGCCTCCACATCCCTGCATGTTTCGTCGGCTCTGACCTGTCTCCTCCCCTGGAGGCCTCAGTGGCCTGATAATCGTCCTTATGGACAGAGAGGAGTGTCCTGCTTAAACAAGCCATCTCTGGGATAAATCACAGCAAACAATCCTTGAGATGAATAATGTGAGATAACAATTCAGTCTCTCACAAGTAGTCCTATGCAAATGTTTAGGAAAAGAAAAAGCAGAGCATGTGTGTGTATCTCTCAAAAACATTTTCCTTGTTTTTTCTACTTTTAACACAGGGACTTTCTTAGTTAGATCTGGTTTCAATTCTAAGTCCATTCCCAGTTTCTCTTTGACCCCATGTAAACATTTTGCAGCTACACTTTCTCTTGACAAGGAGTTCTGTAAGTCTATTGCCCATTACGTGTTGAATCACCTAATCTGGTGGGTTTTACTTGGCTGCTACTACTTCCATCCGTGGTCCCTAGTTCCTACACCAGAAGAACCCATCAACAGTTGACCCATTATTCTACCATCTCTGTAACACTAGATTTTGTAGAATTATGTTTACAAAAGAACAAACTTCCTAATTTGGGGGATTATTTTTTTTAATTGGTCCTTAAGTTTTAAGTGGTTTTTAGTATTCCATAGGATGGACAGATGCACACACAGATACATACTCAAGCACAAAAATTTGTTGTTGACCAGGATCATGTTACACTCTCCAATGTTTGAAATAAGCAGAAGACTACCATAAGGAAATGTCCTTTCATAGATGCAAACATTGTTTATTAGCTGCTTATTAGTTGTTCTTAAAGACATTTGGAAACACTTGTAATTAGTATCCATTAATTTACATCTGAGTAAAAAACTTGAAATCTCTGATATCCTCATCATCTTGCTTCATTTCCAGTGCTAGTTCACAAGCAAGAAAAACTAAAACAGAACTGGAATTTATTGTCTACTACAAAAGCAAAATAAAAAACTGGTTTTGCTTCTGAAACTGGCTTCCAGGTAATGGTTCTGCCTTGCCTGTGTGACAAGAAATTTCCTTAACTACAAGAGAGGACATTTTTAGAAGGAATGTAGCTAACATGAGAATGTTTCTAAGTTTTTGTATGTCTACTGAGAGGTTTTTATAATGTCATATGAAATCACAGAATATTAACCTGGTTGTGATTATGTCTTTAATGTGTCCTTCATCAGTATTTCAGTAAATATTTCACATATCAGTGACTTTTTGGACTTTTATCAATGCTGAAGTGGCTAATAATAATAATAAAGTGGCTAATAATAATTGTATAATCTCCTATCTCAATGAAAGTGTTGTTTTCAAGATGTAGTGTGATGTGGTGGACAGACAGTGGTCTTTATCAAGAAAATTCGTACTTGTTTACCTAATAATTGCACACCTTGTATCTGTACCTATACCATAAATAAAGATTGGCGATACAGTTTTTGTGTCTGAGATAGTAGTTCTACATAAGCAAACTCTGACAGCGCTGGTCTTCCTGAATAGTCACGCTAATATTGGATGTGTCACTCAGTATGATTAACTGACCACCAAAATAGGTTTTTGCAGTGTCACTCCATTAGCTTTAAATTCTGCCACCCTTTTGTTTGCTAAGTAATGCTTTAGTATTGCTTTCATTTTGTTGATTTATTCTTCTTGTGGTGATCCATTTCAAAATGTTTACATGGTTTATAGGCCAAGAGTTAGTCACCATTATTACAGAAGACTTTGTTCTAGCTATACCAAAACCTGCAGATTCTGTGTATGTGTGAGAAAGTATATTACAAAAGCTTTACCTTTAAAAGTTTCGCCTCGCGATGTTAGCAGATCTGTATTATTACCTCAGACCTAACTGCAAGATTGGATCCAAAATATGGTTGTTTTAGCTAATGTCTGCAATTACACTAGCTACAGTACTTCTCTACTATGTTTGTAGACATTTATTATCAGTTGATCCCACAAAATGCTCCTGTACAAGTTATGTTTCTGTGTGCTGCAACATCACTGTAAATAAATCCTACCAGCAGGAATATGTGTTCACAGTGAAATTTTTAAAGCATTGTCTCATTGATAGCATTTGTCAAATTAATAAATGACTGCTGAAGATTTCAGATTTGATAAAGTTATGGAGAGTATGGGAGATTCATTATTAGAATGGGGTAATTTTTATATATTTAATTTATAAAGCCTCATTTATGGTAGCATTGAAAACTTATCTATGACATCAATGTAGAATCTGAACAGACTTAAACTGTGTTTACTGTCTCACATTTCTATTTCTCATAAAACAGTAAAATACTACTCATTATCTAACATTTGATCTTGTTCTGTCGCTCTGAGGTTTTTAAGTGGACTTTCAAAAACAGATTATTGTCTACTTTTATTTTCTTGTTCTTTACTCTAGGACTACTAAAGTCAGAAACACTGTTTTGCACACTGGCAGTCAAATAACAGTTTATTTTATCTGTCTTTTCCTAGCTCTGGAAGAGAATATGGATCATCTGTATCACCACCAAAACTAAAAATGATCCTCCAAACCCCACTTTGTGCTTAAAAACGTAGCTAGTATTAGTAATGTCGAAGGAGATATAAGATTTCATGTACTATTGATCTTTTCATGATAGTGTTTAACCTACCAATACATTCTAAATGCAAACTTTTCCTGATAAATAGGGCATGAACTATTGAACTTAAATAGTCATTCTTACCTTAATGAGTTTTTTGATTTGAAGTCCCTCTCAGTTCTTGTCTGTGGGACATTTTCATCAACAGTGGAATGCAAGCAGAGTCAGACTTTGCTATTCTTCCTCAAGGTTGGATGCACTAATGACCTTGTTACACTTGTTCAAGGATGGTTGTACAAAAGACTGACGGGCATCCGTTTGCAGTATGACTTACCTCATAATTCGTGATTTTCATTAAAAAAAAAAAAAAAAGAAGAGGGATAAAAGTGTATTGATAATGTTGTTATGACAGCCTAGTATGTGACATTGTGACCAACCTTGTACAACAGTTTAGGTCTGGAAGTTTGGAACTGGAATTGGAAGGTTGCTCTACTAGCCTGGGATTCAGCTAAAAGTTGACAAGATTATTTTTTGTTGGTGGTGTTAAGTGATTTTTCACAGTCTTGCAGTTCTCTCAGCTATTTTGTGAGACTAGAAATATTTCTTCTTACATACTTGGTAGTTAGAATCAAATAGCTATAAAAACCCCACCAGCATTCCTTTTTAACCTTTTTCTAGCTAAGTTGCAATACAAAGCTTGTAAACATGAATCTTAAAGAATTAAAAAGCCAGAGGCAAATAAAAAATAACTCTTCCTCTGATTACTTTTTAAGCAAAAGATAGGATTTTTGGATAATTTTGGATTTTATTTTTTTTTTAAATACTGTGGTCTGGCATTTATATTACAAATTTTGTCACTCTGACAACCTTATCAGATGACTTGCCAGACTTTTTTCTTTGTCGGTGACATAGACTTCTTAATGTCCTTTGGGTAAAGCACTACAGGTTTCCCAATACAGTATTCTGATAGCAATTATTCATCTGGCTTCTTTGAACTAGTGTCTTTTATAGCTTAGAGAATGTATCTATCTACTGGAAAATCCATATGTATACAAATCTTTATGTATATTTCTCCTGTGGTTCTAGAAAGTAGCAAAGGTTCTAATTAATTAATTAATTGTCCACTTTTATAGATAACTAAAAACAAAAATCAGGATGATTTGTTAGATATATGCTTCCTGTTTAAAATACCAGAGAAAGGGGGATCTTAGGTAGTAGCATGAGCAATCTAACATTAGGAAGATTTTTCTCATAAGGTTTGTATAGATGAATGCAGAAGCTGGCCAGGGTCAGAAGACCTACAGTCCTTTAAATGAAAACATTTAAAAGTTAAAGATTTTTAAATGTTGCCATGACTTTTTACTAAAATAACATTTGCTGATCCCATTTAATCTATAGCCTGATTCCAAAGGCAGAGCATTTCTACTATAATGCACTGGTACACAGAGTCCACAAAGTAGTAATTCCTTTGACAGAAAGCTAAACAAGGAGTATTTGCCTTGAGAAATGGAGTAGTCTACTTCATCCAGGAAAGCCAGTCTGCAACACTCAGTTTCCAAAGCAGGATATTTTTGCCTTAGCACATCAGCAAATTAAATAAGGAAAACCAACATATTTTAAAAGCTTCAGAAGTGAGAGATAGCTGTGGTGATCAGTCTAAAGAGCAGAAGCAAGGACTGCCAGCAGCTAAGAACCATATGCAAGCAGTGACTCTGCAAGTAGTGCGTGAATGGTTTTTAGCCATTCAGAACCAGAAGAAAGTTAAATCCACTTCCCTGAAGGCTCATTAAAGTACATCTGTGCTTAGGGCAGTTCAATAATTATGTGAAAGGAATAATTTCTGTGATTATAAAACATAATGGCCACCTACAAACTTCTGGCATTAGAGTTGAAGGAAGAACACAGCCAAGGGGAAGAAAGTGTTTGTACTGAAAAAAAAAATCTCCTTTAGCTTATGAAATTTTACTGGCCAGTAATCACTAGTATAAGAAAAGTAAGTAGTGTGGGTTTGCTTTACTTTATTTTGTAACATAATTGGCAATTAAAGTTCTATTTTAATCTTCTTTCCTCATTTTTCCCCATTTTTCCATATCAGAATACAGCACCTCAATCCCATTCATATTCTACATTCCTGTACAGAATATGTGGAAAATTACATGATCTATTAAAAAACTGTATAAATTGTATTCTGTAGCTACATTTCCAGTTGCTCTGAAGGGAATTACAAAATTAGTTTGAACAAGGTAGATTATTTCTACTTTATCATGCTTTTTCTTCCTTGCACTTCTCATTTGGTTTAGTAATTCAAGAGAGAAGGCAAACACAAATTGTTCCTAACCAGTTCATCAATTCTGTCCCTGCTGCTAATTGCACAATTACTGCATTATGCAGGAATTACCTTCTAGTTTCAGGTTCATTGCTACCTCAGATTGTTACAGATTTCAGGGTTAGCAAGAAAGATTTCTGGTAAAAAGTGATCTCTTTGCTGTAGCTGTTATGGCAGAAATTGGGTATCTCTAAAAGTAAGGAAAATTTTACACTGGTATACCACCAATATTTATTTTGGTGTAATACCAAAAGCTTTTCCATCTGAACCTTCTCTGGCAACAAAAAGACATACTTCATAGTGACACCCAGATAAACAGATACAAAATTATTTTTTTTTTTATCACTGTCAGAGATATCTGGTTTGCTACTGTAGTAGCAAAACCTCCTGTTGAAGGCTGGACTTCTACTCTAGAGAACCTCACCCATCCTGCTGTTTCTCACCTGGGAGAAAGACGGAGCCTGAACGATATCCATCACTGTTGTGCCTCAAGAGGCAAGAGTCCTTCCACAGGCTTCTTTGTTAATGGTTGTCTTCTGCAGGTTTTATGTGCAAGGAATAAAGTAATCTCAGAAGTTGTGATATGATGTTAATTGTATCATATTTTATACTGCTCCTCACCTAAATTTATAGCTTTGAATTTAGGAGGACATAAAGTAAAACCAATTAAAGATAATGAACTTTTTATTATTTTATGCACTTTAATAGTATTTGAAGACCTTTGCCAAGATTTTGTTATGTCTTATGCAAATGTATAAAGTTGATCTATGCCCTAAAGAACTCACATTCTATAAAACAAAACCAGGGCTAGTAAGTGTTATTAACCTTATTTTACAGCTGAGGATGCTCAGATTGAAGAAACCAAAATAAAATCCCAAAGTCACATGGAAAATTCTGAAATGGGCAGGAATGAAACGCAGATCTGCATGTGAATGAGCTACTTAAAGCACATGTGCTCCTTGGGTCAATCTTGAAAGAAGCTTGTTGACAGAATTTTCTTCTACAGAACAAGTTGTTTAATAGCTGAATAGTTGGATATAAGACTTTTAAAAGTGGAATGAAAACTTACACTGGGATATGGAAACAGATATTGACTGACAGGACAACTTTTTTTTATTTTTTTTGCTCATTTCTGGGTATAACCATTGAAAAGTTAAATTGACACTGCAGTCTGCAACATCTTTCCTTACTGTTCTTCTTGTTGCAAGGTCCTGCCGAGTTCACCGGCCCTGCCATAACCTACAAACAAACCTATAGGAGCACATACTTAAACAGCATCAACAGCACTTGTTATTTCTCATCAGGTCTTTTAGTATTTAGCTTTGCAAAATCTCTTCTTATCATTGCAACATATTTGAGGCAAAGTGAAATGTCAGCCACAAAGCAAACATAGTGACAGCTCAAACTGTGGGTTGGGTTCAGAAAAATGTAGTCTAGACGATTTTCCTTCTTGAAATATTCAATTCTATTCAAACTAAATATTACATGCAAATACGTATTTATATAAATACACACAGAACAAGCTTAAGAAACACAGTTTGTTTTACAACAATCAGCAACTAAGTGAAGTGTATATCAGTTAAAGGTGTTAGAGTACATGAAAGCTAAGTGTGATAGTAATTAAATTTGGTAATATAAAGTGCATTGTCCTCACAGATTTTCCTCATCTAACTTTCACTGATTTCAGTGGGTTTTAGGTGTATTTTGTTCTCCTAAAGCAAGCAAGATGGTATAAGAATCTGAAAAAGTAACCTATTTAATTGAAATAACATAAAATGCTGGTTTGCATCAAATATGGCCTCAGTGAGAAAACAAAGTACACAGTTAAGCAATTTCCTACCTAAGCTAGCATTTAATTGTGTCATTCATTTTAATGGGGTTTAGATGTGTAACTAAAGAATAGTACATGCTTGAAAAATGTTTTTCTGAGTTACACTGAAAGCAAATATCATTGGATGGGTTTCTCTGAGGTAAGCTGTTGTAGATCCATTTAACATTTTTAGTTTAAGAGATGAAATCAAGTGTGCAATTTTCTTGTTAACTGCAGTGATATATTTATATTGAAATATTTAGAAGAGTTATCTGAATAATTTGAAACAACAGATCAAAATTCAGTCTTGCATTTTATTATTAATTAATCATAAAACTCTCAAAGTACTAGTAAATAGTCATATAAATAAATTAATAGAATGAAATAAATAAAGAGTTATGTGGTAGTATTTGATGATGTAGCAAATTGCAGTTAATACAGAATCTGTTCTTTGTTTTGGATCCTCACAGAAAGAAGGGTAATATGTAAGAAATCTAGACTTTAATAAAATAAATTTAATTTTTTATTGGACCCTTTTCTTTGTCTTCTTACTTTACCATTTTTCCTACCATTGCTACCAAGAATGGTGACAACATGTGCTGGTTTTGACTGGGATACAGTTAATCTTCTTCATAGTAGCTAGCATGGGGCTATGGTTTGGATTTGTGCTGAAAACAGTGTTGATAACACAGGGATGTTTTCATTACTGCTGAGCAGTGCTTACACAGAGTCAAAGCCTCTTCTGCTTCTCACACCACCCCACCAGCAAGCAAGCTGGGGGTGCACAAGAAGTCTGGGGGTGACAGCTGGGACAGCTGAGCCCAACTGACCACAGGGATATTCCAGACCATAGGATGTCATGCTCAGCAATAAACTGGGGGAAGGTTGGCTGGGGGGCCGCTGCTTGATGGATGGCTGAACATTTGTCAGTTGGTGTTGAGCAATTGTTTTCATTTGCATCATTTGCCTTTCTTGGGTTTTAGTTCTCTCTCTGTTTCTTTTTCCTTTCATTATTATTATTGGTATTGTTGTTGTTTTTATTATTATTTTATTTTATTTCAATTATTAAACTGTCTTTTTCTCAACCCATGAATTTTCTAATTTCTACCCTTCTGATTCTCTCTCCCTATCCAACTGGGGGGGGGGTGGGGGGGGGAGTCAGCAAGGAGCTGTGTGGTGCTTAGTTGCCAGCTGGGGTTAAACTGCAACACACCACTTTATTAAAGAAGAGGAATTATATTATATTAAATTATATTATATTAAAGAAGAGGAATGGCTCTTTTTAAAACAAGCATCCATAACCAAAGTAAACTTCTCAATAAGGTGTTACTAAAGTGGCAGAAAGGAACAGATCTTTTTGCTTTTTAATTCTTAAAGTATTTCCTGCTCTTTCCAATAGCTGATATAGCCGAGCCATGCAACCAGCCAAAGATTTTATATGGCATAGTATGATACAAATATGGAGTGGAAAACAAATCCACTGTAGTCCAACAGAGGGGATGTTAACAACTCTGTAGCTGAAAGTAAGGGGGGGGGAGTTGCAAAATTATCCAAATCTTGAGAGAAAAGCAAATGTTGGATAGACATTAATTCTTGTAGGTGCATGCACACCACAACAGAAAGTCTTGAAATTAAAATAAATAAATAAAGCAAGCAAACACTTATTTTCAAGCAAAACCACAGTGGGGAAGTAATTACATTAAATAGTAACTGTGGGTTCCAGACAAAGGTATATAGGATTAATCACATCATTTCCTGTGCAATTGATATGGATTGCAGGCAGCAATCAGACAGAACTAAAGAAGTGATTCACTGACAATGCCACAATCCTTTTACTGGCCAATTGCTAGAAGAGAGTTTAATCTCATATTAGAGAAACTCAAATATTCCTTCAATCTGAAGACAGCCTTGATTGTCATAGTCCACTCAGCGAATTCATAGACACATTTTCTTTCTCTATGGTTAGATGGAAGGCAAATCCCAACGGAAGCAATTTTCTTAGAGAAGAACAAAGATTTTCCCATTACAGAAGAAAACCTGTCTTTAGTCTATAAGTATAAACTCTGAAGATCTTATCTAGTAGTTTATGAAAAGTGTTTAGAATCTGAGACTTGTGAAATTTCTTTTACCCTGTTTGACTTTGGCAAAACATGAACATTTCTCCAACCTTCTAGAGCTTCCCTGGGAGCTGAAGATCTATTGAAATTAACCAAATGGGTGTTCTCAAGCCAACCCTTAAGTACAAATCAGCAAAGCTTGTTTGTGCATAAAAAAGCTGAAAATATGTTTTGTATATATATGTCATATTCCAATTTCTGTGGCATTTGAGTTATCACTGATTCTTTTGGCTACCATTGTTTAGTACACAGACATGCTTCACATGTTTTACAACCTATAAAGTAAATTAATCATTCTGTGAAGTACATGAAATTTAAAGTGGTAATTTTATTGCATAATTCCACATGTTTTTAATATGGAATAACTAAGGAAAATACCAGAGTTTTTGTACAGGAGTCTAAGAAGTTCAAGTTTGCTTTTATGTCTTTTTAGAAAGACATATAAGATGAACCTAGACCCTCTCTGCAGCAAATTGCTTGACCCTTTCCCATATACTCTCACCAATATTTTTAAGACTATGTCTTTTACTCTGAGGTCTGTTCAAATGCTGACAATGCTAGAGACAGCAAATCCATTAAAAACTCCTGGAATGCAGTCACTCTCTATGATCCAGGTAAGAAATATTTATTTGTTTTATCCTACTGAGGTTTTAAAATTTTGCTGTGTGAGAGGAGGGAAATGAAGCCTTGCAGCCCAACAACAAATTTAAAGAGCCATGTGTGACTCTGATAGTCTTTGAGGTAAATAATTTCCAATCACTAAAGGAATTTAAAATTATGAGGAGAAATGGAAGGATTGTATTCTGGAGGATAATAACTAAGTACCTCACCTTGAAATATCATACAGTACGGGCAACCTAACTTGCACTGTAGGATTACTGACATAGGGATTCATTTTATAAACAGAATAACATCACTGTTCACCTGCAATTATCACCTACAATCTGTTGCCTACTGCAAAATATAAGTTGAGCATGCCTTTTATCTGCTTGATTTTCCAACAAATCAAGGCTGGCCTTTTATTTAGTTGCTTTCTCAAAGCAATAGAGATTAGTAAAAGCAAATGGAGGTATTCAGGTTTTTGATCAGTTAGTGCTCACTTTGAGACATCCGAAAGGATTCAAAGTACCTGTCTTTAAAAAATTTAAGTATTAGATGTCTTAAATTTACCATCCTTCTTCCTCTTATCTAAAACCACAGCTGGATTGTGGAAATCCCCAGTTATTAAAACACTTCTTAATAAATTTTGGAAGTTATAATTCACAGAAATTAAGATTTTTGTTTGTCAATGTTCTGATCTTTATTGCTTTACTCCAATTTCTTGAAAAAAAAATTAAAAAAATACGTTAACTAAAGGAGTATCAGACAACAGCAGGATGTTAGCAATGAGTGTCTTTTAGTTTTAATGTAATTTTGTAACTGGAGGTAACCATAAAAGTCAGCAGTAATGTACTGTTACAAATAAAAACATAATTGATCTCTGTGTGTTTTAGTGATATTTTAGTGATGCAGGTTAGGGAGTTAATTTAAATTCATTTTTAGAACTTAAAAAACCCCCATCTCACTAGCAAAAATAAAATGAAATATTTCTGAAAGGCTGGCCACATGTTCTAAAGCATAGATAATCACAACAAACAGAAATTCAGATCCATTCAGTAATATAGGACTGAGGGAACTAATGAATATTTACTTCTTTCTGGTCAAGATTATGGCATAACAATACACACGTATTATATTCATTTTTTTACATTTTTGTGAGTTTTTGTTAAACTTAGGTGGAACATTGACACATATTGTGATTCTTCAGACAATGTACTTATCTTATTTATCTTGCCTATCTTATGTATCTTGTTCACAATGTTACCTGTACTACTAGTGAACTGTGCTGGGATACCTGCTCAGTTTATAGCTGCAGCTACAGTGTCATGAACATGTGTATTTAATTCAGTTAGATCTTGGATTTCTGTGTCAACAGAATGGCACCTTGGCAGTCAATATTGCAGTATCATTAAAATAATTGCAAAAAAACCGACTAAACCCTCCTCTTTTTTTCAGTCTGAAAAGAGGAGGGGGTGGAGAGTGAGGGAAAGGAGGACCGTGTTAATATAAGAGACACCTGCACTGATTCCTTCAGGTTCGCATTCTCCTAGGTAAGTAAAAAGAACAAGAGTATCGTATACAGGGTCTTCATATCACACACAATGGGGATACTTTCCGACACTCCTCTGTTGGGCTTCCTTGCTTTCTAGTGCTAAGTCATCAGCACATTTCTGTATCCACAGCTAAGAAGCAGAGAGATGAGGGAATTCAACAATCTTACGACTGCTCACACATCTTCTAATCTTGGAAAGGAGTAAGGAGACAACATAGACAAAACGCAGAAATGCAGGATTCAGCTTAAAACCAGGTACACTGATCCTTTTGGTAGTCTTCCTCTTCTTTTTTTCGAAAGAGCTTAAGTAAACTATGGAGTGTCAGCATTAATTTCTGACTTCGTATGTCTAAGATTTTTAGTTGGGACTAATTTTTCTTCATAGCATGAGCTAATGGTTTAGAAGAGTTGACTTTAGTTTAAAGCAAAAATGTATCAAATTAGCCCACTTCTTTTATCAAAACTTCTGAAAAAATGTAGTAAGGTACCTTGAAAGTCTGTTTAGCCATATTTCTAAATAGCCAGGCAGTTTCCTCTTTGTCTTTTTTTTGTCCCCCTAGCATGCCAATTAGAGTTACACTTCATGACTGATGTTTGTCATAATTCTGTCTGTCAGGTTTACCAGGACATTTACTTACAAATAGAATATAGGAAGCAAACCAATTTTCTTTAAAGTATGTAATTCATAACAACAGAATGTCTCAAAAGTGTTTGCAATCAAACTAGAATAGATATAGATATAGATATAGATAGATATAGATTTTTATTTATTTTTTTTTAAAGTCTGGCCAGTACGTAACAATAGAAAGAGTTCAAGTGTTATTGATTAAAGTTTCAATGGGAAGATTCAGCACTGACCTGGATACTGTAACAATGCTTTGTCCAGCTGAAATCTGGGAAGTGTGAGGCTATGGACTGACATCATGGGGATGAATTGCTGGTATGTTACATCACTCAGAAGAATTATGGTTTTTCCACTTATATTTAGTGCTAGATGAAAATGTCACAACTGCTGAATGTCCATAAACTATGAATTATAGTCCAAAGTTTTCCTGTTCATCCTTTCCAACATCTGTGGTATCATTGTTTTCCACACAGCTACAGGTAGCTTTATATATGTCTTTGCCATAAAATGTCAGGAAATACATGATAAGTTCAACCAGAATCATGGGCTGATGACACTCTGCCAATATAAAGCAGATGTAAAAAACTCTCTGCTAGCTGGTTTATGTCCTAAAATCTGCTCAGCCTATCTGGAGAAAATCAACAAATTTGGCTTCATCTGTACAAGTGCTTTCTAAAAAAGATGATTGCTTCCTGGGTTAAAAATAAGGGTTTCTACTTCAACATAATAAATCAATAATTTAGTAAATTATTTTGCTCCTTTAGAAAGTATTTCTATATAGTGCCTTATTTTCTGTATACCAGACAGGTTGAACTGGTTTTTTAGCGCTCATCAGTGTTTTGCAAACTTGATTTTTCACTGGAATTTCAGACAAGTTTTTCTTAGTCCTTTTGCACATATTTTTGCCTTTGGTCCAGATGCTTAGTGAATATAAATAGACATAGTCAATCTCAGCTAATAAAACTATGCTGATTTACATCAGCTAAATGTCTTGTCACTGAGGTTTAAGAAGTGACTTAGGACAAAATATTCCAAAACTCCACAGGATGGAATATTCAAACGTGATCCTACATGAACACCTTAGATCCCAAATGATCCCAAATGAACACCTTCAGAAGCTACTGCCTGGCCACTGACAGGCAATAGTAGACTGTGTGTTCACTTACAGTCTCTTCATACTGTGAATTAAAAATGTGTTAATTTGATGGAGATTCAAACTGTTCCTTGCAATTGTGGTGCCTAACAATGTGCATGTTTTCTGTAACTGCATCGGAGGTAAGAGATGGTAATTTTTTTCAAGAAGGTAATTCATCATGTCTGTTTGCATGAACAAACTTTACAGGTGCAAACTCATGGATGAAAGGGGATTAGAATCAGATCAGTAAAGGAATTACTACCCACTGTACACCCCACACTTCTCTAAGCGGTCTTCTCTCTGAAGTAGGGACAGATGGACCATGAAGGAAGTTGTTGGCCAGTCCCCAGCATTTGGAGCATGGTATATTAAGGTGAAGCCTGAACTGGTATCAGATTTAATGGTAAAACATGTTGATTTGCACCATCCAAGTTGAGTACTCCTCCATGTTAGGTTAACACTCTGTGTGCCCTTTCCATAGGAGGCCCTTGAGAGCCACCGAGCTCACATGGATCTCCCTGGGAGTTTGTCCAGCACCCAGATACAAGGGGTGGTGGGTCCCCCCTTCTGTTAGCTGTGTGAGTTGGCGGGAAACAAATGAGTTATGTTTCCGAGCCATTTAGACATACATATTGAGGTCATCCAATAAATAGCTCTGTACAAGAGTAATTTTCACCTGATATATACTTTTATAAAGAAAAACATTTACCTTGTTAGAAAAATTAGAGAGCTTTCAAAAGATCAGTAGTGTGAGTCTGAACTCTGAACTGTCTTTTTTATTTACATGTGATGTCATCAAGCATTATACTCAGTTTCTGAACAAGTTAGCAATACTATTCTGTATCATTTCATATCCACAAGCTTCACAACATTTTATAAAGTTGGGTGAGTATTTTGATTCTTGTTTTTCCAGAAAGCTAAGTTTAGCTACTCAGAATCTACAAATTTCAGTTATTTATGTTTTAAAGAAATGTATCACCAATGATATTCAAAACTGAAAACAGTGATATCCCATGTAGAATTATAGCACAAACAATGAAGAACTTAAAATATAATAAAACTGCTTCAAGAATTCCTAAATTTGGTAAGCCATTATACTCATGTACAGTAGGTGCAAAATGATCCTGATATAGAAGACAAGGTGTATAAATACAACATTGCTCACAGAGCAAAAAGACAAAAAGCCTAAAAGAAGTCTGTTAGTATTGACTTATTTAAATGAAGCTCTCCAGTAGACACTACTCTTGGACTTTTATTTATTACTTTGTTCTTGATGATCACTTTAACCCATAGCCAGTGTCACAGGCTTTTCCAGAGGTTTCTTTCTGAATGTGAATGATTCCAGCTCTCAGTTATACTCCCTGCCACTTAACCTCTCAGTCGGTATAAAGTTCTTTCTAAAGTAAGCAGATTATTCTATGCCTACATTAACCAGAAACCCTGTACAGTGACTGAATAACTCATCTAAGGACTACTCAGTATACTCTCTGTTCTGCACTTGGACAACAAATTGTTGCTTTCAGGCAGGACATGCAGACATGTAAAATTTACATTTCTTTAGCTGACATGGAAATCAAAAGCTGTGAATCTGTATCAAATGCTCCCTGTAAGAGTCACACAAAATTCACCTGCAGTCCTGGCTATATATCTGTGACTGAAGCCACAACTATTCAACCTCACTTCTACAGGCACCTGAAGTCTTTTAACTACCACTTTCTCAGGCTTGTCGATTTATGCTGCATTCATAGTTCTGATTTCAAAGTAAGCATTGCTGTTACTAAATATATATGTATTTATCAATCAGGGAGTCAGAAATTATTAAAACCATACTTGGTGGTCATGGTTACACATCATTAATCATTATAACTACCTATACAGAACTGTCCTTAGCACGAATATCCTAAATCAGCTGTATGTGTGCAGTACCATGGAGCTGTTGCCATGTGGTCAGGGCTGATGGCTGTGTACTTGATGGCCTCAGTCACAGAGTTTGGGGTAATCAGGCTTCAGAGCTCTTCGACAAGGGAAGTCTGAACAGACATGGGTTTGTCCTTCTATGTTTTCACTCTTTCCACCTGATACTCTTGTGTTACTTCCACCCCCTCCAGAAAGGGGGATCTGGTTTGCTCCTGACCTGCTTATCTTGGTTTTTCTTCTTTCTGCTTGTTTGCTCAGAGGATCTCCTGCCCCTTTGCAGTTAGTTGTGCTTATCTTGTTCTGCTTTTTCCTCTTGAAAAATTTGTTACTTGGGCTGCTTCTTAACACTGCTAAAGTGCAACTACTCAAGTCTTTGTTTATCCCCTTGGTGGTAACATTGCTCTCATAAGTAAATACTGGGGTTTTTTATGTAGTGTTTGACTATGTTATCACCATGTTACGTCCTGCTGTTGGTTACACTATTTTGGCACACTAACACTTGGTTTCAAAGGAACTTAATATTGATTATATTGACCAAATTGAGAAATATACTTACAGTTTATAAGTTTTAAAGGCCATTGTTTTGGTTGCCACATGTAATGGTACAAAATCATGTTGTTTATGATTGCCTAAAGAAATAATATTTGGATGTATGAATGCCATCTCCCTTTCAGCATGCATCAGTTCTTTTTTTTCTTTTTTTGAGGCTGAATGTTAAAGATGTCCTAGCTACAGAATCCACAGTCCAGCCAGTCAAATATCTGTGTTCTCTTTTTCCTCTAATTCCTGTAGTGTTTCTGTTGTCTGCAGTAGAGGTGCAGAAAGATAGTGTAGCAGGTGTTATTCCACCCTACCCCAGCCCCCACAATTCCCTTTTGCTCAGCTAATCCTACGTGTCAACCCCTTTTGCCCCTGAAGAACCACTTGGCACAGTTACAGAGATTTTAAAAACATCCATCTATTCCTCCAGAGTTCCTTTAAAGGTTGCTACTGTTGGCTGTGGAAAAGAGTTTGGAATAGAAATGGGTTCTTAATGAATTCCATCCAGTTGAGCCTGAATTCTCATGGTCAGCATCAGCAATGAGTGTTACCATTGCAGTGAATGATCATTTCCCAAGTAATCACCTCTTACCTATCACTGCAGAAACCAACACATTCCATAAGACCACTGCTTGCATTTGTGTTCTTGTATCACTCTTCTATTCATTTTTTTTCTGCGCATTTGTAACTGATGAAACTGACACTACAAAATGTTCTCTCTCTGTTCTATGTGCCTTTGCAGACTGCTTTCTGATGCTTTGAATGGACCTACTGTACAAAATAAAACTGAACTTCATGTTTATCTTAAGACTAAATCTTGTGGCATCTGGTATTACATGTTGATAAGTGGGATTGCTCCACTCCAGATGGTTATGAACAACAGTGGTGCTGACAGTGACAGTGCATATATCTGGTAATTCCAATGTAGTCCATCACTATAGGAAAGAGTCTGTTCCTTTCATTGTTTTGAATGAATGCAGTAAGAGCAAGTATCTCAAAGAAAGCTATGTCAGTGAAACTAGTGCTGATACTTGTTATTTTCATTCAGATAAATCATCAAAGTCCCTTGTTGCATCACCTGCAGTGGCAGAGTGTCATCCTTATTCTCAAATGTCACTTTATTGTCTCAAGTGTCTATTTACCCAGGACCCATGCAATGACTTGACCAATAAGTCTTACTCTGAAGACTTGTTATAAATAATAGCTATGAGGAAGATAATTTTACAAAATGGGAATGTAGCAAGAAGGTGCTATGTTGGGCTGGGTTAGGATTAAGGAAATAAGTGGAAGTTCAAGTCTCACTTTTGCCTCATATATCTTTTGCAATACTGGATGAACTGAACTTTGTTGTTAGGGAGTAGAGGAGTGCATTCAGGTGGTTTAGAGAAGTCTTCTGTACTCTTGAAAACACACAATTAAACTTCAAATACAAAAAAGGAGAGACAAAGAGGATCAGAAATATTATTTCACAGAGAAGGTGACAAAATGGAGAGGGGAGAATTGATTGCTGCAGTGCAAACCAAGTAAGATGTAGTTCTTTTCAACCAGATGCACACACACACAGGAGAAATAGCTGTGCAATCTTGCATAGAGAAATAACTGGAGGAGTGCCGAGTTCAGACAGTGCATGAAGTACTCCTCTGGCCATTGCTGGTTAGACACTTGAGTTCAATTCTGAGGTTTCTCAAGGTTCACCATGGGTTCAAACATGGAGATAACCTCGGTGGCAGTAATTAAATGCCTGCAGTCCATTTTATTGTTTGCTCATTAGCTTCTCCTTTGGTGCAGATCCTGTTCTTTCTTTCTGGCAACAAATAAAAGAATGATATCAGTAAATCCAGAATAAAAAAAAACGACTCAAAGAGGGGACTCAAAGTCAATTATCAAAATGGAAAATTGTCATGGTTTAGCCCCAGCCAGCAACTAAACACCATACAGCCCCTTGCTCACTCCCTCCTGCTCTCAGTGAGATGGAGAGGACAATTAGAGAAAAGAAAAAGAAAAAAA
Organism: Astur gentilis; assembly: GCF_929443795.1. Lineage (NCBI taxonomy): Eukaryota > Metazoa > Chordata > Aves > Accipitriformes > Accipitridae > Astur > Astur gentilis. Next base: position 16,795,544 of record NC_064919.1, on the reverse strand, counting down.
CAACAACTCATGAGTTGAGATAAGAACAATTTAGTAACTAAATTAAAATATAATAATTTAAGAAGTGACTTAGCAATAATAATAACAATAATAAAATATAATAATAATAGTAATGAAAGGGAGTATCATAAAAAGAGAGATAAATAAGATTCAAGAAAAGACAAGTGATGCACAATGCAATTTCTCACCACCCACTGACCAATACCCGAGCAGCGATCTGCCCCTCCCAGCCAACTCCCCCCAGTTTATATATTGAGCATGACATTCTATGGTATGTAATATCCTTTTAGCTAGTTTGAGTCAGCTGTCCTGGCTATGCTCCCTCCCAGCTTCTTGTACACCTGCTTGCTGGCAGAGCATGGGAAACTGAACAATCTTCAACAGGATAAGCACTACTTGGCAACAACCAGAAACATCAGTATGTTATCAACATTTGTATTGGCTTTGCATGGCAAGGCTTTGGTAATGGGGGAGGGGGTTACAGGTGTAGCTTCTGTAAGAAGCTGCTGGAAGCTTCCCCTGTGTTCGAGAGAGAGCGAGCCCATACCAGCCGGCTCTAAGACGGACCCGCCGCTGGCCAAGGCCGAGCCAATCAGTGATAGTGGTAACGCCTCTGTGATAACATTTTTAAGAAGGAAAAAAGTTGGGATAGATGGAAACAGCCACCGGAGAAAGGAGTGAGAACATGTAAGAGCAACAACCCTGCAGACCCCCAGGTCAGTGCAGAAGGAGGGGAGGAGATGCTCCAGGTGCCGGAGCAGAGATTCCCCTGCAGCCCGTGGTGAAGACCCTGGTGAGGCAGGCTGTCCCCCTGCAGCCCAGGGAGGTCCACGGTGGAGCAGATCTCCACCTGCAGCCCGGGGAGGACCCCACGCCGGAGCAGGTGGGTTCCCGAAGGAGGCTGTGACCCCGTGGGAACCTGGCGCTGGAGCAGGCTCCTGGCAGGACCTGCGGATCTGTGGAGAGAGGAGCCCACGGTGGAGCAGTTTTTCTGGCAGGACTTGTGACCCCATGGGGGACCCACACTGGAGCAGTGTGCTCCTGAAGGACTGCACACTGTGGAAAGGACCCATGATGGAGCAGTTCTTGAAGAACTGCAGCCTGTGGGAAGGACTCACATTGGAGAAGTTCGTGGAGGACTATCTCCCGTGGGTGGGACCCCACGCTGGAGCAGGGTAAGAGTGTGATGAGCCTTCCCCCTGAGGAGGTGAAGCGGCAGAAAATAACGTGTGATGACCATAAACCCCATCCCCGTCCCCCTGTGCCGCTGGGGAGGTTTGGTAGAGAATCCGGGAGTGAAGTTGTGCCTGGGAAGAAGGGAGGGGTGGTGGGAAGGTATTCTGAGATTTGGTTTTATTTCTCATTACCCTACTCTGGTTGATTTGTAATAAATTGAGTTAATTTTCCCCAAGCTGAGTCTGTTTTGCTCGTGATGGTAATTGGTGAGAGATCTCTCCTGTCCTTATCTTGACACACAAGCTCTTTGTTATATTTTCTCTCCCCTATCCAGCTGGGGATGGGGGAGTGATAGAATAGCTTTGGTGGGCACCTGGTGTCCAGCCAGGGTCAACCCATCACGACATTATTGTCACACTAAATCCAAAACATCACTGTACCAGCTACTAGGAAGAAAATTAACTCCATCCCAGCCAAAACCAGGACAGAAAACTAAGAATATGATTTCACATGAGGCTTGTTCTTATTCTGAAATGTGAAGTGGGTCTGGATTCACTGACAATGTCAGTAGAATGAATAAATAACATTTATATTGACAAAAAACCTTTCACACAGAAATAAGAATAATGAGGATTGAACTGTCTGCTGACTACTCAGAGATACAGATGAGCCAGGAAAGGAATATTTCTCCTTCAGAAACATGATAAGACTTTTAAAATGTTAGAGTTAGATATCCTGCCCTCCTCCCCCCTGGTAGAGATCATCCAATCTAAATTATCATGGAAACAGTGCCACACAAAAAAACATTTGGTGATATTTGCAGGAAATGGCTGTGACATTTTCAACTTGTTAAAAAGCAATGAAACAAGGAAAGATATTGCCAAACTGGGAGAAAATGAGCCTTTGAAGAACTAAAGTTCTAAAACCTAATATAACATCTCTATATTTTTCTGTGACAATGTGCTAGAAAGATAAAGCAATCTCCTTTGGGCTCTCCCAAACAAGACACATTTTACCAAAAATTTACGGAGCTGAAGATCAAGAAAGATCTATAGCTCATACAATCTTCCACCCCACATTTCAGACACTTTCAGTTTCCCTTAATTGCCCCTGCATTAATGCCATCATGTTTTTGACCAAAGTGTAATTTCTGTAAATGTGGCAGTTTAATCTGAAGTTACCAGAAATGGAAAAAAAATCAACATTTCCTTTGATATTTTGTTTCCAGGGTTAATCACCCTTGCATTTAAAAAGCTATTCCTCAGTTCTAATTTGAACATGTTCGATGTTACCTTTCTTCTCTGCTTGATCAAAGGGCCCTTGCAAGATCTATATATTCTTACAAGAATAGTTATTCCTTGTTACCAGTTACCATCAAGTTTCATTTTAATATTCTTAACATATAAATGTCTCTCAATATCTTCAGTCCTTGAAGATACTGAGAGCTTTCAGGTCTGTTGCATCCCTCCTCTTCCTCAGTTTCTGTTAACATGCAACTATCTGAATAATATGTCATTAGACAGAATGCCTTACTTGGAGGCAAGGTCCATTCCTTAACTCTTGTAAGTATTTGCTTTCTGGTCCTTTTTATCACAGCAGTTCATCAGGAGAAACTGCTGTGCTGCATATTAAGTAGACCCTTGGGGTTTTTTCAGTCACCATTCTCAGTAGATCATCTCCACTTCTAAACATACAGCATATTGCACACTCAATAAAAATTTTGCATGTATGTGAATATTTCTTTTTTTTCACTAACACTGCCTATTGAACAAGCTTTCACTTTCTCTTTGAGTATCAGACCTTTCTTGTTTATAATTCTGAAAAATCTTTGTGCCGTACTGGGTGGTTTTTTTTTATTTTGGTTGGTTGTTCCACACACCCCCACACACCCCCCCCTGCAATTTTGTATTAACTTCTAAATCATTGATGAAAAGGGTTTGGGTATGGTATGAACTCCTTTAGAAACACAGATTTGGTCACCACCAGTCCTTGCTGATTTCCCCCATGATACCTATCTGCCCTTCATAGTGTGCAAAAGGCTTCCTTTACTGTCTGTCACTGCACTGGGTGATTAGCTTAATGTCAGTGAGCTAAGTATCGTGGTATCGTTATCCACATATTTGAAAAAGAACTTCATGCAGGAAAAAAACTAAAAAAATATCTAAAAACATGGTTACAGTAGCATTTTGAAAAGCAAAATACTGAAAAAAAAGGATAATGAAAATCTTTCAAAAGCAGGGAAAAAAAAATTCAACAAACTAAACAGGCCTAATGGAGATATTTCACATGCTTTCCAAATAAGCCTCTTCATAGTGTATTCATTATAGCTGGGAAAAAATTTGTGAATTTCACTATTCCCATTAACTCTTTCAGGAACATTCTGAATCTATACTGAAAATGTCACAATTTGTGTTTTGCAACATGATCATATTTTAAGTCAGATGTAGAGCCTGCTTCTTTCCTTATCCCATATAAAGTTAATTACAGTTTCCAATGTAACACAAATTCTTGCAATGAATTTTAGTAATTTTTATGCATTTTCCAAACACTCCTGGCAAATGTATTGTGCATATTCCTCAGTCCTTGTCACTTTCCTTTTTCTCTAAATAACCTGGAACAGTATTTGAACTTTAAATTACCTTTGAAGGACTAAATTTGCAACCTCAGTCCCTAGCCGTGCATCTGATTCCTCAGTACTGTAGTCATGGAGAATTTCTGAGCTGTCTAATGAAGCTTTTCTCAACAGGCCTGATGCTGTGGTGTTGATACCAATAGCAATATTCCTTACTGCCGTATCAGAGTCTACATATACAAAGTAATGATTTCCACATGTTAAAAGAAAGTTATTTTAAGCTGACACCTTTTCTTTCCTCTCTGAGCCTTGCATTCCCATTATTGCCTTTTCATTTGACAGAGTTTTGCTGCAAGTGTTGCATTGCAGCTACTGAGCAATTTTCCCTTCAGTCCTGTTACTAGAACCAGAGCCCCAAATTAGTTTATTACACTCCAAACACTGGAATCGCTCTCATCTTTGACTCTTTTAATTTCTGTAATTTAATCCAAATACTTTTATTCTCAGCATATTTATTTTTTTTATTTTTTTGGGTGATAGCTTGATAGATGGGAGTTCAGTTGAGTGCCTGATATATAAGGAGCTCTATATTTCATCTCTTCCTTTATCTCCAAAAGTGTTATTGTTCTCTTTTAACTGTGCTCCATTTAAACCATGACTCACAAAAATACGAACTGGAATGCTAACATGAATATTGTTATGGGTTTTGAACAATATGATCAATATGTGGTTTTTTATTACTATACGTTAAATTTTTTTCCCCCTCAAGGATCACTCAATTCAGGACAAGAAATGCTTGTGAAGGGAAACAACCCTACAATGATGACAGATGTTCACAGAATGATATACTAATGAATATTAATAAAATATCTCTCAGAAACAAGGTGAGTTTAAACAAATATTTCGCATAAGAAAGGGACTCAGTCAAGTCAGCCAGATGATGTCCAAGTTTGTAGTAGTGAAACAGGTTCAAAAAATCAAGCTGATTTCTCAAACCAGACATCTGTGACTTGCCACCAGATGAGTCCTGACTGCCATTAAGCGGTGACCTAAGCCTGTATAATCACCTTTGCATGTTAATAACATCAATAAAATATCTACCTCTCACTTTTTTTTTTTCCTCACCTTCATGACAGAGCTGCAGTCATGATTATATCACAACAGTCCGTCAACAGAGCTGATCTTCACCTCCCACAAACTTGCATTGTCTGATACAGGAGGGAGCTCTGTCCAGTTTATATCTCTTGGGGGAACAGTACACTAGCAGGGTTTTTTTTGGCCTTGCATGATTTTTAGTTTTAAAATAACTTACAGTGCTTTTAATTATTTTCCTCCATATATTCTAAGCAATTAATTTCTAAATGTTGGAATAATTTTTAGCATGTCTAGCAATGCAGTTTGGATGATAATAACTGTGAGAACCTTTATCACACTCCATTACACAGCTGAGACACACCATAACTGCAAATTTTGAAACCCCACCCAAGGTACCTCTCTCTAGCTTTAGAAAAATAAATATGTTCATAAGTTTAGTTATAATATCTATCCCTTTGGTGCCAAGCTCTGGGAACTACTGTGAATCAGAGCTACACTAATAGTACTATTACTATTGATATATAAATATATTGATGCAGGAAAAATTGAGCCTTTAACAGTTAAAAGTTGTACCAACTAAATTTTGTACTAAAAATGTGAGAAAAAGAATCCCATAAGAAAACTACTACTGAAAGGCAGCACTCTTGGGGAATTAGAATTATTAAAAGTGCTATTTTATTTGCCCTATTTTGATACACTTTTACCTTACTGTTTCCTTTCCTCCCTATTCCTGCACCCTATTGTGCTAGGAGAAATCAGAAATCTGTAAGTATATCATCAAGGTAACAGTAACCACAGTTTGAATTCCCACTCCACTTGCATTTTCATCTCTTCTTCCATTTATAAATTATTGCATACTTCCACTTGCACTAGAACACAACTGGTTATGTTTTGCCTTAACTGCCTCATCCTTCAGCAGGTAACAATGAACAAGTGCATTCATTCTTTTGCTGTGAAATGGGTCCTGTGCAGCTCAACAGTTCACCTATCCTCATCCTAAAACAACTTAGAACAAGGTTTGGGGGTTTACTTAATGTTTTGGTAAATTGTATCTCCATTTTTAATTAAGAATAATGTGGAGACAATCCATGAAATTGTTTCCCCAGAGAAGTTTTTATATTTTATTATACAATATTTTGTTGCTTTTTTGGAATAACTATATTGTCACTCAGTGCTCAGAATTGCCTGGTTTTAGTAATAGCCTTAATCATAAATCCCATAGCCAACAACTTTGAAACTGAATTCTTAGAAGTTGAAAGTATCAAAACCAGATATGTTGGTGTTGGTATTTTTAGTGAGTTACTGCAAAAGATCCAGTTTTACAGAGAGGGGTTACGGTGCATGCTGTCCTAGAGAATTTAGATCACTTTTATCACACAGTGTGCATGTAACTTTTTTTAACAGTAAAAAGAAAGTCCTGAAAATGGGAAGAAAAAAGGAACTTTGGGAATCACTATGGAGGCTGTTATCAGACAAGGTTTCACACTTATTGTGGTGGCTTTTGGGCAGATGAGTAATAGATATTGTACTTTTACATGATGTATTCATGAATAGAGCTTGTCACATTTGAAAAAGAGACTAGTACCATCACGCTATTGTGCGGTAGGAGAAACTGTAACAATAGAGAGATTAGAGATTTATCTACATTCACCCAGGGGCCAGTGGCAAAAAACCAGGATCTGTACTAAGGATTAGATGCCTTATAGTATGACTTCACTTGCATAAAACAGTAAAAATGTTGCTATGTTGGCAGACTTAACAATGGATTTTTGCTTCAGGTATACTGACAGCAGCTGAATTGAAACACATGAAGTCAATGGTGGTTTAACTCTGAAGATCATTGGATAAAGTTCATTTTTTAAATTTCAGCAAAATGTATAGGTCTTTTGCAAAGTTGCAGTCAATATTTGTCTGTCAGCTTGCTTTTTATGAGACACAGACAGATGGTATTAGGATTTTTTAGCAAGGTTGAAGTTACAGCACATTCAGAGCCACTGATATTATACTTATCTGCAGGGGTGGTATTCACATCCTGTTAAAATTGCTGTATTTATGATAGACAGACTGGCAAAATTGGCACTGGTAAGGGAAGTGCAAGCTTTTCTTTTTTTTATTATTTTTTTTGGGAGATGATTCAAGGGGACTCCATTTAAGTGCATTTAAATGGATGTTTTAGTTACACTGTAATGTCAGCAGGGGCAACAGTCAGTATTGATATTTTGTCACTGTTACTAGTTTCTATCAGGAAGAAACTTGTTTGAGGTAGCTTCACTAAACCCAAGACAAAAATTAGTCACCAAAATATTTCACATTTCAGATTAATGTAATTCCAATCTTCTTTACATATGACAGACAAGTGTTATGGGGTCTATTTCTTCATTTGCAACCAGAAGCAAAAAAAATGATATAAATATAATTCGGCTATGAAATCCTTCAAGATCAATCCACCAATGTTTCTATTCAACATAAATGGTGTGATATTTGTGATTACACAATTACTCTGGACACTGCTGCAATTATTTCACCATGGAATGAAAAAAAAAGGGCTCTGTTTCCTACTAAAGAAACAACCACATGCAAAATAATCTGCTCATTCATTAAGCCTTTCATCACATTTACCCTCTTATAATAACTGTTTACCTAAGTGTCTCACACTTTATGTTTGTGAATGTCTTCATCTGTCAACATTCTTCAGCTGACATCATCTTATTCTGCATCTGTTAAAGCATCATCAGTTTACTACATGTAGTTTTCTGTGTTTTTCCACGTTCCTTTCCCTTCCTCTCACCAGATAGGATGTTAATCACCTCCTTTCCTCACCTCCCTCCTAATCCCACTTCATTCTGTTCTTGATGTCTGTAATTTCCTAAACCTAGACCTTTTTTTTTTTTTTTTTTTTTTTTTTTCCCTTTTCTTTTTTAAATTCACATTTCTCACTCTCCCAGTAGTTTGGAAAGAACTACTTGTCAACATTTAGTTTGAATTTGCCAAACCAGCTTCTGTTTCAATACCAGTCAAATGGAGAATGTTGAACAGAATTCACTTGACTTATTCCTATGTGGGCTGGGCTGCCTAGACAGCCTACAACCCCTGCCCAACTGCGTATCAAACCTCCCAGGTTTGTAGTGAATGCTACTACACAAATGACTCTGCTTTATACAGTGTGGAAACTTAGGAAAGTCCTAAAGTCATGACTAGTTACTAACAATGCTGACAAGACAGAAGTTCTCCATGCTTTCTTTGCCTCTGCCTTTATTGGCGTACTTGGATCCCAGATCACAGGGTCAAGTAGCTACGACAATGCATGTGTTGACCCACTAGTAGTGGAGGAAGAGCTGGTTTGCAGCCTTTTGCTCAACACACTAAGAACCATGGGCCTGGACAGCGTCCACCCCAGGGTGTTTAAAGAAGACATTGCAAGGTCACCATCTATAACACCTGGAAATTTGTGGAGATCAGGGGATGTTCCTGATGCCTAGAAGAGGGCAAATGTCATACCCACCTACAAGAAGGGCCAAAAAGAGGACCCAGGAATCTACAGACCCATTAGTCTTACTTCAGTCTCTGGGAAAGTAATGGAATGGGTCCTCCTAGAAGCTATTACAAACCAAATGAAGCAGGTGACTGTGAAAAGACAGAATGAATTTACCAAAGGGTGCAGTAGGTCACCTTCTACAACAAAATAACATCCTCTGTTGACATGGGGAGAGCAATGGATGTTGTTTACCTGGACTTCAGCAAAGCATTTCATGCTGTTTCCCACAGCCTTCCCTGGACAAACTTCCCTGGCAAGTTACAAATTGGATGGGTGGTCCGTGAGATGGAGGGGAAATTCATAAATGATCTGGATGATAGAATTGAAAGCACCATCGCCAAGTTTGCTGTTGACACTAGAGTGAGTGGTGGGGTAGACATATCAGAATGACAAGCTGTCTTATGGATAGACCTGGACAAGCTGGAAGAGTGGGCTAACAAGAGCTGTATGAAATTTAATGAAAACAAGTGCAAAATCCCACACCTGGGATGAAATAACCAAAGAGCCCAGTACATGTTAGGAGCTGTGTGGCTAGGGAGCAGCCTTGCTGAAAGGGCCGGGGGGTCCTGGTAGACAACAAGCTGAACATGAGTCAACAGTGTGCCACTGCAGCAATAAAGGCTAGTTGGATCCTGGGCTGCATCCACAGGGATGTTACTAGCAAAGATAGAGATGTGTTCATCCCACTATTCTCAGTGCTTGTCAGGCTGCACCTGCAGTAGTGGGTCCAGTTCTGGCCCCCATAACTCAGAAAAGCCACAGACAGACTGTTGGTTGAAGGGAGGGCCACAAAGTCTGCAAAACCTGTCCTATAAGGAAAAGCTGAAGGAGGTAGGTCTTTTCTCCCTGGAAAAGAGAAGGCTCGGTGGGGGGGGTGGGGGAGGGTGGGGGTGGTGGCACTCAACATGGTATTCCAGTACTTAAAGGATGGCTACAAAGAGGGGAGAGGTTCTCCACAAGGAGCTATGGGGAGGAGGCATAGGGGAAACACTTACAGGTTGCACTGGGAGAGGTTTTGGCTCAACATAAGGAAGAAATTTTTTACGGTAAGAACAATCACTCAGTGGAGCATCCTCCTTAAGGGAAGTGGTAGAGTCCCCATCACTGGAGGTTTTCAAGATGTGATTGGACAGGGTGCTAGATAGTCTTATCCAAGCTTCCTTTCCTTCCAAACCAAAAAGATTTGACCAGATAACCTTCTGAGATCCCTTCCAACCTGGGCTGTTCTATTATTCTATGACTATGGTCTGTTCCTTGAGCTAGAACGTCTGTGTTAAGTGCTAAAGGAACATTAATAAATGGGTGGAGCAGAGACACAGCTGAATTTTAAGAACAGGAATTAGGAAGCATAAAGTAATAACGCTGTCAGAAGTTCTTACACATTTGTGGAAACATACTATAATCACTGACACAAAAGCAGGATGCCAGAATTGGAGCTATGGCTAGTGTGGTACTGTTTATACTTAGGAATTTAGAAAAAAAAATTATAATGCTTTTTAAAGAAATGTATCCTGGAGCTTTGGGGTTATATTTTAATTTTTAGGGGGTAAATTAACCCAAGGAAAAACAAAACAACATGTTCATATTTTCAGGGTTTCACAAAAAAACCACCAAAACCACCAAATCCCCAAATAACAGCCCCCTCTCTGAAAATGTAGGCCTTGAAATTAATTCATTTCTCTGCTATATGCACAGGGCAGATGGTCTTACTGAGTGTACCTACGTACTAAACATCTATAAAATCCCCCTGGAAAATCAAGCTGAAGGTCTGCCCTCCCATCTTACTTTTAAAATTGATTTTCCTATCAAATTCTTCTTTCTTTTTTCTTTTTTTTTTTTTTTTAAATGTATGACCTGGATTTGAAAGCATGCATTGTTTGAAGCTTTTCACTGAGGACCTTACATTACCTGCATTGCTGCTTAATTTATTTCACAGTTAAAATACAATTGTTCAGGTCACATTTTCATATCACATATTTACTTTTTTTCCCCCTTTCTATTTCAATGAACCCTAAAGTCTAAATAAATAAAACAAACATGCATCCTTCCTATCTGCTGGATGAAGTACAGAGAACTTTGAAATTCTTTTGAAAAGAAAGACCTGGTACAGTAGCTTTAGGAAACAAAAAAAAAAAAACACTTCTATGGAGAAAAATACACACCCCTCCTTCTCTATTTCCTCCTTTGCTGGTTTAGTCAGAATAGTTCAAGCTCATCTCAAAAGTCTTTTAAAAAAACAAACCAAATTAAAGCAAATGGAAATGTCCCCAGAGTTCAGGGAATTTACTGTATCTTTGGAATTATTCCATTGCAAATGGAGAAATGTCCACATATTTTTATATCCCAGAATATGTTAAATGAGTTGAGGATAGTAACATTTTTTAATTCTAAATACATTTTCTATTAAAATGCTGGTCCCCAATGGGTAAACCAGAGAGATGATGCTCTGAACCTGCCTTATTTCTATCACAGAAAGAGATTTTCAACTCTTTTTTTTTTTTTTTTTTTTTTTTTTAAGGAGTTGTAGTCAATTCTCCTGAAAAGCCATAAATTTAGCATAGAATTAAATTAAAGATTACAAAGAAAACTGGACTTTCCTTGACCTTTTCCCTAAATGTCATCAGATTGCTCTTTCCACAGCTATATTTGAAAAGGCAAGGTAATGCTAAGGAAAGTAAGATGTAAGGTAAAGCTTAGGAAGATTTCTCACAATCCTTGGAGAAAATAACTTCCTCATATAACTTTCTATTATAGAATTGTATTATTATAGTTATATTTATATTTATGATTATAGCTATCATTGTATGTATGGTTATTTATTATTATCTATACAATAATATAATATAATGCAATACAATACAGAATTTTGTCATAGAAATATAATTTTATGTCACAAAACAATATCTGGTACTTGCGACAAGCAGTTAGATCACTATATGGAAAATTTGCTGTATGGTGATCCTTCCCTGCCTTTTCCTTTCCTGGGACTGGATGGGAGCCTGCTGATTCCAAATCTGGATGAAAACTGAACAGAGACTTCTCATCTAGATAGATGTACGTTTTTCTTTCTCCTCTTTTTCAATGATGTGAAGATAAACATATACTTCATAAAGGAATGGGAAGATAAATATTTGGAAATCATCTTTGGACAGTCTGGAACTGAGGGAGGCTGAAGGCAGACAGTACCAAAGAAAGACTGAAGATGTTGGACCTCCTTTTTTGTGCTATTAACCAGAACTTTTCTAGGAAGTGTTCTGGAATGTGTAAGATACAGGGGGTCAATGGGAAGGTAAGAAAAATAAAAGCAATACTTTTAATTTCTTACCTAGCACTCTTTCTCTTTTGTGTTAAGAACTTCTGTGAGATATGATAGGTGATGCTGGCATCCCTGTAAAATGCCAAGCGCAGCATTCTGTCAGGGCTCACATTGGATAATCAGCTGATTGTCTTTAGGGGTGAGATGGGTTATGTGGGGGTGTCCTTGAAGATGCTTCTCTCAAACACTTCTGAAGAGATGCAGTAAAAGTATGAAACTTCATTTAAAAGAACATTTTTTTTCCTGACCACTACAACACTTAAGCTTATGGCCAAAATTCTTGCCACAAAGGATTATATTTAGAAAATAGAATAAAAACTGTACAGGCTTGATTGCAGAGCTTGTGTTGATTGCCTAAAGGTTTGCATTAACATAGAAGCAGTAAGCAAAAAAGGTCAGATATGTCATGCTATCTTTAAGTGTCTTGTTTAATGAACCTAAAATAATGTTAAAAGAATTCTATTTGTCACAAGAGAGTATTAACATTTATTTTGCACAAAGATCAGCAACAATAGAAAATGTCTTATTCATATAGAAAGTGTTGTCTTGCCAAAAATACCCAATTGCTCTCAGCTTCTTTTTGGAGTCTTTTACAGTGACTTTAAACAGACCAAGTCCTTGGTAGATGTAAACCCCAAAAAATTCTCTTTTGGTAAGTAGAATTGGATCAGTTTAGAGCAGACAGTATTTTTTGCCCTTCTTAATTTCACCAAAGGCACATTCTCATACACATTCTTTGTACATATTATACAGATCTTCATTTTTCCTATGCCTTACACTTCAGCTGCCTGTTCAGTGATTGTTTCAACGTATTTCAAGGAGACTTCCATATACAGAATGGGTATGAAGTATTTGACATTAGTCCATGTTTTTTTAGAATAGTCCTAGTTATTCACCTCAGAGTGCTTTGTACATGTCACTAAATTACAGTAACACAATGCTTCCATATACCCCTATTTTATATACAGTTAACCGGATTTAGAGGAAAGGTTATGTAAATAGCCTCTCTTATTAAGCAGGTGACTACCTGCCAAAACTGAAAGTGGAATGCAATCATCTTTCTGGTTCCTGGGTGATTGCTCTCCTCTTTTTTTTTCTTCTTTTTTTTCTTCTTTAATTCGTCATGCCTTTATCTTTCCTCTCTTCTATAAATCCAAGTAGCTCAGAAAGGTGAGTAGATGGGGCAAGGGAGTGACAGGAAGAAAGGAGGGAAATCCAAAAGAAGCTATAATACATAGGATGGCAAACTTGCTCAGATATAATAGCAATACTTTTAATGATGACAAACAGGGTACAATCATTTCTGTGTACAAAAAAGTAGGCAATGTTTTTTAGTGAAACAGGAGTTGTTTCCTTTTTAAAAAATTTATTTCTGGATCTATTTGTATTACTTTTTCTGTCTCTTTAACTGGCTAAAGAACTAAACTTCCAATTTCATCTTTCTATCTTGTTTGTTTCCATGAGCTTTATTCAGGCCTGGTAGTCACCTGAAACAGTAATTGAAATAATTTGAGCTGCATCTTAATTAGGTAATCTTGTGGCTGAGCCCTAGATATGAATATGTTGCTCTAGAAATAGCAATGATAAAGCTGAAATCCCATTAGAAAAGAAAAGATAATATGTCAAATAAATATTTTTAAAGAAAAGCAAGCTTGTTTCATAAAACATGATCTGCACTTACCTTGATGAACAAATTGGATATACTGGGAGAGAACAGTTCTTAAATTCTCAGGATTAAGAAAACTAGTTCAAAATGTCCTGTCTAGAGCAAAATAATTAAAGTTTAATTATAACTCTGTTAAAAAATCTTGGCTTGAGATATAGTAAACTGCATAAAGGGGAATAAACCCTTCAACAAACCTGTAACAGTGCTAACATATGCTTTTTGCCTGATGTTTCACAGTTAACTGTGAGAGAATCTTACCATTGTGGTACTGAATTTAAGATTCTGGAGGATCCATAGCACAGTTACAAAACAGTTGTGACATAGAAAGAAGTGCTCTGGGAAGAATTACACATTATCATAAGCTTCATTCATGAAGGATAAAAAAGCCTTCAGCTTGTCATGGGATTGGTATTTTCAGTCCTTGACAGAATCCAATTCCCAACTACCACTCTTCACTTTACATATCTGCACCTCCAGGTCCCTGTTCTGACTACATTAAAATTAAAATATCTACTGCTATGAACAGCTAACAGCTTTGAGCTCTACCTCTAGTTTAGCAGAATAAAAGGCTATGTTCAAGGTCAGGGAAGAGGTGAAGAACAGCCTCCTGTGTGAGATAGTGCTGGTATTCTCAAGACAATAGCCAATACAGAGGCAAAAAAATATGTTGTAATCTGCTTCGATCTTGTACAGAGCCTAGGTCTTGCCCAAAATATCCAACTGGCATGATGAAAAGCTAATGCCAGAATGAATCTAGAGATCATGCATGTTCTTTACTATACATGCCTGAACTGAATTCAGTGTATATAGGAAATCCAGCAATTGTTATCTTTTTATGACAGCACCTTCAAACACCTCTCAAAATATTATCTCCATGTGCATGTGTGTGTGTGTGTGTGTGTATGTATAGGTGAAAGAGATAAACTAAAAGTGGATGTTGCCTTCAAACAGCAAGGTCTGTTACATGCCATATTGAATCTCAGCTTTCCCAGGACTGTAGTCTGTCCCCTCAGTTACCAGCAGACCTACATTTTCCCTGTGAGTTTCTCTTCAGAAATGTGAGCCTGAAATAACAAAGAAATGTATTTCTAGTAGGTGTGAAAACTTCCTGTTGGTCAGAGTGGACAGAGAACATCAGAACAGCAGCTTGTCACTCCATATAGGAGGCACCAGACTGCAGAACACTATAGGATCATCCAGGAAAATAAACATTGTTCCAGATGGATAGTATGTGCTAATTTTATCTCATGAAATACTGGTGTTCACTTATCCAGAGGAGTCCTTACTTCAGGAAGACAACTTCATGTTTCTCACGCAGAACAAAGATGCTTTAGATCACTTCAATCAAGCCATTTGCTTCAGCTCAGTTTGGGGAAAATTTCAATCAAAAGATGAAACAGAAAGACAGGAGACATTTGTTTTCCCCTGTCATTTCTTTAATGGTAGTATAGCTTGCTGGGGAATTATGGAGCCAGGAGAAGTAAAGGTTGTTACCACTTTAATCCACATAGGAAACAGACTGGTACTGATTTACTAGTGGGGACACTAGTAGCTATTTATGGCCTCCTCATAGGCCATTTGATGTGAAAAGACCTAAATGAGGTGAATTCTAGCTATACCTTCTAACAGCTGGATGAAACACAGATTTAAAATATTTTTTTTCTCTTAAGCCAAGCAGTCACACCGCTGTAGAGTACCTGACTTTGTATCCAGTGCAAAGGATCTCAGGATAAAGCAAAGAACATCACTTATTAGTTTTAATTTCTGATTAGCATCTCTTTAGATATATATGAAAGAGGAATAACTTGTTGGAGATGGGATGACCTCATCTTTGCAGAAACATTCAGCCAGCAGAGCCCACAAGCCTCACTGAGGTGTGGCTTCAGAAAACTTGCAGCCCCACAGGAATTCCCATTGGGTCTTTCTGCAGGGAGTCCTGATGTGATATTCAGTGTAATTTTAGACCAGTTTTGAGGGCCCGTCAGAAGCTGGAGCAATCTCCTCAGGGTAGGTCAGGCCACTGCCAATTTTTCTGCAGCTGTGACAATTCCACTCCATTTTGACTTAGATGCTTTGTCCCCTGTACCAGTCCTAAATCACACTCTAGGCTAGGAAGTAAGAAGGAATCCTTGGAAAACAGACTATCTTCCAGGACAGACTGAAGGTATTTTCAGCTGCATTAATGTTCAACCATTTAACATGACCGTTCCTACTCTGTCCTCTTTAGCCTGCCCTTTGCTTTTAAATCATTGACTTCTGTTCTACTAGATTTTGATTTGGAGTAAACATTACATTTGCAGTTGTTTGCATTAAATTTGATAATTGTTACTGTGTGCTGTTAGCTGTTGGTCAGACATACTGAGAGTCTTTCTAAAACCCTGTATATACCTATCCTGCATGTGAAGTAAAGCCAGAAACATCACTGACACAAGCAGCAGGGAGATGAGTCCATACATAGCAAATGAGTAATGAGCAGGCTCTGCTGCTGTCAGACTGGACATTGCACATACCCTCAGCCTTCTGATACACTCAGACTGAAAATCCATGTTCTCAGCCCAAGTGCCAGCTTTTTAAAAAGATAATAAAAGTGAGGGTTTTGATAGGAATTCCCTCTTGGTGAGCCTTTCAAGTAGAGGCACTTTGCCTTTCATGTGGTTCTCATTCAGGATCTCATTACTTTCATCAGCCTGTTAAACACTGTATATGCTGAAGTCCTACCAGGACTTTTCTGGAGTTTCTTATAATGCTTACTTGATAGAAGTTCTTTTGTTTCAGTCTGCAAACAGCCCTTTCCATTTAGTATGATATTGTTACTAAGAGACATTCTTAAACTGAAAGGCATCCCACCTTCTGAAAAAATTAAGAAAAATTCTCCACAATGACTAATTATAAACACATATCTTTCCCCGCCCCCCCCCCCCCCCCTTCTCCTTGTATATAGACCACATCTAAAGAAAGATCTTGCAAAAAGACCCATAATATCATGAAACAACCTGGCATAGCAACAAGGATTTCCCTCTCTCCTCCTCCCCTAACTGACAATCCTCCATCTCTTCTCCTGTCCCTTTTTTCTCTCCCTGCCCTCTTTTCCCTTTCTCTTTTCCTTTTCCTTTTTTTCCCTTGCCTTTGCCATCACAGTTTCCTTATTGTGGAGATAGTACTTAGGAAAGGAAGCCCCAAGGAGACTTTTGACTACCTGATAACAAGTGGAAGGATATGCCAGTCTTGCAGGGAAGGCTTTGGCACTTGCTGTCAGTTCAGGGAATACTGGAGGCTCTACTGCCACATCAGACTCCTGTGCTGGGATCATGAGTCCTGCAGCCGCTGCCCTCACTCCTGGCTTCTTTCACAAGCAGCATGAGTACGCTGAGGTGACACAGACTTTTTTCCCAGAAGTGACAGACTCTCTGCCAGAAAGAGTAAACCTGAGGGTGTCTTGGTACATGCTGGCAGAACAAGGAAGGTTGTAGGAGAAGTGGAAAGCCGGTTACAGAATGGCAATGTTCCTGATTTTGCTGTACATCACATCTCTGCCCCTTTCTCTGTAAGAATCCTAAAGGTGTAACGTGCCCAGAGCAGTAAGTAATTTTTCATCCAGGAAAGGTGAAAAACCTCGATGCATCTGCTGAGGATGGTGTCCACCTGTTTTTAATGCAGCGTAGCTTGGAAATGGGGTAGATGATCTGCAATGACTGTTCATTAAGGCACAGTTAAGAGTTAAAAACTTTAAAGGACATTCATTCTTTGGTTAAAGCATATTCACACATCTGTTCATGATGTCTTGAGTTTACTTCAGTTTTCCACTGTTCAGTAGAAACAGTACAGGCAACTGCTATGTAAGTCAACGTAAGAGTGCTGGAAATCCTCAGCCCATTTATCTCCCCTAGTTGCACTGATTTAATAATAATTAATAACCTTCAACATTTTGATCACACTTTTCATTCACAGAATTCAAAATTGAGTTGCAAACACTAATTAAGATTCAGGGTACCCATCAAACAGAACCTTAGAGTGATCAAAATCTTAATTCTGTAGTTGTATAAACACTGTGTGTGAAGTTAAAGGATAAGGAAAAAAGCTTGTGTCACATCCCTCTTTCTCATTTTGTGGTCAAATGTTGAAATCCAGCCATGAGGAGGCATTCTGTTATTTATTATTAGAAGAAAAGTATGACACTTGTATAATAGTTGACTTATTAATGTGATAGTTGACTTCCCAGGACCACAGATTTGTGGCTACCATATATGAACTGGAAACAAGTCCTTTTTACAAAATCATGTGTTAATATGTCAGGCAACTGCCTTCTCTGTTTGTACATATCTTACACTATCTCTGCAAGCACTGCTTCTAATTCAAAAGAAAGCAGCTGTCAATAAGGATCTCGAGCATGAAACATGGAGACACATTCCTGGAGGACAACAAAAAGCAAACCTTAGCATGAAAGAGGAGCAAAAAACCCAGGAGAGAGCCATTCAGCAAGGGTAACTGGAACTTACTGACATAATAAGAAAGCTATTGAGGGGGAAGATTTGGGAGCAAATGGCAATGACAGAGGTTTGGGACAAGAAAAGAGGATATAAAATGAATGTATGAGGTATTATCTGTAGGTGTTCAGGGAAATGGTTCCTATTATAAAGTCTAAATTGTATTGTGAAACATCTTGAGGAAAGAAAATTGGGTTTTGACTCTTCATTGTCAGAATATGAGGTTCTTTACATATGTGATACACACATGCTATTTTCTTTCTTATTAATACACACCATTATTTGTATTAAAAGTTTTCTAGCTGCTAGTGCCTCATCTGTTAGTAGTGGCAATGATAGTTATTATTTTAAATAACTGGTGTGCTAAACACATTCAGAACTTCTTATCTTTAAATTTGTCAATAGCTTTATTTTTTATTTTTTTTTTTTAATGTACCTTACCTACTTTCTGTCCTTCACTTTCTCCATGTATGAGTAATGGTTTGATTTCTTCTGGAAACATTTGTAAGAAAAATTTCATTGTCTATGTTTTTGACCAGGGACTGACTTTGATCTAATCTTGAGGTGTCAAGAGAGCAAGTCACAGAAGCATAAGTTGCTTTCCTATAGATATGGAAAGTGCTCATCCATCACTTCAGGTATTCGAGGTGCTTTTACGCTCTCTCATAATTTTCTTTCTTTTATGACAAATGCCTTGTCAAAATGTCATCTCTTCCAAATTAAACTCATTTTGACTAACACAAGTGAAATAAAAGCCTCTTCTGTGGCTACTTTTCAAATATTTGTGTAATATTAAAAATTACTAATCTTTTTTTCCCCTTTCTTTTAAAAGACATGAATGGCAAAAACTTTCTGACTAGAGGTATTTACAAAAGACATGCTTTATTGACACAAACTTTATGACAACAGCCCTTTCAAAGGTAAAAATGGCATGAAAAGCACAAGATAATGCTTTAGCATGAAAGCTGGGGCCATAAGTATGTGGAGCAAGGAAGAAATTGTGTTATCAGTAGTTGAGATTAATTTTGTATAGTACGGGGAAGAATATGTTATTACAATATCTTATAATAGTTGTGAAGCATGAGTTTCAGGGGCATGCTTTGTGTGTTGTTGATGGGGTTTAGCACCACTTTTAAAGAATCTTCACTAATTTTTCAACATTTATTTGAAGTATAGTCCTGTTGATGGTATCCTGTGTAGCCACAGAATAGGCTGTAGCTGGGAGCCAGATTGCTTTGTGCAGATGCTTCGGGACCATCCCTGTAGCATAATCAGCCTTGAATCATGCAGTCTCCATGTCTCACCATCTATCATCTCCTTTGCTGAGATCTTCAAATACCATTTGTGATGGGTAGACCGTGGCTGAATGCCAGATGCACACCAAAGCCGTTCTATCACTCCCCCATGCTCAGCTGGACAGGGGAGAGAAAAATATAACCAAAAGTTTGCGGGTCGAGATAAGGACAGGAGAGATCATTCACTAATTACCATCACGGGCAAAACAGACTCAATTTGGGAAAGTTAACTCAATTTATTACAAATCAACCAGAGCAAGGTAATGAGAAATAAAACTAAATCTCAGAATACCTTCCTATCACCCCTCCCTTCTTCCCAGATACAACTTCACTCCCAAATTTCACCACCAAGCCCCCTCAGTGGCAAAGGGGGACAGGGATGGGGTTTATGGTCATCACATTTTATTTTCTGCCGCTTCACCTCCTCAGGGCGAGGGGTCATCACACTCTACCCCTGCTCCAGCGTGGGGTCCCACCCATGGGAGACAGTCCTCCACGAACTTCTCCAACATGGGTCCTTCCCCCAGGCTGCAATTCTTGACAAACTGCTCCAGCATGGGTCCCTTCCATGGGCTGCAATCCTTCAGGCACACACTGCTCCAGCGTGGGTCCCCTGTGGGGTCACAAGGCCTGCCAGAAAACCTTCTCCATGGGCTCCTCTCTCCACAGATCCGCAGGTCCTGCCAGGAGCCTGCTCCAGCGCCAGGTTCCCACAGGGTCACAGCCTCCTTCAGGCACCCACCCGCTCCGGCGTGGCGTCCTCCCCAGGCTGCAGTTGGAGATCTGCTCCACTGTGGACCTCCCTGGGCTGCAGGGGGACAGCCTGCCTCACCAGGGTCTTCCCCACGGGCTGCAGGGGAATCTCTGCTCCGGCACCTGGAGCATCTCCTCCCCTCCTTCTGCACTGACCTGGGGGTCCGCAGGGCTGTTTTCTTACATGTTCTCACTCCTCACTCCGACAGCTGTTTCTCCCCGTCCCAACTTTTTTTCCTTCTTAAAAATGTTCTCCCAGAGGCGTTACCACTATCGCTGATGGGCTCGGCCTTGGCCGGTGGTGGGTCTGTCTTAGAGCCAGCTGGTATGGGCTCGCTCTCGAACACAGGGGAAGCTTCCAGCAGCTTTACAGAAGCCACCCCTGTAGCCCCCCCCCCGCTACCAAAACCTTGCCACACAAAACCAATACACCATTGTTGAAAACAAAGAAGAGAGGATAAAGGCTAGATGAATGTCTTTGTACCATGACTTTGTTCAGGTAATAATCATTTACATTGTATATACTGCATTATATACAATGTATTATGTACACAGAATGTTCATACTGGTAGCTGGAAATTTCCAAGTCCACAGTGATAAGTGGTGGAAGTGGAAACAAACCAAATACTTATGTTTCCTGGGAAGAAACTTAGATTCATCAGGACATTTTGACTGATTTCATTATAAAGCTGACAAAAGCATTCTGAATTTGTGAAAGAAGTATTTTACTAATCCACGTGTTTGGATGTGAAGGTTTTGAAATGGCATACATATTGGTTTAAATATGCAGACAACCAACAAAACTTTTTTGGTTCTCATAAATACACCTTGTGTGCAAGGAGAGAGTACTAGTGAGTCTTTTCGAAATATCTGCAAGGAAACACGATTAGGAGAGGGAATCTGTAATAGAACAAGCTGTTCTGAATGTCGTTATGCTCTTGAAGTTTACAGCCATGTGAAAATGAATCTAACATGGTTTATTACAGAACAGTGATGGAGCAGCATTTGAGTGAGCAAGAAAATCTTTTGCTTGCTATTATGCTGTTATAGCTGAGAAGTATTAAAAAATGAATGTAAAATGGAAGTCACCTTTCCTAAAAATTGTAGTATAAAGAAGTATAACATGTATTCTGCAATTATGAGGAAAAAAAACATTAATGACATATTTTCTTGCATCTGCCTGCTCAAGCAAATGACATTGTAATGACAACAGTATGCTTCTAATGTATTGTTATCATCACAGAACTGAAAACTCAGAAAAGTTTTTATTTGACTTGGTCTAAGGTGTGCAAATCTTCTAAGTGCTAGATCCATAAAAAACCTTTTGTGTGGGCAAGTAGTTTTTAATTTTCTTTTGGACTCATTTTTTTCCTTTCTATATTTAAACAATGGAAGTTCTGGTTCTGTGTTAACACTAGAATCAAATGGGTCGAGTCTCATGACTGTTGCATTATGAGCTTGTTTAAGGCAGATGTCAGGATACGCGAACTGTAGCCCTTGGTCCCTGTAACACCTAGTATAAGCCCCACTGTGGATTTAGGTGCCTGTGTACCGAGGATTGAAGGTCCAGCTTTATTATAGTACAAAGAGTGGATGGAACAGATACAGGAAAAGTATTATTGGATGTAAAACCCCTAAAAATCAGATTTCCAAAAGACACTGTGCAAGCAACAATTATATGGTCAGAATATGGAGTTGTATGTGTGGGCTCTGATTCTGTTATGTAACGCAATATTGGCTTTGTAGCTAAGAGGTCTTGATTGCTTCTGATTTATACTTTGTAAAACAACAAATAGATGCCAAACAAACACCCTAAATGCAATAGTAATTTCCTGTATACAGCTACATAAAAAAAAAAAAAAAAACAAAACAAAAAAAACCCAACAAAACAGAAAATAGTTTTTCTACATGACAGTCCTGAAACTGTAGAGAAAATTAAAATGATAAATTCATTTCTTTATAAAAAATTAACATTTTACTAATTCTCTAAGTGTTTTTTGGATGTTTCAGGATAGCATCAACAAGAATAAAACCAGCTGTGGATAAGGAATGATGGATTATATATATATATAAATATATATATATGTGATCTAAAATATTAATTGCTTCAAGCACTGTCATTAGGACCCTTCAGTTGTTCAACTGGTAAGGGAGAAGTGGCCAAGAAAATAACTCTCTCTCAAAAACTCTTTCGTCTGCTGTTTGTTGGTTTATCTGTTTCATTACAAACCTATCTAATTTGTAGGTTTTCAAATGGATTTTTGCAGTTGCAGCTCATGAATCTGTTTGCAACAGTTCAGAAACCTTTCTGAGATGCTTTTGCCCTTGGCTGCCTTCTGCCTCTTTGTCAGTATTCACCTCATTGTTCTGATACATCTGTTTGAGGGACCAAGCTGGGCTCTTTGGGTATATGAAATTGTCAACTTCAAGTGTAGATCTTCCTGGCAATAAAACAAATACTGTGGACCTTGTGGGCTGAACAAGCTTACAGTTTTCAAAGTAATCTATAAAAATGAGGACTGTGTTGGGCTTCTGTATTGGGCTTCAGGTCAGCTTTGATTAATAGGGTCTTCTGTGCTAAAATGCATGAATTCTTTTACTCTACACTAAAGAACAAAATCCTCTACCAGAAAACAAGCCAATTGTATTCCAGCTCTTTACTGAAGAATATTAAGACCCATAGTTTTGAGCACATGGACTTCCTCATGCTCTATACCAGGCTCTTTTACACTTGGACATAAGGGTGAGGAAAGACTGATCACAAGAAATAAAGAAAAATTACATTCAAAATAAGTTGCAGCTAGTTCTGGATGTAGTTTACATTCTCAGATCCTTAAGTGCCCACGTTTATTTGAAAGTTTAGGTTTCAGCTGTAAAGGGTGAATACAGTGAAAAAAATATGTGAGTTTCTAGGTGTCTGTCAATACAGAAAACTTCATACCCTATCAAGCTTAATTTTCTCTTCTGCTTTAGAAATATTTGATGGAACCATGAAAATAGAATTAGTAAAAAGCCATTTTTAATTTTGAAAGAAGTGTTTTCATAGAAGTCTATTCAAACGTATCTTTTTGTTAGTAATATTATTCCTGTGGTTCCCAATGCATTTTACATTATAAAGACAAGGATTTTCTTCTGGAAAGTGTTAAACCTGGAATTAAATAAGGTAACACATAGCTTTACATTTGTGTTCAGACCTGAAGTCATAAAACACAGAGGCATAGGAGCCTTTACTATATAGCACAAAATGAAAGACAATAAGCAAGTCTTTTGCGCTAGTAGTCTTAGAAATTCTCTTTCACTGCATCTGACTCTTCACTGTATAAATTTTTATCTGGTTACTTCCTCTATAAGTTGCTAATTTATAAACACATTATCCGTGAAAGTATTATTGAAAGCTACTTCAACTTATTATACCATGGCAAAAAAAAAAAAATTTTGAACCTCTTTTTATTTCTTTCTTTAGCTGTTACAGTGGACACATGCCTTTGTGTGAACATTCATGGCTGAGTCTTCCCAGTAGATAATAGTTGTCACTCCCTGAACTCCAGTTTACCTACCTCTAAATAGCATATGAAAGGAGCTGAAAAATGCAAATGGCCCTAAAGATTCTACATGACATAAGAATGAATGACTGTCAAAGACATTCTCATATATATTCACAGTTAGCTGTGGTCTGCCACTCAACATGCATGAGGAAATGCAAGAATTGGTATAGTAGGCCTTTTTATTTGTATGTCCTTTCTTCAATATTAGTCTGTAGCAGATACTGCAGAGGAAAGTATGACAATTCAGTGAACTTTTGGCTTTAAAATTTGGTTTTAAATTTGAAAAGCTGAGTGAAATTGCAGATTGCATTTTTTTTTCTGAGATCTCAGCATTATTTTTTTTGTTGTTGTTTTCAATATAAGCACTTCCATATCTTAGACTGACAACCTTGTCTGTGTGCTGGCAAAAGGTCAAAGTAGCTTGAAGACACCACAGGTATCTTACTCAGTGTAAAGTTTCTCCAGTACTTCTCTGTGAAAATAATGCTATAAGATTTCTCATGTCTTTCTAATCAACAAGAATAGCCTTGGATCAGAACAATGTAAAGCAATTTCAGGTGTGCTATTCTTCCAAAATCTGCCACAACTTCCTGTCTAGCTTAAAGCTCTGCAAAGCTGATAAAGCTCTAATATTAACAGCAGGGACATTTTCTACTGTAATTGTTACGTATTTGTTGTTGCTCATCTCACCAATGCTAAGGTACTGGGAAAAAATAGAACCAGCTCTGTATGAAAGGATTCAGACTGCCACAGCATCACACATATGAAAAAAGTTTTGCCATCAGAAAGTTTTATGTCTAATTTCCAAGCTGGCAGCTTGTGTTCACCAAATTTGATCATATTGGGTGTCAGATAAGCACAGTGAAAAAGACCCGTACTAGAACCACTAATTTTTTCTTCAAACTTTTTTAAACCTCTACCCAGCAACCTCCATAGGACTGAGTGTTCTACAAATACTTCCATGTGAGCTTTTCTCTTGAATGTATCTGTAGAGTTTTCACCATGACTGGACATTAGTTCTGTTCTGTAACATTTTAGCATTGCACTTCACCTGACTTGCCACACTGTATATGCACTACAATACTCTATGCATCACCATTTGGTGAAGCCACCAGTTAAAGAACTAGAGAACTAAGAAACTTCTTTGCTAATTATTCAAAAGCTTTCTAAACTTGTTAGGCTAGGAAGAGTGGAATGACAGAATAATCTCCAAGAATAAGAAAAAAATGAGCTAAAATATGTTATTTTGTCTTGGCTAACAAAGTATTATTCTTTCTTTGTGGCTACTTTCATTTTCAGATTAAACAACCGCATAAAATGGATCAACACTGGGAACTTTCATTCTTGTATTTTAGCAGAAAAAATCAGTGAGTTTTCAGGGTTTTCTGAATGAGCTTAGGCAAGTTATTCACAAATGTCTGAATTTCTTTTTGATTACATTAAAAAATTACCTCTTTTTCCTTTTCCAGGATTCATTCACATGATGAGTGAATGATCATAATTCTACAGTAGTCCAGAGTGGAGTGAGATGAATGTATAGAAAAAAATGGAATAGGCTTAGCTTTTAGAAAAAAAACTTGGAAGGAGAAAACATGTGGACAATATGCTCAGTCATAAGTCTTAGGTATGTTCACATGCACATTTATATTTGTACTAGATGGCACCGGTCAACAGGCTTCACTCTTCAAATAGGCATAGGAAACTTCAGTATCAGCCTCTCTATTACTTCATTTTTTTCACATTTAAAAATTAGTCTTACTATCCATGTCCTCCAAATAAAAGCTAGAATTTTAAATCTAATAGAAAGTGGAGAGATGAAAGAAAATAATGTGAATAAATAAAAGCTATTAGTCTAAATGAACTCCTAAACCTTTAGATAAAAAGGTGCATGAGGATAGCTAGTTTATGTCAGTTAAAACATCTTTGTCTATATCAGTGACATTATACTTATTAATCTTAGCTGAGGATCCTGTCCATAAATTACTTTCAGAAGACTTACATTCCTCTGACTATTAAGGGAGGGAGCTTTTGCCTGTTTTTTTTTGGTTTTTTTTTTTTGTTTTTTTTTTTTTTTTTAGCGTACATTTTAAAAGTTGCATTCTGTACAGGCTATATGCTTCTCATCCTACAATCTACATGCAGGCATAACTCTTTATTAGGTATATGTCAAAAGAAATAATAGATTAGAAATCTGGGTACCAAACAACCGTTGCCTCTTCACATATCCCTGCAAATGAGAACCCGTGATTTCTCCACAGTTAAGGTATTACAGATTGAGGCATTGACAATGAAAACTTTCTGTTTTCTCGAACCTGATTTGTCCTCAGAATTTGCCTGAAGTGGTCCTTAGCCCTCTGACTGAGGCTTTTGAATGATTAGTGGAGGAAGCTGATGCAGGTGATTTTAACTGAGCCTTTGAAGCAAAAGAAAAAATTAATGGAAATCAAACCTAACTGCTGGCTTATATGGCAGCTAGATGTTTGCTTACTGACACACGTATAACTTTTTAAACAAGGCAGGTTGACCCTCTATTATCATATTGCATGACTGAAAATAAACTGAATAATGAAGTGAATATTCTAACCCAGCTCCAGGAATACTTCATTTTACCTCCTTACCCTCTCATTCTCCATGCAAAGGGTGTGCAACACTAAAGAAGAAATTTAGTTAACAAATGCAGTTAGTATCTCTCCTTGCTTAGAAGATCCCTCTAGGCAAAATGCTGGTCCTTTTGTACTTAGCAGGGATTTTGCAATTGGCTTCAATGAGTCCCGGGTTTGCATGTAATTTACCCAAACAGAACTTTATTATATAAATTTCCCTGGAGGCACCATTGACATTTTCAAACCTCTGTGTGTTAATTTAATTTATATATAACTACAGCAATTGTTTACAGAAGAAAAAAAATACTAATGCACTTTGTCCTTGTAAATACAGTCTTCTGCTATACTAAAATTTCAATTAGGCTACTAATGCAGTGTACTGGTGTATTGCACTTGACATTAGTGGGACCTTCCATGTTTCCAAAACAGTGACTGTTTAAACTGTGAACTGCTCTACTTTGAAACAAACTTGATGGATTGGTGTTAATTTGCTTCCCATACAATAAATTTTGTGAAATATATAGTTACAAGCTGCTGACAATATATTTGGTTGATGACCTTCTTACTCTTCCTTAGGTTTTCAAAACTTCCTTTTTTTCTTTCTTTCTTTTTCTTTTTTTTTTTTTTTTTTTTCCAAATTAAAAAAGAATTAAAAAAGGTTTTTTCTTGACATTTGACTCCACGCTGAGATTTGTGAGCTTTTACCATGTGCAGGCCCATAAGCGTCAAACATATGTCAGTGAAGTTAGTCAGTGTAAGTTACTAACTTTAAGTTAAGCACTTGAATAAGGTTTGCAACACATACCTTACTAGAAGCACAGTACAAGCAACCCTTCTCATTTTGGGAATATAACCTATTGTACCCAAGCTAATGTTGCAATGGTCAGTAAAGTAATCTTCCTGTGGTGTTAAAGATGATAATATTTTTTTTAAAATGTGTTTTTCAATCCCATTACAATTTTTGTTCTGCTGTAGGATCTCTCATTAGAACTTACACTGTTTCTCCATCTCTGGCTTTCAGCTACATATGTAAAGAATGTATATTCTTACATCTTTTTGATGAAATCTGAGCAAATTCTTTTGGTAATGTTATATTCAGAAAACTTTCCACAGGAGGTTAGGAAAGAAGACAAACTACAAAATATTTAATTTGAAAATCTGTCATCTGCAGCTTTCTCTACACCTGTTGCCCAGAAACCAGAGTCCAATGCTTTTTAATTGTGAATGGCTAATTTTCTCTAGAATCTCATCTTAGAGTTACAGAACATCACCAAAGTATCAACGTCTGAGTAGGCAGATATCTTGAAACAGCAATCCTCCTTCAGCTCAGTATAATATTAGTTCAGGTCTTCAGTCACAATCTGACTATTTTCCTACTGACTCCTAGTACACAGGGACTGGGAAACCATATGGAAGAGGTCCCAAAGCATGTTATTTCATTTGGGTGCTACCAGTGACGTTCGTTGTTTTCTTACAATCACTACCAACATACCTGCCAAAACCCCCATTTATCTCAAGTCTCTTATTTTGAAAATTTTAATTTTGTAGGAGAATTAATATGAAAAAAGATTCTCCTGCTGTGTTTGATTGTCAATCAGTTTCCTTTTCTGCAATGAAAATTTAAAATATGTTAACAGCCTATGTATTTGAGGAATTACTTTACTGACAATTGTTAACAGGATGACATTAACTAGTACCTGGTTGAAGGGTAGCATTTTATTTTGAAATGATGTATTACATAAAAAAATTCCTGGAGTGACAGCTCTATTGGTACATTATACAATTATTATAGCTTACTAAAGCACCAGAGTGTTCTGAGGATGCATTGCAGACGTATACTGTCAGAGCACTGGACTCTTCTGTATTTTCACTAATCCAAACCAAATCTGTGCCTATGCTGAGAATACAACTATAGTCAATCTTACAGTACAAAGTATAAGATCTTGTTCATTTTTAGGGATTTATAAGTGAGGTTGAAAAGTAAAATATTTTAGATGAAATTAGAAATGCTCTGTGCAAAGAGTTTATTTAGCCCCTTAAAGGAAAAAGCTTTTCCCCACTTTTCTGTCTGAAGGCCCTACTTCATTATAGCCTTATGCAAAGAAAGGGAGAAACAAAGCAATGACTCAGTAGACAGCATTTTTAACAGACCTAATTTTTGTGCTGTGGATGTAAGTATTCCTAGAAAGTATACTAATGTATGAATTAGATTTGTTACAAACTTCCTGACACTGCCAGCCTGCTCTGGAAATCTTGCCAGAATAAGTTTCTGAGATTCCAGTGTGTTTTTGTATTCTCAATTTTCTACTCCTTGTTCAAAATTCCAGCTAAGCAAAAAACTCAGGAAAGTGACAAGGGGAGTGTAAACAGTTCAGATGAAATCAGGATGTGCTGTTTGTTGGGGCAACGGGGTAGAACATCTTTATCTTCTCTAAACCAGCAAACCCATCTCCAAGTTTTCAGAAAGTACTGTTAAGGTCAAAATCTTGTAGGGGAAGTACAAAGTTGGAACAGATCCTGTCCAAGAGGGGCTCAAACAGGATCATCAGGGAAAATATTCAGAAAGATTGCTCCAGAGGTGAAATAAGGTAAAGATTTCTTCCATCTCAGCTAGACTAAATGGTCCATGGGAATTGCACAGAGAAGGCTGCAAAAGCAACACAAAGCCTAAGATCAATGAATGCTTCATTTTATTATCTGGATAATTATCTGAAACATGTTTAATTTCCTGATAATCTTATTTTCAACTGCCCCACATTCCCAGTGGCTTCCACCTTACTAATTACTTTGCCCTCAGTTTCCAGAACCCCAGTGTCCCTTTCCAACCTGAAGCATGCTATCTGAAATGGGATTGTAATGCATTCATTTAAAGTGCTAGTTACTGCAATGCTTATCAAACATGTCAACAATGGTGTTAGAAGTTGAAACAAACAGATTAACAGTTTATAGGACACTGTTGAATAAAATACTGTCCACAGATGACTTAATAAACTGCAAAATAGAGCAAGTAGCAATCACACATTGCCAATAATGATCCTGGAGGTAAAAGCTCCATTTGGAAAAAGTTCATTTATTTGGTCTCTGTGTAGCTCATTTGTCCAGAAGGGGGAGAGTATTTGCAAGCACAGCAGAAAAAAACATAATGAAGCTGTGGGGTTTTTGGTGTGAAAATTTAAAACTCTAGCTTAGAGGTTGAGCATATGAAGTACAAGTTCACCCAAAAGCTCAGAAGAATCTATTTTATACCAGAAGTTCTTAAATATGTGTAAAGCTTTAAAGGCTCCTGGAGTTTAAAACTTATTAGCCATGACACAGTAACACAGCTTGTTTGATTGCTTTGACATCCTCCACTCCCCCCCTGAAATGATATCAAATTATGAATTATTAATGTTAAGGTTAGTTTACATTTAGTATTAAATTATTGAATATACACGGTGAATAAAAAGTTCCTTAGTCATTAGTTTTAAATTCAGGAAAAAAACCCAACCAAACAGCAGACAAATAAGGAGAGGTGTTTCTGAGAATTCACACCACTGTAAATGAATGTAGAATAAGTAGAGATGGGGATTTAAAGCTAAAGGTAAGGAGATGACCACTGGTATACCTTCCTTCTTGAGACGAATCAACAATAACTTTCTGTCTCTGGAGGCCTGAATTGAAAACGCATAACAAGTTAATAATGGTGGTCTCTGAGTTCCCCATTTAGCTAGCGTTTGCACCATCAAACAATCAAAAAAAAATTGGCAGAATTACTTGGTGTGACTGACAGGAAGCAGAGGGTTAGCAATAGCATGGGACCAGAATAGGAGGAGTATGACAAGCCAAAACTGAGAAATATTGGCAGGGCCACGTGGGGAGATACACAGTGCAGCTGCCTGCAGTGTGCTGAGCTCCAATTAGTGCCATTAGTTTCCCATTTGCGGGAGTCAGACGTCCAATACACTGATGTATACTAGAAAACCCACATCACACCAACAGCAAAGCTCTTGCACGGGGGTGGGAGAGGGGCTGTGGTGGCTCATGCTGGGCATGGCCCGTGGCTGGCAGAGACGATAGCCAGGGAGTCCGGCTGCTTGCCTGTGTTGGAACGGCTGCTGTGTTGGGTTACTGCACCTCTTCACTCTAGGTGAGACTGCCGTGACAGCACCTTGAAGTCAGAAAGACAGGGACTTTCTGATGACGGTGCCTGTGTGAAGGTGGCCCTGGGTGGCTTTGCCTGACCCCTACAGCTTTAGTCACTGGATGGCAGTACAAATTTTCAGTGTAATGCAAACAGAATATGTTAAGCTGCTTCTGCATTGGATTCTTCAGACCACAACTTATGATATTAAAAAATTATAACTATTTTTAAAGATCCTACAGTAATCTGCCTCATCATAAAATTTCCCTGCAGCAGCTCTCTAATGGAAATCATTTTGGCTTTTACATTCTAACATTAGATATGACACTGAAAGTGAAGAAAACCTTTTGTTGCCTTTTCACTCTAAGAAAGACATCTCACTTGGTCCAAGGGTGAGCTAGCATCTGCTTAAACAATTTCTTGCTTTCAACCGAAAGGTGGGTGTGTGAATGTGTCTATTGCTATGGCAAACTCCATATCATGGAATAGTACTTATGATGTAATTATCTTTGGACATTTGAGAAGGAATTGTTAAATACCCATTTTTTTGTTAAAAGGCAGCATCTTTAATGGTTAAGCATCTGAGGGGTCAGCTGATAAAGAGCAGATTTTGTTGAAATATAATTACAGTAATAGACTGAAATATGTTTACAGAATGAAACGCTTTCTTGTGAAAAGACAGAAGTGTGCATATTCATAGCAAAAGATTTCTAAACATAAATAATTAAAGGATCAAGACAAGAGGCAAGGAGGTGCATATTGTAATATGAAAATATGTGTAGTGTGGCGTCTCCAAAGACATATATGGAGAACTTCTCAGGCCTGGGACTTTGTCATAATAATTGGTTCAACAAAGTTGTTATCTCTGCAGAGAAGCTAATGATTATAACTGCTGTAATGCTTTTAACTGTCTTGAATATTCCCTTTCTTAACAAATCAGAACTAGGTTCAGTTTAATAAATTGATGATAGTGGTGAGCAAAAGAGACTGAATTGCAGGGTGAAGGAGAAAACTATATTGTTAATATTATTGCATGTATATTGTTAATATTATTGCAGACATAACACTGGACTAACATAAAATGAGCACCCAAACCAGCTACTTTGGAACAAGATGAATTGTGTCAAATGAATGCACTGCAACTGAGTACCCAAAGTCACATAATGTAGTTGATCTAAAGATTGAAAACAATTCAGTTGCCCATTAGCTGTCCAGCATGTCAAATAACTAATAGGTTGGTTGGTTTGTGGGGTTTTTTTAATCCTCTTTTTTTTTTCACAGGAGACTGGGTCATACTGGGAAGTGAAGGTCTCATAACAGAACTATCTTTTCATATCTATGGGATATGTCTCTTTAGGCTGCTTGGTACTGTCCTGGAGGCACCAGCTTTGGACACATCAGGAATTCCACTGTGGATGTTTCTTCTCTGACACATCGTCCTTCTCTCATAGCTGTTTCACTCACTATTATTATCTTGCCATAATATTTGAGATGGAAGTAATATGGGTGGAAAAATCAGACTGTAAAGGCTTCTTAATTCACTTATCTCAGAAATACAAAAAAAAATAATTTCAAGGTAACATTAGTCAGTAACTGCAATTTTGCATATATTTTCAAGGTGTAATGACCACAAGAAAAGTCTTTCAACTAGGCATTTACAAGCAATTAATTATACAGGAAATACCAAAAAATACTGTCATAGCAATCGTGCTAAGTTAATTAACAAAAGGCAAAATGGCAATAATTTTAATGCTCATCTTTCTAGTAAGACCAAGTGCATTTGATTAATATTTAAAACTAGTCATTAAACCAAGAGGGAAACCTGTATAAGACAGAAGACACAACCAGGATAGCTTTTATTTGACCAGGTCTGATGCAGATACAGTGGAGGCATGGTGACATGGATTTAACACTTACTAACTGCCCATACTCCTTGTCAGGCTTGTGTTACTGTACTGAACACTATTCTTCTGTGGTTTTGAAGGTAAAATTAGGCTTGTCACCAGTGGTGTACACATGCTACAAACCGTTTTGTTCCCAAAATCAAGTTTTTTGAGACTCCTCACCTGCAACTTGGATAAACACTGCTGGTTGTTGCAATTAACAGTTTGCATCTCAGAATGAGTAGTTCAGCATAAGCATGATTTTGAATCCTATTTTCTTACTCTGATAAGAGTATTTTCTTACACAGTTGGTCAGACTATGCTTACTGGATGAGGAAACTGAATTTACATTGTGCAAGTGGAGCTGTGCTTCAAGGATCAGCCTACCTCAAAGAAACTCCCTGGTAAAATAATTTGTGGATTTCATGAACATCTACTCTTTTTGTAGCTATGATATACACAAGTATATCAGGGTGAACTAAACAACCCCTTCTTTAAGTAATCAGTTTCATCATAAAGTGTAGAAATTAAATAAGAAAATGAATTAGTCATCTAGCAGTGCTCTACCAAAAGCAGATAACAACTTCCTCTACAAATGTAATTAATAAAAGATGTTACCATTTAAAACTAACAAAGGCTAAAGAATCTATTTAAGGATTACACCACAAAGGGCCTATGATGTCAGAATAGCTCTGCATACAAAACAAGAGCAAAATTATAAATCTGAGATTTCAATTCCCACCAAATGTTGATAAACCTAAGAGGAAATCTGAATTTAATTTGAAGATAAGATACCTTTGAATGTATTATGGAATATCTTATCACAAATTCAAAAGTAGAAGACCTTCAAGTTGAGGAAAAATCATAAGCTTATATACACAGAAGCATAGCACCTATTCATAAGTTAAAACTAGCCAAGCTATCTCATGAAGGTGCTGAGAAAATGAAAGGATGACAGCCACAGATACTTTAAATTTGGTAAGCGATGATAGAAATATGCTTTTCTCTTTCCAGAAGAAAAGAATATAAAAAGTTAGCAATGAACAAGCAGCAGCATGCTCTGATCCCATCACTCAACTTTACAGCACAGCTCTTTCCTGTTCACCCCTGCCAGCAAGCCACTAACCACAGAAATCAGACCTAACAAACAGAAGCAGAGAAGAACATCAAGAAAAAGCAGCCTTCCACTTCAGCACCACGGAGAGATTAACTTTGCCATACTGCTCATAGAAAATGAGATTAATGTTTTCATTATCATCGCTTTAGTTTGATACTGAATTGTTTACAGTATACTGATGGTTTATCCAGTTAGTAAACTGACTTGGACTTAGTTGTGTGGACAGGGAGGCTTATGATAAACTTGACAAATAAAGAGAAATTATAAGATTGATTGGAATTCAGCATTCTTAAGCATAATTTATGTTCCAAGACTTTTCCTCAAATTATTGCTTCTGAGAAAGTAGGATGGATCATGTCCTTTAATGACTTAAAAATTGTACTGCTAAGTGGGAGCCTCTATTAGTTTTGGGAATAAGGTTCTTGAATTTTTTCCAAAGCAAGTCTGCATCAAAAAAGTTTAAGCTCTTCTGAAAGCATCCACACAGGAAGACATAAGAAGGACTATAACTAAGCAATTTTTATGTGCCCATGTCCTTTTTTCTTTATCTTTTCTCCTTTAATAAGCATATAGTAATGATTAATGACCACTTGTGTTTATTTCCCTATGTTTTTTCTTTTAATCTCATTGTGTACTAAAGCATGATAGAGATTTCACTTTAGCTTGTGCTTAAATAGCACAAGTCATTCCATGGATCAGTAAAATTTGGCTCCCAATTTTTGCCTTCCTTTACATTATGAATTATGTTTGGTCTTTTAAAATGAAAGCACTTGCTTGTCAGGCTGTCAAGTTGTGTATATCATGCTGATGTTACTTTGTTTAGTAATAGAGTGGACTGATGTAAGTCAATGGAAAAAATGTAGTCAGCTGACTTGCTCCTACAACACTACTTTCACTGTAACAACAATAAAAAACCAACAGTTAATTACAACTGATAGTTCTAGTAACTGCAGTTAATCATCTGACCTAAGATCTTTTACAAGTTACCACTACAAAACACATTTCATGCTTTTGCGCTGGATGCCATAGGCTGGATTCTTCAGACCATTACACCTGAGTAAGAATAGTATGGTAATAAATTATCAGGCTCAATACTAGTTTAGCTGAATTGAAGAAGAGGATGAAAATAACATTGGTGGCTTCATGTACTTCAGCAGGCACAATGTCTTCTAATACCAGCAGTATGCTTTTAACTCAATACCTGGTATTGACTTAAAAAGGTATTTGGGAATTATTCCTTCCTTTAAGCTTTCATTTTAGGCATCCATGCAAAATTGAAAAGTGATGCCACTCATTCTCTCAGTGCTTTTGTAGGCTATGTACAGTTTATTGGTTGCTTAAATGGCATAAAGTGAAAGAAATGCTACCTAATTTGCTCTACTGTTAAATTTACTAAGCAGGAAAATTTGTGTATGTTATTGCAACCAGATTCAAGGAAGCGGTACTCCCTTCCCTAAAGGACACAGAGATAAAGGAAAAGTAATATGCAGCCAATTAAACGTACCGGATAATAATAAATTTGCTTTTAAGTATCTATAAGTAGCTTTGGTTTCTCTGGTGCACTACTCCTTGTCAGATGCAGAATTGATTGTTCTGCGCTGAAGCTATTTTTTCTTCATTAGCTTTCCAAGCTTTTCCTTGCCTCAATTTTCTTCAGATGCAAAAGCCGAGCAAGAGTATGTGAGACTTGCTGCTTAGCAACACTCCTATTCCTAAAATGATAATGGCTGAGCACTCCATGTCATCTTCTTATGAAGTCAGTCAGATATTCCTCTCTTTGCTCCACAGTGTTTCAGGACCTGTCTCTCTTTCTCCCCCCCTTCTCCCCTCCCCCATTAAAAAAAAAAAAAAAAAAAAAAAAAGATAATTAGTCACAATTTCACAATACATATTATGCTGCCACATGCAACTTACATGCTATTTAAATTTAAGGCATCTGTATTTATATTTTATCTCCCTTCAGAGAGGGAAAAAGTACCTAGAAGTGTTGACCACCAGCAAAATGAACGGAGCGATGGAAGAAGGGAAGAGAGAAGCAGAAAGTTTTGGGGAGGTGAAATCCCGTCCTTTATTACTCACAGAAATATTCTTACCCTTAAAGAGGATTTTTGGCACTTCTAGGAATAATAGATGCCTCACACCTTGAGTCCTATAGAATCAAAGAGTGCAGAGGCTTACAGAAAAATGAACTTTCTGTTTGAGAACTGTTAAAATTCTGTTGTTTTTTTTTTAAAAAAAAAGAGCTAGTGGTTCATTCTTGATCCATTCATCTCTCTTTAAAACACAAAGACCAGTCCATTTAAATTCCTGCTATAATTGTCCATAAATAAAAATGCTTATTTTTTAAACAAATTAACATGCTACTAAGAGAAAGAGTGCACATCCTGCACAGAACAGATGGCATGTCCTATGGGGGAATTATTTGAACAAACACTGAGAGAATATGAATGACAAGGAAAATAAGCAGACATGGGACAGGCAAAAAGGCTCAAAGACACTGAAAAGCGGTTGGTAAGAGAAAGCAAGTCACTTTCTGCTGTAAGTCAGAAGGAGGCCTGAAATGGTCAAAAGTGTATTCTGTCTATGAGCCCATGCTTGTATGAATGCAGGTGTTCACTGACTTCACCAACGGTGGGGATGGCATATACCTGCATTGCTAGGAATATATGATCAAGCAAGTCCTATAGGAAAAAAGTGCCAAGTGTTTGTCATTATTAGAGGGTAAATTGGTTTTAACCAATTGCATTTAATGGTACAGAGGTAACTGAAGTACCCTGATTTCCAAAGAGAACTCTTCCACATACAGATGTCAAAGCAATCCTTGTCCCTTCTTCCCTGTGATGGGAGAGTCAATGTACCACCGCTTATGAACATCTCCCAGTGTCACAGTCCACTCAGTGGACTCGTGAGTGGTTCATTTGCTATGATCTCAAAAGTGCAAAATTAAGGTGACTGACACCAAAGGGGATAGCATTAATCACACAGTAAAACTTTATTGTATTGACTGTGAGGAGGCATGCGATAGTTAGAGATGGGTGAAGGAAAGGAGTAAAGTAAAGTTTAGAGAGAGGAGAAAGAGAGGTTATAGCTACCACTGCTGATCGCACAACTTCCTAACGGTCCCGGGTCCAGCTAATGCTGCATCATCGATCGTCATGGTCCTTGGTGGGGAAGCTTCAAACTTCCGTTGTTCAGAAGTCATCTTTTATGCTTAGTAACACACCTTGCTCCACCTCTGCCTCAGGACTCTCCGTCCTTCTCAGAATACAATTATCATGTCTCCGCCCTTCTCGAGCGAGGCTATCACGCAGGCGCAGGGTCAGTGTCCGAGGCGTGGTAAGTCTTGGAGGCGGGCAGCCTTCGACCAGGAGGTGTGTTTTGGTATTATAATGAAGCAAAGTTCGTCTAAAGTTCATGATTTCCTCATCAATGTTATGGCAACAGTTGCAATCCGTCCTTTTTGACAGTCTCTAACGGCTCCAGCCAGGTACCTTCCAGGAACCTTGTACCGCACACTCCATCCTTGGGACCAGTCACTGCGCTCCAAACAGGCCGTTGTCAGGTAGCGTACTGTTCATGTTCCTGATGGCAATGCTGAGACAATGCTGATTTTCTGGCCTACTCTTACACCCAGCTCCAGCTCATCAAGGATTGTTGACATGGGAGGACTATAGAGATGCTGTTTGTCACTGTAGAGAGAAAATTTGTGTGGCCAAAGTTCAATTAGAGTTCAAGCTGGCCAGCACTGTGAAGGACAACAAAAAGGGCTTTTTTAAATAAGATAACAGCAAAGGGAGGGTCAGAAATAACATTGGTCCATTACTTGACAAGGTTGGTCACCTCACAAATAGGAATGTAGACAAAGCAGAGATATTTAATGCCTTCTTTGCCTCTGTCTTCAACAGTGATGACGGGCCCCAGGACCTCCAGAGCCCTGTGTTGGAGGACCATTACTTGGGGGATGATAAACTCCCAGCTGACCCTGAACTTGTTTGAGACTTGCTGCACCAGCTGGATGCACATAAGTCTATGGGGCCCAATGGGATTCATCCCAGGCTACTGAAAGAGCTGACTGATGCCATCATGGGAATTCTTTCCATTATTTTTCAATGGTCTTGGGAGTCTGGAGAGGTGCCAGTTGACTGGAAGCTGGAAAATGTTGTCTCAGTTTTCAAGAAGAGTGAGATGGAAGACCTTGGTAGTTACAGGCCTGTCAGTCCCGCTTTAGTGCCTGGTACAATTATGGAGAAAGTTGTTCTGGAAGTCATTGAAGAACTCTTGAAAGACAACATAGTCATTTGTCACAGCCAGCATGGGTTTAGGAGGGGAAAGTCCTCCTTAACTAACTTAATTTCATTTTATGACAAGGTCACCCATCTAGCTAACCAAGGGAAGCCAGTAGATGTGGTGTTTTAGCAAAGTTTTTGATACTATCTCTCACAGTATCCTTCTGCATAAACTGTCCAGCACACAGCCAGACAAGCCTATAATATGTTGGGTGAGCAATTGGCTGATGGGTTGGGCTCAAAGAGTTATTGTAAATGGGGTTACATCAGACTGGTGGCCAGTCACCAGTGGGGTCCCCAGTTCTCAATTTTAAGGCCAGTGCTCTTTAATATTTTTATAAATGATCTGGATGCAGGAATCAAATGCACATTAAGTAAGTTTGCCAATGATACTAAATTAGGAGGAGCTGTGGACTCCCTTGAGGGTAGAGAGGTCTTACAGAGGGATCTGGGTAGACTAGAGAGCTGGGCAATCACCAACCATATGAAATTTAACAAGAGCAAGTGCCAGATTCTCCACCTGGGATGGGGTAATACAAATTGGGGGTTGCGAGGCTGGAGAGCAGCCCTGAAGAAAGAAATCTGTGTGTTTGGGTTGATGGCAGGTTGAATATGAGTCAACAGTGTCCAGACAGCCAAAAGGGCCTAGCATGTCCTGTGGCGCATCAAGCACAGCAAAGCTAGCCAGTCAAGGGAGGTGATTGTCCCACTCTGTACTGCACTGGTGCAGCCCCACCTTGAGTCCTGTGTGCATTTCGGGGTGCCTCAATGTAAGAAGGACGTCAAACTATTGGATTGTGCCCAGAGGAGAGCAACCAAAATTGTGAAAGGCCTTGAAGGCAAGACATACGAAGAGCAGCTGCCATCACTTGTTTTTTTCAGCTTGGAGAAGAGAAAGCTGAGGGGTGACCTTATCGCAGTCTACAACTTCCTCAAAGGGGGCAGTGGAGGGGGAGGTACTGATCTCCTCTCTCTGGTGACCAGTGATAGGACATGAGGAAAGGGAATGACGCTGCATCAGGGAAAGTTCAGATTGGACATTAGGAAAAGGTTCTTCACTGAGAGGGTAGTCAGACACTGGAACAGGCTTCCCAGGAAAGTGGTCACAGCATCAAGCCTGTCAGAATTCAAGGAGCATCTGGACAATGCTTTTAGTCATATGGTTTAGTTTTAGGTAGTCCTGCGAGGAGCAGGGAGTTGAACTTGATGATTCTTATGGGTACCTTCCAACTTGAGATATTCTATGATTCTATGATTTGTCTGCCCTGAGGGATGAGGGGGAAAGCTAGCACGAAGGGGTGAGCACTGAGCCCATGTTATGATAGGGTTGACATCTGTGCTTCTCTACTGCTGGTAATCCATGTCCACGGGTGAGCAAGTTATTGTGAGGTCCTGGTCTGGGCAGTCTGCATCTGGCAGTAGTGAAGAAAAGACTCTGAGGATGTTATTAGGGGCAGCTTGGAGGCCTGGACTGTACTGGATTTTCATCTTCCATAACTTTTCATCTTATGGCTGTTAGACTGAGACTTGGCTCTGTATACCCAGGACTTTGGTGGTCCCTAAGCAATGCAGTTTGGCATGCACCTAACAGACAGCACACGCTGTACACTGTCAGAGAAGTTGCCTTTGTCCTGTGTGGAGTTCACTTCTGCCTCCTTCTATAAAGCCACCTGAAAAATCAGACAGTTATAAAAATGCCTCAGAGGTTTACTAAAAAATAAATAAATCAAATTAGCAAAAATCAAGCCTTTAAATGCTTTCTTAGCCTGAAAACTCAAGTTCAAATCCTGTTAACATTAAATTATGATTATCTGTCTGGTCATCACACTTCCTACTCTTTACCATAAGTCTGAATACATCCTTTGAACTTCCATTTTTTTTTAACTGATTCTTAAAAGTATTGCTACACAGCATTCCCATTATTCCACATTTCTTGGCTCAGAAGCATCTAGTTATTACTATGTCATTAACTCAGTAACTTTTGTAGTCTTTGTCAAACTTTCTTCAACGCAAATGGTTTTCTCAATGACTTCCTCTCTGTTCCATAAAGCTGATCTCTATCAAGGAGGGGTAGGCTACCAGAAAGATGGAGAGATGCCTTTGTATTGTGGGACTTTGTCAGTGGCTGTGACACCCTCTACTTCTGCAATGTTGTTTAGCAGTATTTTACCATACAGATGTCTAGTATTTTTAGTGATTTTATCCTTTTACATTATGTCTTTTGATCATGGCAAGGACAGGCAATCCTTTTCTTCCACTAAGACTACTTTCTGAGGAGACCCCAACCAGTAAAAACATCTTCACCAAGCCAGATATAAAAAAATCCAGCAGAGAAGCTGTGAAATATAAATCATCTACACCTCATCTTTGGAGACTGCCCAAAACATGGTTCCAAAGCCAACAGACAATACCTTTTTTTTTTTTTCAAAAACAATTCTACAGATATTCAAGTTTTTTAAACTTCCCCCCCCCCCCCCGTGTATATTTAGAATAAATCTGTTAGGACTATGGAATTCACATGGCCCTTCTTAGTTCTCAAGGATTTCTAGCATCCTTCAGTTACTCCCCTGGCTTAGATGTGAATTACTCTAACTCTTCTCCCACTGTTCCATTGAGGGACAGCATGTCAGCCAGGGTTCCCAATAGGAAAGTAAGAAAGTGTGATGATTTTGTCTGGGATAGAGTTAATTTTCTTCATAGTAGCTGGTATGGGGCTATGTTTTGGATTTGTACTGAAAACAGTGTTGATAATACAGGGATGTTTTCATTACTGCTGAGCAGTGCTTACACAGAGTCGAGGCCTTTTCTGCTTCTCACCCCACCCCACCAGCAAGTAGGCTGGGGGGGCACAACAAGTTGGGAGGGGACACAGCTGGGACAGCTGACCCCAGCTGACCAAAGGGATATTCCAGACCCTATGACTTCATACTCAGCACATAATGCTGGGGGAAGAAGGGGGAAGCAGGGGACTTTCAGAGTGATGGAATTTGTCTTCCCAAGTAACCATTAGGTGTGATGGAGCCCTGCTTTCCTGGAGATGGCTGAACACCTGCTTGCAAATGGGAAGTGGAGAATGAATTCCTTGTTTTGCTTTACCTATTAACCTGTCTTTATCTCAATGCACAAGCTTTCTTACTTTTACCCTTCTGATTCTCTCCCCCATCCCACCAGAGGGGAGTGAGTGAGTGGCTGTGTGGT
Source organism: Astur gentilis (assembly GCF_929443795.1). Taxonomy (NCBI): domain Eukaryota; kingdom Metazoa; phylum Chordata; class Aves; order Accipitriformes; family Accipitridae; genus Astur; species Astur gentilis. The sequence goes on along the minus strand of NC_064919.1, from coordinate 16,754,900 downwards.
GCTTAGCTGCTGGCTGGGTTTAAACCATGGTAGAAACAGAAGATAAGGGTCATCTTTGGAAAGCAGAAGAAGCTTTTCTGTAGGCAAACCTCTACCAGAAATTTACCGTGTTAATGTAAGGAAAAATTGGCTCCAAGGACCAGTAGAATCCACGGCTTGCAAAATCTCTTTCAATTAGTGGTTTGTTTAGGTATTATGGGGGTAGAGGAGAAGCTCTTTCCATGGATGGTTTACTTTACTGGGTCAAGGAGGATGAAATTACCAGTGTGATACAGATGCAGCACTAGTGATCATGCTGAGGTTTGCTTTTGAGCTCAGAAGGAACAGGCGATATCCTTGACTGTTATTCCACCTCAGATCTTTGCCCTCTGTTATCAATGAGGTACCAAGATAAGCAGACATGGCTGGAAACAAGATCTGCTTATCATCGTCACAGAGCTTCTTTAAAAGGTCCAAGCTCATAGTAATCTTGTCTCTGCTGCTGGCTTTCCAGCTATGCCTGAGTGCACTCCATCCTGCAATCATGTTATGCACACCTAACACAATCATGTCATTCACCAAACGGAAGAAGTTCAGTGCTCACTTAAACTCTTCACATGGCCTACATTTTTCCAGGCAGGACATTTAACCCAAGTGACCAGAGGATATGCAACTTCAGCCATGTTGCAGACAGGTATGTTCAAGCCAGCTAAGGTGGGAGCAATACAATTACCAAATTCCCATAACAGAAGCTTGAATGCTTGCTAGATATCTTGAGGTCCTGATAGTGTCCTTGCTTACAACCAAGGGAGTACTGCTAACATAAGGACAATTTGCTATCATGGTAGTATGGTGCTGGGTCATCCACTCTTTTCCACCTGATACAAACATTTATTAATTACCTCAACATTTTTGCCTTCTGTACTTCTGATAGAAAAGCTGTCTTCGTCCACAGGTTTGCCTTTGCACATCACCTTCTTTGGCTTCCTCACTGTTAAAACAATAGATATAACTGCATGCGTGATACAATTCTTAGAGTTTAATGTAGGCTCCAAATCATCTACTTATAAAAGCTACTAGGAAAAAAGCCTTTAAAATTATTTTCCACTACCTTTCTGGAAAACTGAAACATGTTTTTCATGGTTTGCTCTCCTCATTTATTACAGAGTCAGCCCAAGTCAACAGCTCTTTTCTAGAAGACATTAGATGCAATGGCACACACAAAAAGAGGACTTTAAAAAGAGTGAAGTGATGCTGCCTGTTTGATGTATTAAACAAAGGATGTCACTGTAATATTAAAGTCACTTTATGTACCAGGAACTTTGTGTTCTGACAGAATTTATGATAAGCAAAATAAAACAAGAAAAAGTAATTTTCACAAGTGTATTTTAGCTGCTCAAATGAGCAGCTGCAAAATGCATAGCATTTTGTATTTCAAAGGTAGAGCAAAGAAAAACTCCCCCTTTACTTGTTCATCTCTGCATTTTGTACTCTGTATTTCTTTTTCTCCTTAAAGTAACCATGGCCTTTTCTGCAGAGCTTTCACAACTAATGCTTTCATTTTGTCTATCTACACTCATAACCTGTACTTACACAAAGTCTCCTATTGCTCAACGTGGGCTGCTCTACCTAGCTACATATTAAATGAGGCTGTAGGTTGACAATGTGACTGAGAGTATCATTAATGGTTTAAGGCATCACTGCCTCTCTTCTTCCACTGACCTCTTCTTTACTGTCACGTTTCTTTCAACATTTCTACCACAACATTCAGCTGTAGCAGTTACCCATTCAGCTGTATCAATTAGCTGCACATCTCTTTGCACAAAAAAAATAAGAAAAAAAAGGGGGCTGGTGCTTTGGGACAGCAGTTTTTTGGTTTGGTTTAGTCCATCTTCAGATAGAACTTTCGCTTGACTTAGTTCCTACTGCAGCTGTACAAATAGTGTGTCACGGTGCAATGATAGGCGGGATGTAAAGAATGGGAAGCAAAGAAAGAAGTGAGGGTTTGTGCTGTACATGAGCTGTTCCCTGAGTCTGAGGTTGGTTTCTATGCATGTTGTAAAGAGGTTTAAAAAGTTGCAGCCCCTCTGTCCCTGTTACTTCCCAAAAGTCAGTACATATTGAATTGAATATTAAATAAACTTACCATACCACTGCCAAAACTCTTGTGTGAGCAGAAAGTGTGAGTTATTGCAGTCGTCAAATGAGCTAGCAGGCAGAAGCAATGACAGTTTATGCCATAACTGCTGTCAAAATTTGTTTGTAAAACAGCATTTAAACACTAATCTTTCTATTTTGAAGTGATTATAAGGCTGGTAGAAATGGTAAGGTATCCAGTTCACCAGATGGAAATCCTCCTGTATTCTAAATAATTGCAGATGAGAAGATTTGGGTATCACCTGCACTTGCAGTAGGTTTTGAAACAAAGGCCATCTCTACAAAAGTCATAAACTCTTGTTATGAAACTTTCGCTATCAGCCTGTAGCAATAGTTTCTTTGTCTCCTGGACAGCAAAAGGATTTGGAGGGGAGAAGTCACTCCACAGTATGGGTACACCAATTTTGCTCTAGCTTCCCACCACTTGTAGCCAGATTGCACGGACAAGAATTGACTATTACAGCAAATCAGACACCTAGCCTGATTTTACACACTTATAAAACTATTAAGGCCCCTACTTTTACCTGTAACTACAGAAACTATTTGGCAGATCTGGCTCCTGCATATGCAACCTTGGAAAATGATGCTGTTGATTTTGAAATTGTGTGCTCTCTGCACAATCCATTTCATTTCTCCTCTTTATCCACTTGCACCTGTGAAAATGAAGCTGAACAAGATATTCTTGGTGTGTATAAAGTAGGTGAGCATGTTGATCATATACTTGAGAATTTCTGTACAGCTTCAATAATTTCATTACTTCACATTTTAAAGTCAATCATTTTGCTCTTAATGTAACTTCTGTGTATTTTAGTTTTATTGCATGTGAAATAAATCCTTCATCCATTATTTCTCAACACATTTTACATTCCTGTAGAATTCAGTAAGTATCTTGTTAATTTCTCTTCTTTTGTCAAAATATTATTTAGTTTAATACATTTTCATTCTCTTTTTTTAATTATTACTGAATTAATATTTTTTTTCTTCCTTTAGTTTTTTTTTACTAGAAGTCCTGCTTTGTCTCTTCCTTCAAAATTTTGGGTTTTTTTTAATTCCTTCAGCTTGTATAATGATAATTTTAGTTTCATGCTTTCAAGGCTATTTGATTCACTGTCTTGCTGAGAGAATTTTTGCGTGGTTTGTTCATCAGGATATCTCCCATATACATTCTTTTCTTTAATCTTCACTGTCGGTTCTTATTCTGTTAATGTTTCTCTCTCTATTATCAGTCAAAATGCTATTACTTTCCCTATTACAATAGTCCTGCTGGTATCTCATGAAACCATGGATCATACTTATTGTAGAAATGCAAATAGTTAGCCATATATTCTCTTAATAATAAACACCAGGTCTTCTAAAAGAAACATATCCAGTGGTCTGGATGTATATTTTATTTTCTTTAAGTCACTATTTAGAGTCCTACTTGTGTCATACTGCTCCATGTAAAAAACTTGCTTACACATGTGGACATCAAATTCTAAAGCTATATAGTTGTGAGGTCTATTGTCCAGTGAGCACCAATACTCCTACCGTCTTTTAGGGTGACCTGCAGTGTGGGTTAACTCATTGTTCTGTCTGTGGGGCAGTGTAGGAAAAACTTAGTTTGAAGATACAGTAAAAAAATTATGGGCCATTTTTTTTCCCATTTTCTTAAGAAAAAGTTTTGGGGAGTGTTACAATTAGCAAATATCTAATGTGGACAAAATAAAGAGGGAGAGAATTAGGAAAAAATTTCTTTTTGTCTTCAAGGTCAGGAAATTCCAAATCCACTCTTGCTCCACATAAGCACAAGTCTAAACACTGATAGCAGGACACTATGGAGGAAATCCAAGGAATGATTTGTTTTTCCTGTGCTTCCTCTTTCAGGTTTTCAACTGAGACAATATGATCTGGCTGCCTATCTTTAGGTTGTTTATAGAAGTACAAGAATTTTGACTCAGTTTAATATGTCCAGCATCTTAATGAAAGCTGCTACTAATTAATTAATCTCCATACGTCAGCTCATATGAAAGCAACAAAGAGATTAAAACTTTTTCTTATTGTATGGTATTTGCATAGAAGGTTGTTCTGTAAATGATAGCATAGGGTTCTCAGGGACTTTTTGGTGAAAGCTGTGCAGAAGTATGCCTCACTTTTCCATTTCTCCCCTTCTCTCTCACCCACAAATATGATTAAACTCCAAAGAAGTGTCTATCAGAAGCAGTCCTTTGCACCTACTTTCTCAGGCCTGCTGAAGTTGAAAAGTCCAGGTGGTATTCTGAAGATACAGTTACTCTCAGTTCAGCTGCTGCAAGATTACCACGGAACAGATAAGTCAGGTTTCTAGAATGCTGTCTGAATCTGGGGATTTTCCCTGTTGCAAATGCAGAACTCAAGATCTTCCAGCTTAGTTGTACCTCTGGCTTAAATTCCAGTTTAAAATTTTCTCAGCCCAGGTAACTACGGCCATTCCAGTGGCTGTAAGGAAGGACAGACCACAGGAAAGAACTTTGATTTTTTTCCTCTTCCCTTCCTTTCCCTTCCCTTCCCTTCCCTTCCCTTCCCTTCCCTTCCCTTCCCTTCCCTTCCCTTCCCTTCCCTTCCCTTCCCTTCCCTTCCCTTCCCTTCCCTTCCCTTCCCTTCCCTTCCCTTCCCTTCCCTTCCCTTCCCTTCCCTTCCCTTCCCTTCCCTTCCCTTCCCTTCCCTTCCCTTCCCTTCCCTTCCCTTCCCTTCCCTTCCCTTCCCTTCCCTTCCCTTCCCTTCCCTTCCCTTCCCTTCCCTTCCATCTTCCTCTTACTCACCCAGTTATCTTCATAAGCAAAATTTTTTCATATGCTGAAGGATGCCACCCTCCTCTTTCCTCCCAGCTCAGCTATTGAACCAACTTTTCTTTTCTGGAGACAAGCAGATGGCAATTTTTACCACCACATTCCTTGAATTCTTGCACAGACCTGAGTCTCAGGAGCACAGCAAAAGCACTACATATACTGGAATGATGTACCAAGTAATGCTGTGCATTAGAGCAGAAAGGACAGAAACCCACAACTTTACACTTCTTTTGTCAAGTTTGCTGCACCAGCATCATCACAATAAGCCCCCTACAGTTTTCCTGCTTTTCTTTGTCTTTCTCTTTCCTGGTAGGGAAATTGGATAGAGTGACTTGCCAAGACCTTATAATGAGATTGCAACCCTGTTTGAAACTCCCTATAGCAGACTCTTGTTGATTGTCAATCTGTTGATCATGTTGAATACTCTCTGCCTCCACTACAGCATGGGTTCAGGAAGGCAAACACTCCAAGAAGCAGTGAGTCTGCTTTCTCTGATGAGCTTTGGAAACATGCTGCTAATTGCCATGGCTGTGATTCTCAGTTTGACTGATAGCTCTAGGAATCAAAGCACTGTCTCTGGAGTTCACCGTGATTTACAAGTGAGCCCTCTGGCTTTCTTACTGAGTCACCATGCTAACCATTAGTAGCATTTCTCACTAAATGCATAACACAGTCTACAAGCTCTTCAACCTTCAGCACATGTGGCTGTAAATGGTTTACAATATGTTAATATTAGTTTACCATAGAATACAGTTTTCTTCCCCTCCTATTGTTCAAGTTACACACATATACATGAATTCAATGAGTACATACCAATCATACTGTAGTACAATGTCATTTGAACACTGTAATTCTTCATGTGATTCACTGTGATATTTTTTGTTGCTTTTACTGATGCATATGCATTAAATTGTGTATTGTAACCACATAAATTTAAATTAAAAAATGGGCTTGTTTTGTCTTCAAAATATCCCCTATATGTCACTCACTTTTTTTTTTTCAAAGGCTTTCAAGATTGGAACTAATTCTATAAAACAAAATACCCACATCATGTCAAATATAAGAAAGAGAAGTTTTAGTATGAAAAAGATGGATGTCCATATGATGATAAGTGAGAACAAAAGTATTTATATTTTTGTGAAGCTTACAGGGACTCTTTTATCAATATATTTGTCAGGAAAAGGGTATGTTTCCCACTGTGAAGTTCTAGCACTTATGTAAATGTGTGTAGGGTGTGGGGTTATATGTGCATATATATTGTGTATGTGTGCTGAGTCTCTATGTAAAACATAGGCTTCTTGTAGTACAGACCTTATTTAACAGAAAAATTCATCAGGAAAGCCTTATGTTGTTGTCCCTTTGCAAATAGGCATCTCATTAAAACAAGAAAAAAAAAGAAAAATCCGTCTTCGCCAACATCTCTAAGGCCTCTGTGCTTAGAAAAAAAAGTGCTTAAGGACAAGAAGGACCAGCAGTAGATGTGGGTTGATTCAGAGATTATCTAAACAAATTCAGTCCATACAGTTCTGTGGGACGTGGGGGGCTGCACCTGAGTGAGCTGGCTGGTGTCCTTGTAAGGCCACTGTCAAGTATCTTTGATGGCTGTGGAGATTAGGGGAGATTATAAAAAATTTGAGAAAGGCAAATATCACACCCATCTTCAAAAAGGACAAGAAAGGTGGTGCAGAACAGCCAGACAGTTTTACTTCAGTCACTGAAAAAATTATGAAGTGGACTCTCTTAGGGAACATCTCTGGGCTCATGAAGGAGACGAAGGTGATTGCAATAGTTAGTGTGGTTTGAGCAGGAGTTGGTGCCTAATCAACCTTGCTGCTTTCAGTGACAAAATGGCTGGATTTGTGGGTAAGTGGGGAACAGAGGACGTTAGCAAAGCTTCCAGCACTCTCCCACAATGTCTTTGTAGCCAAGCTGGAAATTAGGGTATCTGGGTGGGTACCCTACCAGGTGAGTTGAATACCTGGTTGGGCAGTTGGGTTTAGAGGTGGTAGGCACTAGGTCATATCTGTCTGGAAGTTGGTGCCTCATGGGGTCCCACAGGGTATCTCCTGGGGCCCGTCCTGTTTAACGCCTCTATCTGTGACCTGAGGAAATCACACAGTGTGCTGTCAGGATTTCAGGTGATGCCAAGGGCAAAGTCCAATTGGTGCTTACGAGGACAGGGCTGCCATCTAGAGGGACTGTGACTGGTGGGAGGAAGGGGCCAACAGCCCCACCATGCACTTGAGGCAAGAGTAATGGGCAGGCTGCCAGGGGCAGCTTTGTGGAGAAGGCTGAGCAAGGCCAAGGAGGCTGGAAATATGAGGATGGAGAGACAAAAAGGACAGGCCCCAAGGAATTAGTGCCATCTCCCTCCTTGGAGGGCTTCCAGCCTGTGCCTGATAAAAGCCTGAGTAACCTGGTCTGGCCCTGTGGCTGAGCCTGCTCTGGGCAGAGAGATTATGAACATGTCAGACAGAAATATCATTTTTTTTGGTAACTCATATGCCTTACAAGAGTAAAACTATGAACTATCCCTTAAAAACTTTCTAAAGGTTCTAAAACTTGTGATACCTGGAAGATACTTTACCCTGTTTTATGGCAGCTGTTTTCCAAGCTTATGCAATAAAAAATACATCTGTGAGAGAGGAAGACAACTGACATCTCAGTAACAGGTGACATTCAGATAGTGGAAAGCAGCTGACACACATTTTCAAATCCCTCTAGGATCAAGAATTGCAAAAAACTGGGTTATTTATTTATTTTTACAAAGTATCTATTAACTGCTAAAACAAATCTTGCGCAGTTATCTGTGGTCCAGGTAACCTCTAAATAAATCAGCATTGTGAGTCTTAAGAATGAATTTCACTGTGACAGAAAAACTCTTCAGACAATGAAGAGCTCTTGTCCTACCTCATTAGTGTAGGGGTCCTTTTCAGGGGGAACCAGGAAGCATTCAATAATGTAGGCACACAGGGTTGCCACGTGGGATGGGCCAGACCAGGGCATCTGAGAGGCACTGTAAAGAATATCAGCTTTCAAAGCTGGGTCTTTTTTTTTTTTTTTTTTTTTTTTTTTTCTTTTTAAGACTTTAATTGCTCTGTGGAAGTAGTGATATAATGAACAGATTTATCACTCCAAGAAAATCACAGTAAATACATTGTTTTTTTGGAAAATGGTTTCCTTCTTCATCTGTGTAAAGTCATCACCACCTCATCACCTGGAATTTAGCAGTCCAGATATTTTAAAGAACGAGAGTTCTAAAGAACAAGAATTAGAGTTTTTTCTCATATTATTCTGTTCCTGAAGTATAGTTTTAGATACATTTCCTCTCTGTTCCTGCAGAACATTGGCTTTAATCAACTACTATATTTCTTTTCTGAATTAAACAGTTTTCACACATTATTTTTAAGAACTTTTTGATTGTATCTGAAGTTTTGTTGCTGTTCAAAGTCTCCTTTTGCTTGGGACTTCCTCTGGGCTCATCAGATTGAAGGGTTGTGGAGACATCACTCTTGACGTTCAGTTTTTTCTTACTGACACTGTTCAGAAAGAGACAGCTTTGGATACACTTCCAAGTGCCATAGAAATTGTTTTCTTCTAATAATGAGCAGGGAACTTTATTAGAATACCGAAAACAATATTAGCTTTGCAGTTTATTTCTTTACTTCATTCATGGAGGGTTTTTTCTCTCTTGTCCCTTGAGAGATTTTAAAGTCTAACACACATATCTCTGCCCAGGTTCTAACACTATCATCTCCTGTGATGGAGGAAAACCCAAAAAGTCACTTGGAATTTAATGAAAAAAACCCAAGTGTGCCCCTATGGAAAGAACAAGTAACTAACCCCCTGACTGCTCCAAAATAAATCTTTCTGTGTTAGAGACATACTAATAGAGAAGCTTTGATCATAAATCTTCCTGCAAATCAGACATTTATTGTGACATGCTGGAAAATGCTTGAAGAGTAACCCCAAGTTTTACATACAGAAAAAGAGCCTGCAAGGAGAGAGAAAAGGTATCTAGACCACAAGTATTAGAATTTGTTGCGAAGCATGTTTCTTGGGAAATATGATAATTTAAAATAGTTTTTCTATTCTTGATATTATTTTTTTTTTCTTTTTCTCTGATTTGCTTAACTAGGGAGCTTGAGGACGAGGAGTGGAGATGACCTGGATGACTTAAAACATAAAGAGAAACATATAATTCCAGATCCATTATTTTACTTTTCTCTATTTTTCCTTTAGAAGACAAACTATTTGGAAATGAAACATTGCGAAGTTCCATGATTTAGAATGGCATGTCAAGTGCAGTAAGGTTTACAGTACTTAAAGAATCTTTAAAACTAATTTAATAAAATTTTTATTGGTGTTATTTTCAAAGTTCTTACCTCATTAAAAAGTATATTTTTTTGTCTTTTTTTTAAGTAAAATGTTATTTCCGTGGAAAATTTCATTGCAAAAGAAAGATGCCTTATCTAGTACAAAGATATATGTCCCCATATGCCTATTCAAGATTCATGTCAAGGGAAGATTTGAGCAGTGAACCATTTTTCTATTGGAGAAATATCATAGCTCTACACAAAGCAGTCAGGGTTTTCAACAGTGTTATTTTAAAAGACAGGAAGTTAATAGTGTCCATATTAAAGAGATATATAGTCCAAGCTGAAAATCATAATCTATGGATAAAAAAGTATGTGGGTTTTTTGCACAATGAAAATGTAAGTTTAAATGTTTAGTTCTCAGAGTAATATAACAATCCTAGCAACAGGCTGTTGAAGAAATCTAACAAACTTTGTCCACTTTTGCACCCATTTTCATTTAGGATCAACCTTGTACAGTACTCTAGTATGCCACTTTGCCTTATCTTATCTCTACAAGTGCAGATCACTAATTATCTCATTGTTACATTCACCCTCTTTCTGTCCATAACCATAAGGCAGTTATCCAAATAATTAGATTCTCTGACCTCTTAAATTAGATTTGGCAGCATTTTGCCACCTTTCTTCACCTTCTTCTTCACCTTAGCCCAAAATAAAACTAGAGATGGAAAATTTCAGCTAACATAATATTTATTTGAAAAGTACCATGTAGAAGTTCTGTCTAATGCAGATATTTTACAGCCTGACCCTTGCCTTCCAGAGATCCCAAGAGTACTTCATACCCATGTTCTAAATAATTTATTTTCAGCCCAGATTTCACAATTGCCTCAAACTATGGCACTTTCCACTTTCATTTTGAATTAACAACATTCAGATATGAATAATATTTTTTAGGTAAACCACTGTCACTGAGATATTTTGACAAGCTATCAGTGGAGTTTTAAAACAATTTCTTCAGCGTGAATCTGAGTATTAAATAAATTCAGCTTTATTGTCAGATCTCATTAAAAAAGGACTTACAATTTTCATGACCTGAGATCTACAAAAGGAAGTGATCAGTCCTGCTGTAATAATACCATCTATTGACATGATCAATAGACACTATCTCAAATGATCTCATTTATAAGGAGAGAAGAAAAGGATTTATTAGAAGCAATACCCTTGGGATCATGATGTATCCATGGTTTTCTGTGTGTGTGGTGGTCAAATGTCCAATAGCTGACATTCTTTTGTTACTTTATAGAAAAGTGGTGAATGGACAGTTTTATACTGGGTATAAATATCTTACCACAAGGACCCAGGGTAATAAGTGTATTAAGGTTAAATGAAGACCAATATCAAAAAGCTTAGATTCTCTCACCTGAAGAGGGATGCAATCCCTTCATCTGTTACACTGCATGCAATTACATATACAGGCACACACCCATCCTGCAAATGAAGGGCTATACAAACCAAAGATGCTGCAGCTACAGCAGCAGTCCTTCCCATAAAATATAATGCTCTAAATACTTTATACATAGTTGTAGGCTATTCATAAAAGAAATTATCAACAGAAAGAGCCTTATAAAAGGGAACAAAACTGTCAAAACAGAGCCCTTCAGAGCTGACTTGATGGGCCTATAAGCAAGAATGTTTTGCTTAGTTCTAAAGCCAAAAGAAAACAATGATATTTAAATCAAGCACTGACTGAAAATGCTATAGCTGTTATTCCATTCAAAATATAACTATTCCACCGTCCAGTCTCCCTGACAAGCCAATAATTTCTTTCACTGGACAGTCTTAATTTGTAAATGTTTTTTTTTTCCTTGACCCTAGTAAGGAGAGAAGAAAGCAGCTTGTACTTCTTGTAAGAAAAAGGATTTCTCCACCACCTATTTTTTTGAGATGCAACACTATAGAAATGTCTCATAGCTGTTTCATAATAAAATTTCCCACTCTGTAACTCTTTTTGCAACACATTGTCATTTACCTGAGTAGGATCATCAGTTAGGGTAATCCACCAGTTTGCTGGCTCCAGCAGCAGTGTGCAATGTAAAACTGCTAGGAAACACAACTCTACAGGCCAGAATAAAGCAGTAGACAGCACAGAATAGAAAGAGGTCCCTCTTGGCAGACTAAGATACAATTTAAAAACTGTAAAAAAAAAAGGTACTTTGGAGCTGTAGAGGGTATAACATCATTGCTTAATTACTGTGACCATCTCTTTAATTCTGAGATGTATTATTTGTTACTCTGATGTATTTGTCTCAAATGCAGCATGATTTCATTAATATTCTGTTGACACAAGGCATGATCTTTTATCTCCAATTTAGAAGTATTTCCACAAACAATAAAGCATATCTTTCAAGAGAACACCTGCAAAATTCTCATTATTCATCTTCTATAAAAAATATATTTGGTGTACTTAAAAGAAATAAAATCTTTACAAAACAGCTGGTTTCTATCTCCCTTCTTTAAGAGAAATAAACTGAATCTGACAGGATAATGAAAAATTAACACAATAAAATTACCACTTAGCAGAACTCATTTTACCTTGTGTTTTTTTAAAAAAAATAATTTATAACCTATGTTAATCAAACTCTCTCTTTCTCTTTAGGATTATAATTACCTTCTCCTTCTTTTTACCATATTGTTTTCTACTAGAGAATCGTTTTATGGCTTGTCCTACTCCTTCTACCTTTGTAGTACAAGTAAGGCAGCTCTCAATTTATCTGTTTTAGTGAGGTTCAGCATCTGGGTGCAGTCTTTAACCAAACTATTGCACATAATTCCAAGTTAAATGAACCTTCCCTTCAAAGGAGGAGAAGCAGATGCACTCCTGTGTGGAACAATGGAAACCAAATGAGTAAAGCCACTTGGCTTCCCTTTTGCACGGGAATCACTGGCCATGAAATACAACCACATTTAACATAGCAGTAGCTGAAGCAAATCTGTTTGCTTGCTATGAAATGATCTATGAAATAACATAAACACATTCCCAATCCTAAAATCATCTCAGAGGGTAGGAGGTAGGATTGATCTGCTGCAATGTATGATATGATCAATCCTCACTATTTTCCTTTTCTTTTAATTTCTTTGTTGTTGCTGCTGTTTTTTTCTTTTCACCATAGGAGTAAAGTAGAAGCACTACAGCACATTCAATACACAGCTCCATCTGAGGGGAAAAGTTAATCGGTGATACCTGAGTTTCTCATAGTTGGTACTTGTCGGTGGGCAGGCTTTCATAAATTGCAAAAATATGCATAAAAGTAATTTTAAACAAAGGCTTCTATCAGTATGTACAAAGGCAACAGTAAACAAACATTTATTAAAGGGTTTTGTAAGATAAGGTCCATGATTTGTTGTGTCTCTAGTTCACACAGGTAATGAAAATAAATAGACATCTTTGCTATGCATTTTTTTATAACCTGGAAAGCACTTTTCTCCCAGAGCTGAGTATGTCAGTCAGACTTTGTCCCTTGCATAGACTTTCATGAGAGCTTTGCCTGCTCATGATAAGACCAACTTAGATATGAGTAAAACATCTGAAGGTGCAAGCCACCTTCTAACCAAGTGGAGCTATGGCAAATGTCTCCTCTAGGAAATCACTCCATAATTCTCGAGGTCCCAGATGGGTCTGACACACATCAAATTGATTCTGTGGCTATAATTAATTTCCCACTTCCAACAATCCACATCCAAATATCCTGCCATTGCCAAAGGTATTTATTTTGACAACATACCAGATTTCAGTCTATTAATGGATGCTTTTTGTTATTCCCATTTATTGGTCTATATATTGATGATTCTGAAGTTCTATGATATAAAACCATTTTGTATTGAGTTTCCAGTAGACTTAGACTTTCTGCAGCTGGCTACTAGGTCAAAAAAAACCAACCCCAACTCCAAACATTTGTCATTTAGAGTCAACTTTTGTTAAGTTCAGATAAAAGCCACCCAGCCAGAACAGGAATTTTGAGGTTCCTTTGCATTGCAAAGTTCTAACAGCCAACCAATAGACATTAAGACAAGAGTTCAGTGACCTAAACACTGGACTGTGCAACTGTTCATCCATTAACCTTGGCTTATTGCCAAGTACCCACCAAGCTGCTCGATCAATCCTCCTTGCCAACAGGACAGGGGGAGAAAATATGATAAAAAGTTTGTTGGTCAAGATAAGGACAGGGAGATCACTCAGCAATTACTATCATAGACAAAATAGTCTCAACTTGGGAAATTCATTTAATTCATTGCCAAACGAATCAGACTAGTATAATGGGAAATAAGAACAAATCTAAAACTACTTTCTACCCCACCCTTCCCTTCTTCCTGGACATAATTTGACTACAAATTTCTCTACCTCCTCCCTCCATCTGGTGCAGACACACAGGGACCAGGGGTTGTGGTCACTTCATTACATGTTGTCTCTGCAGCTCCTTCCTTCTCACTCTCTTTCTCTTCACCAGTGTGGGGTCCCTCCCGTGGGAGACAGTCCCTAATGAACTTCTCCATTGTACATCCTTCCCACAGGCTGCAGTTCTTCATGAACTGTGCCAGTGTGGGTCACCTATGGGGTCACAGGTTCTGCTGGAAATCTTGCTCCTGCATGGGCACCAATCCACAGGGACTCAGTTTCTGCCAGAAGCCTGGTCCAGCATGGGCTCTTCATGGGCTGCAGCTTCTTTCAGGACACGTGCTCCAGTATGGGGTCCTCCATGGGCTGCAGGGTAGATATCTGTTCTACCATGGACCTCCACAGGCTGCAGGGGATCCTCTGCTCCAGCACCTGGAACACCTCCTCCCCCTCCTTCTTCACTGACTGGTGTATGCATAGTTGTTTCTCACATTTTCTCACTCCTCTCTCCCAGCTGCTGCCGCACAGTGGTTTCTTACCCTTAAATATGTTATCACAGAGGCGCTACCAATGTCACTGATTGGCTCAGATTTGGCAGTGGCTAGTCTGTCTTGGAGCTGGCTGGCATTGGATCTGTTGGACATAGAGGCAGCTTCTGGTGTCTTCTCATAGTAGCCACCCTGCAGCCAACCTCTACAGCCTCACTCCCACTACGAAAACCTTGCCGTATAACCCAATACAGCAACACAAGAAGACCCAGGAGTTAATTCACACTCAGATGAAACCCTGGTAGAACAATGTGATATTTCTAACCACATCACCTTGAGGAAGACCTGATGTAGAAGACAAGAATCCAATTCTGGAGATCTCTGTGAAACATTTTTGGAAGAAGCTTGACCTGGTAACTGCAGGGAATAAAGGAGATTCTTTGAAGTTAAACCATATAATGATAAGGAAAGTTTTACATTCTTTTTTCCCCAGGCTTGTATAACAGTAACAGTTTTATTCAGTTTTCACCTGTATGAAAATGTTGTGGGGGTTTTTTTTCTTATTCTTAACAAAGACCTGTCTAGGCTGGACATTGAAACCAGACTGTGAAGCAGAAGATAGGCACTGAATAGGCTGGTGATCACATGCATTCTCAAAAAAGTCTTTTGACTGAAAACACAATCCAAGTGCTAACAAAGAATGGTTTGTGAAATTATGTGTGTTAGTTGGGTAGAGTGTTTTAATCAGGAGAGGCAAGGATGGAAGTAAACTGCTACTCATTCAAAATTAATTCTTCTCTTTTTTTTTTGCATTAGTAACCTTACTGACCATACTGAAAAGTGTTGAAGCACAGCATTATGTGACACCTATGAGACATGGAAGGAAATGGAGAAAATGGGAGCCATGTTTGAATTAAAATCTAAGTACTATATGTAACCAAAAAATGCTGACAGGTGGTTGTGTGGGGCAGACTCACTAAGTTTGATATGACTGCACTGAAATATCCTTTCAGTAACATGAAATTTAATAGACTGGAAGTCTATTTCCCATTATAATGAACCTAGTGACATCTGTTGTTTCAAGATATATGGTGCTTGAATAATTGCAAAATCACTGATAATGATAGATAGCTTTAACAGGCAAAAATCTTCTCATTAAGCTACTGAGAACAGTTCTGTAACTGTGACAGAGAAGTTTATAAAATATTAAGACAGGCTGCTGCTCACAGTCTGTGGATATGCCTCCTCTCTCTACCTGCCCTTTTGCCCCAGAAGCACACTTCTGTATCTTTCGGACTGACAGAAAATTGGCTCTCTGGAAACCTTTTCTTTATTATTAGTAATGATAAACATTTCATTACAGAATGATCTACAGCTTCACCTCAGATGGAGCTGAACCCTTATACTAACTCTTTGAATAGGGTAATCCCACATAGGAAAGCTTAGTGCCTAGAAGGACAAAACAGGGTTTTTTGCACAGGCTGAAGTGAGACAGCTTGACTAGAGCCAGATGGCAGTTTGGTGGTAGTGCCAGGGAAAGGAGTCAGTAAGTAAGTCCTGATGAACTGGCATTTGGCTCACTCTCTGCAGGAATTTAGACCTTCCAGACTGACAGAATG
Source organism: Astur gentilis (assembly GCF_929443795.1). Lineage (NCBI taxonomy): Eukaryota > Metazoa > Chordata > Aves > Accipitriformes > Accipitridae > Astur > Astur gentilis. The sequence continues at coordinate 16,739,144 of NC_064919.1, read as the reverse complement.
GCTGAGAATTCACTCTTTTTTTTTTTTTTTTTTTTTTTTTTTGGCAAAACAATAGTTCAGAAAGTATCTCTAGTTCTATCACTTTTGAATTAAATGAATCCATTTCTAGATTCCTGGAAGGATACTGTAAGTTTTATTGCTTCCAGGGTCCATTCTTGTAAACTGAAAAACCTGCATTTCAAGGTTGCTTAGCATTCTAATCTCACCTGCGGATGAATTCCCCTTTCAAAAAATTAGGAAATTCCTTATGTTTAGAGTCTTTCACCATGGAAGTAAAACTACAGCACCTAGCACTTCTTTCTTACTAATATGTTTATGCCTGAATACCAAATACCTCTAACAGTATTAAGTTCTGCACATGACTAGTCTCAGAAGACTACTGACGTTCATGTCATTCTTGTTTGCTATGTGTGTTTGACGCAGACTGGCATAAAACTATTTGTAAATTCTCATGGCTGTGGTTTTTTTTCCCCCCAAAAATTAATTCTTGGTATAAACCTACTGAAAGACCACTAATATTAAATGATACCTAGATCTTGTTCAAGGTTGGAACCTTTGTGCATTGTTCCAATAGGATTAATCTTCTTTCCATCTTTATTTAAAAAGTGAACACCAGAAAAGACAAGATAGCATATAGATGGCATAAAGGCTATATTGTCTCTCTATATTTTACATATTTAGAATGCTTCATTGTATACCAAAGAGGTATGATTTTGTAGCAGTTTGGCAGAAAAAAGATGGGAAAATAGGCCTCTGTTAACAGATAAGCACAGCTTTTTTATTGTTTTTTTTTTCTTTTATTTATAAGATAATAGAAAATATTCAGTGCAATGTAAATGGTTAACTTTATTGCTTCATTAATATCTTAAGCTCAAGTAACTTTATTTCAAAAATTATAATTTAAGTTGTTGGTTTTTTTATTTAAATTGAGGATATTTTCTGCCTTTTTTGCCTCTTGTATCAATATCTAAGACTGGATACAAATATTTATAAAAACATGGAATCAAAGTATAATAGTGGTTATATTTTTTGTCCATTTATTTTTGCTATTGTATGAATTATAAATACAGGCAGACATAGATTTACGGTATAAACAGGCTGGCTGGGAATAAAGTTTAAACTGCTGCTCTGGGTTGCTTTGCAAATTCTGATGACAGTTTTACTGTAAGCAGAATGCTGTGGGGAAAGGGAAAAAGAAAAAAAGCCTAGTGCCATGCTACCCTATCTCTCACTGACAAAAATAAGTCAAGAAAACTGTATGTTATCACCCTGAAGGTGGCATCATGGTAACTCTGCAGTTGTCAATGGATAAGGAGATGCAATCCATCTCCCTGTCAACTCCTACTCAGTGATACTGTTCTTCCCCACCTTGATGGTTTTCTAGATTCCTGTGTATACTTGTATATTCCTGTATATATGTAATATAATATAATGTAATATAATATAATATAATATAATATAATATATTTATACAGGGACCTGCTATTTTTTAACTGGGGTAACCAGCTCAGGGAAGGACCTGTCATTATGACAGGGTCTGCAGTGGCAGAAGGTATGTCCCAGAGTGGCAGAGGGCATATTCTCCTTGAAGTTTAGCTTGTTTTCATTTAGCACAGAACTTGTTAGCAAGGTGAGTCCTGCCTACAAGCTGGTATTTTCTGCATATAGACAGGTGCCTTTAGTCAAACTCTGGAGCAAATGACTGGCAATATCCCAAAAATATGTGGCTACATTGAAGTCTAATTGAAATTATGCAAGATTAAAAATTTAGGTTTTTGTTTGTGTTTCTTCTTGTAGAATTCAGAATTCCCAGAGGAGTTTCCTTGGGAATTCCCAGGGTTTCCAGAGGAAAATGTTTGCATCAATTATAAAAACTGCAGATGACCTGTAGAAAAAAATCAAAAGCAAAATCAACAGAAGTCTCTTCTGAAATTTTTTTCCTTAACTGAAAATGAAACTGCCACCTTAGGTATGACTGATTGAACCTTCCTGTATAATAGGAAATGGTCATACCACTTCATTGCCTTTCAGACTCGTGCATGTTTATCTATTTTGATTGGGTCTAACAGATGAAGTGTAGCACTGAGCCTTATGTGTCTTGTGTTTAAGGATCTTTCTCTCGCAAAAAAACTGCTTACCTTCATAGATTCCATCTCTTTGCTTTTCTACTCCACTGCAAATTACAATTTAGTTGTTTCATTTATTGCTTTTCCACTATGGTGAGGGAGGTGGTTTTAAGGTTTTATTTTCCTGATTTGGTTTCCCTAATACCATGTTTGAAACTTGTAATTTTGTCTCTGGTGCTTGGAGCATGATGGGGCACTGGGAGCAGCCAAATCTGATCATAAAATCATAAAATCATAGAACAGTTTAGAGAAAGGACCTTTAAAGGTCATCTAGTCCAAGCCCTGCAATGAACAGGGACATCTTCAACTAGATCAGGTTGCTCAGAGCTCTGTGCAACCTGACCTTGAATGTTTCCAGGGATGGGGCATCTACCACCTCTCTGGCAAACCTCCTCCAGTGTTTCACCACCCTCACCATAAAAAAATTCTTCCTTATAGCTAGTTTAAATCTACCCTTTTTTAGTTTAAAGCCATTACGCCTTGTCCTATCACAACAGGCCCTACTAAAATGTCTGTAGACATCTTTCTTATAAGCCCCCTTTAAATATTTAAAGGCCACAAGAAGTTCTCCCTGAATCCTTCTCTTTGCCAGGCTGAACAACCTCAGCTCTCTCAGCCTTTGTGCATAGGAGAGGTGTTCCATCCCACTGGTCATTTTTGTGGCCCTCCTCTGGACCTCCTCTGGCCCTCCTCTGGAGCTGGTCCATATCTTTCTTGTACTGAGACCCCCAGCGCTGGACGCAGTACTCCAGGTGGGGTCTCACCAGAGTGGAGTAGAGGGGCAGAATCACTTCCCTTGACCTGTTGGTCATGCTTCTTTTGATGCAGCACAGGATACAGTTGGCTTTCTGGGCTGTGATCACACATTGCTGGCTCATGTCCAGCTTTTCATCCACCAGTACCCCCAGGTCCTCCATTCCCCAGCCTGTATTGTTACCGGGAGCTGCCCCAAACCAGGTGCAAGAACTTGCACTTATCCCTGTTGAACCTCTTGAGGTTCACATGGGGCCACTTCTTGAGCTTGTCAAGGTCCTTCTGGATGCATCCTGTCCCTCAGGTGTGTCAACTGCAGCACTCAGCTTGGTGTCATGTGCAAACTTGCTGAGGGTGCACTCGATCCCACTGTCCATGTCATTGATGAAGATATTGAACAGTACTGGTCCCCATACAGACCCCCAAGGGACACCACTTGTCACTGATTTCCATCCCGACACTGAGCCATTGGCCACTACTCTCCAGATGTGACCATTCAGCCAATTCCTTATCCAATGAACAATCCATCCACCAAATCTACATCTCTCCAATCTAAAAAGAAAGATGTTGTGGGGGACCATGTGAAAGGCCTTACAGAAGTCTATATAGATGACATCCATAGCTCTTCCCTTGTTCACTGATATAGTCACTCCATCATAGAAGGCCACTAGGTTGGTCAGGCCACTAGGTTGCCCTTGGTGAAGCCATGCTGGTTGTCTCAAATTGCCTCCCTGTCCTCCATGTGCCTTAACATAGCTTCTAGGAGGGTCTGTCCCATGATCTTCCCAGGCACAGATGTAAGGCTGACAGGTCAGTAGTTCCCAGAGTCCTCTTTTCTACCCTTTTTAAAAATGGGTGCAATATTTCCCTTGTTCCAGTCACTGGGGACTCTACCTGATGGTCACAACTTTTCAAGTATGGCAACTACATCAGCCAATTCACTCAGAACTCTGGGATGCAACTCATCAGGTCCCATAGACTTACATATGTTCAGGTTTCTCAGGTCAACAGAAATGTGTTCTCTTACAGTGGGAGGGACTTTGCTCCCCAGTCCTTGCCTTGTAGTCCATCCACTTGAGAGGTGTGGGAAGAAAGATTGAGAGTGAAGACTGAGGAAAAATAGTTGTTGAGTACCTCAGCCTTCTCCTCAACTATTGTTACCAGTTCACTAGTCATATTCACTGGGGGGGTACACTTTCTTTGACTTTCCTTTTCTGGCTGACATACCTATGGAAGTCCTTCTTATTTATTCTTTGTGTCCTCTGCCATGTTCATCTCCAGCCATGCCTTGGCTTTCCTCATCCGATCCCAACACAACCAGGCAACATCGCTATGCTCTTCCCAGGATACCTGTCCATGCTTCCACTGTCTATGCATTTCCTTCTTGCCTGTTTGACCAGCCAGTTTGACCTTCTTGCCAAGTCTTGACTCATCCATGCCAGTCTCTTGCCATCCTTCCCTGATTTTTTACATCTAGGGATTGAGAGCTTTGTGCTCTATGGAAAGTGTCCTTAAAGACCTGCCAGCAATATTCTGCTCCCTTTTCCCTGAGGGAAGTTTCCCAGGGTGTCCTACTGACTAACTCCTTGAACAGCTGGAATTTTCTTTCCTAAAATTCAGGGTCCTGACTTTACTCTTTACCTGACCCACATCCCTCAGGACTGTGAACTCTACTAGTGCATGACTGCTGCAGCCCATGCTGCCTCCAATCTTGACATCACCAATTAGCTCACTTGTGTTGGTGACCAACAGGTCCAGTAATGCATCCCCTGTGGTAGGGCTGTTTATTACCTGGCCTAAGATGTTATCCTCTATGCACTGCAGGATTCTCCTGGATTGTCTAATGTGGCTACTCTGGGTGGATATTCTTGCTGATACATTGCAAGCCCTATGGTTTTGTTTAAGGCAAGATAATTTAAGTACAGCTCAGTTCATTTTTACAAACTATGTTTAGTGTACAGAGCAGAGCAAAAAAGGATCAGAAGTAAATGAAATGACTTTTTCGTGTGGGAAATCCTAAATGAGATAACATCTAATTCGGCTTGTCTTCAAAGTTATTTGAGTTGAATCCAACCACCTCAGGTGCTTTTATAAATCATGATAGCTTAAACGGCCTTAGCATACCTGTATATCACATTGCAGCTTAGATAGTCTGAGTTACCTACTGCTTAGTTTCTGGTAATTGAAGGATTTCATGCTGGCAGAGTCAGATTCTGAAAACTTAGCTATTTTCAATGAAAAACATCGAGATTGTCCCAAGAAGTCTCACTTTGCTTAGAAACAGATTTTTTTCCTCAGTTTTCACTTTAGCAAAAGTGACTAGTTGCTTTCTAAAAGATTTTTCCCTGCAAAAATGTTCTGTAGTGCTGAAGAATTATTTGCATAAGTTTTTTCCTATAAAACTGTATATTTCAGCTTACTAAAGTATATAGATATTCAAGGGCTGAGGAATGTTACTGATACTGATATATATATCTCTGCTTTCTCTTCATTTAGTAAGGAAGATCTTGGCTTATACATTTTATATGGGATAAAAAAATTGCTGAGACTTTCAGTGACCATCTCAGAAATCAGAGCTATTAGCTATGGCTGTGGCTGAAAATGCGAAGAGAAACCACAAGCACTAAAGGAGAAGGTGAATGTACTTCCTAAAGACACAATGCTCTTTGGGAAGGGTGTTCCCCAGTTAAAAGCTTTAAAGAGAAGCTTTACCTATAATACAAAAACATGGTGGGCTTCTTTTTCTTTCTAACATACCTCAGCTTTGATCTGAATTGGTCCCTAAATAATTCAAAGTTATCAAATAACTGCAATGAGGACAGACTAAAGGGTCAGGGAAGTATTTTGAGGACAAAAGAAATATCAGAAGCAAGCCCTTCAGAAGTCAATAAGCTTTGACAATAATAGTAAGTTCTTTTACACATCTGACTTCAGGATATGAACATAATATTTCTAGATCAGAGCAGCAAAATGGATGAACTGAAGTGCATGAACTGGTAACAAGCAAAAAGTTGGTACTCTAACAAAGAAAAAGAATAAAAACTGTACTTGCTTCTTTGTAATATTCATATCCCCTCCTCTTCTGCTTTCGATCAGCAGTGTAGCAGTCTGATGAGGGGACACTGTGCACACAGAGAACTAGGTTCCCTCCTTCATTTTCTACTGAAGTTGCAGGCAAAGACCATCAAGACCCCAAACTGTGGGAACAAGTAATTTCCTCATCTGTGAAAACAGCCAACATTCACAGAGGCAGCTGAATAAAAAGGCATCTGTAGCTAAATGATATTAATTACTATAAGCATAGATTTAACAATGGCATTGCTAGCTCTCTGGAAATGTTTTGATTAACAAGTTGCTTAAAACCTAAAGCTTCATCTTTAATTTCCCTAGATTTATGTCTTGATCAATAAAACATATTAGATGTAGTTTCACTGTTGCTATTGTATTACAGTCAGGACTTGGGGTGATGGTTACTCCACACAGAGAATCACTAGTGTACAAAACCCCCAAATAACTTATTTATACCAACTAAGAGTGAAGCATGAGTGAGGAAGGATTCCTGAAAGAAGGGAGGGCTAAGGGCAGAGAAATTACTTGCCAGTTTTGGACTTTGAATACAATTTATCTTCTGGCCATTATAGATCAGAACTGGATTCAGGAGACTAGAACTTCTATTGTAGTCCTATCCATTGTGCTCTGGATGAGTCTGGCTACCTGTCAGGAAAAATGCAGAAAAGAAATGAGTCATCTGCAGACAGTCCTTGTAGCTGTGCTCATCAGATGTATATTTATGCAAGAGTTTAGAGGAAATATTTCATAGTTACCAGACGCTATGCTTTGAGTCAGGAAATGGAGTAATATGGCAATGAAGGCTACGGCTGTCATTCTAAATGATACTGGTATTTATCCAGGAGTCCTGGCCAAAGCTAAAAAATTCATGTCCTACTAACAGAGTTTGTGAATGGATCAGTGGGTGTTCTTTTGTTTATCAGTTCCAAAATTCCACAATGTGAAGAAAAAGTAGCTAACAGTGTAGGTGGATGAACAATCCTGCAATATCTGGCTCTTGTTTTTAGAAGCATAGAAGGATATGAATATATGGAAAGACGGGTTGGGAGGAATTACTTAGACACAGTAATGTACTAATATAAACTCAGAATAAGTCTATTGTTTTTAGTGAAATATTTGAATTTACAGCAGGATAGCAGAGAACATTCTCAAAGGAATGTCTTTGCTAGAAAGCCTCAGGAAAAAAGTAGATATTCAGCTCTTGTTCATACTCCTTCCCAGGTTCTATAAGGTACGAAGTAGTTTAATCTTCTTGTGAGTATAATACCAGAGATATTCAATCATAGCTACTCAACATTGGTCCCTGTACTATTCTAGAAATTCTAAAGAATGATACTTGTTTTATTAATCACATAGCCCTTCAAGTATTTTAATTTTCAACAGTGACTTTTTGCTTAGGTTCCCCATGGCAGTCCATGGCTCTTAGAAGCTGTGAATAATCTGACTTTGCACTTTTTCCAAGGAATATGGAAAGGCTAAGAAACACACTACTCTGGCCAGCTCTGCTCCTTTATCTGACCTCTTGGAGGGATTATGAAAGTGTTAAACACAATATCAGGGGATTACAACAGGATAATTGGCAACTGCAGTAACATTGAATTCAAATTAGTAATTTCTTCACAGAAACCTATCATCTATATGACCTTTAGGACAGTGGTGCTGTGAACATTGTGGTTCTTTAGCAAAGAAATGAACAACCCCATAGAAAGTCTAAGATAAAATGAGGGAAATATGGTGGGCTAAACAAAAGCAGGAATTTTCTACCGGATGTCTGTAGAACAGATTGATGTTCCTCACTCTTCCTGCTGTTATTAAGCCAACCTGCTTTCCCATAGCAAGAAAGAATTCTGTTACAATTTGTCTCCCAGAATCTTTTCTATATCTTGAAAATGATGGTAGAAGAAATCAGTTTCATGGTACTTCATCAAAGCCCATGAGTAAAAAAAGCTAACCAGAAATTTGCCCATAACTCAAAAGCAACCTGCAGTTTCAAGGTTCATTGTATTCTGAGATGCTTTTACCTATCTATACTAATCACTGATCAAACTATTAAATTTTATATCACAATAAACCAGTTGCAAAGTAAAGACACAAAGTGGAGTCATAGACAATGCAACAGCAAACTGCATCATAAAATTTATATATGCTGCAGTGGTTGTTTAATCTTCTAGTCTATCAGCTACTGTTTACTTTAATACTGGTGTAACTCTCAAGAGTACTTCCTGTGAAGTAAGAACACAGATATATTTCAACATTTGGAAAGCATTAATTATACTAAGGTTGAAAAAGAAGGTACAGAGCCTTTTTCTTAATGATCTTATGGGGTTTTTTCCATATTCAGTAATTTCTCTGCCTTAATATAAATGCAAAAAGCAGAAAATGAAAAACCAGAAGTTGACTTCTGAACTTTTTATTGTAATGAAAAAAAATATAGGCTATTTGAAATATAAAATTAATTTCATGTAAATTGCATGGTTTATAGAAAGGAAGTAAAGAGCATCATAGTGACCCAATGTGTATGAGTCTATCATGTTTATAACCTTTAGAAATATGCACTAATGCATAAATAATAAAAAAAAAATTAAAGGTTAAAGTGAGTGTCTAAATCCTTAAAGGACTGTATAGTACACTTTTTTTTTCCCTTGTCCTAAATGTTCCCAGTCTTCAATAGGATATAGTATCTTCTAGGCAAAAAATCATTATCACCAAATGTGCTTTGAGCTCCTACAAATATTAAGTAGGTTCATAAATAATAGCTGATATAATCTTTAATGAGTATGTTTTAAGGAGGATTGCATGGCTGTGGGAAGTTTCTGCTAACTTTATGTAATAGTATAGGAAATCTCCCTTTGTTTTTCAAATCTATAGTACTTTTTCTCCTATGAAAACACGTTTTGAATGGAAGATTTAAATGCTGTACCAACAATTTTAAATTGTGAAAATCAGTGAGTTACATGTTACAAAACAGAAGGGATATCTTCCTTATCATGTGGCTCAAATGTCGATATTTGTATTTGTGTAGTTTGTTACTACTAGGGTTACAAATCAAAATGCATCATCCCCACCCTTCAAGAAGACCTTTTACTCATTGCCTCACAGACTAAACACAGACACATGTAAATCTGTACCAAATGTAATTCCTTGTTTAAAGAAAACATTAAGGGGGGTGGGGGGGGGGCAGAAATCCCTGTTTTAAGCACAGCCTTTGATATGAGAGTTGAATTTACAAATCTTATGATTCTACTTCTATTAATGAAGTGGGGATGCACTGTAGAAGAATTTGGAATATATAATTAAAACAGAAGATACTACATTCTGGTTAGCTGTAAACAAACAGTCATTACCTCTGATGAAGGAAGCGGAGACATTACTAAATTACTTTATGAGTAAACAATGGGAAATTTTACATGTCAACACTGAGAATGACAATTCCATATTTTCTCGTTCTGTCAAGGACTCTTCAATCTCACATGGGAATGAAGGCTATTTTTTAGTCATTCTACATCCTGCCGGCTGTGGTGCCAGCCAGCATAGGAATAACTCCATCTTCAAATTCATTTGCATTTTGTATAAAAATGATCTTTCATCCCAAATGGTGCCAAAACAGGCAAAACAGAAGTCCTAGTTTTGCCCCTTTCCCAGACAAGTCTTTATTAAATAGTTCAGGCTTGTGAGCACAGTATCTTGCTGAAAAACTGTCTTTTTGCCAAACACCTTTAGCATTTCATTAACTCCAAATGCCTTTCTATAATGATATATGTATTTAAGTACATACATGGTATTTAGGTGCAGAGATATGTAAGGTTATATCTAGCTGTGTAGAATACAGTTCTCTGGGAAGCCAGTTTTTCTGCCAAAATTTGATCTTTCAAAATCCTGGACAACTCACAAATTTCTTGAGGGCTCAGAATTATGTTGATTTTAATAGGAATTAAATATGCTAAATGACTTTCCATAGTGTTAGATCATATAGGTGAGATCAGACAGTTTTGTGTAATCTCAAGAGTCAAAGCAGAATCTCAAACACAAAAAAAAGACTATGTCACTGTTTACAACTACTTTCTTTGTGTTTTCTAACTCATTCTGATGACTCTGTTATTTGAATATTTATACTTATTTCTTGTCTGAACTTTTAATTTTTTTTGAAGTTCCACAACTGAAACTTGTGTTGGTGGTACAAAAACATGAACATGAGTAGAAATTCAAGAACATGTCTATAAAGTATGAACAATAAAATCCTTGTGACAAAAAGTGGCCAAAATCATGTGTCATGTTAAAACACTTTTTCTAAGATGCTTTTGTACAGATGTTAACAGCCTTTTACTGTCTCTCTTTTTACATTTCAGACTGGTATTGGCTAGCTCTTGGTATGTAGCCAAAAATACTGAACATGTAACATTTTGCAAGTGTTCTCATGCAGTGTCTTCCTTGTGGGCTTCATTTTTATCTCTCTAATTGTGTAGGGTTGCTAAAATTGTTGGAACATTTCTATTCATTGCCCTTGTGCTTCAGGTTGAGTATATGAGCTGTAGGCTTGTTCTGTGTATGAAAGGCCATGTTTGGATCACTATTGCATCAGAAGATTTTTCTGTGCTTTAGCAACCCAACTTATTCTGAACTCAAATATAATAAATATCAGAAATGCATTCTGAGTATCCTGTAGAACAAGATGTGACGTATGCCTCTGGTGTAAATAAGGAATTAATGAAAACAATAACAAAGTGTCTTCAAATTCCCCCCCCCCCCCTTTTTTTTTTGTTTGTTTGTAAGCTTAGAAAAATTAAACTTCCTTGGCAGTGTGTCCATGCGAGTTTAGCAAGGGTGGCTGCTTAGCAGCTGAGGACAACGTAAGAACATTCTTTGATGTATAGTTAGGCTGGATGCATGCAGACTCCATTATGGATTTTTGACAAGCAGCAATGAGCCCCCTTACATATTTTTAGTATACAGCAACCAAAGCTCAGAAAGGGGTTTTACAATAGTCTGTGTCAGATTTTTCTTATTATAGAATATAATACACTTTGTACACATACTTTTATTACAGTCTCTGCAACAATAGCTGTTGACAAACTTTATTCCACAATTATTTTTATATTTTTTATAGAAGGACACATTGTATTTTCAGAGTTGTCCACTCCATCAGACTGCATACATGTGTCTGATTGTAAGAGTCTAAAAATTTTCTGGGGTTTCTCATATTTTTAGCACACATTGCTGAAGGTTTTTGCTTAGCCTGGATACAAGGGGTTTAATTATTAACTTGCTTACTGCACTGACCAGTTAACAAAAGCCTTAATAACTTCCTTAGCTCCATCTCCCAAAGTTTGTCCAAATGTTTGCATACTTTTTTGCCAATGGAATGACTACAGTAAAGTGAGCACAAAACTTCCCATATTTTTTTTGCCTGAAAACTCCTCCATAACCCTCTGTATCAAAATCCTCTGCTGTCTTTCAAATATTCTTACCAACACTTTAATAGTTTTTCCAGTAGTCTTCATAAAAGGAAGCTTGTAAATCAGTCTGGATTTTGGTTGCTCACCATCATGTAAGCTAACACTGATTCGAAATACTAGCCCACATTAGATATCCAGATAGTAGAAAGGTTTAGGCTAAAAGCAAAATGAGTTCTGTAGCAGCTTGGGCTGTTGTCCTGGTTTTGGCTGGGATAGAGTTAATTTTCTTTCTAGTAGCTGGTATAGTGTTATGTTTTGCATATAATACGAGAAGAGTGTTGATAACACACTGATGTCTTTAGTTGTTGATAAATAGTGTTTATACTAAGTCAAGGATGTTTCAGCTTCTCATGCCCAGGCAGCAAGAAATCTGGATTGGCATGTCCTGATCCAATATCAGGGAAGGTTTCGATATGATCCCAAGAGCAAGATTAAGACACAAATGAGTTCAAATGCCATATACCCAAAAGAGTTTTATTATCAAAAGTATCAAAAATAGAAAATGGTAGTCATAGGGTAGAATGGAAGAAAAGGCAGAAATCAAGCAAGCAGTCAGGATAGAGTTGCAAGGATAGTCGACACCACAGATCCAGTGGCATCCCATTGGTCCTCAGTCTTCAATTCCTCCGTGGTGGATGCACACCACGGTTTGTCTCCACGTTTTTTTGTAGGGCATATTTCTATGATGCATGCACATACGTACTGTTCATGCACTTTTCACATGCTGCAGGTTTCGTCTATCATATGACCTTGTGATCAACACTAGAAACCAATAGCTTATCTCAAAGACTACAGTTTCCATGAGAATGGTAGCCTCCACATTCTTGCATGCATCGTTGGCTTCAGTCCATTTCTCTCCTGGATGCCTCAGTAGCCTAGTAATCATCATTATGGATGGAGGAATGTCCTGCTTAGAAAGGCCATCCCAGAGACAAAAGGCTCGAGATAAGCAGTAACAATTCTTGAGGTGAATGGCTTGAGATGACAGCCCAGTCTTTCACACCTAACAAACTTTGAGACTAACAATTCAGTCTCTCACAGGGCATAAGAAGTTGGGAGGGGGCACAGCTGGGACAGGTGACCCAAACTGGCCAAAAGGGTATTCCATCCCATGTGATGTCATACCTAGTATATAAACTGGGGGAGTTGGCCTGGGTGGTTCACTGCTTGAGAACTAAACGGGTATCAGTCAGTGGTGAGCAATTGCATTGTGCATCACTTGTTTTGCATATTCCAATCCTGTTGTTGTTGTTGTTGTTATTATTATTGTTGTTGTCATTTTATTATTATTATTATCATCATTATTAGTTTCTTCCTTTCTGTCCTATTAAACTCTCCTTATCTCAACTGATGAGTTTTACTTATTTTTTTCCCTGATTCCCTCCCCCATCTCACTGGGTTGGGGTGAGTGAATAAGCCATTAAGTGCTGCTTAGTTACCAGCTGGGTTTAAACCATGACAGCTGTCCAACCAAAAAAAAAAAAAAATACTCACAGATACTAATCACTCCTGAATCCAATGGAAGGCCAGCAAAAGACTATCAGACTCTTTAATTAAGAAAATCAGTCTCTGTTTACCAACAAGTCTATTTGAAAAGTTACTTCTAAATTCTGTGATGTGAAGGATTTTCTCAAGGATTGCAAAGGATACCCACTCAGTTGCAGCTTGATTAGAAGTGGAAAATATGGAGAAGCTGTTATGAAGAAGCAATCACACAAAATAGCTTGCACAGGGTGGACAGGCATGGGGATTTTGAGTAGGGAAACCAAGGTGGTGGTTTGCTTTTGGAAGCAGGCTGTTCTTGTACATGACTGATCCAGAGGAAAATAACTTTGAATACTAGACATCCACTCAGACCAGTATGCTCACATTTTTTTAATACCAGAAACACTAGAATTATAGTAACATTTCTTACATTTATCTATTTCAGCTAAATACTTTACTGAACAAGACAGATACTGAAAACATATATTCCACAAAGTACTTTATAAGGTACAGTAACCACATTTTGAAAAGTAATACTCTTTCAAAATTTCAGTATAAAGTAGATGTGTCACATTAGGATTTAACTCAGAGTCATTTCCCCTATGGCAATGTTACCGAAAAACTCGGAATAAAGAACTTATCAACACCAATTTAGTGTAGATAAGCAGACACTTCTTTATTGACGGCCGGGTGCGCGGGTGAGTCCTCTCACGAACCACGCACACCTGAACACCAAAATCATACACCTTATATTGAACTTATTCATTCATATTCATTAGATTTCCGAGAAATGTTATGCATATTCATTAGATTTCTGGGAAGTTATTAGCATATGTTAATGTCCTTTACGCATGTGCATTGAAGGTCTCTGGTGGTCTTCTAGGGTCCTCTGGTGGTCTTTCATAGTCTTCCTCACTTGTCCGCTTTTTGACCTCCTTTAGGTGATTCTGCGCAGTTTGGCCCTTGGCAGGTAACTAACTATTTCTTGGCAGATAATTACGAGTTGCTTCATAAAGAACCTATCAGTTTCCATTAATTTGACATTCTGACATCTTCTACATTCTTCTAGGTTATTATATACTCCTACTAATAAACACTATATCCAGATCATCTTAAATCTCAAGCTTGTTATCTAAGTTCTAAATGTTCCTACTAGATGATTTTGGCCAATTCCTCCGGCCTTGGTACAGGGTTATACAGAGGATTTCACAGCAGCTGTTGCTTCTTGGTTAAATGTATAAAATGCCATAGAGAAATATAATTCTATATTCCTATTAAAATTGAATATGATTAATTCTAACTAATAACAAATCAATAACAAATCAGTAACAGCAATACAAAGTTTGGCATAAACTACAAAACCCACCCAAGACAAAAAGGAAATACTCATGAAACAAGATTTGATAGAGCATGTCTACAGAGTGTTGCAATCATAAAAGCAATTCCATACCTGCAGATGTACATCCCAGCTTCTTATCATGTAAACTGGACATGAAGCATTCTTTTTGTTAGATAAGATTCTGGAGGAACATCCAGTAAGAAAAGATCATCTGTACATAAATTACTGTCTATGTAACTGCTCCCTCCAAATTCTTCCTTCCTGGATGACTGTGTCTTTTGAGTTGTCAATCAAAATGCACGACTGAGTCAGAAGTCTGAAACTGTGCTGTTGCACTGAAAGTGCTTGCCACCAGTAAGAGCACAAATTGCTGCAAAACTGCCCGGGATTCCTTAGTGGGAAAAGTCCACATGGTCAGTGAGCACACAACTATCTCTGCTGCCCTTCTGTAAAGCAGGCAGATAGCGTGGGCTGAGCAGTTGTCCTGAATACCATTACAGCTCCCATTGATCACTACAATACCTAGATTTATTCTTTCCTTTGTTCTGTACAAATTCAGTAAGTTATAAATGTCGTGGCAGTAAACAGAATGCATGAATAAAAATTATTTTCATTATTTTGATTCAGTTAATTTCTTTCCAAGTCGGGCTTGTCTGTATGCTAGCATAGTAATATCGATGTGCTACTACAAATAAAATGAAGCAGGAGTTTGAAATTAAATTTTATTAACTTTATGGATTTTTTAACTATATTCACAAAACAGTGCATTTTTTCATCTTATTAAATAACAGAGAAAAAAAATGGATTTTCAGTAATTCTTCCCTGATAGTTTGTTTTTAAAAGTGAAAGGCATTAGGTACCAAAAACTTATAAAATCTTTGTTTTCTTTGGCGCATCTTTTTTGCGCCAAAGGTTTTCTTTGGGAGACCTATGCAATCTGAAAATCTGAATGAGGCATTATCCATGCAAAGAAATTTCTTATGCTTCTGAGTAAATTAATATAAAAAAAATATTACTTAGATTGTGCAGCAAAGCTCAGTAACGTTGTTGTTGTTATTATTATTATGACTACAAATCTCATTCTTCTGACTACAGTTATTTGAAATCAGTGTAGAATATGTTGAATTTCTACTTTAAAAACTTCTAGACACATAAAGTACCAATGAGGTGTTTGTGTTTGCCATACTTCCCATTGACTTTTCTGGACTTGAAAAATCTCATGGATTTACAACATGAATAGGAACTTGTAGAGGGGATGGGTGTAAATTTTGGTGTATATCAGAAAGTGCATTAACAGAAACACATTTCTAATTCATGACTAAAAGATCCTACATGGGAGGAAGGAAGGAGAAGGAAAAATTACCTTTCATGCATCTCAAGAAACCAGTATCAAGTTTTTAAAAAGAAAATTTGTTGTTCCAAGTATTTTGTGAAAATTTGACATGCTAGCTTATTTTGGATATTATAATGTTGTGTACTTTTAAAAATTGGAAAAAAAACCCAACCCACAACAAACCCATACGTCATAAGCATGCCAACCAACATTAGTTCATTTCAAAATATATCTGTCAAATATTTTTTTTTCCCAGAAATGGAAAAACTTACACAGTATACTAACAATTTATTTCAGAAATTAATATTACCAAAATGAATACATAACTTTGTTTCAGTTTTGAAAACAAATCATATGAACTTTAGAAAAATCATTTCATCAATGCAACCAGATACTCCCTTCCTTTTCCTTGTGATACTACCTTCTTACAGCATTACCTAGCATGACAGTGGGGCAGGGTGGTGAGCTAAGAGGGCTGAAGATGAAGGAAGTGATCAGCATGGTAGTACTGAGGGTGTGGAAAGGGAAATGAAACCAAGAAAAAGAAGGAAAGTGTATGAGATTTTATGGGTGGCCAGCAGTGTATTTCAGCTAGAAAATGACATGTGTATTACAGGCACAGGGTGGAAAGTGCTTGAAGAAAGTTGTTAAAATTTTGGCAGCATATCATAGGAGACACCACTTACTCATGGACCATACACCTTAAGTCACAGCAGTCATTGTTGTTCTTTATGCTGGTACTATAGCCTATTCTAGGTAAGACAGGTTTTTACATTCATGAACTCTCTGTCAGCTCACTGGAAGAAATGAAGCTTGTGAAGGAAATTTTGGGGATTTTTCTCCTTTTTTTCTTCTTTTTTTTTCCCCTGCAACAGTCAGTAATTTGCTGCCACTGCAATTTCACTAGTCCAGACCTTGGCAATCTGGGGACAATAGCTGTTGCCTCCACTTATATACCCTTTCTCAACATCTCTACCTGTGTTAGAGGGACTTTATTGTTTAAGCAGGAAAGTCTGTTTTCTAGAAGGATGTTAAAAGTAACAAACTTGCAATTTTGTGAGCCTACTCTACTTGGAGCAAAAGGAATTTTTTAAGTGGTTAAAAAAATCACACAGCTCTAGAGGGTAAGTACAAATTAATTATACTCCTGTAAAAAACCCAAACCCAACAAACAAATAAAAAAAGGCAAAAAAAAGCCATACCATTTTGTTAGTAGAACCTATTCCCATGTTAAGCTGATGAAGTACATTAAAAATGCAAGACAAATGCAAATTTGTGTAAAAGAAATATCAAGGTTTTTCCTTTTTTTCTTGCTCAGTAAATCTACCAAACATTTGAACTTCTGGACTTTATGTCCCTAGTTGATTGCAGTTTTCCCTAAACTGATTGGAATCTGAAAAATTATACCATTTGTTTATACCCTGAATAGGTAAATGTTGTGTAAAGAATTCAGTATGTTTCCATTTTACTACACCATTACTTTTGTTTCCAGCAAAACAGAGAACAATAAAACATAAAAATCTTCTCTAGTTTGACTGGTGCCAGAGGATCATGAAATGTCATCAGGTTAAAATATTCTATGTTATCAAAAGTCACCTTTTGAGAAGATATATGAGTACGTTTGTTTCTTTCTGAGGACAAACACCTCTGGAAATGGAAACAACAAGGAAATAGTCCTGTGTTACTTTATTCTGTAGGATAACTGAACGTTTCTTTCCTTCCTGACTCTCCAGATGACCAATTTTGACTTTGGCTTCTTTACAAAAGTGGAAGACTGTTCCACTTGCCAACAATAATAGGAGAGATTTCAGTGGCTGAAACAGGTTGGTAACCTTTTGGGAAGTGCTTACACACTGCTTTTGTGAGGGTTTCCCCTTGAACAGATGTACGAGTGATTGTCTGTCATACATCTGCTCTCTGTGGTCATACTCTTCTGTTACATATCCCTCTGCTGCTCCCTGTGCTGGTTTTGGTTTATTCTCCTATGCACACATTTGGAGATTCTGAGAGTGCTTGAGTCTGTGAGAAGGGTGAGGAAGGTCCATCTGCCTCCTTGTTGCTGTGTTCAGAGCAACAGTAAGTTGCTGCCAAGGGAATGCTCTAAATAAAGAGTAATGCTGATAGTGCATAAACCAGACAGATTTCTCCTTCCTACAGGAAACCCTGTGTCAGTGTAAGTCTTGACTAAAGTCCCCATAGAAACAAACAAACAAAAAAAAATTGCAAAGAGAAGGAATTACCAAAAAAAAAAAAAAAAAAAATGCAGTTGAGACAAGGGTAGAGATATCAGTGGTGGTAGACCTTCCTAGGACTTTGGAAATGTAGCAAGAAAAGTTATTCCAGCTGTGGTTAAGGACCTTGTGAGGTTCCCCTATGCTGAAGACAGGGATTTGCACCCAGGCTAGAAAACCACATTTTTCATGGTGTTTACCCCATGTAAACAAGCCCTTGGGAAGAGGTAGGCAACTCAGAGCCCTGCAGCTGATTTGCTCACTTCACAGAGAGGTTAGGAGAAATCCAAGAGGTCTGAGATCTCAAAGATGGTTTCATCATACTTTCTGTCTAAACAGAAATCACCAAATTCCAAGCAAAAATGTTTCTTTTCGTCCATTAGCTGTGTTAAATAGTTGGCTCAATAAATTCTAAATATTCTTTTCTGGATTTTCTTTGTTTGGTTGGTTGGTTGGTATGTCTTGGTTTGTTTTGCTGTGTTTTCCATTGAGTAAGACATTTTGGGGGGTTTTATCATATTAACTGAAATTCTGAAAAAATTCCAAAAAGCACGATAAGAAACCTTTATCAGGAGGTATCTTTTTGGTGTTTTTCAATGAAATTCTAAAGAAAATTCTAGATAATGTTGTTGTTCAGACAATTCTACAGACTTTAGGTGCTCAAATAACCCTAATAATCACATTTTATAAAGCCATTTGATTATTTTTTTTCTGTGTAGATAATTGATTAGCAAGTTAGTGTCAGTGCACAAAACCTGTGTATAAGCAGGAAAGCCGTGGGCAAGAAATGGTGCATTTAAATAGTTCTCTAGATTAGTCTTGGAAAAGTCCCAGGAGAGTCTTTGTTGTCCCCACTCACACAGACTCTTACAATTACCTGGAGATTTCACATTACTCAGATATCTGCAAGGATGTGAATCAAATTTGTTTCTGTTGATATGAATATAAAATAGCTTTCTACAACCTGTCATTTCATAAATTACGGAATAGCTCCATTCTTCTGTAAGCATAGATAGTTTCTGTCATGGCTTAAGCCCAGCTAGCAACTAAGCGCTCACTCACTCCTCCCCCCTGCCACTGTGGGGTGGGGAAGAGAATCAGAAGAAAAAGGTAAAACCTCGTGGGTTGAGATAAGGAGAGTTTAATAAGACAACACAAGTAGAGATGAAATAATAATAACAATAATACTAATAAAAGAATGTATAAAGTGAGTGATGTACAATGCAATTGCTCACCACCTGCAATCCAATCCTCAGCCTACTCCCGATGGCAGCAGCTCCGTGTACTGGGAGGAGTGCAAGGCTTGTGAGGTCCCCAGAGAGCGTCTGAGGGGGTTTCTGGCTCCCTGGCTCCCTTGGGTGTGTGTGTGTAGGGACAAACTGGCAGCTGAGAGGTCTTGCAAGAGAGGCGGGTGAGAGCTGGGCAATGCCAGCAGTCCCCATGGCCAGTTCAAACTGTGGGAAGCCACATATAACCAGTCCATAGGGAGCACCAGCAAACAGGGCATGAAAACAAGGAGGGAGCAGCGTGGCAGTCCTCATGGCAGTTCGTGTGGAAGGGTGTGGATAAAGAGCTGTGCATTCTGCCAGTTATCAGGCTGCTGCCTGCTCTGCTCACCCTCAGGCTTAAGCTGCAGTCCCAGTGGTCAACTTGCCTAACTGGTGTCTGTGCAAGTCTACCCAGCAGCCTGTCTCCAGAGAATAAGGGCTTGTTAGGCAGTGCTTTGATGTTGTCAGAAGCATGGTGGTAGAGACCAGGCAATGGTCTCTATGGTTGACAGGAAACAGCTACCTAGCCAGGCTAGCCTGGGATGAGTGGAGGTGGCCACCCAGACAGAGCTCCCTATCAGGGAAGCTACTGTCCAGGTGAAGGGCTGCAAAAACTGCTCCCCTGCCTCCTGGGTGGAGGAGGGTGGAAGATCCACCTGCACAAGGTGTGCCCTGGTGGAGTCACTCAAGCAGTGGGTGGAGGAGCTCCAGAAGGAAGTAATCAGGTTACACTGTATTAGGGAGAGGGAACCAGCAATAGATAATTATTTGAGACTGTGAGAAGAAAAAGGTCCCATGGCACTGACTTCCAAGGACTACCAGACAAAGTGTCAACAGTGAACAGAGGACCATGGTTTCTGGTGACTTGTGGGAACAGGATGTAACTTCAGTCTCCTTCCTTGTATGCACCAACTAGCAAAAGATGGGAAACCCTTACAGGTTTCCAATGAGGAAAATTCAAAGGGAGAAACGCCACCAGCAGCACAAAATGAAAGCTGCAAAAGAAAGTGGCGAGTGCTAGAGGTGAGTGACTCTGCTGAAAGGCACGGAGGCACCCATCTGCTGGCCTGATATACAGTCAAGGGAAGTTTGTGACTTGCCAGGAGCCAAGATCTACGATGCCACAGAGAGGCTGCTACAACTGGTTAAAAGCACAGACTACTATCCTCTACTTCTTTTCCATGTGGGCACCAATGCAAGTAAAACCTGGGCCAGATCAAGCAGAACCGCAGAGCCGTGAGAGCCCAAGTGAAAGGGACAGGTGCCCAAGTGATCTTCTGCTCTATCTGGCCAGTCAGGAGTAGGGGTGCAGGCAGAGGTTGATGTATCGTGCAGATCAATACCTGGCTTTGTGGCTGATGTTGTTGCCAGGGCTGTGGTTTCTATGATCAAGGGACATTTTTTGATGAATACAGCCTATTGGGGAGAGATAGGATCCACTTATCTAGAAGAGGCAGGAGAATCTTCACTAGCAGATTGGCTTGGTGAATCATGCTTTAGAGTAACGAACTTGGGGGCAGGGTCCACAGGTATGACACCTGTATATCCATAAGCAATGGAGTGAATAAGCACACCTACCAGAGTATTGAAGAATGCTCTCCAACCCTTTCCAAAGGCAAGAACCCTAAGTCCAGCCACCTTAAGTACATGTATACCAAGACATGTAGTCTCAGCAACAGACAAGACAAATGGGAGCTCTGTGCCCAGTCTGAGAGTTATGAGGCCATAAGAATCACAGAAAAGTGGTCGTTAAAGTCACATGACTAGAAGACCACAATGGATGGTTACAAAGTCTTTTGGAAAGATAGGAAGGGAAAAAAAGGAGTTGGAGTTGCAGTTTACGTAAGAGACATTTGTATGGAGATAAGCTATGGAGACCGTGAAAGTTCTATTGAATGGCTTTGGATCAAGATTAGAGTGATCGCCACCAAGGGAGAACTTATGTATCTGTTACTGACCACCAAATCAGGATGACAAGGCCAATGAATGCTTATTTTGGCTGCTCAAGGAAGTCTTGGGACAAGAGAACCTGGTCCTCATGACTGACTTTAATTACCTGGACATTTGTTGGTAAAACAACAAAGCAGCACACAAGTTATCCATCAGGTTCCTGGAATGCATTGAGGATTGTTTTCTGTTACAGATGATGGACATGCTGGTTAGGAACAGTGCATTTCTTGATTTACTGCTCATAAACCAAGAAGACTTACCTGACAACATAACTATAAATGGTAGCCCTGGATACAGCAACCACAATATTGTGGATTTTAAGATCCTGCTGAGCACACTGAAGACCAGTAGTAGGACATGGATTTTAGAAGACGCAACTTCATGATACTCAGAGTCCAGCTGCGAGGGAGCCCATGTGAAGCAATCATGGAGGGCAAAGTAGCTTTTGTGTGCTGGGAGTTATTGAAGAGGAGCATCCTGAAAGTACAAGGGGTGGGTGGCTATGAAGAGGTCAGAGGCTCTCTTTTCACAAGGACCCACATGGAGGAGACAAGGGGCAATGGGTACAAGTTGCACTGGGAGACTTTTCACCTCAAAATGTGAATTTTTTTACAGTAAGAGCAATCATTCACTGGAACATCCTCCCCAACTGATGTGGTAAGGTCCCCATTGTTGGAGGTTTTCAAGATGTGATTGGACAGAGTCCTAGATAATCTCACCTGGGATCCCATTCCCATGAAATGTTGGACCAGATGATCTTTTAATGTCCCTTCCAACCAGGGCTGTTCTAGGTTTCTACCTACTTATATCCCATCCCTCTAATTTTGAAGGAGAAAAATGTGGTACAGTACATCTGCTGTTTTCCAGGATATGTTTAAATATATATATAAAAAAATGATTCCAGCATACAGTTTGCTATTTTTTATATCTTCAAAAGACTTTACTGTTTAAAAATAGTTAGTAATTCAGGTCTGCTCTACTAGATCTACTTTTGTGTTTTATTTAAGTCCAATTTGGATACTTTCTTGGTATCTGAGCATCTGAGAAAGTGAAAATGATCACTGAAAACAAGCATAATTTGTTTCTTTAGTCCTCTAATAAGATTGCCTAGGTCCGGGAGTCAGTTAAATAGAGCTTTAATAGAATCAATATGGAAGAATCAATACAAGACTCAACAGTAGTGGAGTCCCTCCTCATTGGACTGGTGAGCTTTTTTAAGGGGTGGAAACTTGTGTGTTTGTCTCAGCGATTAAACTCCTTCTGCAGGATTTTAATATAACAGAATAAAACACTTATTTTTATATAGGTTCCTTCAGCAGCTGAAATAGTTATGAACAGAAACAATCAGATATCCCAGTGGATCAAATAAAGCCTCCCCACCCTACAGAGATAACTTCTTCCTCATTGGGGAATGGAGGTGCTGTGTCTCTTAATGCAAAGGGCTCTCTTTGCAGAATCTATACTTATATTTTGCACCTATAGCTCACTGCTTAGTTAATCTAAACTCACCTATTCCTGTCTAGGAAGTAATACAAATGCCTATTTAGGCAGATAGTTGGCAATTAAGTTTATCTCCAGAAGCGTACATTCTTCACAATCTACTAATGACTCTAGTATCTTTATTTCTATTTAAGATACTCTTGTTCAAGGTACACCTATAGATTTCTGAAAATATATGTACATGAACCTAACAGTTTCTCATACACTGAAACATTTTCAAAATCAGCTGGTAAAAAAATAAATGTGCAACAAATAAATAGTGGCAGAAAATTGCATTCTGAAATTAAAATGTGACACATATATGAAACTTCTGTGGATATTGCTGCAATTAGCATTTTTCCTGTAAACATTGTAACCGAGGGAAGTTAATTGTAAATGATGCATATCCAGCCTTATAAATATTTAAAGAAAGAAAGATTATGAAAAGGTTTAATTGCTTTTGGAAAAGTGCATTTTTATATATACAAACAACAAATACATATTGCAGAACTTTTAGTGTTAGCAGAACTCTTATATTTAGTACTTTCCCAGTAGTTTACTGGATTTTTGACCATGATGCCTGGTAAGATGTGAGAAATTTTATATTTCAGGCACATCTATATCAAAGCAGCAACATAAGATACTCCCAATCCATTTCTTTGTAAGTGATTTTTTTTTTTTTTTATGTTCAAACTTAATAATTAAGGGTATAAATCAAAGCACTCAGAAGTTTGAAAATGAACAATTTGAAAGCCAAAAAGCAGTACCATCTATCTTGCTTGTGAAGATTATCATGCAGTCTTTAAACACACAGTCCAGTTACCACTGAACCCTTTTCTCATTTAGTTTAACCAGGCTGCCCTTCTTTAAGAATACATCAGAACTGCTGACTCCAGGAAGATATTGTCTATATACTTTGGGTTAACTTTTTGAAAAACCCAGAGTTTACCAGTGAATGTGGCAAACACCTCTTCAGTCTAGGGGAGGAAGCAAGGAGAAAGAATGATGCTTCAGCTGAAGCAGCTGAGCAATGTCTTGTGGCTGTTCTGCCATAGCGCTTCTACAGGAGTCTTGACAAATGACTTAAAACTGGGCTTTGCAGCATACATCACAAGTACTTTGATCTGCTCCAGGAGATGATTTGTAGAAGTGTTTAGTAGGTAAGACACAAAGTGGCTAAAAATTTACATAACTTGAAAACTCAGAGCACAGATCTTCAAAAGATGAAAGGTATATTAAACAGTACAGAGCTTTGCACTTTTGAGGAGAGACCATTACCAACACCTGACATACACATGCCTGCAGTCTGGATATATGCCTGCCTGTCACCATTCTGCGTACTTTATTTTGGAAGGCAAATGAATTCCTCCCCCATGCCCTCCAAGAACCAGAAATTAAATGTAGATGCTCAACAGTTATAAGGAGTCTATTTCTCTGTTTTACAAGGCTGTTAGAGCAGTAGGAGAATCAAAACAGAATAATTTTTGAAGCCTTGGTTCGTAGAGTTAAACTGGTGGAAGCTGAAAATATCCACCTAATTCTTACTGGTATCAGTCACAGTTATGCAGAGCCCCATACTCCTATCTGTGTTTCCTCAAAGTGCAAGTGACTATAAATAAGGACTAATATCATCAGGGTTAAATACAGATTCCCCATCATCAGATTTACAGATGGAAGCATTGTGCAACGTTTCATGCCTGGGCAGTGTCTAAACCGCAACTTCACACTATCTAAAATCTAATAACAATTTAATTCTAATTAATTCTAATTAATTCTAATTACTGTTGCAAAGACAGTAGTGCACATCTCAAACATCTCAGAACAGGCAACGTACTACACCTGAGTAGTAAGTTATATATTTACTTACTTATAACATTGAAAGCCAGGAAAAAATTGTTTTGTGAGGATACCTCAGTAGAATTAAAACACAGTGTGTCCCCTTAATAGGACGGTTACTGTATAACCTTGCAATATCTCTGAGTTCAATCCTCTTCCCACCCCAATCCTGACTCTTTTCACAGACCTCACTTTTCTGATTGCTCTGTGTGGAAGAAACATTGATCTCTCATTTCTGTAAGACCAATCTGATTTTAACCTCTCTTTGCATTCAGCTCCAGTTGAAACCAAGGGTTCAACTGTGCCATAGCTGATGCATGACAAGCCCTCATCTAGCAGCATTAGATCCAGTCATCTGTGATTTGGACATCATTCCTGATACTTTGTGATGTTTTATGCACAGCAACAATGAGGGAAATGTGAAGGCCATTTCAGTGTTGCTGCTCAGGTCCTAGATAGTACAGCTTATACTCAGTGTTGCTGCAGCTGCATGGGGTTCATCCCACTGTGATGAAACATGCTATTCCTAAACTGATCAAAGCTGTACATTGCAGTAAATAGTAATATTCCCTTAAGAAATAAGAAAATGAAGCTCTCAAGTGTGTTCCCTTAAGAAATGACAAAACTAAGCTCTCAAATATAGCAATAAGATAAATACTTAGTATAGAAAATCAGATCTCAGATAAAATTAAAATGGAGGGGAATTAGAAAATATTGTCACCATGGTACTATCTCATCCATGTCTAAGTCTTGAAAAGAATGTGTTCTGATCATGTACTACACTTTAAAAGTAGTTATGTATCCACTAGATGTTTCATTTTCTTTACACTCAGACAACCCGTGATATGCACTCATCTATCAATGTCATACTGCAGAGCAATCATGAGGCTTACCTAATGAATGCTAATGACCTTCTTATTGAAAAAGTAGTAAATCTGTATGTCATCAGCTTAGCTAAGGTAACTTAATCCACATTTAATTTAATTAACTCAGGCAATTAAGACAAAGTTGAAAATCATATAAGTTGAAAATCTGATGTTTTAAAGATGCTCTGCAATCATAATGAACAATTATTGTGAGATAGTGTTTGATTAGGGTGATTAAAATCAATCTATAGTCTCAGAACAAAAGTTTAATTGAGGATGAAAGTAGTTATAAGCAGAATAATCAACACACAGCTAGAAAGACTTGCCAGCTATATTACATATATTCTGTATTGGATACCATGTAATCATCAGTAAATGCCTGGCAGTTCTCATCTGTGAAATTCTTAATTCTAGGTGTGGAGGGCACATTAAAAACATTGAAGTGAAATCCTAAAAGCAGTCCAGGTGTAGCTCCTTTATTTGGTTTACACAAAATTAAGGTAAGAACATAAACAAAGTATTTCAACAAATGGTTAGGCATGTAGCTTACACAGGCACATGCTAAAGAAACTGAAATTTAACCTTTGTCAAGGAGACCAGGTAACTGACATATAGAACTTAAAATGGAAAAGGTTTTGGAAATTATGTTATGTCTCAGTGTTTAGATGTTTCTGTTCTTCCTTTCCAAGGAAAGCAGAACTTATGTTCCAATCCTTCTCCCTATCTAAAACCTATTTTCCTTATTACTAGATGCATTTAGAAATAAAGTTCAATACTCATGAAATCTGTTATTCGGTGGTTCAAAATAATGCATTCAATGGGTGCTAAGGGATAAAGGAACAAAACAAACCTACTGCAATGGTGACAAAAAGGCAAACACACAGGCCATACTTTAAATATTGCAATCTCTAACAAATATGCTCATTTCATCTGAATTTGTACTAAACCAAAACAAATATTTTCATAAAACTCCACACAGAGGTACTTGCCATTTATGGTTTATATTGTGGTCCTGAGGAAGTGATCCTATGATCTTTTTTATTCTTATTGCAGAGCTTCATAGGCATAGGCTATAAGGAGATTTTTCCATCTCCTTCCCTGCCAAGTATTCTCAAGGCATACTCTAGCCTATGGAAACTTTAAGCAAGTCCTCTGAGTTATCAAGGTCCTTTTGTATACTTTTTCCCTACATTGTAAAAGGTGCTTGGATTCTTGTCTCATGCTTCTGAAAAGCACAAAACATTGAGCAAATTTATTCACCCTCTTCTTTTACGTACACCAAAGTCTGTATGTTGTTTCTTGAGCACTCATTGCAGTTGAAGCAGTTATATAAAAGTCTTTGCTGCTTAGATCCAGTTCTGCATACTAGATTCTTCTGAAAAAAATGACATTTATACGCACACATACAAACAGGAAGCAGTGTGCAGCTGAAACACCCAGACTCACTTTTATCTTCCTGTACCATGTCAGAACATCTTTTTGCATTTGTGTAACTGACCTGTAATCTCAGACTGTTTTATTCATGCTAGATGGATTTGTCTCTTCTGATCTGGGCTATATTCACTTGAATGCAAATTACTATGTTACAATTCTCATTTTTTTCAAGCACCTTCCATTGGTGATGTTAGCAGCAGGTTAAAGGCTTGCCTTTTAGCATTGTCTTTTTTTGTTTATTTTTTTGTTAAATTTGCATGTTCTGTATTGTTGTTTTCACAACCTTTATTCATTATTGTTGCCTGGAATACTGGGCCACTCATTCCTCTCCTCAATGTACACGTGTCGTGGTTTCAGTCCAGCCGGTAACAAAGCACCACGAAACCACTCGCTCACTCTTCTCCCCCCCGGCCACAATGCGATGAGGAGAAAATATAAAGAAAAGCTTGTGGGTCAAGATAAGGACTGGGAGGGATCACTCACCACTTATGGTCACGGGCAAAAGACAGGCTCAATTTGGGGAAGAAACAAAATCAGTTTAGTTTAACTACCAATCAAATCAAACCAAGGATATTAGGAAGTAAAACCAAACCTGAGGACACCTTCCCCCCACCCCTCCCTCCTTCCCGGCTCAACCCCACTCCCGGTTCTCTCTCCCTCCTCCCCCCAGCGGCGCAGGGGAACAGGGGATGGGGTTGGGGTCAGATCCCCACACCTTGTCTCTGCCGCTCCGTCCTCCTCGGGGGGGAGGAGGACTCCTCACCCACCCCCTGCTCCGCCATGGGGTCCCTCCCACGGGAGACAGTCCTTCACAAGCTTCTCCAACGTGGGTCCTTTCCGTGGGCTGCAGTTCCTCACAAACTTCCCTGGTGTGGGTCCTTTCCGTGGGCTGATCTTCAGTCACAGGCTGCTCCAGCGTGGGCCTTCCCATGGAGTCACGGACATCTTCGGGGGCCTCCGCTCCCCTGCTCCCCTCCGTGGGCTGGGGGGCACAGCCTGCCGCCTCACCACGGGCTGCAGGGGCATCAACCTCCTCTCCTGCTCCTCCTTCTCCCCCTCCTTCCTCACTGGCCTCAATATCTGCAGAGGAGTTCCTCTCACATTCCAGTCCTGCTACTCACTGCAGGTTCCCCTTCTTAAATCTGTTCTCCCAGAGGCACTACCACCATCACTGATTGGGTTGGCTTGGGCCAGAGGCAGGTCCGACTCAGAGCTGGGGAAGCTTCTGACAGCTTCTCACAGGAGCCACCCCTGCAGTCCCTGCCCCGCTACCAAAAAACGTGTGCCAAACAATCCTGTAACAACATGCTACAAGGTACAGTAGAATAACTTTAGTTTCCTGTGCAGATAAGCTTTTTATTTTGCGGTAGAGCCTTCCCCTCTGCCTTAGGCATAATGCTATCAAACAATAAGAACTAGAGCTTCTGATACAGTGATTAAGTGCTTGTTCATATACTTGTGTGAGAGAAAAACTGTTTCCCATTGCCAATTATATAACATTTCAACTCAACTAAAATAAAATGCTACCTTTTCTCCAAACAGGACATATGCTGTCTTCTATAAATGTGTGATGACATCTTAAAACTTGGCCATGAAAATAATAAGAACTGTGCAACCATCTTTGACATTGGTGTGTGCAAGTCTCCCACTTTCCTATCTTTTCCAGGATGGAAACAATGACACTGCTTTAGCACCTGCTCAGCCAAGCACTTCAGCCTGTGTTTTCCCACCAAGAAGGTCCAACTGGAAGAATAAGAAATTGGAGACTTCTACTTTAAGGTTCTTTTTCCTGGAAAGAGGTAAAGGGCCTGATCCAAAGTCCGTTGATACCTAAAATCTTTACTTCAGTCTCATGGGTCAAGTCATTTTTACTGATCTCTATTACTGTTTCAGCTTGCTGCTTGAACCTACCCTTTTCTCAGCAACGTAGTTTACCATGTCCTTTCCTCCACTGTCTTCATTTTGTATTTCCTTCTTTTACCATAGTTTATTGGGCCATGCCATTTGTTATAGGATTTTGTGGGAGTAAAGGCTGGACTCAGCTGCAGTTAAAGTATTTTAGTTAAAACAGAAAAGCTGCAGCTGCAAGCTCCATGTTTGAATAATTTGTGCACCAGACCTTCCCAAAGCCATGTAGGAGGCGTAGCAGAACTGAAGCTGAATCCCAATGACATTAACTTTTGTGTAATGCCCTTACTACAGCCAGCCTTCTTGTACTGTAGTTATACTATGCTTTCAAGGAAACAGAACAGTTGGGAAAATGTGAATTAATTCAGCCCTTTTTCCTTTTCCATTTGTGGGGTTTCTTAGTTTTTCCTTCTTATTTCTCCACCTTTTCCCTCCCCACAGATCATCTATACACAGGTTTTCCTGTTGTGTTACCTGTTTCCTGTTGTAGAATAGTGTTACTGGTGGCTAGGCTGAGCTTCAGTGAAGGGTTTAGACTGAGCCTAATAAACACTCAATTAGATTAAGCTGGGTATGAATAAACGGGAAAAAAAACAACTTAAAGAACACTTTTTGCATAGTCTTTAGTAATTATTATAATAATTATAACAATAACAACAACAACAGAGTACCACTTCCTGGAATAATATTTTCTTTAGTTCTTTTTGTTGCTTTGTAGTTTCCCTACTGGTTTTGTACATAGTTCAGAGTTTTTAATCCTCCTAAGCTTTCAAGTGTTACCAGAGAAACTCCCTTCTTGCTTGTAGTGTGCAACAGCTTTGTGTTCACAAAACCAAAAGCATAGCAGTCCTCAAAGTTAGTATGCTGGGTTGTTTACAAAATAACTAGATTGTACATGTGCTTTACTGTCTTGACCTAATGACTGCTATATTAGTATAATATCAGTATACAAGGTACAAGAACACCTACTGAATAACAACCATACAAACTGGATTGTCACAGGCAATCAAGGTTCACTGATTTGCGTAACCATGAAAACAGCATTTGAGATTATTTTTTTTTTTCAGTCCAACATACAGTCATCCTGCCATATTAATGTATTGTAGTATCATACCACTCTTCTTAAGAACGGCCAGTGTGACAGTAAAAGCATTTGTGAACCATTTTATATGGTTTACTTTGGATTACATCCATCACAAGATATTAGGAAACTATTTTAGTGGTATCTTTCATTTTAAATGACATATGCTAATGACACAATATTTGCATATGCCATGGTATTTTGGTAGACTAAAAGACCTTGAGATTTCAAGGCTCAAGACTTGAAAGCTTATGCAAAGAACAGCTATTAATTTTCATTTCTTTTTCAGAGGTAAAAGTGATCAAACCAGATGGCAAAGTCTTTTGCCATTATAAATATTATAAATAAGGACATAAATAAGAAAGAAGAAAAGAGTTCTGAAGTATTGCTGTTGTTTTTAATTATCCCACAAAAATATCTGGAGTTCAGGGTTCTTGCAGATACTGAGAGTGATTAAAATAACTCTGAAATGACCATAAATCCTCAAATTTTTTATTGACTAGCTAAATTTAGAAAGTAAAAGCAACTTCCACCTGCTGTTCCACTATTAAAGAAGACATCAGAATTGTAATGACTTTTGAGCAATATCACTTGTGGCAATAATTCCTATATTTTCATCCCAGAAAAGTACTAAATCTCAGAAAACATCAAGGTGACCTTTAGAAAAGATTAGAGATTGCTAAACTTAGTAGTCATGTAGCTGATGTTAAAGATTAATTATCTGATAGTTAGAGTTTTAATGACAAAAAAGTAAAAATACTCTTCCGGTATTTGATCTAAGAACACTGGTTTTCTATGATTTTATTCTGTTTTTCTCACATGTCAACCTCTTTAAATCATCCCTATCTATATACAACATATTACCAGCATTTACATGTCCAGATAGATGCAATCGGTATTGATTGTAGCATGCCACTTGGTTTGATGGTTAAGTAAAACCTACATCAATGTTTACCTTTATTTTGGTGGAGGCAAACAATACCTCAATGACTAAATACTTTCAATACACTTTTAAATAACGAGCTTTCAAAAGAAAAAGTTTTTATTGATTTAGGTCGTACTTCACTTTTTAAAAAGTCTTGGGTTTGTATTCTTTGAGTTCTAATATTCTTTTAAAGGGTATCTTAACAAAAATCATAACTAAAAAGATCAATAAATAGTGAACAATGCATTTCTCAACAGAAATAATTGTACTCCATGTATGAAAAACATTTAAAGTAGATCAATCTTTGGTTTAGTCTTTCAACAAAGAGTGGTTTGAGTTCACAGTATTCTAGTACATCACAGTATTCTAGTACATCACAGTATTCCAGTACTTAAACGGTGGTTATAAAGAGGTTGGAGGCTCTCTTCTCACAAGGAGCCATATGGAGAAGATGAGGGGCAATGGGTACCAGTTGCACTGGGAGACTTTTCATCTCAACACAAGAAATAATTTTATTACAGTAAAAACATTCACTGGAGCGACCTCGATAATGAAGTGGTAGAGTCCCCACCTCTGGAGGTTTTCAAGATGAGATTGGACAGAGCGCTAGATAATCTCATCTAGGATCCCTTTCCCATGAACTGTTGTACCAGATGATCTTTCAAGGTCCCTTCCAATCTAGGCTAGTCTACTATTCTATGATACAATTCTATGACTTACAATTTAAGTGAAGCAAAGTTTTGTACATCTAGACCACAAATACGGGTGAAGATGCATACAACTAATACTGTTTTCTGATAACAACTGAATGCACAGTTTTGTACAGAATACAAATATACCTTTACTATATGTTGGACCTTCCACTCTTTTCCTCAATCCTTCTTCATACATATAACTAATTCAGCATGCTAATCCTGTAAATTCTATTTTTCTTTCTCAAAACTCAGTGTTGTTTATATACAAGAATATTCTTCAAGAGTATGGCACATTGCAAAACCATTATGATAACATTTTCTGAAAATATTCTCTGTGACAATATTCAGAGAATGTGAGAGTTGGTCAGAAGATCAGCATTGTCTCAACATTGTCATCAGGAACATGAACAGTACGCTACCTGACAACGGCCTGTTTGGAGCGCAGTGACTGGTCCCAAGGATGGAGTGTGCGGTACAAGGTTCCTGGAAGGTACCTGGCTGGAGCCGTTAGAGACTGTCAAAAAGGATGGATTGCAACTGTTGCCATAACATTGATGAAGAAATCATGAACTTTAGACGAACTTTGCTTCATTATAATACCAAAACACACCTCCTGGTCGAAGGCTGCCCGCCTCCAAGACTTACCACGCCTCAGACACTGACCCTGCGCCTGCGTGATAGCCTCGCTCGAGAAGGGCGGAGACATGATAATTGTATTCTGAGAAGGACGGAGAGTCCTGAGGCAGAGGTGGAGCAAGGTGTGTTACTAAGTATAAAAGATGACTTCTGAACAATGGAAGTTTGAAGCTTCCCCACCAAGGACCACGACGATCGATGATGCATCATTAGCTGGACCCGGGACTGTTAGGAGGTCGTGCGATCAGCAGTGGTAGCTATAACCTCTCTTTCTCCTCTCTCTAAACTTAACTTTACTTTACTCCTTTCCTTCACCCATCTCTAACTATCGCATGCCTCCTCACAGTCAATACAATAAAGTTTTACTGTGTGATTAATGCTATCCCCTTTGGTGTTGGTCACCTTAATTTTGCACTTTCGAGATCGTAGCAAACGAACCGTCATGGGTCCACTGAGTGCACCGTGACAGAGAAGGAAACAGCTGAGCAAATTTCTCCTCTTGAAAGTGTCTCTTCCTCCTGTCTTTTCAAATGGAATAGTGTTTTCTCATGATTTAAAGTGGCTTTTTGTCAAGAGAGATGTGTTTTATTCCCACCCTTCCTATTAACAGGTGTGATTAGGTACTTATCACCTGAATTAACCATCGTTGTTCTGGCTGTTCAAATGCTTAGGTATATATGTGTCCATCTCCTTGCATCAGCAAATATGTGATTATGCTGTCAGTTTAGCTATGTACTTGTGGCAGAATGTCAGAAATTATCTGCATTTTTATAGGGAATTGGTTTGCAATGAACTATCAAACCTAATAGGACTGTTTTGAACCTCAACTGCTTACTCTTATTTGGTAGGTTATGTACCAGGGCACAACATAGCATGCTACTACATTGGAATAACATGTTTATACTCAGCTCAGAAGTAAGTGGCTGGTCAAAGCAACATTGAAATAGCCACTCCAGTTGCAGGAGGATGTGGAGCATGAGAAAAAATTTCTGTAAAAAGCTGTTGCTTCATTCAACTCTGGTTGTGACAAAAAGATTAAGGATGGTTGTGAAAGATCATTTGTGCTCCTCAAGTCAATCTACCTCCATTATCCAAGAACAGAAAAATCAAATGAAATCTGATGGCATTGATCATAGTTCCCAGTAAATAGTAAATATCATGCCATTATCAGACTAAAATAAGGATTGATATGTGTGTCTGCACTTTTTAGTCTTTAATTTACGTTCCTCTTTCAAATTAAGACAGAGAAGACTGCAATAAAATTATTTTGGAAGCTCTTGATCTTTTATTTTGAAACAGCATTAAGACTGGAGCATTAAAAGAAAGCTTGAAGAGTAGCATTCAATCTCCAGAAAAACAGCATTTCAGTGTACAAGTGCAAGTAAGGAAGATGTGCTTTAGAAAAAGACAAAAGATTGCCATAAGGCAAGAAAGAGGGATTGTGAAGGATTTGTGTTTATGCAGTCACTGGTCATAGACATCCAGAAGTATGATCATTAAAAAATTTTGCTATAAGTTCTGCCCTCCTCCACCCTTCCCTGAAACTGAGTATGTCACAGCAAAATAGTGTTTCTGTAGACTTTTATACGGAGTCTGGTCTACATCCAGTTGGATTTATAGACTTGACAAAAGAAATAGAAGTGAAGCGATGCAGGAAAAAACATGCTTTTCCCCTTTCTTGATCCAAGTGCTGCTTGCTATACTATTGGGAATTGAGATGGTGAATCCCTACAACAGATATTCACTTTGAGGATAACCACATGTGAATCCAATGCGCTGGATTCTTCTCTTCCTATCCCATTCACACTATACTTTCTGCACAGTGTAATTAATATTATAAACTAGAGTTAACACTGAGTTGGAGCATTTTGTAAGAAAGCCACTGCTCACAGCTTCAGTTCTAATTATACCTGGCAGGGTTAAATCATGAAGGATGCTTATCCTGAGTTGCTTAAGCAGTTTTAAGTGCTAAATTGTGAACTTTTTCCAAAAACCCACCTGGTCCACCTCACAAAGTTTCTGGGGGAAAAAGGAAGGGGAGAAGGGTATGCAGCAATGGTGGCTGGCATTCCTCAAACAGGTCCAAGCTGTTGGCAAATACAAATGCTTTCCTATCCAAATCACAAGATAAAGGCTTTAGATCCCCTTTAGAAGGAGTCTGTGCTACCAGCAGGTTAAAATAGGTATTGCATCACAGAATAGATTACACTTTATAGTTAAACAGGTCTGTTACCTTGCTATTTCAGAGTGCTGTTGACCTCAGCATGTGCTGAATCCAGCATGCTACAATTAAGGGGAGAGGAAGAATACAAAAACAGAGGGAAAAGGAAGTGTATCATTAGTACCAGGAATTAATTTCTTAAATATTGTCCTTTAAAAATCCTTTTGTCAGAACATTGAAATCTCACATAGCGTAGGTGAGAGTTGCTATCTCCATGTCAGTCTAAGGCTTGACTCTTTTGCTTCATCTACCATACAGAAAGCCTAAAACTGGTCTGAAGCTGCATTGCACAAAATAGTAACCAAAACCAGGTAATACTAATAGGGGCATGTTTATCTATGAATGGTCTGTTCTTGGGAAGAAAGCTTAATTTTCCTGTAGTTAGTGTCAGAACATCAGTGGCTTCCAGGGAGTAACAGTTCTGACTTATTAGTCTCAAAAGACCAGAGGCCCCTTTTTTATTTTCTACTTCTCTTTGTTCTTCTCTTCTCACAATGAACTGAGCATAGCTCTAGCTAGCTTCTAACTTAATTTAGATTGTAATAAACAAGTTAGCTGCAAAGTCTTCTCTTTAGTGCATGCATAGTTTAATGTTCTGTTAAAACTCTTGGTTAATGGATGTTTCAGCTCCTAAGCTCTGGCAATGTGTTAATGAATATAATAACAAACTAACATGAACTGAAGAGAAAGGAAAAATAATCAAGTCTCTGAAATGAGGAGATAGAAATAAGCTGCTTTTCCCTGAATAATGTATTTGCAGAAGCTGCAGTCCGGGTATACATGTAAATGATTAAAATCAAATAAGCAATGATAGTAGACTTTGATTTTCATCATAAAACTTTACACTGAAAACAGGCTAATTTAGAGTAGCAGCATAATTGATTTGTGTGCAATTAGCAGTGCCTACATAGAAAGCCTCCTCTCTTCAAGTTGTGTAAGGTGCTTTGCATTTTTGTGTGCAGTAATAAGGTGGCATAAACTGGTGTAATTGTTAGGGTGACACTGCAAACTACTGCCAAATTACCACTTCACGACTGGGTGACAAGAGAAGGAGTAGCTTGGGACTGGTTTGGTGGATAACTATGTAGCAGGAGCACACGTATCCCCTTCTGCTGAAAGTGAGAGCACCCCTTTCACCTGTATCCCTCTTGACCCAGTTTCCTTTCCTTGTTTGCTGTTGCAGGAACTCTGTTCACCTTTCAGTTCTCATTGAACTTGTAGAGTTGCACTATTTTTAGCCAGGATCAGGGACTTTGCTTGTCCTGGAGGCAACATATGTTATGCTTCTTAAATCATCCACCCCTCAGCTTTGTAAGAATAGAACTTGTTCATACCTTCTAGTTGTTAAAATGGTCCAGTTGCTGCTTTTTTTTATATTCAGAACAATGGATCTATGTATTTTATTTGCCAGTAGTATGAGTATGATTCTATCACTAATGACCTCTGAGTTATCCAGATGGTTCTAAAATAAAAGTTGTCACATGTTTGTACTACAGCAAAAGAAAAGGAAAATATGTGTTCTGTGAACATCTGAATTTTTCTATTATTTTAATCACAAGTGTAAAAAGTCTGATAGCAGATTTCCAGACCATTAGACTACTTATAAATGAATTCTGGTTCTATGTGTGTAGAGATTAAATTGAAAATTCTGAACTATTAAACCTGTCTGTGTCGCTGAAGACAGTAGATAAAGAGTGCAAGTTCATATCTTATTTGCAAGTCAGCAAACACACAGATCATGAGGTGTGGAGTGCCTGACCTCATTATCATCTGCCAGGTCCATTTCTTTTCTTTCTACAGCAGTAATGAAAGAAGAAAGAAGAGGCATGTTTGCCTTTTGTTACGGAATCATCTGGTTATACACTAAAATTTGCCTTGTTTTAAAGCCTAGTTTCTGTCCTTGTCAAGAACCTTCACACTGTCATAGAAATTAACATAAAAGCAACAGCTCTCACTTAGTCATCAAACCTTTTTCATTTGTTCTCCTGTCTCTAGAGCCTCTCTGTCTCTTTCTACAACCCACTGCCAAGTGATTTTACATCAGAAAAAAACTATAAAATTATACTACAGAAGTGAAACATTGTTGTATTACAGGTGATCATTGCTTCAAGGTAGATCAAGATTTTACTGTAATGTGTTCATTTGCAGGACTGAGTGTTTCTCCCCTCCTCCCCTGCCCTGTTTCTCCAACTACATTGACCAGAAATTCATAGCATTTTGCTCTTCTTTGTGTTATTATCTTTTTTTTTTCCGTCCATTCTTTTCTGATTCCCCATCCGATCTACATGTTCCCTTCATTTTTTTCCCAAATAACTCCTGCTTACTTGTAACTTGTGAATAATTGAAAAAGCTTTTCTCTGGATCTTTTAAGAGTTATTTCACAACAGAGGTTTCCTGTTATTCAACAGTCTTTTCACACAGGCTTTCCTATGTAGTGAATTTACACTTCAGTGCTTGGAAATATTCCAATCCTTTTATTATTAATATTGTTGTTGGTTTTGTTGTTGTCATTTTATTATTGTTATTATTATCAGTATTAGTTTCATCTTTTCTGTTCTATTAAGCCGTTCTTATCTCAAAGTTTTACTTTTCTTTTTTTTTTCCAATTCTCTCTCCCATCCCACTGCGGGGGGAGGCGGGGAATTAGTGAGTGAGTGGCTGCATTGTGATTAGTTGCTGGCTGGGGTTAAACCACGATGGTAATATATTCCTTTTGATATATAGCTATATCTTTCATCTGTGATGTTATTTTGCATGTTTGGGACAGTCTGAAGCACTTGAAGTATGGGGTAATGAAGGTAGCAATGTCATTAGTCACTCTGAAAAAGTAAGTCACAACAAAAAGTAAACTCTGTTTCTTTGAATTGGAAGATTTAGTTAATCAGGAGATAGAAATGGGTCATAATTGCTTGTGCTTACCAAGCCATTTGAAAAGGAATCTAGAGCTACAATTATGCAAGGGTCTTAATTAAAACACCACCACTTTGAATAAATAAATCCTTAT
Source organism: Astur gentilis (assembly GCF_929443795.1). NCBI lineage: Eukaryota > Metazoa > Chordata > Aves > Accipitriformes > Accipitridae > Astur > Astur gentilis. The sequence continues at coordinate 16,702,052 of NC_064919.1, read as the reverse complement.
TAATTTTATGCATATGGCAATTGTGCTACAACCTTATCTAAAACCACTGATGCACACCAGCACTGTTTACAGTAAGAAGTTAAAATTTGGTATCTTAGAGTAAAAATAACAATAAAAGCAGTAAATGAGAGGACAGTTAAATTGAATTAGTACTGTGTACAAGTTCTGACTAAGTTGTAAATCAAAAAAGCAAACTAAATTGTACTGTGTTCAAGCTTTATGATAACAAAACTATCCCACTGTTGCTGTGCCTAAATAAGTCTCTGCAGGTCTTCCTGTCATGAATGTACAAGCAAGCCTTTGTGGATATTTCTGTAAACAACTGCTGCACTGCACTAAAATTCAGGCCCCCTGGATGGACCAACTGGGGCTTTGGGTGCCTGTGTTAGCAGTGACATCTTTTCCGGGCAATGATATTACTGAGGAGAGCAACTGGGACTGTGACATCTGCTTCAACAGTACTTCCATCTGGTCAGATTCAGGCCAGCCTTCCTAAGCAGGTTCTCCAAGTTTAATGTCACTTCACCTACTTACTTCAGTTAGAAATGGCAACTCAAATGATAGAAATCAGCCATCTGGAATGAGCACATACCTTCCTTTCCTTGTTTGTTTTGGGTTTTGTTTGTTTGTTTGTTTGGTTGGTTGGTTGATTTTTGTTTGTTTGGGTTTTTTTTTGTTGTTGGTTTTTTTTTAAAGACCTTACAATGTATTAATGGATTATAGCTGCATATTTCAAAGCATATGCACATACTTGTGTTGGGGTAGATAGATTTGGTCAAAAAGCCTTATGTAGGGAATTTCTCTTTTCTTCAGAAACCTTTGTAACAACCTGACTTCCTGTTCTGAGAAATAAAATCTGTTCTGAGATTTGAGACTAAAGAGTAATCTAGTCCTGTAAAGACTCCTGGGCACTTAAACAGTATGAGGTCAAGTGAGGGCATACAGTTTCCACTGGACTGTGGAAATCAGAAATTCGTGCACAGTGAAGAACTTACTATGGGTGTGTGACATGAGGATTGGATTCCATTTGTATTTTACCTTTAATCCATTGAAAATACATCCCAGGCAGGTGGTACTCAGATAGAAGAGGTTATACACTTACATTCACATACATGTGCACACACACACATTATACACACACTCACAAACCAGGAACATTCAGTTTGAGGTCTATTTAAAGGAAGGATTTTCATAATTGCCTGGATGAAATAAAATGGTTCTCTATTCTATTAGGAAGCAGCCAAGTAAGTATTATATTTAATTAATGTGCAAGATTTCTGTGATGGTCAGACATGTCACACACAGGATGTTCTAAAGCTGCTGGAGTTATCTCCACTATAAAATTCTGACTCCACTATAAACTTCTCTGAGGAGGAGATTCATTGTAGGCATCTTGTATAAAACCACACAGGAATTTATCCACAAAATCATTTATACAGGTGGAAATTGGTTCAAGAGAATAGGAACAATTGAAATATATATATATTTTTAAAAAGACACCTTAAACTAGATCTTATTTTTTTTAGAAAATAGTACTGCTACTATATGATACTGATGATAAACCATAATTCATTACCTACAATTTTTGTGATATATTTTTGGAAAAGGCAATGATTACTGTAACATTCTGAAAACAGAGTGAGTAATATGTAAACAAAGAGATATCTAAGGAAAGGTGAAGGGTTTTGTAATGAAGATGGTAAAACAAAACATGGTAAAACTCAAGCCAGTATTGTATTTTTAATGCAAGTTCAAACTTCTGAAGGGCTAGTCTTCTGGTACTGAATATTGTCTGGCTCTGTAGAGCACATGGAAGTTATGGCAAAGTTTATAACTTCTACTTATATTGTCAGGAATATTTTTATATCAGCAAAATTAATCTTTTTTAACAATGAGATTTTTCTCCTTCTATGGGATGTTTTAAGGAAGTTTTTAAAAGTCATTTTAAAGGGTTTTTTTTGAAAGGCATCAAGACATGTTAGTAAAAGCAATTTTATTTTTTTTTTTCCCTTTGGCCATCTAAGAAGACTACAAAAGACAGACGAGCCCTGAGGACAGCATAAGAAATATTTATTTAACTAAAAGATGTTTTAGCTATATTTCTGACCTGATCTTCTAGTTTGGTCTCCATGAAATGCCATGATAGCTGATGACTGGTAGTTGCAATTATTATTAATGAAATTATAAATTCCTTCCTGTTCTTAAGAGAAACAGAAAGATACCATTAAAGCTATTATTTTCTTTGGTTGTTGATGAGGCTACTTCATCCCTTTACACAGATATGTTCTTCTTAAAATTCCCAGAGAAATTCCTTATATTCTATATTTAATGTTAGACTACAAATTTTGGATGTGATATGTTAAGCAAAAAATCCCAAATTTCTTACATCCCTTGATGTATTTCTATTCAAAATACTGTAAGTTCTAAGGGTGAATGAAATGTGGTACAGGAATTATGGCCTGAATACATCCATAGAAAAAAGAAGTATAATGTATTTACCAAGCAAGTTTTAGATTTTTATTATTTTCAGACTCTATGTTGCATTCACTGAATGTTGTGTATTGCATCTTTTAGACTAGGATAAGGGTCTGTATTTTCAAAACCTCCAACACACATACTTGAGAAACATGTAAAATAGGCTTGTTAGGTTGCAATGTTCCATAAATATTTTGTCTTTGTCTAGCACTTTGCTTATTCATTTTAAAACTCCTTAAATACTCTTCTGCTGATGTCAATAAAGTAAGACATCAGCTGCTTTGCTCAGAATGATGGGTCTTCTTGCCTCTTACTACATGTTTTTCAGCTGTTCTCTAGGTGTCAAAATAACTCTTCCAGAAAGTTGCCATGCAAGGAGTTAGGAAGAAAAAAAATTACTGAATAATAATGGATCACTTGTGCTTAATTCAACCTAGCATTAACATATACCAGAGTGAGGCAGTTTGAAGATGTTGGGAAAAAGAAGGGAAGAACACAGTACAGATTAAATGACAGCCAAACCCACATGCAAAAGTAAACAAAGGTCAGTGATTTAGTTAATCCTGATTAAAAAAAAGAATTTGTTTCTGCCTAGCAACTAGGATGTTACTACTAGCAACTTGGCATTAAAAATGTCACAGGTTGAAGCCTACTTCAAAGCACAGCTCAGATAAATGAGACCTGGAGCACTTCTTCCCAGTTTGAACTGATGAGATTATTAGATTAATACAGCAGTGTTAGACTATGTAATGCAACTGCTGCTAATGTAACACTTGCCATAACACAACTGGGACAGGAGGGCAGAGGGGAACAGAGACCCTGGAGGGAGCCACTAATGGTCCTTTGGCTTGGGACATGCCAAAAAGTTTGGATAAGACTACACAATTAGTGGGGTCATTGGTGGCCTTTGCCAATGATCAAATTTGAAAAGCTGTTAGAAGGGAAAACAGTAGCCCCTTGGGAGGAAACACAGATATGGACCTCCAACAGCATGCAGAGGTCTGAGCCTAAGAATGACCTACCAGGGCCACAAGCAGCTCAAGTGGGCACCTCGAGTGGTAGGAGTGAGCATCCTCCTCCCCTGGGGTTTTGGTTTGGGTGGGTGCATCCTGTGGGTGCCTTGCAGGATAGAAATCTCTATCCACAAGGTCATTCTTACTCAGGGGGTAAAAAAAAAAAAAAAAAAAAGGTGATATGTGCCTGTGCTTGTTGTGACTGTGGTCTTGTGGCTCTGCACCACTCAATTCCCTTCTGACAAAAGTTAAGGATAGGGGAGTGGAGAAGAAAACTGAAAACAGGAGAAAGATGACCCTGAACTAACTACATCAAGAAGCAGTACAAGGCCCTGAAAAAGCAGAGGAGGAGACCAAACTTCCCTGCACATAAGATTCAGTCACTTTCTCGTAACTATAATGTTCTTAATGGATAGTATTTGGTAAGTATATTTAGCTTATCTTGTAGTATGCAATAATAAAGGCACACACAATAATAAAGGGTGACTGGTGATGCTATATGTTGCTTTGTTTCACTTTTAAACCTAAGCATCCATTTAGCATCAGTATGAGGCTGTCCTTGCTTGCCACCTTCATCACAAGATGGTGGCAGCGTCATGACATTGGGTGGTGGGTGGCAGCTGCCCTCACATGTGGCATCACACCATATGCTGGAAAGCAGCACCTGTGCACATGTGAAGGGCAGCTGGTGGTCTCGTTTTTGCTGGAGCAGATAGCACATTGTTCTAACTAAATGAACTAATTACCATAAATAAATCACATTGCATTCTTATTGGAAAGCTTATCAGGCAGTACTATTATAGCCTTTCTGTTTGGGCCTGAGAACCTTATCTTCCCAGACCATGTTCCTGAAGTATAATGTACCTTTTTTGGTAGAAAAAACTCATTCCAAGGTTTGAATGAGAATTAGATTCACAAGAGTAATACCAATATTGTGGTACTCTTGAATATGAAATGAGATTTTATTATTTCATGAATCATAATAAAAAGAGTAAAAGAAAGCATGTAACAGCTAAAAAATCCATAATTCTACTTCAATATAGAGTATTTTTAAATAAAAAATTTAGTTCCTGAAAGATATCTACACATTTTCAGTCTTTAGGCTAGGATGCAAATTTTCTATACACAGGCTAGGAGACTTGAAATGAGAGTAGTCTCTCAGAGAAAAGCATGAACATTATTGTTCATTAAAGATCCATCCATTGCTCATTAAAACATTACCCTATGTTATAAAAATAATGCATCCCAGGGTTCACACTCTGCTTAATCTTATTAATGTTTTAATATTATATTTATTATAATAATTTTTTCTGGGCTAGTTTCTGTGTAGATAATAAAAAATTAATGATGATCTATATATGATCCATAAAAAGCACAAAATGTTGTTTTGAGAGGTTTAGCTTTCATTACTACTGATATGTTGGCCAAATGTTCTGCCTGTGCCAACGGGCACATTAAGAAGTAGGGAACAGTATAGTATAATACTACAAATTTAGCCACTGCTTGCTTATTATGGTATGCATTATGTTTAATTTTTTTTTTAGAAATTCACACAGAACGATCCTACTGTCTAGGATTTGCTGTCTAGTTATCAATCTATAAAGTCCAACCTTTTATCAAGCAATATCCTTTATGTAATTGAAAATCTGTAGTAAAGGGAATTGTCCTCTTCATCATAAAAAATGCAGTGCATTCCAGTTAAACAACTTGGAATTTATAGCAGCCAGATGCTCAATCCCTATAAATCAGCCAACTTTACTTTAGATGGAGATACAGTAGTTTGTTTTCACTCAGGAACTTGCTAGCCACATATTTAAATGAGTCATAAGGACTCGATTACAGAAATATTGCCTTTTAAATGATGGTAGCAGAATTAATTTACCATTTCCATCCTCTGTGTTTAAACCAAAATAAAGGTGGACAGAGTCACTACAGTGCTTCTGTAGCATATCTGAAGCTTATAAAATCTTTACCAATGCAATCTTGCTGGAAATATCTTAGTACAGAGAAGGCCTAACCTGGTATTCCTCTAAATATATGCAGTGTTGAAGTTGTTTAATATGTGGCTGGGTTATGAATAACCTAGTTTGCCTATTGTGTGCATAATAATCTTATTCATACAATTACTAGGCAAAAACCTAATGCAAAGCAATTTCAAAAGGATGTCCTTATGATGAAGAATTGATATACTTATTGGCAGAATAAATCCAAGGACAAAAAGTAATGTTGTGTTTTTGGACAAAGTATTCAGCATGCAGAATAAAGATATGGTTGAGAACAAGGAAAAGCCTCATTTTTGTTTCTGTCTTGAGACAAATAATGAGGTCGGCCTTATTTTTTGAGCTTCAATGAAGGGCTATGACAAGTAAGAGAAAAAGATTTAAAAGTACAGATTCTTCAGTCACACAGTAAAATTATTTGGTCTCTAAGGAAAGAGGAGGAATAGTGATAATAAGTGGGAAAATTATGATATTGTTCAAATTGTGTTCTGAGGACAGTTTAGGTATGCCTTGTCCCAAGATAAATTAATGGAAGATGTACTGTCTAAGCATGTTTTTCATTAAGATTTCTCAGATGAAGGCCAACACTGTTGAAAAAGCTTTGAAGAAAGAAACACAGGGAAAAGTTTGGAAAACTCTCCTCTAATTGACATAACTGACTTCCAGTGCATGGATGAGACTGGATTTCAAGGTAAAAATATGTGTCTGATATTGCTAATAACAGGGTTTTGCCCAATGCAGCAAGGGAATTAAATATATGCAAGGAAGGACGATTTGTAGTATTTATAACTAAAGCAGGAAAGGCTGAAAAGAAATATGAATGGCAACAAGAAGGGCTTATTCAAGTTCTTCAGCAGCAAAAATGTGGGCTTCCTGCAGGGGCCCTGCTGACAAAGGACACATAAAATGCTGAGGTGCTCAATGCCTTCTCCTCCTCAGTCTTCACTACTATTGCCTTTAGCAATCCTAAGGCCCCTAAGAGCAGATGGAAAATCTGGAGCAAGGAAGACTTACTCTTGGTGGAGGAGGATGGGGTTAGGGGACATTTAAACAAGCTGGAGATACACAAGTCTGTGGGTCCTGATGGCGTGCACCCACAAGTGCTGAGGGAGGTAGCCCATGTAATTTTAAGGCCACTCTCAATTATCTTTGAAGGGTTATGGTAGTTGGGGGAGGTGTCTAAGGACTGGAAAAGAGCAAATGTCACTATTGTCTTCAAGAACAGCAAGAAGGAGGATCTGAAGAACTACAGGCCAATAAGCCTCATCTTGATTGTAGGAAGCTAATGGAGCAACTCATCGTAGAAACCATTTCCAAACATATTAAGGATAAGATGGTGATTGGTAATAGTCAGCGTGGATTTACAACAGAGTAATTATGCTTGACCAACCTGTGGGAATAGTCAGCGTGGATTTACAACAGAGTAATTATGCTTGACCAACCTGATAGCCTTTTACAATGAGGTACCAGCCTGGTGGATTAGGAGAGAGGAGTGGATGCTCTTTATCTTGATTTTAGCAGGGCTTTTGACATCCCACAAGATCATCATAAACAAACTGATGCCCTATAAGTTAGATAGATGAACAGTGAGATAGATTGAAAACTCTGAGTTGCCAGGCTCTAAAGGCTGTGACCAGGACCACAAGGTCCAGCTGGAGGCCAGTCAGTAGTGGTATGCCTCAAGGGCAGATACTGTGGCCAATACTGTTTAACCTTTTCATTAATGCCTTGTATGGATAGAGTATAGAGCATCCTGAGCAACTGGCAGATAATACAAAGCAGGGAGTCAAAACTTGGTAGTCACCAGAGGTACCTTCTAAACTCAGTGATTCCATGATTGTCATTATCTTGAAGATATAATGCTATAGGAAAAAAGCTTTCTGAAGGAAAGAAAATAAAAAATCTAATGCACATTGCTGCCACAGAAAAGAAATGGTTCTAAAAGGTCTTGAATAGCTATGATTTAGAATTGAAAAGGGATCATTGATTATGTTATGAGAGAGATTCCAGATTAGCTCTTTCATGAAAGAATCAGGATGGTGACAACACGGGTACAAAAGTATACTTCATATGAATTTTACCTGTTGAATCAAACAAATAGTGTGGTTACTACTAATGGAAGCCTGGGACACTAAAACCACAGGAATTCTTCTTGTTCAAATGCTTGTAGTAACACTACAGCAGTTCCACTTCTTCTTAAGTACTGTGGTTTAAGACAAAGCATTTTTGTTACCAAGAAAGTCTTTTCTGATAACATCTTGCTGTAAAAGAAATCATGCTGGTTAAGCCATAATTTTGGTTTAGTTTTTTCTGTAGTGAGAAAGCTAAATCATTCTCATGCAAGAAGTGTAGTATTGCATGAGTACTACAAGAAAAGTATTTTGCCTGAATACATTTCTTCTAATTATGAGTTGAGTGGTCTACAAATCTTATTTTCCTCACAGATGTGAATTTTTCCATCCATGTGTCCATTATTGATCAAACAACACAGGTAGTACTTGTGGTGGTTTTGTCTGCAGCACGTATAAAACATGTCTTAAGAAACTCCTCACTTCACTACTTTACTCTTTACTCAGACCTTTATTGTTGCTTGAATATCTACACAAAACATATCTGATTATATGAAAATCAATCAATTGGTCATCAGTCACATTTTTAGATAATTACTCCTATTTCATCCCCTTCCTTTTAAAAGATGACAAAACACACCTTAAAAGGTGTCTACATCTTCATATGTACTGGCTCAAGAGGGTGACAAAAAGAAGAAGGTGTAATATTATTTGATATAAAGAAAAATGCATATGATTTCAGAACATGTTATCTACTCATTTTTAAATCTGGAGAGTTAAAAATTCTTTTCAGATCTTTCTTTTATAGTATCAAAACTTATTAGAACCTCCTGCTGAAATAAAAGAATCAGTGAAAACTGGACTTTTTGTGCATATTAGTCCATCTTTAAATTGTATTATAAGTTAGCAAAAGGGTGACTGGTTTGGAGGTCAGCAAGTAATCAGATTTACAATGATAATTAAGTATCTAACAGGTTGCCATGAAAGCAATCTTGTATCATTATCATTCAGAGGCTTGTGAAAGACGTACATAGCTGAATCTGGTATTTTCCTTTAATATGCTTTGAACTGGAGAACCGTGTTCTACACAGCAATATTGGATGGAGGGAGTTTAATTAACTCTGGTGATCTGTCCAGAATCAATGTGTGTTGAAATGGAATTAAAGGATTTCTTAGGCTATTTCTCTGGTCATAATCAATTAATACATAGAGGTGAATATTAGAAATAACTCATTTGAGAGCAAGTAAATTACAAATAGAAAACATATACCTTTGTATGACATTGATTAATTTCACAGATGCAATTGCTCATTTGACTCTGAATTGTGAACACAATCAAAAAATCTGTAAGTTACAAGACAAGTTGTGATATACCATTTCTGTTTTGTTTCTAGCTATGTTTGTTTCCCATAAGAATGCAATATTTTAAAGCATCCAGTGGCTTTTATGATAATCTAAGCAGTAACTCTAACAAACATGAGGTGGGTTTTCCTACACTGTTATTATTTACAGATCTGTAAGGGTATATGTGCGTTGTCAGTTATATGAGACAGTTGTTTTGTCCTCCTGCCTCTGCTCTCATCAGCCAGACTCTACTGCAGCTATCCCAAGTAGAGGAACTAATTACTCCAGATTAAACTGTTAGGGCGTAATGATGGCTTGAGAGTTTGCTCTGTGGCGTGCACCCAAAGTCAACAGGAACACATTTTGTGTCCTATGTGGTTCCTCTGCTCTTCCACTGTCCTCACTTTTTTCCAGGACACCTCATGTCTTTGAAGGCCTCTAAATAAAATCATATTATACAAAAGCCAATCAGCAGCATGCTGATATAAATGTTAAATTTTGCATGCTTCAGAGTTGTAGGATGTTATCTTTGTTCATACTTTATTATTAAAGAGAAAGTAGAAGTATCTCAGCGTTGTTAACTGATGACTGAAACCTTAGAGAAGACCACATGTCTCATTTGGCTATGCCAGGAAAGCAAATGGAGTCTCATAGACATTTTCCTCTGCAGCAATACTAGGATGTAGCCAAAACATCCTTTACTTTCTTTTACTCAATACACCTAATACTTTATTTACATTTTTTTTGCTTGTCCTTTTCTTTTTCTCCATCTCTGTTCACAAAATGTAATGATTTCCTAGATTTTTGTTTTTTACCCTTTCTGTTGGTTTGAAATTTGCTGATGAAAAATCTTTTAGGTTATGATTTACCATCTATGCATCCTTCTTTTTTTCTTTTACCAAATAAGGTGGAAATAGATATAGTTTAGCTCATGCTTCCTCAACAGTCATTCTGATCATTTTTGTCCAACAGAAATTTAGAAAACTCCTGTGTTCCAATTTGTTCTTGTCAAAAGCACAGGTGAAAGAAGCTTTCCTGCATAATTCTGTTTTCTTTGAGATTGTGTTCACCTGCATGCAAACACAGTCTGGTCCTTCTGGACAAATAAAAAGTGTACATTACAGGAAGGTGTTTAGGTATTGTTGCTGGTTAGAAGCTTGCTGTTTTGGGGCAGAAACAGCTACAGTGCTTGCCCTGTCACTGGAGAAAAATGTTTTGACCTTGTATTTGCAGAGTTGGTAACATTATTCCAAAGAGAGGGAGCAGGAGATTTGAAAAATCTTAACATGTCAAGTATACAATTTATGAAATGAACTAATATAGCATAGCTGTAGGGTTTTAAAGGAATTTTTAAAAATCTGTGATTGTGTGTGTATGGGGAAGAGTTTATCGAAGAATTTTTATCTCAAGAAGCTGAAAATTGGGATTAATTTAACCTCTTTACAGTCACTGTCATCTTTCCTGATTGTCATCTGCCTGCCTTAATCAGTCCTCTATCTTTCTGCAGGTAAAGGATTTTTCAAGACACCACACATTCTGAACGTGACAGCCTCATTCTCTGTGAAGGTTACCATTCTGTACCGGAATAATTTATGTTCTAAAATGGTAATCACTTCTGAAAATTAAATTATAATATTTTCATGCCTAAGAATCCAAGAATTTCAGAAATACTGGTGAAAAGGAAACAGAGCTGGCAGTTGTTTCTGATCCAAAGTCTTGCATGATATCATTTTCACCACAAGAGAAGACAAGCTATGCTCCTAGGGACCTATGCTGATATTAAGACTGTATGAACAATTTCTGGTGGGGTAAAAACACATACAGGGTTTGTAACTGAAGAGCACAGACTGCCATAGGTCTCTGTTCTTACTTAATCATACAGGCTGAAGCAAACAAATTACTAAAATACAACACTATATTTATTATGTTTTGTGTTCTAAAAACTCCAAGAATACGCCAGTAATTTTTGGTATATCTTTACCATTAATTAACAATAAATGATAGGCTTATGACGTGGTTCCATTCTACTTATTTAAACGTATAAAGAACTCCCAATAAAATGCTTTGGGGCGCCACATAAACATAATGGACAATAGTTTTTTCCAGAGTTTTAGGGATTTTTTTTTTTTTTTAATCTTTTTGTAATCCTAATCTCTTTGAAACTGGAGTAGTCATTTATAATAGCCCCAGACAGTGATCAGCTCATCAGAGATGGCTAAGAACCCTTGTGCAGCAAGTGAAGAGAATTATCTAACAAACCAGTTAATGACTGTTTAAATAGACTCTATGTTCAATAGCCATGAGATCGGTCTTTTTTACGTCATGCTTGACTGAACTGCAAAAGGAGGTAATTTATGTAAGTATAGATTTCAATGCTAAACATTCTGTGGAATCTTTCTAAGTGAAAACATGATCTTTTGGGAGGATCGTCGTTAAGCTCAGTATATTGCTCTTGTTATAATGGGACTCCTTGCCACAGAAGAATCAGAAGTTGTCAATTTAGCTGTATCAAATAGGCTAATTAATTATGAATAGAAAGAAAAGAATAGCTGGAAGAATACCTCTTCCCTTCTTATGAAGCAAAAACTGGAAGGGTGCACAATTTGTGCATAAAATAGATGTCTAGGTATTAAAGGAAAGACATTAGGCATAGCTGATTTCTGTTAGGTTTTTCAACAGGTTGAGACATATTGCTTCCACACTAACGGACACATCATTTTTGGTGACACTTATTCAGCTGATGAAAGAAATTTTGAGTAAATTATTCATAGATTGTCTTTAAAAATGCAGGGCTACAAACACTTTCCCCCAACTTATATGCTTTCTTTAAAACTAGTTACAAAACATGGGGAGAAAGCTGAAAAAGAAAACCATTACCAACCCCAGAACCCAAACCCACTCCAACAAAAACAAAAAAATGCCACAAACAAAACCCAACCCCCCAACCCCCAGGCATTAATTTTAAGGCCTGTATTTAACTAACAAGCACTTATTAATTTACTGTAACACTGTGTCTATGAAATAAATAAAATATACATATATTTATAAGCATATACATAGAAGTATATATATTATATAATTGTTTATATATTATATATGTTATATATACTTACAAGTGTGTAAGTGTATACATTCTTATGGAAAAAACCATATTCTGCCTTCAGAAATATTATCCAAGTGTAGTGTTGCTTTTCACTCCACTTGTAATATGGTGAGTCATGTTGTTGCTGTTGTCCAAGCAGAATAAAGTTTGGTACTGATGAATAAGCATACTTCCTTATCCTTTGGTAAGACATTCCACACTTGGCCATTACTATTAAATTAAAATTTTCTGGAAGTTTTATTAAACTAGGAAACTGTGGGTTTCAACCAGTTTTATAGCTGATCCCCAGTTGGATTGTGGGGGACAGAAGAAATCCAAGTGTGGGAAAAAATAAGATGCACAGAACTTTCAATACAGAGCCAGGGTGAAGCTATTGGGTGGACACAGGACCATGACTTTGGAGCATTGAGCATATCTGCCCATCAGTGAAGACTTCCATTCTGTCATGGACACTGCACACTACTCTGGGAAAATTGCTGATAGTTCTTCTTCCCAATTCTGAAGAGCTGTGTGCATCTCCAGTAACTGTAGACTTCTGTGTGCTGTAACACATTCCTGTCTATGAATTTTGTTCCCTCTATCTCAGGCTCCTTTGGTGGAGTAGAGGGTTTTGCAGCCATAAAAAGAGTAACTGAAAAGTGCCATCATCTAACCAGAAAAATCATAAATATTTCATATTATGTCACAATAGAATAAAACCATTATATATTGATTATCCATTTATCTTTACCAGGGATAGCTTAAATAATTTTCTTCCCTACCCTGAGATTATCATTCTCAACCATTATATTGGCTACTTCAATAACAAACAGACATATAATACTTCCCCCAGGAGAAAGTTAGATGGTTCAGGGTTTTACAGCAGAATGATCTTTCTTTCTGCCAACACTACAAAAATGTAATATGTTTAAGTTGGACCATAACTCAAAAGGAACCATGAAAAGAGGCTGCACAACATCAGTTAAATAAGTAACTGTATAAATTTCTATTTAGTTCTGCAATATTTCTAATATTACACTGTTGGGTTTCTTAGTGGTCCCACAGTGCCCTGAACAATTCCTGCTATGAAATGCTTCTTCCCATCATATCTGTGAAGAATACTAACAGAATTACCCAAGGGAAAGACAAGTTTTCATAAATGTCTAGTTAATCCACTTCATGCTTTCATAGCCATTGCAAATAACCTGTGTTTTGTCAGGCAAAGGAAATTATATAGAATCCAAGAAAATTAAATGTCAAATGTATCTATTGGAGAGAGGCAGTGTTTTTACTAAAGCTTAAAGTCAAATATTTAAGGATAAGATTTCAGTTATGATTACAAGAAAATTAATTCTTAAAGATGTCTCTTGGAAAGGCTGGAGAGCATGTTTTCTGCACTTCTACTTTTGGAAGTTGCTGCTGATATTGGTATCTAGCATCAAAGGCCTGTTATGAAAAACAGCATGTCTAGAAGCATGGCTGGTAGGTTCATAAGGACAAGACATGCTGTTATCACGCTCTGTCTCCAGTATACCTATGTCTGCTTTTCTATTATGTTAAAAAGTCAGCTTAATTATGAGCTCCAATACGGATTTACCCTCTACACACATGCCTTTCCTAAGACCAATGAACAAGGACATTGAAGCAGCCTTAGTATACATTTATATATACAAGTATACAAGTATATATACAAGTATACAAGTATATATTTACTAGGAAGTGTATCCAAGCTCATTCTGTCTTTCAGCATAGTGCTGATTTGCTTTTCTGCAAGGCAGTGAGCGAAAAGTTTTACTGTCCTTTTCTATTCTGTCCTTGTGTACAGGGTATTTTGAGGGTCACTGCGGTGACTGTTTTTTTCTCTAGTCTCCCAGTGAGATATACTACTTTAACTTTGAGAAAAGGAGAAACAAGTCTTTCTACAGAATGATTTCCTTAAAAACTAAAAAAACCCAAGCCAACCAACCAACCAAACAAAAGTTACTTCTTGGTCTTACTTTGAAATTTGAGTATTTAAACTCTGGTGACCATGTTAATTTGTGTGTGTCTAGCACTTTGGTAGGCATTGGGTCTTTTCAGAAAGCTGTGCAATATCAGCTGCCTCAAAGGTTCATGTAACAACTAGTGGAAATTTATTTAGAGAGTAATTTTGCACTTGATTTTTGATCATTGGATTTGGAAACCTACATGTCTCTGGTTTGAGTTAAATGACTTAAAAATGTTACTAGAAGGCTGAAGGTTAAAGTAGAAATGTTCAGAAATCAAACAGTTTGCTAAGGGACTATTAAGAGTAACACATTCGAGGCACAGATGGTTTGTACACCTCTCAGTAAAAAAAATAAACCGTCATGCAGAGTTAATTGGAACTAAACCAGCTTCCCTTGCTTGGTGAGCTCTGGCCACACCAAGTGTAATGAAAATATGGCATGCTATAAATGAAACAAATAGCAAGTCATCAGATAATATACACAGTTACTTAGAAATTCTGATACATGTTGTAATTATTATTTGATAGGTGACTGCAGGCTTCCCGTGTACTAGGAGGATGAAAAAGAAATAAAACTAAATAAAGATCTACTATAGCACATTAGTTCCATCCTGCTTTATGGACACAATGAAATATAGTAGTCCACCATGGTTTCCCTTATTTGCCCTCAAGGTTAAGATCACATACTTCCTAAGGTGTTTTCCTTGCATAATGGTTCAGATTAGTCCTTCAACATACATCAAGTCTCTGTTTAAGTCAGTTTTCCTTGGACTTGCAGGCATAATTACTCTCTATGAATAGAAAGTGTTTGTCAAAGAATTCTGTGATACAATTCACAAACAATTCAAATTTCAAAAGAACCTGAAGCCATTGGACTTTCATACCCCGCTGTTGTAGATTTATTGTGCTGGGGTACTTTACTCAGCAAGTCACTATGACAGAATTGCTGTCATACTGTCAAGTGACAGTATTTAGAAGCTGAATATATTTCATCATTCATAATATTTAATTCTGTAAAACAGTGGCTTCTTGGGATATTGTTACAATATAGGAAATTAAAAACTAAGTAGTCTACAGCCTAATCATAACTAATCAAATTACTTTCAAACTTGGATGTATCATTTGAGACTGCTCCAAATATTTCCTCTCAGAAAGAGCTTCCAGGCTGTGTACTTTATTAACTCTGAAACTGGTATAATTCTAGAGTAAGACCTGTGGAATATGGAGATACATACATCCCTTAGAACTATATAAACAGACAAAGAGGTCTATATTAGTGTTCTGCTTTCTAAATGATTCAAAGTGGAATGTAGAAAGTAAGCTATGTGAGCACCCATGGTTACAAGCAGGTTTTATTCTGGTTTGGTTTTGTTTGTTTCTTTCTTTCTTTCTTTTGCAGCTGCTGAGTTTTCTCATGATACAAAACCGATGGTTCAAAAAAGTGACATGTAAGTGATAAAATTTATTTGATAGACAGCTAGGACTTTTGTTGGCCCATACAGGTGTTGTCTGTGATTCCAGATTCTAACTATCACTGCTGATATGATCGCTTTGGTGAGGTGAGTAGCTAAGCTTCTGAGTTACAGCTATCAAATTCAGATATAAAACTAGACAAAGAACCTAGTATGTGGAAGGAAAAGGAAGTCCCTAACTTGCCTGACTAATCAGATGATTATCCCATAATGCAAGCATGGTAGATTGGATGTTTATACACACGCACACACATATATACATATATATATATATATATATATAATTGGATGTCTATAGGCAAAGCAAAGGCTGTCAAGGGAAGCCTGGGTTCAGACAGGGTAAAGTCAGAAGTAATTATCATTGTAATGTAACTAGTAGACGTTGAACATCCACAAGTGCTTTACCAACATCCGATTGCCTCATGAAACATCATGTCTTCTTTCCACCAAGGCACTTACAGCTCAGGCATCTGACTGTTGTATCCTTTGATGCCCCCTTTTGGCCCTGCTGTCAGTTGTCTACTGTCATTGACAGTAGTTGTTTCTTAAATGTGGTGTAGCTCCACCCCCACCCCTCCTCCCCCCCTTCACTGACAGTTCACAAAGAAACTCGCTGGAAAGAACAAATATGGTGTAAGTCTTCATATATCATTTTTTTAGGACAACAAAATGATGATTCCTTAACCTCCTTTTTCTCTCTCATGTTGCGTCTTTGGTATGAAAATTGGCTTTCTGCTTCATATGAAAAGATGTAGAAAGCTGGAACACTTTGGAATACATTGCAACAGATTAGCTCCCTGGTGTTTTGATCGTTTTCCTTTCTATTGTTGAACTGTAGAGGTTTATGGTGGGATTTGGGGATGCTTTTGCATGTTATTGACCTGTAAGTTTCTCTTTGTCACAAGAAATTTTACTGCAAAAGTCTGGGATTTGCTAGACATCAGATGAGACAGATGAGAGCTTTCTATGGAAGTTTCAGCACTGGTGAAGCTATTTAAGCATCAGCATGCAGTTGTAAGATTATTTCTATAAAAAGCTTGGGAAGGACACTGACCTGTCATGCAATATTCCTGACCAAACATCTGACAGGAGAGACTTTGCTAGAGATTCTCAGAATATGATGGGGAAGAACTGTAAAATTTGGGTGACATACACATGTACTGAACCTGTATACATAACTGGTTTGTACTTATTTTAAAAAGGTGGAAGATGAGTATTGAAATGGAATTGGATATCAGTGAGCTACAGGTAGGTTACTAATAAATTAAGTTCTGGTAGCTTCAGCTGTGGTATGAATACTGAAGTAAAATTCATGTGAAATGTGAAAAAAACCCCAAACCCTGCATATTATAAACTCTTCAGTGATGTAATTTTTAATACTATGTCTATAGATTTAAAATAATGTAGATAGCAAATCTTCTGACTTCAGTTCCAGCATACCTGTGCACAGCCAGCTGATGAACATGGATTTGCAAAGGATGTACTGTACTGGGTGAAGAGTACCTCTGAGACATGCAAGAGGGGAAATTGGCTTTCAGGAATATTCAGTTGCCAGCTGACTACCAGAATCAGTGTGCCCTGCTCCAATTTTTTGCTCCAGTTCCAGAGAAAAACCCTGCTAGAATGAAGTCACACCATTTCACTGTTTACATCATGTCATCTGGTAACATGTCAGAGATAAGTAGGTAAATAAATTTTAAAGGACCTGAAAAAGCTTTCTAAATCTTCAGCTTTGCAGAGAAAAGTGTATAACTTTTAGCTTATGTTATTTTATTTACTTTTATTTTATTTGTTAAACCAGTAAAAAATTCAAGTCAATTGTAAGTTAAACACACCACAGTTCAGAAAATGGAGAATTAAAATCTTGTTGATTGCTGAATAAAATAGAGGAACTGAGGCTGTGCTAAAGTTGTTGCAATTGAAAAGACGGGAAAAAAATGCTTTGCATCTATGTGAAAAATTTGAATGAAATAAATGAAAGGGAATATGAATATGCAGGTTTTGAGGTGACCCACAGCATAATAGCTCTGAATAAGTCAGACAGATTTGAGTTTACATTTCAAAAATTTGCATTCAGAAGCTGAACTTTGGAGTAACCTTTATTCTTGGAATACACTATTCTTCTAGAGATCAACTTCCTCCAAACACAGCAAAGCACTCTATAACATAAAACACCAATTTAGTTCCATGAATCTGTAGTTAACCCTTAACAATAAGGTTTTCTTTCAGTATGGACAGCATTCTCTTTGTTACATTTTATAAAATCTGCTCTAAAGTTAATGAGACAGGTGAATTCCCTTTTTCTATCCTGTCTGATTTTAGTTATTTATCACCTGATGATTTTGGCAACCTCAACAAAGTAATTGGGAAAGAATCAGCCCAGCAGAAAGCCTAAATGAATTTGAACTTTATTGGTTAATATCAGAGTAGAACTAGGAATAGCTTTGCTTTGGCAGAGGAAAAATGCATTTGTTAAATAACTGAGTAAAGTTTAGTAAAGCTTTTTGCTAAGTTTCATGTATGTAATGTCTGAGCTTGGTTTTAATTCCAAAAATTTTGAGAACTTATTTGAAAGGGCCTAGTGACAAAAAAATGTTTTGGGGAAGTACAGAAGTGATGTGAATGGAAAAGACTTCATTTATTAGCAGAAGTGTAACATACTTTAAACTTGATATAAATATATGTATGTATACATATGTATGTGTTGGGAATTGGCTTGATGAGAAAGGACATGGGTCTATGGAAAGGTTGTGCGAGCAGAGTGGTGTGTGAAGGAATGTTAGCGTGAGCAGCAAGACTAGGCCTCGGCCAAAACTGCTGGTCTTGCTGATATCAGGAGAAAGATAAGGACACTGTGACCTTGGCAGAGTTTCATAGACAACTTTGAGAAAGTTCCCATGAGAAAATTGCGGAACATCCATAGCTGCAAACCACAAGTGGGTGTGTTTTAGTAATGAATAAACATTAGCAATGTACCAATCATAATAGGACTAGTAGGCATAATTATCGTAATCTGTATAAATATGAGCTATCCGTGCAAATAAAGTTGAATCACTTCTATCACTCATATTGAGTCGACTTATGTGCATTCCTCCGCCGCTCGCATGTATGTACATATGCATATATACATACACATCCACATATAGACATAGTTATGTCGCCTGGGTTATAAGGTTTGTTTAAGGAAATGTTTTTGGAGTGTTCTCCAAAATACCTTTCACTCTTCCAGAGTTGAACACAGAGACCATAACAAATTATCAGCAAGTGTTTTTGTTTGGTTTTTGTGTGTGTGTGTGTGTTTTGTTGTTGTTGTTGTTTGTTTGTTTGTTTGTTTTTTTAATGAGTGTTAGTGTTAACCAACTGCAGAAAATTGAACAATAAGGAACAGTGTCAGTGGCCTATGTTCAATGCAAACTAACAGCTAAAAAAGACTTCCAGGTTATGCAAAGACAGAATTTGATTCATTATAGGATTAAACTAATCTAAAAGAAAATGTTAAAGACAGTATCAGATATAAGAAAAGTAGTTCTAGTACAACCTATATTCAAGGCAAAGAAATACACCTTTACCACAAAATTATGCAATGTTCATAAAACATCCTGATATATGAATGTGCCATGGCTTTGGTAGTGGATAAATCTAAGTGACACTACCAATCACTGCCTTGTAAATCAGACATTTCTTTGTCCATGTCATGGCTAACCCTGAAGATGTGTGCTGTAGGCTTTGCATTGATCTAAAGTTACTGTGATACAACTCTCCAATACGACAGAATATGGGGGTGAAGGTGAACCCAATCAAAGTATAAAGAAACTGCTTTACTGGTGTGATTTTATGCAAAATTAAAGCAAGGTCAAATCAATTAACCACAAATACCTTCTGATCTTCAGAATAACTTTAGGTAACTGTTCATGATGATTACAAATCCTAGTGACTGAGATTTCTGTAACAAAAAACTCAAAGAAGATGTCATAGGTAGGTTTGAGAACACAACTCTCTTTAATCACTGTGTGAAA
Organism: Astur gentilis; assembly: GCF_929443795.1. NCBI lineage: Eukaryota > Metazoa > Chordata > Aves > Accipitriformes > Accipitridae > Astur > Astur gentilis. Next base: position 16,682,594 of record NC_064919.1, on the reverse strand, counting down.
TTGGATGTTCTCATTTAGAGTACTAATCCTTCTTTTATAACACTTTTAAAAATCTCTGGTTTGTATTTCTTTTGAGAGGAGAAAGGTAACATACTAATGAAGTAGAAGCACGAGAAAAAACGTTTGGTTATGCATGAGAAATGTTCAAATTCAATTACAAAAATGTATTTTATCAAGAAAAAAAACAATTTCATGTAAATAGTTTGTGATCAAATGCAGTAATAAAATATCAATTGTCTGTCTTTCAGGTGAGCCTTTTGGGATCAAGAAAGAAAGAAAGAAAGAAAAAGAACAACAACAAAAAAAGTTGACAAATTACAGTAGTAGAATAAACCTGTACTGCTAGTTGGAAGGTCCTTTTATATAGCATCTTGTTTGAAAAATGCAAGATGAATGCAAAGATAATGCAAAGAAGAGCAACAAAGCTGGTGAAGGGTCTAGAGAACAAGTGCTATGAGTAGCAGCTGAGAGAACCAGGGGTTTTTAGCCTGGAGAAAAGGAGACTGAGGGGAGACCCTATTGCTTTCTACAACTACCTGAAAGGAGGTTGTACCGAGGGACATGCTAGTCTCTTTTCCAAGTAGCAAGTGATAGGACAAGAGAAAATTGCCTCAAGTTGCACCTGGGGAGGTTTAGATTGGATATTAGGAAAAATTTCTTCACTGAAAGGGTTGTCAAGCACTTGGACAGGCTGCCAAGAGAAGCGGTTGAGTCACCATCCTTGGAGGTATTTAAAATACATGTAGATGTGGCACTTCGGGATATGGTTTAGTGCCTGAATTGGCAGTGTTGCCTTAAGGGTTGGAGTTGATGATCTTAAGGGTCTTTTCCAACGTAAATGATTCTATGATTCTATGAAAAATTAGCATTTGGTTCTTGGAGGTAACAAAGATAGTTAAAGTACTAAAACGTCACAGGAATAGTTAAAACACTACAATCATTTCTTGGTACTAAATAGCATTATATAGCATTTTCTAACTTAGCAAAAATGAATACTGGATGAAGGACAGCTGCATTTGTGTGCCTCTTGTCCTGGATAGAATAGAAAAACAGTACAGCAGCTGACAGTGTGTGATCAGGCTGGTGAGAGTTGGGTATATAAGAGAAGAAGATAATATGATGTGAGAATGAGTTACAGGGAACACATACTTTAAAGCAGCAGCTTAGTAAATAGCTTTTATAAAAAATGGCTGTTGCTTCCACCTACCCACCTCTCCATTTATCTTAACTATGTTAAACAACACTTTAAACTCTTGTTTATAGGAAAATTAATTTGATTGCAATCTCTAATTTTTAAATATCTACTATTGCATTGCAGAAGCCATAATGATTTTCTGCATACTTTTTTCACTCTGTTATTGAAGAGGCATTGTTTAGTTCAGCTTATGATGAGTTACTAAAATTCCTGTGGCATTTCAGTTTAGGCTGACAGCATAGCAAAAGGTACTGCACTTGGAGGGCTAGACTGCATAAAACTATGTCCTTGGAGACCATAGTAGTGGGTCATTGAGATGTGCTTATAACAGCCTAGGAGAGCTATTGTAACTTAGTATTCCATCCTGGTCCTCTTGCTTTTGAAAAACAGTGCATTACATGGTTTGCTGTGAGATATTTCTAATGTTAGTCTGCCTGAGGAAAAGGATTGTTTTTCCAAAGTCATGTGTGACTGTATGAGCCAGGCTTGAAATTGCTGTGACTCTGATACAACAGAGTCAAGTGATAACCCATTTAGGATCTGTAGGCCATTTGTAGCTGTGCAGTGGAACATGAGTTGTTCACAGAAAACTGATCACTAAAGTACTGGACAGAAGGAAATTGGTGTCCTTTCTCTGTTAATAGTGTGTGAAGCTTGCTGAAGCTGGGTGATACCAAGTAGTAGGATTGCTCACTTATGTGTGTGCTTGCTGCACTACTTGACAAACTATACTAAAAAAAATCAGGTTTTGTGAAGTGTTTCATCTTTATCTTACAAAGTAAGAAAGGGGCTTGAAAATCTTCATGTAAAACCAGCCAGCAAGTAAGAAACTCAGCATGTTAAACAAACCAGAAATTTGGATCTGTTGTTTTCTTTAGAGAATGGTACTGTTTCTCTGGCACCTAGGTTTTGAGAAAACATTGTGGCTTAATCTGAAAATCAGCTTGGTTCTATTCTGCTGTCTTTAAATCTTCCCAGATATCAGCCAGGGAAGAGAACATGGTGACTGCAACTACAAGAAAGATGCAGGAATTGTTATTTATTTTCCTCTGTGAATTGATCTTAGAGTTTCTTATTTTTGCAGTACACACAAATTGAATTCTAGCATGTCTAGGTCCTTGTCACAAAATTACATTTCCAGCTGTCACATCTGGACTTGTGCATTTGATCTTGTGAAGAATTCACTGAAGTGTATGTATATGTGTTTATCTCTAATGCTATTAGAAGTTTCCAATGCTTACATTCTTACTGCTTTGTTTTTTGGTTCTACCTGTGGGATGTAAAAAGTTTTCTTTTTGGAACTTGACAAATATTTTCTGCCAAATATTTCATTTTTATTTAGCACCAATGATGTCAAAACACTATACAAAGGGTATTATTTTCCTTTTTTTTTTTTTTTTTTTAATATCATGAAGATAAGGAAGTCAGGTAGATGTGATTTGTTCAGATTGTCTAGCCAGCCATTGTCAACAGTTCAGAACAGTAGCCAGCTGCCAGTGCATTATTTCATTGTTTATTGCATAGGTACATTATGTAGTGCTTAGTATTTTCATTTCAAAATGTCCATTCTATCCTCTGACTCAAAGTCATGTCTTAAGGCTTGTAATGAGGTAAGTACATTTCCATGTAAAGTGTCTTTTCACTATTTCAGATATATATGTATAGTAACCTCATAATATGGATAACGAAATCAAGCAATAATAAAGGAAAATAAACTAGAAAAATAAACTAGAATTGGACGGCTGCAAATAAAGTTGTTTAGAGCCTAAAGGAGACAAGTTTTAGGTCAGAATATCTGGGTTTCCATCTCCATAATGGTAAAGGTAAAAGCCCTGAACTTTTAGTCAGTTTGGTTCCAGATTAAGTGTCTTTTGAACAGAGATTACATTTGCTCAGTAAAAAATGTGGTGCAAGAGATGCAGGAAACAACAGAATGAAGGAAAGAGCTGTAACTGTCTGATTATACCTGTTTTCTTTCACAACAAAATGATAGATACTAGAAACAATGCCTGGACTTTGGAAGTCTACACTGTTGATTATGGCCTAGAAATGAAACCATAACTACACATACAAAATTAAATTGTTCCTTTATTCTCTGGGTGGACTCACAGCTATAATTGCAGAGTCTTTGCTGGAAGAAATTCCTCAAAACAAATAGAATCCCACAATGTGATGTTGTAACAGACTGAACTGTTATCTTCCATTTGCCTCAAAGATTGTTAGGTGTGAGGGAGTGGGCTGTTATCTCAAGGAACTGTGAACTGCTTATCTCAAGCCCTTTGTCTCTAAGATGGCCTGTTTAAGCAGGACACACCTCTGTCCATAAGGACAATTACCAGGCCATTGAGGCATCTAGGGGAGGAAATGGGCTGGAGCTGATCTGGTGTTGATCACGCAAAAGTCCTGTGATAGACAAAACCTGCAGCGCATGACTTCATCAAAATATGCCCTATAAAAACCCGTAGAGACAAGCTGTGGTGGCTTTTTTCATCACCAAAGAACTGAAGATCGAGGAGCGATGGGACGCCGCTGGATCCGTCCTTGCAACTCCCACCACCAACTGCTTGCCTGAGGACCAACGGGATGCCGCTGGATCCATGGTGATGACTATCCTAGCAATCCTATCCCAACTTCTCGCTTAATTTCTACCTTTTCTTCCATTCTGTCCTGTCGTCACCATCTTCCTCTTTTGATGCTATTGATAATAAAAGCTTTTTTGACTATATGGCATTTGACCTTGTTTGTGTCTTAATCTTGCTCTTGGGATCATATCAAAACCTTCCCCGACATTGGATCAGGACAGATGTGTACTCCACATTGTACACAGTCACAGATTCCATTTTTCATGTGTTCCTGCTGGAATGCACTTATTCATTAGTTTTTTCATTATCTCAGCAATAACTTTAATATCCAATAATATTCCATTCCCCACCTCTATTTTCAGTCAGCTATACTTTTCTGAAACAATCACCTTTGGGGTTTAAATACTCCTTGTATGTCAAAATCTGCAATTCTTAGAATTCTTCAAAAGTTTGAGATGAAAATATAATTTGGAGTAGGAGGAAAAGGGAAGAGTCTTTTTGATTTTAAATAAATACGAAAGACAATAGTGAAAGGAAAAAGTGACCTCCTGATCTACTTCTTTCTTAAAAATGCACTGTTTTCTGATCTTCCTGCCTCTTGCAGATTGGTTTGTGTTAAGTATGAACATTCTCCTTTCCAAAATCGATTTGTTTTTGTGGAAATATTGTTTCCCGGCTTAATAAAATGACTGGGAAAGAGTGACCACAGAGGGTAAATTATGCTGAACCACACTGATAGTCTTCTATGGAGAGATGACTGGCTTGGTGGATGAGGAGAGAGCAGTGGGTGTTCTTTGTCTTGGCTCCAGTAAGGCTTTTGACACTGTTTCCCATAAAATCTTCACAGACAATCTGATGAAATATGGGATAGATAAGCAGACAGGGAGATGGACTGAAAACTGACTGAATTGACAGATGTAAAGGATTGTAACCAGTGCCAAGAAGTACAGTTGAAGACCAGCCACTAGCAGGGTGCCCATTGGGTGGATATTGGGACCAATACTCCTTAACGTCTTCATTACTGACCTAGATGATGGGTCAGAATGCACCCTTGGCAATAGGCAGATGATACAAAACTAGGAAGAGTGGCTGATACACCTGCTGGGAGCCATGACAGGCTGGATAAATGGGGCAATTGGAACATCAAGAAGTTCAACAAAGGGAAATGTGAAGTCCAACACCTGGGAGGAAAAACCACAGGCACCAGCACATCCTGGAGGTTGTCCAGGTGGAAAGCTTCTTGGCAGAAAAAGACCTGGGCGTCCTAGTGGATACCAAATTGAACATGAGCCAGCTATCATAGAATCATAGAATCATTTAGGTTGAGGTTGGAAAAGACCTTCAAGATCATCAAGTCCAACCATCATCCATGCCCACTAAACCATGTTCTGGAGTACCTTGTCTACGTGCTTTTTGAATACCTCCAGGGACAGTGACTCAACCTCTTCCCTGGGCAGCCTATTCCAATGCTTGATAACCCTCTCAGTAAAGAAATTTTTCCTAAGATCCAATCTGAATCTCCCTTGCCTCAACTTGAGGCCATTTCCTCTCATTCTATCACCAGCCACCTGATAGAAGAGACCAGCACCCACCTCACTACAACTCCCTCCAGGTAGTTGGAGAGAGTGATAAGGTCTCCCCTCAGCCTCCTCTTCTCCAGACTAAACAGGCCGAGCTCTCTCAGCTCCTCCTCATAGGACTTGTGCTCGAGGCTCCTCACCAGCTTGGTTGCCCTTCTCTGGACATGTTCCAGCAACTCGATGTCTTTCTTGGAGTGAGGGGCCCAAAACTGAACACAGTATTTGAGGTGCGGTCTCACCAGTGCCAAATACAGGGGAACAATCACCTCCCTGCTCCTGCTGGCCACACTATTTGTGATACAGGCCAGGATGTCGTTGGCCTTCTTGGCCACCTGGGCACGCTGTTGACTCATATTCAGCCGGCTGTCAACCAGCACCCCCAGGTCTTTTTCTTCTGGGCAGCTTTCTAGCTACTCTTCCCCAAGCCTATAGCGCTGCATGGTGTTGCTGTGACTGAAGTGCAGGACCCAGCACTTGGTCTTGTTGAACCTCAGACAATTGGCCTCAGCCCATCGATCCAGCCTGTCCAGATCCCTCTGTAGGGCCTTCCTACCCTCAAGCAGATTGACCCTGTATCTCAACTTGGTGTTGTCTGCAAACTTGCTGAGGGTGCACTTAATCCCTTCATCCAAATCATTGACAAAGTTATTAAACAGAACAGGGCCCAACACCGAGCCCTGGGGAACACCACTTGTGACCCCCTGCCAACTGGATTTAACCGCATTCACCGCAACCTTCTGGGCTTGTCCATCTAGACAGTTTTTCACCCAGCAAAGAGTACACTTGTCCAAGCCATGAGACGCCAGCTTCTCAAGGAGCATGCCATGACAGACAGTGTCAAAGGCCTTGCTGAAGTCAAGGTAGATAACATCCACAGCCTTTCCTTCATCCACTAGGTGGGTCACCTGGTCATAGAAGGAGATCAGGTTGGTCTAGCAGGACCTGCCTTTTGTAAAGCCATGTTGACTGGGCCTGATCCCCTGCTTGTCCTGGACTTGCTATGTGAGTGCTCTCAAGACAAACTGTACCATAATCTTCCCTGGTACTGAGGTCAGGCTGACAGGCCTGTAGTTCCCTGGATCCTCCCTCCGATCCTTCTTGTAAATGGGAATCACATTGGCAAGCCTCCAGTCCTCTGGGATCTCCCTTGTTGACCAGGATTGCTGATAGATGATGGCGAGTGGCTCGGCAAGGACCTCCACCAGTTCCCTCAGTACTTTTGGATGGATCCCATCAGGTCCCATAGATTTATGAGTGTCCAGATGGCATAGTAGGTCACTAACTATTTCCTCCTGGATTAAGAGGGTTATATTCTGCTCTTCATCCTCACCTTCCAGCTCAGGGGATGGAGTAGCCTGAGGATTACTGGTCTCCCTATTAAAGACTGAGACAAAGAAGGCATTAAGTACCTCAGCCTTTTCCTCATCTCTGGTGGCTACATTCCCTTCTGTATCCATTAAAGGATAGATATTCTCCTTGGGATTCTTTTTACTGTTAACATATTTGTAAAAACATTTTTTGCTGTCCCTTACAACTGTGGCCAGATTTAGTTCTAGCTGAGCTTTTGCCTTTCCAGTTTCCTCTCTGTATGATCTAACAAGATCCCTGTACTCCTCCCAGGTTGCCCGCCCTTTCTTCCAGAGATGATAGACTCTCCTTTTTTTCTTGACTTGTAGCAAAAGCTCCCTGTTTAGCCAGGCTGGTTGTTTTCCTCGGCGATTTGATTTGTGGCACATGGGAATAGCCTGGTCCTGAGCCATTAAGATTTCCTTCTTAAAGAATGTCCATCCCTCCTGGACTCCTTTGCCCTTCAGGACCATCTCCCAAGAGACTCTCTCAACCAGTGCCTTCAAGAGGCCAAAGTTTTCGCTCTGGATGTCCATAGTGGTGGTTTTGCTAACCCCCTTCCTTGCCTTACCAAGAATTGAGAATTCCAAGACAGCCTCCAACCATCACACCTCCCACCAGTCCTTCCCTGTTCGTAAACTACAGATCTAGCAAGGCTCCTTCCCTGGTTGGGTCACCTACCAGCTGTGTCAAGAAGTTATCTTTCACACACTCCAGGAACCTCCTAGATTGTTTAGTCTCTGATGTATTGTATTTCCAACAATGTCTGGAAAGTTGAAGTCCCCCATGAGAACAAGGGCACATGATTCTGAGACTACTGCCAGCTGCTTGTAGAACGATTCATCCAACTCTTCAACCTGGTTGGGTGGTCTATAACAGACTCTCAGCACAATATTTACCTTTTTGACCTTCCCTCTCATCCTCACCCATAAGCACTCCACCTTGTCATCACGAATGTGGAGCTCTGAACAATCAAAACACTCCCTAACATAGCCACTCACCACCTCTTCTGCCTTGCCTATCCCTTCTGAAGAGCTTATAACCATGCATTGCAGCACTCCAGCCATGGGAGTCGTCCCACCATGTTTCTGTGATGGTGACTAAGTCATATCTATCCTGCTGCATGATGGCTTCCAGCTCCTCCTGTTTATTGCCCATGCTGCATGCATTGGCATAGATGCATTTGAGCTGGGTTATCAAATCCACCTCTAACATTGGCATGCTGCCCCCAGGCTCATCTTTGGTGCACCTAGTTTTATCCCTTACCCCCTTCAAACCTAGTTTAAAGTCCTCTCTATGAGCCCTGCCATTTCAGGAGCGAGGATTCTTTTACCCCTTTGAGATAGCTGGATGCCATCTGTTGCTAGCAAGCCCAGTGCTGTGTAAACCTCCCCATGATCAAAAATAAACCCAAATTCCACCAATGGAACCAGTGTCTGAGCCACATATTAACCAGGTGTGTTTTCCTGTTCCTTTCAGTATATTTCCCTGCCACTTAAGGTATTGAGGAAAACAATACCTGTGCTTCTGATCCTTCCACTACTCACCCCAGTGCCCTGAAGTCCCTTTTGATTGCCTTTGGATTTCTCCCTGCAATCTCATCACTGCCAACCTACACAACCAATAACGGGTAACAATCAGGGGGCCAAACCAGGCCAGAGAGTTCCCTAGTAACTTACGTGGGCCCCAGAGAGGCAGCAGACTTCCCTGTAGGATGGGTCAGGTCTGCATATTGGGGTCTCTGTCCCCCTTAGAAGCGAGTCACCTACGACAGTTACCCTCCTTTTTCTTTTTTCAGAGGATGTGAGAATGCGTGAGGCTGCCTGACTGAGCCCAGGCACCTCCCTAGATAGGGCTTCATCTACACCCTGGTCTTCGCTGGCCTGGTCCTCAAGTTCCAGAGCCCCATATCTGTTGTGTAGGGGCAACTAGGAAGGTGAGGGAGACCGGGAGCGGATTTGCTTGCCTCCCCAAGCAGGGACCTGGATCCATTCCCCTCCATCTCTTAGGTCCCCTCCTGCCTGGTGGCAAGAGGGGAGGGGAACCTCCGCTTCTTGCGGAACTTCCATCTGCTGCCTCTGCCTCAGGGATGGTAGGGTGTAGGACCACCAGTCTATCTCCCTCTCACACTCCCTGATACTCCTCAACCTTTCCATTTCCTCCTTCAGCTCTACCACCAGGCAGAGCAGATCACCCACCTGGTCACACCTCACACAAGAGGTGTCCCCGCTGCCCTCTGTCATCAGTGACAGACTCAGGTGCTCCCCGCAGCCAGAGACCTGGACAGCCGCATGTTTACATGGGAGCTCTGTCTGTGTTGCCACATTTTTCCTAACAATGGCTTTCCCCGGAGTGGCAACCATCCCTGGGTGTCCCTCTGGGCCAACGCCCACTCCTTGAGTAGCCTTCTCCACCTGGAAAGGCCTACCTGTTGGAACTGCCTGCATGAACTGCCGTGCCACACCCTTTTTGATATGCCATGCCCTTTCTGATGTGCCATGCCCTTTCTGACGCACCATGCCCTGTTTGCCCACCCTGTTCACCATGCTCCTGGTCGCTGGTGCTCCTGAGGGCAGTTCAAATTTCCCACGGTTGCCCCTGGCAATGCCCACGCTGGGTCAGCCTCTCTCGCAAGAGCCACCGGCTCTGGACAGGTCCCTCCACTTTTCCCCGGGGCTCCTGGGCCTCAGGAACCTCCCAGTCTGCCTCAGTCTAACGCTTAGCCGCCGACTTACTGTTGCCTCTGCTGGCCTCGCCACTGACTGAATGCTGCTGATGGTTATGCCTCATTTAAAATGTGTCCTTGCTGCAAAGACAGCTAACAGTATCCTGAGCTGCATTAGGAGGGATGTTGCCAGCAGGTTGAGGGAGGTGATCCTTCCACTCTACTCAGCACTGGTGAGACACAGATACAGTGGTGTGTCCAGTCCTGGGCTCCCTGGTTCATTAAAGATGTGGACATATTGGACAGAGACCAAATGAGGGCCAAAAAGATGATGAAAGGACTGGAGACCTGGGACTGTTCAGGTTGGAGAAGAGAAAGCTCGGGAGGATATTATGCATGTGTATAAATATCTGATGAGAGGGTGTATAAGGATGATGGAGCTAGGCTTTTCTCAGTGGTGCCCAATGCCAGGACAAGAGGCAAAAGACACAAACTGAAACACAGGAAATCCTGTTTAATCATATGAAGAGCCTTTTTTTTTTACACTGCCTGATCAAATACTAGAGCAGGTTTCCTAGAGATATTAAAAACTTGGCTAGACATCGTCCTCGTCAACCTGCCCCAGATAACCCTGCTCAGAGCAGGGCATTGGACTGTGTAATCTCTAGAGGTGATTGCAACTTCAGCAATTCTGTTTCCTTAAATACCAAATTTGCTCACAGTAAAAAATTATCCTAAAATATATAAATAATTTTAAATCAGTTTAATTAAAAAGAGATGTGATTTCTTTCTTGCCTGCTCATCTTCTAATCCTCAGTAAGGAAAATTAATAACATTCTTGGGGCAGTTGTGTGTGTGTGTTGGTCATGTAGTCATCCCATGGCAATATGAGTGTTCATATTAGCTATATATGTTCAGCCTGTTAAAAGAAAAGAAAATCAGCGGTCAGTCCTAACTTTTAAGTACTCTTAGATGAAATAGAATATATGAAAATAACCTGATTACACTTCAAAACTGGGAGCTGATATGTGAAGAGGCTATAAGAATCTTATGAAAAACAGTAGACAGGAGAAAGGGTGGAAAACAGTTACTGAACCTGAACAGTTTGGAGCAGAAAGCTTGGAAGCTGTTTTCTTTGCAAACCAAGTAGGGGGATTTGTCTAACGGCAAAGTACTAAAGGAATAGGCTTGGAGTAGAAAAAAAACCAGGTTTGTATGTGGGTTTGTTTGGTTTTTTTTTCATTCCAACCTAAGCATCCTGTATATAACTATATTTAGGTGGAATTTATATAGCTTTTGCTGAAAAGATTGTCTTGTCATCGTATCTTCCTGTTACAGAGCTCTCAGAAAGGTAAGGGATGACTCTTTCTACAGCCCTTTTACAGGAATAATTATGGTGTGTAAGATCTGTCTTAGGGTGGTTAACCTTGCAAAAGGCAGCTGCTAAGGTCCTACAGTTTCTGAAGGTTAAGAGTTTCTTTAAGCCCATACTCTATTGCCTTTATCTTAAAAGACTGCTTGAAGAATAAAATACTTTCTATAAATACTTAAGAGCACAATTTATGCATTCTAGCAACAAGGAAATTGCTGAAATTTTTAGGGATCTGAGTTAAGGAAGGGAGAAATAAAGGCTGAGTAAAAGCTTGGCTCTACTTGTTGTCTTGGTTTTGGCTGGGATAGAGTTAATTGTCTTCTTATTAGCTGGTATAGTCCTATATTTTGAGTTTGGTATGAGAAGAATGTTGAGAACACACAGATGTTTTCAGTTGTTGCTAAGCAGTTCTTGGTCTAAAGTCAAGGATTTTTCAGCTTCTCATGCCCAGTTAGCAAGAAGGCTGGAGGGGCACCAGAAGCTGGGAGGGGACACAGCCAGGGCAGCTGACCCAAACTGGCCAAAGGGGTATTCCATACCATGTGATGTCATGCCCAGTATATAAACTGGGGGGAGTGGAGCTGGGGGGAATCGCTGCTCAAGAACTAACTGGGTGTCCGTTGGTGGGTGGTGAGCAATTGCATTGTGCATCACTTGTTTTGTATATTCCAATCCTTTTAATTATTATTATTGTCATTTTATTATTATAATTATTAGTTTATTCTTTTCTGTTCTATTAAACTGTTCTTATCTCAACTCATGATTTTTACTTTTTTTTTTTTTTTTTTTTTCCAGTTGTCTCCCCCATCCCACCAGGTTGGGTGGAATCAGTGCACAGCTGCGTGGTGTTTAGCTGCTGGCTGGGGTTAAACCACGACACTTGTGCTCCTCGATATGGGCACATGAGTTCCTTTAAATAGAAGGTGAAATCCTCCATGTCTCTAGAAAGAAGGAATGGCAACTATTAGTTCTGGTGTAATGTGAAGGGAGCGAACCCCACTAGTGAGTGTAAAACTTGTAGGAAAAATAGTGGGTTCGTTTTCTAACAAGATTTTTTTTTTTTTTTTGGTGTGACCAAGGATGTCTGTGGAATATAAGTGTAGCACTCAGGTTCTAGAAAAAAACTAGGGTACTTTGCGCAAAGTGAGGCCAAAGAAATTTCTGAGACTATCATTTAGGTACTAGGGCTAGAAAACAAATCTAACAAAAACAAGTGAATAAAGCTGGTGTTGTTTGATTTCTAAATAGTTCTCCTAGTTATTGCAGATTCATCTATTTAAAACTATCAGCCAGTATAAAATGTCTGATACAATCCTGATATTCTGATTTTTGAAATAGCTTTTTAGCTGATGTAGTTTCTGGAGATCTGTGGAGCTTAACAGAGGTTCAGTTTTTTCTAAATGTGGATGTAGTACATTGATCCCTCATCTTAAGATTTCCCTCCATCCTCCTTCTTTCAAGGTTCTATTTAAATTTACCAGAGCACTACTGCATACGTTTTTCCTTTGAAGGAAAGGTCACTATTGGCATTTCCCTAGCATGAAATATTGAGAACTGTTAAACTCATATTAAATGTAAATGCAATTAGAAATGTCAGTTTGAAGAAAAACGAGTTGACCCCACTGTCAGAGGGTCAGTACCCACTGAACTACACAGTTTGGGGCTGTTCAGGGAAGGTTTCTTTCCTACTGACCATCAAGTGCTTGCTGAAAACTGAGAAAGTAGAACAACAGAAATAAGTAGACAATGAAAAATAAATAACTAAACAGTGAAAATAAAAACATAAAGCACTTCTCATTTGTCTTGGTGAGAATTGCTTCATTGTGTAAAAGGAAGCAATTTCCTAGCAACCCTTCCTTAATGCACAGAAATATACCTGACTGAAAATAGCATTGCTTCTCTGTATCACTCTATGTCTATGTAGGGGCCTGTCAATAAACCTTCTATCAACTCCTTCAGCAGAGTTGTAATCATCCAGCCATTAAAATCCATTATAGAAGGACACTTAAAATAAGATTCTCCTGGACCTTAGCAATGTGATTTTGAAAAATTGTTTCTCTTTTTATTTATCCCGATTTAGAGATGGAATGACAAAAGTTGCTTAGCGCTGTCCTGATCCAATGTCAGGGAAGGTTTTGATACGATCCCAAGAGTGAGATTAAGACACAAACGAGGTCAAATTGTTGCTGAAAAACTCGGAATAAAGAATTTATCAACACCAATTTAGTGTAGATAAGCAGACACTTCTTTATTGATGGCTGGGTGCGCGTGTGAGTCCTCTCAAAAAAACCACACACCTGAACACCAAAATCATACACCTTATATTAAACTTATTCATTCATATTCATTAGATTTCTGAGAAATGTTATGCATATTCATTAGATTTCTGGGAAGTTATTAGCATATGTTAATGTCCTTTACGCAAGCGCATTGAAGGTCTCTGGTGGTCTTCTAGAGTCCTCTGGTGGTCTTTCATAGTGTAATAGACAGGGAACCAAATTGTTCCCGACATTGTGTAATTCGTGTTGAATTAAAAAGAAGACAAGACACACATCGTGATTGACTAGATAAGGGGGGAAAAGACCATGGACCAGATAAGGGGATTAACTCTACCACGACTGCATTCCTCCACAACAAAAGACATTCCACAGACACTTGCCTTTTTGAGAAGATTGACCGAATCTACAAACCTGTGAAGAAAGAAGAAGCAAGTCAAGATGGAAATTTACAAGAAAGGGGTGCATTAACTGTATAAAAGGAATGTAACTATAACAGAAAACGCGAGCTGTTGCTGGAGCGCGGACTCCCCGGCCGCCCAGCGCTGCTTGCTTGCTATTCTCAATAAATATATCAATTTTATATAGAATTGGCTCTGTTAGTTTATAACAATTTCGGTGACCCCGACATGATCAGAGTTAAGCTGGTGTGTGACCCCAACTCGGGAGGGCGCCCCCATCTTTGGATGGTCCTGGATTGGTAGGTCCCGTTCCAGACTCGCTCTGACCTTCATGGACCTAAATTACCTGAGCGTAGCAAGCAAGGAAAGAAAAAATGAGCTCTCCTAACACCCTGTAAAATCATGCACGAAGATCCAGACGGCAGAGATATGTAAGTATAAACCGCTGGTTGGGGACGGGATTCCTTGAGTGTGCGAGTGTGTGAGACACAGAAAACTCTGCGAAGCGAGTGCGGACCTCTTCTAGGTGCGGTTCCAATCTCCCGCGAGGGACTTGGCCACCGAAGGAGGGAAACGAAAGGTATTGAGAGAAAGAAGGCACCTCAGGACGATGGGACAGAAAAAGAGTAAAGTTTCTGGCCTGGGAGGGGACTCACAGAGAAGTACCCTCAAAAAGGAGAGCCATTTACCTGATATACCGGTAGATAGTCCCTTGGGATCAATGATTAAATATTGGAATGATTGGCCATCTTGTAAAGAAAAAAATAAGGAAAAGATGATACATTATTTTATGGAAATATGAGGGGGAAACAGATAAGGGCTGATAAATTGTGTTGGCCAGTTTGGGTATGTCAAGCTCTGAATGTATATGTGAACCAAAAAGAACCTTTTAGTTTAGAAGAAAGTGAATATGCCAGCCTCTGGATAATATCCTCGGCTAGAAGTTATATTTTTACTTTAATCGAAAAGAAAAAAACGAAGGGGCCCCCATGTGAACAGTGGGACCCAAATAACCAACCCTCCCCACCCCCATATGTCCCAGCTCCAAATCCCCCGCCATCCCCGACCCCATCACCCCCTCCATCCCCACCCCGAATATATCCACAATTACCCACTCACCTGACCCCTTCTGCCCCAGTAGAAACAAAGGGGATGAAAACTCGGAGTAGGACTCGGAGAGGCCAAGAAACGACACACTTATTGCCCCTAAGAGAAGTTGCCATGGGGGGAAATCAGGGTGGAGTGGGATTTGTATCGGTACCCTTAAATTCTGGGGATGTCCGAGAATTTAAGAAGGAAATGGGAGGTTTACTCGAGGACCCTCTAGGGGTCTCCGAAAAACTAGATCAATTTTTAGGCCCTAGTGTTTACACTTGGGATGAAATTCAGGCTATCTTAAGGATACTCTTCACATCTGAGGAAAGTGATATGATTAGGAGATCAGGGATGAAATACTGGGACCAAAGACATCAACATGGGCCCCAGGGAGATGTGAAATGGCCCCTACAGAGACCAAATTGGAACCATCAAGTTGCAGGAGATAGACAAAATATGAGTGATTTAAGAGACATAATAATTCAGGGCATACGAGAAGCGGTTCCCAGAGGTCAAAATATAAATAAGGCCTTCAATGAGTATCAGAAAAAGGATGAAACTCCAACTGACTGGTTAGAAAGATTAAGGAAAAATTTGCAGTTGTATTCTGGAATTGACCCTGATACAGCCGTGGGTCAAACCCTGTTGAAAACACAGTTTGTGGCTAAATCGTGGGTGGACATAAGAAAGAAATTGGAGAAGTTAGAAGACTGGCAGGACAAAGCATTGGATGAGTTGTTGAGAGAGGCTCAGAAGGTGTATGTACGCAGAGATGAGGAAAGTCAAAAGAAGCAGGCCAAAATTTTAGTTGCACCCGTCCGAGAAGGACAGAGAGTTAATAAACCAGGGTCCATGAGGACAGACAACAAAGGACCCAGCAAAGAAAGAAAGCCAATTAGACCAGAAAATAAAGAAGCAGGAATTGAATACTATTATTGTGGGAAGAGAGAGCACTTAAAGCGGAACTGTAAAAAAAAAAACAACAGGATGAGCAGATGTTTAAAAATGAATAGGGGGGTCAGGGGCTCTACTTATTGGGAACTAAAACATCTATGGACCCCCAAGTAAAATTGAAATTAGGTCCCCAAAAAGAGGAGGTAGAATTCTTAGTAGATACAGGAGCCAAGAGATCCACCATTCAGAAACTACCCTCCAGTTGCACCCTTACTAAAAACACCATAAATATTACAGGTGCAAAGGGAGAACCATTTAAGGTATATGAAACTCAAGCTATTGAAATAGAGGCTCCTCAAAAATTTTGCGTGGGTAAATTTCTGATGGTGCCTGAAGCGGAATATAATCTTTTGGGAAGGGATTTAATTGTTAGTTTAGGGATTAATTTATTGGTGGAGAATGATAATCTCGTGGTAAAGTTGTATCCTTTAAATCCCACTGATGAAGCAGAGATCAATCCTGATATATGGTATAACCAAGACAATATAGGAAAATTAGATATTCCGCCGATAAAGGTAGCTATCCAAAACCCAGAGAGACCAATACGAGTGAAGCAATACTCGTTGTCCATAGAAGGAAGAAAAGGTTTAAAACCCATAATACAAAGTTTAATATAAGACAACTTTAGAACCCTGTATATCACCCCATAATACCCCCATATTACCTGTCAAAAAGCCTGACGGGTCATTCCGGCTAGTTCAGGACCTACAAGCTGTAAATAGCCGTACGGTCACCCGGTTCCAGTAGTCGCTAATCCATACACACTATTGAATCAGATCTCCTCAGATTACACTTGGTATAGTGTGGTGGATTTAAAGAATACCTTTTAAACCTGCCCCCTTGATGAAAGCAGTAGAGACTATTTTGCCTTTGAATGGGAGGACACTGATACAGGTAGGAAACAGCAGTTAAGATGGACAGTGTTGCCCCAGGGGTTTACGGAATCACCTAACCTGTTCGGGCAAGCCTTAGAAACCATATTAGAACAATTTACCCTACCCCCAGGGATTAAGCTTTTACAATATGTGGATGATTTATTAATAGCAGGAACTGATGAAAAAGAAGTTAGAGAAAGCACCATACAGTTACTGAACTTTTTGGGGAACGTCGGGCTTAAGGTTTCTAAATCAAAACTTCAGTTTGCTGAATCAGAGGTAAAATACTTAGGCCACTGGCTAAGCCAGGGAACCAAAAAACTTGATCCTGATCGGGTGGAAGGAATTTTAAGATTATCACCTCCAAAAACTAAGAGACATGTTCGACAACTGTTAGGACTTTTGGGCTATTGTAGATAATGGATTGAAAATTATAGTAGTAAAGTAAAATTTTTATATGAAAAATTAACTTGTGATAAAATTTGGTGGACAAGTAAAGATGAAGAACAGTTGAATAAAGTAAAAGAGGATTTGATAACAGCTCCGGTTTTAAGCTTACCGAATTTAAAGAAACAGTTCTATTTATTTGTAGAAACAGATAATCACACGGCATACGGAATACTAGCACCGGATTGGGCAGGACAGAAAAAACCAATAGGATACTTTTCTAAACTTTTAGACCCTGTGAGTAGAGGGTGGCCTACGTGTTTACAAGCTATAGTAGCTGTGGCTTTAATGGTAGAAGAAGCAACTAAGGTAACCTTCGGGGGAAAATTAGAAGTGTATGCTCCCCATAACGTTAGGGGAATTTTGCATCAAAAAGCAGAAAAGTGGCTAACTGATAGTAGATTGCTAAAATATGAAGCAATCTTACTTCATTCTCCCAATTTAGAACTAAAAACTACCTCGGCACAAAACCCAGCCCAGTTTTTGTATGGGCACGTAGATGATTTACTCATACATGATTGTATCAGCTTGATAGAATATCAAACCAAAATCCGGGAGGATTTAGAGGAAGAGGAATTAATTAAAGGAGAAAAATGGTTTGTTGATGGCTCCTCACAGATGGAGGAAGGGAAAAGGAAATCAGGATATGCAATAATAGATGGAAAAAAAGAAACAGTACTGGAGTCTGGCCCCCTTAGCCTTAGCTGGTCAGCGCAAGCCTGTGAATTATACACATTATTAAAGGCTTTACAGAGGCTAAAAGGAAAAGTAGGAACCATATTTACAGATTCAAAATACGCTTTTGGGGTAGTACATACTTTTGGGAAAATTTGGGAAGAGCGAGGACTTATCAATACCCAGGGTAAGGGTTTTAATCCACGAAGAATTAATAAGGAAAATTCTTATTGCAATCAGAGAACCAGAACGGATAGCAGTAGTGCATATGAAAGGACACCAAAAGGGACGGGATTTTTATACCAGAGGAAATAACCGGGCCGACTATGAAGCAAAGAAGGCAACCTCAACCGCCCAAGAAATAGAAGCAATGCCCATTAAAACCTTAACTGAGCATAAGGAAAAAGTCTTTACTGAAGAAGAAATACAAAAATTTCAGGCCTTAGGGATTGTCCAGATGGATGATAAATGGATCCTCCCAGACGGACAAGAAATGTTACCAAAAGCTTATGCTAAACATATAATTTCCAGACTACATCAGACCACCCATTGGGGAACCCAAGCCCTAGCTGATCAATTTTTAAAATACTATGGGTGCATAGGCATATATGATCTGACAAAACAAGAGGTCCAAGGGTGTTTAACTTGTCAAAAGGTGAACAGGTCTAACTTTAGAACAAAATCCCTTGGAGGGAGAAAATTGGCCTGCAGACCTTTTGAGAGGATCCAAGTAGATTTTACAGAGTTACCTAAGGTAGGAAGATATCGATATCTTTTGGTAATAGTAGATCAGCTTACCCACTGGGTGGAAGCCTATCCCACCGTGAAAGCTACTACTAAAACTGTAGTTAAACATTTGCTAGAAGAAGTTATTCCCAGATTTGGTATGGTTATAGCTATTGATTCGGACCAGGGAACGCATTTCACATCCAAAATATTAAAGGAAACAATAGAGGCTCTAGGAATTAAATGGGAATTCCATACCCCATGGCATCCACAAAGTTCAGGAAGAGTAGAAAGGATGAATGGGCTTATTAAGGCACAATTAACGAAGCTAATGGTAGAGACCAAAATGTCATGGGTTAAATGTTTACCATTAGCTTCATTAAACATCAGGACAAGGTCCCAGACTAATACGAGATTATCTCCCTATGAGATGTTATATGGGATGCCTTATTCCCATGGAATACCAATCCAACACCCCAAGGTTGAAGATGCATCTATCCATACCTACATAACTACCTTAGCAAAAGTCATAAGAGACAACCGCCAGAAAGGAATAATGGAGCAAACAGTCCCCTTGGGATTTCCTATTCATAAAATTGAGCCTGGGGACCACGTGCTGATAAAAACGTGGAAAGAAACATCTCTAAACCCCCGCTGGGAAGGTCCGTTTCTTGTTCTTTTAACTACAAATACAGCCATCCGGACGGTGGAAAAGGGATGGACCCATGCTACTCGGGTTAAGGGACCGATCCACACTTCTCATTGGGAAGTGGCCAACAACTCAGAGGACTTGAAGGTTACTTTGAAAAGAAAGAACAAATGAGTAAACCTGTGACCATCAACTGTGTAAATCTATATTATAATTGCTAACCATTTGTATGTTATAAGTGTATAGTGTGTCAGGGAAAGTGGTGGAATCATTGCCATTACAGGTATTCCCCCAGAGGGGTTTTGTCAGGAGTGTCACGATCAGGAAAAACAACTGACTAACAAGGCCTTACGCCTAAGGGTTTCCTTAGGGAAAAATTGAGAAGGATTCCACTGAGTGGTAAGAAATATTTGTCAAACTTTGACCTAACGTAACAATAATAACTGACATAAATTGTAGAAAACGGTTGTGGGAGTGAGTTGCTACTTGTGGGAAGAAAGAAAAAAAAAAATTAAAAAAATTTTGGAGCGCTTACAAAATAAGACAGGCCAAGCAGCCTAACAAGTGCTCCCCTGAAGAATACATTTGCTGCCGAGAAGATGATACCCCCCGTTGCTCGAAGCAACCGAGTAGACGGAGGAGGCAGAAATGTACTGCTGTGGGGACTGTTAATGACAAGCTGCTTTAAATATGAAGCTACAGACCAAAATAGTAAGCGCTACCAAGTTGAAAACACGCTAACGTTTCCCACTGACCCAACCTCACTCCACAATGACCTAAAGGATTTAAAAATTAAGGACACAAAAAGGCAAAGATCTTGGAGTATAAAAGAGACACCTTACGATGATATATTAAGTTGGGAAAATAATACCCACAATGGTCCATGGATACCACCACTGTTCCCTAAATATTGGAATCAAGCTCTAGTGCTTTTGCTTTATACAATTTTAGACCCTAAAAACTGTAAAATTATTAGTTTTGATATGGATGGGCTCAGTACAAGGGAAAAATCTCCACCAGCCATACGAATGGACTCTGTCAAGATGGGGAGATTCCGCAATGATCCAAAAGAAAATTACTGCAGGGTCCCCCAGTTTTACCGCCTCACTTTGCACTCTAGCTCCCGTAAGTCCATGCTTAGACCTAAGACCCTTTTATTTTTGTCCTAGTTCTAATCCAGGGAAGGGGTATTGCAATACGCCTAACCAATATTACTGTGCTTACTGGGACTGTGTTACTATTGCAAACGCTTGGACTCCCCCCGACAAAAGACAAATTTTTGAAAGTAGAATGGGGACCTCACACCTCTAAACCACCTAAGTACGACTGGAGTGGGGGATCAGTTAGTTATGGAGGATCAGTTGGTTACAGTAATTGTAGATATTTAGTCCTAAATGTCATGTTACCAGAAGACCCTGGGTGGTTACTGGGAAAAACTTGGGGAGTCAGGTATTGGGAAGGTTGGCCTAACACAGACAGAGGAGGGCTAATTCTTATTCAAAAAAAAGAGATACCGAATTCTCAAGCCATAGGCCCCAATAGAGTTATAAAAAGAACCGAATCAGAACCAAAGAAAGAGCCTAATGGAACTGTATCCAACTTATCCATCTTAGCTCCAGAACCTACCTTAGGGGAAATCATTACCAAAGAGAGTTATACTGAACCATTATGGAAGTTAGTCCAAGCAGCTTATCAAGCCCTCAACCATACGAACCCTAATGCTACTGTTGCTTGTTGGTTATGCTATGACGCTAAACCTCCTTTCTATGAAGCCATAGGAATAAACACCACTTATAACCTCACGAACCAAACCAACCCCCTACAGTGCCGGTGGGAAGGAAGAAGAATTGGCATTACTTTAAAACAAATAAGGGGAAAAGGAGTATGTTTAGGGAAAATCCCCCGTGAAAAGAAAAAAAGGCTTTGTAGCTCATGGATAGAGTATATAAACAACATGACAGATGATAAGTGGGTCATACCAGGTGAAGAAGGATGGTGGATTTGCTCCAAAACAGGCCTCACTCCATGTCTGTCCCTAAACGTTTTCAACAAAAAATGAGAATACTGTATCCAAGTTACAGTTATCCCGAGAATACTTTACCATCAGGAAAGTGATCTGTATACCTATTGGGAAGGTAGAGAACATAGAATCAGGAAGAGAGAACCCATAACAGCCATTACTATAGCCACTCTTATTGGCTTAGGAGTAACCAGGGCAGCAACAAAGATAACTTCCATTATACAACAAAATCAAGGGTTAACCTCTTTAAGAGCAGCAGTGGATGAGGACTTAGAACGAATTGAAAAGTCAATTTCATATTTAGAAAAATCCCTTACCTCCCTGTCTGAAGTAGTTTTACAAAATAGAAGAGGGTTAGATTTATTATTTTTCCAACAAGGAGGGTTGTGCGCCGCTGTAGGAGAAGAATGCTGTTTTTACGCAGGCCACACTGGGGTAGTTTGGGACTCCCTGGCTAAAGTGCAAGAAGGAATTGCCCAAAGGAAGTGAGAAAGAGAAGCCCAACAAGGATGGTTTGAATCATGGTTTAACCAATCACCCTGGATGACCACCCTAATTTCAACCTTGATGGAACCCCTAATAATATTATTACTAAACTTAACTTTTGGTCCATGTATTTTAAATAAAGTTATAACCCTTGTTCAGAGTAGGATAGAATCAATCCGGTTAATGGTATTGAGACAACAATGTAATAACTTAGATGAAGTAAGAGAAATTGAATCAGAATCAGAAATTACTCCAATTAAAAGGACTCTTATTAAATTGGAAACACGAATTAATGCTGGTACCAAAAAGGAAAACGGGGGACTGTAATAGACAGGGAACCAAATTGTTCCCTGACATTGTGTAATTCGTGTTGAATTAAAAAGAAGACAATAAAGCTTACATACCAGTCGGGAAGGGGGAAGACACACATCGTGATTGACTAGATAAGGGGGGAAAAGACCATGGACCAGATAAGGGGATTAACTCTACCACGACTGCATTCCTCCACAACAAAAGACATTCCACAGACACTTGCCTTTTTGAGAAGATTGACCGAATCTACAAACCTGTGAAGAAAGAAGAAGCAAGTCAAGATGGAAATTTACAAGAAAGGGGTGCATTAACTGTATAAAAGGAATGTAACTATAACAGAAAACGCGAGCTGTTGCTGGAGCGCGGACTCCCCGGCCGCCCAGCGCTGCTTGCTTGCTATTCTCAATAAATATATCAATTTTATATAGAATTGGCTCTGTTAGTTTATAACAATTTCGGTGACCCCGACATGATCAGAGTTAAGCTGGTGTGTGACCCCAACTCGGGAGGGCGCCCCCATCTTTGGATGGTCCTGGATTGGTAGGTCCCGTTCCAGACTCGCTCTGACCTTCATGGACCTAAATTACCTGAGCGTAGCAAGCAAGGAAAGAAAAAATGAGCTCTCCTAACACCCTGTAAAATCATGCACGAAGATCCAGACGGCAGAGATATGTAAGTATAAACCGCTGGTTGGGGACGGGATTCCTTGAGTGTGCGAGTGTGTGAGACACAGAAAACTCTGCGAAGCGAGTGCGGACCTCTTCTAGGTGCGGTTCCAATCTCCCGCGAGGGACTTGGCCACCGAAGGAGGGAAACGAAAGGTATTGAGAGAAAGAAGGCACCTCAGGACGATGGGACAGAAAAAGAGTAAAGTTTCTGGCCTGGGAGGGGACTCACAGAGAAGTACCCTCAAAAAGGAGAGCCATTTACCTGATATACCGGTAGATAGTCCCTTGGGATCAATGATTAAATATTGGAATGATTGGCCATCTTGTAAAGAAAAAAATAAGGAAAAGATGATACATTATTTTATGGAAATATGAGGGGGAAACAGATAAGGGCTGATAAATTGTGTTGGCCAGTTTGGGTATGTCAAGCTCTGAATGTATATGTGAACCAAAAAGAACCTTTTAGTTTAGAAGAAAGTGAATATGCCAGCCTCTGGATAATATCCTCGGCTAGAAGTTATATTTTTACTTTAATCGAAAAGAAAAAAACGAAGGGGCCCCCATGTGAACAGTGGGACCCAAATAACCAACCCTCCCCACCCCCATATGTCCCAGCTCCAAATCCCCCGCCATCCCCGACCCCATCACCCCCTCCATCCCCACCCCGAATATATCCACAATTACCCACTCACCTGACCCCTTCTGCCCCAGTAGAAACAAAGGGGATGAAAACTCGGAGTAGGACTCGGAGAGGCCAAGAAACGACACACTTATTGCCCCTAAGAGAAGTTGCCATGGGGGGAAATCAGGGTGGAGTGGGATTTGTATCGGTACCCTTAAATTCTGGGGATGTCCGAGAATTTAAGAAGGAAATGGGAGGTTTACTCGAGGACCCTCTAGGGGTCTCCGAAAAACTAGATCAATTTTTAGGCCCTAGTGTTTACACTTGGGATGAAATTCAGGCTATCTTAAGGATACTCTTCACATCTGAGGAAAGTGATATGATTAGGAGATCAGGGATGAAATACTGGGACCAAAGACATCAACATGGGCCCCAGGGGGATGTGAAATGGCCCCTACAGAGACCAAATTGGAACCATCAAGTTGCAGGAGATAGACAAAATATGAGTGATTTAAGAGACATAATAATTCAGGGCATACGAGAAGCGGTTCCCAGAGGTCAAAATATAAATAAGGCCTTCAATGAGTATCAGAAAAAGGATGAAACTCCAACTGACTGGTTAGAAAGATTAAGGAAAAATTTGCAGTTGTATTCTGGAATTGACCCTGATACAGCCGTGGGTCAAACCCTGTTGAAAACACAGTTTGTGGCTAAATCGTGGGTGGACATAAGAAAGAAATTGGAGAAGTTAGAAGACTGGCAGGACAAAGCATTGGATGAGTTGTTGAGAGAGGCTCAGAAGGTGTATGTACGCAGAGATGAGGAAAGTCAAAAGAAGCAGGCCAAAATTTTAGTTGCACCCGTCCGAGAAGGACAGAGAGTTAATAAACCAGGGTCCATGAGGACAGACAACAAAGGACCCAGCAAAGAAAGAAAGCCAATTAGACCAGAAAATAAAGAAGCAGGAATTGAATACTATTATTGTGGGAAGAGAGAGCACTTAAAGCGGAACTGTAAAAAAAAAAACAACAGGATGAGCAGATGTTTAAAAATGAATAGGGGGGTCAGGGGCTCTACTTATTGGGAACTAAAACATCTATGGACCCCCAAGTAAAATTGAAATTAGGTCCCCAAAAAGAGGAGGTAGAATTCTTAGTAGATACAGGAGCCAAGAGATCCACCATTCAGAAACTACCCTCCAGTTGCACCCTTACTAAAAACACCATAAATATTACAGGTGCAAAGGGAGAACCATTTAAGGTATATGAAACTCAAGCTATTGAAATAGAGGCTCCTCAAAAATTTTGCGTGGGTAAATTTCTGATGGTGCCTGAAGCGGAATATAATCTTTTGGGAAGGGATTTAATTGTTAGTTTAGGGATTAATTTATTGGTGGAGAATGATAATCTCGTGGTAAAGTTGTATCCTTTAAATCCCACTGATGAAGCAGAGATCAATCCTGATATATGGTATAACCAAGACAATATAGGAAAATTAGATATTCCGCCGATAAAGGTAGCTATCCAAAACCCAGAGAGACCAATACGAGTGAAGCAATACTCGTTGTCCATAGAAAGAAGAAAAGGTTTAAAACCCATAATACAAAGTTTAATATAAGACAACTTTAGAACCCTGTATATCACCCCATAATACCCCCATATTACCTGTCAAAAAGCCTGACGGGTCATTCCGGCTAGTTCAGGACCTACAAGCTGTAAATAGCCGTACGGTCACCCGGTTCCAGTAGTCGCTAATCCATACACACTATTGAATCAGATCTCCTCAGATTACACTTGGTATAGTGTGGTGGATTTAAAGAATACCTTTTAAACCTGCCCCCTTGATGAAAGCAGTAGAGACTATTTTGCCTTTGAATGGGAGGACACTGATACAGGTAGGAAACAGCAGTTAAGATGGACAGTGTTGCCCCAGGGGTTTACGGAATCACCTAACCTGTTCGGGCAAGCCTTAGAAACCATATTAGAACAATTTACCCTACCCCCAGGGATTAAGCTTTTACAATATGTGGATGATTTATTAATAGCAGGAACTGATGAAAAAGAAGTTAGAGAAAGCACCATACAGTTACTGAACTTTTTGGGGAACGTCGGGCTTAAGGTTTCTAAATCAAAACTTCAGTTTGCTGAATCAGAGGTAAAATACTTAGGCCACTGGCTAAGCCAGGGAACCAAAAAACTTGATCCTGATCGGGTGGAAGGAATTTTAAGATTATCACCTCCAAAAACTAAGAGACATGTTCGACAACTGTTAGGACTTTTGGGCTATTGTAGATAATGGATTGAAAATTATAGTAGTAAAGTAAAATTTTTATATGAAAAATTAACTTGTGATAAAATTTGGTGGACAAGTAAAGATGAAGAACAGTTGAATAAAGTAAAAGAGGATTTGATAACAGCTCCGGTTTTAAGCTTACCGAATTTAAAGAAACAGTTCTATTTATTTGTAGAAACAGATAATCACACGGCATACGGAATACTAGCACCGGATTGGGCAGGACAGAAAAAACCGATAGGATACTTTTCTAAACTTTTAGACCCTGTGAGTAGAGGGTGGCCTACGTGTTTACAAGCTATAGTAGCTGTGGCTTTAATGGTAGAAGAAGCAACTAAGGTAACCTTCGGGGGAAAATTAGAAGTGTATGCTCCCCATAACGTTAGGGGAATTTTGCATCAAAAAGCAGAAAAGTGGCTAACTGATAGTAGATTGCTAAAATATGAAGCAATCTTACTTCATTCTCCCAATTTAGAACTAAAAACTACCTCGGCACAAAACCCAGCCCAGTTTTTGTATGGGCACGTAGATGATTTACTCATACATGATTGTATCAGCTTGATAGAATATCAAACCAAAATCCGGGAGGATTTAGAGGAAGAGGAATTAATTAAAGGAGAAAAATGGTTTGTTGATGGCTCCTCACAGATGGAGGAAGGGAAAAGGAAATCAGGATATGCAATAATAGATGGAAAAAAAGAAACAGTACTGGAGTCTGGCCCCCTTAGCCTTAGCTGGTCAGCGCAAGCCTGTGAATTATACACATTATTAAAGGCTTTACAGAGGCTAAAAGGAAAAGTAGGAACCATATTTACAGATTCAAAATACGCTTTTGGGGTAGTACATACTTTTGGGAAAATTTGGGAAGAGCGAGGACTTATCAATACCCAGGGTAAGGGTTTTAATCCACGAAGAATTAATAAGGAAAATTCTTATTGCAATCAGAGAACCAGAACGGATAGCAGTAGTGCATATGAAAGGACACCAAAAGGGACGGGATTTTTATACCAGAGGAAATAACCGGGCCGACTATGAAGCAAAGAAGGCAACCTCAACCGCCCAAGAAATAGAAGCAATGCCCATTAAAACCTTAACTGAGCATAAGGAAAAAGTCTTTACTGAAGAAGAAATACAAAAATTTCAGGCCTTAGGGATTGTCCAGATGGATGATAAATGGATCCTCCCAGACGGACAAGAAATGTTACCAAAAGCTTATGCTAAACATATAATTTCCAGACTACATCAGACCACCCATTGGGGAACCCAAGCCCTAGCTGATCAATTTTTAAAATACTATGGGTGCATAGGCATATATGATCTGACAAAACAAGAGGTCCAAGGGTGTTTAACTTGTCAAAAGGTGAACAGGTCTAACTTTAGAACAAAATCCCTTGGAGGGAGAAAATTGGCCTGCAGACCTTTTGAGAGGATCCAAGTAGATTTTACAGAGTTACCTAAGGTAGGAAGATATCGATATCTTTTGGTAATAGTAGATCAGCTTACCCACTGGGTGGAAGCCTATCCCACCGTGAAAGCTACTACTAAAACTGTAGTTAAACATTTGCTAGAAGAAGTTATTCCCAGATTTGGTATGGTTATAGCTATTGATTCGGACCAGGGAACGCATTTCACATCCAAAATATTAAAGGAAACAATAGAGGCTCTAGGAATTAAATGGGAATTCCATACCCCATGGCATCCACAAAGTTCAGGAAGAGTAGAAAGGATGAATGGGCTTATTAAGGCACAATTAACGAAGCTAATGGTAGAGACCAAAATGTCATGGGTTAAATGTTTACCATTAGCTTCATTAAACATCAGGACAAGGTCCCAGACTAATACGAGATTATCTCCCTATGAGATGTTATATGGGATGCCTTATTCCCATGGAATACCAATCCAACACCCCAAGGTTGAAGATGCATCTATCCATACCTACATAACTACCTTAGCAAAAGTCATAAGAGACAACCGCCAGAAAGGAATAATGGAGCAAACAGTCCCCTTGGGATTTCCTATTCATAAAATTGAGCCTGGGGACCACGTGCTGATAAAAACGTGGAAAGAAACATCTCTAAACCCCCGCTGGGAAGGTCCGTTTCTTGTTCTTTTAACTACAAATACAGCCATCCGGACGGTGGAAAAGGGATGGACCCATGCTACTCGGGTTAAGGGACCGATCCACACTTCTCATTGGGAAGTGGCCAACAACTCAGAGGACTTGAAGGTTACTTTGAAAAGAAAGAACAAATGAGTAAACCTGTGACCATCAACTGTGTAAATCTATATTATAATTGCTAACCATTTGTATGTTATAAGTGTATAGTGTGTCAGGGAAAGTGGTGGAATCATTGCCATTACAGGTATTCCCCCAGAGGGGTTTTGTCAGGAGTGTCACGATCAGGAAAAACAACTGACTAACAAGGCCTTACGCCTAAGGGTTTCCTTAGGGAAAAATTGAGAAGGATTCCACTGAGTGGTAAGAAATATTTGTCAAACTTTGACCTAACGTAACAATAATAACTGACATAAATTGTAGAAAACGGTTGTGGGAGTGAGTTGCTACTTGTGGGAAGAAAGAAAAAAAAAAATTAAAAAAATTTTGGAGCGCTTACAAAATAAGACAGGCCAAGCAGCCTAACAAGTGCTCCCCTGAAGAATACATTTGCTGCCGAGAAGATGATACCCCCCGTTGCTCGAAGCAACCGAGTAGACGGAGGAGGCAGAAATGTACTGCTGTGGGGACTGTTAATGACAAGCTGCTTTAAATATGAAGCTACAGACCAAAATAGTAAGCGCTACCAAGTTGAAAACACGCTAACGTTTCCCACTGACCCAACCTCACTCCACAATGACCTAAAGGATTTAAAAATTAAGGACACAAAAAGGCAAAGATCTTGGAGTATAAAAGAGACACCTTACGATGATATATTAAGTTGGGAAAATAATACCCACAATGGTCCATGGATACCACCACTGTTCCCTAAATATTGGAATCAAGCTCTAGTGCTTTTGCTTTATACAATTTTAGACCCTAAAAACTGTAAAATTATTAGTTTTGATATGGATGGGCTCAGTACAAGGGAAAAATCTCCACCAGCCATACGAATGGACTCTGTCAAGATGGGGAGATTCCGCAATGATCCAAAAGAAAATTACTGCAGGGTCCCCCAGTTTTACCGCCTCACTTTGCACTCTAGCTCCCGTAAGTCCATGCTTAGACCTAAGACCCTTTTATTTTTGTCCTAGTTCTAATCCAGGGAAGGGGTATTGCAATACGCCTAACCAATATTACTGTGCTTACTGGGACTGTGTTACTATTGCAAACGCTTGGACTCCCCCCGACAAAAGACAAATTTTTGAAAGTAGAATGGGGACCTCACACCTCTAAACCACCTAAGTACGACTGGAGTGGGGGATCAGTTAGTTATGGAGGATCAGTTGGTTACAGTAATTGTAGATATTTAGTCCTAAATGTCATGTTACCAGAAGACCCTGGGTGGTTACTGGGAAAAACTTGGGGAGTCAGGTATTGGGAAGGTTGGCCTAACACAGACAGAGGAGGGCTAATTCTTATTCAAAAAAAAGAGATACCGAATTCTCAAGCCATAGGCCCCAATAGAGTTATAAAAAGAACCGAATCAGAACCAAAGAAAGAGCCTAATGGAACTGTATCCAACTTATCCATCTTAGCTCCAGAACCTACCTTAGGGGAAATCATTACCAAAGAGAGTTATACTGAACCATTATGGAAGTTAGTCCAAGCAGCTTATCAAGCCCTCAACCATACGAACCCTAATGCTACTGTTGCTTGTTGGTTATGCTATGACGCTAAACCTCCTTTCTATGAAGCCATAGGAATAAACACCACTTATAACCTCACGAACCAAACCAACCCCCTACAGTGCCGGTGGGAAGGAAGAAGAATTGGCATTACTTTAAAACAAATAAGGGGAAAAGGAGTATGTTTAGGGAAAATCCCCCGTGAAAAGAAAAAAAGGCTTTGTAGCTCATGGATAGAGTATATAAACAACATGACAGATGATAAGTGGGTCATACCAGGTGAAGAAGGATGGTGGATTTGCTCCAAAACAGGCCTCACTCCATGTCTGTCCCTAAACGTTTTCAACAAAAAATGAGAATACTGTATCCAAGTTACAGTTATCCCGAGAATACTTTACCATCAGGAAAGTGATCTGTATACCTATTGGGAAGGTAGAGAACATAGAATCAGGAAGAGAGAACCCATAACAGCCATTACTATAGCCACTCTTATTGGCTTAGGAGTAACCAGGGCAGCAACAAAGATAACTTCCATTATACAACAAAATCAAGGGTTAACCTCTTTAAGAGCAGCAGTGGATGAGGACTTAGAACGAATTGAAAAGTCAATTTCATATTTAGAAAAATCCCTTACCTCCCTGTCTGAAGTAGTTTTACAAAATAGAAGAGGGTTAGATTTATTATTTTTCCAACAAGGAGGGTTGTGCGCCGCTGTAGGAGAAGAATGCTGTTTTTACGCAGGCCACACTGGGGTAGTTTGGGACTCCCTGGCTAAAGTGCAAGAAGGAATTGCCCAAAGGAAGTGAGAAAGAGAAGCCCAACAAGGATGGTTTGAATCATGGTTTAACCAATCACCCTGGATGACCACCCTAATTTCAACCTTGATGGAACCCCTAATAATATTATTACTAACCTTAACTTTTGGTCCATGTATTTTAAATAAAGTTATAACCCTTGTTCAGAGTAGGATAGAATCAATCCGGTTAATGGTATTGAGACAACAATGTAATAACTTAGATGAAGTAAGAGAAATTGAATCAGAATCAGAAATTACTCCAATTAAAAGGACTCTTATTAAATTGGAAACACGAATTAATGCTGGTACCAAAAAGGAAAACGGGGGACTGTAATAGACAGGGAACCAAATTGTTCCCTGACATTGTGTAATTCGTGTTGAATTAAAAAGAAGACAATAAAGCTTACATACCAGTCGGGAAGGGGGAAGACACACATCGTGATTGACTAGATAAGGGGGGAAAAGACCATGGACCAGATAAGGGGATTAACTCTACCACGACTGCATTCCTCCACAACAAAAGACATTCCACAGACACTTGCCTTTTTGAGAAGATTGACCGAATCTACAAACCTGTGAAGAAAGAAGAAGCAAGTCAAGATGGAAATTTACAAGAAAGGGGTGCATTAACTGTATAAAAGGAATGTAACTATAACAGAAAACGCGAGCTGTTGGTGGAGCGCGGACTCCCCAGCCGCCCAGCGCTGCTTGCTTGCTATTCTCAATAAATATATCAATTTTATATAGAATTGGCTCTGTTAGTTTATAACAATAGTCTTCCTCACTTGTACGCTTCTTGAACTTCCTTAGGTGATTCTGCGCAGTTTGGCCCTTGGCAGGTAACTAACTCTTTCTTGGCAGATAACCACAAGTTGCTTCATAAAGAACTTATCAGTTTCCATTAATTTAAAATTCTGACATCTTATACATTCTTCTAGGTTATAAAATACTCCTAGTATATCCAAATTATCTTAAATCTTAAGCTTGTTATCTAAGTTCTAAATGTTCCTACTAGGTGATTTTGGCCAATTCCTCCGGCCTTGGTACAGGGTTATACAGAGGATTTCACAGCAGCTGTTGGTTGTTGGTTGAATGTATAAAATGCAATAGAGATATATAATTCTATATTCCTATCAAAATTGAATATGATTAAATCTTACTAATAACAAATCAATAACAAATCAGTAACAAAATGCCATATACCCAAAAGAGTTTTTATTATCAAAAATATCAAGAGTAGAAAATAGTAGCAATAGGATAGAATGGAAGAAAAGGCAGAAATCAAGCAAACAGTCAGGATAGAGTTGCAAGGATAGTCACCACTATGGATCCAGTGGTGTTCCATTGGTCCTCAGTCTTCAATTCTTTGGTGGTGAGTGCACACCACGTCTTGTCTCCACGTTTTTTATAGGGCATATTTCGATGAGGTATGCATATATGGATTGTTCATGCACTGTTCACATGCTGCAGGTTTCATCTTTCACGACCTTTGTGTGACCAAATCCTATCTCAAAGACTACAGTTTCCATGAGAATGGTAGCCTCCACATTCTGACCTGCTTGTTGGCTTCAGGCTGTTTCCTCTCCTGAATGCATCAGTGGCCTGGTAATTGTCCTTATGGGCAGAGGAATGTCCTGCTTAGACAGGCCATCTCAGAGACAAAGGGCTCGAGATAAGCAGTCCACAATCCTTGAGATGAATGGCTTCAGAAGTCTCTCGCACCTAACAATCTTTGAGACAAACAGCTCAAGGTAACAATTCAGTTTCTCACAAGCCTATATACAGAAGTTAATTCTCCTCAAGTTTAAAAAAGATCAGGGAAGTTTTTTGTTCTTATTTAGTGGCTGTCATTTTAAGAGTCAGATTTTTTGAGCTGGGATTGAAGCTGTTACAAGAAGAGATACATGACTTCTCCAGTCCTTATCTTGAAGAATCAAATCTTTTCTTTATTTTCTGTGCATAAGGAAAGAATTAATAAAATATGTTGATTATTTAATGTAGCTTAGACAGTGGCTAGCCATGGGCTACTGTTCCAGTTCCTTTCACTCTCTTTTGTTAATACCCCATTTTCTTAATCCTATATCCTTTGTTCCTCCTCAGTTGTTTTGGTTATGCAAAACTTCTGGTTTGTAAACTATTCACTGTTTTCCCTCTAAGCTCTACCCATAATGCAACACAAAGCTATATGAACAAAAGGAAAAAAATCCTGTGTCTACATCATTCTTGTGTCCTCTCTTGACCTTTTCTAGCCAGCAAGTGTCTGAAACCTAAATTAGCAGTTCATCTAAACTGTAACATGGCAGAAAACTTATGTACTCTGAATAATTATTTTTGGAAGAAAGTATACTGTCATGAAAATTGCATCTTTGCCTCAAAATCTTAAAGTGCTTTCTTGACAGTGGTTCTGCCCCTAATGTTGTCAGATAGGAAAATTTCAGTGTGTTAAACTGGTCAGGGAAAAGTCATTACAAGGTCATGCAATAAAAACAATAAGTCAGACCTGATTTCTGTTATTTCTAATAACCTTTATGTTATTAGAGAAATCTGCATTTCTTAACACTGAAAGGGTTATCAAGTATTGGAACAGGCTGCCCAGGGAAATGGTTGAGTCACCACCACTAGAGATATTTAAAAGACAGGTAGTTGTAACGCTTAGGGACATGCTTTAGTGGTGGACTTGGCAGTGTTAGGTTAATAGTTGGATTCCATAATCTTAAGGGTCTTTTCCAACCTAAATAATTCTATGATTCTATAAAGCACTAAAATCTAACCCAGAGGATGGAAATTTCATTGGCTTTCATTTCATTTATATTTTTGTTTAAAATATGTGTACAAAATAAGTAATTTATGAAACTGCAGGATGAAACATAATAATTGACTTTTATATTGTTTACTGAGATGTACATGAAGACTAAGTAACTGGCAAAAGCAAGAGTTTGAATGCAAAATACAAGTAAGCTGTAGTGGTTGGGGTAAATATAGATTGGTGTATTCTCACAGCATGACTGGAAGCTATGAAACATTCAATAATATCTTTCAATATCTGATAAAGCCTTTTTTTTTCCCCTCTTCTTTTTTATCTCAGAAGTTCAATGGAAAAGATTAATAGAGTAAGCTTGTAGGCTTGAGTTAATAACAGATCATGGTCTTTTCACACAGATAAGAGACATCACAAGTTGCAAAAAAACAGTAATAAAGTTTCCATCTAGGAAAGCTGAGATTTGCTCAGGGATTAGAAAATGTAATGCATTGTTTGGCCAGGGACGAAGTAGTTAGTTTTGGAAAAGCAGGTTCTGGAGTCTGCAAAGTTTCAGTAAAAACTTGGAACAATCATTCTGCTTTATCATTTCTGTTTCCTTTCTACTTCAATTAGCAGGGGCACTGGCAGGGGGGAAGCCAAAATAATTTCATTGTGGTCTGTTCTAACAGAAATGTTTTCTTTCTTTGTACCCTGCAAATTAAGAAGGAATTTACATTGTGTATTTGGATTCCAGTATCACATGGGAATAGCATCCCATACAGCTGTTTGACATGAATCTGAAGGAAAATTTTTGGATCAGTTTTAGGAAATTGTATCAAGATTATGAAAATTTGTAGAGGGGAAGTAGTTTTGTCACTAACAAAAGGAACATTTTGGCATATGAGTGAACACAGACAATACATCTTAACTATTATGTAAGTCAGAAATGGCCTCTTTCATGATTTATAAGCTTCTGAGTTTTAGTTTTATCCTACTTTGTCCTTTCTATTGTGCCTATTGCATTACTGACCCTACTAGAGGCACTGTATCAGTCAGCCAATAATTCCATTCTAAAATGCCCCTCCAAACTACAAATAGGTGCATTTAATTTTGACAGCATGGTGGAAGCGGGGAGGTATAGATACCTGTCACATCCCAAAGTTGGAGTGACCCAGGTTCATGTATTTCCTTTGTCAGAATTAAGGTGAAACGACACCAGGGGAGTTCAAACAACAATCAACATTTATTCAACCAAGCTAACCTTGCCCAAGTACAAGTGAACTTATCAAAATGAACCTAGCAACATGTAATTAAGCCGCTGTTTGAGAAGAGAGGGGAGGTGTAGAAAAAGAAATGGAAGAAGAAACATTAAATGTATCAGAAGGAGAGCCCTCCTGTTGAGTCACAAGATTCAGAGCAGACCCCCTTGCTTTCTAGACTCCTTCTCAAAGAGGAGCCCAGGGGCAGCTAGATCCACTCCTAGTCTCAGACTTGGTCAACAGTTTATGTTTAAAAGGATGAGGTGTAGGGACTGTGGACAAGAGAGAAGGAAAAGAGGGAGAGAGGGCAAAAGAGAAAGATAGAAAGAGAGAAAGAGAGAAAGAAAGAAGGAAAGAAAGAAAGAAAAAGGTAAGAAAAGGGTTTCACCAGTCCTGGGTCCAGCGTTGGTCCACCCAGTGTAGAGATCCAGTTCCAGAGGACATGCCCTGAGAACTCGTTCTCCCTTCTTTTATAATGTGTTAGTCGATGGTCTCGACATGCACAGTCCCATTCCTGGGGTTCTCTGGAATTGGTCCGTGAGCTTTGAGGGGGGGGAGGGGGTTCATTGCAGACAGAGTTGCCTTTCTTTTTCTGCTGCCATGACGGCTTAAGATAAAAGTACAGTCCATCCTCCGTGGGCCCTTCTCCTCCAGGCGCATATGCTGTGCTCCTTCTCCTGGTCACTTAAGATAAGGAATTGCTGCTTTGGAGAAGCGGGGTCCCACCCTCCAGGGGGCCCTCTCCTCCAGCTACATTGTCCTGTTCACAAAACTCCAGCATTTTTACAGAGGCTGTTTTCTCCACCAAAGTTCTTTAATGAATGTTTGAGACATTGACTATAATTTGTCAGACTGTCACGATACCTGATTTATAAAATAATAAATTTTGTGAGTAAAAAAGTAAGAGTTCCTTTAT
Source organism: Astur gentilis (assembly GCF_929443795.1). Classification (NCBI taxonomy): domain Eukaryota; kingdom Metazoa; phylum Chordata; class Aves; order Accipitriformes; family Accipitridae; genus Astur; species Astur gentilis. The sequence continues at coordinate 16,647,861 of NC_064919.1, read as the reverse complement.
GAAAAACCTTTCTGAAAGAAATAATATTTTAGAGACACTTGAACTGTGAATGTTTTTCTTTACCATGTCACACATGGTTTTTATGGTATCATTTAGGATGCAGCTTAGTTCACCTAAATGTAACTGCTTGGTACAATTTTTATATGTATTAGGACACTTGCGACAACCACACAGTCGACAAGGCACATGAATTATTAAAGACCAGTGTCTTTCTGGATGACCCTTCTGATGCTGGATATCCTGAATATCCAACATTTAAATGGTGTTAGATGTCTATATTAGGGAGACAAAATTACATCCATACTAAATAGTCCATACACTTTCAAATATTTTTCCATAAAGAATTTGTCTGGTAATACAAATGTCTACTGGACATAGCAATCTACTACTAGTCTCTGTAATCCTAAATAAAACACACTGAATTTTCCTGTAAAAACGTACACACCCATAACTCAGACATGAAAACGTGGCTTATACCAGAAAGATATCTGTAGAGTTCTAAATAATTTGGTAATGTACCGTGAGTCCTATAGTTCAAATCTTGCTGATACGCTATTATCATTTTATATAATAAGCACAGAAATATTTACTCTGTCACTACCCGATGCAGGTACAAGCTATATTTATGATTTATTTTTTTTCTTTTTATTCTTGCAAGATGATGATTTCACAGTAAAAACTAGAGGAACTGTGATATGTTATGTTGCATTAAAGGACTCATACAGAGAACAAGCATAGCTATCAATTTAATAATACTGCAGCAAAATCCAGGATTATCTTTTTGTGATGTAACTGACATTATAAACCAACAAACACTGTTTCTCTCTCCCTTATTAACTCAACATAGAAAGGATCTTGCTTTGCTTTCTTCCGTATTCATTCACCAGAACATATGGAAAAAAAAAAAAAATTTCTCTTAGCTGTTTTTTTCACTATGTCATTTTTGTTCTGGAAAGGATTGCATTAGTGAAATTGGTCTGTAAATTCATCCTTTGTTTCACTGGAGACTATGCCATACAAAGCTAGTAACAGTCAATGCCACTGTTGCAAACAGCATGAGGGCAATGGTAAAGTTCTCTGTAATTCATATTCTATACATAAGATTTATTATTTCATTATTTTATGACATGATACAGATCCCGTGATGCTTAATTGCAGTAGGATCACCCTAGCAATACCATTTTGAGAGAAGAAATTTCAGCACCAGCAAATAAAAACAACTTTATGGTCTTACATAATTAAAGGTTTTTGTCCTGGTTTCAGCTGGGATAGAGCTAACTGTCTTCCTAGTAGCTGGTACAGTGCTGTGTTTTGAGTTCAGTATGAGAAGAATGTTGATAACACTGATGTTTTCAGTTGTTGCTCAGGAGTGTTTAGACTATAGTCAAGGATTTTTCAGCTTCTCATGCCCAGCCAGGGCACAAGGAGTTGGCACAGGACACAGCCAGGGCAGCTGACCCAAACTGGCCAACGGTGTATTCCATACCATGGGACGTCCCATCTAATTTAGGAACTGGGGAGTGGGGGGCAGGGAATCACCGCTCGGGGTCTGGTTGGGTGTCGGTCAGCAGGTGGTGAGCAATTGCACTGCGCATCATTTGTACATTCCAATCCTTTTATTACTGCTGTTGTCATTTTATTAGTGTTATCATTATCATTATTAGTTTCATCTTTTCTGTTCTATTAAACCGTTCTTATCTCAACCCAGGAGTTTTACTTCTTTTTTCCTGATTTTCTCCCCCATCCCACTGGATGGGGGGACTGAGTGAGCAGCTGCGTGGTGCTTAGTTGCTGGCTGGCGTTAAACCACAACAGTTTTCTTCTTTGTCCCTTAGAAATAGTAATAATAACAAAATCAGTCAAGTTAGGAAAACACTCTGAAAATAATATAGTAGGATGACTTTAATATAAGCAAGATAGTGGAATGGATGACCTGTCATGCTTTCACTATCTTAAGTCTGACTTTGAGATTAATAATTTCTGCACAGAATCCTTTCATGGACAATTTTTTCAAGTTTTCTCAATGAGTTGTCTACAACAGTGGAGCAGCTCTACATATTTATGAATGGAAGAAAGAAAATCCTGATAATATTCTATCACTTAGATATATCAATAAGCTGAGTTCATGGTGAAGAATGAGAACTACTTGACCTTTGGTAAACAAACTTATTGGAAGGGTGTGAAGCAATGGGAGTTTCCCTTCAGAATCAAGTTTGAGGTTGAAAGCTTTTGCCTAAGGGCTTTGTTTTTATGCTAGAGTGTATGACTGAAGACAGCTATTTTCATAAAACCTATTTGTGATTTGGTAGGTCAGTCAGAAGTAAAAGAGCCCTACTGACAGGGTTCTTACAGTGCATTGAGAACTGAAACATTTTATGTAGCATTTTAAGAGCACATTGGAAATATCTCCTCTGGAATGTAGCATTTTTTTCATGACTCATAAAATACCCTTTTTTTTGTTTGAAAATGAAAAAAAAAATATTCAGTTCAAATTAAAAATAAATAATTTCCATTCAAAGCACATTTTCATATATCTTGGAGGAAGGAAAACCATGGTTTCTTATTCTGCTTTATCATACACATGATGAAAACGAAACATTAAAAACAAACAAAACATTAATTTATTAATAAGAACTTTTTAGCTTTTCCTCCTTGAAGAAAAAAAACCCTAATTGTAAATTCCACTAGTAAAAAGCCTATTTTAACAACAACAAAAAAATTCAATTCCATGTGGAAAGTTGCATAGAAAACAAAATGCTAGTAAAACATTTTTTTTTTTTTTGAAAGGCAATATCATATGAATGTTCAATATAAACAACGAGTAAGCAGAGTGGAAAATATATTTTTAAAACCTTACAGCTTAAAGTCTAAGGAATAACAATGCAAGTTCTTTAAAATAAGTAGATTTCATAACACAAGCTAGTGACATCTGGCTTTTGTGAACATTATCTTTGTAGAAATTCTCCCAAGATACACTGGATAAGCTAAAACAGTACACAGAAATTTCAAATACTGCATGTTGAGAAAACATGTTTTGAAAATGAAGTACATTTGTTGCTGAAGTGTGTTACTATGTTGTTGACATTCTTATCAGATAGTGAGAGTAGGAGCTTAAATACTGTTTGCAGAGGTACGTTCCTGTTACTTCAGCTGTGTTCATTCTTACCTCTAGATCTTTCTTCTGAATAACTTGAAATACTGAGTTCAGTATACCAACATTTCTATTTGTTTGTTTCAATCATAATTTTCCATTACCCTGAGAATAGTGCCATGGAGATGCAGTATATCTTCACTGAAGTTGCGAAGAGATGTACAAGTTCCAGTAGCTGGAAATTCTTTTAAAATTCTTCAACATTTATTTCCTTTCAACCTTGTAGAAATACTAGCACTGAGAACAAGCTCTTAGAGACAATAGCAGGAACATTATGTCTGCTGAAATTGCAATGACATGAGTCTTCCTTTCTCAACAAACTTATAATAATGGACATTTTTTAGTAAGAATATGTTTGGCCAAGACAACAAGGCTGTTGTTCATCATGCAGCTCAACAAATGTTTAGCATTCTTTTAAAACCAAGGCAACATTACTGAACTTTATTTATCTTAAGAACATAACATATGTAGTCAAAAGAACTTATATTAACCCAGCAGCTTAACTGCTACTTGCTTGATTCCTTGGTACCTTGATCTCCACTAAGATTTCTTGTACAGGGAGGTAACCTCACCAGATTTTAATGCAGTAGCTGTTTGTTGATCTGTTTAGAACGGTGTTTTAAAATGCTCCACTAAGTCTTGTCATTCAGGTACAGATAACCTATTTGCCTCAAAGCGAAGGGAATAATAAAAATATCACTACTCTCATGTTTGGTTTAGTGCAGAAAGCCTATTTTACTAATAGTACCAGAGCAACCCAAAAGAGGAAAAATAAATGATGAATAAAATAATTATAAATAATAAATAATAAAATAGATGATGAATAAAAATATGATCAGACTTTCAGAAAGACAGCAAAGAATTGAATCTAGATCTACCTGCAGCTAACACTTCTTCTGTTGGTTATAGAAGAAGCATTTTTCCTTGTAGTCTACCATAGTGTTGTACCTTACAGGCTAACAACATTACCAGATGTCAGTGGAGAAGGGACACTAGGAGTTATCTCCAAAAATTATAACTATTAGAAATAATTAATGCTGCACCTTACTAACTATTATATTTTACATCCTAAATGCATTCTGTTTCCTTGAAAAGAATATACCTGAGCAGAAAGGTAAGAATATAAAGAAGAATGCACCTTATAGTACTACTGTTTCATAGTCAGGAAGCATTGATTCACTGGAGACAGGAAAAACTGCTTCAGTGCCAAAACAGAAGGTAATGAGAACTTTCCTTTCTTAGGTTCACATAATGAATGTTGTCCTATGAATATATATATGCATGTGAAACTGACCATGTAGAAATCCATCTGGACCACAGAAGACACTAAGAAATGTATGCCAATTCTCTATGACGTACGCAGCAGTGTGCAGAGCCTCGAAATTTCATGGAAACCATTGAAATGAATTAAAATTCAATGTAACAAAGGCCTACACACCTGGAAAAGGAAATGTAGCCTGAAAGCAGATAAGTCTGAAAAGGCAACTGCCAAAGGCATGACTAATAAAGAATAAAATAGAAAATAGACAAAGCAGCTCAGCATTTGTATTACACAGAACATTTGGTTTCCTTAAGGATGAAGTTGGCGCTTAGTGACAGCAAAAATGACCAAACAGACTTAAAAAAAATGGATTGGAGACAAGAATCCAAAGTAAAACATATAATTTCTCATATATTATATGGGTGAAGTGGTAAAATACACTATGATATACTGCCAAAATCTGAGATGTCTGTAATAAAAACTAAACATCAAAAATGTCTGCAAAGCTGTAAGTGTTTTGTTGGGGTCTGCTGTTGAAAAACATGATGTATGTCTTCCTAGGCAGAATCAAATGAGCAGCAGCTAGCAACCTTTTGTGTCCCCTAGATGAGGCTATTAATTTAGACTGTGAACAAAACATAGGAATTAAGTATTAGAATGTGTTAGACAGGTTTTTAAGGAGAATGTGAAATGAACCACAGTTTCTATTGTGTGGCCTTTAAATGTCTATTTCATACCTTACAGAGTGATATCTACTATAAGGAACACATTGAATGTATTAGCAAAACGTTTTCTCAGACAAAATCTTAAAATGTGAAAGTGGGACTTTGAACAACAAGCATTAACTGGGACTAGTTTTTGCCCCATTTGGACTTATTTTCTTTAGCATTTCAGAAAGGATTCTGGTATTGTCCCGTATATTTGAAGATTTGTAACTGAACTTGCAAAAGTCTTCATTGGCAACAGTCAATAAGTTCATTGGTAACTTTATACTGAACAAATAAAAGGCTTTAATGATGTTAACATTGTGTCCTAGATTTCTTGGAATGGGCAGAAAAAATCAGTTTTACAGTTTTGACAATTTGGGCTTGCTCTCCATGCGTTATTGCCATACATATAAAATAGAGGAGGCAATTATCCTGCCTTTTTACAAAACAGACATCTCTTTATCCTAGAAAACAATTCACTTATATAAAATAGTATACTGAGATCAATGTCTTCCCCAAAATCTTGTAAAAAGTTAATAGTTCTTTTTTCAAGACTTGAATGGTATGAAGAAATTGCTGCAACTCACTGAACAGTGAAGACAAAATTATTAAGAAGGTATGGACTCAGATACCACAGTCCATTCACATTCATGCACTGAATTAATCAAAGTTCCCAAGGTAAACTGTCCTCAATTTAGTAAAAATATAATCAAAATTTTACAGATTATAAACAAACAATACTTAAGGGCATTGAGGGAGTATCTCCTCAAAGACTTCTTCTTTTCATGTGGCAACAGAAAGAAATGGACAGCTACTCCCAGCTTTAACAGTTTGTTCCAATTACCTTCATAGATAAAATCAGAATAGATTTTTCTCTCTTCATTTCCTGGTTTTCTTCCTATGATTAGATTTTTTTAGATCTTTCTCTGCAGGATGAGAGAGTCATTTAATAGCTGCTATTTTTCACCCCCATGACAGCTCATAGATACTGTCAGCAAACCATCTCTTAATCACATATGATATTAAAATCAAAGTCTCTGTAATGATGTACAAGCACTGATATCCTCAATCAACTATTTATTTGTGTGTGGTCATCTGCAACTTAATTCTTTTACACTGTTTGTGATTTGAGTACAAAAATTTATTATGGTAACCTCACATACTTATTAATTTGAAATGTGCATTTTATGAATTGGTTAAAAAAAAGTGATCTAATCAACTTAAAGGAGTATTAGATATACATAAATAATGCAAATGAGGTAAAGGTATTTATATATCTAACAATAAATGATTTTAAAAACAGCATAGCAGCAATAGTCTTGAGTGGCTGGCAGATTTCAGTCAACTATTTTTGGTATATCTTGCAAGGTCGAAGGTTTGGCTGTGCAATAGTCATATCTAAATTGAAAAAAACATACAGGACAATTTATATATAGTTAGAAACTTGCAACTGTAAAGACAGTATAACAATTACTCACAAACATGAAAGAAAAATAGTAGACCTGAATTGTCATTACATATAATATCATGAGTAGTGAATGTCATTTATAGTATGGAAACATGTACCTCTGATATTAACTAGACCCGTTGTATTGGGTCTGGCTGAGATGGAGTTAGTACTCCCTATAGCAGCCCTCATAGCACTGTGCTCTGCATCGGTATCTAGAAAGGTGTTGATAACACACCAGTGTTTTGGCTGCTGCTGAGCAGTGCTCCCACAGCATCAGGGCTGTCTCTCCAACATTTTTGCCCCCCTCCCCCCCCCCCCCCCAATGGCAGGCGGGGGCAGGGTGAGATCTTGGCAGGGGACACAGCCAGGACAGCTGACCTAAACTAAGCAAACAGATATTCCATACCTTATGACATTAGCTCAGATATAAAAGCTAAGTGAAGGGAGACGGAAGGGGGGAATTTTTTTTGTCTTCCGGAGCAACCACTACGCGTACTGAAGCCCTGCTTCCCAGGAAGTGGCCAGACATCGCCTGCTGATGGGAAGTAAAGAATAACATCATTTGTTTTCCTTTGCTTTCACGCACGAGACCTTTGCTATCACTTTATTAAACTGTCCTTATCTTGACCCATAAGCCTTTTGTTATATTTTCTCCCCTGTCCAGCTGAGGAGGGGGAGTGATAGAGCGGCTTTGGTGGGCACCTGGCATCCAACCAGGGTCAACCCACCACAGTCCTTTTTGGTGACTCTGGTGGGACATGACAATGGCAGTTTTGCATTAAGTGTTCTATAGCTAGTTATTAAGTGGCAAGCTCCTGTGCAGGTCACGGAGTTTGTTGGCTGCTTGCTTATCTCTATCTTGCTGAGTTTGGGAACATGTTAATGCCAATAATGGCTGTGTGCTTTGTCCTGGCACTGATGGCTTTGTTGTGCTGCAAGAGCTATCTTGTGGGGACAATGAAGGAAGCAGAAACTACCTGGTCCCTGACGTCCTCAGAACTTTGGGACTTGTGGAAAGATTACAGCCGCCAGACAGGTGAGCGGATTGCTGCCTGGCTGCTCAGAAGCTGGAATAACGGGGCTGATAGTCAGCAACTGGAAGGCAAGGAAGCCCAACAGCTGGGATCCCTTGCTAGAAACCAGGGAATTGAAAGAGGAATTGGAAAAGAGGCAGCAATTTGCAGTCTCTGGAGCTGGCTCCTCTCAAGTGTGAGGACAAGATATCCATTCAAGGAAGATCTTGTCAATTCCTCAGAAAAGTGGACTACCGCAGATGAAGGCATCCAGTACCTGAGAGAGTTAGCAGTGGTGGAAGTCATCTACAGTGATCTAGATGATGAGGAAGTCTCCAAAGATCCAGAGGATGTCCTGTGCACATGGGCTGAGGAGGTGGAGTGATAGGGCGGCTTTGGTGGGCACCTGGCATCCAACCAGGGTCAACCCACCACACCCTTGTAGGTAAGGCCAAAGACTGAAGCTGAATGAACCATTGCCACTGTCTGGATAAAATCACAGTTTATGAGACAGCCTGTTGATATACAAAATGAATGGAAGGAGTCAGAGTCCAACTTAACTTTTTTGAAAGTAATACATGGAAGAGAGAAATTTTATAAATGAGGATACTGAGTTTAATTATATTCTGTGAGATTTTTCACTATTGCCTATCACTAATTTAAGAGAGTTGTTTGAAAAAGTTATCCCCTTTTATGACACCAGCTTGGTGGAAAATAATCAGGTTTTCCCCATATGCATAGCTATTTATCACGATTACAGGGGAAAGCACATGAAAGGCTTCTGACTAAAAGAATTTTCACTTACTAATACATTGAAAAACTTCATGTCTAAAAAAGAGAAAAAGAAAGGGAACACACAGCTAGAAAGAAAAAAGGGGGGGTGGGGGTTGGGGAGAGAAAAGGAAACGTAGTACAACAAATGGGCTCCTGGACTAAACACTGATCAGAAAAGTGGCTTAGAATTATCTCTATGTTTAAAGTGGCCTTGTACACTGAAGCTCACATCACCTCTTTAAGAGCAAACGGACCCTTATTATCAGTATTGGGATAATAGGTTTGAGTAAAATAAATAAATAAAAAGTCTACAGTTCCGACACCTCTAATGATTAAAGCCATAAAATTTCAGAATGTTAAGTATTGATTTGTTTATTGAATTAGGATCTTAAAAGGTGTATATGTAGGCTTAAAAAATGAATGGTGTTTTCTTTAAAGATATAAGATATTTCAGCAAAAAATAAAACAAAAAAAACCCTGCAAAATAAAAGAACAGTAGATCTCCTTTATTTACCAAATAAGTAAATAGTATTAATAAATAAAAATTGGATTTTTTTTTTTTACATAGGTTCTGAAGAAAGCATAATATATCTTAATGGCCACAGAAAAAAGGACTGATTTACAACATCATTCAAAAACTTAAAACAAAGTATTTTACAGAATTATGATTTTGACTTCAAAATTCAAGAACTTTAGTACACAAGACTTTATTAAAAATGGTCCTGAGTATCAGTAGGAAATTCAGATCCATGATTTTCTTTTTGATCTCCAAAGTGAGAAGCTTACATCTGTGGATAGCCTGAGACCTCTTAAATTAACTAAAATCGATGAAATCCTACTTGTGTAGGATTCAATGGTAAGCTGCATCAGTAATGTCCTGATTACAGCCAGAGACTTTATCTGAAGAGGGATAAAACAACAAATTATTTGAGTTAGTAGAGTTACATGGTTACTCTTCAGCAACTTAATCCAGGCAATTTTCAGTCTTCAAAACATCTATACAGCTTTTAGAAGTTTCTTTGCAATACAAAATGTCAGAGACCCTAAAAATGGAGTTACTCCAAGAAATTGTTATAAAAGTGTACAAAAACATCAACCTCAGAAACGAGTAGGATAATAATTTTATTAAAAAATACAACACATGCAATACCAAAACGATGTATTACAGGAAGTTGTCTTTCTCCAATTTAAGGTTAGAAGATGGTAAAACAGTATGAGAATGTCTGCTTTTTTCATAGGATGGGCTGAGTTAGAAGAGATCTTCAAAGATCATCTAGTCCAAACCCCTTGCCACGGGCAGGGATGTCTTTCACTAGATCAGATAACTCAACACCCAGTCCAACCTGACCTTGAAAACCTCCAGTGATACACGTGTTTCAGTGTGTCACCACCCTCAATGTAAAAAATTTCTTCCTTACGTCCAATCTAAATCTACCCTCTTTCAGTTTAAAAACATTGCCCCTTGTCCTGTCTCTACAGGCTTTGGTAAAGATGCTCTCCATCTTATAAGACTTCTTTATATACTGAAAGTCCCCAGTAAGGTCTCCCCAGAGCCTTCTTTTCTCCAGGCTGCACAACTCCAATTCTCCCAGTCTTTCTTCATAGCAGATGTGCTCTAGACCTCTGACCATTATTTTCATGGCCCTCCTCTGGACCTGCTCTAACAGGTCCATTTCTTTCTTGTGCTGGAGACCATAGAGCTGGACACAGTACTTCAGGTGAACCTCATGAGAGTGGAGAATAGAGGGGGAGAATCACCTCCCCCGACCTGCTGGCCATGCTTCTTTTTATGCAGCCCAGGATACAATTGGCTTTATGGGCTGCAAGCCCATGTTGCCAGCTCACATCCACTTTTGTGTCCAGCAGTATCCCTAGGTCCTTCTCTACAGGGGTCCTCTCCATCCATTCATCCCCCAGTTTGTATTGACCCAAGCCAGGTGCAGGACCTTGCACTTGACTTTGTTGGACTTCATGAGGTTCATGCAGGCCCACTCCTCAAGCCTGTCAACGTCCTTCTAGATGCCATGCCTTCCCTCTAGTGAATCAACTGTACCACTAACTGTACCACTCAGCTTGGTGTCATTAATGTTTTTCTTATAGAAAAACCAAACCAAACCAAACCAAACCAAACATACAACACAGTATGGAACACTGCAGCTTAGTTCAGTTCTAATACTCCCCGTTCTTTCCTCTTGAGGCCTTTGCAAAGCTGCTGCTTCTTCAGCATACAAGGGCAGTGCTTAGACCTGAAGTCCCTCCTGCACAACTTAAGTGGGCTAGAAGCTTCTGTATGGACTTTCCAGAGTGCAAATACTTTTGGTTTTTCAACCGTCTCAAAGTACACATAAGTCTGTATGTGATGATGAGCAAATCAGATAGTCTGCCAACAAGATATTCCTGCTAGGTTTTTTTTCAGTGCCTTTTTGGGTCTTGAGTCTCTATTTTGACTGCTTCTCTTCTGGATTTTTGCCAAGCCACACCTTTTTATTTTTTTTATGCCCTTTTTTTCCCCCTCTTCCAGATACAGTTTGTTGTCAGAACATTGAGATATGAGAAAGAAAACAAACTGAAATTTTATGAGGAACAATTCCTGTTGTCACTTCCTTGTTTAAGAATAAAATCACTACTGAACCCTTTCAAATTTCTACTCCAGGGAAGTGCAAAGTTTTTCTAAATGATAGTTTCTTTTACAGCTTCTTATAATGCAGGTGTCCTACTCAGACAAGTAACTCCATCAAGTTGGTTTTTTACTTCCGTGAGCAACAAGGTTAGATATGACATGGTTTCCTTGGTGAACAAATGGCAACCTTACTGTGTGTGAGTCCCAGGAAAGGTAGGTATAGCAAACACAGAAAGGAAAGGCTATAAACTGAGTCACAGAATTCTACCTGAATCAAGGTATTAGTGCAACCAAATGCGGCTGAATCAGACTTCAGATAAATAAGGCAATACATCTGTAAACATACATCTAGTGTCTCAACTTTAAATGAATGGAGTCATTAGTGTATAAATTTTTTTTTACTCTAAACTCATTGCTAAGGCTTTATCATTTAATCCTATGCCTTACATTATGAATGCAAGATTATAATTGTTTTTAGTATTATTTGGCCTGTTATTCTACTTTATCACCATATTCCCCTTCATTTCTGCTCCATTTCTCACTTAATGAACTCCATTATTTAGTTTTGATTTTTCTACTTCACTGCTACTTTTCTCTTGCATGGGATGCAATCAGAATATAGTCTAATGTTCACATGAATCTTTCACACTTACTCTGAAAACAGACTGTTTATCTCAAAGGCATGGGCAGAATTATAGCCTTTTTTTCATATTATAAGAATGCTCCATTCTGTGGCTAGTCCCTATTTCAGAAAAGGGTCTGACAACTTGTTTTCTATGTGAAAAATTTGTAGGTGCTGCCACCATTATGGTTCAGTTAGTAGGGTTTTGGCTTTCTCCTCATCCTGGATCAATCCACCATCTCTTTCCTTTATTCCCAGGATACTTTTAACAGGTTCATTTTAAAGTCTGCAGAATGCATGTTCAGTGAGAACAGCTCCACTTCAGGGCTGGTTGGTGAAATCCTTGTCTTTCACTTGCAGCTAACAGACTGATTTGCTGTTCATCAAAGAACTACATCCCCACTCTAGCAGCAGAGGGATGGCTTTTGCTGACTCTGTCAGAAATTGTTGTCTTCATTATTTGCTGATCTCAGTTTTAGGGCTCCTGTATGTACCTGGGCCGATGCAGGTTTAGATAGATACAGCACCATCCTGCCAACTCTTACATGTCCCCTAAGACCTCACCTTGCTTTCTTCAGTATTGCTTTATATTTTTACCTCCTCCCATAATTGCTAGTATGACATCAAGTAGCATATACGTACAGTGCAGTTGAGCTGTCAAAAAACTCAGTCCTCCATACCTCCTCGGTCCACCTACTACATTCCTGCCACCTGTTCCAGGTAGAACACATCCTGTAGTTAACAACAGGTGTGAGCATGTGAGAGACTGAATTGTTATGTCGAGCTGTTTGTAACAAAGATTGTTAAGCATGAGAGACTGGACTGTCATCTCAAGACATTCATCTCAAGGATTGTTACTACTTATCTTGAGCCCTTTGTCTCTGAGATGGCCTGTTTAAGCAGGACACTCCTCTGTCCATAAGAACATAAGGATTACCAGGCCACTGAGGCATCCAGGGGAGGAAATGGGCTGGAGCCAAAGAAGCATGGAGGAATGTGGAGGCTACCATTCTCATGGAAACTGTAGTCTTTGAGATAAGATACCGGTTTCTGTGATAGACGAAACCTGCAGCGTGTGAACAGTGCATTAACAGTACATATGTGCATGCATCATCGAAATATGCCCTATAAAAACCTGTGGAGACAAGCCATGGTGTGCACCCACCACTGAAGAACTGAAGACTGAGGACAAATGGGATGCCACTGGATCCATGGTGGTGACTATCCTTGCAACTCTATCCCGACTGCTTGCTTGATTTCTGCCTTTTCTTCCATTCTATCCTGGTGCTACCATTTTCTACTTTTGATACTTTTGATAATAAAACTCTTTGGGTATATGGCATTTGACCTCATTTGTGTCTTAATCTCACTCTTGGGATCATATCGAAACCTTCCCTGACATTGGATCGAGACAGAACACTAGACACTTCTGCAGGACACTGTTCATTTATACAAAATTCATCCTGTCACATGGCATGGAACATGTGCAGTGATGGAGAGGCAGGAGGGAGACATGGGCCTGAATCACCCTCCAATTTGCAGATGTTGGCTAGGAATAATAAGCCTCAATTCTTTGTCTTACCTGTCTATTCCTAGTCACTGGTGCACTGAAAAAATGGAGCACCTAATGACCATGACAGTCTTTTATGAAGTCCTCAGTTGGCTTCTGTTCTTCAAGCAGAGGTTCTACTTCCTGAAAATGTGTGCATAAAAAAGACAGATGCAACCACCATGTCTTACCTTGTAATAATGACTGCCCTAGGGAATAAAAAACACACAGCTGGTACTTCAATGTTCTTGAACTTCAGCAGGTTGTGAACTCTCATTCAGTTGTTGCATCTGCCTTCTAACTTTACAAAAGGCCAAATCTTCTTAATGGAAAAGATCAGATCTTGGTCTTACTGCTACAGTCCCTTTTTAGCTGCATTCTTAGCCTTTCCAAGGTTAACTCTTTCCACTTAGAAGCTTTCAGGTTTTTTTCTCTGAACTAGATCTTAATGCCACTTTTGAGTTCAACATGCTTTCAATCATGTCTTGATTTTTATCCACTGAATTGCCAGCACATTACTTATTCTTTCAAAGTTTGCTTTTTACAGACCAAGGCAGTGAATAAATCATGGATTTACCTAGAATATTAAAACTGTGTTCTAAATCTTTGAGTTAAATCACTTCCAATATGCATATTTATACTAAATGTATACTTATCTCCTTAAAGATCTGCAAGACCAATAACCCAATGATTTCAGTTCCGGTTCTGCAAGGTATACCTCCTTAACACATAGCAAAAAGAGCCCTTTATCTTCAAAAAGTTTCAAAATAACTGATTTTATTTTTATATTCTGTCTCATACTGGAGAATTCCAGCTGCCTTTTCTTCACATTTATAGCCAAGCTTGCCTACCTCCTATGCTAAAGTAATCTGCTTGAGAATTGGCCATCACGTGTTGCAATTTCGTCTGAACAGGTCCAAACTTTCCATAGAAACCAGAGTATAACACCTAGCAAAGAGTAAATTGCTGACAAAACACAGACAACAAATAGCTGTGGGAATATATAAAGAACATATTGGAGGCAGAGTACAAAGTGTTTTCAAGAAATGGAAAGTCTACATGTAATGCTAGATATTATACCCAAGTGTCTTCTTCAAATAGCTTACATTTTAGTATCACTTTTTGTGTATTTTTATACTCAAATTCAAATGGATCTGCTATACAATGGGAAAAAAAAAAACCAAACAAAAAAAACAACATTACAGGAGAAGAGGGAAAGACTGAGGAATAGTTCTTAAGCATTGCTTTCTCTCTGCAGATTAGATTTGTGCTGAAGCTGACAGTTTCAGTGAAAGAAGTGAAGTCTCTAATATGCTTCCACTCCCAGCAGGCTTTTGACATTCACTTAAAAAGAATTCAGATAAATGTAAAACAAAGAGGAAAAATTAAAATAGAACATCTGATTTACTTTTACATTATTCCAGGTGGACAACAGTTTAATTCTATTAATGTCAACAGAGCTAGAAATGGACAAAATTGGACTAATGAAGTGTTGATTCTGGTCTCTCAAAACATATCACATAAAAATTACACAACAATAACATAACATATCTTCTCTTCTAAAACAATGACTTATATAGACTTTTCATTACCTGTTCATGGGTGTTTTGAAGTGCAGTTGCTACAAGGTAGTCTCTCTTCACTGTGAAATGTATTTGACCTTTAGTTTTGTACACTGGTGAAGATACTGAACTGTCTTAGATTTTGATATCAGAAAACAGTTTGATGTAGTTCCTAGTCTTCACTGAGATTAGACGTCTTCATATAGAGGTATTTGGCATTGCAAAATTTGTTACTTTCATGAACACTTACACAAATAACAATAACTCACAATACACTTCTAGCATTTTTTGAAAAAAATGTTTCCAGAAAACAATTTGGTGTGCTTGGAATTAGGACAAACACCATTATTTTAAAAAGAAAAGATTCTCCAAGCAGCTTAACAGCCAAGAAATCTGACTTGGCTTATCAGTAGTAGTGCCCAGGAGCAAACAGAAGAACTGCAGCAACAGGATTTCTGATTTTCAAATGTGGTGACCATTGTCTCATCGTTTGGAAAACAATATTCTCAGCAGTATAGAGGACTGTACCCTCTTATATCTCAACAGTCACAGTTTACGCTTCTCTGTGCCAAATAATTTAAGAAAAGTTCAATGGCTATTTCAGCCAGGAGGTCTAGCATGATGGACTTCATACCACTGGTATTCTGGCAGAGGTCCCTACCCCACAGAACACAGTCAGGAGATGGGGATTACACCTGAGCCCCAAACCAAAGTGCTAGCTCCTGTGGAAAAACCAGCAGCTGTATAAAGGAGTTCAAGTCACTGTAGACAACCAGCTGAAGAGAATGTCTACTGTTCTACATGTTACTACATGAAAAAAAAAATATAATTAAACAGTCTTTGTTTAAAATGGGATATTGACAAATGTAATCTTCTACCCATCCTTTGTATATATGAGATCTCTGGCAGTTAGGGACCCTCTCTGGTGTCTTCATTTCAGCAAAAATTCTCCGAGAAATCTAAAATGGTCCAAATAAACTCCAGGAATTTTTGATAGCTTTAAAACCTGCAACTTCAATTCTTTTTTCTGGAAGTTAACAACATATTTAGTATATAACTGATTTGGATGTTAAGGGCTGCAGCTGTAGTTTAAGTAGTCTTGAAATAGCTAAAATATTTTCCTGCAGGCAGAGGATATTTTCTGCTAGTAAAAATGATAGAAAATTTCTACCAGTAGAAATTTCTGCACGTCCATTTTTCTATTTTGGTGTAAAAGGGAGGTTGGGGAAACCTGTTAGTACCAAGTGGATTGATGACATAAATGAGAGCTGCTCCTCACTAGTAGGACTGGGACTTCAAGTTGAACTGAGTGGGTGACTACAGATGTGTCACCCTTCCAAGCTCTTGTTAACAGAGAATTGGAAGTATCACCTGGTAGTAGGAATAATCACAGAAACACTGTAACAAAAGCAGCTGTAGTGGATCATCAATAATATTGTTATGCAGGTAATAAAATAACCTTTATATTTTAACCTTGATTTGGAAGTAAATTTTTAGGTTAGATGCTATCCATCAAACTGAGATTTGCTTTAATGTGAAGACAAAATTATAAAGCAATTTAAAAGATCAGTTAAGGATGTGAGAGGCACATCTCATGAAGATTAAAAACAGAATTCACTACTAAAGTAAATGTATTTACACCCAGCTGTAGCATCAATTTTCACTTGCTGGGGAGAAACAAAAAAAAACAATCCTATTTTCAGGTCGGACAGTCATCGCCAAGTAGTCAATAATATCTTTCTTCTCTTATCCTCACTCACATCTGGTAAATGTTTTCTTAAAAACATAACATATATTTCAGCTTTCTGCCCTTAGTGTATAACAGAACTTTTCTTTCAAACATACCATATGCTTCTCCAGATAATATTTTTCCTATGCTAAGTATTCACACAACTCTCAATGAAAAATACTGGGTTTCCCTCTCACAAATCCTTTAAGATTTACAGTATAGCTTCACAACATAGGACCGAGGAGATTTCCAGGTTAAGAAGCCTTGGTGCATGCTGTTTGCTAATCAGTGTGTTGTACAACACTGTTAAACAACACTATCACAGGTTGCTAAGCCCAAGGTCTAGAGCTCTGTTCAGATGCTGATTATGTAGTTGTTAAAAGGCAAATCTGCCATTTCATCCAGCAACAGAGTAAAATAATATTTTTGTGTTTTAAACAAGAACATATCACTGGTAAAACCAGATCAAATGTGAAATTACATTTGCAAAACCTGTTAAATTTTTTGAGCAAAGCTGTATGAATCTATTAACCAGTGACTTGCTAAGCAATAAAGTAACAGTGATTCAGACTGAAGAAAGAAGTAGCTTTGATAGCTATTGCTTCTTTTTGATGCTGCTTTACTAACATTCCTGTGAATCTCTATTCCATGCCTGTAAACAGCAGCAGTACCTTAAGCTGTATTTATTAGACAGATGCACACTCAGTTAACAAACATGGCACCTTGCTACTAAAATAATAGAATTATATGTAACACCTCACATTAATGTCCTTATTTCTTACATACTGTAGCTTATTTGTAAAGTAAAGTACTTTTGGGTGAAATCTTTGAATTAAACAGGGGATGGGGAGTTGTCATTTTACAGAAGTCTGTGGATTTTCAATAGCACTGAATACTCTTTATTGTCAGTTGCCTTTTGTAACACAAAGGATTTTAGGAACAAACAAATTCCTACTCAACTACAGCAGCTACCCAACCCTTTTAATCCTTTTATTTCTGAGTTCTAATAAATATAAATTATCTTTTACACAGTTGATACCCACTCTCTTCCTTTCAGCAAAGCCTTGTTTCTTAATCAGGTTGCTAACAGAGATTATTAGGAATAATGGGATGAAGTAAGCACAGTTACCTTCACTATGCTGCTTAGTATTTGACACCTACCCTCCTCTTCTGCCATTTTTCCCTCATTCCTCACTTCCTACTCATGATCTTCCACTTCTTTTTCCTGACTTCCCACCTGCCTAAATCTGTTTAGCAGATCCTTTTCTTTATCAAACTCGGATTGAAACTGGTATTTGCACATTCCCTTGGTTTGTTTTTCAAACACTATCTGTGATAGGATTATGGAAATATGAGAGCTGAACTGGCTGAACATGTTTATGTGAATGTGAACAAGATATGTATAAGGTGCACAATACTCGTCCTTTCCAGAAGGCTCACTTCCCTTAATGAAACTGCCATAGTTCATTGCAGCACAATTATCTTCAAGAAATCTTGTAGCAAAGTCAATCCTTGTACTTTCAAGTAATAACTACTAAAATATTTAAATAAATGTCAGTGCAACATCTTTAGGTCAAGTAAACTATAGTTGCACTATCTTACCCCATTCCACACACCTATAGCCAAAATATACTCCTAGCCTTGTTGTGGCAGTTCAGAATCTGTAGCCCACAGATATACTCCTTCTTTTACTAATTTATTACACCTGAAAATCAAATTCATTTCTCAGCACATAGAGCATTTTACAGTGATGACATTCTACAAAGTCCCATGTATTCCTCAGTGAGATGTTTAGTCATGCCAAACAGAAGCTTTCTTAAAATTGAAAGATTTGGCCTTAAAAATATTCAAGAAAAAAAAGCAAAAGAAGGAAAAGAAAAAAAAAAAAAAATTTTGGTATGGTCATACAAAAATGCTATTCTTACCCTTTCCAAATTAGACAAGCTTTTTTTGTGTGTTTACTAGAAATAAACTCCACTTTAGCACTAAAAAGTGTAAATTATCAAAATTTTTTTTTTTTCTCTGAAAGCTATACATAAAGTTACTGAAAGCAAACCACCATGTAGCCAAACAGACTTTTCTGATGTTCCTTCTCATCTAATTGTTTTCTATAACTATTCTATTGGTTATAGTTTTATTTTAATTCTGCATCTTCCTCCCAAAATTTAACAATTTTAAAAATAACAAAAGTTTAATTTTCAAAGTCAACTTTTGACATTCTTCTTCAAATTTTCCCCATCAGGAAAAATTCTCATCACAGCAAGGGAGAGCTTGGTGGTGACAGGGCTAAATATCCAAAAAGAAGTATATTCATTTTAGTGATAACACTAAATCATATTTCATAACTTAGTATTCAAAGCGTGTTACAAGTATTAATTAGCCTTACAGTCCCTCCTGTGATGTTATTATAATGCTTTTACAACAGTAAACCCCAGACAATCAATTAACCCAAAGTCATATAAAACTCCGTGCTGGAGCCAACATTGTAATTTCTGAGCACCCTCACTGCTTACCCTGTACTCTTCTTCCATGGTAGCCTCTATTTGACAAATTACTGCATAATTGGAGGGGTACTAAATTTCCAGTCATTTGCTTTTGAATGAGGTCATAAAAAGCTAAATGTATATTTTTGCTTTATAGATCTCAAACTCACATTTACTTTTTGATTTATGAATACAGCAAGTTTCTAAATTCCCTAGAGTTCCCTGTAGCATTCCTAAAGGAGGAAGTGACATCGAAAATTGCAGCTGTTAGGCAATTAAATAGGTGCAACAAAGTTTATTATCCTTTTAATTCTATTCCCTTAACTCTGGTTTACTTCTGTCTCCACCCATACCCATCAGCACTTGAAGTAAAGGCCTGCATGATACTAATCAGGATACTCCAAATAGCTGTGCAAAGCTTAGGCATAAATTGTCCAAAGAAAGAAGAACAGGTCCATGGCTCAGTAAATGACCTCAAAGTTAGTTAAATTAATAACAGCACATGATCAAAAAATTAATCAGAGGGGAGTGAACACTGAAGTGAAAGCCAGTAGGATCTACTGCAGTGTCCAAGCTGTATCCAAATTCAGCAGCCTGAAATCACATGTATATAGACAGCAAGTGATTTTAATTAGCAAGCTAGTCCCTAGAAATCATAGTGAGAGCAATACTAATAATGCTTCAAACCTAAGGTGGTTTTTTTTGCTTTTTAACACAACATATACTTTAATGACATAGTTTGTTTTTATTCAAATTTTCACACTGTTGTTAAAAGCCTCTCCCAAACAACATACACAACTAATAACGAATTTGAAAAAAAAAAGTGATATTAAAATCCAATTCCACTTTTTGCTATATACTCTTTTTAATGAGCACAGAAATGCATGGCATCTACCATGTGGAGTGAAAACAGTCTCTCCTATCCTCTCCCAAAATCTGTATTTTCTATAGAGTTGTGAAGATGACAAGTTCTTGACATTTCTGGGTCAACCTCACTTCATATAGTCCTGATTTTTGCCTATTGCTGTCTTTATCGGGAGTCTCCTTGCCTTTCTGCATCCTTTACTATGAAATATCAACGTCAGCTTGAATTTTGCCCATGCCACACTGTGGACCTGATCTGGTGACAACTTGTTGTACAGGAGCCTGATAAGCAGCCCTGTGCTGCCTTGGCCTTCTGAGCCTGCCTTGGTGCTACACAGATGCCTTCATGGCAGGTGCCCGGTGGGGGAACAGCTCTGGAGACCTGGCTTAGCACCATCATGGGTACGTCAGAGTCTGCCAACAGCCTGAGCTGTGATTTACCTGAACAGATTTGAAGTCAACTGACATATTCCTTCCAGACGTGGGATTTACATTCCCACATGTGTGATTGAAAGCTTTAAATTCCACTGCAATGTCTATGCTGTGGCTATCTATCATAACAATTTCTTAGGTATGATAAGATCCTCCAAGAACACCTGCAGAAAGCAGCGTCCTTTCCTGAGATGTTTTGGGGTTTTTTTTGACTTTTGACTTTTCATTCAATACAAAGCCATACTTCTTGGCTGAAGTTTATAAGGCACTAAAAACCAGACAGGTTTCCAATATATATTCTCTGTATTTATTTTTTTTATGTGTGCATATATATATTCTACAAATGTTTTCAGAATCCTTTCTGCGGTATTCCCTATGTATAATTTTATTGTGAAGGGAAAGTTTATGGCAGCATAGTTAAAACACCTTTACTTTAGGCAAAATATTTAATTTTTCTACATTCATCAATGGCAACCACAACTTTTATGTAAAGTCACTCAAAAATATAAACAATTTTCTGTGAAAAATACTAAACAATTCTTTTTCTTCAATTTTCACTGATATTTTTGTTAGCAACATAAAAAATTGCTTTCTGGTTCTGCTATTTTCTTTCTTCTTCTCACCCAAAACCCATATAGATATTGAGGGATATACAGGTAACTTTTTCTTAGGAAATCATATCAGAATAAATAAATATTCTCTAAAGAGCTGTCTTCCTTTAGTCATCTTCCTCTCAAAAAACAATAACAACAAAAATGCTCCCGTGATAACTTTCTTCCATCACTTGAGATTTTTCTCTGCTAAAAAGTACTTGTTATACTTAAGGAGAAATTTTAGAAAAAATGCAACTATTTTTAAAATATTTTTTTCTGATAATTAAAACAATATGTGACCAATTATTAGCATCATGAACTAAACATACCACGGGGGAAAAAACAAAAAAACCTATTCCGAGATTTCAGAGACTCCAGCAGTCAGAGGGAAGGGAAGGGAAGGGAAGGGAAGGGAAGGGAAGGGAAGGGAAGGGAAGGGAAGGGAAGGGAAGGGAAGGGAAGGGAAGGGAAGGGAAGGGAAGGGAAGGGAAGGGAAGGGAAGGGAAGGGAAGGGAAGGGAAGGGAAGGGAAGGGAAGGGAAGGGAAGGGAAGGGAAGGGAAGGGAAGGGAAGGGAAGGGAAGGGAAGGGAAGGGAAGGGAAGGGAAGGGAAGGGAAGGGAAGGGAAGGGAAGGGAAGGGAAGGGAAGGGAAGGGAAGGGAAGGGAAGGGAAGGGAAGGGAAGGGAAGGGAAGGGAAGGGAAGGGAAGGGAAGGGAAGGGAAGGGAAGGGAAGGGAAGGGAAGGGAAGGGAAGGGAAGGGAAGGGAAGGGAAGGGAAGGGAAGGGAAGGGAAGGGAAGGGAAGGGAAGGGAAGGGAAGGGAAGGGAAGGGAAGGGAAGGGAAGGGAAGGGAAGGGAAGGGAAGGGAAGGGAAGGGAAGGGAAGGGGAGGGGAGCGATGTATAGTATACACAGTTACAAACACACAATAAACCACAATGAAACATATCTATGTACACACACACAAGCACATATAAAGACATTTGCAATCTTACAAATCCCATGTCCAAAAAACCTTCAGACAACAAAAAATGCTACACCATTATGTTTCATATCAGTTTTATGAGAGGTTGTTTAACAATACAGTTTTTCACTCATTACTGGTCTCCACACACCTAGATCAAAACTTCTCTCCCAACCAAAGCACAAACCTGGATCTTCTCTCATTCAGGCAGATTGAATAATGCAAAATCTTTGATAAAGAGTAATCTATTTTTACACAGAAAACTAGGTCCTAAACCTGTTTTTCCCAAGAGACAGATGGTCTGTCTGACAACAGAATTTGTTCAGATCAGGTCTGATAGGAGATGAAGTCCTTTCAAAAATGACAAATAATGCTTTGTGTGTCAACACATACAGGTCTAAGCCTAAAACTGATGGTCACAATAGTAATTAAAAAAAGACCAAAATAATTGCAAACATGGAGAAATAATTTGGTTGCCATCAGATCATGAGGAGTAGGAGAAAAGTTAAAAAATAAACACAAGTAGAACATAAAAGAAAAACTTATAGTAGTTATATTATTCAAAAGAGTGGTTGTAATGCAACAAACTGTTATTTCTGATGTTTATATTTATTCACTGCTAAGGCAAGACAAGCATATATATCATCATCAAAGACAACTTCACCACAATTCGCCACATGAAGTCCCTGATAAATGTTGAAAAAACCAGTGTCCATTCTAAAAGTAAAGGCAAGATTTTCACTTGAGAAAATGTAACCAGCTTACTACCATCATCAGCAATGTATCAGTGAAATACTTACATTGATTTAAATGGGCAAATAAGCATGCTCACTGAGCATTAATATTGACAAAGCTTAATAAGCCAAAATAAAAAGGAAAAATTGTATGTTTTTATATACTTTTTACAAAACATGTAACAGACTTCTGTTTTCTTTAGCTTTTCTTATTTATTCAAGAAAGATCAGGTTAAAGGATGAAGCTTGTTTAAAAACAATTTTCTGTAGTTTAGTATCTATAGTGTTAAGGGATGTTAGGAGCATGGCTGCCTGCTCCAGCAGCTTTGGCCTGGGGCTCCCGCTGCCCAGGATGCAGGATGCAGCTGCTACTTTCCTGGGTGCAGGTTCAACCAGTCTCAAAGCTGCATATGTAGCCCAGAGACAGACAGACACGCAGAGGACACTGGCATGGCCAGTCACACAAACTGACACAGATGAATTGCTGCCTTCAGTAACACCCAGATACAAGGCTCACATAAAACAAGTACAGATGGCCATGTCCCCTCCTTCTCCTGTGGTTTCTTGATAAGCCATCAACTAGTGTGAGTGGGGAGGTTTGTTTCTTATCATTGTCTTAATGATTGTTGTGTCTGGTCTTGTTGTGTCTGGTCTGCGTCTCCACCAATTTTGTTTCTGGTTTCTTATTTTTGCCCTTATTTTCCCATTTGCCAGGAGTCCTTATCAGATAACCTCATTGAAATAAACATCCTTAGACTCTCTCACACCATCATCAATGAGTGTGACTGACCAGGCTTGGTTCTGGTCACTGCCTCCTTCATCATTTGTCTGTCAGGTTTGTGTCCCTGTGTGTTCTTGTTTCTGATTGATGTCCCTGTATGTTCTGTTCTTCCTCCTTTTCTTATTATCCCTTATTGCATTGAAAAAGTCCTTGAGCAGATACCCTTAAAGGAGCAGACACTCTTCTTCCACAAACCCTTACATACGCTACTTACAAAGTGCACCACAACAAAACTGCTGCAGTAATACCCTGCCACTCCTAACCCAAACTGTGAAATTATTTCTATAGCTATAATCCTTACCCTCCGCAAAAGGTATCCTGACTCCATGCACTAAGTGACACTACCTCTACCCATTTTGATTCATGTGGACTTTCCATCATAGGCTTTCCTGTAGGCTCACAGCAGCTGAAAAGGCAGCTAATATAATTTAGATGTCTTCTCTGCATTAGCAGATGATGATGCACAGGTAGGCCAGGATCAAGGTTATTATATGAAAGTGAGGGTTCAGAATGTTTTCCAAAGTACAAAACTGGTAGTTTTAAAAGGAGTAAAGATTTTTATTATTTTTTTCCTATAGTGTGGCCAAACACATAAAGGATTATCCTGCAACAAGATCATTGCTTTTAAACAGCCAGTAACCAAGTGATGGGAATACTCAGAAAATCTTAGCATTTTGGTCAGAAACAGAAGAGAGAGAATGTTTCTATGAAGCTCCTTGACAGGAGTTTCAAAAGAAACAAAGATTTCTGTGAATTTCTCCATCTCAGTTCCATTTTAATTATGTGTTTTGGGAAACAGAAATGAAAAGAAACCAATTTTGCATTTTACTTTTGTGCAGGAGAGGTGTTTGCACAGAATTTTAAATGAAAATTTCCCAACATCTTTTAAAAATTGCAAAAGTGAGGTACTTCTGCATGCACTAAAAATTGCAGTCAGGTATGCTTTCTTTCCTACACCAACACACAAAACGTACTTCTGTTACTATGTCACTGTCCTGTTGTTTGCAGCTATGGCTCTTATGTTTTTATTTTTCACCAGTAACAAACCAGCTACAGTTTTCAGCTAGTATACAGTTCCTCACATTAGCTATGTCTATAAGCTGTATTCTGAAGTAGCTTCTCTGTTTTATTAAATACATCCTTCTGTATAAGTACAAAAACTTATGCGAATTCTTACCCCAAAAAGAATGAAAGGTCCATGAAACTGGAAAAATTTGGAACTGAAAAGTTTATCAGGTAGAACAGGATATTCACTGTTCAGAGGAAGAAGCTAGAGGCTCTGTGCAAAAAGGATGACAAATAATGAAGTCCTAATTTAGCCTCTAATTGTCCACCTCCTTGTTTCCTTTTTGCCCCAGTAGCCAAAGGAGAACTGGCTGACAATTTGTTCTCAAGCTTCATCTCCCAAATTTTCTCTTACCTTTCCATTAAGTAATGAAAAACAAAAAACAAACAAACAAAAAAAGAAACCCTTCCAGTCAAACAAAGACACAGAAACACCAAAAGTGATCAGAGAAGAACAAAAATGAAAACTGAACATCATGCAAAGTCTACAAAATTACAATTAACTGTAACAAGAAACAGCCTCCTGGATTTGTTTTATGGTGCCATTAATGAATGTCTCAGACATAAATGCAACGGCCTTTAACTTTCTGCTTCTCTGAGGAATGAAACATATTACTAGGTAGTGCTAGGTTAACAGTTGGATTCAATGATCTTAAGGGTCTTTTCCAGCCTAAATGATTCTATGATTCCATGTTTCTATATACTAATGATCCCATAATGCATAATCTGTCATATCTCATTGCTCAGTTAATTCAGATTATTACTTCTTTGAACCTTAGTAGGTAAGATAAGGAGATATCATCAACAGCACATCTGATAAAAGTTGTCCATTACATTCAGATTTTGGAGGGCTGCTTCTCTTGAGCTGAAAATAAAGCGCTCGTAGACTTAGTTTGTGTCCATTCAACCTCTTGCAAGCTAGGAGCATTGAAATTCTTTGGTGGTCTTGCTCGTCCTTGTTGGTTTAGGTACTTCTATCACAGAATCACAGAATGGTTGAGGTTGGTCACCTTGTCCAGCCCCCCTGCTTAAGCAGTTCCACAAAAAGTTGGTTGCAGGGACCTTTTGAATACCTTCAAGGATAAAGACCTGGAAAGTTCTCTGGGCATCCTGCGCCAATGCTTGATCAGTCTCACAGTAAAAAAGTGTTTCCTGATGTTCAGGAGGAACCTCCTGTGTTTCAGTTTATTATCATTACCTCTTGTCTTCTTGCTGGGCACCAATGGAAAGAGCCTGGATTTGTCTTCTTTTCACCTTCCCTCCAGATACTGACACACATTGATAAGATTTCCCCTGAGCCTGTTCTTCTTCAGGCTGAATGGTCCAAGCTCTCAGAGACTTTCATCATAGGAGAGATGCTCTAGTCCCTTCATTATCTTCCTGGCCATTTGTTAGACTCTCTCCAGTGTGTCTATGTCGCTCTTGTACTGGGAAGGCCAGAGCTGGACACAGTACAATAGGGGTGGCCTCACCAGAGCTGAGTAGAAGGGAAGAATCACCTCCCTCCACCTGCTGGGAACATCGCTCCTAATGCAGCCCAAGATACCTTTAGCTTTCTTTGCAGAAAGGACACATTGCTGGCTCATGTTCAACTTGGTGTCCACCAGGTCCTTTTCTGCCAAGCTGCTTTCCAGCTGGATAACACCTAGCGTATACTGGTGCCTGTGGCTGTTCTTTCCCAGGTGCAGGACTTTGCACTTGCCTTTCTTGAACTTCATGAGGTTCCTGTGGGCCCATTTCTCCAGCCTGTCCCTCTGGTTAGTAGCACAGCCCTCTGGTGTATCAGCTACTCCTCCAAGTTTTGTGTCATCTGCAGACTTGCTGAGGGAACACTCTGCACCATTAGTGAAGATGTTAAACAACATTGGACCCAGTACTGACTCCTAGGTTACACCAGTAGCTGCTGGCCTCCAGCTAGTCTTTGTTTCTCTCATCACCACCCTTTGGGCCTGGCCATTCTGTTAGTTTTCAGTCCACTTCACTGTCTGCTCATCCAGCCCATACTTCAACAGCTTAAATCCTATAAGACGACAGACTTCTTAACACCACAACATATCAGCAGCTCTTCTCCAAGTCTGCCTACTCTTGTCATACTCAAATGAAAAAATAAAATAAATAATCTGCAGCCAACCTCTTAACATTAGAGCTTCAAAAGATGGAAGTGGACAGAGTCGAAACAAAATCACAGGGGTTATTTTGGAGTACCTTGTATATCAGGTTGATTTTCAGTCTGACTTGAGAGGAAATCCCATATATGAAATTTTACGTAGAGTAACTGGCAGCTAAATTTCCAACCAGAACAGTGAATGCAAACGGTACCTTCCAGGCACAACTTCACATACTGCCTCTCCACTCCTTATCTTGGCACAAGCAGGAAATTTGTTAAACTGTCAAATATCTGCACTATCCTGGAACCCTGCCTTCCTGACTATAAATAAAGCACAGGTGTGCATCTAGCAGAAAACAGAATGTGCCTCTGTTGTATTCTGGCACCAAATGCAAGGAGCATTATTTCACCTATAGTATACATAATAATCAGAATGATGGTATATCATTAAGTTAAAATGATGTTAATATGTGCATCCTGGCCTGACTCCTGCATTGCAATTAAATGTATTCAGAAATAGTCCCTGCTGGAATATATCCCACCAGACATTTTTACACCTCCTTGGAGTTATGCAGTGGTACAACAAAATGCAATAAAGTACAACAAGAGAGATTCTGATAATATGTTAGGAATAAAAGCTTGACTGGACAAGGCCCTAGGCAGCCAGTTAGCTGACACAGCTTTGAGTGAGGGATTGGACTGTGGACATCTAGAAGTCTCTCCCAAGTTTAATTTTTGTTTATTTCTGCCTGATTACATCTCTATTCAGAGTTTATGGCACATTTAGGTTTTTGATGTGATCTTGTTCATTCATACTCCACATGAGAAAAGATTATTAAACAGTTTATCCTGTAATTTACTGCATGACATTTACAATGACAAGTTGTCCAAGAGTCTCAGTGGTTGCCATAGGCAGCCACAACTTAGACTGTCTTTCTCCTGTAAACGTTGCTGAGGAGTAGACACATTCACAAATCATAAGGCCGTGGGTGTTACACAAGCAAAACTGAAAAAAGAATGATTGTTCAGGGGCCATAGCCATTACTAATGCCACTGTGAGTCTAAAGGATTTCTCTTAAATAACCTGTGGTCTTAGTGCTTATTCACCAGCTGGTTTTAGCCCAAAGATTTATTATTATTCCTCTTAAAAGTAACTTCTCTGGTTTACATATAGTTAATCTGCACACAGTAACCTCAGATAAGCAAAGCTATCTGTTCTAAAGTTTAAATAATAAGTACAAACAAAGGCATACTTATGAAACAGATTTCCAGTATCACCTGAGGAACTAGGAACATTTTAGATGGGTCATTAAATCACACACAAGGAGAAAGAGGGAGAAGTATAAATATTAAAGCAATAATTTATCATGGAAAATTGTCAAACAAGTATCCTCTCTAAGCAGATTTCTATCAATAATGCAGAGGACATCCTGTATCACCTGCAATAACCCACCTGGCATTTGCTTTCCCACATGGGTCTTTTTTTATGGGGGTGATTATTCTCTTGACTGTAGGGAATGGAGACTACAGGCTAAACCTATTGCAAATTAAAGCTAACATTATGTAACAAATTAACTAAGACAAGGGGATTTAAAAAAACCAAGATGTTATATTTAATTCCATGTGTCAGGACAAGGATTTTGATCCCTGGCATTTCCCATGTCAAGGGTAATTAAATTAGTTATGCAAGACCTTTACCAGCTTTAGAAAAGAAACCAAGGAAGAGATGCTTCCATATGGTGATTCTTCTTGTGCCTCTTCAGGCCATCATTCAGGAGAGGAGAGGGAGAGAAGAGAGAGACATGATTCATGACTGCCATTTCGAAACAAGGTACAGAAGCTCCTCCTTCATCTCAGGTACACAATCCAACAATAATTGAGAGGGAACAGGTGATGGGTATCAGCTTTAAAAGGAGAAGCACAAGATACATTGTCACACTATGAAATCCTACTTCTTATCCTAAATTCCTACTTCTCATCACACCCATGCTCAAATATAAAATTAAAAGTGAAATTTATTTCTGTGAAAGTCTGGGAAATACTGGAGAAATCCTGAAATCAATGCAGAATTGTTTCAACATAGATTCTGCTAAGACAGTTCTTTCTTGATTATTTCTATATTTCTTCCATCTGTCAAAAAGTATTCAAATTAATATGTAACTTCATCTATTTAATGACATCCTTCTGAACGCATGGAGTTGCATCTGAATCACTTTTCAGGTTAATCACATTTTCGGTTTTCAGTTTGTAAAAGCACACAGCATTAGTGAATAATAACAGAAAAAACCTATTTGGTGTAATCCTAAAATATAAAAGGAAGGAAAAAAATTCACATAGGGCAGTCAACCCAACATATGTTACAAAAAATCATGCTAGGTGAAATTATATCTGATTGGTAAGAAAGTTTGATTAATCCTCTGCATTAAACACAGAGGATTAGTTGAGATATGCACTTTGGCAACAGTACAGAAGCCTGAAATTTTGCAAAGGGACAGTGTTGAAGTACATCATAGAAACTGCAGTTTCCGCCCTCCTCTGTAGGCTAGTATCCCTTTTCACATCATAACACCCATTTAGAAACTTGGTTTCCAGTTTAGTTAAGGAATAGAAATTCTATAATGAAAGACACACCATTCTGAAGTATTCACTTCATAGAAGAGAACGGCAACACAAATGTCCCTAAGAATTTTAGTTTTACTGTACAAGTACAGAAGACAGAGAGAACTTTTTTAATTTTTTTTTTTACAGATTTTAAAAGCTCTGGAAAAATCAGAAGCTTTTCACAGCAATTAATATGGTGAAAGAAAAATTTGTACAGTAAATGTTTACACCCTATATACATAGGTTCTGTTTATTTTAATTACATAAGTGGAATGTAGCATGCCAAAAGTCTGACTGCTGAATTATATTCTGGGGGAAAACCCGTAATTATGGCCTTCCTTTTTATTAATAGCTACATGTGTAATTGAAAGCAAACCAAAAAAATGGCGAGAGCTATATATAATGTAGATGATTTTAACTCTCGGTCTCTTTTATTTTTCAGCACTTAACAATGACAGCACTCCTACACAGTTGTGACTATAACCTTTCAAGAAATTTGTTTAATTACCTACTGTCTACATTAAGTAGAAGTTGTCATTATTTGCAGACTATGACTTCCTTTCAAGGTTATTTTTGGCACATGGAATTAAAGAGGTGTCCGGACACACAAGCCGCCTTGGTATTTCACACTGTTGTGAATTAATGAACCTTCAACAATGGGAAATTTAATATGTTCAGAGTTGAATGTAAATGCTAAATAGTTGCTTAGTAGAATACTAACACATTCTTCTCTCCATCCACCTCCCTTCTTCCCTTCTTTTTTACTAGACAATATGGTAATTACCAGTCACATGAAGAGTTTGGGAAAAATTAGCTGCTGGTTAATGGACCTTTAAGCACCTTAACATACTCAAATTAGTGATAATATGGTTGTGTTTAGTAATGAGAGTATCCATATGTCCATATACTACAAGCAGTATGTCCATAACAAGATAGATGTTATTTTATCCCCAAGCAATCTGAAGATGTAATAAGAGGATAAGACACTGAAATAATTTTTTAATTAGGCACTTATGGGGATTTCTTTATCATACTGTGATTTTAAATTATTCAACATTAGATTGTCCATCCTTCATATTCCCAAGTTTTTACTCATGAAAATGGTCCTATTTCAGCAGTATTTCTCATAGGCCAAAAAAAATTAACAAAAATTAAAAAAAATAACCAAAACTTGCTAGCTCAAATATTATTTTCTCCATCAAATACTCCAGTTACAGTAGGAACTTGAATCCCAGTGAGGAAATCTGGCTGTACCATGTAAATTGATGAGCAAATATTTTAGACTTAACATTTTGAACACTGGATCATTGTCAAATATATGAACGTTACAGTTCAGAATCTGTATTTCTAAATGAACAGTATTTAATATTATGGGAAAATATGTTGGGAATGAGTGTTGATCTTCTTAAGGGTAGGAAGGCCCTACAGAGGGATCTGGACAGGCTGGATAGATGGGCCGAGGCCAACTGTATGAAGTTCAACAAGGCTCAGTGCTGGGTCCTGCACTTCGATCACAACAACCCCATATAACATATTACAGACTTGGGGAAGAGTGGCTGGAAAGTTGCCTGGTGGAAAAGGACCTGGGGGTGTTAGTCAACTGCCAGCTGAGTACGAGCCAGCAGTGTGTGCAGGTGGCCAAGAAGGCCAAACGGCATCCTGGCCTGTATCAGAAATAGTGTGGCCAGCAGGAGCAGGGAGGTGATTGTTCCCCTGTACTCGGCCCTGGTGAGGCTGCACCTTGAGTCCTGTGTTCAGTTTTGGGCCCCTCATTCCAGGAAAGACATTGAGGTGCTGGAACATGTCCAGAGAAGGGCAACCAAGTTGGTGAGGGGCCTGGAGCACAAGTCTTATGAGGAGGAGCTGAGGGAGCTGGGGCTGTTTAGTCTGGAGAAGAGGAGGCTGACGGGAGAACTTATCACTCCCTACAACTACCTAAAAGGAGGTTGTAGCGAGGTGGGCATTGGTGTCTTCTCCCAAGCAGCAAGTGACAGAGTGAGAGGAAATGGCCTCAAGTTGCACCAGGGGAGGTTTAGATTGGATATTAGGAAAAAGTTCTTCACTGAAATGCTTGTTAAGCGTAGGACCAGGCTGCCCAGGGAAGTGGTTGGATGACCACCCCTGGAGCTCTTTAAAAGACCTGTAGGTGTGGCACTTAGGGACATGGTTTAGTGGTGGACTTAGTAGAGTTATGTTAAGGGTTGAACTCAATGATCTTAAGAATCTTTTCTAACTTAATTCATTCTGGTTTATGATTCTGTGATATGTAGGGAGAAACAAAAGAAAAATGAGAAGATATTTCTTTATGTACTGTAATTTATCAGCTGTCAGCTCCCCAAATTTAAACTGAATTTGTTATTTGATCACAAGAATCGGAACTGTGTCTGGAGGGAAAAATAAAGAAACCTCTATTTACTCCTGGGTTTGAGGAGAGCACAACTTTCCTGCTGTGCTCTAACATCGATCTCTGTGGAAAGTGGAATATTAAAGTAAGTGATGTTACCCTGCCATGCATGTATTATACAATCAACTTATTCCTGCCAATAGAGTTTTCTCAGGCTTTATTGAAAGTCCTGCTCACTTATGCTATCTTTAGATTACTTTGAATATTGTACTTGCACTGTATTTAGTCATTTGATCTGATGGAGTTCAGTGATTTTGGGATTAATTCCTAAAGCAATATTGTATGCATAAAGAAGCAGAAGTTGCTATGTTTCTGGTATTTCAAAATCCTATCTATTAATACAAAGTGACCTAACATGCAGATGTCTAAAGATGCCATAAACAAAAAGAAAAAAAAAGAAAAAAAAGAAAAAAAAAAAAAAAAAGATGTAGCTGGTCAAATTAATTAAAACCATAAAAATCAGACTTCTTTTAAAAAAGAACTTAGCAAAAGTAGGCAGACAAAATTGCTAGGCACAAAATAAAGCACAGTGCTGGAAATGAAGCAGTCAAAACAGATTTCTGTAGGGGATTAAGGCAGATAAAAGCTAACTCAGAAGCACAGATGAAAAAAAGTCTATGAAAATCCATGGAAATTATTTCAATGAGAACATGCATAATCACTTTTCCAATCTGGAGTAAGTAGGAGAACTCAAGTGAAAAGTATTTCCAGTCCAGCTTTTGAGTTGCTCACATTATATAGTCATATTACTTTTTGCTTTACTTACATAAAAGGAAACTATGAGATCCCAAGTTGTTCATTCCTCTAAACCCCTTTTCATTATAACCACCTTATCCACGTCTGTCACTTACCATCTTTAGTGTGTTTACAGTCCAGTTCACAAGAGAGAGGATAAACACAGGTCACAGAACACACTGCTCTCTGTCAGATTCGTCCTTGTTAGAAAAACTGTAAAAGCACAGGAAGAACAAATGCTCTTATTCAAATTTCAAGCTGTGCAGCACTGAGGGTTTCATGAGTGAGAATTCAGTTCCCTCTGCCTGTCCACTTACTTACCTTCCCAAATGCAAACACAACCTACTTGCAAAGGTGAATCCAAACTAGTTTGCAAGGAGCAGCAAAAATAAGTGGTACCTACTGATTGTAAAATGAATTTATTTAAATCCTTTCTGCTCAAAATTATTCTTGGGAACCCAGTGTTGGCTGCTGCCATTTAAACACCATTCTGAGTAGCCACCAGTTGACTCATAGTATGTACATGAAGACATTCCTGAAGGTAACACAGAGACTTAATTTTACTCTTGGAGTTTGTTTGAGTTTCACAGCTAAACCAAATCCTTAAAAGATTGGTTAACCCTTATTTTAAAAGCTCCTAACATAAGCTCTACATTAGACTACAATTCCTTGAAGTCACGAGCTTAAATCAGAATGGACCAGTGGGAATACTCTCTTGAAGAAGTCTACGAAATAGTAATTCCATAGTGCAAGACCTCAGAATCACAAAACTGATTTAAATGTAACAGTGCAGTTTCTAAGACCTTCAAATCTGTGTGAACCTAGCTATAGCAGACTTTACCCATCACAGTATTCAGTCAATTTACCTCAGCATAGCATCATAAATCTGAGCTTTTTCAACAATGCACATAGGTGACCTTGCTTTGATGTACATTTTTACTGCTTGTTGTTATCCATTATATTTTAAAACCTTTTTCTTCTATTCATTTTTTTCGCTCTGCTCCCCCCCTCCCCCCTCCCCCCCCCCCCCCCCCATCTTACTCATTTAAGAAAATAGCTACAGGACTCCTTTTAATATCTGCAGAGATAAAATTAATTAATATTCTTACCAATAATTTGATTTGACTTTTAAGAAGGATTTTATCAAGATTTACAATCAGTTTGAGGGCTGTCACCAAAGCTTATATAATAGAAAAAAACATTATTTACCTATTAAACCTTTATCCAGTAAGAGGAAAAATAGTGTGGTTGGAAATTGATGTCTGTGTGGTGGATAAAGAGGAAAGAATGAAAAGGATCCCCAATCCCTATTGGAGATTACTAAACCATTAAGAAAAACACAAATATCTCTCTGACATATTAACAATGACTTTAAAGAATCATACTTTCTCACTGTTGTTTAAAGATAATTTCTTAAGAGTTTTAATGGATAGTTCTGCTTAAGATTTTACTTTGCATTACAGTTTCAGGATAATCTATAGTGATAAATACTGATTGTACTAGTGTTCTTAGCATAATAGCTTCACAAGTATACCACAGTAAAGATAGCACTAATACTGACAGAAGAGCTTTAGGAATGAGAAATTCCTGTGGAATCTAGAAACAGAACCACATGCAGCCTTTCCACTTTACAGCATTGGAAATTTATCTGGAACCTAGGTAATTTTCTTTTCCACTCTCCTAGGTATATGATAAATAAGTTTTGTCAATAAACAAATTTGATACTCATTTTCATTGCTTTCCTTCAAGTAGTCCAATAACAATTTACTATTTACACATTCAATTGCCCAAACCAGAGGAATATGGGTAATATTTCTCACATTTTTTCCAAATGGTCTGTCAGCTGCTAATATATTTTTGCTTTGTCCATCACTGTGATATTTCTGTGTGCTGCAGTTGATTCCCCAAGTCTCTTTTACTGCAATGATGTAAAAAACCATCTTCTGTGAGTCTGCTGAATGCCAGGCGTAGTGAGATGCCTGTATTATGAGCAAACCCATTAACTTTTTCTTCTGAGTAGGACGTGGAGATTAAACCTCTTATAGCTGGTTCATCTATCATGCAGATTGCAAGGTTGAACAAATCATATGAGTTAGCTCTCAGGTAGCTGCAGTCCTGGAGGCTGCCTGGGGAAGATAGGAGGTGTATGTGGCCATGTGACAGTGCAATCCCTTGGATGCTGCAGGTGACACCTCTTCACCTGCTGGTCTTGTGAAGTCAGAGCTTAGTTCTTGCTTTCTTCACAATTTTCCCCTGTACTTTCTTTTCCATTTCTCTCTTTTTATGTTGTCATTACACTTTAAATACCTATTTTCTTTACCTTTCATAAAAAGATGAGCAGTGACACCCCTACCACATTTATGACAAACTTCCTACTTCAAACCTCTTAAAAGTCTGTGTGACAAGGAAAGCAGCCAGTAATGATGTCTACTAAAATCTGTTGTGCTGAGCTTACTGTCAGGTTTTCTGTGAGAAGCTGAGGTCAGCACTTTCTTTAAAATAAATTAACAGATGACGATGTAAAACACTTCATGGGGCAACTACAAAGCCTGAAATCAAGGTATCAGATGTTTAGATGACAACTGCAATGCTAACTCAGCATTGGTCAACCTGAAAGCCTAAGTCACAAGTTTCTGGTGAACCTGCACCTGCACGTATTTGAGCCATGGACTACTGGATCAAATAAAACCTCTAGATGGGTGTGACACTGCAGGGGCCACATTTATTATTTGTTTTTTTTTCTGCCTTCAGGAAAGCTTTCAGTAATTTGAGAAAGCTTTCTACCACTTTCAACATTTTGGGGGGCTAAACCTTTGTTCTAAACTCCAAACCAGTGTTCACTTGCAGGTCTCCAGCACTGCCTGGTGTGAAGCACAGATGCTGCATAACGTTACATAGCTCTGTAAGGTAAGGCTGGACTTAAGTTGTCTCCCCTCAGGAAGCAGACCAGGATGCAAGTGAGCTACACTCACCTCTATAAAGACATCCTTGTGGTCACTAGTCTTACAGGACTTAGACTGAATGTTAACTTTGAATGATGTGGAAAAGGAATTAAATTTCTACTGTCAGTTCCCTTTTAAGCTCCTTACACACAAATAAACATGAATTAAACTTCCATCTCTGACGTGAAAACATTAACTGACATCCAAGGCCGTTCTAAGCCAGTTTAATATGTTGGCCATCTAACAGAATGTGATATTCTGAAAACAGGCTTGAAAAAACAGAAACCCCATCCCAAAGATGGGCTAGACTTTTAAAAACAAAACAAAATAAAACAGAACAAAGCAAAAATTGGTTCTTTTTTGCTCTTTCTCAAGCTTGTCCTAATAGTGCATTCTATTTCACATTTTTCCCAAGAAGAAAAAATTAACTTTTTTTTTTTTTTTTTAGATTAAATTGAGATAATGCCTAGATAACCTTTTTACCAGGGTTTTGTTAAATTTGTTGAACATAAGCAGTAGTGCATATGCATTCTAATGGAGAAACTTTACTACAAAAGAACACATGGAACTTTGCGTTTTAGTTTTGCTTGTCCTGTGATTGTGTATTCTTTGTCAGTCTCTATTAAAAAGCCTACCTGAGTCAGTGGCATGTACACCCATGTCAGTCAATTCGAACTAAAAAAAGAGGAGCTAGTGTTCTATACCTTGTCACAGTTCCCTTTTTTGTTGTGTTTTTGAGCAGTAACATTCATCATTCCTATGAAGAAAGGCTAAGAGAGTTGGGGCTCAGCCTGGAGAAGAGAAGACTCCAGAAAGACCTTATTGCGGACTTGCAGTATATAAAGAGGTCTTATAAGAAAGATGAAGACTTTTTACCAGGGCCTGTAGTGACAGGACAAGGGGCAACAGTTTTAAATTGAAAGAGGGTAGATTTAGATTGGACATAAGGAAGAAATGTTTTACAATGAGAGTGGTGAGACACTGGAACAGGTTACCTAGAAACGTCCCTTCCAAAACAAACAATTCTATGATTCTATTCTATGATTCTATGTGTACATATTCAAAACACTTTGTCGTGAAGGGAAGTTTTCTTTGCTGTGATGTTATTTTGAACAAAAGAACTTGGGAAAGAGAAAGTCCCAGGTGGACTATGGGAAATTTCTTTTATAACTTTTCTGATGTGATATTAACATGATGGCTTTATGTTACTTAAATGGTTCAGTTGTTTCACCAAAAAGATTTCTAACTGCTTCAATGTATAAATTGGGAAAACAGACTCTTATCAATGATGAACTTTTAAACTGTAATCCTCAGTCACACTGTAGCAGAATTAAGGATAACCTTCTAATTTGAGAAGAAAGACATGTCATAAGCATGCAACATCTTCAAGCAGACATACAAAAACTACCTGGCATGCAGCAAATAACCTTAGTTAAAAGCCAGCTGCCTGGAAACTTAAAGGAATTCTTTACCAAAAGTGCAAAAGGTTTACTGGTTTTCCTCCACAAGTAAGGGTTCATCTGTTTTCAGAAGGAAAATGCACAACAAACAAGGAAAATATCATCTTGCTCTTGTCCTGGTTTCAGCTGGGATAGAGTTAACTGTCTTCCTAGTAGCTGGTACAGTGCTATGTTTTGAGTTCAGTATGCAAAGAATGTTGGTAACACTGATGTTTTCAGTTGTTGCTCAGTAGTGTTTAGACTAAAGTCAAGGATTTTTCAGCTTCTCGTGCCCAGCCAGTGAGAAAGCTGGAGGGGCACAAGAAGTTGGCACAGGACACAGCCAGGGCACCTGACCCAAACTGGCCAAAGGGGTATTCCATACCATGGGACGTCCCATCTAGTTTAGGAACTGGGGAGTGGGGGGGCAGGGAATCGCCGCTCGGGGTCTGGCTGGGTGTCGGTCGGCAGGTGGTGAGCAATTGCACTGCACATCATTTGTACATTCCAATCCTTTTATTATTGCTGTTGTCATTTTATTAGTGTTATCATTATCATTATTAGTTTCTTCTTTTCTGTTCTATTAAACCGTTCTTATCTCAACCCAGGAGTTTTGCTTCTTTTTTCCCAATTTTCTCCCCCATCCCACTGGATGGGGGGGATTGAGTGAGCGGCTGCGTGGTGCTTAGTTGCTGGCTGGTGTTAAACCACAATACTCTATACACACATGTGCACATGGAAGCACACACACAAAAGCATACACACAGAGATCATTGCATGCACCTCAAAACTGAAGTTCTTGTGTTCCTTAAGCCTGTATTTCTCAAGAAAATATAAAATTATCAGGCTAAGTATATAATCTTATTATTACACCCCTTGTTACTCTTAACATATTAAAAGAGAGGTAATTATCCTCCTGTACCTCTTCCCTTCTTTTCCTGCTCATCCTTTATAACAAATTAGACAAAGTTACAGATGACGAAAACTGTGTCGAACAATGTTGTGTCATTGTTTTTATCCTTAAAATGAGGAGTGGAAATACTGGTTAATACTCAGATTGGCAGATCTATGTGTAGAATATGCCCCAAACTCTATAATTTAAAGAGTCAACACTTAAAAGTAGCATAAAACATAGCGGAAAAATGCCTTGTCAAGTACGATGCAAAGACCAGTAATATAACTGATAGTGAAATACAGGGTCTGATACACTCAGCACATGGGTACCCAGTTCTCGTAACTTCTCCATCTTCATCCTTCATGTGCCAAGATGAGATAGCAGGGTCCTTGGACTGTCCTCAGTGTGACTTACTACAGTCATAGATGTTCACTTCAGTCAAACTATAAAAGCTGAGTACAACAGCAGCGGGGAAAAAAAGCATGAGACTATATCTTCACTACACCTTTTTACCTCTTCAAATTCCATCTAGGGTATATTTCCAATAGACAAAAGTTGAGAAAATAAAATCATATACTTAAACTACACCTTTCAAGAAGGAAATCAGTAAAGCAATAAGAAATCCAAAGAACAAAGCCGTATAGTGCATTGCTTTCATCTATTTGGGTCCTGCATGAACCTACAGCCCTGTGTAGTTCTGAGCAGCCCCATAGAGACACATGCTCTCTGCTTGTGTACAGTGAGTCCCCAGCCCTGTCCCTCAATGTACCTGAACGTTCATCTGGGTGGACCCTGGCCTGACTCATTACTTTGCATTGTCTGATGACCATGGGGCTGTTGATGGGACTTGTCACCATTCCCATGCCAGCTATGTTTTCTGTCTCTGCCCCCCCCCCACCCCCCCCACCCCACCCCCCCCCCCCCCAGTTCCTGGCTTGTCCTCTTCCCTGGAGCAACCCTCCTAGAGTAGCACTGGAGCAGCCTTTTGCTGATCCTTCACAGCATCCTGCAGCAAACCCTCCACATTTATTCACTAATCCTGGATACAAACTGAACAGAACAGCTTGTCCAATATTTTAATAAATTGTTATCTTCCAGAATGCAGCTATATTTGTCAAACCATGTTTCTGATCAATAATGCATATGAGACACTGAAATATTTTATTGTGGTTGTCCTGCAGGATAAAGACATACTCTGGCATAGTATTTGTGTTAAGGAAACACAATTACTGTAAATATGTTGTTACTTAAGCAATAGGCATGGTGTGTATTTATTTTTGTGTATTTGGGTCCAGGTGCCCAGCTGCTGGCAGTGGCGGGCTGCAGGGGTGGCCTCTGTGAGAAGAGGCCAGGGGCTGCCCACGCCAGGCACAGCCAGTTCCAGGCAGTTTCAGTCAGCTCCAAAACAGACCCACTGCTCAGCCAAAGCTGAGCCCATCAGCCATGCTGGTGGTGCCTTTGCAAAAACACGTTTAAGAAAGTGTAACAAATGCTCCATAGAAGCAGTGGGAGAGAGGAGTAAGAACATGTGAGAGAAACAGCTCTGTCAGAGAAGGAAAAGAAGGAGGTGCTCCGGGTGCCAGAGCAGAGATTCCCCTTCAGCCCCTGGAGAAGACCATGGTGACCTAGGTTGTCCCCCATCTATGTCTTTGTTTGTCACTACCCTACCCATTTTTTTAATTGGCAATACATTAAACCCATTTTCCCCAAGTTGAATCTGTTTTGCCTTTGACGGTAACTGGTGAATGATCTTCCTTGTCCTTATCTCAACCCACAAGAATTTTCGTTTTATTTTCTCCCCCATCTTGCTGAGGGGGCATGAGAGTAGTTTGATGGGCACCTGACAGGCAGCCAAGGTGAACCCACTATAGCTTGGGTATAAGTAGACCAAAGTAAGAACATCTGCCTAAGGAGAAAAGGAGGTGTTTTTTTTTCTGATAAACTGTTCTTCTGTTATGGCACATGAGTGTTTGTTTTCCCCCAGTGGATGTAACAAATGAAAGATTAAATATTATGGGTGATAACCAATGGAATTGGTGAATTTCTATGACCTATGTTTGCTTCAGATTCATGTAATTTTAATGTTGCACTATCAGCCAAATATGAGTATTTCTTTTTCAATAATGTGGTTGGTGAATACATTTTTCTGATTCATTGATCTTTGATTTCAGTAATTAACTGTTTTCTAAAATAGGGGTTTCTTTTTGTTTTTAAGCATCCCACCTCAAGGTTTCAAAATTATCAGTGTGCCTGATTATTTTGACTTCATGCCTCTAAATATCTGTTCTCAAGTATACATGCTGGAAAGTATTAATAATTTAAAACAAATAATCCAAGAAAGCAAACAGAAAAACAGGTGGTAATTGCTTTTATTCTGTCAGTATTTACATAATAAATAATTCCTGCTCACTTTATAAATGAAACAAACAAAACCCAAGAATTTCTATGGGTTTGGAAATGTGCTTTTTCAAAAATGCAGGACACATTTTTTATTTTTTTCCCCATAGAAACAAGTGGAGCCAAGAGGTAGTTAGTATCTGTGAAAAGAGCATGAGTGTTAACATACTGGATCAAAGAAGGTGCTGTTTAGTCTGCACTCCATTGCTACTGATAACAGTTAGTGAATGAGGAGGGAAGTATATCACACTTTTCTCAGCAACAATGAGTTTTGGGACTTTCCGACTCCGAGGCTGTATCTGGACTGTTATCTATAATAGGAGTCAGGAGATCTATTCTCCAAGAATTTGTCTAATTACTTTCTGAATGTGTTTACATTCCTTGCCCTGCAGTACCTGCAGCAAAGTCTTCCATTGCCTCCATAGGTGCTGGCGCTGGAAGGAGAGGAAAATTTCTGTAGGTTTGGTCAATGTTTGCTGTCTTGTAACGGTTTCGAGTTCTTCCTTCTTCTGCTGTGAGAAATAGTGAATAAACCTTTCCTCGTCCTTTCCGCACAGTTTATTCTGTCAACCTTTGTTTTTTATCTGTTAACTGGCTTTCTAAGCTGAAGACATTATTGTACTAATAATACACCTCACCAATCCCTGCAGAAGAGGAATACAATTGATGTACAACTTTTTCATAGTAAGAGAGTATAAACTGTGAGAGCAGGAGCTGCCTGTCCCACAGGTGTGCAGCTGCTTGCCCATGTACTACACCCGCCCTCCTGCTGGAGCACCGCTGCGGATCCCACCTTGACTTCGCTGACGTGGCAATGCCCAGGAGCCTGCCCCTCTGCCAAATTTGGCAGCTGTCCAAAGTTAGCCATGAGGGATGACTGTGCAATTCTGTTTCTTTAGGAAAGTAGATTACAAATGATGGCATAAGCTCCTTTCCCCTTCAGTAGAAGAAACAGCAAACAGCAGAGGAGCCTCTATGTGCTCCCTGCTGCACAGCCTTTTTTTCAGACTGACAGAAAAAAATATACTCTACCCATGTAGGACTCCCGGGTTTCTTTAATACTGTTTTCTTTCCTTGAAACCAATGGCACCACCCACAGGCTGATAGTTTCAGAGTCCCAGCTCTAAACTCCATGACAGGCTGAGTGGGTAGTGTTGAAGAGGTTAAGGGTTTTGTGGAAAGAAGTGGGGGCAGCCTGGACTTATTTCAAGCAGATATTGCTAAATCCTCCACTGTCATGTGCCCACAGACAAAATGCTGAATCAGAGTAGAGAAGATGTTAAGGGATAGAAACTGAAGGGACAAGCACAAATGTCAAGACTGATTTAAAAGCAGACACTGTCATAGAGTAAGACAGAAGTTTAAAGAAAGGAAGACATGAAGTAAAAAATGTGCAAAAAAGTCAAGAGAGAAAGCAAGGGAAGTGTTCAAGAGGTGTTGCATGTTTGCATAGGAGACATTGACAGGTGGGAAGGCTGCCTTGCCTACTAGACCATTAGGAGGTGGTACATAACCAAAGAGCAAAGGAAAAGGAGGTTTTGCAGGTCAGGTAAGGTGCCTTTTAAATCTATGTTGCTAATTTCTTCCACTACTCCATAACCATTCATTCCTATCTATCCTTTGTCAGCTGAAACTGTAATTTTTACCCTTTTTGTTTGTTGCAGCTTACCTGTCCCTGTGGATATTTTTGTGCCCACAGAGCTGAGCCCACCTGAAAACACTGAAAAGTCACCTGTGGTAGCTCAGGCTGCTGTCTACAGCAATGAGGAATTATACAGCCCTGTCCTCATCCTAGCTAAATTACTGGCAGCTTTGTCAGTTTATGGAGTAATATGTGTTCACATTGAGTAATATGGAGGATATTCTTGCTCACAAATGATCCCTGAGTTTACTGTAAATGACAAAATAGCTCTCAATCACAATATTAATGTGAATTTTCACTTAGTTCTTAGCTCTAATCCCCACAGTGTTCTGATGACACAGCATTAGAACATCAGAAATACATGCTTTCTTATTACTTATGCCAATTAAAAGTGATTTTTTTAGAGCATAAATTAAAATTGTATGTCTTATGGGTTATTTTTCAGAGTGCTTTCCACTTCGTGTATGTATCCTGTATTTTTTCAACTGGCTGTGTATTTACAAACTATTTGATGGAAATTACAAGTAAAATAAATAAAAAATTGATAAGAGTCAAAAGTTTTACAAGGATTGGAAGAAGTAGAGCCAAAGCAGTAATTTCCCACTAATAGAAAATTGTAATAAAACAGAAAAATACAGGTTCATTAAACGGAAGTTTTTATGGTACAAGAGAGTATAACTTGAGAAGAAATTACGTCAAGACAGCCTACTGTGCATTTAGATTTTGTGGTTTCTACTGGAACACTATTATTCTAATTTGTTCTTATTGTATATGTCAAATTATGCTCAATTAGATTTTTAAAGGCTCCAGTAGAACCTCATTTTATTGGTGAATAAAAAATGCAGAACAATCTAAATCCTTTTGTGAAATGTAAAATTTATTTTACAGTAACAGGAAGAAGATGCTCAGTCTCTTGTGAGATAGGTCTTTAGATCTCCAAGCAGGTCTGTAATTCTGTTTACTCGCTTAAATGTCCTGTCCACTGAAACGTACCTCTTTAAAGATCAGTGCAAGGACAACAGTTGTATTTTACTCACAAAATGTAAAAAAGCGTGCAATCTTATGTATTCACATGGGGGTGCCCAGATTTAGATATTTTGACAACTGGTATTTCTAAGCACCTGATTTTTCACAACTCATTTTTTTTGTCATCACCATATGAAGTTAATGCTTGAGTGCTATGAATATTAAACAAAAATCTCTTTATTTGGAGGGACAATTTCCTGGAAAAGGTCACTGAAGAAAAAAGCCACTGGAAAAAAAATAGATTAACTTTGAAAATGTTGAAGAAAAGGCATGTGAGAAACAAGGGGAAAATACAAGCAACTAGAATTAGGATAATAAATCCTCATTTTAAGTACTTGATTATTCTATCCTACTGACCAGATAACTATTCTAAAGCCAGCTGTTACAATAGCAGAAGAATATTCTTTATTTAGAATAAAAAAAAAACCAGGATGTCTTTTAACACTTCATATCAGAAAATTCAAAACAAGATGCATTTTCAGGTATTTCTGTTGGATTGGATATAGA
The DNA here is from genome assembly GCF_929443795.1 of Astur gentilis. Classification (NCBI taxonomy): domain Eukaryota; kingdom Metazoa; phylum Chordata; class Aves; order Accipitriformes; family Accipitridae; genus Astur; species Astur gentilis. The sequence goes on along the minus strand of NC_064919.1, from coordinate 16,604,816 downwards.
AAGCATGGGAGGGCAATGCTATGGATTCTAGATTCTGCATATTCTCTTGCAAAATGTGTTGCCATTGAGCAAGGTGTTTTAAAATTTATTTCTTATTCTTATTTATCTTTTAAGAAACAGATAAGTGTTTTGCCGAAGGATGGCCTTATTGGATGCTAGTATTTAGAGTAATGCATAGTCTCTGCTAAATCATTATATTCTGTAACACAGAGTAATCCTTTGCTGCTAAAGGGAGTTGTGCCATTCAACAGAATGAAGAAAGACACAAAACTGCATGACCATAAGTAAGTGTTCCTTCGTCTCCACCAACAAGAGGTCACTATTCTTCATGTTTGACACCTGAATTATTTTTCTTGAGATTCTCCCTGATTTAATTTTTTTTCTCACGACTTCCCATTAATGACACCCAACTATAGTTATGATGTATTATTTTGTGATCTGTAATATATGGACAGTATATGCTGGCTGGCAAATTAAGAAAGAGCATAGCCTGGACCCATTCAATTATACTTTTCAGAGCTCACTGGGAGGTAAGGCACATGTGGGATGGGAGTATGACCATTTGTACCCTGCTTTGCTATGCTGATGGAAGTAAACACAGTCATTCCACTTAGCAAGGAAAATGAGCACACTCCATGACTTTTTAAATAAATTATTTGAATAAGACTCTGTGTTGACAGAAAGCAGAGTGAAAGAACAACTGAACCGTACAGTTCTGTCAGGTCCTTGGATATTTTGCTATTCAGCCCCAGAAGCCTTAGTCTGCTATTATTAACAATTCAGAAATACCTCTGATAGCAGTTGTTGAAATTCTTACTATGTTGGGAAAAGGACTAGGAATGATCTCATTTAAATAAAACCTTTGCTGTTCTTGAAATTTTAAGGCACTTTCAGTTGAAATCTTCCTCTTAATTTCCATGCTATAAAGCTTTATTGAGTCTTTATAAATCCATTATTATTTCAATTGTTCTTTAAATTTCTGAATCACTGTTTCATATTAATCCAATTCTCGTTCTTGTTCTAATGTTAACAATGAGCTAGGAACCTCAAGAACAGAAATTACTTCCTCACCCAAGCTTGCAAAATAAAAAAAGAAAACTTAAGCAAACTTAAATAAGGGCTATCACACATGTACCAAATACATGTCAAAACTGAAACTTCATCTGAACTTCAAAGCCTTTTTAATGTGATACTGGTAACATTCAGACAAATAGTTGAATATAACAAGAAGGAATTTTAATTTGATTCAGAATGCATGAAAAGGATGGAGAACTTCTAGGGAAATTTCAAAAGCAACAGAGAGCTATAAACAGAGTTCACAGTTCTGGTAAAAATGGGGCTTCTTCATTTTTAAGTCTTATGATTTTTAAGGTTCTGTGACATCCTTCCCCCTGACCCAACTCCTCCCAAAAGTGGAGGAGCTAATGCTCATCTGACTGTAGTGTGTTAGGACAGATGTCTGACACTAGATCTTTCAGTCATTTTTTTGCAGTAACCTTGGAAATGATCAGGAATACTCTCAGACTTCTGAACTTTCTGATGAAAAGCATGGTAGTTAGGGAGATACTTTTTTTTTTTTTTTTTTTTTAATTTGTTCTCTGTCTCCCAGAATTACCAACATAGAACAGCATGATAGGAATTGTTACTGACTTACCATGAACTACACAATCCTTACATCTACCAGAAAATTATCATTTGCAATCCCAAAGAGTCCAAATAAATATAAGATCTGTTCAGATAAATTTTCCTGTATTTCAGAATCATGTATAGTTTTGCAAATTAATATACCGTACCTTACCTGTCAGTATTAAAAGAATGTGTTGCATAAGTAAGCCAGGTTAGAGTTTTATCCCTAGTTTGTGAACAAGCCACTTTTTTTAATTACTTAAAAGCCTCAGTAGAAACTGAACTTCTTATTCTGTAATTTACTTTCAATTATAGATGATGCTAGGGATTCAAAGAAAAAAACAAATCCTAAATTGTTCTGCTTATTTTCACATTTTTTTTTCCTTGTGCAGCTTTTTTTATTTTCCTATTGACTATGTAAGGCTTTCATCAAAAAAGAAATTTGACTCAGGCCATCTACTTCAAAGAGAATCTTAAAAATGAGTATCAAAAGGTCTGATTGATTTGTTTTCAAGTCACTGTATTTTTTACGTCCTTCTGTAGAATATATAGCTTTATGCAGTACCTAGACAAGGTGAAGCATGAAAACAGAACTCCAATAACAATAGATATTTTCCACTGTGTATTAATTTCTCTCTCTGTGAGGTGGTGTTTTTTTCAGTTAGAATGGCCTCGCCCAACAGCTTATTCTGTCAAAGACTCTGCCTTGCCAAATCTAGGAATTGGTTCAGAGAAACTGAGATATAATCAGATTTTAATTCTGTATCAAATGGAACAGCATCAACTGTCATTAAGGTATGATAAAACTCACTGCATTATTTTTCATACACAGAAACTTGAGGAGTGTAATAGTGAAGGAGTCTCATTTGCTTTCAGGGAGGTGCAGGTATAATTTCATTTTCTGTATCCTCTAAAATCACAATGCCAGCTACAATTTTTCCTTACAAAGTTTTTCTGATTTTCTAATAAGAAATATAGTAGTTTCATAATAAAATGTCATCATATTTTTGGATGCATTTTATCTACAGCCAGGTGCATCTACAAATGACTGTGGAAGATAAAAATTTCCATGACAGATTAGGTTAGCATTTCATCTACTGCAGCATCCCTTCTTAAACTGAAGAGAAATGTGAAGGAACTCCACAGCACAATAGAGAGAGTCTGTCCTGTGTATCACTTCTCCTTTTTTTTTTTTTTTAGGAATAAAAGTATTTTAGTGTTAAAAACACTAAAAAACCTGTGTAGATATACACATTTCATGCAACTTCATGAATGTCTAGGCAGAGGCTGTGAATGTTCCAAACTATGTTAATTCCCTTTGAACTTCTATGTTGTTGGGCACTGACCACTTCATTTTCAAAGAGTTTTCTATTATTGTGTACAATGGGTTTGTAAGTCATGTTTCTAGCTTCACAGTGAAAGAGGTTTTTTCTTTTTTTTCACATTATCCTGTTTAGCACTTGTAAATACTTCATGAAGTTTTGGTGACACTAGTCATTTCTTCTACTTCTTATGCTTGTCTAAATAAGTAACATCTTAAGGTGAAAGTTTTGATGACAGGAGATGAAAACCTAACACTTGAAGTGACAAATATTTTACTTTTCACCTGTAAATGTCTAGTATGATTTCACGAGATTTGCTAACAAACTATTGAAAGGAATTATATATCACTGTATGTGCTTTTCACACCATGTGTCATAGCTCCATTTACTTATATGCTTATAATCTTTGCTTACTTGAAGAATAGTTTCACTGGAGTTTAGCATGGGTTAATAGTCAACCCTACCAAAGCCTTTCAAGCTTTAGACATAGAACTATATAATATGTTGGTAATTCGTTAACTAAGTAACTTAAACAGGCTGAATGATATAGTTAGGGAGTTGCTGAATCCTGCAGCCCAGAAGAAGTGAGGCTGCTACAGCTCCATCCCCCAGATCCAGCCAGCAGTGAGGCTGAGATATGTTCCCCGTAGGCACACCTATACAGTACACATAAGAATGTACACATCTATGCATATACACATATACACACCACATCTCACAGTGTGTCTCCTACCCAGGAGGGTGGGGGAAGGAGCTTTCCCTTGACTGAGGGTTCCCCCACCTGCTGTAGTGCCTCTGAGCTCCTCTGTGGATGTTGAGGTGGGCCTTTATCACATACTCTAACAGATATTAAACCATTAAGTAAATCAATTCTTACTAATAAAAACTGCTAAGATAAAGAACTTTTTTTCACTGAAGTATGTCTACTCTGATAAATTTTAAAGTTCTGATTTTTAAAGGTGCTCATAGTAAAACATGTATATAAGTGTTTTGTCAGAGAACAGATTTCTGTATCTCTTCTTGCTCCCCTGTACTGTATATGTCTGGCCATATCAGCTATTGTTTGAGTCCTTTCAAACACCTAAAATAAGAAATCTCAACTAAAAGGAGACATGCTATAGACATTTATTTGGGCTTATGAACATCCTTACTGTCTGTCTTCCCATCAAGCTTAGATGAAAGCCAAAACCATTTCATTCTGAAAAGCAGGAATGATAGTATTTTGTCTAAATTTTATTTTGTTTTCCCACATATCGGTCCCAGTTTCTCCAAACTGTTTGCTTCCTAACCAGTGAGCTCTTTCATCATAAATTCTTTAAAACAGGAGTCAGCTGTCATAGGAACTCAAACCTTGGGAAAGAGCAGATATCTTGTGTATATTCCAGAGAGGCTTTCAGTATGATTTCCTAATTCAATAAGAAAGGCACACAATGAGATGAACTGAAGGGGGGACAGGTCTCCTTGCCACGCAGTCAAGTTGATGATGCATTTATATCCAGTTTTTACTGATTTTTGGTTTTATTCTTAATTCTAACAGATGGGATCCATCCAAAATTTTGAACTGATACCGCTACTGAATAGAGCAACTAAGAGCAAATATAAACTATCTTCCGTTCTATTTAAGGCAATTTCCACTGAAGGCAGTGCTGCAGGCCAAATATTTTTAGCCACTAGTAAAGGAGTTAAAAGACTGTTTATGTTTTTCAAATGTCTTAATCATTTGTACACTACACAGAATGCAAAAAATAATTTCCCACCAGAGGTACTTAGTGAACATGGTTATTAATCTTATTTCTCATATTGACAGTTATCCTATTCTTTTTAAAGTTACACAAGTCATGCATTGTGCTCACTGTAAATGAGGTCCTTGTTCACAGGCACTCAGGGCATGTACTGATACAAATCTTGGACTTCAGGTAGGGTCCTCATGCCTGATGGTATGTCAGAGAGCTCTGCTGGTTGTTGTTTGCCACCAGAATGCCCTGTTGCATATAGAGTCTTGTTACCAGCTCTTTACCCCATGCCATGCTGTGCCTATGATGGCAGGTCTTATAGCCCTTTTATCATCTTAGATATTATCTTAGTTGCCAACTCTTCCTTCTCTTCCCCATATTCTCTTTCTACCTTCCCCTCTGGAGAAGGGATTAAAAAACACAGAAAAATCCTGATAGCCTTTCAGCTAACCAGACATCCCTAGTCTTGGCCAGCCATTGGCCAACATGTGGCTCTGCAGCAAAAATACATAATTTTCTTTCCTTGTCCTTCCTCAGTTTTGGGGGGTTATTTGCCCATATCTGGCTTTAAACCGCTTTTTTTAAGAATCATCTTTTTGAAGATATTTTGACAAAATCTTCTGCAACTTATTAAATTAACCTTGCTAGATTCCTAACCACTTTCTTTCAAAACATCGTTTAATGGGGAATAGGGAGATTAGATTGTGTAATAATGTTCTTCCCCTGTTATCCTCCTGTAGTACCTCTTCCAAGACACAGCTTACTGTTGAAAAAATCGTGTTCTTGTTAGCTAGCTCACATTCTTACCTTTTTATCAATCCTAAATCAGTAGTCCTACTCTGAGCTGTGAAGTACCATGCTCTGAATTGCGCTGTCATTCAAGTTAAATATAAAATCTGAATATTCCTATTATAGTAACAATCTTTTATATTCTTTGCAAAGAGCTCAGGCTCCTAATTCTAGGTAAATTCAAATTTTTTTTTTTTTTTTTTTGCCTGTATTTTATTTCACTGTCTTTCTCTGTGTGGTAATTTTGATTACATCTACCAGGTCACTGCACTGTTGAGCAACTGCTATGTTTGACCTATAGCTGGTGGTGTAAGTGGGTCCGACTTCACTAAACAAATAGTGTAGAGAAAAAAGTATCAATGCTAAGTAATTTAAATTTTATTTAACAAAGTAATTTTCTGTGAACTCATGAATCCTTACAGCAATGAAGTGGAAGAGCCTAATTTTATCTTGAGTGTCATTACTGAGGAGCAGGATGAGGCTCTGCTGGAATGGTACTGATACAGTAAGAATAACTGTATGAATGTTACAGGTTTTACACATGTTTAAAATAACTAAAAATTCCTGAGTCAGACAGAATTGATAAAAGAACCTTCCCTTCTGTTTTTGCAGTGTTCTTAGAATAGATAAGTCTTTTAATAATTTATTCTGGAGATGATCATTTGGAAGCGAATACAAAGACGTCTGCTGCCAATGTTGTCACACTGTGTTCAGATCAGCTTGCTGAGATAGGACACGTGCTTCCCCTCTTCCCCTCTCCCCTCTCCAGAGATGATGAAATAGAACATATTCTTTCTCTAAACTGTCACAGCTAAATAGCCATGTGTGATTTCATTTACAGTGGTGACTTCTTAATGCATTGTTCTGTACATAGTATATTAAATTCTCCTCTTTGTCAATGTCAACAGGAATTTAATGCATGCACCAGGGGAAAAATGTCTAAAGCTATCTTTTGTACCTGTATATACCTGTTTCCCAAGTCACCTATGTTAAAAATGTGATATTGCACATTGAATTACACTCTTTTCTCTTTACATGCTTTTCCATTTGACCCCCTTACAAATAGTATTGAACGCTGATGTCTAGGGTAATAAATCTGTACCACCATATCTGTGGGATTAGATTTGGTTTTGAATAATATAAATATGAATTAAAATTCTATTGAAATCACAAAATGTGTTCCACTAAGTTGGTATTCCAGAACATACTGTGAGTATAAATATATATAGATAGATACATAAGTACATTCACATGTGATACTTAAAGAGATAAACACATTACATAATGCCTTTCAAAAATATATATTCAGCAGTTGCACACAAATTTTAAAGGATTGGCAAATCCTTATTGTGTCTTTCATACTGAGCAAGGACAGATTAAATATCACTTATAAGTATTGAAACATATGTTTTTCCTCCAACCCAGTTGATTTTCCAGCTGCGTGTCCACATGAGTATTTTTCTGGAATTCACATTGTATAAAGTATTAATGAGTGCTACAGGTGGAAAACAGTCACTGAGAATGAATTTTAGTTGCATTGTTTGCTACAGATTAGGTTAAGTGACTTTATGGCTAAAATCAGAGCCATAGTGTGACAATTTGGTATTTGTGGCACTTCCAGTATCTTTTTCTCTCTTAAACGGGCTCCCCTTGCTCACACAGCAGCTGTAGCTAGCATGACTATGGCACATTTGACTTTGGCTCCCTGTGAAAAGGGAGTTTGTCCTTCCTGTTCCACTCTCATCTTGCACTAGCTGCAGCCACATTAAAGTGTATTTATGAATTTAAGACAAAGAGAGATTAAATTCTGTAAGACTAAAATCACATTTACTTTTTAACTTCACACTTTTCTTCTGCCTTTTTTCTCTGCTAAAGGTAAACCTAGTTATGCACAATAATCTATGCATTTTACAGGTTGTAGTTATAGCTGGGTCTTTAGGTTCCTATTTGTCCTTGCATTTCATGTATCTGCCATATTGTTCTTTTCAGTGTTTTATGCAGATCTGATACATGCTTGTATGTTTAAAAAGCTTCTCAGATTAGGTGCAAAACAGTGACTGAGCTTTCTGTTCTGCTCTGATCTTCTGCCAGAAGTACCTACTCACAGAAACTTCTCTTCTGCTTGAGGTCTTTGATCCTTTTTTAGAGCTCGAAATATACAGAAGGTCCAGAAAACTCAACATGCTCTATTCATCTTTTGAGTAGCACTTGTGTACTGCATTTATTTGTAGAAACACCAAAGATTAGTATTTGGTAGGAGATGGCACTCTATCTGACTGAGATAAATACAAAAGGTGAGGTGTATTTTTAAATAGGTCTGTCCAAAAACTGTATTACAGATGTGTGACAGCAAGCTACTGGTGTGGCAGAAGGATCATTCATGGAAAAATATTTTCATCAGTAATTAAATATGAAGTAATGTACTTCTCAAAAAGTATTTATTAGTAGAGAAACTAAAAGAAAAGCAGAGTACAAACCATGTACTCTGGTTTTTATTTAATATGCTATAGATGTAAAATTGTTCTTGTTTGAGTCCTGAGAGCTCTATTTCTTAATACAAAGTGTAATGTGTATTTGTGTCACTACAGTATTTTTGAGGTTTATTTTTGAACGGATGCAATCAAACAGGCACTTCTCTAGTACTTCAAATGTATTTGATCAAGCAGAATTTTTAATAAAATATTAACAATAATTAATTAATAGACAATATGTTAATTATTTTTTAAAAGCCTTTTTATACCCACTTTTACAGGTATTCAAAATGCAGATTTATGTGGCTTCTATCTCAATAGCTCAATAAAATGAATATTACTGCCCTTGCTTTTATTGTGTTCCAAGTCCACATTTCCAATTTTTGTATTTTGAGTCTATTTTGTATAATTCTGTTATAAAACTATATCCTTACTCTGTTTTGAATTGTAACCTTAGACAATGATTAAAGAGAAGTAGTGCCTATGTAATAAATGCAATTCCTAATACTAAAGGCTTGTGTGGTATGGAGCAAAAAAAATATAGAGATTGTGCCACACAAAAATTCAAAGAGAATATATACTTATTGTTTCTGGTAGTTCAAAGCCCAGACACGGAGAAATTAGTAAAATAGACAAAATATGAATCTCATTCTTCAGTACTCTTGACTGACTGATTCAGTTCCTCTGTCGGTACTCTCAGGGATCATTTAGGTTACTAGCAAGTTTGGGAGTCGTGGTAGAAAGAAAATTCTGAAGCTCTGTTCCTGAGGTGCACATCAGGATGCATTTAGCCAACTCATTAGCAATGTAGCCAAAGACATGTGTGTATATGTCTGGCATGGGAGTTTTGTTCGCCACCATGTTTGTGTTTGAAGGCAGGTGCTCTCCCTTATGTGTCCCACAGCCCAGTTATTAGATGCAGAGGATTGCCTGAGTGTGCTGGGGGTCCATCCCCCAGAGGCATCTCAAGGCTTCCCCATAGAGATAACCAGGGTGCCTGTGGCCAGGTAAGCATCCTGACCGTACTCTGTCTCAGAGGAAGGTTCACTTCTACCACATCTCAGGACCACTACTGGGCTTCCCAGATTAATATGTTCACTGTGGTTCAATAAGTTTACAAGTAGTAAATTAAGAAAGAAAAAAAAAAAAAAAAGGTCACTCTCCCCTACTGCCCATCAAGAATGTATGAATTACTCTTTTCTCATTCTGTTGTTCTGATTGTGTCAAAGGAATATAAATTATAAAAAATAAATGGGTATCTTAAATACCAAGCAGACAGGAACTACTCCCAGCTTTTACGCAACTTGAGATCCTGGAAAATGGAAAAGTGGGTAGGGAATTACATCAGTGAGGAATTAAAGGAAAGAGAAGTATTGCCAACCAACATTTTTTGGAAGGGAGTTCTTGTCAGAACTTATCAAGTTCTTGTCCATTAAAATTTCCTGTTATTGCATATGTAAATATGGATGTGGTTTGTAACTGGATATATGTAACATATCTGGCTTTTTTACAAAGCTTTAATCTAGTGCTGGGTGATGGCCTATTTTTAGAAATGAGCACCAATTAAAGCAGATGTAAAGTGGATTAAGAGCTGGCTGACAAATCTTAAAATAGCCAATATGGAACTGTTGCTGGCTAAGACGAACAACTGGGATGGCTAGTACTCTTCAGTTTGGAGAGAAGAAGGTCAGCAGGGCTGAGATTTGATCAAAAGTTGCAGGATCATGAAGATTAAGGTGAACACAGAACTGTTTATCCATCAGACCTCACAGTACTAGAACTAGGGGTAAGTTAATAGGATAACTGTATAAAACAGATAAAAGAAAATGCTTTTTTTTATACAATGAACAAGAACTTCTGAAACTGTTGCCAGTAGAGGCTGTTGAGAAAGAAAGTATCAGCAGGTTCAAAAAAGAATTAGGCAAATTCTTGCCCGGTGAATTTACAACCAGGGCAAATGGACAGGGATATGCCCCTTTACCTTTCCTATTCTTGTGAATATGGGTGGAACTGACCCACCAGTGCACTCTCCATCTCCCACTCCTGAGAGATCAGTGCTGTGTTACATGTCCCACTGACCTAACACAGCAGCAGATTTGGAATTTTCTATCAGTAAATGTTTCTAGAGTGGTTTAATAGGTATCAGTTCTAGCTCTTCTGGTTAATGGATTTAATCCAATTTTGCTGATTTTCTTTTTTCCTTTTTTTTTTTTTTTTTTTAAATAGAATGACTTATTTTTAAAATGTCCTTTAAATTATTAGTTGCTTTCTTGTTTTGTTTTGTTGGGGTTTTTTTGTTTGTTTGTTTGGTTGGTTTTTTACTGGCATAAACATAATAACTGGGTAAGTTTACATTGCTCTTTCATCTTGCATTAAAATGACATTAATACTGATTTTAAAACAGTTATGTTTTTTTTAACAATATACTAAAGCTACAATAGTAAATGTGGTAAAAGAAAAAAGTGGTGCCTGACTCCTGTTGTGGAGGATCCACAGGGGAAATCACGCACAGACCAATGTGATCAAGTGAAGTCCATTTACTACAACTTTTAGCACAGTTATATACCTTATGTGCTTGCGCATACGCCTTATACAATACTCTAATTGGTACAATACCCCGGTTCACACAACACTATCTTATCCTCTATTGGCTGTGCAAGCTTCTTCATGAGGTGTCCAGCAGTTACTTATCTCATTCTTCGGCATCCAGGAGTTGCTTGTCAGGCTCTTCTTATCTTCCTTTTTCCCAGCGTATAAGGACACAGTGTCCTTGTCTGCTCCAGAACTTTGTAAACTTATGCTTTGTTCCCACCTAACGGCTGGATTGCTCACATGCCCTCGCCCAGCCAAGAAATCCTCAACAATTCCCCCTTTTTGTTTTTGAGCAATCTAGGCTTGCGTAATAACTTGGGATGCCATTTTTCTTAACAAGCTGAACAAGGTAAAATTATTACAATAGCTAAAATCACAATAACTACAACAATGCCCATAATTCTTTGAGCCAACCTGTTACCCCTAATGACCCAGACCATGAGGACTATGAGGAAGATGAACCATCCATACCTTCTTGTGCCATCTTGCTCCGTGAACTCAGCCCAGCAATCGGTAGGTGCCAGCTTTCCGTGGGCGTCCCCACAGAGGCAACGATGGCCTCACCGTACACCAGCCCGATGCTCTTCGGAAAATCCCGGTATTTATACATTTGCAGAGGAACGGGTTTTAGCACACGTGGCCAGCGGGTGCCAAAAGTCCGCCTCGGTTGCAATCTATGACGCATGCGCTCGCTGGCCAGGCGCGCTGCACGAGTCATAGCCATCTTGTCTATTGGTTCGTGGGCTTTACGATACAGTTGCAACGCACAGAGAATCTTGACCTGTTATGTTAGCCAAGGTGACCTATACATTAGTTTTCGGCTGAGGTAGTATTCATATTGCCACATCATCTATGATGCTCCAGATGATGATGGTTGTGCAAATTGAACAGGAGTCCGTCGTGGGCCTGTATCTGTGGAAACACAATCAACCTCGTTCCCAGGTTATTAATGGAAATAGACCTTACCCCTGATTTTGGCTTTAACTAACTTTTACATTTACCCCACACTGTCTTCCTGTAATCACACTATGTTTAATCAAATTATGCTTAACACACTTTTTACCTAAAGCAAGTTCTATATACAATAAGGCACACTGTTCTAAAAACCTATCTGAAGGACTCAACGTCCGCTAGTCCTCTAAAGTGTAATACTCTATTAGACAGAATCTGTCGGATCAGTGGCTCCAGCACCCACCGGTGCCGTGCCACTTGCCATTGGGACAATTCCAGGTCCAGCATCAGTGCGAAGCCACGGCTTGACCCACTTAGCCGGGATCTCCCAGTAAATTTTACTTCTGCTGATCCGCACCATTTCCCGGATTCTGGGTCCTTATACATTACCATGATTCCTGTACTTTGTTGCGTCCTTTCTGCCTGTAAAAGAACATGATGAACTACCATTGGTGGGTCTTTGTGGTCACCTGTCAATCTAAGATAATTTAGCACAAATAAGGCTTTGGCCAATCGTTCCTCTGGGAGTAAGCCCTGGGTTCCCCCCTTTAGTTTTTGCAGCATGTTCTTTAGGGTTTGGTTGGCCCATTCGACAATAGCCTGTCCTGTGGGAAGATGTGGAATACCGGTACCATGGTGAATTCCCCACAAATTACAAAATCGAGCAAATCGCGTAGAACCATAGGCTGGGCCGTTGTCCAGCTTAATTTCTTTAGGCACACCCAGCACTGCAAAAGAAGCGTGAAGATGTCATTCAACATGTAAGGCCTTTTCTCCAGTTTGTGCCGTGGCCCACATGGCAGCAGGACAGGTATCAATACACACATGCACAGAACGCTTTGCACCAAACCACGTGACATGGGTGACATCCATTTGCCACAACTGCAATGGCAAAAGACCTCGTGGGTTAACCCCACGGCCCAAGCCCAGCCCTTCCTTTTGACAATCGGGGCATGCTTTAACCATACCTTGGGCATCAGTAAGTGGTAAGTCAAATTTCTTTGCTAACATCCTACCTGGTTGGTGCAAGAACGCATGTGATTGCCGTGCTTTGTTGAAAACGGTTCCCTGGAGGAGGCTCCCATGCCGCTGCAACCAATTGGTCAGCTCTGTCATTTCCCGTTTCTCATCTGCACAGTGCGCTCATACCCAAGAGTTCTACCAGAGGGGCCATATAGTCATTAGTGATACCGCAAAGATTCCGCACCCACTGGATATCTCCCACGAGCTTCTGGACATCATGTACCCTTGAAATTTCTCATGTTATGTGAACCTTCTGAGGTTTAACATTGCTAGCATCTATGTGCCACCCCAAATACTTCCAAGGTGCTGCCTTTTGCACCTTTTCAGGAGCGATTATTACTCCGCGATGGCTTAAGATGTCCTGCAATTGAGTTAAAATTTCATCCTGTGGCAAGTTCCTTCCCACTATCAAAATGTCATCCATGTAATGATAAATAATTGACTGAGGAAACTGCTTTCTTACAGGCTCTAATGCCCAGGCCACGTACACCTGACGCATCGTGGGGGAATCGTGCATTCATTGCGGTAACACAACCCAATGGTATCTCTTATAGGGCTCTGCCTTGTTAATTGATGGTACCGAAAAGGCGAACTGTTCAGCGTCATCTGGGTGCAAGGGAATGGTGAAAAAACAATCTTAGATCTATAATTAACAAATCCCATTCTTCTGGAAGCATAACTGGAGACGGCAAACCTGGCTGCAGGGCTCTCATACTGTGCATCACCGCATTCATAGCTCTGAGAGCATGTAACAGTCTCTATGTCCCGCTTTTCTTGGGAATGGTAAATATTGAAGTATTCCATGGACTAGTAGAAGGAACAACATGTCCCGCTCTCAATTGGTCCTCAACTAACTCTTGTATTTTTAGCAGCCTTTCAGAATTTAGCAGCTACTGATCAATCCAAACAGGCTCATCTGTTTTCCAGCTAATTTTCAGGATCGGCTGCCCCTCAGTGACCGCTCCTAAAAAGGATGGGTCACTAACATTGCCTTCATTTGGCTCAATAAATCACGGCCTATGAGGCCAAACAATTCAGTTGGGGTAGTCATGATATATGGACGCATCGTAACGTCTTCACCGTCGGGGAACACAAATGGGTAATCGGTAGCTGACTTACTAAGGTGGCTTGTGTGCCCCTATCCCTGCAATACCAAAATTTGGATTGATCGATGGCCATGATGGAGGCCAAATGCATCGTGAAATAATCGTAACATCAGCTCCTGTATTGATTGTCATCGGTTTCTTGACGATAACTCCATCAGCCCCTTCCAATTGCACTACCTTTTCTGGTTTACCTCGTGTTGTGTCCATGGCAAAGTATACCTGCGGTTTTCCTGTGGAGCCAAATCCACCGTCTCCACGTTGTACTTCACCTGGGTTCGGAACGCACGACCTGAATGGAACTAATTGTGCTATTCTGGTACCTTTAGGAATAGAAACAGGAGGGATTAAAACATGAATCATAATTTTCACAGTCCCACGATAATCTGCATCAATAAGCCCAGGGACTACCAAAATTCCTTTTAGAGCTGTTGAAGATTGCCCCATTAAAAATGCACTAAGCCCGAACCCCAGTGGTCCCTTTATGTTGGATGTGTACTGCAGTTTCCACATCCACTCCGGAGCTTCCTGCGGTGGCAGATCTGGTGGTTGCGAGGCTGCCTGAGGGCTGGCAGCCCAAGCCCCTTGCATTTGTGTCGTTGCATGAGGGGCCTTCGTGGTCGGTGTGAGTTTTCCCTGCTTCCTGTATTCTTGGTGGTATGGTTATCTTTCTTACACTTGTTGCAGCACTTACTGTTAGCAGTAACTGTACATTTGCTCCTAATGTGACCACGTTTGCCACAGTTAAAACACTTGGCCAAGGGTGTCTTACTGGCCTTGTGCTTCTTTGTAGCTCCTTGCAGAGCTGTGGCAGCATAGGCTACTTTCTGCGAGTCCACTGATCGATCCATGTATTCCATCATACCAACGACGTCTGCATTTTTTGGCAAATTACACAATGCTTTGCGTGCCTTTTCAGTAGCATTTTCAAAAGCGAGTATTTTGAACATGTTTTCTTTCATGCCCTCGTTCGTGTCAGGGTGGTCATAGATTGCCCTATGCAGTCTATTAATAAACTGTGCAAAAGCTTCGTTATACTCCTGTTTCACCTGGGTAAAAGCATGGCTGCGCATATTGTCTGGTATGGTAAGAAAAGCTTGACATGCCAAGACCTGTGATAGCTGATGAACCTCAGGGATACACTGTAACTGAGCGTTCCCTGATGGGAAGGGTCCAGTACCCATCAGCATCTGCGTGGTTACTCCCCATAGGGGATCTGTTTGTTGTCGTGGCGTTGCTTGTTCCCTATCACAGAACGTCTCCCACCGCCGGAAAAACACTAACATTTGGGCGGGTGTCAAAACCAGCTGTGCTAGCTGTTTAATAACTTGAGGTATCAGCGTATCAACAGAAAAAATGAATTGCAGTATTTGGTGAGTTAACGCAGATTTGATTCCGTACTGACTTACAGCATTCCTTAATCTCTCAATGACCTTCCAGTCAAACGCCTCCCATTTTTTCTGTCCATTTGATGCAATAACTGGGAATGCTTGGAGCACAGTCCCTTCCACAATGGCGTCTTTTATTACTCCCCTCCAATGTCTCTGCCTTTCTTCTGCAGCGGCTATTACAAGCAGCTCCGTGTCTGACGGTGTCACCGTCTCCGGTCCCGAGAGGCGGGATGGATGAACGGGTGGTGGCGGGGGCGCGGACGGTTCTGTCCGGGGGCCGGCCGCGGCCGCTCCGTGGCCGGCTGACACGCGCCGCTGCAAACGGGCGGAGAGGGAGGGGGCGGGGGAGGGGGCGGGAGGGGCCGAGGGAGGGGACGGAGGGGACGGCGAGATGGGGGGGGCGGAGGGAGCGGGGCTGGTACACGGCCGGAATCTTCATTCTCTTGCCTTCTCGGTTCATCCTTTCGGGAGGGTGAACGTTTCTCCCTCACTTCTGGCTCTCCCGACCGTACTGCCATTTTTTGTAATTGGTGCACCGCCTCCCTCAGGAGCTCTTCCGACCGTACTGTCAGTTTTTGTAATTGGTGCACCACCTCCCTTAGGAGCTCTTCCATCGCACCACCCGATGGAGATGGTTCCCTCACCCCTGCAACCTGTTTATCCGCATTAGTCACCCCCGAATCTGTCGGGTCCGGATGTGTCGGGCGACAGTCGGCCCCCCCTAATTCCCCTGTTTCTTGTGGAGTAACAGACGGGGGAATTTTTTCGGCACCAACGGCCTGGCTGGGTATAGGCAAAGGCTGCGTCTGTGCAGGCGTCTCAGCGTTAACAGAAATGGATGTCGGGGGGGTGGAGATAGCTGTGTAGAGAATGTCCCCCCAACTCCAGCGGGGTAGGCTGACGCGGCAGCCGTGGAGGCAGCAGAGGGGGTCACGGCCGCGCGGGCAGCGGCGGCTGCCTCCCAGTCCGCCCTCGTTGCCTCCAGCGTGTCTCGAATTACTTTCCCGAGCGCTGCGTATTTTTTCATCTCCTTTACCTTACCCCTCTTGCAGTTAGCAGCGTCCTACAGTGCCTTGCCTATATAATCCCAGGTCGCTTCTTCAAACGCGACATTTACATTTGGGATAAGTTCTTCCAGGCCCATAAAAGTAACCCCTTTAACACAGAATTATGGAATTTCAGTCCTCTCTCAGAGAGAAAATTACGAAGGAGCTTTAGGACTGCTTCCTGCCTTTTGTCCAACCCCATCTCCTTCTCCGACCGCTCACCTAATCAGGGCGAGATTCAAGCTTCCGCGCGTCTCCTCGTTTTCCCAGCTCAGGGCAAGATTCAAACTTACGTGCGTCCCAGCTCAGCTGAAGCTCATGTCGTGCTTCCAGCTTAGCTGAAGCTCATGCCATCCTGCCGGGCCAGCAGGAACACTTTCGGCCGGCTCCTCTGCTTCCTCGTCGGTTCAGCTGCACCAGAAATTCCCACAGAGATGATAAAGTGCTGATCTGAGGGTCCCTGTTCGGGCGCCAAATGTTGCGGAGGATCCACAGGGGAAATCACGCACAGACCAATGTGATCAAGTGAAGTCCACTTACTACAACTTTTAGCACAGTTATATACCTCATGTGCTTGCACACGCGCCTTATACAATACTGTAATTGGTCCAATACCCCAGTTCACGCGACACTATCTTATCCTCTATTGGCTGTGCAAGCTTCTTCACGAGGTGTCCGGCAGTTACTTATCTCATTCTTCGGCATCCAGGAGTTGTTTGCTGGACTCTTCTTATCTTCCTTTTTCCCAGCGTACAAAGGCACAGCGTCCTTGTCCGCTCCAGCACTTTGTAAACTTGTGCTTCTTTCCCACCTAACGGCTGGATTGCTCACATGCCCTTGCCCAGCCAAGAAATCCTCAACAGACCCCCATAATTTGCTGTACTTCACTGATCAATCCAGGTGCTAGTTAAGTGCAATGTTAATTGAATTTTGGAAAAAAAAGATATCGAAGATTGATTTAACAATGAGCCAGATACATCACAATATTGTAGAGCAGTGTGAAAGAGCAAAGTTGAAGGTAAGTAATTCACAAAAAAGAATCAGAGATGCAGATAAATGCAGGAAATAAATACAAAATGAACTTTGTTCCTCAAATTATGTAGCAATTCAGCTACATTTTGGAGGCATAACATGAGTGTAGGTGTGAAAGTTGTACCTTCAATTGCTATTATTTATTTTATGGTGATCATGCAAAACACTCCCCAGAAAATATCTTAATTTTGCCTGACCTGTGCCTGACCTGTGTCTATATCTGTATTTTGTATCTATGGTAAAACTGACCAGTCTGTTTGGACTTCTGGGAAATTCTGGAAAAAAAGGTTGGAATTTTCCTGAAACTACTTGTATTAACAACAAGAACATTTAATGAGATGATTCAAGTGAACGTTGAAGTTCTTTTAGGTTTTTTAAATGGGATGGATATGATATGGAAGGTATTCTCCTCTGGGGGAAAAAAAAAAAAAAGGGAATATTTTTTTCCTCTAATAGTATATAAAACTATATATTTCTTTTTAAAGAAAGAAAGCATTCTGCCTGCTTTATTCCTTGTTGTGCTTATACATCCAAATGTCAGTTCATCCCACATGGAAAACATCAGTATTTGTTTCAAAAAAACCTTGGTTTTAATAATGGAGCTGTAGGATAGACGTATGTGGGTCAGCAAACAGAAAAATACCAGGGATCAAAGTCTCTTTCATGAAATTTCACTGAATTTATTGAAGATACAGTAGTGAAGGACTGAAATATGCATCTTCATGGAAATAGTGTTTTAATAGGATCCTTCTGACTAAGAATTTTATTGATCAAGCAGCACTGATAACTGGTTTATATTTTACTCTTCCTCTTTTCAAGAGTTCTACAGTCATCATATTTTGAATAAAGAAGCATAAAGGACCTCTGAAATGACTAATAAAATATTAAATTATTTAGATGTCCATTATAGCTAATACCTAATACTTTACTCTTCTCATTTGTTCTGCTCTGCAGACACTTAATGCAGACTCATGCCATGCAACCTGCAACCTGCAAGGGGCAAATACTTTTAAATTATACTGCATTCTGCTCCAGAAGTATTAATGTGTTATTAATGTTAAAGAGATGGTTCATGAACAAACGTGATTCTTAAGTCACTGAGATTTGTGTATGAATATATATATATATATACACACACGCTATATTTAGAAACACAGCAAAATTAATTATGACAGTAATCTAACTAGATGGGCCCTAAACCAGCAGTACTCCTATTTATGAATTCTCATGTGTGAAATTGTGAAGTTTGCTTAAAGTCAGGTAGGAACAGAAATTAGGTGCATCTCAGGTACCTGCTCTTTGTTGGAAAAACACTGACTTGTCTCTGTCAAAGGGACTTTCTTCCCATATCATTTTGCAATACCAAACCCATGGCTAATTTCCTGTAGCTTGGTGAATAATACATTCCAGCCTGAGTGGCCTAAACTTATCTGAGTCAGATTCTTTACAGGGACTTTTGCATATCTGTTCAAATTTCATTACTTTATGAAGACAGATAGCCGTAAACTCATCAGTGTCATCCAGACTTACCTTGGTGCTAACACTAAAGAAGTTTAACAGTAAAGCAAAGCAGCCTGGTCAAGCTTTTAGATACAGATTACAACAAAAGGTTTACAAGTAAACAATTTCAAAATGTGATGCCTAAATTAAACTTATCAGCAGTCTATCTTTTTCTCACTGTTTGCACTCCTTTTTCTAGAATTCCCAAGACACATCCAAATTTACAGCTAGAATTTTAGAATTTGCAGCAAGACTTCTCTTTTCATATGTTACCCACTGTACTTCCATTTTCTTAAAACAGATTAGGAGGAGTTCTCCTGAAATTCCCACACTAATATTACTGAATAGTATTTTCTTGTACATTAGATATATTTCAAAAGAGGAATAAGAAATGCATGGCTCTAGTCTTAAATCACGTTGTGCCAGTCCTGAAGCTCTATCCTTAAACATTATAGTTCCTACCCATTGTTTGGCTACTGGCTAAATGTCTCAACCCAACCTGGGTTATCCAGAATCCATAAACTCAGCAGGACTTACTATTTTGCCAGTGTTAGCTACTATACAGGATACATAAGTTGCTTATATTTTGTAAAGCTCATGAGTTTTGCAATAGCACCTTTCTGAAGAGACCACATGCAATGGTTTTGGACATAAACATATCAGTGAACTCAACAGACCAAAAAAATATCCCCAACACCATGAAGTGTCTGATTTTTTGAGTTTTATCACATCAGTTCCTTCTTTGTATACCAAAATACCTTGTCTTCTCTCCTGAGGACAAAAGCTCTTTCAACGACATTATCCCCCAAAATTTAAAAGAATTCCAAAGAACTGCTAGCAAAGTAACATGTCACAGGAGAGAAAACAGGCTGAAATATCAAAATTCCTTTTGTCCCACCTGTGATAATGAAGCACGCAAAGCAACTCATGCCCCATTCAGAATCACTGTAGTTCTTACATAGAGGGTAGTTGGTGATTATGAATTTGATACAACCCTTTGTGGCAGTACATTAGTCGTGCATCCATAACATCCTTGTGTATATTTATTTCACTTTCTTCACGTGGCATGTGAGGAATATGCATGACCATCTGTGTGAAGTCCTCTGTGTGGGACCATTTGGCCAAGGAAGTAGTAACATCTTCTATTGACACCAGATCTACAGTAGGTCCGTATCTTCCTATTTGTTGACTGAGATAATGACAGTATGGATCATCTGAAAAAGGAAGGCTCATTGCAGAAGACATGTAAACGGGAAAAATACGGGGAAAGACCTGCATCATATTTGTTGCAAAAGGGACATATTTTGCTGGCACGAATTATGTATTTTCTTTGTCCTGCTATGCTGCTTCCAGAAGGGACACAGTTTTACAAATAAACATATCAATGTCACATCCTTCTTTGTTTAATTCTCCATAAGACAGTTCCCATTACTATAAAATAGAGAAAAATGAATTTATTAAGGGACATAGCACTATGTGAAAGGAAATAAAATGCAGAAAATAGGGTGATTGTGGAATTTCTTCAGTTCATGTCTCTCAGAAGAGTTAAAGTTTAGGAAACTGTGGAGATAAAAGGGAATGAATCCTAGAAATGGCCTTTGGCTTACATCTACTCTCTATTTGCAGAAGTCTTTGAAACCTCCAGACTGTTTTCTTTCCCATAGTTCCCTATCTTGCAAACCCCATATATCTTTAATATTGCAAAATTCAGTGCTAGTGGGGAACATTCTTGACTCCTTTCAATTGTAAAACATCAAAGAAGAAAGAGAAGTAATACATGGAAAGGTAGATTAATGTCAAAAGGAACACTTCCACTGAATACCACAGATTTTAATGTAAGTTTCTTGTTAGAACAGAAACACTGGGGGGAAAAATGGGGTTATCTTGGGGAAAACATTACTTAATATATCTTAAGACAAAGAATGAAATTAACAAAAATAATCTGAAATATACATTTATGCAACAGAAAATAAGTATCCTCGAGTGACACAAAATGAAGGTGAATAGCACCTTAGTCATCAGTTTGCAGTGAGATAGTTTCCCCAAACATGCAAATGTTGTCTGCACACATCACAAAAAGCATAATATAAAGCTGGAAACAGGTGAAATGCTATATTACTTGATTTCTGAATTTACAGTTCATTTCTGGGTTCCTTATTGTCAGAAAACTCTTGACTGGAGGGACTTAGGAGAGGATGAACAAAGATGGGATGGGGGGGCCTGGAGAGTCGGGTCTTCAAGGTGCATACTTTGGCAAGAAGATTAAAAAGTAACAAAGTCTATATATAGCTGAAACATGTGAATATTAGGCAAGGAAAGGAATTTTTATCTTCCTGAGTCACCTGTTAAACAGTGTAATGAAGAGAAAGGGAAGGTTTACCTAAAAAGAAAGAACCAACAAAAGGGTAAGATAGAAACTTCAAACATTTGAGTCATTTTTTACTGTACAACTGTTCAGCTGCTATTGAATATATACAAAAAAAAAGCAAATGCATGAAAGTGAGGATTAGTAAGTATTGAAGTTGTATCTTTTTTATGTAATTCTACTCTTTGCAAATGACATCGTCATATTAAAACAAAAATCTGCATAAGTACCCTAGTTAAGATGACATTAAGACCTACAATTGAAAGAATGTGAAAATCTTTTCTTTTACTCATTGGTAGTTTTATTTGGTGTCCATATCTCAAATTTTCCTTTTGATTTTTTTAAGGAAAAGTATTCACTTGTTTAGGTAGTATAGAATAGTGTGTCAGAGACTTTAATAGAGGAATTGTTATCTCAAGCTGTTTGTCTCAAAGATTGTTAAGTGTGAGAGACTGGACTGTCATCTCAAGCCATTCATCTCAAGGATTGTTTGATGTGATCTTGAGCCATTTGTCTCTGGGATGGTTTGCTTAAGCAGGACATTCCTCTGTCCATAAGGACAATTATCAGGCCACTGAGGCATCCAGGAGAGGAGACAGGCCAGAGCCGACGAAACATGCAGGGATGTGGAGGCTATCATTCTCACGGAAACTGCAGTCTTTGAGATAAAGTACCAGTTTCAGGTGTTGATCACGTGAAGGTTGTGTGATAGACAAAACCTGCAGCGTGTGAACAGTGCATGAACAGTACGTATGTGCATGCATCATCGAAATATGCCCTATAAAGAACTGTGGAGGCAAGACGTGGTGTGCATCTACCACTGAAGAACTGAAGACTTAGGACCAACAGTATGCCGCTGGATCCATGGTGGTGACTATTCTTGCAACTCTATCCTGACTGCTTGCTTGATTTCTGCCTTTTCTTCCATTCTATCCTATCACAACCATTTTCTACTTTTGATACTTTTGATAATAAAAACTCTTTTGGATATATGGCATTTGACCTTGTTTATGTCTTAATCTTGCTCTTGGGTTCGTATCGAAACCTTCCCTGACATTGGATCAGGACAGTATCTAATGCCTTTTACTGTAAAATTTTTTACTACTCTGCTCAATATTATTTCTAAACCATTATGTAGGTACTTTGTGTTTAAACATGTGTAGCAGCATACTGAAATGTGGGAGTACAGAATTTCTGTCAGAATATGATGCACTGTTTTCCCTCACTGTCTCTGTCAGTGGTTGTACACTTTAATGACTCCACTGACTTTTGCAACATTTCTTTTGCTACCTACCTGTGAATGGAGAGGGTAAGATTATAGGTGGCTGTAGGAACATAGATGGTTCTTTGAGAGACCATAAGCAGTGTCAATGTCTTCTATTGGAGATAAAATTCTCTGTGAAGGTCTTTTGGTTTTTTTCAGCCTTCCCACATCATTTCTGGCTACTGAAGTATCCAGATGCATTCCAATGTGATCCAGATTGTTTTTTACATTCTTGGACTAGTGAGAAGAACTTCTATTTTTCTCTTGTATTTGACCTTTGTGATTGTGGTTTGTGCCATCTTCTTGCCAAACTTTGGCAGTTGTTACAGCCTTGTAGAGCCGAAAAACTCTATTTGGATCAATGGGGAAATATAGCTTGAACTGACAAGGAGATAAGGGTAGACCTGAGTGCTGTGGTAACTCTTCTGGCTCCTTGTCCTGCCTTGGGTCACCTCAGAGTCACAAGTCTAGTGCTTCAGGTTGTCAGGAACCTCATGAAGAGCTATTTCACAGGCTGCCACATTTTCTGAAACAAAACAAAATGTGACATTTCACTGACCTTTTAATTAGAACCAGAACATTATTGGTAGCAGATGCTAAGCTGTGATATCGTTACTTCAAATTAATCCAAATCCAAATCAAAACAGATTTTTGGAGTTTGTAGAAGCCATATTACTTTAGGAAAGTTTTCTCCTAGCTATGAAAAACGTAATTTTATCAGGCAGAATTCTCTGTGAGGAAAAAAAGACACCCTTAAAATTTATCACATTTTAAATGGTAGAATGGAATACTTAATGAGGGAAAAAAGCTGATTCTTTTAGCTGGAAGCTGACATATTGAAAATAAATCCAGCATGATTGTGTGGCAATTTTATGAATGCATAAATGCATGGGTCTGAAAAGCGTTCATCTTCTTGTCTTCAGATTGTGTTACCTGGTCAGAATTTTTCTCTCTATTTTTTTCCTCAAAAGATTTTGGGCAAGAATATTTCTATTTTTAATGTTCTCATGTGAAATACTTTAATCTTTTTACTACAGTATTTTACTTCATGGCTGTCTTTGCTCAACTGTTGATTTTGTGTTACTACATATTGATTTTATTTGTCCATCTCCCCACACTCTGAAGTATGTATTAGGCTGGTACATCCTGTAAAGACTATGGAAGGACCCAATAATTTTGTAAAGCTTTCTGTAATGATGAAGTTTTCAGTTTGTGAAGAAGAAACTGGCCTTTTTATTGTAAATGCAGGCTTTTTACATCGCCACACTGAGCTAGCACAGGCTTTTTATGGTGCTTTATTGCATTCAGCCTGTATTGTAGATGTGGGTGGCAGGGAAAAGTTGTCAGTAGAACAGTATTAATATTACTGTATTTAAATACAAAATTAATAAATCACCCATCTATGGATCTAATGGATTTAATGCAATTAACATTTTAATTCATCAAGAAAATAAGTTTCTTTTGTGTGGTGTACAACTTCCTTGAGTTTATATAATAAGTGACAAGAAAAACAAATGCAAAGGAACACAGTACTACCCTAGAAAATAATACAAAAATATAAGATCAGGTAGAATTTACATAGAATCATAGAATCATGGAACTGTTTAGGATTAGAACTTTAAGATCATCGAGTCCAACAGCCAACCCAACACCACCATGCCCACTAAACCATGTCCTGAAGTGCCATGTCTTCACATTTTTTGAACACCTCGAGGGATGGTGACTCCACCACTTGCCTGGGAAGTGCATTGCTGCCTTCAAAGAGTATCACAGTGAGTGTGTGTTTTTCTTCCAAAGGCCCACTGTTAACCTTATTTAGGTTAATAACAAAACCAAAATCAGCCTAATGAATGTTAATTTCTTGTCCTGTTAATAGAAAGAGCTACACTGGCATTTTATGACCAATGTTTTTCAAGAATACTGCTGTATGCATAACAAAGCACAGATTTCTTGCATCATAATTTAAGTTTGGTGATAAATAAATGTATATTTTAGTTTTAGTGCTTCTCTAATTGGTGAATTTTCATTAGGATAGCCAAGCAGCACTAGAGAACCTGATGCTTTGTGCGTGAAAGTCTGAATAAGAAGCTATCCCATCTTTCAAAAAACTGAGAATGCAATTTTTGTCATCTCAATTAGATGCTATTGTAGCAGTAATTATACAACATTTTATGTAGAAAAATTACTATAGAGAATTTTCTATCCAGACCTGAAACTTCTGTTTTTCATTTCTTAATGAAATTCCCTCCTGATTTGGACTCAGGACCTTTAGCTTTTCTCACAGTTTCTAATGAAGAAGTTTGGGGAGGAGAATAGGGGAACAACCCAACTCTGACACATCAGAGTTTATTAGATCCAAAGATAGCAGGGGACAGAGAAACAGGCAGTCTCAACAAGGTAGATATAAAAGATGTTTGCTTGGCAGACCTGTATTTGATAGAATATCTTGAGATTTAGAAAATGAAGCAAGGGGACAGTGGATGAAAATATCAAAGAAATATTGGTAAAATTGCTACTAAATGCTTTGATGCTTTTTAGCTTTACTCTTGAAATACTTCAGCTTTTGCTTTGGTCACACAGTACTCCTTGTACTATTTTGCCATGTCTATTAGGGTATTTATGTTTAGCTTTGTCCAGCTTTATTTCTTGTCTGAAAGGAATATACTGGCTTTATATAAGCAACATGTCACCCTGGATGGTCAACTAGGGAGAGACTTAATAGTTTATATTGTTGCGTTAGTTCTGTTCAGTATGGTTTTCCACCTTTGGCCTCCTGGGGGCAGTGTGCGCACATGGGGTCAGTTAAGCACAACTACCCGTTTAGGCTGCGAGTATTTATCCTCATCTATACTGATTTGTTTCTCCCATATACCAAAAAGTAGCACCCTTATTCAGAAAGTGCATGTGTCACCATGAAATGATAGAAAATAAGGATACAACCTTCTTTTTATAAATAAATAATTTTAAATGGTAAAACCATGTATGAGTGTTAAGAAACTAATCAAAACAATTGTTATTTAAATTTTTCTCCATGCATTTTAATACATTCATTCACCTATTATTCATAAGTGCTTTTTGAATATTTCACTGGCATCACACAAAATTCTGAAAAAGTGTCTTGATGAACTGAAAGTTTCAAAAGTGGCTTGAAAATGTTCAGTGTTATGGCTGAGAAATGTGGGGCAAGTAAATCTGGTACTACCCTATGCTTCATAGTGTCAATGAAGAACTCCCTTGTGCAATCTGAACAAGATTTTGTACCTTGGTTGCTCACATCTTACCAAAGTGAATATTTGTTTATTTTGGTGATGATTGTATTAAAGATTCATTGTTCACACACCGCAAATATTAAATCATTCTAACTTTGTCATAAACTTGCCTTGTGATATTTTGAAAATTAAAGTCCAGCCTGTTGACTGGCAGAATCAAGATATCCCAACCCGCTAGGTTGTTTTAAAGCAAGGACACTGTGTTTTCAGCCATATTTTGATGGCTGAAACACCTTAACAGCAAACAGTGTGAGACATGTTCAGCTCTGCAATAAACTGCATAGGCTCTTGCTTTTGAGAAAAGAGAGAAGGAATGTTTACTATTAACAACAGGAGAAAAAGCTTTGATCAAACCCACAATATAAGAGCACAGCAATAATTTTGCCTGTGACACGGTCTAGTTGATGTTTGAATCAATCCTGAGATTGCTTTTCATAGATGGAAATAGGAATAGAGAGCTTAAATTTGTTTGATAGTAACAGAATCTATGTTCATATGCTTCTTTGCCATAATGCAATTTCTTATGTCATTACAGCAACATTGAAGGTTCTTATTAATTTAAAAAAAAAAAAAAAAAAAAAAAAAAGCAGAATAAAGTATTGTTTGCTTAGCCTTGTTTATCTGGTATAGATGACATTACGAAAACCCTGTCAAAAAATATGTTATGCATATTTACCTTGAAAGTAGAAGTGGGAAGTCACTGCGAAGCAGAACCAGACAGTACAGCAGGTAAAACACAGAGTCCATAGAACTCCTTTTTGCATATGCTTTAAGTCTAAATTTTCATCAGTGAACTGCAGATTGCTTAGAAGGAAGAAAATCCTTCTGTCTTATTATTTTGTTTAAAAACTGATTTGAAAGCTCTTGCTGTCTAGCATGTGTCCATAAGAGTAATGTTATACAAGCTTAATACTGTAAGGAAGAAATATTGTACAATACCTCTTTCAGAAATGTTTATGTATTTATTTATCCACCAGTTTCCCCCTAGAAGCCTTAAATGAATACTCTAGCTGCAAAATTTAAGAATACAAATGTGTGTACACTTTTGTGTACACAGATGTACAGATAAATGCAGTTTGTAAATATATGTGGACACACATTGTCATGGTTTATCCCCAGCTGGCAACTAAGCACCATGCAGCCACTCGCTTACTCCTCACTGGTGGGATGGGGGAGAGAATCAGAAGAGGAAAAGCAACAAAACTCATGGGTTGAGATAAAGACAGTTTAACAGGTAAAAAAAAGCCACGCATGCAAAGCAAACCAAGGAATTCATTCAGCACTTCCCATGGGCAAGCAGGTGTTCAGCCATCTCCAGGAAAGCAGGGCTCCATCCCACATAACTGTTACATGGGAAGACAAATGCCATCACTCCGAACATCCGCCCCTTCCTCCTCCATCTCCCAGCTTCATATGCTGAGCATGAATTCATAGGGTCTGGAATATCCTTTGAGTCAGTTGGGGTCAGCTGTCCCAACTGTGTCCCCTCCCAACTTCTTGTGCACCCCCAGCCTACTCGCTGGTGGGGTGGGATGAGAAGCAGAAAAGGCCTCGACTCTGTGTAAGTACTACTCAGCAGTAAGGAAAACATCCCTGTATTGTCAACACTGTTTTCAGTCCAAATCGAAAACACAGCCCCATAATGCTACTATGAAGAAAATCAACTATCCCAGCCAAAACCAGCACACACATCCCATCCATAAAAGTGAACATCTGTATCACGTATACATATATACACATATTTAATGCCTAATACCACCTCTTTCATGCTTTAACAAGTAAAAAACTAAACAAAAATTCAAACCCAATTGTAGAAGATGCACAAATTAGGCTTACTCTTTGATTTACATAGATGGACGTGGATTGAAATAAATGATGCTCCAGCTATTTATCTCAGAAACTGTCAAAAAATGTTCATTTGAAAAGAATAAACTTTTCAAGTTTATATACGAAGTATCTGTGAAATATTAGAGAAAGAGTTCTGACCACCTATACAGTGCAATTGTGCATTTTCATTGTTTTAGTTAGAGTTTTCAGTCAATTAGCTATAAAGCACCATTTGTAATCGACTAGATGTTTGAGAGCTATGTGAGACATGTTTTCTTGTGTTTGTGTGTGCCTACTGTAATTTACTATGGATTTGAAAAATGAATATTACGTTTGCCCTTGAATTATCTTCTCTCAAGGGTATTGCTACTTTCCAAAGCCTCATGGCATCAACAGTGTAGCTGCTGTCATTTTGGTAGCCAAAAGGCCCATATAATTGGATAGTGATGAACACCACAGTGCATTATAAAGAAGTTAATCTTTGAGATTGTTTTAAAATTGAGATTTTATTTGCACTCCCTTGTGTCATGATAAGTTAAAATTTTAAGTGTCATATCTGAATTTACTGGAAAATGCCTGCTATTGGAGTTCGGGTGGCTGACCAGTATTGGTAGGCTTAATTATTGGTAGACTTTTAGACTAACTGTTTCAAACGGTAATCATTTTGCCTGTGTAGTTTTCTGGAACAAAACTAGAAAGAAAATAAAAAGGAGGAAAAAAGAGAAATCTATTTTGTATATGGCCTATTAATTTTATTATATCAGAATTCTTTCAATCTCATTTAAATTTGGTATTCATGTCCCAAAGGAGAAGAAGTAAACATATTTGCTTTTTTACCTGTTTCTTCAGGAATACAGTGCTTTTCCAGATTATTCAGAATGAATTGGTTATAGAAGTTTGATCTAAATCTCCCTGGGTCCTCAGCAGTAACATTTTTATGTGTTTTATCATACAGATTTTATCACTTTAATATGAAAATGGGTCATTCTCCACTAACCCACTGCCAAAGAATGACATTTTTGCTATCACTGTTACCTCTGTAGTGCACTTAAATTTGATTTATGAGAACATTTTATAGTATGTTTGTCCTTAGGAGGCTCCAAGCAATGATATAAAGAATACTAATGTGAATTGCTTAAAAAAACCCAAACCAAACCAAAGCAACCCCCCAAACCCCAAATACTGGCATGTTGATTGCCTACAGATGTAACTTCAACAACAAAAATCAGAATTTAACAAGAAGGAGGAAAGAGAACTTTTTGTTTTGAGATGTTCTTAAAACTACTGAAAGAAATAAAGGGAAGAGATAAGGAATGAAGTGCCTCTCTTAAGAACCTCAGTGCTTTAAATACAAGATGAAACAAAATGTGTGATAAACAACAAAAATAGTGTCAAGGAGGTTTTTGATTAACTTCCTGAGTACTGGGCTTCACGCAGACATGCTCAAATCCGTACTTTTACTGCTGGCCTTTTCCCAAATAAGGCTGTCAGAAAAGAAGGCTATCCACTGAATGTTCTACACACCTTCATTTCCTCAACTCAATAATGGTTTTAGATGGCTCAGGTTTTGACTGTTGAACTAGGGATAGCTGTGAAAGTGAATTAACAGCTGGGAAAGTCAAATTTCATGGCTTCATCTAAGCATTGATCCCTTTAATATCAAGGTTATTTAGATGTGTCCTGCTTTGTGTAGAAAGAAGCCACCTGTTCAAAATGTCTGTCATTTGTGAAATTCTAGGTTATTTGAGGGCTGTACTAAATGTTCTTTCATTTACTTTAGGGTGTATATCTTCAAAAGGAATCTATTTGGAAGTGGACAGGCAGGTCTTCAGTTTGATCCTTCCATCTTCAAATGACATTAAACATGTGAGTTATGATGTCTAAATGGTATTATCTATCTCCTTTGGAAGGCAAAGCATTTCAGAAATTTAGGCAGTAAAGAATAACTGGAATTTTCAGTAGAAAAGTGGGAGCTAAAGGCTGTGCTCAACTGAGAGGTTTTCTTTCTCTTTTGCTTGTTATAGTGTGACTTAGTATTCATAAAGGATGCAATTTAGAGCTGAATCCATTATAGGTACGTAAACAGTTTTTGTCTTTAAAAATTAGTTACATGTCTTGCTCTGTTGGTATCTAGTGTTTAGAATATACAGAACTAATTGTTCTGAACAAATTAGTGTCATATAAAACAAAAAGAATATGCAATGTATCTGTGTATCTTTCAAGATGCTATACATCAAGTAATAAAACAACAACAATCTGTTGCAAAACTAAGGTCTTTGTGTAGTCAGAGATCCTGTCTTGTCTTCTACAAAAGTCCTTATATTTCTTCCTGTGTGCTTTTAAGAAGTATATACTCAGCGTCTCCACCAAACTGCTCTTCCTCCCCAAAAAACCTTTGAAAATCATAGTCATACAGTGTTCACCATATTATGGGCAATCTTTCATTAGGAATTTCACATTGATTTAAGAAGGATATCTCTTTTGCTTCCAAACAATGTAATTCCAGCATCTGAGGCACAAAGAGTCTGCTTAGCCAGTAGAAATCTGGGGCCTGTGTTAAGGCTCAGGAGTTTTTTAAATGTTGCCAAATAGGTTGCAGTAATGCAGATTTTATGGAACTCTAGTCTGCAAACGTTCACTCCTGTAATGTGCCCTTAATCCTGTTGCTAGCTTAAATCAGTGATCTGAAACATGGACTACTTTCATGAATATGAATTTATGCAGGTTGGGGTCAGATTTCTAAGGTGATATTTTACTTCATTTTCATGTTGACATTCTTCATAAGCAGTAGATGCTCTAATATATCTAAAAGACACTTAGCAAGTTACCAAGAAGTGTTCATTCTGGTTAGTGAGTATTTAGACTGGTTGAATCTCAGATAGACATCACCTAATGTCTGGGTGTTCAAGGTTTGGTTCTTGCTCTAATGAATGTTTTAACTGTCTGTACAAGGTAGAATAACTCCATCAAGAGAGACTAAGAGAAACTATACCTAATCAAGATCCCAGCATGTAGCAAATGTTAATTTGCTATGGCATAGATGCATTTGAATGGTTACTAGTAACAGCATCAAGGAGAATCCTTAATTTGTGGCATTTTTAAGGTCAGGATTCATAATTATTTATAATATATCAAGCATGCAATTATTTCAATGTATATTCAACTCTGATTACAGTCTATGTTTCAAGGATGCAAGATTTTTTTATGAAATGCAATTACGCTAATAAATAAAATAATCAGTATGATGCTTATGCTAACACAGAAAGAATTAACTCATTTTGATTTTCTCATATTGAATCTTTCTGTTTGTAATGAAAATTCACCTACTTTATCATATGGGGAAATTTTTGTGACAGTATTCCCTCACTGTTATTCTTCATTCTCCGCTCCTCATATCTGGTCAGATATGAGATTGTTGCAGGTGGATTTCTGTTGACTCTTAGAAATAGAAGTCATTCTGCATATTTGCTTTTGTAAAATACAGGGTTCATGTCAAATATTTCATTATTAGCTCTGGGTGAACAGAAGAACACAAAAGAAACACTGTGCACTTTGATTAAATTATTTCTACAAATTTTTTTCAGCAAAGCTCTTGAATGCCTGAGTTGTTAGATAGGAATTTCATTTTGCTTTCAGACCAAAACCATGTTTCAAAACAGTCAAGCAGATGTGAATTCATTGTTGGTCAATTATTTAAAAGTCGACACCAGTGTTTCTTCCAGGGATTACAGGTTCTGTTTTCTTTCTCTTTTTTTTTTTTTTTTTTTTTTTTTTTTTTTTTTTTTAAATTTATTTTCTTTTTCTGCATTCTTTATACCCCCAAAATCTCACAGTTGATGTAATCTCCCTGGTGCAGCAGACCTAAGTTAAGTGCTTGCTTCATTTACACATCACTTCCTGCATTCTCCTGTTCTGTACTTTAGCATGGATGGGAGCATTGATCTGCTTGAGGGTAGGAAGGCTCTACAGAGGGATCTGGACAGGCTGGTTCAATGGGCTGAGGCCAGTTGTATAAAGTTCAACAAGACCAAGTGCTGGCTCCTACTCTTGGGTCATGACAACCCCAGGCAACCCTACAGGCTTGGGGAAGAGTGGCTGGAAAGTTGCCTGGTGGAAAAGGACCTGGGGGTGTTAGTCAACTGCCGGCTGAATACGAGCCAGCAGTGTGTGCAGGTGGCCAAGAAGGCCAACAGCATCCTGGCCTGTATCAGAAATAGTGTGGCCAGCAGGAGCAGGGAGGTGGTTGTTCCCCTGTACTCGGCCCTGGTGAGGCCGCACCTTGAGCCCTGTGTTCAGTTTTCGGCCCCTCATTCCAAGAAAGACACTGAGGTGCTGGAGTGTGTCCAGAGAAGGGCAACCAAGGTGATGAGGGGCCTGGAGCACAAGTCTTATGAGGAGCGGCTGAGGGAACTGGGGTTGTTTAGCCTGGAAGAAAGGAGGCTGAGGGGAGACCTTATCGCTCTCTACAATGACCTGAAGGGAGGTTATAGTGAGGTAGATGTCAGTCTCTTCTCTCAAGTAGTGAGTGACAGAGCAAGAGGATATGGCCTCAAGTTGCACCAGAAGAGGTTTAGATTGGATATTAGGAAAAAATTCTTCACTGAAAGGGTTATCAAGCATTGGACCAGGCTGCCCAGGGAAGAGGTTGAGTCACCATCCCTGGAGGTATTTGAAAGATGTGTAGATGTGGCACTCAGGGACATGCACTAGTGGTGGACTTGGCAGCATTAGGTTAATGGTTGGACTTGATGATCTTAAGGGTCTTTTCCAACCTAAACAATTCTATCCTTCTATGATCTTCACTTTTTAATAGCCCTATTGAAGAAGTAAGAATCCACCTGTCCCATGAGCTCGCTGTTCTTATTTTTTTTCTTCTCATAATGAAGGTAATGATATGGTGCTGGTTTTGAAGAGCAATATCGTCTCTGTGGAGGCCTCACAGAAAATTCCATATGCTCAATCTGTTTTTAAAAGCTAAAAAGCTTCCTGGATTTTATTTTATTGATACTGTATCCGTTAATGGTTTGGTTTGGGTTTTTTTGGTAAACTAATGTGATTTAGATTTACTGAAAGGCAAAGTAAACATGAATATAAGACCAATATATCTCCTAAGTTCTTTTCTTTCTGCTGGTATGTCCTCATGATGTCTAGTCAAGCACAACTCATCATCAGAAGTCACAAAAAAGGTGCTCTGAAATCCTACAACTTCCAAAATACTTCCCCTGGTTCTACCATGTCCTACCTTTCTGGATCCTGGGACTCTTCCAGCTCTGCAACCCTCAGTTAGTAGGAGTAGGTGAATCTTTGTGAGTATGTATATACAGACACACAGAAAACTGCAGTGAATCCAATAATTAATTTTTGGCATTTCTGTATTCATAAACTGAGTGTTCATAAGCATTGGCCTGGTGCAGAACAAAAAACTCCATGCTGATGCAAAAGCTATTATTTAATGCTAAGTCAATATATATTTTGTACAGCTTTACTAAGTTTGACGTATTATAAATATCTTTTCATACTGTTACTGAGGAAATTGGAATTATAGTTATTACAGTTTGAGTCTTTTTAGAAGCTGATGTAGCTAAAGGAAAACTTACACAATGTCTTTTACAAGGAAGCTTAAGAAGACACTTCATGGTCCTGTGTATGCATTTATCATTACCAGTTCTGTATTTTTTTCTGTTATTTATCATGGCATAGGGATTATTATGCACCAAATACAGGTAATTTGGAAGATCAAAGAAATGTAATTAAATTATGATGGTGGACTGCAGCATTCTAATAATAATGGTTATTGTAACAGTAAAATCTAGCTAAAATTTTTTTCCAGAATTTTCATGGGGTTATTTGGGGGGGGGCAGGGCAAGGAAGAGTATCTGTGAAGTGGGCAACATATATTTCATTTAACTATTTCTTCTACATAAGGCTTCATCACATCTTCTTCCTTCCCTGCATGGCATCATTTATCCTATTAGAGGATGGAATAATACCATGTGAATTACAGGGGATGATAACTTCTAATGAAAACATTATAGAAACAGAGCTAAGAATCAAGGCAAAGGATAAAAATCCTTTGGATGAGAAACCCAATAGAGCAAATAAACTAATTGGTGAATGGTTGTAAATTAAGATGTGGCTTTCAAATATGCCTAAGGGAACCCAGTACCAGTTTTTACTGAAAGTTAGCTGTCCAATTTCTAGTAACTTACATTGTATCTCTTTAACAATCTCACCCTCAATCCTGCTAAATGGCAGTCATCGATTTAATTGTTTTCTATAAATACTTCTGTAAGCACCAGTGGAAGGTCTGTAAAAATAGCACTGCGGATAGTTATAGTACAAAATCAAAGAAGCAGAGGCAGCTCCTTCTTTATCTCTTGTTCTTTTTAATAATAATAATGGCTCAGTCTGCATTTAGTTGGTTTCTCCATGTATGAAACCCTGTTTCTCTAATGAGTTTTACCATTCATACATATGTCTCTTATAGCAGTTTTCTTGTTTTCAGAGAAAACTTTACAGATATGTTTCTGCAAACTAGTGAAATCTTTAGGCAAATCTGAGGTACTACACTGACAACAGCTTTTTATTGAGATTTTTTATCTGAATAAAATATTGTGCCACTAAACTGGTAGAAAGTTGTATGAAATATATACATCCCAAAAGAAGGAAATCACCATAAACCTGTATTCCCTCAGACAGATGTAGCAGGAATTTGACCATGTGTGGTTTTTTTAAATGCTGCAGTTTCACAACTTCAGATAACATCCAACAAAATAGGTCTCTGGTGCTGAATAACTTGGAAAAACTGTTTCTTCTCAGAAAGCCTTGTATACTGGGTAGTATGACAGCATCTAACAAATAAGGTGAAGAAGACAGAAAGTCTATATGGTCTACCTAGGCTTACCAAAAAATTGGTACTTTGTCTGTAAAAAAAGAAATGGTCATCTTTCTGCAGTTAATTTCTGCATTCAGGTGCAAATCTGAAAAAAAGCCCATTTAAAGTAACTTGCATTATGTCATTATAAGCATGGGCTACAGAAAAGCAAAAATTGTCCTGGAAGACCATAAAGGGAAATATAAATTGAAAAAGGGTATAAAAAAAATGAAAAAGAGTGAAACAATACACAGACTTAACAGTGAAATTCAAGTTTGAAGTCTAGGAGCAATGAGAAGATTCCAGTGTTCATGAGGGTGCTCTGAGAAGTTGGTTGGATCTATGAAAAGTTTTTGCCTTTGTAAATAGGGGAAGAGGAATCAGACAAACTGCAATTTGTAGGAAATATATATCTGTCAAACCATGATAAAGAAATAGTCTTTAAGAATTTTTTTTATTCTTACTTCCCAGGCAGTGACAGAATAAATTATAAGAACACTTTTATCCTATGCAGTGGCAAATGTTACTTTCCCTCTTAAAATGGTCATTGTACCACTAAACCTTTAAATATTGTCAGAGACTATGAATGTGATGATGATGGCAACAGAAACTACTGTAGACAAGTAGAGTATCTGCAAAAAGGGATCCAACAGCATGGTGCAACTATGGGGTGATGTTCAAATTTATTTTCTTTGATATAGTTATGTGTCTTGCATCAGACCAATGGTGATAAAGACCTTGTGAGTCACTTGAGATTTGACTCATATCTCAAAGACTTTAATGACTTTTATATTAGTGTAAACAGATAATAAAAACATGACAGGTTAGAAGACGAATACAAAAATGAAACTTGGGCATGGATGACAGATTTTAATAAATAGAGTCAAGCTTAACAATTGGAGAAGGGAAGAAAGCACAAGTTAAAAAAAACAAAGTTAAAAGACTTATAAGATTGAATAATGGAGAAGGAGTGAAAACAGTAAAAGAGGGAAAGAACAGGAAAAGGGAATGGCTTAAAGAAATGTAATTTAATTGCCGTGACAGGCTTGAATATCACAATATTGTGATTCTTCTGGCAGTTAAACTTAGTCAAATTGGTTTTTGATTCCTGCATGTCTTTTACAGAAAGGATTGTGAGAACTGGAATTGAGCATTAAAAATAAAAAAAAAAAAAAAAGAAAAAAAAAAGAAGGCATACATGACATTGAGAAAGAAAGAAAATGAGAATAATGAAACAGTGCCTTCAACCTCTGGAAAAAAGTGGGCCAGATAAGAAAATGCCTCAGTGTAGATATTTCTAGCTTTCTTTTGACAATTCCATCCCATTCCATTATTATTAATACTTTCACTAAATAAACTTCAACATATGTAGATATAAGTACATAATTTTGAAACTCATCAATACTTTGGCAAATAACTTTGGCTTATAGAAGTTTCTTTTTTATTTTTCCTTAAATTACTTCTGTATTTAAGTTTACATACATGTTCAATTTTTAAGAAAATCTGTAAAAATTATTTTATTATCTATGAAAAATATACTGTTAGGTTAACATATGATTCACCTTTCAATTTTGGTCAATAAATTAAAGTCATATGAAATAGACTGATAATGCTTTTGAAGGAAAGGAAAAGGAAAACAAACCCTATATCTGTAGCTAAACTTACTTATTACACTGAATGGTTACTAGAGTGAATCTTATTTGGGACGTTCAGCGATCACTGGCTACTTTGTGTGCTGAAATACAAAGCCGAAGTAGTGGTCTGTTGACATGGAAGACACAGAATTTTAATTTTTTTTCTCAACACCCCCTCCCCCCCCCCCCCCCCCCGAGTCGGGGGTTAACTCTTCTAGAAAAATTTATGACTTCTTCATAAAAAGCCTCAGATACCATACCAGTCTTTTTAACACAGCAGAAACAAACCAATCAAATGTGCTTTATCACACAGCAGCAAAAGGTATTTCATTCTTTCCACACCCCTTTTATCTTCTATTCACAAAAATCATATTTAGCAATAACCTAGTTTCCTTTTTCAACACCAGACTCTGATGGAATAGAAAATGTCACTTTCTCATGCTGTTCCTGTTTCTAGTAGAGCAAAGCTCTTTGGAGATTTGTTGCTTTAGCTTTTGTATTTGTGAACAAGCGGCAAAACCAGAATCCAATATTGATTAGGTTCCAAGTAGTAAAACTAGACTCCAATATTGTTTAGATTCCTTGGTGAAAGGAAAAATAATATAAATTTTCTCTTTTACTTCATTGGAAGTCTGAAACTAGGTCAGTGAGCTGGTTTTGGCTGGGATGGAGTTAATTTTCTTCGTAGTAGCTAGTGTGGGCTGTGTTTTGGATTTGGACTGAAAACAGTGTCGATAATACAGGGATGTTTTCATTACTGCTGAGCAGTGATTACACAGAGTTGAGGCCTTTTCTGTTTCTCACCCCACCCCACCAGCGAGTAGGCTGGGGGGGCACAAGAAGTTGGGAGGGGACACAGTTGGGACAGCTGACCCCAACTGACCAAAGGGATATTCCAGACCATAGGATGTCATGCTCTGCATATTAAGCTGGGGGAACAAGGAGGAAGAGAGGGATGTTTGGAGTGATGGCATTGTCTTCCCAAGTAACCGTTACGTGTGATGGAGCCCTGCTTTCCTGGAGATGGCTGAACACCTGCCTGCAAATGGGAAGTAGGGAAAGAATTCGTTATTTTTTTTTGCTTGTTTGCGTGGCTTTTGCTTTCCCTATTAAAGTGTCTTTATCTCAACCCACGAGTTTTCTCACTTTTACTCTTCCAATTCCCTGCCTCATCCCACTGAAGGGGCATGAGTAAGTGGCTGTGCAGGGCTTAGTTGCTGGCTGGGGTTAAATCATGACAGTTGGTGTCTTCTTCATTTATAAAATTATTCCAATCCAGAATTTATTTGTATAGTTTCTATTCTTTTTTGAAAGGATAAGCATTTGCAGAAAGCAAATTTTGAACACACACCTGCCTTTTTATTAATACAACTTAAAGGATTTGAGAGCTTGATAAAGGCAGCTGTACTTGGGGAAGAGACTGGAGAAAGGATCTGTAGTAGTCAGCAGCTGAAGAGTTAACAACACTGGTAGTTAAAATAGTAATTTTCTAAATTCACCCATAGCTACTGAGATGGATGAGGCAGTTCATACTTCCCAGAGCTGCTGTTTAAGTGACTACACACAGATACATCACAGTGCACTGATGACTTACAATGTCCTTAACATTGTCTTCATAACAGTTGAAACATATGAAGCCAATGCAGCAGAAGAGGATGAAAGTGTACGGTGAGCAGAGACTTAATGCAACACACAAAGTTAGAATGCTGTAAAAGTCCTTTGTTGGCCTATGCAATCTTTTGCGTCTTATGAAAGTCATCCCTATCCTAATAAAATTCAGTTATGTGAGAAGTGCACAAGACATTTTAGATACTGAAACCTTCTCTAAATTTTATCATTTGCTTGAGGGCCCCAGAAATTATAAGGTGTACAATAAGTGATTTTTTAGTAGAAGAATG
The DNA here is from genome assembly GCF_929443795.1 of Astur gentilis. Lineage (NCBI taxonomy): Eukaryota > Metazoa > Chordata > Aves > Accipitriformes > Accipitridae > Astur > Astur gentilis. The sequence continues at coordinate 16,567,106 of NC_064919.1, read as the reverse complement.
TTTGTATATGATGTGCTTGTCCCTGTGGAAGATAGTGTTGGGAGGTGGGAAAGGGATAGTTAGAAGTTAGCTTTTGTTTTTGTTGCTATTCCTTGTCTCCTAGCAGAATGCTGCAAGCCCTCTGAAGCTGCATGCTGTCCCTCTGTTTGAGATAAAACAACAGCATGGAGGCCACTTCCTTATATAATTCATTACCAAACCATCCCTTATGCACCACGAGTGGCCTGTGGGCCTGTTGAGAATGACTACAGAATAGAGCAGGCTAGCAATAAACAGAGCAGGAGAATAAAATTAGACAGGGACTAGTTAAACTGTTCAGCTCATGACAAAAGCCCTTGGCTTTCCTCTGTTCTCGCAAAAGCAATTGCCTTATATGTCCATTTCAAAACTGCAAATCAAGAAATAAAGTATTAAAGCTCCATTTGTTTTCCTGTTCCAATATTGCTATCAGTAGTAACTTAATTATACACTCCCCTACAAGGATGACTGTTCACACTTCAATCGTTCCATATGGGGAAGTTTTGGGAAGATTTTATGTTTGTACTTCAGTGGTAAAAATTTTATTAACACTCTCCAATTCATTAACTCTCTAGGAAACATAAAGGACTGCATATTCTCAGGAAAGTTAAGTATTGACTTTATTTTTTTAGTTGTATTTTTCAATTGAGGGTATATTTCAGTTTAGAGGTTTTGGTTTGGAACCTTTAGAGGTTAATTTATTTTTTATTCTTTCTTGACAATGAAATCATCATACAGATGTTTCTGTCTCCCTGAAAAAAAACCCAACAACAAAAAAAACCACAAAAAAACCCCATCAAAAAAACAAACAAAATCCCAACAAAAATAAATAAATAAATAAATAAAAAACCCCGTGAAATTCTTGTCCTGGAGGATCTACTTGTGAAGCAGAGATGAACAAGCAAAACAGCTCTGAATGAGGTAGAGTCTGCAGCTTGATGTACTGTGCCCCCTTAATGCATAGGAACACAAAATGTATTTGAAACTTGGTAGTATTTGTTTGCAGAATTATCTGAGTTATTTGCTTTAAATTTTTGTTTACAAAACAAATACTTACCTTGTGTTTTCAACTTCATACTCTTGAGCAAGTTTACAGGTTCTTCATTTTTTTTCAATAAGATGAAAAATGCAAAACCACCAGTTGCTCTATGATTCACAGGGTAAAATGATATTCTGCAGAACTGGCAAGAAGAAGCAACAGACATATTATTCAGGCATAATGCTCTGAGGAAAGACAATTTCCCATCCAACATACAGCTGTTAAAAGGTATTTCCCTAGTACAAAGTTTCACAATTCTGTATGGTCACAGAAATGGCTTTTGCATTTGGTAGAAACACTAAAATTTGAAAACATATTAATTGCAAGGAAAATGCAAAATTTTTATTCATAGACTAAGAATAAATTTTATAATGACATGTTGCTTTATCTGTGTTGACATTTCTAACATAGAATGTTGTTAAAATAATAAAGATTATAATTAGAAATTATATAAAAAATATCTAATACTAAACATTTATCCAAAACAAAATGGCTCCATACTGTCCTATCAAAATCTACAGGTTGGTTTTGTTCTGTTTGTTTGCTTGTTTGTTTTCCAAAAAAGAACCTTTAAAAGGTTTTCCGCTGGTTCTATTTTTAACTATCTGTTATATCTCTGTTCTACTGAAAGTGGTGAGGACTCCTGCTCCTTCTTGTTTAAGAAAAGAATAATAAAAGAGTTGTCATGACTTGTGAAACTATTTATATGAGATGGAAGGGTGATGCAAGTTAAGAGGGGGAAACTCAAAAAGAAATACTTAAAACTTAGAAGAAAACTAGTAGGAAAAACCAGAGAATTCTCTGATTTATACTCATTAAATCAATGCATTGTCACCTTAAATATTGTTGGTATTGCTACTAATGGCAACAGCAAAGCATAGTGAAGATAAATAATAGGACAAATGCAGGAGGTGTATTTCTTCCCAGATTAGTGCTACAATATTGGATAGAAAATTCTGTTTCTCAAAACTTCAGAGAAGGTGGCTCCAATGTACATACCTCAACATAATACTGAGACATTCAGCCAGAATTTGGAGCCAGGATGAAATAATATCCAGACCATACTAACTACCCTTCGCCATGCACTTGCAATGATACTAGTCCTCAACAGCTCTTGGTACATGGATTGTTGAGAGTGTCAAGAGCCTTGTATAGAAGATGAAGAGCTGATTTTTCACAGAAGTGGCTTCTTCGAGCCCACAGTTTTACCATCTTATTTTTCAGGCCCTTATTTTTCCATTTTTCTCCCTTCTACTGTATCCTGTTTAACCATAAATGTTCTTTCCTCTTCTTGCTTTAATTTAGCTCAGGCTATCTTTTATCCTTCAGTGAGCCTTTGGCTTTTTTCAACTTTACACTTTTCCTTTCCTTTTCCCAGTAATTTCTTTTACAGTTTTTAAATATTTTATATGTATATGTTTGGAGAATATTCTTATTTGCCTTGCTTCTACCTACTCCTCCTTGATCCCTATATTCACCCACTTTCTTTTTATTTTTTTGTTTCTGGATAAGTCTGAATTTTAAGCTCCTTTTTCTCCATATCTTTTATTTGAAGCAGCACTGATTAACACTGTCAGATATTGCCTTTCAGCTCTGAGCCATCAATTATCACTCTTTAATAACTGTCTTTCCTCATTCCCTGTGTTTTAACACCTTTCTTGAAATTTCCAATATTCACTCATAATTTCTTTTGTGGTCTTGTAAGAACCAGTTTTCTTTTAAACTTTATTACCTTCTTTTCGTAAGAACACTACTACCATTTTTATCTTCCAGGGGTTTTTTTTCTTCCTGAAATTTTGTCTTCCTTCAGACAAAAAAGCCTGTGACTTACTTGCTGTAACATCTTTTGTTTTGGTACTCAAACACTCTCCTGACTTTATCTTGCTTAAACCTTCCTCCAGGCTTTGTTACCAAGAAATCTTACTTCTCCTGGTCTTCATCAAATTTCCCACGTAATTCCCTGTTTGAATTAGCAGGTATATTGAGTGTAAATGGAAAAAGCAGTGTTCCAGATATTTCTTGCTCTTATCTGGCCAGATCCTGTTACTTTGTCTCAGCAGTTAACAAAAAGGCAGGTGAATGCTGACCATGACCCAGGCAGCAAGTGACAGGGTCTGTGTTTGCTTACTGCAAGTACATCTTTTTTTCACACAGTGCCATAGATTCCTTTACCCAAAAGCTAGATAAACTTTACCCGTGTATCAGTTTGTTTATTAGAAAATCAAGACTTATTGAAAAGGTCATAAGCAGTCATGGAGTCTTTTTCATTGGTTTGTGATCTTGAACTCTCCTGTGTCCACGCAGTAGCAAAGAAGGGTTATGAGTGGTACAGCTGGCTGCAGCAAGTGAGATCTTAAAGTACTTAAGAAAAATGTGTCAAATATTTTTTCTAAAGTTCCTATGTGAAAAGCAGACTAAATTTGTGTACAGAGTGAAAGTAATAATCGAAGCCAGTGCTGGAATTATAAATAAGTTGGTAATGAATCAGTGGCTTTAGGAAGTGGAGAATAATTGGAAACTTTCACTCTTGCTCCTTTTAATTTTGCAACTATAACAAGAATTTTCTTTTCTTTTGATTGCTGAGTGGTCAGAATTAACTCTTGAGGTAACCTTAGGCCAGTTTCTTACTCCAAATCTCAAAAGTTGTAAGTGGATTTAGTGGTGCTCTAAACTGGGAATAGATGGAGAGTGGAACCTCTAGGCATGGCACTTTAGCTCCTTCTAAAATGAAGGAAGTCACTAGCTGGGAAGAGCTGACTCAGGTTCTACAGAAAATTGAGAAAGAAATTCAGATCATTCACAGTTTCTTCGTATCATTGATACCTTCTGGAGACTGTTGCAGGAGATTTCTTTGGTATTGATTGGCTGTAAATTATTTATGCTACTATTTCTATTATAGTAACTGTTTGCTTTATAATGTGCTGTTTACTTTCTGTACAATGGTTATGAATCCTCTACCTAATAAAAAATTTACTGAAGATCACAGCCTGTGGATCAGAACCTGCTACACTACATAAAATAAACCCAAACCAAACTACAGCTTCCACTCCACTCCCCTTAAAGCTTTGTGTTGGTGGTGTTTGAAATACTTTGGACTGACTGAAACATACATAGAAGAACATATATTATTTAGATTTTTAACTCAACATTTAAGGGAAAATATTTATCAAAATGATGTGCGGAAAACAGACTCCACAATCAGTGAGATTGTAAAGTAGGTATGTTCATTCAGCGCTGGGCGGCACGGGGGGGTAGTCCCACCAAAGTCATGCGCGCCTGACTCGGCAGTTCGCCTCAAGTTTATACAGTCAGGTATTACATATTTACAATACGCCTATACATATGCATGACCTATCCCTGCTCCATATTAAAATTAGCTCCAAGAGGTCATTTCCATAGTCCCCTCCCAACTGCGCCTGTGCAGGGCCTCTTTATGGTGGTCGTCTGGTGGTCGCAGAGATGAAGATAGATGACTCCTCTTCGTCACCGCTAGTAACCTCTTTACTTGCGCAGGCTCAGTGATTTCTTGGTACTCACCCAGGCCGTAAGATCAGTCTTAGCTGGCTCTTGGGGCCTGCTTCTGCTTCTTATCAAGGACTGTCTCTACCTCATTGGCTGGTTCTTGGGACCAGCTCTTCTTATCAAGGGCTGTCTCTACCTCAGCTAATTTCAACAATGTAAGCACTAAACATCTTCTTTCACCCCCCTTTATTATGTCTACTAAGACTCTTTTGACTCCCCTTGTCTCAAAACTTCCCATATATTATATGTAAGTCCACTTTTTCTTCCCATATACAAAATTATCCCTCAGGACCACATATAAATAATTCACTACACCTAACAAACACTTGTTCTCGTGACTATGTTACGATGAGGTTACTAGGCCTGAATCTGCACACAGCAGAGTATCAAAACTCTTAGTTGCAATCCTTATCATTTGCCCAGTATCCCTCCTTTCTACTGGAGGTAGCAGTTAGATTTCAAAATGGCTTTTGAGCTTTGCTTTGCTGACTCAGTTACAGTAGAGAATTTTCTGTATCTGCTTCACTGCCTGCCAAAACAGATGCATTTCCTTTGGTTCCCATGGGCCTTAACTTGGCTATGTCATTTGTGAATTTGGTTCTTGTGTTGCAGTGTTTTATTAAACTTAATAGAGTGGAGGAGTTTGAAAGGTAGTTCAACCCATTAAAACTGGATTCCAGATCTCAATATGGATATGCCTTCAGTGCTTTGTCCTGAATACAGCAGCCTGATTACCAGCACTGATTTTGTAATTCAGAAGTTTCCTCCTTTATGTAAATAACATCTGTCCTTCTGCAGAATAAGCTGTTGGCCATCATCAGATGTCATGAATGATGGCAAAAGATGGTATCGTTCATCCTCTGCACTTCCCCAGAGGAAGCATATGGTGTGCATCTTGGGTGAAGAAAAAAAGAAATAATAAGGAATTCAGCCTGCTGGGTTTCTTTCTTCTTATTTCTACAACTTGCTGTATGAGACAAAGAAAAAGGTCTTACTTCTGGATGCATATTGAAGCCTCTCTCTAAGTAACCTTTTCTTTACACTTACAGCTATGTGCAGTCTTCCTTCATTCTTCTTACTTTGTAGGAAGAAGAGTACGTTTTCTTAGGTACTGGAAAATACTTCATCTCTCCTTAGACTCTTAAATGGCCCAAGGTCAAAGTTAACAAAGTTCATTAGTAGGTCTACAGCAATCTGTGCAGAAATTAAAGTCTTTTTCAGTGGTAAAACTTCTTTTGTGTAGGATTAATTAGCAAAAGAATCCTGCACCAGACTGAAAGTCCCTCTGTGTGCACTGTAGGTAAGACCAGGTTCCAAACAATACAATTTCACCACATAATAGCAATGTTGCCATCATCATTTGCTGCACATCTTAAATCTATTTGCAAGGCTATTTGATTCAAAATTATACAGAGTGGAATTATAAAGAATACATAAAGTAATTTTACTGAGGCTGTACTTAAAATAATTTACACTGATTAAAGTTAGATTTAAAAGTTCCACTTAGTGCTTTCTTTTGCATTTAAAAACAGAGATCTATAATTATAATGTAATGTAATTTTAGCACCAATGAGTAAGCTTGGAACAGTTGTTCCTCAGTTGTATGTAAGAAAAAATGGCTGAAGTTCAGCTAGTTGTTTAGCCAGAAGTTAGCACATCCTATTATAGTTCAACTTTTGTTAAACTGACAGGGAGTTTTCCTACTTGCAGTTCTTGAGATGGAGCTGAAAATCTCTCTAGAAATATTCTTAAATTTTTTTAAGAAACTTTTCTAAGATAAGAGTCCGAATATTACAGAGGTTTGAAAATTCAGATGTAATTCAATATGGTTTTGTTCTATTTAAACCAGTTTAACTGTTGTCCCTGCATAGTGGAATGAGAGCTATAACGATGAAAGGGATCTTAATGGACTGTCCTGGGCAAAGAAAGAGAGGTGGCTACAACAACTTCTAAGTCTGGATGAGGAAGGCAGTTTGGAAAGAAATATTCTGATCTTCCCCGCTCAGTGAGATATGCTTTCTGTAACAGAGTGATGTCAGAGCACACAAACTGGATCTATTCTTGATGAATCTAAAACACATAGTAGAAGTGCATGCTGTGAGACAGCCAATATTGGGATATTCAGCCCATGGGACAAGATTAGAGCTGTTCTGAAATGAATCACTTCACCCCGAACTCATACGAAGTAGAGAACAGTTCATCAACATCATCTGATTTCCTGCACAGTCTTGATGATGTTGTGCTGTCATGGATTAAACCCCAGCCAGCAACTAAGCACCACACAGCTGCTCACTTACTTCACCCCCACCCAGTGGTATGGGAGAGAAAATTGGGAAAAGAAGTAAAACTCATGGGTTGAGATAAGAATGGTTTAACAGAACAGAAAAGAAGAAACTAATAATGATAATGGTAACACTAATAAAATTACAATAGTAATAATAAGAGAATTGGAATATACAAGTGATGCACAATGCAATTGCTCACCACCTGCTGATTGATGCTTGGTTAGTCCCCGAGCAGCGATCCCCACACCCCCTCTCCCCCCAGTTTATATACTGGACATGACATCACATGGTATGGAATACCCCTTTGGCCAGTTTGGGTCAGCTGCCCTGGCTGTGTCCTGTGCCAACTTCTTGTGCCCCTCCAGCTTTCTCACTGGCTGGGCATGAGAAGCTGAAAAATCCTTTACTTTAGACTAAACATTACTTAGCAACAACTGAAAACATCAGTGTTATCAACATTCTTCTCATACCTAACTCAAAAACACAGTACTATACCAGCTACTAGGAAGACAATTAACTCTATCCCAGCCAAAAACCAGGACATGTGCCTTGCTAGATAAATAATGTAGCTAAGCCCTTAGAATTTACATCTCTTATTTGTAAAAGACAAGGAGTACTTAGTCTATGCCCCAACACCATCCTAATAAATCTATTAAAATTTGTAAGCCACTCACATGGGGAGGTAATGAGTTCCTCATAGGCACTGTTCTGCAGCTTTATGTCCAGGAACATTAACTAATGCCTATCTCTCTCCTGGGCAGTGTCCTGGGCTAGTAGCTCTGCTGATGTAGTCCATGTCCCACATGACTGCTGTGGAGCTCTGACTGCTTTCTGTGAGAGAAGGGGTATGATCCCACCTCTCCAGATACTTTTTCCTCACTTCTAATTTTCATTCAATGTAAAATGACTACACTGAATTTCAGAAATCAGAAAATCCAAGGATGGAGAAATCATATTGGTTTTGTGATGAGCTAGGACCTCTAGTTGTCAAGAAAAATAGTTTTTCTTGGGGAGTGAGAAGTGGAATAAAGTAATACCCTATGTTTAAAGTCACTGAGGTGTTTGTTTTCAAGGGCATCAAAAATAAGCTTAATTTAAAAAAAAAAAAAATTAAGAGAAATTATCTCTCTCTTGGCTCTTTTTGAATCTGATGGCATATCTATAAATTGCTTTTCTGCATTTCTTTTAGTGAAATAAGAATAATTTAATAAAAAATTTACTGAGTACAAGGTCTCACAATAAATGTGGTCTCATCAGCATGTTAACCCTAGGTCACAAGCCTAGAGAAATAATTCCAGACATATTCAAATTTGGAGAGGGGACAAAATGAAACTCTAGAAGACTCAGAAATGAAAGACACAGGAATCATGCAAATCCTTGGCACTTCTTCACTGCTTTCAGTATTTCATCAAAAGCTGATGCATTTTTTTTCAGAGAACAACAGCTTTGCTATAGAGATAGATAAGACTATGGGAAGAGAAAGAAAAGAAAAAAAAAAAAATCTTTGATTTCTGAAAACTGCTTCAGGGAAAAAGATTGGGAATTGCCCCAGATTTTCAGGATTTACTATGTTTTTTATAACTGAATTTTACATGTCAGGGAGAATAAGATTTGGAAAAGGTAAATATTTTGTTGCTAATCTCTTAGAGCTTTAATGAGGATCTGAAGATTAATGCAACACCAATGAAAGAACAGGTAGTGCAGCAAATAATAGGTTAGGATAGTTTGTAGCTGTGCAATCTAATAAATACTTTGATTGCTACACTCTAGCATGCAAAAACCTGAGCTTAAATTGTGTTTTCTCAGATTTAAGTTCTGAATAAGTTACATGATTTTGTGTGAAATTTCATTAAATTTCCAGGATATTTACCTACTTATAGGGCTAAAATGAGGGTAAAGGAGTCAGGAGCATGTTTTCTAGAGTGTCTTCAAAGGTAATATTGTATCAGTGCTCAGGTTTTCATCAGACTTCAGCTCCCCCTCCCCTCTTTTTTTCCCTTCCCTAGACATTGCAATGGGAAAAAAAATACCTTAAGAGACCATAAAGACACTTCTTTGCAATCTTCTTTCTACTTCTCTTTCTTGAAAGTCATAAAAAGCTCAGAGCTGAAGTTGAACTGAGAAGAGTATAGCATCAGCTCCCCACATAACATAACCATATGAAGTGACATCTACTGTATTCAAATATTCAGTCTTTTGGTTAGTCATTTACCTGTTAAAACCATTCAAGCTCCAAGAATCTGACCCTGGTGTCAAAGGAATGAAAGGACACATTTTTTTTAATTGTTCTTCTATATTTATTTCATAACAGCATTTTCTAAAATTCCTCTCTACACCTCTCTTGGCCTGTAGGAGCAGCTGTTCTCTCTGACATCAGCTGTTCTCTCTGATATGCCTAAAACTGTATGCACCTCAACACAAATCCCTAGTTGTGGTGATCTTTATTATTGATGGTGAAGCTTACATTGCAGTCATTGACTATTTCTTGTCAAGACATGATGAAATTACCTTTGAAGATGAAGGCTCATGGGGTAGCACTGTAGCTGTGATAATACAGGGCTCAGCATGCACTGCAAAATCTGAATGTGGGTGTTATCTGTGTAGATCACCTTGCTGCTACGCTACCAGTATCCTGAGGCAAGGAGTAGGTAGCTGGCTTGTATTGCTTGCAGAGACTGCAGGCACTGCAGTATACGTGTACTGAAAATTATGCTATAAAAGGTGCTTTCTAATTCAGGGTTTGTTTGCATATAGGAAAATGTGGTCTAGAAGTACTCAGTGGGCTATGTGAATGCCTAAAGCAAGCTGGTCACATGAAAATAGGGTGCAGAGTGAACTGTTTTATTTCACTGGTTACTGATGTTCAAGCCACTATTTATATCATGCTTGAAGATGACAAAGACAAGGTTACGGGATAAGCAGGAGATGATGATAGTGAAATATACATGAGCAAGAAAAGGTACTGAAAAGAGATTCCTTTGTGGTAAATTCTTGGAAGCTCTCCTCATATAAACAGTGGAGTACTGATTTCAGGATAATGAAAGCTTGTCCAAATTTAATGCACCAGAGTAAGTGGCAAGCAGGATTGAAAAATATATCAAGTGAGAAAAAAACGACTTTGATATCTCTTTTTGCGCCCCACCCCCCCTCCCCCCAGTTCCTTCATGTCAATGGATCTGTTCTTACTATAGTCATCCACAAAATGATTATGGATGTGCTCCTTGGCAGTCAAAAGCATCTTGCAAAAACTTCTTAGTCTGGAGAACTTCTCCTAGATACCTTATTTATTTCCCACCTACTCACTGAAACATTTACAAGAACAGCTCTATTAATTTTGCTCTGGTATGCCATTCAATTAGATGAAAACTTCTTAAATATTGTTCTAAAAGTGATTTGGGGAAATACAACACTGTTACTATAGCTGTTCAGGACATTCTCAGAAGCAGATAGCACTATACTTGGAGTATTATTACCTCCAAGTAGTAATCTAAACAGGGACAAAAGAAAACAAACAAAAAAACCCAACCCCAAAACAAACAGCTAAAGAGAGTCTTTTGTATTAGCAAACCTTCCTCCAAATAAATGATGTCATTTAGTAAACTGAATAAAAATTTAAGCAAAGTTTATGTATATTTGCCTAGTAAATTTATGATTTTAGGACAATCTTAGTGAAAAACTTGCTAGCTTGTATACTATAGAGGACAAAAAAAAAATAACAAATCTGAGTTAGATTACTTCACTAAATTTCCAAAAGAAATTTTGAAATTAAATCTGAAAATAATTTTTAAAAGGGAACAGTATTTATAGAGCCTATTTTTGTGTGTGCAAAAAGCTAACATATTTTATTGTTTCTTTCCTGTTCTCAGAACACAGACTGCAAAGCTCAAATCTGTTGTTCTGTGTTAGTAGTATGTGCTTTGGGTCAAACCAGTTTGATTCATCTTAACATGAAACATTTATTTTAGTATACAATTTTGTGTGGTGAATATACTTGTATCAGAAGGGCAGCTTGCATTAGAGACCAAAAATAATAGCTGTTATGACAATTCAGTTGCAATAGATTTTCCAAATCTTATAGTCAGTATATTGGATCACAGAAAATGACAGCAATAGCTTCCTTGCCTCAACTTTTATAGCAAACTCTGCATATCATTCTGTGATAAAATGAAGAAAAACCAAAAAAATCAGCTATCTAAGCAAGAGCTAAATTAGATTTGACAGGACACTGACCTTTTGAGAACAGTTTTCAAAGAACAATACATGATTTTGTCTGTTTATTTGTGTACAGGTGGGATGGAGTGTTTATTTTTAAATGGACTTTAAAAAGGGCAAAGATACAGATTAGGACAGGTATGCTTCACTTTCACTGCTGCTCCAGAATCCGCATGGACAGGTATGTGTCTATGTATGAACCAGAAGACCATCAGATCCTCTGGTTCATTTCAAATATAACTCGATCTTAGAAGAACAATCGTATTCAGAAGTATGTGGATGAATGAAGATTTTCTTACACAAACTGTGTTTGAGTACTTAGTCTATCAAACATGGATTCTAGCTTTGTTCAGCCTTAAAAGGACAACTCTGTCACCAACTCTGGCTTAAGGTTTAGAAAAATACACTATCTAAATTTACTGCATTGCATTCATGGTCAGTCACTGACATTCACCAAGGCACTTCTGTGTGGTTTCTATACTTCACTCCAGTCTTTTGAGGATATTGAAGAAGTGGCTGTATTTCCTAAGCATCATCTAAAACTAGAAAGAAATAGGAATATACTGTCAGTACGCTGTGCCAATCTGTGATCCTTTCTGTCATGATTCATTTCCCTGTGAATAAGAAGAGATCATGATGAATACGGTTGACAAGAACAGAATATTTTTACAAAGGAGCTGTAATGAGAGTATAGGTATAGATGTGGCTGAATCAGACTGACTGGGGATGAAAATGAAGGTTGAGTATAAGGAACACTGCTTAATACAAATGCTGCCCTACTGTCTTCTGCTTCACATCCAAGAAGGGTTGAATGGCTTGCAGAAGAGGCATTGAAGGAGGCAATACAAACATACCTCCTCAGCAGACACCACAATAATTGCAAGAACATATCTGGCACATTCGTATAACCTTCACATGACTTATAGAGTCATGCCACAATCTAGCTCAGTCCGGGTGTGGTGTGACTCATCAAAATATTCCTTGAAACCAAGAAAAATCATACAGAAACCTCTGCCATAATTGGAGAAAGGAAGTCTTTAGATGCTGTAGTGGGGAGGAAGTGAATCTCTGCATTCTGAAACAGCACTTGAGTCTGGGGAGACGCTGCAAAAACATTCCTAGAAGGTGTTTTGACTGTGTTATTGTCCTTGTTCATTAAAACTCAGAGTCAGTCCCTCATCTGATTCACACACAAGCAGGAATGGGGCATTGTGACTTCCAGGGAGAGGGTTGCCTCCATAAATTAGTACTGCTATGAAGAAACCTCATGCAAAATAATTTCCATAGTGACATAAAATTATGTAAAACATGACAAACCCTTTGCACTATAGGGGCACACCTCACTCCAGCACTCTGCTAGTAACCTGTTATTGGAAGTAGAGCCTGCACTGCTGTTACTATATTGTTATTTGTAAATATGCTCAGACATGATGATGTTGTCAGCTTTGTTGTTTGCTTTAGTGTGAGTCTGGAGATCTATGCTGTCATACTGTAATTCATGAAGCAATCAAACAAGGGAGGAAAAAATTCTGTACCTGAAAGTATTAACCATGTTTAACAGTTAAAAGCAGAAATGAGGAAGCCCTTCTTATGTTCTCCCCCTGCAAATGGAGGATGAGAAACTAAGGTAGGAGGAAGACACAAGTTTTTGTATGTATAACTGTGTGGAGAAAGGATATATTTTCTTAATCTAAAAGTTACAGGTTTTTGTTGGAAGAGAACTAGAATTTAATATAATTAATTCAATGAGATGCATTTACTGACACAGAAAATAATTTGAAGAATGTTAAAGCAACAAGATTATACTTCATTTCTAACACTTTATAATACCTATATAGCCCTTTCTTGCCCATACTAGATGCATTTCTTCCCTTTGTTTTTTTTCTGACTCTTCCTATTTTCTGTTTAGTTATCTGACTCAGTCACTTTTCTAATATGATCAAAACCAACCTACAGCTTATCTTCATTACTCTCAAAGAGACCAAACTGAGACCCACTGAAGTACATGCAATGGCAACTGTGATCATGTCTTATATTGGTTTAACCTTCACATACAGAAAGTTGTCCTCCCATTGACAAATTAATATTCTCCAGGGAAGTATGGCGCAGTATAGCTTACAGAAATGTTTTCTCATTAAGTCTAAAACATGCCATTTGTAGTAAACCAGTATGCCTTTAGCTGCCTACAAGTTTTGTTATATGTTATTGTTGTCTTCTTGCCCTGCCCCTCCCCCCCCCCCCCCCCCCCCCCCCCCCCCCCCCCCCCCCCCGGTGTTTTTAGTCATTTTGAAATCCATCAGCTGCACCTTTATGAGGTTCTAACAAGATATACATATACATACATATATACAAAACTGCATCTAAAATATAACATAGAATATAATGTAAGGTATAAATAAGAATCTTTTAAATAAAATTGATACTATTTTTTCCTTACCATTGTTCAAAATACTTTGGGGTGCAAAAGTATTCCAGTCACTGTGGGTGCAAAAACCTGAAGTACATAACCTCAGTATATGTGTAGGAGACAGATACGAATATTAATATGATATTCTTCTGGGAGAGCTCATTTTCTTTTCTGACTGTATGTACCAGGAGTCAGCTTTGGGTTGCGGTTGTGCCTGAACCCAGACCTTTGGTTAGCACAGTGCTGACATGCCCCAAGAGATCTGCATAAGACAGGTCAGGTGACGCAGGTTTTCCTGTCCCTGATCTAACTGTGGCCATGCCAAACTAGAGCTGACTCCAGAAGACAGTCACCCCACAGAGGGAATGGCACACAGCACCCATTGGGAACTACAGCTCCACAGGTATCAAGCTCATAATTCCCTTGAGCACCATACTACACAACAAGAGCAGGCTTAAAGTGACCCTGAAGTAGTTCACGTGCATTTCTGCTAATAAATCTGGCTAAACCTGTGCTAAACATGCATTTACAGCACAGTTAATCCACTGCTGACAACTGGAGATGACAGATTCGTTATTTATAAGAATTAATGTCAAGTTCACAAACAGCAGACTTTCATTTCTTTCACAAATGACGTCTGTCATTTATAGCTCATTGTGATATATGATGAATGGAAAGCTAACTTAGAAACAAAGTTATAGTGTCCTTGTTACTTCCAACATACCCCAAAGAAACTATTGCAGAAGCAAAATGTATACCATGAACAGTTAGAGACAAAGTGATACTAGAAACTTGAGGGTGGTCAAATTCAATGTATTTTACACCTGAAAGCAACTGCAGTCTTCAGAATAAATAGTTGCTATAAGAGCATTTAATAGTATATTTTACTGTGCTTATGCATGTTTAAAGCTGGCTTCATAAGGGAGGGGCAGTTAGGACTTGGAAATGCATATCTTCTTGTGGTCTACATTTAAAAAAGTACCTTCACCATGTAAATACTTAACCAGTTGTAACTTTCCTCTTAGAATGAATGCTAGGAACTGTTAATTTCATTAGTGATAATACAAATATATCTGTATTTGAGGTATCATAGCCCAAATGCCTTTTGAGCAAATCCTGAAGGTGAAAATAAAATTGATAGTGACCTAGGAAAGGCAGTAGGTCTTGGGAAAACAGAATAAGGACACTCTTTTGTATTCATTTGGTTTTCAAGTAGCTTGGGGTTCTGCAGAAGATGAAATATGGAAGTTTAAATTTTTACTTCCTTTACTGATGCTAGTTGATCAATAAGACAATTACTTTAGTTGCGTTGTCCAGTTTTCTAGTGTCTGTAGCTCAAAAATACAGAATATAATGTGGTTTTGTACTAAAACCTCAGAAGTATAAAATCAATAATATTTAAGGAACATAATGAGGTTTAAATTAGGCCTGGAAACATTCAGCTATGAAATACATTCAGAACTCAGATTTGTGAAATTTCAGGACTGCAAAACAATTTAAAGACAGATACACACAGAAACAACACACAGTAGATTTAAATTTTTTTAATATATTTCTATTTTGAAATATGTAGTTCCTGAAGACTTAGGGAAAATATATATATATATGTATATAAACATGGTTCTCAAATAAAATTCTTCTCTATATTATTCTGTTCATTTCACTGTTGACCATTTGTGCCTAATATACCAAGTGTCAAAAAGCTCAGTCTTCCACTACATATTGCTTTTCCCCTGGGAATTTTTCAAGGTTTAAGGGGGAAACTATATCTTGTGTGTAAGCCTTTGGTTTCTTTAGAATGTTTTTCATTATTATTTTATAGTCTGTGAAAAAAACAACTAAAATGTCAGCATGTATCAGACATAATCTAGCTGCTGCATTATTCATTATTTAAAATCTTGTACTTAATGAAGAGCCTGTATTGAAGTCTGCTGCAAGTGTAACTACAAATATAAAAATGGCCATTTCAATGCCCTTTCTGGTATATTCCATTTGGATTTTATTCCATCTGATGTAGGTTACTGACATGAAGAACTTCTCAATAGAAAACAGAGAAACTTTCTGGGATGATTTTATTATATATACAAGATTTTAGAGTGTGTACAGAGTCATTGTTATCTGTTCTACTTATAGATGGGAATTTTTTTATTCCTCATTTTTCATTTCTTCGAATACTCATATTGGATCCATCCAATAGTATTTCCATAGTCACTGATATTTTTTAATACAATGGCAAGTAATTGAATTATCACAGGTAATGTACAATGGTGAAGTATAATACATGCTATGTATTTGGTTCAACTTCGTGACAAATGTAAGCTCAAATATTTTTTAAAACATTCTGAAGCCATTTATGATATCTTGAAGTGTGCACCAAGCTTGCTATCCAAGAGGCATGTGTGTGGGCTGGTATAATGTTTGCTAGTTATACAAATTTTAAAGCACAGACATAAAGGTTACTGTACTTAAATCTATTAGACACATAAGTAAGCAGTATGAAGTACTTTCAAATGTGATTGGGTTGGTAAAGATTTCTCTTGTAATGTCTTTTAAAGGAGTATAGGTATAAAGTAGTGTTCATTAATAGAAAACATTTGTTTCTTCTACATCTTTACTTTTACAGCTGCTTCTTTATTACATGTATTTGTTCAGTGCATCAGTCAAAGAACCTTCCTTGTTATAAGAACTTTCAAATATGTTTAAAAGAGTAAACCGCATTTCAATATGGAGATTAAAATGCACAGTTCTGTGGGCACTGATAGTCATATGGGTCTATGATGAATGTATCTCTATATGGAAAAAAGGAAACAAACATTTGAAGAAGCTGCTTTATCTGTGTTTAGCTGAAGGAATCCATGACAACAGATGATACTCTATTTGTGTGTCATCTATACTTGGTTTATCCTTTGAGCACTGGTGTTATGTGATCTACACAACAATAAGCTTTTAAAGTTGGGTAACAATAAAAAATGTTCAAAAGCACCTCCCTGATTCAAAAGTATATTTCTATGAAATATTCAATAGGACATACTTCCTAAATTACTGCATCACTTTCGAAAAACTTGAAAAACCTTAGTGGGCCTGCATTTACAAAATAATACATTAAGATACAAAAAATCTTATTCACGTCTAGTTTTATATGCTTTTTGTACATTGGTGCTGATAAGGGAGAGAAATGCAGGATTGATTTTCATAAATTATAGATTTACTCTAAAATTAAATCCACCTCATACATCGATATTTATAATGATAAATATTTGACTTCTGTTTGTTCTAATACGGTGGATTAGGTCCTTATAATATGCTATTGATAAGCATGTGATTGTCAAGGCCTCTCCAAGATGACCTCACTCATTCATTTCAGGGTGTATTCAGAAGCCTGATAAGCTCCTGGTCCTTTATTTGCAGTCCTGAAATGCAGAACATCAGGGCCAGATAGCATTTAAGGTGGAATTTTACAGCACACCCAGACCAATAAATATTGAAAACATGAGCTTGAGATTTCAGCTGATTGCCAGGAAAATAACTTAAACAATACCATGATGTTCAGAGATTTAAAAAATGTCACAGAGATAATGAAACAATTTGGAGTTAATGGAACACTATGAGAGAAGGATGCTAATGATCCAAAATAATTTCTGCATCCTTCCGTGTAATTTCCAGGCTATCTTTCTGTAATCTGGGGATGTACCCTCCTTTACAGCCGTACTTTCTCTGGAGGTGAGAGGCACACAGGTTTCGCACATTCAGATTGGTATAAATGCCTTTTAGAGCTTAGATGGGGGAAGGTGATGTAGCAATGAAACTGAGTTGCTGTTTTCACATTTTTCCTTAGCATTTAGTCCTGAATTGAATTCTTGCCATGATATTGTTTTTAACTGTGATATTGTGCAAAGCTGCTGTTCTACCCTCTGTTGAATGCAGCAAGGAGGGAAGACCAACAGTCAATATCTTCTAGCTCCCTCCTCTCGATTACAGGTAAATTACATGGAACCTCCCTCAAAGGCACAGGAAAAGTTGAGTGGGAAAGACACACTTCCATAAATACAGAGGGGAATATGAGATCCTTAACAGTTAATGATGTCAGTGACTGACAGAAATGATGTACACTAAAATTGAAGACATGTCATATTAGTCCTTCTGTGACACAAAGTTTCATTAATAATTAACAATTTTCAAAGCTCATATATTTTTAGGCTTGGATTTGTGCTCAAAGGAGGCACAAGCTGTTTGAGAGAAGCTGGCTTCTGCATTAGAGGGTGACAATAGTTAATTGTGATCATTCTACAGCTAATATACCAAGTTTAATTGCAAAAGAGCAGTAGCAAAGTTAATACTGTGCTTTTGACACTAGCAGCTCAAGGCATGGTACAAAACCAGCTGCCTGCTTTGACCCTGCTGTCTGGTATATTTGATGGAACCTGTGCCAGGAAATCTTACTTTTTAGGTGGCTGTCCTTTACACATTGAGGAGATTTTTAAATTTTTCTTAAATTTCTTGAAGCCTATGCTTGGACACAGTTTTCACATATGAGTAAAATCAATTTTGTAAAATGATACCAGGAAACTAGATCTTATCTTTACAGATGCTTACTGCCATAAGTAGTTTATGTTTTCAGAGTAAGGGACCAGTTCAGAGAACCATGTAAAAGTATTACCCAGCATTTATGTAGTCTCAGATTGGGTAAATATCCTTATAAACACACCATGAGCAATGTAGGCATTGTCAGGACTGTTCATGTGCTGACATTTTAAAACTTCAGAGAATAAGTGCAGTAAATTACAATGGATCCTTATTTTCCTCGACTTGGTGTCTCTGCCCCTACAGATGCATGGGAGAGAGCTCCTGTACTGGCATGGAAGAGGAAGATACAAAGTAGTTATGAAGGAGTTGGGAATAAGATCGCTGAAAAAAAATTAACAGGGAACCATGTACAGGCACAGTTTGAAAGCCACCAGAGGCTTCTCATCCCACCAGGGAAAGAGAGAGAAGCAGTGCAAGGAGGCACATGACCAGTTTGCAGTGCAGTTATAACCAGATCTTAAGGGAAAGCAGCAAGACTGATCAAGAGCCCTGTAACCAGAGTCACAATTAACAGAAAGGGAGAAGAGTATTGTCAGGATACCTTCACTAAAGAATGAGCTTTCACTACACTAATTCTGGTTTGCCTCCAGAGGGCTGAGCTCAATTTTCCTAACTTGAACAAATAACATGGCATACTTGTAGGGATTAATTTTATCTATTGCATGCATTATAATAAAAGCCCCTCTGGGCAGTTACATATCAAATTACAAAATGTGTAAGCAGTCTTATTCCTTTTTCCCCAACTTTCTTGCATCTTGTAAAGCTAAAGATTAATTACTATTTGAGCTGCCTTGGGGGATGGGAAAAGAATTGAGGGGAAAAAATTGTATATTAAAAAAACCACGCATGACATGTCCTTTTTAAAAAATGTGTATGTATTCAGAGCTTCAATTCCTATTACTTAAAATTAAAAATAAAAACATTGTCACATTTGTCTAAACAGAGTATTGTGACAACTCTTCTTACCTGTATTTTCTGTCCCATTATTTACTCCTCATGAGTCACCTTAAAAATCAATTGCTTAAACTTTACTGTCATGAAGTTTTGACCACACAATATAAATGTTTTTTTAGATGTACTTACCTTGAAATAACTGTTGAACTTGGGAGATGGTGAGTGTCATGAACTTGGGAGATGATGAATGAGAGAATAATTTAACCTTAATAATTTCTGTTAAATTTTAGTATGCTTTCTTTTGTTCTGTTGGTTTTGGTTGTTTGGGTTTTTGTGGTTTTTTTGGGGGGTGGGGGGGTTAGTTTTCACAAACTGTTTTTGTCCTCAGTGATTTGTTTGTTTTTCACAGGAACTATTTATGACCACTGCACCTTTAATTTTGTTCTCCTAAATTTCTGCAATTATTTGGGTGTTTCCTTTTTTCTCACATTAATGAGAGCTTCAGCTTTTTTGTTTTCCCCTTAAAGTGTACTTTGTTGTTGTATATTGGATGTTTCACTCATATTCTTTTCTAAAATGCCAGGTGATATATTGCTCTTGCCATGTCACTACCAGGGATTTAGTTTTATTAAAGGTCTTCCTTCCTGCCTACACATCAGTAAATAGGATTGGAATAGGAAGCCTCCAGATTCTAGGTTTATTTTCATCTCCTTTGAAGGACTCTAATGCACCAACTTTTTTTACTTGTTTTTATTTCCATGTCCTCTCCACTCCCTGTTTTGCAGAATCATAGACTTCAAGGAATATTTCAATGACATGACTAGTCCACTTTTCTGTCTTGACAGCTGCTTTTTCCTGATGATGCTGTAAATAGATTCTGTAACTTCCTAAATACTATTTTTATTTTTTTTTACCCAGTTACCTGTTAGAATTTATATCTTTCCTCAAGAAGTTAAACAAGTTCATACTGATAGTATTCAACATGATAGGAAATATGGCAAGGTACTAGCTTGGCAACTGGTTTCCAAAGATCCTAAGTCACTGCTTTTTGACATTCAAGATACAATTGCTACAAAGCTTGTCTCATTTTACAGTGGTGTGCATATTTGTGCTTGCCTTATCTGGAATTATTTCAGTTTGTACTTTTGCAGTTAAAACTGCAAGCCTGTGGTTTGCATTAATCAATATAATTCAGTACTTTAGCTTAGTATTTTAGCTCAGCCTCTATCGGACATCTTCCCTGATACTTGTCTAATTATTTGTGATCAAATTGAGTCTACATGTCCAATAAACAGCTCTTTCTCTCTCAGGCCTGTACCACTATACTGAAGTGTCTTGAATTTGGACTTGTGGGATTGTCCTTAAGTGCCCTTCAGCTAAGTCTTGCTAGGAGTTACTTTTAGTAAATGTTTCCCCTGAGCTTCAGTAACCACATATTCTAGTGTTTGGGGTAACTGTTGATTGGGATCATCAGCAGCAACTCTAACTTAACTCGCAGGAGCTCTTTGAATAGTTATTGACTGTGGCAAACATCTTTTGTGTCAAACTGTACTTCTTGCCTGCGTATTTGCTCTTTGTCTTGTATCCTGGGTGTAGCTTTGCTTCTGAAACTCAGCTGGTTTGACAGGTCTCCTTATTTCCAGAACCATGATATATGTTTTAGTTTGATTTATTTTTGCCCTCTCTTGGTCCATCAGCCCTCTATCCACTGTGCAACTAGACTTATCTAGATAATCATGTCCTCCCTGACTCCATGGAAAGAATTACAGCTTTTGTTTGCTTGTTTATTTCTAGTGGCTATGAAATTTATTCTTTCCTCTCTACTCTTATTGAAGTAATTTTGAAGCAATGACAGGAACAATATTGTTTTTACAGATGGAGTAATTGACAGACAGTTGTTTTCACCCAGGCCTGGTTAAACAAACGACCTTTCCCCATCTGAACTATATGCAAACCTAAAGAAAATTCATTCCCTGTGCCATGTTAAGTGGAGAATTGTGCAACTCACTAACTTAACGTGCCAATGTCTGTTGAAAGTGGGTAAGTCCCTGACCTATTGTGGAAAGAGCTGGGCTGGTCAATATGTGAAGTGAGGCCTGTGAGAGACTGTGTTGGCTGGTTGTCTCAACATTGCTGCTGCCTCAGCATCCTGTTGTTGTGGGGGAGTACGCACAAGACGTCCCCGAAGAAACCACCACATCCACGCCTGCCGAGCTGTGCTTGCCCAATAGGGTAATGAGTTTTGTGGAAATGGGTGGACTTTTCAGAGAAATCATGGAGACCGGGACAATAAAAGAAGGGCGTACTCCCCCCCCAATAAGCGAAAGAGCGGGGAGACAGAAGACCCGAACCTGGAAGACATCAAAAGGACTGTGACACCTGGATATGAAGGAAAGACACCTGACTGGCAGCAAAAGAACCCGACCCTCCATCACTGGCGTCGGAACTGACTCAGGAGGACGTTGCTGGCTTCATGGTGGTGGTAACTAGTCTTGCTACCTCTATTCCGTTCTCTTGCTTAGGTCTGCCTCTTCTCCTTCTTCCTCCCTCTGTTCTATCACAGTTATTGGTTGTTGTAGGAAATAAAAGTTGTAAGGTTGTACAGCATCTGACCTCGTTTGTGTCTTAATCTTGCTCTCGGGATCATTTAACAACCCTCCCCGATATTGGGTCAGGACAAGGCCTCATACTGAAAAATTCAGCAAAGTTTCCCAGATGAGCTAGAGGATGATGCATTCCAGCTAAGACTTAAATTGAGGCTGAGATGTTTTGTAGATCAGGCTCATCAGCTTCAAGGTTCTTTTTCTACCAACGTCAGTAGAAAACCCACCGATTCCATGTTCTCTCCAGGAATGCCTAAAAAGCCCAGCAGTAAAAAGCTGCTACAATTTTATTCAAAGCTATATTTGGTAGATTAGTTAGGTAAATAGTTGTTTACAGAACAATTTAAAATACCAATGAATTAATACAGATGAGGATTTTTGTGAATTTGGGTTTAAACAAAACAAAGCCTGATTTTCTGTTTGTCAGGACAAAATAACCTTGAGGTAGGTTAATAGAAAGAATTTTTAGCAAATAATCATTTAGATCTTATTAAGGATTACACCTTCTTTCTGAATGATAAAGGGGATTTGTTACCACGAGGGCTTTCTAAAATTGGTCTACTAAAGTTGCTTGTGGTAAAGATTGTTTTTACTTTATTTCCAATTCATTGAAGAAAAAAAATAGAAAAGCCTCTGTGTCTGGGTCAGTAGTATGTGATGCTTACTCTGCTGGAACTAGCAGTAAGCTGGACATGTTCATCTGTCTTGCAGTGAGGGACCATTTTGGCTGGTACCATAAAAAAATGTATTAAGTAATATACACAACCTAGGATACCCATTTCTCTCCTTTTGTCCTAAGAGCAGTCCAAGTATCCAAACACGGGCTGAGGTTTGAGTTACATCCCAGACCTTCTCTTGAGTCCATGATTCCTTGTAGGTCCATTCCTGGACAGGACAGTCTTCCAGTCTTACCAGCTTGGGGTACTAAAGGTTGAAGCAGGAAGCACAGCCAAAGGCCACTTTGTTCCTGGGAAGCTGTGGCTCTTTTCTGGATTGCCTCTAACTCAACAGGCTTTTATTAGGACTGCTGCTTTGCAGTGTAAAGAAAAGCTGCCAGAGAGGCTGTAACTCAGCTGTTTCTGTTGCAGAGGACATGGCTTTCCAGTCACACTGTGTGGTGGCTCACAGTCTTGCCTCACGCACTGGATCTCCCTGACTTGTTGACAGAGCTTGAGTGCAAAGGGCAATGTAGCTGGTGGTAAGGGTGCTCAAAGGGGCAGAGTGCCAGCTGTGAGGCTGCTTGTTCTGGGCTGTGATCACCTCCTTTATAATTGCATACCAACGCTGTGGCCACCAGCTGCACGAGGGGCTGCACCCTCTTGCTACACACGTAGCCCCCACACAGAAAAGTTCCCTCATTACTTTCTGTCATCCTGTACCACATATCTTTGAATCAGTGTGGAATTGGCCTCATCAGCACAAATTTGAGAGGAATTCACCTGAGTATTTGTGATATCAGCTAGAAGTCAGCAATAAAACTGGAAAAAGAGTGGGTGGTTGGCAGCGCATACAAGTGGCAGAGTTAACAGATAAGAGCTTTCAATGCAAACATGCCAAGTTCTATATTAAAAACTTACCTATATTTCAAGTAATATGTATAATCCCACATACTCTGTCCAATCATAACTAGGCAACACATTTAATATTTTACAGATTTTTAATTAATTTTTCTCTGAAAAGTTGCAGATTTAGAGTCATTAGCAGAAAGGATTTAGTGAAGAATTTTGCATAATGAACATTTGAGAGCAGTAGTTGACATGCAAAGAAAAATTTCAGAAAGAGTGGTGACATTGGTAAAGATAAGTTACTCATTTCAAGTTATTTAACTCTAGCTGGTTCTAAACCACTTAGGTGTAACTTGGAAAACATACTTTTTATTTACTCAGAGAGCAGCAAAATTGGTAATGGTACACTGAGCAAATGCCATTGTAATATAAAATGCACATGAAAAAATATCTACAGCTACTTTGAGCATGTGGTTGCTGGCTGAAACTAAGTGAGGACCCAGGCTGTAGTCTATTGTGCTCATTCTATGCATTTTTTAAAAATATATATGGAATTTTCATGTAAACAGGACAACAGCATTTGACAACTTTTCAAGTACTGAAATGTTACATGAATATATATGTATATTTTTGTCATAAAAGTATGCAAAAATTTCTTAATCTTCTTGGTGTTAAATTGTTTTCCAAGAAGCTGAGACACAAGAACAATGACAGGCAAACTTCTGAACCCTTTTGGAGAGATGTGTTTCAATTGTTCACAGGACAGAAGACAAACTAATACGTTGAACGGCACCTGAATTTCAAAATACACAAGATGAACACAAAAGGCTCTCAGAAACCAAAGTAATGTGTTCTAGCACATTGGTTCAAAGAACGCTCAAGTATGAAGAAATTACAGGTAAACAGTAAGAAAAAAAAGTGTTACCAATGTCCTACTTTGAAGGTAGTGGTAAATGAAAAGAAAAAAACAATGAACAAGAACCTGGAGAAACTGCTGCAAAGGACTAGAATGGAAATCTTAGAAGAACACGGGTAACAGCTCATGCTGTGATAAGAAGGAAAATACGATATCATCTGGAACATATTGAACTTCAACAATTAATCCTGTAACCAATTTTTTATCTTCTGTCTCATAGAGAGGAGAAGAGATTTTCCTAACAGAAAAGAAAGCCTCTTTGTCCTGGTTTCAGCTGGGATAGAGTTAATTTTCTTTCTAGTATCTGGTATAGTGTTATCTTTTGGGTTCAGTATGAGAACAACGTTGATAACACACTGTTGTTTTCAGTTGTTGCTACATAGTGTTTCTACTAAACCAAGGATTTTTCAGCTTCTCACGCTCAGCCAGCAGGAAGGCTGGAGGGGCACAAGAAGTTGGGAGGGGACACAGCCAGGGCAGCTGACCCAAACTGGCCAAAAGGGTTTTCCATACCATGTGATGTCATGTCTAGTATATAAACTGGGAGGAGCTGGGCCGGGGAGAATTGCCACTTGGGAACTAACTGGGCATCAGTTGGTGACTGGTGAGCAATTGCATTGTGCATCACTTGTTTTGTATATTCCAATCCTTTTTATTATTACTGTCATTTTATTATTGCTATCATTATCATTATTAGTTTCTTCTTTTCTGTTCTATTAAACTATTCTTATCTCAACCCATGAGTTTTAATCTCCCCCCTCCCCCTCCCCAATTATCTTCTCCATCTTACCGGGTGGGGGGGAGTGAGTGAGCTGCTGCATGGTGCTTAGTTACCAGATGGGGTTGAATCACAATATAAAATAAAATAAAATAAAAAATAAAATTATAATGTCAAAAATCAGAATTTCTACTTATTCCTCAGCCATCAAAACCAGATCATGCCACTATAACATACTTTCATCTAAGCAGTGGTTGGTGTAAGGTTGCACTGACTACAGAAAGGAAACCTTCTTTTTTGACATTCATAATATCCTAGAGGAATGAGTTATACAAGATATTTTTTTCATATAGTAACACTATCCTTGCTTGTTTACCAAGATGTTAACAGATATTCTCCACTCTCCCCTTTTTCCTGACCAGTTTTTGGAAGGTTGGCTTTAATCTTTTAGCTTTGCTCATTGTTGACCAGTAGTTTTCACACTGTATTATATTTAAGATGGCATAGGGCATTTGGGTAAATAAGGAGCAAGGAATGAATATTCTTTGCCATGGAGTTTGTTCCATGAGTTCTTTCTAGCATGTTGCATTGATACAGAGAGTTTTTAAATGCCAAGTCATTCACTATTCTTAAAAGAATAGCTAGATGTTATTATTCATTGATAACTTTCCATCCCACAGGTAGTATATCTTCAGAAGTAGCTAAGGCTTTCTAAGGACTGAAATCTCCTGTAGAGCTATTCTCTCTTTCCACAAGTTTTTCCTAGTATTTCCCTTTTTTATTAGGAAACAAGGGTGATAATTGCGCCAAATTCCCTTCAGCTTACACCCTATGGTAAGCAAACATTCTTTTGACTTTTAGAGGGGGTTTAGCAGAAGTGGAACACTACTAAGAGCTATAGATGATCCAAACATATGAATAAAAACATGAGAGAGATACTCATTACTATCTAAATCACTGTCTTTTTATCATACCAGGCTCTCTTCTTTTTAGAACTTTGATGAGTTTGTGCATCTGTCATATCTTATCTGAGCATCTGTAGATTTTTCCATGTGCTGGAATTAAGAGCTCCTGAGTTTTATTAAAAATGTTCCTTGTTGCCCTGTAGATGCAAGGGTGTTTCAGGCATTCTATGACAGGCAAGTTGTAAGACACCTTGACACCTTGGACTGACCTCATAGATAACCAGTAAATGTGTATTGTAATGAGAAGAATGAATATGACTAGTCCATTCTGTATTCTTTTGAAAAATGTGTTAGGCTTCTTTTGTGATGGGATGACCTTAAGGGCAAACAAAATGTATACCTGTCACAGAAATGGCTACTGTGCAGTAATGACCATTATGGTTTAAGCGATTAAAGATGATGTCAAATTAGTTGCCCAGTCAAAGCAACTTTTTTCTCTTCTATCTCTGAAACATGACAAAAAGGAAACAAACAATTAAAAGCCAGCATTGAAATTATTTTCATATTTTAACAACTTCCTGAAAATCATAACTCCTTACAAAATAAAATGAACAAGGAAAAAAATGCATAGTATGAAAAAAATAAAGCTACAGGATTCTCTGTCATTAGTGAGTAGCAAATGGAAAAAGACCGTATTCAGTATTTAATGAATTCTCCTAAAAGAGAGGAAAAAATCACCTGCATGCCATAAAGGATAGAATGACCTATCTGTGTTTCCCTGGTTCTCTGACCTATGTGTTACTGTAGGATATTTTTTTCAATTATATTCAAATCCACTACACAGACCTAAAAATGTTTTCCAAAACAGGGAAGATGGAACTATCAACCTGAAAATCAACAAAAAAGGTTGATAATGGGAAAATCCTGATTCTGCTCACGTACCATCCATTTAGACATTTAATCAAGATAATCTCAGGTTGGAACTACCAAGCTCAGACAATATTCTTCCTGGTGTGTTATTGCATGCACTTAATAATAATTCCCTATTTTGCACAGCTCTGCAGAACTGTGTATCGCCAATTTCTCACCCATCATTGTAGACCTGCAAAGGTGTAGACAAGGTCAGTACTAGTTTTTGATCTGCTTTTAGATATCTGGGAGTTAGTGCTTGTATGTAGTTTGCTATGGGTTTGGAACAGATTTCACAGGCTCAATTTCCAGACAGTTGATGTGAACTGCCAGTGAACATTGTCAGGAGGAGTAACTGAAAACACTGAGGACAGATCTTTTTTCCCTTTTTTTTTTTTTTTTTTAATTATTTCATATTTACTATTTTATTTGCTCTAAAGAGTTCTACTGGATGCAAAATGCAAACATTCTAAAACAGCCATTATGAGGACTTTATCTAACATATTGAGAAGATTAGCCAGGGAACAGGGTATCAAGAGCGCTCTGTACTATGACAGATGAGGGATATGAAGAACATATGCCCTTCTGGTTTTCAGACAATAGCACCAAAGGAACTTCCTGAAGTGAAGTGTAAGTGAGGTGGATAAAACTGATATCAAATTAAGGGCTAGGAATCTACTATTATTTTTATATTTTGTCTTCCTCTGAATTAAAAAAAAAAAAAAAAAAAAATCTGCCTTCTACTTTGACATATTGGATACTTAGAGGTTAAATCTAGAACAAATTTGTTCTTAGCCTTTAAGTTTTAGACAAAAAAATGCAGGGAGAGAAGCCGTTGCTCATCATCTCTGTCCTGGGTTTAGCTGGGATAGAGTTAATTTTAACAGGAACCTGGGAGGTGGGGGCATAGCCGGGGCAGCTGACCTGGACTAGCCAAGGAGCTATTCCATACCATGGGACATCATGCTCAGTATATAAATGGGGAGCGGGCCGGGGGGTGGGCTCTGCTTTCGGTGGGGGAAGTGGCAGAGCGTCGGGTCCTGGGTGGTGAGCAGTGGCACTGTGCATCACTCTTTTTGTATACTTTTTCATTAGTGCCGTTGTTGTTGTTGTTGTAATCTCTTTGTGTTTGTCCCAGTAAACTGCCTTTATCTCAACCCTCGAGGTTCCAGTTTCTTTTCCTTTTCTCTCCTCCGTCTCCTCCCCATCCCACTGGAGGGGGGCGGAGGAGTGAGCGAGGGGCTGCGTGGTCCTTTGTTACCGGCCGGGCTGAAACCACGACAGTCCTTTTTTGGCACCCAACGTGGGGCAGAAGGGTTGAGATAACGACAGATCTGGCCAGAGCGTGTTGAAACAAATTTGCCAAACGCATTTCTTAGATAAATAGATGTTAGTCACAATGTTGTTTCATTTGTTTACATGGTGGCGTTTTGTAAGCTCTTATATGCTCTATGTATTGCCTGTAGTTGCGTATCTTGTCTCTGGGAGAGTGATTGGGATTATCATTTTGCTGTACTGGGCAATGTCGACTTATGAAACGATTACGTCACTGGTCATGAGGTTAAGCTGGTATCTGTATGAGGCAGTGATATCATTTCCATACTTTGGGCACCTTCTGTCGGATTTTATTGGTAATTACACCCAATCCATGGGGAAATTAGGGGGGGACACCTCCCCCTGTCCGTTCACCTCCCTTTTCCCCTTCCGACTAATTACAACAGCTTTTGAGAATTTTGAATTTCCTTGGGATGCGCAAGCCAGTGTGCTGTTAGTGCTATGCCTCCTGAATATGTTTCAGGTCTTGTTTAGGACTACAAAAAGGCTCTTTAAGAGTACCACTCAGAGATCTCCCCCAAAGCTGGATACTCATGGGTGGCACGGCATGTGGGAGGATGTGGGCAGGTATCTAGAGAACTTCTCACCTCCAGTGACTTGGAATTTCACTCCTGAACAACTACAGAACCCTCATGAAGTGATAGAATATTTGAAAGACAAATGCTGTGGCTATCCCAGAGACACACAACTCACTACATTGTGCTGGCCAGTATCTACCAAACACTGCTTGATACTAGGCAGCACCCTCAGGGAGAAAAGATGGAAAACAGGACAACAGGCCCCGTGGCTACCCCAACCCCGACAACAGACACCGTGGCTGCCCCTACCCCGGTGACAGACACTTCAGCTAAACCAGAGAACCAGCCTGTGCCAGTATCAGTCGCCCCTGTACAGAAAAAGAAACACACAAAGAAATCAGTTCGCTTAGTGAGAGATGAAGATGAACCAGGATCATTGTGAGAACAGGAGGTAGAGGCAGAACCTGAAATAATTACCCGATCTCTATCCATGAGTGCGTTGCGTGACATGCGAAAAGATTTTAGCCGCCACCCAAGTGAGCACATTGTTACCTGGCTGCTCTGATGCTGGGATAGTGGGGCTAGTAGTGTGGAATTAGAGGGTAAGAAAGCCAAGCAGTTGGGATCTCTGTCTAGGGAAGGGGGCATCGACAAGGCGATTGGGAGAAAAACACACGTCCTCAGCCTCTGGAGGCGACTTCTGTTAGGTGTAAAGGAAAGATACCCCTTCAGGGGTGAAGTTACATGTCACCAAGGCAAGTGGACCACCATGGAGAGAGGTATCCAGTACCTGAGAGAATTAGCCGTGCTGGAGGTGATTCATAATGATCCAGAAAATGCGCAGTCACCCACAGATCCAGGTGAAGTCCAATGCACACAACCCATGTGGCGGAAGTTTCTACGAAGTGCACCACCAACCTATGCCAACTCATTGGCAGTAATGTCCTGGAGAGAAGGCTATGGACAAACGGTGGATGAATTGGCTGTCCAACTCCGGCAATACGAAGGAAGTCTCTCTTCCTCCCTACGGGCCTGTGTCTCAGCTATAGAGGAGTTGTCCCGAGAGTCCCAGCAATTCAAAGTGGATCTGTCTTCCTCCTCACCTGTACAGGCCCGCATTGCAGTTATTGGGAGTAAGCGTTCCTCTGCCCAAGAGAGAGGAGAGAGAAAATACACTCGACGGGCTAACCTGTGGTTTTACCTGCGTGACCATGGAGAGGACATGAGGAAGTGGGATGGAAAACCTACCTCAGTCTTGGATGCACGGGTACAGGAGTTGCGAGAAAAAGCAACCAGAAAAGAGAATTCTTCTTGGAAAACTGCTGCTCCAGTTTCCCGTGAGCAGTCCCCCAGATGCAGTAGATGGGCTGATCTCATTTCTGATCCCCTTGAAGGGACTTCTGATTCACGTGTGCAGAAAGTGAGTAACGGATATTCTAACCAGGATTAGAGGGGCCCTGCCTCCAGCCAGGTGGAGGAGAGGGACAACTGAGTCTACTGGACAGTGTGGATTCGATGGCCTGGCACATCAGACCCACAGGAATATAAGGCTCTAGTGGACACTGGTGCACAATGTACCCTAATGCCATCAAGCTATAAAGGGGCAGAACCCATCTGTATCTCTGGTGTGACAGGGGGATCCCAAGAGCTAACCGTATTGGAAGCTGAAATGAGTCTAACCGGGAATGAGTGGCATAAACACCCCATTGCGACTGGCCCAGAGGCCCCGCGCATCCTTGGTATAGATTATCTCAGGAGGGGGTTTTTCAAGTACCCAAAGGGGTACCGGTGGGCCTTTGGTGTAGCTGCATTGGAGACGGAGGAGATTGAACAGCTGTCTACCCTGCCGGGTCTCTCCCAAGACCCTTTGGTTGTGGGGTTGCTGAAGGTTGAAGAACAACAGGTGCCAATTGCTACCACGACAGTGCACCAGCAGCAATATCGCACCAACCGAGACTCCCTGATCCCCATCCATAAGCTGATTTGCCAATTGGAGAGCCAAGGAGTGATCAGCAAGACTCACTCACCCTTTAATAGTCCCATATGGCCCGTGCAGAAATCTAATGGGGAATGGAGACTAACAGCAGATTATTGTGGGCTGAATGAAGTCACGCCACCACTGAGCGTTGCTGTGCCAGATATGTTAGAGCTTCAATATGAACTGGAATCAAAGGCAGCTAAGTGGTATGCCACAATTGACATTGCTAATGCATTTTTCTCCACTCCTTTGGCAGCGGAGTGCAGGCCTCAGTTTGCTTTCACTTGGAGGGGCGTCCAGTACACCTGGAATCGACTGCCCCAGGGGTGGAAACACAGCCCCACCATTTGTCATGGACTGATCCAGGCTGCACTAGAAAAAGGTGACGCTCCAGAGCACCTGCAATATATTGATGAAATCGTCGTATGGGGCAACACGGCAGAAGAAGTTTTTGAGAAAGGGAAGAAAATAATCCAAATCCTTTTGAAGGCTGGTTTTGCCATAAAAGAAAGTAAGGTCAAGGGACCTGCGCAGGAGATCCAGTTCTTAGGACTAAAATGGCAAGATGGGTGTCGTCAGATCCCTGTGGACGTGATCAACAAAATAGCAGCTATGTCCTCACCGACTAATAAAAAGGAAACACAGGCTTTCTTAGGTGTTGCGGGTTTTTGGAGAATGCATATTCCAAATTACAGTCAAATTGTAAGCCCTCTCTACCAAGTTACTCGGAAGAAGAACAATTTTAAATGGGGGCCTGAGCAATGACAAGCCTTTGAACAGATTAAGCGGGAGATTGTTCACGCAGTAGCTCTTGGGCCAGTCCGGACAGGACAAGATATTAAAAATATGCTCTACACTGCAGCTGGGGAGAATGGCCCTACCTGGAGCCTTTGGCAGAAAGCACCTGGGGAGACCCGTGGCTGACCTCTGGGGTTTTGGAGTCGGGGATATCGAGGATCCGAGGCTCGCTATACTCCAACTGAAAAAGAGATACTGGCAGCATATGAAGGAGTTCGAGCTGCCTCAGAAGTGGTTGGTACTGAAACACAGCTCTTCTTAGCACCCCGACTGCCAGTGCTGGGCTGGATGTTCAAAAGGAAAGTTTCCTCTACGCATCACGCGACTGACGCCACGTGGAGTAAGTGGATCGCACTGATCACACAGCGGGCTCGCATAGAAAACCCCAGTCACCCAGGAATGTTAGAAGTGATCACGGACTGGCCAGAAGGCAAAGATTTTGGAATGTCGCCAGAGGAGGAGGTGACACGGGCTGAAGAGGCCCCACTGTATAATAAACTGCCAGAAAATGAGAGGCAATATGCCCTGTTCACTGATGGATCCTGTCGCATTGTGGGAAAACATCGGTGGTGGAAGGCTGCTGTATGGAGTCCTACATGACAAGATGCAGAAACTGCTGAAGGAGAAGGTGAATTGAGTCAGTTTGCAGAGGTGAAGGCCATCCAGCTAGCGTTAGACATTGCTGAAAGAGAAAAGTGGCCAGTGCTCTATCTCTGTACTGACTCATGGATGGTGGCAAATGCCCTATGGGGGTGGCTACAGCAATGGAAGAAGGGCAACTGGCAGCGCAGAGGTAAACCCATCTGGGCTGCCGCACTGTGGCAAGATATCGCTGTTCGGATAGAGAAGCTAGTGGTAAAAGTACGTCACGTAGATGCTCATGTACCCAAGAGTCGAGCCACTGAAGAACATCAAAACAACCAGCAGGCAGATCAGGCCGCCAAGATGGAAGTGTCTCAGGTGGACCTGGACTGGCAACGTAGGGGTGAGCTATTTATGGCTCAGTGGGCCCACGATACCTCAGGCCATCAGGGAAGAGATGCTACATATAGATGGGCTCGAGATTGAGGGGTGGACTTGACCATGGACACTATCGCACAGGTCATCCATGAATGTGATACATGTGCTGCAATTAAGCAAGCCAAGCGGCAAAAACCCCTGTCGCATGGAGGGCGATGGCTGAAATATAAACAGTGGGAGGCCTGGCAGATTGACTATATCACACTCCCACGAACACGCCAAGGCAAGTGCCATGTGCTTACAATGGTGGAAGCAACCACTGGGTGGCTGGAAACATACCCTGTGTCCCACGCCACTGCCCAGAGCACTATCCTGGGCCTTGAAGAGAAAATTTTATGGCAACATGGCACCCCAAAAAGAATCGAGTTGGACAACAGGACTCACTTCTGAAACAACCTTGTAGACACCTGGCTCAAAGAACATGGCACTGAGTGGGTGTATCACAGCCCTTATCACGCACCGGCCTCCGGAAAAATTGAACGATACAATGGACTGCTGAAAACTACATTGAGAGCGATGGGGGGTGGAACTTTCAAGCATTGGGATCCACATTTAACAAAAGCCACCTGGTTAGTTAATACTAGAGGATCCGCCAATCGGGCTGGCCCCGCCTAACCAAGAGTTCCACGTACTGTAGAAGGGGATAAAGTCCCTGTAGTGCGCATGAGGAGTACGTTAGGAAAGACAGTCTGGGTTAGTCCTCCCTCAAGCAGAGGCAAACCCATTCAAGGGGTTGTTTTTGCTCAAGGACCTGGGTACACCTGGTGGGTGATGCAGAAGGATGGGGAAGTTCAATGTGTACCTCAGGGAGATTTGATTTTGGGAGAGAATAGCCAGTGAATTGGGCTGTATGATATTTAACTGCTAAATAACCTGCCAATGCATGTCATTGTATCTATAGTGTCTATATGCCATATCAAGGGTATTATTGTGAGAATTATCCAAATGACTACAGGATGGACTTTTGAAACTGAGCCAAGTACAGCAGCGATAGAACTTGAACTGGCACCCAGCAATTTCCTCAAGATCAACATCTTCGACCTGCAGACCAGGGGCATGAGTTGCACCAAATGTACTAGCCACAAGTTCCAGAGGCAGCATACAACAACCCAACATCTCACACCATCTCTCTCTTATCCTGAAGAACTGTTACAACAGATAGAGCCCCAAAATCGATGGACACAGTAGAGGGATAGCCCATAGGCTAAAGGAACACCATGTGTGTGTGTGTGTGTGCGAGGTCGGGGCGGGGGGGAGTCCATATACTTATATATAAGACAAGGAAAGTAGTAGTGGTTGATTGGAAAAAAATGTAAGATCTGGGCATGATGTAGATGGTATAGAATAAGGGGTGGATAATGTCCTGGGTTCAGCTGGGATAGAGTTAATTTTAACAGGAATCTGGGAGGTGGGGAGCCCACCCGGGGAGGGTGGGCTCTGTTTTCGGTGGGGGAAGTGGTGGAGCGTCGGGTCCCGGGTGGTGAGCAGTTGCACTGTGCATCACTCTTTTTGTATATTTTTCCATTAGTGCCGTTGTTGTTGTTGTAATTTTTCTTTGTGTTTGTCCCAGTAAACTGCCTTTATCTCAACCCTCGAGGTTCCAGTTTCTTTTTCTTTTTCTCTCTTCCGTCTCCTCCCCATCCCACCGGAGGGGGGAGGAGGAGTGAGCGAGCGGCTGCGTGGTCCTTTGTTAACCGGCCGGGCTGAAACCACGATAATCTCCCTGCTTGCCGGCTAACTTAACTAAGCATATCAGAAAAATATTCTTCTTTGTGGCTGTCAACATTTTAAACTTGAATGTGCCTTTCTGAGAGCAAACGTGAAGCAGAAGAGGAACTGTGATTCAAGAACTTACGCCCAACAGAAGGGCCGGTGGTTCTGAGCCAGGAAAGAGTTTAATGCAGGTGTCAACCAAGTTTGCTGCCTTCCCAGATCTGCTGGTGCAGTCACAGGTGCAGCTCTTTCCCAAATTCAGGCAGCCTCAATCAGTCTGGCAGAAGTAAGCCAGTGAAGAGGATTATGGTGGTTTTGTTGGCAAAGTGATGATGGGAGGATGCTGGTCAAGGGAATGTAGTCTCCTAACCATGCTCACCTACCCCTAGAACAGCACATACTCCTGTGGCCTGACTTACAGTTCCTCTTGGAGTGCACACCCTTCTTTTGCTTTTTCTTCAGAGACTAAAATGATAGTCTACCCCAGAGGCATAAAGAACCAACTATTTTTCTTTGCTGTCTGTGTGAAGCAGGGAGGTGGTAACTGGATAGCAGAAGAGGAGGGTACCTTTCAGCACATTGTTGTTCTTCCTCCTCTTCTGTCTTTTCCTCAGTTTTCCTTTAAATATTCCTTGTGCCTTGATTTAAAAGAAGTTGATTAAGGAAAAGCATTGCAAGCATCTTCCTCTTGTTTTCCCTCATGACTGTGACCATCTCGCTCAGCTGCTGCCAGGCTTCAGGCAATGTGAAATTGCTATGCTTTAAAAGATATAATAAGGTAGTGTATTTTTTCTTTCTTCTTTCTTTTAGATACCTGCTCTTCATTTTGGCTAATGGAGAAAAGGTGTTTTTCCTGCAAGCTTGTAATTTGTTTTTTATTAGTCAACTTTTAATACACAGCTTGGAAGGCTTTCAGAAAGTTGATACAACTACTCTGTAACATAGCACTCACAATGTCCTTGTTCTGGTGAGTGCCCCATTAATCAGTTATAATAGGCTGATGACCCCAAGCTGATAAAGCTTTGACCCTTGCTGCTCAGAGAAGACACACTTTAAGGCAGGCAGATGCCCCTGCCACCGTTTATTTTCAGATAGGGAGGGAAATGGCCTCATGTCATTACTATTATTTGTCCAGTTACACAGTTGAAGCCTCTGCTGGGGTGATAAAGCAGAACAGCAGAAACCTTAGAATCAGAAAAGGAAACACCAAAGGAAGCTAATAAACAAACAGTAAGAAAGAATAAGGGGAAGGGGGGAAAGAAAGACAGACAGACAGACAGGTATCATTTTACAGATTAGGAACTGAGGACCAGAAAGTGTAAGTAAATAATTAATGGTGATTCGGAGCAATCAAATCCAGTCTTCTGGAATTCCAGGCTAACAACTTTAATACTAAAGCACCCAAGGAAACATTGCTTTATTTTGAATCCTGAGGACAGCAGTATTTGAAACCTATCATTAGAAAGGTATTGTATACCTCAGAGATACTCTTGCAAGAGCTAGCACCACCCATCATGCACTGGTGCCAGTTTCTAGTGTTGCCTCTAGGAAAACAAGGCCTTTTTCCTCTGTTCTGGCAGTGCTCCTGGGCAGGCAAAGTAAAGAGAAGTGAACTGTTTTCTTTCTCTGTTTGCATCACCCTGTTTTTTGACACTCTAGTAACTGTAAAATCAGTGCCAGTGGAAAATTTCATAAGTAGGGAAAGCTACGAAATCCTTTGAGGTACCTTTATAAGCTCTCTGTGGTTGAAGAGTTGCTGGTTTTGTTTGTGTGTAAAGGACTTTAGCTGTTTTACTGCAGATATCTTTTCCTCTTCTAGCTGACATCTTGGTGGGCCAGGAATTTCACCTGCTAGGAAGGTAATGGAGGAGAATTAGATTATGAATATTTTATGAAAAATGAATTTGTTATTCACCGAAATGTTGGCTTTAATGAGAAATGATGTAAGTGTGGCTTATTCTACTGTACTTGCATTTAGTAGTTCTCTTTATTAGCAAAGTCCCTCTGGCTTATTTCCTTACTACTGTATTCTTCTTTTGTTCTTCTGTTACACAGACAATAATTTTGGTTGTTACTGCCAGGTAATAACAAGTAACATTTATCTGTTCTCTCTTTTTTCTCATTTCTCCTTTTTTTCACCTTTTGCTTCTATTTCTTGTTCCTTTTACCATTTTTGTCTTCTTAGCTGAAGCCTTTCTTTTCCTCCTACCTGCACAGCTGTTGTATTTTCTTAAAATATCCCTATTTTCCATTTCTGCCTCTTCTTTTATCCTTCTATGCAGATTTCTTGCTGTCTGGTTACTTGCCTTGCAATTTGTCACAAAATGGTATCGGTCTGAGAAGTCTGCTTTGAAAAACTCAATCGGGTGAACATAGACAGATATTTTCTTCTTAATTCTTCCAATTTCTCTGACAAGATTTGAAAACCATGTGTTTTAATGCTGGGTTTCCCTTCACTTTTTGAGGTAGAAAGAAATCTATGCATGTATTTCGTTAAGTATGGGAATGCAGTATAATACATTTTACAAATAGAATTGTTAATTCTTTGTAGACTTCATATCAGGGACCAAAGTTCAGTTTTGCTATTTTCAAATCTATGGTGTGAGGTAGCTTCAAAGACTGTTTTTTCTCCTGAGAAAGATTAACAGTTTAAGGCAGTGTGTTAGTAGACAGGCAATAAGTTGAGAGTCACATTCAGCACTCTTTTTTTTTTTTTTTAAATGTCTTGACACTTTTGATTAGGCAAGTTAGAAGGCCATTGCCTAAAAAAGTAAAGGTGGGAAGCTAACTGCCAGTTTTGACTACTTCTTCAGACAAAACAGTACCTACTAGAATTTGACTCTCAGGTGACACATAAAATGAAGCATCTGGCTTGAGGAACGTTCAGGCAATAAATGCCATTTTGCTGACAATGCAATGAAGCAGATCATTTGGGTTGGGTTTTGGTCTAGAAATTCAGACTACATGACTGGGATTGACATGTCTTAATACCCGGAGCTACATTCTACTTTTGGTCACTTTAAATCTTTTTAAGGGTCTGTCACATATTATTTGTCATGTACAGGGAACAATGAAAATTACTAGAAAATTTTATTTTCTTATACTGCTCAAGGTTGAAAACAGCAAAGCTAATATTTCAGTACCAATTCAGATACTGTGAATTTGGAGCCATGTAACTTGTGAATTTGGTAGCTCTCTGAATTATAATATATTAATTATAATTATAATATATTATCTTAGTGAAATTAAAATACTTGTCTCTGATGATTTGCTCATTGGTGTCAGAAAAACATTAATGCTTGAAATAACTGAATTCAAGCTTAAACAAGGGCTGATTTCAGTAGCTAATGCCATTGAGCAGAGGCTGTAAGAAATTAAGTTGGCCCTCTATTGACCTCTGCTTAAAATTATAGGGATGAACCTTCATCTTATTGTTCATTTGGTTTCTAACTAATGAGATTGGCCTTGGAGTTGGAACTGCCCTTTTAAACAGCTAATGTTTGAAAATCATGCCTACGATATCTTTTGTTATTTCTAAAATCTGAAGTGAAACATCTACTTCATTTACATTTTTAGAAAATACTGTAGAGTTATCTCCAGCAATAAGCTCTCACTTTTGTCAACTGTGTCATGAGTAATTTTTACTAACCACAGGCTTTTTTATCTGGTTGAATTTTCTACAAGTA
This sequence comes from Astur gentilis, assembly GCF_929443795.1. NCBI lineage: Eukaryota > Metazoa > Chordata > Aves > Accipitriformes > Accipitridae > Astur > Astur gentilis. The sequence goes on along the minus strand of NC_064919.1, from coordinate 16,529,541 downwards.
CATGAGTTTGAAGTTACAAGCAAAAAATGCAGGTGGTTTTAGAGTTTTGAAGGTTTATCGCTTAGCGTGAAAATGTTGTGGTGTCTCACTGTCAGAGGTGTTATTAATAATTCACCTTGGAGATTTCTTCTACTAACAAACCTGGAACCCCTTACCTCTGCAGTAGGAATTCAAACAACTAGCAAGAAGTTTGGGGTAAGAAGAGAGATATGTGTGAAAGGATAGAGGGCTTCATCTCTTTTGGGAATCTGACAGGATCCTGTGGAAACTGTCATGGCAGGCAGAGGAGGTCAGCCATTACAGCATAAGGACAACCTATTCCAGTGGGCAGAAAAATCAGTAAAAAGTGGAAGAAGACCATGGGATCAGACAAAAAAACCCCAGAATATAGAGGTGGAAGTGCAGATTGGAAATGTTTCTATATTCCTCTGCGTATCCTCAGAAAGCAATGTCTTGTTCGTCTCCCACTACCAAAAATCCAAAGCTCAGCTGGAGCTGAAACTAGCAAGGGAGGACAACATGACTGGTTTCTGTAAATAACAGGGAAGCCTGAAGAAAATATGGGCCTGTTGCTCACTGGGATAGGGGCCCTACTGACAAGGGAGCTGGAGGAGGCTGAGGTACTCAATGCCTTTTTCACTGATAAGAGCTGCCCTCAGGCCATCCAGGTCTTGGAGCCTCCTAGCAGAGTCTGTGAGAGTAAGGCAGTACCCACAGGAAAAGGGGGTCAAAATAGAGAGCACTTCACCCACTGGGACGCACACAATTCCATGACACCACACAGGATGCACCCAAGGGTGTTGAGCAAGGTGTCTGGTGTCACTGTTGGGGTTGTCTTTGAAATGTAGTGGCAATTGGGGAAGTTTCCTGTTAACTGAAAATAGGCAACAATTGCAGTTGTCCTCAAGAAGGGCAAGGAGGAGAACCCTGGTAACTACAAGTGCGTCAGCCTCCCCTCAGCACCTGGGAGGGAACGGAACAAATCCTCCTGAAAGACATTTCAAACTACAGGAAGAAACTGCTAGGAACAGCCAGCCCGGTTTTATCAAGGGCAAATCTTACCTGACCAATCTGACTGCTCCCTGTGGTGAGATAACTGATTGTGTGGATGTAGGGGGAACAGTAGTAAGTCAAATACCTTGACTTTAGCAAGGCTTCCAGCATGGTTTGTTTGTAGTTGGTAAAGTGCTTTAAGAGGACTATGTCAGATGGATGTCCTTAAAGTAGCAGAAAGATTGCTCCTGCACTGGAGAAGCCATGGATACATAGATGGGAGGAAAAAGTTCCAGAGGTCATGAGATCTGACAGGGAAAGAGTTACAGCATGAGATCAGAGCATGCATAGGGCCTGAGACAGTGCACTGGGGAGGATGGAGGAGCCAACCAGACTCAGAGAGGACAGAACTACAGCCTGAACTGCACACCTGTAGTGTTTTGTGGGGTATGGAGCACACAGATCCTGCACACTCTGGTTGAAAAAGCAAATGTATCTGTAGGTGACTTGAATGAGAAGGAAATAGGAGCCTCAAACTGAGAAACAAAGGTTTTGCAACCAACCTAGCGTTCTCAGTCTCCTCTCATGGTTCACCACATAGGAATGCTGAAGGCAGAGCCGGCAGATACTTCCTTGTTTCTAACATCATGTTCTGGTTTAAAAACCCTAAACATTAAAATCATCAGGGTTACTTTGCTCTCCATATCCTACAGAATGTCTTCACGGTGAATTGTAAAGGCTTTTGAAAGCATTTAAGTTTCATTTGAATTGTGAAACTAAGTAATCCTTGATAGTTGTAGCTGCATATGTTGAGCTTCAGGATTCAGGAAGATTCCTGCTGTCCTGGGCTGATATATATGGGGCTGCTGCAGTTCCCTGTCCTCACCGAGGCAGTAATGAGGCTGGTTCCCAATAGGCAGACCCACATATACAAAAGCCATAAACGGTTAGCCGCACAAATCAGTATAGGTGGAGAACAGTGGATTTACCAGCACCTATGTAAACATGAAGTGCATGGACAGACTGATCATGATCCTTCTGAAATCATAGGTATCATTTGAAAGCTCAACTAGTGTTTTCTGTGGTTCAATAAATACAATTTGCAAAATTAAAAAAAAAATCTCTTTATAAATTGAGGATATCTAATTTAAAAGCAAGAAGCCTCTTTGATTTTATATTTCTGTTCCTTTTTTTGTCTTTGCTACCCACAATGAATACTGAACAGACAAAAATATACCATTTCCTTTAACTAGTTAAATGCACGATCTCTTTAATTTTAGAATATTTTAAATTATTCTTAGAACATATCAATAGATGGGGAAGGAGGCAGGAAGCAGCATATAGAAAACAGATTTCTCCACCAAAGGAAACACAGCTTTACTTCAAAACAGGAATTTCTGGAGCAGAATAAATTTAATGCTGCCTTTGCCTCAGTCTTTGCTGAAAAGACTGACCATAGGACCAGCCTTTAACAGTCCCAGGGCCCTAAGACTAGAGGGGAAATCTGGAGCAAGGAAGACCTTGGTAGAGGAATATTTAAAGGTCACGGAACTTTTAGACAAATGAAGAGAGGCTGAGAAAGCTGGGTTTGTTCATCCTGGAGAAGAGAGGTCTCAGAGGAATATCATCCATGTGTATAAACACCTGATGGGGGAAGTAAAGAAGATGGAGCCAGACTCTTTTCAGTGGTGCCCGGTGACAGGACAAGAGACAACGGGCAAAAGCTGAAGTAGAGGAAATTTTTTACTGAGTGATCAAACACTGTCACAGTTTACTGAGAGAAGTTGTGGAGTCTCCACCCCTGGAAATATTCAAAACCTGATTGGATGGACACTGTCCCTGTCAATCTGCCTTGGATGAACCTGCTCTAGGCAGGGAGGGCTGCACTAGGTAGTCTTGAGAGGTGCCTTCCAGTCTTGGCCATTCTGTGACAGCGTGATAGCTGACCATTGTATACTATCATACCTTTTAAACCTGTGCTGTGAGGGTTGCTGAAGTTCCTTGGGATTTCTATTTTTGCTCAGCTGAAGCAGAGTTTCAGATCAATTAAATCCCTACTTCTAATGCTATTATTGTAATAGAAGTGGCAATGGCAGGGAAAAGACTTAGCTGGACAGCATGCAGCTGTGGTTTTTCTGGAGAAAAAAAAAGAGGATTATATTTACTATTTTTTACTGTTTAAAATAGTTTCTGTCATCATTCTTATTTAAATATGAGCTCATGTCAAGACATGAGTAGCAGCTATTTAAAAATCTAGATCAGAGTAGGGTTGAGTTTTTTAGATTAATTTAGTTTTGAAGGCCCTAGGAGTAAGGAAAAAAACCCCCAAACCCAAACAGTTAAGATTTACAAGAATGATAAGACACAGTGAGAGCTGATTAGATTGTGAACATATCCCCACATTGTACAGGCAGGGGAAGGGCTAATTAGGGGCTAAAAAGACCAAGCAGAAAGGTGGGAAATACATAAAGTAATATGATGCATGACCCTCATTAAATCTAACAAATTAATTGTTCTAAACAAATCTATGAATAGGTTCTTGTATTCATGCTCTGAGAAAAAATAGCAAGCTGTGCTGTCACTTAAAGTAATATTATGTGTATTTCAGAGGAGGAAGGACAATCAAAAACCTTCTCCTTGCCTTGTGTTGATCGTTGTTCTCAGAACTTGAGTTCCCTTGCAGAATGTTCACTAAGCCTTTACTTACTGGTTCATAATCAATAATAAATTCCCATAGAACTATCACATCAGTGCAAAACTCAGTATTAAAGAAAAGGCCCAAGCAATGCAGTGGCTTTATTGTAACCTTCCAAATGTATAAAACTTAAGTGTTTTATATCTTTATACATCTCCTTTTTCTATAGACTGTAACATAATTTTATATTATTTTTCTTTAAATAGAAATTTTCACCAAGAAGTAAAAAAAGGTATTTTAACAGAGTTAAACCTTATATGATATATGTTCACATTATATGCTGTTCCTTGTGCTAGAAATTCTATGCATATATAAATTTGTGTTAACTCTCTTCATTTTGCTAGTGGTTAATGATTTCCTCTGAGTAGATATGAGACAGTCAGATAGACTATACGTAGATATGATCCTGCCTCTGTAGGCCTTAGACCACCTATTAATACATTTCTGAATGGTTTTAGAGCTCTACCCTATTATACATTTCTAAGTTAGAAAATTTTCAAAATGTGGATCCACTTCCGTTTCAACTTGTACCATTGTGTTTTCTGCTCAGACTGCAAATTCAGTTTACACCATAAATCAATACCAGCTCTCAGTTTGGTCCTTCCTGAATGCATGCTGCACAGATACTGTGCTAGTTGTTTGTACCTTTTAATCACTAATCACAAGTGCTACAAGAAAGGATCAAAAAGATAAAGATATTCAAAATAAGAGGAAGAAATACTTTGATAATAATTTTATTTGCCATATCAGAAAAAAAATCTACAAACAACTGAAGATTTGTAATCAGTGTATCAGTTAATATGGGTGGAACTACAATATTTTAATGGAGATCTGTATCAATGTAATTCTTCTTGCATAAAATATTTCTTTTTTGTTTAATTTTATTTTCAGAATTTGTTTATAAAGTAAAAATTATCAGTTATCTTTCTGAACTATTTCTTCAAATTAAAGAATATGTACAAGACACATTTGAGGCGAAAATAAAGTTTAGCCTGTTCTCAGAATGTCACCCCACTAGAACAGCTTGCCCAGAGAGTTTGTGGAGTCTCTGTCCTAGTAGATATCCAATTTCCATCTGAATCCCCTGCTTGAGCAGGGGAGTTGAACAAGACGGCCTCTAGAAGTCACTTCCGACCTCAAACATTCTGTAAACTGGGGAGTAGCTCCTCTTCTACTCTTCCAGTAGAGGCACAAATGGAAGACGTGAATAGTGGCACCATAAATTACTGCAATAAGTTGCTTAGAAGACTTTCTTTTTTTTTTCCCCCGGATGGATTCTTCCCCCATAGACATAGCTTTAATAATCTGAATATTATAAATTCCAGTACATCATATTACTAGCATATATTTACAGATCTGCTTGTCACAAAGTGTTTAGCTTCTGGAGGGCATTGCAAAAACTTTTTGTGAGAAATCCTAATTTCTGGTAGAAATTAGAAGGCCAGTACTAGCTCAGAAATGTCACCAGTGCCTTCATAAAATGCAAATTAAAAACATGGTGTTCTTTGTCATTAGCTATTAACCACCTGTGACTACCATGGCTGTTGGCCATGAATGAGTTTCATCACACATATGATTTCTGTTAACTTGTTTTCCATCCTTTGGCTTGACATGTCCATCTAGATGTATAGAAATGGAAAATTACTGGGTAGAGGCAGTGTACAGTACCACCCCAATAAAACCGAAATGCCTATTAGGAGTCTCCATTTTTAAAAACAAAAGTAATCCCCTTGCAGTAACATATGTGGTTGTTTTTTTGTTTAACATCATAATTTCAGTAGCCAGAGGAAGCTTGACCTGCTGGTTAGTAAAAATGTCTTGTGTGTACAAATCTGGAAGAGTGTGGAACAAGCCACAAAGAAAGCCCTTTTCTTATACAGTGCTTTTTTTTTGGTCATTTGTTTTCAATAATTTTCATCCTTTTAACATTTTTCTGGATTAGAACCATAGGCTTTTAACAGTGCTAACATATTGGACCATCTTTGTGGCAACTTTAACACTTTTTCTTCTGTCTGCATCACCCATAAAGAATATAGGGTTTTCCTTCTTTTTAAGAAATCCTAGAATGTAAGAAGAATCCACATCATATTCAATCCAGAGATAATTTAGTCTGTAAATCCTCATATGACTCACCTTTTAAAATCTGGAAAAGTGGAATTTCATTTGGACAGGAAACCTACCTTTTTAACAAATAGTGTCCCAAGTCAGAAATACAACAAGGTGGCCCTGAGTACATTGGTGCAAGAGCTTGAGAATAAATATCATGTGGTTTAGGCCTGTTCTGAATAAGCAATAAGCAAACACTTTGAGAGAAAGTTCTGAGTCTGAATTCCTTAAGGCCAAGATATGCTTGAACTAAGAGAAAACTATCCTGGTTTTGAGGAAAGAACCATAGCATTTGTTTTCAGGAAGTGTTTTATTACTTTTTGTATTGCATATATTTGGTAAGATCTTATGGTTTGTATTATCAGAGAGATAATTTTGGAGGCTGCTGTGATGAGTTTCAAAGATCATAACATCAGCCAGTGTCAAGGTAGAACCTACCAGCAGTTATGAATACATCCACACCATCTGCAGATGATCCCAAATTCTTTCCAATATGTTAATCTTAGTGCATGAATGCTTGGGATTGTTCATGGCAGCAGAAATCATGTGAAGAAACCTGTGCTACCATATGAAACCTCTTTTTTCAGAGCTGTGCATGTATTTCTTCACGATCTAAGTTTCTTTGTACTTTGTTCATCTGTTGGTTTGGGGCTAAAGTTTTTATCACTGTAGTTATGCTAACACAATATGCAGTTTATGCATTATCATGTCAGAATAAAGACATCATCCACAGTATTTCTTATGAAGGAGTTGCTTTGCTGCAATGAGCCCATTTCTGCCACTTATAAATGCATGCAATTTATGGAAGTTTCTGCTTTTTCAGATTTACCAAGAAAGTTTATGGTGTTTTGCTTTTATAGATGGACCAGAAAAAGTGTAAGATTCAACAGCTGAAAATACAGAATTAATCTATTGAGCTCTGTCTTAGTATTAGCTATATTAGAATGCTAGGAAAAAGTGTTAGCTAGGGTATGTTAATTAAAATACTATTAGAACTTAGTGTAGCATAATATTGTACTAAACCCCACATAGAAACATGTTAATCAATGTGAATTTAAATAGGTTGGCAGTACACACCACCCTTTCCATTTTTCTAGAGTGTTCTGCACTGTAAAAATCCACATCTTCCAAATAAAATTGTTCTGCATTTTTCTGATTAGAATTAATTCCCAAAGCAAAGCAGAAGATAGTTCCCTTTCCAGATGCTCCAGCCACAGGGCAGTTTTAAAACTGGCAAGTTCCCTCTGTCCTGATGTTTCTGGATTACAAGAGTAGTTGCAGGTGAGAGCGCCCCAAACTGGGAGAGCTTTGGTCTTGCTTGTGAAATGTTGTGTGAAGGGATACCAAAACTTGAAAGCCATAGCAAAGCAACACTGAGCTTAGGGGATCCCTTGAGTCACTCCACTTATTAGATAAACCTTTTAATCTGAGATTCACATTTCCATAAGACATAGCAAGGTGTGTGAATGTTTGTGTACAATTGAAAGAGATAACAAAGAGGGTGGAATGGAAATTTATTATTTTTTTGGTTTTCTGTGTAAAGACATTGGTATGCATGGTAATCCAACAGATGCTCAAATGGTGCCAATAATGACATATCAAAGCATTTTGGGCTTTCCAGTGTAGTTTTTTAGTTTCTAAAATGTAAATTAAATTTGTCTGATACCAAGCTGTCCCTGGTTATGACCACAGGTAAAACCCATCAGCATGGACATTGAATCAAGGTTTTAGCTGAAAGAACATTTTAGACAAGAAGATATGATGTAGGAAAGCAATACAAAATGTATATTAAAGGAGCATTCACTTAAAAGGCATGGAAAATCTTAACTCAGATTTGTATAGTTGTCTAACACATGATAAGACATGACTGAGTCAAGAACTGTGGCTACTTCTGTTGTGGGTCTAGATCAGTTTTGTGAGAAAGGTTTATATGGTGCTGCTGCCTGTTAATGGACATTGATCTTTCTGGCCTTGGAGGGATCTTCTCCTTTTCTGTCCTCATTGGTATCTACTGCAAGTGCTCCCACCACCAGTGTTTTGCTTGATAGAATGCAGACAATCAAAGCTCCTGTGTTGACCAAAATGCAATATACTTACACAGTATATCTATATTGTATTTTATATTCTGAGGCAGAACACAGCTACTGAAGATTTTATTCTCTCAGTTTACTACTTATTTTATAATCAAAGTAATATATGCCTACTTCTAATTCATGCAAGTTCAGGTATGGTGCTATTTTTGATAACTATGATCAGAAGAACGAAAGGGGTTTTGTTTTTTTGTTGTTGTTGTTTTTGTTTTTTTTTTTTTTTTTTTTTTTTTTTTTGGTTTGTTTTGTTGGTTTTTTTCTCTGTGTTGTCCTACATGTATGAAAAACCATGAGAAAGGAAAGTTGGTTTATACTTTACTCTAGAGGCCAGCAGATTAAGCATTGTCCATGCCTGAAGAAATGTATAAAAGTGCAAGTAAGTCTGAGCTGAGGTTTCCAATTAAAACAACCCTGGTATTTAGGATATTCAACACCTGTATTCAAATTCTATGACTTAAACCCACATTTAATTACTAGTACTCCCTGGTTCGATGTGTTGATCCCAATTAAAAGATCTGGCTGTGTTTCATCTCCAAGGGGATCATTTGTGTAAGGTTGCAGGCATGAGGTCTGAGATTCTAAACTCTGCTTCTCCCCTTATCTGGTGGGAGCATCTCTAATTCAGCATGTGAGAGCTAATTATCAAAAGGGGACAATTCCATGCTGTTTGTGGAGCTCTGACAGGCTGAACTGGTAGCTTTCATGACAGGCTTCTCTTTCCATGTGGTTGTAAGTGTCTACAATCCAGTGTGTGGTCCATGAGCTGGCACCTTTCCATGGAAGGGTTATTTATTGTTGCCGCACAGTATGAGGATGGGATGGCAAGTAGCCTGGACAGTAGCAGTAAGGAACTAGCAGTGCCAAATCCAAACCCAGAGTGACCACAGTGTAACATATGATAGAAAGCCATCAAGGAAACTCTATTGCAAACCACATCTTCTCTTCCAGTAGCTCAAAAATAAATATGTAAAAAAATAAATCCTTTAGACTCCAGCTATGGTGATGGAAAATGTTACTGTCTTTGATAAGGAAAAAGTCTTGTAACTGTTTAAACAGGAGGTCTTTGCTAAGCCCTATGATGTTTCACTGAAGTTGAAAAAGGCACACTCCAATCAGGTCTGACAAAAAAAAAAAGTCATCTTTTAAAACTGATGAAAAATCAGGTTGTGTACAGGGACTCAAATTAGTCTCTTCAGCTAACGCATCTTTGGGGTAAAGATTTTATGCCTTCCTAGCTGAGAGGATACCAAAGTCCAAAGAGGGTCCTTGTTGCCTAGCTGGTTTCATCTACATCCTAGCTGAGACACAGATGATGCAATAGTTCTCATATCTGCTTCCACTCCCAGAAGACTCCCAAAGCAAAAGTCAAGCAAATGGTTGTTAATAATTTAATCTATAGTCCAAATCTGCTGTACAAAAAAGATTTAGTGTTTTTGTTCGTATGGACAATTTCAGAGAGCCTCTTTCCCCTTGAAAATTTCCCTTTGAAAATGCCCAATTTAAACTGATCATGACTCATAAACTAAGCAATACTTCTTCCTTCATATTCTCTTTAAATTAATTTGCTGGATGTTTATTATTCACACTGCATTTTCTGCACATAAAAGAGTTATTTCTCACCTTAAGAAATGCATAATCAACTATTTAACTATGCCACTTTGATCAGAGCCATCACTGTAATTTTTTTAGAATATATATGAGACCAGCCCTCTGCAAGAGAAAAAAACAGAAGTCAGGGTTGGATGCATGGCAATAATGTTAAACCACTACATTTAGCTTAAAATTGATAGGAGAAGAATAGAACATATTTTAATTTCAAACTTGCCTTAAATAACTTTCAAAATTTCCTCTTAAAATAAACCATGGTTTACTGAACTGTCTTCTGCTTTTCTTACTGCCATACTATTAAAAAAAATGGTTTAGTTTGTACTTAAACAGTGAGATTGATAAAGGGTTCAAAAATATTTGGAGAACAGCCACTGTGAGTTTTGAACCTGTACAGACTAGTGCAGGAATAACCAAGATAACAAATAGAGCCTAAAACTATAAAATCTTAAGCTAGGTTGATCAGATTCAGGTTTTGTCTAAGCAATTGTGACTCAGTGGGGAGTAAATCAGTGGAATTGTTCTTAACTACATGTGCTTAGCATCTGTCTCAAAGTTTATATGTTGTTTGTTTAAAAATTATTGAATAGCAGTCATTGGCCATTAGACCAGATGTAGAAACAATAAGCAGGTAAATTCATAATTCAGAAATTACATGTTAATCCTGAAGAGACTCATTTTATATATCTTTGTGTTGCTTGATTTTTTTCCTCATAAGAATACTTAAAGCAATCAAAGGAATCATGAGACAAGCATGAAACAGCAGCCATACCTGCTTAGAATTATTCATGATTATTCATTCTGTTGTACTCCCACAAAATACTGGGAATAATTCAATTTTTGTGTAATTTGGACAGTTACTTCACCAAGCAGTTCTAGAGTGACTCTTGTAATTGCTGTTCTGATGTGAGATACTTATTCAAGAAGATAATAATCTGATACAGCATGAGTGGAATCTTTATTCCTTTGAAAAATAAAATTGCTTTCTAAAAGAAAATAGTTCAGAGTACTTCTCTGAGAAAATCTAACATCTAAAGTCTTCTTACCATATCCTAACTTCTTAACACAAAATAGCCATCAGTAGAAAAATATTTACATTTTTAAATTCTTACATAATTTTTAATTCTGAAAGGATGAAATTTTTATTTTGGGGGGACAGTAGAGCTGGAGAATCTTTGACTCCAGGGAACCTTGAGCAAAACACTCACCCACCAACACTCGGTATAAAATACAGAGGCATAAATATTGCCATTTAAGACTTGCATGTTTCTGCAAAAAAAGCTACATAAAGCTTGCAAATTTTGGAAGACTGAAGAAGTTCAGAAGAAAGAGGAGTGCATTAGCCCTTCACCTGCCACAGTTCTTTAAACTGCAGGAATGTTCATGGGAGAAATACTTTAAATGTTATGAAATACTTGGACAATGTGACCACATAAGCCTACTTCCACAGATTAAATGTGGAAATCTTCAGGTTAGATAAATATAATTGTGAACAGAATGATGTTTGTTTGTGGTGGCTCTGAAAGTGCTGTCCTAAGAACTAGCCATGACAAGTTCTGTAGTAATTAGCTGTAGATTACTTATTCAGCTTCTTAAAATGGTTCATTCTTGATAAAAGAAGGAATTATCTCTATAGAATTATGTGGCTACGTAAATAAAGTTTAAGATGAAGTCCTAGTACAGTCCTTTGTTTATAACTCTAATCTGTTGAAGAGCTATATCTTACATAAGGGATAAATTGTTTTTTCAGGACAAAATTAGCACAACAATTAGCCCAGCTAAAACATGATGTGTTGACTTTTCTGTAGTATGCTTTTTGATGATCTTGCAAGCCTTCTCAGGAAAGTCCAGTTGTTTCATCTTCAACAGTTAGAGAGATTGGGCACCAAAGTAAAGGTGCTTGAGAGTTAAGCCCCAAAATAAGGCAGGGAAGCATTTCCCACTAAGACATAAATTTTATTTACAATGAGTAACAACCTATATAATCTACATCATTTTACAAATCCTTATCTCTTAAGTGCCAACAGAACTTCCCTATTTCTCATGAAAATAATATTAGTAAAGATAAAAGCTATTAATTGAAGTGGAAGCCAAATAACTTTGATGAGCGGTGGTATTGCTTTGAAGATATTATTAACATTAAGAGGAGAAAAAAAGAAATGCATCAAATACTCTTTAATTTAAAAAAGGCAACAAAGGTAGCTTGGAAAGATTTTCAAAACCAGTACATTTATGACAATAACAATTAATGTAGTTGCATTAAAAAAAAAAAAAAAAAAGTATTTGCTTCTTATATTGACGATTTAATTTTTTTCTACTTCTTACTGACCAAAATAGAATATGAAAAGGGCAGCTTTAATCTAACATTTTCTACAGGTACTTCTTCAAGAGTGCATTTTTGTAATTACTGTTGAATTTCTTTTTTGGTATTTCTGCCTTAGTTTGGTACAATACAGATCATTCTTCTTTTTTTTTTTTTTTTTTTTTTTTACCCCTGCAGTCACAGTCTTTCAAATACTTCTAAACAAGGTAAACTTCAGTTTTCTAAACTTGCTTCTTAAAAAAATGTTTGTTTGCAATCCTAGAAAGGAGATATCTTCCCTAATATTATGCAGATCACACTTATTCATTGCTTGTTAATAAGAATACTGCTGTATTGAAATTCAGGTAACAATCCATTGTACCTGCAGTTTCTATTTATCAAAATATTCTGTAGTGAACCTTTTGCTTCTTCTTTAGGCCACAGTGACCAAAAGTAATAATAGTCATTTCTCCATTGTATTTACCACAACCAGAGTGCTACTTTCCGGTTTTGTACAGATTTGTGGGTTTTAAGTTACAATTAAGTGTCTTGGCTATTTTAGCCACACAATGCTTTTGCCTGACTTTGACTCATGTGATAGGCATAATATATTGTAACACAGCAGTGAAATATTTTTCAATATTCTGACAATGTTGTGTGTACCCTGCCAGCCATATCAGAAAAGGTATGGGTCTTAGTCCAAGATGGAATATTAAAACCTGTGTGTAGCTGTGCCTCAGCTTAGTGTGGGTATATCCTCCAATTTAAACTGCTAGTTACACCTGCTTACAAGTAAATATTATTTTCACAAGGTTTCTTCTTCTACATGTACAAAGTGCATTTTATCTGTATGCTCATATGCTTTAAAATTGCCTAAAGATGTTTTCTTCCAGAATATTTGGAGAAGGTAATTAGCAGAGAAATATTGGCAATGAAAAGAAAACCATAGTACACAGTGACAAGAAAATATTGATTTTTTATACTCATTAACTCTGATTACTAAACAATTATATCTTTATGAGATACTGTGCTGAGCAACATAAAGCTGTAGCAATAAGAGCACATTATTAATTATACATGGGGGTCGATAATAAGCTCTTCAATCCAGATGTACTCCTAGTGTGTCAGATATCACACACTGGACTGTACCAGAAGAACTGGACAAGTGATTACATTTAAGAAAAATTGCTTTTTTTTTGTTGTGTGTTTTTTTGGTTTTATGAGTGCTTTAAAGACTGATATGGCAGAACTAAAATCACTTCCACGTATGCTTCTAGCTTTTCTGGTGGAAATGGAATTTGGAGATAAATAGCATATTTTTCTAGTCTGTGGATGATAATAATAACAAAAAAAAAAAAAAAGAAAAAAAGAAAAAAAGAGAAAAAGAAAAACCAACAAAAGAATAACAAGACACTGCAGTTTCCTACCTACTGAATTATATATATAAAAACTGTTAACTACATTTCACCTACCAAAACTGGAATGATTAAGTATATAGAAAGATTGTTTATGATACTGTATTTTGTTGAAACTGGTAGTGAAGGTCAGTGAAATATATTAATACTGCTCTGGGATAGTATAGCAATACTAAGTATATTTTAAACAAATATAAGAAATTAATTTCTTTAGAAAAAAGTTGGATCTTTGAGCACCTATAGCAGCACTACAGATAGCATCAGGTAATGAAAAAAAATGAGTACTGTACAATTCAAATAGAAGTAACAGAGAATTTTACCTTATAGTCCATACTTCTCGCAAATATCTGTTACAACTCATAGCTTTAAAATGTGTTCTAGAAAAGCCTTTAAAATTACACACATATAAGTATTAATCAAATCCAGTCATGTATTAGATATTATAAAAAAGGATTGGTTTTCCATAGATGATTTCTTACAGGTTTTTTTTCCATTATAATCTAAGCTGCAAAAAAAATTAAGGAAAGGATTATGGTATTATTTTTTCTCTCCCGCCCGCCCCCCCCCCCCCCCCCCCCCCCCCCCCCGGCTTGTTTGCCACCTTCTGATGTTCCACAGCTGGAGATTACAATCCTACTGGGTCTCAGAGTATAAAACCTACTGCTTCATAAATTATTGACTAGCATTTAACAGTCAAATGAGAGCAGGGAACAAAATTAATTACATACTTTGAACCTCTTGGCTGGAAAAACACTGCTATACTTGTCTTCTGCCCAGGAACTTTGATCGTTATCTTTCTGTGTCTGCTAACATCAATTTCCCATTGAATCAAATGGAGCATTTGTTTTAAATAGGGGTGTACAACTGGACTGTTTCAATGCAAACCTGAATGTTTCAAAATTTGTTTTTGGAGCTCCTTTCTGATTATTTTCTGTCTTGATGTACAGAAAGATTGAAAATCTTTGGATGATATAGGTAACCTTATCATATGTAGGATGGAAGTATCAGCATGGTCACTCATGTCCAGTGTGGGTGTCCAGTGGGATGGGTAATGGTTTGGCTATAAACTTTAAATCAGGAAGGGACCACTGTCTTCTTGAACCTGGGGAAAAATAAACTGATATGTAATGATATTGAGGTCATAAGTCTACATTGTTGGAATCAAATATTAATGGCCAAATTTTTAGGAGGCCAGAGTTTAGGTGAGTTTTCCTTTTTACTTATTGACCATCTCTACTCATGAAGGTAGGCATCAGTGTGTTTAGTGAGATTTTTCAAAAGCCTCTTTCTTTTATCTTTGAGAAATAAACCCCATTCAAATTCTTGGCTAAGTATCTGTGTCACTCAGCTATTTTGTTTAGAAACAGAAGTAGACACAGATGTACACTACGTTACTGTGATTTGCAAGCTGGATCTGCAGTAATATTCCATTTCATCCTTTTATGGTAATTCCTTGATCAAATTGGATAAAGTAGATTTAAAACAGATTATTTGCTTGCATAACTCCAGTAGAGTTGTTAAAACTTGTGACAGACTGAAAGAGTTAATGTCTCAAACGTTGTGGTGGGGCAAGTTCTGCCTAAAGACAAACCTGCACAGCAAGGAACCAAGGTGAAAAGCCCACCAGCTCAGACATCAGCAACAGGAGGGGGAGGCCGTGCTGGAGGGCGCGCAGCTCCCTGTTCTGATAAGCTCTTCTGATACAAAGATCAGACAATGCCATGTCTGCAGGGAAGGAGAAGTTACTCCACAAACGACCCCCAAGCCCAGAGGCTCACAAACTGTTCATTAACCTGACTGCCTGCCCGAAGTGGGGGTAAGGATGATAAAAGGACGCAAACTGAAGACCCGGGTGCGCAAGCCCACCAGGACTGGACCCCTCAGCTGACTGGACCCCTCAGCTGACTGGCTGAACCAACACTGGACCCAGGACCGGTGAAATCTTTCTCTCTTCCTTTTTCTCTCTCTGTCTTCTTCTCTCTTTCCTTCTCCACAATCCCTACACCTCATCCGTTTCAAGACATAAACCGTTGACCAAGTCTGAGACTGAGAGTGGATCCAGCCGCCCCTGGGCCCTTCTCTGAGGAGGAGCCTGGAAAGCAAGGGGGTCTGCTCTGAACCTCGTGCCTCAACGGGAGGGATCTCCTTATTCCCTGAATCGATGTATATGGTTACACAGTTTACGGAAGTAGTCTTATGCCAATTCTTGTTGTGAGAAACCCTGCCACCTACTACCACACCTCCCCAGTTCATTTTGCTTCTTTCATAAATAAAATATTTAACTGATCTGTTTGGTGTCATTTCACCTTAACTTAGCCTGAGGAAATTTCAAATTAAACATGACTCCCTGGTCTGTCCAGTCTGGGTCATGACAAAACTATAAATGGAATTTAGAACTTCATAGTTGGTAGCACCAACAAAAAAAACCCCCTGTTTATTTGATGCAGTGAAAGACTC
The DNA here is from genome assembly GCF_929443795.1 of Astur gentilis. Classification (NCBI taxonomy): domain Eukaryota; kingdom Metazoa; phylum Chordata; class Aves; order Accipitriformes; family Accipitridae; genus Astur; species Astur gentilis. The sequence continues at coordinate 16,513,878 of NC_064919.1, read as the reverse complement.
AGAATAGACTAGAGAGAAGAGAATTACTTTCTTCAGTTCTTTGTCTCCTCACCATGATGAACTACCTGTGATACAGTAGAATAAAGTCTCTACCTAAGAACTGTTTGACCTTCCTTTAAGGTACTCTGTTGGTCTTTGTCTTTGCAACCTTATTCTTAATGCTTGTGTGTTATTTACATTTTTAGTGTTGGTAAACTTCTAGATATTTTGTAGGTTGTGTAAATTTCTGATTATATTTCTGCAGTGCAAACTTCCAGTGTATCAGTATGTTCACTGAATGCCTTAACTCTGCAGGTAAAATGCTCTGTATATTGAGCATCTTGTATATTCAGAAAGAGAGAGAACAAAACAGAAAGAAAAAATGTCTTTTGGATCAAATGAGTGTTAGAATGTTTCAGACAGAAGAATGACCTCCACTTCCTTAGAAAAACTGGAGCTTTCAGTGTATCTGGAAGTGCCTTCAACCTTTATAAAGACTGTGTGACTGGGTCTAGGTAGGTGTTTGTTGTGTTAGTTCAAAGGCACTGCTCTACCCTTGCAGCCTGTCTTTTCCTGCAACAGGCAAGCACTCCCTGAAATCCAGTAGCGTGCACCATCCCACTTTTTCTTTTCCTGTGCAGATATGCAGCATATGGTGTTGGTGCATAGATAATTTTTGCAGTTGTTGGGCTCTGCTGGCATTCTTTACAGAGGCTATACATGAATGTGCATAGTGCAGCAGTGTTTATGAAGTTCTTCCATGCTTGAATGAATTTCTTCCAGAGAAGACAGAGGATAAAGGTAAACAAAAGGTCGTTGTTAAGGAACTCTGCTTTATGAAGAAAATGTCATACAGCTTGGAAAGCACACACGCCAGTTGTTAAAAGCAAGAGCTTACCACTGCACTCAAAAACATTTACAAATATTTCAGTGAAGGAAAAGCTGAAGATCCAACTTCTCAGGAAGCTCAAGATCTTTCAGTTGATGGAGTTTGGTTTTGGTTTTGTTGTTGGTTTTTGTTTGTTGTTTTTTGTTTGTTTTTTTTTTTTTTTCTCTTGGGTAAAGTTTATTGCAGCTTTTCTAAGGAAGTGGAACTTATTCTTCTGTCTGAAACTTACTCATTTGATTCCAAAGGCAATGTTTCTTTCTCATTTGTTTTCTCTCTTCCTTGATATACAAGACACTTCAGATAGTGTTATAGTTCTAGAAAGTTATTGGAACTAGCAGAAAAGAACCCCGCACTCACACTCTTTATAAACTCTGCATATGCATGGATCAGTAATGACAAAATCAAGAACTTCACATCTAATTTGGGGTTTTTTTTGGTTTTGCTCCACGTTTCTCATTGATAGCACTCGTCTTTTTTTCAACAACATCAACATCACATCCTTCAAGAAGAAGAGAAAGGGGAAAAAAAAAAAGGCAAAATCCAGAATGGAGGAATTTATACAGGAAAGAAGGCAAGCTTTTTGACTGATAAATTAGAGACCAAAACAGCTCATTTCAGTGGCTTAAATCACATGCTACTACAGCTTGTCTCTGTAAATTAGCACTACCTTGACTTTGCTTGCACAGGGCTGGACTTTTTTTGGGGAAGAAAAGTGGAGAACAGAAACTGTATCATTCTTATAACCCATAAACAATGGAATTTAATTGTTGAAAATCACTTCTACTTTTTATTTGTAACCTCAACTATGTATAACAAGAGTGACTGGGAAAAATACCAAGCATTAATTCCATGCTATGTCAGTGACCCTATATGAATATTTTTTCATTCATGTAATGATTCTTTACAGCTTTTCAGCTCCCAGCTTGCAATTTGAGAGATAATGTCTACCATTTGGTCATATTCTTATTTGTGTTTTCATTGGAAATTTGTATCCATAGTATCAGGACTGAATAGACTCAAAGCTTTTCAGACTACCAGTAGCACTAACAATGGTTCTTCACATAATATGCTTATTTCATAATATATCTTTAAACTTGAAAAAGCAGTCCTTTGTGCCAAACTAATGATTAGAAGAATTTAGAAGATGCTACTTTATAAATTGTAATTAGCACTCACTTTATTCTCCTGATATTAGTGAAAAAAATCTTCCATGACCTATGTCAGAATTACATCAAAGATTTTCTGATGGATAAAATTCTGACAGATTCTTTCTGAGTTTTGATCCATTAAGTAAAGAATGAAAAATATTAAAGTACAGCGACACAAAGGAATACAGTAATGAATGAGGAACTTGCTACCTTCCTTCAAGTTGTATAAGGCTGCTATTTTCACAGTAAAATAAAAAGTTATGTTGAAGGTATTCTCTCAACATGTTCTTTGGCATATTTCATCAAGAGTAGTGAACTTGAGGGCTAAGACTTTGTATTTAAAAGCTTCAGTCAGTTTACAAACAGCTGCCAACATGATTCTTAACTGTTTATTGAGTAACGCGTCTTCTTTGTGAATTTATGCATTCATTACTAATAACTGGGAGCAGAAGTACTAGGAAGCAGGATTTGATGGTATCTTGAAAGGAAATATACTTAGGATTTTGATAGGTAGTGGTGTCCAGTTTGAGACCTAAAAATGGACCTAAAAATTTATCCTTTCTAAGAATCCAAATCCCTCTAAACCTTTATTTCATTGTGCATGTTATAATGCAGTGGATTGAACCCAATGAATGCAATTTTTATATTTCTGCAAAATATTCTTTGTCTACAAGCATTTCTGCTTCCCAATCTTAAAATTTCATGGAGTTATGCTGAGAAAAATAGACTGGATTCTCAGGTCATATGGAGTGGCAGTTTTGCATTATGTCTCTGTGGCTGTGCAGTTGAGGACTTGCAGCAGTAATATAAATGCACAAAGAAAACCTCGAGAAATATTACAAAATACATTCAAGAAAACAATATCATATACATCTTACAGGACACCTTTCCTACTGTCACCACCTTTGTCTTAGTTGGAACTCAGTTAACCTAGGTAATAAAACACATTAAGTATCTCCTGTTCTCAGAATGGGACTCCAACAACCTAAATCTTGCATAATTAGGCTCTGTGGAATTACATTAATTGTCCATATACTGATGGCATTTTCCCTGTACCATTTTGTGTTGGGCTTGCATGACAAGTTTTAGGTAGTGGGGGGGCTACAGGGGTGGCTTCTGTGAGAAGTTGCTAGAAGCTTCCCCTGTGTTCGACAGAGCCAATGCTAGCTGGCTCCAAGACTGAGCCGCTGCTGGCCAAGGCCAAGCCCATCAGTGATGGTGGTAGTGCCTCTGGGATAACAGATCTAAGAAGGGGGGGGGAAAAGTTGCTGCAAAACAGAAACTGCAGCCAAAGAGAGCAGTGAGGACATGTAAGACAAATGACCCTGCAGACCCCCAGGTCAGTGCAGAAGGAGGGGGAGGATGTGCTTCAGGCACTGGAGCAGAGATTCCCCTGCAGCCTGTGGGGAAGACCATGGTGAGGCAGGTTGTCACCCTGCAGCCCAGGGAGGTCCACGGTGGAGCAGATCTCTACCTGCAGCCTGGGGAGGACCCCACGCTGGAGCAGGTGGGTGCCTGAAGGAGGCTGTGACCCCGTGGGAAGCCCACGCTGGAGCAGGTTTTCTGGCAGGACTTGTGATCCCACGGGGGACCCATGCTGGAGCAGTCTGTGCCTGAAGGACTGCAGCCCTTGGAAGGGACCTATGCTGGAGCAGTTTGTGAAGAACTGCAGCCCATGGGAAGGACTGATCTTGGAGAATTTCATGGAGGACTGTCTCCTGTGGGAGGGACCCCACACTGGAGCAGGGGAAAAGTGAGGAGTCCTCCCCCTGGGGAGGAAGGAATGACACAGACAATGTGTGATGAACTGATCCCATCCCTCATCCCCCTGTGTTGGTGGGGGTGATGAGGTAAAGAATTTGGGAGCAAAGTTGATCCTGTTAAGAAAGGAGGGGTGGGGGGGAAGGTATTTTAAGATTTTGTTTTATTTCTCATTACCCTACTGTGATTTGATTGGTAATAAATTAAATTAATTTCCCCAAGTCGAGTCTGTTTTGCCCATGACAGTAATTGGTTGAGTGGTCTCTCCCTGTCCTTACCTTGACTCACGAGCCTTTCATTATATTTTCCCTCCCCTGTCCAGCTGAGAAGGCAAGTGATAGAGCAGCTTTGGTGGGCACCTGGTACCCAGCCAGTGTCAACTCATCACACATTTTAATACTCAGATTCATATTTTGTAAATAAAGATGTTTTCTTTTTTTACTCAGAGTTGTAAAGTAGTTTGGGTGTCTAGTGATCAGATACGGATGTTACTAATATAGATCCAGTTTGTGTTAATAGCAACAAGAATTTTGCTGTTTAATGCATGAGCAGTGAATACCTATCTGGAGAAAAGGCTTTTTAATAGCTTGATATCTTCATCACAAAAGCAAGTAGGAAAGAAAGAAATAGAAATTGCATTGTTAACCAGGGGAAGTTTTGTCATAGTAAAAGTGGATTTATAGGCAAATATTGCTGAGGGAAGCCTGAAACGTCATGTAATTTGCCATATCTACAGTTAGTTTGATATTCCACAAAGGTAATTTAACCCTTGAGCTGTGGAAATAGTCTGGGTGATTTGGTATTCTTCTGAAAAAGCCATGCAGCTGTGGTTCTTAGAAGATAGCTGACTTAAAGATTGTTAATCTATTACAGTGATGGATAATGTGAGCCCCTACTCCTAAAGGGAGACCCTTTTCCATTTCAAAGCACACAGATATGTATCCAGTGATGGAAGGAATGGAGGAATTGTGATTTTGTGGGATGCATCTGAGCTTACTCAGGGAAGAGAAGCACCCAGACACCAGAGAGGACAAAGAGAGGAGAGTGAAGATAAATGTACCAAGGATATGGGAGCTTGCAGCTCATGCAGAAAGAGTGGAATATAGTGAAAGAACATCAGACAGCTTCATATAACAGGTGCTGAGGAAAAAAATTCTTCTGTAAATAATTTTATTTCTGTTGCTTGAACTAGGCATTTTGAATTTTATTTGTTTAAAAAGTTAAGGATCCCGCTGCATATTTTTAATGAAACCAGTATTTTAATATTATTATTTCAGAAATCTTTTCATACATTTTGGCAGAGCTTGCTGTAAGGAGGAAGCATAAACACATAGCCACAAACTGTAGTTGACATTTTCTCTATTAGGATTTATAACATGGAAAACTCTCTCCACATTTCACTCAGTAGAACCCAAAGGACTTATCACAACCCATTCCAGCTTTTCTTTCTTTGTTCTTGTCAGTTCCTAAATGTAGCTCATTTCCTTTTCAGAAGTTTATGGAATCACAACAGGAACACTACACCTGCACCTGCAAAAAATACAGACTTTTATTCATTATGGTGTAGCCTCCTCCCTGAAGCTGGTGGAGTGATCTGTAGTATATTCTTTGAAGCTGAGCTCATAGGAATAGATATGAAGAAGCAAATGCTGTATGACAAGACAAAAAGAAGACTTACGTTAGCCTTACTGCATAGTTCTCACTATAAGCTAAGCAAAGTAGATGACTTTCTATAAGACATAGTCTTGGAAAGGCTTTGTCTGCACAGTAGTTTCTGTTTAATGCATGTGTGTGAGGAGTAGAAATGCAAGTTTGCATGTACTTAGGAGACAGCTTTTTGTTGTTGTTGTTTTAATGCCATGCTTTTGTGATTTGCCATTTATTTCAACAGTAATGCTAAAGCAGAGTTAATTCCTCTGTATTAGACCCTCAGATAAAAAGGAGAGGATAGGGTGAATGACTGTGGCTTTGTTCAGGTTATAAAGTACAGCATGCTCTCCAATCTTGTATTGGAGAGGATTATCTACTGAATGTAAAGAAATCAAGTCTTCATGAATGCTGGAAGAGGTAAAAAAAAAAAAAAAAAAAAAAAAAAAAAAAAAAAAAATTAAAAATACAATTCCAGTATGCTCTCTGCAGAATTGGCTATGAAATACAATTTTCAGTATTGATCATGTCATTGTCTTGTGTTTGGTTGCTCATTTGGGTACTACATCACATAGGAAGCACTCATAGGGGATCTCTGCAGTTTTTCTTGAAGTAGTAGATGGAAATTCTGGGGAAACTTCATGTGGATTAACTTATTTGTCACATAACATTGTTCTTCAGTTCTGAGAAGAGCAGCTCTGTGTTATTTTCTGCCAGTGAGAGCAAGCTCTGTGCATGGTTCACATTACCAGAAGAAATGACAGCAGGTATAGAACAAGTGAGATAAAAACCTTGCCCTATTTCTTCAAGCCCAACATGCAGCTCCTCCACCCTTTCCCTTGTTCTCAGTATCTTCCTCTCCCCTCCTGTCAGTCTATAAAGGGAAGAAGGAATTAAAACTTTAATTGACCTCTGCAAAAGTCTGAAGGGGAACACTAACGGGGAAGTGAACAAAAATAATAAATAACAACACCTTAGTTCTGACATTAAGAAACTGTTTTCAGTTAGGTGTAGATGGGAGAGCACCTATTTCTTGGCTGTTTAGCTTTTGTCTCTCTTGTGTGCAGTTTGCTTTACTGAAGAGTTTTACAGGTTCATTTCATCTTCTAACAGCCTAATGGGATGTGGAATCTGAGTAATAACTAAGTCTCAGACATGGAAACAGATGTAGAGAAAAGCAACTGTGAAAGATTAAGTTCTAGGACAATTTGGGGAATAGCACTCTCAGGCTGGAGTGTGAAACACTTGTTTTTTCCCACTTTAGTATCTGACATATATGTATTATTTTGTATACGGTACAAAATGTTGTGGAAAGCACAAGTGTATACTGTGAAGTCAGTTTGCTTGCCATTAGTATTTCTGTGCATTTTGTCTCTTCCTGCTCAATTTTGTGCTTTTTCTCCGCCTCCTGCGGTTACTAGCACCATGTTGAATGATTTAGATTAAGGGTACTACTTATTTCTGGAGTGACTTCCAAGTACACCTAATATACTGTTCTGGGAAAGCCTAATATACTTCAGTACAAATGAATAATCTGATTTTCAGAATGTGAAAGTGGGTATATTGTCTTTCCAGAAATTGTCTCTATTTAAAGATGGATGATATATTGCTGTTGAAGTAATTGAGCAAATAAAATGTCTTGCACACACTTAAGGAGAGACTACTGCTATGAGTAAACACTGTGGAACTGAAGCAATGTAAATACTAAAAATCACTTCAATCATAGCTATCTATTCAGTGCTTGTATGTGCAGCTGCCCTTCCAGACTATTCCATAGTAATGGCTGCAGAAGTTGCAGTGATGAGATCCTTGGCCTTAAGATTTGACAAAGACTGCTTTATAGAGATTGGTTTGAAAAGAAAGAAAGGCGCTTTCAAAAAGGCAAGTGAGAGCTCGGTAGACAATGAACTTTCACAGTAATCTGTTAATGCAGACTCTTGTTACCAGTTCTGTCAATTTATGTAGGGATCAGAACAGATGCATTGTTCCTGCTGGTGGATATTTTATGTTGATGGTCTTTCAGTTAAAATACACAGCCCATGAAAATCTTTCAGCTGTCATCAATGAGCTTTTTATAAGACCCAGACTGAATTTTGCTTATTTACAGTTTGGTGTAGAAAGCCTAGCTTTCTACATTTTTTGATGAGATAATCTGGCTAATAAGAGAGATTGATAATCAATTTGTTAAAATGGTTGCTACTTAGCTCAACTATGGCCTTGATTTTGATGGCTGCGAAGACAGCTTGATCAGCAGTGAGGTGGTATGTTGAGAAAACATCATTTAAATATAGTACCTTGAAATGCTGTGTGTTTATGCAAACTATTGTTTTGCAAAGCATGGATTTTTGAGGTTGCTGAGAAGTCAAGGTGAGTGAAATAAACCCACAAATGAAATTTTTTAGGAGACTACTTGTGGCTGAAGGCATGAAGATGTTCCTAGGTTAGCACATTCTTTACAACACTAGGTATATCTTACAACTGGCACATCACTCAAAAAAATAATCATAACAAAAGCAAGAAATATTAAAGAAATATTTTTCTTCATTGAAAAGCTTTTAAAATTACTTTTATTTGACTTGACATAGGGTTTTCTTGTTAAAGTTATCACTTACTTGTTGAAATTCAGAATAAAACAACCTTCAAGTAACTCAGTAAAGCTGTTCTGCTTGTTTGTTTTCCAGACAGCACCAAACTGGTACACAACCACCAAATTCTAGCTGTAAGGCTGTATGCATTGCAATCCTGCTAGTATTCCACAAATGCATTTTAATTTCTGTGACAAAAGTGCCATCTGCACCCCACAGAGAAGCACAGTGAGACAATGAAGGTGGAGGAGCCCAAATAACAGTTTCCCTGGCTGCTCTCAGGCATCACAGGAGCCACCAGGCCAACAAAGACCCATGTCCACACCTATGAGGGATCCCAGAGACACCACACCAGGAGGGGACATCCCAGTAACCCAGCCAGGGGAACAAGCTCCTGTTGCAGCCTCCCCAGGCGGTCTTAGGATCGCCCCAGACCCATGGGCACGAGGACACCTATGCCAGGCTGGTCATCAGCAGTGACTCACCAGGGTACCTCCAGTGGGTCATGGGCATGTTGTAGGATGCAGGTGCAGAGCATTTCAGGATTGCACAGAACTGATTATGGGATGGTTTAGGGAGAAAAATAGAGAGGTCTATATTGTTTGGGGTGAAAGAAACATAGGAAAATAGAAGGGGAAAATGGATAAAACAGACAGGTTGTGTGTGGACAGTGCTGGTCAGTGTATATATGTATTTATGTATATATATATATTTTCCCCAGTATAGACCTCCATCCCTCTTAGCAAGAGAGAGGAGCAAGATGAGCCTACTGGTGCTGTTTGTATTCATGTGAGTGCTCTGTGTGTTGATGTCTGCTGAATTGTGTGGCCAGCAATTTATACATGTATATATGGTGTATACAGGTATCTGTGTGCATGCACCCACTGCTAAATGCATGCTCAGCCTTGCTGTCATTCAGACCTGTGGGCATGGAGCTGTGGCAACCTCACCTCTGTTGGGCACCTGGATGTGGCCTTCTCCTTCTGATATCTTTTGATGTCATTGAAGACTACAGTTCAGACAAAACTGAAGAGTAAGCAAGATTTCACTTTGCCAAATAATGTGTTTCTCTATTTGAAGGATACAAGTGAAAAACCTGATGTGTATCCCAAATGTAGTGGTAGGAAAGAACTTGGTGAAACTCCTTACTTAAAGAAGTCTCTGTTTTATGCATCTGGGACAGATTATACATCAGGTTTTATAGACAGAGCTTTATCAGAAGTATTCATACTGTGAAAAAGTTTCATAATTGTGTAAGTCATTGTGGTTTACTTCCCAAAGCTCGTTTTATGTAATTTTAATAATATCTGATGGTAGCAACAAAGAGTTACCTCTCCCACTGTTTAACCAATACCAATAACTCCACTACAACCAGGATGGAAATATTTTGCTATTTGCCATAGGTGTTCCAAAGCCCTCAGTTTGCTATTACATATGCAGCACTCAGTGACTTAGCACCAGGTCCCTTGCAGCTGAGTTTCTGAAGAACAAGTCCTGCTTCAGTATTTAACGCTTCATTTTTCAAACCTTTTTTGCATGCCATTTGTGATTACGTTATGTTGTGGTTTAACCCCAGTGAGTCCCACACAACACTTGCTCACTCCCCGCCAAGCCCCAGTGGGATAGGGAAAAGAATCAGAAGGGTAGAACTGCAAAAACTCCTGGAGTGAGGTAAAGACAGGTTAACAGGTAAAGCAAATCTGCATGTGCAAGCAAAGTAAAATGAGGAATTCATTCACTGCTTCCCATCAGCAGGCAAATGTTCAGCCATCTCCAGGAAAGCTGGGCTCCATCACGTGTAGTGGTTACTTGGAAGGACAAAACACCATTACTCCGAATGTCCATCCCTTCCTTCTTCTTCCCCCAGCTTTATATACTGAGCATGACATCCTATGGTCTGGAATATCCCTGTGGTCAGTTGGGGTCAGCTGTCCCAGCTGTGTCCCCCTCCCAACTTGTTGTGCCCCCCAGCCTACTTGCTGGTGGGGTGGGGTGAGAAGCAGAAAAGGCCTCGACTCTGCGTAAGCACTGCTTAGCAGTAATGAAAACATCCCTGTATTGTCAACACCGTTTTCAGCACAAATGCAAAACACAGCCCCATACAAGCCACTATGAAGAAAATTAACTCTATCCCAGCCAAAAGCAACATATCACTCTGTCTTTTTCACCAGTTATCAGAATTTTTCTTAAAGGTTTGCCCTGAGACCAAGGTTTTGTTGTAGGAGTAGTGACCTATAATAATCTAAGATCCATATACACTTTGATTTTAGTTTAAAGTTATTGTCAGGCAAATTAACATTGTGTTAGGCTGGGGGAAATGTCTATTTGTTGGTTTAAAAATGTCTAAGTAAGTGTTAATGTTTATTTTTATTGAGTTTTTGAAAGCTGTAATCAAATAATGATTAAGAAGAAACAATGAAATATGTTTAATATTTTCTCTGGGAGGAAGTATGGGGGGGAAACCATACCACATTCAGCTTGCTGTCAGTGCTGCCCTACTTCCTTCATCTAAAACCTATCACAACAGCCTACTCATACAAATATGTGTTTAGAGCATTATGTATGCACAAACCTGTTTACAGACTGGTCATGCTATCTAATTAAATATAATGTAAATCAGTAAAGTTAACAGACATTAAATAAATGAGCAGCTTTTTATGTAGCTGAATGCACTAAGAAAATTTGAAGTTTTCCCCAATTAATGTAAAGAGTCTGTAGTTTCAAATGATTAGAAAAGGCAAATCAATCAGCAAATTAATACACCTTCTCAGTTATTTCTAACAAGAATCCTTTGCTAGTCCAGGAATATGAGCAGAATCCTTGGAAAACTACTCTCATATTGGGCATGTTTGACAGTAAAACCTTTAAAAAGTGAAATCTATTATCTAAAAGGCAAGAAAGCAAACAAAAATGTCATCTTTTCTGGCAATAGATAGGTTCAATGATCTTCACTGAAGTAGAAATTGATATGAAAAATCGAGGAGGAAGGCAGAATTGTGTTGTATCTGAGTCTGGTTTTATCAGATCAGGTGATGTGCAACACAACACATTGAATAACTCAGTGGCTGTTTGCCAGGGCAGGGAAAAGAACAAAAGGAAAAGATGATGATTTTTAAATTTTATTTTATTCAGAATTACAAAAATTCTGAAATCATTGAGCACAGGCATAGTATAGTCCTAAATGAAAAGGTTTTCAATTTTAATTTAACTTGTATATAAACACAATTATTAGCATGTACTTATCTCCCTCCCCAAAAGTGTTTACTGAAGGAAATATAAATATACAGGTAGGAAAACCTGAAGAAACCAGCTGCGGTTTGAACTGCATAGGTGCAAAAAAAGATTACAGTGTGGGTACTGTGTATACCCACTGCATATAGATTGTCTGTGAAAACGTCTGAAGGTTTATTTGTCCTACAGTGCCTTAAATTTTATTTTGTCAGATTCCAGAGTGTGTATGGTAGCTCCCTTCAGAAAAAATACTTTAGTTGGTACACACCCTACTTGTTTGTGTAATAGATTTTTTTTTTCCAATTGCATAACTTTTGTGTTTTTTTCCCCCTCTCTCTTTAGTTTGCCCTTCACCTGCTGACAGAGGTCTGAGTCAACCACTACTTTGGCTGACTAGAAAGGATCAATCTAAACCTCTTCCCCACTTGGGCCTGCCCCCAAGTTTAAGTAGTTTGAACTAAACTAAATAGATCACTCCAATAGATCACTCCTTTCTTGGAATTAAAAGAAATCATTTAACCTTTTTGAATAGAGAAAGCTCAAAGTGAAGAAATAAAACATAACAGAAATACACTTTTATTTGGCTCTCTCCACCTTCACACAGTGTCCTTGCAGCTAGTTATTGCATCCAGCCTTCATTTTCATACAGTCAGTTGTTTCTGAGGCTCAACAAATTCTGTACTCTACTATGGTCCTTGTACAGAGTTTTTCTTTTGCCTCCTTTGAGGTAGGGATGTCTGTGCCATGCTGCTCTCAATTGTAATCAGTATGAGTTGCAGGCTCTGGACCTGCACTGTCTCTCTTGCTCACAGTACACAGTGGTTTTTTGTAATCTTTGTTCCCAGAGCCAGTTCAGTTCCTCATGATCCATGACTAAAGTCAACTTCCTACAAGACATTTGGCTTCTCTAGTACTTGTAAGAAAATACAACAGTGGTGAACATTTTTTTTTTTTAAAAAAGGAAACACTGTTGGTAAAATATTTATTAAGAAAGTGACCTTTCATTTTAAAATACTTCATTTTATTCTGTGTTTATTTCTTCAACATATTTTATTTTTGTTGGTGATGCATCTCAGCCTTGTAAGGTCAGAACATTTCACTAATTGACACTATGGATATTAATGTGAATGCTGAAAAGATGCATCTCAACTAATTTTTAAGGAACTTGCCCAGCAGCCTTCCTCTAATTTGGTACTTCTGCTTTTACTGCTGTCTATTCTTAGGTTTCTTTAGCCAGTTCTTAACCAGTATCCTGCTCCACTAACCTCCAGGTTCACCAAACATTTCCTGTGCTGGTTTGTATCATTCACGACATTATTCATAATACTTTACTAATGTCCTGAATGTAGACTAGATTCTCTGTGCCAAAGTTGAACATCACCTTATCAAAGATAGCAGCTCTGTTTCATTTGCTTTAGGTAATCTCATGGTTTTTTTTAACACCTCCCCCCAACCCCCCTCCAGAATTCTGTTTTTCCCATGGGACTGGAGTGTGAGGAAAGAGAGAGGAAAAAGTGCTACAAAGGGATATGAGTAAGAAAATATCAGAGAAGAGTAATTCCTTTAAAGAAAACCACACTTAGCTTGGACATAATGAATGATAAGTTTCAGCAGAAGACTTAAGCAAATGTTTCTGCCATTAAAATAAAGGAAAAACAAAATTACTAATTCAGTGCTTCATTCATTTTTCTCTGGATCATCCAGATGTCAACATGGATTTGGGTCTCAACATTATGTGAAAGATATCAGGGGGTTTTTTTGGCTACTGTTACAATTCTGCTACCGTGCCTTTAATTATGACAAAGCACAAGTTATATATATATATATATTTTTTTAAATAACAAGTGACAGAATGTAATTTTGTAGATAGTCATATGTACTTTCTTCATATAAAAGCATTCCCAAGTTCCAATTAAATTATGTTAAATTATTCATTCCAATTATGTTTAATTTCAGGACCTCCAATTATTGGAGCTAATACTGATTAGGTTTCATTTATATAATTTACAAAAGAACTCAGCAGTTGTGATATAACCATGTAACCTCTCTACATGAAATTTCAGTGTGCTGAGAACAAATGTTATTCCTCAGAGGTAGGAAACTGCTTAGCAGTGGCCACAGGTACTGGCTGCTTATAATTGCGAACTGGATATGGAGTCCTATGCTGTGAAAAGTAAGGCTCTGAATTCTCTTTGTATGGTTTGAATGACTCTAACAGTGACAAGTTCATTTTTTTTTTTATAGTACAAGGAAGGTACTGTGGTGGGTTGACCCTGACTGGATGCCAGGTGCCCACCAAAGCCATTCTATCACTCCCCCATCCTCAGCTGGACAGGGGAGAGAAAATATAACAAAGGGCTTGTGAGTCAAGATAAGGACAGGAGAGATCACTCACCAATTACCATCACGGGCAAAACAGACTCAACTTGGGGAAAATTAACCCAATTTATTACCAATCAAATCAGAGTAGGGTAATGAGAAATAAACCCAAATCTCAGAACACCTTCGCTCCACCCCTCCCTTTTTCCTGGGTACAACTTCACTCCCGGATTCTCTACCAACCTCCCAAGTGGTGCAGGGGGATGGGGAATGGGGTTTACAGTCAGTTCATCACACGTTATTTCTGCCGCTTCATCCTCCTCAGGGGCAGAACTCATCACCTTCTTCTCCTGCTCTAGCATGGGGTCCCTCCCACGGGAGACAGTCCTCCACGAACTTCTCCAACATGGGCCCTTCCCGCAGGCTGCAGTTCTTCACGAACTGCTCCAGCATGGGTCCCTTCCACGGGCTGCAGTCCTTCAGGAGCACACTGCTCCAGTGTGGGTCCCCCATGAGGTCACAAGTCCTGCCAGAAAAACTGCTCCACCGTGGGCTCCTCTCTCCACAGATCTGCAGGTCCTGCCAGGAGCCTGCTCCAGCGCCAGGTTCCCACAGGGTCACAGCCTCCTTCAGGAACCCACCTGCTCCGGCGTGGGGTCCTCCCCGGGCTGCAGGTGGAGATCTGCTCCACCGTGGACCTCCCTGGGCTGCAGGGGGACAGCCTGCCTCACCAGGGTCTTCCCCACGGGCTGCAGGGGAATCTCTGCTCCGGTGCCTGGACCATCTCCTCCCCCTCCTTCTGCACTGACATGGGGGTCTGCAGGGTTGTTTCTATTACATGTTCTCACTCCTCTCTCCGGTGGCTGTTTCCATCTGTCCCAACTTTTTTTCCTTCTTAAAAATGTTATCACAGAGGCGTTACCACTATCACTGATTGGCTCGGCCTTGGCCAGCGGTGGGTCCGTCTTAGAGCCGGCTGGTATGGGCTCGCTCAAACACAGGGGAAGCTTCCAGCAGCTTCTTACAGATGCCACCCTTGTACCCCCCTCCCCCCCGCTACCAAAACCTTGCCACACAAACCCAATAAACGTACTAATTTCTGTTTTCAAAAACATTCTCCACCTAAAAGCCTGAAGTTTATCCTTGATGAGAGCTTCCTTCCTCATTTTTTCAAAAAGATACTGACATAAAATTAGTTATTAACACCATCTGAAGTTATCTGTGGAGGAACATCAGTTTTTACCTAAGGAATATCAGTGAGACCAGAGCATGAGTTATCTTGTATGCAGAAGGAATCTGAGGACTGCGGCCAGATCAGTGTATTGCAAACAGCAGGCTGTTGTAACCACATTCTACCACATTTTAAATGTGAATAAGGTAATAATTAGCTGTACCACCTCTCTGCATTGCATTTGAGAGCAGCAATAATACAGCTGTGGATCTTAAACAACAGTTGACTACAGTAGCTTCAATCTATTTAAAAATAGCCAGAAATGCTACACTGCTAATGATAATAATAACATAACTCCTTTCCTGTGATCTCTTTTCTCAATTTCACTATTCGGTTGCAGTTAAATGGCTGAAATGAGTTATTAATGGACTTGAAATGTGTGTAAAATTTGAGGGAAGGAGAAAAGAGGTAAAATATGGGCTCTGGGGCAGTTATCTGAACTACACATGATATTCCTACATGTGTTACAAATAATGGGGTATAGTAAGGGAGAAGAATACGGAAAGATGCTGCCATGGCCTCCTCAGCATTCTTGTATCTTCTGTAATGATCTTCAGCATAGAGATAAAGTCATCGAGTGCAGCTGTAGGACAAACCACTTAGTGCTAGCCTTAGTGTAACTCTGGGTTCCCTGGTGTCTTGCCCCATACTCTTACATCAGAGTCAAAACAAATATGATTACAGTTTCTGTACTGTGACAGTTATGGTTTATTGATACATTGATCTCCATGGCTCTTCAGCTTCATGAGTCAAAGCATGGGTCCATTCAAATTTGTCCAATAGTTTTGATCGGTCAACTTTCACTGGCAGGCCTTATGCTTTGCAGCTGACATAACACAGTATAAACTCAGAATTATGTGTTTAACCTTAGAATCACTGATAAGACCAGTGAATTGATGTTAAATGGCATGCATCTTGTGTTTACCCAGCAGTCATGAGTCTTGATAAAACCAGCAGTGTTCAGAATTGCCAAACTTAGCCTGAGTGTTCCTGTAGTGTAGAACATCCACCAGAACAGCTGAAGTTGTAACTGAGACACCTTCAATCCATACAAAAAATACAAAAAAAACCAGGAAAGATGAAGTAAAAGGCAGGGCCAGAGAGGCTGGAGATAGGTGAAAGCTTTTCTCCTGCTAGAATGGGTGGAGAACAGAACCAGATGGTGCCATCTCTGTCCTTGCAAGGTTTCCAACCCCCCCCAGGATGAAGCCCTAAGCAACCTGGTCTAAGCCCATGCCTGAGACTGCTCTGGTCAAGGGGTTGGACTAGGTCCTCGCTTGCCTGACATGTCTCTTTGTCCTTGAGGGTACCTTGTGTTCAGACATGCCCAAGCACTGCTAACTTAATGAAAAGGCCAGTGGAGGTGAAGACAGTCCCTCATAAAGAGTCCGCTTAGCTGTGGGGATAACTGGTTTACACCTTGGTCTTTGACTGCCGACTTCTATAAACCACCTTTTATTCTTGTCATGTTGGTTTTGAACACATCAGTTATGGGCCATAAAAGGTCATCTTTCAGCTGTTTTAGTTGCTCCTCCCCAGCTTTCATGCTGGTAAGGAACTGCTAACTGGTACTCTGTTTTTCCATACAAATGTCTGAAAATATGCCTATTGTCACAGTTTCCACTAGCTTCTAGTGCTTTTCTTAGTAGTTTTTCTCAAATTTTTGAGTCCCTGGCCCCTTTTGTGTTTGATCCACAGTTCCTATTTGATACACATGTGGTATGCCTTCTTATTTTGGAGTTTGAAATAGACTGAAACGAGATCTACAGTTTTCATCACTTTTGCTTTGTGGATTCCCTTATGTCTTTGAATTGCTGTTTTATCCCTTTTACATGTTGTTGTGTGCTGTTGGTGGCAGCCAGTGAAAGCAGAGGTGATCAGCTCCTCATAGAAACAGATTATCTAGGAGAACTCATTGAATCAATGCACTGTTTGGAGGTACTGGCTGTAGCTTATAAAAGGACTTGCATGCTGGTCTTACCTTATATATTAAATTCTAGTGAAGTAATTTTGTAGGGTGAAGTTATTTAAGACTACCAGACTTCATGTAGGTCTAGAGTCAGCTCTTTTTGTGAAGTTAATACCTGTTATACACATCTGTTACAGGCACTGTGTGGATGCACAGATATACATTTATTTATCAGATACATGTGTACATTTTTTGTGACAGGGATCAAAGATATCACCTCATCAGAATCAAGCTGATCTTTATTTTTTAAAATAAATTCTTAAATTGGAAAACTATGTGTTTGATGTGGCTACAAATGGCAGTGTTCTTTGGTATCATTCATGTTCCTTTGAAATTTTTTCTTGCTATTGGTTTTCTTTTTTTGGTATTGCTCTACACATATGATCTGTAATAAAATCAGAAAACAAAATACTATAGAAAAAGCTACTGGCTAATCTCTCAGTTTTCCTACTATTTTCTACTTCTAGACTGTTACAATTAAATTTTAAAGAATTTTTAGTGTTACTGAAATAGCAGTCAGTGGCACTGCTACTCTTAGCTGATTCCAGAACACTGCTTGCTAGTCTCAATCTGCTTTTGGGACATCATATTAAAATACATTCCCTACTTTCAAGTTCTTGAACATACTAAGGGGAGAGATAGTAAGTTGGGATTTTGTGACTGTTGTTTTAATAGAAATTTCTTATTTTAGTATAAAATGCTGTAGTAACTTTAAGGCAAGACAGTGAAAAGAAACTGTTTAAGATTCAAGAATTTTACTTTTTAATAACTAAAACCAAGTGAAAAATATACTAAGAAATTTCAGTTTTTATTTAAGAGTTAACATGGTATTCTGTTATTTCTTAATTTGTTAGACAACTAGTTCACCTACTGCCTAGAGCCCTGGCTATGGGTAATATATTTCCAGACATGAAAGCTGATTAATAAAACAATTTCTATCTTGTAGAAGGAAGACAGCAAATCCGAAGTACTTTCTGAAATCTTGGTGTATTTCAGACAGAATTCAAATCACAAATATAAATCAAGATATGGCTTCTCAGCTTCTACCCACACTTGAAGAGCTTCATTTCCCTCTCCAGCCAAAACGTGTTTCAAGAATTGAGTCTGGATGTTCATACAGGCTAAATAATTTGCTTTATGTTCTCCCTTTCTCTCCTTTTCTTAGCCCTGTTGTGTTCATTCCTGTGATTATAGCTTTTAAATAAATTCACCTTTATTCTCTCAAAGAGGGGTAAATAAGAATAAAATACTATGTCTCTTCAGGGATAGTACTATTTGACAGATTTTACCTATTTCTTAAATTATACCTGAAAACATGGTTTTGTTGGCTGTTAGGTGTGTGTTTGATAGCAAGCATATGTGGCATCTTTGCTACTGAAAGTAACGTGACACAATCAATATCTTCTGTTACAGTCTTTGTTTCTGCTGCTTTTGATTAAAAACAAAACAACAAACGAATAAACTGTTATTTGACATCTTCCATGCAATGAAAATAAATGCAGCTGGAGTGCTCATGGGCTGGATTTCTGCCCACCTATGGATGCTTTCTATGCTTGTTTGCAATTTAATATGGTCAACCTCTATCTCACCTTCCATCAATCTCACTGAATGGCTCTGCAGTTCAATGAGGTCAAGCCAGGGAATAGAAAGTCGCTACAGGAGGTGTACTATCTACTCAAAAAGCTCAAAGGAATACTTTCAGCAAGGAGGATGCAGAGACTTATCTCTCTTTTGAGCTTTCTGAGAGTTTGTACTCCTCCCTAGACAAGTTTGAACCTTGGTGATTAAGGGAAACATAGATCCTAAACTCTCAAAAGTCAGCTCATATGCACATCTGCATCTATGGTTGAGTATGACAGAGGCAGAGTTGCTAGGTTTTTTACAAGCCTGTTCAAACTTGGCAGATTGATCTTTCTAGGATGATCAGAGAGGAGAGTTTCATCAGGTAGGCATGGGCAGTACATGCTATAAAACACCTGGGAACCTGGGGTAAGAGACATTGTGTCACAAATTGGTAAGAATGACTACAAATCTATTTCTTCCCTGTTGTTTGTTTCCACACACTGTTATGAAATCAGGCAATGAACAATTCCCAGACAAGTCTGGGAATCTGCTCCACTGATTAATAAGTCTTGGTAATTGGAGATATCTAATTACTCCTAGAGGATGAAGTCTATGCCATCCACTGCTTAAGACCTTACTTTAATCGCTTGTGCACTAAATTAAATCTTGAGAACTGTTTCTGCTCCCAGAGCACCAAACATCTCTTGACTGACTGTAGATGTGTTGCTCCTCTTTTTCCTCTCTTTCTCCTTCTTCCATCTTTAAAAGTTTTATTTGAGCTATAAGTTCTTTCTGTCATGCAGTGCCAGGACACAAGGAATCAGATCTGCATTTTGCCCCCTCTACCCCAACTCCAACCTGAACAAATACCATCCTCACCTTGAGAAGCATTTTACTTTTGAGAGATGCTAAGAAAGTAGGGAAGCGTTGGGCTTCGTACTACAAGATGCCACATACAGAGAAGGATGGGAATGTACCTTTCTCAAAGCTGTCATAAACCTTTTGTCTGCTGGTGTTAACTGGGAGCAGAGGCTTTCGGTACTTTGCAGAATAAAACTGACACATACAATAAGTATGATTTTCAAAAGGACATGGAGAGCAGAAGGAAAAAAGTAATTCATATTTGGCAAAAAAAGCTCCCTTTTACTTGAGCTGAAATTTACTCAGTTGTTACTGCTACATAGAAAACATATAGAAATCCTGTTCCATTACCTTTCCAAACCTCAGGAATATTTTTCCTGAAGCTTGTGCCAGCACTCACCTATATAGTCATGCCTTTTTCTAGTTTTGACTTAAAGTTCTAAATTGCTTCTGAGAAATGCAGTTCATGACACATTCCTTACCCTGCCAGAGACTCTCAAAATAACCATTCATCTGCTTCTATTGCAATGACCAAGCAATGAATGCTGCAAAGATTTTATGAAACAAAAATGCGATACTGCATAGCAATCAGTTCTGTACTTTTATGGTTGCTGAAGACTTTTGCTTTTCTCTGTAAATGATCTGTCTTCAGTACACATGGATGTCCATCAATCTTCCTATTTTGCCATTTATTGCAGTCATATTTTATATAAGAAAAAAATGTATAGCTGGCCAAGTAGCTGATCCTGTTCTATTTTACCCCAATCTTTCAGACAGGAGAATGGAATATTTGTTTTACCAAAAGCTTTCTGATGCTTTGTACTGAAGACAGACTTATCCAATAACACTCTGCATCCATCCTGCCATCATTTTATGTTGGAAAAATACTAGAAGTGGCTATTACAGAAGTTTAAGCAGGTAATGTTCTGCCAGCATGGTTTGGGCTTGTATGGATTTTGCTTTGAAAACTACTGTAAGGTTCATATTGCTGTAGTTCTCTTAATTCAGTTTGTCTGAACTCAACTGAGGAAATATGATAAACCTTAAAATCAACAAAAATCTCTATAGCACAGTTCAGTTAAGCCACATATTTTTTTACTTGCTGTTTCTTGTTTTATTGTTTAAAAAGAATTTTAAATACAAAACTGAGGCGGTATTTCATATGCATGTGGGTGGAGTCAGCATTTTCTGTTATCCGGTGTCCTGATTAGCAACTGTATCTTTCACTACTGAGGCCCCTGAAGATAAGAAGTGGCTTTTTTAACAAAAAATCATGTGACATAATGAAGCATTGTTCCTATCAGACAGACTGGGAACTAAGCAGTATAAACCATGACTTATGTTAAGTCATAGGAAATTTCATCATTCAAATGAACTGCAGAAGTAATGAGTGCTGTGAGCTGGTCCAGCAGACAAGCCTTGCTGTCTAACCAGCCAAGTGTGTGGAGCAAAACTAGCTTAGAATAATGGTCTAAGAGATTACTATGGCAAACTGCTAAATCTTTCTCCTCTTTGCTGTATTTCTCATTGTTCCTTTGCCTGCAGAGATTGAGATGGAGGGCAACAGTACAGCCAAGTCTAAGAGGGCTGTGTTCCTTGACAGAGTCAGTAGGTTTACAGGTCTTGTTTTTTTGAATTTTGTGGGACACAGCCAGACTCCTTAAATCCAGGAGAGCAGACATATTGTAAAGAAAATATGTTACCTAAAGAAGTAACATGAATGGAATGTGTCTTTGAATTTAGAAGAGAATCCCCATTTTAAAAATACCTAAAGATACAAATCTCAAATATTGTACTGACTAGCAGATATATGCATTTATTTTTCTGGGAAGTATCATATAAAGTTAACATAGGAATAAACATCCAAGTACATCAAAACCAGAGAATTGATGCTCATCATTTTTCTTCTCAGTTGTGTGTTAAGTTCCACTTTAACAATGGAGAATCTTCTAAGGACATATTATTCTTATTAGATCATTGCCAGTCTGGGAGTCCTGCTCATGTAAGTGTCAGGTACTGAAAGATGATTTTTAGTTTTTTATGTATTGTGTGCTCAGATACACAGAATTATTTATACCAAACTTTCTCTGAGACTATGGAGTGTGCAATACAGTTTAAATTGCTGTGGACCACACTCTGGTTGATCCCAGAAACTAGTAGAGCAGACCAGAAGTCTTCCAGCAGGGGTGGGGCAGAGAGGAAGTCCCCATACCACCACTGTGGGCCAGTGGCCACCTTGGCACCATCTGCACATCAGGGATCCTGTGCCAGAGTGGTGGAGTAATTCTCAAGGGAATCCTATATAATTTCTGTTGGTTTGACATTCAGGAACTTGTAGTTCCCTGGCAAGAAAGCCAGAAAAAGAGAGATGTTGTAGAAATAATGATATTTTCTAGAGGGGACAGGGGATGTGAACTGTTTTCTGTACAGCACAATAAATAGAACATTAATGTTTGTTCTTTTCTAGCAAGCAACTCTTGGGGTTAGCTAGAAGGGAATTAAGACTAGGATACACGAAGAATAAAAATCTATATCAAATAGAAAAGGTTGGAATACAGGAGCCAAAACCAAACTGCCGCAAAAGGACAAGGAAAGTTTAATACACTCTGTTAAATGCACTTTTTTTTTGCCTTTGTAGTGTTACAGAACTTGTTTACTTTAGCCAAATTTTTTTCTCTATATATATCTTTTTTCTTCTCTTCAGCTGCAGTAGCAAATGACACAGGATCAGGCAAGCCCATTTTGCCCATGTTTTTCAGCTGTGCTCTGAACCCTGTGAAATATATTCTTTCCTCCAAATGAATTTAATTGTTACTTAGTTTTTCTGAAATAACACATTTTTGCTAACATTTTAATAATCTTCACCAGACTTGAAAAACTATCTGATCTAATTGGAAAGATTTTGAGAAATGACTCATGGCATTTTCTTAACATTTTGAAATGTATGTCAATGCATGGGGAACATTTAATCTGGGTCACTGTATTGCAAGCATAATTTATTCTTTGACCTTTAGCTCCTACTTTCCATTCTGAAGAATTACTAAAATATTGTGGTTTGAGGGAAGGATCTGAAACTACACAGAGAGGTAAGAGGGTATTATTTAATTCTTTCGGAATACAAAGGGAAAGTGAAAGCTATTCCCTTGCCCATCCAACCCCATCCCTTCCCACCCACCCATCCCCCTCTTCTAAAGACAGCCTGATTTTGTTCACATTACCAGTTTAGTTACATGAAAACTAAAAGGTCACTTGGGGAACTGTTCAGTCTCAGCAATGTCTTTTGGACTTTCAGGATAGCCCCTTGTGGGAATCAAAAATAACTTCAGTGTTTCAAGATGTGGGAAGATGAAGTAATTCTTTCCTTCATCCTGTGTTCATCCCTAATCACATTCTCATACTGATTATATTAAATAAACTGGAAGGGGGAAAGATGAAGAGGGAAATAGTTTTATTTGTGATTCTTCAAAATATAACTATTCATTAGATCTCTAAAACACAGGACCATGTTTTCCTGTGAAAAAATAATGGCAGACTAGCTTCCTAATTGGTTTTTGAGATTCCAGCTTTATTCATTCTTCAAGAAAACAGAAAAAGTGGTTATATGTAGTGATCCAAGGCCAAAAAAAGGAAGAATAGTTTGCAGTGTTTGGTTTTCCTTTGACCTTTCCTGTTATGCTCAAGGAATAGCAATGAGAAAATTAAGAAGCAGCTTTTTATCATTTCTCTCGTTTCCAAAACATGGAACTCAGTGTGAAAGCTATCCTTTTGTGAGGATGAAATTGTGGTGGGAAGAAATAGTCTTCCTTTGGTCATCTCCTGTGAGCTATGCTACACTGCTGACCAGATTTTTCATGAGGTCTACAGGCAGATGACAACACTATATGCTATCAAGTGCCATTGTCAATATTTCAGCCATATGAGATCAAATCTTTGACATTTTTTGCTCTTATCATGGCTTCCTTAGCATGTTAGCTGATAAGGATAAAAATTCTCTTTTCAAAAGATTTTACTGTCCTTGCTGTCTTGCAAAGGTAATGATCTCTTCATAGATATTCTCAGCATATGTGGATTGTCCTGTTGCTGCTCTGAGATAACTAAAAGCCCTGTAGTCAAGATAGTCAGGTGTTCAGCTCAAGAATATGTGCCTGTAAAAACATTATTAGTTCAGGTTAGCATCATAATATGCTCACATGGACTGTGTGTTGTTTAAACCACAAGAAGGCAAGCTTGTATAAGGCCAAAACATACTAAACAAAGAATATAGTTAACAATCGCTGCAAAAAGACAGATCAACGTTTTGTCAGCCTTATTTTCTAACAATACACATGCTGCTTGTATAATAAAGTTCCATAGACAACTTCACCTTCATTCAACTGTGATGTATTTTGAAAGAAAAAATAGTTTAAATAAAACTGGAATATTTTTTAATATTAGAAACTCAACTTTTTTTGTAGAAGAAAGGGACAAAAATTAACACTTTCTGCAGGGTTGTAAAGTTCTGAGTAGCTGTAATCAGTATGTCATTTAAAATAGAAATACTCTAAGCCTGTAATGCATTGTGACAGATTGTCATGAAGACGTACTAGTACTGATGCTGCGACCAGGAGCTGACAGCTGAGTTTCATTAAAGCAAATATATATATATATATATATATATATATATATAAAAATAAAGGAAATCATCTTTTCCGGAGCAAAGATAGATATTAAGATCAAATCCTACTATGATTTCTTTTTCCTGTTACTCCATCGTGACTTCTGTCCAAAAAAAAACTTAGATGCAAGCGGATAAAAAGATATCTCTTCAGTAAATCTTACAATCTCTGTTGCCTTGTCATGTCTTTATTTCTAATAACTAAGCTTCAATCAGAAATGTATAAATATTAATGAAATAAAATTGCATTTAACCTTATGAAAATATCTTGCAATGTCTAAGTAATAAAGGAGGTTTTGTTATTTTTGGTGACTAAAACTATTTTTTTTTTAATTATTCTTCAAATAACCTTTGGAGAAATAAAAATAAATGTGCTTATGACATGATATGCTATATAAACCTTTCCTTACAGTTGCTTGATGTAATAAGAGAAATCCTTTATCTTTATCCCTGATACTTCATAAGAGTCCTGGTTGTGATGATGGAGAGTAACTGAAAACCCAAATTTTCCCATTGTGGCAGTACATTCCCCCCCTCCTTCCCACCAGCAGGAAACAAAACTTCTCCAGGCAGGGAGAAGGGGAAGAAAACCCTGGAGGCTGCAGGTTGAAATTTGAACTGGCCAATCGAGACGCGCCAGGTGCACCAAGGTGACCCTCCTGGCCAATACAATTAAACGACCACCGGTCAGATTCGACAGGGGTATAATCGGGGTCCCGCCGCAGGACATGTTGGAATCAGTCCTCCTCGGAGCAGCGGGTCTGCAGTTAGGGACAACCCCTTGGGTCGGGGCACTGCCCGAGGTGACTCCTCGAGGGAGAGAGCCCTCAGCTTTCAGGGGAGTGATACGCGCATTTTGAGCCGTCACTTTAAATCTTGGGGATTCTTAAGTCGGCTGTGTAGTATTAATTCTCCTTACATCATTGAACCGGTGGTTTTATAAAATGTTTACCAGACTTCTTACTAACTTTTGCTGAAGAATACATGTGCGTTTTAACATCTATTGGATTTGTTTAGTCGTGCACCTGTAACACCCATTTGAAAATGAGTCTGACAAAGACCTCTCAAAAAAAAAGATAACAGTTATTTGAAAATATTTTTATTTCTAAAGAATTCCTTTAATGGATAGTTTCCCCTATGTTCTTACATTTCTTTCCTTTTGCATAAAAATCTACAGTTCTAGAATACAACTGGTAAGACAAATACTGTGCAATAAGTCATAACTGAATCAAATTTTATAGGAAGAGTTTGGGGGTGTGGTGTTGTTTTTCGAAGACCATAGTATTCCAGATGTGTTGCCATGCTGTAGTGTAATTAATTTACTGGTAACTGTTGTAGCCAATTAGGTTTTGAAGTAGATACAGACAAGAAAAGCAATTCTCTTTTTTTATTACGTCTCTTTAATATTCTATGCTCAAAACACCAGAAGTACAGACAACCATTGGTGTTGGTGTACATACTGAACTGTAAAGCAGTCCAGCTCATAGAGGAGACCTTCTAATTAAAAATGGACAGTGAGCACAACCAATTTTCTGATTGTTGTTCCAGACACGCTACAGGATGATTTTCTTGTTGCGCAGGGTATGTTCTCCCTACCATTAGATTGCAAAAGAAAAACTGTTAACATCAGTCCAAAAAGACTGTGAGGTAAACACTGCAGGTTGAGGACAGAATGGTCAGAATGAGTACTCTGAAAGGAAAGAGGAAGGTCCCCTTTTCAGCAGAAGTGCTGCTGCAGATGAGAAAAATTGTGAGATTCCTCAGCTGCCATGGTTCAAGGGCACTCCTGCAGGGGATGTGTGTTTCCTGCCAAAAGTTCAATCACACCAACTAACTAAAACACACAACCCTGCAGCATTCAGACTAAGTCTCTGGAGGTTGTTTTGCAGCTTACCATTGTGTCATTCTGTAAAATATAAATGGTGCTCTGCAAAATAGAAGCACACTGCAGGGAGACCCCAGTGGTTTATGAATCTGCATGCTGGGAAGATGAAGAAGAGGAGGTGGTGGCAGGGGGTACATGATAGTATTGTGGTTGGGCTGCACAGGCTGGACACTGGGACAGAGCTGTGGGGAAACAGCTTCATCTTGCAGGACGACAGGGACTAGGGTGCAGCAGCACCAAGGCAAAAGTTGTGGAATAACAGAGGCACTCACCTACTTAATCAGAAGGAACCTGTTACAAATCTTACCCCCCAAATCTACTGCAATTTTGAAAACTAGCTGCAGAGAAAGCCAGAAGGGTGTTACTGTACAATGTACTGACCTGTGCTGCACCCTCGACATTTCATCAAGAGCCAAACTAGGATGACTCAGTGAAAAAAATATTTCAAAATGGTTAAACTGATTTCTTAATGTTTAGCTGGCCAGTCACATAATCCACTCATGACAACCCCTGTACATAAATCTGTTTTGGTAATCAGAATAAGTAAATGCAAAAACATTTAAGATGAAAATCTAGCAAGAAAGCCAAACAGAAAGAGAATACATTATTGTCCAAAGTCTTTGTTTTGCAATTTAAGTGAAACAGACTTGGCTGCTAGAATACATCATACATGTTGTAGTTCCACTTACTGGACACCGAAACTTAAAGCTGGGTAAAGTACTCCCTTTAGCTTACAGTCTTTTTTTCTAAGTGGGATTTCTCCGTTACTGAAAGTATCCAGTGAGTATTTCAGTGTCCATAGTAAGACCTCATTAGCATTCTAGCCCTCTAAACATTGATGGCTGATGACAACAATCCCTTGGTGTAAACTGTTTTATAGAGTTGTGTAATAATATTGATGTTACTAAGGGAACAAGAAGCAGGTGGATATACCATCTGTCATCGGTACCTAACTGATAATTTACAGAAAAATTTTAGGTTCAATACAAAGTAAAGAAATTAAATTCTGGGAAAAAATTGCTAATACCACACAATTCTTTCTGTGGTGGTTTCCCTTTGTTTTAGGCTGTTTGTAAATAAGAGCAGAGATAGAAGCTTGATGAACGTGAAGGAAGCAAGAGATGAAAAGTACATAGGCTCTTCATGTATTATTTCAGGATTTAAGGTCCAATCGTGATGGTTTTTCATGCAGTAATATTACTAGGCGCTCAAGACAAACTTAGAGCCAAAGACTGGCTACATACTGCACAGAGCAGGCTTGGCTCCAGGATATACATACTGACTTTAACCCAGCTATGGCCAGATTTCCTTGTGAAGAAGAGCAAGGAAGGGTGACAGAACAGAAGATGTGTGGTCTTAAGAAGTCTTCAGCTTTGAAGTCGTGGGAAACTGAACCATGGGAAACATTAGAGACCATAGCTAGTATTCATTCACAGAGACATACTGACATTATACTTTTAACCTACCTAGTTTTACCTCTCATTCCAACTTTAAAGACATTGGGTCAGCTTTTCAATAGATATATATCAGCACTATGATGTCAATTATGTATGTTCCAGGTCTGGCTCCTCCTATACAATATGTCTTCTTGGAAAATCAGTGATAAGTACTTTTTGATTACTCTGTCCGAGTCCGAATGAAGCTTAAATTTCACCAAATTCATGATTGCTTCATGTCTGTTTTCTTAAAAGCAAGACAATTTTTTGTTGCAGTATTCATTAATATTCAATGGAAAAAAAATCTAAAAAGAGCTGGAAGCAAAATTTTCATAGCGTGCCAGTACTGGTAGAATAAAGAGGCAACATATTCCAGTAAAAAGGTGCCAGAATGGCGGGGGCGGGAGGAGGGGGGGGGGGGGATTTCCTAGCATTATTTCAATCATTAACATGTTTGATTTTAAGGAAAAGCTTTTATTTTAGTGTGCTCTTTTTTCCTTTTGGCATGATATCTTGCATAGGCAGGTCATAAAGCCTTTGATATTTTTTTTGTGTGTATAATTAGTACCTCAGTGGAGTCCAATTTGAGCTGTGGGCTGCAGCTGTTAATTGTAACAAATACATATACCAGTGAGAAAAAGGTAGCAAGGGTACAATTTGTATAGCTAGTAAATGCAGCAAGAATTCTGAAGCTCAGGTATTAGCCATAATTTTTTCATATAGAAAACACATACACTGTATCATTTATGAAGAGATGATTTTTGGAATTCTACCCATGTTTTGACAATACTTTCTTCTATTAATTGAAAATTCAGCTGGCCTTCTAGCAAGAGTGATGTATCTCCAGTTGTCTGTTACTGTTTATTGACATTGCCTCCTGTTACCTTTCCTTTTCATCTACCATTCCTGCACTCCTTGGAGTGAAGATGAAAGCTGTGAGGCGTAATCTCATATAGAAGTCAGTGCA
This sequence comes from Astur gentilis, assembly GCF_929443795.1. Taxonomy (NCBI): domain Eukaryota; kingdom Metazoa; phylum Chordata; class Aves; order Accipitriformes; family Accipitridae; genus Astur; species Astur gentilis. The sequence goes on along the minus strand of NC_064919.1, from coordinate 16,485,753 downwards.
AGTGATAAAAGAAAATGTGAAAGAGACTGATGGAATTTCTGACCAACTTCTTTAATGAAGATGCTGAGTTCTACACTCTCAGAGTTCACCTTGGCAGGTTTTTCAGATAGCAGACAGAAATCATTGGGCTGTATCCTTAGCTAAGACCTTTCCACTAGTGAAGAGACCTGCAGCACAAGCCAGGTCAAAGGCACCTGTGCTGGTTATTGGCTGGCAGCCAAGTGCAGGATGACTTTTGCCTTTCCTTACACTTGTAAGATCGTGGCATCTTAACCAACTTCCTATTGTGATTTATAACCAAAAATAGCTAGTCTTCTGAAATACATAAACTAATCTTCTAAGTGGTGAGCTTTAAAAGGTATAAGGAGACACTTCTTGTTTCTGAAGCAGTTATCCTTAATCCTTATGATCATGTAACAGTTTGTTTTCAAAAAAATCTAAATCAGATAAAATGTTTGAAATAACAATGTTTTACATTATAAACACTGTATCTAAAATTAACTAATGAACTAATTAGTAAGATTTTTGACCATACATTAAATAATTGTCCCATTATTATTTTAAGACATAGAAAGGCTCTTAGGATGCTCAATTAATACCTCCTTATGTACCTAACTTTCCTGTAAGAGCTGCTTGCAAAACTCCCTAAAGACTGGGAAAAAGAAGCAGAAGGGGCTTGGTGGAGTGGTGTCAGGTATTACCTAAAATAAGATTGTGTTATATTCCAGTACCAACTTTCTGTGCCAAATAATTCTTGTGTATCATGCTATAGGAAGCAAGGCTTTCAAAACTGCTCAGTGCACAGGTTTTTGTCTTACCATTCAAAGTTTGTGTCAAACATCTTTACCTGCTATGTTTATTTTCAAAATGGACAGTCTTTTTTTTAAAAAAAAAAGAAAAAGAAGAATGCAAACCAGAAGCCTGTTTTCCTTTCATCTCTCAACTACACAGTATCTCTCTTCACCAAAAAATGACCAGTGTTTCCTACAGGAATACTCCTTCCAGCTACTTCTGCTTCCATAAAGTGGTGTTTCTAAATTGTGACCCATCCAAAAGACCTTTTGTGCTTATTTTCAACATCTGTTGGGAAGTATCTGTTTTCATTATGCTGTGAATGGATGCACACCATACAAGTTGTAAGTGGAAATATGTGGCAGTACACTGCCCCCCTCCCCCCCGCCCCCCCCATCCTGCCAGCAGGAAACGAAACTTCTCCAGGCAGGGAGAAGGGGAAGAAAACCCTGGAGGCTGCAGGTTGAAATTTGAACTGGCCAATCGAGACGCGCCAGGTGCACCAAGGTGACCCTCCTGGCCAATACAATTAAACGACCACCGGTCAGATTCGACAGGGGTATAATCGGGGTCCCACCGCAGGACATGTTGGAATCAGTCCTCCTCGGAGCAGCGGGTCTGCAGATGGGGACAACCCCTTGCGTCGGGGCACCGCCAGAGGTGACTCCTCAAGGGAGAGAGCCCTCAGCTTTCAGGGGAGTGATACGCGCATTTTGAGCCGTCACTTTAAATCTTGGGGATTCTTAAGTCGGCTGTGTAGTATTAATTCTCCTTACGTCATTGAACCGGTGGTTTTATAAAATGTTTACCAGACTTCTTACTAACTTTTGCTGAAGAATACATCTGCGTTTTAACACCTGTTGGATTTGTTTAGTCGTGCATCTGTAACAGATACATGCCATGAAGATGTTTGTGTGTCACAGAAAACAGCACTGCGAAGCTGAGACCTCCAGTTCCATGCAGGGTTACCCTGGAAGAGGGTCAAACAGGGAGGAAAAAAAGGGACAGCCTGTCGTTTTCATTTGTAGGATAGACAATGAAATGTTTATTTAACAGGAGAAAGAACTGTGTAGAAAGTGTGATTCATTTATGAGAAAAAGGATGTTCTAGTTTTGCCTGATTTGAGGCAATTATTAGCTGTGACTTTCTGTCCTGAGGGAATTCCCTAGTGCATATCATGCAGCTTCCATTTTGTCATACAGACGACACTGCTACTGCGGACTGAACTGGTTCTGCGTCCCATGACTACAGAAGAGAAACAGAAAATTAATCAGGGTCCTGCCTTAATTTTAAAAAATCACATCTATGGTAGAGCACAAGTTCTGTGGTCATTCAGGAAGGGCCTGCACTGTACTGTAAAGGCCTGACCCAGGCCTGACCTGCAACCTCTTTTCTGGAGAAACTTCCTTCGGGATGTGTGAACTCCCTCGTACTCAGTGTGCTTCCAGGGAACTTGCACACCAAGTCAGTGAATTTCCCATGAGAAAACATGGGGTCAGAAAACAGCTGAGCCATGAAGCCTTTGCACCTGATGCCCGTCAGGCACATGGGGCAGTCTGCAGGGCAGACTGGCAGCGAGGGAGGTGAGACATCTTGTAGCCTCCAGACAGCTGCCCTGTAGAAGGCACAACTATGTGACTGGCTTTACATATCTGCAGCCCAGGGACAACAGACTCTCCTTCTTTTATTTGTCACCTGCCAGTCTAGGGAGAGACTCACCTTCAAAGTCTGGAAACATTTAGTGGAATATCAGCATTTGAGGTGGTAGAATTAAGCCCTCAAATAACTGACAGTTGTTCATATTGCCCAATTTTCTGGTCTGTTGGCAGTGAGGCTGGATTTTTTGTGATTTAAGTGGGCAAAATCTAAATACCACCAAAATAAGTGTTGCTGGTAATCATGCTGATTTTGCTGAGATGTGGAGAAGTCTTGGCATTCTAATTTTACTGTTATCACTACACAACAGTAAAATTAGAATAACTTAAATGGTCTGCAAATCACAAGGGATTTGTGTATACTTCACAAATTAAAAAAAAAAAAAAAAAAAAAAAAAAGGAAGGAAGAAAGATGCAGCAGCTAAAGTAATTGGCCAAATCATTTGCTAATAATTACTTATGATGCTGTGTCCTTTACCAGGTCATTAATTGATGGTGACAATAAGATCCAGAGATGATTCATGCTCGTGTCAGCATTGAGCATCAAAACTTTAATTAAGCATAAATGTGCATGTTTTGCTATAAATGCTATGAACTATTTGTACTGTTGGTCTTTTTCTGGTAAAGACCATTAAAGAAATCTAATGGAAAATATTTTTTATGTTTACTTAAATAGGTTGTGTGGATATTTGTAGGGAAGTCTGGGGGGTGTTTATGCACTAGATCAATACATGCAACAATTACCTGAGAGCTGTTGGGCTAGTAACTGAAAAAAACCCCACCAGTTTGGATTTTTCTGTGCCAGCAAGGATATTCTTTTCTTTCATCTAACTTGTCAGTATCATTTGAGGTTAGTTCTTATTTCTGAATTTGTTATAGCTTTTACATTTTTTTCTGTTGTTGTTCACTATTCTAATAAAACCTGCATTGTGTTACTTTATCACTTTGCACGTTCACTACATTTCCTCACAACTGCATAATGGGATTTTTCCTGCTTCTGTGGAGTAAAACAGGCACTCTGAAAATATTAATCTTAAATACAAATCTATTGACTAAATCTTCAACCTAATATTGAAGATACTGTTATATCCAGTAATATACAAATGTTCATTTGTTTGTTGGGAAAATTCTTTTAACAAAGCTAACTAAGCTTTAGTTTACTTATTTGTTGTACAAATCAAATAATAACTTTATTTCAACTCTGTGCTTGAAGTAGATGTCCATACCTACAATGTTACTGAACCCGATTTGATAGAGTTGTCTAGATCAGTCAAAAATGTTGACTTTCTTTCACTGAAAATTTCTTATCTACTCTACTGCCAAGGGCGTGTAAATTGTACTTATGGATTAGGATAACAACAGAGGAGACAACCCAGTATATTTCTCCTTTGACTGGGGAAATTACACTAGGGAATTACACCAAGAAAAGTCAACTGAAAGGAACACCGTATGATCTGAGGAAATTATGTATATATAGCTGTAGATATATTAATATTACTTGATGGTATATAGTATATGCTATATTATTAAGATAATAGTTACATAATAGATGTAATAGATGTAATGCAATAGATGTGCATTATTGTGGATACATTTGGTAACCTTCCAGCTCCTATAGCTTGATGGTACCTTTTTCATCATGTTTTCATATATATATATAGGTAAGCATTGTTATGGATGCACGACTAAACAAATCCAACAGGTGTTAAAACACAGATGTATTCTTCAGCAAAAGTTAGTAAGAAGTCTGGTAAACATTTTATAAAACCACCGGTTCAATGATGTAAGGAGAATTAATACTACACAGCCGACTTAAGAATCCCCAAGATTTAAAGTGACGGCTCAAAATGCGCGTATCACTCCCCTGAAAGCTGAGGGCTCTCTCCCTCGAGGAGTCACCTCTGGCGGTGCCACGACCCGAGGGGTTGTCCCTGACAGCAGACCTGCTGCTCCGAGGAGGACTGATTCCAACATGTCCTGCGGCGGGACCCCGATTATACCCCTGTCGAATCTGACCGGTGGTCGTTTAATTGTATTGGCCAGGAGGGTCACCTTGGTGCACCTGGCGTGTCTCGATTGGCCAGTTCAAATTTCAACCTGCAGCCTCCAGGGTTTTCTTCCCCTTCTCCCTGCCTGGAGAAGTTTTGTTTCCTGCTGGTGGGAAGGAGGGGGGTAGAGAGGAAGTGTACTGCCACAAGCATGATTTATCAAATATGATATATATCTATCACTAGTCACAATTCTGGTATACAGCATTTCAACATCATCTTGTCATACAAATTTTAGTGGTTCTTGCTAGTGGCATTGTATTATAAGAACAAGATCCTAAAAGGTAAAGAATGCACTTAAAGATAAATACTCATCTTTCTTATCTTCTGTTACTGATATTATCTGTGCATGCAGCATTTTCAGTTCAGTTCCTTGCAAAGAGCAGAAAAAAAGACAGTGACCTGGCTGTTCTTGAATGAAGAAGCATAGTAACACTAAAATGTTTTTCTTTACTTGTGACACTGGACTAGTTAAAAAATAATTTACAATTCATAGTTAATATTATTGTGTTTCTCTAGGTATTTTAATAAAACTTCACAAATTAAGATATAACCTTCATCCTTCTCCTTCCTCACTACAATTTCAATACAAACATTCCTATGTGATGTGCAGAAAATGATGGGTAATAGAGCAATGGGTGGCCACGTAGTTTATCTGGAAATGCAAATATACTAAGAAAGTATTTTCTCCCATAACTGTTCTAGTCACTGATGACATAAAATTATTCAGAATTACTGTGGACATTACAAGCTGGTTTTTACAAGCTCTTGGAGATGATGCTTTAAAATTAAATCCTGGCTGAGTAAGGCCAGGTCTTTAGGGTAAGCACTTTGATGCAAACAGAAAAGAAAAAAAAAAAAAACCCAAACCAACCAACCTTCAATAATATAAATGAAAGTCAAAACAAAAACAAAATTACTTTCTAGGGGACTAACTTTTCTACCTATGTATTCTTATCTCTCATCTTTAAGACTGTCCAAGCTAATCAGAAACAGATCTTTATTTGTTTGCACCAATACTCCAGAAGGGCAATGGAAGAATTTTTTAGTTTTTCCTTTCTGCCCATTCCATTCACAGGTGATGTCTGTGCTGTGCCTGTGGCTGATAATGGATGAACCACGGAAAGACTTGTGGAGCATCAAACCACCAGTTTATTCAGTTGTAAGACAGAAACAGCCAAGTAGTATATTGAAGGTAGGCTGTTAAGAAGTGATGGTGCTCTTGCTAAAAATTCAGATACATGATCTCCAAAACCCACTAAAGCTGGGTTTATTATCTGTTCTGAAAGCAAATATATGTGAAAATGTCAGTATAGTGTGAACATTGGAACAGCCATTTTAGCATATCTTTTAGTGGGAATGTCCATAAACACAAAAAGGTTTTTCCAATATGAAATAAGTGATTAAATACTTCTCATTGCATACCCTGCTCAAAACTAAGCTGGGTGAATACTGTTAACATCCTATTTAGAATGCATCAAGATTAGGTAATTTTTTTGTTTTATCAAACATTGCAGCCCAAATCTTCCCTGTAAAAATCTTTCTAAATTTAATTAAGGAGCAGTTTATTAGTGCTGTGATTTCCAGGTTAGGAAAACAAACAAGAGGAGAAAAAAAGGTCAGGTCTCCAGCTCCTTTGTGGTCTGCTAGGTCAAAAATGTTCCTTTCCTTCCTCCATTAGATCAAGGCTCTGTATGGAAAACATAGGGACCTAATTCTTTTTCCAAAAGAGGAGGGAATAAACCTCGGTCCAGGCACTTGACCCACAGCAATCTGTGATCGCTGGAAAGTACCACAGATTGAAGCAGAGGACAGCTGATGTCAGGTGTGCTTTCCTATAGACACAAAGGAGAGGATGCCACAGAAATTTGTCCAGCCAGAGCAATGCCAAGATTGCCCCATATCTGAGAGTAAAGCTTAAAAACAAGCATTGGGAAATTATTGTAACTGACACAGAAAAGAAGCCCCGTCAATTCTGAGCTGGAGTGCAACAGCTGCAATGTATATATTTGCTAAGACAGTTTAATTCCACTGTATCTTCAGCTCTTCCATCCAGTTTGCCCTGTCTTCAGATATTTTCTTCGTTTGGTGTCAGTGAATTAGCTGACATACAAGTCAAACTCCTGTAAAGATAATAGGCAATCTGACACCCAGGGAAATGAAACACAGTATCTGATTCTGTATCAGAGCTATCAGAGCTATATGACATAGGAGAATTGTGATTATCAAAATATTCTCTACTGAGGAAAAACATGTTTTTTCTCAAAATTTCAGTAGCCTAGTTGGACTTCAGGCTAGTAGTAAACTGACAAAACAGAAAAAGTCACTTAGTTCCTCATTCTTTTGCAAGTGGTACACCTTGAACATTAAGCTTCTTGATGAAAATCAGATTTCTTTCTTTAGTCCTATGGTTGCAATGGAAACATGAAACAACAGCTACTTTTCTTCAGCTTGTAAATATTTGTAACTGCAGATGTTCTGCAGATGGCTCCTATTCAGCTGTTGTGGGAACAGCTATTTACCTGACTGGTAGTCAGCACTGCAGCAAATAAAGGCAACTTGCAGGGACTTTGGCAGTTAGCAGGACACCTGTTTGATTTCATGTTTTTCTTTTTTTTTTTTTTTTTTCCTTTTCTGGCTGAGGTTTTTCATTGTGATAGTTTTTTTGGTAAATGACTGTGGATTATTCCCAATTTTTCAGCATTTCTTTTAGAAATGCCTTTTTCTCTTCGAGCTTGAACATTTTATTTGGTTTTCTTTTTCTCTTTTACCCTCCATTTCTTGATAATTTGTAGAGGTTTTTCCACTTTTTTTGGTGTTTTGTCACATATTTATTTATTGATGATCTTCTGTGGGGGTTTTTCCATCTAGCCAGTCTTTGAGGGAATTGTTTGTGTCTTTGGGAGCATTCTATTGGTGCTCTTGTACTGGTTTTGCTGTTTACTCTTTCATGACTGAGAAGTGATGCAGGGAACAGACTAAGAAAGACCCAACCAAAATCAGGAAGAATTTTTACTGCAGTATGACATATTTTGCTGATAATTTATTTTCTTGCCTTCTTAGAACATCTCCATAGAGTTAATTTGCAGTGACATCATGTTTGGCATGAGCTGCATCTAGGAAGTTACATGTAAAATTAATTTCTTACCTTAATGGAATCAAAATACCATGCAGCTGCCTTTACAGTGATTTTAAAACCTCATATAATTTGGCAAGCTGCTTAATGTACTTACTGATGGCTTTTTTTCACTATTATTATTTAATCTTAAACACAATAATAGCAAGAAATAGGGATCTGTCATTTTAGCAAAATGCTTTTGGGGGCTTATACATTTTAAGGAGGAACTAGTTCATGCTGATGAGTGACTGTAACAATGTAATTTTCAGATTGCACAGTTGGTTTTCTGTCAATCTTTTTAACAGATTTGTTCAGTTTTACTAACAAAATGGTTATTTTCCCCTTTGTGTCCTTCCCATCTCTTCAACAGCCAACCTTGCAAGCCTAATGAGACTCAGAAATTTTATGAGGAAATCCACAAAAGAAAAAATACTTCTCTATGTTTCATCACCTATTTCTTTTGCTTTCTTCTCTTTTGGCTCCTGAAAGACAGATGCAAATTCTCCTGATTGCAAGGCTTTTATCCTCTGAGACAGTAAAGAAAACGTTACTGGCATTATGTTCTCCTGGGTGTTATTGTCCATAAACAATGCTCTTAATTTATCAAGCATGTTACATGCGTTAGTTTGGTGATATTGGGCATGGAGAAAGGTCCTCCTGTCTCAAACACTTCCTGAACTTACCAGAAGTTTCCAGAGTCCAGATAGTAAAGTCTCAGATGATGCTGTTCACTCTGTCTGAGGGCAGAGACTGTAATCTTCTGGCAACCACTACTCATAATGAGACCGAGTCTAAGAGAGCCATTCAGTCCTGCTCCTGAGATACTGTACGCTGAGTCCCCAGTCAAGCAGAAAGCATGTGGATGAAAAATTCAGTTATTCTTGCACCTTGAGATAACAGAAATGAGCTATAGCTAGGTCTTTGCAGAGAGAAAATACTGTCTGTGATATTTTTTTTTTTAAAAAAAAGAAGTACTCCACTGGTGTATCTTAGGAGAAAACCAGCTTGAATTATGAAAGTTAACAGATAATTGGGAGTTTGTGAGGGTGAAGGTCCAAAATTGAACTTTGGACTGTCAAGCAGAAGATAAGTGCAAATGGTACGGGCTGGTTCTAAATTTTGATGATACCAGGACTAAGCTAAAGTGGCTGTATTGGGTTTGCATAGAAAGGTTTTGGTATCAGGTGAGCTACAGCGGTGGCTTCTGTGAGAAGCTGCTAGGAGCTTCCCCCATGTGCTACAGAGCCAATGCCAGCAGGCTCCAAGACGGACCCGCTGCTGACCAATGCCGAGCCCATCAGTGATAGTGGTAGTGCCTCTGGGATAACAGATTTAAGAAGGGGAAAAAAATGCTGCACAACAGCAGCTGGAAAAGGAGTGTGAATATGTAAGAGAAACAACCTTGCAAACGAAACAAACCCAAGCCAGTGAAGAAGGAGGGGGAGGAGATGCTCCAGGCATGGGAGCAGAGATTCTCCTGCAGCCCATGGGGAAGACCACGGTGAGGCAGGCTGTCCCCCTGCAGCCCAGGGAGGTCCACGGTGGAGCAGATCTCCACCTGCAGCCTGCGGAGGACCCCACGCTGGAGCAGGTGGATGCCCAAGGGAGGTTGTGACCCATGGGAAGCCCGCGCTGGAGCAGGCTCCTGGCAGGACCTGTGGAGAGAGGAGCCCACACTGGAGCAGGTTTTCTGGCAGGACTTGTGACCCCATGGGGGACCCACACTGGAGCAGTGTGCTCCTGAAGGACAGCGTGCCATGGAAGGGACCCACGCTGGAGCTATTCATGAAGAACTGCAGCCCATGGGAAGGACTTATGTTGAAGTTTGTGGAGGACTGTCTCCTGTGCAAAAGACCCCATCCTTGAGCAGGGGAATGGTGTGATGAGTCGTCCCCCTGAGGAGGAAGGAGCAGCAGAGACAATGTGTCGTGAACTAACCCCAACCCCCATTCCCTATCTCCCTGCGCTGCTCAGGGGGAGGAGGTAGAGAAATAGGGAGTGAAGCTGAGCCTGTTAAGAAGGGAGAGGTGGGGGGAAGGTGTTTTTAAGATTTAATTTTATTTTTCATTACCCTACTCTGATTTGATTCGTAACAAATTAAATTAGTTTGCCCGAGCTGAGTCTCTTTTGCTTGTGATGCCAATTGGTGAGTGATATCTCCCTGTCCTTATCTTGATTAATGAGCCTTTTGTTATATTTTTTTTCTCCCCCTGTCTAGTTGAGGAGAGGAGTGTTATTGTGATTTGGTGGGTACCTGACACCTAGCCACCGTCAACCCACCATAACACTTTGGAAGGAAAATAGATGAGATGCTTTGGGGAATGTAGAATCCTCAAAAAATTACTTATATTTAACAGGTGTCTTTGAAAATGCATATAGAAAAGCCTATCAGAATTTATGCCAAAAAGAAAAATCTTGTTCTCTTGCAAGATCTCTATGTTTGTCTTTCTGTTCTACTTCACCTTTACATGTTCAAGACCAGGGAAAAATAAGTGAGAAAGCTTCTGTAAGACTGTGAAATGTGTACCTGAATTACCTATTGCCGGAATGCAAGTTTTACAAACATACATGTGCATAATCTGACAGATGCTGTTCTGACAATGCAGGGCACAATTAGTTATAGACTGAAGTCTATAACTGAAAAGATACTAAATCAGGGAGAGATTACTGCATTATATAAACAAGATGTAATCTCAAATATATGTCACTGTAAAAAGGAGATTTCATGAAAAAAAGTGGGGTTTGTGAAAAGTGTTAGGGTACTGACATTGTACCACTAGTTCAAAGATTAAAAACTTTTAATTCTTAGTTATTTATATGTTTTCTCACTATGCTTTGTCTGTTCTATGTCACATTAAGCACATTAGTGTCTTTCTAAATGTAATGCATATACCCTAAATGTAGCAGGACTTCTGGAAAATGTTCTTTCTTTTGGGAAAGACAAAGAAACTAAAAATTATTATTGGAGAAAAAAAATGATTTGAAGTATTTTCATTTTGCTTCAAAATAATTTATTTTGTTTTCACCACTTCATCTGCATTTCAAGGATATTGAAGCAAATGAATCAAAGCTCTGCCAACATCTGTAAAAGAGAAAATTGACCAAGAGAAAATATGTTGCATCTAAAATTCCATTGTGTTTTAAAACTTCAGATGTTTGGTTTCTGCTTTAGAGTTTTACACTGTTGCATTGGAATTTCTATTGATTTGACCTATTCTATATAAATTAAAATCTTAAAAATGAGACTGTTTTTTCATTGGTTTAAAACACACATCTCTTTAAAGTCATAGGTGAAAACCCACATTTCATATAACTTAAATTATTTTAATTTCTATAAAAAAATTAAAAGTTCTACAGAAAAGCTATTATTTTGGAAGTGTATGATTGCATGTTATTTCACAGTATTTCCTGGCACATCTCACAGTGCTAACTCCAACATGTTATGACAAAATCTGGGCCTTGAAATACTTGGGGTTTATTTTGCTTTAAAAATAGTAAAGGGCATCTGATACTTAGCACCTACAGAAACACTACTTTAACTTCTTTTTTTTTTTTTTTTTTTTTTTTCAGTTCAGTGCACTAATGAAACTATGTCTGTTTGTTAAAAATCATATGAGAAAAAAACCCAGAATTTTGAAGGGAAGTAACTTGTCTTGAAAGTTTCTTCATAGGCTGGGTTTCATGAAAATCAGAATAATGTTTTTTAATGTTTATATTTGAAACAAAACATTTTTTAGGCTATTGTCAGTAATAGGTCCTCAGTAATGGTTAGGCACTATAGAGATTTCAGCATATGAAATTTTAACCAAAAAATGCTGCAGTAACTTTTAATAGCATTTGCAAATTTGAGGTAAAATATTTGATCATACAGAAATCAGTGGGATTATGATGGTCTTCTACAGTGCAGCAAATTTGCTTTCATTCCAACAGGTGAATAAAACTGCTGCTGGAGATTAATTTCCTGAATCAGATAAAATGAAATAAAAATAAGGTTTAGGAATGGCTTTCAGAAGACAGAAAGAAGGAAAGACATTATCTTCTAATTCATTATCTTTAAATGTTAGCTTCTATTTTATAAATCACTCCATGTTTCACTCAATGGTAATCTTCTCTAATTTCAGTCATATTTGATGGATTCAATTTTAAGAGGAAGCTTAGATTCCTAAAGTGTTAACATTTTTTCAAAAAAGTGATGCTTAGAAAAGTAGAAAAGAAACCAAAGTAAGAAAAAGTTGATTAATGGGCTTCTATAAACACCTGTTGAACAATTTTTTACTTGGTCAAGTTGAAAACATTCATTAAAAATCAATTATAAGATTGCTGTAATTCCAAAAAACACTCTTCGGTTGTAGTCTTTATCTTCATTATGTAATACGCAGCTCAGCTTCCAACTGATGCAATTTAGTTTCAGGAAGGTAACAAACATACCCTGATACTTTTCCAGTTGTAATGATAGTATATCCCCTATAATGTGAGCTCATAATTGCACTATTTGAAAAATGTCTTTGAGTTACTGTGCTTGGGTCATATTGTTCTTTGTATCTAAATGACACATTGTGATTTTTTGTCACCTAAGAAAAGGAGACCTGAGTTACCCCTCATTGTTTTGTTGGTGGTGGTGGTTTTGATTTTTTTTTTCTTTCAGTGAAAGGTAGAGCTGTTCAAAATAAAGCTGTATATTTTCCAAACTTAATGGGAAACATTCATTGAAGCAGGAATTATTTGAACTTTCTAAGAAACTGTAAAATAATCATATACCTTTGTTTTATGTTCTGGAAATCTTTTTAAAAGTCTTGGCTGCACAACTGCTGGATGGAAGAAGTATTTTACAAGTAAAATTAGCAGTGTGAGAGAAAATTATAGTGCACCTACTATAATTAAAATTCCTCTCATTTTTTTCTCAACTTTAATGGACAATAACATTTTGCTTCTGGTAGCTCATGCACTAGACATCTGGAGAGCTAAAATACAGAGGAGGTCAGGGAGACACCAATGTCCCCCAGTTTGTTAATAACTGGCTAATATAAATGAGATTTTTATCTTGTAAGATCAGAGGGATCTACTAGAAATAGTTTTAGTAAGAATACTTCATTTCAGAATGTTTGCCAAGAATCTGCAGTACCCTTGAGACTTAGTTTAGTAGTTGGTAATACTTTTAATTCTACTAACATGTGAGAGGCAGCCAAGGGCCGTGTGAGTTTTTCCTGGAAATATCTCTGGACCTCTGAGATGAGCAATGTGCGTCTCCCAGACACATGACTTTGCATTCTGATCTCCTGGAAATTCCTCCCAAAGACCCCTGTGTGAAAAATGAAGAAATGGCAAAGGAATATACTTGTGCAGTGTTAAAATTCAGAATTCATCTTAAAGGGTTTGTAGATGAGTCTAAGCAACCCAGATTAAAAACTTAACAAAATAAGTCTGTTCTATTGTTTGAGAATTTAGAAATACCATATAAACATAATGGGCAATGTATCGGGTCTGGATGAGATGGATTTAATTCTCCCCATAGCAGCCCTCATAGTGCTGTGCTCTGTAGCTAGAAAGCAGTTGATAAAACACTAGTATTTTGGCTACTGCTGAGCAGTGCTCCCACTGCATGAAGTTTGCCTCTCCAACATTTCCTCCCACCCTGGCAGGCTGGGGCTGGGCAAGAAGTTGGGAGGGGACACAGCCAGGACAGCTGACCCAAAGTGACCAAAGGGATATTCCAGACCATATGATGTCAGCTCAGATATAAAAGCTAAGTAAAGGGAGACAGAAAGGGGGCGGGGGGGGGGGGGGGCATTTGTTATTTTTACGTTTGTCTTCTGGAGCAACCACTACACATACCGAAGCCCTGCTTCCCAGGGAGTGGCCAGATATTGCCTGCTGATGGGAAGTAGAGAATAACATCATTTGTTTACCTTTGCTGTGGTGCGTGACCTTTGCTTTCGCTTTATTAAACTGTCCTTATCTTGACCCACGAGCCTTTTGTTATTTTTTTCTCTCCCCTGCCAGTTGTGGAGGGGGAATGGTAGACAGGCTTTGGTGGGCACCTGGCACCCAGCCAGGGTCAACCTACCATAGGCAATTAGTCCTCAGTTTCTCCTTAAAAAAAGGGTGGGTGGGAATATACAATGATTAAATTTTTTTTATCACCTGTCTCAGGAGCAATCCTAAAACAACTCTTTCACTGTTTTCTGATGACTGCCAGTCTGACATTCTGCTAAGACCAACACATTAGGTATTGGTCCTCCCTGCAGACACTGTTTTGCCACTGGTCATAAAATATTTGAAGCCAGAAATGTAATAGGAAGAGTCTAACAAAACAACTCTGTGATAAAAAAATAATTGTTTTGTGTGCTACTCTGGTTTTTGAGGTGTTTGGGACCTCATTGCATAAGCAGAAGAAATTGTGTCAGACAGTAGAGGGAACATGTTACAGAAGAATTTCTTTTTACCACCTCTGTCAGGGAAGACTTTTCTTCTTCCATTTCCATTTTGCCCCATTCTTGTAGTCCCAAATATATCTATTACATCTGATTGCTGTTTCTGAATTGAAAAAACACAAACAGTTCAGGAGATCATAAATACCATGATGGATCAGAAAGAAAGTCATGATGCCTCATTTAACTCAGTCCAGAATTACTTCTCTATAGGTTCTTATAAAATATTTAATTTTTCAGTTTTAAAAAGATTAACTTGAAAAACATAACTCTGCAATCTCAGATTCATGGAAGTATCTGGTCTGTGAACGATGTTGAAACACTCTGTATGTCCTTGATTGTCATTCCACATAGGGATGGATGTAGACTTATATATCTTCTGAGTTTAAAATTTCAGGCTGATATTGTAGATTTTATTGTTTATTGAAATAAATGGCTGTTAAGTCCCCAAGTCTAGCCCTGTGTTCTGCACAACTAATCATTAGGACCCTAGTCCTTTTTTACTTTACTTAGGTTTGCTTTGGTGGAGCTGATCATTCTCTGTTGTGTGAGTAGAAGCCAGCAGACATTCCCCCAGGAAAACACCCGCAAAATGGAGACTGAGATTTAAGTCCCTTTTTTATTGTCTGAACTTGGTGCATTCATCAACAACTTGTTGGGTCTTCTACAGATAATGATCTCTTTGCACTGCTAGGTCTTTTTGTCAATAAAAAATGTACACACAGACAACCTCTTACACTACAGTTAGCTAACTGCAACCCAAGCCACTGAATATTTGATTATTTTCTGTAAAGTAGAACAAATCAAATCTGAGAGAAAGAGAGAGATCTTGATCTTCTCCTTCCCTCTTCCCAGAAGATGCAAGAGAACACTGATCAGCAATGGTGTAAATTAAGGGACTTGATTAACTTTTAACATATCTATGTTTTAAGCTATTATATATTATTATAAGCTATTATATATATATTATATAAGCTATTATATATTACATGTTATTATAATTTCTTATTTCAAAAACAGTATTGAATTTATGTAAATGTAACACTAGATCTGGGGAATGACCTGTCTGTTATTTACACTCAGAGCCTCAGCTGCTGAAATCACTGTAGCTACACTTACTGTGATGGAACTATAATGATTTACTACCACTTGAACATCCATCTCTGAAAATTCTGTTACCAAATGTGTTTGATTTGCATTACAGAAAATTTGTAAAGCTGAAGTTCACACGTATCTACTGCTGATGTTATGCACATTGCTGATCAGGATGCCTAAAAGACAAAATGTAGAAGCTTAATCCAAAAGCCTTGAATGAAATGGCTGAAGGACTAAAGTTATGGTTTGAAATAATGGATTTTTATCATGCAGATGAACCCATGGAATCAACCTGCTAGAGGGAAAGCTGAAGAATTTATTAGGTAGATATAATTGACTATTTGGAAACCACCTGAGAGATATTTCACAAACTAATATAGCTGTATCTGTTGATATCTTCATTTGTGTAGGTAAAGAGGGGAAAGCATTGATACCTGCAAGCATGTTGTTTCTTTGAAACAAAATATATAGAGAGAGCTGTCAGAGCAGCATGATTTGGGTACTATGCACTTTAAATGCTGAATGCCTTCATGTGAAACATGACACTGAATAACATTTTGTGACAGGACAATGCAGGGTCCAGAATGGAGACATGAAAAGCAAACAGTATTTGACAGGAGCCTCTGTTCCTGAACAGTTAGTAGGCAAATTTATGTATGAAACATTGTAGGAGAATATTGTCCAGTGTTCCTGTTCATTTTGGTCTTTCTCCGTTACTGAAAGTGAGTACTGAAGAGTGACAGCTATACAATGTGGGTTTGGACTGTAACTGTGAAGTTCCTGTTCTCTAAAATGGTAAGAAACATGCTTCCAATACAGAGGTAGACAACCCTTAGCACACCAGGCTTTTGAAACAGATCAGTTATTGCCAGGTTGTGCACATCCTTTGGCTAACAAATGCCGGTGCTAATCAGAAAACCCTGTGACCAGGAAAAAAATCAGCAAATCCATCTGGTAATGCCTGTCTTCTTCAGAAGGACAAAGGCTGCACTCACTGAACACTTGCACCTCAGTCTTGCCCTTATATGTCAGTTTACTTCCATTACATTTACATGTACTGTGATATCACACACTTAAAAAAAAAAGGCAGAGAGGGGGGTGTGTGAGCAGCGTGTGAGCAAATTCAAAGGCTGTTCATGGCTTGTAGGGATCTGGTTGTAAGTACTGAAAGTAAGAGTTGATTTACAAAGGACTACAGAGACTGCTGTTCTGCAAAAAATGAAGTAAGACCAGAACCACAATAAAAGAATTCATTAGTCTTTTATTAAGTTATCATGTGAGGGATTTGTGACTTCAGGAAAATTATGTTAATGTTGTGTAATCAGCTGAAACATTAGGAAATAAAAGATTATGGATAAGAGTAAAGTCCACCCAATACATTGCCTGGGTTTTGTCAAAGATCACATTTTTGGAAGAAATTTAATTTTTATTTCTCAGTCTGTTAGTTTAGCTGATTAGTTTTACATTGGCGTTAGAAGAGACTTAATGAGAATTATATTTCTTACTTTGCAGACATATTTGCAATTCTTAAAAGAGTTAGGACACAGAAGAGAAAAAAGAAGAAAATAGTCTAATTTTCTGGCTACTTCATTTATTTGTTTTAGGATATGCAAGAAAAACAGAAAACATGATGGTAAGAAGCAAAAATATTTCAAAAATTTTCTTTGTTTTTCTAATTCTGTTGTCATTGTTGTTAGCTGTGTCATGGACTTCAAGGAAAGAGATTAAAATAACACTGAAAGATTTTTGTCATCCTATTCATAAGATTTCTTGTTTCTGAAAGGTATTTTTTATTCACCAGTAATGAGGTTATGTGTGAGTAGGGCTATCATGTTACCTGAATAGTGCAGAAATGTTATTTTGTATCATTTTCTCTTTTCTACAGATTCATATACCTAGAATTGATAGCTCTTCCATATTTTACAACTTCCCCCACCACCAAGTGATGTTTTGAAAAATTTAAAGTATTCTAAAATAATTCATTAAAGTTCCAATTTTTTACCTCTTTTTGTAAAGTTCGGGGCCTGTTCACATGTGTACAGACAGTATTAGAAAATTCAAAGCCCATCTGCCATTTAAGCTGTGGAAGAGGATCAGGTTAAGGAACACTTAAACAAACTGGAGATACACAAGCCCATTGGAGCATACAGGTTGCACCCAGGACTGCTGAAGGATCTGGTTGATGACATTGTGTTGTGGCTTTCAATCATCTGTGAAAGTTCATGGAGACTGGGGGATGTTACTCAAGAGTGAAAGAGAGCAAATGTCACCTTTATCTTCAAGAAGGTCAATAAGCACCTGGGAAATTACAAGCCTATCCGCCTCATCTCAACTGTGCTGCAGGTAATAGGGCAAATAATCCTGGAAGACATTTCCAAGCACGTTAAGGACAGGAAGGTGACTAGGAGTAGTCAGCATGGATTTATGAAGATGAAACCATGCCTGATAGCTCTCTATGATGAGATACTGGCTTCATGGATGAGCAGAGAACAGCAGATGTTATTTACCTTGTCTTTTCAAAGCTTTCAAGGCTGTATCCCAAACATCCCCAAAGACAAATCACACAAGTATGTGACAGATAAGAGGACAGTGATGTGGCCTGGAAACAGACAGAACTAATGGGCTCAAATGGTTGTGATGAATGGCATGAAGTCAATGCAGGCCATTCTCCACTGTTGTGCCCCAGGAGAGATACTGGATCCAATACTGTTTAACATCTTCATTAGTGATCTGGATGATGAGACAGAGTGCACCCTCAGCAAGTTTGCATATGACACAAAACTGGGAGGAGTGGTTGACACCGCAGATGTTTCTGTTGCCATCAGAGGGACCTCAACAGACTGGAGAAACAGACTGACAGGAACCTCATAAAACTCAATAAAGGGAAATACCAATTCCTTCTGTAGAAGAGGAAAAGCTCTAAGGACCAGTACATGTTGGGGGCTGATTGGCTGGAAGGCAGCTATGCAGTCAAGGACCTGGGTGTCCTGGTGGACAGCAAGGAACCCTTGTGGTAGAGAAGGGTATCAGAAGGATTGTTACCAGCAGGTTGAGGGAGGTAATCCTTCTGTCCTCAGCCCTGGTGAGACACATCTGGAAATCTGGGCCCAGTTCTGCACTCCCCTGTACAAGAAAGACATGAACTTAGAGGAGCAAGTTCAGTAAAAGGCCACAAAGATGGCGAAGGGACTGAAGCATCTCTCTTATGAGGAGAGGTTGAGAGCTGGGATTGTTTAGCCTGGAGAAGAAAAGGCTTAGGGGGATCTTACCATTTCTATTATACACCTGGTGGGAGGGTACAAAGAAGACAGAGACAGGCTCTTCTCAGTGGTTCTCAGTGACAGGACAAGAGGTAATGGACACAAGCTGAAATAGAAGAAATTCCACTGAGGCATAAGAAAAAGAAATTTTTTCCTGTGAGGTGTTTGACCACTGGAAGAGGTACCCAGAGAGGCTGTGAAGTCTTCATACCTCAAGATATTAAAAAACTGACTGGACACAGCCCTGAGCAATCTGATCTAAATATACTTGGTTGAGCAGATTGGTTGGACTAGATGACCTCCAGTGTGCCTTCCATTCTCAGCAATTCTGTGATTTTGTGCTTTTTTATGAATAATCCCTGGGAATTTATTTTTATCTGAAGGATTATTTTTGAATAAAACAACTGCCTGAAGATGCTCAGGTTGTTTTAGCTCTAAAGAAATGTCCTCAATAAGACCGTTTTGTTGCCTCACCTGCTGTCCTTCAATTAGAAGTGCTTAGTAGGTTCATTTAACATATATCCTGTCAAGTGCTGTCAAACAGCAAGATGGTAATATCATATTCATGTAACATATACCTGTTCATTCATTTTTATAAGGAATTCTGTCCTATGGCACATGAAAAGGCCTCAAAAGTCAGAGTCCTGAGGCTGGGTATACTGTGAGGCACCCTTTCATTATAAGGAAACTCTGGTGAATAAGTAAATTTAAGTGAAAAATGTTTATTTTCATTACATTCCTCAGCTTTATTTGCATTTAAACTAATAGTTCATGTTTTTAATTTCTATGCTTATGTCTTGTCTGTAAGACACAGCTATTTTTGTCTAATTGAGGGTCATACATGTTTTAAGTATTCAGCTGATAAGGCAGAATAGCAGTTGGAGAAATGGCATATGTGATCCTGAAATGGTGGTGATTAAAATAGATGACTCAGTTAGGATCTCACTGCTTTCTATTCTGTATTGACAGATTGCCTTTGGGGTTGTACATGTTGCACTGTTTTCAAATGACTAGAATACATAATATCTTTGTTAGGTGTTATCCAGACTTTCCAAGTCTCTATTTTTTTTTGCATAAAAGAGTCCCATAGGACAATTCTCTTTGATTTAGCATAACTTCATTTGCATAACAATCCTTTGCCTAGAATATGAGAAAAAGCTCCGCATACAATATATGTTATCCCTGACTGTATACTGAACATTAACAGAACAGGATTTTACAATTCATTCTCCATTAGGGGGTTGACATGGAGACTAAATATTCCCTGGATATGTGTAATTTGTGTTTTTTCCATTTCTATGTAAGTCCTACTGTTGAGGCAACCACAAATGCCATGCAGCAAATTCTCTACTTCCAAATCTTAGCTCACTTGCCTGTGCCTGGCTCATAGAAATTTTTTTCTGTCCAATGTATTTTTGTACTGGAAATCTAAAGAATAAAGAAGTTACACTCCTATAGATAAGCATTTCTACTTAAAGAAAACTACATCATAGAAAAATGATTCATATAAAATTTGTTCAGATATTGAAATCTGGCTTGTATGTATATACAAGCAGGAGAACTTTAAAAATTAAGCTATATAAGTGTTGTGTTTGTGTCATGCATTCATTAACTACCGAGATCTACCCTAAGAATGGCAATGATTGACATATAAATGTAATTGGATTAAAAGATTTTAGATTGAATTAGAAATATCAAAGGGATTGAGGGTGATGGGGCTGATAATTTTGTTTTTCTCCACTGTTATGAAAACATTTCAGATTTTCAACCAGCGGTGTTTCATGTTCAGTACTTCATATGCAATTTCATTTCAACTAGACTAAGTCATCAATTTTGCATAGCTGACCTATACCACAACTTCTTTTGTTGGAGCGGCGGAGGAATGCACAGAAGTCGACCCAATATGAGTGATAGAAGTGATTCAACTTTATTTGCACGGATAGCTTATATTTATACAGTTTGCGATAATTATGCCTACTAGTCCTAATATGATTGGTACATTGCTAATGTTTATTCATTACTAAAACACACCCACTTGTGATTTGCAGCTATGCGTGTTCCGTAACTTTCTCATGGGAACTTCTTCAAAAGTTACTTATGAAGTTATGCCAAGGTCACACCGACCCTGTCTTTCTCCTGATAACAGCGAGACCAGCTGTTGTTTTTCTCCCAATATCAGTAAAGCCAGCTATTTTCAGCCAACGCCTAGTCTTGTTGCTCAAACTGACATTCTTTCACACAGAACTCTGCTCGCACAACTTTTCCATAGACCCATGTCCTTTTTCATCAAGCCAATTCCCAACATTCTTTCATAATTTTTTCTTTCACTCATATAAATTCTTTAACGTTTTTATTTCACTACAGACTTTTAACTAACTCTCTTTGAAAGAAAATATTTGCAATTATTGATTATAGCTATTACCGATTACAGTCGTAAGCTATGAGAACTGTACCAGAGCTGCAGTTTGTTCCACCCATGGGGTAAACATCTCAACCTCTCATGAATTCTGTCCCCATCATTGTGTGCTTTTGATGATCCTACCAGCTCAATCCAGTGATGACATTTAACATCCATGGATAAATTGCTTTACTGCCAGTTTCCTAAGGGACTGCTGAATAGTCACAGGTCTGGTTATAACAACACTTGTTTTCTTTGGCAATCATTGTGCAAGGCCAATGTGCAACTTCTTATTCAACTGTTCTAATTCAATAGGGCGTTACAGTGGTTTTTTTTCTTACATCTGCTTATATGTCTTTCTATGCTTTTCTTTCACTGATAACGTTAGCTTAGATCCATAGTAAATTACCAGTTTGGTTTCAGAATTCTGCCAGATGCAAGATATTTTGTGGACTTCCTGACCATAACACTTTTCCTGTTCATTCCTGGCTTGTCTTCAACTAACGCTTTCTTACAGAAGGGACTGATTTTTTAAATAAATTCAGATCCCCCATTGCTGGAATTTCCTGTGCATTATTCTTTCTACATTGCTTTAACCATTTTGTTGTATAAAAAAAAGACCTAATTTTTTTACACAAGTTTTGTCAACAACTTTTTGTGTCTTAATACTGCTTGCCAAATGAGTTGAGTTTTAAAAAATGAACTCAATAGCAACATCATCCATGGAGATGTGGGATAAGGCTTTCTCATTAGTATTATCAGGCTCAGTCAGTTGTATTCACATTTGGAGGTTTTAAAGCCTTTTGTGTTGCAAATTGAAATTACAGAAAACCATAAAATAGTTGCAGTGTGATGGCCTGTCACTCAAAGTAGGGTTTGCTGCTTGATGATTTCAATAAAAGTTGATGTTAGCATAACAGTAGTATCATTGTGAGATACGTGTCAGTGGGTGCTGTGTTTTCTCTGCTTCTGCGATCCTTTACTCTTTTTGCTGTGCTTTACCACCATTTCCATACTTCACTCAGCCTTTCTGACTCAATACGTAGTGATGTGTTGTTTAGATAGTCTTACTCTGCCACACTGTTTCCTTACAAAACAAAGAAAGAAGCCTGGTAGTGTTACTTCAGCATCTCACTATGCTTCTCTATGGCTATTCAGGCATGATTTATTTTGCTGTTATGATCACTGCCCTGCCTGAATGTTCACTTTTCTCTGATCCTACATACGTACCAGGTTAATGGTACACCTTCACGGAGTGATCCTTGAATAAATTCTGTACAAGTATGTCTAGAATCAGAGCATTGTATGGTTTGCACATACAACATCGTGAAAATATGGACTGATTCTCCTTGTCCTAAGTAGGATAAGAAGAAAAAAAATGTGGGAGAGAGTATTCTACTTTTTTGGAAAGATATTATGTCAAGAAGGAGACTGTTAAAAATTTCTAAATGCCCTTCTATAAGTACAAATGTGTATATGTATATAACCACTATAGCCGTAAAAAGAGCCCAGCTATTGGAACTGTCTGTTCTGTGATCATCCAATAACTTAGCAGTCTTCCTTCCCACCAAGCCTGAGGGTTAAAGAGACTAATATTAAATGCAGTAAATAGGAATTATTTATTTCTTGTGTGTGGGAGAACTGTTTTCACTCTTCACTTTTTTTTGTCTAGCTCTTCTAGACCTGAGTTATACTGAGAAGAAAATCAAAATATTTGATAGTTAAAAATGTGAGGCTGTTGAAGAGGTCATCCCATACCATTGGGAATCCTTGTGATGGAAGTCTCTTATAAATAAAGAGACCTTTTATTCTGCTTCACTGTGAGATTCAATACCACCAGTACAAGATAGCAAAATAGTTGACATCTATTATGTTTGCAGGTATAATTAATTAATATTTATTCCTGTGCTAAATATTGTAAAAATCAGGAAAGATTTTTCAGAATTCTAATTAAGAAAAACATATGTAAATGAGAAAAAAATGAGGGGCAGAGACATGCTTTTTAACCTTTTTAAATCAACTTTTCTTTATCAATAAAATTTTATGCTCCCTGGAATCCCATGCCATCTCATCGTTAGGTACTATAGAAAAAAAAAAATAGTAACTTAGCTAAAACTTAATCTTTAAAAAGAATAATACATAAAGCAGGATGAAGCAGTCATTTAAAACTGCTACATTTTTTAATATGACATCATATGTGTATAATGAGCAACTAACTGTTCATCTAGGGCATATCTGAGCTTCCTGCAGACTAACTGGGTCTTTCTCCACCTTTCTTCTCTCCACATACACTTTGTAGCATGTCTGTTGGTCAAGCTCATGTTAATCATTATGACCAGAGATTTCTTTTCACGCCATTCTGATTCATTAAATGGACACATTTGCCTAAGCTTCTTGACTGTTTCTTTTCTTGTTCCTGGGGAAATCTAGTGCAGATTTCTGCAATACCATGAGTGCAGAGAATGATGGAATGGCAGACACACCACATAGCAGTGGTCAGTAATCCCCAAACCAAGCTCTACTATCAAAGAACAAGAAACTAAGAAACATAGTTTATTGCTAAAGCCATTCTGTTTCTCTTTGCTTCCTTTTGCTCAAGTACTACAGTGCTATAAACAGAAAACAAAACTCATATTTGCTTAAATGGTTCAATACAGAGGGTTTTTTTATGGCAGTATACTGAATCCTTAGTTATTAGAAATTTTAATGACACAGAGAGCTTAAAAAAGTGCTTAAAGTGTCATACCTTCAAAAGTATCAAAAGATTTTTAAAAAAGAAAAAGTTAAAAAAAGCTATTTGTTTTTGCTGTGTTAGGTGAGCCATTATAGGACAGAGAAAAATGAGCCTTCTAACAGAAAAAGGAGAAAGCTGGGGCCAGGGAGGGGGGGAACTGCAAAAATTCCAGACAAGCTAACTGATATATTCTAGTGAAAATGTTCAGTTTTCTGAGGAAAAGTCCAAAGGATATAAACAACTTTTTCTTGTTAAAATGTTTTGAAATCCCCAAAACTTCAACTTAAGAAGGCTTTTCAGGATATCGGCTTCAAAGTTCTGTTTACACCGCCATATAACATGGCAGAAGGTTTTATTATCTATAGGTCCGATTCTTCTGTGGCATAAATTGACATAATTCCACTGAAAAAGCACTGGATTTGATCCTATGTTTTAAGTCTGACATTGAAACAAAGATTTAACCTGCATTCTTCTTATTTAAAGGTACATTTCTATTTCCTCATTGAACATTTGTTGTTTGTAACTATCACATCTAAAGCATGCAACAAGGAAAACAGATATGCAGTTTTCTACATTAAACCAAGTTTCTTTCATATAATGAAATCACTTCCAAGGTTATTTGAGTGGATTCGTATCCAGTTTTAAAGGCACTTCATTTGGAAGTGGAGAAGATGTCAGGAGACTGTATTATTCACAAGCCATTGTGTCAGAAATACTTCATGTGTGTATGATAACAGGTCTATTCTCATGGCAAGAACAGAAACTTTACTGCTGATAAATATTAAATGTCAGGGAAGTTCTTTAAACTCAAACTGTTGGAGGGTGGGTAAGTTTTCTGAGGAAGAGTTAACAGCTTGTTTTCCAGAGCACTTTTCTACTGGTTGATTTCAAATATAGGATAGCAGCCCTGATGGACTGGTACTCTGACAGCATGACCAATTTTTTGTTCCTCTTTAAGTTTGACACTTGCTTTCTTTTTATACACAACATGAAACAAACTTGAAAACAATCCATCCATTGTTGGATTTGTGCCACACATGCAAATCTATGGTTTCTTATTAGTTTTCTGCTCAGCTGTCTTAAGAATTGTTTAAATGGGCATGCTTTTCTTTCCTGACTTTTTTTTTTTTTTTTTTTTTTTTTTTTAATGCACTTTGATTGGTTCCTAGATTTGAGCTACTGATTTTTAAAACTCAGTAAATTCTATTACTCCTGAGTACTAATACTTGTGTTATTTTATAAAATAAACTGTATGCATCCTCCTCTAACCTCTGATGATATAAACTCAATTTAAGTCAGTTAAGAGTATTATAATAGAGCTAACATTTCTCAGCAGTTCTTTTTTTCTTTTACAGGTATGTCTTACTCTTAATGTATTGGCCTGGGACTTAGCTGCTCTGGATTTCGTGACCAACTCTGATGCTGTATCCCTGAGTGACTTTTAAGAAAGTAACTCTCTTTAGAAATCTGTTTACTTATTAATTCATTTGCATTTAAAACTACATTCTCACTATAAATCTGAAAACTCTGAAAGACATTCAGGTATATGAAGCAGGATCTGAAGAACTACCTAGGGGATAAATAGATAAGAATGCATATGTGTGCTTTGGGACATAAAATTTGGTGTGGCTTGCAAGCTCTGATCAAGACACGTCAGGAATGATACAAAACTAAATTAATGTGCCAGAGGAACACAGTGTGTTAACAGGATCAGAGGCAATCTTCACTATGTGCCTCACTCTTAAAAGAAAACACACAAAACAAGCAGAAAACGAGATCCATTGCTAGCGATGGTTGTTTTGTCTTTAAGAAAATAAACAGCCATGGCTAAACTTTCTATTGCATTTTTCATACACTAGGTCATTATAGTGCAACATTTATTTTGCTTGGTTTAAAAATACCTCATATATGCATAAAAGAAGATTCAGCAGATTTTTCTTTTTTCAATTCTCTTTTAGCCAAAGTGAAGAAATTTACAATACTTTGAATTTGCAATGTTTTTCTTTTTCAAAAATTCTGAAAACAGAACAGTTTCCTAGAGTGTATCTTCACTTACTTTTTTCTAGGATTTATGTCTGAAAGAACTAGTAAGAAGCTAGTTAAGAACAAATTCCTGTTCTGAAAATAAATGTTTGTATATTTATGATAAATAAGACCATAGGTTGCCGAAGAACAACTGAATTTAATTTAAGAAAAAAATTTAATTAGATTTATTTAAATAGTCCACAGTATTTATACACTTTCTGTACTCCGTTTTTGATTCCACTTTGCATGTTAAAAACTTCAGAAATGACACCTGATTAGACCTGATCAGTACTTTTAGTTCTGGTAAGTACCTTCTTTTTCAAGTTAATGTATCTGATCAGACATGAAGTGAAAGGCAATTGAATTAAGTACTTTTGAACTGATTCCTGTCTTTTGAGAAGCAAGTACTACAAAGAAGTAATGCTAATGTATATTACCAAAGCCCACCCCCAAACTTTACAATTTTCAAAATACATATGACTTAATTTCAGCATTTGTTCTCATATTGAGTATCTGAACTTCAGTTCTGTCCCATGAAAGCGATTTAGACTACTTTGAGTTCAGCAGGTGCTAAACAAAAACCATAAATGTATCACCTGCTTTTCAGAAGTTCCTGCTTTATCATTGCTTGGGCGTATTTGCTATAAAAATGTTAAAAAAAATAACTTCTTTCAGCTGTTTGGTAGAATTAAATAAAAAATGTTTTGAAAACACTAGCTTTTACAAGAAGAAAGCAATTAAGATACCCTGTGGATTGAAGTAGCAAAGTGAATTTCTGGTACACGTCACTGAAGTGCTATGTCAATCATCATTTGTCAGCAAAAGAGAAGACCACTCCTGGGATGTCCATCCACTTCCATTCTGACTTTGAGAGCAAAACCAGAAAGAAAGTCTGAAGCTCAGACTTTTCACTCACATCATTTCATTCCTCAAAAACACAACCTCACCCAGGACAAGAAGACAGGGTACCACAGCTATTTTAGAAGACGGAGAAATGGATTTATGGTGATATTGCTTTCTAAGGTCATCCAGTAAATCTGTTGGATGTAAGAAAAGAACAGTGTAGGTTAACTTGTTTTCTGCCCCTGTGGTGAGATATCAAACCACTCAGGACTCTCAAGTAGATGTTCCTACACCTTCTCCTGTTACAACACACAATGGCATTCCCTCAATGGGCTGAGAGATTTTAAAATGAAAAAAACCCCAAACCCTACAGTCTAACAAAATTCTGAATCAGTGCCACCAACTTTTAAATGAAGAAAAATATAAATACTCGGGAAAGGCATAACATAAACATTTATACGCAACTTCTACCTGTTAACTCTCATCTTTGCCATTGTTTGGTTTCCAGTAAACTTAGTCAATTCTTGAGCTGTAGCAAATTCTGATTACTTCAGAAGTATCCCTTTCTACCAGTGTGATTCCTGGCTCTATTTCCTTCCCAGAAGTCTCCATTTCCTGAACAAGTTGTAGGTTCCAAGCTCTATGCTTTAATTCCCCTCTTTGTCATGCATTAAGGCCTCTGCAAGCTTCTCTCCCCTGAACAAATTACCAAAGACAGAGATTCTACCCTCCATCCCCAGGACCCTGACATGTTTCTGTTAAATAAACATGAGGCAAGTTGGGAACCAAATCAAATGTACACCTGTCACAACATCATTGGTGACACTAGCTGCCTTGTTTCTCTTGTTGAAGAGAATTTTTCCACCAGTTTAAGGTGTAGGAATTGTAAATGTTCATTTGACCCCTTCAAGAGGAGGCAAGTGCATGTATGCCCAAGAATGACTTGCAGCCAATCCCTATTGCAGATGGGGTTTTTGGGGTGTCCCCTTGAACTGCTTGTGGAAATATGGTAAGTGATCATGGTTGAGGAAGATAGTATCCATCTCATATCACTTAAGTCTGGTGCTTAGTTAGACAAGCACTAAATTGGCTGCTTTTTCTAAATGCCATTTTAAGTCAAGAAGGGGCTACACTGTGGAAATGAAAGTCTACACCTTTAAAGCAGGGAAAAGGAGGTATCTTCTTACATAAGTATGAAATCAGCTTGTGGAACTAATTCATTAACTCTAGTGATCACTGTGGCTAAGGGCTTATTGGGATCAAAATCAAGGACTGGAAATCTTTTTAAAGATGAAAACATAAGTAGTTGCATTAGCTTGAAGGGTTGAGGGAGGAGATCAGAGAAGTTCAGAACTGTTTTACTTCAGGGGGATAACTTCCAGCAGAGCTGGGGTATCCATGCAGCTGTAACCAGTAATTCCATAAGCACTGTCCTGCCCTTCCTTCAATCACATCCAAAACACTGGCTACTGTCAGAGGTACAATACTGGATTAGATGTATCATCAATATGATACAAGATAGCAATTTCTATTTTCCCCAACTCTGCCTTTGTAATTATTCTAATTAATTGCTCATTATGGAAAAATTGCAGAATCTCAAATGACTAATTCAGCTCCAGGTTTCAGAAATATAACATAGCCCTCATGCTTTATAGGAAAGAGAAACATTTCTCCTAGAATTCACTTCCTTTTCTCAGTTAAACCTGCAAATGTGAGATTCACATAGACCCTCCAGGTAAGGAGAAGAATGAAAATTAGGAGTTTTGTCTCTATGGTTTGTCTTTGTAAAAGAAAGCCTTTCGAAAACCTTTTGGTCCTTCTTGTTCTGTTTAGCACAATTAGCTTGATGTAATTAGGTTTTTGAGCTCAATAAGATTAAGTTGATGGACCAGCTCTGACATTTTCCCCTCTTTTATTCTCCTCTTATGGCATAATAAAAGGTATGTGGAAAGTAATTTAACCTTGTTTTTTAAAACATTTTGTCATAGAGGAAACATTCACTTATTATGAAAAAGCAACTTGAATTTCCTTGACTAAGATAACTATATTTGAAATCCAGTTTTTTAGTGGTTAATTTTTTTAGTTTTTTAATGGTTACAACTTACAGTTGAACACAAAGACTATGATCCTTTTGCAAATACTTCATGGGCTAGCTTTATAACCTTGTGGCTCATTTGAACAATCCAGTAAAAGAATTTGGATCCACGCTAATATTTTTCAGAATCTTATTTTGTATAACCCTGCAAAGTGTCTATGCTAGTCACTTTTGTGGTACATTTCTATTCTTTAAACTATAAATTATTAAAGTATATGGTTTTATTAGACTGTGCCTGCTAACAAAATCCTATCAGGAAGTTCCTAATGGTTTCACTGACCATATATTAGTGCTGCACTCCAAAGCATAAAAATCTTTAATTCTATTATACTAGTGTGTATGACACCACCTTCTGTCCTTATAGATAGTAATAGTAAATTTAAATATTCTAGACAAAATATTTGTACAGAGACTTTTGTCTTAAGTTGAATAAAGTGGTGTGTTAATTAGTTTAATATGGTAATAGCACACCTACAGGTATTTAACAATCCCTACAATTTAAAGGAAAAATCTTGTTGTATAATAAAAATAGTTTAATTATGAAGAGGTACATCTCAAAACATTGCTTCTATATGCTGTACTTGCTGATTGAGAAAATATATCTTTCAAGTTACTTCTAATTCTAGTGGAGTCAAATGGTGACACAGATCACAGAAGACATATTAGTATACTGTTTGACTTTGATAGAAAAAAACCCAAACATTAAAAATCAATGACACTGGTCATGTTCAGAGTAAGAAACTTGTATTTAATGGTAAGCATAAATTAATCTCACTTCAAACCATGGGTCAGACTGGATTATTTCTTAGTCAGTATAGAAACCTTTTAAAGCATGTTGTTCTGGTTTCAGCTGGGATAGAGTTCATCTTATTTCTAGTAGCTTATTTCTAGTACAGTGTTATGTCTTGGATTTAGAATGAGAATATGTTGATAACACACTGATGGTTTTAGTTGTTGCTAAGTAGTGTTTAGA
The DNA here is from genome assembly GCF_929443795.1 of Astur gentilis. Classification (NCBI taxonomy): domain Eukaryota; kingdom Metazoa; phylum Chordata; class Aves; order Accipitriformes; family Accipitridae; genus Astur; species Astur gentilis. The sequence continues at coordinate 16,456,289 of NC_064919.1, read as the reverse complement.
CTCAGTCAAGGATTTTTCAGCTTCTCATGCCCAGCCAGTGAGAAAGCTGGAGGGGCACAAGAAGTTGGTACAGGACACAGCCAGGGCAGCTGACCCAAACTGGCCAAAGGGGTATTCCGTACCATGGGATGTCATGTCTAGTATAGGAATTGGGAAGTGGGGGCGGGGAATTGCCACTCGGGGACTACCTGGGTGTGTGTCAGAGGGCGGCGAGCAATTGCCCTGCGCATCATTTGTACATTCCAATCCTTTTATTACTGCTGTTGTCATTTTATTAGTGTTATTATTACCATTATTAGCTTCTTCTTTTCTGTTCTGTTAAGTCATTCTTATCTCAACCCATGAGTTTTAATTCTTTTCCTGATTCTCTCCCCCATCCCTCTGGGGGGGGGAGGGGGGAGTGAGTGAGCGGCTGCGTGGTGTTTAGTTGCTGGCTGGGATTAAACCACGACATTCTGATTTAGCTGCTTTCTGTTGAAAAATGCTGCTGTGTTCTTTCTTGTTCCAAACAGCAATTGAATACCCCCTGAGAGGGTGTAAGGGGATATACAACCTCAGCAGGAACCCTACCATTGAGAATAGAGAGGGAGCGTACCAAACATAAATAGCAATTTTTCCAAAACACATGCTCCAAATTACTAAGTGTATACATGCAATTAATTCTTTGATTTAAAATCATGCTTTTTTCTGTAGTGAAAATCTTCTCCAGTTACAGTCCGTAGCAAACACTGTGACCCATCTATGCTCATCAAATGTTCCTCCAGTGTTTTTTACATGGGCACAGGATGACTCAAGTCTACAGCTTCTGAAAACCTAATGGATGAGACTAACTTGTCTTCCTCCTAGCTATTCAAAAGTAAACTGCAATTGTAACACTGGCACTCTGCAATGGGACATTTTTTCTTTGTACTCTCTTTCAGGAAGACAGTCTTACTGTGGAAAACTTACAGGGTCTAACTTCCTCATTACTCCAAGTTTTCCTAATTATAGTTGTGGAGTTCAAATTTGGTCATCACTCTAAAAAGAGAATTAAATTGCAACATTACCAAGCAAAGCCATTGCAGTTAAAAAACACATCTTTTGTTCTGCTATTGAAAAAAGTGCCTCTACAGCTACCTGCTGGTTTTCAGATTGTCACCAGCTCCATGCTTAGAGAACCTCCTGTGCCAAGAAAAGCAATTTCACACAGAGCTGGCCTCTTTGTGCCTACACCTTGGATGCCTTTTGCTAAATCTAATCTTCTAATTAGGCTCTGCATGACAATGAGGTAACTTTGGTAGGCTGTAACTGCTGCTTTTTGATGTTGTCTCTGATACATGCTTGCCTTGAACTCTCAGCTGTCAGAATCATTGGGCTTAACCAGGAAAGATAAATATTTAAAAATGTATTGTTATTAGATAGGGAAGTTAAAGGTCACTGATGCTTCTCCTATGCTTCTTCTCATTTTGAGAAAGTTATCTCTGAGACAACATAAATGACTAGAGCTATGCATTTTGCTGACAGTCCTATGCAAGCATCAAACATATACATTAATCTACTTTTTCCTGTTTAGCAAAGATATTTCTTTTTTTTTTTTAACCATTCTGAGCTCCAGAATATTACTTGAATTCTAAAAAAAATTAAACCTGACATCTTCATCTGATTCACTGAAAAATTCCTGTTTCTGATTTTTTTTTTCTCCTAGTGATTTATGTTTTATGATCATACAGTGCTATGAAACTTAACATAAGGAAATAGACATATTTCAGAATTATAGTGTAGTCCTTCCTTCTTCCTCATCCCCATTTAGAACTATTGAAAGGAGAACAAAATTACCACAAGGTTTTTCTGGACTTTGCCCATTCTGAGTATACTGAAATGCTGGCTTATGTAGTTACAAGACTTAAAGCTGGTCAAGATTTTTTTACAAACATCAGCTAGTTTAGTTAAAACCCCCAAATCCCTAAATGTTCAAGCTTTTGCAAGGGAAAGGGAAAGGGAAGGGAAAGGGAGAGGGAAAGGGAGAGGGAAAGGGGAAGGGGAAGGGGAAGGGGAAGGGAAGGGAAAAAAGTAAGCTTGCTTTGTAATTTTAATATAACAAAGACAGAGAATTTAGGACCTATCCTGAAATCAGCTGGAACTCACCTAATTCTCTCTTCCCCAATTATTTTTCAAAGGCTTTAGTTTACACTATGTAAGCAAAATTAAATGCTTGCACACACCTGTGCAGCCAAATATTACCATGTTTTAAAGCCTTTTTATTACACTAAGTTACTCCATATAACAGTTATGCTTATGTGAAGGTCCCATTGGTTTCAAAATCATCAATTAGATTGAATAGCTTTAATTTCTGACACCTTAATCATAATAAACAGCTACTTAATGGGCTAATAATAGGTGAAGCATAACTTTTTTTTAAAGACCATTTATGACTATTTTTGAACATGTCTTTTCAAAAGTAGTGTAATGTCAGTTGTTCAAAAGATATTTAGGCAATCATTTACATTAAGTATATTCATCAATTAGGCATTTAACATTCTTAAGTTTCAACAATAATAAAGAACTTGCTAAAGCTTGATTAGAATCTGAAGAGATCTATTCTTTTTGCATCTTTTGCACATACTCTTGTAAATTTTCTGGCATAGATGGGTCAGGAAGAAGTGATAGGAGTGAAGAATAGAAGAGGAAGAGAAAGAGAAAGGGGATTTTTTTTTTTCTTTCAGCTGTCAGTGGAGCACAATTACAGACTGAATAAACGTGGCACTGGAATTCTTAAGTAGCATTAGCCATTTAGGCTAAATAACTGCTCCTACAAGTTTGCAGCTTTAATACCACTCATTTAACCATAACAATAAAATTTTCCTAAAAAAGCATGTGTACGGGTCCTGTTTTAATTTGGTAATTTTTGGCCTCTAGAATTACTTGAGGACTTCAGGAAGTTTCAGCCTAAATTTCAAGCAGCTTTTTTGTGCTGTTTTGAACTTTTAGAAAATTTTATTTATTGAAGCTTGAAAGGGACCCAAGGCAGTCAAAGAGTAATTTTAGCATGTCATATTAACTATATTGATTAAGATAGGCATATAAGAAATGGACCCAGAGCTGTCCTTTCATCCATGAGTAATGGGACGGCTGGCTGTTCTCTTCAGGAACAGGCCATAGAAGATGCTTATTACAAAAGACCCCTAGCAACAAAGAGAACTCAATATAGTAAGTTGTCCACCAAGACATTATTGTACCCTACTTCAGATCAAAAGTGCCCTAGGGATGATGTGGATTGTTCATTATTTCCAGGTTGGGCATGTTAGAAAGGGAAGAAAGTGTTTACAGAAGCCATCAACATGGGTTTGGATATGTTGACAATAAATCAATAACTCTTTCTCATATAAACCTTGTAGTAGAGTGAAAAATGTCTGTAATAATTCCTTTTTTTAATATGAAAAAGGGGCAGGCAGATACACATAACTTGATTTTTATTAAAAATGGCGAGTTAGTTTGAAGTTTGGCATATAATGATTTTATCAGTGTTGGACTGAGAAACAGCATGTGTGATGAACAGTATGAGTGGATGTTTTCTGACACCTGCCAAATGAATAGCAGACAAAAAAGGGAGTCAGTACAGAAGAGAAAAGAGGTAAATTATTAATGTCCTGATTAAGAAACATTGGGTCTTCTTCTGTTCCTGCTGGTTTACACCTACAAAACTCTAATGAGTTTCACTAACTTACTCTAGACAGAAGTGAAATTTGAATCATCCATTCTGGTCTGAAATCTTCAGAGTAAACAGCCTGAAGTTGGGTTTCTAAAGTCCTGCCCTAATGACATCAGTATGCTTGTGCAGATATTTTAAGAAGGGAAATCTGGAAATAAATCCTGCTTTGAGAAATTTATTAAAGAAATTGCTTTAGTATCATTCTTTGTGATGATAGATAGGATTTGAATGCTTCAGCAACTGCTCATTCACACTAAATCCAAGAAAGATGAAAGACTGAAAAAAAAAAAAAAATCCAAACATTGTGTAAGATGCTTGGGTTTCTACATCATTTCTGTGACACTGGCTACACCCTTCTCTTGGTGCTTATCATACAGGAGAGACTATAGACTTACATTTTTCAAGAATGTTTTTGAAAGATATGCACATGTAAATGGCTTTATCTTTAGGACAGCACATAGCAACACATCCCCTGATGTTCAACATGCAGGTACAGCCACAAATTAAACATGTTATTTAGTCACCATTGTTTTTCAATAGCATAACCATAATGCAGGATCAACTGCATTGGTTTGTGTTTGTATTACTGTTAAGGAAAACAAATGTATTCACTTTTGCAGATATATTGTGACTGTTAAATCATAAGGCATTGAATTCCCTCTATCCCCTTTTTTGCATACTTGCATAAGTATATAAAGGGATATGCTGTTTTCCTTCATGTATCATTAAAGGTTAAGGAGCTTCTGAGATGGTAGTACCGTGACCCTCTTCCATGTTTAGAATGTGGATAAGTAGAGTATGATGATGTTTCATAAAATTGGATGAGGAAGAAAAGAAACATCTTGTTTGTAGGTATTTCTCTTCTTGTTATCAGGTCACAAATAATAATACAGCCAAAGAAAACGTATGTCTACAACTCCACAACTTTTCCACTTCATTTTTGCTAATGAAAGAATGTTGCAAAACTAGGAAGGAATATCAAAGTTTTGCTAGATAATTTACATTCTTCAGTGGACTTAATGAGTAAATATCCATAGGGATTAAAAAGAAGATCTTCCTGATTTCTAAGCAGGAACTGTATTGTCCTACTGAGGAAAGCTTTGTACTCTTGTAGAAGGCAAAAAAAAATTTCTCTAATTTTGAAACATCGTTTGTATAGGAGACATTTATATATGTAGATGGCTCTGATGCTGGGGGTGAAATTCATATTCCTGTGTTAAGCATTTAGATCATGCTTGAAAAGTATTAGGCACCTCTGTGCAAGACCCTAAACAAACTTGTGAGCTTGGTGGGCAGCTGCTTGCATCAGTAATAAAAAAATGCTGAGGATGCCTGTGCCTGCAGCTCTTCTATTTCTGCATCCTGGGCATTCCCCTGATGCAGGAAGCTCAGGACATTTCATACTTATGAGCTCTCCCAGGGGAGAGGCATATGACTTTTTCACATGTAAGCAGAATGCAGCTTGCTCCTTTCTTTTGAACAACAGTGAAGTTTTTTGTGACAAGGACACTGCCCACAAGACAATACTTTGACTGCCTGAGATAGATAGTTAAATGCTCATATTCCCCACCATTCAGGAGACTATAGTAACTATAAACACAGCACATGACCAAGCAAGATCTCTAGCTGTTTGTCTTAGATGGTGTCGTGGTTTAACCCCAGCCAGCAACTAAGCACCACGCAGCCGCTCACTCACTCCCCCCCATCCAGTGGGATGGGGGAGAAAATCAGGAAAAAAAAGTAAAACTCCTGGGTTGAGATAAGAACAGTTTAATAGAACAGAAAAGAAGAAACTAATAATGATAATGATAACACTAATAAAATGACAACAGCAATAATAAAAGGATTGGAATGTACAAATGATGCACAGTGCAATTGCTCACCACCCGCTGTTCGACACCCAGCTAGTCCCCCAGCGGCACTTCCCCACCCCCACTCCCCAGTTCCTATATTAAATGGGACGTCCCATGATATGAAATACACCATTGGCCAGTTTGGGTCAGCTGCCCTGGCTGTGTCCTGTGCCAACTTCTTGTGCCCCTCCAGCTTTCTCGCTGGCTGGGCTTGAGAAGCTGAAAAATCCTTGACTTTAGTCTAAACACTCCTGAGCAACAACTGAAAACATCAGTGTTATCAACATTCTTCTCATACTGAACTCAAAACATAGCACTGTACCAGCTGCTAGGAAGACAGTTAACTCTATCTCAGCTGAAACCAGGACAGTATCCACCCCTTATTCTATACCATTGACGTCATGCTCAGTTCCCATACCTTTAGTTACATCCTGATTAAACATCACCACCTTTCCATCCCTTTGAGACATATGAACAATGATATATATATATATATATATATATACACACACACAGAGATATCATTCCTTTAGTTCATGAGTTATGTTCATAAAACATTCATTGATTTCATTTAGGTTCTGACTCTGGCCTCCATCTGTCATACCGTCTGTCTGGGCAGGAGGAATGGTGCAAAGTCTTCTCAGTCGGTAGAGCAGAATTGGGCTTCAATGCGGTGTGACGAGAAGGTGACACTTGACGCAGCAGGAGGATGGTGTGCACTGTTGGATTGTTGCATGCTGGAGTCAGTTCTGGTTCCATCACTACTGCGCTTTGCTCAGTTTTATCACGGTTCTTTCTTGCTTGATCCAAGTGATTCTTACTATAGTACTATGGATATAGCATATAACAATTATAGTAATGATTACATACAGCAGCAGGGTTATATAGCAACCAATATCATAAAGTTTAATTCTGTCTATTTTCACCTAAAATCAGATCTCCTTGAGGCACACATCGGACTTCTCCATCTTTTAGCATCACCCACCAAGTGCACCCAGGCCCTTGAGCAAAAGCAATCCCACAAATGGGTTTACTTTTGCCTGAGGCAGGAGTAACCCTGACTGTCTTCCCTAACATATTTTTCATGTGCACTACAGGGACTTTATCCCCTTCTACAGTATGTAAAAATTCTGATTGGGCAGGGCCACTCCGATTGGCAGATCCTCTGGTGTTGACTAACCAGGTGGCTTTTGCTAAGTGTGTATCCCAAGGTTTGAAAGTTCCACCCCCCATTGCTCTCAGTGTAGTCTTTCACAGTCCATTGTATCGCTCGATTTTCTCAGAGGCTGGTGCATGATATGGGATATGATACACCCACTCAATGCCATGCTCTTTGGCCCAGGTGTCTACGAGGCTGTTTCGGAAATGAGTCCCGTTGTCTGACTCGATTCTTTCTGGGGTGCCGTGTCGCCACAAGACCTGCTTCTCAAGGCCCAGGATAGTGTTCCGGGCAGTGGCATGGTGTACAGAATATGTTTCCAGCCATCTGGTGGTTGCTTCCACCATTGTAAGCACATGGCACTTGCCTTGGCGTGTTCGTGGGAGTGTGATATAGTCAATCTGCCAGGCCTCCCACTGTTTATATTTCAGCCATCACCCTCTGTGTGACAGGGGGTTTTGCCGCTTGGCTTGCTTAATTGCAGCACATGTTTCACACTCATGGAAAACCTGCACGATAGTGTCCATGGTCAGGTCCACCCCTCGATCTCAAGCCCATCTATATGTTGCATCTATTCCCTGATGGCCTGAAGTATCATGGGCCCACCGAGCCATAAATAGCTCACCCTTATGTTGCCAGTCCAGGTCCACCTGAGCCACTTCAGTCTTGGCGGCCTGATCCACCTGTTCGTTGTTTCGATGTTCTTCAGTGGCCCGACCCTTGGGTACGTGAGCATCTACATGACGTACTTTTACAACCAGATTCTCTAGCCAGGACACCATATCTTGCCACAGTGCGGCAGCCCAGATGGGTTTACCTCTGCGCTGCCAGTTGCCCTTCTTCCATTGCTGTAGCCACCCCCACAGGGCATTTGCCACCATCCATGAGTCAGTACAGAGATAGAGCACTGGCCACTTTTCTCTTTCAGCAATATCTAATGCTAGCTGGATGGCTTTCACCTCTGCAAACTGACTCGATTCACCTTCTCCTTCAGCAGTTTCTGCATCTTGTCATTTAGAACTCCATACAGCAGCTTTCCACCTTCGATGCTTTCCCACAATGCGACAGGACCCATCAGTGAACAGGGCATATTGCCACTCATTTTCTGGCAGTTTATTATACCGCGGGGATTCTTCAGCCCGTGTCACCTCCTCCTCTGGCAACATTCCAAAATCTTTGCCTTCTGGCCAGTCCGTGATCACTTCTAAAATTCCTGGGCAACTGGGGTTTCCTGTGCGAGCCCATTGTGTGATCAGTGCAATCCACTTACTCCACGTGGCGTCGGTCGCGTGATGTGTTTCCCTTTGAACATCCAGCCCAGCACTGGCAGTCGGGGTGCTAAGAGGAGCTGTGTCTCAGTACCAACCACTTCTGAGGCGGCTCGAACACCTTCATATGCTGCCAGTATCTCTTTTTCAGTTGGAGTATAGCGAGCCTCGGATCCTCGATATCCTCAACTCCAAAACCCCAGGGGTCGGCCTCGGGTTTCCCCAGGTGCTTTCTGCCAAAGGCTCCAGGCAGGACCATTCTCCCCAGCTACAGTGTAGAGCACATTTTTAATATCTTGTCCTGTCCGGACTTGTCCAAGAGCTATGGCATGAACAATCTCCCGTTTAATTTGTTCGAAGGTTTGTTGTTGTTCAGGGCCCCATTTAAAATCATTCTTCTTCCGGGTCACTTGATAGAGAGGGCTTACAATCAAACTGTAATTTGGAATATGCATTCTCCAAAACCCCATGACACCTAAGAAGGCCTGTGTGTCCTTTTTATTAGTTGGGGGAGACATAGCTGCTATTTTGTTAATCACATCCATTGGGATCTGACGACGTCCATCTTGCCATTTTACTCCTAAGAACTGGATCTCCTGCGCAGGTCCCTTGACCTTACTTTCTTTTATGGCAAAACCAGCTTTCAGAAGGATTTGGATTATTTTCTTCCCTTTCTCAAAGACTTCTTCTGCCGTGTTGCCCCATATGATGATGTCATCAATGTATTGCAGGTGTTCTGGAGCTTCACCTTTTTCTAGTGCAGCCTGGATCAGTCCATGGCAAATGATGGGGCTGTGTTTCCACCCCTGGGGCAGTTGATTCCAGGTGTACTGGACACCCCTCCAAGTAAAGGCAAATTGTGGACGACATTCTGCTGCCAGAGGGATTGAGAAAAACACATTAGCAATGTCAATTGTGGCATACCACTTGGCTGCCTTTGACTCTAGCTCATATTGAAGTTCTAGCATATCTGGAACGGCAGCACTCAGTGGTGGCGTAACTTCATTCAGGCCGCGATAGTCAACTGTTAATCTCCGTTCCCCATTAGACTTCCACACTGGCCATATGGGACTATTAAAGGGTGAGTGAGTCTTGCTGATCACTCCTTGGCTCTCCAATTGGCAAATCAGCTTATGGATGGGGATCAGGGAGTCTCGGTTGGTGCGATATTGCCGTCGGTGCACCATCGTGGTAGCAATTGGCACTTGTTGTTCTTCAACCTTCAGCAACCCCACAATCAAAGGGTCTTGAGAGAGACCAGGCAGGGTAGACAACTGTTCAGTGCCCTCCATCTCCAAGGCAACTATACCGAAAGCCCATCAATACCCTGTTGAGGAATGGTTAATGGAACAGGGTCACAAGTCTGTGTAGGTGCTGTGCAAGCAAGAAGATTTCTGCTGAGACAAGACGGCGACAAAAGTAAGGAACTTGGTGAAGAGAAGTTGTGGTTAAAGAAATGTAAAAATAAGTAGCTTATGACCGCGAGTACGTGCAGTATGTGAGTGTAGCCTTTTTATCATGTAACCAATAAGAGAATGGCTAGTAGACATATGTTACAGAAATCATATAAAAGAACCCTGTTAGAAATAAAGATTGAAAACGCTTGCAGGATCTCATATTAAGTGTTCTGTGTCTTCCCTGCTCGAAACTCTCCACAAAGTGGCGCCCGAACAGCAGGAACCAACAGGGACCCACAAGGACTCAGGAACACCAGAGACCAACAGAGACTTACACCTTCCCTGTGGAAACCAGCGGAGAGGAGCAGATCGACGGAAAAGTCCTGCCGTGCAGCCAGCAGGGGATGAAAGCTTGTTTGTGCGGGCACAGAGAAGCCGCGTCTGGAGATTCTAAAAATTCTTCGCCGTCCGTCCGCTACCTCCTCTTCGGAAGTGCTGCATTGAAAATGCTGGCCAGCGTACGTCAAAGGAGAAAGGAAATATGGAAAAAGAGGTAGCTTTACAATTATTACAAAGAATTTTAGAAAAGAAAGGAGCCAATTGTGTTAAACAGTTGGCAGGGCTGGTAGCACTAGACACAGCCAAAGGATTCTTTGGGGATCCCGGGCAATTGTTTTCTGTAGATGAATGGAGAAAATATGGAGATATGTTATGGGATGCTATTATAGATGAAAAGAAGGAAAGTAAGGAATATAATAAATTATTGAAACCATGGAGAGAAACCATAAATGCTTTAAAGAGATATCATTGTGAAAAGAAAGTAGCTGCTGTGGCAACAAAAACCCTAAAGGAAGAAATGCCCAGCAAGGGGGTAACAGATAGAGAACCTGGGAAAATTACAATGGATTATAGATATGATGCAATTCCTAATACCTGTGCATCAGTTACGGTGAAGGGGCCAGTAAGATCACCGTCTCCTACTCCTCCAGAACCTGCTGCACCTTTGTTAAGTGATGAGGAGGCTGCAGAGGAAAAGGAGGAGGAGGAGGAGGAGGAGATGGAGTTTCCTGATCCTCCACCCATGACACAGTTAGAAAAGTTATCTATATCTTCTAGCGGGAAAGCGGCTGCCAAAAAACAGCTATCAAGAATAGACTGGAGCTCATTAGCTACTCATGCTGCAGCTGAAGGAAATTTTGAAGTAGTTGCTGCTGCCACTGGTATGCAGGCTTTGCCGGTTATTTTTACACCTGTACCAGGAGGTCAGCAAGCTGCCTATCATGCTTTAGACTGGAAACTGTTAATGCAGTTACGAGCAACAGTCAATGAATCAGGGGTACAAAGTGAACCAGTCCAACAATTGTTAAATTACATTTGGAATACACATGTATTAACACCAGAAGATGTTAAAGGGGTATTTCGTATGGCATTAACCCCCTCACAGTTATTGTTGTGGCATGCACACTGGCAAAGGTTGTGTGACATCTCGGCTCAGACAGCACGGGCACACGGGGACCCGTTGGCTGACGTTACAGTGGATCAATTGATGGGCACAGGAGCCTTTGCACATGTGACAATGCAGATGGAAATGGGTCCCGAGAAATGTCTGGAGTTCATGCGTTTGGCTCGGGAAGCCCTGTCAAACGTAAGGGAAGCTCCAGCCACTCCATCATATATGTCAATCAAACAGGGAACCCAGGAGCCCTTTGCAGCCTTTGTGGATAGGCTCACAGCAGCCTTGAATAAGGCAAATATGCCTCCGGCTCTAAAAGCTGCACTGTTGCGACAATGTGCCTTGGAAAACTGTAACGCTGCCACCAGAGCTGTATTGGTTACCTTGCCAGCTGATGCGCCAATCTAATGTTAGACCGTATGAGCAAGGTCCCTGTAGGTCCACAGGCAATGTTAGTGGAATCATTAGAGAAACTAGGGGAAAAGTTAATTGAAGGTCAACAACAACAACAGCAAGCCTTTGCAGCCGCCCTTGCACCTTTAAAACCATTAGGGGGCAATAGAGACTTTAGTGATAGTAAAGGTGGAAAGTTTAAGTGTTATAGATGTGGGAAGCTGGGTCATAAGAGACAACAGTGTAGGGAGCCAGGAGTTTGGTGCCAGAACTGCCAGCAAGACACCCACAGTACCACTGCGTGCCGTCGATCGGGAAACGGGACATCGAGCGCAAGGGGTCGCAGCGCGAGGACACCAATCGCGGCTCCAGCATCATTGAAGGACCACCCTACACCAGCTCCAGAGCCACATCTCAACTCATCTCAGCAGGACAACTATCCCCAGCAACACATGGCAGCCTCGGATTGGACTTGGCAACAGCAGTAGATGTTGCACTTATTGACACTAAACCACAAAAGATTGCTACAGGAGTATGCGGACCAATAATTATAAATGATGAGAGACAAGGGGCATTGCTGTTGGGACGTTCATCAAGTGGAATAAAAAGAATATTTGTGCTACCTGGAGTAATAGACAGTGACTTTGAAGGTGAAATCTATATTGTAGTACAAACTTTGTTTCCTCCAATTGTTATACCGAAGGGAAGCAAGATAGCACAGTTGGTGCCATTGTTACAATTAACTAAGGGAATGACAACTGGAAATCAACAAACTAGAGGTGACAGAAGATTCGGCTCGACAGGAGGATTAGTGATGTTATCCATGCCTCTCACAGAAAGACCAATAACAACAATCACTCTGGAAAATAAAGGGGAGAGAGTTATTTTACAAGCCTTGTTGGACACTGGAGCTGATATTTCTATCATTAGCAGACATTCTTGGCCAGAATCATGGCCAACAAGGACTGTTGCTGGAGGCGTGGAAGGAGTTGGAGGAACAGTTAGTATTCAACAAAGTCAGGATAGGATTGTAGTTTATCTGGATGGAAGAAAAACCAATGCCACAATTACTGTAATGCCCTTGCCTCATGGAGTTTCAGCCCTGATTGGGCGAGATATTCTTCTCCAGTTAGGAGTAAGATTGACAACTGAGTCACCTTTTTAGGAGCGGTCACTGATTGGACTTTCCCGATTCCTTTAGTTTGGACAAATGATGAACCTGTCTGGATCGAACAGTGGCCGCTAAAGAAGGAAAGTCTGGAACAAGCAGAAATGTTAGTAGATGAACAATTAGCATTGGGACATATTAAACCTTCAACTAACCCGTGGAATACACCCATTTTTGTTATCAAGAAGAAATCGGGCAAATATCGACTATTACATGATCTCAGAGCAGTCAATGATCAGATGCAAGCCATGGGAGCACTTCAACCGGGAATGCCTAGCCCAGCTATGTTACCAATAGGCTGGCACTTATTAATAATTGACTTAAAAGACTGTTTTTTCACCATCTTCTTACATCCCAGAGACACTGAGCGCTTTGCTTTTACGTTACCATCGGTTAATCGAGCTGCCCCAGCTCGCAGATTTGAATGGATTGTACTTCCACAAGGCATGAAAAACAGTCCTACTTTATGTCAACTTTTTGTGGACAATGCCCTGAAAGAAATCCGATCAACCTGGGACAAGACAATAATATATCACTATATGGATGATATTTTGTTGACCCAACAACAACCATTTTCTACAAACCAGGAACAATATCTTGAAGAGACATTATATAAGCATGACCTAAAAATTGCAACAGAAAAGATACAGCGTCAACCAGTGTGGAAATATTTGGGATGGCTTATTACAGATTCCCAGATACGGACACAAAAACTAGAAATACAGACTGATGTCAAGACCTTGAATGATGCACAAAAGCTGCTAGGAGACTTACAGTGGCTGAGACCAATAGTGGGAATTACCAATGAGGAGTTACAAATTTTACGACCTTTGTTGAAGGGAACTGATCCGTCCTTACCAGTGAAATTATCAAGTCTACAAGAAGAGACAATAAAAAACATCTCCACTGTTATTACATCTCGTATGGTGGACCGCTTTGATCCAGATTTACCTGTCGATCTCACTATCTTACACTCCAAAAATCAGTTCATAGGTACATTAACCCAATGTAAAAAGAAAAAGAGGGAGCCTCGGGTCTTAGAGTGGCTCTTTACGTCTTTGCAACCAAAAAAGAGGATACAACAAAAAGAAGAAAATTTGGCAGAGTTAATTCGTAAAGGTAGAACACGATTGTTACAGATTTTGGGTAAAGAACCGGGAACAATTTATCTCCCAATTCGGCGAGAAGATTTGGACTGGTGGTTACAACATTCGGAAATGTTACAATTAAGTTTATTAACCCAGGGTATGCCTATCAATTTGAGCCCTTTAAAAAGTCCAGTACTAAAATGGATGTCTGGAACGGAATGGATTGAAAAACCAAAGAGAAGTGAAGCTCCTATCAAAAATGCATTAACTGTTTATACAGATGCGGGTAAAAAATCGCAGACAGCAGCTGTCACCTGGGAAGTGAATGGACAGTGGAGTCATCAGATAATCGCAGCAGAAAAAGGAGATTCACTGCAATTGTTAGAATTGTCAGCAGTCGTATGGACCTTTGTTAAGTGGATAAATGAACCAATTAATATTGTTTCTGATTCATTGTATGTGGCTGGAATAGTATACCGAATAGAAGGAGCAAGGATAAAAGAGGTTAACAATCCTAGATTGTTTGAACTATTACGGCGACTTCAATCTGCCGTGCATCAACGGTCAGAACCGTATTGCATGATTCATATTAGAAGTCATAAATGGTCAGAAGGTTTAGGTGAAGGTAATCAGAAAGCTGATCAATTGGTATCTTTGACTGTACCTCTAAGTGAGTTTGTGAAGGCTCGTGAGGCACATGAAGCCTTTCACCAAAATGCCAAGGGACTGTTCAAACAATTCAGAATTACCATAGATGAGGCTAAAGGTATTGTACAAAGCTGTCCAAAATGTAGCCATTTTGGTCCAGGTTTGGGAATAGGAGTAAACCCCAGGGGTCTTGGTCCGAATGAACTATGACAGATGGATGTAACCCATGTAAATGAATTTGGGTGTTTAAAATATGTCCATGTAACCATTGACACCTACAGTAAATATGTATGGGCCACAGCTCAGGCTGGAGAAAAGGCACTCCATGTGGTTAGACATCTTACTACGTGTTTTGCTGTTATGGGGGTGCCTCAAGAAATTAAGACTGATAATGATCCAGCATATACCAGTACGAAAGTTCAAAAATTTGTGCAAATGTGGGGGGTGAAACATGTAACAGGTATACCACACTCGCCCACTGGTCAGGCTATTATAGAAAGAACACATCAAGTATTAAAACGATACTTAAAAAAGAATGATGATATTGTGGATATACAAGAACGCCTAGCTCGTACATTGTTTACTTTGAATCATCTTTGCATTTTTGGGCAAGATCAGCCTGCAGCCTGGGTTCATGATATAAAACCAAAAACAAAGTCTGCTGAGTTGCCAAAAATTAAGGTTAAATATAGAGATTTGAAGACTGGGATTTGGCAAGAACCAGCTGAAGTTGTTTATCAGGGAAGAGGTCACATGTGTGTACTTACCCCAACAGGGTTACAGTGGATTCCGTCCAGGTGAACTAGACCAGCTGTAAACGACATTTCTACTGAGACGCCTGGTTTGTAAATAGAACTATAGACTGTCTAATCATTACTAACAATTTTGAATCTCCACTTGTTTTATAACAGAAAATGGATAGAATTATAACCGGGATGAAGATTTTAATCATATTGTCTGTTATCTTAGGAAAGGGATTGGGAAACCTTTACAAGATTGACCTTCGACAGAATATGTGGATTACTTGGGCTAACGAGACAGGACAGGATTCATTTTGTCTATCATTAGCTACCCCGCCTGATCCGTTTCGTACGTGTTTAATTGGGGTCCCTTTAAAAAGCATGAAGGGATTTGAGCCTTGGACGACAACCAAAATTTATGATGATCTAAATCAAGCAAAGGCTGATTTCTGTACCATTTGGTCTGGATTAATCAGATACAATTGGTGTGACATATTAAATATCTCCATAAATCCTTTAGGAGCCCAGACACATAGCATTATTAAAAAATTGAATGTTACTGGTATAGAACCTCAGGAACTTGATATTTTGGGGTCTATACCTGGAGAATATTGTTTAACTTTCGGAAATTATCAAGGTAAAAATTTGGTTAAAATCAAAAACTTTAAACCTGAAAAGCCGAGAAAAGATAGTGTCTGGATTACCCCTAAATCTTTTTGGTATTATAACATTACTAGTTATTGTAATAGTTGGAACTGGCCCGTAACCGGGTATGACAAAGTGAAAAAAGCAAAAATGTTACCACCAGGGATATTTCTTATTTGTGGGGATCGTGCTTGGCCAGCCATACCTGCAAAAGCACAAGGGGGACCATGTTATCTTGGCAAATTAATGTTGTTTACCCCCAGCATTCATCAATTGTTAGATATGAGTAATATAAGTCACAAATCTAAACGTGTCAGACGTGATATATATGAATTGAGACCTGAATGTAAAGATAATGTGGAATTGTGAGAACATCCAACTGTTATTTTAACATCCCTTTTTACACCTCAAGTTGCCTCTGCCAAAGCACTAACCCAATTAAAGCGGCTAACTTGTTGGACAAGAAAACAAATTAATATTACCTCTAAAATAATAGATGAACTCATTACTGATGTTGATAGTATACAGCATACCTTGTTGCAAAATCGAGCTGCCATTGATTTTTTGTTGTTAACACAGGGACACGGTTGTGAAGAGTTTGAAGGAATGTGTTGTATGAATCTTTCTGATCACTCTGAATCTATTCATAAGAAACTTTCTCAATTGCAAGATAACATGAAAAAGCTTATTGTAGTTGCAAATCCTGTTGATGACTGGTTTGAGAAATGGGGAATTACCGGTTGGTTAAAAACCTTGATGAAGGAAGGCATTCGGTTTTTTGTTATTATCATTATTGTATTTGTTATCATTTGTTGTGTTTTTTCTTGCATGAAAAAGGGTTTAGAATCGGTTGTAAAACAGGTTTGGATTGTTCAACAAAAAGAAAAAGGGGGAATTGTTGAGGAATGGTTAATGGAACAGGGTCACAAGTCTGTGTAGGTGCTGTGCAAGCAAGAAGATTTCTGCTGAGACAAGACGGCGACAAAAGTAAGGAACTTGGTGAAGAGAAGTTGTGGTTAAAGAAATGTAAAAATAAGTAGCTTATGACCGCGAGTACGTGCAGTATGTGAGTGTAGCCTTTTTATCATGTAACCAATAAGAGAATGGCTAGTAGACATATGTTACAGAAATCATATAAAAGAACCCTGTTAGAAATAAAGATTGAAAACGCTTGCAGGATCTCATATTAAGTGTTCTGTGTCTTCCCTGCTCAAAACTCTCCGCAATACCCCTTCGAATCCTTAAAATACCCCCTCCTGAGATAGTCTATGCCAAGGATACGCAGAGCCTCTGGACCAGTCACAATGGGGTGTTTCTGCCATTCATTTCCAGTTAGGCTTACTTCAGCTTCCAATACAGTTAACTCTTGAGATCCCCCTGTCACACCAGAAATACAAATGGGTTCTGTCCCTTTATAACTTGATGGCATTAGAGTGCACTGTGCACCGGTGTCTACTAGAGCCTTATACTCTTGTGGGTCTGATGTGCCAGGCCATCGAATCCACACAGTCCAATAGACCCGGTTATCCCTTTCCTCCACCTGGCTGGAGGCAGGGCCCCTCTAATTCTGGTTAGAGTATTCAGTATTCACTTCTCGTAAAATTGGCTCAGAAGTCCTTTCAAGAGGATCGGAAATAAAATCAGCCCTTCTACTCTGTCTGGAAACTGGAGCGGCATTTTTCCTGGTAGAATCCCCTTTTGTGGTGTTTTTTCCTCGCAGTTCGCGTACCCGTGCATTTAGGACTGAGGTAAGTTTTCCATCCCATTTCCTCATGTCTTCTCCCTGATCACATAGGTAAAACCACAGGGCACCTCGCAGTGTGTACCTTCTATATTCTCTCTCTTGGGCAGAAGAACGCTCACTCCTAATAGCTGAGACATTGGTCCTTACAAGTGTGGAGTAGGACATATCCTCTTTGATTTGTTGGACATCCTGGGACAGCTTCTCCACAGCCGAAATGCAGGCTTGTAGGGAGGAGGAGAGATTTTCTTCGTATTGACAGAGTTGGCGAGCCACTTCCTCCACTGTTGGTGCCTCTTCATCCTTCCAGGATATTACTGCCAATGCGTTGGCATAGGACGATGGTGCGCTCCGTACAAACTTCCGCCACATGGGTCGTGTGCATTGGACTTTGTCTGGTTCTTTGGGTAATAGTGGGTTGTCCGGGTCATGATGAATCGTCTCTAGCACAGCTAATTCCCTCAGATATTGGATACCTTTTTCCATGGTGGTCCACTTGCTTGATTGACATATAACATCTTCCTTAAAGGGGTACCTTTCCTTCACACTTGACAGGAGTCACCTCCAGAGGCTGATGGCTTGTGTCCCTCTTCCAATTGCCTTGTCAATGCCACCTTCCCTGGCAAGTGATCTTAGCTGCTTGGCTTCCCTACCTTCTAATTCCAAGCTATTAGACCCATTGTCCCAGCATCGGAGGAGCCAGGTGATAATATGCTCACCTATACGGCGGCCAAAATCTTTTCGCAAATCACGCAGCTCACTCAAGGATAGGGACCGGGTTATTACCTCTGGTTCTGCCTCTTCCTCCGGTTCCCATGATGACCCTGGTTCACCTTCATCCTTCGCTAAGTGAACTGATTTTTTTGTATATTTCTTTTTCTGTATGGGGGCAACTGATACTGGTCCAGGTTGGTCCTCTGGTTCAGTTGCAGTATCGCTCGCCGGGTTTTGGATAACCGCAGTGTCTGTCACCGAGGTTTGGGTAGCAGCAGTGCTCGTCGCTGGGGCTGGAGGGACCGCAGTGCCCGTTGCCAAGGTTTGGGTAGCTGCTGTGCTCGTTGCAGGGGCTGGAGGGGCTGCAGTGCCTGTTGCTGAGGTTTGGGTAGCCCGAGTTCTTGTCGCCAGGGCTGGAGGGGTCATGGTGCCTGTCGCCAAGGTCTGGGTGCCTGCAATGCTCCTTGCCAGGCCTGGAGGGGCCGCAGCGCCCGTTGCCGAGGTTTGGGTGGCCACGGTGCTCATTGTTTTGTTGTTAGGTCTAGAGACTTTCTCTTCCCCTTCAGGGTACTGAGTGGTGTCGAACAGGGCTCGATAGGCATGGGCCAGGCCCCAACACATTGCAGCGATTTGTATCTCTCTGGAGCTGCCGGGGTGACAGCACACCTTTTC
This sequence comes from Astur gentilis, assembly GCF_929443795.1. Classification (NCBI taxonomy): domain Eukaryota; kingdom Metazoa; phylum Chordata; class Aves; order Accipitriformes; family Accipitridae; genus Astur; species Astur gentilis. Next base: position 16,437,662 of record NC_064919.1, on the reverse strand, counting down.
CAAATATTTTACTAGTTCTTCTGGATCCTGCACTTGTTCAGGGGTGAATTTCCAAAACATTGGAGGTGCCCGCTTTTCTAGTTACTTGCCCATACTACCCCACACACCCTGCCACTCATAATTATCCAGCCTTGGGGCACATCTCTGGGTGATCTTCTTAAATAGCTGTTTAACCTTAAACGAGAGCTGAACCACATTCAGAAGTGTGCTATTTCCTAGCAGTAGGGCTAGGACCGTGTTAGTCCCAACATCCCAGGAGTATTCAAATTTTTCAAAATTCTCAAACACCATTGTAACTGGACTGAAGGAGAAAGGAGAGGGGAAGAAAGGTACCCCACCCATACACTGGTTTTCCATGGAGGAAAGGTAAATGGTATAATTATTAATAGTTTCCCACAGATGGCTTCCGCCTTATAAAGGTGACAATGCTAAGTGCAAATACTGGATCAACCCCACAGCCGATGACTTTATCATACCATAAACCAGTGTTATACCATACATCAAAGTGAAAACCTTAATCCACCTCCCATGGATGATAAGCAGCAGAAGAGGAACTATATACAGCAAGCGAGGTGATACATAACAGAGCTTTAAAAGCCAGAACAACAACTCTAAGAACACATAAATCAACATAACGAACGCTTGGAACAAATTTGTTTTAACAAGCTCTGGTCAGGTTTGTCGTTATCTCAAGCCTTCAGGCCCCACGTTGGGCGCCAAAATGGACTGTCGTGGTTTAACCCCAGCCAGCAACTAAGCACCATGCGGCCGCTCACTCAGTCCCCCCCATCCAGTGGGATGGGGAAGAAAATCAGGAAAAAAGTAGAACTCCTGGGTTGAGATAAGAACAGTTTAATAGAACAGAAAAGAAGAAACTAATAATGATAATGATAACACTAATAAAATGACAACAGCAGTAATAAAAGTATGGGAATATACAAATGATGCGCAGGGCAATTGCTCACCACCCTGCCAGTCCCCAAGAGGTGATTCCTTGCCCCCACTCCCCAGTTCCTACACTAGACGGGACATCCCATGGTATGGAATACACCCTTGGCCAGTTTGGGTCAGCTGCCCTGGCTGTGTCCTGTGCCAACTTCTTGTGCCCCTCCAGCTTTCTCACTGGCTGGGCATGAAAAGCTGAAAAATCCTTGACTATAGTCTAAACACTACTGAGTAACAACTGAAAACATCAGTGTTATCAACATTCTTCGCATACTGAACTCAAAACACAGCACTGTACCAGCTACTAGGAAGACAGTTAACTCTATCCCAGCTGAAACCAGGACAGATGTCAAAAGAACTTTCCTCGGTGAAAATCAGAGAGAAAAAAAGAGAGTTTAGTCTTTCATGGTTGACTTACAGTAAACAGCCAAATTTAGGGGGAAGATCTGATTGCACAAGTATTCTGAGGAAAGCATAGACATCGCATGTTATCTGAGCTTTGACAGTCAGCATACATTGTATTATGGCATATTATGGCAAGATTTCCATAATGTTTATAGGGATTGAAAATTGCCCTACTGAATAAGAAAAATCTATTTAAAATTGCGTGAATCCTTGACAAAATGTCAGAATGCCATTATAGTTTGACTCTGGTTTTGTCTGTGTAGGTATTCATACTGTCCGTTACATTGGCACTTAAGCACATATATTGTAAAATAAAAAGTCAGGACGTATGGCCACAAATGTCTGTAAAAGGACATGGTTACATGGGCAAATAAGGAGTAATTTCATTGTTCAACTGTCTTATTGCCCCCTTTTCACAAAACAGCAAAAATTCTAATTGAGTGCAAGGAAAGAATATATTTTATTTTTTTTTCTTTTAATGATTGTCTTATTCACAACTTCAGTAACTGCATTTGCCTGAAAAGTAGTTGTGTTTGCCTTAGAGTTAATAAGTAGTACTCACACATTCAATGAGGACAGGCATATCTTATTTACCATATTTTAGGGAACCAGCTCTCCAAGATTCATAAAGCCTCCTATGTGCTCCTTTAACATAAAAATTTTTGCAAGCAGCATTGTTTGCTGAGTTTTTTCTCCATATCTGGTAAACAGTTTTTTAGCTCTGTCTTGCATTTTTTATTGCTAAAGAGACAGTAAATTCCAATAATGTGTTATAAACTACACTAACAACTTCAGGTAAATCATATTTTTCTAACATAAAATATACTGCGACCTCCTTTTTAATGCTATTTAACTCTTCTCTTATTACCCCAACAACATGCCTTTCTTTCCCTGTTCTGTATGAAAGAGAGCACTGAAATGAGTAAATTAGAAAATGTTAAGGGTTTGTTACATTAAGGAGTTTACTGTGGACTAAGTTAAAGATTATATTTAAAGTACAAATATCTTCTGTGCTACAGACATGTTTGTGAAAATCCATTTGATTTAACCTAAAGTTGGCAAAGATTCTCTTAATTAAGCACAAAAAAAAATAACATTTAGTGGTGTACTGAATAATTACAACTTGATTGTGTTTACTGAAGCAAGTTTTTTTATTGTCTTCATGATAGTGTTTACTTAGTTCACAGCAGTATTTCACTGTAAAGCTTCTGTTACTTGCAAGATTATAGTTTACTTCTAATTTTAATTTAACCTTGATACTGTACTGTAGGGCCCCTGTCACGGCAGCAAACCTGACAATAAATACTTCCATGAGCAAAGGTAGTGATACACTCCCTTTAGTATAGAAAGCTGACCCGCAAAGAGACACCAGCCTAAGCTCACATGTATGAAGGTTATGAAAGGGTTGAAAAGGAGGAGTATTTTGAGTCAGAACCAAACACTGTAACTTCTGAGCTACTTTGTGTTCAGGGTATTGTCTAGAGCTAGTTGTGTCCTAATTTACTTATTTTCTTCACTTCCTGACATTGATTGCTAAAACTGAGGAACTTCTGGAAATACAGAGCTGGCCCAAACTCTCTTTTTGCCAAACCTGTGGACAGAAAAAAAAGGAGAAAAGCAACCTGTGAGGGATATACTCACACCACCACCATTCTCTGACACAGGCTGCTGTCACCTGAGGATGTCTAATAATTAGCAGTTTTCCTCCAAAGCACACATGCTAGCTGTGGAGTACTGGAAACCTGGGCATGCTCCTTCTTGCCTCTGCCTGCTTGAACCGATATGGGGTGAGACCTTTCCCTGCTCAGGGAATGCTCTGCTGATCTGCTTCAATGTCAGTGTATTGCTAGGGAAGCTCAAAGCAGGGAATTTAACAAGAGATAAGATTTCTTTTTATTTTAATTTGTATCAGCAAGAAACTGATGAGTAAAGGGATTAAGAGGTTCAGGATTCAGTGGATAGACACATAGCTTATAATTTTGCAGGGACTGTAAAATTATGTTTGTTCCTAAGAGACCTGATTAATTATCTTATTGTGAAAGAAACCTTCCACATCAGAAAGAGTCAAGGAAGGGTGCTGGAGGATTTTACAGAATCCTGGTACTTTGATAGTTTTCAGTTAACAGTGGGCATAAGCAACAAGAAAATTCACTATGGGTTTGGAATGATGTCCCTGTCCTGTGCCTTTTACATTCTTCTGGAAGTCTGTAAAAACATGTGACAATGTTAATTCTAAAAAGGTTTCCTTATGCTTCAGTACCCTGTCTTTGCAAACAAATTGCTCTTGATCTCGTTGATGTATATGTATTTAAAGAATAATTATCTGGAAATGTATTCAACATTTCTTCCTGCTACAGAGTTATTGGTGGGGGTGTAATTTCAGTATAGCTGTCTGCTTGCACCTTTGTAGCCACATCTCTCTCTTGCTCTCTCTTTTTGCATCACAGATCTAGTTCAAGCTTTGCCAAGTGAAAGTAAAAGGCCTTGTTTTCATGTGAAAATCATCAAGGTATACTTCATATGTTGTTTCAATACTGGCAACATTATTTTCTCTGCCAAAATGGAAGGATTTGTTTACCTGTTCAAAATTAGTCTATGACCAGCTCAGAGGATTAGTTACTTCCTCTAGATAATTCTCTAATATTTCTTTTTTTGACAAAAATTGCTTTCTATGGAAATTTTTTATAAGATCTGAACTGACCCTGCTTTTCAGCTGTCTTTTTTCATCAAGATGACAGAAAGACTAGCATGAAATGTAATATTTGCAGAGAGACAAATGTAGAGGAATGATGTGTAGAGGAAGGCAAAGCTAATCTCATAAAGAAATACACTTTTTTAATAAAAAGAGCTTTCTGACAGAACATTTCACGTCTGATGTGGATTTTTTGCATGCTGCAGTACTGTGATTTCGGATTTTATATGATCCGTTGGAGATTATACTGTGTGTTGTAGTGTAAGTGTAAGTACAGTTAAGAGTAGTTACTGTGTCCTGTAGTGTAAGTAGCATTCCACTGGAGAAGAGTAGCTATGTTTCAAAAACTTTAGTTACTAAAACATATACTTCTGATTCACTGTTTTATCTATTATGCAGGATGAGAAAGTAGACAAATAATATTTCTTCTATTTTTATTTTACAATATTAATTCAATTTTTATATATTACATGCACATGTATGGGGAATCTTCCACCTTTGTTTCTGGAGTCTGTCTGCTGCTGGAAGTCTTAAATACTGTTTCAAAGCCTCCTTGAGTAAGGCTTGAAGCAAGGTGCCCCATAAAAGACCACAGAGCTACATTTTTGATACTGCAGTCTGTGGACCACTGCTGATGTTAGAGAGCTTTCTAATGTTGATTCCTTTTCTTTGAAGGAGCTCTTGAAGCTCTTTGCATAGAAGAGACTGTATATTTTCAGAAGTATCCAGGAAAAAGAGGAATAAGTCTTTCTGTCTTTTCCATGAGCCCCAGTCTTCCTACAGAAAGAAGGATAGTAATTGGTGTTGCTTATAAAAGAGCACTGAAAATAATGGAAGAATTTGCTAATACCTTACAGTTAGTAGCTATAGTAGTTACAGAGAACACAGATTAGTGGAAGAAGCTGCTACTGCCCTTAGTTAAGATGCATTATTGTTTTGAAACAAAGAAAGTCAAAGCTCATTGTTTTGCCTAATGTCCTTTCTTATATACTTGTTTATGTTCCTACAATCTTGCATCTTCACACTTTTGTGCTTGGTGAAATAGTGTGCTGTTACAGAATGGGACGTGTGAGTGAGTTCAGACCAAGTATCTCTCGTCCTGTGTCCTGCGTCCTGCTTTGAGCTGTGAAGGGGGATTCCAAGATCAGGATTGTAATTTTTCCCAGTAAAGTTCAGTCCTTACTTTTTAAGTATGCTGATGTCTGGAATTTCCTTAAATACAGGGATTTGGGTTGCATCATTTGCGTAGGACTGTGTTTGCGGTCTTCTCTGGCATGGTTGTCAGAAGTCCTGTCTCACAAACATGAGGTGGTCCTCACTCTTGCAACTTGTGTCTAAATCCTGCCTTGAAATTGTGGCCCTATGTTACAGGGAAATTCTGTATCTTCCTCGTAGGGTAGATACTTCATGTCCAGGAAAGTGGTTTTACCAGGCTCAATCTCAACTGTAGGATTTGTGGAAGAAGGGAATATTTGCATTTCTGGGAAGTGCTGATGGGACGTGAAATAGTACACATAGTCAGGCATCTATAGAAGAGTAAAAACAGTACAAGCACATACAATACTTCCTCCAAGTTCAACTATTCCTAGCTCAATTTAGCAACTCTTGATGGCTTAACAGTCATTTATAAGCATTTGTTCAGTCTCCTTTTGAACATGTGAACATTTTGCAACCTGAACATACTTCATCAAGGAAATGCATGGATCTACTACCCACTGGATGAGAATAAAGTTTACTTATTAATAATATAATTAGTTTGGGATTTTTCATGGGTTAGAGCCACAGTATTTTAAAAATGAGGGCTCTCGCTTATTGGGTGTTGCTTAGTATTTACTGAATTCAGGCTACACCTGAAAGTCATTAGCTGTGAAAACTGCATTGTCAACATTGTTTCTACAGAATATGCTTTGTTGCAGGTCAGTAATAGTGACATAGTACTGATTATGAAATGTTGGTAATGTGATTCTTCTTCATTACTGTATCTGATTTTTAAATCAAAAAGTCTGAGTCACTGTCCACAGAATGCTTGCTGATGTGTATGAGCTACTTTTCAGAATCATCATCTTCATTTAGACAGAAAGATATGCTTTTTTTTGATATCTTGTCAATTTTCTAAATTGAGAATATCCTTTGCAAGGTAACTCCATACTAATCTGTTACTTAAATCATGCCAAGTTTTCATCTGTGTCTCAGCAGAGCAGGCAAATACAATATTAATTCTTATTGGCACAGCAGCTATAAGTAGATGGTACATTTAATAAGTCCATCGCGTAAATGTTAAACCTTGTATAAACCCTGCCATTTTAAGGAGATAGCACAAGTATGGCTTTTTAAATTATCATCTGGGGATCTAAAATACACTTTCTGTTATGCTTTTCTTTATCTGTATTTCATTTATCTATGAGAGCTAGACAGGAACAACTTTTGCAACTAAGAGGGGATTTCTGGTGTATTTCTGTAGCAATTTACCCCCTGTGGGGCAACATGTTTTAATCTCGCTATGGGTCCTCCACCTGAGCCAAAGGCCTAGAGGTGAAGCACCAAAAGAAGTGTGAGATCAGAAACATTCCTGAATGTAAATGATACACTTTTGTGAACTGTTAATCCACTCTCAGCCATTCTTTTCTTTTGCCTAGAAAGACTGGCTGGAAGAAGTGCTGCACAGTCTTATGCCAAAGTTGCCTTTTTCACAGCGGTCATGATCTGATTCTAGTCTCACTCTGAGCAGCTTTTCTCAAACTACCATAAATGAAGGCATCTGTGATTTATTTTAACAGGATGGTTTGATTTACCTTTTCCTTTTTTCGCTATTCCTTTTAACAAATTCTAGTATTACTATTGTTTTGTTGTTTTGGTTTTTTTTGTTGTTTTTGTTGTTTTTTTTTTTAAGATTTCTTTCTTCTTACACCCCAAAAGACTGACCAGTTTTTGCTTTCTTTACTAATTATTGTCTGCAGTATAAGCTGTACTTCCTGCCTTTATAAATTAAGTAGTGGCAGGGCGGGGGGGAAATGTGTGTGTATGCAAACAAAGGGGAAAGAGAAAAGCAAAAAACAAAGTTATAGACATGAGGAAGGAATTGCATCTCAAGATGTCCCTTGCAGTGAATATTTTCTTAATTTTCCTAGTCACCTTTCTTCCACAACTGTTTAAATGGATGTTGTATCAATAAGATACAGAAGTTCACAAGCAATTTTTTGGTTGTTAGTTAAATGCAGAAGGTTTTTTTTGTAAACGCTAACATAAATATTAATGATATATTGTGAAGATGTCTATTTTTAAATTCCTGTGTAATTGCCATTCATTATTGTTTATAAAGTCAATGGAGGCAGATGAGCAGCTCAATTGCAAGCTAAGGTCTTCTAGTCAGACTGCTGGTTGGTCCAAAAACTCTTCCAACACCAGATAACTAGGGTAGCTTTGAATGTGAATCTGAGTGTTATTCTTATGACTATTAATTTGTTTCTCTCCAGTGCAGACCAGGAAGGATTTGGAGAGTACCTTAAAGAAGCAGGGTATATAAACATCAGTATCCCTGCTCTTATAAACTCAGAGGATGTGTCTATACTGTGCAGGAGTGGTGGAGGGGAACACTTACTCTGTGGAGGCCTCTTTTGAGGACCATGGTTTGTATCAGGTCTCATGGTTAAAATCTATAAAGCCTAACAACACTTGCATTATCCTGGAAGCCCTTTTCCTTCCAAATATATTCCGTGATAGTTGAGGACCTGACTTATTATTTCTGAGACATGCAATAAAATCCTTACAGTATGGATTCATTTTAAATTTTCTGTGCATTAATCCTTCTGTTCTGGACAGTATGAAATATTTGATTTCATATTGCTATCTATACCTCTCACAACCCACATGTATGACTTGTGAGGGATACATTGGTCTCTTCAGAATGAAGCAAAACATGAAACAAAGTGTGTCCTTCAAACCTACCTCATGTGTTTTGCTTTATCCATTTACTTTCTCTCTTGCGCCTCAAGGCCAGGTGCTCTTCATTAATACAGAGTAATAATAATAATAATAATATCCTTGTTTTCAGCTATTTTGAAGAGTTGTGTGCTTTGAGTCTGTAGGGTGGTCACTGTCTTTTTACAAAATTTCTCTTCAAGAGTTTTAGTATAGGGGTAAGAAGGTCTATATACGGACAGCAATGTGATACTTGCATTTTTGTGAATTTATCGTGCTTTACGGTAATCCTACTAAGATTTTTTTGTTTGTTTTTCCCTTGTAACCTCTGTTTAGAAGACTATTGTGCTACTTCTTTGGTTTGGGGAAACAAAATACATAGGAATTAGACAACTACCTTTCTCTTATGTTACCATAGTCTTTCAGCTTAAATATCTTTGATCTTCATCCTGACTTTTCTGCTATACTCCTATACAGGTCCATTATGTTATCTGAATGTCTCCCTTCACAGGACCCTCCATAGGTATGTACCCAGATGCAAGCTTTGCCTGACTTATTCATTTCAACTTCCACCTATTTAGTGTAGTTCACTTTTTTGTACCTTTTTTTTTTTTTTTTTTTAAACACAGTGGCTTATGTATTTCAAGAAGGGAGATCTATGTTTATTATTTAAAATATTTCAAAACTTCATTTATCAATTTCCCATTCATTGCAATGGGTAATCCATAAGTGACAAAAATTTTGCATGTCATGTCTAATGCCTGCGTTTTTCTCTGTGTAATTTTACAATTATATGTCCCAGAATTAAGGTCACAGAAGTTTAGTTGCTTCAGTAATATTTGGAAGCTCTTTTACATTCATCTAACTTTGGTTTTAACATTGCAAAGCTTATCTCATTGAAAAGAATGTTATCTTCTGACAGTTAACAATTGTCTATCAATTCTAACAGTTGCTATGCTCTGTTAGGCTCATACCATGAATTAGAAATCATTGCCATTAATGCACTTTTAATTGCAGTACCTTCTGAAACTAGACAGGATATTAAATATGAATCATGACAAATGTTTTCTTTAAGTATTCTTTATCAAGACTTTCATGCCTTGAGATGACAAGCAAAGCAGGTCATTCATTCTATGCTTCTCTGGTGAGAACGAATCAAGACAAAGACAATTGCACAATTTCATAGCAGCAGTAGAGAAATCCTGTAAAGATCGTTCTTTTTACTAACTATTCAGCAACAGTTTGAAGAAAAAAAATTGGGTTCATGCTACTTGGAAGTAAATGATTGGAGTTGTTCAGGACATTTACCTTTTAACTCCTCTTTTCAAAGTTTTAAAATAGGCCCTACACAGGAAAACTTTAAAGGGGTTTATGCTTGGGTGTAAATACTTTTTGTTTTCAATTGATGTACTTTGCATAAGATAACTGAGCACTAGAAATCATATCCATGTCTCCGTGAGGTAGAAAAATGCAGTAGCAGTAAAGTCTGTTGGTGATATGAAGCAACCTCTGTCAAGTCACTGGACTTCGCTCTTTTTCAGGTCACTGTAAATATAAAGAAGAGAGATGCTTGAGATGATATTTCATTTTGTGTATTGTTTCCCTATCTTTTTTTTGGTTGACATTTTCATTAAATGATTTTTACCAAGACAAAAACGTTTTATTCAGTTTAAAGAAATATTTTCATAAAATATTGTTACAGAAATTTTCAGTGGGTTTGTAGTGAAAATGTACACTTTTTTTTTTTTTTTTTTTTTTTTTTCTGAAGGCTTTCTATCAGCTCTTTTTTTCAATTCCCCACCTCCATTCTCCAATAATGGAAAAAATTGGAAGGAAGGCACCCCATTCACAGGGCTAGTCTGAATTTGGTGAGAGGAAGAGAAAGCTATAGAGCTACAAACAATTCTATCTTTCTGTTTATCACAGATAAATCTGCATCTAGGTTCTCATAACTTATACATAGCCAGCTAAACATAAGCTTTGAAACTTCAGTGGTCATTATTGAAAGTCATGGTTAGAAGAGTAAACATCAAAAGATAGTAAAAAAGTAAAGGTATCTCTGAAAACAGGAACTGGGAAACTGTAGTCCTGTCTTCCTAATTCCAGTTCCCAGAACAATGCTGGAACTTATTTGCTAATACCTACAAATAAAAACTTGCTGAAATGCATCCAGTAAGGGTGGAAAAATGAAGAGCGACAGGTAACATGGTGCTGCAAAGAACACATTGCATGAGATGAGTCTGATTTCTTTCTGTGACAAGGTAACATGCTTTGCAGATAGGGGAGAAGCAGTAGATGTGATATCTTGACTTGTGTCAGGGTTTTAATGGTTTCAGACTTTACATTCTGACAGGTGACCTTGGAGAGCACAGTGCAGAATGCATTATGGATAACACTGGCTAGAAACCTCTTTACAGAGATTAATTATCAGTGGTTCATAATCAAAACAGAGGTGTGTAGTGAGTACTGATGTTCAATGCTTTTCATTAGTACTCTGAAAGATGGAATGCAAGCTGTTTATTAAATTCACAGTGCAAGCTACTCTGGGGGAGCTTACAAGCCCAGGCAAAGTTTCAGGCTCCAGCCATTACCAAATTACAAAGTGTTGGTTACTTAAGTGAACACAGACATAGGATGGGGAACAAGTTGGTAATTGCAGTTTCACAGAAGGTATCCGAGGGATTTAAACAAAACATAATATCAACCTGAATCAGAGGTGATATACTGTTGCAGGGTAGCTGGTTGTTCTTAGGGATTTATAGGGATGAATACTGTCTCTAAGACATAGCAAGCTATTTTTTTCCCCTTTTACTATTGCTGTGGTTTAAGCTAAAGTACTGCATGAAGTTTTGAGCTTTGCAATTTAAGAAGGATGCTAAATAATTGTAGGGTATCCAGAGGAAACACTGAAAGTTAAACACTGGGCTTACTTAACTTAAAGAAGTCTGGTGATGATGGAACAATTATCAAATATATTGCGGATGGCTGAAAAAACCCAGACCATTGTAATTTGGGATCTCAGTTGTAAAAGTGCTAGTACGTTTCTACCAGCTTACATGGATGATGCAAGAAATAAAGCACTAACAGCAGTTAAACCTTTATATAGCTTATTCACTGAACAGGTAGAACCACATTGCTTAAACATGCTTTACAGCTAAGCAGCTTTTTGGTTTGGAACATAAATAGATATTGCTAAAATAAATATCATTAAATGATATAGCTATTTTTTTATATATTTTCACAGAAGAAAAGAGAACTAGGAATGATTTATTTTCTGTCATTTCAGTCAATGGGAGCTTTACTCTGACTTACTTTTACTTTGGGAACAATTATAAGAGAGCATTGACCATGTTTGGTTCCACGGAAATACAGTACATTTTTACAGATGTTTAAAGAGCTGTTAATTCTGTGCAGTTTTGATTCATAACCATTCTCTAGCAGCAAAAATATATATTCCTGCCATTCTGAATAACAAGCATCTTAACCAAAGTGCATGAAGTAAAGCTGTGTGAAGGAAACAATCATCCCCAGTATGATATGAAATCTGTTTGTGTGACCCATTGGGTGACATCATACAGACTGAAACGCTAAAGGGCAGTTGAAAGTTGTGGTTGCATGTGAGGATAAAAAAACTGTCTAAAAATTACCACTCTTTGTTTGCTATTGCCTCCATTTACTTAAGAGACAAAACCATGCTGTCCTTCCTAACATTGTGTTCCAGGTTCCCTCATGATTTGTGTGATCCAGATTGAGACATGCTTCACTTCACCAATCTTTGGATAAAGAAGGGCAAGTAAGTGGCAGAGAGAATACTTCCTTGATTTTCCTCCTTTTTGTGTGGAAATTGCAGCTGAAGTCAGATTCCAATCTGCTGTAAATTTGGTGACTAAAAAGGAAAATATTTTTCTGCAAAAACTTTCAGAAATATGTATTTGTTGTTGAAGTTTCACTTTGATGGTATTTTTCCTACCAGCTATTTACATGACAGCTGGGTTTGTGCTAAGAACATGAGCCTATTAGAAATAAATATATATTCAGACAGACAGACTGTGAAATGAAGCAGTTATTTTGATTTTCACTTGGTTTTGGACATGGTTTATGTTCTATACATTTATTAAATGAGTCAATACAGGCATCCTCATGACCATACCAACTACGTTCTGAGGCTTTCTTGATTATAAAATTTTAGATCTTACTAAATAGTACACAGTAGCTTTTCTATTTATTCAGGTCATTCATACCTGTTCTCAGAGAAAGATGGCTTTTTGGTTGGTTGGGTTGGGTTTTTTAGATGTTTTTATTTCTTTCTTTTTTTTTTTTTTCTTCTTGTATTCATTTTGGAATAATGTGTGAAATTACAGAGAAATGGAAAAAAAAAAACAAAAAAACCAAAAAACACACACCCCCCCCCAAACATTGCCTAAGGCGAAATAATCCATTCAGTAACTTTGATATGGGTTGAAGTATAAAAGACTTAATAAGCAGAGTAGAATTTTTTATAGTTAGACCTGAACCGGCCTTCTATGGGGAAAAAAAAAAAAAAATCTCAAAAAAATTGTACTTTCTTCAGTGTTGGGAAAGAAAAAAAAAAAGAAAGCATAGACAGTTAGGAAAACATAAATTAAAATATCGCTTCAGTAAAGTCACTGTTTAACATTCTCTTTTGCTTCCCGATCTAACACATTCTATTTATGCTTCTATTTCAATTCTAATTCAAAGCAATGACTTATTCCTCCTAATGTACATACAGGGCATGCTCAAAAAGAGTTCAGAATGAACTGTAAGTGTGTTTCTTCATGGTGATTTGGTGGATGAAAAGCTGGACACGAGCCAGCAATGTGCAAAGGTCATCTAGCTCAACCCCCTTGCAATGAGCAGGGACATCTTCAACTAGACCGGATTGCTCAGACCTCTGTGTAACCTGACCTTTAATGTTTCCAGGGATGGGGCATCTACCACCTCTCTGGGCAACCTGTTCCAGTTTCACCACCCTTATTGTGAAAAATTTCTTCCTTACAGCTAGTCTGAATCTTCCCTCTTTCAGATTAAAACCGTAAACCCCTTGTCCTACCACAAACAGGCACTACTAAAAATTCTGTCCCCATCTGTCTTATAAACCCTCTTTATATATTAAAAAGGCTGCAGTAAGGTCTCCCTGGAGCCTTCTTTTCTCCAGGCTGAACAACCCCTACTCCCTTAGCCTTTGTGCATAGGAGAGGTGTTCCATCCCACTGATCATTTTCATGGCCCTCCTCTGGACTGGCTCCAACAGGACCATGTCTTTCTCGTACTGGGGCTCCAGAACTGGACGCAGTACTCCAGGTGGGGTCTCACCAGAGTGGAGTAGAGTGGCAGAATCACCTCCTGTGACCTGCTGGCCACCCTTCTTTTGATGCAGCCCAGGATACGCTCGGCTCCTTCGGCTGTGAGTGCACATTGCTGGCTCGTGTCCAGCTTTTCATCCACCAGTACCCCCAAGCCCTTCTTGGCAGGGCTGCTCTCAATCCCTCCATGCCCCAGCCTGTACTGATACCAGGAGTTGCCCTGACTCAGTTGCAGGACCTTGCACTTGGCCTCGTTGAAGCTCATGAGGTTCACATGGGCCTACTTCTCAAACTTGTCCACTTCCCTCTGGGCGGCATCTTGTCTCTCTGGTGTGTCAACTGCACCACTCAGCTTGGTGTGATCTGCAAATTTGCTGAGGGTGCCCTCAAACCCACTGTCCATGTCATTGATGAAGAGATTACACAGTACTGATCCCAATACAGATCCCTGAGGGACACCACTCGTCACTGATCTCCATTCTGACATTGAGCTGTTGGCCAATACTGTCTGGATGTGACCATCCAGCAAATTCCTTATCCACTGCACAGTCCATCCATCAAAACCGTATCTCCCATTCTTAGAGAGAAGGATGTTGTGGAGGACTGTGTCAAAGGCCTTACAGAAGTCCAGATACATGACATCGGTAGATCTTCCCTTGTCCACTGATATAGTCACTCCATCATAGAAGGCCACTAGGTTGGTCAGGCAAGACTTGCCTTTGATGAAGCCATGCTGGCTGTCTTGAATCACCTCCCTGTCCTCCATGTGCCTGAACATAGCTTCTGTGATCTCTTCCATGATCTCCCCAGGCACAGAGGTGAGGGTGACAGATAGGTGTTTCCCAGGGTCCTCCTTTCTACCCTTTTTAAAAATGGGAGCAATGTTTCCCTTGTTCCAGTCACTGGGGACTTCACCTGACTGCCATGACTTTTCAAATATCATGGAAAGTGGCTTTGCAACTACATCAGTCAATTCTCTCAGGACTCTGGGATGGAATTCGTCAGGTCCCCTAGACTTATGTATGTTCAGATTTCTCAGGTGGTCTGGAACTATCTTCTCTTACAGTGGGAAGGACTTTCCTCCCCCAGTCCCTGCCTTGGTGTCTATCCACTGGAGAGGTGTAGGAGGAGAAGTTGCCAGTGAAGACTAAGGCAAAAAAAAGTTGTTGACTACCTCAGCCTCCTCCTTATCCCTTCTTCAACAGTTTGCCAGTTATGTTCATTGGGGGGTATACTTTCTTTGACCTTCCTTTTTTGGTTGACATACCTATAGAATTCCTTCATATTATTCTTTGTGTCCCTTGCCAAGATCAGCTCCAGCTGTGCCTTGGCCTTCCTGACTCCATCCCTGCACAACCAGCCAATGTCTCTATACTCTTCTTGGGCTACCTGTCCCTGCTTCCAGGGCTATTGACATGATATGGACACCATCCTGTATGACTTGTCAAAGTCAAGGTCAGCAACATCCACTGCTTTCCTCTTATCCACCAAGCAAGTAATCTCATCATGGAATGATGTCAGCTTCTTCAGGTACAATTTCCTCTTTATAAATTCATGCTGTTTGTTCTGTACCACTGCCTTGTCTTTAAAAAGCCTAGATGAGGCTTCCAGGGGGATTTGCTCAGTGGTCATCCCAGGCACTGAAATGAAGCTGACTGGTCAGTAGTTCCCCAGCTCCGCCTTTTTGAAGATGAGTGTGCATTTGCTGTTTTTTAGTCACTGGGATCCTTTCCAGTAACCATTCTATTATAAAAAATGATAGAGATTGGCCTTGCAATGTTATCAGTCATTTCCCTGGGCATCTTTCTAGCCTCGTTGCCTGTATATGTCTAATTTAATTATGTGGTCCCTATCTCAACCTTTCTGTACTCTGGATAATGCTTTGCTAGCTGTCAAAGATGAGAAATAGCTTTAAACTATGAACATGGAGAGGTGTCAGATAACTGAGGGTGAGGAAGATGAGCACTGAATATCTGAAATTAGAAGTTTGAACTCTCCAAGCATAAGCCTGCTGCTTGCTAGCAACAACCAGTATGAACTGGTGTTAAATTTTGGCAATACCTGGACTGAGCAAAAGTGGCACATTCTGAATGTCCCAACTGATAGACATGACACAGAACCGGTAGTTAGGAGGCTGATTATGAGCTGTGCTTCTGCACACTGAGTATTTAAACTGGGAAACCTGGGGCTGCAAATAAGGGTTCCCAGAAAAGAATTAAGGTCTGGAAAGAAAAAAACATCTTAGAAGAAGGAGTCTCAGAGGAAGGTGAATGCCCTGATTGAAGGAAAAAGATGCTTGCAGTGAGGAAGATCCCAGAAACCAGAGAGCTCCATGGAGACAAGTGGAGGACAGTGGCCAGGGATGTTTGATCTGGTGCCAGCAGGCAGCTGCACAACAGATCTGCCAAGCCTCCCTCTGCCAGCATTAATGTCCCTGAGGGGATGGGCAGTCAGGACCTTGTGAACATAGTGCTTGGCGCAGTGATGGAGCAAGTGGGGGAGATAGTCAGGTGAGGTACAAGCTCAGTTCTCATTGGTGCTTAAATAGACTCCAGCATCCAGATCTGCTACAGGCTCATTCTCACCCATGATACTACCATAGAACCTGTCACTGGACCCAGGGACCTGGGAAGCCCAAGGGCAGTCTTTACCAAGAGAAACTGGAATAAAAACACAAATTATTTTAGCATTTTCCACATGCTTGGTCACAAGGTTTCCCACCCCAGTGAGCAGCATTCTCCACTTTCCTCAGCCTTTCTTTTGCTGCTAGTATACTTACAGAAGTCTTTCTCATTGCCCTTTACATCACTCACTAGTTTCATCTCCGGTTGTGCTTTGGCTTTCCTAACTCCAGCCTTGTGAACTCAAGTAATGTTTGTGCATTCCCCTGGCATACCTCATCATTGTTTGCACCTCTGTGTAAATCTTTTCACAGTACAGTTCATCCATGATAGCCCCTGCCATGAGTGCTCGGCTTTCCCTGTGTGTGGTTTGAGGAGCCTGTCTGTGAAGATGACCAGCTACCCTGTGTCATTTTGTCATCCAGGGCAATCTTCCATGAGAAGCTGCAAATCACATTCGTCAACAAGAAGAAATCTGTTCTTCTGGCACTCTGGACTGAGATTTTGCTGTTTGCCTTGCTCATTTCCCACAGGATCTTAAACTCTGCAGTCTCATGGTCACTGCTGTCAAAGCTACCCTAGACATTCACATCCTTAACCACTTCTTCCTTCTCTGTGAACCAGCAAGCCAGCTGGATCTTTGATCACTTTTGCTAAGAAATTACCTTCAGCACATCTACAAACTTCCTGGATGGCTTGCTCTTTAGGGTCAACTGATATGTAACAGACACCTGTCTTGTGACCCTTTTCCGTAAGCTCTTGACTGGCTTGTCACCCCTTTCAAGGCAAAGCTTCATGAACTCAAGTCTCTCCTTTCCTTCCTGACCTTTCTCTTCTGAAAAGCCTTTGTGCATCAGCAGAACTCCAGCCATGGGCAATCCCACTGAATCTCTGCAATTCCAGTTAAACTGTTTCTGTGCACATGCAACAGCAAACTGATTCTTCCACTTTTTTATGTATGCTGTGTGACCTCATGCACAAGCACCTGAGGTGGATTTCCAGTGATACCACTTTCACAAAGAAGTGCAAGAGCTTCCTCAGTTTGGACACTTCCTCAGTGTCCCCAGTGCCTCCATTTCTCCTCTGGCTTGGGCTGCTGTCTCCTGAGAAACCAATTTAAAGGCCTCACCAGGGTGGCAAAGCTGTTCTTGCCCTGCTTAGACATATGGATCAAAGGACTTATTTTTTGTCTCACTACTTATCTGACATAGAAGATGAAAATATGTGGAATGAATGATTACAATTGTTCAGATGAAGTAGTCTGAAATAATTACCTGTGCTGATGAATAATTTTGTCATTTGAAGCCTTTAAGCACAAATTAATGCATTAGAACAGAATTGGGTGGCATATATGTTGCTGAACTTGAGGTAGAAATGGATGGCTAAAGTCTGACAAAAAGCCCGTATGGCTAAAAGATCCCTCCTGACCTCTACAAACTTGCTTGCAAGGATTGCGTAGAAAGCTTGGTGCTCTCATGTATCTGAGAAATTTTACATGATTTTATACTCATGCATTTTCTGTAAACCCGTAACACATCCATAGTCTGTGCCTCATGGAATTGGCTTGAATTCCTTCTGGTCATTGTAGTTCTGAAATCTTTAGTAGAAGGGTGACAGGCACTATAAGAAAAAAAAAAAAAAAACCAAGAAAAAATACATCTGTGGAAACTGAGAAAACACTTTTCCCATTATTTCTGTAGGTCTTTACAGTGCATTCTTTTGGGAGCATCTGTATTTTAAATCTCACATGTTCAGGTAGAATTACATTTGACTCATTGCAGAAAAGATTTTTCTAGCTACCAAATATCGTGCTTAATTTATTTTTTCAGGAAGATCTAAACTTGATTTGAATTGTGTGCATTGTGTCTTCCTGGAAAAAATAAGGAAAACAAAGATAACCTTTTTTAGTATTTCTTGATATCATGAGTCATGTTCTGTTATAAGCAGAAGTTAGAATACATAGCTCTTAAAACATGACTAAGGGAAGAATAAAAGGACTAAGAAAATTAGTTTGAAATACCCTGAGACTACAACTAAGTGTAAATTTATTATGAAACTCTCTCTGGGTAGAACATTGCTGTGGGGCATATGTTACAACTTACAACATGAAAGGTTAGTGCTTTCTTCAAGGTTTCTTACTTAAACCAAAAACATTTACTTATTTCAGAGTCTTTGACTCAGGACACTGGAAGTGAGTACAGTTTTAATACGGTACGTATTACATATTTAAGATCAGCCCACAAGAATTTTCAGGTGATTTCAGAGGGAACTCCAAACAGACATATGGTAAACTGAGTCCCTCAAAATATCTGTTTCAAATTTTTCAGTACATCTTGTTTGTGCACACATGCCTATGTATGAACATGTTTAAAAATTAGAGGGTGAGGGATGCCTTTTTTTATTATATTATCTTGCACTCATTTAATCTTCTTTTACTACTTTTCCAGACTGATTCTTGAAAATGACTTAATACCTTCTTTTTTTTTTTTTTTAATTTTGATGAATATTTTCAATGAAAATTATCTGGAACCCATTCCTATAGTTAACGAAGCTGAAGTCAAATCTGGAAGTCAGAGAAACATGAAGGAGAAATGATGGCTCTTGAAAGGAAATCCCTCTTAAAGAGATATTTGTAATATAAAAGCACTTGCAAACTTCTTCTACCGTACATTTTGGAAAGGCTTACAGATGTAAGACAATGGTCTGTGGCTGAGCCAATGCCATTTACAGCAGAACTGTTAACAAATATCACAGTTCATCTTTTCTAAAAGTCGGTATACCATCCTTCATGTGAAATGTTAACATTCCTCTCTAGACTAATATTGCCATAGGTTAAAACACATTAATACAGTAGTTTATGACTGTATAATACACCATGTAATCCTGAGGACATATGTTAATGGCATCCTTAGTTTTATGAATGCTTGCACTGTACTACAACTATTAAAAATTTCTGATGGAATTGTATTTTACTGTGAATAATGGACAGTGTCTCAGGAAGATGTAGTAGGAGAGAATGCATGGTGCAGACTCTGTGTGTATGAAATTATGTTCTTTAGAGTGGAAAAACAGAATAGTAGGGGAAAAGTACTTTTTTCTTTAGTTAATAATATTTAGAAATTTTTTACCTTAATAAAATTGTTCTGTGAGATGTGGGCATGTGAAATTATTTAAAATGAAGGTATTACATCAATTTGTCCATAGTATAGCCTATAAAAATTCACTTTGGCTAGAACATCTGACATTTTGTTGACTGTATAAACTTCAGGTTTTTCAGTTGATTATCATCATATACGGATGTACTTGACAAATAGATTAGGTATTTACATGCTCAGAAAGCAGTAAGTTCAGTAATTATCTACTGTACTGTGGAGAGAGAAAGTCCCTTCTTCCTCTAGACTGTCAGCAAAGTTGCAACAAAAAATTCTGGTCTCCTTTTTTCTTGCTGTGTTTTATTTTCTGTGATCATCTGAATACCTGCAAAGAGTGAGTAAAAAGTTATGCTCACCATAACACAAGCATTCCTTGCATTTGCTCTTCATGACAATCAGTAAGAAGGTGGTTATCTGATCCAGGTGTAAATGTACCTGGTAGCAGTAGGGAATGTGTCAGCTACAACAATGATAAGGCAACTGCAGATTTCAAGATAGGTACTCTGATACACAAAGAGGATGAGACCTAAGCTTTGTGTGGTGGGATCACATACCATTGTCTGTTGATGATATGTATGGTTTTCCTTTCCCCCACGTTGTCATCTCTGTATTGCTTAAACGACTTAACTGACTTTAAATTATTTAAATTAATTAGTTTATGCTGTGTAAACTAGGTGTGGTGTCCCAACCACAGTCTGTATAGAAAACCCCATACAAGGGTGGATAAGTTAGAAGACTGCTTTGGCTTCCAGTCAGGTTATTTAGGGAGTATATTTGCTGTGTTGTGGAGCACCAGGCAGATTACTGATCTAGCACCAACCTGAATTCATTCATCTGTGTGCTACTGTGATGGGTTGACCCTGGCTGAACACCAGGTGCCCACCAAAGCTGTTCTATCACTCCCCCATCCCCAGCTGGACAGGGGAGAGAAAAATATAACAAAAAGCTTGCGGGTCGAGATAAGGACAGGAGAGATCATTCACTAATTACCGTCACGGGCAAACAGACTCGATTTGGGAAAATTAACTCAATTTATTACAAATCAACCAGAGCAAGGTAATGAGAAATAAAATGAAATCTCAGAGCAACTTCCCACCACCCCTCCCTTCTTCCTGGGCACAACTTCACTCCCAGATTTCACCACCAAGCCCCCCCAGCGGCACAGGGGGACAGGGATGGGATTTATGGTCATCACATGTTATTTTCTGCTGCTTCACCTCCTCAGGGTGAGGGCTCATCACACTCTTACCCTGCTCCAGCGTGGGGTCCCTCCCACAGGAGACAGTCCTCCATGAACTTCTCCAACATGGGCCATTCCCATGGGCTGCAGTTCTTCATGAACTGCTCCAGCATGGGTCCATTCTTCAGGAGCACACTGCTCCAGCATGAGTCCCCCATGGGGTCACAAGTCCTGCCAGAAAACCTGCTCCATAGGCTCCTCTCTCCACAGATCCGCAGGTCCTGCCAGGAGCCTGCTCCAGCATGGGCTTTCCACAGGGTCACAACCTCCTTTGGGAACCCACCTGCTCCGGCGTGGGGTCCTCCCTGAGCTGCAGGTGGAGATGTGCTCCACCATGGACCTCCCTGGGCTGCAGGGGGACAGCCTGCCTCACCAGGGTCTTCACCACGGGCTGCAGGGGAATCTCTGCTCCGGCACCTGGAGCATCTCCTCCCCTCCTTCTGCACTGACCTGGGGGTCTGCAGGGTTGTTTCTCTTACATGTTCTCACTCCTCACTCCGGCAGCAGTTTCTCCCTGTCCCAACTTTTTTCCCCTTCTTAAAAATGTTCTCCCAGAGGCATTACCACTATTGCTGATGAGCTCGGCCTTGTGTGGTGGCGGGTCCGTCTTAGAGCCCGCTGGTATGGGCTCGCTCGAACACAGGGGAAGCTTCCAGCAGCTTCTTACAGAAGCCAGCCCTATACCCTTCCCCCCCCCCCCCCCCGCTACCAAAACCTTGCCACACAAACCCAATACAGCTACATATAGCACAACACAGAGAACCAGCCTGTACTGAATAGGGTCCTGGTAGGTTTGATATGGCATGAGATTGATGTGTCCATAGGCCTTCTAATTCAAAAATACCCTCTTTTATTATTTCACATCCTTCCCCATTGAGTGATGAGATCTGTGCCATTCAGAAAGATGTTGACATTTCATAAGACTTTTGCATAGATTTCAGCTCTTGGAAAGGAAGGTGTGTGGGTCTATGGTTTGCCTCCTGCACCAAGGACTCCACACCAGCATCTGACAGGGAGAGCTTAGTAATATTGGCATGATAATTAAAGTAGTCTACAGTAAAAGTTGAGCTTTTGTGGAATCTTGTAAAGTTCTATTAATTGTTGGATAAAAAGGAAAGACAGAATGCCAAGCTACAAGCCTGCTATAATGGGTCTTGTTTTAATTCCTTCACAGAATGTTGCAGATCTTACTTTTGCAAAGAGTGTGGATGGTCCCTCAGGAACCTAGTGACATTAAGGTAAATTTTGCAACTACAAAGGAAGAAAGCTCTTTGGAAATAAGGGAGATACAGACTGTTACATCTCTTCATGTGATTCTCAGTGTATGAAGATGTTTTTGGTTTGTGTGGCAGGGTTTTAATAGCAGGGGAGGGTCTGCTAGAAGCTTCCCCTATGTCTGACAGGGCTAATGTGAGCCGGCTCTAAGTTGGACCCACCACTGGCCAAGGCCGAGTCCATCAGTGATGGTGGTAGCACCTCTGGGACAACGTGTGTAAGAAAGGGAACCTACAGTGGGGGAGGCAATTGGAATGTGAGAGAAGCCCCTGTACAGACACCGAGGTCAGTTCAGAAGGAGGGGAGGAGGTGTGCCAGAGGAGGTTGATGCCCCTGCAGCCAGTGGTGAGACGGCAGGCTGTCCCCCCCCAGCCCATGGAGGGGAGCGGGGGAGCAGATGCCCACCTATGGCCCATGGAGGACCCCACGCCAGAGCAGGGGGATGTCCCCGAAGATGGCCGTGACTCCATGGGAAGGCCCACGCTGGAGCAGTCTGTGACTGAAGGATGGCAGCACGCAGAAAGGATTCACGCTCGAGCAGTTTGTGGAGGACTGTCTCCTGTGGGAAGGACCCCACACTGGAGCAGGGGAAGAGTGAGGAGTCCTCCACCTGAGGAGGAAGGAGCAGAAGAGACGTGTGACGAACTGACCCCAAGCCCCATTCCCCGTCCCCCTGTGCTGGTGGAGGGAGGAGACAGAGAAAATCAGAAGTGAAGCTGTGCCTGCGAAGGAGGGAGGGATGGGGCAAGTTGTTTTAAGATTTGGTTTTACTTCTCATTATACTTGTTTTGATTTGATTTGATTTGTAGTAAATTAAATAGATTTTGTTTCTTCCACAAGTTGAGCCTGTCTTTTGCCTGTGACCATAAGTGGGGAGTGATCCTTTCCTGTCTTTGTCTTGACCCACAAGCATTTGTTTATACTTTTGCCTCATCCCACTGGGCTGAGGGGGGGGACGAGTGAGCAAGCAGCTGTGTGGTGCTTTGTTGCCTGCTAGGCTTAAACCATGACAGAAGAAAAAACTAATTTTTTAAGTGATCAGGTATGACTAATATAAAACCTTAAAATGTGTATCTTTGACCAGCTAAAAGACAAATTTTGGATCAGAAAAACAAACTATAAAAATAAATGAAAATATGAAAGAGACAAATGAAGGTTTCAGGGTGCATTTCTCTCCAACTCCAAAACCTTTGTGGTTATACTAATCTATTTTTGCAAATCTATTTGTGGGTTATTTTTCTGTTTTGTTTTATTGTACTCTGAAGCACTGAATTCTTACCTTTCCTGTGGAAATATAAAAAGCAATCTATTCTGTTGTGTCTGTTATGGAAGTAAGTGGAATATAACTTATATCAGGTGAGAACAGGAGCATTTTATTCCAATAGCTACAGGAGACATCACAAAGCAGCAACACAACAGCCTCTGCTGTTGTGAGCTCTGCCCAAACAGGGCAGTTACAGGGTTTATATACCTTTAGGGTGCACAGTCTGTTCTTCACCAAACCCTGTTAGACAAGCAAGATATGGTAAATAATAACAGCAATTGAAATCCTTCAGGTAAGTAGGTTGCAGACTTCATTCCTTTATTAATAATAATCTATTCCTTTGTTAATTAAATCTTGCTAACTGGTAGGGCCACGAGCTGCCAATGTTTCTTAACCAGAAAGGCCTGCAAAGGACTATGAGGCATTAACTACTTTACTTCCACATATCATTTTGTAGTATGTTGACTGCATTTAAAATATACTTTGAAAGTGAATTAAACTCACGTAGTGCTGCAAAAGACTTTAGGAGAGGAAGCAAATATCAGGGCAGATGGATGTTAATGAGCTATCTGAACCTGTAATCTTAATATAGATTAAACAATCATGTATGTATATGGCACATGTATGTTTGCTAGAGGTTATTTGCTTGTGCTTTATGGTCATCAGGCAATACAGGATATCAAAAGAGTATCAGTGTTCCCTATTCAGCTTTATCACTGACTTCCATGTTTCTGCAGATGAACTAGTAGCACTGGTGATGTAAAGGAGTGACAACCTGCAGGCTGTGTTACCACTATTTTATACAGATATATACAGAAAATTGTATTTTAACTATATTTCTGATACTTGGTGGAGGAAGGGGTTTTTTCCCTCCCTTATTTATCCATTGCATGTTTTTCCCTTTACCCCCTCCCTGCCGTATCGATGGTGCTAGGTCTTAAACAGGCAATTCTGGAACCAAGTGCAGACAAGTTGGATTATTCTCGGAAAACAAGAAGTTCTTCTCTGGTCAGTGAACTCATGCTTTCTTTGTATTACAGTTCTTGACCAGTGGATACTCTGATGTGAGCTCATATTTATTTCTTGCATTTGGAAAGTCAATTGGCAGCCCACACATTCACATACTGTCTCCCATATAAAAGGTGAACTTGAATTGAACTGCTGTCTGGTTCTGAAGGAGTGTTTCTTTTATATCTGACCTGCACATGGTATTAGGAGCAGAAGTGAGAAAGTATAAAATGAGAGGCAAGCTTTATATATTTTTCAACCATGAAGACCAGGAGAAGTGTAAGAGTCTGTGTGCACTGTTATTCCCAGGTACTTTTCAGAACTGCTTTGCAGAAATTATTTTTGGATAATTTTCATCTAAGCCACTTATTTCTACTGGAAATCACAGTGTTGCTCTGCCTTTGTCCCTGTAAATACATTTAATAGCAGTTAAATTAAGTTGAGGAGACAAAACACTAACATAACGAAAATGCTGAATTTAACAGTGGGTTTGTGTTAAAGTCCCCTCGAATCTGAGTCAGGTGCACTGGGTTTTTAATCAGTTTTGCAGCTAGTCAAATAATAATGTACAAATACTGTTAACTAAGAATAATTCTTACTATGAAACTGATAACTGGTAATAACAGCTATAGTAAGTTAGGAGCCCTATTCTAATATATTCAAATCAACATAATAATACCTATGGGCGTAACTGACCACATATTAAGTGACAATTATAAACCTTTAAAGTCCTTGTTAGAGATGTACATTGTGTTCCTTCTCATTCATTTGGCTTCGTATTTTTCCTTCTATGTTTGCCTCATATTATTTTTACAAGCATATCTAGCACATTTTGAATAGTAACAAAAAACACTTTCTGCACCCTGGTGATAATGATTAAGAGATCAAACAAAAATTGTACAAAGATTAAAAAGACAGGACTCACAAAAGCTCTTCTGAGTGAATAAGGAGGCACAGGATTTGCTTTTAAACCTATGCTACTCACTGAACTATCTGCATTATGTCACCGTGATACATCTGATGATAAAATGTAAAAGAAAATGGATTGAGAAACTTCATCATCCAAATTCCTAATTTTGTTTTAAATCAAAAAGCTCTTTCAATACGTTATTCACTAAGATTTTATTTTGCTATCACTGTCAAAGTTACTTAAAAATATAAATATTTTCATCTAGGTGATCTTAAAGATTTTTTTTTAGCTACTTCCATATCTGCTATCTTTAATTCTATTGAAACTCTCAGACATTATTGGGGCCACTTATTCATGTGATTCAGGTGATTGTTCATGTTCAGGTGCCTCTAGGTTTAAAACCATGAAAAATGACATCTTCTAGTTTGAACTTTTCCCTTCATTGAATAGATACTTTAACAAATGCAGGTAAACATTTTCTTCCTTTTTTTTCTCAAGAGCTGAGGTGTTCCACCTGGTAGTAACTGAGTTTCTCTTTTCCCTTTTTAAAAACAATCTATAGTCTCATTTTCAAAATTTGTTATTAGTTGTCTTTCAGTAAGGTTGGTGGATTCATAGTTTTTGTCTCATTCTTCCAGGGGTAGCTAGAGAGGGCATGTATGTGCACAGAAAATACACACATCTTTCTGAAAGGCTCAAGTCACATTATTCTATTAAATATAACACAGTTCACCATATGTCTCTACTGAGATTACTTTTGAATGACAAAAGAACTAAAGTTTCATTTTTAAATTACTTATGTTTAAATCATTATGCTGAGAGTTAGAAAATGGAAGTTGCTGTCAGAAAAGGCCAGGAAGCAGAAGGGGAGAACAACAAAAAATTGAACACAGCATAGTGTAGCTATACAATTAAGCTTCAAACTGAAAGATTTTTGCAGTGCAGTCCTTTGTTTATGTATAATCTATCTACATAGCAGTCATAGTCTTTTAAATGGAGACTGTGCAAAGTTTTAAAAGCGATGGAAAAAATATTATCTTTGAGATCAGAGGGGAAATACTCATTCAGGAATTAAGTTAAAATTGTAATCTAAATTACAATTTCATGTTAAAGAAAAGAACGAACAAACGAAACCAAAACCATAAGAATCCAGACACTAGATGATGAAGCCTGTCCTTTATGAGTTGAGTTAGGACTATATGAATATAATCTTGAGTTTATTCTTTTTTTTTTTTTTTTTTTTTTTTTTTTGTAGCAATTTAATTGTCTGTGTTATAGTTCTGTGTTCTGTAAATTTGAGATTGGTTTCTGTCTTGGTGATATTCTAAATATAGAGTTAAGATTACTGGTCTTTCATGGAATGCCCTTCATATTACAATCCTTAGCATTGATGTTATATTAATGTATACATAGATATATTATTTTATGCCAAAAAATTGGCTAAGTGATTTTCAGGATCTGAACAATTTACTATCACTTTCTAAAAAGTGAGATTTTTTTATTTGTTGAATTTCCACACCAGCTGTCTGCAAAAGGCTAAGATATGCCAAGTAAAACCTGTGGGGAAAAAAACCCAACCCTACACACAGATTCAATGAATCATAGGAATGTTGATTGAAAAGGGATCTAGGAGGTCATCTAGCCCAGCCCTCCAATCCAAGCTGCTATTGCCAATACTGTTTAAAGGTAGCCATGAATTCATACAACTGACACTTGAAAACTTCGTCATAACCTCTTTGACAATCTCATTGCACTGTACAACCTTCATAATGAAAATATCTTTTCTAATGTTCAACTTGAACTTCCCAAGATGCAAATTTTTGCTGTTGCTTCATGTTGCATTATCTGGAACTAGCTAGAACATTTTACCTCCATTGTCTTTGTAACTGTTTTATAGACATAGGTGTGGAACCAAGGGCTGTGGAGATGAATGTGCATGCCAGGCTGTGTTGCAGATAGTCACTAACTTGGGATTGAATGAGTCTGAGGACAATACCCTAAACAAAATTTCAAAAAGGGAGTTTCTCCCATTGCCTGGGTATTCAGTGGGAAAGCCAGTGGCAAAGCCTTTACATAGTTTGTTAATCTTAAAGATACATTGAAAAAAAAAAATCAAGATCTGTTTGAAGGAGTTTCTTATGAGCCTGTTAGATGTCCTACAGGAAAATACAAGAAGTTTTAAATATGCTTTAAGAAAGATGATATATGTAGTCTAGATATTTCTTCATGTTATCTTAAAATATATGACAGCCTTAAAGAAATCAAATGCTGGAAGGCTCTGAAACTTTACAAGTACAGATCTCAATATACTAAAATGCTGTATGTTCATACAAACTTTTGAGAAAAACAGTTTTCCTGTTCAAAAGTAACTGTAGCATCTACCAGTGTTTGCCTGTACCAGTTAGTTTCAGGCCAGTTAGAAAGATGGTGTGACAGTCTATTCAGTAACAATTTTAATGAATGATTACATGACTTCAGCAAGCCATGTAAATAAGTATCTTGGTAAATTAAGTTCTTGGTAGAGAGAGGGGATCAATTTCTTTTTTCTAGCTATGAAACTCAAACTCTAATTGCACAAATATATGTTGAAACCTCAGCCCAGCTGCTAATAGAGTTCACATTTCAAGATTCATTCCAGGGGAGCTTAGAAGTTGGATTCTCAAGCTACTGTCAGTTACAGGAGGTGAAATAGGGTGTTCAGGAAGCATGCATTTTATTTAATTTCTTTTATTAGACAACAAGAAAGGCATTCCCAGCTTGAAGAGTGTATTTTTCACTAGGATTCTGAAAACAGTTGCTGAACAAATGCTTACTGCAGAAATTTTAATTGCACATGACAAAATTATTTCAGGCTCTGTCTCAAATCAATATGAAAGAAGAACCACTGAAAGTCAACAAATCTTGAGAGTGTTGTGTGCATTGCATTATTTGTCACTAACCTAGCATTTTTAGCACTGGATGATTACTCTATTGTCCAGGCAGACCAAGTCTATTTACCTCCTTGGGCTTCCCAGCCAGAAGCTGTGAAAACTTTCAGCTAACACATTACTCTTCCTTAGTTCCCCACTGATTTCCTTCAACTCTCCATTCCTGGGATCTTCTTTGTTCTATTGGAAAAAGTGTTAGTCTCAGTCAATAATAAAAGAGATGGGGAGCAAATCTGGTTTAACACTAAGCTTTTTTTCCTAGATTACTTTGACTTAACTTCATTTCCCAGACTTGCTTCATTACTCAGTCACATAAAATACTTAGTGGAATTGGAAGAGATCATGTCTTGGAGCATGAACAAGAAACTCGGAGGGAAAAGATGGCAGTAAATCATGAATCATGATGAATTAATGCCTTTACAAAATCATTATTTCAGTTCACTTTATTTCATTTGTCACAAACATAGGCCAAGAAGGCACATACTTTGAGAATACAGAGTATAGTATCTGAATTTGTTTTCTACTACCTCTTCGAAATTAAAACCATAACCATAAGACCTTTTTTAAAGAACAGGTGTGATTTCTGTGGAGCGTTTTAACTCATCCCTTGCAAAGGAATTAATCTGAGAGTTTTATAAATGTAGTTTGCAAAGAAAAGTCATTCTTACATATTATGTACATGTATAGGTTCATATTTAAAGAAAATTGAAAATCTAATCAAACAATTTCCCTTTTATTATTTTTGTATTTTATGAATTTTTCCAAATATCTTAAAAAAACCCTTAATGTCGAAAAGGTCTCTTACTACCCTTTCTGACGTGTGGTTTCGCTATTGATGCAGTTCTATGCCCTCTGTCACGGTTTAACCCTAGCCAGCAACAAAGCACCATGCAGCCACTCAGTCACTCCTCCCCCCTCCCAGTCGGCTGGAGAGGAGAATCAAAAAAAAAGTAAAACCCATAGGTTGAGATAAGAACTGTTTAATAACTAAAGTAAAAATAAAATATAATAATAGTAATAGTAATAAAATATAATAGAATAAATAGAATAAAATATTAATAATAATTGCAATGAAGAGGAATATAACAGAAAAAATGAGAGAAATAAAACCCAGGAAAAGACAGGTGATTCACAATGCCATTGCTCACAACGTGCTGACCGATACCTGAGCAGCAATCCACCCCTCCTGGCCAACTCCCCTCAGTTTATATACTGAGCATGACATTCTGTGGTATGGAATATCCCTTTGGCTCATTCAGGACAGCCATCTTAGCTATGCTCCCTCCCAGCATCTTGTACACCTGCTTGCTGGCAGACCATAGGAAACTGAACAATCTTTAACTTAGAATAAGCGCTACTTATCAACAACTAAAACATCAGTGTGTTATCAACATTGTTTTCACACCAAATCCAAAACACTCTGTACCAGCTACTAAGAAGAAAATTAACTCTATCCCAGCCAAAACCAGGACACCTCCCTGGCTGTGTTTCTTGTAGGTCTTTACAAGGAAACAAAAAAAATTAAAAAGAAATTATTAACTGAAGTGTGACAGATATTTGTCTCCTAAGCGACTCTCTGTTCCTTTATCTGATCCTTAAAAGAGCTTCATGCAAAGGAATTAGCTTTCATCACCATCCATCACCCTCCCCAGCCTTCTCTGCTTTTTTTACTTTTCACAGTTGCTTATCAAGAAGAGCAACACAGTTTGTTCCCATAGGAACCGACCAACTACATCTCTCTAGTGAAAGAATTTCCAGCAAAAGCTGTTATATTCCAAAGCAGATAAACAGTTTTTTTGTGTATGATAAAAGAAGAATTTTCAAACCTCTTTGGGCTATGGTCAGTATGCCAGACTTTTTGAGCCATGTGCTTGCAAATCCTTGAAATACCTGGCTTTTCAATGCAAGATTAGAAAACTATTACAAGGGTCTACACCTCATGCATTAAATATTACTGGACACTGCTCTTTCAATCCAAGGTTAAAACATAAAAAAAAATTGTTTTTATCTGACACATACACTTTTTTCTTCTGCAAGTCATGAAATTTTATGTGAACAGACTTATTCTTAAGACAAGGTAAAGTTTGGAAAGTATGACAATGTGATATGAGACTGCTTGAGCATCCTAGAACAGAAAGAATAATTCATGTCTCAGGTGAAATAAAATGGTAAAAAATATATGTTGTACTTAGGCATTACTTTGGAGATAAACTTTAAAGAAGTTATGGCAAAATGTATTTACTCATTAAATATTCATAAAGGAAATAGTGTCTTGACTTCTGACTTCACTATAATTTCACAACTGATATCTCTGCTTCCCGGTATGTTCTATTTCCTGCTAATTTGTCATCATTCATATCTGTGCCACTTGAACTTTTGAGGAATTCTACTGTTTTTTCTGGTCAGCATTAGCAGCATTATCCTCTTGATCTTAACTGGTGCCTCTAATCATTAACCTTTCTGCCTGATAGCACCAAAAAGAGAAAATTACATAAACACCATATAAATGCAAGGAGCAATGATCCAGTATTTCAGTGTAACTTTGCTGTTATAATCTACCATTTATCTCAGAGACAGAAGCCAGTGTAATCATCTCTATAGAGGTAACAGGTTTTATGTTTGGTTTTACAGTTCCGGCAGAAAGAGAAAGTTACCAAATATTTTTGTAGAAAGATGCTTGGACAGGTTAACAGGAAAGGCTTTTTTTCAGGGATGTCTGTAGAAGGGGATCATCAGTGAGCTATGATGTGTTAGGATTACTCCTGTGAAAAAGTCTAGGAGTATAAATATAAGCCATACTGAATGAGATTAAATGTTCATCTGCTCTGTTTCTGATAGTAGATAGTAGTGAATATTTGGAGAAAAATTATAAAAGCTGGGATGTGTATATAGAGTGATTTTGGTTTTGCCATTCCCTATGCATTTTTAGCAACCTAAGGTTTAGTGACTCACTCCCTCCAACTTCATCCAGACTGTTATGTCTAACGATTCTTTCCTTCATGAACTTGCTTCATCTTTTTTCTGAAATCCTTATATACTTTTGTTTTCCATGGCATTGTAAGGCAGTGTATTTTGTTTTGCAGTGTATTTTTTGCATTAAGTGAAAATATACTTATCAGTATTTTATTTAATTGATAGTTTCATAGACTGCCTCCTATTTCTTCTTTTGCCTTCTGATGAACATGAGCACAAGAGATTTTTTTATCAATAAGGTATGCATGAACAAAGAAGACAAACTAGTAAGGATAGGGTATAATGTATTCTATAATGTAGGGTATAATGTAATTCCACAGTGTCTAAAAATAGAGTGCACAAGCCATCAATAGCGTGAGGGTAGACTGGCAGTAGTGATGTAAAAGATTTTGTTATGGCACAGTTTTTTTAAAACTATTCTATGGCATTCTTTGGTCTAAGTAAACCCTGTAGAATTGGCCATGCAACATGCTGACATTTTTAATAAGGTTAAAAGCAGGAATATGAAATATTTCTTCATGTAATCCAACACTTTTACCTCTTTTATATCATTGGATATGTGAAAACACTCTCCAGAAGTACTTGAAGCACAACCATGTGATTGTCTCTGCTGAAAAAGTAGTGATTGTGTGATCAAGGAGAGCGGACCTTTTCCCATCCTTATGCCGAGTGTCTGGATAAACCTACCCATTTCTGATGGCTGCAGCAGTTCTGCCAGCAGAACCAATATTGCATCTTCAGCCACTCTAAGAAGACCCAGTGATTTTGCTACAGAAGATCTTCTGATGCTTAATATGTTGTGAGCTAAAAGTGATGTTTGGTCTTATTACATAGTCATATCACATCTGATTAATTTTTAGCAGATGCCATAGTGAACAACAGCACACTTGCCTTCACACAAACTAAAAAGCCTAGTTTTTTTTTTATTAACGTGACTCATGTGTCTTTCAGCTAGGAATTCAGTACTTGAAAAGAAATACAAAAATCAGAGGCTAAATATGGGAGAACTTTAGCATGACTTGGCATGTACTACTTGTTGTAATTCGTGACAGTACAATTACCAAGCTAACTTGAAGCCATTTCAACTGACATGCAGAGTCTGCTGAGCACTACCTGTCTTTTTTCTCACTAACTGGCATTGTCAGGCATCATAGCAAACTAGGTGTACATAATGGCCAGATTGCTATTAGGTAGAGCAAACACTGACTCAAACGTGTGGGGTTTTTTCTTCCTTTTTTTTTTTTTTCCTTCTCTGTTTCCAACTATTCAGACACTTAATTTCACAGGGCATGACAGGGGAATTGCCAGACCTATTTATAAAATCAATCAGAGAAATTAATCAGTGGACTTTTCAGCTTTCTTTTGACTAATATATAGGTACTCGCTCTTCTGCTACAGAAAAAATCTGTGAACATTTGTTTTATTTTAAGATTTGTATTTTTCCAGCTCACAGGTTTTTGAGTTGTATCAAAAATCTTGTTCAAGGTGATTTGCTATCTGCAAATATTTGAAAGGAAAACTTGTTCAAATTAGACTGCCAAAAGAAAACTTCTATACTTCTGTATAAAATAAATCATTATGAAATCACTGTAAGGTGAAGACTACTGAAAAAGTTATTTTAATTAAAGTATAATCTATTTATTTTCCTTAATTACTTAGAAAAGTCATTAGGAGCTGGATTGGCAACAACCATCATACACAAAGCAATGAAGTAGTAATTTATCATAAAAAATCCGAACTCGATAGTTACAGAGGAAACAGCTAACCTCTTTTGTCATTATATCTTTTTCCTTCTGTTTTTTCTTTATGTCTTCTTGGATGCTCAGCTCCTTCTGAAAATTAAGGGAATTGGGATAATTACTAAACTCTACTAAATTTTTCATTGTAAAACAAATATTAAAATTCTTTTTCGTAATTTATCCAACTTAATAATGACAAAATCTTTACAACATGATGATAGTCGTTTTAAAAATATGTAAGAAAGAAAATTTAATCACTAAATATTTATCAATAACTGTGATAACTGTGTTGTAAATACTCAAAAAGAAATCAACATTTGACTATATAAAAGAATTAGGTTTGATTAAGAAGTAGAATGTTGTGAAGCATAATGTATAGGAGTGTTAAGTTTGAAATGTAGTCATAGAATCATTAGGAACTGTGTTGTGTGTGACCGTAGGAACCTTAGTATTGTTAAGTTTGAAATAAGTTAACCATAGAAACCTCACCAGGAACTTATTGGTTTTTCTATGTTTTATTTCAAGAAACTAAGGAAACCATCATGGACACCAGTTTGCTGCTTGGAAAGCCCCTTACCCTTCCCATCTCAATTTGATTATTGAGAATTCTAATTAGTAAAGTTAAGTGAAATTGACCAATGATTGCATTTAAATAAGAATATTGATAAGGTGATATAATCAAAAGACCAATCATTATAAAGGTTAAATTTAAGAGCAAGCATAGCATGCATGTTTATGTAAAGAGCTTATGTAACAATGACTTGACAGAAAAAGTTTATAAAAACTGATTAATTTAATGTTAAGCTGGACACACCTTTGGAGGAGTGATTGCCCGTGTCCCCAGCACTGCAATAAACAAAGTGCCTGCTTCTTAATGTCACATCAGTGTTGAGTTTTATTCCAGATTTTGGTAACAACTGTACAAAACACACACACGAGGTATGCTTAGTCATTCATTTAGCGGGTCCAACCTTCTGTTTCAAAAGCTTTCTTCTAATCCTTGCCACTTTGTAAAAGAACATAGAAATCAATATTCATTCCATCTGTGACTAAGTGGGAAGTAAACATGCTGCTTATTTTAATCTATCTGAACACAACCTATATCTCTTTGCAGGTATAAAAGAAACCTCTGAAGGTGGAACTTGGACAGTACAGAGTTATCCGGAAGTGTATGGTGAGTGAAAACTTTCTATATCCGCTTGTGGTATTTGAAATTGATGTCTTGGTAAACGCAAATGAATTAGCAGTAGTTGGGGGGGGGGGGGGGGGGTGGGGGCAGGGCAGGGAGAGTGAAAAGAAATTAAACCAATTTTCCTGCATGGGAATTGAAACAATAAAAGTTGTAAACAGCTGCTTGTTTCAAATGTATCTTTTAATGAACCTATGTAATTAGAAACACTAAATCATTGTTACTTGAAGGAGTTTGGTATTAAGGGACCATGTGCAGTGAGACTTGCTTTAAGTAAATATGTGTGATTCAGAAGTGGAACACACACAGAGGTTTCAGCATACCCTTTATCATGTTACTGTGATTTACCTTATTGTACAACTACTCACAGTTCCCAGGTTTGTATCGTAAATTAATTGTAAAATCCTCCTCTTTCTTCATTTACCCCTATACTTAATTACATAATATTTCAATTAGTCAATTAGTTATGGTTTCTTTGTCATTGTAC
Source organism: Astur gentilis (assembly GCF_929443795.1). NCBI lineage: Eukaryota > Metazoa > Chordata > Aves > Accipitriformes > Accipitridae > Astur > Astur gentilis. The sequence goes on along the minus strand of NC_064919.1, from coordinate 16,403,593 downwards.
TAATGCTTCTATTGTGTTAATACACATAAATTTTCAGGATGTCACTTATTACTTTGGCTGCTAACAACATTTTAGATTAAAACTGAAATTATTTAGAAGAACATTTGTTATAATTATTGGTGTTGTTTGGTAATACCTTGTGGCTTACTCATTTTGGATGGTGAAGATGTGTGACTCGTTGTCATGAGCTGTTAAAACACCAGTGCTCAAGACTTATGTTGTTCAACAAGCTCTACATAAATCTGCCATCACAAAACTTAATGTGTGTCCATATAAGCTTAGCCTACACATCCTTATAAGGTCATTATGGAGTTAGGGAGTAGAAATTTACAACAGATAAATGGAATCATTAGCTGGCCAGCAGCACAGTCTCAGATTTATTTGGGTATAAAGAAACCTTACATTTTAAATTGGATTTCTTGGCAGTACAGGTTTCAATTTTTTAAAAAAATATGCTGATAGTCTTCATGAATTTTCTTCAAATTACCAATGTAACCAATAAGTAAAAACTTTTATTAAAATTACACAGGTGTGATTACAAAGTCACTGTGCTATATATTTATGGATCAGTGTCTGAGAAGACAAGCTTCACAGATTTGAGGAGATTGTACTCTGTAAATCTGTTTCACAAAAGCAGCAGGTACCACTCAGAATATCAGATTTACTGTCTGATTGTTTAAGCAAAAAGCTAAAAGATCATTTTAAATACCAAAGAGTGGTAATGAGATAGTGGGGAAAGAAACTGCAGTTAGTGTATTATGAGGAGAAAAATAGCCATGGTCATTTTTTCTATGCAAAAAAATGAATGATACAAAGAATTTGTATTGAATAACGTAGAAGAGTTTCACTGTATCTTAATACTTTATATTTTTCATAAGGTAGCCAAGAGAGGGAAATAACACACCTTTCTTTCCTCATGGTTCTCATCATTCTGAAATACTCCAAAATACACTTCTCTCAGTAAATATTAAATATAGACTTCTAAAACTTTGTTACAAATAAAAAAAATTGTGTCTCTGCACCAAACTGTTGTCTGTGATCCCTATTCCAAAGAAATTAACCAAACCTATAATTTCCCAGCTCTGATAAAAGTTTACAAATAGTAGAACAGAAGATTGAATGAAATAGTACTGCATTCATACTTTGGTCATTCATACTTTGGTCCTTAAAGAGTTTAATCTTCCTCCATAATATTCTACTCCTCCTTTTTTTTTTTTTTTTTTTTTTTTTTTTTTTAACAGAATTTCCTCAAACTGGAAGATTTAACATGAAATTCCAGCTCTTTAAGGAAAAAGCAGATAAATAGAGCCTGGAGAACAAATAAAAACTTGGAAACTTGAAACTTTGAGTTTAAATTACTTAAATGTTTATCTGCAAAAAAGGACACTGTTCATGAAGAAGTAATATTTGGATAAGCAAATGGCAGTTTTCCTACAGTTATATTATTACCTGTCTTTTTCTTTATGTCCCTGCATAAACTGGTTCCCAAGACCAAATAATGTGCCTTATGACTGTTTAGCATGAATCCCATTGAAGTCACATGGTTGTCAACTTCTGATGTGAATAAGCTTCTTTGTATTCTGGCAAACTATAGTGGGAATAGATGAATCATGTAAAGACATCTCATAGCAAAGACTGCAAATACAACCTGGATATACAAACTGAAAGACCATATTCCCTTTATTTGGGGACATAGTATCCCATAATGTAACTTACCACTATTACCATCCTACTTTAGATACATAATATATAGCAACTTAATATGACATTTAAGATCTGACATGAAGTACTGTGTGAAAAGACAAAATAATGAGTGTCTTAAGTTTATAAAAATGCAGATGTAACTACAATTCTTCTGAAGCACCTATCTGAAAAGTATCTCTTGGGCAGAGGAATAGAATCAGCAACATCCTTTGTGTAATCTAAGCATTAGCTTAATACTCAGTTTGGATCAGGAGTGCTTTTTAAAGTGAATTTCCTAGCTATCCCACCTTCTTTGCTGCAGGGCATGTCACAGAGTGATCCTGGTGGGCACAGCACACACTGGAGTCCTTTTAACCAAACTGGAGGAGCTCATTTTATTCACTCCAACTGCTGTTGGACACTCAGTACAGAAGACCACTTCTGAAGACTCCAGTCTGCCTCATTGCTTACAAATGTAAAATTAGCCTTACTTTTTTGCAACAGCAATTGTTTTCTCTGGCCATCTGACAGACCCTGGTGTGCCCATGATGTTACACATCAGAACTGCTACATCATGTCCCAAACAGAACTGACAGTCTCCTGAGTAATAGCTTTATTTGAGATATATTTTTCTATCTGTCTGCCTGACAGTCTATTTGTGTGTTGTCTATATGAAACTCAAAGGGTATTCAGAATTAATAAATCAGTTGTCCATCTTGCTTTCTTCTAAGCTGTCCTGACTACTCATGATTGGTGGTGCTATCCTTTTACCTCTCTGAACTAAATGCTCCTGGACCTGGAAGAGGTGTAGCTGTCTGTCTTCTTCAGAAACCACGGCTGTTTGCTTTTTTACAGATCATAGAATCAGATTCAAATGCATTGTCCAGAGCTAAAGATGCTACAACTCTTTTTTTTTTTCTTGCTTTGGGAAGAGATTTTATTTACACCCTCTTCCCACTTTTGTGCATTCATGTTTTGTATGTTTAACAAGGTTTGTGTAAGTGTATCATAATGAAAACTCACATAGCATCTGGCCTACTTAGCAAGATAAATACAGCAATGTCCATGTTTACTATTGCAATCTGTGACATGGTCAAGGATCAGTTAGACTTCCACATTGTGTTATTTCATGATAAAAAACACATGAAATAGCTAGTTCAATATAAAAGATGAAGCTCTAAATTCAAGGGGAAAGGAAGAACTAATAAACAGTGCAGGAATTGTGTGTTTATACAATGTATGTAGTGCCTATATTGGAAAAATGATAGTCAAGGCAATCACAAAAATCTCCATTTGACATAGGATTCTGGCAAATCTTAAGATGGGTGTTGAAAGACAAGCATAATTACATAGGTGGAGACAAGAGAAAGTGGGCAAAAATATATCTAGATTTTGTGCAAATCAAGTTGCAACAGACAAATCTAGTGTTCTTCAAAAAAGGGTAACTGGATTCTTAGACAAAGTTAATGGAGCTGACCAAATTACCTTGATTTACACAAAACATTTTTCAGTGATCCCACAAGAAATTATTCTGTAGTTTTTACTTTGAGAACTGTAATGTGGGAGTTTATAATGGGTTAAAATGAAATGGAATTTATCACTATGCAAGAAGGTTAAGAGTTGTTAGGGGAGTGGTTATTAAAAATAATCCTGTATAATGCTTTCATTGAATCTGATGTTAATAAAATCCATAATGATGCAAAGTATTGGCAGACTAGCAATGTACCAAAGAAGACCACATCAAACACAAGAATTAGAATATTTTGTCAGCTGTATTATCATATTCCATTTTAGTAGTGCTACTTCAAAAGAAACTCTTACAAAGAAGTGACTAATAAGAGATTTTCCTCAAAGCTTGGGACTCCATAAATGGAGGTAGAAGACATAAATAAGAACCTACATGTATGTACAGTCATAGAATGACTACCCCAAGTGAGGACATGGTGAAATAAGTCCCTTTTGATGATAACAACAGTATAAATTTTGGATACATCATTTTTCTAGTATTGTTAGTGCTTCCTTTTTAAAATCTTGTATGAATTAAGTACAACCAAGTTGCTCTCTTGAAAAAGTAAAGTAAAATGTAAAGAATTATTCTACAATGCTAAAAAGTCATGTTGGAAACATTTTATATAGCTTTATTGAATATGGTTGACTTTTGCTGTCAAGTTGGCTTTTTCATTATTTGTATGCCTAGGAAATTTATTATAGAAATACATATTTTAAAAGTGAAAATTTAGTTCAAATTCTGCAAATATACTTTTTTTTTTTTTTTAGCATAGTAGATATGCAACTGAATGAAACTCTTCATATGCCTGTGTAGCAGTTTACAAATTAACGTAGAGCCTTTTGTTCTTTGTTATTATCATCCATTTACCTGTGTTTTCATTTCATGAAAAATGAAAGTCCTGGTAAATGAAAAACTTGTCAGTCAAGGAAATAGTTCAAAATTACAGGTTTACATCTATTTTGGGGAATTGCATTTTTTTCCTTCACTTTCTTCAGATTGGAGTCTATACTGCACAAAATCTCAACAGAATTAATTTTGGGAACTGGCTTTGTTTTGCTTCTGCAAGCTTTCATTGGTGATAAAAGCTGAAGATTGCAAAGTTGTTTCAGATGACCAGTCTTTCTGTTTTCAGTGTCTGGCCAATTTGTGCCCTTTCTTCTGGTGACAAACATCAGTAGCCCATGCTGTTTTCTTTGCCTTGCTAAACCCAAGTCCATAATGCCATTTTGGATATAATTTGAGCAATTTTGAGAATATATCCTGAGCACAAAGAGTCAATTCACCCTTTGCTGGTTTGGCATTTTTGGTTGTTTTTTTTTTTTTCCCTTGGGTTTTGAGGGTGGCAGTGTTTGGGTTTTTTTAGAGAAAGGGATTAATTCCAGCAAAATTTAGTGACTAACAAAGAACAAATAAAAAATAATTAAGCCATATAGCACCTTTTTGAAAGGATAGTTTTCAGATACATAGTTGCAAACTTTTAATTTCTTTCAGTGAGATTGTATCTCCCATAATTTTAATTGAAAAGTTCTTGTGAGAGTTTCTTTTTTCTAACCAACTGTTTTCTTCTATGTAATATAAAATGCCTTGTGGATTTGGTTTTTTTTGTTTGGTTGGGGTTTTTTGTTTTGTTTACTTTTATTTTAATGGGGTACATTGTATGTTAATGAAGACAATCTGTGACTCTATTGGAATGTTTTGTTCAGAATTTAGTAAGAATCATGTGTTACAGGCACAGTGATTAGTGCCTTCATCTTGAGCAGTATGGCTACTACATTGAACTAGGAATTATCCAGTTATTTCTCACTAAGCTTTCTTTTTCATCTGATGTCATTGTTTGTACAATGTTAATTTTATCTCAGAACCATTCTAAATGTGAATCCACCTCAGTAAGATAATTTCATACTTGGAAAGCCATAAAATGTTTTCCTTCCCTTCTTTTTCTTCCTTTCTTTATTTTTCTTTTTGTGCTTCATCTTTAACTATTATACCAGTGAAAAATGTAAAAAACCCACTTGATTAAAATATAAACATTTTAAAAACATTTTTCACAACAAACTGGCCAGCACAGCCAGTTAATAAATACAAGTAATTTGGACACTTGATATATTTTGATGCATAAATTTAATTTACATAGTAGAGGATTTTCTCCATGTGAAAAACATTGATGGAAGTTGGCTATAACATGAAATTTATGATGATGTCAGATACAGAAATTCCTGCGGTAGATTAGGAAGTCCTCTTTTAAATTAAGTTAGTTAGGCAAGATCATTCTGATCTTTTCTATTCTTTCTGTTTAATGGTGCCTCACCTGGAGCTCCAATTCTGCTCCTTTCTATTCTTCCTCACTGATGGTGCAACCCCCTTGGCAGGAAAATGAACCACTGACCCGATACAGTGACCTAACAGTCAAAGTGAGGATGGGATACCTCCTCAAATGACCACCGAAGACAGCCTGAGACCCACACACATGCAGAGAAGGCATCTGACGTGTCATGGTTACGTAATCCTATGCTTATGCATTAGATAGTTTCAATATGTATTAGGTAGGAGTAGTTTATTAAATTAGATACAATTGTTACTGCATAAAAGGGACACTCCTGGTGAATCTGGTGTTCTTGATTTGTGGAAAGTCCACCAAGTACCCTGTGCAGAATAAAGCAATATCTCTCCTGAGTGTGTGAGATTGGTCTATTGCACAACGTGTAACAAATCCTCTTTTAGGAGAACGAAACAGTGTGTTATGCATTTATGTACTGGTAGGACCATAAACATTTTGTGTACTCATTAAATATCTTACATAGAAATAAAAAATTAAGATTGAAAGAATGGAAGCTTTCTGGGGTTCAGCCATGGAGTAACGAACTTTTTGTAAAAACAAACAGCAAAAATGGAAGAAAGGCATTGGAAGCAGAAAAAAGTAATTGTGGAAATTCTTAAAAAATGTTGTTAACTCATAATAGTTCAGAGCTCTAGAATATGAAAAAAGAAGTTTAATAACACTTGAAATGTGACTGAACTGGCAATAGGTATTAAGTTTCTATTTTATCTCTCTTCTTTATCTAGTGACTCATGATAATAACAGGACATTTTTCTAGGGGAGAAGTCAGAATTTTTGAAAACTGGGATTCCTGAGTTGTCTCCTTTGCTCTGGTTTTGATACCTTCTTTGATATATATTTCAATATCTTTACATGTATTGTGAGGTGCAGTTAATATCTGTATAACATTTCAAGCACTTCTGAATTATGAAGAATGCCTATACAATATTAGACAATGGTATACATGTTGTTTCAGAGAATGTCCTCCTGAGTGCATGTGTATGTGCCATCTAGAAAAATCAAAGAACACCAAAATTACAGTCATCAGTGCATTACCAAGCTAATAATTATGGTCCGTTTCCTTCTGGAAGCAGGAAGGCTCTTTTAATAAAATTATCTGTGTTTCTATGAAAGTACCCTTGTTTTGCATAATACAGTTGCCACTGTGGTGACTCGTATTATCCCTTGTTTACACTATACTTCTCAGCTTGCATCTGGTTAGATTGGAAATAATAGTTTTCTTTTGCTTTCATGTTTTCAAAGATAAAGAATTTTGCACTTTTGTGCATGTCACTCAGATGATGATAAAGAATTTCACATCCAGTAACAGTGTTAATTTGAGCCAATTATGAGTTCATTGACCTACCTTGGCATTAATTTACCTCACGTAACTTGAATTATGAAAATCTAGCTCTCCTGCACATCTCATTTAGGAAAGTCATTCCTGTATAATTCTTCATACAATGATCAATCAGATGTGATGATCTACCAAGAAGCCAGAGAAAAAGAGAATTTCCCCAATCAACCTTTTTAACATAATCCCATTATGCTATGTTAATTTATTTTCTGAGAGAAAAAAAAAAATATGCAAAATTAAGAAATGTTAATATTGAAAGTAGGAAATTATAAATGAAAATTATTAACTCAGTTTAAAATGTGAGATTGTCATCCCTGCAGCTGTCTTGACAGGACAAGCACTTCCTGCTGCCTGTATGCATGACTGTCAAAGGTAGTAAAATACTACAGAGGGGAAAGATCAGGAGAAGATAGGAACAGTAAGGTCAGCCAGATCAAGAAGCACTGGTTTTACTTTCCAAATGTTTGGGAGTAGATGGGTTATTGTTAGAAAGGATACAAAAACTTAAACAATAAACCATTTACTATTCTCTTTATAGCTGTTCAATAGGATCCTGCCCACATATGAATTAGCTTGATGATCTTTGAAGCGACCCTGCTTAGGAGGACTTAATTTAAATTACAGAAAATACTAGCTCTTGTTCAGGCTAGGTTCATGTTTACTTACTCAAGAGCTTATTGTCTGTAAATTTTTTTCCTAAAGTATGTTACATACAGCCATCCTACTCTGAACTTCTAAGTAATAAAGTCCGCAAGAGGCACTGAAATAAAAAAATTTCTTAGCAATCATTTCATCAAAACAAAGTATTTAATATACATCAGAATTAAATTTTGATGTTGGTTTATTTTGTTGTTTTTGGTTTTGTTTGTTTGTTGTTTTTTTTTAAGAACACATTCAGAAGGGGTTACTTGTTTAGATTTAAAACAAGATTTTAAAGTGGGGGTTTTATGCATAATCATGGACTTCTTCCATTCTTCAGACTAAGAATAGTAGCTTGAAATTTCAGACTGAAGTTTTTTCAGTGCTAAGAGACTTATCTAACAGCTTTTTTTTTAATACCTAAACAAAAACAGCTGTCATCTGTGCCAAAACTTAATCAGACTGAAAAGCAGCTAGTATTTTAATAACAAAGCTAGTAGTTTGTTTTACACTAGCAATTGTCATAGCACAGTAAATGAAAAACTTACATACAGGGTTTGTATTTTTAGTCCAGAATCTCAGCTAAACTCCTAATTTATGCAAGAAAATCAATAAAAACAGTCCTTGAGAGGCAGTGAAGAAAAACGGTGTCTTTGATATCAATCTTTTCCTGAAAAGGAAGTATTTAACCCATGCCAACATCAAGTTGTAAGTAGTTTTACATTAATTTACTCATTACCAGTAAATTGTGTATTGCATTATCTACTACAACAGCTTGGTTATAAGTGACACCTGAAGTGATATTAGCTTCATATATATATATATATATATATATATATATATATATATATATAAAAAAAAGGAAGTTTATAAATTATAAAAATAGTTCTCTAGAAATTTCATTATATGGAATGCAGGGAGAACTGTGGCGGAGCCCAGAGGATGTTTCATTAATCTTAGTTGGTGTATTCTTGTGAGAGAATGTACAAAAGATCAGTTTGAAACAAAATTGGGTCTATTCTATATTTTCATCTCTTTTTTTGCCTATGACTGCTTGATTTTCCTCTGGCTTTACTGACTTCAGGCAGAATCTGGCTTTGGCTTCCTGAGGGGTTGCCTCAGCTAAATGCTTTGGGCTTAATTACCCATAATACCCACAAGATTAATTAAGAAAAGTTAAAAAAATAAAATTCAAAGGAATGTTCTGCATACGATTATTACTTGTATACTAAGCCAGAGCTCTGTTAGAAAAATGACCTCTTTGCTTAACTACAGAACAGGAGTAATTATACTGCACAGTTATTTTTCTGTCTTTTCATTGGCAACATATATTAGACAATCCTCTGTTTCAGGCCAATGCCTTCATCTTCACTCCCTCTCTGACATTTTTTTTCTCATAAATGTGTGATATGCCACTACAAAACATATAATCAAATGTCTTTGCACAAGGAAATATTTCACTCTACTCAAAACATATACTTCAAATTTGTTCAGACATGAGTTTATTTGTTTTAACAAACAGGTATGTGCTCCTGGTTTTCTTTCTATAATCCCTAAGGCCTTTATTTCTTTGACTTTTTTTTTTTTTTTCTACTTTGAAGCTAAGTTGTTGGCTTTTTTTGAATTTCCTTTTTTTTTTTTTTTTGTTTGTTTGTTTATTTATGCCTTCAATTTCATGTGGGGAAAATAATTTGGAAATTTGAAGGTAAATCCTGCAGTTTTTAAAATGAGGTTACTTTCACTTTAAAATTTGCATATAGATTTAAGGAGTTCAGTAGTCCGGTGTTAAAAAACTTTTTTATATTAGGAGCTGTTCAAAAAATAAACAACTAATGTCTAGGTTCTGATAAAATGACAGTACATCCTTAAAAACAGATTTTATATGACAGAGTTCTATGTTGCAGATTGCACAAGTATACCACATTTCTAGCAGGTCAAATGATGAAAGATTGATAAATGGCTATTAGGGTAAAGTTGTAGGGAACAACGTGTCCCACAACATACTCTATTTATGGTTCATGCTCAGGTACACTTCCAGTGGGAAACTTAGAAGCTCAAAGCATTACTGAGATATTCTGTGATTTTTACACCTTTTTTCCTGGGATTTTAACAGCAAAGAGACCTTCTTACTCAGAACTCACAATTTTGACAGGATAGAAGACAGAAAACTCTTTTTCTGAATTTTGAAGATTTATTCCTTCCTCTCCAGTGCAGTGAATTGTGGTTCTTTGAAAAATCTGCTGAAAAAATAATTTAATAACCCTTTAAACCATAACTTTACATTCTGGTTTTAAGTCTTTATGAGATCAGATGACTATGAGGACATATTTGTCTCCCGATTTAGGAGGTGAAAGATAAAGAAGAAGAGAAATAACTTGCTGAAATAAACATCCAGAAAAAAACCAAGCTATATCAAGGTAGTGGCCTGCATTGTGAATTAACTCAGAGCCAAGCAAACTGTGATATAAAGAGGAAGCAGGAGAGGGAAATACCAACTTTTTTTTTCTCTTTTTTTTAAAGTATTACAGGAGTAAAGTAAATTACTGCTATAATTAACAAAAATACATGGTTCTTTACCTTTCAGAGTTTGAGAAGAAAGATTTTCCACGACTGCCTAGGGCAAACCTTTGAAGTGTAAGACCTAAAATCCTCTTGATATGCAGTAAGTGTTATGAAGATGAAGAGAGACTTAGCTGTTACTGTGCCTCTAAAAATGGTTCACAAAATACAAAAAATCTGAAAGGTCGGCATTGTTGTGAAAAAGGAAAAATTAACTAGGGATGCACAAGTTAGGGGCAGCCTTGGTATGTGAAGGGCAACAAGAAGGGCTTATTTAAGTACATCAACAGCAATGGCAAAGCTAGGAAAAATTTGGGTCTGCTGCTGAATAGTTCAAGGGACACGTTGGCAAAGGACACGGAAAAGTCTTCTTCTTCATCTTTACTGGTAAGATCTTTCCTCAGGAATCCCAGATCACTGAGAGGGGAGGGGAAGTCTGGAATAAGAGACACCTACCCTTGGTGGGGGATGATCAGACTGGGAGCATTTAAACAAACTGGACATAGCCAAATCAAGTGGAACTGATAGATTGCACCCATGAGTACTGAGAGAGCTAGCCAGTATCATTGCAAGACAACTCTCAATTATCTTTGAATGGTCATAGCAGCTGGGGAAGGCTCCTAAAGACTGGAAGAAATTGATATCACTGCAGTCTTCCAGAAGGCCAAGGAGATGAGAGGCAGGTCAGCCTCACTTTATTAACAGGGAAGGTGATGAAATGTGTAGTTCTCAAAACAATTTCTGAACTCTGGCAGAACAAGGAGGTGACTGGGTGTCATCACCATAGATTTCTGAAGGCATAATCATGCCTGATCAACATGCTTGCTGAAGAGAAGGCTTGGGGAGAATCTCACCCATGTGTATAAATACCTGATGGGAGGGTGTAAAGAAGACAGAGTCAGACCCTTCACAGTGGTATTCGGTGATAGGACAAGAGGCAATGGGCACAAACTGAAATATAAGAAAGTCCATTCAAACATAAGAAAAATGCCTTTTTACAATGAGCATGGTCAAACACTGGAAGAGGTTACCCAGAGAGGTTATGGAGTCTCCATCCTTGCAGATACTCAAAACCTGACTGAACATGGTCCTGAGACTCTAGGTGACACTACTTTAGAATCATAGAATTGTAGAATGGTTTGCATTGGAAGGGACTTTCAAAGATCGCCTAGTCCAACGTCACTGCCATGGACAGGGACATCTTTCACTAGATCAGGTTGCTTATAAACCCGTCCAACCTGACCTTGGACACTTCCAGTGATAGGGCATGCAGAACTTCTCTGGACAACCTGTTCTTGTGTCTCACCACCCTCATCATAAATAATTTCTTCCTTATGTCCAATCTAAACCTACTCTTTTTCAGTTCAAAACTGTTGTCCCTTGTCCTATCTCTACAGGCCTTAATAAAAGACTGTCCCCATCTTTCTTATAAGTCCTTTTTATATATTAAAAAGGCTGCAGTAAGGTCTCCCTGGAGTCTTTTTTTCTTCAGACTGACCAAATCCAACTCTCCCAGCCTTTCTTCATAGGAGAGGTGTTCCATCCCTCTGACCACTATTTTCATGACCCTCCTTTGGACCCGCTCTAACAGGTCCATGTCTTTCCTGTGTTGGGGACCCAGGAGCTGAATGCAATGCTCCAGGTGGTGTCTCACCAAAGCAGAGTAGAGGGGCAGAATCACCTCCCTTGACCTGGTGGTCACCCTCCTTTTGATGTGGCCCAGGATACAATTGGCTTTCTGGGCTGCAAGCACACGTTGCTGGCTCATACCAATTTTTCACCCATCAGTATCCCCAGGTCCTTCTTTGTATGGTTGCTTTCAACCCTTTCATCCCCCAGTCTGTAGTGATATTGGGGATTGCCCCAACACAGGCACAGGACCTTGCACTTGGCCTTGTTGAACTTAATGAGATTTGCACAGGCCCACTCCTGAAGCCTGTCAAGGTCCCTCTGGATGACATTCCTTCCCTCTAGTGAATCAGCTACACCACTCAGCTTGGTATTATCTGCAGACTTGCTGAGGGTGCACTCAATCCCACTATCTATGCCGTTGATGAAAATATTAAATAGCATTTGTCCCAGTATGGACCCTTGAGGGAAAACCCTCTTTGAGCAGGGACGGTTGGACTAGATGATCTCCAGTGGTGTCTCCAACCTCAGCTATGGTGTGATTCTGTGATTGAACATTTCTTTGTGTAAGTATTCCACTTAACTTGTGTAAACTGACATGCAGCAGGCTGAATCATTTAGTAGATGGATTCTTGTAAGTCTGGAGTGGTTAGTAGTTTTGGTACTCTCTAAATTCAGTGGGGGGGAAGGGAAGGGAAGATAAAGGAAGATAAAGGAATAGAAAATAAGGGAAGGGAAGGGAAGGGAAGGGAAGGGAAGGGAAGGGAAGGGAAGATGTGAATGACCTATGTATCCATTTAGTATATAATTAATCTACATCTTGTAAATGAATGCAGTGTTATTTTGCTTTCTTCCTTAAGTGATTTTCTTTATCAGTGAATAAAAACGCTTGAACTTTTCTTTCAGATGTCTTTCTATCTACAACCTATTCAGTCACTTGACCTCTCACACTGCCAGCAAAATGAGTTTTATCTCAGTTTTAATTTTCTCTCATTAATAGGATCAAAACTGTGGTTTCAGAGAAGCAGGAAAAAAATTTCTAATTTTCCTCCATGTAAGTTGACAAAATCAAGAAATTTATTCCTTTGTGGGTTGCTTATTTGCAACTGAGTTTGCTATTATGAATGCAAAAAGTACTAAGAATGTAAAAAAATACAGAATTCTAGGTAGGATTTCATGTGTTCAGGCATCACATTATGAAGAACTGTTTTGTTTAGTAAAGCATGGTTGGGAAGAAGAAACGCTGTAGTACATGTTAGCCAAGTTCACTGTGGCAACTTTCTTCCTTTTTTTTGCATTCATTCTTCCATCAATCTGTGACTTCATCTGTTGCTGTTGTTGCCAAACAATACTGCATGAGTGTGAGACTGATGTCAAGCCATCACCTTTCTGAAATTCCCTATAGTTTGTCATTGTTCTTTTAGTCTTTCATAGGCCTATATATAGCTACTAAATTATTCAAACATGTTTGTTTTCCAAATCGCAGTATCTCTTTTATGGAGATTTTTGTCAAAACGACTCAAAATTGATCTACTACCAGAAACTTGATACTGCACAAACATTAAATGGGGTTGGGAAACCTATTCAAAACTTTAACATAATTCTGGATTTTTAATCATTGCCAAGAACAGAATATTCTTCAGACAGTGAGTATATATACTGTCTCTCAAAAGAAGTATTCACATAACAATTTAAGAGCCTGAATTTCCTATTGTGCAAGTATGAAGATATTTGTTGTATTAACTTCTGTTAATACAAAAAAAGTATTCACATAACAATTTAAGAGCCTGAATTTCCTATTGTGCAAGTATGAAGATATTTGTTGTATTAACTTCTGTTACTTGTAATACTCCCTGTCTTTTCCTGGGTTGTGTTACTGATGTTGAGTTAAAAGTCATGTCTGCTTTAAAATACAGACATTTTTAATTCTGCAGACAATCCTATGAGACAAGATAATGCTATCTGAGCCAGTAAAGTTTAGTTTGCTTTTGTATTTCAGTAACATGATTTAACAGATAGCATAAAGAAATCATGCAGAGATAGCTTCTCTGGATTTTTTTGTGAATGAAATTAAATGACTTCTTAGCACAAATTGCACTTAACAGACAGTACAGACATATTAAGCGATAGAATATTTTATTTTGTTGATAAATTAATTTTGTGTTCTAAACTTTAGATTTGCCTATAAAGATCTTGCTGAAATAAATTCAAGTTAGTTTTATTGACTACAATGGACTTTGGATCTGGTCCACAACAATTCGGACTTCCAAATGACTGCTATGAATGGTGGCAGATTAACTTCCAGGAATACGAATGATACTGTGACAATGAATATGTTTTGGTCTAGTTGAAAACAAGCTTCCATCTGAGGTGCAGTAGGAGACTGCCTGCAATATCAATCCCACTCTCTATCCTAGTGGAGCTCTACTCAGCTACTTCTACATTATGCAATACAGGTGCTTGCATATTGCCATAGCCTCTGCAAATGATGCTTGGCACTCCAGCACTGATTTTCCATTGCTGGCAAACCTGCAGCTTTGCAGCTTTGTTTAAGAAGCCCTTCAACTTTCACTGAACAGCCACTTTCAAATTATCTTTCCTAAACATCACAAATTCCTCAGAGTTAAAACTATTTAACAGAGCAATTCAGTTTCTTATTTTTGCTAATAATCACCTACCCTTGCCTCTTATTTCATTTTCCAGGTTATTTATTAGGTTCCTCAGGTATACCTGGCTTCCCTGCCAAGTGGATGATCTTACCCTTTTTATGCCTAATGCTGTGGAAGAATGTCTTTAAAAAAACCCCCACAATTAAAATGTGTATGGGTATAGATACAGCTATAGGCTTATGTGTACATATGACCACAAAAAAATTGTATATTTATCTGTTGCATCTGTTGCATTTTATTGTATATATTTCTACATATATGAACTGCAAAAGCCAGGAAGCCACTCCAGAAACATTGCTTATGATTTGCTTTATGAAAGGTTTTCCCTGGTATCATTCAGGAACTTTCCACACATCAGACTACTGTAAGTAGCTGTAAATTTTTAGCTAACTTTTAACGTGCAATTGTTTGGCATTTATACAGGAGTCATGCTTTGTATAAAAAAATTGTGACAATCTGTCCTTGGCCTGTTGAAAATTACAAAGCAGTGATAGTTTTCACCAACTGGGTGTCTGACCCTCTTCTAAAAACTCTCTCCTTCAGAGGAAATTATGAAGTTTGTAGTAGGATGTCTCTCAGGATCTGCAGTATTTTACAGAAAAAAAGTGTTATAAATGTAGAAGCAGAGTATACCCAGTGTATCAGGCCCTAATCCAAAATACTGATTCTCCTTTCTAGGTTACCATTTTCCCTGCAAACACAATCAGAAATAATACGTAAATTTAACTCTTTGGACAAACATTTTTCAGACTTCATCAATATTTGTGTGTCACAGAAAGTATTTGTGAAAGTATCAGCTGAAAGAAGAAGTTTACAACAAAAAAACATTATGAATACTCTGGTTTATTTAGTAATATCTACCAAATAAAATGTCAGGAAGTTGACAAAAAGTCACTCAAAAGGAATTCTGGGAAAGTGAACATATAAGGAAGAAAAGAAGAACAGAATCACCTCCAACCAAAATCATTAACTAAAGGCTTAGATGCTTTGAAGTTTCTGGTTTTGTTGTTGCATTCCCAGTGATGGAAATAAATAAACCAGAGGGGCTCAGGGGACACCACTGGGACAGCTCAGCTGAAGCACTCACCCTGTGGGGAGAGGCTGTGGGGCCAGGACTGATTCAGACTGGAGCAGAGATATCTCCCAGGCCCCTAATTGTACCTCAGTGCCCATAGGTAGGGTATTGAGGGTACAGGAATGGGTTTTTCGTAGTAGTATGGCATGTGAGATATGGCAGAGAGAGTCATCAGTTAGAATGGGGTTAAGGTTAAAAAAGAAGAAATGCACCATCAGGATAATTAAGCATTGAGGTTGTGTGCCCTCTGTCCTTGGAGGTTTTCAAGACATGACCGGTCAAAGACCTGTGCTCCCCCCACTGAATTAAATGTGTCTGTGCAGGAGGTTGGTCCAGACACCTCCTGAAACCCTTCCCTTCACAAAAACTTGTTTATTATCTTGTCTTCTATGGGCTTATCTCTCTGGTGAGAGTTCCTGACTCTGCCACCATTATGTCCATTTGGGTGAGGGGGCACTTTCATGACCACTGCTTCACACGGGCAATGCAATGCCACCACCAGGACCTGCAGGGTACTGTGACAGCTGCACAGTGTGACAGCTGCTTGGGGTGGACATACCATTTCTTAGTACTTAAATGCAACAATGACAGGTATTTCAGATCAAATTTAATATAATGATTTCTCAATAACACATAGAACTATGCTTAAATTTATAAAAAAATGTATTACTTGTAAAAATAATTCAGCTGGGATATGTACATAAAAGTTAGGAAATCAAGAACTATTTGCATCAGTGGGCTAGCTATGATAGCTGTTTTAGTACTGGAGAAAAATTTCCATTTTCTAAAAGTATTGTTGTTC
Source organism: Astur gentilis (assembly GCF_929443795.1). NCBI lineage: Eukaryota > Metazoa > Chordata > Aves > Accipitriformes > Accipitridae > Astur > Astur gentilis. The sequence continues at coordinate 16,387,353 of NC_064919.1, read as the reverse complement.
TGTATAAAATTTTGTACTCTTCTTACGTTTGATAATATTGCTGTAGAAATCTAAATACATATCTGGGGGAAAATGGCTTTCAAATTATATTTATTCAAGAGGAAGGTTGTCTCATGTGCCATGTCCTTTTTCATGTATCAGAAAAAAAACATGATCAGCTTTCTTTGTATTAAAAAGTTTTGTTAGTTTTCCTGCTTCAGCTTTGCTTTGATATTATTTTAATTTTCTTGGAAGTATTTCTTAATCAGAGATATTGTTATATAAGGAGAAATATGTTAAAGGCAGCAAAAGGCATTTAAAGAGTGTTAAAATTTTTATTACAGTTTAAAGCTAAGAAATCTTTCCTTGATACTCTGCACAGTCTTCCACTTTAAATTATGTCAGGCTTTACACTCATCCACACAAATTCTGTTCTGTACGATGACCATGAATGTCCTTTCAGAGTACATGTTAGCAGGACAAAAAACATAAGTATCATCAATTTGGAAATTGTCAATAATTCTGTCTTTATGATAGAGTCTATCCACAGTAATTGAAAGTACTTAGATTCTTAATTTGTTTAGTCTTGTTTAACAAACCTACTGACTATTTTTTCCTGTAATAGTAGAAACACAGATATTCTGCAGTCCTCAGAAAAAGCTGAGCAAAGACAGCAAAAGAGAGTTCTGTATTTTCTTGTAAAAAGAGTCAGAGTGGTGTGAGAATTTTGAAAACAGATATCTTCTTAAATAAAAATTAAATATTTTTCCTTTTAATTTCATTCCTGTCTTTCTTTTTAAACTTGTGAGAAATTATATGTAATACAGATACTTTATTGGTATGTGATGAGACAAAACCATTGGATTCTACTGAAATATTAATTACCTTGCCAAAACATTGGCAGAGTTGGTGTGATGAATCAGAGACACACTCTGAAATAGCAGTAACTGTATCAAACGCATTTTTTTTCCAAGGTGTTTTCCTTACTTTTTAATTAGTATCATTGCTATTGCCTACAGAAGAGAAAACTAAAAAGAAACTAACATTAGTATCTAAGGAAATAAATGTATGAGTGCATGTGCATGTACATACTTATATAAAATTTTACTTATACATGAAAGCTCATAAATATGGATTTACACATTTGGACTTCTGCCTCATCTGCATGTAAATGTTGCTAAAGTTTTCATACCCTATGTAATCTGTTACAGCCCTTCAAATATAGAGGTATTTATAAAGATTCAGGGAAAGTACAATCAGATAAAACAGTGTGGATATTTTTATGTCAATATAACATTTTCCACCAAAATATACCAGCATTCTTCATAGTATAAAATCATAATATAAAATTATTGTGGTGTTGGGTTGATGGTTGGACTCGATAATCTTAGAAGTCTTTTCCAACCTAAATGATTCTATCATTCTATGCTCTAGTTGGGAAATTCAGTCTGGCACAAACTCTTCCTCTAACAGGTCCAAAATTCCTGAGTTTATGACCTGTAAGTGTTATGACTTAAAATGACAGATTAGGCTTTGAGATGAAAAGTCAGATGGGTCACACTGGTTTTGTTTCATACTTGCATATTAAGAAAGCCTTTTAAAAATGAACATGTTCTAGGGAACTAAAGTGTTAGTGTTATATTTTATAATGGATAATCTCTGTTTAGAAAAACAACCCTGAAAAAAATGAACTGCTAAAAATAGTTGAATTTTTACCACATTAAAAATGTGACTTAGCAGCTACATTATGCAGTTTGATTAGACTGTCCTCTCCCATAAGTTGGCTTGGAGTGAGGTATAAAGGGAAATTAAGTACTCTGGGGGGGCAGAATCTCCTCTGTAGTAAAGTCTTGTCCTAGTATTGTTCTACAACAAAGATTTGACATGGTCACTGGAATCCCAAATGCAGAAGTCAGTGAAAAGTAGATTTCCTTCTGCTGCAGAGTAATTGATCATGCCCTCCCTGAACTTCTGATAAGTTTTCAGCACACTTGGCATGACAGCCAAAGTTGTTGTGTTTACTTTGTTCAGCTGCACATCTGGATGGTGTTTTCATTCTTCTCCATGCACAACTGTGTGGTGTTTCTTGCCCTGTACACATCCCAGCATATGCACATGTAGAACAATTCTGCTCTCAGCAGAATTTCTGTGAATGGAAATCTGAGATATGTAGGAACATGAACAGGAACATGATAAGGCCTTCAAAACTGTGTTCAAAAGCCCTACAGTAGAATTTAACTTACTTACTTTGATTTGTCACGGGTCAGCTGTTTGTAGTAAAGAGTTTGAAATAAAAAGTTATGTGGCAAGTGCCTTTAAAACTACCACTGACTCTGGGAAAACCTCTTCAGCTACTGATCTAAGTACTGTGATAGGGGGGATCTGAGGTAGCATTTGTACACGGATCACCCTGTTGGCACTGGGATTTGCTCTATATCATGTTAGACTCATTTCCAAGCTTCCTCTAAATACTTTATTGCCACCAATATTATTCTCACTAGTTTAAAGGTATACATTAGTCATCCTCATACCTTTTACTCAGGAAGAGCACTTTTGTGTAAGAAATCAGCACTATGTAGGAATTTTCACAACAAGGAATTACTATTGTGTAGCTCGTAGGAACCACTGGTAGCCCCTTGTATGACCTTCTATAAGGCCACCTTAAATCAGGTTGCTAGGGGCCGGTCAAGTTAGTTCCCAGTGCCTCTGAGGATGGAGATCCCATATCCTCTCTGAGCAACCTATTCATAACTTCCTACTTAATGTCCTTCCTCACTAAAAAGTTATAAACTGTCAGCATTTGTTCTCTTTATATCTCATTCTCTTAGACACACAGTGCACCTTTTTGGTGCCTGGACATGGATAATAATTACTCTTTAAATACAGGAGAAGTGACGTGAGAGAATTTTGCCCTCTTTTCTCTGAAGGCAAATGCTGTGGTTTCTACTTCTGAGTTTTGCATTGTGACAGAAGCTTCAAACCTACCATTCCAGGCTACAGTTGCTAAAATAAGTAAGGATTTTTTCCAAGATTAAGCCATTGACTCAAAATATACATGGACCTTATACAGTTAGATGTTCAAAGAAACAATTATATTTTTCCTCAGAAAGGCATGAGTTTATGTCAAAGAAAAATTGATGTTACTTTAAAAACTGAGTAACAGTCAGTCTGGTCTGATGAGCTATATGCTGCTGTTACTGGAGTGTTGAAAGAAAATAATTGTCCTGTTCACTTTAATTGTCTGCTAGAGGAAGATGTAGTCAGCTCAGGGTAGGACATTCTGTATTTGGGTCATATGCCATTGCTTTGGTGTGTCTAATAGCTGCTTACTTTACAATGCTGTCTGTGATTTGTTTCTGCTTCTAACCTCCCCCACACCACCCTGAACGAAGATAAGTAAAATATTTCCTCCTCATTTTTTAAGTATATATAATTTTTGGTACTTCTACTTTGTAGAACACCCTTTCCTATTTAAATCTTTGCACTCAAACATCATCAGCAATTTTTTTCCACCTTGCTACCCAGATTTATAACTCTTTTGTATGTCAAGATTTGACTAAATTACTTTAAACTTGTTTCTTCCATATTTCTTTGCTCTGCCTTAAAAAATTTGTTCATAATGTTGCTCTTGTTTTCCTGCTCCACTAGTCACTTCATTCATATGACAAATCCATCACTTGTTGCTTGACTTACAGCATCAAACTGCTTATTTTGATCTCAGAGCCCTACATGTGCTTTCTATGACACATATCACAGATCTTCTTTTATCCCACTTCCCTCCAATTTTTTTTTTTTTCAGATACTTTCTCTCCAGCTTTCCACATTGTCTTGCCTTGTATTTTCTGTTTTGAGTTTGGCTAGCATGCATTATTTTTGCCTTTGAACATTGTCTGCATATAGAGTTGTTTGGTTTATGATAAATTTGTTTTCCATTTCAAAATAAGTTTTTGATCGTGTGTGTAAGTGGCTTATTCATCCTTTGCTTTTGAGGTGTCCTTTTTTAACCTAAGGGTATATGGAGTGAGTTAGATTTTATATCTCTAAAAAGATTTAAATTTACCACCCTATGGTAGACCAAGTATATAATCCTTTGATGAGGATGCTTTTAAAAGTATAGTGTTAACGTTTCCTTTTTATATGTCCTCTCAGGTAGTTTTGAGTTCATTTGTAAAAAGAGCTTATTTACAGCTTTACTGTTTGCTACATAAACAACTGCTGCCATTTTAGCTGTTCCTCCATTTTATTTTGGTGTTTAATAACACACAAACCCCATCAATCACCTTGTATAGATGGATGCCACAATCTTCTAGTATTTTATCTTTGGGGTATCTCTTGGAAGCAAGAGAATCTTTTAAATTGTATGTAGAAATGTAATTTCCTTTCAGACAGCAACACTTTTGTTATCCAAAAATACATCAAAAGGCTTTTTGCAAACAGAAGGGTGGAATAAAAATTAGTGTAAAAGGTTCCATAAAATTGGACAGAGAGTTAAAGCAGCATGAAAACCAGGAAATATTACTATTAGAGACTGGGAGTCCCTGGTGACTGCCAGCCAAACAAAATCATGTTAAATAGCATCAGTGGTAACATCAAGAGATCTTGCTGAATATAAAAAAGCTGGTCTGTCACCAAAAACCTTTGACAGTGACATCTTTACAATATCTGGACGGAAATTTTCTTTCTTGTTAGAGGCTTTTGGATTTTTAAAAAGTATTTTGATTTGAAATGGGAACAGAAATTCAATGCCTTTTTAGTGTTTTAAAGGCAAAGTGGAAAACAAATACTTTACAAGTAATAACTTTTAAGCAAAGTTATATCTGGGAGCTTAAAGTGTTCCCATTGATCTCAGCTTTTTGGTTCAACTTACAGCTCCCCTGACAAGCCACATTGTGCTTTTTAGAAGCCCAGATTTTCTCCTCTGACCAGTGCTTCTGAAGCACTGTAATATTTTTAAGATATTTATCCTTGTTTTTTCTGACTTTGTCACTGAAGTTTTAGTTGAATCTTTTCCTTTCTCAGATCTTTATTTCTTTTACTTAGGATTGTGGGTTTGCTTCATGTAACATATAATCATGTAACTCATATAATTGTACAACATATAGCCATCTATATCAGTGGGACAAATGGCAGTCTTTACTGTAAATGAAAAAGCCTCCTCATTCCAATATAATTGGACAGTTTTATATGTGTACATTATATATATATATTGTATATTATATACCTAAATTTATGTATCTTTATATACAAATTATATGTAGTTATTTATATTTGCACATTATATATATTGTATATTTGTCCTGTTTTCAGCCGGGATAGAGTTAATTGTCTTCCTAGTAGCTGGTACAGTGCTGTGTTTTGAGTTCAGTATGCGAAGAATGTTGATAACACTGATGTTTTCAGTTGTTGCTCAGTAGTGTTTAGACTAAAGTCAAGGATTTTTCAGCTTCTCATGCCCAGCCAGCAAGAAAGCTGGTAAGGCACAAGAAGTTGGAAGAGGACACAGCCAGGGCAGCTGACCCAAACTAGCCAAAGGGGTATTCCATACCATGGGACATCATGTCCAGTATATAAACTGGGGGAGTGGGAGCGGGGGGATCACCGTTCAGAGACTAACTGGGTGTCGATCGACAGGTGGTGAGCAATTGCATTGTGCATCACTTGTATATTCCAATCTTTTTATTATTAATGTTGTAATTTTATTAGTGTTATCATTATCATTATGAGTTTCTTCTTTTCTGTTCTATTAAACCATTCTTATCTCAACCCATGAATTTTACTTTTTTTCCTGATTTTCTCTCCCATCCCACTGGGTGGGGGGGGAAGTGAGTGAGCAGCTGTGTGGTGCTTAGTTGCTGGCTGTGGTTAAACCACGACAATATTATGTATGTACGTTTATGTATCTTTATACACAAATTATATTTAGCTATTTATATTTAGACATTTTATCATCTGTATTTCTATCAAGACATAGAATCATTCCTCAGTGGTGGTAAGTGAGGACACTGAAGTCTGGATTTTTAGTCTTTAAACCAAAACCCCCCACCTACACCATATATTTGGTTGTGATGACAATATGGGAAAAACACTTTCTTTGAGAACTACAGTCTGTTAGTTTCTGTCTATATTACTTCCCGAGACTTATATTATACATATATTTGCAAGATGGCCAGTTAAGCATGATTTCAGAACTGGAGAAATATAATAGGTTAAATAAAGTAGTATTCTAATAATTTCTGGAATTATCTGCTTCTGCAGGGTCTTGGGCAAGAAATGAATTTAGAATGATGCTGATCCAAACTTCCTGCTTGTTAGCATGAAATCCAAGCACACATCATGGCTGTGCATCTCTTTAAAGATATGGGAGGCCCTCAGCAAGGACATAGCTTGTAACTACAAATGTGCAGACTCTGCATTTCATTGTTCATGACAGTAAATATTTCTAAAGTTTGAAAGAAAGACAGATTTCCCAGTTTTTGCTTAAGGTAGTGATTTCCACAGGCTTAAATGTGATTAAACTTTCCCCTTCAGACTCAGAATACATAATTTTAAAGTGGAAATGAAACCGATAACATTATGAATTTTTACAAACTGTTATATTTAAAGTTCTGAATGGTATTTAAAAATACAAAAGAGTTCAATATCCTGTATGACCTGTCAAAACCTTCAAATCTGTGATCATAAGGGTTTTAGTGTGAATGGTTTTAGTGTGTCTGAGTTTTATACGTATGATTTTGGTGAAATTATCAATATATTTTTCCTGATTAAGAAGAAAAAAGTATTAGAAAAACTGTTAAGCACATATGTGCATGCCCAAGCACAAGCACTTAACAGATATATATGTATTTTTACAAAGATGATCAAGTTTCAGGGTATAAGTCCATGTTTTCTTCTTGGATGAGAAACTTTCAGCAATGGCAGATTCATAGCACGGCAGGACCCCAGAATAATTCAAGACCTCTGGATACCATCTTGTCCACCCTCCTGCCCAAAGCAGGGTCAGCTGTGAAGTTGGATTAGGTTGCCCAGTCTACTACTCCATGATTGGTCATTTTATGCTTTTTTCTACCTTCTCTGAAGCTACTTCAATAACTAAATCTAGGTGTGACACTTGTATAATTCAGGTGATTTTGTGTTCCGATGAATGATGATCATACCTGAGAAGTCAGAGATAGTCTCAAACCTTGCAGATTTTAGAGTTACTGCTTGAGTCTGTGAAACAAATCCTGCATTAATTATGATCTTTTGAAAAGAGGTGTATGGTAGAAATGCTTTTCAGCTGATGAGCTTGGCCTGCTTCTGGAAGTATAAAATAATGTTGCTGAAATAAATACATTTTTTAGTTTTAGAAAGAACATTATTAGTTATCAGTGGCCTTACTCTATGGCCTGAATGCTCATGTCACGTATAAAGTTGAAGGAACTAACAATTAACAAATATTTGAAGAAGAGGATTAAGAACTGGGATGGAACAGATCATGAGAAGAGATTAAGGTGAGGATGAAGAGACTTGAAGATGAGGACCAACAAGGTTTTTGATGCCAGTATTGTTAAGGATGTGTATGGGAACAGGAATGAGATAAATTATTTTAGCTACAACTTCTGCAGTTTCCTAGAGGAAGAAGGCATAAATGTCACATAGAGGTAGAATAAAAAAGATATGATGGATAAAGCTGTATTTAAGCAGGTTTGATATGTGTAACTGTAAGTGTTGAGATACCATGTGCTGTTGTTAATTGGTGTTGAGATATGAAGATGAGTTGTACCAAAAATTTAAATGGATAGGATGTCTGAAAGGATGTTTCAATTGTAGCAGAGTTCAAAAATAGTTTTATTTTCACACAGAAATATGGTGAGATCGATTGTTTGTATTGTTTGGTGTATTTTAAGCACACCCGTGCCATTCATTTTTAAGAACTAATTCAAAAGTGGAAACTATAAAATCAGCTGTGTGATGCTAGTGCTAGGATGGAAAGTGACAAGATCAATTGTTGAAAAAAAGTGGAATAATTTAAGTTACAGTTTTGTGACATGTCTTGCTTGTTGGTAATTAGGAGGTAAGTATTAGTAAATGAGAGAGTTTCAAAGCTGAAAAGGAAGACCACAGTCTTTTCCCATAGCCTGGAGAAAATGGAAATTTGATGTTATGTAATAAATAGTAAGAAATAATTTTTTTAACTATCTTTGGAAATTTATGCTTAGTAGATAAAAAGCACAACCAAAGGACTCTTTCAGATAGTTGAACTGCTGGGCATCTCAGTGTGATGTGTCTGCATACACATGTATCTTTGCATATAGTGCTTGTTTGTCATTCTGAAAAGCCTTTCTGTCATCCTAATGTGCTCTGTTAAGGTTATGTATTGATTTGATCATGACCATAAATTAGTTATTTTATAAAGTAACTGCATTAGGTTTTACCTTTGTGTCTGTATATGTAATTTTTTTGACAGGCATCTGCATTCAGGGCCTCCTGTTGTCTACTGTGGTGTTACATTATAGAGTATGACCTAAACCACATAACATCATGAAAGCAAAAATTATCAATAAAGTTTTTTGAAAGAACAAATAAACAGATGTATCCTTAACATGCTTTTTTTTCCCCTCCATTAAACTTGCTACAGACTCCTTTGAACCAAAAGCAACCTTTTTTCTATTTCCCACAGCAAACTTAGTGAGACCATATTTAATGTTCTTACAAAAATTTAAATGTAATATACTTCCTTTGCTATTTATAGGAAACTGAGTTTTCAGCTAGCTAGGTTATCTTAGATACAAATTAAATTTGGACAGCTGGCAAAATACCCTTAGAAAGCTCAGACACTTGCCAATAGGATTAAAGAAAATCTGCTTTCCTCAGAAACTTAGTGAAGGATATAGCAGAAAACTAAAAGTCAAAAAATAAAAAATAGATTTTGTTGTGAGAAAAAGATCTTTGTTAGTCTCCATTATGTCATCCACACATTACAGTAATAGTGACTTATTTCAAGAAATTATTTAATAAATTATTTTAACATTGTAAAAGTGATGAGCTATTAAAAATGTCATGGGTGTAAGTGAAAAAGGCTCAGACTACATTTCAGAACCTAAGCTATCTCCAGTCTAGAGGCAGTCTGCTTCGAAGTCTAGATCCTGGCTGCTCATATATTGAGTTATTAACAGATGACTTTTCTTCCTTTTGTTTGTGATGCTTGAAACCAGTGGTTAAACTGCCCATTTTTTCCCTTTCTTAGATTTAATTGGGAAATTAGTCTACCTGAATTAAATTTTGAATTCTATTACTTTACATAGGTAGATTAACTGTAATAACATCATTTTTGTCAGCATTACTTGAGAGTCAAAACAGCAACAACCATCCTAGTAACATATTGTGAATAGACAGCTCTCTTTCTGTGTCTATGGAGAACATTGGCCTTCTCTGTTTCCACTTTTATTTGCTACTGCTAGGAACCCCATATGCTTGAAAGACAGAATGAAATAACATGAGGACAAAAATCTGCTGGATAGAACCACCCTCTGTTTTTTCTCCATGCATTGCATCTTCCCAAGGACAAGTGATAATTCCACTACTTACTTTTCCATTGAGGTGTCTACAGAGTTTGAAGGTGGATGCATACACTAGATGATTCAAACAGTGCCATGAAAGCAGGAGAAATCAAGAGTGCTATAGGAGACCAGATTAATTTCCTCAGGTTTAGCAAATTGCACTGTAAGCACATCAAAAGATTAGGGAGAAAATCATGTCTGTTCCTTTACACAGACCGAAGAAACAGGTGACTCTTCCCTTCGGCACTCTGCCCTGATGGTTGCCTACAAAGGGAGGGCGATACATACTTTTTTCCCCAGATACCTGTAACTCCTTGATTGAGTCAGAACACACACTTGGCTTGGATTATTTTTAAGATTAAAAGAAATGCTGTATCATTAGTAGGTGTAACTAAAAAGTCAGCCTCTTGACAAGAAATGACATAAATTTTTACCTCTGATCACTGTAATAGTTCTGTTCACATTAATTCATGAGAGGTTGATAAGGTGGGTTTTTTTCAGAGAAAATGCAGGAAAATTACTGATGAGCTTAAAATCAGTGTGACATAAACTTTCTTTGAGTGCTCTTTTTATTCATAGAAAAGAACATACATAACAAATAAAAGATTTAAAAAACGTTTGATTCTTTTCCCATCTCTGGGAAAGATAAAAAAAAGTTTAGGGTTGGCTGCTTTTTTGTTGGTTTGGGGTTGTTTTTTTTTGTTTTTTTTTTTTGTTTTTTTTTTCTTTTAATTAGTTTACAGTGATGTTCTAAAACAAAAGGAGCTGCCCAATCAAATTTTGGAACTATTTATACCATACTGGCCTCAGTGAATATTGGCTTTATGTAGAGGAAACTGATATGTACAAAACTTTCTCTCGTGAAGATTTATAATTTCATTTTCAACTATGCAAAGTTAAAATTACCTAATTAAGAGTATGGAAATGCAGCTGTTTAAGATGAAAATAACACCAGAATTAAATTCTCATTTAGTTTATTAACCACTTACAAGTCAAAAGTAGAAAAAATAAGATTTGAACTGTTAAATATTATAAATAATTTTTAGTACAATCATTCTCTTTGTCTACTCAGAGTTCTGTATGAGTGGAACACTTGTCTGATTTCCTTCACCAGTGACAGTAGCAATGGCTACATTCATAGCTTAAGTGAAAGTCTCAGGAAATAAGTACATTAAACAGAAGAAATACAGACTTCGCTGGCTGTTTATAAAAGGTTTTCTCATATTTCATCACTGCTTAAAGACATATTATACTGAAGGTATGGAGAAGTTATTTCCATACTAAGTATATAAGAACAGGTATTCAGGGTCAGAAAAGGTCCATTGAGCCCAATATCCTCTCTCTATGAATGTATAGAGTAAAAGTATAAGATCAAGGGAAATAACTGTAATACTTCTTCATATAGTGCCCTCTAAACTGTCAGTGACAGGTTTTCAAGGATTTTCTAAGGCAAAGCCACTTCTTGCAGAGACTTCTGTTCAAAAGCTCCTCCAGGTGTTTTCTGAACCCAGGAGACCTTTCAGTGCCTCAAACATTCCAGGGATGAGTTCCACAGATTGAAATATCCCTGTTGCAAGAACCTCTTCCTTAATTTTTTTTTTTTTTCCCAGACATTTCACCTCCAAACTTTATTAGATGCACAACTAGTTTTTGCATAGAAATAGGTAATGAACAATCCTTTCCTGATTATCTTCTGAATGCCTTGTTGGATTTTGTAGACCAGTATATTACCCCATGGTCATATTTTTCAAGGTTGAAGAGGTATAGTCTGTTTAATTGTTTCTTTGCCCGGATGTGTTTCTGTACTTGATCATTCTTTCCACATTTCTTTTGTTCTTTTTCCAAATTAATTTTAAAATGAGGTTTTTAAGACATAACCATATGAATCAGTTTAAATTAATTTACACTACATTTCAGCTGCTTTTTTACTGGACTGTCACAATTTTCTAAGATACTTCTATTATTCTTCACAACAAATCTCAATCTTCAGTTATCAAAATACCATGATGAAGTCAGCAAAGCTTGTTCCTTTACATTCTTACCCCCTTTTCTAAATAATTTATGAATATCTCCAATACTAGGTCCATGCCCAGATTTTTTCAAGATTCAACCCTTCTTTGCTACCTTTTCTATACTGTGCAAAGGTTAAGAAAGAAGAAGCATGAATAGGAAAGGAATATTGTTTAAAAGGAGAATGCAGGTAGTCAAGGAAATATCCTTGCCCCAGCATATGACAAAAATGTATAGTGAGATTTACTGATGGATGAAAAAGTGGACAAAGTAATAGGCTTAGGTTTTTATAAGGCATTTAATTTAATATAGTAAAATATTTTCTTTTTAAACTTTAATATTTTATCCTGTAAACATATTAAAACAGAAAATGTAAAGATATATATGTCAATATAGTGTACTACTTGTAGCATAACACTGCAGGGATCACTGCTTAGTTTTGGTGTAGTTTAGTTTCTTTATCAGTGGTCTAGGAGCAAATGCAAGTCTAAAAATATTTACAATGATGCAAAATTTGACAGAATCATAAAAATTTAGCTCAGTCATATAATACAGTCTGTATAGCAAAGGAGCCACAGAGAGGATCAAGAAGGTCCTTTGCAGGTCTGATTAGGGATGATGGGAGTGGAAGTATGGAGATAACTGTGCCACGATAGGTCCACCTCTGGCACATACAACTTTAAAAGGATAGTGGCAAATTAAGGAAATTGCAATGGAAAGCTGCAAAATAATTTGAAAAAAAAAAAAAAAAAAGAAAAAAAGAAAAAGAAAATAAAGTAAGATTCTTGGAGTTTGCTGCAGACTGTCTCTGGCAATGCTCTAGACAGACAAAGATTTATTTGCTTTGTCAGTCCTCCAAGCACACACAGTAGCAGCAGTTGGCCTGATGATTAGCCAAGCTATTAATCCCTGCAGAGAAAACAAAATATTACCTAGCACTCAGTTCTATATTAATGCAGCCATATGTTTGCAGGTATCTAGTTTTATTTTCCTATCTTTTATTTACAATACTATGAATAGTTAGTAAAAGAACAGCTTAGAAATCAGATGTCCTTAAAATGCCTCAAGGTGTGCATCCTACATTCTGTTTGCTTTCTGAAATTTTGGTGTGAAATTTGGTAGGCAGCCCAGTCTACAAGTAGTTAGGTGATATGAATTTAATAGACAATGTTTTTCTCCAAATATGAAGACCAGCATTCACTAAAGAATATTCTAAATAAATTAGAAAGAAGGAGAAATCACCTTTCTGTAAGAGTTGTGTCCTTTAGGATGATCCAAACTCAATTCTGCCAATTTTAGCCAGATCTGTTCTAAGCTGTGCACTTTTTTCTGGTTTTCACATCAGGTTTTAAATCAGGCTGTATATTCTAGTAAGTAAATAAAGCTCAGATGAGTGTTAGTGATTAAAGGATTATGGTTTCATCGTGTTAATTTGATTCCCAATATACCATTGCTTCCAGTACTCACTTTTTTCTTATTGGCTATGTTCATTAAAAAGATTTATTAATAAAAAGATTATCTTCAAATCCATGAGTACTTTTCTAAGATTTAGAGAAGGTCTCTAAAGGTACATGGATTATAAAATCACGGAGAGTAATTCTGAAATGAGTGGCCCACATGGCGTGAATATTCAGCTGCTGTGAGTCACTAGATATTTCCTAACCTCTTCATAGTCATTCTTTAACTGACAGATTAGAACGATTATTTCATTGTTTTTCAGAAGCTCTCCCAATTTTGTAGTTTGGGGTTTGGGGACCTGCAACAGGCTCTCTGAGGTTTACATTCTGAGGACATTACTGAATTTATTTTCTAAGGTGGGACTTGTTAAAGAAAAGGGAAAAACAGAGGATCATGAAGAGACCACAGCTTTCACATTGGTCTGCATTCTTCAAAGACACAGGAGTATGTGGAAATGTAAAGCCCTATACATCTTACTACTGACACAGCAATGATTTTTTTGTTTTTTTTTTTCTCTAGTAGCATAACACCTTGTTCTTCAAACAACAAAAGTAGCTGGCACTTCATGCATGAAAGATTTCAGTCCTCCCCCTGAGTTATAGGAGTGAGTCTTCTCAGGTGGTGTGTGTCCCTTCTGCTGCAGAAAAAGGCCCCAACACAGAGACTACAGAAACTTACAGAGTCTCTGAGGAGAAAAGTCAATTTTAAACTCCTTTGGCTGGTCTCAGAAGCTTCTATGAGAAAGTAATTAATATAAATGCATCATTACCTGCCTAAATCATGATTTTTTTTCAGTCTTTACCCATTATTGAGACAATTGTCTGCGCACAGAATAAATTTTATTGCCTTCCACTCCTATTCTCCCTTTGACCTGTGGGAAATTTTAATTGAAGAAGTTTTGTTGGATCCCCAGACATCTTTCCTATCATCTTGTGGTGATGAGTTCATTCCAGCATGTCCCCAGGGGCAGCAGAAACACCAGGTATGTCTAAATTTTTCTTCCCTTTACAGAATTCTCTAAACCACCTTAGTCCGTGAAGCTGTGGAAAGAAATAAAAACAAAAAGAAAGCAAATACCCTAGCAAGTGCTAGTGCAAAAAAAAAAGAAAGTAATGAAAGACACAGTAGCTCAGAGGAAAAAAAAAAAAAAAAAAATCTATATGAAGCCAGCTCTCACAGACAGATATAGTCAAATCCTAGCACAGGACTCAGTATTGAATAAAATGGCCTGCTACATAGTAGTACAAAAGAAACTATTAAAAAGCAATGAATTTGCAGTATTAATCTGAAAGCAACTGTATTATTTGTAGAAGCACAGACAAAACCATATGAAGTATATGAAAAATAAAACTTTATCACATATTTCTGTAGTTTCTCAGTGGTATCCCTAATGCAGATGTAATGAGTATATGTTCATTTATTTGTCTGGATCTGGACACACAGCTCACATGCTCACATCTATGGAGTCAGTTATGCTTGTAAAAAAAAACAACAGGGAAAACAAGCCAAATATATTCTGGTTTCTGTGGGCTATTTTTTGTATGGTATAGTCATAAACTTCTTATCCAAGTATAAGAGGTTTTGATTTCTGAAGGGGCAGTCTTTGAGCAGGCAGGCAAGCTGTTCTGTCATGGACTTGTGTCACAACACAACACTCATATATTCATGTAAATTTTAACTCCAGCATGTGTTACAAACTTAGGAAAATAATGTTTGGAGACAGCTTCAGATGTCTTTGACTTGTAGGCATCTCAGCTTGTTTGAAAATATTATTTTATTTTTGCACTGTTGTCTGCTTCACTACCAAATGGCATGTATTTGTGCAGGCACAAGCAGCAAGGGTGGAGAAAAGATGTTACTGCTGTTGAAATTATGGAGTGGTATTTGGGAAAATAATTATGTATACCAAATTGAGATTTGTTCAAGTGCTACCTGTATATTTAATACTAAAAAGAAAAAGCAAAACGAAAGACAGTACTTGATGCTAAGACTTCAGCAGTGCAGAGGTAGCTCAGGATTGACCATAATGTATGTCACCTGTCTTATCACCTATGAAAATGCTGTCAGCTCTTGAGTCATCCATGACACATCTTGTGGCACGTGGGAATCCCTAGCTTAGTTAATTAACAACTTATATAAGATTCTGAAATTAATCAAATAGATTATTATGCAAAATGATACAAGAAGACTTTCTAAATCTCCCTCAGAAACCTATCACATCCTGGAGCACTGCCTATGTTTAAGGATTTAATGGTTATATATTTTTCTTTTTTGTAGTTTCTGTACCTTTGTCTTTAGTCAGGAATGAAAAATTTTGCCTCACTGGAAATAAATCTGGCTCCTCCGTGTAATTCTTAGTCATTTGTCTGTAAAAGTTCTTGTAATATTTTAATAAAATATTATTATTTCCTGTGTTATCTGCATTGATATTATTACCCCTTTCAGGTTTAATAGACTGGATCATACATATATCCTCATCTTACAATGATGTAGGGAGCTAGCCTTGCTTGTTTGAAATTTGTAAAATAGAAATTTATTTTAATTATGGAATATGCATTGATTTTTTTCTGTATATTTTGATGGTATTGTAAGTGAACTGAATTTCCACTATTAGCATGTAGATTTTAATGTCTAAACAGCATTGATGCTTCTTCATCTGCTCTCCTTCCTTATTTTTTGAGGTCACTGTTTTTCCTTTAATTTTCAGAGAGAAGCTCTAAATAGAAAAAATACAACACATTGTATTTCAGAAGGATGATTCACTCTAAAGCCAAAGCAGGGCATTCTATAAGCCACATACATTACCCCAGTTAATACAAAGTGTTTTTCATAAACTTTTAACCCCTTATTAGAAAACTACTTAATCCGTGCACTCTTTAGACCCAGACATGCTGACACACGTTGTGTACTTTCATTGTAAGTAATCCCACAGAATTCATTAGGATAACTGTGGGAATTATTAGATCACTTTCAATATTGCAGATTTTCAGTGTTTTCAAGTTTTACATATTTCTATTTGGTTGTGTACATTGCTGAAATACTTGCAGGAGTGGAAGTTCGCAGTGTATTTACCAGTTGGCTTCACATAAATTCTGTAATGTAGACAAAAAAAAATCCAAAACAAAACTTGCTGAATGAATGTATGCAAAGTGTGGTAATGTACAAAGTTAAAATGGTGTAGTGGTTGCCAGAGTATTAACCACTTATCAAACTTTTCCACAGTCATTTGGGGATAGGGAGGCAGAGCAGAAGGAGGGATATAATTAGGTATATTACAGCTCACAAAATTAGGATATTTTGTAAGTACAAAGAGGAAGGAGGAATAAAATGAAGGAACCTATGATGGGAATAATAAACATGAAGAAAAAAAAGCTTCAAATAACAGGTTTTCCCTCCAAAAACAAAGCATTCCATCATTTACTATGTTGATGGTTATATCTTATTTAATACTGTAGAACAAATAAACAAAGAATTAAGTAATTCCAGTACCAAAAAAAAAAAAAAAAAAAAAAAAAGACAGTCTTTTATAAAGAAACTACATATAATATGCATGCTTACATTTTTAAATGTATCTTGTTTCATTTAATGGAGAACACTTCCTGCACAGCATTATCATTCACCTTTTTGAACATACAAGAAAAGTGTGTTCTTGCTGTAAAAACCTAGTAAAACACTGCTAGATTTTTAAAGATATCTGCTGCCTTAATTCTTCTTTCACTAGGAGAGTTCAATCAGAAAAAGAATGTTTAAGGTTGTTTTTTATTTTACTTTTTTGTAATTTATGACAGTGAGTTCTGCTAATTAATATTGTATTTAAGTATTACACAGTATGGTCCTTTTAATGGTCCATGTGAATATAGTTTAGAGATGAGATAAATTGTTCTATTGGAAATCAGGACTATAAAATACATAGTTGAAAGAGGCATAATATGATAAACTTTTTCAAAGTGTGTCTCTGCCAGTTCCTATTCATCATTGGCTATGCTATTTCAAGTCTTGGGCAGAGGCTTGGGCAGATAGTAAAAGCTATTCATGCTAAGGTGTGAGAAAATCATGCAGTAATGTTGAAGAGTAGGGAAATATTTTTCTTGTGACACAAATCACAAGTGGAATTCAGGTCTGTTGTGATTAAAATTTTTTCTCTAATCTGTTTGGTGATTAAGCACCTTCTTCTCTTTCTACCTTCTATACTTCCTTGTACAGGTATTAAAAGTGATATGTATATATAATATGGCCATATGCCAATGTAAATTATTCTAAACAAAAAGCTCAAAACTTAGTAAAACTGTTACTTGTAAGGTGACTTTACCTTGTAAATACAGAGTTGTGCATGTTGTATGTGCTTCTTGCTAAAAAAACTTAAGATTTGAACTGCAGAGTATTTCAGTAAGACTTCTGTAAGGTATATCTGTGGTTACAGGATTATTGTGAATATGTAATAAATTGATGTAAAATCTCATCTTTTGGAACATTAATTTATATGGCTTACAAACAAATTCATAATAATTATTTAAAATAACTATTTCTTTTATATTTTAGACTACAAAAAGACAAATGAAACTCTCTCACCTTTTATATGCGTATTAAAAAAACCCTGGAGATAACATTAGGTGTTTAAAATGTTGCACACCAGAGTTAAGATGCAAATTTTTATTTTTTTTTTTTAATTATTAGGAGAAGTAAATATGTGCATTCCTGTTCTCCATGATGGTATTTATTATTAGGGAGTACTTGATCATGATGATCTTGTTAGTGATATAATTTACTTTATTTCTTAAATATTTATATTTATGAAGAACACAATATTTCTCCATCCTCTTTGACTAGATAGAGGGTTTTTTTGCATTTTTTATATTTTTCAAAGACATGAGATCTGTAGGCAGATGAAGAAATTATTATATTCCTACTAGGGAGAGGCTATGGACCCACATGTGGTCTTGACAAGAGCAAACCGGAAACTATGGACACAATGTTTAGGAAGCCATAAACTGTGATAATGGGCTCCCCATATACAAACCAGCAGGGGAATAGGGGGAAGGAGGTTTATTTTCATTGAAATACTATGAAGGTTCTTCCCTGAGATGAAATAAAGCCAATCTTTGAACAATCTTGTTCAATCAATGGATTTTCCTAGCTACGTATTATTTTTATAAGAAAATTAAATTAAATACAGCAATTTATACAGAATTTAGCTATATGTTCTTTCTTTTCGACAGATTTCTCAGCAGGATTTTGCTTTGCAAGAAAAGGTTAATCAGTATTGATTAAGAGTACTAAGTGTTCTCCAGTAATCCATTCAGCTAGCTGGCTTTTTGAAAAGGTCTTTGGTTTGTGTGTTTAATCAAATAGTCCTGGATCAGTGGGCTCTGTTCTGCTTCATATTTTATACTGTGATTCCAGGCAGGAATTTACCTAAAGAAATGTTATCACTCATCTTTGAAATGGATGAGACAAAAGCAATCTTTCTTTCCATTCTGGGATACTCAAGGATTAAGTAACAAAACATATTTACTAGCTGGAAACAGTCGTCTCTCCATCAAATATTGCTAACTCTGAGATAGTGCGTGTCCAAAAAATTCCATTTTTAACTACAAATTCTGTGATGTTTTTTTTCAAGATCTTCAGGTGAGTTGTTAGGAAATGCTCATTTAGCTATATGGAGCTCAGAAATTACCAGACTTGTCCTTGCTTTGTGCTAACCAGTCATCTGGACCGCAAATCTAGAACAAGAGAACAATTAATAGCTTGAAATATTTGATGATGATGAAGGGTCTGGTGTATAATTTACACATTTCATTTAAGTAAAAAGCAGATACCTGCTACAGTGTATTGGGTCTGGCTGAGATGGAGTTAATTCTCCCCATAGCAGCCCTCATAGCGCTGTGCTCTGCATTGGTAGCTAGAAAGGTGTTGATAACACACCAGTGTTTTGGCTACTGCTGAGCAGTGCTCCCACAGCATCAAGGCTGTCTCACCAACTGGCAGGCTGGGCCTGGGCAAGATCTTGGGAGGGGACACAGCCAGGAGAGCTAACCCAAACTGACCAAAGGGATATTCCAGACCATATGACATCAGGCTCGGCAATATAAAGCTGGGGGAAGAAGGAGGAAAGGGGGGTCATTCCGAGTGACAGCATTTGTCTTCCCAAGTAACTGTTACGCACACGATGGAGCCCTGCTTTCCTTGAGATGGGTTAACAACTGCCTGCCTATGGGAAGTAAGGAACAAAATTGTTGTTTTGTTTTGCTTGGGTGCGTAGCTTTTGCTTTAGCTATGAAACTGTCTTTATCTCAACCCATGAGTTTTTTCACTTTTACTCTTCTGATTCTTCCCCCCATCCCACCAGAGCGGAATGAGTGAGTGGTTGTGCGGTGCTTAGCTGCCAGCCAGTGTTAAATCACAACAGTATCTCATCTGTTCTTATTTCAGTTATATCTTGAGAGTTCATAGAATCATAGAATGATAGAATCATTTAGGTTGGAAAAGACCTTCAAGATCATCGAGTCCAACCATCAATCATGCTTAATAACCATGTCCTGAAGTACCCTGTCTACGTGCTTTTTGAATACCTCCAGGGATAGTCACTCAACCACTTCCCTGGGCAGCCTATTCCAATGTTTGACAACCCTCTCAGTAAAGAAATTTTTCCTAATATCTAACCTAAATCTCCCTTGCCTCAACTTGAGGCCATTTCCTCTTGTCCTGTCTCCAGCCACCTGACAGAAGAGACCAACACCCACCTTACTACAACCCCCCTTCAGGTAGTTGTAGAGAGCGATAAGGTCTCCCCTCAACCTCCTCTTCTCCAGACTAAACAGCCCCAGCTCCCTCAGCTCCTCCTCATAAGACTTGTGCTCCAGGCCTCTCACTAACTTGGTTGCCCTTCTCTGGACACACTCCAGCACCTCTATGTCTTTCTTGTAGTGAGGGGACCAAAACTGAACACAGTACTCAAGGTACGGCCTCACCAGTGCTGAATACAGGGGAACAATCACCTCCCTGCTCCTGCTGGCCACACCATTTCTGATAGAGGCCAGGATGCCGTTGGCCTTCTTGGCCACCTGGGCACACTGCTGGCTCATATTCAGCCGGCTTTCAGCCAGCACCCCCAGGTCTTTTTCTTCTGGGCAGCTTTCCAGCCACACTTCCCCAAGCCTGTAGCGCTGCATAGGGTTGCCATCACTGAAGTGCAGGACCTGGCATTTGGCCTTGTTGAACTTCATACAATTGGCCTCAGCCCATCGATCCAGCCTGTCCAGATCTCTCTGTAGACCATCCCTACCCTCAAGCAGATTGACCCTGCCTCCCAACTTGGTGTAGTCTGCAAACTTGCTGAGGGTGCACTCAATCCCCTCATCCAAATCATTGATAAAGATATTAAACAGAACTGGGCCCAACACCGAACCCGGGGGAACACCACTTGTGACCCGCTGCCAACTGGATTTAACCCCATTCACCACAACCCTCTTGGCTTGGCCATCCAGCCAGTTTTTCCACCCAGCAAAGAGTACACTTATCCAAAGCATGAGACACCAGCTTCTCAAGGAGTATGCCATGACAGACGGTGTCAAAGGCCTTGCTGAAGTCAAGGAAGATAAAATCCACAGCCTTTCCCTCATCCACTAGGTAGGTCACCTGGTCATAGAAGGAGATCAGGTTGGTCTAGCAGGACCTGCCTTTCATAAACCCACCCTGACTGGGCCTGATCCCCTTCTTATCCTGGACTTGCCATGTGAGTGCTCTTAAGACAAACTGTTCCATAATCTTCCCCGGTACCGAGGTCAGGCTGACAGGCCTGTAGTTCCCCGGATCCTCCCTCTGACCCTTCTTATAAATGGGAATCACATTGGCAAGCCTCCAGTCCTCTGGGATCTCCCTTGTTGACCAGGATCGCTCATAGGTGATGGAGAGTGGCTTGGCAAGGACCTCTGCCAGTTCCCTCAGTACTCTTGGGTGGATCCCATCAGGTCCCATAGATATGTGAGTGTCCAGATGGTGTAGTAGGTCAGTAACTGTTTCCTCCTGGATTAAGGGGGGTATGTTCTGCTCTTCATCCTTACCTTCCAGCTCAAGGGGTGGAGTACCCTGTGGATAACTGGACTCACTATTAAAGTCTGAGGCAAAGAAGGCATTAAGTACCTCGGCCTTTTCCTCATCACTGGTTGCTCTGTTCCATTCTGTAACCATTAAAGGAAAGATATTCTCCTTGGGATTCTTTTTACTATTAACATATTTGTAAAAACATTTTTTGTTGTCCCTTACAACTGTGGCCAGATTTAGTTCTAGCTGAGCTTTTGCCTTTCTAATTTCCTCTCCGTATGATCCAACAAGATCCCTGTACTCCTCCCAAGTTGCCTGCCTTTTCCTCCAGAGATGATAAATTCTCCTTTTTTTTCTTGAGTCCTAGCAAAAGCTCCAGGTTCAGCCAGGCTGGTCGTTTTCTTTGGCAGTTCGACTTGCAGCACGTAGGAATAGCCTGGTCCTGAGCCATTAAGATTTCCTTCTTAAAGAATGTCCATCCCTCCTGGACCCCTTTGCCCTTCAGGACCGTCTCCCAAGGGACTCTCTCAACCAGTGCCTTGAAGAGACCAAAGTTTTCGATCTGGATGTCCATAGTGGTGGGTTTGCTAACCCCCTTCCTTGCCTCACCAAGAATTGAGAATTCTATCATTTCATGGTCACTAAGCCCAAGACAGCCTCTGACCATTACACCTCCTACCAGTCCTTCCTTGTTCGTAAACAACAGATCTAGCAAGGCTCCTCCCCTGGTTGGGTCACCTACCAGCTGTGTCAAGAAGTTATCTTCCACACACTCCAGGAACCTCCTAGATTGTTTACTCACTGCTGTGTTGTATTTCCAGCAGATGCCTGGAAAGTTGAAGTCCCCCACAAGAACAAGGGCACACAATTCTGAGACTACTGCCAGCCACTTATAGAATGATTCATCCATCTCTTCAACCTGGTCAGGTGATCTATAACAGACTCCCAGCACAATATCTGTCTTCTTGGCTTTCCCTCTCATCCTCACCCATAAGCACTCCACCTTGTCATCAGAATCGTGTAGCTCTGTACAGTCAAAACACTCCCTAACATAGAGAGCCACCCCACCACCTCTTCTACCTTGCCTATCCCTTCTGAAGAGCTTGTAGCCATCCATTGCAGCACTCCAGTCATGGGAGTCATCCCACCATGTTTCTGTGATGCCAACTAAGTCATATCCATCCTGCTGCACAATGGCTTCCAGTTCCTCCTGTTTATTTCCCATGCTACGTGCATTAGCATAGATGCATTTGAGCTGGGTTATCGAATCCACCTCTAACATTGGCATGCTGCCCCAGGCTCATCTCTGGTGCACCTACTTTTATCCCTTACCCCCTTCGATTCTAGTTTAAAGCCCTCTCTATGAGCCCTGCCATCTCATGATCGAGGATTCTTTCATCCCTTTGAGTTCCTGGAATGTAACTTAACTATGTTATTAAAAAATCAATGTCTATCCTGTTTATCATATATAACTCAGTGTATCAAAGGCAAGATTTTACAGTGGTTCACTGAGCTGAGTTTTTGTATTCCTACAGACATGACATGCCAAGAAGACCCTCATGATAAATATGCCAGATGCTCTGCCACTCCACACAATAAACTCTAGCAAGCTAGCAACAGGTTTTTTTCACCTACATGTAATTGAAGCATATATTTTGTCTCACTTAAAAATTCTAAGCATCAAAGAAAACTACTGTAGCTTTTTAGATATAAAGTTCCTGTGTTTAGGAAAAAACAATATAAGTGCCTTTTTCTTGTTAGTAATTGCAACTTAAATTTAAAGTGCAGTTACATTCAGAAACTTTCCCCTAAAAGATTGGCACAGGCAGGTCCTATGTGTATTTTTTTTTTTTTCTTAATGACATGAAGGAAATGTACTCATAGTACAATGAGTAACTTTTCCAACCAGCAGACCAGCAAGTTTAACATGGGATCTGCAAATTAAACTGTTGTTTTCTGAACCTTAGGTAATCACTTGTGAGGAATGTATTGGAATGTATCAACAGAAAAACTGAAAATTCAGGATTCTGAAAGGCAGCACTATAGTGTTTTGGTTTGTTTTTGGTTTTTTTTTTTTTTTTTTTTTTAAAAAAAAAAAAACTATTTCTTTACTAGAAATTAAATTTAGTTAGTTAGTTATGAGAATCAATGTATTCAAAATACTTGGGTTTGCTTCCATTATCCTTCTCCTATTGTGATCACCTCAGAATACTGAATAATACAATACTCTGTGACACATGGAGGTCCTCTTACTGCCAGTTTTCCAATGGAGAAATGGCTTATATAAAAGAGACCTCTGGATGTTATGGATTAGCTTTATAAAGGGATTTTAACCTCTGAAAATAATCCAGACATTAGTGGGTTTCATCCCCATCACTTAAGGCATTTGGTTATTTGTAGGAAGGATTCAGGCTTGGTAAGAATGTATATGAGGAAGCACACACATCATGTTAGGATGGGGTGATGGCTTAAAAGGCCAGGATTGTGGTTTATGTTTAGACTTGTGTCTTACTAATTAGCAAAGTTTTTCGCACAAAAAGGGCTACTGAAAAGGAATGAGGTTGCATTGTCATTGCCTGACAATGTGGGGCAAGGACATGTTTGCAAACAAGCCTACTGGTCTCATGAGGTGGGACTAGAAACATGTAAGAAAGGGGTTCCCACAAGCAGAGGAGAAGCAAGGACACAAGGGTGTTAAGGTGTCCAAGGGACAGCATGATGAAAGGGGGTCTCACACTTCACCTGCAAAAGCTGCATAAGTTGGCACACATCTCAAATGCTCACATACAAATGCAGATGGCCCTGGGGACAAGAGGACAGCATCAGCAGTGGGTGCAGAGCAACTGAGCTCAGAGGGATTACAGTGACATGGTAGTACAGCTCTCACACCTGCAGAGATGCAGTGCAGGGGTACAGGTGCTTCAGGAAGAGCAGGGTTTTCAGGGGGAGAGTAAGGGGTGACCTATGCAAAGGGGTATCTCAGACGTGTGGAAATTCACCCTGGGGAAGGTAAGCCTGTAGGTAAAGTTCAGGGGACAGAGCAACACCAGTGATGAAGAAGCACACAGATGCAAGCAACTGGAGGGGAAATTCTTGATGCAAGTGGTTGGTGAATCATCTAGGGAAGATGTTCTGCTGGACCTGGTACTCACAAGCAAGGAAGAACTGGTTGAAGACATGAAGGTCGAGGGCAGCCTTGACTGTGGTAAGTGTAAGACTCTGGAGCTTTGTTTCCTGAGACATCCACTTTGAACTTCAGAAGAGCAGACATTAGGCCTGCTCAAAGCCTTGCTTGGCATGATCCCATGGGAAACTGCCCACTGGGGAGCTCTGAAGAGGGCTGAACTTACCCCTGGAATAGGACAAGCTGGGGCTGGTGGTTGAAAGTAGCTCTGCAGAAATGTCCTGGGGGACCTGAGGCCAGCAAGTTGCCAGGATGCAGCAGTGCACCCAGGCTGCAAAACAGCTCCTGCACCTGGGGCTACACCACAAAGGAGAAGGGATCCTGACCCACTGCTTGGCACTGGTAAGACTGCCTTGATAGCCCAGGCTTGAGCTCCTGGCACAGGACAGTCCCTTAAATACAGGAGTGAGTCCAGTGAAGAGTTCCCATGATGGTCCGGGCTGGAGCACAGGACATATAGGGAGAGGCAGAGGGCACTGTGCTTGTTCACCCTGGGGAATATGAGGGCAAGGGGAGACATCACTGCTATCTACAGTGGGTACAGAGGTAGGGTACAGAGAAAATGAAACCAAACTCTTCTTGGCATTATACAGAAATAGGACAAGAATCAATGTGCATAAGTTGGAATATAAGAAAAACTGATGGGATACTTTTTTTTTTTTTTTTTTTTTTTTTTTTTTCCTAGCAGAAGGGTGGTCAAATACTAGACTGGATCACTAGAGAGGCTGTGAAGTCTCTGTGGTTGGAGTTGTTCAAGACTCAAATGGATACAGCACTGAGTAACCTGGTCTAATTAGAGTTGCTTTGAGCAGAGAAGATGTCTGGAGCTCCCTTCCACACTAATTTATTCAACCCTGCTGTGATTCCCTGATGACATTGTTCAAAAGACCAGTTAACAAGGTGAACAATTCCCACAAAAATTAAGTATAGTCATATTTCAAGATGCACAGCTGAAGATTGGGCAGATTTTAAGTTATGCTTTGATTAATAATGGTAAAATATTGTTATGTCAAAGTGACAAATCCCTTGAACAAAAATGGTTACATTTTAGTTTAGAAAAATGAACCAACACATCACCCTAAGAAGATATGTTAAGAGTACATAAGGAATCATTTTCTCTGTTTTTGTCTTGTTTGATTTTTTTAATATAAATGTTTCTACTGTATGGGCTCAGTTAACAATCTAGCTGTCCTCAGAGCATAGAAACTATAGGTAGTATTATTCACTTGAGGCACTTCAGATTTACAGTCACATTGTCTTGTTAAAATCACAACAACAATGAAATCCTGGACAACACAGAGGAAGTTAGCAATAGCTATTTTGTTTTCCTTCTGAGGCCTCTAAAACTGTAATGTCCATGGGCGTTCAGTAATAGAAGTTTGCAAAACTGCTTTCCTCCTCCATACATCACCACAAAACTCTGCCAAACCAGCAGACTCTATGCCCTTGCTTTGATATTAAATTTTTGCAATCATCAACAGTGTGATGCTACATCATCAGTCTGGTGTAAGGAATAAGCCCTGACAACTGGGAAGTGTCATTTGGACATAACATTAGGAGGGTTGTTTGGTCCTTCTCCTCACTTCTCTCTTCTTTTATATGAGGTAAAAGGGGCCTTGATTTGCCCAGGTGACAAATGCTCTGTCACAGTGCTCATCCTAAGAAACAACCTGCTCCTGTCCTGTGCATTCATGTGCTCCAATCCCACATTCTCCCCTCCTTGTACTCTGAAAGTCAAGCTCGGGTGTTACAATGCCACAGATCATGGCCATGGTAATTTCTGCTCTGGCTGAACAGTCTGCGTAGGTACAATGGAGGGCATAAATGGAAGACAGACAGATTGCCTCCTATGTTATTAACAACATAACTGGTTATACAGATCCATTACAGTTTGAATTAACACCTTGATACTGCTATAACAAGGGATCTATTTCTAGTAGAGCTGTTATAATACATAAACATGGTCAAACAGTCAGACTACATGGTTATTTGGCAATTACAGAGTGCCTTCTCTTAGAAGATATTATGAGGATAGATTGTAACATTGCCAGGTTTGCAGCACATGCTTCATGAGAGTTCTAGCTGAGAAATTGTAACTATCTCTCCACAAACAAAGAATAGTCTCAGTATGAGAAGTTGCTACCTACAGCCTGGAGTTTGTAAAGCACTTTTTTTTAATTGTTGCTCTTGGTTTTTTTTATTTGTTTTGTTTTGTTTTTTACTTCAGAAGTTGTGATATGAAAAGATAAGCACATCAGAGGGAAAATGCTTGCATTCCAGCTAACATTTTTAAGTTCAGCTTCCTAAAATTAGACAAATAACAGGATGGGGTGATTTCTCATGTGCTCTCTGGAGTTTATAATTTCAAACTTTCAGCTTAGAAAATGACACCATCAATCTTCATGTCAGTATTATTCCATTGTTCACTATTACAGTCCTGGTGATCAAGGAAGCTTTGGTGTAAAGTTCCACTGAAAAGTTAACAGCAGAAGCAATAGCTCTTTGTCAAAACTGTAAAGTTTGGCAGAAAGCTATTGCATTCAATCAAGTCTTGCAGATTTGTTAGTAAAACCAGAAACTGGATCTTTTTCAGTACAAACCCTAAGTTCTGATTAAAAGTTTCAGTTTGTTGTGTTTTGTTAAAAACAAAAAATGATAATAAAATATGTTTTTTGAGAAAGTTGTTAGGGTTTTGGCAGAAGAGATTTTGTCAATTTTTCTTCAGAAAAAAAGGAAGATGTGTATCTTACAAAGGACATGTAAATTATGAAATATATATTAAAAAAAGTGGGGAGCTGATTTTTTGCGGGGGTTGGGTTAACTGGATGTTTCATATTAGTCACTTAAATATGATACCAACAGTATTTCCATCAACATCACAACATGGAATTCCAGGAAATAAAATCAAACCTGTCATCCCCTTTCCTGATCTAATGTGATTCTCATAAATTATCTACAAGTTTTTCACTCCAAGTGCAAAAAGCACAGTCATTATATATAAGGACAGATACTACTTATTTTAAAAAATAGTTTTTAAGAGCATATATTTTTTCTCCCTTTTTTCTTATTTATAAGATCTTTTCCTAGGCTATTTTTATTACTTCTCCTCTGATGCATTGATTAATATTATACACTGGTGTTCTTACTGTTAAGTCTGTTAAGTATGCTAACATTTTTCTGCTCTGTACTGCTGTACTGGTAATTTTCATTATACACCTACCTCCTTTCATGAACAGTTTTAAGATGGTTAAAATAGATAGGGAATAAACTAAGTATCATTCTGGAAATAAGTAAATAAATTTTAATCAAAACGTCAGAATGTCTTTTTCTGCAAATTCCTTTTATGTTTACAATAAGGTCATAGGGAGATCATGTGGAAATATTTTAACTATTAAGTTAAACACTCATTCAGCAAATCTAAAATTATTCCGGGCTCTGTCTCTCTCCATGTGACAGCTCATTTTTCATATGGTACAGTTACATAGATATTTGCAACTCTTAAAAAGCTGTATAAACATCAGCATTAAAATGGAAAAAGATAACATCATAAAGACTATCTTGAAGGCAAGTTCTTTCTTAGAACTTCATTTTTATGTATCTCCAGTGGTATTTATTGGTTTAAGGATTTTTTTTTTGTTAGGGAGAGAGAAGTTTATATTTAGTGTGTCTATAAAATAATTCACACACTGTTTCATGAAGTATTGTCTGAATTTGCAAGCCTAGTCTTACTTCTACAAGAGTAATTATTTTTTAAATAAATTTTAAAAGAGGAAATTGTATGTTCCTATTTCTCCTTTAATTTTAATTTCCTGCTTGACAATTACTATTTAGGTATTAATTTATTTAATAAAAATAATTCTATCGCAAATGGATGTCACAGTGCATCCTAGCCTATGAAATTTCTGCTTACAAACACCTGGTGTAAGAAGTCACAATTGCAATCCTGTTCTGCTTTTACAGGTAGTTTGCAGGCAACATTCAATGCTTAAATGGCTAACTAGGAGGAAAAAAAAAAAAAAAAAAAGCTTTCAGATCATTCCACCTGTTACTTTTTTTTATTCCCTAAGGCTAAAATGAAAATTAGTTTTATCATTCATCAGAACTGCTTCTTTTCCTGAGCAGCAGGAAGCAGAATATCAACCATTCTGTGGTTATATCTGACTCTAGATTTTTCTCCAGTGTGCTCTTCCTCTGAATAGTCAGGTCCTTCAGGGTAGAAAGCAAGATGCAAGTTGTCTGGAAACTCTTCTGTCAATTTTTTTATTTTTTTTTTCGAGAGGGCACAGATTAAAATATTTAGGAGAAAGAAAAGATAAAAATATTAGGGTCACCTGTAATGGGAAAAGTTCCATTATCTGACCAGCTCACATCTGAATAATCTTCAGAATGTATTTTCCAAGGGTGCTGCCTACCTGAGCATTTGGGGAAGTGCTGTCAAGGCAGCTTTTCCAGAAAGCTACAATGTAAGGAAATTTCCCAGATTTCATGCTTTCTGCTGAGCAGACTGCTGATAGTCTGTGACACTTCAGAGCTGCAAGTTCTTCCTGTGACCTGCAGATAAGCCTGGCTTCTGGGACAACATGCCTCTCTCATAGGTCTCAAATAAACTGTGAGGGAGCCTGTACAGTCCCAGGAAGTGTTTTCCCATTAGCACATTGCTCCACTGGGATGCTTGCCTTACAATAATCCACTTCCAGGGGGGGAATGCTCTGGCCAAGCTCCAGAAACCAGAGGTAGGTTCCTGACCTGAAGTCTCGCTGTGTGTCTATCGTTGATTGCTTCACTGAACTGGAGATGGCTGGTAGAGCCAAACTGCTGCCTCTTGACATCAGCTGGTAACAACAAAACATCACACAGTGGAAAGAACAAAACTATGCAAAAACAAAGCTATACACAGCCCCTCTCCCGTTCAGGAAATAATGCCCCAAACCTGCATGACCATCAAGTCTCTGAAGATTCCTAAAGTGTAAGATCACCCACAGCATCAGATCATACAGTCTGATCCTCCACACAAGTCACATATTTTCAACTGAGCCTTGTGCAGAAATGAATTTGATTTGAAGAGTTCTATAATGGAAAAGCCCACTGTTTTTCATGGTGGATTGTCTCAATGGCTAGTCATTCTCAACAGTAAAAGTATTGCCTTATTTTTAATCAATTCAGCTGAATTTAAAACTTCTGCATTGGTTCTTGTTACAGTTTTGTCTTCTAATTTAAAGATGTTTTTAGTATTAGCATTTTCTCTGCATGACTATATTTAAAAACTTTAATTTTCTTTCCATATGTAAAAAAGTAGTGGAAAAAACAGTATTTTCTATTGAAACTGGAGGAAGTAAAAAAGTAAAAGGGTAAGAAAGGGAAAGAAAACTCTTTCTACTACTTTTTAATGTTCATAGTCTGATACATATGTTGCTTAAAATAAAAAGAAAGAATTAATATTCTATGACATTTAATTTTAAAATTTTTAAACTTTTTTTTTTTTTCCTTGGAAAATATGAATTATCTTTTAAGGTTTAAGGTTTCTCTAACCTGTTTCCCATTAAAGCCTTCCCTAATAAATTATTGTTTATCTTTCCCAGAAAACAGCTATTTTATTATCTTCCACTAGATACATTGTCTTTTGATTCTACATCTTTTTTTGTCTAGGAGAAAGAGTTATGCAAGCTGATGAAAACATTATCTCTTATTTCAAAATAGTCAGATTTGCCTTCTATAGGCTGCAATAAATATTTATTTTGTATAATTGAATCTTGAGAAATAAGCTATAATAGAAAATTGACTTTCATTGTCTTGTGAAATACTTGATAAATTGCACTGTCATGTATTTAATGCTATTTTTAAGGTTGTTAGTCTCATGTGTTGACACCCTTGAGACTGACAGCTGTCATAACATTTCAACTTTCATTAAATTTTTAGAAGTTATTGTAGGTATGTTTAATAAATTATATCTACAATTTCAAATAATTATGCTACTCAAGACATTTTTTTAATGTCTGTGTTATAAGGACTAACAGTATATCAATAGGGAAATCAATACATGAAGTGTAAGACTCATTCATAGAAAGCACTGAAATAATCACCATTGTTTGTGTTAATGTTGTGACTGAATAAATGTGTAAATATATTCTATGTGTATTTATTGTTCACAACGTATCAAAGGATCAGAGCTTATTAAGGTGGCAGTGTTGCGAGACTTACGAACCTGTGCAATTTTAAACTTTAAAATCCATTCATTAACAAAACAATTTGTGTTAAATCTTACACAGTATTAATCACCATCAATACATACACATATCTGTTAGTCTTTGACACTTATGTCCTAGATGAGCTATGAGGATGCAATGCCAGGGGTCAGTGCTGTGGAGTTAGGGCTGATATCTGGAGTCCTTGGTGGTGCTATGTCATGGAGGTTATGATGGTCAAGCCTGAGAGCTGTTGGATAGGAGAAGTCAGAGCAGAAGACAGGAGAGAGATAATCTTTCTTTTCCAGCTTTCTTCACTGGGATCTGATAGGTTTATGCAATTTCCTCTGCCAGAAAGAGGGTGTCCTTTTCTCTCACTGCTGCTTACCTTATTTTCTTTGGTCTTGCCAGTCACCCTTCAGGTGCATTCAGCACCAGTCCCATCTGTTTGCACTCCCCTCTGCTTATCTTAACCCCTGTCTGGCAACTTTTTTACTTAGTTGCCTTTCAAGTGCAAGTACACCAATCTTCATTTGACCCTTTGGTGATCACATTGCTCACAAGCTTATGTGAAATGCTTATACATGGTGTTTGAGTACACTATCACAGTGCTACAAAATACTGTTAGCAGCACTATTTTAATAAGCTTGTATTCATTTCAAGGCAAAGTTTAATTATATGCTGATTAATATATTTATAATTTATAGGTGTTACAGGTCTCTGCTTTGTCTGCAATGATTCTGAAACAGACTTATACATACTACTGAGGATTTTTTTTATATTCCTTAAAAATTCTGAGACCAAGAAATCCTCAATGCCCTCAGGAGAGATTAATCTCTAAAACTCTGATCTTTCCTAGATGACTGGGCAACATGATTGCCACATGTAAGCAGTAGACCTCTGCTACACTCAGGTACATACCCAGTACCTACCTCAGTACCTAGTGCCTTCAAAGAGGTATAGAAAATGTTCAAAAATGCTTATTTATTGACTGCCTACTATGTTTGCAGTAGCTGGCTGTGATACAAGTACTTTTAATTGATGACTGTGTGTCGCATTGACTCAGGTCTTTGCTAACAGAGGGCTTTAAGCATTGCACTACAGATTGAGTTTCCACTTCAGGGTAGAAATTACACACTGAACATTTTTAATTATACCAGTTTGGTCTTGAACTCTCCACTGAGGAGTTAGGTACTTAGGATGAATTAGGATTGGCCATAGACCATATCTGATGTATAAAGCCAAGAAAGAATGAAGGGAAATGGCTTAAGTATTTTTTCTTCTCAGGGCTTCACATATAACCTCCAACCTGACTCTACTGCTGAGGTCAAAAGCAGATTTAGAATGCTTTATTCATTGCACTGAATTAAACTGGATTTGATTTTAAAAATGTCTAATTGCTTTAGTGACACTGCATTTTCAGTTCTGAATTACTTATCGTTCAGCTATCTCTACCCCTGAAATACAAAATTTTTCAGTGAGCTTAGTATGAGTATTGGCACCCTGAAAATGAGAAATAAAAATCCTAAGGTAACTGAAAAATAAAAGCACTAGAACATATAGAGAGTAATCTACCTGTGTTTTTTTGCTGGGCATAGGATCCTTGTCCAGAATTGCAGAGAATGGATGGTCAGAGGTTTCATTTGATGGGGGAACCATGGAGGACAAGGTATTATATTGAAGGCTGGATGCATCTGACTGCTAGAATCAAGAAAACTTTTTTTCTACCTGCAGATGTTCAGCCGCAGAACAGAAGTAGACCCATAGAAACAGGAGAGAAAGAGAAAGTTTTGGCAGGGGAAATGTCTAATTTTTCTATGCCTGACTGATGGATCCAAACCAATTCCACAAACAAGAAACCAGGGATATTTAGAAATTCCCTCCTGGGGGAGACAGAGGCACCCATCCGCAGACTGGAAGATTTACTGGGGGAGCTGAGACTGGCTCAGGTCCCAGGTCACTGACACTGTAGAAAGCCTGCCAAGGCTTGTTGACTCTATGACCATTGCTCTTTGTTGCTGATTCAAAGGATCAGAGCAATACTGCTCAAGGAGACTTTGAACTGACTTAGGGTGACCATAGCCTGCTGGAGCTGCACTGGAAGGGAAAAGGGCCAGTGTGGTGTTTTTCTTGATCCCAACAGTAAAAGAGAAGGGCTTGGGCCAGTGTAGGTGTTTCCAGTGGATCAACATCTGGCTGCAAGGCTGGTGTTGCTGGCAAGGCATTGGTTTGTATGGTCGTCTTCCAAATACAGGATTGCTGGGGAGCCTATTAGTCTGCCTGACAAAGTAAGGCAGAAGCATCTTTGCCAACAGTCTTGTTGACCTGATGATGAAGGCTTAAAAGTAGATTCATAATGAGACAGAGATCAAAACCTGCAGGTAATTGGGAAAACAAAGAAAGGGGAGTAGCATGCATGGGACAGTGTCATGGGTGATTTTAAATCTCCCTTGAGGAGACGTACCACAAGACAGTGGGACAACCCATCTCAGAGGTCAATACATTAACACATAGCTTAGGAAATGAAAGTCTGTGCACACATAGAGAAATGTTGTTGGAAATCCTGAGACATGTGGGATCATTCATGTGACTGAAGGGCTGCAAAAGATGGATACAGGCTTCAAAGAAGACAGAGGAGGTATGATGGGGCAGAGGGATAAGGAGGTGCACAAGAAATCACCTTGAGTGTATAGATCTCAAAAGCTTACGGGTAAAGATCTGAGGACAGACCAAAGGTGAAACTGTGGTGAGCATTTGCTCCAGAGTTTCTGATCAAGAAGGGGATGTAGATAAAGCTTTTTTAGACATTGGAGGGAGCTTCACAATTGCAGACCCAAGCTCTTATAGGGACTTTAATTATCTCACTGTTCTCTGGATGTGGCTCAGCAAAAGCAATCCAGGAAATTTTTGGCATTCATCAAAGGTAGTTCTTTTGTAAAATTTAAACTTGAGGCTTCAGGGGCAGTAGATGTTTCAAATCTGATGATTAGCTCTCTAACTGTATTGGGTTTGTGTGGCAAGGTTTTGGTAGCGGGGGGGGTTACAGGGGTGGCTTCTTTAAGAAGCTGCTGGAAGCTTCCCCTGTGTTCGAGCGAGCCCACACCAGCCAGCTCGAAGACGGACCCGCCGCCAGCCAAGGCCGAGCCCATCAGCGATAGTGGTAACGCCTCTGTGATAACATTTTTAAGAAGGAAAAAACAGTTGGGACAGGTAGAAACAGCCACTGGAGTGAGGAGTGAGAACATGTAAGAGAAACAAGCCTGCGGACACCCAGGTCAGTGCAGAAGGAGGGGAGGAGATGCTCCAGGTGCTGGAGCAGAGATTCCCCTGCAGCCCATGGGGAAGACCCTGGTGAGGCAGGCTGTCCCCCTGCAGCCCAGGGAGGTCCACAGTGGAGCAGATCTCCACCCGCAGCCCAGGGAGGACCCCACGCCGGAGCAGGTGGGTTCCTGAAGGAGGCTGTGACCCTGTGGGAAGCCCACGCTGGAGCAGGCTTCTGGCAGGACCTGCGGATCTGTGGAGAGAGGAGCCCACGGAGCAGGTTTTCTGGCAGGCCTTGTGACCCCACAGGGGACCCACGCTGGAGCAGTGTGCTCCTGAAGGACTGCACCCCATGGAAAGGACCCGTGCTGGAGCAGTTCATGAAGAACTGCAGCCCATGGGAATGGCCCTCGTTGGAGAAGTTCATGGAGGACTGTCTCCTGTGGGAGGGACCCCACACTGGAGCAGGGTAAGAGTGTGATGAGTCCTGCCCCGAGGAGGATGAAGCGGCAGAAAATAACGTGTGATGACTGTAAACCCCATCCCTGTCCCCCTGTGCCGCTGGGGAGGCTTGGTGGAGAAATCCAGGAGTGAAGTTGTGCCCGGGAAGAAGGGAGGGGTGGTGGGAAGGTGTTCTGAGATTTGGTTTTATTTCTCATTACCTTACTCTGGTGATTTGTAATAAATTGACTTAATTTTCCCAAATCAAGTCTGTTTTGCCTGTGACGGTAATTAGTGAATGATCTCTCCTGTCCTTATCTCGACCCGCAAGGTTTTTGTCATATTTTTCTCTCCCCTGTCCAGCTGAGGATGGGGGAGTGATAGAGCAGCTTTCGTGGGCACCTGGCATCCAGCCAGGGTCAACCCATCACACTAAGTCACCTTTATGACAACCTATAAAAGCATTGAAGAGTGCTTATTTTCACTCATTTTTGTATTAGAAGTAGGTCACCATTTTAGTAATGTTTGTGGGCCTTTTTTTTGAAACACCTAAGTATTTATCAGTGATGAGAAGTCCACAAAAATTCCACAAGAGTTTTGAAGTATCAAACATCAGTGGTTTTTTTTTTTGTAGTTGACTTTTAAAAATGAAAATTTGATTGCCCTAAAATGTTACAAGAATCTTTGTTTCTTAATATTTTTTAATTTGCCTAAAGTATATTTTGAAATTTCCTTTTTGATCATTCATAGTAGCTGATGATTCAAGAAAACATTTTTAAATGTTTTTCCATATGTCTAAAAGTTACAGACGATAAATTGGTTCCTCAAATGTTTACCTGTACAAAATTATTATATCATTGAAATCTTGCAGTATTTCAGGCAAACTGGTTCAATTTCAGTGGAACTAAAATAATCTATATGCTAGTTATGTAAGAGAAATCAAGTACTTCTTTCTGGAGTACCCTATCTGGGATCCTTATTTCTCAGCAGAGTTTCAGTTTGTGCAAAGACTTTATATGAGTTGCTCTGGCAGAATCAAGAGAGTAGACACCTTTCCTTGTGCTTTCCTTATATTCATTGCCTTGTTCAGGCCAAAGTACGTTCGTGTATACAATCCTGTACAATATGACAAAAATTTGCCTCTTTTGGCCTGCGCTGAAGACAACTGTTAGAAATTAGCAAATGCTACAATATAAAAGCAGATTCACTTCTGAACAAATGTTATTGGATCCTTTAAATAAGTGAAAATAATTTAAAAAAAAAGAAAAATATACTAATTTTTCTTATACTATTTATAGCAATCACATGATAAGACTTAAGATAAAAGGTTATCTGACTAAAAGACCATTGCAAATGCTTCTTAGAATTAGTTGCTACATTGACCAGATACATCCAGCCATTTTGCAATAAAATTCAACACTTCCAAAAAGCTTCCTTTTTTTTTTTCCTTTGTTTCTCTCCAGGAAGACAATGTCAAAGATACAATGGACTTATTATTCCTAATTTACATCAAGATAACAGACAATGGTACACATTATAGAAGTTAGAAATTGCTCTCCAAAACACAACTACTCTATAGATTTCCTTTAATAATATACAAAAAGCCAATATATAAATCTGGGAGAAGACAAAGTTGAAAATAAGTGACCAAAGAAGATACCAAATAGAAGGTCAAGGTTAGAAATCTCCTCAGAAATAGATTAAACATGACATGTCTCAATAATCAGAGCATAAAATTGTAGCTAATTCTATTACATAGAAGGTCTGCATTACTCAAAAATGTGGATACTATCAAGTATGAAACAGAATTTCTGAAAAGAAAGGAATTATGTAAATATTTGCTTAGTAAGTTGAATAAGAATTGAATTCATGCTCTCCCTGTTTTCTAATGTTTCTTTTGGAATATATTACTCATATAAATTTCATAATACCCTTTTTAATGGCAAAATATTTTTAAAAAGCAGAAGGGAGAAGGAATAGACAATGCTAGTCCTAATATGCAACCAGCCTGTAAATACCGACAGGAATGAACCACTACAAGCAGCAGTCTGGGGTGAATCTGGACAGCTTCTGTTACCAACTTGGACCTGGGTTCCTACCTTTATCTTCTCTGTTTTAGGCCTGCAGTGAAGGTAGTGTCCTCTTCCTGCTTTCTTTGATCAGTGGGAACTTACATGTTTGGCTCTGGAAAGCACCAGACATCAAGAAATTTTCAAGATAGTTCCAAGTTTTAAGTCTCCCTTTTGTAATTTATTTAGTCTTATGCTTTTTTAATGTCTTCCAGCTTCAGAAGATAGGAACTGCCATGTAAAGTATTTTAGAAGGGGAAGGGGAAGGGGAAGGGGAAGGGGAAGGGGAAGGGGAAGGGGAAGGGGAAGGGGAAGGGGAAAGAGGAAGGGGAAAGGGAAAAGGGAAGGAGAAAGGGAAGAGGATGGGAAGAGGAAGGGGAAAGGGAAGGGGAAGGTTGTTGAACAAGTAAATAATAAAAAAAGTTCCGTTCATTGTCTTTTCTAAAATATTAAAGGACACTTTGGGATTTATTTTGACATCATCTCCCGCTGTAAAAGGAGTCTTCATATCTGTGTCACATTCAGGTAGAAGCACTGAGAACAAATAAAATTATACCTGTTTGTAACACCTGTCCTTATTTGCCAAGGATCCAGGATGCTCTGGGGAAACAGGGATATCCATTACAAGGCCATCCAGAGTTTTCATTGTCAGTTGTAAGTTAAAGATTTTGATTCAGGGCATACATCTGCAAGTAGTTAAGCCATTGAAAGAAAACACAGGTTTTCAAAAGAGCTATGGCCTTTTTATTATTCCTTCAGTAAGCTGCTGAAAACATCTGCTTCTTCCAGGTGCTGTGATGTTAAGGAGAGGTGACTACCATGGTTTAAATTCATGATTAGGTAACCTTCCAGAAATTGTATTGCTCATATCCTGGTAATGCTCAGGAGTTAGCGACAGAGTCTCTTTGCAAAGTCATGCAGCTTTCTCTACTATTAGACTTGCTTAAAATCTCGACTGTACTAAAACTTACATGCACAATTGCCGCAAACTTAGTCCTTCTTGAGCAGGAAGGTCTCCAAGACACAGACTCTGACAGAGGACTGCTCTTGTTTGATGCCTGAACTCCAGAAGATCTGCAGTACATGACAAGTCAACAAAACTTTTAGCAGGTTTCAAGTTCCAGGCCTCCCAAATGATACAGCAACATTTATCTTTCAGGAGAGCTCTGTGAAAACCAACAGTAGTGTCTATTATAATGGTGAAGAATGAAGTAGTGTAATATTATAAAACATTAAGGGTTTTGTAAGGGGTTTCAGAAGGCTTTGTTTAAGAACAAACTGAAATATAGTAAGGAGGATCAAATTTTTGTACAGTAAGTTGCAACATTGTATGATACATAAAAGATTTATGAGTCCACTCATGAAAGAAATTGAACATCTCACCTCTATTTACATTTCGAGTTGCCTCCTAAAAGAAGGTGTCTGAAGAGTTTCTCTTTCTGAATTAGGAAATCTGAGAGCATAAGTACTCCTACATTTTGCTGCTGAATTAGATAAGAACAATTTAAAAGCCAGCTTTCCAGAACCCTGAGTTACACTGACTTAAAATCAACTTATGTAAGAGCAGTAACACACACTAAACACTTACATATGTGTGTAATACTGAGCTAAACCAGCACAAAGAACCAATATACTGGTTCAAACTATCAATTATGTAAGATGTATTATATACAGACCTCTCTACACTGCATTTCTTTCTTACAGCAGTTACCTCACTAGCATAATAAGAACAGTTATTAAGTATATTTGTTTATTCATTTTTACTTGTTGGTTTTGGGTATTTGTTGGGTTTTTTTGTTGTTTTGGGTTTTTCTTTGTTTGTTTGTTTGTTTGATTGTTTGGGGTTTTTTAAATACATTTCATATTTCTGAATAGGAAAATGCAAATTAGTTCCACAAAATATTCATATGTTTTAACTGTTATGCAGTGGTTAAATTGTGCTTTTTCTTATTTTATAACTACACAATATACTTTGGATCTCAAAACTTTTCCAAAGCAGCAGCTTAGCACTTCAACTGATCTTTAAAAGAAACAATTTGCTTAGAACAATGTTATTATCTTGACTTGTGCTTTCATTGCAATTTGTTACTTATTCAGGTAATAGTTAAACACTGCATCCTGCCACTCACACTTTGCTTTCAAGCTGCTATATTGTTGCTCTGCTTAGGTATGCATTGCTTTAGCAACAGGCTGACATGAACATTATTTACATTCTTTACAGCCAGACAGAATATTTTCTATTTCTTTATTTATACACTATGATGACTTAAACACAAGTGGCCACTTTCTGTGACCATTTTAATGAAATGTGTGAAACAGAGAAGCAAGAACAAATGATAATTCCCGTGCATTTCTTTTTATAATTTCCTTTATTTTCTTTAAGAAGAAAATCTATAAAGCAGGGTCATTGCTGAGTGAAACAACTATGGCTGCTAACTAAAGCACTTCACCTTTGTAAGTGGTACAAAATAAAATACTACTTCAGAATTAATAATAATAATAATAATAATTTAAGAGCGTTTGATAGAAGTCCATATCTTGTCTTTCATAGGTGAAGTACCAGAGTACAGGCTGGAAAACATCCATTTGGTAAAATTCATAGGCAGTTTACCAAACCAGTTTTATTTGCAGAGCATTTGACAAATAGTCCTGGAATAATTTATTATTGCATAGCTCATTTCTAATATGTATTTATTTATTTATAGATTTATCTATATAAAATATACATATTTATTTATTTATTTATTTATTTGAGGTGTTTGAGATACATTCCTAATAAATAAACTCTTCTTCTTCCTCATTAAACATGAAGGATGTTTATAGTCAGCCCCATAATGGGTGGAGGTCAGAAGCCAAATATGCACAACACTAATCCCTGTGCTTGGAGTGGCTGTGAGACATGCAGGACTACTACACCTTTTGATAGCATCTTTTCCTCACTGCTCTTCGCAGTGCCCTCCACACACCTCTCCCAACTGCGTGTGGTGGCATTTGCCTTGATACTCTCTGATGTCAGGTGCCTGACAACATTTCTTTACATAATATCAGTGAGGACAACATCTGGACTCTCTCATTTCTGGGATTAT
Organism: Astur gentilis; assembly: GCF_929443795.1. Taxonomy (NCBI): domain Eukaryota; kingdom Metazoa; phylum Chordata; class Aves; order Accipitriformes; family Accipitridae; genus Astur; species Astur gentilis. Next base: position 16,348,104 of record NC_064919.1, on the reverse strand, counting down.
AGCTCAGACCACTCTCCAACCTTTCTAATGCCTTTTGTTGACAGATTATTTCTATGTTTTGGGTGGCTGCAGGTTTGAAAACCTGCCAAGTGGAGAGGAAGAGTTCAAAGATTTTTCTAGCTTAAAGTGTAGATGGTATAACACCTGTCATCTTCAAACAAAACTGTGATAAAGCTGCTGTGTGGAAAGGTTGGCTACCTTTTAATTTTCTTTCACTTTGAGGGAGGAGGATGACACAGAGTGTTTTGACCAAGTCAGGGAAACATAACCTCCCCTCAAATTGGCAAACATTATTACAAGAGCCCTGTACTCATCTTTGCCTCTTCACCTTGTGTCTTTGCCTTTGTGTATGTGCTGGAGCATGCCTGGCCAGCAGTCTGCCTGCTGAGAGGCTTTCTGAGTCATTTAATTACAGAAGGAGATACTTGATTTGGTGATACTTTATCATGCTTAAGATGTTTTCTTCTTTTGCCATGGGTCAAGCATGAAATGGAAAAAGCAAGAAATAGGAGATAATGTAACTTTTGGCTTTGGTGGTAACAGAAATAGACATCTATGGAAATTGTTTGGAGTGCATTATTATAGTGGGGTCACAGAATGTGGAAGTATTGATTGTAGACTATAAATTATAATTTCTCATTTAAGCATAGGGGAATACATTTTCTTTTTTGTTCAGCTAATTTGAAGGAATTACAGGTATTTTCTCTACCTACTTTTCGAATCAGTCTTGAGCCACAAAAAATAATTATCACCACTGACTACTTAGAATTAAAATTCGCTTTATTTGTGGAAAGTTGATGACTGATGTTGGACATCTCCACTTGTGAGCCTCCAATTTGAGCCAATTTTTATGTTGTCAAATTATTGGAAATAAGATCTAGCATTTTGGATAAATCAGACCTAAAAAAAGTCTTATATTGACCACGTAAAAGTATAAGGACTACTAGTGTACATTGACTTCTCATGTCATTACTAAGACTAATAAAAGTAAGCCATGACCCAGGCTAAGAATAATAGTTTGATAGAGAAAATAGAGAACTTTAAGCTCCAGGAACCTTTAGCTCTAAGGATTTTTGGATCAGGGCTAGTAATAAGTACTCTTTCCTATGTTATGATGTGGTATTGCTTTAATAATGGTAACTGCAAACTCTGAATCGGAGCTCATCACTGAAATGAAATTTTTTAAAAATGAGGCTAATATTAAAGTGAAGAACTTCATGCAAGTGAAACTTTGCCACCTGTTTCATTACTGGCATTACAGTCTAACAACAGTATTTAATGTAATTTAGTTTCTCACGGAGTACTTATAATTACAATTTGCAAACTACTGCCATCTGTATTCCATAAATAAATAAATAATTACTCTGTTAAACTACAACTACATCCAACTTTTGAGTTATGAAAAAGTCAGTGAAATGAATACACTTCAGGTTTTTGGTTTGGGTTGTTTTTTTTTTATTTTGTTTGGTTGTTGGTGTTTTTGTTTTGTTTTGTTTTGTTTGGTTTGGTTGGGTTTTTTTTCCCCCACAGAAAATGAAAGTCTCCAAACTTTAAGTAACTGTTAATGTAACAAGGAAAATGAAAATTGTCAGATTGCTACCTGAAGTTATTTTGGGTTGTAGATTACGTCAACACCAGAATAGAATGGTAGCATGTAATGTTAGAGAATTTTGTCCTAGAATTCCTACAATTATGAGTACCTACAGTTATTTACAGTGGAATTTCACAGCTTTTAGGACTTTAAAGGGAAAAGATGGTTCAGGATGTATACACTTCACATTCCCATTGCATTTAATGAGACTTTCCACAGCAAATTCAACGCTTGGTTTAATGTTTTTAAGAATGTGCAAGGGACAGGTAACTAAATTTGATTTAAGCCTCAAATAATCCCAATGTCTTTTCCAGATTCATGGCATTTTGGTGATCTAACAGGGTAAGCTGAAACTGGCAAAGTTCTACAGATGTGATAGCTTAGAGTATCTTTGCTGTGTTTACGTGACAAGCTAATAGTATAGACATGTTTAAATACATAATCAAAGATGCCAAATGTTATTTGGCATTTCCAGAAGTGGAAAGAATTCTCTAAATGATATTACGTGATTAACAAATAATCTGATTTGTTGAGCTTTTGTGCTCTTCGGCAGCTTTTGTGACAAGAAAAGAGCACAGGATGACTGTATTTTGAAACATATTCTTGGATAGTGATAATATTTTAAACACTGATAACTGGAGCTATTTAAGAGTCACATTATTAAAAGAAGGTTTTGTTATTGCATATCTGAAAATAGCCACAGGGGTCTTACAACAAATGGCTGTTAGAGTATCCTGTGATAATGGATAGCTGATACTGTAAGTACTCTTTCTTGAATTAATTTGTCTTCAAGTTTTAGAAAATACATTACAGTCAACAATGAGGTTGAAAACTGACTGGGCTTCATCTGTCTAATGTAAGGATAGGTAGGCTAAAGATACAGCTGTGTGATAAGTTTAATGTAGAACAACTGTTTCTGTGTTTCTCATATGAAAAGCTTAAAGTACCAAAATCAGAGTCTTCTTGTACTTGGCTGCAACAGCTTTGCCAATAAAAAAAAATATTGAGCAGCTTGAAGATACTATCTAAAATACAAATAAATTTATAAATAGTTCTAGTCCTAGCTCTAAGCTGTAAAGTTTATAAGCTTCCATAACTCTGGTGCTTGATATGGTGACTTCTTAGAGGTGTGTTTGGAAGTTGTTATTTGATCTTATTGAAAAAATAGCAGGGAAGAGGAGAGGAAATCTTTCAAGTCAATCTGAGAGGCTTTCTTAGTTTGTTTTATTCATTTTATTTTTCTGTAGAAAAAATATTTCCTTCGAGTTCAAAATATTTTTTTTTTTAATTTGCTGATTGTTTCATTATTTTTATGAATCTCAACAAGATTTTGAAAAGATGTGGGTTTTTTTCAGAGCTAATGATCCATTCTTTTTTATTTTGAAAATAATGGTGAAAACAAGTATTTTATTTTTCTCCTGTTTTTCACTGATGAAAGAAACAAGGTGTTGTGAAAAAAATATTTGGTCAAAATCAACCTGCTCTATCATTTATAGAAGTCAATAAAAGCAGTTCCTCTTGGATTTAGACCAGCTTTTTGTAGTATAGATTCCAGGCTAGTAATTCTAGCATCTTCCCGAAGTCTCTTATGGATTAAACTATCTGAATATTATTATTATTGTCAGTACTTTTTCTATTGATATCTCCTGTGCCAAATCATGTATCTCCCATTAGCGTTACTAACCAAGCACAGAGTAAATGTGAAAAATATATTTATCTCATTGAAACTAACCATCATCATAATACTCGGTTTTCAGATTAGAAAGCTTTGAACAGCAAGTATCTTTTTCAGTTGCTTATATTCCTGTGCACTGTATCTAGAGCCTTTTTCCCCAGATCAAACAAGAAGGAGAGGATTCAGAAGTATCTTTACTTCAACATGCAAACATCTTATGGCTTACATGAATATTCTATAAAAAACTGGCTGAGGAAGACCTCAGCTACAGCTAGTCAACCTGCTGCTAGCTCTGAGAAGATTTTCAATGGACATAGTTATTTGCCTTTCACAATTGTTAATGCTGTCTTACATATTTCCTTCAAACACAAGGTAATTGTATCAGTAATGCAGTAATATCTGTTGTTTTTTAATCATGTCTGATCCTTAGTTGCCAGTCTCCTATTTGTAATTTATAAGCACAAAGAAATCCTTCTGCCTGGACTTTTTTGGCCTCTTACATGTACAATAATTATACAATTACAGCAATTCTTTTATGAATATTTTTAACCATGGCATCCACAACTAATAACAATCTTAATTTCTTTGGCACATATTTACCAGTTAAATATAGTTGCTAATACCACTGTTACTTATTGGAAAGAACAGGCATCTTTTGCCAAGAAAAGATTTTAAAAGATTTTGTGACAAGATCTCAAAACCTTGAGATGGACATACTCCAATTTTTTCTTTGAACACGACCACATGAAGAAAGGTTTTCAGTCTCTAGACTACATTTCATTAGAAAAACAAAGTAATATAGTTCAATGAGGGAAATTGTAACACAGAATTTAAGTTGTCTGGGTGAGTCAAAGCAAATAAAATCCTGAGAACAAAACCACCTTTTGCCTTTGGTCTCACTGCACAGAAGAAAAAGGGGAAGAAAAAAGATTGCCCTTTCTCCATTCTGCCTTCAGAGCTGAGCAATTCTCTATAGCTCCCTGAATCACCCTCCATGTTGACAGCAGGAAAGCTCCAGTGGGCTTGTGCACATGGGGTTTCAGTCTGTGCCCTTTTATCATCCTTGCCCCTCCTTCAGGTGGGCAGGCCCTCAAATTCATTATGCGAATTAGATATCATGAGCAGTTTGTGAGCCAATGGTCCATTGTCTTGGGGGTCGTTTGTGGAGTAACTTCCCCTTCCCTGCAGACATAACCATTGTTTGATCTTTGGCCATGCATGGTGAGCTGCCCTGCTCAGCACACCAGAACAGGGAGCTGTGCACCCTCCAGCACAACCTCCCCCTCCTGTTGCTGATCTATGCTGATAGCCTTCTTTTCACTTGTGGTTCCTTGCTAGGCAGGGTTCCTTGTTATGCAGAGTTCATCCTTAAGCAGAACTTGCCCCACCGCAGTGTTTGGGACATTAACTCTTTCAGTCTCTTACAACTGTGGTAAAAGTTCATGTGTGTGCTCTTAGCTTGTAGCAGAGGTGAGGATACGCAACCCGGTTTAGCCCACTTTCTTGTCTTAGATAATCATCTAATTCACCAAAGTCATCCAGTTCTTTCAGCTGAAGTAAAGAAAAAAAAAAAAAAGAAAAAAAAAAAAAAAGCTGCGAAGGAAACCCCAAAGAAAAGATGAAATCTCATTATGTTTAAATATTAAATACAAGTATCAGATACCTCAAAGCATGGCCGCTTTGTTTAAGCTGTAGCTCCACCTTTATCTATTGGTAAACATTTTCTCCTTGTTCATGTGTCCAGAATCCAGTGACCCAGAAGATACCCCATGAGTTTTTTTAACTTATTCACATGATTTGCAGCCTCAAATGCTGCATATTTCAAAATTACACTCTGACTTTTTACAGGTTTGAAGTTCACCACTCTACACTGCATTTTGAAAAACAGACAGCAAATCCACCAGAGACTGCCCGTATATTCAGCAATCACTGTGTTGATACAATTTTTGACAGAAGCAGAGAACCTAGTTCCTGCCCACGGGACAAAGGTTGAAAACTGTTCACTGAAGAGACTATGTTTCACAGTTTCTCTGGAGATTTTCACTCACCGCTCCAAAACTCATAGTCTAAAATGGAGGCACTCTCTCCCTCTTGCTTCAGCAAGACACCCCAGGTGAAGTAACAGCAATCCAAACCACACTGCATGGGGTCAGACACAGGTGTAATCAGGAAGGGAGGTGTGGGTTCAGGAGGTTTATCTGTGGAATCCTGCTGCACTGTGAAGGTCAGGGCAGCCCTCCATGGGCTGCTGAGCAAGGAGGAAAACACTTAACCAGCCTTGTTACCCAGGGGGGATTTAACAAAACATTCCTTACATGAAATGCAAGTCATGAAAACAAAATTGATGCTCTGGTGTCCAGTAATCTAAAAGCAAAAGTTATGTTGAACCATACCATGCAAATATGCAGACCGTGTGTAACCCTGGAGATAGCTTCTAAAACTGAAACTAATTATTTTAAGTTGTGTTTAGGGCTTTAGAGACACAAGGTACCAACAATTTTCTCTCCTAATTGCTCCTGAGCCTGCAAGTATTTGAAACCACATGTAACATAGCATGTTGAGAACAGCTCAGCTGATGTCAGCAGGGCATCCTTGCAGTGCATGGAGTCATCAGGTCCATAAAACTTTGCAGGGTCAGGACTTGCATTTACACCTTATATCATCTTGTTTCTGTGTTCCCTGATCTCTCTACAATCCTGCTTATAAAGAGAGCTAATCAGTAGCCTGAGTGCCAAAAAGCATTAACAAAAAATATTATATAATGAGTGGTGATATTTTGATACAAACAACTCTAAAGCAAAACAATGCTAAAATGGGGCACTAGGTCAGTCAGTTAGGCTTTCTTCAGTTTGCTAGATATTGATGTGCTCAGGGAATTGCATGATTACTGAAGAGAAAAGCAGTGTTAATACTGGAAAATCACACTCATTTTAATTGCATAATTCAACATTTGTTTTTTTATTAACATTCATGACCTCAGACGAAGTGGAAAGATTTTTTGTAAGGGTTTTCTTCTTGGAGAAGTATAGCATAATCAGAAATTCATGCACACACATAATTAAGGTAGCTGTCTATTTAGGATAGTATGTAAATTGTAAGGAGAAAGAAAAAAAATAATCAAATTGGTATAACTTTTTTTGTCCTATTTCTAGTACATTTATTTGTTGTCCTTAGTTCTTCTTTTCCCCTCTGGCTATAGTTATTTTTACTTTAAGCGTGAACTTTTCAGTCCAAAATAACTCGTGATGGCATGCTATAATTTCAGGCAGTGTCACAGACCTTATTTGAATATCTCTACCAGGCAGGAATTCTTAACTAATATTGTTTTGTTTGCTTGTTCTTTGTTGGGGGAGGGGTGTACACTTAGAAACCTTTATACTGAGCTGTACAACAGGTGCATTTCTTTTTAAAGTTTTGACTGTATCATTGGCTAATGTTTCTGAAAAAAAACTGTACAGAAATTGTTTTTGTTGATTGACTTTGAGACAAGTAATAATCTGTTGTTTTCTTTCTTATCCATTTATAATCCTTCCACTGTTACAACAGGCTAATGTATTTGGTGACTTGAAATTAGTTCCTGCCCACGATTGACTGCTTTGCACTCTTCAGCACTGTGAAGCACTTGTAAAGTTAAATTAGCCCAAATACAGCATGGCAAGCTCCTCCAGTGACCTAGATTCATCATAGTAACTCCTGTGTTTCTTCTCCTCTACTGACTTGTGCAGCCACACATTTGGACATTTCCTAACCCATAGAAATGAATTTGTTTGACCAGTCTCTGGCTGTCGGCCTTCACAGAGAAAGGAGAAGATCAAACCTAGCAGGGTTTCAGGGCCAGAAGGAAAAAAGCTTTTTCCTGGTTTTTTTTTTTTTTTTTTTTTCATGGCAGTGCAAAGATACTTCAGCCATGCTTGTGGTTCTGCCCTTTTACTTTGATGAGAGAGTTATTACCTTTCAAAGTTGTGGGTCCTTGACTAATTAAATCAGGAGTCACATACTATGTGTTCCTTTCAAACTAGGACTTTAGCCATTTTACTTACTGCAGTGGGAGTTCTGGCCTTGTATATTTATAGACAACTCCTCTTTATTTCAGCAAGAGCTGTAATTTCTTTTCTGTGGCTAGGAATCTGTGTTCAAAGTACATTTGAATGTGCATGCACACTTATGTGTATATTCCATTACTAATGAGAAAACACTGTATCTCATGTGTAAGACTACTTTGGGATGCATTTTTTTGCCCTTTTTATGTACAAGACCATTATAATAAGAGAAATTATCTTTTGCTTTACAAGTGTGTATTACAGAAGGATTACTTGTAATCAGGCTCAATAGATGCAGAAAAATTGGTCAGACTTGCCCTGTAGGAAAATTCTTTTTTAGCACATACCTTTGTACTGCAACAACACTGCTCTTGTTCATATGTGGACCTATTCTTGTAAGGGCTGAATTAGAATTTAAAAATCTAACTGAATTTACTGATTCAAGTTTCAAGGTAATTTCTGTCTCATGTGCAGCCACTTTTTGCACATTAGAAAACAAAAAAAAAAAACAAAAAGCAAAAAACTAGCACTGTCTGGACTTTTGTTAATCTCTTTCCCAAATATTTTACTACATTTGATAATGCTAAATATTTATACCCAAGTTTATTTGTGTATATACAAAGACTTTAATCACTTTATTTCCAGGAACAAAAAAAAATGATATAAAGTAATGCTACATTCTTGCTGAACTTTCCTTTTCTGTACCTGAAGATATTGAGTAAAGTATTCCTGTTGAATATATTAAATTATGCAATATTACTATGTAGAATGGCATTACTAGATGAACACAAAAACCTGTGAATTATGAAGCTATGGATAGAAATCCCCAGATTCAAAATAACAAATAGGTTTTTGAGGTTGCATTTAGGAAACTCTGATATTAAACAATGTATTTTCTTATTTTTATCACAGTAATATATGGGTATCACGTCTGCATTTAGGAAATTATTGTAATTAGAGTCATTGCTTATAAAATGCAGTATCTTCTGTGATGAAAAATGTATGACCAACAAAGTATATATTCTCTGAGATTAAACCATATATACAGTTAAAAAAAAAAAAAAAAAAGTAGGACTGTTGGTAATTGCACCACCTGGTGACTGACAACAGATTCCACTTGCCATTCATTTATTAATCCATCCAAGAGAAAGGACTTACTTCCACTTACTCTTGCTGTCTACATTGCAGAAATGGCTAAAGGCCACAGTTAGCAATTTTGTACTAATTGAACCTCAGGTGCAAAGTTATACTTAAACATCCTTAGAAAAAGAAGGCTTAAAATCTTGATCAACAAACAAAAAAAAAGTTAAGCACAAACACAAAAAGTAAGCTAACACTTTCATGATTGAAATTTTGTTCTTAAACCAAAGTTTTGCCTTTGTCAGGTGTGAGTTACTCAGTTTAAGTAGGTAATATGTGAGCTTTAACCTCTGGGTAAGATCACATAATATCTGAGGTTTTTTACAGTGTGTACTGTTAAGGTAGGTCAGAGTCAGCTGTACCGGAAGCTGTGCATGCTGTGTTGAGGTTCAGTTTTTGCCTGGAGGAGCTTCCCATTTAAGTATTCAAAAAAACTGTACAGAGGGTGTGGGAAAGAAATTCCAGTTTGCATGCCTAAGACACAGAAAGTAAGAATTTTCTTTATTGTTGTGGAAGTGGTCTGGCATAAAGAGACAAATCCCCATAAAACTCATCCAGTACTTTAATCACAAAATAGACCTTGGAATTTACTTGCACTTTGACTTCTTTCAGAAGCTCTTGGGGCTCTCCACCCTCCCTCTCTTGTATCCCAAGGAAAAATCTTATTGCCTAGAATCCCTCCCCTGCTCACTAAGACACTTCTGAGGAGTTCCAAATAGATATTCCTGACTTCTAGCCAGCCACTTCCAAATTATTATTTGGAGAGAGAGAAGAGGGGTCCTGTGAGCCAAATCATACAATTTGGAGATTTATCAATCATTATTGCTTATTAATTTTTGTTCAATAGTTAGAGTAATTAGGAAACAGTTCCTAGCTTTTTCTGAAAAATATCTGTGGTAAGAGAGAAAATCCTGAAAAAATATGGTTAGACAGTAAAAGATCTGACACAAATTTGTGGTAGTCTGAACTGCTACATACAGAATGGCAAGTGCAAACTGAAGGCTAGTGGAAACTGGACCATTCATTTTAGATCATTTGAATGCAAGTGGGTTGGACTTGTTCAGTCATGTGCAAACTTTAAGTGGCAGTCCATTTTGTGATGGTGTCTCATCTGTAAATGCATTTACTAGCATAAAAACTAGAGACCTCTCTCCTGTGTGAAAATATCAGCCAAGAAATGAAATGCTTGCTTATGGGTGGTAGGGTTTTTTCCCTGCTGTTTGCAATCTGGCCATGTACAAGAACTGAAGCAGTTGAAGACACTGAACAGTTTACACTGAAATATAAATCAGTTAAACAAAATGATGAGCACATTCCAGAGCTGTGACAGTTGACTCTGTTGATAATATTGTAAGCAATGGTACTGTGATATCTGGCTCCTGTGGCAACATCTGTAATACCAAGTAAAACAATGCTAAGGAGTGTTTGCTGGCATTGAGCCTAACTGGTGCAAAAAGGCCAGAATCTGAATTATTAAATCCTCCTACCTTCCCAAAGAGGGTCCCACTTAGCCCAGATGTGGTCTCAAACTCCATAATGGTGCCAAAGGATTGTTTGAGAGACTGATGGTTGAACCAGGCTGAGTACATGCCAGAGAGCATACTTCCAACTGAAAAATACATGCAATTACAATAATTGAAACATGTCCTAGCATGGCTTAATTTACTAGTGCAGATATAGCCTGAAATTTTTTTTCTTTTTTTTTTTTTTTTTTTTTTCCTGTGACTGGACTTTTAAGCAACCTTTTTGCAGGAGACTAAAATTTGCTCCAGATACTCACATCAGAAATTAAGTGTCAGTCAATTACAAGTCAATCTGGAGCACCCTTCCAAAATGTTATTGCCCACAATGACATTAATAATTGAGCATTTGTATTACAGTATGATTCTGATGCCCAGGAAGATCAAGGGTTTGTTTTCCTCAGAGCTATGCAAACACATAATCAGAGACAGTTTCTCTACTGAGGATGTTGGAGGTTTATTATTAAATAAGGTGAATGTTGTCACCTTTAATGATGAGAGGGTATGATAACGGTTATTTACTATAGGAAGTTCTGTGCTTACAGGACCCACATCCTGAGTGCATTACCACAGCGATATAGGAGTCAGCCCTAATTTTCAAAAGTAAAAAAATAATAAAAATACATCTGGCAATGAAATTCCTTTTCCATATGTGTTAACAGGAGCCACATAAATGCACTAAGTTGCTAGGTGTGCTAGATCTAATGCATGGTGCTATGATTTCAAACAGGTATTTTATAAACCTAATGAAAAAAGGAAAACAAAGTATTTTCTATTTATCTATCTTGTAGGTAACAATTATTTTCAGGAAAGACTTTTCTAAGAACTGGGTTTATATTATGACAATATGGATGTCACAGGAAAGCCAGTTCTCAAGAATGGCTTCTTTATTTTGCCAGCTTGTCATTGAATATTGTGGAGATGGAAGGACAGACATTCAAGATTTGTATATTTTCCCAAAGTGGACTTCCAGACTCTGAGATTTCCCTACCACTGGTTATTCAGAGTTGTAAAGGAATAGACCTTCCTATCCACTTTGAGGCTGCAGCTGCATTTTTAAATACTCAGTGAGCATGAAAAGTAAATTATATCTTTGCTGGCACTGGCTTTGAGCATGCTATTGTCCACCCCTATGGAAAACAGAAGATCTTGTTTAAGTTGTTTAGCCTTTTTTGTTGTAGCTTTTTGAAGGTACAAAGAAATTCCATATTTTGTGGACTTTTTTGTCCCCAGGTTATACTTACAGACCAAGTGAGGGGCAGAACGGCAGACAAAGGAGAATGCCTTGATGCAAGCATGGATTATGAGAGGGATACAGCACTCCTTCACAAGCATAAGCTGCCTTGTGTGGTGGGCCCTATCAAAATAGGCATGGATGCTTTTATCCCCAGAGCATACAGACTGCTTTGTTTGAGCCACATGCTTACAGTGCTCCCAGGTATGTTCTGCTGCTTTATGCACAGCAGCTGCCAGAAGCTGCAGCAAGTCTTATGCACGTTCATCTGTCTTTTGCAGAAATTTGCCAAAGATATATTAATCATTGGTAGTGTAAGTAAGGATAGATCTTGTCTCATACCAGATGCTTAGTAAAACAATAAAAAAGAGAGATGTCATCTGTAATAAATAGAAAATTTTGTGTAAAGTTTAGCCAACGCCATTTACTTGTATGCAGTTTTTACCATAGAGATGAGATAAAATTTTAAAAGGAATGTAAGTATGCAAAAAATTAATTTCATAGCTGAAAAGGTCAGCATTTTGAATAAGCCATGAGATTGCAGAGTGTTTTGTCTGAGAAGCAGATACAAGGTTTTATAAATTCAGGCTGAGACACCATGATGGAAATTTATGAAAGGATTAAGTCGCAACAGCAGCAAGCAGAAAAGAGAGGCAGAAAAACAGGACAGCATCTGGTTAAGGAAGAAGTAGCCTGCTGACTCTCCAAATCACTGAATGCTTTAGAACTAATATAACTTTCTTGTTACCAATCATTGCAGGGACTTGATATGAAATATTTTCTTTTTGATACCAACATGGGATCTAAAATCTAATTTCACTGTGCTTGACTTTGATACCATTTTCCTAACTGCTAAACATAAGCACCTTGGTATGTTTTCATCCCATAACAAGTAGCAGAACAGCAGTGTGTCAGAAGTGGAAACAAACAAACAAATCATCTTGACCCTTTCCTCCATTTCAGAGCCTGTTTTATCAGAACATTTAAGTTTTCTAGAGGAAACCTGAGGATCTTGCTTCACCTGATGCCTTAACCTTCTCCATTGTAAATAGTATCATTTTTCATAAATGTTTGCAAAGTTTCTGCAGCTGTGTGGGCTGAAAACAGCATGCAGCTCTGTAATATAAAAGATAAAATTAGAAAAGGATGAAAATTGTGTGTCAGGACAGGATAGCTAGGTGTTGGATAACTTAGCAAAGAATACATGCAGACATATGTAAAGAAAAAAAAAGATGTTTCCTTTGCTAGTATTTGAAAATTTTTAATGTGACAAAAGAAACTAGTACTCTTTACAAAAACTCTTGTTATATCTGAGAGCTTTATTTACATAAAGAAATTTCCAGAATGTTTTTACCCTCAAAAGGAGGTAATTGTTAATTGGTTTTGTTTCTTATCAGATGGGAGATAAAATGGACTTCCTAAAGAAAAAAGAGTGAAAAGAAAAAAAAAAACCTTCAACACAGTCGTTAGTGTATGCATTCTTGTATGTTACTGTATATGACACAAAATAAGAAATGGCACATCTATATCTATATGAAACATTTGGATTCTATTAAATCCCTGTTTTAAAGTTCTATATGTGACACAGACTTTGATGTACTGTGAAGCTGACCTACATATTTGTGTGAGAAGAAATTTATTGAAAGAACAAAATCCAGAATAGAATGTGGGCTTTCCAAAACTGCTAATATTTTCAGCTGTAAATGTTATTTTTCACAGTCTTATAGTTTCATTTTTCTTCTGATTTTATTGATTTGTTTTAAAGATTTTTACCCAGCTAGGGATCAGAAATTACACTATGTGATATGGAAAGCAAATAGTATTTGTAAGTAATGAATATGAAATGCTAAAAATTATCTACCTTATTTTGTTTCTTACTAGCAAATTAAACTACCAGATAGGCTACTACTACCTATGATGATAAAGGGTGTTCTCAAGGCATTACACCAGAAAAAAAGGTCATGTTCACATGTCTTAAGTGTCTTTGGTCTTCTTTGGGTCAAATTATGTCTTTATATTATTAAGACATATTTCTTTAGAGCAAGTGACCTCAAAGTTCCTGAAATAATTAGAATGACATGTTTCATGATGTCAGACTAGTACAGCTTGACAATAAAAATAAATGTTCCATTTCCTTGTGTGGCCTGGGGACACCCTGAAATAATGTTTGAAGGACTGTTGTGGGTAGTAGGAGTCAAACTGTATTCTGAGCAAGCTCTAAAATGAGCTGTCTCATTCTTGTGTTTGAATTTGTACTTACAGGGAGCTAGATGGCACACCTGATGTTGTGTGAGAGTTGAAGGGAAGGGGACTTTTGTTTGAAACCAAAGGGGGTAAGAAATTTGGTATTGTAGATTATTTTTCTCCTGTAAACCAGTTGTATAGTGGTTTATCAAAATAAATATTAAGAAATAAATTTTCATCTGTATAAACCAAAAAGAGGATGACCTTTCCTTAAAACACTAATTTTACTGATATTGATATAATATGTTTGATCTGAAATTTAACTGTGAAAAATGCTTGAATATATATTGTCATGACCAAATCGGCCTGTGCAAAGAAATTGATGAGTTAAATTGTAATATATAACAAGATGTTACTGTGTGTAATTTTGCAAATATTTCATCCCATTTTTCTTCAGCTGCAAGATATTTTTGCTGTGCTTTCCACAGGAATAAACAGCATCACATTTATCACTGTATTTTAAATAGACAGTTATATGCATAACAGTTAATCAAACTCAGATGCTGCCCTACCTGTTGTTGTTCAGTTAATAATTAAGTAATTTTGTATATGATTAACAGAGGAATCTATTTTGAAAGTTGTTATTTTCTAAATACCAATACACAATATTCTAAATACCAGTACAACAGTTACCATGGATTTCCTCAGAATTTAAATAGTTGAGTTACTTGTTGCATGTCTGTGATAACAGTTAAAAATACTGGGTTTTTTTAAAAGAAGTGCTATTTTTAGTTAAAGTTGGGAAAATTTGGAATTATCATTCTGTGGTAAAATCTGTCAGGTTAAGCCTGGTTCATGCAATTAGAATAAAAGGTTAAATTGTGAAAATGGACACAAAACTTTCAGGAATTTTTCATTTGCAAGAATCATGCAATTTTCAAAGCTTTTGCTGAAATCAAATACATATTGATGAAACTAAAAAATGCCCTTTTGATTTATTGAATTGATAAACAATTTCTTCTTAGAGTCCAACCACTGTTAAACTACATTTTATGTAAGGCACAGTTGTACACTGAAAAAGCTATAGTTGCACTATTCTCTGTAGTGGAAGTTCCTAGGATTATTTTTCCCATGATGCAATTGTTAACATCCAATTTCATTTGCAAATCCAGTAAATGAAAGTTATGTTTCATCATGTAAAATGCTGTACAGATAGAATGTTGCTGACATTTGAGGAAAATGAGTATCTGAGTTCCTGCTTCCAGAAAGCAGTGGATCATATTAGGGGTATTCAGCTGAGTTTTAGCTGAATTGAAATTACGTATTTTCAGCTTGTTCAGATACGGCAATATTTCTATTTTCTGATAGCTTGTGAACTTCTTAAAATACTAAACACATAAAAAAAGGCTCCCTTAAATTTCCCTGCAAACCACCTTCCAGTCATTCATACTCAAAAGGAAAACAAAGTTGGATAAATATTGTCAAACTGTTGCTAATCTAGCTAGCCATGTTAAGGTTTCAGCTGAGTGCTTGGGAGGTGAAAATGCATCTGCCATGCAGTAGATGCTTATGAAGTAATACTAGATTTATTTAAAATCAAATACTCTATCAAGCAAATAATTGAGTTCTTGGACAATATTTGTTGCTGAAATTTAAAAAGTGTTTCCACAAAGGCAAATTATAATTTTTAAATCTACACTAATTTTAGGTTAATGAGAATTTATTGATATGATATTTCCTTTGATATTGATATTAACATTTCATCTGAATTACCTTAACAAAAGTTCGAGGTTTTAATTATGTAGTAATTTCCAGAGTCTTTAAAAGACTGCTTGTCTCTATCTGTAATGCAGACTTCATTCTGAGTGAAGTCTGTAAAGCAATGTGGGAATTGCATGTTTGGATAAGCCAGATACTACCTATCTGTGAACATTACAGATACTATTAAAAAGTAATTTCTATATGCTTCTGTGTGTGAAAATGCAGATAAGACCGTTGTTTTGGTGAAATGGAGGGTCTATCTAAATCACCATCTCTATACATGGCCAGTAGAGAATGGTTAAAGAAAGAATACAAGTAACAACAAAAATCAGAGGAAGCAAGAAAAAGAATGTTGCAATGAATACTAAACCAATTTACTTTTCAACAATTAAGAACTGTCAGTTCAGTAAAGACAAAAAGAACAGCTGACTTTCTAGAATGTTGCTATCTTTCAATGTGGTTGAATTTCAGGAGTGTTTTGAAATCACACATCCAGGAAACTCCTGCTTCAATAAAACACTTGGGAATTCAACCATTTTTGTCTCCTTGTTCAGAAAATAGAGCCTAAAAGTTCCCAAGGTCACCTGATTCCAGTAAATAATTGTATAAGTTTATCTCTTCACCTGCTGTGCTCATTTTCCTTTTGTTGGATGTTATCTGTCTGATCTTTCAATCTATAAAATAGTATTTGAAGAAGTTTTCAGAAAGAAAGATGAAAATGGAAAGAAACCCAAAAACTTCAAGTGCAGCGCTGATTCACTCCACTAAAGGGTTGCATGAGATGTGCATCAGTGATGTGTCAAGTGTTTCTATGTTTCCTTAATCTTGACTCCTTTTAATAAAATAAAAATATTTTTGTTGACTTACTGAAAGCTACAGGAGATTTGAAAGAGGAGTAGAAAGCTTAGATGGGGTAAACGTCGTTGTCTCAATGCAGGACTTCTTCAGAATGGTGACTCCAGCTTTTTTTTATTCCCCTGCACAAGATTTCCTCCAAAAGGACAGCCTGGGGTAAAGGGAAAGAAAAAAACCAAAACTAGCCCTCATTAGCCTTTGTATTTATTATCACTCTTCAGCAGCAGCACCACCATGTAGAACACCATGATTTTCATTGACCAAGCATCTGCTGTGGTACACTGGCTGGATGCAAGATGCTGATTTTAGGCTTTTGAGTATTTCTAGCTAGCATATGAAAGACAACCAAAGAAGAATTTACAGGACACAGTGTGACCCACACTGCAGACTTGATGGGTGCTGTTAGAGATAATGCATAGTGTCAGAGGAAGAGAAGAAGGGGATCTAGGGGACTCTAAATATTGTAATTCTCTCACAGTTTTCCATTATAGTATTTGAGCTGTCAAAAGCTTTGCTCCAGGCTCACAGAGCTCAATTCAAGCGTGGGTAGTTCAAAGCTTACTAAATTCCAATTATGATATCACACAACTGTAAACTTATTTAGCATGCATGATACTAAGACGGCTGCTTTAAAGTGAAGAACTATAATTAATCCCTCTATCCACTGTAAAAAAAAAAAAAAAAAAAAAAAAAAAAAAAAATTAGTGTTTTTTTTCATTCTGCTCAGGGAAAAAAAAAAAAAAAAAACCAACAACTGAGAACCATTGCTCCTCTCTAAACCACAGCTATTACATACTGTGATGGGGAAAAAAAAGCTTTTGGTTTTGGTTTTCCTTCACCTAGCATAAAGGGTGAAAAACAGTTCTAAAACAAAAATTGTCTGATTATTCTTTCAGCTTGAAAAATCATTACAAAAGGAAGTGATATTATTTACACATCCAGCATAAAAATATTGGTCAAATTATGTTAAATCTCATTATCTTTGCATTCAATTATTTCATCAACACAAAACTGTCAAAGTGCTTTTGAAGCAGTTTGGGCTTCAGCTGTGATCCCAGATTTTGTGTAAATAACACAAGCAATGGTCTTCTGGTAGAAGAGAAGACAGGATGAAAGACAGATTTTATAACTTAATTAGAGGAATCCTGAATGATGATTTAATAACTCTTCAACTAGTTTGGATCTGCTTCCAACATCAGATTGCTGAAGATAAATAAGCATGGCACAGTCTTATTTGATATTTGTAGATAGGTAAAGAAGATCAAAACATGGCCTACTATTTCTGCCAAAGAAGAGGAGACACTGTCTACTTCTATTTTGGTTTTATATTTAATCCAAAGGCAGTTATATTTTACAGCTCAGAACTTACTTCTCTACAGTAATTGCTTCATCACTATTTTTTGATATATGATAATCCAAGCTCAAAGATTTTAAAAGACAATTTTTACTGGTCTCTGTACTCAGCATATATGTTCATGCTTGTGCTGTTCTGTCCAGAAAGTTCCATTTTCTCTGCCTCATCAGCTGGGGAAATCACTGTCTGACCTAAGAAAATCTTTTTTTCAATTTACAAATCATTATTTTCACTGTCCCAGGAATAGTCCTTCAAACACAACAGGCCAACTCCTGCTTTTGGCTATTCTGGTCTAATTCAGGAGTAATTCCTGTGACTCCAGCAACCTAATTGTGATTGCACATGGATGTAAGTGGTTGCAGAGTATAGATCATCTTACTGCTTCCAGACAAAGAAACTCACCACCATTTCTCACAGGTTTTGATAAGCAGAGCTGTCATGAGGAAACTGGATGCAGAACCTCACTACTCAGTGATTTACCATCTGCAGGTGTGGGGTTTCTTTTTCCTAAGTGGGATAGATAGAGATTTAAATTCTAAAATTCCTAACATTTTTGTCCAACAAGGTATGCATGCGGATGGGCCACTACTGGCTGTCACCAGCATCTGTTCTGCCCTGCTCTTCCCTCCCAAATACCTTACTGAAAGTGGGAAGCCAGCAGCAGTTACTTAACAAAGTTTGTCTACTGCTTGCTTGTTTTCCAGAATTGCTGGAAGGCTCACCCAGCCCATCTCAGCAGATGGAAGCCAGGTCCCCATGACAGGGCAGGACTTGGTGCGCACCTGGACGGCATCATGAGGCCAGATGGTGAACAACTCTCAAACTCCCCCCTTTTGTTGGAGGCAGTAGAACTCTGAGCTGAACCCCTCAGATGTAAACAGACCCTGGGATGTCAAAACTTTCCCTTTTTTTGGTCATATAAAGTCTACCAGTAGCTGCTCACTCTTGAATTGATGACATTTTATTTTTCCCTGTCTGTTAGAGCAGCTTGTTTACTGTATTACCAAAATGGGATGAATGAGGCACTATAGAAGAAAACAGTCACATTAGAACCATCTAACATTATTATCAGTGCATAATTTCTCCCCTGTTGATTATAACCCTCCAGTTATTGAACTTTATTTAACATCTTTAGCCATAAATTTTGGAATGTGAACAGTTTGCTGAGGTTATCAAACAAATAACAGAAAATGATCATTTTAAATGATTCCTAAGTGGAGACCAATAGCAATAAAAAATAAAGCTTGCAAGATGTGAATTTAATAGCATGTGCAGGGGAGTGTTACATCTTTCATCCCTCCCCTGGATTTTTCCCAGTCCCCTTCAATTTTTAGACAAATGTGAAACAGAACAGGTCTGGATTGCACAAGACATCTTCAAGTCCCATTGTGTGTGAGGGAAGAGGGAAGAGGGAAGAGGGAAGAGGGAAGAGGGAAGAGGGAAGAGGGAAGAGGGAAGAGGGAAGGGAAGGGAAGGGAAGGGAAGGGAAGGGAAGGGAAGGGAAGGGAAGGGAAGGGAAGGGAAGGGAAGGGAAGGGAATTTCCTGTCCCAAAGAAGCAGCCACCAAAACAATTGAAAAAAAAGTTGTACAGGTTCTTCAGCACTGAAGAAATTAAAGCAATAAGAGTTAATGAGTATTGTAGAGTTGTGAATTTTAAATAGATGTTAAAGAAGAATTATAGGGAGCCTATTATTATGTCTAATAATACAGAAAGTGGGAAATGTGTTTGTGACCTTGTAAATTAAATTGTATTGACCTGTGTCAATTTCATACCTATCTCAAGATCTCATGCAATTTTTATTGAGCTCCTGATCAGGATTGTTTTGCTAGAATCCATTTGTTTCCATGGAAGCAATCAAATATGTTGATAGCATCACGTTATCCTCCAGTGATGAAATTAACTAATGTCCGTAAGTCACTTTTCCTTATAGGTCACCTCTAAACAAAAGGAGTATGAATTCTCACATGCATTTGTGTATGCATGTGATATTTGTGTCACAAATTGTTACTCAAATCTTAAGGGATTTATCTTGCACTTCTAGCTGAAAAGATTAACCTGGGTCTTTAAAAAAAGAGACAAAGAAAAAGACAGAGGTGATATATGAAGATAAGCGTCTTCAGTGGAGTCCAACGTTGCCCGATAGCATGTAAGAAGGAACAGTGGCATCTCTCAAGATAGCAGCCTTCAGACCTTGCTGGTAGTCCTGGTGCATGAGAAACATCCAGGAAGATATATGTTAAGAAATAGACTGTTATTAGATGCTTGCATTAGTGTTTTTCATCTGCAGTTTGAATTTACAAGATGCCAAATGGCAAGGTCTGACTCACTTATGGAAGTCTGCTGCCTTCTTGCGGCCTGGGTTAAAGATGTGATCAGAAGACTTCCTACTCTGGTACACCCTCAGATTATTATCCATTATTGATTTTTCATGTAGACCGTGATGAAGTTGCAATAAGAAGCCCAAGGGCAATCAAGAGAGACTTCAGAGCTTTGAGACTACTGGTTAAGGGATCATGACCACGAGTAGTACTGAGTCCTGTCCTTCCAGTTGCAGGGAATGATGAGGGAAGAAACAGGAAGATGCAGCAGATCGATACCTGGCTCTGAGACTGGTGTCACCAGAACAATTTGGGGGCTTTTGATCATGGTTGGTCTAGACACCACCAGGCCTGCTGGTGACAGACAAGGTACACCTGTCTCAAAGGCAGAAAAGGATCTTTGTGCAGGAGTTAACAGGGCTCATTGAAAGAGCTTTAAACCAGATTTGAAAGGGAAAAGGGATAAAACCAGACTTGCTACAGATAAGCTTGGAAGTGGCACACCAATGTTTGAGGGATGGTGTGCTAGTGAGGTCCTTCAGTCTGCTCTGTGATGTGCTACACTGGAGAACATTTGAAGTGTCTTTATACTAACGTGTACAGAATGAGAAATAAGCAAGAGGATCTAGAAGCTTTGGCCCAGTCCCAGAGCTATGACGTCTTTGGCATAAGCAAAGCCTGGTAGGATAAGTCCTATGATTGGTGTGCTGTGATGGACAGTTACAGGCTTTTGAGGAGGGACAGGCAGGTCAGGCAAGGTGGGGTGTGGCCATGCATATAAGGGAGGTGTTGAATTATATGGTGCTTACTGTTGGTGATGACACGGCTGAAAGACTCTGGGTAAGGATGAAGGAGAAAGCAAATAAAGCAGATGTTGTTGTGGGAGTCTACTATTGACCACCCAGACAGGACAATGACACCAATGAATTATTCTACAAGGATCAGCTGCCCTTGTCTTTATGGGTGATTTTAACCTCCCAGGTATCAACTGGAAATATCATACAGCAGACACAAACAGGTCCAGGAATTTTCTGAAGCATGTTGAAGATAATTTCTTGGTGCAGGTACCAAAGGAGCTGACTAGGAATGGTACCCTCCTAGATTTTTTGTAAACAGAGAGGGACTTGTGAGTGGTTGTTGGTGGCTATCTTGGTCACAGTGACCATGAAGTAGTTGAGTTTCAAATTGTTGGCGATAGGAGAAAAAATGACAGCAAAACTTCGACCCTGCATATGGGGAGAGCAGACTTAAGGCTGCTGAGGGAGCTAGTTAGTAAGGTCCCCTGGGAATCTGCTTTTGAAGGTATTGGGGTCCATGAATGCTGATCAATTTTTAAAAGCCATCACTCAAGAATGCAGTAGCAGGAAATTCCAAAGTGTCAAAAGTCAAGCAAGTGGGGCAGGATTCCGGCTTAAATAAGCAGGGATCTTCATCTAGAACTTAGGTGGAAAAGGGAAGTGTATGGACATTGTAAACAAGGACAGGCAACGTGGGACGACTATGGAGGTGCTGTTTGCCACTGCAGGGACAAAATTCATATAGCCAAAGCTTGATTAAAGTTCAAGCTGGCCAGTACTGTAAAGAACCACAAAAAGGGCTTTTTAAAATATGTTAAGAGCAAAAGGAGAATCAGAGATAACATTGGTCTATTACTTGATGGGGTCAGTCACCTTACAAATGGGAAAGTAGACAAAGTGGGGACACTTAATGCCTTCTTTGCTCTGTCTTCAACACCAATGATGGGCTCTGGGACCTCTGAAGCCCTCTGTTGGAAGACCATGAGTGGGGGGATGATAAACTCCTGGCTGACACTGAACTTGTTTGAGACTTGCTGCTCCAGCCGGATACATATAAGTCTATGGGGCCTGATGGGATTCATCCCAGGGTACTGAAAGAGCTGGTTGATGCTATTGTGGGACCTCTTTCCATTATTTTGCAATGGTCTTGGGAGTCTGGAGAGGTTCCAGCTGACTGGAAGCTGGTGAATGTTGTCCCAGTTTTCAAGAAGTGTAAGAAGGAAGACCCTGGTAATTACAGGCCTGTCAGTCTCACTTCAGTGCCTGGTAAAATTATGGAGAAGGTTATTCTGGAAGTTACTGAAGAACACTTGAAAGACAACACAGTCATTTGTTGTAGCCAGCACAGGTTCACTAGTGGAAAGTCCTGCTTAACTAACCTGATTTCATTTTATGACAAGGTCACCTGTCTAGTTGACCAAGGGAAGACAGTAGACGTGGTGTTTTGGGATTTTAGCAAAGCTTTTGATACTGTCTTTCACATTATCTTTCTGGATAAACTATCTAGCACACAGCTAGACAAGTCTATAATACATTGGGTGAACAACTGGCTGATGGGTTGGGCTCAAAGAGTTACAGTAAATGGGGCTACATCAGGCTGGTGGCCAGTCACCAGTGGGGTTCCCCAGGGCTCAATTTTAAGGCCAGTGCTCTTTAACATTTTTATAAATGATCTGGACATAGGCATCAAATGCAAAATAAGTTTCCCAGTGATACTAAATTAGGAGGAGCTGTGGACTCACTTGAGGGTAAAGAAACCTTACAGAGAGATCTGGATAGACTAGAGAGCTATGCAATCACCAACCACATGAAATTTAACAAGAACAAGTGCCAGATTCTCCAACTGGGATGTGGTAATCATGGTTATACATACAAACTGGGGATGGGAGGCTGGAGAGCAAGCCCACAGAAAGAGATCTGGACATTTGGGTTGATGGCAGGTTGAATATGAGTCAACAGTGTGTCCTGGCAGCGAAAAAGGCCAAGAGTGTCCTGGGGTCCATCAAGCACTGCATAGCTAGCTGGTCAAGGAAAGTGATTGCTCCACTCTACACTGTACAGGTGCAGCCCCACCTTGAGTCCTGTGTACAGTTTTGGGCACCTCAATGTAAGAAGAACATCAAACTATCAGGGAGTGTCCGGAGGAGGGCGATCAAGATGGTCAAAGGTCTTGAGGGCAAGACACACAAGGAAAGGTTGAATTCACTTGGTTTGTTCAGCTTGGAGAAGAGGAGGCCGACGGGTGACCTTATGGCAGTCTACAACTTCCTCAAGAAGGGAAGTGGAGGGGGAGGTGCTGATCTCCTCTCTCTGGTGACCAGTGATAGGACACGAGGAAAGGGAATGAAGCTGTGTCAGGGGAAATTAAGATTGGACATTAGGAAAAGGTTCTTCACTGAAAGGGTGGTCAGTCACTAGAACAGGCTCCCCAGGGAAGTGGTCCAGAGTTCAAGGAGGGTCTGGATGACAATTTAGTCATATGGTTTATGTCGTGGTTTAACCCCAGCCCTCAACTAAGCACCACACAGCCGCTCACTCACTCCTCCCCCACCCAGTGGGATGAGGGAGAAAATCGGGAAAAGAAGCAAAACCTGTGGGTCGAGATAAGAACGGTTTAATAGAACAGAAAAGAAACTAATAATGATAATGATAACACTAATAAAATGACAACAGCAATAATGAAAGGATTGGAATGTACAAATGATGCACAGGGCAGTTGCTCACCACCCACTGATCGACGCCCAGCTAGTTCCCAAGCGGCCATTCCCCACGCCCACTTCCCAGTTTCTATACTAGATGTGACGTCCCATGGTATGGAATACCCCTTTGGCCAGTTTGGGTCAGCTGCCCTGGTTGTGTCCTGTGCCTACTTCTTGTGCCCCTCCAGCTTTCTCGCTGGCTGGGCATGAGAAGCTGAAAAATCCTTGACTTTAGACTAAACACTACTTAGCAACAACTGAAAACATCAGTGTGTTATCAACATTCTTAGCATACTGAACACAACACATAACATCATAACAGCTACTAGGAAGACAGTTAACTCTATCCCAGATGAAACCAGGACAGTTTAGCTTTAGGTAATCCTGTGAAAAGCAGAGAGTTGGACTTCATGATGCTTATGGGTCTCTTCTGACTTGAGTTACTCTATGATTCTAAGGATAGAATTTAAACCAAAACTAACCTGAAGGCAACCAGCCAAATTACCTGATTATTTTGTTAACTTACGTGCAAAAGATCTTTTAATATAATAAAGGGTGAAAAGAAAGATATTTTCTCAGCTTCTTTACCTTTAGTGAAATATATAGGAGAGAAAGATAAAGACCTTATTTTTTCCTAGAAAAGTTTTGGTTGTTTTTTTGATTGTTTTGTTGTTGTTGTTGTTGTTGTGGTGGTGGTGGTGGTGGTGGGGTGGGGTGTTGTTGTTTTTTTTGGGGGGTTGTTTGTTTGTTTGTTTGTTTTAATTTCTCAATATTTGCATTACTAGCTCTGATTCCCATGTAAGGATCTTTTGCAGATTTTTCAGTGTGACATATAAACATTGATTCTGTTTCACATGGTTCTATTTAGAAAAGGCAATAATTGCACAAATACATTTACTGAAAGATTTCCTCCAAAATTCTTGCTAATCACAATAATGACAACAGAAGTAACAGCTAAAAGCCTTCTGAAAAGCAGAAAAGTTTCAAGTGTGTTTGAGACTGGGGAAAGATGCTTGTTTTCTTATCTGATTTTGTTCTTTTGAATATCACTGTTAAGTATTCATTAAAGGAACTTTTTCTTCACATAATTTTGAAAACTGATAAAAGTTCTTTCTACTATTTTGTTTTCCAGCTTCCTGTGAAAGTTAACTGGAAAAAACACTCAATTTTAAAAACATATATATTTAAAAGAAAATATCAAAGATTGCAATTTTTCAACATTTTACTTGAATAAAGCTTAGTCCCTCTGAAGCCAACAATTTTTCTATCATGAGGACAATATTGTTCATATTTTGAATTTTGATTGTAAATTACCTTTTCAAAGCTATTCTGGAGAAATTTCATTGAAAAAGAAAAGAAAAGTAATTTGAGAACTGGCTAAATGGCTACACATTACACTTTTTCTTTTTAAAATACCTTTCTCAAAACATTCTTCAATTTATATATATATATAATATATATTTTGTAATTTAAATAGAAAAAAAGTTGAAATAGTTGTAATGAATCAAAAGCATTAGGGTTTGAAATTTAATTCTACTGCTATATATTACATGTAACTGATGAGCCACTTCATTGTACCAGTCCCTTTCATAACTGAATTCTTAAAAACCCAGTATTTCCCCTAGTATGAAGAAGCTCTATTTTATTCTTCTTTAACACTTGTAGTTTTAGCCTGAGAGGTTCTTACTCAGTTTGCCTTTAAGATTTCTTCCTTTTCTGTAGCAAAAACATGTTAATTTAGCAATGATAAATTGTAGGTACAGATGATACAGATACAAGAAGAGAGAAGAGAAGAGGAGAAGAGAAGAGAAGAAGAGAAGAGAAGAGAAGAGAAGAGAAGAGAAGAGAAGAGAAGAGAAGAGAAGAGAAGAGAAAAGAATATTTCAGTTGGAAATGACCTATCAACAAGCATCTAGTCCAAGTGCCTAACCACTTCAGGGCTGACCAAAAGTTAAAACATATTATTAGGGGCATTGTCCAAATGCCTCTTGAACACTGACAGGCTTGGGGCATCGAACACCTACCTAGGAAGCCTGTTCTAGTGTTTGACCACCCTCTTGGTAAAGAAATGTTTCCTAATGTCCAGTCTAAACCTCCCCGGACACAGCTTTGACCCATTCCCAGGCGTCCTGTCACAGGATCCCAGGGAGAAGAGCTCAGCACCTCCCTCTCCACTTCTCCTCCTCAGGAAACTGCAGAGAGCAATGAGGTCGCCCCTCAGCCTCCTTCTCTCCAAACCAGACAAACCCAGAGTCCTCAGCTGCTCCTCACAGGACATGCCTTCCAGACCTTTCACCAGCTGTGTTCCCTCCTCTGGACGCATCTGAGTACCTTCACGTCCCTGTTAAATTGTGGGGCCCAGAACTGCACACAGTACTCAAGGTGAGGCCGCACCAACACTAAATACAGTGGGATAATCCTCTCTTTTGACCGGCTGGTTCTGCTGTGTTTGATGAGCCCCAGGATGGGGTTTGCCCTCTTGGCTGCCAGGGCACACTGCTGACTCCTACTGAGCCTGCAGTCAACCAGCACCCCCAGATCCCTTCCTGCAGGGCTGCCCTCCAGCCACTCCTCTCCCAATTTATACTTGTGTCTGGTGGTACTCCGTCCCAGGTCCAGAATCCACCATTTGATCTTGTTAAAGTTCCCACCATTGGTGACTGTGTGATGCTCCAACCTACCTAGACCCTTCTGCAAGGCCTCTTGTCCCTCAAGAGAGTCAACAGCACCTCCCAGTTTGGCAATGTCAGCACACTTGCTAATGGTGTGTTCAACTCCTGCATCCAGAAATGGTGGCTAGGTAGAAGAGAATACATGTACATCTGCAAATGTCATGACACACATCAACAGGAAGATAAAATACAG
The DNA here is from genome assembly GCF_929443795.1 of Astur gentilis. Lineage (NCBI taxonomy): Eukaryota > Metazoa > Chordata > Aves > Accipitriformes > Accipitridae > Astur > Astur gentilis. Next base: position 16,322,069 of record NC_064919.1, on the reverse strand, counting down.
CTACCAGAACACCATGCTGCCTCTTCTATTACAGGACGTGGTTTGTTTTGCATATACTATGCTGAGCTTACTGTCTGGCTTAAAAAATCTATACAATGAGCAAATGGCAAACTCGTATTTGGATGCCAGTTTTTGATCCTGTTTTATAGTCCTTCCCCCCCAACTTTCCCCTTTCCCTTTACTATAATGTAGTTTTGACTGAGTTTTCAGCTGGAAATTTTAATCACCTTTCCCTTATTTTGTTGTGGTTAATTTAATGTTATTGCAAATCTATGTATTTTCTTACTTAAATTTCTTAAACATAAGCATTGCAGGATTGTCTAGCCAAAAGCAATAATAAGTCATGGGTTAACCTGGACTGGCCACAGCCTTTGTCTTTGCATACCATAACATGGAATTGAATGCTTCACCAAATTTTGGAAAGTAGCAGAAATAAAGCATTAAGACAGCAAATCTTTTTCTTTGTTTTCTTTTCTTTTTTTTTTCTTCTTACATGTCCTTACACCTATCTAGAAAACAAGAATTTTCTACACTTGCCAATTGCATGATTTTACAACAAAATGCTAAGAAATCTGGCAGATTGCTAATGAATTTTGAAAATGTGATACTAATTCAATGTTAAATTTGATACATTCTAGTCCTATAATCATTACAATGAGAATTTCCAAACCCTGTCACTGGACTCAATAGAATCCCCTTTGATTAACTCAGTGAGCTCATCAATCATTTGTCTTTTCATTCCCCTCAAAATTTTGTTTACTTTTTAGCACTAGCAGAAGTAGTAGTTCTCCCTCATACCGATTATTTTGGGAAATCTTGGAAAGCCTTGAAATACAATGTTGCACTTTCCTCCCAATAGTATTCAGAAGTCTGATACTAGGAAGCTTTCTACCTTTTTTCTGATAAGGGTATTGATTACTCACTAATGCACATTGATCTGAGTATTTCTCTTTCTGCTGGTAATATACTTCCTCCAAAGTATAGAACAAACCATCCATCTCTACTGCATTACCTTTTTCAAAGTAAGTCTGAGGCATTTCCTTATTGTGTAAACTAGTTATCTGGAAAATTGCCATTATTTTAGAAAAGAGCAATTTTTTAAAAATTATGTAGGGAGTACATGCTCTTATGGGTATTTTGAAAATGATGGCTTTTCCAAAAAAAAGTCTTAAAAGCATTTACACGTGTAAAAAAAAAAAAAAAAAAGAGCAAGGCCAGTGAGGAGGGTGTGTGTGAAATGCTATCAGTAAGGAAAAAAAATCCCCTATTTTGATAATGTTAAATACATACCAAAAATTACTGTCTTTACAGCTTACCTCTGGTAATCCACATCTTTTCTTGGTCCTTTTCATTTCCATTCCCATAACTGCCCTTCCTAATATTATTATATATACTGTAATTTTGATTGCTTTAATTGAGTGCCTTATAAGACTAGTCAGAAACAGAAAAAGATTGGAATAAAGAACCAAAAGAGAAAAGCATATGTAAAAGAAACATGGCAGTCTGAACGGGATTTCGGTTCAAAGCTAGCTTTGATAACCTGCTGTGATTAAAACTTTGCAACCACATTATCCATGAAAGCACCTACAAGAAAAAGGATAAAATAACTACACTGCAACGAGCTGACTCCTTCTGTGTATAAACATGATTTGATTTGCTTTCTCAGTAAAACTTACTTTAGATCAGGAAATAGGAGCAAGCACAGTCACAATCAGAGTAAGTCATTACAGTAAATGAAAATTAAACAATTGTTAGAGTTCCTGTGAGTCCTGCAGTATGGTCACATGCACCAAGCGCTGGAAGAGATGGGACTGATTTGGTCTTCTAAATTCCTTTCAATATCGTATTGATTATTATTGCTCAGCACTGAACATTGGGTATATATGGGTTTGTTGACTCTGTTGACTTAGAGCTGATGGTAAGCACTGTCAATAAAATGTGTTATGTTAATTTATTTCATTAAAAAAAAGCTGAAGAGAAATTTTAGAAGCACTTTGTCCACTACTTTTTAAACTATTGCTTTTTATACACAATCTCCACATATCACTCTATATGATAACACTTTTGCTGGTGGTTGAAAGGAAGTAAAATGATGATTAACCTATTTATTAAATGAAGGAATATATTTCTGTATCCAGAAGGTAAATAGAAAAGTAACCCATAACAGAAAAAGGGCTTTGGATAAGTTGGTTTCATCTCAGCTCTTTATTTTACAAATTGGAGAAGTCTGCCACTATAAATGCTTAAGCAGAAATCACTAATGTATTTTGTGACGAGGATATAAGAGCTTCATATCATTTTATGTAATGTCTTCAAATGAGTGTCTGCTATAAAATGATGAGTACTGAGTACTTTTAAATTACTATTAAAATTGCCTGAAGGCAGATCAAACATGGTTGGTGCCATGAAAGCTATGCCAACTAACTCAGGTAATCACTTTTTTTTTTCTTTTTTTTTTTTTTTTAGAGTGTGCTGATTCCATCATAAATATTTAATTCAGTCTTAGTAAACATACATATTACTTGAGCTTTTGTTATTTTTCCTTTCTTGCAGACAATTCCTTCCTCTCGTCCTCTCTCCCGCTGTTTTGTTTTTTTTTTTTACAGGCATAGTCTATGTAGTTATTTTCCCAGACGAAATGATACCAATCATATTAATGAGTTCATATAAAAACTGTGCGAAATGACTGGGGTCTGGTGGTATCCTGTTAATTAGATTTAATAGATTAATAAAAAACCCTTGAAGTCTCTTAAACTTCTTTGAAATTTCTAGATGTAACGGCCAATGTAATTTAAAATAGACATAATAAAGCAACATTGGTTTCAGCTAACAGTGGGAGATCAGGTTTCTCAAGTCTTTCCAAAATAAGACTGTCATAAGACAAAAATAGAAGGTTTATTAATTTATTCTTCTTTGATTAATGTATTTATTTTTTCTGCTATCTGTCATCTTTTTTCAACAGAAACATTGAAATAGTATCAGATAAAATATTCATTTAATCAGAAAAGTCAATTAGGCTGATCTTTTTGGAAATCAACTAAAATAATATTATTATGCTAATTGAGTAAAATAGAAGCTTATGTTGATAAGGCTCAATAACTGTTTTTCATTATTTCAGAGTCAAATGCACAGGTTTTCTCTACCAAGAATATAATCCACTATACACTTTGTCTAAGTGATTCAATGTAATTGTCCTGGGTTCAGCTGGGATAGAGTTAATTTTTACAGGAACCTGGGAGGTGGGGGCATAGCCGGGGCAGCTGACCTGGACTAGCCAAGGAGCTATTCCATACCATGGGACATCATGCTCAGTATATAAATGGGGAGCGGGCCGGGGGGTGGGCTCTGTTTTCGGTGGGGGAAGTGGCAGAGCGTCGGGTGCCGGGTGGTGAGCAGTTGCACTGTGCATCACTCTTTTTGTATACTTTTTCTTTAGTGCCGTTGTTGTTGTTGTAATTTTTTTTTTTGTGTTTGTCCCAGTAAACTGCCTTTATCTCAACCCTCGAGGTTCTAGTTCCTTTTTCTTTTCTCTCCTCCGTCTCCTCCCCATCCCACCGGAGGGGGGCGGAGGAGTGAGCGAGCGGCTGCGTGGTCCTTTGTTACCGGCCGGGCTGAAACCACGACAGTCCTTTTTGGAGCCCAACGTGGGGCAGAAGGGTTGAGATAACGACAGATCTGGCCAGAGCGTGTTGAAACAAATTTGCCAAACGCATTTCTTAGATAAATAGATGTTAGTCACAATGTTGTTTCATTTGTTTACATGGTGGCGTTTTGTAAGCTCTTATATGCGCTATGCATTGCCTGTAGTTGTGTATCTCATCTCTGGGAGAGTGATTGGGATTATCAATTTGCTGTACTGGGCAATGTCGACTTATGAAATGATTACGTCACTGGTCATGAGGTTAAGCTGGTATCTGTATGAGACAGTGATATCATTTCCATACTTTGGGCACCTTCTGTCGGATTTTATTGGTAATTACACCCAATCCATGGGGAAATTAGGGGGGGATACCTCCCCCCGTCCATTCACCTTCCTTTTCCCCTTCCGACTAATTACAACAGCTTTTGAGAATTTTGAATTTCCTTGGGATGCACAAGCCAGTGTGCTGTTAGTGCTATGCCTCCTGAATATGTTTCAGGTCTTCTTTAGTGCTACAAAAAGGCTCTTTAAGAGTACCACTCAGAGATCTCCCCCAAAGCTGGATACTCATGGGTGGCACGGCATGTGGGAGGATGTGGGCAGGTATCTAGAGAACTTCTCACCTCCAGTGGCTTGGAAGTTCAGTCCCAAACAACTACAGAACCCTCATGAAGTGGTAGAATATTTGAAAGACAAATGTTGTGGTTATTCCAAAGATGTACAACTCGCTGCACCGTGCTGGGCCATGGCCAGTATCTACCAAACACTGCTTGATACTAGGCAGCACCCTCAGGGAGAAAAGATGGAAAACAGAACAACAGGCACCGTGGCTACCCCAACCCCAACAACAGACACCGTGGCTGCCCCTACTCCGACAACAAGCACCGTGGCTGCCCCTACCCCGACAGCAGACACCGTGGCTGCCCCTACCCCGGTGACAGACACTTCAGCTAAACCAGAGAACCAGCCTGTGCCAGTATCAGTCGCCCCTGTACAGAAAAAGAAACACACAAAGAAATCAGTTCGCTTAGTGAGAGATGAAGATGAACCAGGGTCATTGCGAGAACAGGAGGTAGAGGCAGAACCTGAAATAATTACCCGATCTCTATCCATGAGTGAGTTGCGTGACATGCGAAAAGATTTTAGCCGCCACCCAGGTGAGCACATTGTTACCTGGCTGCTCCGATGCTGGGATAGTGGGGCTAGTAGTGTGGAATTAGAGGGTAAGGAAGCCAAGCAGTTGGGATCTCTGTCTAGGGAAGGGGGCATCGACAAGGCGATTGGGAGAGAAACACAAGTCCTCAGCCTCTGGAGGTGACTTCTGTTAGGTGTAAAGGAAAGATACCCCTTCAGGGATGAAGTTACATGTCACCAAGGCAAGTGGACCACCTGAGAGAATTAGCCGTGCTGGAGGTGATTTACAATGATCCAGAAAATGTGCAGTCACCCACAGATCCAGGTGAAGTCCAATGCACACAACCCATGTGGCGGAAGTTTCTACGAAGTGCACCACCAACCTATGCCAACTCATTGGCAGTAATGTCCTGGAGAGAAGGCTATGGACAAACGGTGGATGAATTGGCTGTCCAACTCCGGCAATACGAAGGAAGTCTCTCTTCCTCCCTACGGGCCTGTGTCTCAGCTATAGAGGAGTTGTTCCGAGAGTCCCAGCAATTCAAAGTGGATCTGTCTTCCTCCTCACCTGTACAGGCCCGCATTGCAGTTATTGGGAGTAAGCGTTCCTCTGCCCAAGAGAGAGGAGAGAGAAAGTACACTCGACGGGCTAACCTGTGGTTTTACCTGCGTGACCATGGAGAGGACATGAGGAAGTGGGATGGAAACCTACCTCAGTCTTGGATGCACGGGTACAGGAGTTGCAAGAAAAAGCAACCAGAAAAGAGAATTCTTCTTGGAAAACTGCTGCTCCAGTTTCCCGTGAGCAGTCCCCCAGATGCAGTAGATGGGCTGATCTCATTTCTGATCCCCTTGAAGGGACTTCTGATTCACGTGTGCAGAAAGTGAGTAACGGATATTCTAACCAGGATTAGAGGGGCCCTGCCTCCAGCCAGGTGGAGGAGAGGGACAACCGAGTCTACTGGACAGTGTGGATTCGATGGCCTGGCACATCAGACCCACAGGAATATAAGGCTCTAGTGGACACTGGTGCACAATGTACCCTAATGCTATCAAGTTATAAAGGGGCAGAACCCATCTGTATCTCTGGTGTGACAGGGGGATCCCAAGAGCTAACGTATTGGAAGCTGAAATGAGTCTAACCGGGAATGAGTGGCATAAACACCCCATTGCCACTGGCCCAGAGGCCCCGCACATCCTTGGTATAGATTATCTCAGGAGGGGGCATTTCAAGGACCCTAAAGGGTATCGTTGGGCCTTTGGTGTAGCTGCATTGGAGACGGAGGAGATTGAACAGCTGTCTACCCTGCCAGGTCTCTCCCAAGACCCTTTGGTTGTGGGGTTGCTGAAGGTTGAAGAACAACAGGTGCCAGTTGCTACCACGATGGTGCACCAGCAGCAATATTGCACCAGCCGAGACTCCCTGATCCACATCCATAAGCTGATTTGCCAACTGGAAAGCAAAGGAGTGATCAGCAAGACTCACTCACCCTTTAATAGTCCCATATGGCCCGTGCAGAAATCTAATGGGGAATGGAGACTAACAGCAGATTATCGTGGGCTGAATGAAGTCACGCCACTGCTGAGCACTGCTGTGCCAGATATGTTAGAGCTTCAATATGAACTAGAATCAAAGGCAGCTAAGTGGTATGCCACAATTGACATTGCTAATGCATTTTTCTCCATTCCTTTGGCAGCGGAGTGCAGGCCTCAGTTTGCTTTCACTTGGAGGGGCGTCCAGTACACCTGGAATCGACTGCCCCAGGGGTGGAAACACAGCCCCACCATTTGCCATGGACTGATCCAGGCTGCACTAGAAAAAGGTGATGCTCCAGAGCACCTGCAATATATTGATGACATCACCGTATGGGGCAACACGGCAGAAGAAGTTTTTGAGAAAGGGAAGAAAATAATCCAAATCCTTTTGAAGGCTGGTTTTGCCATAAAAGAAAGTAAGGTCAAGGGACCTGCGCAGGAGATCCAGTTCTTAGGACTAAAATGGCAAGATGGGCGTCGTCAGATCCCTGTGGACGTGATCAACAAAATAGCAGCTATGTCCTCACCGACTAATAAAAAGGAAACACAGGCTTTCTTAGGTGTTGTGGACTTTTGGAGAATGCATATTCCAAATTACAGTCAAATTGTAAGCCCTCTCTACCAAGTTACTCGGAAGAAGAACAATTTTAAATGGGGGCCTGAGCAACGACAAGCCTTTGAACAGATTAAGCAGGAGATTGTTCACGCAGTAGCTCTTGGGCCAGTCCGGACAGGACAAGATATTAAAAATGTGCTCTACACTGCAGCTGGGGAGAATGGCCCTACCTGGAGTCTTTGGCAGAAAGCACGTGGGGAGACCCGAGGTCGACCCCTGGGGTTTTGGAGTTGAGGATATTGAGGATCCGAGGCTCGCTATACTCCAACTGAAAAAAAGAGATCTTGGCAGCATATGAAGGAGTTCGAGCTGCCTCAGAAGTGGTTGGTACTGAAACACAGCTCTTCTTAGCACCTCGACTGCCAGTGCTGGGCTGGATGTTCAAAGGGAAAGTTTCCTCTACACATCACGCGACTGACGCCACGTGAAGTGGATCACACTGATCACACAGCGAGCTCGCATAGGAAACCCCAGTCACCCAGGAATGTTAGAAGTGATCACGGACTGGCCAGAAGGCAAAGATTTTGGAATGCCGCCAGAGGAGGAGGTGACACGGGCTGAAGAGGCCCCGCTGTATAATAAACTTCCAGAAAATGAGAGGCAATATGCCCTGTTCACTGATGGATCCTGTTGCATTGTGGGAAAACATCAGAGGTGGAAGGCTGCTGTATGGAGTCCTACACGACTAGTCGCAGAAACTGCTGAAGGAGAAGGTGAATCAAGTCAGTTTGCAGAGGTGAAAGCCATCCAGCTAGCGTTAGACATTGCTGAAAGAGAAAAGTGGCCAGTGCTCTATCTCTGTACTGACTCATGGATGGTGGCAAATGCCCTATGGGGGTGGCTACAGCAATGGAAGAAGGGGAATTGGCGGCGCAGAGGTAAACCCATCTGAGCTGCCGCACTGTGGCAAGATATCGCTGTTCGGATAGAGAAGCTAGTGGTAAATTACGTCACGTAGATGCTCATGTACCCAAGAGTCGAGCCACTGAAGAACATCAAAACAACCAGCAGGCGGATCAGGCTGCCAAGATTGAAGTGTCTCAGGTGGACCTCGACTGGCAACGTAGAGGTGAGCTATTTATGTCTCTGTGGGCCCCTGATACCTCAGGCCATCAGGGAAGAGATGCAACATATAGATGGGCTCGAGATCGAGGGGTGGACTTGACCATGGACACTATCGCACAGGTCATCCATGAATGTGATACATGTGCTGAAATTAAGCAAGCCAAGCAGCAAAAACCCCTGTCGCATGGAGGGTGATGGCTGAAATATAAACAGTGGGAGGCCTGGCAGATTGACTATATCACACTCCCACGAACACGCCAAGGCAAGTGCCATGTGCTTACAATGGTGGAAGCAACCACTGGATGGCTGGAAACATACCCTGTGTCCCATGCCACTGCCCAGAACACTATCCTGGGCCTTGAAGAGAAAATTTTATGGCAACACGGCACCCCAAAAAGAATCGAGTCAGACAACAGGACTCACTTCCGAAACAACCTCGTAGACACCTGGGTCAAAGAACATGGCATTGAGTGGGTGTATCACAGCCCTTATCACGCACCGGCCTCCGGAAAAATTGAACGATACAATGGACTGCTGAAAACTACATTGAGAGCGATGGGGGGTGGAACTTTCAAGCATTGGGATCCACATTTAACAAAAGCCACCTGGTTAGTTAATACTAGAGGATCCGCCAATCGGGCTGGCCCCGCCTAACCAAGAGTTCCACGTACTGTAGAAGGGGATAAAGTCCCTGTAGTGCGCATGAGGAGTACGTTAGGAAAGACAGTCTGGGTTAGTCCTCCCTCAAGCAGAGGCAAACCCATTCAAGGGGTTGTTTTTGCTCAAGGACCTGGGTACACCTGGTGGGTGATGCAGAAGGATGGGGAAGTTCAATGTGTACCTCAGGGAGATTTGATTTTGGGAGAGAATAGCCAGTGAATTGGGCTGTATGATATTTAACTGCTAAATAACCTGCCAATGCATGTCATTGTATCTATAGTGTCTATATGCCATATCAAGGGTATTATTGTGAGAATTATCCAAATGACTACAGGATGGACTTTTGAAACTGAGCCAAGTACAGCAGCGATAGAACTTGAACTGGCACCCAGCAATTTCCTCAAGATCAACATCTTCGACCTGCAGACCAAGAGCATGAGTTGCACCAAATGTACTAGCCACAAGTTCCAAAGGCAGCGTACAACAACCCAACATCTCACACCATCTCTCTCTTATCCTGAAGAACTGTTACAACAGATAGAGCCCCAAAATCGATGGACACAGTAGAGGGATAGCCCATAGGCTAAAGGAACACCATGTGTGTGTGTGTGCGAGGTCGGGGGTGGAGTCCATATACTTATATATAAGACAAGGAAAGTAGTAGTGGTTAATTGGGAAAAAAATGTAAGATCTGGGCATGATGTAGATGGTATAGAATAAGGGGTGGATAATGTCCTGGGTTCAGCTGGGATAGAGTTAATTTTTACAGGAACCTGGGAGGTGGGGGCATAGCCAGGGCAGCTGACCTGGACTAGCCAAGGAGCTATTCCATACCATGGGACATCATGCTCAGTATATAAATGGGGAGCAGGCCGGGGGGTGCTTGCTGTTTTCGGTGGGGGAAGTGGCGGAGCGTCGGGTCCCGGGTGGTGAGAAGTGGCACTGTGCATCACTTTTTTTTGTATACTTTTTTTCCATTAGTGCCGTTGTTGTTGTTGTAATTTTTCTTTGTGTTTGTCCCAGTAAACTGCCTTTATCTCAACCCTCGAGGTTCCGGTTTCTTTTTCTTTTTCTCTCCTCCGTCTCCTCCCCATCCCACCGGCGGGGGGCGGAGGAGTGAGCGAGCGGCTGCGTGGTCCTTTGTTACCGGCCGGGCTGAAACCACGACAGTAATTAAGGCCAATATTAATTCATTCAAGTCCCTCTCAGCCCATTAATTTCTCTAGGCATATTTTTATAAGTAAGGGCTTTGCATATAGATGAAGGGGTTCTAGTTTCAGGTCTATTGCATTTTTGTTCTTTTGTAGACATTCTGTTTGTTACATTGCAAAAAACTAAAAGTGTAGGACTTTTATCAATATTTAAATCTGTTTTGCATTCTCTTTAACTTGCTAATAACAAAAGGAACATACCTTTTCTTGGAGAATTGTGTTTGGTAATTCAAAGACTGACTTCATTCCTAAAAGCAACACTTAGCCTGTTGTTCCCATTATAAGCTGGAACATCTCTTTCAGTTAATGTTAAGTGTTAAAACTAAAGTCACGAGAAAAACATTACAAAATGTGAATACATTTATCTCACTGAATCCAATATATTAAGTGGACAGAGTTAGGTTCAGTAGTGATAAACAATAAAGGAGGTGGTTCTGCTGTTCATTTTGATCTTCATTAAACTTAAATCTTTAATTAGTTCTTTCATTAATAATTTTTTACCTGCAAAACTATGGGTTTGTATAAATGTGTCATTTGTAGTGCAGTATCTACTGCATTAAACTTTCCATCCAGAACATCTGACACAACTTTTCTTTAAAGAAAGACTGCCCTGAGATTTATACCACACTCCTGCTCCTCAGGTGTGCCTTGGCCTTGTCCCAGCTCCAGCTATTTTGTGACCTGTATTGAAACATCATTAAACTTCTACTTCACAGTAACATCCAGATCCACTTCTGCAGTATAGAAACGTTTCCAGTTACAATCCTTTCCATTTTTCTGCATGTTAGTGTTTCTTCCCAAGAAAAAACACCTTAAATCTCTTTATAATGGATCTTTTCAGGGCACCTTCTCTCTCTTATTGAGTCAATTTTGAGTTCCATCCCCACCTGTTACTGCACTGGTGTTCTTCCAATTCATTCATTCTCAGTGTCACCTGTGAATTTTATTAGCACACACTCTGTTCAGCCATCCAAGTTTTAATGAAAGTATTAAGTGGTACAGGACATTTGTCAGATACAAGACAAAGGTCTAAAGGACCCACTTGACATTACTTCACTGTCTGCTGTTGAATTATTGATACTTACTCTCTGGTAACTATCAGGTTTGTGCCAGTTTTCTAGCACTGTTACTGAGAGTGTATACCTTGCTCAATTTTATCTGTGACACAAGGTAGATAACAAAATAACCATCCTTTGTGGCTCGAGTAAATAGTATGACAACATTAATACTTTTTTTTATGATAATAGTATGACTCCTGTACACCTCAAGCAGTATTGTCCATACCTCTCACCTGTAATCCCAAGGATTTATTTCACATGAGTTTAACATTTCTCTTTCACTATTCTTCTCAAGGAAGATGAGGAACTGATCTGCAGCTGTGACTCTTGAGCAACAATAAGAGGACCCTGTCTGGAGTGGTGTCATAAAATGGGAGGAAATGTAAATATTTTCTGAATCTAATATTACTATAATATTGACATATAGACAAACTGTTTGAAACATTTCTGGCCTGGAGCACAAAAACCCTTAGACCTCTTAAAAGAGGCTCATATCTAAGTTTTCTTGACTTTGCCATTCACTCTAATCTGTCCTGATCATTATTACTGTTTAGTAATTAAGTAGTTAAATAATTACACTGCTTGTGACAACTGCAGATTTAGTGATCACACAACACTTTATATCACTGGATATTTAAAGATCCAAAAGGCATGGACCATACTTACTCGGCAGTGAAAGTTACTTATGTGACTAGTATTTTACAGATTTTATGTCCTTCTGTGGTAACACATAATATCTTAAATGCTCTGACTTACGAAAAGCAAGGATCAAATGTTCATAGGAAATTCAAGCTTTAATATGTAAAAGAAAATCAGGGAATGAAAATATAAATTACAAAATATTAAGTCTTACAGCATGCTTAGATACATGATATTGGATGTGACAAAATATGATACTCTGGGGAGACAAAGATTAGCCGTAATAACAATAAACTCTGTTAATATTTACTACTATATTAGTGAAGATCAGAATGTTAGAGCATACAAACTACACCTTGAAAAAGTACTGACAAAACCTTTCATGATTCAAGGAAAGCTGTATTTGTCCTCCCTCACCAACAACAATTTGAGAATCCATCTAATTGATTTTAGACTGGAGTCCTTCTATCCATACCAATCCCACAGAGTTTCATCTAACTTCTTTGTATACTCCACTAGTGAAGGTCCCACAGACTCCTTAGTAATCCCTCAGAGTGCTTAGCTGTTTTCACACATGCAGAGATTTTGCTTATGTCTAGCTTCTCTCTGACTGGGAAGATAAATAGAGAAGGGCATACCTGAAAAAATACAACCTCCTTCACTGAGAAAATGCCACCTTTCTGAAAACCAAAACGATGGGAATAACAAGGTAGACAGAAGAAATTAACTAATATTTAATTTCCCACAATAGGGAGGAGATTGCAAATACATGGAAAATTGTAGTTTTGGAAAGTGGAAATGTCAAATATGGGCACCAAGTTGTTCTTTCTGTGCCTGTATTTGCATTGCCACTTTTTACTGGTTTATATTACAGATTCTCATTTTGCTATCCAGTTTTACCTAACTTGGCTGGATAAGTTTGACTGCTAGTATCTATCAGCTTTTTTTTAGAGGAATCATTATTCTTCCAGAGGCTGAGAAGAAGCCAAACACCATAATCAACCCACATAATGAATCAAATTAAGAAAGTATTCTAGTTTACACAAGAACCCAGTAGGATGCTAATCTGCAGTTCTGTTATAGTGCAAACAGTAACATATAGGTAAACAAGCTGTGAAAAATAAGTTGAAAAAAGTTAGAAGACTGTGTATCTTTTTTTTCTTCTATTTTTATAGTGAATGACCAAGATGATATGTATTGTTAGAGTTTCATGTCTGTTAGAGTATTAGCTAATGAAATCCTGAATGATATTTTGTTTGATCTTAAAAGGAATAGAGCCACCTTCCTTTCTTTGTTATGTTAATTATGTCTTCATTAAAGTAATTAATATTTAATGTCTATTTCCCCTTTCACTAGATTTCTCCTTTTTCCATTTCATTGTGGATCAACCTATAACTTGACCTGTAGAAGCATCAGTTGAGGGTGCAGAACTGGCTAATTGTCATTACCCCCATGACTGAAGCCCCTCAGGTGTAACACCTCCCACTGTTTTATCCCTGGCTTGAGATGCTGCAGACCCTCTGCTCACAGGCTGAACCCAGGATTGCCCTCCACTCTCCATCCACTATGCGTACTGTGGAAGTATAACTGTCCCAACCATTCCTGGTAGACAAAGTTACTGGACCGCCCTCTTAAACTGAACTAATATTTAATGCTAACAGTGAGAAAAAAAGAAAAGATATTTTAAAGCAATTTCTTTACCACGTTTGTCTAATATTGCTTTCTGTTCCAGCAAGGAATAGGCTGTCTGGCCTTGATTTCCTTATAGTCACCCTAATGTGACTCAATTTCTTCAAACAACTCTGTTGTCGATCTGAACATTTTTTCAAGCCTGCTTTTTCTGGGGAGTGAGATTCAGATCCTTCTCCAGTTCCTATTCTTAGCTCTACTGAGTGTGCTTCTCAGCTTTTCTTCTCCCCTAAAACCAGCTTAGCAGGTTCCACAAGAAATCAGCCACAATATGAAGGTGAAATGGTACTTCTGTTCCTCTATATGAGCTACTCAGCCCTCAAAGAAGTGTCTCTTCTGGAGTCATTGTTTCATTTTCTCTCTTTTTTCTTACAGTCCTCTTGCTTAAAATCAGCCAGCCATGTCATGTTGGTGGTACATGGCCTCATCACCAGATCATGGAGTTGGTGCAGGACAGATCCAACTCTATTGCAGCTGTCACTACACTGTGTTTAGGACTGTCTTGGACTCCCACTGCTCCCAGTGTCAGGGAAACTGGAGCTCTTTGTAGGTGCTCCCATCCCCATCACTACAACCTCTAATACATCTCAGGCATGTGAGGAGGGGGCACCTCCACCTCCCTCTCTGTTCACAGCTCCTTTTGGTTAGGTGCTGTGGTTTAAGCCCAGCCAGCACCTAAGCACCATGCAGCTGCTCATTTACTCCCCTCCACCCAGTGGGATGGGGGAGAGAATGGGAAGAGTAAATGTGAGAAAACTCGTAGGTTGAGATAAAGACAGTTTAATAGGCAAAACAAAAGCTGCACGCGCAAGCAAAGCAAAACAAGGAATTCAGTCATCACTTCCCATTTGCAGGCAGGTGTTCAGCCATCTCCAGGAAAGCAGGGCTCCACCATGCCTAACAGTTACTTGGGATGACAAACCACCATCACTTTGAATGTCCCCTCCTTCCTTCTTCTTAGCCCAGCTTTATATTGTTGTGCATAACATTGTATGATCTGTGGGTCATTTGTGGTCAGCTGTCCCAGCTATGTCCCCTCCCAACTTCTTGTGCTCCCCCCAGTCTACTCGCTGGTGGGATAGGGTGAGAAGCCTTGACTCTGTGTAAGCACTGCTCAGCAGCAATTAAAACATACCTGTATTGTCAACACTACTGATACTAACCCTATACTAGCGACTACAAAGAAAATTAACTCCATCCCAGCACACTAGGGAGTTGCCAGATCCAGCAGTCTGACAGAGGCTCTACATCTCCAGGTCCAACTGGCAGTGAGGCTGAGCATGTATTCCCAACAGTCACACAGATAAACATACATATGTGATAGTCATCAACACATATATATAGATATATATACGCATACATGCATGTATATACATGGCCATACATATAGATTAACATAAGCAGACACACACAGCACTCATGCAAACACAAACAGGACCAATGGCCTCATCCTCCTTCCCCCTCTTGCTGCGCAGGATTGATGTCTGCTAGTGGGGGTCACATGTATAGATACATATAACTAGGCAGATCTCTCCAGGAGCTGGGCTCACACATTCAATCTGCCTGGTAGCTCTCCTTGGGCCTCTATTTTACTTTTAAACTAGCACCCTTTATCCACTCATCCTTCTCTTTTCCTGTACTTGTTTCTCCGTGAATGATCTAGATCCCTCCCTTCCTCCTCTCCAAAACATCCCACAATAAGCCCTTTACAATCACAAACCCCTCTTCCCCTGCATCCCACAGTGTGTTGCCTACCCATGGTAATGGCCCCCCAGGTATGGGAAGTACATCCAAGACCTGCTGCTGGTAACCTCCCAGCACAAATGTCCCCCTACTCATGGAGTTGGGGGTCTCCTGGGACCGTCCAGGGCACCTGAGTTGAGGCTCATTCGTATGACTAGGTTACTGAGGTGCCCCTGCCTGCTGTGGTGCCTCTGGCCTCCTTTCTGGGTGTGGAGACAGGACTTTTGTCACATAGCCTAATACCATCTTAGGCTGTGAGTTTTGTTTGGAGTTTAATACATATCGCAGTGAAGCTATTCAGAACTATTTTCTGACTTGAATGGGTCTTTAAGCTATTATTTAAAAATGTAAAGA
The DNA here is from genome assembly GCF_929443795.1 of Astur gentilis. Taxonomy (NCBI): domain Eukaryota; kingdom Metazoa; phylum Chordata; class Aves; order Accipitriformes; family Accipitridae; genus Astur; species Astur gentilis. The sequence goes on along the minus strand of NC_064919.1, from coordinate 16,306,724 downwards.
AGAAAGTGTTTCATATACTGAGACAATCATGTACAGCAAGTTTCAACCTAAAGGGAAATTTTGCATTCAGATAAGTGTGTAATGAAAGCCTCAGCTAACCAAAATATTATAAATGTAATTGTAATGCTGGAGGACCATTAAACAAGAGTGGCATGGCTCACCTGCTGTAATGTTACGCTGCTTGTCAGTGTACTGGAGTGGGCGTACAACAGTAAGCTAAAGTAATTGAATAAACACAATGTAATCAAATCACTGAGCTACAATTACAGGTTTCTACAATACCTGTGTTATATTTCAAAATATGGTGTTCTCAATATTTTTTTTTTTTTTTTATCTTCTAGTGAAGTATAATAAATCCTGTGGAAGTACAAAATGTATTAAGTTGAGAGATATTGCATTACAGTTAAAAAAAAAAAAAAAAAAAAAAGGAAAAATATTTTAAAATAAATAGATGGTCTAGGAAAAGCAGTTGACATGACATTGGTTTACACTTCAGATGTCATTATTTGACAAAACTTTTATAATCTAGAAATGATTCTTATACTTTTGGATTTGGTTTTTTGGGGTCTTTATCAAACTCACTTTGGAAGGTCATTCTCAATCATGCATACTGAAAGAAAAAGAAAGGGGAAAATGGAAACAGGGTGTAGAAAAGCCTGTGTCCTGAAATACAGCTGGCTGACAATGAAAACAAAAAATTCACATGCATCATGATGAAATTCACATGCATTACTGTACTATGCCAAGCTGCACAGGACGACAGAACAGGATTTATGCCTTACAAGACTAGTTGCAAGCTAAGCTGCTGAAGTTGAAAAACCCATCATTACCTACCAGTAAAGCTGATAGTTCCTAGAAGCACTATTCAGGTGTTGTGTAGCAAAACGTCTGTTTTGTTCATGTCATATAGCAAAAAGCCTTTGTTTCTTTCACCTTTTAATTATGTAGTCTGCCTTTTCTGAGGAATAGAAACAAAACAACAACCAAACACAAAAAACAGGGTTTTTTCCAGCTGTTGTCTTCCCTTTCTCAGTCCTTCAAAATAAGCATCTTTGTGCATAGCTGGAAGTTAATTTTGCTCATGAAATATGACCAGAATATTTTTTTCCAGATAGTTTTTAATGTCTTCAAACTGTTCTGGCTGTTAGTGTAGACTTCTGTTAGAAATAAGAGCACCAGGAATTTTAAGAGACAGTCCGTCTGACAAGATTTTAATTATGCTTTTACAGGCTTAACAAAATTCTAGATATGACAATTCTTGGATGATAAACTACTTGAAGTCTTTGTTCTAAGAAGATTGTATGTCCTCATTAGCAGTCATTTTAATTTAGCTTACTATCACTCTGCCTCAAAAGGTTAGAAAAACTACAGTTTGCATTCTTAGGCTGAATGATAGTCTCTTTTACCATTTCACATCATGTGTGAAAGCTTTTTTACTAGGAGGAGAAAGTCTATCATCTTCCTTCCATGAAGCTTGATAGGAGTATCTGTTCACAGTAACGGTTTTGTCATTAGTGGTGTTTTTTTCTTATTATCTGTCAGCATACAAAAATGTAGTATGTGCTTGTTTCTTAACTTCAAACTGGATTAGAAGGTTAGAACTTGCCTGTTGTGTTACAAGGAAAGAGTACTTAAGATTGCTAATAAATGTAGAGATGTTTGTTTAAATTGTTAGCTTATGTTCAATAGTGTGAATTATAAAATGCAAGGGAAGACTTTCCACTTAAAGGTCTTTCCAAATGTCATATAAGTCCACATTCAGTGATTCAGGTCACTGAGGAGTGTTTCCAATTCAACTACTGCTTTTTGATTACTCTGCTTAGGTATGGAAAACCCACACTGTAGGGAATGGAGAGTTTTATGCAAGTTAAACTATAAATTTGGTCAAAGAGACTTTAAAAAAAACACAAACAAAAAACAGTTTAACAGTAAAACTGTTACAGATCATCATTTAGAGAAGACTATCAGGCTTTTGCTGTAGTGTTTTCTTGTTTGTTTTTTTATGTGCTTTTGAAAGTTGAAGGCAGCATGTGAAGAGATTTCATAAACGGACCAAGTCTCTGTGATATGTGTCCCTGTTTATGTTTTCTGTAGAAGAATGTTCATGTTTATATCAAATCCAGAATTGCCCCAGGTTTGAATCCAAGGCTCTGTTTAGGATACAGTAATTCCCAGACTTGACCATGTCTCTCTATGCTATCCATCACTATGAGAATCTTCACAGTACAAGGTTAGAACTTGCCAGGACGCAGCAGTGACAGTATTTTTCCATAACTGGTCTCATCCTGGTGTTTTCAGAACCAAAACAGGGTAGAGAATCTTTTATTTACATTGTTACAACCATGAATTATAAGTTGCATTCCTTAAGTACTATCTTTAAAAATGAAAACCCAGGATTACAAACCTATTTTTAGGCTGTTGTAGAATGAACAAGCTTGTTTGTGTCTCGGGCTCCGTAAAAATGAATTTTAAGCATTGAGTTCACATATTTGTGCTTGGCAGGCAACATATGCCATGCTGTCCAAAGTATCCAGCAACTGTCAACAGGGCAAATCTTCACATCATTGTAGGAGCAGCTACCTTTTTCTTTTTTATTTTAACCATAGAATATTGAAATGTATTCTTCATCACTGGACTTCTTTTCTTTCTTTAGGAGTATTTTACTGCTGGAATATTTTACTGTGGAATTTGCAGAATATGTATGTTGATTACTCTTTAAGACAGAGAGACGTTTGAGGCAAAGAATGGTCTGTGTGAAAAATATCTTCGTGTTTAAAAAAAAAAATATGTGCAAAGAGCTATATTACAAAATTAATCTGCATTTGACAATTGGTTAAAATTTGTACTGAAGATAATGATTTTATGTAGTTTGATTAAATCACATAATTTTCTTCTTTCTCCAATTTCTTCACTGATTTTGCTGAATATCTCAGAGAAATAATGTGTAGTTTTGTTTGTTGTACTTTGAGAATTGAACTCAAATATGCTACATGAGCTGCACACATGGGTTTGAGGTCTTCACTTGGTGCCTCTGGCCTAGTTTAGACTTAAATGTGTAAGACTACATAAAGCTATAGATATTCACCTTGGAAAGAAATATTGAGTACACATTGTTTTGTGAGATCTAATTTCATTTTTGCTTAAATGTGCCTAAGAAAATTTCATTCAAACTCAGTAACTCTTACATATTTTTTTAAAAACTTTTTTTATTATTATTATTTTTTATAGTTAATGATTTGTATACCACATTAGAACAGCTATTTACCCTGCAGGTGGTACACATTAAGGCATGTAACATAAAAAGTATAAAGCCAAAAATTGGCAAAGAACCCTCCCAGAGAAAGGCAAGGTAACAATGTAATTAAAATATTAGTAGGTGGACATATATACTGGATGCCTTTGGGGCAGGTGGAAGGAAAAATTCATTCTTTGTTTTCTGTTCCTCTGACTGTGCTACACAGCAGTATAAGTTACCACTAGTATGGCCAGACCTTTTTTTTTTTTTTTTTTTTTTTAACTCATGCCTTTTCTTAGTGAAAAGTATTTTTAAAAATCATGGGAAAATATTAATATTTTATTCCTTTTCTGGGGAAGACATCAGAGAAAGAGCCAAATCAGTAGAAGAAAACCAAGATAATGTATGCTAAAATAGGCCTTACATGCATATTTATATGGATGCTGAAATTAGGTTGTTCAGATATCTTTTTATCTACCATTTTCTTCATAACCTAGGTTAAAGTTTTACTTATATGTGTGTGCGTGTATATAACATATGAATAAAGCATGAAGCACTATCATCATAATCCTGAAATTAATGCTATGATGGGACATGAATTTTATGCAGTTATTTGTATCCTTTTTGACAAGATATAAAATATGTATGTATCACAAATTCTAACTGCCATTAGACACCAGTTCCCAGTCCTGTTAAAAGGAACAGGAAGTGTGATGTATTCTAGCACTAACACAATTTAAGTATTAGATTTTATTACCCTTTTTATCATACTGAGTTAGTGTAATATTACAATTAGCTCTTTGTTTTCCCTAATAGGAAAGGTCCTGGTGTAATTATACCTTCAGCCTGTGTAGGTGATCATATTTAATTTCAGAAATCTATTTAACTTGTTTTATATGACAGAAAACTGCTAATGTGGAAAATCTGAAAGTTAATATGATAGGAATGCCAGGAAACATTTCATTTAGCCTTCTCGAACACCTCACAAAGATCCTGCTTCTACGGAAATATTCAATATGCAAAAAAGGCATACATGTATTTAACATTTGAGAAGTTTTACATTCTCCTGCTTGTTCTTCTCAAATGAAATCCTTTTCATGCAGGTTTTTGGGGCTTTTGTTTGGTTGATGTTATTTTTTAATAAATCTAGTCCAAACATTTTGTAAAGAAAGTCTCTTTTCTAGTACTGTTTTATCAGATGAGGGACCAGTGAAAGGGAACGGAAGGGTGTTAGGGTTTTTGTGGCAGGGTTTTTTGGTAGTGAGGGAGGGGTTGCAGGGGTGGCTCCTGTGAGAATCTGCTAGAAGCTTCCCCAGGTCCAAGCCAGACCTGCCGCTGGCTCAGGCCAAGCCCATCAGTGACAGTGGTAGTGCCTCTGGGAGAACAGATTTGAGAAGGGGAACCTGCAGTGAGTAGGGGGAGTGGGATGTGAGAGAAACAACCCTGCAGACACCGAGGTCAGTGAAGAGGGAGGGACAGGAGATGCTCCAGTTGTATCCAGAGCAGACAATCCCCTACAGCCCACAGGGAAGACCACGGTGAGGCAGACTGTCTCCCTGCAGCCCATGGAGGTCCATGGTGGAGCAGATATCCATCTGCAGCCCCTGGAGGATCCCACACCAGAGCAGTCGGATGCCCCTGAAGATGGCCATGACACCATGGGAAAGCCTGCACTGGAGCAGCGTGTGACTGAAGATCGGCCTATGGAAAGGACCCACGCTAGGGAAGTTTGTGAGGAACTGCAGCCCATGGAAAGGACCCACGTTGGAGAATTTCATGGAGGACTGAATCCCATGGGAGGGACCCCATGCTGGAGCAGGGGAAGAGTGAGGAGTCCTCCCCCTGAGGAGGAAGGAGCAGCAGAGACAAAGTATGATGAACTGACCCCAACCCCCATTCCCTGTCCCCCTGCACTGCTGGCTGGAGGAGCAGATAGAGAAATTGGGAGTGGAGTTGAGCTGGGAAGAAGGGAGGGGTGGGGGGAAGGTGTTTTAAGGTTTGGTTTTACTTCTCATTATCCTTGTTTTGATTTGATTGGTAGTAAATTAAATTGATTTTGTTTCATCCCCAAGTTGAACCTGTCTTTTGCCCATGACCATAAGTGGTGAGCGATGCCTCCCTGTCCTTGCCTCGACCCACAAGTGTTTCTTTATATTTTGTGGTGCTTTGTGGTGCTTTGTTACTGGCTGGGTTTAAACCACAACAAAGGGAAATAAAGATCAGGAAAATAAAGAGAAGGAAGAGAAATAAAACCAGAAGGGAAATAAAGAAAAAAGCCCTGCGAAGCTAGAACAGAGACAAAAAGAACCCCTCCTGTGATTCAAGAGCTTTACAGATTATGTGGGTCTATAAGAGAAGGTTAGAATTGGCTTAAGTCATGATAGCGTCAGCTGTTCTGCCCTAAATTTTCATGAAGGATGAGAAGAAGAAAACTTAATATACAGGTCAGGACCTTTGAAAGCAGCATATTTGTTTTCAAGTCTTAAATATTCAGATGTTTAACAGTAGATTTAAAAGTTTGAGTACATGAACATGTGTTTAAATTTACTGTAAAGAACTTTACTTCTAAACATTACATGATTTCTTTGATAAATCAAACTTTGAGAAATCAAGATTTATTAATATCCATGGGTTTTAATTCTTTTTTATGTTACATGACCCAGGACTGCCCACATTGTCAAAGTGATTGGCCATGCCTATGCAGCCCTCACTGTTCTAAACTGTAGCTTTGTTCATTGTTGCTTCATAAATTCTCTCTCAACATCTTCTGATTTTCTCTTTTGGATTGCCTTTTTCAAACCTCACACCTTCACTCACTGAAAAAACAGAAAACAGTAACAAAAAGTTTGTGTTCACGTAAACCAGATAGTCTTTGACAGCAGACTTCCTGACAGAGGTTGCAGCAGAGAAAATACCTTCAACTTATGAAGACCTCCCCATACTATCACCCAAGATTTTGGGAACATTATCATATCTGTAGTCCAGTATTCAGTCTACAACCTTCATAATCTACAGTACGTTTCCCAGAGAGTGGTTAGGTTTAGCATTTTGCATTTAATTTTTCCTTTCTATGTGTAACATTTTTCACTTGCCTGTACTAAGTTTCATATTATCTATTTCCAAGTGTTTTGGCAATTTATCGAGACCACTTTGAATTCAAACCTTTCTTTCAAAATGCTTGTAACTCTTCCCAATGTAAATTACGTATATATACATAATACAGGCATATTCTTTTGCATCATCCAAATCACTAGCCAGAACTATCCATTACATGTTAAGTATTTCTTAGCATATCAGCAATTGAGCTAACTATGGCTATCTTGTAACTGTTAGTTTTACACCCAACTTTAGTGTACTTTTGTCTACTTCTATATTTTTTTAGTTAGCACTGACAAGCGACATACTCAACTATCTCAAAAAGTATACCAGATATATTCCTTTCCCTCTAACTACTAGTGCAGGGCTTCAGTTAAAAATAAGAAAAAAAAAATAATGATAGTTTTAAAAGCTTTTCATGTTCCTAAATTCTTATAGGTCTTTTAATTTTTATAATCTTATGATCTAAATGGTAGCAAAATGAGTATTTAAAAATTTATTCCACTATCTTTATTAAAACCGCAGATAATAAATCTCTGAAAGTAGAAATGTTAAACTGTTTACTAAAAGTATGCACAATAGTTCTTTACTGATTGGGTACAATGTTAAAAACAATTCCTGTGTCTTTGTGCTGGTTTTTGCTGGGGTAATTTTCTTCATAGTAGCTAGTATGGGGCTATGTTTTGGGTTTGTGCCAAAACCAGAGCTGATAATACAGGGATGTTTTAATTATTGCTGAGCAGTGCTTACACAGAGTCAAGGCCTTTTCTGCTTCTCACCCCACCCCACCAGCGAGTAGACTGGGGGGAGCACAAGAAGTTGGGAGGGGACACAGCTGGGACAGCTGACCACAAATGACCCACAGATCATACAATGTTATGCACAGCAATATAAAGCTGGGCAAAGAAGAAGGAAGGAGGGGACATTCAAACTGATGGTAGTTTGTCATCCCAAGTAACTGTTAAGCATGGTGGAGCCCTGCTTTCCTGGAGATGGCTGAACACCTGCCTGCAAATGGGAAGTGATGACTGAATTCCTTGTTTTGCTTTGCTTGCGCGTGCAGCTTTTGTTTTGCCTATTACACTGTCTTTATCTCAACCTACGAGTTTTCTCACATTTACTCTTCCCATTCTCTCCCCCATCCCACTGGGTGGAGGGGAGTAAATGAGCAGCTGCATGGTGCTTAAGTGCTGGCTGAGCTTAAACCATGACAGTGTTATAAAAAACTAGTCTCATTTATTTGCAGATAGAATGAGGAAAATCAAGTTCAATTATTAAAAAAAAAAAAAAAAAAAAAAAAGTGGGTCAGGAAAGAGTAATGTTTACTTTTGCCCAAAATAATCCAGCCATGACCCTGAGGCAAATCATAGTTTCATAATGAAGAAAACATCTTTATGAAGCAGAGTGTCTTTAAATCAATTTGTTTCTTGCCTTCTGAAGTCCACTCAAGAATTTTAGGCCTTACTTCCACCAGTTTCTATAAACATGACTGCTTAGTTTTCTTTTTTCTTTTTTTTTTTCTTTTTCATATATACTGCTAAATGTTTAAGAGTAGCAGCTTCTCAGATTTTTCAACCAGCGCACCATGTCTCTATTGAATAATTGAAATGAATGGCTTTGGGCACAATACCTTTAGATCTGGATAAAGAAAAAAACAGAAGGCTGTGAGGGTGGGAGGGTTTTCTCTTGTTTTGCTTTTAAAACTTAGCTTAAAACTTACTTTGCACTTAGCCACAGAGCTAAGCAGTGTTTTGCAGTGAATACCATCTCAGCAAGAAGACAAAATGTCTGACACCAGTCAGACAGACATTGGTGTCATTCAGATATGGCCCAGTATCTCTTGCCTTTTGCTGCCTAATGGCATGTCTTTACCATGCAATGAAGCATAGGGCAGAGATTGCCAAACTGTCACTGAACTGCAGCTGTAAATCCACAGAGTACAGAAATCTGGATCTAGGTGTCATATCATGCATTTATATGAGACCACATAATCGTTACTCCGCTGTCCATGGGACTGGGCTGAGTATTATAGAGGGTGTGGCAGGTATCTTTGGTCTGTATTTCCCAAATTCACTTCAGGATACATTGTTAGGTCACACAAAGTTGGATGTTTCTGTATTTCTATAGAGACATGGCTTGAAATAGTCTATCAAGCCAAAATTCTTCTATGCCACATGCTCCCCTAAAAAAAAAGTAATAAAAAAAATAAATCCCAAAACAAACCAAAACCCCCAACAAACCTGACATAGCTACCTAGATACCCAGGGGAAAAAGTTAGAGGAAAGACATACCCGTGGTGGAAGAGGATCAGGTCAGATAATACGTAAGCAAACTGGACATACATAGTCTATGAGCCCCCATGGGATGCACACACAAGTGCTGACGGAGTTGACAGATGTCATTGTGAGGCCACTCTTGATAATCTTTTATTGATCATAGGGACTGGGAGAAGTGCCCAAAGACCTGAGGAAAGAAAATTTCACCCCCATCTTCAAGAAGGGTAAGAAGGAGGACCTGGGGAACTAGAGGCCAGTTAGCCTCACCTTGGTCTCTGGGAAGGTGAGGAGCAGCTAGTCCTTAAAACCATTTCCAGGCACATAAAGGACATCAGAAGTAGTCAGTATGGCTTCACCGAGGGGAAGTCATGCTTGACCTAAGGGGAGAGCAGTGGCTACTGTCTATTTGGACTTTGGTGAGGCTTGTGACACTGTCTCCTATAAGATCCTCCTGTTGATGTACAGACTGGATGACCAAACAGTGAAAACTGGCTGAATGAATGACCAGGCACAGAGGGTGGTGATCAGTGGTACAAAGTCTAGTTAGGGGCCAGTGCCTAGCAGTGTACCTCATTGGATCAATACTGCATCCAGTCCTGTTTAAGATCTTTATTAACAGTCTGCATGGTAAGGCAGAGAAGGCAGAGTGTACCCTCAGCAAGTTTTCAGGTAACACCAAATTGGGAGGAATAGTTGGCTGATATACCAGAGGGTCATTTCCCTGCCATCCGGAGGGACTTTTACAGGCTGGAGAAATCAGCTGGCAGGGACTTCATGAAGTTCAACAAGGGGAAGTGCAAAGTCCAGAACCTGGGGAGGATCAAACAGTATATGCTGGGGACCAACCAGCTGGAAAGCAGCTGCAAAGAAAAGGACCTGGGGGTCCTGGTGGATACCAGGTTGAACATGAGCCAGCAATGTGCCCTTGCCACACAGAAGGTGAATGAACGGTATCCTCAGCTACAGTAGACAAAGTATTGTCAACAGGTCTGAGGGAGGTGATCCTTCCCTTTTATTCAGCCCTGGGGAGGCCACATCTGGAATGCTGTGTCCAGGTTTGGTCTCTTTCCATACAACAGAGACATAGATGTACTGGAGAGAGTTCAATGAAGAGCCACAAGGACGATTAAGGGACTGGAGCACCTCTCCTATGAGGAAAGGCTGAAAGAGCTGGTAGTATTTAGCCTAGAGAACAGAAGGCTCAGGGGGATCTCATCACTGTACTTAAATCCCTGAAGGGGGGCAGTGCAAAGAGGAAGGAGCCAGGCTGTTTCCAGTGGTGTCCAGTGACAAGACAAGAGACAATGGGAACACACTGAGTTGCCCACGGAGGCTGTAGAGTCTCCCTCCTTAGAGATATTCAAAAACTGTCCACATATGGTCCAGGGAAACTTGCTGTTGGTGACCCTGCTTGACAAGATGAAGGGACCTCCAGGGCTCCCCTCCACCCTGAACCATTCTGTCATTCTGTGACACTGTTGAAGAGAAACAACTTTTATTGAAGTAGAAATGCAGATCTTGTCAGGAGATCCAACATTCTATGTTATGGATAATTATGTGTATGTAAGCATTTTAGGATACCAAGAAAAATCCTGTCCATAAAAACTGGAATGAGACCTGTTTTCTGTTTTCTACAAATAGGTAAAACATTAATTCTCCAGTTTCTATTGCTACATCCAGATTGTATTCTGGCTTTGAAGATTTTGATGTAACTGACTGGTTTCCCTGCAGAAAAAATACCAAAACTAAAACAGGAAAACGCCAAACACCTACCCACCTGAAACAACAACCAACTAACCAAAAAAAAAAACCCCAACAACAACAACAACAAAAAAAAAAACCAAAAAAACACACCAAACAAACCCACAAGCAGAGCAATACTGAATGTGTATAGGATTACCATAAATAGTATTTACAAGCTATAGGGAGAGTGCTACTTATTGACATTGCCTTTGTGCATATATATATGTCTTGGGATAAGATTTAATATAGAGTTGAGGACACCTATAGCTACATTCATGTAACAATTGCATCTTTAACTCTGGCTGACTACTGTATATTTTTACTTAAAGAACTCTCTTGAATTCCTCTGAGCTCTTTCTCCTGGCTCCTTCCAGCTGTGAATTACAATCTGAAGAGTGCTGATGTGTTTCTTTTTGCAGTGCAATGTTATGCTAAGTCTTGAACAGGCTTCTGTTAACAGTCAGATACAGTCTATTATTTTGGAACTAGGTCAAATTTAGCTACCTGACAGGTATTCTGAGTTATTTCCAAAAAAAAAAAAAAAAAAAGATGTCTAGATATATTGTATGCATATTCAAAGATACTATATATATATGTATAACAATCTTTTTTCCCTCTTTTTTTCTTCTGTGTTCTCCTTTCCTGGTGCTTCATAATGCTGTCAAATTGTTATCTTCTAAATGTGAAATATTCCCAGAAGTAGATTACAGTGCTAAATTCTGTCAGTTTAATAAGATGAAGTTCAACTCAAGTGAGGGAAACAATAAGATAAAATTGTTTCTCTTGTTTGAAAATCAAACACAAACTGTATATATGTCATGTTGACATATTTTTAAAGAGCAGATTAATGAGATATGCATATATAGCACTGTAAATTTGTATCCTGTTTTATAGTAAGTAAAATATGTATTTACTGCCCTCAACAGTTTGTCTTGTCAGCTCAGTTTGAGATACACCTAACAATCACAGGTATCAGAAGAGAGAGCTACAAATGCCAGACAGTAAAAAGGTTAGCAGTACGTGCAGAAAAACCTACCCAAAGACCTTGAGAGAGTTCTTGGAGTCTACAGCTGTGTCTGCTGATGTTGCAGCTCTGAATGTAATGGTGGACTTAATTTTATTTCTGATGTGATGAAAGTTATCTTTTCACTGAGTTCCACTAACATATTCCTTGATTATTATTCAGGATGAATAAAGCTTTCAAAATCAACGATGTAAAGTCTCAGACTCTGGGCTCTTTATTCATTTACATAATACACCACATTTCAGTGAAGTAGGGTAGGCATTGGATACTGTGAAAAAGGATAATATTAAGCCACAAAACAAAGATATTAGACTAGACAAAGCATGAAGCATGGAAAAGAGGGTATTAGACAAATAAGACAATTCCAGTAGTACAATGTGGCAGTCAAATATAAAAACTGTTATAAGCTTGAAGTGAATACATACTGGTGATTCATAAAAAACCCCCGAGTAAAACAAGTTCTGTGGGAACTCTCAGACTCTGTTGTAACCCTACTGGACTCAGTTGATTACTCTATTCTGACAGGGGGTGGCATGAAGAAATGTACTGGAGACACTACCTCCTTTCAAGTATGCTTAATTCATGTCCTCATTCTTCTCAGTTTAGCATGTTTCATCACATGTGAAACTACCATGGCACCTTACTCTGAGACACTGATAAGAAGAAATGCAACTAACAAAGTAAGCTGTCTTCTATTTGGAGTTTCTTTATTGACTACAGCATTCAGGAGATCTACAGTACTTGCAGTGCAATCAATAATAGACTTAAGAGTCTGAGGAAAATAAAGGGTCACTGTTGGGCTTGCCCAACAGGGAAACTTTTAAAACTATGTTGCAGCAGCACAGCTGTGACTTGTCCTATGGACTCCAGGGCTCCAGAAGGCAATGCACATGCATGGACTCCCTACTAGTACAGGACTGTAACACAGTCTGCCACAGAAAGGTTAAATATTCAGTTGAAAACAGTTGCTGTTTGAAAAATAATTTCATTAAATTCAAAGAATATAAAATCATATGGCAAGTAATAGTGAAAAAAACAGTAAGAAAAGTGAGGACTGACTGTTATGCTAACGCAAAGAAAGGAATACGATGCTCATTAGAAGACAGTCTCTATTACTTCTCCATCTTACTCAGTTTCAGTATTTAAATATCATTCCCACACTGATTGTACCCTTACAGATAAATATAGATATACCTACTACTTGTCAGAAACACCCTTTGGAAACCCAATCAGTACAGAGATTATTCTCTCATGTTTACTTCACAGTACTCTTTTTCAAATCCTTGAAAGTCTGTTCAGCCACTGTGCATCTGTCATCACTGACGTCATTCTCAGGAATACTGATAATTACTGTTTTGGGGGACATGAACATTTTTCTGTGAATTCTAGAAAATAAAATCCAAACACAGAATTGAAAACTGAGAACTGATATCAACGAATGTGACTTATACTTAGTATGTTGAGTCAGATTCATAATTGACCTAAATACATTGAGGTTGTGGTTTTGCTACAATATGCAGTTCCAAAGATTCCACTTTTGACTTGCAGCAGGCTGACAAGGACATTTTCAAGGTATTTTAGCTATCTTCAATATCTGTTTTATTGTTGCAGTACTTTGGTACATCTGTTTAGGGCTGAAATTTGCCCATGGTTCTCCCTAGCCGCATTCTGTTGCCAGCATAGAGGAGCAGTGAAGGAAGCAGAGTTTCATTTAGCCTTGAGTGCCTCTGTCTATAATGTCATGCAAAATCCCTCCACTTTTTTTGTTAAGACTTCCAGTCCCAACATGACTGTGTAGCTTCTGCTGAATATCTGTGGTTTTAAGTCAGAAGAAGGTGGTGTATTTCTCTGCCTTATTAGATTACAGCAGAGGTATGTAACAAGTTCATTTTTTTGATATTTTTTAGCCACAAAATGCTGTGTTAATGGAGACTTCATTTTGAGCTGGCAATGAACTTGTGGCAAATCCTGCAATTTTTTTAGGCTGCTTTTTCTCTCAGTTTCTGTCCTGGGTTCAGCTGGGATAAAGTTAATTTTTACAGGAACCTGGGAGGTGGGGGCATAGCCGGGGCAGCTGACCTGGACTAGCCAAGGAGCTATTCCATACCATGGGACATCATGCTCAATATATAAATGGGGAGCGGGCCGGGGGGTGGGCTCTGTTTTCGGTGGGGGAAGTGGCGGAGCGTCAGGTCCCGGGTGGTAAGCAGTTGCACTGTGCATCACTCTTTTTGCATACTTTTTCATTAGTGCCGTTGTTGTTGTTGTAATTTTTTTCTTTGTGTTTGTCCCAGTAAACTGCCTTTATCTCAACCCTCGAGGTTCCGGTTTCTTTTCCTTTTCTCTCCTCCGTCTCCTCCCCATCCCACCGGAGGGGGGCGGAGGAGTGAGCGAGCGGCTGCGTGGTCCTTTGTTACCGGCCGGGCTGAAACCACGACAGTCCTTTTTGGCGCCCAACGTGGGGCACGAAGGGTTGAGATACTGACAGATCTGGCCAGAGTGTGTTGAAACAAATTTGCCAAAAGCATTTCTTAGATAAATAGATGTTAGTCACAATGTTGTTTCATTTGTTTACATGGTGGCGTTTTGTAAGCTCTTATATGCGCTATGCATTGCCTGTAGTTGTGTATCTCATCTCTGGGAGAGTGATTGGGATTATCATTTTGCTGTACTGGGCATGTCGACTTGTGAAATGATTACATCACTAGTCTTGAGGTTAAGCTGGTATCTGTATGAGACAGTGATATCATTTCCATACTTTGGGCACCTTCTGTTGGATTTTATTGGTAATTACACCCCATCCATGGGGAAATTAGGGGGGGATACCTCCCCCTGTCCGTTTGCCTCCCTTTTCCCCTTCCGACTAATTACAACAGCTTTTGAGAATTTTGAATATCCTTGGGATGCACAAGCCAGTGTGCTGTTAGTGCTATGCCTCTTGAATATTTTTCAGATCTTGTTTAGGGCTACAAAAAGACTCTTTAAGAGGACCACTCAGAGATCTGCCCCAAAGCTAGATATTCATGGGTGGCACGGCATGTGGGAGGATTATGGGCAGGTATCTATAGAACTTCTCACCTCCAGTGGCTTGGAAGTTCAGTCCCAAACAACTACAGAACCCTCATGAAGTGGTAGAATATTTGAAAGACAAATGCTGTGGCTATCCCAGAGACACACAACTCACTACATTGTGCTGGGCCCTGGCCAGTATCTACCAAACACTGCTTGATACTAGGCAGCACCCTCAGGGAGAAAAGATGGAAAACAGAACAACAGGCACCGTGGCTACCCCAACCCCAACAACAGACACCGTGGCTGCCCCTACTCCGACAACAAGCACCGTGGCTGCCCCTACCCCGACAGCAGACACCGTGGCTGCCCCTACCCCGGTGACAGACACTTCAGCTAAACCAGAGAACCAGCCTGTGCCAGTATCAGTCGCCCCTGTACAGAAAAAGAAACACACAAAAAATCAGTTCGCTTAGTGAGAGATGAAGATGAACCAGGGTCATTGCGAGAACAGGAGGTAGAGGCAGAACCTGAAATAATTACCCGATCTCTATCCATGAGTGAGTTGCGTGACATGCGAAAAGATTTTAGCCGCCACCCAGGTGAGCACATTGTTACCTGGCTGCTCCGATGCTGGGATAGCGGGGCTAGTAGTGTGGAATTAGAGGGTAAGGAAGCCAAGCAGTTGGGATCTCTGTCTAGGGAAGGGGGCATCGACAAGGCGATTGGGAGAAAAACACAAGTCCTCAGCCTCTGGAGGTGACTTCTGTTAGGTGTAAAGGAAAGATACCCCTTCAGGGGTGAAGTTACATGTCACCAAGACAAGTGGACCACCTGAGAGAATTAGCCGTGCTGGAGGTGATTTACAATGATCCAGAAAATGCACAGTCACCCACAGATCCAGATAGAGTCCAATGCACACAACCCATGTGGCGGAAGTTTCTACGAAGTGCACCACCAACCTATGCCAACTCATTGGCAGTAATGTCCTGGAGAGAAGGCTATGGACAAACGGTGGATGAATTGGCTGTCCAACTCCGGCAATACGAAGGAAGTCTCTCTTCCTCCCTACAGGCCTGTGTCTCAGCTATAGAGGAGTTGTTCCGAGAGTCCCAGCAATTCAAAGTGGATCTGTCTTCCTCCTCACCTGTACAGGCCCGCATTGCAGTTATTGGGAGTAAGCGTTCCTCTGCCCAAGAGAGAGGAGAGAGAAAGTACACTCGACGGGCTAACCTGTGGTTTTACCTGCATGACCATGGAGAGGACATGAGGAAGTGGGATGGAAACCTACCTCAGTCTTGGATGCATGGGTACAGGAGTTGCAAGAAAAAGCAACCAGAAAAGAGAATTCTTCTTGGAAAACTGCTGCTCCAGTTTCCCGTGAGCAGTCCCCCAGATGCAGTAGATGGGCTGATCTCATTTCTGATCCCCTTGAAGGGACTTCTGATTCACGTGTGCAGAAAGTGAGTAACGGATATTCTAACCAGGATTAGAGGGGCCCTGCCTCCAGCCAGGTGGAGGAGAGGGACAACCGAGTCTACTGGACAGTGTGGATTCGATGGCCTGGCACATCAGACCCACAGGAATATAAGGCTCTAGTGGACACTGGTGCACAATGTACCCTAATGCTATCAAGTTATAAAGGAGCAGAACCCATCTGTATCTCTGGTGTGACAGGGGGATCCCAAGAGCTAACGTATTGGAAGCTGAAATGAGTCTAACCGGGAATGAGTGGCATAAACACCCCATTGCCACTGGCCCAGAGGCCCCGCACATCCTTGGTATAGATTATCTCAGGAGGGGGCATTTCAAGGACCCTAAAGGGTATCGTTGGGCCTTTGGTGTAGCTGCATTGGAGACGGAGGAGATTGAACAGCTGTCTACCCTGCCAGGTCTCTCCCAAGACCCTTCGGTTGTGGGGTTGCTGAAGGTTGAAGAACAACAGGTGCCAGTTGCTACCAGGACGGTGCACCAGCAGCAATATTGCACCAACCGAGACTCCCTGATCCACATCCATAAGCTGATTTGCCAACTGGAAAGCAAAGGAGTGATCAGCAAGACTCACTCACCCTTTAATAGTCCCATATGGCCCGTGCAGAAATCTAATGGGGAATGGAGACTAACAGCAGATTATCGTGGGCTGAATGAAGTCACGCCACTGCTGAGCACTGCTGTGCCAGATATGTTAGAGCTTCAATATGAACTAGAATCAAAGGCAGCTAAGTGGTATGCCACAATTGACATTGCTAATGCATTTTTCTCCATTCCCTTGGCAGCAGAGTGCAGGCCTCAGTTTGCTTTCACTTGGAGGGGCGTCCAGTACACCTGGAATCGACTGCCCCAGGGGTGGAAACACAGCCCCACCATTTGCCATGGACTGATCCAGGCTGCACTAGAAAAAGGTGATGCTCCAGAGCACCTGCAATATATTGATGACATCACCGTATGGGGCAACACGGCAGAAGAAGTTTTTGAGAAAGGGAAGAAAATAATCCAAATCCTTTTGAAGGCTGGTTTTGCCATAAAAGAAAGTAAGGTCAAGGGACCTGCGCAGGAGATCCAGTTCTTAGGACTAAAATGGCAAGATGGGCGTCGTCAGATCCCTGTGGACGTGATCAACAAAATAGCAGCTATGTCCTCACCGACTAATAAAAAGGAAACACAGGCTTTCTTAGGTGTTGCGGGTTTTTGGAGAATGCATATTCCAAATTACAGTCAAATTGTAAGCCCTCTCTACCAAGTTACTCGGAAGAAGAACAATTTTAAATGGGGGCCTGAGCAACGACAAGCCTTTGAACAGATTAAGCAGGAGATTGTTCACGCAGTAGCTCTTGGGCCAGTCCGGACAGGACAAGATATTAAAAATGTGCTCTACACTGCAGCTGGGGAGAATGGCCCTACCTGGAGCCTTTGGCAGAAAGCACCTGGGGAGACCGGAGGTCGACCCCTGGGGTTTTGGAGTTGAGGATATTAAGGATCCGAGGCTCGCTATACTCCAACTGAAAAAAGAGATACTGGCAGCATATGAAGGAGTTCGAGCCGCCTCAGAAGTGGTTGGTACTGAAACACAGCTCTTCTTAGCACCCAGACTGCCAGTGCTGGGCTGGATGTTCAAAGGGAAAGTTTCCTCTACACATCACGCGACTGACGCCACGTGGAGTAAGTGGATCGCACTGATCACACAGCGGGCTCGCATAGGAAACCCCGGTCGCCCAGGAATGTTAGAAGTGATCACGGACTGGCCAGAAGGCAAAGATTTTGGAATGTCACCAGAGGAAGAGGTGACACGGGCTGAAGAAGCCCCGCTGTATAATAAACTGCCAGAAAATGAGAGGCAATATGCCCTGTTCACTGATGGATCCTGTTGCATTGTGGGAAAACATCAGAGGTGGAAGGCTGCTGTATGGAGTCCTACACGACTAGTCGCAGAAACTGCTGAAGGAGAAGGTGAATCAAGTCAGTTTGCAGAGGTGAAAGCCATCCAGCTAGCAAGTGGCCAGTACTCTATCTCTATACTGACTCACGGCCATCAGGGAAGAGATGCAACATATAGATGGGCTCGAGATCGAGGGGTGGACTTGACCATGGACACTATTGCACAGGTCATCCATGAATGTGATACATGTGCTGAAATTAAGCAAGCCAAGCGGCAAAAACCCCTGTCGCATGGAGGGCGATGGCTGAAATATAAACAGTGGGAGGCCTGGCAGATTGACTATATCACACTCCCACGAACACGCCAAGGCAAGTGCCATGTGCTTACAATGGTGGAAGCAACCACTGGGTGGCTGGAAACATACCCTGTGTCCCATGCCACTGCCCAGAACACTATCCTGGGCCTTGAAGAGAAAATTTTATGGCAACACGGCACCCCAAAAAGAATCGAGTCAGACAACAGGACTCACTTCTGAAACAACCTTGTAGACACCTGGCTCAAAGAACATGGCATTGAGTGGGTGTATCACAGCCCTTATCACGCACCGGCCTCCGGAAAAATTGAACGATACAATGGACTGCTGAAAACTACATTGAGAGCGATGGGGGGTGGAACTTTCAAGCATTGGGATCCACATTTAACAAAAGCCACCTGGTTAGTTAATACTAGAGGATCCGCCAATCGGGCTGGCCCCGCCTAACCAAGAGTTCCACGTACTGTAGAAGGGGATAAAGTCCCTGTAGTGCGCATGAGGAGTACGTTAGGAAAGACAGTCTGGGTTAGTCCTCCCTCAAGCAGAGGCAAACCCATTCAAGGGGTTGTTTTTGCTCAAGGACCTGGGTACACCTGGTGGGTGATGCAGAAGGATGGGGAAGTTCAATGTGTACCTCAGGGAGATTTGATTTTGGGAGAGAATAGCCAGTGAATTGGGCTGTATGATATTTAACTGCTAAATAACCTGCCAATGCATGTCATTGTATCTATAGTGTCTATATGAAGGGTATTATTGTGAGAATTATCCAAATGACTACAGGATGGACTTTTGAAACTGAGCCAAGTACAGCAGCGATAGAACTTGAATTGGCACCCAGCAATTTCCTCAAGATCAACATCTTTGACCTGCAGACCAGGGGCATGAGTTGCACCAAATGTACTAGCCACAAGTTCCAAAGGCAGCGTACAACAACCCAACATCTCACACCATCTCTCTCTTATCCTGAAGAACTGTTACAACAGATAGAGCCCCAAAATCGATGGACACAGTAGAGGGATAGCCCATAGGCTAAAGGAACACCATGTGTGTGTGTGTGCGAGGTCGGGGGTGGAGTCCATATACTTATATATAAGACAAGGAAAGTAGTAGTGGTTAATTGGGAAAAAAATGTAAGATCTGGGCATGATGTAGATGGTATAGAATAAGGGGTGGATAATGTCCTGGGTTCAGCTGGGATAGAGTTAATTTTTACAGGAACCTGGGAGGTGGGGGCATAGCCAGGGCAGCTGACCTGGACTAGCCAAGGAGCTATTCCATACCATGGGACATCATGCTCAGTATATAAATGGGGAGCAGGCCGGGGGGTGCTTGCTGTTTTCGGTGGGGGAAGTGGCGGAGCGTCGGGTCCCGGGTGGTGAGCAGTGGCACTGCGCATCACTCTTTTTTGTATACTTTTTTTCCATTAGTGCCGTTGTTGTTGTTGTAATTTTTCTTTGTGTTTGTCCCAGTAAACTGCCTTTATCTCAACCCTCGAGGTTCCAGGTTTTTCTTCTTTTCTCTCCTCCTTCTCCTGCCCATCCCACCGGCGGGGGGCAGAGGAGTGAGCGAGCGGCTACGTGGTCCTTTGTTACCGGCTGGGCTGAAACCAGGACAGTTTCCCTGACCAGGACTGTGGGACAAAATACAGAAACCAAGAACCCAAATACATCTAAGTTATTTGCTTAATAAACAGCTCCTGATTTTTCTGTTTCTGCTGCTTTTTTATTGCAGACTTGGGACTGTGTTTCTGTTCCAAAACACTTTGATTCCAGGGAAGACAGTGCATAGTGGACTATTTAATCCTAAATCACCTTCTTCACAGTGAACAGTAAACCCAACATTAACTACCAGGAATATAATTCAGGAATCTTACACAACTTTCCATGTTGGTTCTGTTAAGCAAAAGGAACAAGAAAGGGACAAGACTTGGCCTGAATGCACAAAACCTGTCTGTAAAATTGGACTGAGTACTAGAGTGCTGCCTTTAAGTTTTTCTAAAAATGCTTAAGGAGTTATTTCAGTATGGTGACAATAAGCATTGGCCCGAGCAGTAGTGTTAAAACTGCATCTTGGACTGAAATATGAGATTCAGGTTTCTTATATAAGCAGAAAAAATTTTAGTCTGTCCATGACTTCTTTGTGCCTTCAATCATTTAATGGATAGTTAAATATCTGTTGTGGACAGAGGTTATTAGAAAAGCTACGTGGCTTAGGAACATATTATAAAAATAAGATGCCTTTTTCTGTCACAGAGAAGTTTCTAAAGGCTTGTGTGGTAAATGCTGTAAACATGCTCAGCGTTGCATGCAAAATGTGTTACCAGCTCTATTTACAATAAAGGTAGGTATAAGCTGTAATGTACATACAGTTTCTTTGCTAAAAGCTCATTCATCATTTTCCCCACACAGTTTAGGAGCAAGAAGCAGGCAAAGTCAGTCTAATATTAAGAAACATATTATTCAATTCATAGATATTTTATCTGCTAGAGCTGCAAGACACACTTCAAATCAGTTTTAAAATGAAAGGTTATACTTGTTACTGGTAGGCTACTACTAAGTTTTTGTCTTTACTAGGTAAAGGCAAGCAGGAGCTTAATAAGATTTATTAACTTTTGGTCAGTCCTGAAGTGGTTAAGCAGCTGGACTACATAGTCATTGATAAGTCCTTTCCAACTGAAATATTCTATTCTATTCTATTCTATTCTATTCTATTCTATTCTATTCTATTCTTTTCTTTTCTCTTCTTTTCAGAATCATATTGAAAATTTCTTTTCCTAATTTTCTGCCATAACCACATGCTCAGAGGAGCTCTGAGCTCTTAAAACCCGTAAGTTTGTTCTTGGACATAAAACCCACCTTCTGGCAACCTGTAGCACCAGCATTTAAGTCTAGCCAAGCCAAATAGGCTTTGTAATAAAATAAACTCTAATTGGATTGCCTGTTACAGCAGCAATATGCATTTTATGTGATTTTAGGTAGAAAAGGACCACTTCCAAATTCTTTATTAAGGCCTTCTACATTTGTAAGTTTAGCTGCTGCTGTCAAACTCAGGCAGTTTAATTTACAAATTAGTCTTTGACTTATACATTCAGTACAAATTCCTTGCAATTACATGCTTGATTCATTTTAGAAGTATAAGAGTGTCTGTACACACACACACATACACAAACATTCATACATTTGTGTGTATGTACATGAAAAGATGAAACTGAATGTGTACAAATAGATATATCAGAGGCATATATATTAGGGGCAGGTCTTCAGTATTTCAGACCCATTAATTATGTTTTGTTTATTATTTTAACTTGAATAAGGTAAAAATTTAGCCTGAAGCAATAGAGAGTAATGCCAAGAGCTTTAGCAATATGTTGAAGGACAGACACCAAGATTATGCATATATTTTGGAATTCTTTACATCCCAAAATATTAGGTGTTTTTCATAGTTTTGTAGGAAAGTTTAGGTTCAACAGCCAGACTTGGACTGAGTACTCCTCCGCCATGAGTTATATTTTGTGATCAAGTTCTATGGTGATTAAACCATTATAAGCCAGTGCACAGCTCAGGTATGGCTGATCAAGCTGGAAATCATCCTCATTCAGGGAAGATCATTTTCTGCCATCAAAACTTGGTTCTTCAATTGCTTGCAGCAGTTGCTGGATGATTGGCTATAACCTCACCTCAGAGAGAAAGTGAGGCAGAAAGACTGCTAGGGCAGGTTTGTAATATCACATTAAGACTGGAAGACTTTGCCCCACAAAAGGTGTGATAGTATTGCCAGCACTGTTGTCTCTTTGGCTTATGGGTCAGTCCTGGAGCTCAGGAGGTATTTTGCCTTCCAGCACAGTCACATGAAGTGGCATCCTTTAATGTTAAATAATTGGTACCTCCACAGTCTTTTAAACTGGCAGGCATACTTATTCTGCTGGTATTCACAGTCAGCATGCAGCAAAACAGATCTGAAATATGAAGGACCTGTAAGTCCTGTAGTTTCTAGAACATGGTCAAATCTCTTAAGATGGTTTGTCATATTGCACCTTCACATCAGACCTGCATGACATCCACCTGCAAGCAGAACTGACCAGTGCTGTCCAGGTAATGACAAGTCCTCAGATGTCCTGTGAGTTACATAAGTATTTTAAAGTTCAGTGCTTCAATTCAAATTTAGGCCAGTATCTGTTGCTACAGTATGGTCCTTATTAATGTATATACAGATTGAAGACCAAAAAGGTGGTAATCACATCAAGCTCTTCACATGGAAACTAGTTAGCAATAGCCTTCAGAGCTTCTTTATAATTCCCAGTAGTTTAACTAGTGAGCCAAGACCTTTGACAATAGTGACAAGAAATGAACATTTTTTTAATGTCGTCCATCAGAATCATGTAGTCACGAATGAACATAAATAGATTGAGGGCCCAAAGGATTTTTAGAGATCTCACTGTTTACATACGTTGTATTTCATGATCAGTATTCTGAATTAAGCTCCTTCTTTTCACAGCAAGGACTTTTTGTTGTCTGAGGTTTAGCAAAATGTATAAATTCATAGGCTGAAAGTTTTAGTAAAGAAGAACAAGGCTTGTCCTCAAACCTTAACAAAAAGAAAAAAGAAAAAAAGAAAAAAGAAAAAACTCACAATACATACTTATCTGTAAAGATAACAATTTTTGAAAAGCAAAAATTTAAGTTGCACAAACAGAAAACATAATCAGATTAAGTGCTTGGGATCTGTGCAAGTACAATAACTTTCAGGTTCAGTCTAAGCCAATTTAGAAACCAGAAAATTGGTAGTAACTATCCAGCATGCAAAGAGATTATCATAATCTGTTCTATGATAACACTGTTTTCTGCATAGTCATTTCCTTTCTATTAATATATCTGCTGCCTCTGTTAACTGCAGGACACCACAGACAGTTTTCAGATACTTGTGGGATATTGTGATTTTTTATTGTGCTAGGTGTCCTGCAGCAGAATTAGGACAGAAACAGATTAATTACTTATAAGAGATTTCTTTTTTCTCAACTTGAGCAGATGTACTACAGACTGCTTTAATTTTCTTCTGTGTAGAGTGGAAAATGCAATTCTTTCCCTGATGCTTTTAATGATGGCTCAGAAGCCAATTAAATATCCTTCTGTTTCACATCTCTGAGACTTTCAGCACTGATGGCCCCTACAGAGACTGCAGCTGTGACATAATATGGGTATGGCAAGCAAATCTTAATAGAACTGATTTCCTGCTAAGTGTGATCACTCTGGGATAGTTTGTCACACTGGGGAGAGAAATGGAGCTTCTTGAAACAATAGTATTACAGGAGAGAATACTCACCCATTGCACAGTCTATACAGACACTTGCATTTCTTAATGTACTGTAGGCATCATGTTATCCTGAAGCCTCTGCAAATTTGAGATGGATCTGTGGCCACAATACAATACAATACCCCTTGTGAAACATTTAAATATCTTATGCTGAATTTGGTATTTTGAACATTGTGGGAGAGGTGGGGGAGGGTTGTTCAAGCTGAGAGCAGGGAAAGAGGGCTTGCTTGTAAAACACAGGTTGAACTTCAGGTCAAGACCAGATTTTCCAATTGCCTGGGAGAAGCCATGGTGGATAACGTTAGAAGATACACCGAAAACTCTGGATGGCCTTCACATTTTTAAGGCGATCTAACAAGTCAAATTTTTCTCTCATGCAGCTGACTTTGAAAAACAACTTTGACATCTGGTGAATGGTATTGGTTTACATTTATCATCATTAAAAAAGGATGTTTTAAAATAAATGCAAAGGGTCATGAACATTTACCTTGCAGATTTTGAGGCATTCATTTTTATTGACAAGTATTGTCAAGTTCTATGCATTTAAATTTAAATATTTTAACAATATTAAATTCTGTTTTCTTCTATGGTTCAGCTCTGAAATAAGAATTAAAAAAAAAAAAAAATCTTAAAGCTTGATGGCAAGGAAGAGCAGTTGCCCTTCAAAATGCAGTGCAGACATATGAACTCACAAAACTAGACTTCATCCCAAAGGTAAACCTGTGTAAAAGAGGGTCTCAGTGAGACCTTATATCCCAACTCAAATGAGTGTTTCAGAGATGCATGTCCTCTGCTTTGTTTGGTGTTCCTTGATTCTGTCAGCTCATCCGTCAGCTTCAATATCACTGAAATGGCACTTTAAACCTTTTGGTGCTTCTATTTTCTCACTCCTATTCCTGCTGTCAATTTCAGTTCTTTAATAACAAGATTTTCTTGATGCTTTTGAAAGTTGATGTTTGTACCTTTGCTGTCAGAGTTACAGGGATCCTTAAAATAGTTCCAAGATCTTGGCTTTTTTCTACTTTCTTTCCATGAACACAAAAGATTACTTCCATCTGGGTCTGGATGCTGCAAATTGCTTTTCACATTCTCAGATTTAGGGAGACTCCTTCATTGTTGGGTGCTTCTGCAAGTGTTATAGAATGACAGAATGGCTGAGGTTGGAAGGGACCTCTGGAGGTCATCTTGCTCAAGTGTCTGCTCAAGCTGGATCACCTAGAACAGGTTGGCCAGGACCATGTCTAGTGATTTTTTTAATTTCTTCAAAGACAGAGACTCCACAACATCTTTGGGCAACCTCTTGCTGTGCTCAGTCAACCTCACAGTAAAAAGTTTTTAGAATGCTATGGGAGACAGTGTTGAGAGTCTTCCTAAAAGTCAGGGTATACAATAGCCACTGTTCTCCCCTCAGCTACCAAGACAGTCATGTCATCATAACAGGTTAGTCAAGCACGACTTCCCCTTGGTGAAGCTGTGCTGACTACTCCTGATCACCTTCTTGTCCTTCATGTATCTGGAAAGGGTTTCAAGGATTAGTAGATTCCTCACCTTCCCAGGGATTGAGGTGAAGCTGACTAGCCTGCAGTTCCCTGGGTCCTCCTTCCTGTCCTTCACGAAGAAAGAGTGACATTTGCTTTCCTCAGGCAGCTCTCCCAGTCTCCATGATCATTCAAAGTTTATGGAGAGTGGCCTTGCAATGACTTCAGCCATCTCCCTCAGCACTCATGGGTGTGTCATTTCAGGATTTCTTTATGTCCAGTTTGCTTCAGTATTCCCTAATCTGATCCTCTTCCACCAAGGATAAGCTTTCCTTGCTCCAGACTTTCCCTCTAGTATCCAGGGCCTGGGATTTCTGAAGACTGGTCTTAATAGTAAAGACTGAGGCAAAAAAAACCATTCAGTACTTCAGCCTTTACCATGCGTTCTGTCACCAGGGCCCCTGCTCCATTCAGCAGTGGGCTCACACTTTCCCTAATCTTCCTTTTGCTTCTGTTACAGAAGACTTTCTTGTTAACTTTGAAAGCCTTCATTACCTTAAACTCCAGGTAAGTCTTGGCTTTCCTAACCATGGCTCTGAATGCTGAAAATGTTGCTATACTCCTCCCAGATTACCTGTCCTGCTTTTACCTTCTTTCTGTGATTGAGTTTTGCCAGGAGCTTGTTTTCATCCACGCAGACCTTCTGGCACCTTACCTTGATCACCTGCTTTTGGGATGTGGGTTTCCTGAGCTTGGCAGAGGTGATCCTTGAATATCAACCAGCTTTCTTGGACACCTCTTCTCACCAAGGACTTATCCCATGGGACTCTGTCAAGCAGACTCCCTGAAGAGGCCAAAGTATGCTCCCCTGAAGCTGAGGGTTGTGATCTTGCTTTTTTGCCCTGGTCCCTCCTCTCAGGATACTGAATTCCACCATCTCATGGCCACTGCAGCCAAGGCTGTCTGCAGCCCTCACATAGCCCACTCTAACTTAGTGCCGGCTGCCACTGTTTCCCTAAAATTCTTAATCTTCTTTCAGAGTAGATTCAGCTTACTTCCCGAACAAGTCAAAGAATTAAGCAGGAGAGCTGTGGCCTAAAGATTTGGTACTGGAGTTGAAGGAGTCAAGGGCTCATTTGTGAGCAGAAGCTGTGCTTCGGTTCATCATCTTCAGGCACTGAAAATGTTTATAAGGTAAAAAGAGAACACGAGATTGCAGAAAGATCACATAATTTCTAACGTAAAAGTAGTGATCAATCACAAAGACAGAAATAATTTTTCTGTCCAATTGAGTTTTCCTGAGGTACTGTGTTTTCCATGTTTTTATGTCACTAATTTTTTGCTTAAGAAACATCTAGGATATGCAGATTATTGTCAAATACAACATTTGTGAAGATATGTATGTGTTTGTATTTGTATGTGCATTCAATCTACCTAAAAATTAAAAACTCAAGGGCAGAGCTTTTGTGGAGAGAGATTTTTACTCCTGGGACATAAAACTATCATTACAAGTTATTAAACTTGCAAAATCTTGGCCTTGATTTTTTTCCACCAGTCCTACTTCACATGTTCATTTTTAAAATTTTTATTTGTTCTGCCCTTTACAATGAAGATAAGATAAAAGAAGGATATTTTTGGTTCCTTTATCAGAAGTGCTTTTTAGAAGAGGACTGATGCTTCTTCTAGAAATATAATACACTGGTTTGTTTTGACTTTAAAAGCCTGCTCCTGATGTTGATTAACCAGACCCACTGGGAGATGGATGATGTAGAAGGCTGGATCTTTGCTGACAACCTGTGGAAGATTTTTACTATAAAAATGTAATGAATAAATAATGAAAAACGTGACAGTCTATTGCTCTGGTTTATTGTAAGATATTATTCATGCAGCTAGCAAAGAAGCACCATGTAGTATAAACCTGTATTCATTCGGGAGGATACATCTCTTATTCCTGAAGTCCTGACCTTACTCTCAAAAGCAGATAAAAGCAGAGGAATAGTAACACTATGTGTGATTTATTTTTCAAGTCATCCTTAAGAGTGTTTATTGGTAAGGGAGGAAGATAAAAAAAAAAAAAAAAAGGTTTGAAAAATGGGAAATGGAGGTCTCAGACGGAGTAGCTGGTGCAGCAGGTTATGGGTGCATACGGCCACTATCGAGCCCCTTCCACGGGAGTGGAGAGACAGCTGCACTTGCCAATTGATTCTCACAGAAAGAGAGATTAAGCTGCTTGCTTGATTTAGATCTGTGTCCATTCAGCTTCTCTGATTCTTTTTTTTTACTCTCTTGCTGGCAATTTTCGATGCAAAGAGCTACAGTGGTGAGCTTCACCCTGTTGGCCAGGTGTCTTCTGTTAGAGTTTGGGGTTGTTTTCTTACTGACAGAAGATGCAATTTCTCTTGCTGTCTCCCACTTCCCTCACTGAAGTTTTCCTTTGAAAATCATTTGTTAACCACTACACATTACTTCATCAGTAATTTCATTTGTCTTCCGCACAGCTGAAATTCTGTACCATGTACCACTGAGTGTCCTCTTGGGTCAAGCCCAAAGAAGCAATTACTCTGTGCTTTAGTATATTCTATATTTATTCCCTGTTCAAGTCCTTTAGGAATTTGTTCATTTATATCTGGAATATGGTAATGGCCAAAGGAGAGAGTGAATAACTCAATCTGAGCCTTTCACTCAGCAAAAGGCAAGCTGTACTGCAATCTTTCTCATCACAGAGTGTACCTGACACCCTCAGTGTTTTCCACAAACTTTTTAAATTCTCATATTTATCTTCATTGTTAATAGGCAGCATTAAAATAATAAAGTGGCTTTTCTTAGTCACCATCACTAAAAAAAAATAAATCAGAGAAGTGATGCAAAATGCTGGAAAATATTCATATAAATATATATATTTAGATTTTTATTTTTATTTTTATCAGTGTCGTGGTTTAACCCCAGCCAGCAACTAAGCACCACACAGCTGCTCACTCGCTCCCCCTCCCCCACCCAGTGGGATGGGGGAGAAAATCGGCGGAAAAAAGTAAAACTCGTGGGTTGAGATAAGAACAGTTTAATAGAACAGAAAAGAAGAAACTAATAATGATAATGATAACACTAATAAAATTATAACAGTAATGATAAAAGGATTGGAATGTACAAATAATGCGCAGTGCAATTGCTCACCACCCACTGATCAACACCCAGTTAGTCCCTGAGCAGCGATCCCCCACCCCCACTCCCCCCAGTTTATATACAAGACGTGATGTCACATGGTATGGAATACCCCATTGGCCAGTTTGGGTCAGCTGCCCTGGCTGTGTCCCCTCCCAATTTCTTGTGCCCCTCTGGCCTTCTTGCTAGGTGGGCATGAGAAGCTGAAAAATCCTTGACTTTAGACTAAACATTACTTAGCAACAACTGAAAACATCTGTGTTACCAACAATCTTCTCATACCAAACTCAAAACATAGCACAGGTACCAGCTACTAGAAAGACAATTAACTCTATCCAGCTGAAACCAGGACAACCAGTTAAGTTTCTGGCCAGTTTTTGTTAGTACCAGCAAGCACAGTGAGAATTAAAATTTGTTGACATCAAATCTCCTTAAATCTGTTCATTTAGAAAAAGAGAGGGTGCAATTAAGCACCACTTAATATAGTATATTTGAGGAAGTCAGAGCTAGGGTATAATCTCAGTGCATACAATACATCATAGGATGGTTTACTGAACACATTATGTTCTAAGACCTCACCAGCTGAGTAAGAAAGAACAACTGCCTCTCAAACTTCTAAATGAAATGGGATATTTAACACTACAGAACTATCCTAAGGACTGGCCCATTCTTGAGGCCTTATTTCTCTTTTGCACTCAACAGAGTTTCATAAGAGCATAAAATCTTGATTATGTTTTGGGTGTGACAATATAAGTACAGAATGTTAAATAAGGTGAGTTTTTTTCTCCTTTCAGTCACAATAAATTTCACTCCCATGAGCATGTCACAAACGTTGCTGGACAGACCAGGAACGAGTCATGTTGAGTTCAGAATTCCCTCGAGCTAATACTAAACCATCAGTTGAACATTTTATTTATGGCAGAAGCAACCTGAACTTGGAAGGTGTAACAGTAGGTGGCTGGGTTTCTCACAACAGGTATTGGCATGAAACTGTCTCAGTAAACTCTGTAACCCTGGTTACCCATATACATCAATTCAGGGAAAAAGGAGATCCCTCCCATTGAGTCATGAGGTTCAGAGTGGATCCCCTTGCTTTCCAGACTCCTTCTCAGAGAGGAGCCCAGGGCAGCTGAATCCATTCCTAGTCCCAGACTTGGTCAATGGTTTATGTCTAAAGGGATGAGGTGTAGGGTTTACAGAAAAAAAAAGTGAGAGACTGAGAAAGAAAAGAGAAAAGAGAAAGATTTCACTAGTCCTGGGTCCAGCATTGGTCCAGCCATCCTAGAGGTCCAGTTCTGGAGGGCACACACCCATGGGGCTTCAATTTGTGCCCTTTTATCATCTCTTTGTGCCTGCTTCAGGCGGGCATTTGAACTCATTAGGCTAATTAGGTATCATTCCTGGTTTGTGCTTTCAGAACCTTCAGGAAATGGGTCGGTGGGCTTGGGGGTCGTTTGGGGAGTAACTTCCCCTTCCCTGCAGGCATGACCATTGTTTGATCTTTGGCCATACATGGTGAGCTGCCCCGCTCAGCACATCAGAACAGGGAACTGCACATGCTCCAGCACAGCATGCCCTCCTTGTCCTGTTGCTGATGTCCTGTGCTGATTGGCTTCTTCACCTGCCGTTTGTTGTTATGCAGAACTTGCCCCACCGTAATGTTTGAGACATTAAGTCTTTCAGTCTCTCACAGAGCAACAAACATAATAACATACAACAACTGTAACAGAGTAGAAACAAAAGTTTCATCTAAAGAAATTTTTATGGGTTTGAACATTCAGGTTTCAGAACAACTTTACAAGATTAGAATTATTTATTTTCTTTATTTGCTTTTGTGGTTTACAAATTTTTAAACAGCACTTGGATATTTTATATATTTGAGTACTATTTTATTTTTCTGTAAATGTCCCCTTTTCTGTAAGAAACTTTTTACATTTGGACAATTCTCCACAGAAAATGTTCTGCTACATGTAATCACCTCTGCTCTTACTATTCCACATGTCTGTGTGGGAAAATACCAATACTCATGAGTGAGGTCTGTTCTCTGAATGAACAGAGGAGTAGTATTAGTGAATTTTGGGTTTCTCTTAAAAAAAAAAAAAAAAAAGAGAGTATTTATTTCAAAGACAAATTATTTTCAGGAGACTTTTTGTGGAAAACAGAAGTGGCAAGGTAAACACCCCAAGGTTAAATCCTGAGACATTTCATTTTTGGCAAATCTTACCAATATAAGCTTTTGTTCTTGATATGATAACATGGATTTCCACTAACTGCTAGTGTGTCCTATCCAGCTCTTCTCTTCCCCTATTATGATTAGTAACCAGCAGAGCAAAGGCAGACTTTAAGAAAGATTTGAAAAGAAGGTAAATTATAGAGTCAGGAGAAGATTAATTACTCTTCTGTACATCAGTTGTATATGAGAATTCATACAGAAAAAAAAAGTGTCTCAGGTTGTGGCAGTTTAAGAAACATATTTTGGGAAGATTTGTGCAGACAGTTGAAACATTTTTTTTAGTTTTCTGAACTTAGGTTTAATAAATTTCTACACACAAAAAATATGATGAATTACATGAATCAGTTCAGGCCCCCCTGGGGCCTGATGGGATCCACCTGTCCAGATGGGGAAAACAGTTCTTTGTTCCTAAGCTGCCAGGACTGATTGAGAGGGTTTTAAACTTGAATTGATGGGGGAAGGTGATACCATCAGGACAGCTGAAGTTAAGCCACAGGTTGGCATGGCATCACCTGAGGGTGGCAATGTTAACGGGAGCATTTACGCTCCTCGAGAGAACGCTGAGGGCTTAGGAACACATCTGAAATGCTTGTACACCACCACATATAGTATGAAAACCAAACAGGATGAATTGGAAACGTTGGTCAATTCCCAGAGCTATATCATTGGTATTACCAAGACTTGGTGAAATGAGTCCGATGACTGGAGTGCTGGGATGGAGGGCTACAGGCTGTTCAGGAGGGCTAGGCAGGGCAGGTGAGGTGGAGGAGTCGCACTGTATATAAGGGAGAGAATTGACTGTACAGCCCTTACAGTTAGAGATGATGTGGTTGAGAGCTTCTGGGTGAGCATTAGGGAGGTGGAAAACAACGCAGATGTCATAGTAAGTATCTACTACTGTTTGCTCAAACAAGGTGACAGCACTGATGAGTTATTCTATAGTCAATTAGGAGAAATCTCTGGGTTGGTATCCCTTGTCCTTATGGGATTTTTCAACTTCCCAGACATCAACAGGGAGTACCATCCTGCTGTGATGAGCAAGTCTGGGAAACTACTGAACTTTATTGAAGATAATTTCTTGTCACAAGTACTCAGTGAACCAGCTAGGAGAGATGCACTCCTTGACTTTCTGTTTGTGAATAGAGAAGGCCTTGTGGGAGATGTGACGGTAGGTGGCTGTCTTGGTCACAGTGATCATGAAAAGGTTAAGTTTAAAATTTTCTCTGTAATGAGAAAAAATGTCAGCAGAGTTGCTACCCTGGATTTCAAAAGAGCAAACTTTAAGCTATTCAGGGACCTACTTAGCAGGACACCCTGGACTGATACTTGCAGAAGATGGTCACCTGACAAATAGAGATTAAGACAAAATGGAAGGATTCAATGGGGGTTTTTTTCCTCAGTCTTTAATAATACTGATAGACGTTGGGCTGCCTGGTCCTTTGATTTGGAGGACCATGACTGAGGGAACAATGACTTTCCATTTGCAGACACTGAAATTGTAAGGGACCAGTTGTATTGGCTGAGTGTTCATAAGTCCATGGGGCCTCATGGGATTTACCCCAGAGCACTGAAGGAGCTAGTGGATGTTACAGCAGGACACCTCTCAAACATCTATCAAAGGTCTTGGGAGTCTGGGGAGGTCCCTAATGACTGGTAGCTCGTGAATGTTATTCCAATTTACAAGAAGGGCACGAGGGAAGACCCAGGAGACTGCAGACATGTTAGTCTAACCTCAGTACCCAGAGAAATTATGGAGAAGATCATATTGGCTGCTGTTGAAAGTCATTTAAAGAACAATGCAATCATCAGGCAACGTTGCCATGGTTCCACAAAAGGAAAGTCCTGTGTAACTAATTTGATATCCTTCAAGGATAAGGTCACCCACCTCATGGATAAAGGGAAGGCTCTCGATGCAGGTGTGGCAGTACACTCTTCCCCACCACCCCCCAGCAGGAAACAAGACTTCTCCAGGCAGGAAGAAGAGGAAAAAAACCTAAAACCTGGAGGCTTCAAGTTGAAATTTGAACTGGCCAATTGAGATATGCCAGGTACACTGAGGTGACCTTCTTGTCCAATAGGGATTAAAATGACCACAGGTCAGATTCAACAAGGGTATAAATGGGGCCCCGACAGAGGACATGTTGGAATCAGTCCTCCTTGGAGCAGCAGGTCTGCCATTAGGGACACCCCTTGGGTCAGGGCACCGCCAGAGGTGACTCCTCGAGGGAGAGAGCCCTCAGCTTTTAGGGAATGATATGCGCATTTTGAGTCATCACTTTTAAATCTCGAGGATTCTTAAGTCAGCTGTGTAGTATTAATTCCCCTTACATCATGGTGCTTGTAGTTCACTACTGTTACCAGAGTTCTAACTTTTCTGCTGAAGAACAAATCTGACCTTTAACACCTGTTGGATTTGAGTGTGCATGCATCCTTAACAGCAGGTTTTTCTGAATTTTAGTAAGGCTTTTGATACTATCCCTCACAGTATCCTTCTGCACAAGTTGTCAAACTGGGGGATAAGCAGGTTCACAGTGTGCTGGGTGAAGAACTGAATGTAGAGCAGGGCTCAAAGGGTAACAGTGAATAGGGTTACATCTGGCTGATGACCGTTCACCAGTGGTGTTCCTCAGGGCGCTATTCTGGGGCTGGTTCTGTTCAATATTTTTATCAATTATTTGCCTGCAGGAGTTGAACACACCATTAGCAAGTGTGCTGACATTGCCAAACTGGGAGGTGCTGTTGACTCTCTTGAGGGACAAGAGGCCTTGCAGAAGGGTCTAGGTAGGTTGGAGCACCACGTAGTCACCAATGGTGGGAACTTTAACAAGATCAAATGGTGGATTCTGGACCTGGGACGGAGTACCACCAGACACAAGTATAAATTGGGAGAGGAGTGGCTGGAGGGCAGCCCTGCAGGAAGGGATCTGGGGGTGCTGGTTGACTGCAGGCTCAGTAGGAGTCAGCAGTGTGCCCTGGCAGCCAAGAGGGCAAACCCCATCCTGGGGCTCATCGAACACAGCAGAACCAGCCGGTCAAAAGAGGGGATTATCCCACTGTATTTAGTGTTGGTGCGGCCTCACCTTGAGTACTGTGTGCAGTTCTGGGCCCCACAATTTAAGAGGGACGTGAAGGTACTCAAATGCGTCCAGAGGAGGGAACACAGCTGGTGAAAGGTCTGGAAGGCATGTCCTGTGAGGAGCAGCTGAGGACTCTGGGTTTGTCTGGTTTGGAGAGAAGGAGGCTGAGGGGCGACCTCATTGCTCTCTGCAGTTTCCTGAGGAGGAGAAGTGGAGAGGGAGGTGCTGAGCTCTTCTCCCTGGGATCCTGTGACAGGACGCCTGGGAATGGGTCAAAGCTGTGTCCGGGGAGGTTTAGACTGGACATTAGGAAACATTTCTTTACCAAGAGGGTGGTCAAACACTAGAACAGGCTTCCTAGGTAGGTGTTCGATGCCCCAAGCCTGTCAGTGTTCAAGAGGCATTTGGACAATGCCCCTAATAATATGTTTTAACTTTTGGTGAGCTCTGAAGTGGTTAGGCACTTGGACTAGATGCTTGTTGATAGGTCATTTCCAACTGAAATATTCTTTTTCTTTTCTTTTCTTTTCTTTTCTTTTCTTTTCTTTTCTTTTCTTTTCTTTTCTTTTCTTTTCTTTTCTTTTCTTTTCTTTATTATAGCTGCATGAGACAGTCCTTTGAACAGAACTATGATTACATATTGCCTCAAGCATCACAATCATATTCAATGTAGGCAAGTAGAGAGACGTCTGATGCAGTGATATGTACAATCAGTCCCTCAGATGTTCAGTCACCAATGCTGAGGAAAATTTGGAGTTAAATCAGTTGAAAGAAAAATATGACTGAAAAATGTGAATATAAGAAAAGCATTTACAGGGTAAAGATGGTACCACAAGGCAAGGAAAGGAAATCTTGGCTAAGCAGCCAGCCAGCCAGAGGAGACATCTATGGAAGTATTTTTTCTACAGAAATAGCTTTCATGAAGACACATATATGGTGGGGATATTCATTAGAAATTTCTGAAATATGCACCATAAAAAGTAAGATGAGCTACTTATATCACATGGAGGTACCAGAGAATTGGGGAAAAAAATAAAAGGTATAGGACCAGCAACATAACACTAACTTTCAGAAAAAGAATATAGGCTAGCCTAGAGAAACTGATTGTATCAGTATGGGGTCAATATTTTAAAAATGTTGAGGTTTAACTGAGTACCTCTGAATGCTTCTACAAATCTCCAATAAACCTCAAAAACAGACTTCTAGAGTAAGATTGATTGGCAAAGTATATATGTACTGGGATGTTACAAAGAATTTACAAATTTTAAAAATTTTGAAACTGTGGAAGAATTGGGAAAAGTCTTTTCATGTGATGTGGACATTTTCTGTCTGACTTTGCTGAGTTTTGTGATTTATGAGCTTAGAATCTAGAAATATCATGAGTAAACCACATAAAAATTTTGGGTTCAGACTAAGTGCATAGAAGTGCTTATACAGTGTATAATTTATTCTGTAGCTAAAAACAAAAGCCAAATACAGTTTATAGCTATGGGGATAGTGAAAATTTCAAATTCAGAAATTGTGGTCCAGACTCTCATGTGTGTTTTTAAACACAGAATACTATGAATTCAATAGATCTTCACCAATTAGTACTAGGCAGCTGACCACATTTTTAAATGGAAGATTGTATCTGCTTAATACTCCATCCCATCACAGTACAGAATAAGAAAAGGCAGTGGTAAAAGGGATTCAAATATTTCCACTCTGTACCAGTGTTGGTTTTCACTCTTCTTCCCTTTGTGGGAAAAGCTGCTAAAGTGGTCAGCAGCAGCAAATTAGTTTCCTGCATAGTTTAATTAAACCCACCTTTGTTCCCCATGTGTATTTTGGTCCCCAAGTTGTGCAGATCTTGCTGCAGAACCCAGAGGAACATTCATTAATCATTGTATCTCTTGAATACTAATTCTCTGAGTCAGAGTACTGTAATCATTTATTTTGTGGACAGAGTTTCCTGCCTGATAGGCTGCACATACACAAAATCTGAGGCCTAGGACATTGTCATTATTCAATGACAGTATATGTGGTGCAGGCTGGTGATTCTACCCCTCATGAAAAGTATTATAATTTCATTTTGTGGGCCAAAATTCTCTGTGTGCTAAGCCCACATAATTATCTG
This sequence comes from Astur gentilis, assembly GCF_929443795.1. NCBI lineage: Eukaryota > Metazoa > Chordata > Aves > Accipitriformes > Accipitridae > Astur > Astur gentilis. The sequence continues at coordinate 16,271,279 of NC_064919.1, read as the reverse complement.
TTTCATAAAATCCAGGGATGGGAAGTGGAGCAGCAGTGGAAAAACAAAATTCTGGCAATGAATTCAGCAGTTTCCTTCCAAGAAAGAGGGACTTCCTCAGAAGAAAAATATACTAACACACAAAAAGACAGAAAATGGAGTCCAATGCATATGCCAAGGACAGACCAACTCAGAATAGCCCATTTTTCCTCCACACAGACAACAGTATGTTCTTTCAAGGAATTCATAGGGAATCTGATCCAAGAAAACAAATGCCATCTGTTGTTTAGCAGATACAGATATTGATGTTGGTGTGATTCATTTGTTTAACAGGACAATATAGAAATCATTTAGCAGTCAACATAAATGGTGTCAGAAATGATGATGTGAAATAGCTGTATTCAGGACTGAAAAACTTAATTCTTGTACAAACTGTCTATAAGGTTGTTAGATTTCCTGGTGATAATCTTATGGAAGGCAAAGACCTTTTTATCACAAGACTGTGTTCATACTATTGTTCTATTGCTGCTTACTTAGTGCCTATGTGTTAGCACCTCCCGGAAAGACATTGTGACAACTTAGTGTCACTTAATGACATCTTTCAAAGACCTTTGAGCATGATTTTGTCTTTTATGAAAAATATTGTACAGAAATTCTGGTCTGATTTATTGAAACTTCAGTTCTACTGATAGCAACAATAATGGCCACCAAGAAGAAAATTCTGCAGGTGCTACAGTAAAAGTGAAATCATTATCTTATAATTCATAAAGTGGATCACTTCTATTGAAATACATTGCTGATGGAGAAGAAAAGTTTCAAACATGGGAGATTGAATACTGGTGTAGGAGAGAATTACTTGTTTACAGAAAAATTTGGTGCTACAGTTCATAAACCTATTCACTGACAAGCAATTGTAAGAGGGGTTTTTTTTGCCATTTGGTTTTTTTTTAACTATGTTTTGGCATGCATGTGGAATGCTGACCCTGAACTGCGGCTGCACTAACAAGATTACAGCATGAAAAATTACGAGGTGTTACAGATAGCAAAGAGGCGGTACAGGATATACAACTTAAACAACCTTGATTAGTGGCTGAACTAACAACTTAGCAACATGGGAAATGACAGAAATAAGAAACAGTGTAACAGAAGGAGAAACTAACACAAATTGCTGATCAAGACAGAAATTACCAGGGCAACTCTATCACAGGTGGTAAGTGAGGGTATAAATCAGGAAAATGAGGATCTACAGTGAAAGAATAAACAGGAGGAAGCTGTTTGAAAGAAATTACTGTGGTGATTGGGAAGAACTTGGAAGGAGGAAAAAGGGGAGAATAAAGAGGTAGCAAGGTTTGGGGTCCCTTTGAAGCTGTCTTATTCCTGATTAGTGCTTCAGAAGAGGACAATAATCCCGTTCTTGTGACCGTGCCTCGGTTTGAATCACTTCTGCAGTCAGAGGGCTCCTGGAGGAGGTGGGGGACTTGGAAATGCTCTGATGGGACTGATGGAGCATCCTAACTGCTTAACACCACATGCAGTCTAGAAGCATTAGTATACCCTATTGGTGCTATCTGCTTTTCTAAAAAGCCTGAAGGTTTTCAGCCTCCATCTTCTTTGTCTTGCATGAATGTCCTTAACAGTAAGCATAAAGCTTTTTGTGTCACCTGCTTTTTTATAGGAATGGCAGAAAGACTGGGAAGTAGCTAAGCCATTAGAAATGTCCATTTTTTGGCCAAAATTGTTATCACTCAGGTGTGTTGCAGAGGAAGAGTTAGACCTGCAGAACATGAAATGAAGCTGGAAATTGTTTGAGACTGCACTAATTTTTGTAAGGAATATATGATTCACAGAAAGAAAATAAACAAACCCACAGTTTTGCTGAGTAGTATACTCACAGAACTGAACTCAGCAGCTACTTATACCATACTAGACTGGTAAGTCTTTTCCCTTGATGTATCTTAGATCACTGCCTCTGTATAAAAAAAAAAAAAAAAAAAATAAAAAAAAAAAAAAAAAAAAAAAATCACTGAAACATGATATATTGGAGGTCTTATAAATAAAATTTAGATAAAAATAAAATCAATAAATAGAATTTCAAATTATGACCTTATTTTTAGTTTAATTAATTTGCCTTCTGGATAATTTTATCCAGAATACAATTAATTCAGTTACTTTTGAAAGTTGCTCAGCTAAAAAGTTATTTTAAACCAAGATTTTGAATGATTATATTCAGAAGCCATGTACCCTCTCAAGGCCATTAGTGCAGTGTGTGCAAATATGTGTCGATTTGTTTCTTACAGTAAGTTTTGCTATGATAGAAAGGATATTTCTAACATTTCTAGGAAAAGGTAACACGTAGAACGTAGTGCTACATCCACATAATTTCATTATTTCCTTTTTCTCAGCAAGTTCCAGTGAAAAAACAATGGTGAAAAAAACATGCCAAGCCATTTCTACTGAGAACTATATTCCAGAAAAAAAATTGAAAGGTGTAGTTTAAAGCTCTGTGGTGTTGGCCCCATTACCTTGGTCTTACTCTTTGACCCTCTCTTCACTAGCCTGTGATTTGAGGTTATGCACACAGGCCTCCTACCTTTCCCTAGCGGCTCCAAGCCTACTGGGCAGACTGGATTTAACTCCCCAGTCAGCTGCATTTGGAGAATTGTTAAGCTCAACATTTGGCAGGTCGAGCTGCCTCGCGACACAGAGCTGCCATCTCCAGCTGTATTAGGGGCTTCCCTTGCTGTTTAAAGTAAGTAGTGAGTAGCGAGTAGTGAGCAGTGAGTAGTCTTTCTCTGGTTCTATTTCTTTCCTGTGAACTAGGAGTAACACATTCTTCCTAAATTTCTGTCTCCTTATTTTAGGCTTTGCTTAGAGAAGCAGCAGCCTTTTAGTATGTTTTACCTGGACCTGAAATAGTGTCTAGGTTGGATCTGCTGTAACAATGAAAAATAAAAATTCATAGGTCTTCAAAGACTGTCCCCCAGTAGATTATGGCTTTGGCCACAATGCATTGTAGCTAAGGCTTACAGAACTATAAAATCCTGATTAGTTGAAGTTGTAGTTAGCTATTGGTGAGGTAAAGCATGTGTGAACGATAAAATTGTAAACAACTTTCAGATAGGTCACAGTCCATGTAAACAGATACAGCACCTCTCTGAGTAACTTACCAGCTGTTCTTCAAAACTTCATGAATCCTAGAGTGTTCACAATTGGATCATTTTAGTACCACTCTTTCTCTTCTCTAAAAGAACAGACAATCTTTGGCTACTGCATCTTTTTTTTTTTCTTTCATGACATAAGGTGCATTGACTGAGTTGAGAAAGTTCAGTCACATTAAAATTATGAATTTTTCACATAAAGTGACTTTGCATGTATTTTCATGGGATTTTTTTCAGTAACAACAACATAGTTTACTTCCAGTCTTGTCAGACAAAACAGTTTCTGCTTTAAAAGAAAGGAAGTGGTAGTAAATGTTACTTCCACTAAATCATAACAACTGTTGGGGCACACACAGTAATAGTAAATAATGTCCCAATTTAGTAGTGAAATAATGGTCTTTCAGAAATGGATAGGTGCATTTGCATAGCCATGGTAATACAAAATCATAGCACAAAAGATAAAGCCAAGCAAAAAAAGTTGTCATATGCTTTTATAAAATGAGAATGTACCTTCATAAAAAAGAAAAGAAAAGAAAAAAATATATATATTATCACAAGAATATGATATGTCCATGAGTTGTTTATATTCTCCAGTAGACATTATGTTTATTCTGCAAGGACTGATGAAAGTTATAGCACAGGTACAAGAATGAGAAAAAAAATCAGTTTCCTTGTTATTTAGTTAATTTAAGGTGAACATTATGCCACATTTGGGTACCATTAATGTGATTGATGAATAGAAAAGGTGGGGAAATTTTCCCTTACTATTTTTTCTCTAAATACCTTATTCTATAAACCTCCAATGCAAACCTGGAATTAAGGACTAGAGCTGCATTAAAGTTTTCATAAGGTATCTATGCTGTTTGGTTCTGATGAATTACTTCCTAATTAAGAGTGTAGAAAACAGATTTGATTTTTCAATGGCTACCTAATTCAAATCAGAAATAAGCATCAACTTCTGTTTCTTTTTCACTAGAGCAACTGCTTAATGATTCCTGCTCACATACCAAGGGTACCACAATCTTTTTCTGCTGTATCAGGTCACTGTAGAAACAGTTGTTGCTTCTCTATTTTGTCTCAAGCCAGAAGTAATCTTGGTTTAAAACTGTATCCTACATGCTTCCCTCCTCTAACTACTGTCTCACTTTTGCATTAAGAAATGGTAATTTTCCACTTCCAAGTAAATTTTTGCATCCCACTTGGTGGGCTCAAGGGAGGTGATCTTTTAGACAGTCTGTTGGCACACACAGGTGTCACAACAATGACTCAGGAAGGACAGGGAAAATTTCAACAGCCCATTTCGCTTAGCGAATCCCAGGGCAGGAGTCATGACAATGTCTCCTAAATGCTTGAAATATGTTTTATTTAATGCTGACTTATAACACAAGTGTGGCTAAATTTTTGGTGTAGCAGTTATTTTGAATAAAAAACTTGACACCTAACAGCCATAGCAAAATATTCCTAACAACAAGGTAGGAGGAAGAGATAAGAGAGACATAGAAGAAAGAGAAAAAAGGAGAAGTATCACCACCCTTGGCTCCAGTGAGGAAAGAGTCTTGGTTCTTGAGGAAGGGGGGGGGGGGGGGGGGGGGAGAGGGAGGGGATGACGACTGATGCCCCCTTATCCCATTTAACTGGTGTACACAACTTTCATGGCAAGGGCCCTTGGCAAAACTCCAAACCTGTGACAAAACATCCGAAGCGCAACTGCTAGAAAACTTCCCAGGAAGACAGTCGTGAGAAAGCCTCTTGGAGGCACAACCGGTAGAAAGCCTCCCAGAAGCAGTTCACTACCCCACCTCCATAGGGCACGTCCTGTTTCAGCTGCTTGTAGGTACCTGCTCGGTTGTTTGGGACAAAATGGTTGTCAGTATCTCACAGTGTCTCTGTCCCTCACATAAATATAGCAATAAAAAATGTAAATTATTCTCTCTCCTCTGTTACTGTATGCTTTTCCCCTATGTCTAGACATTAGCCATCTAAATAACACTGGCATGTAGCTGCAGCCTTTATGTAACTGCTGGGCATATAATTGGTGTCTGTATCTAATCAATAGCTTTAAACCCATGTATATTTTACATTAGGGAACATCAGCTATCTTCAGGCATATTCTATATGTGAACCTGTTGTGAAAAATTTATGTCTAAATTATCACAAATTGTTAAAATTTCATATATGAGAAATAAGAAGTGTAGAAAAAACAGATTTTCATTAAAAGAAAGACTAGTGAAATATTATTAATCAAATTAGTAATTCAGTGACTAATCTAGGTTTGAAGAAATTTACGAGCAAAATAACTTGTTGATACTATTTCTTCCTGCAATTACCTGCAAGAGACTTGCATTTTTAAAATTAATTATTTAATTTGTGAATCTATTTGAGCAGCTGTGATTAGAAGTGGATAAGGAAGTTTGCGTTTTTCTGCTTGCAGTCAGAAAAGTAGATTGTAGTGCTCTAAACATGAACATAAGAGGTGACAATAGATGATGAGCTGTTTTATTAAGGAGGGTGACCTTATTTACCCTACCATATAGATCCAATGTATCCTTATTACTTTAATTAAACTTCCATTTTAGAGAACTGTTATCAAAATCTTTTTGTTTGGTTGGTTGGGTTTTTTTATGAAAATGTGTAATTATCTCCAGGTAATTACCTTAGTGCTTCTAAGAATATATTTGGATCAGTAAGTGCCTGGGTTGCTAAAGTTTTCATTCTTATTTGTATAAAAATTGGAAGCACAACTAGTAGAGGGAGCCAACAGAAACAGGATTTTGTGCAGCAGTTTCTGGGCTCTGTGTTGGGATCTCTCAGGTGAGCTGGTAATGGGAGAGGAGACAGCTGAGGACATATAGGTCAGGGTTAGAGGGCAGACCAACATGAGTGATGTTGTGGGTGTCTGCCATACACCTCCTAATCAAGAAGTAGAGGAGGCCCTCTTCAGAAAACTAGAAGAGGCATCCACTTCTCAGGTCCTGGTCATCATTGGGGTGATTCTAGTCCTCCTTGTCTGCTGGAGGGATAGCACAACAGGACACAAGCAGTCACAGAGGCTTCTGGGCTGCGTTCATGATAACTAACACAGATGATCAAGGAGCTGTCAGAGATGCTCTGCAGGGTGTGATTCTTATAAACCAGGAAGGAATGGTCAGTGAAGGCTGGCAGCAGCCTTTATCTGCAGTGACCATGAGATGGTGGAGTACAGGATCCTGAGAGGAAGAAGAAGGGCAATAGGCAGGATCACAATCCCAGACTTCAGGGGAGCAGACTTTGGCAGGGAACTGCTTAGAATAATCCAATGGGAAACTTCCCTGGAGTGAAGAGTGGTCCAGGAGAAATTATTCATTTTTCAATGATCATTTCCTCCAAGCTCAAGAATGGTCTTGAATCTTGAGCTGGAACAGAGAAATTCAGGAAATCAAACACAGGTGGCAGGAGGCCTGTGTGGATTAACAAGAATTTCCTGACAAAACTCAAACATAAAAAGCAGGCATACAAAAATTAGAAGCAGGCTAAAATGACCCAGGAGAAATACAGACATTGCTGGAAGATTCAGGGAGGGAGATAAGAAAGACAAACTTTATTGGATCTGGACTGGGTGAGGAACATAACAAGCAACAAGAAAGGCTTCTGTAGGTACATCAGCAGCAAAAGAAAGACTGATGCACAAGAAAATGTTGAGGGCCAACTGACTGGAAAGGAGGTCTGCAGAAAAGGACCTGGGGTTCCTGGTGGACGGGCAGATGAACATGAGCAATCAAGGTGCTCTTGCAGCACAGATAGCTAACAGCCTCACGGGTTGCATTAGGAGGACCATTGCCAGTAGGTAGAGGGAGGTGATCCTTCCCCTCTGTTCAGAAGTAGTGAGGCGACATGTGGAGTGTTGGGTCTAATTCTGGGCTTCCCAGTTCAAGACACATGATCATATTGGAATCAGTCCAGTGAACAGTCACGAGGATGATGAAGGGACTGGAGTATCTCTGTTATGAGGACAGGCCGAGCAGTCTGGGACTGTCGGGTGCAGGGATTTTATCCACGTGTACAAATACCTGAAGAGCGGGCATATAGAAGATGGTGCCAGGCTTTTCTCAGGATTAGAGATCAGAGGCAATGGGCAAATATTGAAATACAAGAAATTGCATTTAAACATGAAAAACTTTTTCCTGTGAGCGTGACAGTACTGGTGCAGGTTGCCCAGAGAGGTTGTGGAGTCTCCATCCTTGGACATATTTAAAACCTAAACACCGTTCTAGACAACTTGCTGTACGTGACCTTTCTTTGACCCAGGGTTTGGCTAGATGATCTGCCATCCTCACCTATTCTGCAGTACTATACAGCTGATACCTCTGAATTCTGTAAGAATGAAAGACTTCCTAAAAGACAGGATATGGTGTTGAGGTGGTTGCATGCCCTGTAACTTCATTAGTATCTTTGCTTTAGACTGATCTTTTTGTCCAGACAGAAGTGTACCTGGACATATTTGCTTATTTTTGAATCTGTTTATGTATACTTGGAATATGGAAAAGTCATTTGAATTCTTCATACAGCAACCACACTGAGGCATGGTACAGCCCAAAAGATAACTCTGGATTTGGTTGCTTTCCAATGCAAATTATATTTTTACACAGTTTATTTTAAATATTCATGAAGATCAGCTAAAGCAATACCTATACAGGGCTCATGGATAGTCATGACACAGATGCTGTCAAGGGAACAGAGGAGCAGATAATATTGGAGCGGTATGGGGGGAGGGGAGAGATTAACTTTAAAAACTATTTCAGTACAGCTCCAACTAATTCAAAGAAACTTCACTGATTTTACTTCTGAAAGGATTTGGTCCCAAATATTGAAGTATTTGAAAATTCTGAAATTGTATCTACTGTTAGACATGCTGCAAAAAGATACTATTCCTTTTTTTCTCCTCTTGGGCATTCTTTCATTTGCTACTTGATTCCTGCACCTTGCTAAAAATCCCAGTTTTGCTAAAGCTAGTATAAGTTTTGGCAATCTTAAACCAGATTTTTAAAAAGAGAAAGTTCTTTTTGTCTGCTTAAGACAGGCACCCTATGTCTGCCTGCTTTTCTGCCTAACTTTTTCTTCTGTAATATGATTTATTTTATAGGACACTGTGATCTCAGTCAATCAAGCATTTTTGAACTAACTCTTCGAGTAAGTTATATGCTTTAAAATAAATGTGCAAATATTTGCAGGGCCCAACTTTCCAGTAGTACTTTATGTTATGTACAACTGTAAAACATTCCTGCAAGATACTCCAGCATTTATGATGTCATTTATGCCCAGGCAAGATGAAATTAAAGAATTAGATAATAAATACTTAGAAATGCTTATCTAAATTCTATTATGAAATAAACCAAGATGACTTAAATGCTAGAACCCCAAAAAGGATATAGATGCACTTTCATCTAGTTAAGAAAATAAAATGGCTACAGATAAAAGGCAAGAATCTGAGATATAATAAACTTTTGCCAGACTCTGGTAGCAACATAATAGGAATGTAAGGTTTTTTCAAGCTTTTTTAATAAAGTGTAAATTGATTAAAATTTTCTAATCTGTCAAATATCAGGGATTCATTTTAATTTTATTGAAATAATGTTAGAGCTGGCTGCCTTTTAAAAACAGAGAAATTAACAGAGAACATACAGTTTGTTTATTCAGGAACTGATTATTACAGTGCATGAACTAATGATCAGTGACTAGTGCTAGAATTAATTAATAGGCTTTTGATAAAGTTTCTGCACCATATTATCATATTACTATGACTCTAAAACATAATTAATTCTTGAAAAAGTAGTATTGCAGGGAAGATTCTTTACATATATAAATCACCATAGCCTCTGTGGAGTGAGTTTGTAAATAACAGCTGAATATCTCATTCTCTTTTTGTATTAATTGTATATAGAATAGCTGTAAAAGGCCACTCTTTTCTAAACAGGTAGATATTATTTTTTCCACATTAACACAATGTAGACTGAAAATATCATTCTCCAAATCAATGAAAAATATTTCTGGTCATAACACATTATATGAATTAGCTAGATTGACTTACTTGCCAGGGGCGTAACGTTTTACATGTTACAAGGATATGTATTTCTTACTCATTCTAATAGGGGGATGATCACTTCTGGCAGTATTAATTCACATATCCACACCTTAGACAACATTGAAGCATATTTTGTCAACTAAATAAATAAATAAAATTCACACACCGATATTTATGCCAGATTCCTGATGCATATTATCCCCTCAGAGATCCATAGACCGTGAATATTTTAGATGTCTGTAAGCATGGGTGATTTGAAGCAACTGAGCATGAGAAACTTTAAAACTGCAACCTCTTAAAACTCTCATGAGCAGCATATCCTTTGGATTAATTCTTATCACTTTGTAAACTGCTTCCTTTCCAAATGAGCCTACTGTGAGTTTCTAAGTCTCACACCTGTATTCTCAGGTACCATGAAGAGCATCAGTGAAAAACCTTGAAAATCTTGTAAATTATTAGTGCACTGCATATGACTTGTTGTTTGTCAAGACAAAGGGCAAAGTTCCAGATGTAATCTGTGAGGTTTAAGCAGTATGAGATAATACTTTATTTATAAAAACATGGAGGATGTACCTGTGAGCTATGATTGTATCTATGCTGTACTGCATAAGTTCTCCAGGAAAACATGTAAGACACTGAAACTTTTATGAAATTTAATAAGAGATTTTAGCTGGCTGCTCTGATTGTTTTATGATATTGTTCCTATGTGACCAGACACTTCTGCTTATTGAGCAATTACAAGGGAAAAGCATTGAAAGAACAAGTCTCAAGGTATTTCTTAGGCACTCAGGATTCATAAGTAATTAAATCTGAAGATATGTGTGCTTTTCTTTATACTAAATGCAAGGGAATGAATGAATCAAAATTATAACCATACCAAAAAATACCAGCTCAGGTAAGAGTAAGTTGAGTTTACTGGTCTAAGAAAGAAGCTAAAGTAAATGCAGGCTTTTTTTGGTGATAATGTCTTGCATACTTACTAAACTGTTCAAAACACTTCCTCACCCTCTCAGGCAAATAACATGCATTTATGGAGTACTTCAATACTAACATGAATTGTATTTTACCTTGATAGAACTGGAATGCTAAGATGCATTGCATTTGCTTATTACACTCATGGTAGGTCAACATTTGGGTTTTCAATGGAGAAAGACAGCAGTCCCTTCCCAGGAGGGGCTTAGCCCTAGCACTTCCCATGACCATGGGATCAAGCCATAGAGTGGCTGCTGCAGGTGCCCAACACACTTGTCTGTCAGCAAGCAGCAGCAGTGCCTTCAACTCCTTCATCTCCACAGGCGTGTGCTTTCTGGTTTGTTTCCAACCATAGACTTCTAGCTTTGCAAGGTGGGGAGGAGGGAAAGAAGGATCCGGGGAGGTGCCTCTTCATATCTGCGGCTGATTTCTTCTGCGGTTGGTACGATTTTTGCTGTCCCTAGCTACTTTCCTTTTTATGTTGCATTGGTGATCTCTGATAATTATTGTTTCCAGGTTTAGATGGAGGAAAGAAGAACCTGCAGTGAGATGAGGTTAATAATTGTTCAGAGGTGGCAAGAAAGAATCTCTGAAAGCTTTCTGGAAGTGTAAAATTTTTAACAGTTGTCTGTTTAAAATTTCACAGTTGTCTTCAATAACCGTGTTTTCATTGTGAAGCAAAGAAACTGGGAATACCTTTTATCAAAGAGGCTATAATTTTTGTAAGTAATAGAAGACTAGAAGCTTAATAAATCTTTCAATTTTAAGTGGCATTATCAAATCTGTTTAACAGATGTTTTGGTAATCATCAAACCGAGACAAATCCTTTAAAATCTATCTGTGCTCTTTGATCTTTTGAAGACCACTGGAAGCATCTGCAGTGTTACTGGGTCACACCTCTCCTGCACACACAACCAACCAAAGAACAACTTTATTCTCATGCAAATTTCTGTATCCCCTGCAGTGTACGGTCAGTTGCTGTTCTGTTTACAGGTTCTGCTGCTCAGAGAGACTGCACAAACATCAGAGACGGAGTAGCTCAAAGTGCACATTCTGACTGAAACTTTTGTCTCCCCTTAAGCAGTCTGTCCATTTCAGCCATGAGCCATTTCCACTGTATTTCACACTCCCAAGCCTTCACACAGCTGTTTTTTCTTTCACAGGACCAGGGGACTGCCAGTGTCACTGTGTCTAACTCCATCTCTCCTCAGCTGTAACTGGGGAAGGTGCACCGAAGATGTATCAGAGCTGCTCCAGCTTTGCCAGCCTGATATTTCTTGCAAAGCTTCTTGACAGAGTGTATCTCGACAGAGCCATCTTCAAATAGTTTACAAAACTCTGTAGGCTTTAGAAACATACTTTATCATAGACTTTGTCATATGAAATTCTTTTAAAAATAAGTAAAATATATATTATCTAAAAACTTGAGGCTAGAAATATTTCCATCTACATAACTTTCTCTGAAAACACACATTGATGTAATAAAATGATAAGAATCTTATCTAACGATACAGCATGAGCTTGAGAATTAGAAATCTGTCCCCAATCCCAGAATAATTTGACAAATAACACTGAGGTTGCTGGTGTCTCCATTTACTGACTTACATAATGTAAGTGATAGGGAAAAGAAGCTCTTTACTGTTGCTATACTGCAATGTACCTCTAGTGTTTTGCTGGGAGTATTGCCTAATTAGGCTTTGATGGGGAAACAGAAGTACCCAAGGTGATCTTGTTGCCGAAAAACTCGGAATAAAGAACTTATCAACACCAATCTAGTGTAGATAAGCAGACACTTCTTTATTGATGGCCAGGTGCGCGGGTGAGTCCTCTCACGATCCACGCACACCTGAACACCAAAATCATACACCTTATATTGAACTTATTCATTCATATTCATTAGATTTCCAAAAATGTTATGCATATTTATTAGATTTCTGGGAAGTTATTAGCATATGTTAATGTCCTTTACACAAGCGCATTGAAGGTCTCTGGTGGTCCTCTAGAGTCTTCTGGTGGTCTTTCATAGTCTTCCTCACTTGTCCGCTTCTTGACCCTCTTTAGGTGATTCTGCGCAGTTTTGCCCTTGGCAGGTAACTAACTGTTTCTTGGCAGATAACTACAAGTTGCTTCATAAAGAACTTATCATTTCCCATTAATTTGAAATTCTGTCATCTTATACATTCTTCTAGGTTATAATATACCTCTACAAATAAACACTATATCCAAATTATCTTAAATCTTAAGCTTGTTATCTAAGTTCTATATGTTCCTACTAGATGATTTTGGCCAATTCCTCTGGCCTTGGTACAGGGTTATACAGAGGATTTCACAGTAGCTGTTGGTTGTTGGTTAAATGTGTAAAATACAATAGAGATATATATACTTTTGCTAAAATATTTCTTATAATTCTGTATTCCTATTAAAATTGAATATGATTCATTCTAACTAATAACAAATCAATAACAAATCAGTAACAATCTGGAGGGCCTGATAACACTGGAAAATCATTTTTTTTACCTTCAACTTGGTTTGTTTGAAGGTGAGCTAGTATAAAACAACCCTTGGTTTAATGTAGACTGAATATTGTACCTTCTCTTCTACTCCACTATGAAATCCTTCAAGATGTCTTCTTCAGGTTAGCCTTGCTGTTTTCACTCTGACCAGCTCAAGCCATTCTCCTTTATTTTCTATCACAGACTACAAAGAACATTAAAAAAACCAACATCCAAAACCCTACCAACCAAAAAAAAAAATCAAACCACAACCAAAAAAACCCCCAAAACCCCAAACCCAAATGACTCTTCATGGATTTGCAAAGCAAATGTAATAGGATTTTTTTTTTTTTTTTTTTTTTAGTCATATCTGTCACTTAAATGACAGTCATTCCTGGGTTTTGTTTGTACTATGAAGTTATTTCATTAATGGATTTAAGGCAATTGTTCACTTGAACCAGGAAATTGCAAAGTGCCCTTAGGTTTTGGCTTTAAATACATGTATTTTCATGTCTGAATTTGATCTTTATTCATTTAAGAAACCAAAAAAGGTAATCATATTTCCCTTCTGAACTAGCCAGTTCAAACCACATGGATTTGAACTTTTAATATCAGCTGCATTGAGGACTGACAATGCAGAAGTGTTGTATCTACTTGTTTTATCTAAAAAACCTCAGAAGCTCAAGAGTACAATTTTCTGTTGCATTCTGCTTCATAAATAAGAATGGTAGACAGGCAATATAAGGAAGCAGTCTAAGTCCCTTCAGAAATGCGCACTCTGTTCCAAATGATTTGTATTTCTGTAGGCCATACACTCACCCCTGGAGCCTAGTTTGATCTTTGGCTCACTGCAGATTCTTGTGTCTTGCTGTCAACGGAGTTTTCTTTTGTATATGAACCTCTGCAGTAACAAGATAGTCTGTTGCCAACCTTATCATCAAAACTGTAAGTGTTATGTTAACCGATAGTTATTTGGACAGTAAAAAGGTTTAAGCTTTCTTTTTTTCAGTCTCAAAAAAGAAAATAACAATAGCAATAAAAATGAATTGATGTGTAAACCAGCTATGAGATTCTGACAATTAATCACGTCTAACATCAGTTTTACTGTTATTTTTTCTGATTTTCCTTTGGCAATGAAATGCAGATATGAATACAGCAGTATATTCATTCTTTGTGAGCTGGAATGAGATTTGGGTTTTTTTGTAAAGCAAATATAAATTTCATGACCTGAGTGAAAAGCAATTGCTGATATGAAACAACCAATATGACTGTCTGTTAGACCAATTTGTATTTGAACTTAAGCCTGTTAGACCAGTTTCTGTACAAAATATGCTTTTTGGTGTAGTCACTACCACTTTAGGAGTTTATAAAGGGACTTTTATAAAAGCATAAACTTGTCAGAAGAAAAATATGTGATCTTCTTAAGCAAAACAACTGCTTGAAGAAGAGTGTTTTTCTAATATATTACTCTGTAAATAAAGTTTCATTTGATTTTTTTCTTTTTATTGTTGTCATTCTCAACTTTATTCTTCCTTTGGCTTGATTTACAGTGTCATTTTTTTTCAATTAAGTTGCATAAGAAATATATTAAAATTTTAATTGTAAAAATATTTTTGAGGAGTATGTCACGTATTTTGTAGTCTTTGATTTTTTTTGCATACTTGCTGATCTACGAAAACCAGAAAATCTCTCTCTCCGTTTACCTTCTCTATACAATTAGAATCATTGTAACTTCTTTCTCCTATCCCTTGTGGATCTTTTTTTAGTTAAATCATAAGAACTAGGGTATTCTTACTGGTTTATTACCTTACACAATGATGCAGATGTATTGTGGGATCAGTCAGACCTATGATAGAAAACATGCATTTTCTTAAATCATTTGTTTGTCTTGTTGGTGTCAACTGTAACTTATGGAAATTTTTCAGATTGATATCCTGGGATCTAGATATCTGTATATGTGCTGATACAATACTATGACTATTTACTCAAGCATAGGTGGGTAAATAGCTATCTGTGCTTACTAAAAATCATTGCTATCTGTTTTATTTTATGTTTCAGGAATGATGCTGATTATCTCTTTAAGCACCTCTAAGAAGAAGGAAGACCAGAAATGCATTTTTAATAGAAGTCCCCCATTCAGAGGTAAGCTCTGACAGTTCACTGGAGATAAAAAGAATCTGATCACCTCAAAAATGAGGCTTTGTTCCACTGGAATATAGTCTGTTGCTTTTAAGTGTGCCCTTCCAAATGTATTTTCCACTCATACGCATGCAGTAGTGTGTCTGTTTGATTTCACTAGAGATTAAAACTTCCAAGAAAATAAAAATGTCCCCGGAAGTGAATGTTAACTTCTTATGTTGAATTTCCCTTCAAAACTGTGGTCATGCCATCTTTGCATGCTGTTTTTAGGTTTGTTGAAATGCAAACTTGTTACTATGCAAACAAGCAGTTGAGGACACTAGGAGAGGAGCAAAGGAGATAGTGTATGTCCTCCCTCTCTTCCAAGTAGGTGATTAGCTGGACAGAAGTCACTACATCCCATTTTCTGAAGACCTGGCAGGTACTGAAGTATGGCTACTGACACCACCTCGCTGGACAGAAAAGACAGGCTCCCAACATTTGCCTACCTTTTGTTGTAATGTAATCAATGTGTAGGGGTTTCTCAGGCTTTCTGAGGGAGGTGTTCATCAGCTGTTGCAAGGAGGAGAGGGGATAGGAGCCATATATGAGTGCTACAATGTATTTGAAACCATCAAACCTTTAGTCTGCATGACCTTCAACTTTGCAACTTAGTTATGTTAGCTCTTTTGCTGGTATCTGGCTGTCTTCTAGCAGCTGAGTGGTCTCCACCTGCCTGTGTAGAAAAAAAAAACCCTGAGGCAAACTGCACTGACAGTTTGGCCAAGCCCTACCCACATTTTCATTCCAAATTGTCACTCCATGTCAAAAGTACATTGGACTCAGTGTTCAGAAAGCATCAAGGATTAGAAACATGAAAGCACAATAAACAGAGCTAAACTGACACAATAGTGTACATCCCTAGCCTCTAGAGCACAGTACTTCTCCATGCATTTCCTTCTGACATAGCATGTCCTTCCCATCTCGTTTCATTGCCTATGTTCTTCCTACAGCTAGTATGAACAGAAGCATGATGTTACCTTGCTAATGAATCTAGTCATTCAAGACAACACAGAAATTATAATACTGTCTAGGCCTTCAGGTTGCAGTTTGATTTTCAAACTTTTACTTTCTTGCCACGAATTGTCAATTTTAAATTATGTATTTTAATTTTCTTCTACAAGAATGCCCTGCTGCCTCCCATTTACTGTAATCTTATACTTTGTAAAGTACTTTGCATTTTGCAAACAAGAACAGCACTATAATGTAATCTGATGTCCTTCCCCTTACAGACTGAATAGGTGTGAATGACAGCACAAAGACAATTCCTCAATGAGGAATCAAGAACATTCTATGTGGATAAGACTGGTGTGATGCTACCTTTTGGAGCTGAGAATTCAATATTTTAATTTATGACTTTTTTTCATTTTATTTTAGTGCCTTAGTTTGCTCTTCTGTCACCATCCTCTGTAAAGACCTGAAGATAAATTTGTAGAATCATAGAATCTTTTATGTTGGAAAAGAACCTTAAGATCATCAAGTCCAACCATTAACCTAACACTGCCAAGTCCACCACTAAACCATGACCCTAAGTGCCACATCTACACGTCTTTTAAATACCTCCAAGGATGGTGACTCAATCACTTCCTCATGCAGGCCATTCCAATGCTTGACAACCCTTTCAGTGAAGGAATTTTCCTAAAATCCTATCTAAACCTCCCCTGGAAAAATATGAGGCTGTTTCTTCTCATTCCATCTACTGAACACAGTATTCCAGGCAGGATCTCACGAAAGCAGAGTAGAGGGGCAGAATCACGGCCCTTGACCTGCTGGCCACACTTCTTTTGATGCAGTCCAAAATGTGATTGTCTTTCTGGGCTGTGAGCACGCATTGCTGGCTCATATTCAGGTTTTCATCCACTAATACCCCCAAGTCCTTCTTCACAGGGCTGCTCTCAATCCACTCATTGCCCATCCTGTATTTGTGCTTGGGATTGCCCTGACCCAGGTGCAGGACCTTGCATTTGGCCTTGTTGAACTTCATGGGGTTCATAAGGACCCACGTCTCAAGCCTGTCAAGGTCCCTCTGGATGGCATCCTTTCCTTCTAGAGTGCCAACCACACCACTCAGCTTGGTGTCATCCATAAACTTTCTGAGAGTGCACTCAATCCCTCTGCCCATCGTGCTGATGAAGATGTTAAACAGCACCAGTCCCAATACCAACCCCTGAGAAACACCACTCATCACTACTCTCCACTTGGACATTGAGTTTGTCACGTAGGCTCACACAATCAGATTAAACAAGTGCTGAACTTAAAAATGAGATTTAATCAAACTGTTCAATATTGCACTAAATAGCAATAAAGTACAGATTCTAACATTAAACAAAAATTAACACTAATTACTCTATCAACATTTAATCAATTACAGGTTCAGAATGTTAAGCGGAATTTAATTACTACAGAGCCGACTTAGGTATCTCTTAAGCTTCAGAATGATGACTCAAAATGTCCAATCACTCACCTGTAAGATAAGGGCTCTCAACCCTGAGAAGTTAACTTGGGGAGACCCAAGAGGAGAGTCCCCAGCTGCAGACCTGCTGCTCCAAGGAGGAGCAACTCAATTTGCCCTCTCAGGGGGGGACTCCATTTATACCCTAGTCAAATCTATTCTTTTTACTCCTCTCCAATATCACAGCTGGAGTAAAACACTGGCTTTTCTAGCAGTATGAGTTGAAGATCACAGGAAATGGTTTTGGGGTAAAGGCATAAAATCTTCCTTGGTTTTTACTTTCTTTTGTTTTGTTTGTTTGTTTGTTTTTTTTTTTTAAGTTTATTTTTTTCCAGAGGTAAAAACTGAGTCCAGAATAGCTGCTATCCACATAAATGACTTATCCAAAAGTAAGATATGAACATTTAAAAGCACCTGTCTTATATAACGTTCAACTTCAATAATTCCTAGCTGCCATATAGCCTGGGAAGAAGAAATGCTGTTGAAGTTCTAAACTCATTTTAGTTCATGTGGTTCCAAGGGAAAAAAAAAAAAAAATAAAATCAGATGCTAATGTTTTTGCTGCACACTAGTCAGGAATTGAAAGGGACAGAGCTGAAATGCACTTGTTTTCTAGATTTAATATTTGGTGCTACTTCTGTTTTAGATAATAAGTTTTAGGATTTAGTCACTTGCAAAATGATTGATCATCTTTTAAAAGACAAAGGTACTGTGATAACCTAGATAGCTGCCAAGGTTGGTTCATTGACAATGTCAGAAAGAGTTACCACCAATTCTAATTCAGCCTCACATCCATGAAACTACCAAGTATGCCATGCATATTTTCCAAACAAGCAATTTATCTCATGTTTTCATCATCAAGTATAATTTATTGTTCGATTTTCTCCGCACAAAGGAAAAGGATGTGAAATGACTTATATAGCAGAAATTCTGTCCATAACTTTTATCAGAGTCATAGTCTAATAAAATGTAGGTGTTCACATGTGGATTCATGACTACTTCAAATTTTATAGTAAACAAAGGCAGAAAATTGAATAGTTTAGCTGATTTATTTTATAAAGATGAAGGGGGTTTTCCCTTGAGGATAAATGTAAAATGTTTTCCTTAAGCAATCCTGTTAGTTTCAGTGAATCACAAGCAAAAGATAAAAAGATGCTACAAGTAGGCAGGGAGGAGGAGACAGGAACACTAAAACTCAGAAAATGCTAGTGTAACCAGCAGAACTTAAAGAGAAATGTGGTTCACAACACTTATAAGGTCTGTTACCATAACTGTGGGTTGTGACCTTATTTGCAGTTTCTGTTATTAGTCCTATGGGAAAACTGCATTTCACAGGGAAGATAGTTTCTGATTGAAAGGAGTCGACATATTACTTGAGTAATGCTGGATACAGTAAATATATTATAGGAGTCCAATTCGGTTGTGGTTACCAGGCTCTTTGGGGCAAACAAGTTTATTTGCTTATAGTGATGGGTTGCTTATTTCTTTTTCTGAGAAGTGTTTTGTGTTGAATGGATTTGAATTGATCATTTTGATTTTTAATGTCTGTTGACTTCAATATGCTGCTCTGATATGTAGATTTTTTTCCTAAGCAGAAGTGTAATCCAAAAGAATGAAAAAAACCAAAACCCAACCATCAGTGATATTATGAAGCTAGACTTCCTTCTGTAACTCCAAGAAGAGTCCCACAAACAGGTGGCCACAGGTAGTTATTTGTGTTTCTGTATTAAAAGAATGTCTTAAGTGCAATAATTTAGCAATCACCAAAGACACTTGGGAAGAGGTGGGGGGCAGAGGGCAGAGGGGAATAGCTATTGTAGTATTTTGAGAAGGACACTTGACACTGCTTGGGCTGTCTCCATCAAAATTACAAGTTACATACCATTCTAGTTACAGAAGGAAAGCTAAGTGGTTGGGAGAAAACTGCATAATCAATGCATACAATCCCAGAAAAACATAATAGCTTTAGCTAGGATTTCTGATTTTTTCCCACTTGTTTCCATCCTCTTTACCTAGAGGCAGGATTGGAAAAGAGTGGCTTGAAACTCACACCTCTTCAAGTCCTCCATGCAGGACTTGCAGACTAAGCAATGATCTGGCTTTATTCCCCCTGTTTTCCTGCCTTTTCAGAGCTCAAATATAACAGTTCTCAGTTAGTCCCCTCCTACTCAGTGACCACCAGAAACTTGACACAGCCAATAAAAAGAAGGCGGCTGCTGGAGAAAAGCAGATGGAAAGTATATCTTGTTGCACAGATAATTCAGCTTTTTCTTTTTAGTGAAAAACTGGTAGGAACAAATAGCAAGGGCAAGATATGCAACTGCAGCAAAGCCAGCTGGTCTGTGTTGCCACTACTTATCCATTAGTTCTGTCCAAACTAGTCTATCTACCAGATACCAGACTATCTGAATAAACTTTCAAAAGATTAAATCTTTTAGGAGCACTATGACAGAATGTTTTTAGGATCTCTGTAATTCTGGTGGAGAACTTGGTCATTTCTTATTTATTTGCTGAAAAAGTAATAGCAGAATAAGAGAAAGAGAAGACCTACCAATCAGTAAATTAATCAAAATCTGAAATTTCCACTTCATGGGCAATTCTGACACTTCATCAGACAACAAACTTGATTTATATATTTTTCTCTCTGTTGGTGAAAATATTTATAACATGAATGTTATTTAATCAACAGTAGAGCTTTTTCTGTGTAACAGATAAATATTTTATGTCCTTGATTTTCATAGACTTAGCATCCACTTCCCTCCCCCCAGTTTTTTTTTTTCCTATGTATTTCTGGATCAACAGTGTTGCTTACGGGTTTTTTCATGAATTGAAAAATTTGTGAGAGCTATGGGGACCAATCAGCTAGAAACTGATGCTAAGTAAGAGTTGGTAGCACTTTGTAATGTGACACTGATAAAAAGTGGCATTGCTCCACTGGAATCCAGGAGCTACCTCTTATTCCTGTCTCCCATTTTTTTTCATAAAGAAGATATCAAAGAGAAATATTTGTGAGATTAGGTATTCTGATCATCTCTTGTCACTCAGATATGCATAGCTAAAGGACTTATAGTATAAAATGCACAGGCAAGACTAGAAGAAAAAAACAACCTCAAAACAATGCTGGAGCAGTTCTTCAGTCTTCAAATGAACTTACACATTCAGTTAGGCTACAGTTAAACAGAGCAGAATATTTTTTTTATTATTTCAGGTTGGTATATAGACTTGCCTAAAGCTTGCTACTGACTGGGAGTGTGGGAGCAGTTACATGTGAATTTAGCTGGGACCAAGCTGGCTGTCACTTTCTGAGATACCATACCTGACATTAGTTGGGTGACAGTGAAATGACAGTAAAGTAATTTTCTTATTTCCTATTTTTTAAAATGTATTAGTAGTACTTTTCTATTGAGTGACAAAGACATAAATTGTTAAATCTTATACTTTAGATCAGCACCTGTGCTCAACTAATATTACTGCCAGAACAGATGATGTTTGGTGTAGATCCACATAGCTTGGTGAATATATTTGGCACAGGTGTTCTGTCTTTCAGTTTCCTTTGAACTTTTTTTTTTTCTCTGTTGGTGATACAATGCCTAATAAAAGTTAGTTTTGGGAGTTCTTATTTGAAGAAGAACAGAGATAAAGACAGAGTGATGAAATGGCCAAGCCAGGGCTGTGATCACTGAAATATATACTTTCTGTTGTATTCTACCTATTGTAATGCAGAAAATGTCTTTTTCAACAGTGTCCATTGAAACACAGAGCAATGGACATAATGTTTAAATAGTGCCTGTTCAGCAACAAAAGAGGGGAAATTTTAAAATGTTAAATAAAAAGACCCAAAAGACTATTGCAAAGTACTGAAGTAAAAGAAATACTACTCCTTCCTGATCTTCTCTATTTCTTCATGGGCTGCTGAACTGCCAATAATTTAATATTCATCTTAATTTCTAAGTTTCTCTCTTTGGAATAAATAATCGAGGCTTAAATTCTATGAACAGACTCTTTCACGTATTTTTTTTAATGTCTCATTTTCTACAGAGCTGGCTGGGAAATTATTTTCCTTAAACTTATTTTGGAGGGAAAAAAACCATTAGAGAAAATATTGGTTGGGGAAAAAAAAAAAAGTTATTTTAATACCTGTGGTTAATTAATAAGCAATAAAAAAGACTTAAAAATTCAAGTCCATTTAAAATCTAATCCTGACTGTACCTGACATCATTTGAGTATTCTTACTTAAATGATAAATAAATAATAGTGAATTTTTATGAAGTGACTCAAGAAGAACTTTTGAAGATAGGAAGATTCATTATTCCCAATATACAAATCAGCAAACTGAGGGAAAGAATGCACATTATATTGTCCAAAGTTACTCAGCATGTTGCAGACAAAACCTAGACTTTTAGCACTCCAGATCTTTCCTGTATTTGTACTATACACTGGCTAAATATTTCTCATGGATACCAATGTGTCATTCTAACATCAGTGTTAAAAAAAAAAAAAAAAAAAAAAAAAAAAAAAGTATCTCAGATTTCTAAACTGCAGAGGGTTTTTTTAGCTAATAACTGGAGACATATTCCCCTGCAGCCTGTGGGGAAGACCATGATGAGGCAGGCTGTCCCCCTGCAGCCCATGGAGGTCCAAGGTGGAGCAGATCTCCACCTGCAGCTGAAGCTAGAGGAATGTCACTGAATGTAGTCTGTATAAGCACTTCACCATTATACCTTTGTGAAAAGGATTTTTCTTGCTTTAAACCCCTTTTTCTCTTCCCAACAAACAGAGAAAAAAGATGGTTGTCACACCAAGGTCTGTTGCTCATATTCCAATTCACTGATGATAACATCCTTTTCTTCATTGCAAACAAATGATGAAGCTTCACTCATTGCACAAGACATTAAATGCTCAACAGATCCTGAGGAGATTCTCCCTCATCCCTTACTTCTTCATTCAGTGACATACCTGCTAAGGGTGTCAGGGCTCCTTATTTATTGACTAATTCTTCTGAATTAGGGCAAATCTGTATTTTTGCTTCCAGTTGCTTACAGAGGAATGCTTTTGTTTAGTAGCTTTGTTGAGCAATTGATACGACCATTTGTAATAAGTTTGAGAATGCCCATTTACTACTTTCTTACCAGAAAAAGTTTATTTTTTTTTTCTCCTCTTTTTTTTAGAATACCTAGTGAAATTAAACTTTCTAAAGTGCTAGGAGTAACAATGATTATAAACTTTGTTCTTTCCTTGCTAGTAGTTTTAACACGTTACACCTTCATAGAAGTCCAAAACTCATTTAGGAACATTTGTTCTCTACATACAGGCAAAAGAACTTTAACAGTATTCTCTGAAAATAGTGTACCATTTAATAAAGCACATGTGATTACAATAAATGTTATTAAATATTTCATTATATAATTATAGAATGGTTTGGGTTGGAAGGGGCCTTAAAGATCATCTAGTTCCAACCCCTCTGCCATGGGTATTGTGGTTTAACCCCAGACAGCAACTAAGCACCACGCAGCTGCTCACTCACTTCCGCCCCACCCAGTGGGATGGGGGAGAGAATCAGAAAAAAAAAAAGTAAAACTCATGGCTTGAGATAAGAACAATTTAATAGAACCAAAAAGAAGAAACTAATACTGGTAATAATAACAGTAATAAAATGACAATAGTAATAATAAAAGGATTGGAATATGCAAATGATGTACAATGCAATTGCTCACCACTCGCCCCTGAGCAGCGATCCTCCCACCCACCACACCCCCCAGTTTATATACTAGATGTAATGTCACATGGTCTGGAATATCCCTTTGGCCACTTTGGGTCAGCTGTCCTGAATGTGTCTCCTCCTAATTTCTTGTGCCCCTCCAGCCTTCTTGCCATCTGGGCATGAGAAACTGAAAAATCCTTGACTTGAGACTAAACATTACTTAGCAACAACTGAAAACATCAGTTATCAACATTCTTCGCATACTGAACTCAAAAACATAGCACTGTACCAGCTACTAGGAAGACAGTTAACTCTATCCCAACTGAAACCAGGACAATGGGCAGGGACATCTTCCACTAGACCACGTTGCTCAAAGCCCCATCCAACCTGGCCTTAAACACTTTCAGGGATGAGGCATCCACAACTTCTCTGGGCAACCTGTTCCATTGCCTCATCACCCTCACAGTGAATAATTTCTTCCTTATATCTGATCTAAATCTACCCTCTTTCAGTTTAAAGCCATTACCCCTTGTCCTATTACTACATGTCCTTGCAAAAATCCCTCTCCAGCTTTCTTGTAAGCCCCCTGGAATGACTATTTTTGCTGCAGTCCTTACCTGCAACTGCTCCAGCCACACGACCCAAGATGCAAAAAGCAAAGGCAGCGACATGGAGAATGAAGAACCACCCATTGTAGGAGAACATCAGGTTTGAGACCATCTAAAGAACCTGAAGGCGCACAAGTCCATGGGATCTGATGAGATGCATCCATCATGAAGGAACTGGCGGATGAAGGGGCTGAGCCACTATCCATCATATCTGAGAGATCATGGCAGCCTGGGGAAGTTCCCGCTGACTGGAAAAGGGGAAACATAACCCCCCTTTTTTAAAAAGGAAAAAAAGAAAGACACAGGAACTACAGGCCAGACAGTCTCACCTCTTTACCTGGCAAAATCATAGAGCAGATCCTCCTGGAAACTACACTAGGGCACACGGGAAATAAGGAGTTGATTGGTAACAGCCAACATGGCTTCATTACTGGCAAATCATGCCTGACAAATTGGATGGCCTTCTGCAACAGGGTTACAGCATTGGTAGACAAGGGAGGAGCAACAGTTGTCATCTACCTGGAATTGTGCAAAGCATTTGACGCTACCCTTCAATGGCTCTGTGGCAGGTACGCCGAGCCTGATAGACACTGAAACTTCTTGACCATTGAAAAGAGAAAAAAATAGAAGCTGTAGTGTGGCACTTGAGCTGCCCTGCCTGTGTGGTGGAGTCAAGTTATGACCATCACACACACACTTTGGTTGAAGAATAAGGAAGTTGTGGCTCTCGGCCCAAGAGATTAAAAAGAATCTGATCACCTCAAAAATGAGGTCTGTAGGCTTTGTTCCACTGGAATATAGTCTGTTGCTTTTAAGTGTGCCCTTCCAAATGTATTTTCCACTCATACGCATGCGGTAGTGTGGATTTGACAGATGGACCACACTGTGGATAAGGAATTGGCTGGATGATCGCACTTAAAGTGTTGTGGTAACTCTTTCCGACATTGTCAATGAACCAACCTTGGCAGCTATCTAGGTTATCACAGTACCTTTGTCTTTTAAAAGATGATCAATCATTTTGCAAGTGACTAAATCCTAAAACTTATTATCTAAAACAGAAGTAGCACCAAATATTAAATCTAGAAAACAAGTGCATTTCAGCTCTGTCCCTTTCAATTCCTGACTAGTGTGCAGCAAAAACATTAGCATCTGATTTTATTTTTTTTTTTTTTTCCCTTGGAACCACATGAACTAAAATGAGTTTAGAACTTCAACAGCATTTCTTCTTCCCAGGCTATATGGCAGCTAGGAATTATTGAAGTTGAACGTTATATAAGACAGGTGCTTTTAAATGTTCATATCTTACTTTTGGATAAGTCATTTATGTGGATAGCAGCTATTCTGGACTTAATTTTTACCTCTGGAAAAAATTAAACTTAAAAAAACAAACCAAACAAAACAAAAGAAAGTAAAAACCAAGGAAGAATTTATGCCATTACCCCTAAACCATTTCCTGTGATCTTCAACTCATACTGCTAGAAAAGCCAGTGTTTTACTCCAGCTGTGATATTGGAGATGAGTAAAAAGTTGGGAAAACTTTTAAGAATGAGTAACAAGCCAGAAGCTTGAGTGAAAAGTAGATTGAAAATTAATGACATGGAAAATTTATAACATCTGAATTAAGTAATCTCAGCTACAGCATGCAAAGAGGTGGCACTGTGCAACTTCAAACAGATCATGAATCCCACAAACCATTCAAGTATATAGTAAGGAGTACCTGAACTGTCCTCCAGGACATACAGTTAAAGTGAGGTGTGGAATACCTTTCATTTATTAGATTTTCAGGATCTAGAAGGACCTCAAAGTAAAACATGATAGAATTTATTTTAAAATTGAAAACACACACACAGAAGGAAGGTTAGTTTTGTGGTTTACAGCAGGATCTGGGACAGTGTAAATCCATGTTTGAAGAATGAAGTTTCTTTCCATTACCTCCTTGGTCACCACATTTAGCCTATTTCCTATGGGGAAAATGAATAAAATTATTCATTGTCTTTTGTCTATTTAAACTGGAAATCTTTGAAATACAAATTGGGTTGTGTCCTCAGTTTCCACAGGACCATTGTTTCATTTGAAGTTTCCAGAATGGGACTTCTGCCTGAATAGAAACAATAGCAACAACGAAGTAAAAACACTATTTTCTGAGCTTCCCCCACGAATTAAATCAGTGACGATTGTTTTGCTATTTCTAAACGGAAGATATTTTCCTAAACATTATTTCTTCAGTTACTGAAAGAACTTTGAAAACCAGAAAATACATTCTTCCAGATTGTTCATCAATAAAACAATACAAAGGTACTTGGTAAAGTATTGTCTTATAAATTCACACTAATAGAACTATATGCCTAGCTAATAATACAGTAGTAACTAGTATATTAATACATTAGTAACCAGAAGCATCAGGTAAATATATGTTCATAATAACAATAAAAAAGTCAGAAAAATCACCATACCTTTAACTTTGCCTGACTCTGTAGTGTTGAAGGAATGACTTTTGCAGCATGTTCAGGTTAACATCAAGGAAGCCACTGGTTAATTTCAGAAAATTATAGTCCTTCTAGTCAGCTATGACCTTCTCATTCATAAAGAGTAGGCAGCTTTAACAGATCTGCTGTTTACGTAGATAGGGAAAAGAAGTTGTATCTCAACTAGATATGTCCCAGACTAAGGGTTTTAAGATCCAAAAGTTGTCTTAGTCCTACCTTCAACCAGGTTCAAGGGTTTCAAGACTCCTAACATAGCTATACTGAGGGCTGCTTAAGCACAGCTGTTTTACATTTTGCATGATGACACAAGCATGTGTTTCATCTTGCAGTAGTAGACAGGTATGCATTCACCTGAGTGGAAATTGTCCCAGTGAATGAAAATTCTGGGCTGAAATTCAGGGTTTTAACTTAAGATCTTAAACCTGTTTAACTGAAATTTTGAGAAAAAAAAAAAAGTTTGCTATTTACATTCCTGACTTAGTGATTTGGTCCAGTTTTTATTACATAAAATATATTTTAAGGTTATTCCCAAAATAGTTTGAAAAAAAAAAAAAACAAGCAAAAATTACTGTTTTGATGAAGCCTCACATGTGTGGCAAACATGATAGACTGTCACAATTTAGTCACCAGGTTTTTCATATATGTAGTCTGGAAGGTGTGTAGTGACAACAGCTGCAATTAATTTTCCAAGATAATGAGGTAACTTAGTTTTCCAAAAACTGTATTTATTTGGCATAATGCATCAAATCTTTAAAAAGAACCTTGAGTTTTATTGTGTGACAACTTTATCCTAGAGTATCTTTTCAAATGAAGTTAGTTTTGTCCTAAATTATTCCTTGCATGAAACGTTCTACAATTTCCCCTCTAATTTGTAAGACAATAACAAGGGTGACTAATTAGTGCTTTCTAGCAAGCATCAGTATGAAAAGTTGAGAAGTGGTTTGTTTCATATGCAAAACAGCATACATTAGGATTGCTGTATTCAATAGTCTTAGCAGTCTTACAAAAACAGTGTAATGAGGAGCTTTGCTTAGTATAGAGTTGGAAAAGACAAAGCTGTCAAGCAGTGCCTCAGTTTTCTGACTAAAGGAATTTAGACATAGTTGAAAGTCCCTTTTTCAACAATACAAAAATAGCATTTACTGAGAAAATTCTACCTCTTCAATCTGCTGATACTGTACTTGTATCTCTTGAGAACATAGCTGTACTAACAAAGGCAGTTGACAGACTGCCTTTTTTCATTTGTGAAATGTTTATTCTTACTTGGATTTTTTATATGTTAAGGTATTGTTGTGAATGAATAGTTTGGGCTGCTTAAAGAATCACCATCAAGGATATTAGCAAAAGTGATTTATTGGGAGTTTATAAAAGCGCAACTTCACAAAGTTCAATAGCAAGGTTCGCTCTATTACTTAATACAAGAATGAAGAGTACAAAGGAAAATTAAATTACAATCAATACAAAAATGAAGCGTACAAATGAAAATTAAATTACAATCAAACTAGAATGACTTATACAGAGACCAAAGATGCAAAAGCATAAGGGAGACCCTCCCGTCGAGTCATGAGGTTCAGAGAAGACCTTCTTTGTTTCTAAACCCCTAATAGAGCTTAGGTGTGGCTGGGTCCATTCCTAGTCCCGGACTTGGTCTTAAGGGATGGTATGTGTGTAGCAGCAGTCTAAGGTTCATTCACAGTTTAAGGTGGATCACAAGATTTAGCAGCACTTAATCATTGGCTAATTTAACATTTATAAAGTGATTCAATAGAATTTACTACCATAACAGTAGTGGCTTAATTAGGGATTTGAAATGGCAATATTTATACTGTAGTTGTTCTCAGATACCTGGGTCAATTCACACATGCATGTACAGAAAAAAAAATATATATATAAACAAAGGTATGCCTGTTAAAAAGCCCCCTCAAGTTCAGTGAAGTATTCATTTCAAATGTCTTGACATTTTTCAACAGCTGAGGGTTGAGCCTCAAGGCGTGAAGGGTTTCAGCCCAGGTCCCCTTGTCAGCTTTTGGCAACGGTCCTCCAAAGTTCTCAAACTGAAGAGTTCACAAGCTCTGAGGTGACTCAGTCAGAGGAAGATGCTGGTCGTAGCCTGCTGTGGTCCAGGAGAGCTCAAAGGGTGTCCCTTAGGACCACCATTTATAGGTTTGCAAGACAATTTGCTTTAGTCATCACCAAATTACTGGAATTACAGCAACCCTAGTACTGTTCCACTTGAGCTACAGTCCAGGTAAGGGATGTTCCAGGGCTGTCAGGGGATGACTAATTATTCCTTCTTTAATTCCCAACCTTGGCCAGGCAACAGGAGTTCTTGGTATGGGCAGTGCCACTCCTCACCTTATCCATGCAAGAATTCCAGGTATGGTCAACAGACACTTAACAGTCCAATTCATTACACTAAAGCCAAGGCCTAATGGAAATTCCTGAGATCGTAGAGTGGCCCAGGAAGTGGGAGGAATGCACTAGCACAGGTATAGATCATCATTCTTTTTTTGCAAACCACAGAAATTGTATACTCTTCCAGTAGATGACAAAAGTGACACCACATGGGCCTTTGAACAGGGAAGAAGGTCTTCTCCTGGCCAAGTGCCTGTCAAGAAAGCATCCCCTGTGCTTGTCCTGGGCCAGCCTTGAGAGTTGGTCAGGACAGACTGTAAATGAAGTTTCAGGTTTGTTACTGTGATGCCAGGGGAAAAGCACACAGCCTCATCTTTGCCAAACCCATTTTATTGCATAAATTACTAATTTTTCATGATTCAACACATGAATATGTATTTAGAAAGGTAATGAAGGCACTGTCTGGGTTAGCAGCAGAGATGACAGTGATGACCATTCCCACTGACAGGGCAAAGTTCCACAACATGGGACTTCCCTGCTGTAGCCAACACTAAGAAACTTCTGTAAAGCCCATCAGACAGCAGAGGAAAATCAGCATGAGAACATCCTATTTTCTCATCCATTTCTATGCAATTGATTTTGATATCTTTCACAATTCATTTTTCTCTCTGGTGGGCAGAATTCCTTTTTGCTTTGTTAGGGAAAAATATGACTCTATAGCTAATTTTTTCTCTAGGTCTTTTGGTCCTAGGGATATCACCTTATCTTACCTCAGGAAAGAGCCTAAGCCTGGCAAAGACTTTGGTGCTACTGTTTCCCTGTTCATAACCATAGAAGTAATCCTATTCATTGTTATGGTGGAAGCTGAAAGTGGGTATGTAACATTTTATTCCTCATTGCCTTCTGATCCCTCTAAGAAAGCTGTGTCTTAAGCTTGCAGTCAACTGATATTTTCAGAATAAATACAAACAAATAAAACAGATTAAAATACAATAGAAAATTAAAAAAAAATAAACTGTATCATTAGTTACCCCAAGCAATTACCTGTTCTGCTTTGCTCATCTCCAAGGAAAAGAATGCTTACCACCTTGCCTAGGATGTTGGGAAGGTGACAAGAAGCTGTTAAAAAGTTTTCAAGGCGTAATTAGACCTCCTGATTTGCAACACCTACTTTAGGGTGAGGCAAGTAGCTTTCTGTAATGTGCTGAATAACACTGATTATATAATGACATCAAGCTGCATTGGTTTGCATAGACAAATAACTTTTAGGTGCTGCTGGAGAAGAACAAAGAATGTGGTATCACACAGGAATCTGGTTTGGTTTTGTTCTTCTTCTAGGAAGTGGTGCTCCAGAAAATGCCAGCTATACCACACTCAGATGGCTTTTGAGTACCTTCCACCCACTCAGGATTTTGTGGGAACTTTGCCAAAAAGCAGCACTAGGACAGTTGGAGTAGATGATCACTGTAGATCCCTTCCAACTGAACTATTCTACTCTATTCTATTCTAGGAGAAAGGGCAGTGTCATCTGCCAGGGACAAACTGGGGAATGTCACCTGGAAATACATCAGTTGCATTGGTAAAATCTTGTGAAGCATAAGGTTTGGGACTTGCACCTGAATTGAAAAATAAAAAAGAAAAAAAAAAAAATTTAAAAAAGTTGCTGAGCAAAGATATTAATTTTGAAAAGCTTTTTTTTTCTTTGACAGTTTCTTTAAATTTCAAGCAATTTTTTTTCTTTTCTCTTGTCTTATACCTTCCTATCTTCCACATTTCATTCTTTAAGTTATTTCTTAAAAAGGAAACTCTGTTCTGTGGTATGTGGTGGTTGATAGAGCTGACCTTGTTACTGAGTCCCAAAACTTGCATATGTAATTTAGTGGATGGCTCTTTGGTCTCTTTGTTCCTCTCTCTGTTGTTTCTCTCAATCATCTGAAGATCTAGGTGGTAAGCCAACCCACGTATTCGCACAGCTAAAATAAGAAGGAGACCTATGAATTGTTTAATATTCCTAACCCTGTCTTTCAAAACCAAATATTTTTGTACTACTTTTTTCTTGCCCCTCACTTGGTTGTCACCTGTAGAAGACAATGCATTAGTGACTGCTAGAGGTGATGCTGCCACAACTCTAATGCTACAAGAGAAATACA
The DNA here is from genome assembly GCF_929443795.1 of Astur gentilis. Taxonomy (NCBI): domain Eukaryota; kingdom Metazoa; phylum Chordata; class Aves; order Accipitriformes; family Accipitridae; genus Astur; species Astur gentilis. Next base: position 16,240,690 of record NC_064919.1, on the reverse strand, counting down.
TGCTCTCTGAGCTGGAAAAGTGCTCTCTGTGTGAATGTATAAAACCCTTTATGTTTTCCTGCTTTGTTTCACTTGCAGAAGCTGGAAAAGCCAATTTGTTTTAATTTGCCTTAACAAGTTATGACATTTAATCCCATCTTTCTCTCAGTACAATGCATTGTTTTGTACCACATTCATCATAAAGTGCTCCTTCAGTATTTAGAAAAAAAGTGACGGAATTGACAACTCTTTGACAAAAGGGACTTTTGTTGAGCCTTGCATAGTTGAGGGATGCCTTCACAAAAACTTGAAGTGCCCAAGGTGCAGAGACTGAAGGCAGTCAGGTAGAGGGAACTGAATAATCAGCAAACTGGACTAATAGCACTTCTCAAAGTCTCTGAACTCTTCTCCCGTTTGGCAAAAATCTTAAGTTTCATCTTGCATACTTCTATAAAGCTCTTTTGAAAGACGACTTTGAAGTTATACCTTGGGGTGCAAAGAATTGCATGCAGTCTATAATCCCCTGGTGTCCAACACAGTGCCTCTGAAATTACTCAAACACACACCTTATGCATTTATGCTGACTTCAGAGTCACCAGACTGAAGTTCAGCCATCAACAAAATATATGCAAATGCTAGAATGTTAATGCCCAGCCTAAAGTACATGTTGCTTTGATCTTTGCTGCTGCTGTTATTTCAAAAGTCTCCTAGAAACTGTTCAAGTGCAGCCGTATGTCTTTCTAAGAAGTTTTATTTCCTGCCTGCAAATCCCTTGATAGTTCATCAACCTCTGATCTTTCATTTTGTAGTGTACTTGTCCAGAGACACCTAGCCTCTATCAATGCCTAAGTGCGTTGCTTTCATTAACTGAATATGCTTTCCCATGGTCTGCATTATCTTCTGAAAATATCCTACATAATTTGTTTTGAGGAATTCCTGTAACTCTAAATGGCCATTTGAAGGCAAAGTATTGGTCCTTATTTTCACAGAATCACAGAATTTTTCAGAAGCTTTACATAAAGCACATTGTAAACATTTGTTTTAAAAATCAAAAAGCTGTTCCAAACCTGCAAAATTATATTAACAGTAGCAAAAGTAAATCCACTTTGTTAATCTCAGTTTGAAATCAGATGTATTGCTCATGCATCCTTCATCTTTCATTGTTTTTCATGATTGATATACCATACCAAAAGAAACTAGACCATATCGAAAGCCTAGCTTCCACCACGGCCCCTTGTCAAGTTGTGGCTAATGCAACAGGCCTAAATAACTAATTCTGAATCAAGATTAGGTACATGAAATGCTTGTAGGCAGACCAATCTTCAGAATGCCAAATCACTGTCTCAGACAAAAAGTTCAGAAATGTGTAACAGTCAGAGCAGATTGAAATAGAAGTATCTAAACTGTGGTATAGAAAATCCACAGGATGAAATCAAGTAGATGATGCTGGGAGCTGACTGCCAAATATGTCAAAAGAAATATTTCATAAAACTATTTGGTGACATTGAAAATATTTTATGGTTTCGTCTTAAGGAAATGTTACTTGCAAAAAGAAGGGAAAGGAGTTGTAGTTTTCTAAAAGCTCTTCAGGATCACCTATTAATTTGCATTAAATATTGTATTGGCTTTGTGTGGCAAAGTTTTGGCAGCAGAGGGGTTACAGGGGTGGCTTCTGTAAGAAGCTGCTGGAAGCTTCCCCTGTGTTCAACAGAGAGCCCATACCAGCCGGCTCTAAGATGGACCCGCCGCCGGCCAAGGCCGAGCCCATCAGTGATAGTGGTAACGCCTCTGGGATAACATTTTTAAGAAGGGGAAAAAAGTTGGGACAGACGGAAACAGCCGCCAGAGAGAGGAGTGAGAACATGTAAGAGAAACAACCCTGCAGACCCCCAGGTCAGTGCAGAAGGAGGGGAGGAGATGCTCCAGGCACTGGAGCAGAGATTCCCCTGCAGCCCGTGGGGAAGACCCTGGTGAGGCAGGCTGTCCCCCTGCAGCCCAGGGAGGTCCACGGTGGAGCAGATCTCCACCTGCAGCCCGGGGAGGACCCCACGCCGGAGCAGGTGGGTTCCCGAAGGAGGCTGTGACCCTGTGGAAAGCCCACGCTGAAGCAGGCTCCTGGCAGGACCTGCAGATCTGTGGAGAGAGGAGCCAGCGGACCAGATTTTCTGGCAGGACTTGTGACCCCGTGGGGGACCTACACTGGAGCAGCATGCTCCTGAAGGATGGCACACCATGGAAAGGACCCACGCTGGAGCAGTTCGTGAAGAACTACAGCCTGTAGGAAGGACCCACATTGGAGAAGTTTGTGGAGGACTGTCTCCCATGGGTGGGACCCCACGCTGCAGCAGGGGAGAGTGTGATGAGCCCTCCCCCTGAGGAGGATGAAGTGGCAGAAAATAACATGTGATGACCATAAACCCTATCCCTGTCCCCCTGTGCTGCTGGGGGGGGGGGTTAGTGGTGAAATCCTTGAGTGAAGTTGTGCCTGGGAAGAAGGGAGGGGTGGTGGGAAGGTGTTCTGAGATTTCATTTTATTTCTCATTACCCTACTCTGGTCGTTTGGTAATAAATTGAGGTAATTTTCCCCAAGCTGAGTCTGTTTTGCCCGTGATGGTAATTGGTGAGTGATCTCTCCTGTCCTTATCTCGACCCACAAGCTCTTTGTTCTATTTTCTCTCCCCTGTCCAGCTGAGGAGGGGGAGTGATAGAATGGCTTTGGTGGGCACGTGGCATCTGGCCAGGGTCAACCATCCACAAATATCTAAAACATCATGAATAAGTTACTTGGTTTTGTAATGCTGAGGTCTTTTAAAATTGTTTTCAAGATTTAACATTTCTTTATGCCTTTGAAGTGCTCTTACAGTGAATGTACTTCAGCTTCCTTATACAAAGGAGATAACAACAGCTATTTATGTCACACTTTCTGTGAAGGTTTAGTTATTATACACTTAATGTTGATAACGTTGTTGTACATGGGATAGGAGAAAATGCTTAGCATACAGACAGGGGAGTCTCAAAAATTTCCGGTATATTTAGCTATGTTAGACAATATTGTCCTGGTTTCAGCTGCAATAGAGTTAATTGTCTTCCTAGTAGCTGGTACAGTGCTGTGTTTTGAGTTCAGTATGAGAAGAATGTTGATAACACTGATGTTTTCAGTTGTTGCTAAGTAATGTTTAGTCTAAAGTAAAGGATTTTTCAGCTTCTCATGCCCAGCCAGCGAGAAAGCTGGAGGGGCACAAGAAGTTGGCACAGGACACAGCCAGGGCACCTGACCCAAACTGGTCAAAGGGGTATTCCAGACCGTGTGACATCACATCTAGTATATAAACTGGGGGGAGTGGGGGCGGGGAATGCCGCTCGGGGACTAACTGGGTGTCGATCAGTGGGCGTTGAGCAATTGCACTGCACATCACTTGTACATTCCAATCCTTTTATTATTGCTGCTGTCATTTTATTAGTGTTATCATTATCATTATTAGTTTCTTCTTTTCTGTTCTATTAAACCATTCTTATCTCAAACCATGGGTTTTGCTTCTTTTCCTGATTTTTCTCCCCCATCCCACTGGGTGGGGGGTGAGTGAGTGAGCGGCTGCGTGGTGCTTAGTTGCTGGCTGGCGTTAAACCACGACAATAATATACTAAGACCTCCTTCTTTCACTGCCAGGAGTGACTGACACATTTGCTAAGATTTACAAATACAGTTGTTTTTGAAGACTTCCCAATAGAATTCAAGCTTTGGCTAAGTGCCATTATCTTGGCCACGTTACTCACATCAATTACCCAAAAGAAATGATGTGCATGTGGTGTGATTTTTCTTTGTGACATGAACTGACGTAACTTTGCTGTTAGCACCTTATATATAGAACCTGAGGTACTTATGCTCAGACTCCCAAGCTGAGTATTTATGAAGTGACATTTGTACTTGAGTTTTTTCCATGACATCTCACAACCAGGAGCCTGCACTGAAGCCTGAGGTAAGATTTTGAGGACTGTAAGACTTTTGTTCAGGTTTTGGAAAGCCTAGATAGAGTTCTCTCTGCTACAGATTTTCTATGAGCCTAAGAGCACTCTTTTGCTGTTTCTTTAATATAGTTAGAATAAGATTGAAGAACAACTTTATTCACTAGTCTTCTAATTCTCCATATCATTTTAAACAAGATCCTTGGCAAGGTTTGGTCAACTGCATGTTTATGGGTACATGCCAGGGACTATTAATAAGCAGAATTGATTAGTCTGAAAACATTATAGTCTTTTCCACCCTGTGCAGTCCTGAAATATTAATCCAAAAGGCTTTGTTTGCCTCTTCATGCCTTCATGAATGCAATACATACTCATGTTATACTACTATGGAGGGCTGCTGTGTGGCCTCACACTGTTTCAGACACTTTGAAAAGACATATAAAACCAAGCATTAAATCTTACGCTCATAAGGTCACCAAAGCCTATAAGACACACAAAACTAGACTCACTATAGTGCAGGCATGGTCTTCCCACCATGCAGCCTTGCTGACAGAAACCAGTCGTTGATACTGTCCTACTTAGAAATGTAGATTTAACTAATGTGTTCCAGTTTCCCAAGTGTAATATTGGGATGAAACTTCGTAACCTCGGAGTCTTTATGCGAAGATATATCTATTTAAAGTCAGGAAATATTTCAGTAGTATTTGAGTGTCCTTCTATATCTAAGAATTAAGAAATCTGAAATTTAGTGTATGTCTTCCATAAAGTCACCGATTCAGAAAAACTTCCTTTGCTGATTTATTTAGAAAGAATACTTGTGTGTCATAATTACAAAAGGAGCATCTAATACCTTACACCAATTCATTCAAGTACTCAGATGAACATTGACAACACTGGCAAATACTATTCTGAAGCATTAACTGTGCTATAATACTTATACTGGTATAAATGAAGCTTTTTTTCCAGAATAAGTGCGTTTCGGGAAGTGTGTACAACAATGAATGAGTGGGAGAATAACGAAGATTAACTGGGAAGCTGTTTTGAGCATGTTGGACTGTGAAGAAAACCCTGAAATTAAAAGAAAGCTTGTGTAGACAGGAGACTAAAGGATAAGCATCAAAATGAAGGTAGCGTGTTGCTATGGAGAGCTTTGAAAATGACAGAGAAGCTTGGGTTTAAAGTGACAAAAACTAATGAAGTATGTATAGATTTAAGAGTAAAGAGAAAATAAAAAAGATGAACTAATGGTCTGAATGATCTAAAAAATGTATTTCATTAAATGTATTATTTGTATACAATTCTGCAACAGAAATTGCCACAGTGAAAGCAGTTCTTTTTATTCATATCCATAAAAGCAGTTTTCTAGGAGAGTAAATGCAGAGGGCATCTTACAGATATCAAAGAATTTCATCAAGGAAAAAAAAAAATCAAGTTTGCAATGTGACGTCTGGCAGTCTTGTTATTTTTATAATTTAATTTTCCTTAACATGAACAATTTTTTTTTTATTCAACATCTATATGAAGGATATAATTTGTATATAAAAGTGACTCTAACTTTTACGCATAGTTCTAACAAGATATTTAAGGAAACAAAATCTATCAGCTGAAGAGGCTGTGGAGCCTTCATCCTTGGAGATATTCAACACTTGACTGGACACAGTTCTCATCATCTGCTATAGGAGACTCTGCTTGAGCACTGGGGTTGGGTTAGAGACCTCAAGGATTGTCTGCCAATCTTGTTGATTTTGTGATTCTTTGAAGTGTAGAAAACAGGGTAGAAGTATTTTATCAGTCACATTTTGTAGGTTTCATTTGTATATTTGTTAATAGGTTTAATATAAATAGGTAAGGCAGGGACACTCTAAGAATAAAACTGATCGTTATGAACTGAAAAATTTGAAATTCGGAAGATACAGATTTTTCTCCAAAAAGAGTCAGTTTTACATGCTTCACTTCTGAGAATTACTTATTCCTACAGTGCTACCCACTCAATCATTAAAAAAACCCCACAACACAAAACATAAATACAACCCAAAGAAAAAGTACCCAACCTACAAAATTATTATGTTTTGAGCAGAGACTGGTGTAATTTCTTTTTATAGAGTTGGGTCGTGAATTTGCCAACATAGTTTGTTTGTAGGTTATTTCAAATTGATTAAATTTCTTTGCATGTATATATTAATTTAACAGTTTAAAATAATGAAGTAAGAACAAAATCAGATCAATTTGTATTGTCAGTGAAAAGTGAACAGCATAGTCACATTCACATTCACACTAGGAAGGTCTCCCAAACCAGAAATCTGTCTACTTTGGCAGTCATAAAAAATGAATGAAAAAAATGAATTAATCCAAAGATGTTAAGATTTTGGAATTGAAAAAAAAAAAAAAATATAAAGAATTTTCAATGAGTTAAAGATTTTAATTGCAAGTGGCATAGCTACTTTTGTGATGTGATGATGATCATCTGGCAAAGGGCAGCACAGACATGAGCTACTGTGTATATTACAGCATAGTAAGATTTACTGAAACAAGTTTTTAGTCTATCATTCCAAAAGTGCGGTTTGGTTTCATTTGTAAGAAGGATATTGCACTCATCAATATGAGAAGCCCTTTCATGATTTTGAAGTAATTGTTGGTTTTAAGAGAGCTGGAAGGAAACTTTCCCCTGGATATCTGTATAATTAAGGAGACAATGATACCCTAACTCAGATCTCTCCCAAGGAAAAGTGCTGCCACCTGTGGTCGTCTCTGAAATACTTACAGAAATGACAGACGTTGCATGAAATATTTACTACATGTGGAGAAAGAAGTCAGGTTTTAATGCAATGATTTTATTTCCCTTTGGTTTACTGTGCTTTTCTTATAAATACATTCGCAGATCTTTTTCCCATTTTTTCTTAGAATCTTGCAATTTGATCACAGTTTACTTTGAATAACTCTCTTTCTGCCTCGTTTCCCAATCTGTCCTTGCTCGCTTGCCCAGGTTCCCTCTGTGAATTACCCTGTTTCTTCAGCTCATCTGCCTAACGGACAAGACAAAACACAGCATTTGCTTTGAATGTCTTCACTGTGGGAGCTTCAGAACCTTGTTTTTTCACACAAAATAACTAGTTGTTTCAATATTACAACAGCAAAACTGGAGTTCAATGTTTCCAGGAGACGTTCCAGAACAGAGTAGAACAAATAATCTGTCTAGTCCTCACAAAGACCTTTCTTCTGAGAGTGAATTTTCTATTGATGTATCTTACCTTCCACAAATGTTGTAATTAGGTCAGAAATACTCATTTCTACATTTTGACAAGTGTAACTCTCAGTCTTAAAAATACAAGTATTTAAAAGAATGTTTAAATAAGCTTATGCAAGATTGGTTGTGGACAACACTTGAAGCCAGACAGAGGGGGTTAATTCAGGAAGACAGAAGGCTCATGGGGGACTAAGAATCACAGAGAAGGATGGAAAAGGACACTCGTTTATTATACTGTTATCTCCCCTGTGTAACCAGGGGAATTGCTGAATACTACACCAGTAGTCATTTTTTTCCACTAGTCATAAAAACACAGTAACTCCCTGTTACACATGTCAACATCACGGACCACTTCTTTCTTTTGCATCACAAATCAGAGGGAATTATTCTTCGTCTTGCAATGGAGAACTCAAATTTGTTTCAACTGTAGTAATGAGATGAAAGAGATTTTATAACTTTGGAGATACTAGTTTTAAGCATCCACACTAGCACATCTGAATAAGAATTGCATCGTATTGGCCTTTTTTTGCAGTAGTCTGAAGACCAAATAGCTCTTGCACAATTGTTCACAGAAAGCAAAAAGACTGTGGAGATGAAAACAAACCAATTCTTATGAATACTTTGAAATACCTTCTTTTCCAGATTAGATTATTTTAAAGAGAATTAAAACTAGAGCTGTATGGTATATTTAATAAGAGATTATTTGTGCCTGTGTTCTTCTGAGCATGAAACAAGCACATTCCTGCTAGAAATCTGAACAAAACTGTTGCTTACAAGATCTGTTTTTCAAGACCACACTTGCGAAGAGAAACTGTTTTCTTCACAAAGCAGGGAACTGCAATTGACAACTTTTTAATGCACTTTTGTTTTCTTTGAACTCTGCTGAATTTTTATGATGAAAGGTAAGGATTTGATAACAAGAAAAAGTAAAACATACTTACTTTAAGTAAACTGTGATGTGTAGCCATGAATTCAATGCATTTGTATGAAGGAATGTGAACTAAAGTGAAAAAGAGTTACAGTGGCTGATGAGCTGAAGGAGCAGGGTTATTCACAGAGGGAACTTGGGCAAGTGAGCAAGGACAGATTGGGAAACGAGGCAGAAAGAAGAGAGTTATTCAAAGTAAACTGTGATCAAATTGCAAGCATCAGAACTGGAACAAGTTATTCCAGAGAGTGGGGGAAAATGTTGTCATGCAGTAGGGCAAAGAAATTTGCGTTTTGTCTGTATTTCAAAAGACAGGGGTAAGTAAGAAGAGATCACAAGGACTGTTTTCAGTAAAATACTACTGTGAAGAGAAAAATACAGTTAGGAAAAGTCCAACATTCCTAGAAAGTCTTAAAAAGATTAAGCTTCAGAAAAACTTGCCAACAGGAGTAGCAGAACCCTCATTTTTTTAATAAGATCTGAAGTTAGGTGAGTTAACCGTGGTTTTGGAATTTGCTGCTGAAGTTTTGCACTACTTTAGCTCAAATGTCCTTCAGCAGATAAAGAACAGTGATAACAATAATGGCACTGTCATTTCACATCCAGACCTGCAAGTGTGATAACAGAAATTCAGCTAAAAAAGGAACTCAACTTATTAAGCTGTAGCATTTTCTATAAAGATTCAGATATATCAATTCTGCCTTTAATATTAGCCTGATCTAACTACAAACAGAAAGTGAGGATTGAGGAATTTCTAATTTTCATTATCAGCTTTTCATTTCCCATTTACAATAGATCAGGCCTGGTAGTTGGAAAGAAGCAAGCTATGCAAGTTTTGTAACTAGTGTTGTCACAGCCTGGGTGTAGGACCTTCATAAATAGGGGACTTGTTCCCTTTTATTGCTGTTTGCTGTGTTACATTTGGCCTGTTTGACTATTGCTGCAGCAGAAATGTTATTATCCATTCCATTTGCAAGTACATCTGTATAATATTATGCACTGTTGTATTATAACCTTTTCTTTTTACAGAGGTAAGGGTTGACCCTTACTTGGTCTGATTGTTAGGATGTCTTTTGGGATGAACTACAAACACTGCAATTTTTCAGTAGCTTTTACATTTCTCTGAAGAGACTGATATACCTTGTTTTGGAAATTACTCCACAGCTACAGAAATTACCACTTTCATCTACTTATTACTGTGTATCTGCAGAGATTATTTATCCTAACTTCTGTCACTTGTAAATTTATCAGTTGATTCTGAACTACATTAGAAAGATAAAAAGAATTATTTTTTTAAAAAAGTCAGTGAAGGTAAGTTAAGTTGAACAATTAACTTTTCTTGAGGCATACTGGGAAGCACCGATCAGACCTGAGGTTTTCGTGTTTGCCAGTGAAAAAAAGAGAAGCTTGTTAAGGTGGTACTATTATCAGATAGTATAGTCAGACCAGGAAAATGACATCTGATGTAATGATTGCTGATTTGATCCTATAAATTACACTGATCTTTCCTCATCCTCTTTAGGGTAGCCTATTGAAGGGTAGATACTTAGGTTGTTTTCAATCTCAGGACACAAAGTATATGCTAAATGGTGGCCACTGATACATACTGGCTCAGAAGGGCATTTTGGGGGGGAGTACAATGCACTATGACTATTGTTCTGCAGTTGAAATGAAAACGATAACAACTCAAAAACTGTACTGCAATGGAGACAGGTATAACTGCTTTATAAAAAGATCAGGAATAGCTGCACCAATAAGCACATTCCCCTCAAAGGTTTTGAAAATATTGTGTTTATCTAGTGTAAATTAATCTAAACCAGCATTAATCTAACTACGTTGAGGTAAGAGTATTTTGGGTCCTTGCATTCTCCTTATATAATATAAGGAGAATAACCTTATTTCATGAGACAGAAATGCCTCCTGTTTCCTTTCACCTGCAGAAAGTTTATTCATTATAAATAATGTATAGTGCTATTTTATTATTCTCCTGGGAAAGACATGAGTCTTGCAATTTGCCCTGTACATGATGGTGGTTTTAGCAATTCTGTAAGAGGGAGAAATCTGAAAGGAATCTGTTTTCCACTCCAAAAAGCCTCACACTCATCATTTGGTCACTCCACATCTCAAATAAGGGAACAGCAGAAATGTAGCTGATGTGGAAAGTCTTGGCTATAGAGAAATTAAAGATTTCCTATTCATAAAGAGCCTTCCAGTTCTGTACTGTTACATTCATTCAAATACTTCTGGAATCCATATTTTTTAAAGGAATAATCAGTGCACTGAATATATAAGATATGTGAGGAAAAATTAAAAAAAAAAAAAAAAAAAGAAAAGAAAAGAAATAGTATTCTCCAGATTCAAAACAGAATTTAAACAGTTTCAGATGTTAGAGTTTTCATTTGTTTAAGAGTCTGAAGTTTAGGAGGTTTCTTATAGATTTTTGTAGGGGGTTTGGCTTGGGGGCTTTTGGGGGATTTTTTTATTAATTTAAGGCTAAATAAATAGTATAATTTCAGCAACTACAGTCTGATGTATTCCATACAAGCTGGATTTGCCAAACACAGACTTCTTGCAGTCTCCATGTTAGTATTCCCACAAGAGAAGCAGAATGCCTCAACTTGTTGTGGCCTGTGCTTTCAAGATGTCTGTGAGCAAAATTATTTGAGCTGTGCCCCAAAATCAAATTCCTCTAAATATAATGTTAAATAGTTACTCTTATGCTTTTTCAAAAATGGAGAAAAAATGGTCTTCTAAGCAGAACAGTAAGCATGGTATAGTGTAATAATATTCATCAAATTCAAGTTTTACTAGGATATTAGAAACAATAATAGAAATACTTTCAATATCTGTGTATCTGATATTGTTTTCTGAAAGGAAAACAGGTCAGTCTTGTTATTTGATAAAATCATCATGGCAGGTCTGTAATTGGAGAATTGAGTCACCAGAAATTTTCTTCAAATAAAGATGTCAGCCAACACATGAAATCTGGATTACAATGTGTATGGATGAGAAAAAGTTTCTACCATTTCCAACCATAGAGAACTGCAAATTGTAAGTAGATTCAAAGTAATTATTCTGATTGAAAATAAAAAATAAATAAATAAATTAACTGCACAATGGAGGTGTTTTAGTGATTCTGATGTTGGGTTTTACATGGAATTAAAGACAAGAAAATTTCCTTAGATGAAATCAAAGAAGTTCAAAGCACATCTGAAAAAAGAAATATGCACAGCTTAAGACTCAGCATAATTACTGTTATCATAAACAGCAAGAATCTTTTATTTAGAAAATAAACTTGGAGAGTTTCATGGATTTTAAGTCAAAGAAAGTGCTGTAAAGAAACAATTCAGACTTGTTGTGAAATCAAATGTGTGGATTTATTGATCACTTGTTAAATAAATGAAACAGTTAATTTACATATTAACACAAAACTGAATAAAATTACACATTTAATTAACAGAAGGAAAAATAGATCCATTTTAGCTTATGAAATGCTAGTGTTAACTTTTGCTAGTGTTAACACTCACTTTTTTAATTCAAGGTAATGTGCTGATTAATAGAATAATTTAAATGTTATATCAGTTGAGAAAGAAATTAATTTTGGATAAGCTGTCATTCCCTACACACACACACACACACACACAGAGATATTTATGATTTATTCAAACTAATAAAGTTATCCTGTAGGCATTCATTATTAACATCATTGGTTCAGGTATTTAAGTACTATGTTCACCCATGATATCCATCATATTCACCTAGATGAAACACCTATTGGCAAAATTAAGAGGTAAAAAGAGGAAAAAATCTTCCATTAAACTGTAAAAAAATTCCATTCAGTTTTCTCATTGAAATGTCAATTCCAAAACAAATAAGTAAATAAGATGAGTCATAGCTCTTTTCTTTGTTTTGGGGGGGTCAGCAGTTGACCTAAAACAGGGTGCTCACTTGTGGAGCTGATTGTATACCACTTTGGAAGCTTGGCTATTCTCACTCATCAGGAAATGGAAATAAAGTTTCAGGCATTAAAGTGCCTTTCCTAAGCCTTATTTCATTGCTAACTCAATATACAAGTCAACCCCCAAAACTTCAGGTAACAATTCTTATGGGTTTTCTAGATTTATTTGCCAAGGAAAAGGAACACGATTCTTATTCACTTTTTTATTTTTCTTGCCCTTAACAGCCTTTCTAAGAGGCCAAAACAGTCAGAGATTCAATGGCCCTGCACCTTGAAAGTAGTTCAGTTGTGAAAGCACAGGAATAGATTCTTCGCTTTTTATAGGCACCTGCTGTTACTTGTACCTGTGCTCAACAAAGACAGCAGTACCTGGCAGGGAATGGAGCTGGGAGATAAGTGGTAGTTAAAAAAGAAATGTTCATAAATCATCCTTTTACATCTATCATTGCATGAAGAAGAGAAGAGAAAGTTTGCCACACATAAGAGGGAAGGGAACAGCTTTCTGCCCTTCCACTCTGATTACCTAAAGGTTCAGATAGTAAAGATAACTTTGTATGCTTATGCAAATTAAACCTTCTTTCGAGGTTCATTCACTACTAATTTTTCATTTGAAAAGCTTCTCAACACTCTGCTGAACATAATAATTGATAGCAACAAAGTCTGATGACATAAGCTCAGTCTTTTATTTGTCAGGGCAGAACTTAGCAGGTATGTGGATTTGTGGGGTTTTGTGTATCTAATTTTTTTATTTGAGTTTTATCATCTTTACGGTTTGTGTAAACTCTTTATGTTAGTGTAAGTCCTGCAAAAAATAATAAAAACAAATTTAAAAAATGGATGTATAAGCTCTTCTAAACTTACTCTTTTCTCACGTATCTTAAATGTTTAACGTTCCATTTCACATATGAAAATGTTGTGATAATGTCATGCAATATAATTTTTATATACATGGCCCTTTGTAGATTGGTTATTTCTGTAGTAAGAGTGGCTAGAACTATGCTGAGTGTGGTCTGGTTATTTTTGCTATTTTACTCTTTATACTTTATTAAAAATTTTATACACTTTTCAGATGGCCAGAGGAAGGATTAAATAAAGAAGTGTACTAGTTTTTGAATCATCTTCTAAGAACTGATGTCAACATCTCACAATTATTATTGTGTCAGCCAAACAATACAAATTGTATACCAAAAAAAAAAAAGAAAAAAAGAAAAAAAAAAAAGGGGGGGGGGGGAGGGGGGGGGGAGAAAAATATTCAGGAATCACAGATATTACTATTGCTTTTCTGTAAAATCCGTCTTTCCAGCAGCTGCTTGTCTCTTCTGACCAGAACAACAGGAGTGGGAAGAAAAATGCCTTCTTCAATACTGCCCCATACTTTTACATATAATAAAAACACCTCCTGTACTGTGTGGGGAATGGACACAAATTGACATATGGTTTGACTGCATTTTGTGATGTGTTTTTCTGTTTCTGTATAGAAATACTTGCCTTCTACTTCTTAATCCTCCACAACAAATGAACCAATAGTATGTATGATACAGACAGATGATCAGTGGCGAAGAACAAACCTCATCAATGGTGAGGAATTAGCTGCCTTTCATTTTTCATGACGGAAGATTTCCGTAAAATGTAAAATGAGTGTATTATTGAGTACTTTAAGAAAGGATGCACATTTCTTTAACAGATATTTTCAACATGTAAAGGGAAATTTAAATTTCTTGAAAGCTATACAAAGGTGGGAAAAAAGATAACTTTGTAAGCGGCCCTGAACTATTTATTTTCTCGCATAAGAGGTTACATTCTAATCCCAAGGTAAATGGTCTGAGTTTACTGCAGTTGGGGCAGATTTACACCAGTTTAACTGAGATAACATCTCTCCATATGTGTTTATCCCAGAAAAAAATGTCCTTTTTTTTGTATCCATCCATCAAAACATTGATCTGCAGGAAAGATTGTGCTATAAAGTGGGGTGAGAAAACAGATCTGAACTTCTCTATCAGTCGTCTTGTGCATCATAGCAATTACTCTTGCTGTCAAGAGAAATAAAGTTTTATATCCTTTGAGTTTAAATGTGTCAAATGTAGTCCTCCAAAATATAATACAAGCTGCAGACTCTAAAAAACAGAATGCAGCTGGAATTCTATTTGCAGCCACCAGTGGGATGTGTAGTCATCTGACTTGCAAGCTGGTCTTTCACAGGAAGCAAGAAAATGGTATAAATACACCACATATCCCTGCAGAAAGATGGATCTCAAGTTGGGGGTGAGAGAGTGCATACTCTTTTGTGTACTGTGGCCACATGCACAAAACAAGCAAGAGTGACAACTTACTTGGTATTTTCCACTGTCAGGACTTGCACAGCTCTTTGTTAAAGATGTGTTTTCCCCATAGTTAACTCCATCACTGTTTAGATGCCTCCAGCTACTTCAGGCTTTATTTTACAATAAAGATTTTGTGAATATGAGTTGAAGCGCTTATGCCATTGGAAAACTACTCAATATTTCCACATCCAACTTCTCTTTCTTACCTTGGAGCTGTCTTTTTCCTCCAAGAAGGACCACAAGGTCAGTTGGGGCAGTAGAAATGCAATTCCTTCAGCACTTTCTTTTATTTCCATTCATTTTTATTTTACCTTATTTTTTTTGAGTTTCAACATAAAAGAAAGAAGTGCTAAATATTAAGCTGGTGGTCAACAGAGAGCATATTGAAAGAAAAAGTTAACATCTCTTGCTAGTTACCAGGAGCTTTATTCTTTCCATTTCTTTCTCTACAAGTGTGGGTTCATTAGAGCTCTGTTTTCCAGCTCCTAAGGCAGGAGCCTTCTTTAGCAGAGGCAAACAGCTCAAGCTAAGAGGCCCTGTCACATTTTGGGGGGTGGTGGTAAGGTAGCAACAGCAGTCCTAGGTTTAGAGAGGGGTAAAGAAAGGATTCAGCAATGTGCAAAACATTGCCCTTATTCTTATTTGAAGCACATGCCGAGAAAGACTGCAGACTTTCCACTGGTAGCACTTCCATTTGTTTTCAGTCCATTCAAACCAGTCTTCAAGTGAACGTTAAGTTGGCATGCAGCAGTGATAAGCCTTGTAGTGATTTCTGCCACTGATTTACCACAGCAGTTTGGTTATGCCACTTAACTTCTGCATTTATACTAAATGGAAATAACCATACCTATGAAACTCAGTGAAGTTTCTGAAGAAGAAATTTATTTTTGTTGTCAGTTTGTTAGAAACCCTACAGTGAAAATAAAAGAACATAAGGTATGCGCTTTTAGCTCAAAAACCACTTGGAAAACCTCACAGGATTCAAGTAGTGCTTTGTGTCCCTGCGTATTTTCATCACCTCTATTCTTCTTCCCACTTCTACTAACAGCTTGAAGTAGAATGAAGAACAGTCTCCAAAGAAAAGTGACAGATATCATCTGAGATGCTTAAATTATGTAAACAACATAATATACAAAAAGAAAAAAAAGAAAGCCAACAAAGTAATGGGCAAATCCAAGCTCTGTTACACTTCATGCTCAATGAAGTATTCTTTCAGACCCTAATGATCTCATATATTACCTGTCTCCAGTTTGATGAGATACAAAATAATACTGTGTTTAGGTTTTGAAGAAAAGGACCTTTTCCTTTTAAACCATAATGTCATCTTTACTGCGGCAGAAAAAATAGTTTACATATCTTGCCTGTCTCAGAGTAATTTAAAACAACAAGATCTTAGGCATTTAATAACAAAGAAATTTTAGAGACATGCATTTAATAGGAAGTTAATATTTCTGATTTCTGAAAGCGTTTTTGTAATCATGATCACTGAAGTATTCATTAAATTTATAAAAGCTACTGATGGTTTATTATTGTTGAGGCATTAAGAAGTTATTCTGAGAAGAAACAGTTCTGAAATGGTACAGGAACATATAAAGAATACTACATGGGCTAATAAGAATTTAGTGGAAATTGGGAGAGGGAGCAAACTATTATTGCTGTCCAAATTCTAGTCTCCTACATGCTTTTTGATTGTATTGTTATTGTTTTACTAACATATATGGCTCAAATCTACAGTAAATATGCTTAGCAACTTGGTAAACATGGCGTTTATTAAGATCCTTAATTGAGTGTACGTGTATACATATATATATATCTGCTGTATCAGAATGGAACAATTAGGATCAAGATAGTCTTTATTTTTTGATGGGTTTCAGATTGTCTTCATCTTGTTTCTAATGCACTTGTTTCAGTGTTAAATGTAATTAGTATTACTTCTTCAAAAAATAAAAAGCTCTCTTAAACACTGAGAGATCAAACGGGTGCAAACATCTCAATTAAAATTTTTCATTAGTTGCATGTCCTTTTTTATCTTAATAGTCTTAACTTGCATGTAGCACTGATTCTTATCTTTGCCCCCACGAAAAAAAAAACTGAGCAGAAATGTGGGAGAGCAGAGCAGAATATGTATCTGTACAACAGGGACAGCAGAGAGCAACAAGTGGAACAGGAGTTTCAGCTCCCAAGATCAAGGCTTAGATGACATATGAAAAATCAGTTTAACTTTGTGAAGACATAAACCATTATTTCCCTTTTATACTCCTGTACTGTTTTTGTCTGGGACAGAGTTAATTTTCTTCATAATAGCTGATATTGTGTTGTGCTTTGGATTTGTGACTCCCTACAGGGAGTGAGTGAGCTGCTGTGTGGGGCTTAGCTGCCTAACAGCGTTAAACCACAATTCCCAAAATAATACAGCATATTCTTTTTTTTTTCCTTTTTTTCCTTTTTCTTTTTTTCCTTTTTTTTCTTCCTTTTTTTTTTTTTTTTTTTCTTTCTGTAAAGCCAAGGATAACTAGTTCAAAGGGGAAATATTGCTGCAGTTAGTTGTTGCTCTTCTAGATCTCAAATACCAAATATGTAACTAGTAGCTAGTCTAGGAATGGGGTGAAGAAAGCAGGCAGCTCTCTTGCCTCCTATGCATGCAGAATTTAAAAAGACTGCTAGACACTTCTTCAGTCAGCACAACCAATCTATGTATTAAACCCAGAGCTTTTTCTCCTCATTGAGGCCAGACCAGCTGTATTCAGATCAATGAATACTGACCAGATGTACAACTGATCTTCAAATTTTGGAGGGAGTTGGGACACAGAAAGACCTAGCAACATGTCCAGCAGGCTCGTGGTGATATTTCTTGATCTTTCTAATCTAGAGAGTAGGAACAGTGTGCCGAGAAAGAAGGCTGGTGGTTAGGATACAGATGCGCAGAATTGTTTTCATTCCTTCTGAACTGAAGACCTGAAAAAAAAAAAAGAGGTTGGAGGAGACAGATGCATGACATAGTTTACCTTCTGTCCTACTTTTTCTATGTGGAAATGAACATTATGCAGTCACAACTGCAGACAGACTTTGTTCTTAAATTTCAGAAGGAAAAGAGAACAGAGCTGAACTATATTCTCCTAAAAAGACTAGTCCTTCATACACATATGCCACTTCTCAGTTAAGTCCATACCTGCTTCTAGTGACAGATTTGATTACAATCACACAGTATTGTCTGAGCCTGCCATAACATACCTTTCCTGTCAATAGGACATACTGCTTTGAGCTCAGTCCCAGTTTAAATGTTTGTTTCAACCACACTATGAGCCAGGGGAATGTGCCTCCTCCTTTATGTAAGCAGAGAGATCATGGTTCTGCTAGCAAAAATCTCATCTGGAATCACTGGGTAAGGCTAACCACCGTATTTCAACTGGAACAAGGTCATACCTGCGACAGCAGTTTCAGCACAGTCTGGCAGTTGGCAAAGTAGGAGTAATTAAATCTATTTGTTTCTCCTAGTCTGTCTTAGTCTGCTGAAACTGTTTGGATTCTCCCAAAGTGAAAACATTAATTGTCATTATGAAAGTCTACCACATGCAGCATTCATGTTGCCTAAGCATGAGTAAAAATGTTTGACCTGTAACACTTAGAAAATTCTCCTTTGCCTTGTAGTAAAATGAAACTTGTAAGTTATGGAGCCTAGAAATTTGCTGGGTTCCTTATGAACACAGAATAAACCCTAACTCTGCCTCTATGTCCTGAGCAAATCATGCATGACTCTATCTACTGCAGAATTAAATATAACATAACAGAGAGTTGTTGATTAAGCAGTACCAAACAGTTTTCAGAAGTGCATTCACCATGACCATAACCTCAGGAAGTAACAGGAAAGCTTTTTTCCCATGAGAACAGTCAGGTAGCAGGGCCAGGCCCAGGGAGGTGGTGCCAAGGTTTCCAGGCTCCATGGGATTAAGTCCTGAGCATCTCGGTCTGACAACACAGCTGACCCTGCTCTGGGCAGTGAGTCAGACTAGAGACCTCCTGAGTCCATGCTGTTCCAAACTGTCCTGCAATACCACAGTCCTGCATGATTCTATGATTCTGTGAAGACCTGTTTGCCTCATTGTATCAAAGAAAAATCCATCCCACATTAAATATATCAGGTTGGTTTATTTATTGGTCAGTTCCCAACAGCATCAAAATGCAGTCCCCATGAAATCCTGTCTGCAAAGGCTGATGTACTTTTGCTTCCCTTGTTTATCCTGAACAAGCAAGAACCTGGCATGAGGCATAGGTTTCATAAATACCTGTATGTCACTCCTCGTCTGACTGTCTGAGATTATTACTTTAAATTCTGCTTTCTGTAGATATTTTTGAAACCGTTGCCTGAAAACTCAATTTTTTATTATTGCTAATAATAAACCTGGAAAAGAGACTTGAGTGGGAGTGGTCACCAGATTTAGTTGACATTTTTTGCATTACTATTTTCCACTCTTAAAAAAGAGTGACATATGTATTATGATAAGAGACCTGGTTTTATTATCATCTGCATTTTATCTGCTAACAATGAGTGTCTAGAATGTCAGGTTTATTGTAACTTAAATTACCCGCTGACTATTCTGGAATTCAAATTTACAGAACCTGACCTTTCCAGGAGGTTTCTTATATACACCTTTATCTCTGACAATGCAAGTCTTTCTCCTTTGAACTTGGGATACAAGGTGAAGAGAAATTTTACTGGCTTGAAGGTTCTTCAAAAATATTCTTCTCATAAAAGTATTTTAGACAACTTTAAGTATCATTTTATATATAATATTTACATTCCCGAGTATCAAATATATCTCTCAAGTAAATCACTCTAAAATATAACATAAATTTTCATTATAGTGTGTTTTACAACCAAGTTACTCAAGTGGCCCCTATTGACCAACCCATTTTAAAGCATATTAATATTAAGGAAAACATGATTTAAGGAATTAAACTTAACAGAAAATTGGTTTAGAATATCTTTGTACAAGAATTGCTTAGAAATTTTCTGCTAATAATATTTAACGGAAAGGTAATTTTTCAAATTTGAAATAATGAACAGAAGATATACAAATTCTGAAACTTTTCATTTGTCATTTAACAAAAAATCTTAACAGAACTAAAACATATTGTTTTATTCCAGTGTGACTCTAGTGTTGCTAGGATATCACAGCTTGAACATACTGACTAATTTGATTCAACTGAATTACATGTTTTAATCACCAAGTCACTGTGACAATAAACTTCATGTATATCTATAATAGTATACTGCATTTATTCCTAAATACTTATGGACATCTCCAACTTTAAACATGACTAGAAAAATGCTGTCCTATTTAGCTCAGTATACTCTCTTTGTGTTATGGTGATAAGGCTGACTTACAGAAGTCATGGAAGGATGTAGCTATCAGTTAACTGTTAATGCTTAAGAGTCAATAGATTGGTAATGACTTTTGTAGGTCTGGATTTAGCCAGCTTGCAGATTTTGTGTTTGTGAAGTATTCTAAGACACTGAGATAGCTAGACCATATTTTACTGTGATTTAAATCAAGATCTGAGAATGTCTTATTCCTTTCCTTTGTAAAAGCATACAGTGTAGTGTTTCTTAATACTGATACTCTCTGTGAATACATAGGAATAATGATGAAATTAATTTTATTTATCATTCTTCTGCTTCCTATATAAATCATAGTATTTGTTTTGCTATTTTGTCCTCAGAGAAGAAGCAATCCCCTTCATTATATGTACCTCTCTTCCCCTTTATATAGCAGCATTTGTAGTCAACTACAGGTCCCTCATCACTTAGCAGAAACCTGTGCTGCTGGAGAGGGGTCCAAACCCTTAAGAGGGGAAATGGAGGGAGTCAACAGTTTCAAGGAAACTGACAGCACAAGATCAGCTTGCCCTTTTTCTTTCCTGCCTATAAATATTTGCATGGCCATTTTTTCAGGAATCTTTTTGCTTTTGTTCTGTTACTATTGCATATTTTGAAAGAAAGCAAGCATTTGGATCACACATGGAAATAGTCTGTCACATGGAAGGGTACACCACTTGATGAACCTTGGACCCTTTCAAAACACAGGCCACCACTCAATGTGACAAAACTGCAACTCTGCAGCAGGACAATAAATACATTCCCAAGCTTGAATCAAGCAAGGTCTATGTGGCCTAGGAAAACAACAGGTTTTAAATGGCCACAGCACCCTTACCTCTTTCCATCTATTGCCGATCCTTGAGTGATTGAAAACCCCACTGCCTGTCATTCGAGCCCTTCCACCCCTGAATAAAGAGTAGTAGCAAGAAAGACTTTGGAATGTAACTACAGAGGCAGAGGACATTTAGTGAACAGAAAAAAATAGCTGAAACCATCAATTAAATAATTATCTGTGAATTATTTTCTCATCCGCAACCCAAACCAATCTGTTCCTGCTGATAGTCCTGATGCCACCACATCTGTTAATTCAAGCACTGCTGCTTTGACATCTACATATCAGTGTCATTTATTAGTGATGGATTCTATTATATTCCTCCTACAGACTCTTATTTATCATTTATTTCCAACACCAAGGACATAATTGGAAGAGAAGCTGAACTGATTTGGTAAAATTCTAGGGGGTGGGCCTGTAATCCATGAAAGTCTTTTGGCACTGATACAATGAGATATTAAGGAGGTATTTGGTAGGCATCAGTAAAGTCTAGAAGCAATATAATTTCTATTCTAAGTTAGATGTCTCACTTTTAATGTAATAACTTTTTGACATAATTTCATGCATGTCATTTGAGTTAAAATATATCCAGTAAAACTTCTAAAACTTTTATAGGAAGATTGCAACACAATTAGTCAAAATGAGACTACTCATAGGAAACCTTGACTCTAAGTCTTTGCTCAAATGCTTCCTTCCAAACTAATTGAATTAGCTGAGGGCAAAAGTTTTCAGTGTAAAATATATAGATTTATGAAAGCTTTCTGTAGTCTCAAAGGTACACAGAAGTTCCTAATCTCATGTTTTTGTGTTTCTCTCTACTTTAACGATTTTCAGCTGAGCCACACCTTTTAGGATGAATCTTAGTTTCACCTACAGTGAGATTCATTTGCCTCATAGAAGTGTTGAGGGAATCGCAAGGAAAAATTGGGGCTGAAAAGTTTCCCTGCTATATGGCAACATTTGTACACAGCATACCTATAATTTAATACTCATTTGGGCTACAAAGTTTAATGGATCCTGACAGGTTTGAGAAAATCAAACGTGGCTTCTATTAAGTTGAAGGGTTTGCTATAACCAGTATTGTATAACCAACATAATATAACCAATAAAAGTTTGGTTAATAAGGAATTGCAAATTCCAAGGTAATGATATTACCATACTGAAGGAAGGTGTCATGAAAGGAATTTTTTTAGCCAGTTAGAATTTTATACTAATGTATTTCTCCAATAGAACAAGAATGCTTACAAAGCCAATACATATATTTGGCACAATAAAATCTAAAAAGTATGCTTTAGAGGAAGTGATTGTACTTTTCTTCAGTCATGCCTGTATTAATTACGTCATCCTGCTTCTGCCATATTGCCTTATAATAAACAGTGAACAACTGCTTTCTTCTTCTTTAGCAAAGTTATTACTTTTAACCCTGGCTTTTGATTAAGGAAGTCTGAAATTCCTATGTTTTAGCATGACTGATTAGAAACTTTTCTAAAAAAAAACCCTCAAAAATCTTAGTCTGAGCTAGCTGTGGTGATGAAGGAATTCCCATTGAATTTAACCATTAAACTTCTGAACCAATACATCCATTCACTAATTAATAGTTTTAATTTTTGAAGTTATGTGAACCAAATTGGTTTTTATTTTGTCTTTTTAATTTTGAGTTTTCAAAACTTCCACTTTATTTCAATATAAGTGAGAACAAAACTCTGCTATCTGTGATCTTCATGAAATAGCATGAAAGGTAAAAAAAAAATGCTTCTAAAGTTCTAATTAGAACTAAATTTGAGTAGTTTTTTCTCAGGAAAAAAAGCTTAATGCATTTTTTAAAAATGAGAGGCACTGCTACAAAAGCTAAAGAAAAAAATTTTCTACTATTCCCAGGTTTTTGCCTGTTTTTTAAACCAATTAATTTCATATTTATCAGGTATCTCAAGTATATACAGTGCAGAAATAACAGCACTGTCCTTTTGACTGTATGAGGAAGAGTGACCAGCAGAAAGCACTAAATGATCCTGCCCCACTGCTGGGCACTGGTGAGACCACTCCTAGTGTGCTGTCCAAAGATATGGGCTCCTGTGTGCAGTGCAGACCCTCATGTACAGCTGTGAGTTCAGCAAAGGGTCCCTGTGACAGTCATTGTTGTGGCACAGGATGTATAAGGGGAAGCAGGAGGCACTGGGCTGGCTCATGCTTGGGAAGTATATGAGAAGTGGAGACCTCACTGCTGTCTTTAATTTCATGGTTGGAAGGTGTAGGCAAGCTTGGGAGTGTGTGGAGTGGCTGCACCTACTCAGAAGTTCATGGTGGAAGGGTGAAAAGCAACAGCTACAAGCTAAGACTATGGGAAATTCTGCCTCAAAAGTCTTTATCACAATGACGGTGATCAAACAGGGGCCCATAAAGATTGTAACACATCCATCCTTGGAGGTGATCAAGATTCAGCTGGTCATGACACTGAGAAACCTGATCTAAATAGCCTTGCTCTGAGCAGCAGATTGGACCTGATGAACCCTAGAGGTCCTTTCCGCACCTACCTAATGCTGTGATTCAATAATTAGTGGTCAAGTCACATAGACATTTTGGAGTTATCCATGCAAGTGGAATACATTCCATTTTTCTTTTTTTTTTTTTTTTCCTATGTAGATAAGAAACAAGGATAGCTCAATGTTCTTGTTTGTAAAGAGATTAAAATATTATACCAACATCAAAAGTATTCTTCTCTATGCAACTGCCACCTTGATTATTTACACCAGAAACTACCAGCTGAGTTTAAAGTATTAATCTGATTATCAGTGAGTACTATCATTTCTTTCTCCAGCATAGCACAGTCCTTAGTATAAAGGTTCAGAGAGGTGCTAAGAACTTATTCGGGACATTAAGACTATGTCTTAGTAATTCAATACTTTTCTGAACTATGTTAGATATTCAGATATTAGAGGATAAACTTATCACCTTGCTGAGCCTATAGGTTACCCTAATTAGAGCAGATTAACACCTTCATCACTTCTCCTTTTACACTGGGAATTGCTTTTTCAGAAGTCAATTATGAGAGACTGAAAGATTTAATGTCTCAAACATTGTTGTGGGGTAAATTCTGCATAACAACAAACGGCAGGTGAAGAAGCCAATCAGCACAGGACATCAGCAACAGGACAAGGAGGGCATGCTGTACTGGAGCATGTGCAGTTCCCTGTTCTGATGTGCTGAGCGGGGCAGCTCACCATGTATGGCCAAAGATCAAACAATGGTCATGCCTGCAGGGAAGGGGAAGTTACTCCCCAAACGACCCCCAAGCCCACCGACCCATTTCCTGAAGGTTCTGAAAGCACAAACCAGGAATGATACCTAATTAGCCTAATGAGTTCAAATGCCCGCCTGAAGCAGGCACAAAGAGATGATAAAAGGGCACAAATTGAAGCCCCATGGGTGTGTGCCCTCCAGAACTGGACCTCTAGGATGGCTGGACCAATGCTGGACCCAGGACTAGTGAAATCTTTCTCTTTTCTCTTTTCTTTCTCAGTCTCTCACTGTTTTTTTTCTGTAAACCCTACACCTCATCCCTTTAGACATAAACCATTGACCAAGTCTGGGACTAAGTGATTCTAGCCACCCCTAGGCTTTTCTCTGAGAAGGAGTCTAGAAAGCAAGGGTGTGACTCAATGAGAGGGTTCTCCTTATTTTCTTCCCTGAAAAGATATATATATGGTTCTCACATGTTACACAGTTTTCTGAGGTATTTTCATGCCAATTCCTGTTGTGAGAAACCCAGCCACCTACTGTTACACCTTCCAAGTTCAGGTTGCTTCTACCATAAATAAAATATTCAACTGATGGTTTGGTGTTGTTTCACCACAATTTAGCCTGAGGGAATTCTGAACTCACCATGACCCCTCCCTGGTCTGTCCAGCATGGGTTGTGACACAAATGTTGCCTTTTCTCTCCTTATT
Source organism: Astur gentilis (assembly GCF_929443795.1). Taxonomy (NCBI): domain Eukaryota; kingdom Metazoa; phylum Chordata; class Aves; order Accipitriformes; family Accipitridae; genus Astur; species Astur gentilis. The sequence goes on along the minus strand of NC_064919.1, from coordinate 16,216,144 downwards.
AAAGTTTAAGCATTTACCAAATTATACGCCAAAATAGTTTTCAGAATTTTTACCTGAATGGTATTAGCTGGCTGAAAGTACAATTCTTAGAAACAAAAATAATTTGATAGAATACTGCACACACTTTGAAGCTTCCTAACTGAGACTCCTACTTTTAACTACTTTACCTAAAACAAATTCTCATTTTGAGCTAATTTTTTTGGCTGTGCTGTAATAAATATCTACCTTCATATTTTGACTCTCTGGGTTTTCCTTGTGATGAGTTGCAAGCTTAACATCTTACAAAGATGTGCCTTTGATTTTTTAAAGTACTTCCTTAGTTGTTTCCTCAGGCACAGTTTTATCTCTGAGGAAGTCAAGGAGAAAAAAAGTTCTCCAAAATTAGTCTATGTAGCTCCTTTGAAACTAGGAGTGTGTCAAATCCCAAACCCAGAAACATAATATCTTATGGTAAAGTTCAAAACATTACCTTTCAGATCTTTTATCCTTCTTGATGAAAACAAGAAGCCAAGAGGCAAATCCTAACCCCGCCAAAACCTGTGACTCCTACACCGGTTTAACTTAACCATTGTCTTTTTTCTCCCTTATCAATCTAAAGCTGGTTCAAATATTAGTCTAAGAAAAAGTGTTAAAGTTCTATTATCCATATGAATATAAATTTAGAAGTCCACTCAGGTTAGCTGCAAGAGTGCACAGTTCTTCTGGGAGCTGAACAGGTATATATGTGCCTCCAATATTTTCCTCTGCTGATGCGGATACATACATATACGGCTGAGAAATGTTTGCATATGGTGGGTTGTAATTCAGCTGAGGTCTATAATTAATTGTATTTAACTGACTAAATATTTCTGAGATTTTCCTCAAAGAGCTAACTGCATTTATTCAAGATAACATTTTCCATCCTTTAAAACTTCTACAATATAAGATATGGTTCTAAAAAACCTGTTGTTTGAAGACACTTGTGTAACAGGTGGCTATTTACCTGCAGTCTGGGAGACTATCAAAACAGTGTCTCTAAATAAAAGTTGCCTTTATATATGTAAATGAGTCTCATTACTATTTAGAACTGTACTTCGTCAGTAAAATTCATCTTGCATCAGAGTATTGGCTTAATTGAAATCATAGAATCATTGAATAGTTTGGGTTGGAAAGGGCTTTTAAAGGTCATCTAGTCCAAATCTCCATGTTCTCATGAGAGAATTATTTAACTTCTTTCAAAATAATTTTCTTTAAAAAATAAACCTAATCTATAATAGACCCAGTGGTAATTTCATTATGTCCTGTCACTCACAGTATCTTAAAAACTAGTGGAGCAATATGTCCTATTTGGAAGATCTTTCTGCTAGAAAGAGTTGCTTCATAAGAAATGGATTTCTCTGAAGGAATGAAAAAAAAAATCATACAGTGTCATAGTGTCGTGGTTTAACCCCAGCCAGCAGCTAAGCACCACACTGCCACTCACTCACTCTCCCCCACCCAGTGGGATGGGGGAGAGAGTTGGGGGGAAAAAAGTAAAACTCATGTGTTAAGAACAGTTCAATAGAACGGAAAAGAAGAAACTAATAATGATAATGGTAACAATAATAAAATGGCAATAATAATAATAAAAGGGTTGGAATATACAAGTCATGCACAATGCAATTGCTCACCACCTGCTGACTGATGCCCAGGTAGTCCCTGAGCAGCAATACCCCCCAGCCCCATTCCCCCCAGTTTATATACTAGATGGGACATCCCATGGTATGGAATACCCCTTTGGCCAGTTTGGGTCAGGTGCCCTGGCTGTGTCCTGTGACAACTTCTTGTGCCCCTCCAGCTTTCTCGCTGGCTGGGCATGAGAAGCTGAAAAATCCTTGACTTTAATCTAAACACTACTGAGCAACAACTGAAAACATCAGTGTGTTATCAACACTATTCTCATACTGAACCCAAAACACAGCACTATAGCAGACACTAGCAAGACAATTAACTCTATCCCAGATGAAATCAGGACACATAGACAATCAAGATGTTCTTGGACTTTATATGAATCAGGTTCAATTGGGCATTTTTGTCAAGCCTTTCTGGAGGCAAACTGACTACAATCCAGGTGCAGAAATAAAACCAAACTTGGCAGAAGTGCAAGGACAAAATGGACATAGTCCATTAAAACACATATTTAAAAAAAGAAAAAAAAAAATTGTTGCTGTCAAAGACTTTTCTTTGAGAACATCACTATGAAAAGAAAATCTAGGCAGCTCCACCTCAAAAGTCTGGTTTATGCCATGTCCCATCACACTGTCTAGTGGTTTTTCTAAGTTTCCTTGTTCATTCAATTTTATTTCTTTCCACTTCTATTGAAACAAAAACTAAGAGGTTAGAAACATTGGTGAAAGACAGATTGCTAACACTCTACAAAAGCATGGGGCGGGTCTGCATAAAGGCACACATCAAAGCTGGTTTACATATCAGATATACATATACATTGACTTAAAAATTAAGGACACTCGAGCTCAGACAAACTCAATAAAAAGATACAATGAATGGTGGACTGCAATGGTTGCACCTTTAACATGATAGTTGGAAAGTCATGCAGCTCTTACAGTGTAGAGCTTGCTATACTGTATTCATAGCTGTGTATCATCTTTTCTTTCAATCCATTGTCCCCATTCTCAAATACTGCCAGACAAATACTTCCCTCAAGGTGGGCATTTTTTTCCAGAAGAGTGAGGTATCTTTGTATTTCTTCTTCACCAGCATGAACTCAGCAAAGCTCACTGACCAAAATATAATTCAGAAACATCTAAATCTATTGTAATAATCGGCCAAATATATTGTAGTCATAGAAACACCCAATGCAAATAAGATGATCTAAGAGATCCATAGGAGACTGAAGTCTGATTTTGTGCTAAGTTCACTGCATAAAGGAAGAGTTTGTTATTTCTCCTTAAAGGGAACTTCAAAGGGAGCTTAGCTCATTTCCAGATGAAAACATATCTCTACTAAGTACTGTTTGATTGAAGAAGGTGTTAGAAGAATGTGTTCTACTGTGTAATGAAGAATGTTATGCTTCATTCCTTTATGACTGAAAGGTAGACGGTGATTCTGAGCATCCTACCTGCCAGCAGGTGAATTTGCATTCCTTAACAATTGTATTGTGGTACAAGTAGCAGAAGAACTCTTTCAGTACAAGCAGAAACCACAGTTATCATTTACATGCTGTAGATCTAATAAATACTTAATTATTTCTGCAAACCTTGCCTTATACGCCATGAATAAACATTTTCAAATATGACTGTATTCCTCATGTAAAAAAAAACAATTTTAAAAACCCATAAAATTGCCCAGAAAAATCTTTAATTGCTAGATGTTTATGATAAGAGCATCCCTGTGCTAGACTCCCCAGGGAGCCTAGTCAGACATAGCACTGTCCCACAATTCACTATGGTCCTTCACAGCTATTCCACACTTTTGTCTCCAGTAATCTTTGGATTAACTTTAAAACATGCCTTACATTTTTCCCAAAAAGTAATTAACAACTGCTCCCTGATCAATGTTTTTAACTATTTCCCATCAAACAGTAAGGCTTTAAGGAAAATATTTAGCTGCCTCAAAGATAAAACCACATTAAACTTGCATTGATTTATGGGTCACAGCTAAGCTCTTTATGTTGTGATAAAACACCTTTTTTTTTTTCAGACCTGACAAGAATAATGGGTCACATTGTGCCATCTGGCTTTTAAGGGTACCTCCCCACTAATCTCATGTTCTACTTTCAAAACAGATGGCACAATATGCCCCACTATATATTTTTTACATGGTGGTGTAATATTAGCATTGCTTTAAGTGTTTCTTTTTCTTTTTTTTTTTTTTTTTTTCACTTGAAGTGTTTGTATTATTGTAGTATTTTAAGTGATGTACTAGGTAATTATTTTGTCACATAGGAACCCAGTTGTTTGTGATTTGTCTTGGGTCATTATTAAATTGTCTTTTGCAGAAATTAGCATTCCACCATCTTGAAACTTCAGCTTCTTTCAGTAAAGCTCGGCTGTTATTTTCTTGCTTTTTTATTCATATACATACAGTATTGTCATCTTGTCCCAAGCTTCCAAGCAGACCTGAGGCTAGGCCATTTAGGATATACAGAAAATACTTTCTTTGACTTAGGGGGGCTCTGTAGTAACCCACTTTACTTATTTTTTCATGCTTAGCATTGCATTATTTTCGTCTTTGACTATCAAAGTGATGAAGCACTAATTTTAGATATACATACTTTTCCCACTTTTGTGTATTTTTAGCAGGAGAATAAAGAATTTAAAGCCCCATTCTCTTCAGCATTTCCATGTTAAATGTATTAGGTTCCTTGTAAAAATCATGAACTGAAGTGTACTCAAGGAAGGGGTTAGTCATTCATGTTTTAGCACTAATTAATACAGAGTGGAGGCAAGTTATGCACAGAGCAACAGTAGGTGCCTTCTAAAAGTCAATGTAGCTTACTGATCTGAATTTTCTCATAAACATCTATGACTGTTAATATACTCATCACCTAAATACTGTCTTTTCTCTGTTATGTAAAACTGACCACTATTACAGTATATTGGTAACAGGTGTGTATATATAAGAACTGGGAGACCAAAAGGGTTTCTTTTTTCTAAATTAGGGGTAAAATATTCACAACCTTGGCCTCAGTGAACTACATATATTGCTTTCTTCACTTTCCCTCCTCAGGGTCTCATGCAGTGGCTGGGGAGTCTGGCCAGCTGCTTTGGGAACTGTAGTACAAGACCCCACCCAAACTCACTGCAGAAAGAGTTCAAACCAAGTTTTTCCAAATGCCAAATAAAAGTTCACAAAAAGCCAGATTTCCAGGGTACAGCAAAGCAGTTTCCTACCAGCTTCTCTTTCAACTATAGGTAGCAGAAATAATTTTCTTGTGCAAAATGCTCACAGTGGTAAGCAATAAAGTAACTTTTTTATGGAAAGTAATGTGGGTTTTTACAGCAGACTGAGCAATTTTCCAGCCAAGAACCAACAGGCTTAATAATACTATATTCTAAATGGTATTTGTAGCATCTGTGATTATTTTTATAAAGGTTCCAAAGTAATTTAGAACATAAAGTTTAAAGATTCTTCCATCTGTGAGAAAGAAAAGATTGAAAAAAGGAGCTATTATCTCCTGTATTTCAGTAGCAGCTGAAGTACTAAGATTCTAATTGTTAGCTCACAGTCATTTATTTTACAGAGGGCTTTCAAAAGTATCTTTTATCTTCCTACAGTTTCATTAAGTTAATTCCACACGTCGGCATGAGATTAGTTCAGTCTTCAGCTGGAAGTGGGATGTTTTTGAGGAGGGTCAGAAGTCACCAGATGTAGTGTCAGGAAGAGTATGATAAAGACTATTCTAAAATAGCATTTGGTCAGAAATCTTGTCATCAATTTTGAATGACATTTCTACCAGGAACACTGCAAATCACATCGATTCCCTCGCTGAGAGTCCTATTGACTTAGTTTGTTGCAGTCTGCTCAGGCTGGTGTGCACTGAAGCATATTTGAAAGGCCCTTCATCTCAGCTACAATATATTATTTAGAAATGTCAAGCCTGTTTTGCTGTTGCTGGAAAATAAATGATTCTGTCTGAGCTCCTAACATGTACACAGAATCTTCTCTCACTAATTTTCTTAAATTATGTATTTCATTGCTATCTGCTGCAGAAATAGGGTGACTGTATAATTTTCTTCTAGTGCAGTATTTCCGTATTTACCTTCCCTCATTTGATTTTTGTTTTGAAATGCATTCATCCTTTGGTCCATTTTTTTGTAGGGATATATTTGGTTTATATTTGGCAGTGATATTGGATGTATTGTTAGATGCCTGCATCACTTATCTATTTTCAACCCTGGGACTCCCCAGTATTTTTCTGTGTAAATCAGGATCCCCGATGTATTTTTCTTTCCAAGTAGTTGAACTCCTGCAAGCTTCAACCTTTGGCAATGAGTTTTCCATGTTTACTACCCCAGAATGAAAAATCTCCTGTCCTTTGTCTTGAACCTGGTTCCTAATAGCTTTACTTCATGACTTTTCTTCTTGCACTGGAAGAGACACTGAACAGCTAATGTCTCTCCAGGCATCCTGCATTTCTGCAGACATCTGTCATGTCTCCCCACCCATCCACAAGTTATCTCTTTTTTTATGTCTGAAGAGTCCCAGCTTATTTATTCATTACTCATATGTAAGCAGTTCTTTACTTTTTCATCATACACTGTTAGTAGTTATTTTGTCCTTGAACTTCTATAGACCTCTAGGCTGAATACCATCTGGTTCTGATAAAATTTTTTGGTTATTCATTTTGTCATTTTTTTCTTAACATCTACTGTCATTTCATTCACAGATATATTCTTTGATATCAGAGTCCCAGTGAAAAACAGTTCTTGAAGGGGAGATTTTTCCCACAGAGAACTCCAATGCAAAAAATACATTGTTTCATTTTAATGGTCTTATCTTCTCTGAATGTTTCCTTTATACCCTGATAATCAATTTGTTCTACAGGCTCTCTGGCAAGATTCCCACTCCTGATGTGTTTGAAGAAGGATTTAGTATTAGTTTTATTGTGCTAGTTGTTCTTCAATTTTTTTTAAATGCTTTTTTTTTTAATCTGCCGGAGTTTATGATCCTTTCTATTTCTTCTTTATTTGTAAAGAGCTTCAGCTTTTTGAAGAATGTCTTCTTGCTTCAAATTAGCACTCTTTACCTTGCTGGGAAGACATGCTCTCTTCCTTCTGCTTTTTCTCAATCCTTTTTTTAATAAGCAGTATGCCTCAGAACTAGACCTCTTAAAGGTGCTACTATAAAGTGTGTTCAAGTATTCCCTATGCTTTCTTAAAGAGTTTGAGGTATTAACCTCTTTTTAATGAGCTTCCTGCTTTTTCTGTTTATTTTTCTTTGTTTTTTTTTTTTTTCTTTTTTTTTCAAGATCAGAATTGTGGTGGGTTTTAACCTATACATCAGTTAGTATTGTTATCCTGATCAGCAGAACAGTACTAAAGAAAAGTACTCATCCCCCTGCCCAAGTCCTTTACTCACCAGGGATTGTCTGTTATTCATGAAGGTGATCAGTTTCTTTAGACTTGATCTGGAGATCCCGTGGACACAGAAAATTACTCAAAACCATCATGGTCTATTTTGAAGATTCTTGTATTTTTTTAATGTCAGTATTACAATAGCACAATGGTTACCTTCCATACATCAGTTTTATAGCATGTCTTGTGTGTTTTGTGCAGGACCAAATAATTAATTCACCTGTATTGTTTTTAAGATGTGTAGCACATATGTCGAAGAATATGTGCCACAGCTTTGGTTTCCTTGTTAATCACAATTAAATGTAACTTTTTTTTTTTTTTTTTTCATTTCTTATCAGTTTCTATTGCCTAATCTATTCCTTATCTGAGAACAAAAAAAAAAAAAAAAAAAAAAAAGGAAGCATCATCCCAAACTGAGCAGTATCCTTCCAAGCTGGCAGTCATGTACTTCTGCCTTTGTAATTGAACCACTGATCAAACTCATTGCTTGGAAAACACACAAAAGGAGAGAAAGGGCATTCTTCACACTGTTTCAGCCAAAAGTTTTGCGATCTGTTTTGAAATGCAGAAAGGAGGCAGTGGAAGGATGGAGTTATGCTGAAAAACATGAAGTTAAAGTGTAATGTCAGAATAACAATTTCTAAAGTATCTGAAATGTTTTAGAAAAGAAGGTATGACAAAATGAAGAATTAATCAGGCCACTAGAGATCTGGCAGCTCAGACCCAAGCAGAAGGTGTTGGAGAAGAGGCCAGCAATGTAATAGGCAGACCCTATGTGGAGTGAGGGAGAGGTTAGGATGTCAGCCAAACCTTTCCTGCAGTTGATGCTGTCAGTCTGTCCCTCAGACTGGTAGGTTCCCTCTACCATAGAGACTTTGAAGTTTTTTTCCTGTCTCCAGATCTGAAAGAGATCTGCAGTATTGCCTAATAAAAGCAGAACACAGTATGCAAGTAATACATTATAAAAATGACATTTCTAAACTTCTCTTGCCCTGTTTGTTTGAAATAACTTCAAACTGAAAAATCTAGCTTGCAGGTATGTGAAGACACATCTTTCCCTTACAGGTTCAAGTGGAAAGTTCACTTACCATATATTCACCTTCAGAAGTTCAACATACTATGCATTTTGCATTTCCTAACAGTCTTGAGTCTTTCCTACTTCTTCACTCCTTTTAGTCCTATGCTTTAAAATTCAAAACATGCAAGACTTTTCCAATATGTCAAATTTCTAATTTTCTTGTAAATAAAGACATATGGTAACAAAAAAGATTTTTACCTGTCACTGTTTTTAAACTGTCAAATATGATACAATCAAGGCAGCACACTTTGTACATTAGTGCAAGATTGTTATGATTTCTGAAGCCTTTAACAGATTTTTTTTAAAAGCAAAAGTCCTTGAAAAAAATGCTCCTTTGGTCTAAGTATACACATGCAATAAGTGACATTTTTCAAATGTTTTAAAAAATTTTAAAGAAGATATAACACCTGTCACTTTTTAATTTTCCTGTATATCTGCTCCCTTAAAGCATTCTTTGGAGACATGAAAAATAATTGGGTAAACCTGACCCTACATTAACAATCTTATTCTCATGACCATGGCTTTTACAACTAATTAAAATATTACCAATTCCAAGAAAGATGTGAAGTTTCATATTTTACGTTGCAATTTAAACACAGCATGACTTAAATTTCAGTAGACTTCCTGAGTCACACTCAGGTATGGATTTTTCAGTGGGCCCAGAAGGCCACAGTCACTAATCTCCCTCTCCTCACCACTCTTCCCCTTGCTGAGTTTTCCTCCTGTTGTCTTGTACAAGGTGTATGATTGGGGCCAAAGAAACTCACTGTCAGACAATTGTTGATACAAGGTGATTTTGGCAGCCTCATTTATTAAAATATTGCTAATGAACTTCTATATGACAGTCACAAGGATGCTGAAGGCAAATGCTGTTCAGACAAATAATTTGAGATTCATAAATACATGTTAAGAATGGAAGGGACCTAAATATAGTCACCAAATTTTATTTCCTTTATGACATAAACCAGTAATTCACATATCAACCCCATAATTTCTTGTTGAAATTAAAAGTTCCTTCCTTCCATGATCTAAGAGGGTGTGTTTTCAGTAAAGTAGTGGGTGGCCAAGCAAGCAAATAGATTTAAAAAGTAGAATGATGCTGAAGAAAGGGGAAGTGACATTGTAAACAGCTGACAACATTAAGTAATGCTGGTGGTATTGGCTTTGTGAGAAAAAGCGTTCAGACTTGCCATTAAATGAAGAGCGATCTCTCAAACTTTCTTTATTTTGTCTTACAAATTCCATTCCAATCATTTATACAGTGGTGATTACTTACTGTATGTAAGGGGCAAAAAAAAGAAAGAAAATTAGAAGAAAATTGGTTTAGACCTATTTAACACAGAAAAGTTCATTTTAAGCTCAGGTCTTTTAAGCTGAGCAGAAACCTGCTTTCAATGCTCCCACTATGCAGAGACCTGTTGGTGGAGGAAAACAACAATCAGTTACTGAAGGGGTCAGAACTGGACCCAAATTGCAGTATCTTTCTTGTTTCCCAAATGTGGTTTTAAAAAAAAAATATTAAAAAAAACCCCTATAGTATACATCAGAGTCATCTCAGTGTATAGCAAATAAGCATGATCCATTTTTTCAAATAGGTAGATGTTAGCCATCAGGTTGTAAGTGTATTATGACGGTACATACTATAGCACTCTGTATGCACTGCACAGTACTAAGTATCTGCAGTTGCTTGTATGACTACAGATCTTTGGGATACCACAGGCAGGAAATTTTTACATAGATTCATTTAAATGGATTTGGACTTCTTAATTAAAATTTGCAGCAAGACACCTAAAGCTTACAAAAAAAAACTATGGGGAAAACATTACATGATCCTGTGCTTACAGCAGTAGCAACATGATCAGGAAATCTTTCTGTCCTCAATTCTATCAGTACTCGTGCATCAAGGAACAGAGTGATGTCATGAACAACCTGCCTGTAACACAGGTGTGTGAGCTCCCTCATGACAATCTAGACACAGTAAGGGAGGTAAGGGAGGAGAATATGAAGACAAAATTTGGTGTGAGCTGCTGAAAGGGCAGCTTTTGAACTGGCAATTCTGTTGTGTCTCTGCATATGCTAGTGCCCGTCTGAATGCAGAAAATGGACAGAGATGTTTGGATGCAGGCACAGCCTTTCATTTTGGGAAGAAGTCTATCCAGATCTTTTCCTTGAAGAACATCTTCAATACTTGAAGGCATGACAACAGAATTATAGAAATAGATGTTTTGGATGGGGATAGTACTTGCAGTGGAAAATGTTCCTCTTCTCAGTTTGGTTTGATAAGTCTACAGAACGAAGGTAAAAAAAAAAAAACCCAACATTGTTTGAAATCATGATGTGTGTGGACAACAGAGCTCCTTACTGAAGTGCCCTTTCCCTATTATGCTTCAGACAGATGGTCTGTCTATAATGGTGGATTATCCTCAGTGCTGTGGTTGTCTGCAGAATAGTATAAGCAGTATTTACTAAAGTGCAGTAAAATGCTAATTCAGATTAGGGTTAACCAAAGAGGGTTGTTTAGCAAAATAGTTTAATTCACATACTGTAAGGTATTTTTCATTTGTTACACTCAATCCTAAATATGTAGTTTAGTCATAACTAAACAAGTGATACTGATTTTCCCTGCCTTGAACACACATCTTAAATTAGCTTAAATTAGTGTGCAACGTTTGAAATGTGGAGTGGATTCAAAGGCAGTTTATAGAAAATAAGAGACCAGAAATATTGTAGCAGAGTCAGTGGGTTAAATTATCAGCAGATCCGGTTCTACAGGAGTTGGTTAACTCTAAGCATAAAAAAAATCTTCCACATTGTGGACCCTGGGGGTGTTGGTCAATAACCAACTGAATATGAGCCAGCAGTGTGCCTAGGTGGCCAAGAGGGTCAACAGCGTCCGGGCTTGTATTAGAAATAGGGTGGACTAGGAAAGAGACTGTCCCGTGTACTCAGCACCGGTGAGGCCGCACCTCGAGTGTTGTGTTCAGTTTTGGGCCCCTCACTACAGAAAAGACATGGAGGTGCTGGAGCATGTCCAGAGAAGGGCAACAAAGCTGGTGAGGGGCCTGGAGCACAAGTCTTATGAGGAGCGTCTGAGGGCACTGGGGTTGTTTAGCCTGGAGAAAAGGAGGCTGAGGGGAGACCTTATCGCTCTCTACAACTGCCTGAAAGGGGGTTGTAGTGAGGTGGGTGCTGGTCTCTTCTGACAAGTAACGAGATAGGACTAGACAAAATGGCCTCAATTTGTGGCAGGGGAGGTTCAGATGAGATATTAGGAAAAATTTCTTCACCCAAAGGTTTGTCAAGCATTGGAACAGGCTGCCCAGAAAAGTGGTTGAGTCACCATCCCTGGAGGTACTTAAAAGACATGTAGATGTGTCACTAAGGGACATGCACTAGTGGTGGACTTGGTTAGCAGTTGGATTCAATGATCTTACAGGTCTTTTCCTACCTAAATGATTCTATGATTCTGTGATTCTATATCTGCTTTTGATTAACTGTGTTTGGGAAGGTATGGAAGGAAATGCAGCAAGATAATGCTCATTACATTTACGAAAACACTTTAGATATTCTTATATTTGCAGTACGTCTTGAACTCTTAAAACTGTATCTGTTGCTAATGTTTTGCACTGTACAGGTCCAATCTAAGCAGCAAGACTTGTTGAGTCAAATGAAATATACTTGTCAATGTTAAGAATGATAGAATCGACTTCTGATGCATTTAGGTATTTAGCATACCATTGGTAAACATCTTAATAATATTCAACCTAGCAATGTAAGCTAAATGGCAAAGTTGGTTTTGTCTGTCTGTTCCATTTCCCACTACACTTGAGAATATACAGGATCATGACTATCATGTCTACTTCCCTTTTCATGTGGTTGACTGACATATAGAATCCCACACAGCTTTTCCATTTGTGATAAACATGTTTTAATCAAGCCAATAACCAAGCCAGTGGTGAACTCACTCACATTCTCACACACAGATATTAATTCACTTATTGTTTATTCATTACTCATATAAACTTAACATTTACTGGTTTAAAACTTGCATGATCAGTTTAAAACTTGCATGAGAGAGAATCAAGTACATAGAATGAAATCCTGGTACCACTGAGGGCAAAGTAGTTTGTCATCAGTTTGATTCAGGGACCAGCAATGTTGCAGGTAACTGCATGGCAACTAATTTTAAATGTTTGTTGAAATGGATAACTAAGTGTCTGCTGTCTTCACTGTCATGATTCTACCACATTGTATAAGAATTTTTGTTACGGTGAATGAGCTTCCAGATATTACTTTGCCAATTTATGAAGTTTCATTTCTATCCCTGGGCTACCTCAGCATATATACAGCTGATGATCCTGTAAGATGGGCAGCAACACAGATATCCAGACAATAATTAACAGTGAGATTTATAACAAGGTTGCCTGTGAGAAATAGAGCAAGGAAAACATTTGTTTGAGAATCATCAATTTTCTAGAGAACACGTTCTAAAAATGAAGAAAAAAATGATCATTATTTACTCTCATATCTGAGACCAGACAGGGCATAGAAGCTATGAGTTTTCCTGAAATAGATTTCTTTTTTTTATTTGGTTAATACTTGTATATTTACAAGAGTGCAAACTACACAGAATAAACCAACAGGGCTTAAAAGAAAAAAAAAAAAAAAAAAGGAAAAAAAATTACCCTTTTTATATTGGTTTTTCATTATCTCTACTGATTCAAGTGCATGGCTCTTGTCTTTATATTCAGTAGAGTAAAATAAATTAAAACATGATACACCACTGACCTAGATGAATAAAGCCTAATAACTTATATGAGATAGTGTGTGAGCATACAATTTATGGGAAAGCTATAGCAGATGGTTAAGGGTGAGTAGCATAGTTTGGTATAAAAATAAACTGATTTAACTCACTGTAAAGAATTTCATACAAACTATATGAATGAGAAAACATGAAAGTTTTCACATGAAACACCCAACAATGCTGTCTCTTGTAATTTATTATTCATTTACTAGTTTATACAAAACCAGGATATTTGGAAATACACAGTTGTAGTGGTTTAACCACAGCCAGCAACTAAGCACCATGCAGCCACTCACTCACTCCCTCTGGTGGGATGGGGGAGAGAATCAGGAGAGGAAAAGTAAGAAAGCTCATGGGTTGAGATACAGACAGTTTAATAGGTAAAGTAAAAGTTGTGTGTGCAAGCAAAGCAAAGCAAGGAATTCATTCACTACTGCCCATGGGCAGGCAGGTGTTCAGCCATCTCCAGGAAAGCAGGGCTCCATCACACCTAACGGTTACTTGGAAATACAGACACCATCGCTCTGAACATCCTCCCCTTCCTTCTTCTTCCCCCAGCTTCATATGCTGAGCATGAAATTATAGGGTCTGGAATATCCCTTTGGTCAGTTGGGGTCACCTGTCCCAGCTGTGTCCCCTCCCAACTTCTCGTGCCCCCCCAGCCTACTCGCTGGTGGGGTGGGGTGAGAAGTAGAAAAGGCCTCGACTCTGTGCAAGCACTGCTCAGCAGTAACAAACACTTCCCTGTATTATTGAAGCTGTTTCCAGCACAAATCCAAAACACAGCCCCATGCTAGCCACTATGAAGAAAATTAACTCTATCCCAGCCAAAACCTGCTCAGCAATGAAACTGAAGTACTAGCCAGTGAAATGAATTTCACCCAGACAGGGATATAGAGGACAGCTATTGCATAATGTTTTCTGGTTTTGTATTCTGTTAATTGATCATACCTATGGGGTTTCCTTAATTATTTTTTAATTATAGGAATAGAAGGCAATATTTTCTGTAATGTTTATTACTGTATAATTTTTAGAAAAGGTTTTAAAGCAGGTATAATTTCTCTGCATTTATTCCACTCAAAGACTTTATGATACCAATATGGAAAGTACTTACAGTAAATCATTGGTCCCTTGGTAGCACAGCAGTGTGTGGCAGTGTTATTTTGCAACCATCTTTAAGTACACTAGCCCTTCTAATAAAACCAGATTCTTTATTCTCGTGAGGGTTGTTATTCCTATGCTGACTTCGGATCTAATTTATCCCAAATATGCACCATGTATATGCAATTAATCTATTTGGAATTCCTAGTATTTGGCTATTTGTGAATAATGATAAGAGTGAACAGAGTGACTCAAAAGCCCTCATAAACCAAAGTAGCTTAATAACAGTAGCAGAAGGGGAAAAAAGTGCTTGTAAATACTTTCCTCTTGCCTCATGGTCAGGCACACTCAAGTCGAACATTTCCCACCCTGTGAATTCCCAAACAAATTTCCGTGCACTGAAAAGGAACAACTCTGGAGATAATAATCTATTTTTTTTTTTTTTTTTTTCCAGAATGTTGTCTCTGTGGCCCAGAATTGATCTGGTGAGCATCTATATTGTCTTGTAAACTTAAAATAACAAAAATGTCAGGATAGTCATAAACTCCATACCTTGAATTCCTGTTATCTACCAACAGTTTCATGACAATTAATGGTGACAATTATAGGATAGAACCCTTGTAATGCAAGCATTACTAAATATACACCAGGAATTGTAATTATTTTTTTCCAATGGCTACATTTAAAAACAACCAAACAAACAAACCAAAACAAACAGCTTTTGGCTACAGCAAGAACTTGCCATGATATTTATTAAATAATAATAAAGAAATGTAGTTAAAGACAAAACACGCTTCAGGTCATCCTTGTGAAAGACAGACTTCCCTTCTCATCCCCTGCTGAAGTGAGCACATAAAATATTTGATCTTTTAACTTGTCTTGTGAAGACATTTATCAAAATTGCTTGGCATATAGATGAGATTAAGTAAATATCATAATGATATTCTGGCAGTTTTCATGCATGTACTCTCCACAAAGTTCAAGCTGAAATTGTTTTGTTTAATCTTTCCTGAATTATTAGCTTAGGGGTTTAGATTTTTTTTATTTATTTATTTACATGAAACTAGTCAACTACTTAAATGAAATTTCCACTTAATTTCAAGTAATTTAGTGCTCTAGGTATTTTCTTACCAGTCTGTGAATTAAATTCTGAATAAATGTATTTACTCACAGTTTGTTTTGGTTATTTAGACTTTAAATATTACTATCACAATTTTAAAACTGGAGAAATGGAGAAAAACTTCAACATCTCAAGAGCTGTCTGTTCCCCAGAGGGAAACAGAACATTGATCTCATGAATCTCACTACAGTTGCTTCTTACCTGGATCCTTTCTTATGAATATTGAAAGTAAACTGAACTTCTCTGATAAACAGTGCAGCCAAAGTTCTGTCCCACATATGATTTCAATAGGTGGAATATATGCACGTATTTTCTTTTAATCGATTTTAATATGCTGTGTATGCAAAGTATAGCCTCTGTAATGACTTGTCACATCAGAATTTTCTATAATTTCCCTAATTTCAGATGCTATCCTTTGTAAATTCCTCCAAATGCTTAGTCAATGGTAAAGGTTAGGAATTTTCACTTGGTCATTTATTTCAATATAAATTGTCATATCTCAGTTGAACAGACATATTTCACAGTTAAAAGCTTTCTTCATGCAACCAGTGAGGATAATTAAAAAAGGTATTCTTCACAGAAGATAAACCTCTTCCCTAGAAAAACAAATCTTTATGAAACCACAGGGAAGCTGAAACTTTGCAAATTTTATGGACAAAGATGAGTTTGCATGGATATTCAACTGCATCTGTCCATTGGTTTTCAGAGGAAAAATAAAACTGCTTAATTTAATCCATCTGCTCCCTAGTATGATTCCTGTTTCACTAGCACTGATGTAGTCCCACAGCCCTGCATATTTTTAGGCAGTTTCTAGTTTAAATATGTTACTTTTCCACAACTAGTATTTCTAAGTTCTTCTTTTCAAAGAAAAAGATATAACTAGTTTTCTTTTTTTAAAAAAAAAAAAAACAAAAAACTTATTTTTAATTATTCTGGGAGAAGTCTTAGGTAACTTAAGCAATGAAACTGTAGTATATACACCAAATTTTTAATGTAGATTTGACATTCTGAATTGCAAATTTTTAAAAGTGGAGTAACTGTCTTTCCTTTATACAGCTTTATATTGATCTAACATTAAGGAATACACAGCTTGATCTTTTTTTGGCAATACAGAACTTAACTAATAAAACATATTCATACATTGAACTTAAAACATTTTCTTTGTATTATTTTTAAACCATAACATATATTGTATAAGGAGTTTGCATACAGAATGGTTCAGGAATTCGACTACAATACAGAGGCAAGAATTCATGCTTTCTTCCAGTTTTGGACGAAAAGATATTCCCAGTTAATTCAGAGGTAAAGGTATGCTTGTTCCTCTGATGCTAGAATAAAAATGTATCTCAATACCAAGCTCTACTTGTACTACCCCTCACATAAATGGATATAACTGAAGCTTACACTCAGTGAATTTCATGTACTCTGTCTTTCCATGTTTGGCCAGAAGTGATTTGAAGCAATTTTGGAAAAATGGTGGTAGGCTATGGATATTACCCTAGATCAAAAAGTAACTGTCCTGGTTTCAGCTGGGATAGAGTTAATTGTCTTCCTAGTAGCTGGTACTAGTGCTATGTTTTGAGTTCAGTATGAAAAAAATGTTGACAACACTGATGTTTTCAGTTGTTGCTCAGTAGTGTTTAGTCTGAAGTCAAGGATTTTTCAGCTCCTCATGCCCAGCCAGCGAGAAAGCTGGAGGGGCACAAGAAGTTGGCACAGGACACAGCCAGGGCACCTGACCCAAACTGGCCAAAGGGGTATTCCATACCATGGGATGTCACAACTGAGTATAAACTGGGGGGAGTGGGGGCGGGGCAAATCGCCACTGGGGGACTAGCTGGGCATCAATGGGTAGGTGGTGAGCAATTGCATTGTGCATGACTTGTATATTCCAATCCTTTTATTATTACTGCTGTCATTTTATTAGTGTTATCATTATCACTATTAGTTTCTTCTTTTCTGTTCTATTAAACTGTTCTTACCTCAACCCACAAGTTTTACTTCTTTTCCTGATTTTCTCCCCTATCCCACTGGGTGGGGGGAAGTGAGTAAGTGGCTGTGTGGTGCTTAGCTGCTGGCTGGGGTTAAACCATGACAGTAACAAAGCATTAAGAGGTTTCCCTTATTAATTTTTTTTTAATTACTTTACAAAGACTTGTGTTTGATTTTACTTGTAGTGAGTTGTCTTCCTGAAGTCTGCCCTCAGATTTATACTGGAAAAATGTGCTTACATACTTAAAGGATCAATGAAAAGCAAAGAATGACTGATGAGCTTCAGGTTTCCTTCATTTTTGAAGCCCTTAAAAAGGGCTTTATTTAATTCAACAGAATTCATGAAAAAAAAATTAATACAGACTCTTTTGTCCTTGATTCTGACTTAAAATTTGTATATGAAGATTTTCCTTCCTTTAACCCTCCTTCCTTCAGCATCACATGTGCTTCCAAATTTTCAATGCTAACACTTAAATGTTTAATTTTGTCATGATTAAGGACATAAAAAAAGTGGTAAAAACAAAGCAAGTTCTTTATGGAAAATTATAAACATGGGCAATGAACTTACACGGGGCTAGTACAAATTGGTAACTTTTACAATGTGTTAAAAGCACTTACGTGAACTACTTCACTCCCTACTATAGGGTGTAGTCTTAAGTGCAAAAAACTTATGCACAATATTTATCTGGGTGGAAATACTAAGTAATAATAAGAAAAGAATGTCAACTTCCCACAGCTGGCCATCTTCCCAAAGGATGCAGACTTTGCAATATTTGCACTTAGATCACAGAATGCTGAACCTGAGACAAGAATGTAACAGAGATGTGCATTTTAATCAGTTGTGCACCTTATGCATCACTACCCTATTTAGTGCTCAGACAAAACAATTGAGTAGGCATCTCACTCCCATTTAAAAAAAAAAAAGAAAGAAAACAAAAGCAAAATACAAGGAAACCACAGATGAGGAAGGCTGCAGTGCAGTTTCAATATAAGAGCAAAAATTATTTTCAGAGAAATTTTCAATGCCAACTTTTGGCTTCCTGTTTCCAGCTATGTTTACATCTGCAGCTTTCCATCTCCATGCTTTCACTGTTCTTGCTCAGACTTAAGAAAATTAAAAAAAGAGAACCAGCAAGCAAAGATAGCAAATGGAAAATTATATTGAATACCTTTTGGAAAGTTAAAGGCAACATAAAGCTGAGGGGAAATGAAAGCTACCATGCAGCTTTAACTACAGTGACATCTCTTACTACATAAAAACATTTCATCTAAAAGCCATGTTAAAACATCATTGAGGTGGCAGACAGAAGTACTGAAAAGGAAGAAAATTTCAATGTAAAGTTTTGTCACTATAACCTCAGTTTCATACCTTCTTGAGTAATTTTCCACTGGGCCCTTGAAAATTTACAAGGTTTTTTTAAACATTACTTGTTTTATCTAGCAGCAATTATATTCTTGTAGTGCAAATTTATTTGATTATGATTTTAAATAAAATCAGCTTTTTATATTGGCAATATTCTTAAATATAGAATTTTGACTCTGTCACCTTGTTCACAAGAATTAATCCTCAGCCACATTACTTCTGAACACAGAGATTTTGTAGTATGTGTTATATAATACATCTTCTGCTTACAGTACGTGCAACATCTGCTTTTGTTCAGGAAAGTAGTTCAAAAATTTATCTTTGTATAAGCTTCACTATGTTGTGGGACTTTTTAAAATTCTCTGAAAAGATTTTTAGTTCTGATAAACAAAATAAGAATGCGCATAGCACATTTTCTAGCTACTCAAGGTATAAAAGATTGTTTAGAAGAATAGCTAAAACATTTTCAGAGAAAAATGAAAGGTACAGACTTAGAGGTACAGATTTAAGGCTGATTTCTTTGTGAATTGCTACAATATCCACCCTGGTATTTGCTGTACTTTCCTGGCTGCCTGGTTGATGTTAACTTGGATTTTTGGAGAAGAAATAATTTTTTGACCTTTTATTTACCTAGCAAAGCTCCTTAAGGAAATAGTTATTCTAGAGAAGTGATTTGAAAACAGTAGATCATATTTTCCATGTATTCTGTGCATTTTCCATGCATTTTGTGCAGGGAATAAAATTACCAGGAAAAGTTCAAGGAACAAGTAATCTGTACTATATTGATCTGTGCATCTCTGAATATATACAACTCTGTATTTGCAAGCCTGAAATTTAAAATATAAGACAATGCCATCTTTTAAAGTGGTGAAGTCAATTTCACACAGTACTATGTTATTACAGTGCGGTAGGACCTCTACATAAATGTTCCTTTCCTCATTTGTTACCAAGAAAGCCCTTAAACAGCAGCAAGTATTCAGAAAAAATTTGTTAAGCATTGCCCTTTTACCCAGCATCTCCACAAATGCTGTCATATGAATAACTCAACTCTGACATAATTTCTTTAGTCTGCCTACAAAAGGTAATATGTTACTAGGTCTCAGAGTACATAAACAATATTACTCACATATATCAATTGCTAATATTGATACCAGATTTTCAATCTTTTACCCCATTAGACTAATATTGCACATCCTGGCTGCGGTTTTGTGATACCCTTCATAACTGTCTCTTCTGGTTTTTTTCATGTGCTGGTGCTATCTTGTTTATAACTCTTGCAACGTTACTGCTTTATTCTGATTACTTAAATGTCAGGTACCACACTAGTGTTAAAATATCTGTGTAGATTTTAACTCATGAAAGGCTAGTTCTGTTTTCCATTAATTTTACAGTATTTTTAAAACACAAAATCTATGATTTAAGTATTATGCAGAAGGCACGATCCTTTCTCACCACCTCACTACGTTTTTTCCTCGAATTTATTCACTAAAGCATCTTAAAACTTCAACAAGTTTAATAACAGTTCAGTAACTATGTACTGGCAAATGAACAAAATCATGGTGAATTGTCTAAAAAGGCTACAAAGTGTCATTAGAACTAGGTCCTAAATACAATTTATCTTTTTTTGAAGGTTTGATATTTTATTTTTTTTTCCCCAAAGGTTTTTCTGTTTTTACCGTTTTTTTGAGCACTGACTTCACAAGCCTGGAAATATATTGCTTAGAGAAAATAGAATAACCTGCTCTTCAATTATGACTAGGTGTAAAGGTCTGATTTAGATGAGGATTAGTAAGGAAAATAAACAAGATTCTTTATTTGGTTTCTTGAGTGTTACAAACCTGTACCTTATTTATGATGTACTATGGTGGCCTTCTACAATGGGGTTACAGCGTTGTGGATAAGGGAAGAGCTACGGATGTCATCTACCTGGATTTGTGCAAAGCCTTTGACACTGTTCCACATGACATCCTTGTCTGTAAATTGGAGACGCATGGATTTGATGGATGGACCATTCTGTGGATAAGGAATTGGTCACACTCAAAGAGTTGCAGTCCACGGCTCAATGTCCAAGTGGAGAGCAGTGACGAATGGTGTTCCTCAGGGGTCAGTATTGGGACCAGCGCTTTTTTAATTTCTTTGTCAGCAACATGGATGGTGAGATTGAGTGCACCCTCAGCAAGTTTGCTGATGACACCAAGCTGTGCGGTGCGGTCGACACGCTGGAGGGAAGGGATGCCATCCGGAGGGACCTTGACAGGCTTGAAAGGTGGGTCTGTGTGAACTTGGTGAAGTTCAACAAGGCCAAGTGCAAGGTCCTGGACCTATGTCAGGGCAAACCCAAGCACAAATACAGTCTGGGTGATGAAGGGATTGAGAGCAGCCCTGCAGAGAAGGACTTCAGGGTATTGGTGGGTGAAAAACTAAATATGAGCCAGCAATGTGCACCCACAGCCCAGAAAGCCAATCACATCCCAGGCTGCATCAAAAGAAGTGTGGCCAGCAGGTCAATGGAGGTGATTCTTCCCCTCTACTCTGCTCTGGTGAGGCCCCACCAGGAGTACTGTGTTCAGCTCTGTGGTCCCCAGCATAAGAAGGACATGGACCTGCTTGAGCAGGTCCAGAGGAGGGCCATGAAGATGATCAGAGGGATGGAGCACCTCTTGTATGAGGACAGTCTGAGAGAGTTTGGGTTGTTCAGCCTAGAAAAGAAGGTCCTGGGGAGACCTTACAGCAGCCTTCAAGTACCTAAAGGGGGCCTAAAAGAAAGATGGGGATGGACTTTTTAACAGGGCATGCAGTGATAGGACAAGGGGTAATGGCTTTAAACTGACAGAGGGTAGATTTAGATTAGATGTAAGGAAGAAGTTCTTTACTGTGAGGGTGGTGAGGCACTGGAACAGGTTGCCCAGAAAGGTTGTGGATGTCCTATCCCTGGAACAGTTCAAGGCCAGGTTGGATGGAGCTTTGAGCAACCTGATCTAGTGAAAGATGTCCCTGACCATTGCAGAGGGTGAGAACTAGATGGTGTTTAAGGTCTCTTCAAACCCCCAAAATTCTGTGATTCTATGATTTTACGTAAGTGAGAAACATTCTCAGAATGAATGTGTTGGGTTCTACTTAACAATAAGGAAAAAATGCACATTTCAATAATTCAAAAAAAAAGCCACCAATAAACAAACACACAAACAAAAAAACCTTTTGAGTTTGGCGAGTAACATTTTTCAGTGCTGCAGGAGATGCCTATATACCACTGGCTTTTACTACAGTCCTTGCTTGTGTGCTCATGTACCATTTGGAAGATATAACCTCTATGTCCTTAGGCATTCCTCATCTTTTTGACAGATGGCCTGCTGTTGCTGCTAGCTTTAGGGCAGAAACTGAGTGATTACCAACCTTTGGTAAATATCCTCCCACAGGTGGTGGGAGCTTGAAGCTTGCAAGATTTCACTGCTTAACTGAGTGTACACAAGTTATGGAAACCAAGTGTAATGTAATGAGAAGTTAACTGGAAACAAGAACCTAAAGAAATAAGGTCAACACAACTTAATTACCAAAACATTGTCTTCAGATGAAGGAAGATACAGAATAAAGGTGAAGGGAGGGACTCCACAAGTATTTTCTATGTCATTTTTGAAGAACAGAGTTAAAGCCAGACCTTGCAGGTGTGCTGCTTTTTTCACTTGTAATATATGAATTAAAACATTAAAAGCAAACTGCACAAATGTTTTGTTGCAGCCAAAGTTCTTATGCTGTCTTCTAATCAACATTTAATGAATTGTTTCATTCTGTCAGCTTTTAGACTTTGTGTGATAGCAAGCCAACTTTTTAAAAAGAGAATAATGCAAGGAACAATACTGACAAAAAAATCCTATTGCATTTTTCCCAGTTAATTAATCAAGGCTTGTCTTTTAGTTGCTGTCTAAATATTTCTGCAGAAAAACAGGTAATCAAGCAGCAGTACTTAGTAAGTTAAGACTGATGCTGTACTGAGAAAGAGTATAGAGCATAATATATTTAATAAAGTTATATACTTCAACGTGTGTACTATTATAACTGAAAAATATTAGTGGAAAAAAATAACAGATAAGGACAAAGTTCTTATGAAAGAGAAAACTCATGTAAAAATGATTAACATAGAGAAGGCCCTTCCAAATCATGTCTCTGAGGTAGTGGTGAAAGTTAAGTCTGGACATCAAAAGATGGGATAGAAATGAAAAACATGTGCTTTGGGAGATGAAAGATACTGCTTGAAAAAGAGGAAAGTGGCAATGTTCTAAAAGCCTAGAGAACTTCAGCACTGTGCAAATTTTGGTCAAAGCAGAGCTAGGGCATGACATACTACCTTTTGAAGCCTGTTCTAAGGATTACAGCATATGTGTCTTTGTGCAGACAAAGGGTCTGATCCATTTCTCACTGCACTATGGTTCAGTAGTCTCAGCCATACAACCTAGACCTTCTTGGAATATCCCTTGAATGCTTGAGCAAGGACATTAACTTGTTAAGTCTGTCTCACCCACAGTCTTCAGTGACATTGAATTAACTTCTGCAATGACATCAGCAAGCACTAGCATTATGATTCATATGCCAGAGAGTTAAAACAGTGAGCAGTTTCTCACTCATATCTTATTTTCAGCTGTATTACTGTCAAATTATCTTTTAGTAATCCTCACCAGACTTCACTTCAGTCTTAACTCTGTAAATCAGAGTTTTCTATCTTTTCCTTTCCATCAAACTTGTAAACAAAAGGAAAGCAAATAAAAACTGCTTATTGGATCAATCTTAATGTCAGTAAAATTTTTTACATGGCTCTCTGAATTAATAACTGAATTTTTTCTTTTCTCTGCAACATCTTTCTTCTGTTTGACCACAACTCAGCTATGGGTTTCAAGCTGGAACACTTGGCTTGAAAAAAGGAGTTTAGTCTGTCTTTCAAGGCTCTTTTTACTTGTAATAGTAACATATGTGTTCCAAGGAAACAACAAGGTAAGAACTATGATTTAGGAAAATTTTCTTTCCTTCATGATACACAGACAAAAATCTATTTTCCTTCAACCAAAAAGGGTGGTAGAGTTCTGTTTTGTTTACACTCAATATCAAAGTAAAATTAATAATTAAACTATTAAGTAAAAAAAAATAAACAATTGAGTTGGAAAGGATATTTTATGAGTCAAACCTAAACCAATTGATGACAGTAGGAAGCTTTTATTCATTATAAGGCAGTTAAGATTAGACTTGTGAGGACGAGGTCTTCTGAGGTACTTTTTGTCATTTTTTTCTTTTTTTTTTTCCTCTAAATGGACACCATTGATTAAACTGTGTCCGAAATTTGTGTCTCATCTTCTCTTTAGTACTGGAATAGCCTTTTTCTTTTACAAAACAAACAACAACAACAAAAAAGTAACCAAAAAAAAAAAAAAAAGTTGAACGTCATTAGTGATTCCTTCTGTCACAGGATTCATAGACAACATCCAGTTAAATGCAGGAGCTCAAGCTCCAGTTATCTGTCCAGGACTCCTTAAATACTTTACTTGGAAAAGTTCTATACTGTAGAAAAGCTAAGAACAGGCATCTGCCCCAAATTTTGTAGCTAGGTCACAGTTACAAAATGAATCTAGAAACTGTTTCATTAGTCAACCCTGAATTTTGAAATGGTTACTTGAAATGTGAAAGGAAGGTTCAGCTGACAAAGTGCCCTTGGTGTCTGAATGTCAGGAGTCACTGTACTTTAAATGAGAAAAGAGTGTTGGAGTCTTAAAGAGCAAAAGCCTTATAAGGGTTACATTTTGATTGACGATTAACATTATGACTGTTATTATAGCAGAGACCTGGAAAACTGTAATAATTAGCCTGTCAGCTCACTTGTTACTCTTCATTAAAAATGAATATGAGGGAGCAATTAATCTCACATCTTCACCATCATTAGGCCATTCTGTTACTGCAGTTATGTGCAGTTAAGTACGCTTAATCTTCAGAAAAGTATTATTTTCTAATTTAAGGCTTCACTTTCCTTATTTTGATGAGGTACTCAAAGAGCAACATTTAAGTTTGAACATATCCCAGACAAAATAAAATTATTGAAATGGAACTAAAGTTGTAAGTACCATCTCAGAATGTAAAATTTAACATGGAGGTCATGATTATCTCCCAAATCAGGTCTTGCATACCTTACTTCACTGCAAGGACTAAAAATGCCAGAAGCTTATTAGTAATGTAGAAAGAGCCTGGGGTTACACAAATGAAGGAACAACTGAGCTACTGTATATCTTCTTCTGCCTTCCTTATGTTTAATGTTGTAGTTGAACCAAGCAGCATTGAAGGAAATTTTGCAAACCCCAAAAACTTAAGCATGAAGTTGCAAATATGTTGAGATGAAAACGAACACAGCTCAGACACCAAACTTGTATTTGTCCTGTAATGACTACACTAGATTAAATGGATTTGTTTAATCATGCACTGGAAGTAATTGATAATTTATAAGAAATTATTTTTTCATGTCTTCCTGAACCACAAAACAGTGGCTTTGTTTTCTTATTCCCAGAGACAGGCTGTCCCTTAAGAGGTTATTTAAAGAAATTACTCTGGTCATTGCTTGTGACAAGACCTGGGGATAGCTGAACTACACACTACTACCAAATAACAATTGTTTCAAGAAATTAAGATGTATAATAAATAAAAAAATTAATTTAAATACCTGCACAAATAAGGATCAACTCTTCAACTGATTCTGAACTCTTACAGACTCAGTAATTCTCTATCAACTATTTCAGGAAGAGAGAATCTCTTCTCATCTCATTGTCATTCCATGTCATTGAAATAATTATTAAATACACCTGTCTGTATGCAGTACAGAGTGACCAAGGCACATTTCAGAAGTATGTGTCCGTGGACTTACACCAAAAAGAAACCCTGTAAGAGACTGAATTCTTATCTCAAGTTATTCATCTCAAGGATTATTTGCTGTGACTTATCCCAGAGATGGTCTGTTTAAGCAGGGCACTCCTCTGTACATGAGGACAATTATCAGGCCACTGGGGCATCCAGGGGAGAAGACAGGTCGGAGCCGGCAAAGCATGCAGAAATAACTATCATTGTCATGGAAACTGTAGTCTTTGAGATAATGTACTGGTTTCTGGTGTTGATCATGCAAAGGTCATGTGATAGATGAAACCTGCAGCGTGTGAACAGTGCATCAACAGTACGCATGTGCATGCATCATCGAAATATGCCCTATAAAAAAACCTATGGAGACAAGCCGTGGTGTGCACCCACCACCAAAGAATTGAAGACCGAGGACCAATGGGACACCACTAGATCCACAGTGGTGACTATTCTTGCAACTCTATCCCAACTGATTGCTTAATTTCTGTCTTTTCTTCCGTTCTATCCTATCATTACTATTTTCTACTTTGATAATAAAAGCTGTTTTGGGTTTATGGCATTTGACCTTTTTTGTGTCTTAAACCTACTCCTGGGATCATATCAAAACCTTCCCTGATGTTGGATCAGGACAAACCCCAAACCAGAAGCCCAACCGAGTTTTGATTAAAAACCCATTTTGAACAAGTTAAAAAGAAATCAAGCTCAACTGGTTTTTAAAGTGTCTAATCTTTACAATTCATTCAATTCAAGAGTCCATTCTGATTTTAACTCTTCAGGAAGTTAAGAAATCAATTCACCTTTTCTGTCAGCTATTGAAGTATCTATAAAGAAACTAATCGGAAATGTTTCCTGTGTTCAACAGATGCTACCTTCCACGTGGGTGATGCATGAATTGTCTGAAGAGTTGCTGAAGAACAGAGAAGATTCTGCTATGATGGTATACAGTAGTCCTTTGTTCCTGGTGCCTCCTTACAAAGTGAACTGACTAAAACAGCAGTCAAACAAACCATTCTTTGGCAGAATTGCAAAACACTTCAAGTTCACTGTCATCCAGATGACACATCAGATAGGTTTTAAGCTATGAAATGCAAGAGCTGTCTAAGGACCATTTCTTTCTCCAAAATGTATATTACAAAAAAAAAAAAAAAAAAAAAATTGCTTTGGGAAAACTAGTCTCAGATGTGTATGCATGCCATTTCAGAAAAAAGAACCCATCTATACAATAGAAGTACCAGTATTCTTCATCCAAAATTTTTCAGTGCTGCATTGTTGTTAACAGCTACTGATGGTCCAAGTTAGGTTTCTCAAATAAAGAGTTTGAAATTGTCTGTTCATTGAAAAGAGCGACAGAACAAAATTAATTTTCCCATTAAGATCAGGTAGAAAGGGGATGATCAAATCATATGGATAATTTAATTAGAATAAATTCAATAACAATAGCTCTTCTTTTAGGAATTTTAAAGGAAAAACTACTTAATAAATGTTTTCCAAAACAAGACACTCTGTAGAGATCTTTTGCTTTTTATGCACTACACAGCTCACCCTGCAGAGGGAGCCAGGAATCCTCAGCCTTTAAAAAGTTCATTTTAAAGGTTACAGGGTACCCCTTCCACTAGAACTTCTTTACAAGCAGAGATACAGCATCTAAACACAAGTAAACTTTTTTCACTATTTTAAACCAAATCTTAGATAATGCCAATGGTTCTAGAAAAATATCTCCTTCCTACCTGCAGGTGGCCACAGTTGCACAGCTACTTCACTTGGTCTAGCTCCCCAGGCTCTTGACTCCTTTCAGCTAGCTATTCACATCCAAGTCCACTGGTTGCCTCATTGCCTCGCTCTCACATCAGCTTTGTCATACGCAGTATACTCTATGGGTTAAACAAGGGGAAGATTGGAGCAGTACTGTAAAACAAAACATTTGGTACCTGGAAGTGTCTTGTGTATGGCAGTAAATTATGCATGGAGCATGACTGAGCCTCAGACTGAAATTGCCTCATGGTCTTCCCTCTGTAGGGGACTTTTGGCCCACTGTGGTACAAGGAGTAGTTCTCCAAGAAGGTTTGCATTTTGTAAGATCAATGGGAGTGAAGAAAATATTATCAATAGAGAAACTAAAATTTGTTCACTTGAGATTGTAATTCTTGCCCCTGAAGTTCAGGTGAAGAGTTCACAAAAGATGAAGGAAGCTTGAATTAAATCCAGCTTTCAGTGACTTCTGAAACAAAATTCCTGACAACACAGGAGATACACAAAGTCAGCTTCAGTGATCAACACTTCCCACAGTACATTGAAAATAGTGTTGTTTCATGTTTACTAAGAGGAAGATAGTGAACTTGCAGAGAAGAAAAGTCAAATTTGTGAAACTGGTAACATGTTCATCTTTCTCAGTTATAAATTACTGGAATCACATCATAGTACCTGCAGATACAGGGCAGGTATACACGACCACTGTAGGAGGTGTGGTGATATGATAATGCAGATAATGATGGCTAGCATAGAAATGCTGATGTTTTTCCCCTCTGCATTTAGGGCCTCAAAGTCAACAAGGTAACATGTGACAGTATGTATATCATAATGCCTAGGTCGTGTTTGATGGCTGACCAAAAAGCTAAAGAAGTGAATCTGTGCTGTTAATATAATTGCTTGAGACTGAAAAAATACTAATGGAGACAAAAGTAATAATGAACTGAAAATCATCTTCTTATATTTTTCTTTTTCCGATGATGCAGTAAATAGCTCCATGCAGCTAGGTTTGCAATGGCTTTTTATCTGGGTAAAAAACAAATACTGTTATAAATGACTGATTTTGAAAACAAAGTAAAGTAATCAAAATGTAAAGACACAAATTAATACATTTTGCTTACATAAAAATAGAAATGTAAATCGTAAATCTCCACCTCATAGTTAGCGAGTATGTAAGATTATACAAGTTGTGCAGCTTATTTAGGATCAAAGTAGTAAAAGGCTGATTTTTCAGAAAGGGATGACAGGTTATTTTCTTTAACAGGTATTTTTAGACTGAATAACATGCATATTTATTGAATGTGACTATTGTTTGTCTTTGAATCAGGGCTGAATTAAATACAGACTTCATAAAAAATACTTGTTTTGAAGTAATTTTTTAATAGTAAGTAAACATTTGCTGTTAAGAATGAAGTGTTGAAAGGGAGCCAGGTAAAGATTATGCTAAACTGTATTTTCTTTATGGCACTCAGGTCTTGCATTATTGCCCATTCCTGCTCTAAGTCACAGGCATATCCCCTTATGTAATTCAAGAAAATCCTTACTGAGCATGAAAATCCAGTGTCCAATTTATTGTTGTGTAAGCCATTTTCAACACAGCTGAAATTTAAGTGAATGGAGAAATGGATGATGTCTTTATACTTGAAGACTTTGGGAGTATTTTTATTCTTTCGGGTGGGTTCAGGCTTTCTCTCACCTGCCTTCTCCAGGTGTCCTGTATATAAAGGACATTTTAAGGAGTGCATCATCCGAGAACCTTTACTTTCTACAACTAGGAAAAGAAAAAAAAACATTAATATTACCTACATGTTATTCTTGGATTTTTACAGAACTGACAAGGAGGTGTGAGGATTTTATGGAAAAAAAAAAATTAAAAAAAATTCTTCCTTTTGTGTTAGTTTACCATGCCTCAGTCTCTTGTCTTGTGCTGGGGGTGTGCTACAGAGGATTATTCTTGATGGGCCTGACAAATGACAAGGAACTCCACATGAAAGGCTCAGCAGCCAATGAAATTGATTTGCATGCAATGTCAAATGAGTATGAAAAATCCAAGCTGATAATGAAAGAAAGTGGTTATATCTTAACAAGTTAACTGAAAGTTAAATCCTTCATAATGCTATAGTGATGCAGATGGGTTAGTGCATATGAATTAATATTAACAAGCAACACCTCATTGCTTTCACATTTATTTGTAATTCCCAGAACAGTAAGAAATGCAGTATTGAGATTAGATGTGTATAGGAACTATGTTCTTAAATGCTTACTTTTAAATAATGTGCACAGTATTACTTTGTAATTTATTGATGCTTGCCTCTATCAAACTTTTTGTCTGTTTGCTTGTTATTAAGCTACAGAGATATACATAACAATAAAATTATTCTGTGTAGTTGCCCGGTTAGTAAAATTGAGACCAAAATGAATAATGTTGGATTCTCTGTGCTAATAAATACTGCAATGCCATTTGCTGACTATCAGAGACAGGACTACAGCTTTTGCCTTAGTAGAGCAGGACCATTCAAACTTTGAAATGTATATTTATGGGACTTGTCAGTTTAATATCATATACACAGTATGAGTCAACAGTGGATGGCAATGGAGACGTCATATAAAGCAGGAATTAAGAATACAGTTACCCATTCTATAAACTTGTCTTTATAACTACATGTTTAAAAGAGAGCAGATGTGGGCTAATCTGGGAGTTTTCCTCTCAATTTAGTAATTCACATGTAGGTTCATACTGATTCTGAGACAGTCTCTGATGAAGAGTAGTGCTGATCCAGAAAATCTGGAGAACTCTCAAAGGCTCTGGTTCTTTCTTTACATTAGGATACAAGTTAATAGTAGTCTGTCTCTGACATCAAGGTATTTGTCCACAGTGATTAAGCACACTTTTTTAATATTCTCTCTTCCTCAGTCAGAAGCAGGGTCTTGCAAGGCCTCTGAGGCCACTGAGGCAGTTGCCCAAGGAAAGAAGCACAGAAGGCAGGAAGAGGAAAAGCTCATAAAAGAGGGAAAAAAAGACTTTGGACATAATAGGTGAAAGGAAGTGTGAGAGCATTAAGAAAAATAATGGGAACTGAAATGGAGAAAAATGAAATGAAAGGTGTAGAGTTGTAGGGTAATTCCATGCGGGGACTGGACAACAGGACACCAATATGATGATTAAAGTCGCCAGTTTATTGAGCCTAGCTGATCATTCTTATACAATTCTCTATGTTCCTAAGAAGCTTTGATTGGCTGCTGCATGCAAGCATTTGGTGTCCACGTGCACAAGCATAAAATGTGATTGGTTATATCAACACTGTACACGTGTATAAACATAAGATACGGTTAGTCATACTCACTCTGTACATCCGCATAAACATATGACATAATTGGCTATATTAACTAGACCATGTGAAACTTGTCTCAGTCTAATTGGTCAAGATAAACTGCCGAAATGAAGTTGTTTGTGCCAAGTTCCCTTTATCATGGAATGCGCACCTGTGTTTTTCTAATTGGGATCTTTCTTTTTCTGTTTTCTTGTTTATTCTGTTCAAGGCCTTCTAAAGGCGTCTGGAACACTCTTGCGACCATGAGCTACTTTCAGGCCCGATAACTAAGTTCCATATAATTGAACCCTACAGAAAGGGACAAAAAGAAGTTTGGGGATTGAGAAAAATTAAATTTTGCAGCACAAATATGTCTTTAATAAGATGTGGACAAAAGAAAGGAAGGATGAAGAGGTGGGATTATAGGAATAGACAAAGAAGAAAAGCAGTTTATGAGGAAAGGAACAAATGGGATTTTTACTGGAAAAACTAGGGGGGTAAATTGGACCATGGTAGTGAGAGTCAAGAGAACAAGAGTAACTGAAAAAAGGTGGGGACACTCTGGATGACAATTACTGTATGGAAATTACAGTGTTTGACTGAGGAATCTCCTGCCTTCCAACAGGGCAAATTGAAGTAGAATTAGCTGTGGTAAAGGGAAAATTTGTTTTGCACATGAGCAAGGAAGTCATAATAAGAAGCATGCCTTTATGAAACAACAAAAACTTCATTAAATAAGTGGACATCCTTTCCTTATAAAAGAATTTTGTCTGAATTGGTTTTCCCTCATAAGTGATGTGAAGCCATTTTTGCAGTTGATTTGAAGCCCTTACTTATATGTGTTCCTCAGTACACCAGCCAGAGACAGATAAGATGATAGTGGAACTCATTTTCTGGTGCCTGTGTATTTAGAGAAGTTACAACTCTGTTTTCTTCAAAATGAACTCATCCTTATTTCTTCACACTTTTGAGTGACATATGGCAAGAGATATTTAAGTTTCAAAGTTATGATAAAGATTGTGCCTGGAATGGTTTTTGTATATATGCTTCCTCTGCTTTTTCTAATTTTTCTGCTTTTCTTTTTCTTTTCCCATTTTTTTTTTTTTTTCCTTTGTAATTGTTTTTATTTCATCAAGAGGATGAAAGTGTTGCCATCAGCCACAGGCATTGTGAATGACTGGTAGAATGGCATTCAATGCTTTCTTCGGTTTGTTAAAACATGTTTCATAATATTCATCCTCATTACAACTAACTGATACTTTAATTATATAATTATCTAAAAATGCTACTGACTTTTAACACATTACTTAAAGTTTAAAACACAAGCTAACAGTATCATTGCTGCTAAAATGATAAAAAGACTGTTTTCTAGGTAACTGCATATATTGCCTTTGGTAAATTTGTCACACTGTGGAGGTCCAGTGTGAGGCGTATGAATAATGTAAATGTCTATTGAATCCTTTGAATGTTACCTAAAAAAATCAATGAGAGAACAGTTGTTTTGTTTAAAACAAAGACAAATAACAATAAGTCCCTGAAAAGCTCTGACAAGTTACATATGAATCTGGGGAACCAATTAATTTCTGATATTCTAATACTTAATTTTATTTTAATGGCTATTTTTCAATCTATAAACAATAGCTTTTCTGAAGAAGATCAATTAGTGTTTTTTTAATAAATGTGTTTTAGTTCTTCAAAGAATAAAATATGCATTTTGGATGCTTTTTAAAAAACCTGGCATTTGTTTTACCAAAAAAAAAGTTAAACACAGAACTATGTGAAACAGCTAGTGAAAGATCATTGAAGATGTACAGCCTTATGCTGCTTGGCTTACACACAGGACAGCTTTGGGTCATAACAAAATGTACTTACAAGTAAGATGTATGTATGAGTAAGACCCATTAAAATGAATCTTAAGAATCTATCTGAAGAATGTAATATTCTAGTAAACTAAAGAATGGTTTGGTTGTACCTATTTCTCCTATTTTTATAGTGATGTTTAAAAAAAAGCTCGTTAGATATTTAGTCTTGCTTAAGTCTTGGGTTCCCTGCTTCTCTTTAAAAAGTAAATAGCTCTTTTCATGCAGAAGGAAAACTAATAATGAATCAACTTTTGCTGCATACCTAAAGCTTTATATTTAGTGCTTCATTTCTTAAAAAAAAAAATAAAAAATTACCTCCACCAAGCTACCACAGTAGTGCCTTTTCCTGCAACTTCATTCCGAAACTTCCTTCTATCTTCCTCTTTCTGTGTCAGACACTTCTTTTGAGCTTTCAGCTTTTACTTTTCCTATTTCAAAGGGTCTGCTAGGGCAGCAACTGTTTATTCCTGGTGTTTCTCTTTGATGTACCATTTGTTTGTGTGCTCAGTAGCTCTTCTCAGGCAGCAAAATCTGCCTTCATGATTGAAGGTTTGATTTAATTGAATAAAACTGGAATATCATTGGCCTTGAACTTTGGAAGGGACTGTTCCTGTGTAAACTGAAATACAAAAACAAAACTAAAAGCAAATCTGGTGCAGCAAGGAAAGGAGACAGAAAAGGCACCTGATTATGACGGTCTTTCATTAGTTTCTCTTGTTTTTCATAATTTTCAGTAAAATGCTTTTTTTTCCCTGAAAGTATATGTGTAAAATGCATTGGCCTCTAATAAGAAGTAAAGCTTCATCACTAATATTAATGCTTAAGTTTTTGAGACTTGAATGTGACTTGTCTAGACTGTTGGTATATAATGGTAAATGGTCCCCAGAAGAGAGTGGTTGCTGTGATTATAAAATATGGCTAGGACAGATTATGATAATCTTCTCGTTTGACATAATTTAAGGTGCTAAGACTTTCAAATACAATGCACTTCAGTGAAAACTTATATATTGTACTTATATGGCAAAGTTGTGGTAGTGGGGGTGGTTTCTGTGAGAAGACATCAGCAGCTACCCTGAAGAAATCAGAGCCTGTTCTAGCTGACTCCAAGATGGACCTGCCACTTACCAAAGCTGAGCCCATCAGCAACTTTGGTAGCACTTCTGTAGTTGATAATATATTTGAGAAAGGATAAAAAAGCACTGCACAACAGCAGCCAGAGAGAGGAATGAGAATATGTGATAGAAACGACCCTGCAGACCCCCAGGTCAGTGAAGAAGGAGGAGGAGCAGATGCTCCAGGCGCTGGAGCAGAGATTCCACTGCAGCCCATGGGGAAGACCCTGGTGAGGCAGGCTGTCCCCCTGCAGCCCAGGGAGGACTATGGTGTAGTAGATATCCACCCGCAGCCCATGGGAAGGATCCACATTGGAGAGGTTCATGAAGGACTGTATCCCATGGGAGGGACCCCACGGTGGAGCAGGGAAAGAGTGTGAGGAGGAACGAGTGGCCGAGACAAAGCATTATGAAGTGACCATAATTCCCATTCCCCATTCCCCTGTACTGCTCAGGGGAGGAGGTAAAAGAGTTAGGAATGAAGTTGAGCCTAGGAAGAAGGGAGGGGTGAAGGAAAAGTGGTTTTAGTTTTGTTCTTATTTCTCGCTATACTACTCTGTTACAATTAATTGACAATAAATTAAATTATTTTGCATAAATCAAGTCTGTTTGGACTGTGAGAGTAATTGGCAAGTGATCTCCCTCTCTTTATCTCAAGTCACAATCTTTTAATTGTATTTTCTCTCCCCTGTCCTGTCGAGGCAAAGTAGTGATAGAGCAGCTTGGTGGGCACCTGGTGGTCAGCCAAGGTCAACCTACCAAAATTTTATATTTTCTGAGTCGTTTTCAGTAGGTACATGTTATTCTTTCTGATGTAAGACTAAAGCTGAGGAGTACACCCATATGCTCTCTTGAGTCTTTCAATGATTAATAATTTTATCATTAAAAAGTCACAATCAATTAGCCTGCATTTTTTTGAAAAAATAAAATTGAAGAGGCAACTGCATGCAGAAGTGCCCTTACCACTGAAGAAGCTGAGATTGAGATTAATGACAAAATGTAATGGGTTGATAAAACAAAATGTGGAGACTGTCCAGTTTGCAGTTGGGAAATTATCACTGAGATGACCTTTAAGAAGAGCTGATAAAAGGAAAGTGCTGCCCAGTAAGTGCTATGGCCATCTTATGTCAAAATACTTGTAAGCAAGACAGCAACAGGGAAGAGAAATTTTTTGATAGCTTTTGTTTTAAACAGACTAGAAAACAGGTAGACATATGTCCTGTAATTTTAGTTGAAATGGATGAATGTGGGTTTATAGACAAAAACAAGGTCTTGCAAAAGCTGAAGTGCTATAATTACATTCAGAAATGGAGGAGAGTCTCCAACATGCAGAGAAGTATGTGAGTTGTCAGGTTCATATAGGAATATTGCAATAACTTGAAAGAAGAGATGAAGATTTGGAGCAGCCCTCATAACCTATGTTCTACCTCCCTTCCACTGAATATCTGTGGAGCAGCCAGACTATGGAGAAGAGTGAAGAAGAAATTAAATTAAATATTAATAAGCTTTTTCTCTCTGTTGAGGATTTCTTGGCTGGGCGGGGGCATGTGAGCAATCCAGCCATTAAGTGGGAACAAAGCATAAGTTTACAAAGTGCTGGAGCAGACAAGGACGCTGTGCCCTTGTACGCTGGGAAAATGGAAGATAAGAAGAGCCTGACAAGCAACTCCTGGATGCCGAAGAATGAGATAAGTAACTGCTGGACATCTCGTGAAGAAGCTTGCACAGCCAATAGAGGATAAGATAGTGTCGCGTGAACCGGGGTATTGGACCAATTAGAGTATTGTATAAGGTGCGTGCACAAGCCGATAAGGTATATAACTGTGCTAAACGTTGTAGTAAATGGACTTCACTTGATCACATTGGTCTGTGTGTGATTTCCCCTGTGGATCCTCTGCAACATCTTTCTTTTGGTAAATACGGGTAGAATGAAACATAGTTTAGACATGTGAAATGGAATGTCAACGATGTTTGTGTACTTTTATTCCAGCTTTTACTCCTGAAAATATTTACTCAACTCTGTCTAAGTTCTTGTATTTCTTTCTCTTCCTTTTTAATTTAACACCTGTGAGAGCCTAAAGGAATTAATATCTCAAACATTGTGGTGGGGTAAGTTCTGCTTCAGGACTAACTCTGCATGAGAAGGAACTCTGCCTAGCAAGGAACCCCAGGTGAAAAGAAGCCCATCAGCACCCAACAGGAGGGGGAGGTCTTGCTGGTATCTTTCTCTTCTCTCTCTCCACCCCCCCTCTCTCTGCCTCATTTCTCTCTTCCTTTTTCCTTTTCTGTAATCCCTACACCTCATCCCTTTAGACCCAAACCGTTGACCCAGTCTGGGACTAGGAGTGGATCCAGCTGCCCCAGGCTCCTCTCTGAGGAGGAGTCTAGAAAGCAAGGGGGTCTGCTCTGAACCTCCTGACTCAATGGGAGGGCTCTCCTTATTGTCTTCTCTGAACTGATCTCCAAATAAGCAAGGCCTGTAGTATATGTTTGGTGAGGTATGGTTAGCACATGTTACGCAGTTTACTGACATAGTTTCATGCCAATTTTTGTTGTGAGTTGTATTGGCTTTATGTGGCAAGGTTTTGGTAGTGGGGGGCGTTACAGGGGTGGCTTCTGTAAGAAGCTGCTGGAAGCTTCCCCTGTGTCCGATGGACCCCATGCCAGCCAGCTCTGAGACGGCCCCACCGATGGCCAAGGCTGAGCCAATCAGTGATAGTGGTAATGCCTCTGTGATAACATTTTTAAGAAGGAAAAAAAAGTTGGGAAAAACAGAAATAGCAGCCGGAGAGAGGAGTGAGAACATATAAGAGAAAAAGCCCTGCAGACCCCCAGGTCAGTGCAGAAGGAGGGGAGGAGATGCTCCAGGTGCTGCAGCAGAGATTCCCCTGCAGCCCAGGGAGGTCCATGGTGGAGCAGGTGGGTTCCCAAAGGAGTCTGTGACCCCATGGGAAACCCGTGCTGGAGCAGGATCCTGGCAGGACCTGCGGATCTGTGGAGAGAGGAGCCCACAGAGCAGGATTTCTGGCAGGAATTGTGACCCCATGGGGGACCCACACTGGAGCAGCCTGTGCTCCTGAAGGCTTCAGACCATGGAAAGAACCCATGCTGGAGCAGTTTGTGAAGAACTGCAGCCCGTGGGAAGGACCCACATTGGAGAAGTTCATGGAGGACTGTCTCCCATGGGAGGGACCCCATGCTGGAGCAGGGGAAGAGTGTGAGGAGTCCTGCCCCAAGGAGGGTGAAGTGGCAGAAAATAATGTGTGATGTACTGACCATAAACCCCATTCCCCGTCCCCCTGTGCCACTGGGGGGTGCTTGGTAGAGAATGCAGGAGTGAAGTTGTGCCCGGGAAGAAGGGAGGAGTGGAGGGAAGGTGTTCTGAGATTTGGTTTTATTTCTCATTACCCTACTCTTGTTGACTGGTAATAAATTGAGTTAATTTTCCCCAAGCTGAGTCTGTTTTGCCCATGATGGTAGTTGGTGAGTGATCTCTTCTGTCCTTATCTCAACAAGCAAGCTCTTTGTTATATTTTCTCTCACCTGTCCAGCTGAGGAGGGGGAGTGATAGAACGGCTTTGGTGGGCACCTGGTGTCCAGCCAGGGTCAACCCATCACATGAGCATACTAATCTTGGTGGTGAGCATGCCAATTCTCATTGTGAGCAAGTAAAAGTGGAGTTTTGTGAGTTAAAGAATCGCTGGTGTCATTTCACCTTAACCCTGACCTGGGAATCAGCAAACCTGAGTCATCATCCTGAGAAGCTGGGATGTGACAACACCCTTTAGAATCAAAAGTGTAGATTACATTGGCAAAGTATTTCCTCCCTCCTTTTATTCCCAAATTTAAATGACAGTTAAAAAGCAAATCCTTAGAGCATACCCTTTCAGTCCCTGCAACTCTACTTTTGACAGCTGCCTATACATGCTAGACAGAGACAGTCATCTGTCATGTATTTCCCTCTCTAAACAACTTTTATAAGAGCGTGTTAGCTAATACCATTATTTGTAGGTTGGTTTGCTTGGGTTTTTTTAAGTAAAAAGGATATATAGAAAATTACAAAACAAATTTTTGGTATCCTATGCAAATTAAAAATTATAATCTGTCACCTGTGTAGTGAACAGGTAACATTAATAGCTTAACTATAACTCAGATAAGAATATTAAAAGGCAAAGAGACTTTGGTCTTGCTTAAACCCTGAGTGTATATATATATATATATATATATTCGTCTGGGGACATGGGTGAATTCTCAAGAGGAGTTCTGTTTTCTGGACAGAGCTGGCATTCAAATAGCATGTGGAACCACAGTAACAAGGAGGACGCAGAAGTCACTGAAAGAATGCTGTTATTGCAGCTCTTGGGGCAGTAACCCAGATAGCTAGTATTCTCCTTTCTCCAGCCCCAAAACATGACTGCATCACTCTCATAGAGTTTCAGACCATGAAAGGTAGTTTCTCACAAGGAGCTAGTAAAAATATTAGTAACCCACACAGCTTCATGCAACCTGAACTCACATTCTGTAATACAGCTCTTGGCTCCACTTTTTTCATTTCATCCTGAGGACTTAATTTAAAACACTTTCTCTACTTTTTAACTCTTGTACTTCAGAAAGACCATGAGCAATAAATCACTTAAGTGATTTATTGAAAAGATAGAAAGGGGAGGGAAGGGGGCAAGGGCAGAGTGATGAGTTATGAACTGATTCCTTTAGGTTATTGCCTGGATAGCTCAATGTGCAGTAAGATTCAGGAGCTGGAAGGCAAAGCCAGGTACACTGTGTAACACTAAGAACTTGAGCTCAGTTACCTAAAGGTATGTCCTTATGGACATATTTGATGAATGTCATCATTCTAGTGTGGTGAAAATGGACTTGAATTGTTAAAAGTCACTTCTACCTTCTTATTTGGCTGTCTTGCTGAAATGTAAGATAGATCTTGTTCTCAACAGTCACTTGCTGAGAAGTGTTCAAGATTGTAAAAAATTAAATTTTGACAAGAGCATTTACAAGCAACCTGCATCTCTTGCAGTAAGATGCTGCCCTTAATGTCAAAACCTACATATTAATTGATTTCTATGCACTTGTCAAGACCCTTAGGCAAGACTCTTCTTGACAAAGAGTTAAATGTGTTTATCAAAGATAGAACAATACCTAATACAATAAAAACTAATTGCAAGATTTCTTTTTTGTCATTACTGCATCATAGGAGAGATCTGTCACTGATGAACTGGAAGGACTTCAGGGTTTTTTTGGTTGGGGACTTTTTTTTTTTTTTTTTTTTTTTAGGTAGAGATGCATCTTTTTATGGTAATTCAGGATCTGGCTCTTGGTTGCAACTCAGATGAGGCCCTGCTGTAGTGATTGAGATAAGAGAAGTCTGCTGAGCTGTCTACCTGCTTTGCTATACCCCTGTTATAAAGGCAGGCACAGACTGATGACTAGTGCTGACAAAGTGAGGAGAAAAATCTGATGCTGGCACCTGGGAGGGCTGAGCTGGGAAGGCAGTTCTATGAGCACAGAAAAGTTGTTTTTCCAACACTTCTCACTGAAAAGTGCCAGAATGCTTGGCTAGTGGGATATAATAAAAGCCTTTCCTCAGTGATGGCCAGGGAGAGATTTATTCCCTGTGCTGCTGTTTAAGGTACACATAAGTTTCCTTCCTAGGCTGCTCAAGACCCTAATTTATTTCTGAATGTTGGCAGAAAAATATGCAGAACATGTATAACTTCGTTGATGAGATTTGAACTCTGTGTGTGTGTGACAGTTTAAAAGAGAAGATATGCAGCAGACCCTAAGTTCCTTTAAATTGAGGAGTAAGATTCTTAATCACCATTTAACTTTTTTTTCCCCTTTTGCTTATTTTCTTTAACATTTGATATTTTGTTTGAAAACAAGGCCACCTGAATGCTGGCTGAACCATCTTCTCTGACAATTTGCTAGTTATGGCCATGTCCAACTTCATGGAACTTTTCATCTATGCAGCTCTATTGTATTGTGGAGAACTTACACTCATAAGTTCTCCACACTGTACCCATGATCTGAGTACAGAATACAACATTAGCAATAAAACCAGCTTGAGCAACTTGAAGAAAAGTAAGAATATGAAGCAATGCCTGAGGATTATTAAAGTTGTAGAAAATATTGTCAGTAACAAGTAAGGGTTTTAATCCTTTAAATTGGTAATTTCTTATGAAGATGCATACCTCCAAAAAATAAAGAGTGAAGGAACCGAATCACAAAATTAAATAGTCAAGTTAGCTTGGCAGCATACTATACTTCTAGGTATTTAGTATGACATGCACATTTTAAGGGAACAGTCCTATATAACTTTACCCCTAAGACTTTTTTACCCCTTCAAAACATCAGTGTAAAAAGCTCTGTGTAACTAAATTTAGCCTGAAAATATCACAAGACATAATGTCTATGAAAGACTCACAGAAGCTTGCTGCCACAAACCTTCTGTGTTCTGAACGAGTCTCCTTGCAATGC
This sequence comes from Astur gentilis, assembly GCF_929443795.1. Lineage (NCBI taxonomy): Eukaryota > Metazoa > Chordata > Aves > Accipitriformes > Accipitridae > Astur > Astur gentilis. The sequence goes on along the minus strand of NC_064919.1, from coordinate 16,176,232 downwards.
AAAATTTTGGAGAACTTGTGTGCTATTTTTTTACTCCATTATATTAACGGAGTAAAAGGCAGTTAAATAGCTGTTACATGGTTCGTTATTTGCCTTTGCAGTCTGGCTTCCCAAAACCTGGAGCATAGTGCAGCCTCCCAGTGGCAGCTACCAAACAGCAGAGTAGAGCTTTATTCCTGAGAAGAGAAAGGGGAACTGAATTACAATTAAAGATCCCTTGGGGCTCCCATTAAGTTAGTTCATATCCACTTCTCTTTACAACAACCCCTTTTACTGAGTGCATCTTTCTTGATGATATTTTATCTGTGATAGTGCTCAAGAGTGAAGGATTTAATCTATTTCTCAACATTTCTTTGAGCAGCTGTCTTCTAAGCTTGATGCAGGCAGATATTAAATGGCCATTTAGGACTGTATCTGAAGATGCCTGTTGCATTTTTTTTGTTTTGCAGAAATTGCATTCCCATTCCATTTTTATCTTTCTTCTTTTTCCTTCTTGGCTATGGTAGCTGACAGCAGAAACAACTTCTCCTTCAGTAATACTGCTCTGCATTCTATTGGAACTACCAACACTCCCCCAAAATCTACTTTTAATTTCTGAAGTCCTGGGCTGATTCTTCCTGAAGCATCCAAACAATTAAATTTTAGTTTATTGGCACTCTGAACATTTTTATTTCAGTTAAGCTAATAATTTTCCTTTTACTCCTCCTCTGTGTTCATGTATTTCTACTGAGCAAAATGCATTTGAAATGGCTTGCATGAAAGACCACTTTCTTCACAGTGTGTCTTTGCACCCAGATACTGACATTAAGATTTATTTCTGTGCATCTTTGTTTACTAAAGAGGTCTGTTCTGTGCAGTAGTAGTATTCTGAGAAAATATGAAGGCACTTGATCATATTTGCTTTGAAATGCCTTAGCAGCCATTGTTTCACAACCCCTTCAGAAATCTGTTGCTAAATCTTTGCACTGTGAAAGCAGTACTGTGGATTGCAGTATTCTGTGCACTTCTTCATACTTGGTATATTGCAAAAAGAGAGGGGAAAGAGCTGGATTTTAATTAGGGTTTGTGTAGCTTTGCTAGATTTGGGTAGGGGGTGGGGGATCATTTTACATGTGGAGAACAAGCTAGCGCTGCTGAAAACATATTCTTTGAACTTACAGTTCAACTTTGCTCACTTGACATTTAATAACTGAGGGTATAAATTGAAGCAGCCATAGGTTAGTCTGGTTTTTAATCAGAAAAATACCTATGCAAGGTACAAAAAAGTACAATATAGTTTAGAAAATAGTGATAAATAAAGGAATTTCATATGGAATAAAATAGTGGTCATATCATAAAAATCAATTTGTAGAAATCTTAGAAAGCATAGACATTGCTTGCATAATATTAAAAAAAAATATTCTAGAGCAAATTCACTTTTTTCTTATGCTTCTGTATCTTGGAGCAACCTTACTGGAGAATGGTCTGTTGATGACTCAGGCTGCCTTTATTCCTGAGCAGGTGGATGGCAGAACTAATTATTTGTGAATGAGTTCTCACCTTGAAAGTGTCTCTGCTCAGTATACCCTTCTGGCATGTTATACTGCCATAGCAGGTCTATGGTTTTCCTCTATACGTAAATTCCCAGAACTCTGTTTACACATGAGAATAAAATGTTTGCTAATCCCTTAAAAAAGGCAAAATAGAAATAAATTAGTATAATGATGTGCAAAAAATTGTTGCTACTTCAACAGGATCTATTAATTGACATGCAATGATAAGAATTGAGTTTTACATTTAAGCAAGTGCACTACTTACTGTCCTTTCTGTCATGCCTTCACCCACAGCATTAACTCAGCCTCTCAGCTTGTGGTTTGCTATCATCTTTTTTCTTAGCAGTTTTCCTTGTGAGTAAGGAAACATAATCATATATTTCATTTGGTAATTCTATCCCAAATTTTAACAATAGAGCTGTAATGTGTTTCATAATCTACAATCTATTGATCATTAAAGAAGCTTATTGGTTTGTATCACAGTAAATGTTTATTATATGATTGTACTACTGAGTAATCTGTGAAAACAATGACAGATTACTGAATTGCAAAACACTTTTCCCAAAACAAATGAATGAATGAATGTTCAGTCTTTGCTGATAGATATAAATTTGACAAATGACATAGCATTTTAATGACTGCCATAATCAGTATTCACTTTGTTTACAGTAACAAAAAAAGTTTTCAAGATCATGATGTCAGTTCATCTGCAGCTGCTGCTATATATGTGACACATAAACATGTTTTAGTTTTGGTTTCAGTGTATTATATACAATACATTCACCAAAGAGTATATTGTCCTGAAGATAATCCCAATTCACTTTAAAATTTTGTTTTGCAATATTAAATTCAGTTTGGAATTCACAGATCAAGACATAGCTCTGAAAATGAAATTATCATTTTTAAGCATTTTGGGAAGACATCCAGGCATCTTTTTTTCAGTGATGTATTTAGTATAGTAATTAAGATGGTCATAGTTTAACACAAAACTTCTTCATTTTTCACTGGCTTTCTTTTGACTTTTGAAAGACTCTGTTGCATTACTAATTGCATGCTTCTACAGAATTAAAAATCCTGAGTTAAATGTTCATATTTATGATTTTTGTTTATAATTTTAAAAAATCTCTGACACTTAAGAATTTTACTTTTTCTTCTGAAAACAACTTCTGTATGATATCAGCTATTATATCTTATATAGCCTGAGGAACTGAGACAGGAAAAAAGGGAGTGAATAACTGCTTTCCAAACTGCATTTCACACTTTATTGAAAGATTTTCAAAAATGAATATTCAAGAAAAAGCAATTTAAAGGAATAGAATATGGCTCCTCAGATTAGTAACTTCAGTCAGAAGATGGTGAAAATGAAGTTGTCTTTGAGTGTTGGGTTTTTTATTATTATTTATTTATTGTTCCGTTTTTAACTTGCTTGACAGTTTTGAAATGCACATTATTACCCATTTAATTTTAATACCAAAAAACTTCATCAAACAAATCTACTGTAAAGAACTTTCCAATACCGTGAAAAGTTATCATTACCCATAGCTTAAAAATTTAGTCCCCTCTTGACTGGTGTTTGTTTCAGTGTAGAAGAGATCTAAATAAACATGCTCAGAAGCTTGCAGTTAGTCAGATCAATATCAGTTTTTAATGCACAGTAATGGAAGGAAATTACACTAATTCAAACTGTTCAAACTGTTATTGCATTCTTACTGAGAACAGAGTCCTGTCACAGTACCCCCAGCCTAAGTGCTTGCTGCAGATTTGTTGATTTCCTTTCAAAAAAAAAGAAAGCAGTTAAAGACACTGGAGAAGAAGCAGAAATTGAGCCATTAATAGAGCATAAGTCTTCTGAGTCCCAGTCAGATGTTTCATTTCTTCAGCCACACAAAGCTGTGGCTTCGACACTAGTCAATAATAATCACACCTTGAAATAAGCCAAGTGAACAAAATGTGAAATTTAGTATAGATAAAGGTATGTAGGCAACAAAAACCTGGCTGTTGACTTGTGACATAGCATATCAAAATTGCAACTGCAGAAAGCATTTGTCTTTGATTTACATAGCCTGTGTTTAGCATCCCCAAGTTTAATAAAGATCATGTAAGTGGCAAATACACAAGCAAAGCTAAAAAAAAACACCAAGTCTAACTCACCTTTCAAGGTCCTTCCACAGGTTTTATAACAAATGACAAAGGAGATAGAGTCAGACAACTTCTGTAACAGATAGAAAATTCACAAATGTTCCCAGCTGATTTTTAAACTTGTTTTAACCATGACCTACGTGATTTATTTCAGCGTAACAGGATTAGTGAATATCTGTTGGTTGGCAGATGCAAAAAAACCTCCATAAATCCATTTGTCACTCCTAGGTTGCAACTGTAAAATTATCTGCAATAGGAAAACAGCCTATAGAATAGTGTATGAACATGATACAGAAATATATTTAGCGAAGTATTATATCTGCATCAATGCTCTTCTGACAATAAGAACACTTAACACAAAGCGTTTGAGCTTAGATCAGCTTAGATACCTGGCCTGTCATTTCTGTAGCATATGATTCAGTATGGCTGATATTCTGATATAGTTTCCACTTCAGGAATCTTTTAAATAAAAACAGTTCACGACAAACCACTAATGGAAAAGCCTACTTTCATCAACATTTTTATTTTCATCCCTCATAAGGTTTGTCTACCTGCAGTGAACCACAGAGATACTGATGTATGCTGCATATAAAGCTAGGTCAGGTCCTGGAAAGAGCCTAGCTAAAGCGGCATTGTCCTCTAGAGGATCTCTGTCCTGTCTTAGATGGATTTCTCCTAAGTCTTTGGCAAGCAGTAAATAAACCCAGCTGAAATATTTCTAACTTACTAGTCACCACTAACATATTCAAATGGGAGAGAAGAGGATGCTGAACTTCACTGGGCTGTCCTCCACAGTCTCTTTGACAGTATCAGTGTCTGCAAGAGGAAACAGCAATGTGTAGCTGCACTGCAGTCAGCAAGGACCCATCAGGTCTCTCTGTACTGTTTGCAGTTCCACCTCGACACCAGAAGTGAGGAAAAGCTCTCCAGCCTCTGGTTGTAACACAATGGTACAGGCAGGGAACAGCCATGTTACCAGATTTTAAAGCTAACAGTGATATAAACAGTCATGCAAGAAAGGAAATAAATTTAGTCACTTAACATCTGAGTAACTTGCCTTAGTGAAATTAAAAATGTTTCCATCTTTAAAATTGCATATCTAAAAAACTTATTTTAAGAAATTAAAAAATGCCATGGAATACATTTTTTCTAAGAATGGTTAGTATGGTCTCTGGTTACACTTCTCTGCAACGTTTCCTCTAGCTTTCTGTAGGGGAAGGACTTTTTTCTAAGCAATCCATGCTTAAAATTACCTGTGCAAGAGCAGGCACAAATCTTTCCAACTTTTTTACCACCCGTCCTTTCAGAGAAGTCTCCTTTCCACTCCCTCAGACTACCCTTGATGAGACGCATTATAGGAGGTTAGTAAACCTAGTTAATTAATTAACTAGGTTAGTTAATATCATTTAATGCAGAAAAGAAATCATTAAAAGTGTGTTGCAATTTCCAAAGCTCTTTGCTGTATTATAAATAGAGATATTCAAATGTACTTGCATTTGCCACAATTTTCAGTTCAATATTTAAGGGCTATGATAATTTGGCCTGATCTTTTTTCTAGAACTGTTGATATTAAAACATGTTTCTGTCAAGTGTGTAAATTAAAAAAGAATCCAACTGAACACATCTTTATATAAAAACATAACCCAAACATATTACCATGTATATTTTTATATTTTCAGAACTTTCCCTGAAAAAAGTGAACTAAAAATTTAGTGAGAATCTACTTCATATAGTGGTTTAGATAAGTGGTACTAAAGGGTTTAACTGTGGTCTATTTACATGAAAAGTTTCATTATTATGAATTTATTTACTTGTATTTCCCCTTCCATATATTCTTTGATTTCCATATCCACATGAAGAACTTTATTTATAATCTTTTTTTTTTAAATAAGGGGCATTTTTTAAATCCATTTTCTGAAAATGTTATTAACTAAGAAACAAGTGAAGAGACATTCATAGACAGAACCTTTATATGCAATTTTATAGATATTTGGAGGAAATATTGAAAATAGTGAGAAAGGAAGGAGGAGGAATCATATTTCCTTGTGAAACAAGTTTGTGGTACTTTTAAGTAGTGTAATCTCTCAGAATTCATGTCTAACTACACTTTTTGATTGAATAGGCAGGTTTAGATTTTAGAACTTCTAACAGGATAATACTGGAAGTTGTTTCCTCTCCTTCCCTGACAAATAATGAGACCAGATTTTTGTATTGCATAAGCCACATCATAACTTTTAAGATACATAGTATTCTTAACTATCATCCAGTCACAGAGACTCTTTCAGTCACAGTATGGCATCCCATTGTTCTGTTGTGGAGAAGCTTCATTCTTATATTATTCCACAATCACCTCATTACAGGAAGGCAGTGAAATGTTTATTTTGACAGCTAAGGGATACTATTTTCCCATTCCATGTTCCCCATATTCTCTCTTTCTTTGTCAATGACTAAGAGATAATAGTAAGTGATCACACACTGAATATTTTACTAGCTGGATCATATATTATGAAATTTCTGGGAAAATGAGTGCATTTGTTACAGAAAAAGTCTCTTTCCATGTTACTACTTGGCCACATGCACTAAATTTTTCTTCTGTCCATTTCAGCATCAAAAAAGATACTCAGTTGCCTAGGAAAGTTTCTTTGTTGACAAGATGATCTGGAAAACTAGAGAGGCAAGTTCTTGATCATTACATAAACAGAATAAACACTGAATTAAGATGCCACTCTATGATGCTGCCTCTCTCTGGTACTGAAAGTGGGATGCATGTGTCTGATTTAGTACAAGTAAAGTGGTACAGGAATAAAACGGTCTTCCATTTCAATGTGCTGAAATTAGGGGTCCTTAAATTTCTTTTAGGACTGTTGAAACAGACATTTCCTCATCAAGTTGTAAAACATAGCAAAATAATGTGCAGGAACTAGAAGGTGAATGCAAGGAGTCATTCCTTTTGAGAAAAAAACCTCAAGCTTTTCTCATATGTGTCATAATTTATATTGGTATACATCTACCTTTACTGTGTCACAGAATGGCTTGGTGCATAAAAACGAGGAGAGAGATGCCAAAGCACAGGTTACAGAATCTTGATTTGATATGTTGGCTTGGCTTCAAGTTCTAGTTGCATTTAACTAGTAAAAGTCAATAGTACCTGTCCTAGAAACCTGTCCCTGGAATTCCTGGATATGAATAATCCAGTGTCCTTATTTAGAAGAACTTCTTATTAGTCTTCTTTCTTTTTTTTCTTTCTTTTTTTTTTTTTTTTTTTTTTTTTTTTTTAACAATAATACTATAGGCCAGACAAATATATTTATTTGAAAAGTACCATATGGCGTGATACAGTGAGGGGAAAACAAACTGAGAATAAGTTCACATAGACTCAAACAAACAAAAAATGAGCTTTCTGTTTTGTTAACAGGTGAAGATCAGATGCCTTCCTTACCAATAACCGATGCTGAAATTATTTCTTTTGTTAGTCTGAAGTCCAGTTGATAGACAAGAATACATCTATGCCAATGGTTTCATGTGATTGAAACCTAGAAATATTTTAGCTAATATTATTAGGTCTATAGTGCTCCTAATTCACTAGATTACTGCTCCTGTTAATCAGCAGCATGTGTAAAGTAAAAATCAGAGCAAAAACATGAAATCACTGCTGTCACTACCTTCTGACTTTTCTCAGTAGAAAAGGTCAAGTAAGATGATATTGATGCCCAAGTAACATCAGAATGAAGGGGGGAACAAATCCCTTGCTTATACCTGTTGGCTCCTGAAAACTAGGCCCTTGTGTTATTTAATGTTTTGTATGTAGTCTAACCACCCCAGGCATTTACTGAAACTCTGATTCACAAGTTGCTGTGTTAAGGGCCAAGCTGATTATACATTTATTGAGCAGCCTCAATTCCACATGGAAATAGGAGTCCACATCCTTGTTTGTTGTACAACACAATAAATTTGTTGGGTAAAAAAAAAAAAAAAAAGAAAACACTATGCAACTTTACCCTGTTGAGATAGAAACAAAAGGCTAATACTTCACTATTCACAGTATTTAGTTCAGTGGTTCATATCTGGTATTTTAGGAAAAGGTCAATCAATGAAGACAAAGAAACAAATGCAAGGGATGTAAGATTTTAACTAACTCTTGAGAAATAAAAGTAATTCATAATAGTGCTAGGGGGAGTGCTAATTTGAGAAATGGTGGGGGAAGTTTTATAAAATACTAGAGCAGTGGCACTGGTTAGACCAAGGGCTTGAGTAGCTCAGCATCTTTCTCTCTAACAATGTTCAAGAACAGATGCCTACAGAGAGTAGCAAGAAGAGAGTGAACAGTATAACAACTTTCTCTTGATCTTTCTCCCAACTTCTGGCAATGTGTGACAGGGACTTCCTGGGTCTAAGGTGATTTCCCTGTGCTCCATTATTCTCAGCGGGTTCTTTCTGCTGTAAAAAAATTGCTAGCATTTTAATGTTGAATAGCAGACCTTGTCAAAACTCAGGATTAATCTTCCATGCCAAAGTATGTTCTTGTTTTAAGATATTTCTGTTGATTCAGAAGAGAAGAATGGAAGGGATAAGTTCTTTGATACTGACGACAGAAATTATAATGATTGTTAAATTTTAATAATCATAATACAAAAAAATAAAGATTATATAAGTGTTATCACAGTATTTTCAGTGTAAACATTTAAACATTAGTATTGAGATACTTAATTCAAGGTATAAGTGGAACACTTGGATAATAATTATGATAACGGGAATCCTATTTTTATTCTGTTCCCACAGAAAGTTTGATTTAAGAATTTGACAATTGCCAGTAAAAGAAATGTAACAGAAATTTCCAGACTCTGAAGTGAGAAGCTTTTCTCCCTGATGGCATTCTGCATTCCCTTACAACTACCTTATTTTTCCTTATTTTATCTAAACAGTAGTTACTGCTTCTTTTTTGCTTTCCCTTTAATAAAACCATTTTTTTTTTTTTTTTTTTTTTTTTTTAAGCCTGTTAATATACCACAGTCAAATGGAGAGTTTTTCCTTTCCAGTGCCACAGCATATTGCCTCAGTTTTAAGAACCAGGATGCTCTTTCACCCATTGATTCTGCCTTTAGGCAAGCACTGTTTCAAACTTGAATATAATTTAGTCAAAGTTTGAATAAGGGCTAGAGATCTCAAAGGTGACTCCTTTTCACTGAGTGACTGAAAAAGGAAAAGGGAAAAAAATTATTGCCCAATGAAGAAAAGAGTGACACATTAGATCAATCTTGTTAACAGACATCACAGACTCCTCTTGAGGAAGAAGGAAAGAGAACCAAGACTTTACACTTGCCAATAACAGGACAAGACTCTATTCTGTTCTGACTAAAATTAAACAGTCTGTCTTCATTTTCTTGTTGGGGAGGCTGGCATTTGATGCCTCAGCAGTACCTAGCTAAATCAGATTTTTTCTCTACAGAGGGTAAACAAAATACCCTTCCATTTCACAGTTCTCTTAACTTTTTCATAAGTTTAGGGCAAAAACAACAAAAATTTTCTCTTTTCCTGTACTGTTATTTTAAATATTTGTTATTAATTGTTAAGACATCAACTTTCTCATCAATCACTGTCAAATATGATTTTTTTTTTCCCTCCAGATTAGGTAGTATATAAGGCCAGTACCCAAACTTTGTTTAATGCGTAAATTTTATTTTTTTATGTAAATATATTTACTCTTTATTCTTGATGTAAGCCTTGGTCTTCTAAGGTGATAATATCACTACTACTACTACAAGTTGTTAATATAGTGGCAAAAGCATGGTTGTCTCAGGACAAATTAATAACCCAGACATATAAAAGAAATTAACAGTGTAATTAATAACTAGAACAAACTATTAGAAGAAAAACTGGTTTTCAGTTCAAATTTGGGCACCTTTATTTTAAGCATAAAAAGGTTTTTGTGGGAATAACTAAGCAAAAGCTTAATGGTTCATGACATACAAGGTCATAATAGCAATAGCATTTCGTCATAGGTATCCTGCATCTAGGATTATCAGGTTACTAAAAATATAAACTAACTTGTGGTCTCATAATTAGAGGCAGATGAAATAAGATGAGTACAAACATAGTCCCCATTCTCAGAAAAAAAAATAATCCAGACCTAGAGATTAGTCATTCCTTAAACCATGACAGTAAGGAATCTAACCCTAGCCAGCAACTAAGCACCATGCAGCCACTCACTCACTCACTCCCCCCACCCAGTGGGATGGGGGAGAGAATGGGAAAAAAACATAACTTGCGGGTTGAGATAAGAACAGTTTAATAGAACAGAAAGGAAGAAACTAATAATGATAACAATAATAAAATGACAATAATAATAATAAAATTATTGGAATATACAAAAGAATGATGCCCAATGTAATTGCTCATCACCCACTGACCGATGCCCAGTTAGTTCCTGAGTGGCATATCGTCCCAGCCCCACTCCCCCCAGTTTATATACTGGGCATGATGTCACATGGTATGGAATACCCCTTTGGTCAATTTGGGTCAGCTGTCCTGGCTGTGTCTGCTCCTAATTTCTTGTGCCCCTCCAGCCTTCTTTCTGGCTGGGCATTAGAAGCTGGAAAATCCTTGACATAGTCTAAACACTACTTAGCAACAACTGAAAACAGTGTTATCAACATTCTTCTCATACAGAACCTGAAACATAGCACTATACCAACTACTAGAAAGAAAATTAACTCTATCCCAACTTGCAACCAGGACACTTACTTGGTCGTGGTTGCTCACGTCTCCCTATTACAATGCCTTGAGCATGGATACAGGCATAACTCGAAGAATATCATATACAAGAGCTAAGGTTATGGACCATGCTGCCATGAGAAACTGATCATGTATTACCATCATTTCTGTATCAAAGACCACATCTGTACTGCAGAACCAAACTGGCAAGTGTTGGAGAAATTACAGCAGCTGCATAAAAGGTCCACTGGACCACTTCAAGATACTTCTAGACAGCAAGCAGTAGTAATGCCAGCAGAAATTCTCTTCTGCTTAGAGAGCAAGTGCAATAGTGAAGGGCTCATTGCTTGGGGCTTGGCTCTGCTGAAGCTATTTTCAAGAAAACTGCAGCTCCAAGTCTACTTTGAGTGATTTTAAAATTTCAGATTTGTGCTGTTAAATTTTGTATGTCATGGCATATAGGCACAAAGTCAATTTTTTATGGTGCTTAGCTGGATAGCATGTCTAACTCAAGCGATTGTACTCTGCAAGACAATTGTTAACCACAGCAGTGTTGTCTAATTTACCTACACTCTGGTTAGCTCTGTAGGGAAGGAAGCCCTTCCAGTTTCAGTTTATCAGGAGCCTTATTAACAGTGGAAGGATCTTTTGTGTATGGGTAAAAACTCTTAGATGTGTTTCTGACACAGTCATGACTTTTACAGTAGTCAGTGATTGTTTTAAGAGGGTTTTAGCACAGAATCTGTCACTGTTTACAAACGGTGCTGAGGAGGTAATATTTTGCAAAGTTCAAGAAACACAGCTTTCAAAAAATTATAATCCTCAATAGGATGACAGTGATAAAATTTCTCAAATGTCAAAAAACACTGTTAGGGACAGCTTTTTAGACTTTTGTGGCACAAGTCAGCAGAGTTGATCGAGGCATTTTTAATTTTTTTTTTTTTTTTTTAGTGAAAATCTTGGTAGACTTCATAAGTAACATGACTTGTATATACTTCTTATTCTACTCATTGCTTAAAAATATAACAAGGAGAATTTTCTGATGATAACCTTCCCCTCTGCTGACGCTGCTCCTGAATGACATCAGAACTGGACACACTGTGCACTGTGGGGAGCTAACAAAATTTGTCATTCTTGTTACAGCACAGGAAAACTAACACGGTAATTAACTGTATACTACAGTGTACTCTCAGATTTTTGAGGTTGTCCAGTCATTAATATGTTAGTCTCATAATGTGATTGCATTACATTTAAAACTAAATTAAATTAATACATCATAAACAGGACTAGCTGGAAACTGACAGACCATATAATTTCCTAGATAAGAGAGAGGACAAAAAATAGTGCTTTTAAAATAAATAAAAAAAAACCAACAAAACTTTCTCACTCCCATTAAAATAAACAAAACACAACCAAGACTGCAATTCAGAGTTTAAAAGAAATTTTCCTCTAGCTTCTGACCAGCACAGAAATACTTTCAACAGTTAGCTGATGAGATAAACACTGAAGTTCTTCTTAAACTTTAAATATGAGCATGCCCTCATGGCACCCAGCAGTAACTCTGCCAAACGCATGTGAGTTATTGTTAGGTCACTGATGGTACTTATGTATTGAAGGATCATATTAGAAGAAGGTTAAAGCCTGAATTGCCCTCTGTTCCATCAGTATAGTGCATGAAGTCAATGTGATTATTCTAGTGTAACATTATCTCTCTCAGAGCCTTGTAGATGCGTTCTTGGAAACTTTACAGTATGCACTAAACTATGCTCTGCAGCAGAGGAACTCTTACTTATTTCCTACAGATGGGAGAATAAGTCTACACACAGATTATCTTTCTTGCACACACACACACAGAGTGATAGTGTTGTGAACCAAACTTAGGATTTCCCAGGCACAGTGAAAGCCTGGAGTGCAGAGAGAGTCCTAGGCTGTGACAGACTGACAAGCTAACCCCAACACAGCCCCATGTTAGGATGTAAAGAATGGAGTCAGACCAGCCAGAATGGACTCACAGACACTTCTTTATTGCAGCAAAATTAATACTACTCTGGACAGGTGCTTTGAAGCTATTAATCTGGGACTCTTGTCCAGCCTGACCTCTACTTAACTGTGATTCCAACCCAATTCAAGTAATTTGGAAATGAAGCTCAGGCTCCAGCAGGAAAGGATCAAAATGTAACCTTACCTCCTCCTTTCTGAGACATAAAAAATCCCAGGCTTAGATCACCAGGGAAGACACAATGGGTTTGAAACTACCTGCCTTAATACAATGTATTTATAAAGTTCACCCATTCCCACCATTTTCCTCAGAATTACTCAGTAAAAGTTGGTACAGAGACTCTTTTTATACTAAGACAGTGACAGTCGATACCCCTTCACAGCTGCTGGGTCTTAGTCCTCCTTCCACAAGTCTAAAGCAGTGTTAAAGTTGAGAAGTTGAGGGTGTAAAGATAATTGCTTTATGAAAAGATGCTAATAAGCAATGGTCTGGGGTAAAATATGTCATCCCAGACATTGTGAAAAAGATGATAAATAAACCACGGACAGTGGAACCAGCAGGTAGAGATGAAGTGAGTTATTACTCGGTGAGAGGAAAAGGGAGATGAGAGGAATTAGTGGAGAAAGGACAATGAGATGAGTACACTCAAACTGCAAGTGTCTAGCCTGAAAGACACCACATTTAGTGATTGAAGACAGGCAGTAATAGATCAGCAGAAAGAATGTAGTATGTTAGATCAGCACGGTGAGAAATGGGAACACAGACACACTTTTCACCACAGTTCAGAAAACACCACTCAGACCAGCCATTCACTAATGCAGTGTCACAAAAGGTAGCAGATGGCAAACTGCTAACTGCACCAGAAGGCTTTAAGAAATACTGGGGAGAAAGGAAAATAAGTTATAAGCATTTGGGGAGAATCCAAGACTGAGGCTAATGAGTTATTACTGGGAGAAGAGAGGCCTTCAGCTCTTGTGGTGCAGAAATTAAAACTTCAATGGGGAAGAAAAAAAAAGCTTTTAAGCTACAGGAGGCCCTTGACAGAGATAGTACTGTGACTGAGTTTATAAAGGAGACTGACAACTGTGCAATTAGCATGTTTTCAGAAAACTCATCCATGCACATAGAAAGCAGAGGAGGGGCCCTGAAGTCTGTAACACATCAGCCCATATTGAAAGGAAACCTCAGGGCAGAGTGTGAGCCCTGCAGAACAGTTGCATTTGTCTCACCAGCTGTTTTGATTCTGCTGTTGCTGCTGCATGTAACCCTAAACTGGACCTTAAGCTAGATGAAGTCAGTGCAGGTGATTTGTGGCAACACCACAGAAGGCTTAGAAGAAATCAGGATTGGGGCAATACCCTTCTGCCCCACACCATCCAGCAGAATATTCCTGATGGAAAGGCCAAGAAATGTATCACCCACCCTCTCTGTATATCACTGATTTTCGGAAGCATTTCACATTTCCTTAGTTAAAGGTCGTAAGTGATAAAGTGCTGGTATTTCTGGTATATTGTGTTTCCTCAACCCCTTTCTCCACACAGTTTTAATGAACCACCACCATCTAACTTTTCAGCCTGAATTCCTTCCTCATGTCTTTTAGCAGCTTGGGAATGCAGCCTCAGACTACTTTGGGAAGAGTAAAAGGACTAATATAAGTCTTCTGTCTATGCAGATACTCAGACGAGAAAGCCATACCCCCTGACCACTCTGCACTGCATCTCAGCCTGTGGAATTTCCTTTCATTACTTCTTCACCTGTTGTTCTTTCAACCTGTGTCAATATGTTCACATATGCACACATGGTAAAGAGTCTGATATTTAATATCAATTAGCTTAATACAAAACAATTTACTTAGGGAAGTTTGAGGTGTCAGCATGTAACACTTATCAGCTAAGAGCCTTGTAATAGCGCAACATGTAATGAGAATAGTTTGGAGAATGTTACTTCAAAGCATTAGGAGTTGGGGGCCTGCTTTATGGACTTATAAATATATGGACTTATGGACTGTTACTTATAAACAGTTCTGCCCATATGGTCTATATGTTTTTTCTGCGCTCTTAACCAGCAACTGATGCAGTGTACATCTCTTCAGTAGTCTAAAGAAATGCCTGCAGTTCTGGCAGATGTACCCAGCATTGTACATTAGCTAGCTATAGTCCTTGATAGCAGCAGAGCCACCACAGAATGGACCTTAGAACAGACTATGCAACCGCAAAGCCTCAGATGAGTTTTGCAGTCTATTTCATCACAGACTGCAGAACTATTATCAGAGCCAGAACAAGCTAATTCAAAGTTAGGTGAAATAGGTTTCCATAAGCCATAGAGATTCTTCTGGACTGCAGGGTAGAAATATCCTGAATGGCTACCAAAATTTGCCTGTAATGGCCCTGCAATGGCTTTTGACAAATTCTTTACCTTTTAGCAAGAACATTTGGAGCCACCATGATTGTTGTGCCAAGGGACAGAAAAATGTGCCTAGGGAGCTGGTCAATGAGGAGGAAAGACTTGTTTCAGGCAGGTAGTAATGACTAGAAATAAAAATATTTTCTTCATTTGGAATAGGGAAATTTAAAAGGAACTGAGCAAACTGATTGACTTATTATGAAAGAGGGAGGAGCGATGGAGGAAGAATGGGAATGACTGGTTCATAAATTCTTCCTTTGGAAAGAAGCTATGTGAGGTTTAAAAGCATAACAACACAAAGTTGGTTGAAATGATAATGTAACATAAGTAAAAAATAATATTTCATTGAAATATATTGTTGCATGAAACAAGTAAGGTTGTAAGCAAGGTAAATGTTACAAATATTTCACACAAATAATTTTCAATAGGAGCCTTAGCTGACTAATCTTACCTTTACAAAAAAATAACTTTTTTCTTTTTTTTTGTGGGTTCTTTCTCTGGAAAATCTTTTATATCTGAGAGCTACTTCCCTTTTTTTACTGTCTGTTCTCTTACTTTGCCTCTGCAGGGGTTTAGTGCACGGACAAGAAATTTTCCATATGTTTTGTTAATTTCCTTATATTTTGTGATTTGCTCAATCTCACACTAAAGGAAGAGGAGGCATCCAATTTGATCATGCCAATAATATAACTGTTCTATGCAGGTTTTCTCAGCAGAGGTCTTTCTACGCCACTTTATTTGGCTTGGATAATCCATGTGCTTCTGAATCTTCAAATACTTTGTGTCTGGAGATCTCCAAACCCTGACATCTGCATAGAAACTCATTTTGATATTAAGAGCTTAACTGAAATCTGTGTAAAAGAAGAATCAGGACCTGTTATTAATTCTCTTTGGTCCATTTTTTGATTTACGAGAATGTAAGACTTAGTTTGCCACAAAGGAATTCATTAAATAGTTGTTGTCTTGAATTACTTCACTGGTTTTGGAGATTCAATCTCTTTTCAAGAATTAATAAAAGACAAGGACAAAATTAACAATAGTGACAAACACAACAGAATATATGGCCTGAAATTCATACTACGTTGGACTATGTAAGAGGGGAGTAAATTATAACAATCAGTGCCTTCATTTTGAAGTATGTGTCTGGTTTGTCATTTATACTACCTATGTTCATTGAAAACAAATTTTACGCAAATTTTATTAGAGTAGTATTTTGAATATTTGGGGGTAAATTATACTTACATCAATACGCTTCAAGAAATATGGTACTGTGTGCCTTTTAATAAATGTAGAGGTTTCTTTGGATGCAGTATAGCCTTTGAATTTCAATATTTCTAAGTGGTACTTTTAACTTCTACAGATTTTGAACCTCCATTGAACTACTTTGCTGTAAATAGCCAAGAACGTGTATACTGTTTTACTAAGCAAGATGAGAACGTCTTAGGCTTTAGCTTTATAAATGTTTTGCTTACTTTGTATTCCACTGTTCAAGATAAAATTACATTGGAAACTTAGATATAGTACTGAAATGTTAGCAAAAATTAATCCCATTCTTATTTTCTCTTAAAAAATGCTGTTTGCATAATTGAGATCAAACATTTTAAATTCAAACAACATACATTTAATGTCATTTACAGTGAACCTAAGAATCATGTGCAAAACCTTTGATAGTTAATAGCAATACACTCCAGAGACTCCTACACATTTTGTGTCAGGTCACTGCAGTGCAATTTGTCATGCTGTTCATTTACAGGACTGAATCAGAAGTAAAGGTAATATTTGAAAGTGTGATGTTATTTAATTGTTACATTTTAATGGCTTGTCAGTTTAATAACAGTTTGTGATAAGTAACTTTAATACAAGCAATGCTTTGTAAAATTACAAAGACTGAAAGGTTATCATGACGATCATTCCACATAATTCCTGCACAGCTGACTCTGAGGACACTTCCTGTAATTTACTGGTAAGTGTCATAAGAGAGTCTCAAAGCTGTAGAAGGGCTGTACATTAGATGGTTGTTCATATTTCTTTGTTGTATGCTACAGCAAACTTTCGGGGTGTAAAAAAAAAATTTGGTAGTTACACCACATTGAAGGAAACATTTATGTATGTACTGTGCATGAAAATATACCTGCTGTACCTAACACTAAAGGTATTGACTGCTTGCAAATATACATATATTAGATATCAGCAAACAACATGGCATGTCTTGCAGTGATATAGTTCTGTAAGTTTTATTTTTATTAAATTAACAGGCAGAATACATCAGTGAAGATTTTGGAATCTCTGAACGTGGTTTCAATAGGTGATGCCAGACTGCCTGTGCTGCTACTAAATGCAGGATTTGGATGTGGTGATTTAAGAACTCTGAATCTGAGTTTGTAATTACAATGAGATGAATTAGCAAGTATTAAGAAAAAAATGTTCTGAGGGAGGGAAAAGGATCTGTATGTCATTGTTAGGGTGTTAGCCAGCTACTACAGACACTGGTCTTAATCAATGTGTTCCAAGGCTTGTTATATTTCAACCCAATTCTCTTAAAGAAAATCTTAAACAAATATAGATACTGATTTATAATAATGATCAATTCTTCAAGTACTGTGTTTGTAGAAAAGACTATGCAAAGACTAACAGCAGCAGCTAAAAAGAATGAAGTAATTTATGGTAAAATATAAATGAGTAATAAGATCTCTTGACCAGATCATGAAGATTTATTTTTTTCTTTTTGGCAATTGAAAACATCAGAATACTTATTTTGTATTTTTCTAAACTTTTTGTGTCAGAAAATAATTACACATAGGTTCTTGATGCCAGTATTATCCAATTAAAAGAGGGGAATATAATTTCCCCACATGGAAGTTTTCCAGTCTAATTGTCACAACGCATGCTTGCTGAAAAAATGTGAAAGACTTCAAGATTGACATTGCTGTTTGTAACTTCTGTTGATTTATTCAGTCAGAAGTTTTTAACAGACAATGAGTATAACAGTTTTCACTATAAATACCACATCAAGCTGCTCCTATAACTCAGGGTTTCCTTTCTTCAAGTGCTAGAAAAAGAAATACAACACAAACCGTTAAAGAGTCCCACTCTTTTTTGAATGTTCCTGAAGCTGCAGCAGCACCAAATAGAACAATAATTTTTATATTGTCTTGCACCAGAAGCAGTATCAGTTGAAGTGCTTTCTCCATGCATGTGTTTGGTCCCATGCCAATACATACAGGTTAACTCCTAAGCCCCTGGGAAAAGTATTGATGAACAATCAGGCATGCAGCTGTTGAGATCATGAGATAATTCTTGTCAGTTTCATTCAGTGGTTTCTTGCACTTGTTTTTGTGTGGGAGGGCAGCAGATGAAGAAGTTAGCACCCTAGAACATTGCATGTTTTAACTATTTATTTTATTAAGTAGAAAGAAATGCCTCAACATGATGAACATATTAGCTCTGAACCATAGGAGACCTCTAGGACAAGGCTAGATAAACATGCTTCAGGAGAGGCAATAATGTGGGTGATCGTGTTTCCAGGCAAAGGAACTGCACAAGAAAATCTCTTGATTTGCCTGTCCCAGTATTGGCCACCACCTAGATTACTTAAAATAAAGGCCTACAATGGCATCTGCTCCCCAGGCACTTTCTACCATGAGGGAGATGAAGCAAGTTTTAGCACAGATACCTGTCATGAAGAAGGTGAGTGCCTGCAGATGATGCAGAGACACAAGGCCTAATCACAGAGTGGTAACCCTCCAGCAGGACATTCCCCTGATTTCCCCCCTGAACATTTGGATTTGTGCTTCAGCAGCTGAGTAATCCTACTAGCACTTACTGAGTGTTTTGGACTGTGTTTGTTATAGGTAGCTGTAATACACTACAACTACAAACACAACGACATAATTGTGAATTCCACAGTATAACGCAGCATGGAAACTTCAGATGAGACATCCCTTATCTTAAATGAGAAAGTAATCTTGTTCTGTTTTCTGATTATTACTCAAACATACTGGAGGCCTTCTTACAGATCATACTGGTGCTCCTGCTACAGATCATCTTCCTTTCTTTGTAGTAGGAAGAGATTGGAAATGATTTATAACAAACTATTTTCTGTAAGTTATGAAAGATCCCAAAGTTTCTAAAAGCATTTTTGGGTGGAAGCAATAAAAGAGCATTTATATTATACTTTGTTAAATACTACCTTATTTGCAGTATAACACGTACAGGCTTAAAATCCAAAAGCTAAAATAAAATGTAATTAGATAGTTTATTCTCTTACTTAAGTCACTAACTCTTGAAGCATAGTTTCCCCTATGAAGTAAGCAACATCTTCAAGATTCCTAGAAAAGATCAATACTTGTACATTGTTTTCTGCCATACATTCTCTAAGGCTACAGTATAGTGCAAATTTTTTAAAAGTCATAATACCAATATTCATCCTTCTCTAAAGGTCTTGACATTTGTTACTGCTTGGCAACATGTGAGCTAAAATTCTATGGAAAGGACATTATTAAATTAGATTTAATATTTCTAAAAGTCCTATTAAATTTCTCTCAAAACTTTGCTTCACAACCATATTTTATATAATGTTTTTTACTAAGAAGAGGGAAAGAGATTATCTGTCATTAAGACAATTCGTCCTGTATATGAAATAAATAGTCATATTTTGCAAATAAATAGTCATATTTTGCAAAGTAAGGCTATTGCTATGGGTCACACTGCTTGTTTCTCAGAAGATTATTAAAATGAGGAAAATAAAAGATATAAATAATGTTTATATTCTAAAGGAAAAATCTAAGCCCTAATCCGGCAAATGCTTTGACACAGAGTTAAACTTAGCTAGACCTGAACTAGAGGGGTTTTGGTACATATGCACTATCAGAGTTATTAAAATGGGCAATATTTAAGTCCATAGTTAAAATATAACCTTATATATGTGTTAGGTAATTGGCTGTTTCCAAAACCATTTTTATATATCACAGCAGTCCGACAAGAAGAAAAGCTGCTTCCTACAGTATGCATGATTGTTATTGAAAAAATGGGTCTCTTTTGTGATCCAAAATAATTGCACAGTCAGCTATTGCTTTCTTTTGTCCATGGGTAGATTATTTACCTCTGCCTTTCCCAGACTTACCTTATAATTTATATTTTTACTTCAAATGTGTCTATTCCTTTTGTATGGGTAGACAAAACAATATTTTTAACAAATAATTGTAAAAAAAAAGATAGATGTTATAGTTATTAATTGTATGCATATAATATGTGATTATAATGATAAATATTTCATATGTCTATGCAAAAATGCAGCATAAAACTCAGTGTTGAAATGAGTGTTGTTCAACCTTCACTTTGAAGGAGTGCACAAGCTCCACCTCTCTCTGCTGACATTAGCTGACACTTTGTTTAGCAAGCCTTTCTTTGGCACAATATCATGATAAGAAAACATTTTGTATCATGTTTTCTTCCCTCTGAAAGAACATTTCCTTAAGCAATGAACACTTCTTTATTGTTGATGAGTATGATTTGATACCTGATGAGTGTAATTCTATTCAAATGTGCATTATTCCAAACCAGGTGAAGTAGAGTCCCAGTTTAAGATACTATGAGTCTGAATTCACCACAGAAATAAAATAATTACAAAATTAATCACCTTTTTAATTTAGCAAAGTCTTTATCTGTCAATAATTTATATAAAATTTACTTTGCAACTTACATTCATTATGTTTTTAATACACAAACTGGTCAAGTGGTGAAGACAATGAAACCTTTTTGTCTTTGATAAAATCAAGGAAAAATTTGTTAGCATCACCCTATATATCAACTCAAAAATGAATATAAAGTTGTTATTACTTCAAGTAAATATACAAGGGCAAAAAATAGTTCAACTGGCTTTTTTATTTGTTAATAGATTTCATATTAATTTCTATTTCTGCTGTTACTTTGAAAGCCGTTAACCAGTTAAAGGTTTACATTAAATCCAGAACTATTTGAAAAGCTGCACACAAAACCTCAACCATTTTCACAAATGTTAGTGTTTAATTTTACTTTGAAATTGTAATGTAATATTTCATTGAAGAAAACTTTTTTGGCTAGTGTTGATAAGCCAACATGATGTGAAAAGAATTAGTTCCCAACTATTATGAGTAATAATTATTTGTACTTTATAGTGCCAAAGTCAGTTGAATGAATTAATGGCAGAGTCAACAGTGTGACTTTAATTCTCCGTACTTCTCAGTCTACAATCCATCCACAACATGGAAACTAGAGGGAAAAGGTTTTAAATATATTAGCTGTCCAGTCAATAGTCTTTAAAACCATAGCTGCTATTCTTCTGCTGCAGTTCTACAAAACATTCAGCTTAAAAATTACTCAAAATCTGATTTTTGAGCTTCCTTCAACCTGGGATATCCCACTTACAGCTATAATTATCAAAATAGGACTGTCTGTGATGTTAATTCTGGTAAATATCAGTGCTTTATATAACAAAAAAAATATTACAAATTCTGTCTTCAGAAACGGCTGCAATCTATATTCAAGAATATATATGTTTTATCAGCACTTCTGATTTTAAATACAACGGATGAATTTTTAGACACCTGAATACATGACTGTCATTGCCTTTATAATTCAACCACCTAGAGTTGTAATTATATGAAATTAGTAAAAATTCCATAACATTACCCAGTATTTAACATTAAGTATACCTATCCAGGTATGTTTAATGTTTGATTCAGCTAGCCTATCATGCAGCATTCTGTGATAAGTAATTTAGGATGCATACTTATATGCAAGCAAATAAGTGACTATAAAAGGACAACTCCTTTTATAGTTGCACTTCTACAGCATCAACTGCATGCCCCCCCCCCAAAAAAATATTGCAATTTTGGTTGTTATCCTTCATTAAAAGAATTTCACAGAATATACAGTTTGCAGCTGCATTTTCCACATCAGGAGGAGATTCTGAATAACAGTATCTTGAGGTCACTGCATTCGTCACCTCAGCTAGGTTTGCAGGATCAGTACTATCACCTCCATAATGATATACATATATCTGACCCAAGTAAAATTGCCACTGAAACTAGTGTAACTACTGAGTAATTCACACAACAGCCTGGGACCTGAGCACGCCTGTTTACTTCAGGGCTTCCCAAATTCCTATATTTTTCAAAACAAGCAAGCAATCCCTCATCCTATACAACTGGTAATTTCAGAGAGAAGTCAAAAGACCTGCTCAGCTGGTTTATGGTGATAATGGTTTCTCAGGAAATACCCATTTAAAATATGTGTGTCTCAGTTGCTTCTCCCTTGAAATTTCTGGCAAGAGAAATAGTCCAGACTTTTATATGGCCCTTAATAGATTGTAGGTTTTCTTTATGGAAATTTTTAGAGGGGTTTTCAGTTGGCAGGCCACATTTGACAGACTTATTAGCACAACTAATCTGTCATTCCTTAGTGAGTATAGAAGTTTAGTTAAGTATGAAAGTTCTTTGGTTTTGAAAGTATTTGCCACATTTTTTTTCACTAAATGATTATAAAATCGCTCCCAGTAACCATGTAATTTGGGTATCACATATATTTAGCAATTCTGTTTCAGCTGGCACAATTTTATTTTTCCCTTGTGCTTATGGATTAGTACAATAAATATTTGTTTGCCTTGAATTACTTTCCTAAAGACTTATTAAAGAGGACAAAAATATATCCCTTGTCTATGTCTGATATATGATGTAGGAATTAACATCAAGTTTCACAGCAATTTGAATTTGTTGAATTTGTTTAGGGAGATAATTCTGAACATGAATTTGTTTTCAAGGAAGGTAATAGACAGATAGTATCCACTGAAATAAAGGGAAAACACGCATGTACATTCCCTGGAATGCTTTGAAAAGCTCAGCAGTAATCATTTTTATTAGAACAATATTTGTGAGAAGATAGTTGTCTTTTGTTAATGGGTCATAGCCAATACAGTCCCCATATAGGACACAAAAGCTGCTTTTCATCCTGAAGGTGGACTTCTTGAGGAACTTAGCTTCAAACAGCATTTCCAGAAGGCACAGGTGGATATTTCATTGTTGCTTCTGTATTTATAACTGTGCTATGAGAACTTCTTTATGAACCTCAGGCTCTGAGTTGGATCAAAGGGACTAGAGAGCACCCTTGCCAATCTGAACATTGTTTAGTACTGCTTTGAAGCAGGAGCAATATTAGTTCTTGCTGCTGAATTAGGACTGTTGTTATTTTCTTTTTAGTTTGCTTGTAAAAGAAAAATGGCAGCAATTTTGTTTTTCTCTGAAGGCAAATATTGCAAGGTTTTTTACAGTAATACAGGCAGGCTGCGTAGTCTCAAAGGCCTGTGAAGGAAGGAAGGAAGGAAGGGATTTTGCTATTCAATTAACAGTTCAGATTTTTTTAAGCTTAATTACTTGTGGAACCACAAAACTTGCACAAGTTTGGAGACTGTCGAATGACTATGAGCTCACATAAAAAATGACCCCAATGCACAGACTTTTTTAGGTGCATTAAAGAAATAATAAAAGAGGAGTTGAGTCTGTCCTCTGCTAGTGTGCAGAACCCACTGAGAACCAGATGATTGCAGCCGACCAGTGGGACATAACCCTCCAGTGACAGCACAAGAAGATGAGATTTCCAGGCTCCATCAGTATAGCAGTTCAATTACCTGAGCATCCTAGAGTTTTCAGCAACCTGTTTCAACAGTGGCCTGTACCTGATCACCCACAGGCAAAATCCATGAACTAATGTAGCACAAGTGAAACGTTAAACTGTCCACAACATCTTTCTAACATTGCTTACCCCCTGAAATTTGAGGCAAGATGCATTTACTTATTTACTCTGAAAAAGCAACTTAAAAAAAATTCTGACTAGCAACAGACATTGAGACATGCAAAGCCTCATTACATATATTCCACTGATGGATGTGTTCTGCAAATTGGAGTGAATTTCTGTCCCACTGGAATTAAGACACTTTCATGTTTTTAAGCAATATGAAAACTGAAATGCTATATGTTTCTGAATGAATATTGACTGATCTTTTCTTCTTTTCTAATAAGGTGGAGTTATGGCTTACATGGTGCAAAACAAATATTACAAACCAAAAGTGAAGGAACCTTTGAGTCTTTTGGAATATATAGTAAGCACTGGAATACAGAAGAAAATATGACATATGGAAAAAGTGTTGCAGTGTAGGCAGTTAGGTAGAAGAATAACTTATTTTAAACTTTTCTTTTCTTGCAAATTCCCTGAAATGGACAGGCACTGCTATGATCATGAATGATACATTCTTCTGTACTGTCATCCCACACTGGCACCCATTCAGCTTTCCCAGTGAAACATTATAGTATCACAGTCCCCAGTTTTCTTCGTAATTAAGACAGTAGTCAGGATGTCACTCATATGACATCATTACATGCTTCAGGCTAAAAGACAAGCCTTATAATAGTCTGTTCAGAAATGTCAGAATCAAGTTATTAGCCATAAAAGTTAACTACAGCAGCCTGTCTGAATCTTTGCACACAGATGTATGCACTTTTAACTCAGCTACACGGTGGCAGAGGCAACATACAGAAGAGAAACAGATCTTTTTTGTTCCCTACTCTCTCCCAAAACACATAGAAAAATGTCGCGAAATGAACTGATGCAGACCTGCTTGTACAGGATGTGGGATTGTCACACTCATATTATTTTACTGCTATAGCAATGGATAATCCCACTAGAGTCAATAGAAACAGTCCCCTTAAAGATGGATTGTGCTATTACATTACAATGCTGAGGAAGAATGGCAGTGTGGTGAGAATGTACGTTTCCGTCCATTTCCTCTTCGAGCATCTGCTCCCCAATGGCCTAATTCTGCTCTGCACCTTTCTCAGTACTGGAGGAGAAGGGAAGCATAATGCAAAGCACACCAATGGTAGTGATGATTGTATAAAACCAATTCTGATCTTTATAGCTGATCTGGAAGACAAAGCTAGCTTAGGTATTTCCAAAATTCCTATTCTTTACACAGTAATTTTTAAAAAGACAAAACCCAGAAAGAACCAGCTCAACATGAACTTCTAAAGGTAAGGGAACCAGTCATTCCTCTTGGCTATTATGGCAGCTAACACAAGATACAGAATAAATATTACCAACCTTGACCATCAGTATTTTTTATAGACTATTTGTCCCAACAGTTTCAACATAAAAAGACTCATGGCTTCAGTACTTCCCTGCTATTATACTGAAAAATTCAGAACATATATTTTCTCAGGACTTTCTTCAGAGAGTATTCCTGGAACAAGAACTTGACTTTACATCCTGTTACAGAAAAAAATATGCTCTTAAGCCATCTGTGAGAAACACATGCTTACTTAAGTCCATCTTTATTCATTTACCACCCTTTAGCATGACTTGTAGTTAAGTGATACCCTGACTAGATTTCCTTTTCATGAAGTAAGGCTGTCTTCTCATAAGAACAATATGGGAAAAACTCCTGATATAGATTAAGTGTATCTTGTGAAACCCATTTCGCTTTAATTTTAAATTTAATGCTTTACCGGTTATTACTATGATTTAATCTCTTAATCAAGGCACTACCAGATTAAAAAAATTCAAATAATTTCCATTTCACTTGTCCTCTCCTTTTTTATCTTTAATCAAATGTGAACAATAGTACTAATTTTCTGCATGTTCTTTTCCGTTTCTTCATCGAAGGGTTTTAAATCTCATTGTTTAAGAAAGACAAGACATTTCACTCTGAAGTTTGCTAGTCAGATTGTTATGAATCCCATATCTTGACAAGAATTACACTCCAAATATTCACTTGAAAAAAAATAATGTGCTCACAAATGCAGGCTGATTGCACCATCAACTACAAATCTTCTAGACACCTGCTCCTGATTCTCCATCACTTTGTACCTTGAGTCATCAACACCAGTGACACTGAAAGCAAAGTGTATTAACATACAGCCATGGAGAACTGACCCAGAATTTCCATCATTTCCTCCTCTGAGGAAAATCAGAAAAAGTGTCATGCCAGTCATATTGATCTGGGACAGAGGAGAAGGGATCAAAAGGGAAGGTGAAGAGAGGTTTCTAACAGAAACCTTTTGCAGAATGTGTCTACATGGACACATTCTGCAATGACACATTTACAATGAGTACAAAGATGTGAAGACTTTGATTAGGAATGAATGTCAGTGTGCTTACACAAACTCACCATGAACATCGATTCACCTCTGAAGAGTTTTTCATGAGCGGCTTCTCTATTTTTGATGGAAATATCAGAGGTCCTTTATCCATTATCATCACATATAATAAGGTAAGTTAAATTTCTTTGTATTAGAACCAGAGACAATACAGACCAGAAAGATCAAATGATTAAATGTATATATGGTGACTACAGTACAAGTTTTGCAGGCATTTATACGTGTGCACGATTTGACTTCATACTTCTATATACATAAACTTTAGTGGAAATACTTAGTAAATAGGATTATGCACTTTGTTAAGCCTCTACATTTTCAATTCAGGTATGTATAAGTGTTTGTTTGTATATGTCTAAATAGAGTTTGATTTATTTGATTTGGTTCAGTACATGTAATATATATAGTTCATGTTATTTGTGTTTATATATATTTAGAAATGTAATACATAAATATATACTAATGATAAGGTAGTAAACATTAGGGCAAATATTATTTGTGTATATAGTTTCTGTTTCAGTGAACAAATATTTTTTCTGTTGCCAATTCTGTTTTAAAGTTTTGCTTTCCTTTTTAACCAGAGGAACCAGAGATATTATTGCTCACAGAATTCCTCATTAGGCCCACCAGAAGCACAGAATTTACAGACCAGTTTAACTCTTGTCATGACTCTATGAACTAAAGCTCCACTCTGCCAGAAAGGAAAAAGAGACTGGAAAGAAAGAATCACTGCACAGTGCTGCCCCTTGCCCAAGAAACTATCACTTTGGAAGTGGATTTGCCTACACCTCTTCAGTGTCCTCATGGCAATCCAATCCTCCATCAAGCCCCTTCACATATCTGTAGACCCACAGGCCAAGAGGATAATACACCAATTTCTGCATGGCAGCAGTTTTATCTTAACATTTGACCCCCATGGTTTTCTGGGAAGAAGTTAAATTGGCCCTAGCATTTAAGATCAGAAAATGATAGGGTCTTGCTCTCTAGCAATGTTATAGCAAGTCTGCTATTAATAAGAGGGAGAAATGCAGTGTTTCATGCTAGTTAATAGGTCACATTTCATCATCCCTCAGGATATTTTATTCAGTCCATTAAACATTTCCAGTTTTGTTCTGGTCCAGTGTAACAACAAAAAGCCCTTTCTTTTATCACTCCTTTACTTTTGTGGATTCTTCTGTATCAGGAAAGCATTCAGCACTGTAACTACCGAACACTGAAAAATGAGGTAATGGGGAAGTATTGCCATTGCTTTAAACTCACAGAATTGAGGTAAAGCCTGATTTGGGAGAATACCTTCAGTCAGGTCATCATGATACCTTCTCACAAGGCCTAATTTTAACAGTCTTTGTTTTAATTCTAACTAACTGTTTACATATATAGTGTATGTTTGTACGGTATAGTATGCAGATACTATACCTAGGGGGTGTGAGATGTTTATATTTTTATCTATGAATTAATGTAGATACAAATATATTTGAAAAGCAGTAAACTTTGAAACTAAAGCTGTTGATCCATAATCTGTTAACTTTATCAGTCAAGAAGCATAACTTTTCTTTTTTACATACCAAGTATATATTATAGGCTTTACTATTCAACAGGAAAAACAAAAGGAATAGAGAACAGTGTACCAGAATCTATAACAAAACTTGGAGCAAAGATGGGTGTATGAGTGTGATGGACACCACAAATTGTGCTGGAATTTAGACCACATTTTTGTGGAGCTTAATGCATATACCTGTGTATAAATCCTTGGCTATTATAGGGTCCTATTGGTACAGTGTATAAACAGAGGTTGGAGTGTTTTTGTTTTATTTTCTTGGTTGTGGACCTAATATCTTTAACAATTATGCTGCTAGGAAGTATATTACCTTAATAATTCATAGTTAACAAAAGCTTTCTCAGGTGGCTTGATGACAAACATGCCTGTCTGCATTTTACACTTTCTTTAGATGACTAAAATTTTGTGGCAAGTATACTGCTAAAGTAAATCAGGGAAAGTAAATCTGATCATAAGAGTTTTAAAATTTGAGCCTTCTTAGGCAGAATAGGTTGGAGTCGTATATCAGTGACTCTTTCCTATTGTGACTTTTTATCATACTTGGTTGTAAATTTGAAATGCTGGAGTCAATCCTTTGGATGAGAATTTAAATTATACCAGCATGGGTTTCCCTTAATATGAATATAAGAAATCATTTTTTTGGTGCAGCTTGGAGCAGGAACTTGGGGCTCTTTCTTCCTGATTCCAGATGCCTCTGCATTTTGCCATGTGCCTCCAACAGCATCACATTTTTTGCAGAGCCACAGAAGTGGTTTGTCTCATGTGGCTGGAGGGTAGTCTCAAATGGCTAGTCTTAAAGCACCACTGTTTACATTTCCTTAGTATCTCCAAAACCATTCATACTGTTCAGACTGAAGTAAAAAAGTCTGGTTTATCACTGATACAATGACAATTTTCTAGAACCTTGAAAAACATCAACTCCTAGAGACAGTGTTTTCACAAACGTCATTCTGACAACTGGAAAATGAAAATTCCAGAAATGTTGCTGGCTAAGCATTTGCAGTTAGGGATTCTGCTGAAATAAGAAGATTTTTACAGGTACAAATATGAAAAGGCAAGGCTACTTGAAGCATTCATTACTTGATGTACACTGGCATAGGACCACTGAAGTCAATTTGAACTATGCTGTTCACACCACTTGAGCATCTGACCAGTGGGAAATTTACTGTACTGGAAGCTACTGTACAGCCACTGATGTACTTGCATCATGGCAAATCCGAATAGTACTATGATCAAGGTAACTTACAATTTTTCACGAGCTGAGCTTTTCCCTACCTGAATCCCAAAGGGATTTCAAAGGACATCCCAATAATTTTATCTCCTCATTTCCATTTGTGGTATACGTGCATATATGTACACCACAGAAAGGTCATAGACATGGATTTGGAAGCTGTTTTCTTTTGCAACCCATACTACAAGCAAATTACTTCCTTTTAATTAATAGCTGTACAGTATTACACACCATTATCACATGAACATCTCATCATCTCCCCCAAGTGGATCGTTACATTATGTTACCAATAGACTGTTCTAGGCCTATTTTGAATCTTCTTATTTCTTCTATGTTCTGATTCAATATGAAGCTTGCATTAATGAAACTGTTACATGTCAAAAACAAGTAATCAAAAAATGTAAATGAACTTATTACTTGAAGAGAAAGTGGTTCACTTGCAGCTTTTTTCCACACAGCAAACTTTACCGTATTCATGCATTTGAACTTACATATATATGATAGGAATTAAATGGTGGACAAAGAAACAAGTAAGGATAATTCTTTATCTGAAAGTTTTCTTCATAATATTTCTTAGCTTTTACTATAATCAAAGACAAGAGGCACAATGCTCCTGAAACACAGGAGTTTCCTTGCGAATATAAAGCAGCACTTCATACTGTGAGAGTGACCGAGCACTGGCACAGGTTTCCCAGAAGGACTGTGGAGTCTCCATCACTGGAGATATTCAAAAGCCATCTGGACATGGTCCCGGGCAACTGGCTTTAGGTGGCCCTGCTTGAGCAGGGGCATTGGTCCAGATGACCTCCAGACATCCCTTCCATCTTCAACCATTCTGTGATTCTTTGATTCTATGAATGCTCATCCCAGCTCCTTTAGCTTATAATAATGTGTATAATTGATTCTAGAAGGACATGTGCCTGTTAATAAAAAGTGACACAGTATTGGGTCTGGCTGAGATGGAGTTAATTTTCCCCATAGCAGGCCTCATGGTGCTGTGCTTTGTATTTCCAGTAGAAAGGTGTTGATAGCACACCAGTGTTCTGGCTGCTGCTGACCAGTGCTCCCACAGCATCAAGGCTGTTTCCCCAACATTTTTACCCCCCCCGCCTCAATGGCAGGCTGGGGCTGGGCAAGATCTTGGGAGGGGACACAGCCAGGACAGCTGACCTAAACTAACCAAACAGATATTCCATACCTTATGACATCAGCTCAGATATAAAAGCTAAGTGAAGGAAGATGGAAGAGGGGCATTTTTTTTTGTCTTCCGGAGCAACCACTACGCGTACTGAAGCCCTGCTTCCCAGGAAGTGGCCAGACATTGCCTGCTGATAGGAAGTAGAGAATAACGTCATTTGTTTTCTTTGCTTTCACACGCAACCTTTGCTTCCACTTTATTAAACTGTCCTTATCTCGACCCGCAAGCTCTTCATTATATTTTTCTCTCCCCTGTCCAGCTGAGGAGGAGGAGTGATAGAACGGCTTTGGTGGACACCTGGCGTCCAGCCAGGGTCAACCCACCACACTGCATCACATTAATATATCACTCATCTGCTGCCAATGTCCTTCTCACAGACCTATAGCAAATTTTGTGTCAGCACATCCTAATATTCCCTTCTTTCCATCTGCCAGTGCCCTTAGGCTTAGAAAGTGCTTGTTGGAGCTGTTGTATTTTATCTATCTCTCCATTACTTTTCAGAATAATTTTCTGGCTGCTCTTAAAGGAAACTAATACACGTATCTTTTTCATTGCACAAGACATTAGACTAGGAAAGCAGAAGAATACAGGTAGGACAGCCATTGAGACATAAAAAAGCCATCAACAAAGCAGAACTCTGCTGTGATTAATTGGCAGACGGATAAAACTTTCAGGTGTAAGAAACTGGGATGATGTTAATATAAAATAATATATTAGGATTACACAGTTTACAACACCAGGCATTATCAGCAAGTAAAGATACTGCAGCGATTAAGAATCTTTTGAAGAGAACTTAGGTGGGTATACAAACACGCTTTTCATGTAGAACTAAAACTGTATTTAACAATGAGCTATCAACGTAATTGTAATGTGAGAATGGCACCTGAGAATATTAAGTTGAGATTTAGTTGAGGTTTTAAAATTTTAATCCTGGAAAATTATTAAGACATGCCAATGGCAAAGAGTAAGCAAAATGTTGGAGTAGAAGCTTGTTAGTTTGGAAACAAAGGTAGATAGATGGTATATGGAAAGTATGACAGAGTTGGAGCCAAAGCCTGTTGAAGTGTATGGAAAAAATAATTCTTCTTAGACGATTTTGGATTAGACTGCTGTTGGCTCAGTATGTCCTGGTAAAAAATTCCATGTCAGTCCTTACTCCTCCTGAAACTGAAATGCCCCTCACACACTTACAAGTGGACCTTACAGGCTGAAGCTGTAAGTGGCCCTTAAAGACTGCACATGATCTTGTGTTACCTCACTCTACATACTACATTTTTTCCTAAAGCAGAAATCTAGCACTTGTACTGTGATTTCACATTTCTATGTAATTTGCACTCACAGAAAGGGTTTGGAATAGCAAATAACAAATTGGAGCAGCAGAACTTGTGTGTGCTTTCCTCAGCTGTAAATGATGACATAAGGCAGTAAAGACTTAAAAGCTTTGTTTGAATACTGCTGGGAAAAGGAGGAAAGGAATATAATCCTAAATTCTGTGTATGACAAGTGTAAATGAAGTATTATGTAAATAAAACCTTACTTCCCTAACCTACAAAAAATAAGCAGATTACATTTGTTACTTTAAGTTACTAAAAACTCTTTTCACCTCTAGCAGACAAGGAATTCCCAGTTCAAAACTAGAGGCTTTTTGCTGAAAGCTTTTTGTTTCACTGTAGTTAAGGATGTGAATGATCAGGTGAAAGTGTTTCTTTTGCTTTTTCTTGAGGCAAAGAAGACCATTGCCTCAATGGATACAACAGGACAGAAAGAGGGAGGTTTCAGTGTTTTTTTCTGCAGTGGAAGATGCCCTTTCTTACTACTGAGCATTACCATCAGTTTTACAAGGATGATAGATGTAGCAGATTGTGAGGTAGAATAAATATATCTATGCCGGTGTCCAGATTGCTATACCTGGCTTAATTAATCATCTCAGGGAAATGGATATCTCTGCACTACTTCACAGATGTGGCAATAGCTGGAAAATTGGCAAAGCCCTTGTATACCTTATAGCAAGTCCAGGAGTCCCTTGTATCTTTGTATTTATTTATTCATTTATTAGTTAGAGAATGGGCATTCCATTCACTAAGACAAAATATCAAAACTCATTATTTGTATTCAAACTGCAGTGTTTTACAGTGACTGTGGTTCATCTTGCCATTGCCCCATCCTTACTGAGATCTCTCCCCAGGCTGTTTGCCATTGTACAAGGCTTTCTTCCTTCTCAGTGTAGCAAGGACTGTATGCTCAAATACAATATGTATTTCCACAGACAGCCCAAATTAAGCAAATGGTTGACTAAAATCCATGGACCCCTGCAGCACTGTTTTCAAGTAAAATACATGGTTCTATAGCGTAATATTTAGATTGGGATTTCAGTTAATCAGTGGTATGCTAGAACATGTTCATACAAAATAGATATATTGTAGAAACAGTCTACAGTCTGTTATTAAAAAAGCAATTTTTCATCAAAACATTTGTTGATGAAAAAAAGACAACCTGATCTAGTATTACAGTCTGCTCAATCTTTGCTTTTCAACCATTTTGGAAAAAAAACCTGTTGTGGCATAAAACGGATAAAACAGATATGGATTTTCTTTCTAAATTTTGTCTTTAATAGTAAGAAGGCAGGCAGCACATCATTTGCTTTTGAAGGGAGACAGAATTAATAAAAACATTCTTTTAAAGTCTGTATCCACAACCTACTGCAGAGAAAAGTCACACTCATAGTTTTGGGGGATTTTTTTGTTTTCCACGCATAATGTCAGGCCATCTGTCAGATATACGAAATGGAATATTAGCATGAGTTGTTTACATCCAGAAGGGATACTTTTCATAGCATTCGGTATTTCTTAAAGGGCAGAATGACATGGTTGCTGTGGTTGGAAAAGTAACAATGACACTTCTGACCAGAACAGATTGACTCTCTGGGTTAGATCTTCCTCTGGGGAAATTTTATGTAGCTAACTTGACTTAAATTGAGTTATATTCATTTACGTAAGTATTAGGCTCTCTATGTATTCAAGTTATATCAATTTCTTTTACTGATAAAACCAGGTGTACTTTGTACAGCACAAAATAAAGCTAGGCACAAAATCTTGTGAAAATGATGCTGAAAATCATTACAGATTTTGTAATTAATCTACTTTTCTTCAGCAAGATAAGACTGAAAGATCTTGAATTTATTTTCTGAGGAGAGAGAAAGGAGAAAAGGGCCAGACTCTTCTACAGCTAAAACAATATTTGTTTCATCAACAGAATATCATGGTGATTTCTGAATGTGGGTTAAGCTACCTTGCTCATTGAAGGTTTGTTGTTGTTGTTGTTGTTGTTGTTGTTGTTGTTTTTAACTGAGATTGATGCAATTAGAATATTCCTGCAAGTGAAGATAGTTCTTGACTGCTTTGAGTATATGCATATACATATACGTGAATATGCTATACTACCATCTGAATTACGATAGCATTATACACAGAGGAAAAATGTACAACTACTAATAAACAAAGATGCTGAAAGTTCTATTGGGCATCACTATTAATCACATAATGTTTAAATGTTCTGTACCTATAAAATATTTGTGCATGACAAGTATAAATGACGCATTATGTAAATACTTAAATACATTTTAGAATTTTTCTAGAATCCATATGCGATTATATGGAAAAGTTTATATCAGCTTTACTGTGGAAGAGTATATTAGTGTATTCCTAATTCCAGCTGATTTTCAGAGTGTTTCCTTACCTTTATGTTTGAAAACTTTCTTCCTTCATCTAGCAGAAAATACACCTTCAAATAAAGAAAGGTAACTTTCTACTGTGAAAATCAATTTTAAATCAGCAACAACATTCCAGCAGACAGTGGAGTTCTGCCATGGTAAAATAAATGTTGTCCAACAGACTATCTTACAACTACTTTCTAATGAATATGTAAATCTTAATGTGCAAGCAGTTTTGCTAAGAGATGCTTCTGAATGCAAGAGGAGGCTTGATATTGCCAAATGCCTGAAGACGTCTGTGTGAAAGTCAGAAATTTTAGATGCAGGAGGTGTGCGTGCGGGGGTTATTAAAAAGAATTTAATAAATCAGGCATAAATTTTAAAAACAAAGATTAAATTCACAAGGGATAACATAAGCAGATGTTTCTAAATTCCTGACTAACTTCATATTTGTCCTTGAGTTATCACCCTATCCACTTTACCTTGCATGACAGTTCATACATCCACTCAACCACTTGGTTCCCAAATAGTCCACAGCATTGTCATGGTTCTTTCCTGATATTCATTGGTGATCAAGATCAAGATCTATATTGCCCAGAAATCATTTCTTGGGAACTAGCCATGCAAAGTCAGGCAGCTGGTGAGGAGCAGAGTGGCCATGTAATTTCACAGTTATTAGGAATCACAGAACTTGTTTAAATCTTCCTTCTCACAAATGGATCATTTGGTTTGTTTGATTGTTGGAATTTCTTCCCCTCATTTTGACACCACACATTTCTTTTTTTTTAGAAATGTAAACATTGTCTTTATTAGGTAATCTGGGGAAATGTGCTAATAAATCCACTCCAAAATGCTGTCAACCTTCAACAGAATTCAGCAGAAACAGGTAAAGTTTTATTCAGGGACTCCCCAGGAGATAGTACGATTCACTCTGAAAGAAGCTGAGAGGGACACTAGCAGTGATAATAGAAATGCTGCATGAGCCCCATCATCTGTGTAAAACTGTGGATAATTCAGTTTATCACTCTTCTCTAGAAGAAAGGGAACAGAAGTGGAAAAGAAGCATCCAGACTATAAGACACACAGACATAATATGGGGAGAGAAAAAACTACTCATCATTTGAGACAGAGACATTGGATGCACTTTTCTTTCATGCTATGCATAGTCTTGCTTGAGAAGGAAAATTAATTTCATCTATTTTTAAGACCTTAAATGTTTTTAAGAATTTCCACCACAGGGTTCCTTTAAATTATGATGAAATACACATTCTAGCTTCCAAAGGGATTTGATCAATCTAAACTTTGAAACCAAGTGTCTTTTAGGTGGAAAAAAAGTCTCTAAAAGATTTTAATGAATGCTGCTCATATCATCTGTGTCTGAGAAAAAGTAGAAGACAGTGTTTTTGCTAAGCTGCCCAAATGTAGCTTTGGAGATAAATCCACTTCTCTGTTCCAGTGCTGTCTTTCTTCTTGCAATGTTTTTAGTTAGTTTCTTCATTCCCCTCCCAACCCCTTTATGCAACATGGGCATAAAAGCCTCCTTTTTCTACCACTCTTTTTTGTGAAGATGGAAAGATTTTGTGGGTGGGAAATGCATATTGTCAAGTCTATTTTCTAGTGAATGCATAATATGATGATGCAATTGCTATAGGTTCTGGTGGACTAGAAGCAGTAAGACATTAGCATCCAAAACTACAGTCATTTGAAGCATCTTCTCCAGTAATAGGGAAGGAAAGAGCAGAAGCACAGCACATTCTAGGTAGATATGAAAACCCTCAAGTTTTGGAAGAGCAAATAGCTTTGCCTCTCCTTCTTTTCACTCTTTCAGTTTCAAAAGCCTTACCACTCTTGTTTATTTTGGATTTAGTTGGTGCAGTGCAGCCCTCAGTTTTGTCATAATGTTTTTTGGCTCCCTATATCAGGGAGTACTGTTTTCATGACAGCCTGTTTGTCAACATCTCATAGCATAATCAAAATGGTAAAATACTGATAGTGCATTGTGCAAACAACACAGCAGTATCTCCACTTGGTTATTAGTTAGAATCATAACTAATATTAGCCAGATTTATCCATAAATAATTAATCATGCGTACTCATTTCATCCTTGTCAAACTAAACTTATCTGAATCTTGAAGTTCTGGCAGTTAAACAAGATTATACTTTCACCAGCTTCCCCCCCCCCCCCCCCCCTTTGGTGTAAGAATAATGGTTATTTAATACAAACACCTAAAGGTCTGCTTGCATTATAATAAATTTTTATTTCAGCCAGCAATACTAAATGTACAAAATTTTTCTGTTAAAGTTCTATATGCATGCTGAAGAAAAGTCTTTCTTTTTCTTGGCTACTATACATGCTGGAGTTCTATTACTTTTTGCAATTAGGTGTGATTTTGCAGGATTACTTGGAAAAAACAGCATATAGCAACAAAGAGCCAAGGAGATTTCTAGGTCAGTAGAAGACAAATTAATTTATTCAGCTCTTAAGATCTGGCAATTGCAGTCACGTTTTTCACTGTCCAAGTATGCTTCTTTAAGAAGGTACTATGTTTGATGTAGCATCTGTTATGGTAAACATGTTTTTTAATGATTATTGAAACAAATACCCTTGGTACATAAAATACACATAAAATGACTGCATCTGTACCCCAATGATGCCCATGGACTGCAATAGCACCTCATTCCCCCCATATTCCAAAGCATTGCCAGATATTTTTTTTTCTCATTTGTATTTTTTTTTTATTTAAAGATGTACATATCCACAAACTGGTTTACACAACATAGTAATGGTAATTCATAAGCTGATCAGCTGTGAAATTCTACATATCCCATTTTTCCTGATGTCTCATGAGTTTTTATAATATCATTCTGGGATACTCTGAGAAGATACTGTTCTCTTGCTGGTTTTATTTTTAACCTGTCAACTGAAGTCTTACCTCCAGATATTAAAGACCTTTTATGACTTAAGAAAATTAAACAGCTCTGCTTTGTGGAAAAAAACAGTAATCAGGAGTTCTGAGTTAGGTCAAAAGTAAAAGTCCTTCACAAAGAACTGGATACACATGCAGCACTGGTAAATATGAAATTACGTAGTAGGTGACTTCAAGAAGAAATGAATACGCGGACTTTCCTCAGAACAGATGTGGCAGAAGGACTCACTGGTTTAGATGCAGAGGACTTCTTTTTGTTTGATATCTTTTGAGTAATCTTTTCTTTTTGTTTATTTACCTGCAATAACTTTATACTAAAAGATTGTTAACCTTTGTGCCTCAAGAAATAGTTTATTACTTTGTCTTCAGCTAGAAAAGACAAGGAGCACATAAGGCGTAAACACCATGGCCATGTCAGCTCCTTCCATCCCTAGGATGGCCTCTAGCACTTCAGGAATTCCCATTGGACACTGAACAGGTCTAGTGCTAAAAGATAGCAAAGGGAAGACTAGACATCAACTAAAAGTTTCAATGGAAGTTTCAGACTGAGTTGCTTTGTTACTTACTATGATAACCCAGGCGGAAGTATGACAAGTTGGTGTTCATTTCATTAGAAACTACATGAAAAGATTAGGTAAAAGTATAATGTTACTATATAAAAGATATATTAGATCA
Source organism: Astur gentilis (assembly GCF_929443795.1). Taxonomy (NCBI): domain Eukaryota; kingdom Metazoa; phylum Chordata; class Aves; order Accipitriformes; family Accipitridae; genus Astur; species Astur gentilis. The sequence goes on along the minus strand of NC_064919.1, from coordinate 16,138,967 downwards.
AGGCACAAAACAAACACCATAAAGTACAACAAGCAACACAAGGAACAATGTAAAAATACTACAACCAGGCACAAAACTAATGTTTGAATAAATAACTAGAATGAAGACGACAACAAGATATAACCAGAAGAATGGAAAAGATGAGCTACTAAGAAAGACTGAAAGATTTTGGGGTTTGTTTTTTTAACCTATAGAAGAAAAAATAGTAGGAGTTAAGATGATTTGTTGACTGTGTAAAACATTCTTGCAAGCAAGAAGGAACTGTAGTGTTCCCTATGCACTGTATAAATCTTGAGGACTTATGAGCCCAAGCAGAAGCAAAGGAAGCTTAGCATAAGTACAAAGAAAAGTGTCATAACTAAGGATTCTTAGAAGCAATTGTAGATTTTGCACAATCAAAGACAAACATTTAAGGAAAATCCGATTCCACCTTAAGACAGCAAGGTCAACTTTCACGGATGTTTCAAATAAACCTTATTTTTTATTATTCTTTAACTGCTGAACTAAAAATGATGTTTTAAAAGTTTCAGTACATTGTGCTGTTAAATCTAGCTACATTTGGTTTTGCTAAGCCTAAAATAAATGAACATTATAAATCTTTCTAGTGTACTTTAGCAGCTAAAGGAAATTTGTTCTGGATGATGTTTGGTTTAAAAACAAACATGAACTTCTGTTCAAGTTGTATCAGGATTACAGTATCTTTGCTTTTTCTTTGAGAGATCAAGCTGAGGTTAATGCTCATTTTCTTTAAATGACACACTTTATATGATGCAAATTTTCAGGGAATTTCTCCAAAATGGAATCTTTTACAATAGAATGCATTGTAGTATTTTGACAGAGTGGATGCAAGGGCTTCTGATAGTTTTACAAATGTTTCTTTATATTATATACTGTAGAAGTCTTCCTTATACCTTTGAAGGAGAAGACCAAATTCTTGTGATATTTCTAGGAATGCTAATAGGTATAACTTCTAAAATATTTTCAGCTATTTGTCAGTAAGAGAAGTACAAATCTATATATGTATAAAACTAAGTTGAGAGCATTTACACTTTGACCCTAACAAGGAGCAAACTAAAGACCATAAGCAAGCAAGCTGCTGTGTAGAGCATGGAGGCTATGGGAAAGATAGGAAGAGTTGGTCAGAATCCCAGAAGTAATACCAACTCATTCTTATCTGGATGAGAAAAATATATATCTAGTTTATTTTAAAAAATATTTGACAGAACAGGTTTTTGAAAATTTATTTCACTATCATCTACTGAACATTTAAATATTTCCTTGGTTTTACAGAAACAGGATAGAGCTATCTAGAAAGAGTTTGTGGCAGAAATTCAGGAGTTAACAATATGTTTTGGGGTTTTTTTATGTCAGCAGACTATGATTTCTTGAGGAAAATTAATCTCATGTTGTGTGATTAAGCACAGCCACAAACCATGGAGTGGAAATGAGCTTTCACAGTACCAAAGTTAGCTTCAGAGGTGCTAGCATCTTAGAAATACCCCCACAGTTCCCTTGCTGTTCAGGCAATCAATGTCTCAATGGATGCCAAAGGGCATCGAGTGCATTTTCTTTCCAGCTATATGCTCCAATGCTACTTACCATTGCATGATCAGATTTGTAGTCTGTAGTCACCTTCAAGATCTTTGATAGACCACTGATAGCTTAGTGATTGCAACTGAAAGCTCAAAAAGATAAGCAAATACAGCACTTCAAGAAACATGGAAACATCATATGCAACACTGCAGCATGTAAGACAGTAATATATACATGCTTCTAATCCTGTTGTAGATGACTCCGAATTTACCTGGCTTGTGGCCAAGGAGGAGAAACCTTATTCCAGATGTTATTTACTGCTAGTTTTTTGCTGTCTAATTTTATTAAAGTTTCTCTTGCAAGATCAAATTATTTGTAAATGTATGCATGAAGATCTCTTCAGCAATGGATAAAAGTTTCCTAATGAACAGCAGGCACTTAATTAAGAGAAGGGTTTTACTTGTTTGTTTGCTTGCTTGTTTATTTTTATAGAGAGATATCTACTTCAAATGTAAAAAAAAAAAAAAAAAAAAGAAAGAAAAAAAAGAAAAAAAGAAGAAAACCAAAACACAAAACCAACAACTAATAATTAAAGAGTACTAAATACATATACACAACGTGGAACTAATAGAGTAACCCTTTCAGTGATAAGTACAGAATTTTCTCTTTTGCATATGAGAAAACACATACATCAAGGCAGATCCTGACTGATACTGGATATTTATGTGCATGTGCATGCAGGGAAGGGGAAGGCAATTAGCAAAGAACTTTTGACTCTTGTTTGTCCTGCAGTAATTGATAATTAGCAGCATGGTTTTCTAATGAATTCAGTCATGGCATTAGCACTTACCTCTCATTGGCCAGCCAACTAAATTAGAATAGGTTTCTTTTCACCATTCTGCAGATTATTCACTCATATATTACCCATTCACACCTATTCTTCAGTGATTTAAACACAATACTACAATGACATACAGAAAACAAGAAAAACATCTCACTGTTAAATTCCATGTCTGAACACAATGGGGAAAGCAAGCTAATAAACCAAACTCACTACAGAAAAATTATAAGTATTTTGATTGGATATGAAAAAAGAAGAGGAGACATCATGATACTGATCTCTTATAAAACTTTTTTAGACCATGACCCACTAATAAAGGAATATTTATTCCCTTTGTGTCAAAGACCTGGAAGGAAATTTGAAATAGCATGCAAAATAATATTAATTAAGCAAATATAAGTAAAATTCCCTGAGTGTGAACTTTATATTTTAAGCAAAGAATTTTTTAAGGAAGTGAGTTTGTGAGTTTCATCATCTTTGTATCTGAACCAAAGGCCAAGCTAAAGTAGCTCATTTGTGCACCTTGCATGACAACAACTTCTCATCTTCCTTGCAAGGTAAAATGTATGAGTGGTTCTTCAATCTGATCTTCACCCCAATCTATGCTTATGTGGCCCCCACCCTTTGTAATCTTGGATAAGGAGTGTTAGAGGTATGTTCCTATCTATTCCTTTTAGTAGTTGCTTGTGGATCCTGTGAATTTGTCTAATCGTTTCCAAAGTTCCTGACACTGTCTCTCTCCACAGTGTCCAGTTTAAAAATTTACAAGTTCACTATCCACTGTAAAAATAAATAAATAAATAAATAAATAAAATTTCTCCTTTCTGCTTTAACAGGATTTTATGTTAGTGTCAGTAAGGGATCCATCACTCTAGTTTCATGGAAATTGGTGAATAACAATTATGCATTCATCTCACTCACTGCTTTCATGATTTTATTAAAACTCTGTTTCACGATCCCTCAGTGGGATTGCGCTTGTTTCCAGGTAGGCTGATGAACTATGGTTCTTGAGATGGCTGTTAGAGATCAGCTGAAGAATATTAATGGAGCTTCTTCTACCTATGCAAGTGTAATTGTTACAGGTAATACATATTTTCTCCGCCAACATCAGTCAAAGGGGGAAATTGGAAGTCATTATTGCTGAAGGTGGTGAAGATGTTTATTGAGTCTCTTTTTAAAGCAAAGCAGGAGACACCAGAGAGAAGGTAGGCTCTGTCTGCTTTACTGTTGTGTTTGGTTTCAAACCTCCAGGTAGACATGAAAGAGAATATCCACATCCAGCTTTTCACACAGCATATAAGAGAACAGGTTGCAGTTGTTCCATGTTTTACAGAACTAGTATGCTTACTACCAAGTCTTCCTTCTTTAGCTACATGAATTTTTATATGTTTGTCATACTGTGGTACTGAGTATGGATTCAGTACTGCAAATCTGGGGTTGTAAAGCTATTTATGTTACTGTAGGCATCAGTCATGCACATTGTTTCAATTCTGCAGTATGAGTAGATACATGAGAAAAATGATATTTTCTGGTGGAAATGTCCTTTTTTTTTTTAAGAATGTCACCATAATGGCACGGGAAATACATTTTTGATGTTGCTGCTCTCCAGTACAAATCTGTTGAGTTTTTACTGAAGGATTTCCCTCACAGTTGCTTGTGGCTGTTAGGAAAGAAATAGATAGCTAGTATGGTGAGGGTGGTGATAGAAAAGGCAAAGATGTAAAAATTATGCAATATATGGCTATCATGACTCCTTGAAAGCAAGCTGAAGATGTTTGATTCAGAGGCAGGGCACTGGGGCTGCAGATTTGTTGTAAGTGCTCATACCTGCAAAAAAAACAAAAGGGTGGCTGCAAGCCCTTTCTCCAAAGACAGACAACGAATGCCTGAGAAATGCCATGTATTATTCCAGTCTCTTAAACAAATTTTTATTATTTTTTCTCAACTTCCACTTCCTTCCATGTATTGGTTTTCTATATACGCCCCAATAGTTGGTTTGGTTGTGAAAATGAGTTTGCCTTCTCATTCATGTGGTGGTTAATAACTTAGTACTCTCCTACAATCAAAAGACAGAAGACATAAATGATACTATAGTTACAGGAATGATATTCAAACACAGTTTTATGTTAGCGTCTATCAAATGTTTGAGTACCCATACTGTGAATTTACATGAAGTTACAATCTATTAAGTTACAATCTTCAGGGCAATCCAAACATAAACAACCAATGGCTTGGAGCCACACAGACAGGGAAGTAATTTTTTTAATTCTTGCTGGACGTCACCCCAGGTTGGCCCTGACACTAGTAACTAAAAATCCGTACCAGTCTCCAGATTTTGAGTGGTTAGTAATTTGCTTGGATTCTTCATAAATCATAACTCACTGAGCATTTAATATAACATAAACATCATAACTGGAGAATCTGGATGCTGAACTCATTTTAGCTGCCTGAATGAGAATTGAAGTTTTTGGAGAAAAAAAATCCAAACCAATCTGATTATATCATACACACATAGGTACACACACACACACACATAAAAATTTATATAGTTAGATACATACATACAAATATGGATTCTTTTCACAAGAAATTTATCACCTGCAAGGGAAGACCTTTACTGTTTGCTATAGATTTATGCAAGATATATAGACTAAAGAAGCAACAGAACTGTTTTCATTTAATTTTTTTTTTTTTCCCTGAAAATTAATTCGGAATTAAGTTCTGAATTCTAGAGCTAATATTATTAGTGTTTCTTCTTCCAGTTTTGTACCTTTTAAAACTAAAAGTTGGCCTGAAAGTCTCTTAATTCAAGTTTCTTTCTTGTAAGATATCTAGTGCCTCCTGGTTTTCATGTATTTATTTTATGTAAAAATAGACAGAAGAATAAATATTCTTAAGATACAATCACATGAAATTTCATTCTGGTATCATAATTTGTTCCAATAAAAGGAAGTATGACTATGTAAGTATTCTATTCCTGGTTTTATTAGGGGTTTTAAAAATATATTCTTCTTCTCTGTAAGCTTTTCAAACTAGCTTCTGTAAACTAAGTTCTGTTTTATCTATATGTTATTCGTAACACAGATAACTTCTCTTTCACTCTACTGTTTAGGCTATATATTCACAGTAATCCCTGCAATTACTCTTCTTTTTACAAAATCACTGACAATAGACAAAGAAACTTGAAATTTAGTTCAAGAAAGTTATGGCCATATATGGTTGAGAGTGGTATGCTTACATTTTCCTCCTGCTAATGCAAAGCTCCGGGCAGTCCTAGTGTGCCATATATTAAGAAAAGGGAAGATTTAATTACCTGAAGACTGGAATGCACTGATATAAACTACTTTAACTTCACCTTTCCAAGGATCTCTTTACCTGTCCAGCAAAATGCCAAGGACTGGTATAAGCACAATGACGTGTGTGCTGAGTCTGAGCACATGTTTTCTCTGTGAGTTCTGCACATTTCTCTCCTCCAGTTTGATTTGGTGCACTTCATAAAAATTGAACTGAATGTGAATTGTGTCTGACTAGTTACTCCCTTGGGGATTAGTTTAATTTTAAAAAGCTGTGCTGCTTCTTTGAGAGTCTCATAATATAGGAAGCACACTGAGGCTTTTTTTAAAAAAGACATCTGAATTAATATAAACCTTAAGTCAGGATTCAAATTGCATCTGCCTTTCCCTCCTTTTTTTTCAATCTAGAAGAGGCTTACATACCTCCATTGAAATTCTGGTGTATGAAGAGTTTTGCTACATTTTGGTTTCTTTTCTAAACTTTATAATCTTCTGGATTCTAAAACCCTATGTGGATATTTTCAATATTCCACTGCATTTGTCTGCGCCCTCGCACAGTTTGAGGGCCTATCCTCAGTGCCACTAGAAAGAGACAAATCCGTGAATCTGTTGGTTTCATTCAGATAAATCAGTCATTCACAAGGCATCATGCTCTGTTACTCCTCAGGTTCATCCATTTAATCCATTCCTGAAATGTAAATATGTTGCTTTCAGTGTGCATGCTTTGTGTCCTCTGTATGTGGATTAAGTCCCATTGATGAGTATGTAGAAATATATATACTTTAAAAACTCCAGTGATTAAATCATAATGTAAATTACAAGGAATGACAATATTAAATGGAGTCATCTTGCTTTTTGACTGCTTAAAATCAGTTACAGCAAGTCATCTGAAAAGATTTTTTTTTTTTTCCTCTTTGGATCAGGCAAAATGTCTTTTTACTGCCTGAATTTGGATAATATAATTTGTCATCTTAACCTGGAGAAATTTTGCTTTCTCCCGAGACTAAAAATACTTGGCTGCTGGATCCAGCTAATATTATAGTTATTGTTTTGTAAGAGATAGCTTAAAGAATTAGATATTTGTTTATGTTTGGAAGTCTCCAAAACTACATTGTTGCTGGATCATTATTTCCCACTGACTATTCCTACTCTAAGACCCTTTCATTTTAAAGCTATACTTGCATCAAATTGAATTGCATCCCAAGTGTAAAGTGTACTTGCATAACTGTTTGAAGTGCTAGACACCTAGCTTAAAAAAAAAGTTTCACTTGTTTGTCTTAATTTATAACATGTGTACTTTATCATCTCCTAAGCACAACTAAGCAATATTTCATTGACACCATATTTGTTCTGCCAGCAAGCTTACTGTCGAACATTTGTAAAGAGACACTTGCAAGTAATGAGATTTCATTATTAAAGCTCTAATTTTTTTGTGCTGAGAGGTATTGTCTCTGATATGGAGAAACCTGAAAATGCTTATGTATGTATAAGGTAATTATATTCATGTCAGCAGTCCCAATGAGTTAATGAGATTATTAACAAGAGAAAAGTTGCTTCTATTTAGGTGTTTTCAGAATTAGACCATATTCTCTGTTTCTGTGTTTTCAAAATCTTAGAAGCTGTTTAAGCAGCTCTTTTCCCCCTGGATTTGCTCATTCCTAATTGTTAGACCTATAGATACCACTGAGAAGTGGTATCCAAGTCCTTTAAGCAGCTTTAAAGATCTAAGCCTAATATACTTGGTATATGCCTATGTTAATGTCATCACTTTCACTGTCTGTGCTGATTTTCATAAGCATTGCTAATCACTATGAGAGAACAATATGATTTTTTTTTTTTTTTTTTTTATTTCAGGAGTTCTTAGCCTGTCTTAAATGAGGTCCACATTGTAAAACATAAAAAAACCCCACCATGATTATCTCCCTTCTTTCACAAAGAATGTCTTATAAATGTATCATTTTTTTTCTTAGGCATCTGCTGCTGGCAGAATTGGGATTGTGTGGCTCCTGCTGTGTTCCAATATAGGGGTTTTTTCTGCCCTTATTTTTTAAGGAGGTCTTCAATTTGTAAGTTGTTCTGAAATTCTGTGTTCCTTTTGCTGGCTGGATACCCATTCAGCATAATATGCCCTAATTATGAATTAAAGGTGAAATTACTCCATGGCAAATTTGCAAATTGGAAATAATATCCACTATTCTGCGATTACTGCATTGTGGAAGGTCTATGCTTCAAATACCCACAGATATCCTGAAAATCATACTTTTAATACTGGTGATAAAATAGTGTATTTTTCCCCATGCAGAAATTGTGCACATGATTGCAACTTACACAGCAGATAAGAGAATGATGTCTCACTATGATATGTTAGCTTGCATCCCTCAATGCTTTAAAGATCAATGTTGACTACTCTCTTATTTATTGCTTACAGATAGACACTTTGGTACAATTTTATTTTTTTCCTGCCTACAGACAACATACAACTCCTTTCACCATTTTCCCTTCAACAGCAAGGTCTCCCAGGCCTTTTTTTCTGGAGAAAAGGCTTAAGAAGAAGAATATATGGTAATGGAGGAGATCCTGGTTAAGAATCACTTGAGAAAACTCAACCCATGCAGTTTCATGGGACCCAATGGGCTATATCTGAGGGTGCAAAGAGAACTGGCCAATGTCCTTGCAAGGCTGCACTCTTTGTCAACTTTAAAAGGTCATGGAGACTGCGGGCAATCTGCAACAACCGGAAAAAGGGAAATGTCCCATCCACATTCAAAGACCAAAAGGACAATGCAGAAAGTGCAGATCAGTCAGCCTTACTTGGGTGCCTGGGAAAATCATGGAGCAAGTCCTCTTGGAGCATATGTTTGGGCACATGAAGAACAAGAAGGTGATGAGAAACAGTCAGCATGAATTTACCAAGGGCATATCATGCCTGACCCTGTGATAAAATGGCTGGATTTGTGAATGAAACCAGTGGATATAATCGATCTCTATCAGTTTGGGATGTTATGTTGCAGGTGTGTGGACAAAGAGAAGAGTCAAAATTAGCTGTATCACTGTAGCAATTACTGTTTCATATTCCACCTGGGGGTCAGTTACAGCTGAGGTTCCCTCAACCTGGGAGAACCAGTCAGTACACCGGAGGGCATGGCTGCCCTCCAGAGGGACCTGACAGGCAAGGAGCAACAGGGCAACAGAAAGCCCATGAATTTCATCAAGGACAAATCCAAAATCATGTACTTGAGATGGATTAGCCTCCTGGAATAATACAGACTAGGGGCTCACCAGCCAGGGACCAGCTCGTGTCTCCTGACAGCAATTAAGACTATTGTTGTCTTGGGCTGTATGAACAGAATCACAAGGAGGAGACTGAGGGAAGTTATTATACCTCATTGCTCAGCACTTGCTAGATCCTACCTAGTTACCAAATGCAGTTTTCAGTCTCCCAGCATGGGAAAGATGTTTACAAACTAGAGAAGCTCAGGAGCAGGTACTGGGTAGTAGGACTGGAGCACTCACCCTGTGAGGAGGGGCTGTGGGGCCAGGACTGGTTCAGCCTGGAGCAGAGATGGCTTCAGAGCACCTAATAGCAACCCAGTGCCTAAGGAGAGGGAATTGAGGGGACGGGGATGGGATCTTCACAGAGGCATAGGGAGGAAGAGAGACAGTGGAAATAAATAAAAATGGTGAAGATCACGAGTGGATATGTGGAAAAAAAATACTCTAAATATAAATAAGTTTGAAGCAAGTTTCCAAGAGGGGCGGCAGACTGTCTGATCTTGAAGATTTTCAGGAATGGATGTGCCTTAGTACCCTGAGTACCTTGGTTTGAATTTTCAGTGCTGACCCTTCTTTAAGCAAGAGGCTCTCTTGCTTAAAAAGAGCCTCTGATTCTCAGATTAAATAAATCTGTGGGGTGAAGAGGGGAGGGAGTAGATTGTTCTTAGTGGAGAAAACATAAGACAGAGAATAATATTCTGCGTTAGTGTTGGCTGATTCATTGACGTATGATAAGAATACCATAAAATAGAATAGCGTATGCTGGGAGGGACCTGGAGTTCACGCAGTTCAATCCTCGGCTCAAAGCATGTCCAGCTAGATCAAGTTGTTCAGGACATTTTTGAGTCATAAAATTGACTGAGACAAGATGCCAAATACGTAGTTTAAGCTACGAACACTGAACCACTACTTACAAATGTTAAATAATAAATAAGAGAATAAGAGTTCTGACTGCAGATGATGACAGTGAGTCATCATGGTCCAGTTTTGGATATGTATTTTGAGAATTAACATTTGTGGTCATAATGAGTCTGCATGGGACCCCAGTGAAGTCAATTCATCAATCAAAACTTATTGGCTGTTTGGCAATACATTCTCAGAAAAGGACCTTTAGTCACAGGTAAGAAGTCAAATAAGCAGTACTTGTCTCTGAAACACAAGTGCTCTACTACTGAAATGTAGCAGCAATCCTGGTGTTTTATAGCTTCTTGGCAAATTTTGCTTTCAAAATGTATCCTGTTCAAATTTTGGTCATGTTTTTTTGTGTGTTTTGCTTCCTAAGGAGGTCCTCGACTAAATTTTTATTAAGTGAAAAGGTGGCAGGCACCATTTTTTCTACCAATAGTAGTAAATATAGTCTATATTTCTCTGGAAGGTTTTAGAACCAACGAAAGAAATTACAGAAGAGATCTTTATTGGCCTTTGCAATGTATCAGACATACTCATTAAAACAGCCAAAGAGATACAGGGCTGGAGTAAAAATCAGCTTTGAAGGACACCTTTTCTTTCTGCTCAGAAAAGAAATTGGCTTTAGGAGACTGCAGGGAAAGATCCAGACTAGAGATCCTGGAAGTGGCAGGCAAAGGATCTTCCTTGAACAGCTACAGCAAGAAAGCAATTAGGTCCTAGAGAAGTAAGGAAGGAGTCATGCTGCCAAGGTTATGTAAGAAAATGTTTACAAAGAACAGTAATTATTCTGTGGAATTCAAGGCATGTTTACACTGCACAGTAAGAAATTTGCACTTCTTGGATACAAACTCATGTCTTTATGGTGTTTAGCATGCATTCTGAGCTAGCTTGGATATCTTTACCAGTGTACTGCACTGCATGTTTTAACCTTAGCCTCTGTTATTTAGAATTGATCTACTGAGATCAGACTAGATTGTCCGGCTACCTTCCATCTTTGCCTTTTAGTTTACACTTATACTGAAATATCTGTAAGGGGTTAATCGAGACAACACTGTGCAGCACTATAGGAACTGATTGCCTGGGCTGCTTTAGAAACAATATATGAAAGATTTCCCCAAAGGCTGTGGTTTTTAGTTTGAAGCCTGGAAGAATGGAACTGCTGCTGTGAAGCAGGGAGGACTGCATGAAAAGACACTCTAAAAGTGCCAGTCCTTCTTGAAACAGCTTCTTATTCCTTCTTGACAAATATATTTTTCAGCCTGCATATGTCTGGAAATTGCAGCATTATTGTACTGTCTAATTCACTAGCTACTTGGGAAAAAGAGGAATTAGGACCATTATAAAAATTTTGGGTGTTTTGAAGGTGGAGGTCTGAATCTCACTAAATAGCACTTAAATCTACCTCTGCTATTATGTTACGATTGCTTTATATGTAATCTGGGAAAAAACAAAGAAAAACAAATCACAACAAAACAAAACAAAAATAGGACTTTTGCTAATTTACCCTGAACAGTATAAGTCCTAAGTGCTCTATGCCATCCACTGGTCAAAACTCAAGCATTCCTGCAATTTATTTCTTTAGCTTCATGCTTACTTCAGTTCATGGTCTTACCTTGTCTAAACATTGCAGACCTTGGATGCATACCAAGTAGATTTTTCCCCATAGTAGTATGAATTTCTAAGCAGCCGTTAGGATCTGTGTCAAAGTTTAATAATTATGTGCTGAAAAAATAGCTATGATTTCTTCAATCTAGAATTTCTTAATAAAAGCAATTTTTTAATCCTCATCTCCCAGAATAAAGACATTTTGAGTAGCAATTTAAAAAAAAAAAAAGAAAAAAAAAAAAAGAAGAAGAAGAAAAAATATTATCTCACTCTACTGCTATTCCTGAAGATTGAGGTACAGTCCAAATTTGTTATCTTGCCTTTCCCCTAACATGTCTCCAAGCTCAGCCCAACAATAAAATGATCTGACTTTGGCAAACTAGGTAGTCAAAGTCCTAGTTTAATGGAAACAGTGACTTGTCTTGCACTATTCTTTAATGAATGAACATCATTACCAGTGTTTTATGTCAAATTTAGGGATGAAGTATGATGAAGGGCCCAAACCATTAAAAATTACCAGCCTGATTCACACAAATGCCATCAGCATGAGGAAAGAGGAGAACAAAAAGGCCACAGGAAGGGTAAGAAAAGAAGAAAAGAAATAACAGTAGAGGGCTAGGGAGTGAGCCTTCGGTATCTGGGAAGGAAGGTATAGGAGAAAAAGGGCAGAGAGGAACAAAATAAAGCAGTAGTTGCAGAAGAAGCTGACAAACCTCTAGGCAGTTTGAGACCCACTGATTTAAGAGAACTTAGAAAAGTTTTTGAAGGGGTTTTACCATACATTGCAGCTGCATGACTTGCAAGGATTAGTGTACTTTTTTTGTAGTTGTTAATGGTAGCTTAGGCAGTAGATTATTGGGTTTTAAAATCTCTGCTACCAATGATGTAATGATCAGTAAAAATTCAAGATCTACAAGTTCATGATTTTGCACTTTTTTCAGGGATGACAAAAAAATCTTGTCTGACATCAGTTTCATCTTTCAGAGGATTTTGTGGCATTTGAAGTATGTATCTTAAACACTGATGTGAAAAAGAGGTGTTACAGCAAACATTTTCAGTTTTGTGTAATAGGCCTTGTTTTTAAAAAAAAAAAAAAAAAAAAAAGTTCATGCAGGATTCTAGCATCATGCTCCTAAATGCTATGGATCACCACAAAAGTCTGACATCTGCCCTGCACAGTTTCATTTGCAACAGATTTTTAAGTTCTCTGGACCTGTTTTTTTGTGCACTCAAGGAAATATTCCTTCCTTTCTTTGCAGTCATATGAGCACAGATCTAAGAATCTTTTTCAGAAACCCCAAAGGATTAGTCTCTCTATTGTTACTAGTGTTAAGGGAGGAGGTGCTTATTAGCCGAAAGCAAGGGACCAACAGAGAAATTTTGTCTTCTTCATGACCTGGTAAGGGGAGTTCACTGAAATAAAGGAAAAGATACAACTGGACTAATTAATTTCCTTGGGTATATTTGGCAAGATTTTCCTTCCTTTCCTTTTACAGCAGCTGTGCCACTAGCCACAGGTAGACGTAGCACATATACACTAAGGAACTACTGAAGTTTCTTTAGCAACCATATGGTATCAATAACAGGGTTTTGTTTCTTCAGCCTTTCTTTCATATTCATGAAAGAATGAATGGCCCCACCGGGCTGTGCTCTCTCCTCTCCTGCTGCCACTTATTTTCAGCACTCCGCTCGCCACTGCAACTGCAAGTTCAAGGCTGTGATGCTTTTGCTGTGGTTTTCTTTGCTTCCTGACCAGGACACATAAAGCAACTCATTAAGACTGGCATGCAACACATCAGAAGATAAAAGCACTTACCAGCATCTCTTTGAAATATTGTGAGAGATGATGACTCTTAGAGATGAAGGATCCAAATAAAGTTAATATGGCTGCAAAACTGCAGACCAGCTTTCTATTACTTTTTCTTCCCCCACAGTCACATCAGGTGAACTTCTCCACTTTCCTGCATGCAGTAGGTTGAAGTTAGAAAGAAAAATGCCCTATTTAGAAGAATTTAGAATTGGAATGAAAATAAGTCTGCCATCATTGTATCATCCATCACCTGTGTGCCCTTGGCAATTTTGTTTAGTCAGATGTCAAAACTAAGTGAACCAGAAGCAAACCAAGCTGAACAAATAATGAACTGGAATGAGAACAACAAAACAAAGGCAGAAGAATAAAGCTAAAAAGCACTGAAAAACCTGCATGGGACTTCTTTTCCACCACAGATTGTTCCAGTGTCACTCTACTGTTTCTAATCCGAATTGGTTTTCTATTCAGCTTTTTATCTCTGTTTGCTATTGAAATACTCTGAAAACGTCTACATTGCAGCATCATCCCTAGTCTCACTTTAATAGTTGCTAACGTTGGACTTCGTAGATACACTGAATTTATCCACTACAAGAATCAATACTAAAGCCGAACTTTCAGGATCTTATCATGTGTAATTAAGGGTTTTATCAACACATATGTTGCTTCTCCCTCACTCTGCATCAGTACACTGTGAAGCTTTGAGACTACAAAAGAGATATTTCCCCAGATCCATTTTTTATTTCTAGCACCACCAGACTTCTTGTGGAAGAGAAACTATAAAGGGAAATACTCTGAATCCCTCACCATTTTGTATAACTGTCCTTAAACACTAGATTTCCAGAGCCTCTTTTTTCTTCCTGCTGTGATCTTGAAAGGTGACCTAGGCAACCAGATCACTGCAGCTGTGTAGTGACACATGATCTTAAGGATGACCAAGTTCCCTCAAAGATCACTCATTCCTCCTTGGAAAGTTTCACGCACTCTTCTTACTACTACCACTTTGCTGCTGCCTCCAGCTGTCAATATCGATTCTGTTTTGTGGGAGCAACCCTAGTACTACCCATCACAGTCTTTTCTGGTGCTTTGGCCAGACTCTCATTATTGTGTCCTACCCTAGATGTTAAACAGTGAGGGCCTTCAGACCCTCTTAGACTGCAAGAGAAAACCTTCCCTGGGAGAAAAAAATGCCCACAACTTTCCTGGGCGTGAGCAACTTATTTGCCAGGGTACAGCCTACTCCCCAGAGAGAGCAAGTAGGGGCTGTCATCCTGCCTTGTGATGACCTGAAATGAGGAGCAACCTCCCTACTCTGGTGCCTTCATTGCTTTTGGCAAGAGCTCTGTGTGGTTCCTGAGCTGCTTTCTTTCAGTGGTCCTTTAATAATAAGTGGGGTATCTTGAGAGTGTTCTGAGGAGGTTTAAGTCTGAAAAATGCATTTGTTTCACTCTGGCTTTTCTTTGACAAGGCAGTTGGCATTTGCTGCTGTGAAACTGGATTTGATATGGAGATACAGACCACTGACACTGAGAGGAAATGGGACTCTGGTGAGCAGGCTGAAAATCAGTTGTGCTGAAATCTCTCACTAACTCCTCTAAACTTTCCTTTAAAATCTACAGCAAGCACATCTAATTGCACGTAAATGTGTACAAGTGTGTGTGCATTGCAGACATATGTTGCTGGCCTTAGGGTCTTCAAGTGGTTAATTAGAAGTCTTTTTTGTGTGACTATTGGTAACCCACTGCACAGACACCTGATGTATCCTTTTGCTAGCACACCAACAAATTAAATATCTGAGTAAAGAACAGTCCCTAAAAGCAGTAACAGGAATTCAAGAATTGACATGAAAAAAGTGCTAGAAGTGCAACAGGTGTGAAATCTTTTGCAGTCAGGGCAGTGGAGGACTGGGAAACTCTGACAGAGAACCCATAGCAACCTGCACATGCCATGGATTCCCCTAGGCCCAATCTTTGTTATTTCTAACAGGAGAAAGAGGTCCTCTATCTTTCCACCTGTATTGTTCTCTCCTACATAATTTCAAATTCTTTGGGACAAAGGCTTGCATTTACCTTATGTCTGTATGCTGCCTAGAACCATTGGATCCTGGTCCAGATTTGCCCTGTAGACATTCCCATCATTTGAACAATTCAAGTATTGCTACTTTTTTTATTATTATTTTAATGTAATCTGTTCCCTTAAGGGAATTTGTACTGTTGTATTTCTCTTGAGTTTCACTCCCATGAGCAGTGCATTCAAAGCCACAAATAATTACACCTAACAATGATGTCCTCTTTTGCCTACTGTTTTCCTGTTTGCTCATTTATTTACTTATTTTTAAGACCATGTGATCATGTCAAAAAGAAACTAACAGCTAGAAGTCAGTGGCTGTTAGCAGGAGATATGTACCTACCCTTCTCTGCAATGATGAAAACAATATATCTGTGTTAACGGTTGCTTAGTGACTTTTATGCTTGTAGCAGAGAAGAACGCAGCACCCTGGAGCCTGAGAGTAAATAGATTTACATATTGTAGTGTCAGGTTACTGGGTTTTCAGTTGTTTTCTGCCTGCAGCTGGATGCAGTTACTAAATAGGAAATAATTATTTGGCCAATAAGCCTTAAAACATATGTGGTCGTTGCATAGCAAATACTTTTTGTTCCAAATATAGAAAAAGGTATTCCCCATAATAAGCATGCATTCTGAACAAAATTATATATGGTTTGCATGGAGGAGACCTTTAAGCAACAGCAAACCTTCTTTGCCTCTGGAGCACCAGAAGGGGCAGAACTCAGTAGCTGAGTAAACGGTTTCTGGTATGGTGCTTTCAGCTGCTGGGTTAACACAAACCTGGAGGAAGGGGATGGTCATTTGCTGAGATTAGCACCTTGCAACAGGTCATAGAAGGTAAATAACCCACACGTGGTCTGGTATGTTTTTAAGACTCACAGATTTTTCCTGCATTGCCCCAAAGAGTAAATTCTCAGCATTACTCAGAGAGTGAGTGCATAGACTTCGGTGCAGACTAGCAGAAAACTAAAAGAGAATAATACTTCAAAACCAGCACTGTTCCCTAGCTGAAATTCCTTTCGTAGGTGTTAGGAGCACTTCTGTCTCCTACAGACAGATGTTGTTTCAGATGAATAAACACAAATGGTACCAACTAGGCCTCTGGGGTGGTGCTTGCATTTCCAGTTGGTGTGTTTTTAACAAAGTGCCTGATGGATGGGGCTTTGAGCAACCTGATCTAGTGGAAGGTGTCCCTGCCCATGCAAGAGGGGTTGGAACTAGATGATCTTTAAGGTCCCTTCCAACCTAAACCATTCTATGATTTTATGATTCTATGATTTTGTTAAAGGAGTAATACTATGATGAAGGTGGCAGTTCCTAGAATTTGTCTTATGAAAACAGAAGTAGGCAGTGATGATGGCGATCACTTTCCATCATGTTTGATTTCCTTGATTTATTATAGGTTGTAGATATATTTGAACCCCTGTAAAGAGAATAAGGCTAGACATTACACAAGTTCCAAATGCCAAAGCAGGCACTAGAAATAAAAAAAGGAAAGCATTTTTTTTAGTATATGATGCAATATTTCACCTGAATATTCCTGTTACTTTTCTTACCAATAAAATACAATCCATGTCTGTCCATTCTAGGAGAAGTTATGTAATGTTGTCCTTTTTTCCCCATTTCATAAACTATTATTTTTCAGTGGTTCAGAATGGTTCCTGTATACAATTTTACCTGGTTGCCACATATGGATAGCAGCTACTGTTTAAAACTATTAAAAGAAACAGGTGATGATTATTTCCCACCCTGTTTATCTATAATTTTCATAGGCAATCACAAGCCACCAGATAATTCAAACTCCACAGTACTTACAAGGAGACAAAGATCTTGCTTTTATGACACATTCTTTAGCAGGCTTGTGTGTTCCCCCCCCCCAATACTTGTTATTAACATGCTTACTCCAAACGAGAAGCAGTGAGTTAACAGACTAATAATGTTGGTACTGAAGTATAATTTGTAACACATCGATGACTACTTTGTTTGAGGAGGTAGGACAAATTAGCCAAAGGGGTGAAGTCAATATGTGTAAGTTACAGCCTATTAAGGCTCTATGTGGATTCTCTCATTCAGTAGGAAAGCTACCATCACTAGCCTAATCCCTAAGAGATTTCAGCTCTACTGAACTGAAGCCATGTGACTACCAAATTAAAGCATCTACACAGGGATTCAATAAATGCCTTACAGTGGGATTAACTTCTGGTGAAATAAAGCATTAACTTCACTTTTTTCTAGAGGATCTCCATGTAGAAAAACCCTATTATAATTGTAGATGAAACCAAACATGGCAGCAGAATTAGGCTTTCAAATGACTGATGACATAAATGTGGTCAGACCCTGTCAGTCAGCAAATTGACAATGAATCCCATTCCTCCCTTTCTAATTTTTCTAAATTTGAAGTTTCCACAGAAAATAAAACTCAGCAAAGATGGCATTGCATTGCTTAAAATGATTAAGTTAAAGTAGGCTGAAACCAGTCATTTTGAAAATATTTTTGGCACGTTTTGTGTATCCGCATGGAACGAGGTCATGAGCAATGGCAGAGGCCTACTCTCTTGAGCACAAGAGAAAAAAAATAAAAATCATAAAACTGTAGGGATAGGGACAAAAAAAAAGTACAAACTCTGTGACTTGTAAAAGCTGTAGAGAATGTGTAATACTGTAAGTGTTTTTCATCACAATTTAAAATATAGACTAGAAGCAATGCAAGTGGCAGAATACACTAGATACTACTACTCACTGACTGAGGTTTGAAGCTATTGAATTTGTTGTAAGGACACTATAGCTTCCAATTAGTCACAGATCTGCACATTCCAAAGTAACATTTACTAGGAAAAGTTAAGAGGTGTGAAATCATCAAGAAAAGTTGCTTTTAAAAGTTAAATAGCTATATTCCAGACTAAATAAAAAACAAGAACACTTTTTAACAAGATGCAGTGTAATCTCTACTCAGACCAATTACCAATGTGAGGTCCTTTGGCATTTGTTTAGAGAAGATTATTTTTGTGTCATTATGAGTGCAAATAATAATGTGTCTATGCATATAAATAAATAATTTATCTGAAGTTAAACTTAAAACTCTTTAAAGCAACAAAAGCTTTCTTGTTGCATCCAGCTATATGCTATAGCAAAAATAAAAAGAAATTAAAAACCAACCCTAAACAAAAACTTGTGTGAAGTAACATATTTTATACATGGCCTTTCTCATAAAACAGAAAATCAAGTTAAAGCATCCTGAGTTCTGACCTAATAAAAGAGACTTACTTTTGCCTCACTTTCCTAGTAATGTATAGTATTGGGATACCCCAGGGTGGTTTTTTCCACTGTAAAAACATTGGCAATAAGTTTTGTATGCTTTAGGACTGATTGAGCTATGAAATGTTAGCAGCAACATATTCCAAAAAGTGATCAAATGCCAGGAAGAATCATTTTAACGATGGTTTGGTTTATTACAGTTGTTAACATTGTTGAGTCTGCATATGAGCAGTACAGTACTTCAACTTTGTTTAGATAAACCAGACACACAGTTTGGGCAGATCACCTCCTATACATGTGTTTTCTCAATTTATGTGTATGAGAATTGGAGCTGAACTGCCCTGTAAAGTTGTGAATTTAGTAATCTTGCTGACACTATTCAGAGCAGCTGGAACTCAAGA
Source organism: Astur gentilis (assembly GCF_929443795.1). Taxonomy (NCBI): domain Eukaryota; kingdom Metazoa; phylum Chordata; class Aves; order Accipitriformes; family Accipitridae; genus Astur; species Astur gentilis. The sequence goes on along the minus strand of NC_064919.1, from coordinate 16,119,983 downwards.
CATGGAATTTGTGAGTATTCCAGCAACTATACAGTTTATTTGCCAAAAGACCTTTACAATGCTGCACTGAGAATGACTAACTGTGGGTGTCCAAACAGGGATCTGTGATGATTTGCATACAGATCTGCTATCCCAACCAGTTCAGAACACCAGGGGAAATAATCAGCCATTGGCAGACCACAGGACCTGGTGGTTTATGACAGAGGTGCCAGTCCCTCAGTTTCACACACCTGTGTGTTGAAACTGCAGCATGCCAGGAGCAGAGAGAGCGGCTCCAGCTATGAAACCACTCACCATGCACTGCATGTCTCCCTTGAGATGTTATAAGAAGCCTGCAGCTCATTTTTGTGGAAAAAAATTTGCACCGTCAGTTGACCATATCGAACTTGAGTACAGTCAGCTAAAGGCATTTTTGTGCTCCCCAGCACTGCTCTGTGGAGAGATCCTCTGCCCAGCTGGGGCTAAGCTGGTGGCAGGAGGAAGAGACTAGAACCCTGAAGCATCATTCACATGATAACCACTGCTCGGGTGTCACGTCAGCATGGCTGCTCTGCCTCCATGGTCCCAAGGTGGGCTTTCCATGTGACATCCACCAGCCACATGTGGCATCTGTCTTGCCTAGAGCTAACTGGGGGATTTCTGTACCAAATCCCATCTTCCAGGTGGCATCTGAGAACGTTTCCCAGGGCCTTATAACTCATGCAGGCATGTCTGCCTCCAGCTATTCTTGAAGCAAGGCTCAGCTAAGGAGTTTAGGGCACTAGCAGCATCATCAACTGACCTGTGCATTGTTCAGGGGGGAAGGGTATCATGTTCTTCCCAGTACCTCTGTGATGCTCTTTGTCCTGCCAGATAACTTTTGAAGTAATGATTTTTAGTAACATTTATTCTGTCACAAAGCAGGCTCTACCTAACCTTTGACAATGCCTTTCTCCAACAGTAATATTTTCCTGCACAGTTAATAGGAAAAGGTAACATGAATTGCTGAATTACATGCTAAAAACATGTGAAAATTCAAATTGTTGTAGTCAAGAGGTAGAGATGAATGTGGTCTGATTGAAATGCATGTGCAGGCTTATTTTTCAGCCAATTTACTGGGTTATACAGAAATCAATAAATAGGAAATTTGGATGTAACTGAATACCTTGCATCGTAGGGCCAGCATTGTCAAGTCTGTATTACCAATATTTAAATGCTTCCTTTAATCATAAAACCATTTAAATTTCAGAATTATTGAGTATTTTATTGACTGTTCTGCTGACTGAAGTCTGCATCATGTTTAAAATTTATATTTCTGAAAGGTGACAGGGTAGAAGTATGAAAGAATGAACATTCAGGTCAGTCTTTCAGGAAAAAAAGCTTGGAATTTTAATAGTACATTGATGGTCCTATTGACTTTATTTATGCAATGAGAGTACCAAGCAGGTAAGACATGCCCACATAAGGAAATAAGAGCTAGCTGCATTCTAAAAAGTCCACCTAATGCCGTAAACCTTGTAATACTGTACTCTTGTTAGAAGTTAATATTGAAATGTACAGCAGAATGTACTTCCCCAAAAGTTAACAGACAAAGCTATACAATGTGTATTCAAGCTGATTTTTGCTAATATTGTGGTCACACTGGAAAGGTTCTTCAATTTTTTATTTTTTGGATAACATGTGGTGTCCCTTGAAATTGGGGCATTTATGCTACTGATCCTGTTGCAGCTAGTATTTCTTTTAGTAAGGATTGGGGTTTTCTTCTGTAAAATATGGTAAATAACTATTCTAAAGCAATGCTATAACTTTTGCTCTTCTTACAAAATATTTGCAGATTACTTTTTTTGTTGTTGCTGTGTGAAAATTTCAGTTGAACTGACACTAAGCAAGTTATACTTTTTATTTGTATATCAGTCAGGGCCAGGACTTTCCTCCCTCCCTTGGAAAATCCTAAAATTAATAAAAACAAAGCAAAAAGCTTTGTAATTTTTAAACAAATGTCAGAAGTAACAGAAACAAGCTGTATGTGTGATTATATTGCTATTATTAAATTATTATTAAATGATTAAAATAAGCTTAAGAATAAACTATAATTTAGACCATCTGTAAAAGGCATGTTCTTCCAAAATTAAGGAATTTGTACTAGCAAATGTTGGCATTTTGGCCATCAGCAATTTAAAAGCTACTCTAGTGATAAAGAATCTAAGAAATATCATCCTTCTATGTTCACAGAGGATCAGACCCCAAAAGGACTCAAGCTTGCCTCCTGTACATCCCGTTACCCTCAAATATTGAATATTGAAGATCTCACCAGAAAAAGCCATATGCAAACATATATTTAATAGCTCCTTTGAAGCCTAGTAACAAAAATGTTTCATCACTGAAGTCGATTGTCTGTCCATTTGAGCACAGAATTATGTGGCTTAGCATTGCATGGAATAAATATAATGAACCTTGAAATTTGAGGACAGTACCAGAAATAAACTGCTTTAGACACAGTTTCAGTGATAAATTGAGGCTAAACTGGGTCTGTTGGAGGAACAACCAAGCTACAAGGAGATGAATTATCTATTAACACTCTCACAAGAAAAACTGCTTGGGGCAGAAGATTAAATACAGTGTAATATATGATATGACAACAATTCATAACACAAACCAAAAGGCTGATAAGTATTGTTGCATTGGCATTTAGCACTTTCCATTTAGATAAGTACTATTAATTGATTTGGATTTGATATGGTCATTAGCATGTAGCCTAATTCTACTTTTACATGCCTATTCATCAGGATTAAATTTAGTCAATCTGTAGCAGCACACCACTTTTTCAGGCCCCCAAATGTCAAATTACAAATGGTGAGTTATTAATGGGGAAGAAAGCAAATAATTCATTTTTACTTCTGGAGCCTCTGTCCTGAAGAACATGAAATGTGTGAAAACCTTTTGCGTATGGGTTCTCCAAGAAAAGGGTTAGACATTTGCCATTGAAAATTGAAGAAGTGAAACCTTCTGAGAGTCTGCCATGGACTAGACCTTAGTTCTGCAGCCAAGATTGTGATTCTTGTAGTACATGACTATGTGTCACCAGAGACAACTGATGGAAAAATGCATGAAATTAAGATGATGTGGTTTTAATGGGAGTCTTTATCAACTTAGTATAAAATTACCTTCAAGTTTTTCTGTTTTGGAATGACTCTAGATTTTGGTTTTCAAAATATATTGTTTCCCAAGCTAGCAGAGTGGGGGAACCATATGCAAGGGTGAGATTTGATTTCCCTGCAACTAATGGAGTTAGCTACTATTTTAAGGAGAAACCTGTAATCTTGACATTACCTGAGGGGGGAGCGGGGGGGGGGGGGGGGGGGGGGGGCGGAGATTAGCATAAATATTAGAAATCAGTACCATTAGGTTTCAGGTTATCCATTCCATAACCATTAGGTTAACAAAACATTTGAATGGGTAAAACAGCTGCATTTCTCAAGCCTTCAGGCTAATGTACAGACTCTGGAAGTCTGGTTATGTTGGTTTTGTTTATTTCATGAGTTGTGAAGAAACACTTGTAAAACTAGAAACCAGTTTTTACTGGAAGATTTTGCTACAAAACTAATGCTTCCCAAGAAGGGAATGATAGAATAGATGTCTCACTAGAAGTATAAAGGTCTGCTTGCCATTGTTTCAGAACAGTTGGTCATTCTGCAGTGTGCTTGCCAAAATATAGTTCTACAGGTAATTAGGTAGTTATTGCCAGAACCTGCCACCATCACTCACCATGTAGTGCTTTACACGAGGAATACCTTTTCTGTTGATGCTCGTTGTTGCTGAGGGTCAGTAGCAGAACCTGGGTGTATTAACATGAGGCAAAATGCTGGTGGGGGTGGGAAAAGTCAGTAAATCAATTCATGAAGTGTATGACTTTAAACACAGCTGCAATTTGAGGACTATTAGAAATCTTTATTTCACCAGCATGGTAAAAACTGCTGAATAGTCCAAGTTCCACTGGTAAACTCTAAGTACAAAAGACTTTAAGCCCACACAATGCAAACAGACAGTGTGGACTGTTTTGCAATCCCTGTCATCCGGTGCTTCCTGTGATAGCCTGTGATAGAAAGTAAATATCCCAGAAGACTTCATGAATAATACTACAAAAATAAATCCCTCATGATAATCTAATGTAACTGTTTCCAAACTTTCTGCTCCTCTTTTTTTCCCCTCACTAAATTTCAACTTCTTCAGCAAGCAGAAGTCCACAATGAGACATATGATCTCAGTATATCTGTGTTTTCTGTACACTGTAATTTCAAAGCAATAAAATATAGCAGTATTTAGGGAAAATGCCTGGGGGGGGTGGGGGGGTGGTCATTACTTTATATCTTCTTTCAAAGAGCTTTCACTAGATTTGACGTGCTGGGGCAAGCAGCACTTTTGTTTTTGTCTCCTAATAGACTAACTGTGTTCTTTCTAACTTTTAAAAATACTACTTTTATTTCAATAGCTGCCTGATAAGAGGGCTGCCAGAGAGATATTTTGGCTCTAGTCCTACAAGAGGTTTTTACTACCTTTCTGTAGAGAACACTGGATATTTATAAATTTCCTGTGGGGCAGCTTGCTTGCATAGTGTGGAATTGCATTAACTTTCAGCTTTCCTGGCCTGCTTGCAGCTTGTCAACTGTGTGTGTAGTTACACCTCGAGTCACTGTAGGACCATTTGGCTGTAGTCTTGTGAAACAAAGAGGTGGTGGCCAATGCCTCCAACCAGGCTTGAAAGTATCTGGATGCTCAGGTCACTTGATAATGATGGAGCAGTTTGGGGAAAGTAGCAGTGTGGAAGCATGTCCCTCCCTTCCCAAGTTTCTTTGCTTTAAGGAACTAAGAAGTGCTTTGGTGGTGTGCAGCTTATTTTCACTGGTGCTTGTGAGATAGTACTTAAGTTGTCACGTTGCTGTGGGGTGGTTATGAAGCAGTTTCATGACCACCCACGCTGACTTCACTTTTACTCCTAGAGATACTGTGAAAGTCTCAGCAAGAGATCGCGGAATGGGAAGATACCTCAGCTTCAGCTGGTGCTTCCAGGACCCTCCAGTATCTGTGCATGACTAGCTCTTGGCTCCTCAAATTGGATAGTGGGGCTTTTCCAACACACAGTTGCTGTCACACACAGCATCCTGTGAGTAACACTTCTGCTTTGTACTCTTCAGCCTAGGCACCCTTCCCAGACCTCAGGGGCTGGTGCATTAACTGGACTATTACTGCATCCGTTGAATCTTGAGCTTGGATGAGCACCTGTTTCCTGGTCTTCTACCAGACCCAACTAGCCCACCCCTCCTTCTACACTGCTACTGACTAGTAAGAATAAATCTGCAGGTGATGAATGTAGGAGACAGTGATGTAAGTGCCTGGCCAGCCATGGCTCTTCAGAGTGCTTAGATGTCCTATGTCACATGCAAATCTGCTTAATCTTCCCCCTCAGCTGCAGACAGCATCTGATTGTGTGTGCTTTGCTTTTCTGCAGCCAGCAGCCTGTCACTTGTGCAGCCAGTGTTTTTTCCTAACAAGCAACAGAACCTACAGCCAGAATGTGCAGATACACAGGTGCATGTAGAGGGGAGGAAAGTTAAACAAAAAGATTTTCATTTGTGTGCATTGCGCACCCTGCAATGCACAGTGGTGTGTGGCTGTATGGGGTCCATACGTGTTTCTTCAAGCAGTGCCTTGCTGCAGGGACTCAGCAATGTCTGAATAGTTACAGGGTGACTTGGCTGACTCCTGGAAGAAAAACACAGCAAAAAACACTGGTCAGGTTTTGTTCTATGGTTGCAGGTGGCCCTTATATTCCTCACCTATTTCATCACTTTTTTACTGATAAAGTGTCATGTTGCCTATATTTGACATCCTTGCTCTCTAGTTTGGCTTTTGTATTTTCAGTGCAAAGACAGCTTCTCAGGACTGGGGAGCTGTTCAGGAAGACATCTCAGTGTCCGGTGTGTTTGCACACTAAACTTTGAAGATTGTTCTGCAAAGGTGAACCAAGGAGAAATTAGAAAAGAGGACAGGCTTGGTCCTCATCTCAGACTCTAAATGACTTTGTCACTGTCCCCAGCGAAGATAAATGTCAACACTTGGACTGGTAGTGCCCTTGCTGTTGGCTTTTCATAGTGTGGTTCTGCTGTAAAAGATGTTTCCTTACATTGTGAGAGCTGCTGTTTGAGTCCTGGGGTAACCACAGACCCCTCAGCACATGCCTGACACTTTGGGGGAGCAGAGGGTGTCACAGATGCATTGCTGCACCAGAGTGGCCGCATGCAAGAAATCACCTGCCTACCTGCCACTTGGTTTCTTGGAGACATTCAAAAAATGTATCTTAGAGCTGAAGGGCAGAACAGATCTCCGGTGCTGGCTTTCTGAGCCTTTCTCTCCCAGTCAAATACTTTTTCCTAGTCAAGTACCAAAGTTTTGCTTTAGAGGTTGAAGTGGCAGAAATTGAAGTAATGCATCTTGTCCTGTGTGAGACTGTGATGTTAATGACTAAATACAATTGTTATGGACAACTAAGAGGTATCTGTCAAAGACCCTGGGCAGACACTCTTCTCTTGACCTTGCCTCACTTTCAAAGAACCAGTATCTTAGGTTTGGCCCACCTGGCTGTTGTTAGGTGCCCAGCTTCAAGAGTGGAACAAGAGACAGCATCCCCTTAGCCTAGGGTTTGCACGGCTTTCAGAGCTGTTATGGTTGCAGGGACTGGATCGTCACTCATGGAATGTGCCTGCATTTTTACTTGGGTAGCTATAAGGACATTCAGCTCTTAGTATGGGCATAATGATTTTCTTCTGATGATCTATTTTACTTCCTAGTCTAGAGTTTGAAGGAAAAATCTCTGCTGTCCAGTTTATTCTTTGTCTTCCTGTTACACAAGAATGTGATAATGTTTGCATAGAACATGCAAAAAAAAAATCTAGAAACACACAGATGACTTGTGTGAGTAAGTACTAGAAAAGGATAAACTTACAAATAGTACAAGTGGAGTGAAGTATTCTGTTACACGATTCTGTCTGCAATTGACATGAATTACTTTAAGGTACTGCCATTATACTCTGTTTAAGGAATATTTATTTGAGAATTTTAAAAATATATTTGGAGAGAGTTACCTTCTCAATGTTCAGCTCTTTAGATTGTTGCTTAGATTATGTAATGAAGTTTGAGCTACATTGAAACTAATGTTTTGATGCATGAAAATTGGAAAATGTAAAAAGAACTTCATCTTTTGTTTCATCTGAATAAAAGCAACATGTAATCCTGTCTTTGTGCAACTGTGGAGCAAATAATCGGGCATCTGCCAGTACACAAAAGGGAGCAAACCCAGTATTGCTATTTTACACTGGCCAAAACCAATCTTGCATTGGTAGCAGCTATGCTGTATTTTAAATTGATTAAACGGAAGTTGATCTATGCAGAATTAGGAATTGTTTTAGTGATTATGTCTTCACAATACCTAAGTAAACCCACAATTTGTCACTGCACAATTTTTATGTGTTCTACTCCTACAAACTTTATTTTTAAACTTAATGATACAGGGTTTAACCAGCTAAAAGGAATGCAGAACTTCTTCCAACGAACCAACGCTTATTGCTTGAGACAAGCAAAACATTTTGGAAAATGTGTGCTTTAAACACAAAAGAAATGTCTGTCCTCATAAAGAAAAAAAGGGTGCTCTCACTTAAGTAAGTGCTGAACTCTTGTGTTGGACTGGGACTCTAAATGCCAGTTTCTCTGAATTATTTAAGTTTTGTCATGTGACCACAACTGTTCTCCTTTCATTTGTTACTGGATATGATGCAATTGGCCAACTCAACAATGACAAACACTTCTGTTAGATTACAGAAAAGATATCAGGTCCTTCCATGGTTTGTGATGTCCTAAGAGAACAGGAGTTCTACATCTATTTGGTAAAGTGACTAATTAGGCTAATTCTCCAGGACAATGCTGTAGAAAACAGTGTCAAAAGCTTTACTAAAGTCCAGGTAAACAACATCCACAGTCCTTCCCTCACCCACTAAGTGCATCACCTTGTCATAGAAGGAGATCAGGTTAGTCAAACAGGACCTGCCTTTCATAAACCCATACCGACTGGGCCTGATCACCTGGTTGTCCTGTGTATGCCATGTGATGGCACTCAAGATGATCTGCTGCATAACCTTCCCCAGCACCGAGGTCATACAGATAGGTCTGTCATTTCCCAGATCCTCCTTCCTGCTCTTCTTGTAGATGTGCATCACATTTTCTAACTTCCAGTCAACTGAGACTTCCCCAGTTCACCAAGACTGCTGATAAATTATTTAAAGTGGCTTGCTGAACACTTCTGCCAGCTCCCTGAGTACCCTTGGGTGGACCCCATTTGGTGCCATAGACTCCTGTATGTCTAAGTGGTGTAGCAGGTTGCTAACCATTTCCTCTTGGATTGCGATAGAATCATAGAATTATAGAATTTGGGTTGGAAGGGACCTTAAACACCATCTAGTTCTCACCCCTCTGTCATGGGCAGTGACATCTTTCACTAGAACAGGTTGCTCAAAGCCCCATCCAACTTGGCCTTGAACACTTCCAGGGACGGGGCATCCACAACCTATCTGGGCAACCTGTTCCAGTGCCTCACCACCTTCACAGTAAAGAACTTCTTCCTTACATCTAATCTAAATCTACCCTCTGTCAGTTTAAAAACGTTACCCCTCATCCTTTCACTACACTCCTTAATAAAAAGTCCGTCCCCATCTTTCCTGTGGGCCTCCTTTAAGTACATGAAGGTTGCAATAAGGTTTCCCTCGAGCCTTCTCTTCCTCAGGCTGAACAACCCCAACTGTCTCAGCCTGTCCTCATAAGGGAGGTACTCCATCCCTCTGATCATCTTTGTGTCCCTCCTCTGGACCTGCTCAAGCAGGTCCATGTCCTTCTTATGCTGGGGACCACAGAGCTGAACACAGTACTCCAGGTGGGGCCTCACCAGAGCAGAGTAGAGGGGAAGAATCACCTCCCTTGACCTGCTGGCCACACTTCTTTTGATGCTGTCCAAGATGTGATTGGCTTTCTGGGCTGTGGGTGCACATTGCTGGCTCATATTTAGTTTTTCACCCACCAATACCCTGAAGTCCTTCTCTGCAGGGCTGTTCTCAATCCCTTCATCACTCAGCCTGTATTTGTGCTTGGGATTGCCCTGACCTAGGTGCAGGACCTTGCACTTGGCCTTGTTGAACTTCACCAAGTTCACACGGACCCACCTCTCAAGCCTGTCAAGGTCCCTCTGGATGGCATCCTTTCCTTCTAGAGTGTCAACCACACCACTCAGCTTGGTGTCATCCACAAACTTGCTGAGAGTGCACTTGATACTACTGTCCATGTCACCAACAAAGTTGTTAAATAATACTGGTCCCAATACAGACCCCTGAGGGACACCACTCATCACTGGTCTCCATGCAGACATTGAGCCACAGACCACAACTCTTTGAGTGTGGCCATCCAGCCAATTCCTTATCCACAGAGTGGTCCATCCATCAAATCGACATATCTCCATTTCAGAGACAAGGATGTCGTGTGGGACAGTATCAAATTCATTGAACAAGTCCAGGTAGATGACATCAGTCACTTTTCCCTTATCCACCAGTGTTGTAACCAACCCCATCATTGAAAGACAACAAATTGTCAGGCACAATTTGCCCTTAGTGAAGTCATATTGTCCATCACCAATCACCTCTCTGTTTTCCATGTGCCTTAGCATAGTTTCCAGGAGGATCTACTCCATGGTCTTGCCAGGCACAGAGGTGAGACTGACTGGCGTGTAGTTTTCCAGGCCGTCTTTTTTGCCCTTTTAAAAAATGGGGGTTATGTTTCCCCTTTTTCAGTCACTGGGAATTTAACAGTCTGCCACAACTTCTCAAATCTGATGGATAGTGGCTTAGTAACTTCATCTGCCAGTTCCCTCAGGACACTCCGCTGCACCTCATCAGGTCCCATGGACTTGTGCATATTTAGGTTCCCTAGATGGTCTTGAACCTTATCTTCTTCCACAGTGGGCAGTACTTCATTCTCTGAGTCCCTGCCTTTGTATTCTGTGAATTGGACAGCATGGCTAGATCTGGTGCCAATGAAGACTAAGGCAAAATATTTGTTGAGTACCCCAGCCTTCTTCATGACAGCTGTAGCCAGGTATCCTGTTTTGCTCATCAAGGGGTGTACAGTTTCTTTCATTCCTTTCTTGTCCTATGTACCTGAAGAAACCCTTCTTGTTATTTTTCATGTCCCTAGCCAAGTTCAGCTCCAGCTGTGCCTTGGTTTTCCTGATCCCCTCCCTGCACTTTTGGGCCAAATCCCTATAATCTCACCAGGATGTATATCCCTGTCCCCACTGCCTATGCATATTAATTTTGTGTTTTAATTTGGCTGAGGTCTTGACTTTTAGCCAACCTGGCCTCCTGCCTCCCCTGCCTGAATTCTTGCACATCAGGATTGAGAGCTCTTGTGCCCTAAACAAAATGTCTTCAAATATCTCCCAGCTCTCATTCACTCCTTTGCTTCTGAGGGTAGTTTCCCAAGGGATCCCCCACACTGTGACCCTAAACAGTCAAAAGATTTCCCTTCTGAGGTTTGGGGTGCCAACTTTACTTTTTACCCATCTTGTACCCCTCAAGATTGAGAATTTCACCAGGGCATGATCACTGCAGCCCAGGCTACCTCTGGTCTTGACGTCTCCCATAAGTTCTTCTGCATTAGTGAGTAACAGGTCCAGCAGTGCCTCTCCTCTAGTCAGGCTCTCCATCACCTATACTAGGAAGGTGTCCTCAATGCACTCCAGTAGTTTCCTGGACTGCTTGCAGTTTGCTGTGTCACTTTTCCAGAAGATGTCTGGGTGGATGAAATCCCCTCTCAGGATCAGGGCCTGTGAGCATGATGCTTCCTGCAGTTGAAAAAATAATTCTTCAGCTACCTTCTCTTCTTGGTGACCTGTAGTAGACACCAACCACAAAGTTTCCCTTGTTGGTCTGTTCCTAATTTTCACCCATAAGCTTTCAGACTGTGTATTGCTGTTCTTCAAAGACAGCTCTGTGCAATCAATCCCATTTTTGACATAGAGGGCAGCTCCCCCACCTCTCCTTCCTTGCCTGTCCTTTCATGCCATGGGTGCTTCCTTCTGCTCCCTGTCTCTGTCTTCCAACTCAGAGGGCTGGGTACCCAGAGAACAATAGGTCATACTATTAAAGACTGAGGCAAAGGCATTAAGTACCTCAGCCTTTCCTCAGCCTATGTCACTGTTTCCCCCTGCATCCAATAAAGGATGGAGATTCTCCTTAGCCCTCCTTCTGCTGTTAATGTATTTATAAAAACTTTTTTTTTTGTCTTTTACAGCAGTAGCCAGATTAAGTTCTAGTTTGGCTTTGGCCCTTCTAATTTACTCCCTGCATAGCCTCACAACATCTTTGTAGTCCTCCTGAGTTGCCCACCCCTTCCTCCAAGTGTCATAAACTCCTCTTTTTTTCCTGAGTTCCAGCCAAAGATCTCTGTTCAGCCAGCACCGTCTTCTTCCCCACTGGCTCATCTTTTGGCACATAGGGATGGCCTGCTCCTCTGCCTTTAAGATTTCCCTCTTGAAGAATGTCCAGCCTTCCTGGACTCCTTTGCCCTTCAGAACTGACCCCCAAGGCACTCTGTTAACCAGGCTCCTAAACAGGCCAAAGTCTGCCTTCTGGAAGTCCATAGAACTTTAATGAAACCATCATGAGAATAGAAATTATTTTGTCAGCTGTCCTGTGAAGGATGATTCCTAATGGCAGCAATGGGTTCAATCTATAATTCTGTCTGTGCTACATTCTAAACTTACTCCACATTTTTATACTTTCTTCTTCATTGCTTATTTCATGTGCACTTCCTCCAGATTTTAATACCATCTTTTACAGGTAAAAGGGCTGAAGGAGTGTTGCTGCTGAGGGTTTTCTCTTCCCTTGGAAAAGTTTCATGACTATGAAATACAGAATTTATTTTTTTGTCTGTAGAAGAACTATTTTTATTCATAGTAATAAGAATAATAATTAAAAAGGAATAGGACTTTTAACGTTTGCAGCAGAGTCAAGAGAGTGGCTTGCTGACCTTTTGAAGAAATACTGAACTTAAATTTGCAGGAAAAAAAAATAAAAACAAAAACCAGAGCATCATTTAGCTGGTTCTAGTAAGAGGTTTCTTACAGCAAACCAGGTAAACAGTTGTGGCATAAAAATAAAAGTACTTAATTTTACAGATTATTCCTTTCTTAACTAGCTGAAGGTAGATATTTGATCCTCATGAAAGGAAACTATTTTTTGAAACAGGGAGCGAAGCAGAGTTACATAATCTGTCAGTTCTTTGAATTCGTCCTTTTAAACAAAAGCTTTTGCTCTTCATAATATAGGAAGCAGTTTTGTAAAATTCAAAAGTACATACATAGGTTTAAATGTCTGAGATATATCCATTTTAATAATAACAAGACTGGAGTCTGAGCAGCTATCATGAATTTAAAATGGAAGGATGAATCTAGAACTGTTTAACACGGCTGTGCTAATCCATAACTGGGTGTGTAGTATTGCTTCTCTGCAAACATGCATTCATGAACTGCAAATATTCCTGCAAGATGACAACTACAAAATACCAAAAAGTATGCATAGCTAGATACAGATTGGGTAATGCAAAAGCTAAAAAGAAGTGTCCTAAAAAATTAGAAAAATGTCCTAAAAGTGTTCTGAATCACTGTTTAAATAAGTCTACACTAGCTTTCAAGTGTGTGTGCCTACAATGGCATTGTGGCAGATGCCTCAGCTGTTAAAGTGTTGTGTCAGGTGCAATGCCATTGACAAGTGTTTATATCTAAAATACAGTATTGCTTAGTGATGTCTTCCTTTGCTACTCTTGTACAAACTGACAATATTTTCCATACAATGCTTTCTACAGGACTGACAACTGTGTCCACTTTTAAGACCCCCAGTATTGCACTGGGCAGGTGTAGGTCTTGGCCTATATGTTTCGCTCACCTGGAAATCAGTGACAAATCTCTGCTGATCCTAGTAACTAAGGTAAGTCTCTGCAGGAGGAACAGGGCACAACCCGTTCCTCTGCCTTAAGTCCCACATCAAGTCATTCCCTGAGCAGTTCTACCATGACTGCAACCTTCTTCTTCATCCCTACATGGCATTCATATTTATCACTTCTAATGTTGTTCTACATTAACTGGAGACTTAAAAGCATGTGCTTAAAATCTTGCTGTAGCTACAAAATACATGGTGGTGATAACAGTAGCAAGTGTTCAGTGTTGTGTTTGTTCAGGGCTTTTGCCCTGAAAAAAACTATAGAAGCTCAATATCTTTGAAAGTTCTAATTTAATTACACTTTGCATAAAGAAATTCTGTCTGAAATGCTTATATGCAACCGCTTCCTAATGTCAATAGTACTATTTTTTATTTTTTTTTAATTAGCTACTGTATGTAAAATTGCTTATTTGCAAGTCTCTGTTTTCAGGTTCCTCTGTATCTGATAAGCAGGTCAAGTTTCATTGCTTGTGTTTTTGTTTTGGTATTTTTTAAAAAGTAAAATGTGCTTTTTCAAGTTTTAATTTTTCCTCATATGATGTGAAATTAACAAAGCAGAGAAAGTATATGTATACTGTGTATTGTATTTGCTGAAAGTTTAAATTCTTGCTTAAATATAAACTATTACTGAAACCTTAAATGATATAAATCCAGTGTGAACATACAGTCTTATAAAAAAATATACCTTGTTGCTTTATATTACCAGCTCAAAGAAAGACAATGCATTTCATCAGACAGCTGAACTCTTAGATGAGAAAACTGGCAAAACCAAACCTTTTATGGATATCCCTGCCAACAGTTGTGTAGCTGTCATCCATTATCTAAGAATAGCAGTCTTATACAGCTGATAAGATCATGTGTGAATATAATTATCATTTCACTGAGTGTTTGAATTGAAGGAAAACTGCTAATGGAAAAGCAAAGTGACTAAACAGTTTCAGGATGACGTATGTAGTGGAAGGAAAGCTGTATCTACTGCAGTTGTCACATAGGAAAAGATTACCTATGGGATAAGCTTAGATCTTTACATAGCCTATTTAAATACTTTTGGACATCTCTTCTCTCTCAGGTTCTTTTGTTCTAGATAGATAATATTGTTCTTTAAGAGGATTT